>NC_044037.1:80678449-83280776 GCF_901765095.1 Microcaecilia unicolor | reverse complement strand
TTCCTCTCTCTAGCCCACCACAGTGATATCAAGCACCACCCATTTGCTCCACTTACTAGCATGATGTCAGGCTGCTTGGCTGCCACCTTGCTTGGAGAACAGATCGAGGACCAGCATGAGACACAGACTTCCTCTTTGCTATAACTTTTCTGCTGCAACTACTTGGAATCCCCACCCTAGTACCAGCCCCCTCCACTGAAAACCAGCTCTAATATGATGTGTTTTTTGCAAACAATGTAGCATGCCTCTTTGAAGGGATTGCCCATTTGCTTTCTTTACTGATGTCTTTTTCAAGAGAGAATAGATTTTGGAAAACAATGATCCTCAAATGATGTAAATGTCTCCATATTTCTGACTTTTTAAATGAAATCTCATTTGTGTATCCATGTGGACTGCTGCTACTGCTGGAACTGATACTGAAGTCCAGGATGAAAGGCCTGGGACATTCTTCATATTCTTTCTATTATCTGCTCTTCCTTGGGGTCCTGTTGGCCCTGGAAATATCGTTTCTTGCTTCCTATGGGTGGTCATGACCTATCAAGCTAGAAATCAGCTTATCCAAACTTTCCTTAGCTACTAAACTTTCAGTCTCTTCTGATTCTGGAAATTTCTCACATGATGATTCATGTAATTCATTTTCTGCCCAATGCTGCTCTACATTTCTGATGCGGAAACAGGGTGTTCTACTGCTCTTTGCTGGCATTACCTGTTGGCCTCCTGCCCTCCCTGCTGTTGCTGCCACCTCCTCTGTCTTCTTTTTGTTGCTATGTGGAGATGGGGGGGGGGGGGGAGGGGGAACACTATTGCAAGAATTTTTTTTGATGGAGCCAGCATCTGCAGCTGGTACCTTCTTCTTAAACAAGGGCCCAATATTCAGTGCTATTTAACTGGACAGGAAGAGCTCCTGGCTGGCTGGTTAGCCGGTTAAGCACTAATATTCAGCGCAATATAGCCAGTTACCTCCACTAAATATCAGAATTATTATTATTATTAGTGTAACCCTATGGGTTAAATTTTAAAAGATTACCTGGCTCCTTCTAGATTTGGTTTAGAGACAGTGAGCAGCAGTGCAGTGAAACTGAGTAGTCTGTGTGCATGCGCTGAGTGTTCGCATGCTGATGGAACTTTCAGGAGAGTGACAAACAGCTCAGGCTGGCAGTTGGGAGAGAGCTCTGTTGGTGAGAACATGTTACTTGGGAAAGACTGGAAGAAAGTTGATGCTGGACAGGGGCGTATCTGCGTGGGGCCAGGGGCCTGGGCCCCCACAGATTTCGCCCTGGCCCCCTCCTGCCGCCAGCCCTCCCCCGCTGCCGTTTCTTACTTTTGCGTCCGCTTCCTCCTGCGCCTTTAAAAATATTTCTTCAGCTGGCGGGGGACCCAACCCCCGCCAGCCAACCCGAGGTGACAACTTGCAGGTTCTTTCTCCCGCCGTGGCCAACATGCTGGAGTTGAGCGTCTGAATCCAGTTCGGAGTCTGACGTCGCAGCACGTACAACGTACAACTCCAGCATGTTGGCCACGGCGGAGGAAGAACCTGCAAGTTGTCACCTCGGGTTGGCTGGCGGGGGTTGGGTCCCCCGCCAGCTGAAGAAATATTTTTAAAGGCACAGGAGGAAGCGGACACAAAAGTAAGAAACGGCAGCGGGGGAGGGCTGGCGGCGGGAGGGAGGTGGAGAGAGTCGTTGGTGGCGGTGGGGGGGGGTCCGGTAATGGCAGGGGGGGGGGTCGGTGGCTGCAAGGGGGGTAAATGTGCCCCCTCCTCTGGCTCTGGCCCTCCCCTACCGCCGTGAGGCCAGGATACGCCCCTGTGCTGGAGATCATCACCTGAAAGAAAAGGTGCCCACCGTTCAAGAGAGCCAGAGAGAGAAAACAAAGAGAGCAGCTAAGTGACGAAAACTATTTTAAAAAGTGCACATAAGAGAAATAGTAAACGAAACCTGAACAATAAGTGAGAGATAACTGAAAAAAAGAAAAAGAGAGTAGAGTAAAAACTACATGTTGAGATCCTTGCAGGTCTCCGGAAATCTGAAAGACAGGAGAAAAGAAACTTGAAGAGTCTGGTGTTTTGCGGAATTGAATGTACCTAAATGATTTATGTAACTAATATTTATACTTATCTGAGGATGCTCTCAATGTTTCTAGAGATTAAACTGATTTGTGTTGCAAACCTGTAATTGAAATACATATGTTAAATTTGCAAGTTGGTAAAATTTCATTAGCGTTTAAATATAATTCAACTAATATTTTCTTTTTTATTGTAAAACTCCCTGGTTGGTGTTGAGTCATTTTGGGAAACACTGTGACATATTTGGTACCATCATTGTAATCCCTTGCTCTGCCACCAGGGGTTAGCATTTGTATAGCACTACCAGACACAGGCAGAGCTGAACACCGATTCAAAGAGACAGTCCCTGCTCAAAAGAGCTTACAATCTAAATAATACAGACAGACAAGACAGTTACGGGTAAGGGAAGTAATGGGTGAGAAGGAAGGAAGGGACAAGGGTGAGGGCAATTGAGTAGTGGCTAGGAGCTAAAAGCAGCAGTGAAAAGGTGGGTTTTCAGCATAGATTTGAAAACAGGTAGAGATGGAGCCTAGCACGTATAGGTCCAGGAAATCTATTCCAGGCATAAGGTGCCACGAGAGAAAATGAGCGAAGCCTGAGTTAGCAGTGGAGGAAAAGGGGACGACAAGAGAGATTTGTCCAGTGAGCGGAGTTCACGGGGAGGAATGTAGGGAGAGATGAGAGTGGAGAGGTAATGGGGGGCTGCAGAGTGGATACATTTAAAGGTCAGTACGAGAAGTTTAAACTGAATGCGGAAGCGGACAGGGAGCCAGTGAAGTGACTTGAGGAGTGGGCTAGTGTGGGTATAACGATTCTGGTGGAAAATAAGTCGTGCCGCAGAATTTGGACAGATTGGAGAGGAGAGAGATGGCTGAGCGGAAGACCAGTGAGAAGTAAATTGCAATAGTTCCAAGCGAGAGGTGACAAGGGTGTGGATAAGGTTCTGGCAGCGTATTCAGGAAGGAAGGGGCAAGTTTTGCTAATATTGTAGATAAAGAAACGACAGGTTTTGGCGATCTGTTGAATATGTGCAGAGAAGAGAGAGAGGAATCAAAGATGAATCCAAGGTTACGAGCCGAGGAGACAGGGAGGATGTGAAAGCATTAAGAGAGATAGAGAAAGGGGGAAGAGGGGAGGTGGGTTTAGGGGAAAAATGAGAAGTTCAGTTTTGGTCATGTTGAGCTTTAGATGGCGTTGAGACATCCAAGCAGCAATGTCGGACAAGCAGGCTGAGATTTTGTCCTGGATCAGTACTTAGCACATAGCAGCTAGTCGTGCATATTCAAGAGCTGCTACCTAAGTTTAGCGGGAAAATTGGATCATATAAATACAGTCTTATCTTTGCCCACTATTACTTAACTGGGGGGGGGGGAGGGGGGTTAATTTTTTTATCTATGCCTATGGTCTACAGGAGTTCAAAACCCAAATCTCTGATCACCACCACTAATACTGCTTCTGGGTCTCTCTAAGGAATTCACTACCTTTCCTCTTCTGCTTTTCCCATTCTCACACTTATGCCTTTCATGTATTGGCATGACCAGTGGCGGACCAAGGGGGCAATGTTGCCAGGTGGAAAATTTTTTCCCACCCAAACCAGCCTAAATCCAGCCCAAAACCGCCCAAACTCAACCCCGCCCCCGACACCCCCACCCCCGCGTCATCACCCCCGCCCCCGCCGTCCATCACCCCGCCCCCACCGTCATCGGCCCCGCCTCCCACGTCATCGGCCCCGCTCCCCCGTCATCCGGCCCCGCCCAGAACGTCATCAGCCCCCGCCCAAAACATCACTAACCCCCGCCCCCCACGGCCGAAAAAAACCGCAAAAAAACCGCCCAAAAACAAAAAAGAAGCCCAAAAAACCCGCAACCCGCCGCGGGCAAACATTTCCCGAGGCGGTTAGCGGAAAACCGCCCAATTGGGCGGTAAAACCGCCCACCTGGCAACACTGCAAGGGGGGGACGGTGGGGGCGGTCCGCCCGGGGTGTCCAGTGGGTGGGGGGTGCTCCGTTGCTGACTGCAGTCAGCCCTCGTCTCCTCTCCATCCTGTGCCTTTAAAAAAAATCTGAAAAGCAGCATGGCAGGCAGCGCTTCGCGTCTGCCCTGCCTGCTTGTAAAAGAAAGCGCCGGCAAACCTCCTCGTCGACGTCGGGTCTTCCCTCACTGGATCCCGCCCTTTGGGGGGGGCGGGACCTAGTGAGGGAAGACCCGACGCGACGTCGCGACGTCGACGAGATTTGCCGCTTTCTTTTACAAGCAGGCAGGGCAGACACGAAGCGCTGCCTGCCATGCTGCTTTTCAGATTTTTTTTTAAAGCCCCGATGGAGGCAGGAGACGAGGGCTGTCGTCGAAGGTGGTAGGTGGGTCGAGTTGGGGGGGGGGGCTTAGATGGGCGAGGATGGTTTCAGATAGGAGAAGGGGACTGGAGAGGGGGGCCTCAGATGGGAGAAGGGACGTGGGGAGGGGGGGTCTCAGATGGGAGAAGAGGGGAGAAGGGGACTGGGCTGGGGAGAAGGGGGTGGGGTCTCAGATGGGAGAAGGGGGACGTGGGGAGGGGGGTCTCCGATGGGAGAAGAGGGGAGAAGGGGACTGGGGTGGGGAGGGGGATCTCAGATGGGAGAAGAGGGGAGAAGGGGATGGGTGGGGAGAAAGGGGGCGGAGAAGGGGTCCATGCGAGAAAATGGGAACCATGCTTGGGGCTGGTGGGAAAATGGGTCTGGGGCTGAAAAGGGGTCCCTAATGCAAGGCATGTGGATGAAGGGGGCTGGAACTGGGGGCTGAAAAGGAGGGTAGGTGGGATAAGGGGCTAGTACTGGAACTGGGGACTGAAAAGGGGCAGAGGCTGAAGCTGGGGGGACTGGGGGCTGAAAAGGGGACAGGGAGAAGTGGCTGGGGCTGAAGCTCGGGACTGGTGAGAGAAAAGGGCTGGGGCTGAAAACTGCAAACTGGTGGGATAGTGGGGCTGAAAAGGGGGAGCAAGTGGGAGATGTGGGCTGGGGCTAGAACTAGGGGCAGGTGGGATAAGAGGGCTGGAACTGGGTACTGAAAAAAGGGGCAGAGAGAGAGAGAGAGGGGACAGATGATGGATGGATGGATGGATGGATGGATGGATGGATGGATGGATGGATGGATGGGGGGGGGAGAGGGAGGGCAGACCTGGATGGATGGGGGGGAGAGGGGAGGGCAGACCCTTAATGGATGGGGGGGGTGAGGGAGGGCAGACCTTGGATGGATGGGGGGAGAGAGGGAGGGCAGAAAGTGAATGGAAGGGGGAGAGAGAGGGCAGACAGTGAATGGAAGGGGCAGGGAGACAGGTCAGACATTGGATGGAGGGGACAGCAGAGAGGGCAGACACTGGATGGCAGAGAAAGAACAAAGACAGATGCTGGATGGAAGGAAGACAATGAAAAAGAAGATGAGGAAAGCAGAAACCAGAGACAACAAACTGTAAATAAAAAAAAAAAAATATATTTTTTTTTGCTTTAGGATAAAGTAGTATTGTAGCTGTGTTAATAAATGTTTATAATAGAACATGTAAATAAGGTAATCTTTTATTGGACTAATTTTAATACTTTTGACTAACTTTCGGAGAACAAAACCCCCTTCCTCAGGTCAGGTTAGGACACTGTAACACACTATACTGTATTGACCTGAGGAAGAAGGTTTTGGCCTCTGACAGCTAAATGTATTAGTCCAATAAAATGGTATTTTATTTTCTATATTTGTTTTATTTCTATTTGTTAATTTGTAAAGTGGTGATTGGTATTTGTTAGTTTTTTTTTTCCAAATTTACATCTGCTGTCTTTATATTTTGCACAGAACTAGGGGACATTTTCTGTTTCTGAATGTTGCATTGTATGCAGAGTCTGGCATCTTGGGGTTCAGTTTAATTTTGATAAATAGAAAGTTTATGATTACTTGTTCTATAGTGGATTAGGGTGTATCTGTGTTTGTGAAAAAGACATGACTTTCAGTTGGCATTGACGATCTGTACTATCTGTCTGGTTTCGTTTTACAATAGGTGAATTGATGTTCTAGTGCTCACTGTGGTGTTTAAGATTTCTTTTTCCATGTGTGACTCATAGAAATGACTGCTTATGGTATGGTAGAATTGCTCTATAGGTCCTGAGTGTTTGTATTCTCGGTATGCGTAGTACTGGATTTTGGAGGGTGGTGTTAAAAAATGACCGGCCCCGGGTGTCAACTACCCTAGGTACGCCACTGGGCATGACCAAGCAAACATTTTCTCTCCATTATGTAATACAGGGGTGGACAACCACAGCAGGGCTGCAGAGAGGGGGGGGGGGGGGGGGGGGGCAAAGTTCCTTGGGCCTGGGCCTCCAGGGGGGCCTGGCGCAGGGGTCTCTCTCTCTCTCCTGCTCCTGACGGGACCCGAGTGATCGCTTCCCAACAGGAGTAGGAGAGAGAAAACTCCAGCGCTGGGCCCCACCTTGGAGGCTGGGGAGGACCCGGAGCTTCCTCCAGCGCTGCTCTTCTGTCCATTGCTGAGTGGCTGCTTTTCCTCTCAGGCACGCCATAGCTCCATTTTGAAATGGAGCATGCCCTGAGAGGAAAAGCAGCCGCAGGGGTAGGCAGTCAGCGGCTGGAGGAAGACGTCTTCTGCCCCCCAGCCCAAGGTATTTTAAGCCTATGCAGGGGCGGCAGAGATTGGGAGGAGCCAGCAGCAATCAGGGCTGGCAGCGACAGCGATCGGGGGGTGGTAGCGGCCCTGCCCCAGGCCTGGTTCAGTCTCTCGGCAGCCCTGAACCACAGTCCTCAAGGGCCACAACCCAGTAGGTTTTTTCAAGATTTGTACAATGAATGTACATGAGAGCTGTCTATGTCAGTGGCGTTCCTAGGGGGGGGCGGTCCGCCCCGGGTGCACGTTGCCTGGGGGGGGGGGGGGGGGGGGGGGGGGTGCTGCGCGTGCCTGTTCTCCGTTGTTCCATGCTTCTTCTCTGCCCAGGAACAGGTTACTTCCTGTTCCGGGGCAGAGAAGAAGCATGGAACAATGGAGGACAGGCGCGCGCGGCACCCCCCCCGGCGGCGTGCAACCAGGCGGGGGGGTTCCTTCGCAGGGGGTGTCCTTTCGCCGGGGGGGGGGGGTCCACCCCGCATCGGGGGGGGGGGCGCTGAACCCAGGGCGGGTGCATTGGCCGTTCCGCCCCGGGTGCCAGCGCCCCTAGAACGCCACTGGTCTACGTTCAATGGAAGCAGCACATGCAAATCAATCTCATTCATGTTCATTGTGGAAATCTTGAAACTTGACTGGGTTGTGTCTCTCAAGGATCATGGTTGCCCACCCTTGATGTAATATATAGGGATTTTATTATAAATGTAAAACATAGTGCATACACAGTACCCATTATTAGAATAGATAGATAATACAGAGCCATTTGATTTCCAGTCTGTATGGACCTACAGAGCCTGGCAGAGTTTTCCAAGTGAAGTAACTTGTCTCAGGCACACAAACTCAACCAGAGGCTGCCAACTCACCTGCCAGACTCCTGTCTATGCTCTTTTCAGTTTTCATTTATTTATTTACTTATGACATTTATATCACACACTATCTCAAGGTGTCCTGAGTTCAATGTGGCTTATAACAAAGATTAATCATTATAGTAATAACTTTTGCTGACTATAATGCTTCTCATTATGGAATCTGTTTGACCCTGAATTTAGTTGGGGTTATATGTCCCCTAAATCTACAGTTCTGCCTGGTATTGCAGAGAGAACTCAGAGAAGGCTATTACCAATTTCATCTGACTTCTCTTATTTTGTCCCTTCTGAGTTCTGTCCAATACTCAGCAGCTATGGACCAGCCACGTCACAAAGTAGTGGAGGAAATCCGGGGCTGTCTACTGTCTACTAAGACCTCCTGACTCCATTTGAATCCAGCAAAGATGTGCACTTCTTTTGCCAGACTAAAAGATAGTCAGGAGATACTAAGATTCAGTTACTCTATTGTTTTGCCAAATCCAGATCCCATTTATTAAGGGAGAATCCCTATGAGAAGAAATAAAGAGAGTGAGAGATTGGGTGAGTAATAAATCTATTGAAAGAACCTAAGCCAGGTTACAGATGAAGCATGGATTATAAGAATATGGACATATTCTTAGGGAGATCCATCGGACAGAGTGACCAGCAGCCTTTCATGTCCTGAATTCTCCATACATATCAGCTGTCAGCCTCTTATATATTCTTTTGATATCATTACTTTCAATTACCCCCCCCCCCCCAAAAAAAAACAAAACCTGATGAACACCAGATGTTCGTTATTACGTTTTGTGACCAGGTACCTCTAAGTGCAGCCAAGGATAGAACAATCTCCTCCAGCCACAGGCTCCCGGTACAGTCAAGAAAAAAATGTCCACCATCAACTTCACTCTTAAGGACTTTATTCCATGCAGGTTTCTAGTAGACCTGATACACTGTTCCAACAGCAGCACTCACCTTCAATCTTAAGCACATGTAAGCCCCCTGAAAGTGTGTGGCAAATAGTCCCCTTTAAGCAGTAGGCTATCAGCACATACCAGGATTCAATATAGGCTCACAGTCAGCTCCAGTCTGGGCTCTTTTTCCAGTGCACCATAAACAGTAGTTCAATTCCAAATAGAAGCAGTTCATTCAATTTATCATCCCAGTTAAATCACAAAGCAGCAGTTTCTACCTTCTACTCTCTTTACCTTCAGGAGAGTTCAATACTTTAGGGACTCCTCATACCAAGGGATTTCACTCTGCATCAGCTTCACTGGTAAATTCAATACTTTAGGGACCTCCCTTACCCAAGGATTTTCAACCTGCAAATACTATTGGGACTTCCACACCCAAGGGATTTCAGCTTGCTTCAGTACTTTAGGGACCTCTCTCACCCAAGGATTTTCAGCCTGCTTCTCTCCCTCTGGAACTCCTTCCTACCTGCCTAATCAATCCCTGGCTTCTGCTCTCACAACCAATCATTCTCCTTCCATTAACTTCCCCCACACCCATACCAGCTGAGTTGAGCATTAGACTAATGATGAGTTCCTGCACACAGGGTTTCCTATCTCTCTTTCCCCCTAGTGGCAGCCAATCTATACATCCTACCAGCTTACACCCATGTCTTCCCCTATTGCAGCTAGGAGTCCAGTCCGGGTTCTTCATCTCACCCCCTGGCTCCTTGCCTGCAATGCCTTCTGGGACTTGTATTTCAGACTGAAACTGCCTTAACCCAACTATCCTGGATGTGACTCTATCACAGTTTCCAACCGCAAACTTTCCTAACTGTCCTAGGAAAGTCCCTCCTACTTTTCCAAATCTGTTACTGACTGCAGATTTTACATTTTGGGTGACTGGCACCTGTGGTCTATTTCAGCTACTCTGGTCAGGGCTAGTTTCACAACTGCTATTTCCAACTGTCATTTCTCTGCACAGCTAGAAATCTCTTGCAATTATTTGATACAGAGATGAGAGATGCCATTTTAGAGATGAGATGCCATTTTGATTTCAAGCTCCTTGACCTATCTTCTTTCCAGTAGGCTTCAGATTGGGCAGTAGGCCTTAGGCCTGATACATATTTCTACAACCCATAGAACCTAATAGAGTTTACATGTGACTTTTTTCACACACAAAAACTCAATCAGGGTGTCTTTTATGAAAACTGCTGGCAAGCTAGGAGGGTGCGTTTGTGGAAGGTGGAATACCTCACTGTCTTGTATCCATGAGTGATTTATAACTACTAATTGACCTGACTCCTGATGATGCTGTTATAGTGAAACGCAGACTGTGTTGAGTCTGGGGTGTATTTATCGAATGGATGTGGATTGAAGCACAGTAGCTGAGAACTCAATGATTTGAATATGCTACTCGTTTAAATATCTGGTGACCATTAAGGAGTGATGCAGTGTGGATCACCATTAAGCAGTGTGGCATGAGTTGTGGGATTACAAAAGGATTACATCGCTTAACTAACTGGAGCCTGGAGGAGCGCAACATCATTTGAAATCATAGAGAACTATTCCCAAGAGGAGATGAAAGTGGATTTGATGGTGGACTTTGAAATATTCTTTGGTCTACGGATATAGCGAGTAGTTAGAACTGACTTGTATTAGTGAGTTTTTGCTCAAAGTGTGTAGTAGTGTGGTTAAGGGTATGTATGGTGAGTGAGTATGTATGTGGAAATTAAGTCATATGGTAAAAACAGGTATATCATATTTTGTATTAAGGAAGCAAATAATAAAAGTGTTTCAAGCATATCAAGCATAACTGATTGTGTTTATAAAATCCAAGAGAAGTGACCACATGATGAAAGACAGTCAAGGTTTCTTTCAGTTTTACGATGACATTATCAGCCATGGGATTTGGAAGATTTAAGGCTTAACAGGCTTGTTCTGGTGTTTGTTGACAGGTTAAACATAATCAATTGACTCCCACTTCTTCAATATCCTTCCTTAAGGCAGCTCCAAAGGGTTCTGTTTTCCCGGTCCCATAATTTGCAGGAGAAACATGGAAACAACTGATTGTCAAGTGACTCAGAACCCCTGCCAATTCCAGTTTATCTAAAAGGAAGTGATCCAAAAATGGGTTTATTCACTGTATTTTATCACTTATTTTCACATGAATGTACATCACTAGCAGAGGGGAATAGAAAATGCCTAAGAGTATCTAGACAGCTAACATGAGTGGAGGAGTGGCCTAGTGATTAGAGCACTGGTCTTGCAATCCAGAGGTGGCCACTTCAAATCCCACTGCTGCTCTGTGTGAGCTTAGGCAAGTCACTTAACCCTCCATTACCTCAAGTACAAACTACAATGTAAGCTCTCCTGGGACAGAGAAATATCCAGTGTACCTGAATGTAACTCACCTTGAGCTACTACTGAAAAAGGTGTGAGCAAAAGCAAAATAAATAAATATGCTAATATATAGATATGAAGTTTCAGTCTTTAGCTTTACAGATGCACTTTTCTTCTCAGTGTCCAAGTAAACTGGGTAGATATTACTACATGAAACATAATGGCACTGTCCGGTACGCAGAAATGTTTTCTTTGCAGCTTCAAACAAATCTATTTACTTAATGAACAACTTCCATCTCCCCCTCACTTACAGTATTCAGCACTTTGGACTGGTTCCAAGATAACCTTCCCAGGCAAAAGACTCTAATTCCCACTTGCTGTTGAATTGCTGCATATCTCTTCCAGATAACCATTTATGTTTGCCCATGAAGCAATATCCATTAGTATGTTTGCTGTATGTATTGTCTCCTGAGCAGGTGCAAATTCTTTAAACAGAAATGACAGCTTGCAGAGGTGTTGCAAACATCCTTCCAATAGCTGCCAACGGAGGTTTCAGATAAGGAACCTGGATAACTTGAAACCTTTCTTTTGCACAGAACAGGATTTTGCAAAGTTCTCGTCAGGTTTCTCCCAAAAGGTAGCAAAGAAGAATAGACTCTTTGGACTTAGTTTAAAAAAAGTTGAACCCTAACACCCTTTTTAAATCATTGAAGGCTTTCTTTTATACTGAATTAATGCTGGTGAAAACTGATGAACAATAATAGAAACTGACACCTTCCTTTTTCCCAGAGGACAGGTGCAGGGCAGGAGCAGTATATTTTGTCAAAGTATATCAAACCTGCATAGAAAGAGCAGCTCATTGGGCAGGGGTGTACAATGGTTCCGTTTTCATTTCCTTTTGAATATCTAACTTTAAAACTGCAGGTATGACAGCTACCACATTAGCCGCTTGTGTTTTGCAAGCATGCCTCGTGTCTGCATGGGTGGATGAAGAGAACAGTAGGATAATTGCTTTTATTTAGATTTTCTTTTTCAATGGAGTGAGATCATTTCTTGTAACAGATTCTCCTGATCTGTTTATGTAGGAAACAAATGGTACATATTGGCCTGTATAAAGTCCAACATCAGGGATACATTTACTTAGAATTAATTTTTATGAAGTAATCAGTGCTCCTAAGAGAGAATAACTCAGGCCAGCAGTAACAGAGCTGGGATTTGGGTGTGCGTGTGCGTGTGTGCATGTGCATGTGCTTAGATAACATTTGTCTTTTACAAACACATGCCCACCAATATGCAAAATAATTTGCACTGTCTGGCCAATATTCGGCTGGTGACAGCATTTTTATAAATGCTAACAGTTGACAGCTAAATTAGTCCCAGACATTCAGTGTCAGGCCATGTGCGGGCCCTGATGCTGGCTGCCGGGGCTAATGCAGGTCCCAGCTGAATATCGGCCAGGACCACATAACTTTTTTTCACTAAAAGAAACCCCCTGATCCCCTTCCCAACCCACTGACAGATGTGGTTCCTCTCCACAAAAGCGGAAGTAAGGAAGCGGTTGGGAACAACAGGCTGGTAAGTCTTACCTCTGTGGTAAGTAAAGTCATGGAAACACTTCTAAAACAGTAAAGTTTTTGGAATCCAATGGATTATAGGACCCGAGGCGACATGGATTCACTAGAGGCAACTTTTGTCAGACAAAACTGTTTAATTTCTTTGACTGGGTGACCAGAGAGTTGGATCAAGGGAGAGTGCTAGATGTGGTGTATCTAGATTTTAGCAAAGCCGTTGACACAGATTCTGCATAGACGACTAATAAAGTAAACGAGTGCCCTTGGTATGGGCCATAAAGTGACTGACTGGGTTAGGAACTAGTTGTGTGGAAGGTGACAGAATGTTAGTGGTAAATGGGTGAGTTCATTCGAAAAAGGGTATGTTACCAGTGGTGTGCTGCAAGTGTTTGGTTCTTGGGCCAGTTCATTTTTTAACATTTTTATAAGCGGTATCACGGAAGGGCTGTCTGGTAAGGTTTGCCTCTTTGTGGATTCATACCAAAATCTGAAATAGGGTAGACACCCCTGATGGTATGGATAACATGAGGAAGAACTTAGTGAAGTTAGATGATGGTATGGAATTTGGCAGCTTAGATTTAATGCTACAAAATGCAGGGTCATGCATTTGGGCTTACAAAAACCCAAGGGAATTGTATAGTTTTAGGGGGTGAAGAACATTTGTGCATGAAGAAGAGCGGGACTTGGGTGTGATCATATGTGATGCTCAGTGTGCAGCGGCAACCAAAAAAAGCAAACAGGATGTTAGGAATTATTAGGAAAGGGATGGTGAATAAGACCAAAAATACTATAATGCCTCTGTATTGCTCCATGGTGTGACCGCACCTTGAGTATTGTGTTCAGTTCTGGTTGCTGTACCTCAAAAAGATATAGCGGAATTAGAAAAGGTTCAAAGAAGAGCAACAAGAATGAAGAAAGGCTAAAGAGGTTAGGACTCTTCAGCTTGGAAAAGAGACGGATGAGGGAGATATGAGTGAGGTCTACAAAATCCTGAGTAGTGTATAACGAGTAGAAGTAAATAGATTTTTTACTTGTTCCAAAAGTACAAAGACTAAGGGACACTCAAGGAACTTACATGGAAATACTTTTAAAACAAATAGGAGGAAATATTTTTTCACTCTACGAATAATTAAGCTCTGGAACTCTTTGCCGGAGGGATGTGGTAACAGCGGTTAGCATATCGTAGGTTTAAAAAAAGGTTTGGACAAGTTCCTGGAGGAAAAGGCCATAGTCTATTGAGACACATGGAGAAGGAAAGGGAAAGGGAAATGGGACTTGATAACACCGCCTTTCTGTGGTATTTTTACAACTACATTCAAAGCGGTTTACATATATACAGGTACTTATTTTGTTCCTGGGCAATGGAGCAACTGCTTGCCCTGGGATTTGTAGCCATGATTTGGGTTTCTGCCAGGTACTTGTGACCGGGCTTGGCCACTGTTGGACACAGGATACTGGGCTAGATGGACCATTGGTCTGACCCATTATGGCTACTCTTAATGTTCTTACGTTTAAGGTGACCTAACAGTAGAAAAGGTGACAGGATGACCAGACGGATGCAGAAATGTTAAAGGAAATTAGGGACACAAACAAACATCCGGGACATGCTAGTTGAGGTAAAATTCCTTGATGAAATTAAGGACAGTTTTATGGAGCAGCTGATACAGGAACCGACGAGAGAAGGAAACATTCTAGACCTAGTCCTTAGTGGAGTGCATGATCTGGTGTGGGAGGTAATGGTGCTGGGGCCGCTTGATAACAGTGATCATAATATGATCAGATTTGATATTAGCTTTGAAGTAAGTATACATAGGAAATCAAATACATTAGCGTTTAACTTTAAAAAAGGAGACTATGATAAAATGAGAAGAACGGTGAAAAGAAACTTAGAGGAGCACTGCGAGGGGTCAAAATTTACATCAGGCGTGGATGCTGTCCAAAACGCCATCCTGGAAGCCCAGGCCAAATATATTCCGCGTATAAAAAAAGGAGGACGGAAGACCAAATGACAGCCGGCATGGTTAAATAGTGAGGTGAAGGAAGCTATTAGAGCTAAAAGAAAATCCTTCAGAAAATGGAAGCAGGAACCGACTGAAAATAATAAGAAACAGCATAAGGAATGTCAAGTGAAATGCAAAGCGCTGATAAAGAAAGCTAAGAGGGACTTAAAAAAAAAGATGTGTTGCAGGCAAAAACACATAGTAAATTTTTTTTTAGGTATATTAAAAGCAGGAAGCCGGCAAATGAATCAGTTGGACCGCTATATGACCGATGAGTAAAAGGGGCAATCAGGGAAGACAAAGCCGTAGCACAGAGATTAAATGAATTCTTTGCTTTGGTCTTCACCAGGAAGATTTGGGTGGGATAAGCCGGTGCCGGAAATGGTATTTGAAGCTGACGAGTCAGAGAAACTATTGAATTCTCTGAGGATGTAATGGGGCAGTTCTACAAACTGAAGAGTAGCAAATCTCCTGGACTGGATGGTATTTATCCCAGAGTACTGATAGAACTGAAAAATGAGCTTGCAGAGCCATTGTTAAAATATGTAATTCATCCTTAAAATTGAGCGTGGTAGCCGGAAGACTGGAGGGTGGCCAATGTAATGCCGATTTTTAAAAAAAGGTTCCAGAGGAGATCCGGGAAATTATAGACCAGTGAGTCTGACGTCGGTGCCGGGCAAAATGGTAGAGACTATTATTAAAAACAAAATTACAGAGCATATTCAAAAGCATGGATTAATGAGACAAAGTCAACATGGATTTAGTGAAGGGAAATCTTGCCTCACCAATCTACTACGTTTCTTTGAAGGGGTGAACAAACAAGTGGATAAAGGAAAGCCGGTTGATATTGTGTATCTGGATTTTCAGAAGGTATTTGACAAAGTACCTCATGAAAGACTCCAGAGGAAATTAGAGAGTCATGTGATAGGAGGTAGTGTTCTATTGTGGATTAAAAACTGGTTAAAAGATAGAAAACAGAGAGTAGGGTTAAATGGTCATTATTCTCAATGGAGAAGGGTAGTTAGTGGGGTTCCCCAGGGCTCTGTGCTGGGACCGTTGCTTTTTAACATATTTATAAATGACCTAGAGATGGGAGTAACTAGTGAGGTAATTAATTTGCTGATGACACAAAGTTATTCAAAGTCATTAATCGCAGGAGGATTGTGAAAAATTACAAGAGGACCTTACGAGACTGGGAGACTGGGCGTCTAAATGGCAGATGACGTTTAATGTGAGCAAGTGCAAAGTGATGCATGTGGGAAAGAGGAACCCGAATTATAGCTACGTCATGCAAGGTTCCACGTTAGGAGTCACCGACCAAGAAAGGGATCTAGGTGTCGTCGTTGATGATACGTTGAAACCTTCTGCTCAGTGTGCTGCTGCTGCGGCTAAGAAAGCAAATAGAATGTTATGTATTATTAGGAAAGGAATGGAAAAGAAAAATGAGGATGTTATAATGCCTTTGTATCGCTCCATGGTGCAACCGCACCTTGAATATTGTGTTCAATTCTGGTTGCCGCATCTCAAAAAAGATATAGTGGAATTAGAAAAGGTGTAGAGAAGGGCGACAAAAATGATAAGGGGGATGGGAGGACTTCCCTATGAGGAAAGGCTAAAGCGGCTAAGGCTCTTCAGCTTGGAGAAAAAGGTGCTGAGGGGAGATATGGTAGAGTTCTATAAAATAATGAGTGGAGTTGAATGGGTAGATGTGAAGCGTCTGTTCACGCTTTCCAAAATACCAGGACTAGGTGGGCATGTGATGAAGCTACAATGTAGTAAATTTAAAACGAATCGGAGAAACTTTTTTCTTCACCCAACGTGTAATTAAACTCTGGAATTCGTTGCCAGAGAATGTGGTAAAGGCAGTTAGCTTAACGGAGTTTAAAAAAGGTTTGGACAACTTCTTAAAGGAAAAGTCCATAGACCGTTATTAAATGGACTTGGGGAAAATCCACTATTTTTGAGATAAGCAGTACAAAATGTTTTGTACATTTTGAGATCTTGCCGGGTATTTGTGACCTGATTGGCCACTGTTGGAAACAGGATGCTGGGCTCGATGGACCTTTGGTCTTTCCCACTATGGCAATACTTATGTACTTATGAAGCTAGAAGGATGCTTGAGTGCATAGGGTGAGGAATGGCCAGTAGGAAAAAGGAGGTAGTGATGGCCTGTATAAAATTCTTTTGAGATCTCATTTAGAATATTGTGTATAGTTCTAAAGACCACATTTTCAGAAACATATAAACAGGATAGAATCACTCCCTAGGGTGGCTACTACAATAGAAAGTGGTCTTCATCATAAAGCATATGGGGACAGGCTTAAAAAACTCAATATGTATACTTTGGAAGAAAGGTGGGAGAGGGGAGATATGATAGAGACATTTAAATACTTATACGACTTAAATGCACAGGAGGGAAGTCTCTTTCACTTGAAAGAAGCTCTGGAATAAGGGGGCATATGATGAAGTTGAAAGGAGATAGACTCAGACGTAACCAGAAGAAATACTTCTTCACAGAAAGAGTGGTGAATTCATTGCATGATCTCCTGGTGGAAATGGTGGAATATGAAAACATTATTTGAATTCAAGAGCGCTTGGGACAAGTACATAGGATCTCTAAGGGAGTGACAGGAAGAGTAGATGGCATGGATGGGCAGACTGGATAGTCCCTATAGTCTTTATTTGCCTACATTTTTCTCTGTTTCTGTTTTTCTATGAAAAAGCCCCCTAATTCCCTTCCCCCTTCCTCCAGTCTGCCACCATCCGAGCATGTGCGAGGAGTGCCAGTGTCGGCAGCACCAACTTCTTTGCTGCTCAGGAAGCACCAGGGCAGTTCAGTCAGCAGATCTCACCTGCTGGCAGGGACTGGGCATCCCTGCCAGCCATTTAATAGGTACTCCAGTTGAGGACGGGGCTGAGCCATAAGTGAGATGGCTATGCCACTATGGCTAAGTAGTGCACACTGTTTGGGAAAGGGTGCACACACTTCTGAAAGAGTGCATACTGCAAAGAATGTGCATGTGCTCTGTACATGAAAAATGGTTGACAGAGGATATTGTGAGATTTTTGCCACAGACACTAAAAATAACTGTTTGATGCTGCTCAGGGGTTACACTTAGCCCCACAAATTGGAGGGCCAGCTAATATACATTGAGCCAATATTCAAAAGATACTTATACATTCAGCATGGTGCTGTATGTATAAATGCATAAAAAAGTATATTAAGCAGCATTATCCACCTAATTCTATATATGGTGCCTTGAGTTATTCATGCAAATCAGCACATGTAACCGATTTGCACACATTTAATAATGACCCAATCAGCACTGACAAGTGGATGGTAACAAGCAATTATCAGCACTAATGGCAATAATTAGAATTCATGTGCACTACTCGCTAATCGTATTCTATAATGTAGTCCACGTTAATTCTACCGTGTGGATCCTGAAAGGTGGCGTGACTAAGAGAGAAGCATGGGAGAGTCATGGGTATTCCAAAAATTTATGCGCAGTGTTATAGAATAACCCGCTCTGTACCTAAATTCTACTTACCTGGATGGATTTAGGTGTGGTTTAAAGAATACACCTAAGCATATTTTTCTTCGGTGCCGATTTTTTAGGTGACATATAAAGAATTAGGTCCTATACATATAAAGAGTAATTCTATAACTTAGAAGGTCATAATCAAAAGGGGCCGCCCATCTCTAAGGGCGCCCATCTCCGGGAACGGCTATGAGAAGGGGCGGTCCCAACCGTATTATAGAAAAAGATGGGCGTCCATCTTTTCTTTCGATAATACGGTTGGGCCCGGCCAAATGTCAGAGATGGGCGGGTTTGAGATGGTCGGCATCGGTTATTATTATTATTTATTTATTGCATTTGTATCCCACATTCCTCCACCTATTTGCAGGCTCTATGTGGCTTACATAGATTTGTTGACATAATCATAACAAGATATCAGATACAATTTGTAATGTGTAGCGATCAGGTAGGGAGGAGGGAAGAAGGAGGGAGTGATTAGGATAGTTGTATAAGGTGAGCTTTCATAATTGAGTGGGTTGGTGAGGTGACTTAGTGAGATTATAGGTATTCATTGTAGGCCTTGTTGAAGAAGAATGTTTTCAGCGATAATGGAAACCGAAGGCGCCCAGCTTAAAAACGAACAACTCCAAGGCATTTGGTCATGGGAGAGGCCAGGATTCGTAGTGCACTGGTCCCCCTGACATGCCAGGACACCAACCAGGCACCCTAGAGGGCACTTTAAAAAAAAAACCAACCAAACAAACAAACCATTAAAATACCTCCCACGTGCATAGCTCCCTTACCTTGGGTGCTGAGCCCCCCAAATCCCCCCCCCCAAAACCCACTACCCACAACTCTACACCATTACCATAGCCTTATGGGTGAAGGGGGGCACCTACATATGGGTACAGACGGTTTTGGGAGGGTTTGGAGGGCTCACATTTATCATCACAAGTGTAACAGGTAGGGGGGGTGGGTCCGGGGTCACCTGCCTGAAGTGCACTGCACCCTCTAAACTGCTCCAGGGACCTGCATACTGCTGTCATGGAGCTGGGTATGACTTTTGAGGCTGGCTTAAAGGTTGGAAAAAAAAAGTTTTTAAAGTACGTATTTTTTTGGTGGGAGGGGGTTAGTGACCACTGGGGGAATCAGGGGAGGTCATCCCTGATTCCCTCCGGTGGTCATCTGGGCAGTTCGGGCACCTTTTTGGGACTTGGACCTAAAAAAAAAATAGGGTCCAAAAAAGCGACCTAAATTCTCGCTACGGGCTCCCTTCTTTTTTCCATTATGGCCTGAAGCCACCCATCTGTTAACCACTCCCATGCCCACCCCTATCCCGCCTTCGCTACTGTGCTGACATGCCCCCGTGAACTTTGTTCGTCTCCGCGACGGAGTGCAGTTGAAAGCGCCCACAATCGGCTTTCAATTATACCAATTTGGGCACCCTCGGGAGATGGGTGCCCATCTCCCGAAGATGGACGCCCTTCTCCTTTCGAAAAGAAGCTGGTTAGGCACTCACATTTATGTGCATGTGTATTTATTTAGAATAGTAGCATTTAAGGGAGTATTTATCAATGTGGACTATTGTTAAGACGTTTTATTTTATCACAAACTCATTTTATCACAAACTCATGCTATGTTAGCACAGGTCCATTTATGCAATGAGACCTAGTTACTAATAACTTGGGTTCACAATAAAATAACACACCTTAACGGCAGCACATGTTCATAACTTCCCTCCTTAAACACATATTTGTGTACGTATATGTATAATTACTAGTAGGGCACCTAATCACTTTTCTATAAATGCCTTACGTGCCAGGGCATTTTCAAAAGGACGTCCATCTCACAGGTATTTTAGAACAGGAATTATATCAAGATATCCTGATTGAAAATACCTGATATGGATGTCTGTGTGCTGGAGACGTCCAGCATGAGCAGACATTTTACAAACTGGAGTGTCTAACATATGAACAGCGAGAAGCAAGGGACATGGATGTCAGTATGGCAGCATGGTCACACAGATGTCCATACAGAGCAAAGGGGCAGTCTAGTGGTTAGTGCAGTGGACTATGATCAAGAAGCACAGGTTCAAATCCCATGTTGACTGATTTTTTTTTTTTGTAATTGTGAGCCCTCCAGGACCTGAAAAATACCTATTGTACTTGAACATACCCCACTTCAACAGCCTTCAAGCTTGCAAGTGGCTTATACTGCTGTGAACCCCCTCTATTACAAACCCTTGTTTCCGATCCTTTTTCTCCCTCCCAAGCAAAATGATGTGCAGACCTTACATTCCACCCTATTCCCACTTAAGCAAATCCTTCCTTCCATTTCCCCCCAAGCCCAATGATACAACCCATTCCCCCAAGAGCATACCTCCCACTGATCATATGTCCCTCAGTAGGTCATCCCTCTAGGAGCATAACCTCCCCACTGATCATATTTCCTCTGATAAGCCATCCCCCTCCCCCTCTAAGCAGCAGCCTGTCAATATTAGGCACCCTCATGACTTGTGCGGGAGATGTTAGGTTTATCCAGGTAAGTCTATTTTGAAAGCATCATTATAAATTTGTCAGCTAGATAACTTTATTAATGAGATTCAGCCAATTTCTATTCCATAAATATTTAGCATTGACACTCCTTGTGATCTTGGGCAAGTCACTTAAACCTCCATTGCCTCAGGTACAAACTTAGATTGTAAGCTGTCTGGGGACAGAAAAATACCTACTATTCCTGAATATAACTTGCCCTGAGCTACTGCTGAAATGGCATGAGCTAAATCTAAGCAGAGCAACATTTCTAGTTCCTATCAGTCATCCTCATCACTCTTCTTAGTGCCCTAGGACCTGTTTAGTTGATGATTGTATCTGGCCTGATTAACTTTCATCAAAGTGCCATCAATAAGTCCATTATTCCTTCCTTGCAAGAATGATGAAGGTGTTGTGCAGGAAGAAAATGATTTTTTCTGGGTTGGGGGATAGCTTCAAATAAAGGTCGAAGGAGGATGTTCCAAGAAATTCAGATGAGAAACAAAGGCCAAGCTTCTAAAAACTCTTTATTATTCAACAATCCAACAAGTATATGGACAATCTTGACCCGCCAAAGGCGTAAGCAGTCTGACCCTATATAGGCCGTGTTTCAGCATAAAGCCTTCCTCAGGGGTCACTAAACTTTCACAAGTACAGGCAAAGTATGACCTTGCAAATGCAAGGCTATAAACCAACAACAAATGTCAGAGTGTGTCAAAACAGACTCCAGTATAACAAGTGAGACACAAAGTGTATCATGGGCTGGACGTCAAGCATATAGGAATCATTGAACTATGTCTCTATGACAATTTATGTCTGCCTCAACCATTAGGGCTTGCAGATTTGGAATTTTATTGCTATGTTTGCTTGTCTATTTTTTCCCACCTGCCACTAATGTTCCCTGTAGTGTATTAGCTAAACTACCTGTGTGTAGATCTCAATCTGTCTTCCCAAAGAGAAGGGGTATGCCTTCAGTCTTTGAGTAGCATCTGATCCCTCATATGTAGCACATCCAAAGGGATGTACCCTAGGTGTGGTGTAAGGGAGTAAGTCCAGTTATTTGAAGAGGAGTACCAGATGGAAGATCAGCAGTTATAAGGGGGGGGGGGGGAGTGCACTTTTTCCAACCATGCCGACCAGTTAAATTTCCTGGGAGCACTGGCTAATGCGCTAGCAGGCCGATGCTCTCTTAAGAAAGTTAACACCTCTGGAGCTGTTGTTAACTTTCTATGTATAACACAGCTTGCATCTGGTTCGTGTGAAGGGGAAGAAAATTTATCCAGATACTGTCACCATATTTTTGTCTTGACTGTTTTATGCATTTTCATGCTTTGTAAAGCTGTGTTCTATTCTGATGCTATAAATAAAGCATTAAAAAACTGCATGCAATGTTTAATGCAAGCTATATTATTCATTTTGCATAATAAGGAGCTGCATTGCATATATTTACATAGAGTGAAGCTCATTATAATTTAACATGTTTGGGCTGCTACTTGTTAGCACTAAATTGTGTTATTGGCATTTTATTGCCAAGTCATATATAAAATGTGCCTATAATGTGTGTTATTGCCATAACATAGTTTAGTATATATACCCCTTAGATTCTAAACCCTCTGGGGCAGGAAAATACCTACCATACCTAAACTGTAAGTTGTGATCAGTCTGCATATGAAAGACACACCATTAAATCCAAAATCCAGTCCAAACACCCCTCCCCCCACCCCCACCCCCACCCCCAAACAAATCTAGGGTAAATGTTCAGCGGCAACAGTTAGCATTTTTGGGGCGGCCAGTGGTGTAATGCCTGGATAGTCAATGTCCAGGCATCAGCAATGAATATCCAGGTATGTGTGGCAACTATCACTTCTCTGGTTAAGTGCGATATTCAGCACTTCACTGCACAAGTTAAACAGACAAAGATAGGGTCTATCTGTTTGGTTAACTTATGTGGTTAAGTGCTTAATAATGGCACTTAACTGCATAAGTATTGACTCTACCTCTGGACCAATCGCAAAATGGTTGCTTCAAGGTTTGGGATTCATGTTGATATTCAGCAGCACTATCTGGTTAATATCAGTGGATAGCCCCACACACGCCATTTAACCTGACAGGAGAGACTTCTGCTTGGTTAAACTGCTTGTGTAGGACTATCCACTCATAAATCAGTTAAATCATTTTGAATCAGTGGCATACCTGTTCCCTCTCTCTGTCATCTTGCTGTCATCCGACCTTTCTCGTCAACAGCATCTGAGGATCAGTGTGTTTGTATCGGGGGTGTGGTGATGGGTGCCAGTGAGCACGGTCCGGCCCAGGTCCAGGGTCCGAACCACTACAGGAACCTCGTTTGGGCCACCGCCAGTGTGCATAGTGTTCCTTCAGGCTGCTTGCTTCATCTGCACTGCGACTTTCCCCCCCGACCCGACGTACTCTGTCTGTGCCTGCTGTTACTCAGCCCGCCGCTCAATCGCTGGCCGTTGGAAACTAGCAGCGCTGTCGTGCACTCTTGGAAAGTGTGTCTCATGGTGGGGGGTTTTGTCTCCTGCTGTTTTTTGGCTTTCACTTTCACATCTGCTGTTTGTCGTTGGAGGTGCCGAAGATTGAACGGACCGCTGTGCCGGTTGTCATGGGGGCTGCAATGGATGGTTGGTGGGGCGGATTACAGCTTCATCACCACCATGCAGGGTCGGCATGGTATGTCCAGACGATTCACCTCGCTTCCTGTCCTCGAAGACAAGCTTTTCTCTCAACTAATCTCGACGGTTCTGCCACGGCTCTCCATTGTAGTCTGTCTTGTTGAAAGCTGTTCAACTACTCATAATCATCTCAGCTTCATGAATCTACCTCAGTCCAGCCTATCTCGGATAGCCTACTCCTCGGATTCATCACAACAGTCCTTCCTAATAACATCTTCACGGACCATTTTAGACTCTCTTGCCCTTTCCCTCTTTTCTACTTCCCTTGTTCCTTCTATCCTATCTCATTGATTGTAAATGTTTAACAACTGATCTGGTGACAGCCTATCATTACATTGTAAGCCACTTTAAGCCTGCATACCTGTGGGAAAAAGTGGGATATAAATGTACTAAATAAATAAATAAATACCTAGGTTGGCTGCCTCTCAGGGCGGGTCACCACTATGCCCTCCCGGCATATCAACCCCCTCCCCTATCTTGGTGCATCACCCACCTCCCCCTCCTCCGAAGTGCATCAGCCTCACCACCTGGGGTGCACGGAACAGTCGCGCGGCTGTCGGCTTCACTAGTCCCCTGCCCCGTAGCAGGAAGTAACATCAGGGGGGGGCAGGGAACCTTCAGAGCTGACAGCTGTGCAACTGCTCTGTTTACCCCCTTGCTGCCTGCACCTGGGGTGGACCACCCCGCCATCAGTACACTAGAGCTTTGAATATCAACCCCCTAGTCTATACCACAAGGCATAAACTGCTACAGAGAAGAGCGATCATTTTTTGACAGCCTTTCAGAATTAGCAATGCTCAACCTATGGTCCAGTGCTCCACCTGATTGACCACACAATAAAGGGCTATAAAACGTGTTCATACACTCATTGCTGCAGGAGACAGAACACAGAACTAATAATAATAAAAAAAGAACAGGACTAGATACATTTATCACAAGTGGATCTCTGAGGATAAGAAGAAGACAATGGTCCACAAGCAGAAACCAAGGAAATGTGCAGAAAAATATGCAACTGGCCTGATTAAAAATAACTTCCATATGCTCCTTGATATGTTGATATGAATTCCAGAATGAGGCTGTCACCTGGCATTAAGAAGAGTACTTAGCAGTGACCTTGAGCGAGAGATCATACAATAAACCTTGGCTTACAAGTGAAGTTCTCTTCTGTCATGGCACGTGTAAACTCTCCTGTATAAAGAACCAACAGGGATAGCCCCCCCCCACCCCACACACACACTGTCTAGAGAGAGCAAGGATATGGACATTTCATTTCATTTAATGCAGTGGTTCCCGAACCTGTCCAAGGGGTTCCCCAGCCAATTAGGTTTTCAGGATATCCACAATGAATATTCATGAGAGAGATTTGCATGCAGTGGAAGCAGAGCATGCATATTCATTGTGGATATCCTGAAAACCTAATTGACTAAGGAGCAACCTGGACAAATTTGGGAATCATTAACTTATTGTATTTCTCATCAGCTTATTTTTGCACTTCTAAGTGAAGAAGACATTAGCATTCAGAATCATTCTCTGATGAGTACCTAAAATAAACAGCAAATTTGTGTTCATAGTCTTACAGTTATTTCTTCTTGCCTTGTTGATAATCTGTACAGCTCTCATTCTTGCTTCATCACCTACCTTGTTGTTACTTATCGATTGTGTCCCACAATCCTCATATGTTCATTGGGAGCGATGGCTCAGATCAGTTGGCTTCCAGACATCACTTCCATTTTTTAGTTTAAACAACTGTCAGTGCACACACAGTAGAAACATTTAATTAGACACAAACCATTGCTGTATTTTATTTCACCGATTAACTAAAATAAACCTCGTCCAATGATTTGTGTTCCATAGCTGCTATGTAGGGGAATCCCTTTGGAAAACAAGGTCTTCTATGTTCAGTCTGAGCAGGCCCAGGTTGAATTCCAAAAGACTCACAGGCACAAGCAGGGTTTTTGCATTACTAAAAAAATTCCAGTGTGAAGCCCATAAATTGTTTTTTTGGAACGAACTTTTTTGTAAACGTAATGTTCTTACACTTCAAAGTGAATACAGAAACAATGAAGATGTTCTTGGCTAGGACATCAGAATAATTTGACTGCAAAAGGCGTCCAAAATATACAGAAGGAATAGCAAACGAGAGGGCTGGCAGGAAGACAAGATGAAGTTTATATATATAAAGAAATAGCAGAACTCCATCTTATTACTGTGTACCACGGTGACATTCTAATGATTAGGGAGCTATTTTTTTCTACATCAATGACTGGAGTAGTCAGTTCATTTCCAAGCCACAGACATTTCAGTTACTGCACAATCAACTTTTCACAGGCAAAATACAATTCTCACAATTCTTTTTTCTTCTTTTTTTCCTTGATAAAACCACCAATGATGTGCTACCGGGGTCTTCCAGAGTTTCATGTGAGGGTTTTTTTTTTCCACGTCGACTGCTATTAGAGATGTGGATCAAGGATCAAGAAGGAGTGATGGAATGAGGTTCCATATCCAATGATACCAGAGAAGTACAACTGGAAAAGCATCAATATAAATCATACAGCTGCTCGCATCAGGAATAAAACAACAATATTGTTTAACAGAGCATTTGTGACCCCTGAAGCAGGCGGGTTCTTTTTTATAAAAGGTACTTTGTCAATAAAAGTGCTATTTTTATATTTGCTGAAAGCTCTTTGGTCCACCCTACTTTGTTTTTCTGGTATTTTTCACATAGGGCTTTTCCCCTCTCCCTTTGGTTGGTAAAAGGTTCTAATACACATTATAAAGCTTTCTTTAAAATGAATGTGTGAAATGAACTGAGCATCCAAAAATCAGGGAAATAAGCCAAATGAACTAAAAAGAAACCAAATATTTTTGCCCCGTGCACATCCTTATTAGCTGTCATGAGCTGCAGAAGGAGTAGCAGCATGTTGGAGTAGTGTTTCCTGACCACTATCTCCCATGTCCACTTACCCTGTACCACTGGCATGCCATTGTGCTATTTTGAAGCTAACCACAGAAAGGAATAGAGAGAGAAATGAGGGGTGGGTGAGGGAGGAAGAGTGCAAAAATGTTGCAGCTGGGTGAGGAAAGGGGAAGGGGAGAGAGCACATGTGAAAATAGAGTTGACAGGTTGGTGCAGGGATGGGACAGTGTGGTAGGTAGTGGAGAAAACAGCAAGGACAGAACAGTGAACTCTCTACTGTTTCCTGGCATTCTACTACTACTACTACTACTATTTAGCATTTCTATAGCGCTACAAGGCATACGCAGCGCTGTACAAACATAGAAGAAAGACAGTCCCTGCTCAAAGAGCTTACAATCTAATAGACAAAAAATAAATAAAGTAAGCAAATCAAATCAATTAATGTGAACGGGAAGGAAGAGAGGAGGGGGTAGGTGGAGGCGAGTGGTTACAAGTGGTTACGAGTCAAAAGCAATGTCAAAGAGGTGGGTTTTCAGTCTAGATTTAAAGGTGGCCAAGGATGGGGCAAGACGTAGGGGCTCAGGAAGTTTATTCCAGGCGTAGGGTGCAGCGAGACAGAAGGCGCGAAGTCTGGAGTTGGCAGTAGTGGAGAAGGGAACAGATAAGAAGGATTTATCCATGGAGCGGAGTGCACGGGAAGGGGTGTAGGGAAGGACGAGTGTGGAGAGATACTGGGGAGCAGCAGAGTGAGTACATTTATAGGTTAGTAGAAGAAGTTTGAACAGGATGCGAAAACGGATAGGGAGCCAGTGAAGGGTCTTGAGGAGAGGGGTAGTATGAGTAAAGCGACCCTGGCGGAAGATGAGACGGGCAGCAGAGTTTTGAACTGACTGGAGAGGGGAGAGGTGACTAAGTGGGAGGCCAGCAAGAAGCAGATTGCAGTAGTCTAAACGAGAGGTGACAAGGGTGTGGATGAGGGTTTTGGTAGAGTGCTCGGAAAGAAAGGGGCGGATTTTACGGATGTTGTAAAGAAAGAAACGACAGGTCTTGGCGGTCTGCTGGATATGAGCAGAGAAGGAGAGAGAAGAGTCAAAGATGACCCCAAGGTTTCGAGCTGAGGAGACAGGGAGAATGAGAGAGCCATCAACAGAAATAGAAAATGGGGGGAGCGGGGAGGTGGGTTTGGGGGGGAAAATGAGAAGCTCGGTTTTGGTCATATTTAATTTCAGGTGGCGTTGAGACATCCAGGCAGCAATGTCAGACAAGCACGCTGAAACTTTGGTTTGGATGCAAGGTGAGATATCAGGGGTAGAAAGGTAGATTTGGGAGTCATCAGCATAGAGGTGGTAGGAAAAGCCATGGGATGAGATTAATGAACCAAGGGAAGAAGTGTAGATAGAAAAGAGGAGGGGACCAAGAACAGAACCCTGGGGTACGCCGACAGGCAGAGGGATAGAAGTAGAAGAGGATCCACCAGAGTGAACACTAAAGGTGCGGAGGGAGAGGTAGGAAGAGAACCAGGAAAGGACAGAGCCCTGGAATCCAAGTGAGGACAGGGTATCGAGAAGTATGCTGTGATCGACAGTGTCAAAAGCAGCGGAAAGATCAAGAAGAATGAGGATGGAATATTGACCTCTGGATTTAGCCAGTAATAGGTCATTGGAGACTTTAGTAAGCGCAGTTTCGGTTGAGTGGAGAGGGCGAAAACCAGATTGTAATGGGTCAAGAATAGCATGTGAGGAGAGAAAATCAAGGCAGCGGCGGTGAACAGCATTCATGGTACTGCTACTGATTTACCATGTGGGTGCCAAATGTTTCCTACAATTAGGTGCCACCAGCAAGGTTGGTATCCTAATCCTCCCAGTGGCAGGAAAAGGGTATCCATGTGCTCACCCTGTGTTTTTGTTGCAGTATCATAGGAGCTGGCTCTGTGGGTGCTTGAGCACCCCCAATATTGAGAAAATTCCATGTATGTGTCCAGGAAGGGGTTATTTCCATTGTTTTTTTTTTGTTTTTTTTACATTTGTACCCCGCACTTTCCCACTCATGGCAGGCTCAATGCGGCTTACATATTATATACAGGTACTTATTTGTACCTGGGGCAATGGAGGGTTAAGTGACTTGCCCAGAGTCACAAGGCGCTGCCTGTGCTTGCAGTGGGAATCGAACCCAGTTCCCCAGGACCAAAGTCCACCACTCTAACCACTAGGCCACTAGCTCATATGGGCACTATCATCTGAAGGCAAATATTTCCTATTTTTAATGAATGTGGAGAAAACTGCTATTGATAATTACGCAGTGTAACATTATTCCTTATACAGGTTAGCACGTGCATGTGAATATTCAAGCATAAATGTTCAAGACAATGGGCAACTCTTGCTTCATTCTTTTCAAGTGAGAACTCCTTGATAAGAAACTGGCAGCACCTAAAGAAATTATTAATATAAGATGCTGCCAGTTTCTTATCAAGGAGTTCTTTAGGTGGTGTGATGTTACTCTTTTCCATACAAGTTTTCTTGTAAAAATGTTTGAAACTATAAATAATAAATTAAAACAAAAAAAAAAAGAAACTGGCAGCACATCACTGATGGCTAGGAACTGGAATGAGTTCACAGGAACCTAGATTGACTTGGCATGGAGATCGGCAGCCACAGCAATGAAAACCAGTTGGGGCAAACTTTCCTTGGAGGCTTGAGTAGAGGAAGAAGCTTAGTTAATGATCCCAAAGCTAAAGTCAGTCGAGCATGGGCATGAGAGGAAAAATAGCATATTTGATGACTTAGAAATAAAGAAGCTATTTCTATCATGCTGTGAGTTATAAATTAAAAGTCACTTCACTGGCTCCCTATCCATTTCCGCATTCAATTCAAACTTCTCTTACTGACCTATAAGTGCATTCACTCTACCGCTCCCCAGTACCTCTCCACTCTTGTCTCTTCCTACACCCTCCCTCCGGTACTCCGTTCTGTGGATAAATCTCTCTTGTCTGTCCCCTTCTCCTCTACTGCTAATTCCAGACTCCGTTCCTTTTATCTTGCTGCACCTCACACCTGGAATAGAATTCTCGAGCCTGTGCGTCTAGCCCCGTCTTTGGCTGTTTTCAAATCCAGGCTAAAAGCCCACCTCTTTATCGCTGTTTTGACTCCTAACCACTACTCACTTGCCCTGTACCATTTTCATCCCCACCTCTTTAATT
Organism: Microcaecilia unicolor; assembly: GCF_901765095.1. Taxonomy (NCBI): domain Eukaryota; kingdom Metazoa; phylum Chordata; class Amphibia; order Gymnophiona; family Siphonopidae; genus Microcaecilia; species Microcaecilia unicolor. The sequence goes on along the minus strand of NC_044037.1, from coordinate 83,251,514 downwards.
CCCTAACCTCTTAGTTGTTCTGTTTGCCTGTCCTATTTAGATTGTGAGCTCTTTGAGCAGGGACTGTCTTTTCATGTATGGTGTACAGCGCTGTGTATGCCTTGTAGCGCTATAGAAGTGATAACTAGTAGTAGTAGTAAACGCTGGTAGGGCTCACAAGGAAAAGGTTTCTGTGTTGTATCACCTTGTTTTCAGGCCAGAAGTTTGGTAGGCAGCACAGCAAACACAGATCAGAAATAAAAAGCAACAGAACACCCTTACAGCAGAGGAAACATGTTTATTGAAGACAAGCTCATAGCATGCAAAGCGGGTCAAGAAAAGGGTGTGCGTATATGTGTGAGTGTTTCGGGAGGAAGGGAAGGGAGGAAGGGAAGTGTTCTTTGAAAGAGTGTTGCTGCTTTTATCTCAAATAATCTAAAATAAAAGTTGGAGGATGACCAAGGATGCCAAAGACTGAGAAGATGTATACAAAACATCATTCCAGCTCTGGAATGCCATGGTCGAGTTCAGGGGCATATATGTGAAAAGAAATCCGCCAAAGAACGGAGAACTCAAGACACCCCACGGAATACATCTTCTCAGTCTTTGGCATCCTTGGTCGTCCTCCCACTTTTATTTTAGATTGTTGTATTCCGTGGGGTGTCTTGAGGGCTGCTTTTATCTCAACACCACTGGCAGTCTAAGGTCTACAGGTAGGCAAACCTGGTCCATGAGTGCCACAGGCTGGTTCTTCTCAAGCATCTGCACTATGCTTTAACCCTCTTCCCAAATACTCACTCAGCTTCTTACCCCTCCCTCAGCATCAGCTCTGCCTCCCCAGCTTCCCTGTATTTGTTTTCCCCTTCCCAAGTTTACCTTCAGCCCTTCCTTTCCCCTGCATTTGTCCCCTGCCTACTCTTCCTTTTGCTCTTCTTCCTTTCCCCTGCACTTTTCCCCCTGTCTCTTGCATTTCTCCTCTCCCCTCTTCCCTTGTACTTACCCCCTGCCTCTTTCCCCAATTCCCTCCTTCTGTTGTAGTTGTCCCCCTGTCCCAGCATCTGCTTGCCTAGTAAATTCCAGATAAGTGCACAGATCTGGCACTGCGATCTCTTCCCACATGCTCCTGAACAGACACTGTGCCTGCAGATTTGCAGTCTTCATAGGAAGCACCTTTCTGATCTCTGCTTGTGAGAATCGATCTACGCTGAGCCAGGTGCCTTGTAGAATCTGTGCCAGCACTGCTGAATGAGCCAATTCAAAGCTGGCAGGTCCAGCACATCCTGTCTGCTTATCTCATGCATCACAGGATCAGCAGGCAGGAAGTGTTAGTCCTGTTAACTTTAAATTTGCTCACTCAGAGGAGCTAACAGAGATACTAGCTGGGTGCTCAAACCAGCAGTTGTAGCCAGGGGCATATCTGCGTGGGGCCACAGGGGCCCGGGCCCCCGCAGATTTCCCCCTGGCCCCCCTCCCACCACCAACCCTCCCCCGCTGACGTTGTTTACCTTTGCTGGCGGGGGACCCCAACCCCCGCCAGCCGAGGTCCGCTTCCACCTGCTTTTAAAAATAATTCTTCAGCTGGCGGGGGACCCCAACCCCCGCCAGCCGCCGAGGTCTTCAAAGTTCTTGTTCGTCGTCCTCCTCCGTCCGTGGCCATGCTGTATGCTGTTGATTCAGAGTCTGACGTTGCACCACGTTGTACGCGTGTACAACGTGGTGCGACGTCAGACTCCGAATCAACAGCGTACAGCATGGCCACGGACGGAGGAGGACGACGAACAAGAACTTTGAAGACCTCGGCGGCTGGCGGGGGTTGGAGTCCCCCGCCAGCAAAGGTAAACAACGTCAGCGGGGGAGGGTTGGCAGCGGGAGAGGAGGTGGAGAGAGTTGTTGGTGGCAGGGGGGGCTCTGGCAATGGCGGGGGGAGTCGTTGGTGGCAGGGGGGCTCTGGCAATGGCGAGGGGGGGTTGGTGGTGCTGGGGGGGGGGGGTTAAAATGTGCCCCCTCCCTCTGGCCCTGGCCCCCCCTACTGCCAGAGTCCAGATACGCCCCTGGTTGTAGCGCTGATAGGCTCTCACTGTGTCCTAGAAACCTGCCTTCTAGGTTTCCCTTGTTGTGTGGGAGTTTCTTTTTTATGTGAGTAAGACAGTAGAAGATGGGATCCCAGCCATTGTTCCCTCTAAGCTGAGCAGGAGTCCTCCACATATAGTCCTGCCAGTGGGAGGTGCTGTTTCACTATCACATTTTCAATGGTGAGGGACAGGTAAGCTCTGCAGGACTCCTGCAAACAAACCTGTGCCTAGGGATTGAAAGCACAATATTGAAGCACCCCTCCCCCCTCCCCACTATTAGCAATACAGTCGGAGGACTCTGCTTAGCTTAGAGGGATCAGTGCTCCCAAGGTGGAAGACTCCCACCTAGTTTTGGCAGTTCCTTGTTCCTAGGGTTACCATATGGCTCCAGAAAAAAAAGAGGACAGATTGAGCCAGTCCAGGTTTTACTTCCATTGCTTTCAATAGAAGTAAAATCCGGACGGGCTTAATCTGTCCACATTGGAGTTTACCCAATGTGTGCTAAGGAAGTCAATTTACAGTCTGGAGCAAAGGAAGGCTGTCAAATATGTCAACCTGCCACAGAAGTTTCCGTACCTAAGTAAAACAGGAGGAACCTGGCAGGACATGTTTGGAAGATTGTTCAAGAAGATTACAAATGCAGGAACCCTATGGAATGTTTGATGGCCTGACAGCACTGAGATATGGCCCAAAGTCAGGAGAAGAAATGGATCAGAGGTTAAACAAAAGAGACTATATTTCCTAGGAACCGAATGCTGGTGTTGCTGAAACCTGTAAGTTGCTGTGGAATAAACTCTGGTGCTATAGATAAATGAATTGTTTGAGTGTGTAAGTCCTAAATACCAGCTCTGGGTCCTGAGTGAAATAGCTACTTGGTGCCAATAGTGGAGCTTACGTGAGTCTTTGCCACTGAGCCAAGCCTTGTGAGAAACAATGGCTACTGTTGGTGCTGCTGGAACTTTTAAGAGTCTCCAAAATCCAACTGATTCTTTTAGTATGACATAAAATTCATTTATCAAGATACATTGACATTGCAGGAAGCGCTACTAATGAACATCAAAACCCCAAGCAGGCAATTCTATGACTGGTCACCTCCATTTAGACACTCCAAGGCCATGAAATAGAAGCCTATTCTATAACAGAACCCTCCCACCCCTTATCCCTTGCTCATTTCAACTTTCCCCTTTCTGCCTCCTACCCCTTCTTACTTGCCCATCCCACCTATCTGCATATCTCCATCATTATTCTGTTATACCACAGCTTGTACTCTCTCTGCTATACCTTGTAACCCCTATTACTATGTAAGCCGCACTGAACCTGCCTCGAGTGGGAAAGTGCGGGGTACAAGTGTAACAAATAAATAAAAATACTAGAGTAACTCGTATTTGTCCACCTAACATTTATGTGTCCACAGTTAAACCAGCCATAGACCTGGCGTAACTGTGGACACCTAAATGCAGCAGAAATGTGTGTAACATACAGTATTATGGAAGTTATTAATTTAATTTAACGTTTGATTTATTCTTACTGTACACTGCCTTGAGTGAATTCCTTTAAAAAGGCGGTAAATCAATCCTAATAAATAAATAAATAAATAAATATTTGCGACCCCACTCATGTCCCAACCAGGGTCCACTCATGTGAACGCCCCCTTGCTTTTATGCAATACGCAGCTATGCCTGTGATAAAAAGTGGCCTGAGGTACTGTGGTTGCGTGTCTTTGGCGCACGCTAGACAATTTTTTACTACGGCTGGGAAAAAGGCTCTTTTTAATAGGGGTAGTAAATGGCCGTGCGCTAAAATTAAAAGTGGCACGCAGCTATTTACTGCCTGAGCCCTTACCGACACCCATTGATCTAGCGATAAGGGCTCACATGCAACATGCATGGTACTCATGCAGCATGTGCCTATGTGACTGCGCTGCCAATTACAGCTGAGAACGCCCCCCCCCCCCCCATGGTAGAAAACAGAAAAATATTTTCTACCACAGGAAACTGTGTGCACAAACTTCAAAATTACCGCCGGGTGGGCGCACTAACTGGGTGGTAGTGTTGATTTGACACATGCTACATGAGCGGTATGTCTACTGCCACTTTGTAAAAGTTGTGGAGGAGTGGCCTAGTGGTTAGAGCACCAGTCTTGCAATTCAGAGGTGGCCAATTCAAATTCCACTGCTGCTCCTTGTGATCTTGGGCAAGTCATTTAACCCTCCATTGCCTCAGGTACAAAATTAGATTGTGAGCCCTCCTCAGACAGAGAAATATCCAAAGTACCTGAATGTAACTCACATTGAGCTACTACTGAAAAAGGTGTGAGCAAAATCTAAATAAATAGCACCATTACAGAATGGTGCTTAGGCATCCTGCTAGCACTTTAACAGGCAAGTTACATTTATGTGCATATGTGCTAGTATTAATATACATATATGCAGGCAATGAATGCATAAATGTGGGCACCTAGATTTTAGAATTACCCCTCCAATGTATAAAACTAAGATGTTTACATTTTAAACTCTTACCCCATGGTTTTTGACAGCACTTAGTGCTCAGAGCTGAATTAGTCCCAGATATTAATCTGGGTACCAGCACTGAAATATCTGGGATGTTTACACCCACCATAAGTTATTAGGTAAGACTGATAAACAGTGCCTATATTTCTTATTTATAAAGTCCTACTTGCCCATATAGGGCTAGACTCAGTTATTGGCACCGAACCCCCCCCCCCCCACCCAGTTTAAGCGGTATTGTATAAGCTGCGCCTACAGTTCGGCGCAGTTTATAGAATAGCATTTAAGAATCACGGTTACACATAAATTTAGGCGCAACTGTTTGTACCAATGAAAATGTGGTGCAAATGCCCGTGCCTAAATTTACATGTGGAACACCATTATTCTGTAATTACGCACAACTCAAAACCATGCCCCCATTCTGCCCCGAAACACCTATGACTGTCCCCTTTCTGTGCACCCTTTTTCGTGCTGTGTGCAAATTTTAGGCACAGCTCCTCTGCCTAATGTTATACACATGACACCAAATTAAATATAATTAGTACCAATAATTGCTTGTTAAAAAGCAAATTACTGGCACTAATTGGCTTATTAAATAGCATGCACAAATCGGAACCACACATAAATTTGCGTAGACAATTTTGGCGACCTTTATAGAATCAGGGGAATAGTATCTGCCTGGAATATTATTGACAGCATGGTCATTAGAGCAGATATTTAATGGCACTCTCCAGTTAAATGGAGCTGAATATCAAAGAGTAATTTAACCAGGTAGGAGCCTTTCCTACCCAGTTAAATTGCTCTGGATATCCACTCCTTATTAACTTGGTCCCCGATATTCAGCTGGCGGCAGGCAGTGCTGTTGCTGTCCCTCGCCGGCATTAATAAATCTGGATATTCAATGCCAGCATTGAATATCTGTTTTCATTTTTGAGTACGGCAACTTAACCAGTTAAGCCGATATTCAGCGCTAACCGGTTAAGTGCTTAGCAGTTACAGATAGGCCTGATATTTATGTGGCCTATTTTAATCACTAAATATCTGTGCCTAACCAGCTATGTCATGTGACATGGAGGGGCATAATCGAACGGGGCCGGCCATATATATGGGTGGCCATCTCCAAGGCCGGCCCCGGAAAGCGGCATGCCCGATCGTATTATCAAAACAAGATGGCCAGCCATCTTTCATTTTGATAATACGGTTGGGCCGGCCAAATCTCAACATTTGGGCCGGCGTTTGAGATGGCCGGTGTAAGAGATCGCTGCCATTGGTTTCCCGCCAATAATGGAAACTAATGGCGGCCATCTCAAATCCGGACAAATCCAAGGCATTTGGTCGTGGGAGGAGCCAGCATTTATAGTGCAGTGGTCCCACTCACATGCCAGGACACCAACTGGGCACCCTAGGGGGCACTGCAGTGGACTTCAGAAATTGCTCCCAGATCCATAGTTCCCTTACCTTGTGTGCTGAGCCCCCAAAACCCACTCCCCAGAACTGTACACCACTACCATAGCCCTTATGGCTGAAGGGGGGCATCTACATGTGGGTACAGTGGGTTTCGGGTGGGTTTTGGAGGGCTCACATTTATCACCAGAAGTGTAACAGGTGGGGGGGGGGGGGATGGGCCTGGGTCCACCTGCCTGAAGTCCACTGCAGCACCCACTAAAACTGCTCCAGGGACCTGCATACTGCTGTGATGGAGCTGGGTATGACATTTGAGGCTGGCATAGAAGCTGGCACAAAAATGTTAAAAAAAAGTTTTTTGGGTGGGAGGGGTTGGTGACCACTGGAGGAGTAAGGGGAGGTGATCCCCGATTCCCTCCGGTGGTCATCTGGTCAGTTGGGGCACTTTTTTGAGGCTTGGTCCTAAAAATAAATGGACCAAGTGAAGCCGGCCAAGTGCTCATCAGAGCCGGCCTTCTTTTTTCCATTATTGGCCGTAGCCGGCCATCTCATAATCATGCCCCGTCCCGCCTTCCATACCTTGCCGAAATGCCCCCTTTAACTTTGGCCGGCTCTTTGACGGAAAGCAGTTGAAGGCGGCCAAAATCGGCTTTCGATTATACCGATTTGGCCGGTTAGGAGATGGCCGGCCATCTCCCGATTTGTGTTGGAAGATGGCCGACCTTCTCATTTGAAAATGAGCAGGATAACCAGTTAGCGGCTAGCCACTAACCATGAATATTCAATGGGAGAAAACTTGTTATCTTCCACTGAATATCCGTGGTTAGGTGCTAAAATGCTATTTAACTGGCCAGGAGGTATTTCTGGTTGGTTAATAGTTTTAAATATTGGGCCCTTGGATGAGGAGGAGTAGCCTAATGGTAGTGCAGTGGGCTGAGAGCCTGGGAAGCTTGATCCTGGGCAAGTCACATAACCCTCCATTGCCCCAGGTACAAAAGGGACAGAGAAAGTACCTACATGTAATAACTGTAAACCATTTTGGTTGTACTACAGAAAAGCGGTATATCAGATCCATGACTCTATTTATTTACAGTTCCAGTCAGGAAGCAGTGAAAGCAATGGAGATTAGTTCAATGTAACCACATTAGTGTTAATCTGACTAGACTAGCAGAAAAGCTTTTATCCTGCAAAGAATTACACTACTTTATTAACAGTGTGGGAACTCATAGCTCCATGGCTGATAATTCTTGACCTTATGTTATTTCCACATGGTGTACAGTACACATTACAAATATAAGAATTTTTCCCATAGCTGGTGTGACATGGTCATTCAGATTATCCATGCAAAACCAATACTCTTCGGGGCCCAGTGTCCTCTCAAGTGACTCAGAGCCAAAGTTATCTGGCTGGGAATGACTCTGAACTCAGCAAGCAACTAAATATTTATGCACTCACTGTATGTGTAAAAGTATATAAATACTAGCATTTATGTGAATAAATGTACACTTAGGGGTAAAAATTCAGCCAGTGGCACTAAGCATTTTGCTGACCACCGCCAACATTTTCCCCCCGGATTTTCAATGCCGGACCAAAATGGTACAGACTATTATTAAGAACAAAATTACAGAGCATATTCAAAAGCATGGATTAATGAGATAAAGTCAACATGGATTTAGTGAAGGGAAATCTTGCCTCACCAATCTACTACATTTCTTTGAAGGGGTGAACAAACATGTGGATAAAGGGGAGCCGGTTGATATTGTGTATCTGGATTTTCAGAAGGCGTTTGACAAAGTACCTCATGAAAGACTCCAGAGGAAATTGGAGGGTCATGGGATAGGAGGTAGTGTTCTATTGTAGATTAAAAACTGGTTAAAAGATAGAAAACAGAGAGTAGGGTTAAATGGTCATTATTCTCAATGGAGAAGGGTAGTTAGTGGGGTTCCCCTGGGCTCTGTGCTGGGACCGCTGATTTTTAACATATTTACAAATGACCTAGAGATGGGAGTAACTAGTGAGGTAATTAAATTTGCTGATGACACAAAGTTATTCAAAGTCGTTAAATCACGGGAGGATTGTGAAAAATTACAAGAGGATCTTACGAGACTGGGCGTCTAAATGGCAGATGACGTTTAATGTGAGCAAGTGCAAAGTGATGCATGTGGGAAAGAGGAACCCTAATTATAGCTACGTCATGCAAGGTTCCACGTTAGGAGTCACCGACCAAGAAAGGGATCTAGGTGTCGTCGTTGATGCTATGTTGAAACCATCTACTCAGTGTGCTGCTGCAGCTAAGAAAGCAAATAGAATGTTAGGTATTATTAGGAAAGGAATGGAAAACAAAAATGAGGATGTTATAATGCCTTTGTATTGCTCCATGGTGCGACCGCACCTCGAATATTGTGTTCAATTCTGGTCGCTGTATCTCAAAAAAGATATAGTGGAATTAGAAAAGGTGCAAAGAAGGGTGATGAAAATGATAAAGGGGATGGGACAACTTCCCTATGAGGAAAGGCTAAAGCGGCTAGGGCTCTTCAGCTTGGAGAAAAGGCGGCTGAGGGGAGATATGGTAGAGGTCTATAAAATAATGAGTGAAGTTGAACAGGTAGATGTGAAGCGTCTGTTCACGCTTTCCAAAAATACTAGGACTAGGGGGCATGCGATGAAGCTACAATGTAGTAAATTTAAAACGCATCGGAGAAAATGTTTCTTCACTCAATGTGTAATTAAACTCTGGAATTCATTGCCAGAGAATGTGGTAAAGGCGGTTAGCTTAGTGGAGTTTAAAAAAGGTTTGGACGGCTTTCTGAAGGAAAAGTCCATAGACCGTTATTAAATGGACTTGGGGAAAATCCACTATTTCTGGGATAAGCAGTATAAAATGTTTTGTACTTTTTGGGATCTTGCCAGGTATTTGTGATCTGGATTGGCCACTGTTGGAAACAGGATGCTGGGCTTGATGGACCTTTGGTCTTTCCCAGTATGGCAATACTTATGTACTTAAGACCATGTCTGGGCTTCGGCACTGAATATCCATTTTTTTGCAGCACCGGCTAACACATAGCCGGTTAAGTCGATATTCAGCACTTAACCAGTTATGGGTTGCCACATAAAGATAGGACTGTGTTTTATGTGTCCTATTTATGTGGTTAACCTGGACAGTTAAGTTTTAAATATAGCACTTAACCAGCCAAGTGCTGACTCCGCCCCTGGAACTCCACCAAAATAGCTGGTTTTCACTAAGGCACTAACTGTTCATTTTCAGCAGTGATAACTGGTTAAGTGCTGCTGAAAATTAGCAAATAGCCCCAAACAAGCGATTTAACCAATCAGTGGCCATTTCTGGCCGGTTAAATTGCTTTGAGTATCGACTCCTTACCTGTTAAAGTGCTATTTTGTAACAGTGCGCAAAAAACAGTGTGTAAACCAAGAGTGTATATATGAGCGGAGCTATTATTGTACTCGGTGTGATTCTTCCACTGGTGTGCCCCCCCTGCCCCCTTTGCTGTCACCAATGAGAGGAGACAATGGACTGGAAGCAATTTTTTCACCCTTCCATAGTTGAACCCTGTGCAGCTGCAAAACTCACACAGCCCTTGGAACAATGTTGGACCTACCTGAAAGGGATGTGCTCAGGACAAAATGTTTCAGCAAATTTTCCATTTGCTTGGATATTTTCTCCGATTATATACCAGAAATCAGAAATCTTCTAACTGGTTCACAAACTACAAATATAGTCTAATATAATGTAGACCTCCCCTCCTGGTGGTGGAGCAAGATATTACACTTTAGGAAAAATTAAGTTCAGCTATGTCACGGCTGTTTCCCAAAAATAACCTCCATACCAAGTCAGGAAATTTAACATTAAATTATGTTTTATTGTATACCATTGACCAATAAGTGTTAAGTTATTTTCTATTTAATTTCAAAACTGACAGTTAATAAATTAACACATATGTTTCACTTGCAAGATTGCACAACCAAATAGTTTTGTTTTCAAGAACATTGAGAACATTCTCAGATGAGTATGAATATTTATCACGTAAATCATTTACATGGAACTATTCAAGTGAATTTGCTTCAAAAAGAGCTATATTCTTTAAAGTTTTTCCCTCTTGTCTTCCAGGTTTCACACCTAGTACATCTCCAAGGATTCTGCATCAGGTAGGTTTTCTCTTCCTCTCATTCTCTCTTTATATTTTTCTCTCATCTATCTTTCTGTCTCTTTCTTCATGGTCTTTCCATTTGTGTGCACACTTTCAGGGAAAATCTCAGTCACTTAGCTGTTTTTCCTCTTCCTAGGGCTCTCATGAATGATGGATGCCTTGCGATGACAGTTCTCCAGAGAAGACTCTCCTCAGGTAAGTTTGGACAACTTCTTTATTCTTCCTACTTCCTGACTTTTAAAACTCAAAAAGAGATCCTAGGCCCTAGCTAGACATTAAGGGGCCCTGTTACTAAGTCACATAAGCATCTATGCACACCCAACGCACGCCAAAATGGAGTTCCTGCCCGACTACCACGTGGCTCTTGTGGTAATTTCATTTTTGGTGCGCGTCTGATACACATGTCTGAAAAATATTTTTGGATGCACATAATGGATGCACACCAAGTGGCATTTGACGCGCTTAGGTCATTACCGTCCGGATTCTTTACCGCTAGGTCAATGGCTGACGGTAAGGTCTCAGACCCAAAATGGATGCGCGGCAATTTTGATTTTGCCACATGTCCATTTTCGGCAATAAAAAAAGGCCTTTTTCACAGGCGCGCTGAAAAATGGATTGGCGCACGCCTAAAACCCGTGCCATTTTTCAGCGCACCTTAGTAAAAGGACCCCTTAGTTCGGGTACTCACATTCCCCTTCTCAGAACCACTCTTTTCCACAAATAAAACAGCTTATACTGGCAGGACTTCTTATACACCCCTTCCCGTGCACTCCGCTCCATGGATAAGTCCTTCTTATCTGTTCCCTTCTCCACTACTGCCAACTCCAGACTTCGCGCCTTCTGTCTCGCTGCACCCTAAGCCCGGAATAAACTTCCTGAGCCCCTACGTCTTGCCCCACCTTTAAATCTAGACTGAAAGCCCACCTCTTTAACATTGCTTTTGACTCGTAACCACTTGTAACCACTCGCCTCCACCTACCCTCCTCTCCTCCTTCCTGTACACATTAATTGATTTGATTTGCTTACTTAATTTTTTGTCTATTAAATTGTAAGCTCTTTGAGCAGGGACTGTCTTTCTTCTATGTTTGTGCAGCGCTGCGTATGCCTTGTAGCGCTATAGAAATGCTAAATAGTAGTAGTAGTAGTAGTAGTATATGCAATTCTGACGCTCTTGGTGACAGCATCAGCTACTTAGTCTGCCAAGGACAATTAGGTACACTGTAAATGAACCTTTCACTTTCGACCATCAGTTTCATTTTTTTAAGCATCACTAGTTAACTTAGCTTTAGACAACTGGTTCCAAATGCAGCTATTATCTTCTGTGCCTAAATAAATCTGTAAACACAGAACCATCTGCCAGCTTTTCCTTTACATCTCTGAGCTCCTTTCCTCAGAACTCAGGAGTTCCCAACCTATAGCTTTTCCAAAGAAAAGTTATATATTTATTTATTTATTTGTTACATTTGTACCCTATTTGCACGCTCAATGTGGCTTACATAATACCGTAAGGTGATAGCTACCTACGGTGAAGAAACAAATACAGAGTGAGGTTAATTTTCAATAAAATAGGTATGTACAGACACATTAGGGAATCATAGAGAGGGAAGTTATGTAAAGTTCATAGTGTTCATTACAAGTTTAGGTATCTTTGTGTTGCTGGGTTCAGGTACTTAAGTTGGGTCAGTGGGATATGCCTTTTCGAACAGGTTGGTCTTTAGTAATTTCCGGAAGTGGAGGTGGTCGTACGTAGTTTTCACGGCTTTTGGAAGTGCATTCCAGAGTTGTGTGCTTATATATGAGAAACTGGATCCATGAATAGATTTGTACTTGAGTCCTTTGCAACTAGGTTGGTGGAGATTTAAGTAAGTACTTGATGATCTGATTGAGTTTCTGGTTGGCAAGTCTATGAGGTCAGACATATATCCTGGGTCATCACCATAGATAATTTTATGGACTAAGGTACAGATTTTAAAAGTAATACGTTCTTTGATTGGGAGCCAATGTAATTTTTCACGAAGGGGTTTGGCAATTTCGAATCGTGATCTTCCAAATACAAGCCTGGCTGCTGTGTTTTGAGCGGTCTGAAGCTTCTTTATAAGATTTTCTTTGCATCCGGCATAAATTCCGTTGCAGTAGTTGGCATGGCTTAGGACTATTGATTGTACCAGATTGCAAAATATGGCCCTCGGGAAGAACGGTTGTACTCGTTTGAGTTTCCACATTGAGTGGAACATTTTCTTGATTGTAGAGTTAATTTGGCTCTCAAGTGTCAGGTTCCTGTCAATTGTGACACCGAGGATTTTCAGATTATCTGAAATAGGGAGGATATAGTCAGGGGTGATTTGGCTCGTGGGTATGTTTGAATTGTAGTGAGATGAGAGAATGAGGCAGTGTGTTTTTTCTGTATTGAGTTTGCGTTGGAATGCATTTGTCCATGAGTTCATGGTATGCAAGCCGAGGCTAATTTCGTTGGTGATTTCTGACAAATCATTTTTGAAGGGGATGTATATTGTAACGTCGTCAGTATAGATGAAAGGGTTGAGGCCCTGAGTGGATAAGGCCTTGGCTAATGGAGTCATCACAAACTCTATCAGCACTCCCAGCTGTCATTTTCGGTCAGGACATGAACAATCTCACAACTTGAAGAGCCAAATAAAGCCTGTGAGGCTCTCATTACGATTTATTAAGCACACTCTGATTCATCCTTGCACTTAACATTACCCTTATTCCTCAAAATTCTCACACATTCCATTACACAAGCAGAGGCAGGTTCCTTCATACGTGCAACCTTCCAGTGTACCCTCCCAACAGACTCTGGCAAGCAACTGCAGTCACTATAATGTTTACCCTGGTTACCAGGGCAACTAGCAGGCACGTGTACACTTTTACCAGTTGTACCATTCCAGTCCTACCATGAAAATAAATAAAATATATTTTTTTCCTTTTTCCCCAGTAAGACCTGGAGCCCAGCCAGTTGCCACGGGTGAGCCTGCCCCAGTGGCGTACCTAGGGTAGTTCACACCCGGGGCCGGTCATTTTTTAACACCCCCCCCCCCCCAAATCCAGTACTAGGCATGCCGAGAATACAAAACACTCAGGACCTATAGAGCAATTCTACCATACCATAAGCAGTCATTTCTACGAGTCACACAAGGAAAAGGAAAGCATCTTAAACACTACAGTGAGCACTAGAACATCAATTCACCTATTGTAAAATGAAACCAGACAGAATAGTACAGATCGTAGATCCTGCACAGTCAATGCCAACTGAAAGCCATGTCTTTTTCACAAACACAGATACACCCTAATCCACTATAGAATAAGTAATCATAAACTTTCTATTTAGACAAAAATTAAACTGAACCCCCAATGCCAGACTCTGCATACAATGCAACACCACAGAAACAGAAACTGTCCCCTAGTACTGTGCAAAATATAAAGACAGCAGATGTAAATTTGAAAAAAACTAACAAGTACCAATCACCACTTTACAAATTAACAAATAGAAATAAAACAAATATAGAAAGTAAAATAATACCATTTTATTGGACTAATACATTTAGCTTTCAGAGGCCAAAACCTCCGTCCTCGGGTCAGTACAGTATAGTGCTGTTACAGTATCCTATCCTGACCTGAGGAAGGGGGTTTTGTTCTCCGAAAGTTAGTCAAAATGTATTAAAATTAGTCCAATAAAAAGATTACCTTATTTACATGTTCTATTATAAACATTTAACATATCTACAATACTTTAACCTAAAGCAAAAAAAATAAAAAAATATATTTTATTTACAGTTTGTTGTCTCTGGTTTCTGCTTTCCTCATCTTCTTTTCACCGTCTTCCTTCCATCCAGCATCTGTCTTCACTCTCTCTCTCTCTCTCTCTCTGCCATCCAGTGTCAGCCCTCTCTGCTGTCCCTTCCATCCACTGCCTGCCCTTTCTCTCTGCCCCTTCAATCCACCATTTGCCCTCCCTCTCCCATCCATCCAGGGTCTGCCCTCCCTCTCGCTCCCCCTTCCATCTAGGATCTGTCCCCTCTCTCTCTCTGCCCCTTTTTTCAGCCCCCAGTTCCAGCCCCCTTCTCCCCTCTGAACACCCCCACCCCAGTCCCCTTCTCCCCTCCCCTTCTCTTGTCTGAGACCCCCACTCCAGTCCCCTTCTCCCCTCCCCTGTCTGAGACCCCCACCCCAGTCCCCTTCTCTCCTCTGAACACCCCCACCCCAGTCCCCTTCTCCCCTCCCCTGTCTGAGATCCCCACCCCAGTCCCCTTCTCCCCTCCCCTTTTCCCCTCTGAACACCCCCACCCCAGTCCCCTTCTCCTCTCCCCCTCCCCTGTCTGAGATTCCCACCCCAGTCCCCTTCTCCCCTCTGAACACCCCCACCCCAGTCCCCTTCTCCCCTCCCCTGTCTGAGATCCCCACCCCAGTCCCCTTCTCCCCTCCTCTTTTCCCCTCTGAACACCCCCACCCCAGTCCCCTTCTCCCCTGTCTGAGATCCCCACCCCAGTCCCCTTCTTCTCTCCCCCTCCCCCGTCTGAGATCCCCACCCCAGTCCCCTTCTCCCCTCCCCTTCCCCCGTCTGAGACCCCCACCCCAGTCCCCTTCTCCCCTCCCCTTTTCCCCTCTGAACACCCCCACCCCAGTCCCCTTCTCCCCTCCCCTTTTCCCCTCTGAGACCCCCACCCTAGTCCCCTTCTCCCCTCCCCTTCTCCCCTCTGAGATCCCCACCCCAGTCCCCTTCTCCCCTCCCCTGTCTGAGATCCCCACCCCAGTCCTCTTCTCCCCTCCCCTTTTCCCCTCTGAGACCCCACCCCAGTCCCCTTCTCCCCTCTGAACACCCCCACCCCAGTCCTCTTCTCCCCTCCCCTTCTCTCCTCTGAGATCCCCACCCCAGTCCCCTTCTCCCCTCTGAACACCCCCACCCGAGTCCCTTTCGCCCCTCTCCTTCCCCACCGGCGAAGCAGCGTCGCAGGCAGCGCCTCGTGCCCTGCTTGTAAAAAAAAAAAACAAATCTCCTTCCTTCTCCTCGTCTTGACGTCTTGACGTCGACTCGGGCCTTCCAATCAAATTGATTGGAAGGCCCGAGTCGACGTCAAGACGAGGAGGAGAAGGAAGGAGATTTGATTTTTTTTTCAAGCAGGGCACGAGGTGCTGCCTGCGACGCTGCTTTGCCATTTTTTTTTTTTAATGTGCGGCGCCGCGGGAACGGCCACGGGAGGCGGCGGGAGCGGAGCACCCCCCACCCACTGGCACCCGGGGCGGACCGCCCCCACCGCCCCCCCCTTAGTACGCCACTGGCCTGCCCGTCAAAAAAAAAAATTAACACCCCTTTACAAAAACATTCACTAGCTTATCATCTATTAATTCATAGGTTAATGTGCATTAAATCCATTTAGTGTGCACTAAGGGGCTGATATTCAAAGGCACTGCTAATTGGACAAGTGCTGCTGAGAGGGATATTCAGTAGCCCTAACCAGCTAGTGCCACTGAATATATCCTCAGACCACTGGAGCGATCATTAGGTGGAGCCAGAGGCTATCTGCTTAATGGCGATATTCAGACCACTAACTGGATAGTTAACTGGATAAAGTTAGGACAGTAAAAAGGCTGCCCTAACTTTATCCAGTTAGCAATCTGATTAGTGGTTTGAATATTACTGCTAACTAGGGAGCATTTCTGGATCAGAACTCAATCTGGATATTTAGAGCCCCTTTTACAAAGGCATGCTAGCATTTTTAGTGCGCGCTAAAAATTAGCGTGCAGTAAATGCTATGATACCCATTATATTCCTATAGGTGTCTTAGTATCTAGAGCACACTAATTTTTAGCAAGCGCTAAAAACACTAGTGAGCCTTTGTAAAAGACCCTCTTAGTTCTAGCTGGTCCTCAGGTACCGATGCTGAATATATGTTTCAATTTGACTACAGTAGCTGGTATTTTAGATTAATGCTGACTGCCATGGTTAAATATCGACCCCTATATTTTTTTAATGAGCATTAAATGGGTGCTAATGAATGCACATCTGTAGGTTGTTGCTCTCCAGGTCCTATTGCTCCATCCAAGAACCATTCCGTGATTCACCTTGATGTTGTTCTTTGCACTCCAATGTCGCTGCTCCAACTGGACCTCCATCCTCTCTGCAACACACCCGTCTCCAACTTCAACACAGAGTAATCTCTCCATCCAGATAAAGGACAAACAAGTCCCAAATTCCTTTTTTTCTCACCCCCTTGAGAGGTCTTTCTAGTGCCCTCTGTACAGTCCTGATGAGTCTTCACTTTACAGTCAGTTATCACTTTGTCCTCCTGAGATCTAAGGGTTGAGCGGTCAACACTTTGTAGGGCATAATAGGGGATTTCTTCCCAACTCCCCTCTTTTTACCTTCTCAGTAGTAAGTGTTCAGAGTTTACTTTCCCGTATGCAAATGAGATGCAAATCCCTCTCATCTCCCACCAGTTCATAGTTCCTGGGTGTTTTCTGTTTGCTACAAAAATGGTTTATGGTTTATTTTGACTTAGTATACCACCCTTCCTGTGGGCATCACAAGGCAGTTTACAAATAATATAAAAAGAGTAAATACAGATAAAAGGAAAAGAACACAAAAAATAATAGGAAACAAACAATTATACATACACTCAGAAGAAGAAGAGACAACTATGGTATGGTTTTGCAACACTTTATGGCTTTATAACATTTTGTAGCACTACATTACATTAGTATGGTTTATTTTCAGTGGATTAGTATATTTTTTTGCATTTGAAAGGGAATCCACAGTTCCTTTCATTTTGTGGATATTTTCTGTTTGCTCCCAGAGTTCAGAGATTCATCCCTAATTTGGGTCTGCTATCCCTTGCCACCTCCTACATAGCCTTCAATGAGAGACTACAACCTGAACCACCCACAGCAAGTCATCAATAGACTCTCCCTAACTGTACTAGGGTAGCAAAAGGAAATCTTCAAACCTAGATTTACAACCTATGGCTTGATGTCTGTGTTGTTCTCTCCTGGGGCACTGCACCCATTCTCCCTTATGATGGAGTACATACTCTGTTACTTACTTCCCCCTTTGCTTTGGGACTCCCAGTCCCACTCTATGGTCTGTGTCCTCCTTTTGAATACCACCCCACTCCCTTGATAGGAAATCTTCATTCACATGGGCCTTCTCAGCTCTGTGCTCTACACTGAAATCATATACTTGGAGAGTCAGATACCAATGCATCAGCTGTGGGTTATATTTTTAATCTTACTCGATCACTTTAGAGGCATATGATTCAATAGCTCACTTTACTTCCAAACATTCTTTTTCAGTTGGGAATAACACTGCTCTGTGTCAGACAGTTTCCTGCTGAGGTATAAAATAGGGTGTTCCTCCTCCCTTACCCCCTGACTCAACATGACTCCTAAGCCTACGCCTGAGGCATTCATTTAGAGAATAAATTATTGATATTTTTAAAGACTGGTTCTTTGCACAGGGCCTCTTTTAATTGAGTGAAGGCATGAACTGCCATTCTGTACCAAATTTATTTATTGGGTCAGGAGTTCTTTAACAATGTGGTGAGGTCGGCAGCTAACTCTTCAAACTTGGGTATAATTTTTTTTATAGTACCCTATCAGGCCCAAAACTGCTTGCAGCTGAGGGGGGCTTCACTTTCTGTATTGCCTCAATTTTTGAGGGCATAGGTTTGACCCAATCTCTCCCTATACAATGGCTGAGGTAATGAACCTCCTTCTGCCCAAGAGCACATTTTTTTGGGTTGGCTGTGAGACCCACACGTCAGAAGGACTCACAGATGGCTGCCAATTGTTTCAAATGTTCCTCCTAACTGTTGAAAAACATGACTACACCATCTAGATAAGCTCAGGCTTATGCTTGTTGGGGGGGGTCTTAATATCCAATTAATAATCCTTCAGAGCATGCGCTTCATGGATCCTGAATGGGAGCATCTTGAGTGCTAACACATCCTCCGCCCCAACCCAATCCCGGCCTAATATCAAAGGAAAGGGTAACCTCTCTACCACTGCCATTTTCAAAGGTTGTGTTTTCCCCTCCCAGGTCACCTCAATTTATTTATTTATTTGGATTTTTTTGCTCACACCTTTTTCAGTAGTAGCTCATGGTGAGTTACATTCAGGTACACTGGATATTTCTCTCAAAGGTGGGTTAACTCTTTATGTCCCTGTGGACACACCAGACTTCTATCATTCCACTAAATTTTCCTTTCTCCCAATGCCTATCTTCTTAGCCAGCGACCCCAACATTAGTGATTAGTTACTACCAGTATCTAGGAGGGTTACTAAATCCATTCCAGCCACACGTACCCCTCTTTTTAGGGCCTGATCCATTTTCCTCTCTGTTCTGGGAGGGTCAATACTAATTCTGGATAATGAAAATTCCATTACGGGATACTCTTTCTTAAAATGTCCTTCCTGCTCACAAACAAAGCACTTTCCAAAAGATTGGACTTCCTGATGAGGGCCACTGTTCAGGAGTTCCCACCAAGCTTTCCCTAAGTCTCAGGGGCTTGCTCGCTGTTTTCCCTCGCAAGGATTTCCCTTTTCCTCCCATGACAGTTTCCTGCCTTAGCAGAAGGAATGGCTTCTAGGAGAACTTTCCTCCTCTTTTCTAATCCAACTCCCTTCAGCCTCTAGGTAATGCTCAGCCAACCTTGTAGCATCCTCTATGGATTGTGGCCCCTGCCGAGTTACCCAAACTTTAGCTGGGGAAAGCAGAATGGTCATAAACTGTTGCAACAAAATTTTACCAACTTCTCTGAAGTCCACTGTTCAGGTTCCAACTACCGAGTGGCACAGTTCAGGAGCTGTTGGGCTACAACTCTTGGCCGCTCTCCCTTTTGAAATTCCCTTTTCCTAAATTTCTTTTGATATTGCTCAGGGAAGTGACCCAGTCTGTCCTGTATTACATCTCTCACTTGCTTATAGTCCAGGGCCTTAGTGGCATCTAATACCTGGTACACTGCCTGTGCTTCTCCTGACAAATACGCGGCCAGTCTAATAGCCCAGTGATCAAAGAGCCATCTGGCTACCATGGCTATCCTCTCAAAAGTGGTCAAAAGGGTCTCTGGATCATTCCCCAGTCTCGGTTTAGTCAAAGTCAATTCCTTAGTCCATTCCACTGGGTTCAGCCATGGGGATTCATTTATCCAGCCCACCTCTGATACTTCCTGCTGCTGCCAAAGCTGTTCCATGGCTTGGGAAAACTGACGTTCCGATGTCTCTTGATGCGACTGCATTTGCTCCGCCATCCATTTTAGGGCTGCCTCCAAGACTATTATTCTGATAATAAGAGGGAAAAACAAAGGATTCAAGTGGAGAATCTCACTTGTATTTAGGTCCTCGGTGCCGAACAGCACAGAGACCCCTGAGCATACTCCTCCCCAGTCAA
Source organism: Microcaecilia unicolor (assembly GCF_901765095.1). Taxonomy (NCBI): domain Eukaryota; kingdom Metazoa; phylum Chordata; class Amphibia; order Gymnophiona; family Siphonopidae; genus Microcaecilia; species Microcaecilia unicolor. The sequence goes on along the minus strand of NC_044037.1, from coordinate 83,231,987 downwards.
TGTACTCTTTACCTGGTTTTCCTGGGTAGGAGCACCTTCCCTGAGGGGGACATATAGTCGATGCTGTTCAGGTGGTTTCTGCAGATCTCACCGCTGCCACCAAAATGTAGGTTGTTGCTCTCTCCGCCTAGGAACCGGCTCATGATCCACCTCAACACTGCTCATTGATTATATGAACTATTGATCAACTTTGAACATTCCCAGAAATGTTTGGCTTATCTTACTATTAACCACTCTGAACTGTAATGCAATGTAATGTAAAAGAAATAGACTGAGTGGACTAGGAGGAGGAAGAGAGATTCCTGCAGCAAGACTCCTTTCCTCTTCTCTCTATATTTAATTTTGTTTTATTTTTCACTCTGTGACTGTCTTCTGAGTATTTCTTATTTTATTCTGAAAGCCACTGTGATATTTCAAATGGTAATACATTAAGAATTGTAATAAACATAAACGTATACAGCCACAACAAACTTAGAGAAAATGGTAACATGAATGCAGAGGGAATTATACCTGTTAAGAAGCATTCTCTTGTTGAACAAGGTGACGTGTAGAAAAATAAAGAAAAAGAGAAAAGTATTAGTGTATTTTTCTATTTATTTATGTAGATGTATTAACTGGCTCTATACACCCAAGGTGGTATATAATAGGCGTAGCTTGACATAGACAACTTATATTGTGGTAATAGCATAACAATGGTAAAATGACCAACATATTAATTTTAGATCTCTATTCATGCTTTAGACTCCCAAAAAAACAGCATTTCGATGTCCATACTGCATGGATATCTAAATCCTGTTTTTATAAAGCCAGGATAGGGGTATGGTCTAGGTGTGCTTTAGGTGAGACTAAGTGGGAACCAAAATATGAACATCCAGCTCTCATTTCAGAAGGGAAAGGGTCCCGTATGTCCAAAAAGTCATAAGATTGCCATTTAGATCTACTTGCCCAGATGACTAAGGGCCCCTTTTACAAAGCAGCAGTAAGCCCAACGCGAACTTACCACTTGCTAAAAAGGAAATACCACTGGGCTACCACAGCAGCCCAGCGGTACTTCCCACCCCTAGCGTGCTGTCATATCCGGCGCTATGAAAATATATTTATTTTTGTAGTGTTGGTGTGTACCCAGCGGTAATCGGGCAGTGCTGTGTGCTGCCTGGTTATCGCCAGGTTAGCGCAGGAGCCCTTACCGCCACCTCAATGGGTGGTGTTAAGGGCTCCCCCCTGAAATAGCCATGCAGCAAGTGCTTTACTTTCCACATGGCCATTTCCCACAGAAAAGAAAGACCTAACCCTTTACCCGCTGCGGTAAAAAGGGACCTCGACGCATGTCAAAAACACGTGCCGATGCCAGCTCAGGCCCCCTTTTACTGCAGTTTGATAAAAGAGGCCCCAAGTATTAGAAAAGCACTCTGACTGAGCAGCATCCTCTGAAGAGATGACGGGAAGTCACCCTCTTAATCCCCTAGTAGTTGCTGATCCCTTTAATGCTAAACCAGCAAAGGATACTGGGCTCTGTGATGGCTTTGGGATATATGGATGTTCATGGTACTAAAATAGCTGACATAACATTCAAGTCCCAGTACATGGATGTCTATGTGGCTATTTTATAACATGGATGTTCCTATCCTGCCACATTGCTGTCCATGTCCCTGGCTTACCCCCGTTTAAATGTTAAGTATTTCAGTTTGTAAAATGGATCTTCATATTGGATGTGATCAGTGTATGGATGTCCATTTCTCCTGTATTTTAGAACAGGCTCTAATATCAGCAGGTCTTGTTTTAAAATGCAAGCACCACCGGCGATGTACCAACTTGGAGATCTCTTTTCAGGTTGGATTTCTGTTCTAAAATTCCTTTCTGAACATAGAGACAGAAATATAAAATCTAGTGATAGTGATAATATGACACAGTGTCAGTAATATAAAAAGGGGGTCTTTTACTAAGCCGTGGTAGCGTTTTTAGCTCGCCGTAGAAATCAGCTGGTGGTAAACGCCGAGGCACCCAGTATATTCCTATAGTCATCTCGGTGTTTACTGCCAGCTGATTTCTACCATAAGCTAAAAATGCTATTGCAGTTTAGTAAAAGACCCCCAAAGTGCCAAATTCTAAAAATGGCACCTTAAAAATCAGCACTGAAAAACCACACACTTAACACAACTCTATAAACTACGCCTAAAGCGGTGGCCTCCTTTTGCCACAGCTTGGTAAAAGGGGTCCTATATGTTTCATCTTTGCTTATACCCTCTGCTGTCTATGAAAAAGTTTTATTACATATTGTGTTGACATTGTAAGTAGTATACTATCAGGCTTATTTTCGAAAGAGGAGGGCACCCATCTTTCGACACAAATCGGGAGATGGGCGTCCTCCTCCCAGGGTTGCCTAAATCGGCAAAATCGAAAGCCTATTTTGGACATCCTCAACTGCTTTCCGTCGCGGGAATGACCAAAGTTCACGGGGGCATGTCGGAAGCATAGCGAAGGCGGGACTGGGGCCTGACTAACACATGGGCATCCTCGACCGATAATGGAAAAAAGAATGGCATCCTTGACGAGCACTTGGGCGACTTTACTTGGTCCATTTCTGTTACAACCAAGCCTCAAAAGGGTGTCCAAACTGACCAGATGACCACCGGAGGAAATCAGGGATGACCTCCCTTTACTCCCCCAGTGGTCACCAACCCCCTTCCACCCTAAAAAACTTTTTAAATATTTTCTGCCAGCCTCTATGCCAGCCTCAAATGTCATACCCAGCTCCATCACAGCAGTATGCAGGTCCCTGGAGCAGATTTAGTGGGTGCAGTGCACTTCAGGCAGGCGGACCCTGGCCCATCCCCCCTACGTCTTACACTTGTGGTGGTAAATGTTGAGCCCTCCAAACCCCCCCAAAACCCACTGTACCCACATGTAGGTGTCCCCCTTCACCCCTTAGGGCTATGGTAGTGGTGTACAGTTGTGGGGAATGGGTTTTTTTTTTGGGGGGGGGGTTGGGGGGCTCAGCACACAAGGTAAGGGAGCTATGCACCTGGGAGCAATTTCTGAAGTCCACTGCAGTGCCCCCTAGGGTTCCCAGTTGGTGTTCTGGCATGTCAGGGGGACCAGTGCACTATGAATGCTGGCTCCTCCCATGACCAAATGGCTTGGATTTGGTTGTTTCTGAGATGGCCGTCCTCGGTTTCCATTATGGCCGAAATCGGGGACGACCATCTCTAAGGACGACCATCTCTAAGGTTGACCTAAATTTTGCAATTTGGGCGTTCCCGACCATATTATCAAAATGAAAGATGGACGCCCATCTTGTTTCGATAATACGGGTGTTTTGTTAGCCACTGGTGGTTTTATGTCCCAACATTCAATATTGGGCCATGTGCAGGCACTGGCATTGAACATCCGGGTATGTGCGACCGACTGGGACTTATCCGGTTAAGGCCAATATTCAGCCCTTAACCAAATAGGTGAAACCGGACAAAGATAGGACTGAGTATTATGTGGTCCAATTTGTCTGATTACCTTATGCAGTTAAGTGCTGATTATCGACAATTACTACAACAACTACTACTACTTATCATTTCTATAGTGCTACTAGATGTACGCAGTGCTGTACACTTGAACATGAAGAGATAGTCCCTGCTCGACAGAACTTACAATCTAAACAGGACAAACAGGACAAATAAGGGATAAGGTAATTATTCAAGGTGGGAATGATAAAACAGATATGTGTACTGTACAAATGAATAGGGGTTAAGAGTTAAAAGCAGCATCAAAAAGGTGGGCTTTTAGCTTAGATTTGAAGACAGGCAGAGATGGAGCTTGACGTACTGGCTCAGGAAGTCTATTCCAGGCATATGATGCAGCAAGATAAAAGGAACGGAGTCTGGAGTTGGCAGTGGAAGAGAAGAGTACAGATAAGAGAGATTTACCCAATGAACGGAGTTCCCGGGGATGAGTGTAGGGAGAGATAAGAGTAGCGAAGTACTGAGGAGCTGCAGAGTGAATGCACTTGTAAGTCAATAAGAGAAGTTTGAACTGTATGCGGAAATGGATAGGGAGCCAATGAAGTGAGTTGAGGAGAGGGCTAATATGAGCTTAGTGACACTGGCGGAATATAAGCCGTGCATCAGAATTTTGAACAGATTGAAGGGGAGAGAGATGGCTTAATGGGAGACCTTTGAGAAGCAAGTTGCAAAAGTCTAAGCAAGAGGTGATAAGAGTGTGAATAAGGGTTTTAGTACCATGCTCAGAAAGGAAGGGATAAATTTTGGTGGTATTATAAAGAAAAAATGACAGGTTTTAGCAGTCTGATGATGTGCAAAGAAAGAGAGAGAGGAGTCAATGATGACGCCAAGGTTACGAGCTGATGAGACAGGGAGGATGAGAGCGTTATTCACAGAGATACTTAATGGGGGAAGAGGAGAGGAGGGTTTAAGGGGAAAGATATAAAGCTCAGTCTTGGTCATGTTTAGTTTCAGATGGTGGTGAGACATCCAGGCAGTAATGTCAGACAGGCAGGCATAAGTGCCAACTTTGCCCCTGGCCCTCCCACAACATAGCCAGTTTTGCCTTAGGCAGTTAACTATTATTTGGTTAAGTGCCACTGGAGATCGGCAGATAGCCCTGCACAGGCATTTTAACCAGCCAAGAGCCTCTCTTGCTGGGTTAAATTGCTTTGAATACTAACCCCATAGGAACTAAGGGCAGATAAACACTCAAAAAGGTGGCCAGAAGCTATACCTGCCACTCTGTGCAAGTTACAGTACTTCATGATTAAACAATGATATTGTAAACAGGGCAGTTGACAATTTGTCACCATACCAACCATATATAGACAGTTATATATGCTGACGTTTTGGAATCAGGGGCATAGCCAGCCCTCCAGAGGTGGACTAAGGGGCAACACATTCCCTCCCTCTCTCCCCCCCCCCCCCCCCAGTGCGCCAAAAATAATAACTTTCCTGGTGGGGATGTTGAAACCCTGCCAGTCAAACCTCGTTCTCTTGCTACTCATCCACACTCTTATCACCTCTCGCTTAGACTATTGCAACTTGCTTCTCACAGGTCTCCCACTTAGCCATCTCTCTCCTCTTCAATCTGTTCAAAATTCTGCTGCACGACTAATATTCCGCCAGTGTCGTTATGCTCATATTAGCCCTCTTCTCATGTCACTTCACTGGATTCCTATCTGTTTCCGCATACAGTTCAAACTCCTCTTATTGACATTTAAGGTACATTCACTCTGCAGCTCCTTAGTACCTCTCCACTCTCATCTCTCCCTACATTCCTCCCCGGGAACTCCGTTCACTGGGTAAATCTCTCTTATCTGCACCCTTCTGCTCCACCGCTAACTCCAGACTCCGTTCCTTTTATCTTGCTGCACCATATGCCTGGAATAGACTTCCTGAGCCAGTACATGAAGCTCCATCTCTGGCCGTCTTCAAATCTAAGCTAAAAGCCCACCTTTTTGATGCTGCTTTTAACTCCTAACCCTTATTCACTTGTTCAGAACCCTTATTTTATCATCCTTTAATATTCCTTTATCTATTGTTTGTCCTGTTTGTCCATCCTAATTAGATTGTAAGCTCTGTCGAGCAGGGACTGTCTCTTCATGTTCAAGTGTACAGCACTGCGTACGTCTAGTAGCGCTTTAGAAATGATAAGTAGTAGTAGTAGTACTCAATTCTTGATTGAACTGAGCATGTGTGAGGAGTTTCAGCATTGGCAGCTGGAGGCATGCCGCCGATTTCTGTACTGCAGCAGTTCGAGGAGAAGTGGTGCAGCTCTGCAACAGCCATTTAATGAAAACTGCACATTTGGAGGAGGTGTGAGCCCAAAGTGGAGGACCCAGGCCCCCAAGGGCCCCCCATGTCTATGCCACTGCCTGAAACACAATGCCACAAAAGCGTGCCAATACTAAAAGAGTGGTTTTATTATTTTGCCTCATTCTGTATCAATATATGCTTAAACCAATAATCTTGTTAACAAAATTTACCAATTTCAACCTTAAGATGTCTTCCCCTCCACCCTTGAGATGCACAGCACTCGTACTCATAACATATGATATGATGTGGTATAAAATAAGCAGACTTCATCTTGTTCTGTCTTTTGTTATTAGCAGAACGCAGACTGTAGAAGTCTGCCCGGCACTTGCCTTACTTCTGAACTATGGGAGTTAACATCAAAGCCCACTGCAGTCCATCCTTACTTCCCAACTACAAGAGATGCAGTCAAAGCCCACTTTAGCCCATCCTGGCTGAACATAGGGCTCATGATGACAGGGTTCCAGAAGGAGCCCTTGTGAATGGACCCCCACTGAGTACCATTGCTACAATAACTGGGGGAATATAAAGAGGGAGGGTAAACATGTGGGATCCCATAGGAAAAGGAGGAGCTAATGGTTATTGAGGAAGGGCAGCCTGAATTGACCATTTGGCCCTTATCTGCCATCATGTTTCTGTGTTTCTAGTTGTGGCCCCAAATCCCAGACCTGGCTCTGATTGAGCTGGACTTAAAAATAATAATTTATTTATTTGTTACATTTGTATCCCACATTTTCCCACCTATTTGTAGGCTCAATGTGGCTTACATAGTACCGAAGAGGGCGTTTGCAGACTCCGGTGTGAACAAATACAAAGTGATGTTGTGGTAAGATAAAGTTCATGTGGCACAGCCACATTAGGGCATTGTATTTATTTATTTATTATTTTTGTTACATTTGTACCCCGCGCTTTCCCACTGATGGCAGGCTCAATGCGGCTTACATATTGTATACAGGTACTTATAACAAAAGAGTTGTGGTATGTCCATTACATACTTTAGTTTTGTTGTGTGGCATTTATGTTGGATCGGCCGGGTATGCCTTTTTAAACAGGTTAGTTTTTAGTGTTTTCCGGAAGTTTAGGCGATCGTACGTAGTTTTCAAGACTTTTGGTAATGCGTTCCAAAGTTGTGTGCTAATGTAGGAAAAACTGGATGTGTAGGTTGATTTGTATTTGAGTCCTTTGCAGCTTGGGTAGTGCAGATTTAGGTACGTTCGTGTTGATTCGGATGTGTTTCTAGTTAGTAGGTCAATCAAGTCTGTCATGTATGCTGGGGCTTCACCGTAGATAATTTTGTGAACCAGAGTGCAGATTTTGAAAGCAATGCGTTCTTTGATTGGGAGCCAGTGTAGTTTTTCGTGGAGGGGTTTTGTACTTTCAAATCGAGTTTTTCCGAAGATAAGCCTAGCTGCTGTTTTTTGAGCAGTCTGAAGTTTCTTTAAGGTTTGTTCTTTACATCCTGCATAGATCCCATTGCAGTAGTCTGCATGGCTTAGTACCATTGATTGTACCAGGTTGCGAAATGTTTCCCTAGGGAAGAATTGCTTCACGCGTTTAAGCTTCCACATTGGAACATTTTCTTTGTCGTGGATGTCACTTGGCTCTCTAGTGTTAAATAGCGGTCCACATTTGTCACTTAAATTAAGTATTTAAGTGACAAATGGGACAGTGTCCAGTATGAGTGATAATACAGGGTTAATAATAAACATGAGCTATTATATTACTACTACTTATCATTTCTATAGCGCTACCGGACGTACGCAGCGCTTCACACCTGAGCATGGAGAGACAGTCCCTGCTCGATAGAGCTTACAATCTAATTATGACAGACAGACAGGACAAGTAAGGGATAAGGGTTAGGACAGACAGGACATATCAGGGATAGGGGACAGTTGAAGGGTTAGGTTTAGGTTTAGGAGTTAAAAGCAGCATCAAAGAGGTGGGATTTTAGCTTAGATTTGAAGATGGCCAGAGATGAAGCTTGGCGTACCGGCTCAGGAAGTTTATTCCAGGCATATGGTGCAGCAAGATAGAAGGAACGGAGTCTGGAGTTAGCGGTGGAGGAGAAGGGTGCAGATAAGAGGGATTTGCTCAGTGAGCAGAGTTCCCGGGGAGGAGTGTAGGGAGAGATGAGAGTGGAGAGGTACTGAGGAGCTGCAGAGTGAATGCATTTGTAAATCAGTAAGAAGAGTTTGAACTGAATGCGGAAACGGATAGGGAGCCAATGAAGTGACTTGAGGAGAGGGCTAATATGAGTATAACGACACTGGCGGAATATTAGTCGTGCAGCAGAATTTTGAACAGATTGAAGAGAAGAGAGATGGCTCAGTGGGAGACCTGTGAGAAGCTTATTTTGGAGTGTTTATATAGGTTCTATTTTATTGCATCTTTGCATAACTGTATAGTTGATATCTTGCAGTGTCTGCTTCTCTGTTTTTCTACAGCACTCTTCAATAAGTTTCAGTACCCACCATTGCTGAAACTGAACTCTGTGTGAAACAATGGCCCCTGGATAAAACAATCCCTCAGACATCTCCTCACAAAGGGCTCTGGAGCCACACTTTTCAATGCCAACCAAAACAACCTTTGAACAATAGAGCTAACACCCTTTAATCCTCAGGTAATCTGTCACCATGGAGACTGGAGCATACATTGACTGCCTAGAAAGAAAGAAAGAGGCCCACAGGTACATCAACCCATTCAGGCTCACCTAAAATCCTTTTTCCCTCTTAGCATTTTGTTCATCCATCACACCACTTTTCTTTTTCTGCCCATTGGGCATAAACTGTCAGGAAGAGACTGTTCCATTTGATAGTTTTATTGTCGTGTTTTTTGGTGAAAGACTGTTGATATCTTAATATGGTACATTTATAAATGTTGCTTTAAAATTTAGCTTAATTTATTTTTAAATGAGAGATTCAGAACCTTTGTGCTTTTTATTGCTGCATGTTCTATAAATTTGAACATACTTTATCTTTAAAAGAGTATAAGGCAAACTTTATACATTCACAGGACCCTCCCCTACAAACTCTGACTACTTAAGGATAATTAAGCCCCAAATAAGGCAGTTTGACAAACTCATGCAGGCATAAAACATTCTTTAAGCTGACTTAAGTAGTCAGATATTTATTGATGAGCAGAGCCCAGATACAGGAATAGTTTACAGCACTAAAGGAATGATTACAGATGGTTACTTGAGCTTTTTGATATAGAAGCAGTGCATTTTTTAGCAAAAAAGGTGCCTGTACTCAAATACTAGGCCATTCTCCAGGGGTGGGGTGATCACTGAGGGACCCACCCCACAATAGACAGGCCCTCTGCAATCAGTCACAGAATCTATGACAAGAGAGAATTGGTGTGGAGAGCCTGAGCTCTTTCATTAAAACTTGGGGTCCATGGGTCAAGTTTAGCAGACAATGGAAAAGGTGCCGGTACTCAGTACCCACAAGTACCCCCTAAAAAGAAAGCCCTGTCTAGAAGTCTTTTGCAGTCTCACAGGATAAACCCAAATACATTACTTGTTTAGTTTACATAGGTTGACAATAAGGGGATAATTTGATAACAGGGCACCTAAACACTATACTCAAGCCCACGGCTTTTATATATGGCGCACACGCAACTTAATTACATAATGTAACCCAAGGGGTTAAATAATCTCAACTGGGCTGAATAAGGGTTCTATTCAGTGACATCACTCTCAGACATCACTCAGCTGAGCAATTGGTTGTCTGGGAAACGGCTTGCTGGGCAGTTGGGTGGTAAGCTGGTCACTGGGTAGATATGTGTGTTAGTGCTCAGTGTATGATTGTTTGAGGAATTGGAGTGAAAATTGACTTAAAAGGTTTAAAAAGTTTGGTGTGGTTATTAGAGATGTGCTGGAGGTTTGGTATTTAAAATTGTAAAGCCCTACGCGAGTTTAGGGGGCTTCAGGGAAATGTTGAGGATTGTTTGAAGGGTTTGAAGGGGTGGAAATTGTGTTGGGGTAGTCTAATTATTGTGTTGATAAAATAAATTTTCCTAAATTTTTGAAGTGGGATGTGTAAAAAGTTAAATGTATCTAACAAGGTTAATGTCCAGCTGCAGTAGTGCAACTCAGAATTCTATGGAGCCTGATTGTTTCAGGAAAGCATAGAGAGATGTGATGCTGTTCTGAAGCTTTAAAGATATAGCCATTTGGGGAATTTTGATATTAGTAATTCTGAAAGGAAAATTATTTGATGCGTCCTGTTCTGATTGCTTTGCAATACAGAAGTGGCTACTTCTGTCTAATGAGCTAAAGGGAATGAATTAAAGCACTATTGTGCAGAGCTGGTTTAAAGGAAAAGAACTTTACATGCTGTGTGTATTGTGGCATTGGCTGTAAGATCTAACAATCTTTATTAATTTAAGGGTTAGAGTATCCCAATATTTTGTTTCCAACTTAAGCAGGTGTGGGAGGGCGTAGAATAGGGAAAAATAATTATCCATTTTTTTTTTTACAAATTGAAATAGCCAGCTAGGGAATAAATTTATAGTGAAGGACATAGATAACTTGTTAAATAATTTTAGTTAAGGTGTAGGGTTTTTATTGTTGATTTTGTAAAGCATAGGTTAGTAGGTACACGTCTGTTCCTGAGTCCGGCTCCCTGGCCAGGGATCAACGCGATCGATCATCCAATGGTACCCACCGTTCACAGAGAGAGAAAAGAAGGAAAGCTGACCCTGTAAAATTTAGGAAAAGTATCCTTTCCGATTATCACAAAAGTAAGAGAAAATGAAGAGGACAGAATTGTAGAATTTATACTTACCTGAGATCCGTCTGAAGAGGAACCTGGAAGAAAAAAAATAAACAAAGGATCAACTCTTTACAGTGCACCAGTACTACGCTAATTTAATTGCATGCATGATTAATTTAGCAGTTAATTGAAGAGTCACTTATCTGATATTGATATTTTTCTGGACAAATAAATCTGGGGAGGGAATAGAAAAACAAACGTTAGAATTTTCTGGTGTTAAACCTGTGAATGTTTTATTATTAGGTAATTGAGAATAGGGGGCCTTAGGAAATTTAAGCACAGAATTTTAGGTATTAGAATGTTTCTATGAATAGAGTTATTAGTGAATTCTTATTATCTGAGCTGAAGATTAATTTTTAAATAAAAATTTTCTGTAAAAAAAATCATTTCCATCTTGATCTAATTTTTTTTTTTGTATTCTTCCCTTTCTCCTGAGTCAGGCATTTATGGTACTCGGCCCTGACTGTTTAAGAAAAGAATTTTAGAAAGTTATTTAGATTTTGGGAGTTCACTCAGGAGAGGGGCGGGGTTACAATAACAAGCTCTTAATTAGCAATAATTTAGGGAGGAGTAGCCTAATAGTGTAGCAGGTTGCGGACCTGGGGAATGGTGGTCGGCAGTTGGTTGAAATCCTGGGGAACTAGGTTCATTTCATTTTGCAGCTCTGTGTGACCCTGACCAAGTCACTTAACCCTCTGTTGCCACAGGTATAACAGTAGTACAATGTACTAATTAGATTGTGAGCCCACTAAGGACAGACCCAGTACCTGTAAAATGAAACTGTAAACTGCTTAGGTCTAAGTGGTATATAAATACTTGAATGAATGAATGAATTGGGCACTAACAACCAATTATTACAGTTAATTGACTCCAATTAGGATTTGTGTGTATATGGCTGTGCATTCTAGCTGTTATAGCGTGTATCTGAAAAGGGGCATGGCCAGGGGCGTGTCGGGAGCATTCCAAAAAGTTATGTGCAGATTAACAGAATAAGGTCCGAGCACACCCAAGTTTGGATCCAGCATTTACACCTGGTTTTACCAGGTGTAAGTCCAGCACCTAAAAGTTCAGTATGGAATCGGTGCTAAGCACAATTCTATAAACTGGTGTTTCCCAAGTCCGGTCCTGGAGTACCCCTTGCCAGTCAGGTTTTCAGGATATCCACAATGAATATGCATGAAAGAGTTTTGCATATAATGGAGACACAAATCAAGTTCATGCATATTCATTATGGATATTCTGAAAACCTGACTGGCAAGGGGTACTCCAGGACCAGACATGGGAAACACTGCTATAAACCACTCTCACCCTTTATAGAATAGTGTTTAGTGCCAATGATTTTGGGCACCAAATTTTGAGCGCAATTTACTGAATCTAGTCCAAGATGTGATTGCACTATAGATGTATATATAAGTACATAAGTATTGTTACACTGGGACGGACCAAAGGTCCATCAAGCCCAGCATTCTGTTTCCAACTGTGGACAATCCAGGTCACAAATACCTGGCAAGATCCCAAAAAAGTTGAATACATTTTATGCTGCTTATTCCAGAAATAAGCAGTGGATTTTCCCCAAGTCAATTTAATAATGTTCTATGGACATTTCCTTTAGGAAGCCAGCCAGACCTTTTTTAAACCCCGCTAAGCTAATCGCCTTTACCATATTCTCCTGCAATGAATTCCAGAGTTTAATTACACGTTGAGAGAAGAAACACTTTCTCTGATTCGTATTAAATTTACTACTTTGTAGCTTAATCACATGCCCCCTAGTCCTAGTATTTTTAGAATGAGTAAACAAACGATTCACGTCTACCCGTTCCACTCCATTCATTATTTTATAGACCTCTATCATATCTCCCCCCATCATATACTGGTATTATGTATGTGTTTTATTCTCTATTCCTGCCTTTTTAACTCCTGCGCAACAAAGACAGTGGAGATGGCATGAAGGGGCCTCATTGAAGTGGCCACAACAATTGTGAATGCCTCTCTTTCTAACAGGCATCACAAAGAGCAGTGATGTGCCCTTGTCTAAATAAAGAACAACCGTGATCAGGACAAGCTCAACAGTTACCGACCAGTATCTAACATCCTATTTCTAGCAGAATTTATAGAACAGTTTGCATTCAACTCAGTGATTGGCTAGAAGAGAGAACCTGGCTGGATCTGTGTCAGTCTGGGTTCAGACATGGTTGTGGAATGGAGATGGTCCTTGTATTTCTACTAGATGATCTCCACAGAAACCAAGGCAAGGGATTTGCCTCAGTATTGATACTGCTGGATTTTTATTGCAATATCATTCTAGCATAACTGACACATTGACTGGTTCAGATCCTATTTATAAGATAGGCAACAGTCCATACTGTTCAGCAACATATTATCACTACATTGGGCATTGACCTGCAAAGTACCACATGGATCTATACTGTCTTCTATTTTGTTTAATAGCTATCTCAAGCCACTAGCCAAGCAGATTCAATCAATGCATACTCAGTTCTACATCTATGCAAAAGACATGCAGTTACTCATATCCTTTGACCAAGACACCCCCATAATAAACTGACTGCCTGTTTAATGGTAATTCAAGAATAGGCCAGAACCAACAAAATTTATCTGAAGTCATGGATCTGTTACACAAGCAGTTACATACACAACGTCAAAATCCCTTTCTTTGGGATCTGCAAAAGCACAGCCCTAATCAAAGCAACATCAGACTAATAATAAAACCAGAAAAATATATGAATTCCTTCATTATTACAAAAAAAAAAAAAAAAGAGTTCAAATTATTGAGCAAGGAAAAATGTTTTTAACATTTTTCCCTGAATGACAAGATTTGTTTCTAATCTCAATCCATAGGGAGTTCATTCCACAAATCTAGTCCAATCACTCAAAAGCTAAAAACATTTTTACTTCCCCAATAATTTGAACTTTTGTTTTTTGTAATAATGAAATAATTCATATTCGGGTTTTATTATTAGTCTGATGTTGCTTTTATTAGAACTGTTTTTTATTGTCTGCTTCATACTTGCATTGTTTTATGCATTCTGTAAACTATTTGGAATGATCACCAGATCAGACAAATGGTAAATAAACATAAATAAATAAATCCAAGCAACCTTTAGGATCTGCCTCTATCACCTGCAACACACTGTTTTGCTTTGTGCATCGAGAAGGCAAATCTTGTCATAGAGGTTCACATCAAGGTAACATCAAGGTTGGATTACTGTAATGCACTCTATATTGATGTGACTATAAAGGGTTTGCAACAGTTCCATTTGATTCAGAATGGCAGAATGGGGGTGAGTAAAAAGAATTTAGACTGGGTGAAAGGTAGTGGAATTTGAATGAGATGTGGGTGGTTGTTTTATGTACACTCCTTTGATAATTCTAATTAACTTGAGTGGTATATAAAAATCTTTTCATAATAATAATAATAATAATCACCATTGTCATGTCACAATGCTGCAATATGACTGATAGAAAGTTGTAAGTGATGTAATCATGTCACACCATTTCTTCACTAGCTACCAGTACAATACAGGGCTAAATTTAAAACTATTTCTGATCTTCAAGAGCCTTAAAGGAAATGGGTCAGAGTACTTGAAGAACAGGATCTCCCTCTATGACCTTCCAAGGTCTCTAAGGTCATCCTAAGGAACATCCCTAACCACACCCTATCCAAATGAAATTATGTAATGTAAAACTTGACAATGAGCCTTCTCCAGAGTAGCTCCCACAGTCCCGGAAAAACTTTGCTTAACACGTCTATCTTTACAACAGGAAGTGAGTGTTGCAGCAGGACTTACTCATCAAGTGTGCTGCAGCTAAGACCAGTTGCATGCACCTTTTCTGACTGGACATGCACTTTTTCTTCTTCTTTATATTTTATTCTATTCTTAAATTCCACAACAAGCCTCATGAGTTCTGTGCAAAACACAAAAAGAAAACCGGGTATACCTGGGAACATACATAAAATGTTTCCTATATTACAACATTTACCAATATCTGTACCCACAATTTAAGACAAATATTTCTTAAACAACCAGGTTTTTAAACCTCTCTAAAATTACTGGTAACTATCATTGCTCAATAAATAAAGGCAATGAGTTCTATATATCAACTCCCACAAAGGAGAAGGCCGATTGAAATTCTTTTGACAGAAAGTAAGTGCAATACCAAAAAAAATCTCTTAATTTCTTAGTAGCATGATAAATTGGAAAATTGACACAGAGAAGCATGTATTGAGGCATGTGATTTAATAAAGACCATAACACAAGTCTTAAAGTCAATTCAAGCCTGAATAGACAACCAATGGGCTCTAATTAATAAAGGTGTTACTCGATCAAATCTTGCCGCAGCATATATCAATCTAACCGCCACATTCTTCAAAGTCTGCAATCTTTTCATGAGTGTACGATTGCATCCTACATATAACGTTACAATAATCCAACTGGCACAAGATCAATATCTGCACAACTAATTTAAATTGTGGACCCTCAAAACAGTGCTTAATTCTCCTTAGTTTTCTTAAACAGGAGAAGACTTTCCTTACCAATAACGTAGCCTATTTCTCAAATGATAGATGAGAGTCAAATGTCATACTAAGAATTTGTATATCCATTTCTACAGGAAAATTAAAACCATTAATGATAAATTTTGACACCAAGCTAGCTCACTAAGAACAAATGATAAAAAGAACTTGGTTTTGTCTAAGTTCAATATTAACCTGTGGGAAACTACTCATTTTTTTTACGACTGTGACATAATGTTCAGCCTTAGAATTACTATCACACTCTTGATTCAATTGGCATTAATAATGTAATATCATCAGCTTATATAAAGTTTTTAACTGCAAGCTTGTCCAGAGTCACCGTTATCTATCTAAATTTCTCTTATTCTTTCTTACCTGTCTATTGCCTATGGGCACGCTATAGGCGCGCTAGCATCTTTAATACGTGTTAAACGCTAACGCATGTCAAATGCTAACACACCTATAGGAATATATTGGCGCATTAGCATTTAATGCTCCTTAACTTTATAGGCGCGTTAAAAACACTAACGAGCCTTAGTAAACATACCCCAATATGTTCCAACTCCTCTTGTTGCTTTTGCTGTCTGTTCACATGTTTTAATGTGTATTGTGTTGATATTGGAAGTAACCAGAGAACCAGAGAGGCCTTTGTAGTGTAAAGGCCTTTTAAGGAGCCCTTTTACCAAACTGCTGTAAAAAGTGGCCTTAGTGCAATCCTTGCGTGGGCCACTTCCCCATACTAAGACCATTTTTACCGCTGGGGTAAAATGGCTGAGTTTTCAGTTTTTCCCATTAATGGTCATGTACTAATTTTCTCATTAGCACATGAGCCCCTACTGCCACCCATTATATTGACTGTAAGGGCTCAAGTGCTAACCACACGCTAACCAGTTAATGCTCAACATTGCAGCTGCACTAACCAATAAGCACAGAACATGCAACCAGTGCTAAAAAATACATTTTATTTTTTAGCATGTGGGTAGCGCATGCACATGCAAAAATTACCACAGGATGTCTGAGCTCTCCCCGCAGTAAGCTCTTTTTTGTTGCAGTATGCATGCATTAGTGTGACAAGAAGGCACATTTTTAAGGACATGCATATAGACATGTTCAGGGGCAGCTTTTGATTGGAGCATGGGTGGAATCATAATTTATGCACCTTGTTTTTAAAATATGCACCGTGGTGCAAACTTTATGTGTGAATATTTATGCCTGCTCGCCTATTCTATTCTATTCTAATCCGATGCTTCTATACCACCTTTAACAGAGTGTTCAAGGCGGTTTACGGTAAAAATATCTTAATCAGATACTATCAATAATTTTAGTTCTTTAGGCTTACATAATATAATCTTACAGAGTAAACAAGTAGGATTTTAAACCTTTGCAAAATAGTTAGATATCAATCGTATAGAAATTGGCTGTCTCAATCTAGGCATGACTTCAGCCATTTTGCCTCTAGTCTCTCTATATAAAACGCACTTCCAACGTTCTATTGAAGCCGGAAGCCAGAAGCCTGAAACCGGAAGATGTAGTTGTGTAGATCGCTTTTCCCCCATGAATGTCTGCCCCGCCCTCGCGTTGGAACGTAATGACGTCGAGGGTGGAGCAATGACACTCACCGAATCGCATCGCACCCCATCGCACAAACGTTCATACGCCATGTAGAGGGGGCGGTACGGTACGCGGAGGCAGAGGGAATCCTCTACAGCAGCTGCAGGTACACTGTGTGAATTGGTATTGCTACCGCTGAAGACAAGTTAGAAGGTAGAATGGCGGTAGGAACGTTGCATGAGAGAAGCTCAACCGCGGACGGGCACTAGGGTGGGGAGATGCGCTGGAGCTGGGACAGATGACGGATCATGGGGGTGAAGGATCCCGGTTCTTTGAATGAATGTTAAAAGGGGTGCTTGGTGTGTGAGGCCCTGGAACTGGGAGGGGGGACCCTGGAACTGGGAGGGAAGGAGGGAGGGGGGACCCTGGAACTTGGAGGGAGGGAGGACCCTGGAACTTGGAGGGAGGGAGGGAGAGGGACCCTGGAACTTGGAGGGAAGGGGGACCCAGGAACTTAGAGGGAGGGAGGGAGCGAGGGAGGGAGGGAGGGGGGAGACGGCCCTGGAACTCAGAGGGACAGAGGGATGGTACGGCCCTGGAACTCGGAGAAAGGGAGGGTGAGAACACATTTATCCTAACAATCCCTTTCAACACATTAATTGCAGAAAGGCAATACCTTGCTAGTGCCCATTTCATTTGTTTCGGTAACGGGCCTTTTTTACTAGTTTATTATAAAGGCAGATAGACCATTATTTTGGAAACATTTCCACATTTATTTGTGTATATTATTATCATGTGTAAATACAGATTTTAGAAATCTGCTATTTACACGTGATTAACCATACCATGTAGAGACTTCAGGAGGGTATGGTTTGGTCGTGGCTTGGACACGACTAAAATCTACAGGATCAATATTTAGCCATCAGTGGTGAGTGTTTTGCTCACCGTCTACAGAGTTATTCCCAGATATTCAAAGCTGGGATGTATGTGGGCTTTGGCTTTGAATATCTGCTTATTTTTAAGCCAGCTAACACATAGCCATTTAAGTCGATATTCATAACTTAAGCGGCCATGGGGTAGCACATGAATATAGGACAGACTTTTATGCGGTTCCATTTATACACTATACCTGGCCACTGACCCCCGGAATCTATATAGCACGCCTAGAGATCTGAGCCGAAATGGGCGCAGATTCTATAATAATTCACAGAACTCAATTGGCTTAATAAGCTAATGAGTGCTGATAATAGCACTTAACAAGAATAATGAGTGCTAATTGGCACTGATTAGAACTTAGATGCATAACTCGCTAAACGTGTTCTGTAATGATATGCTCTAAACTTCTAACACGTGCAGGCAAAAAGGGTCATGGTTATGGACACGGAAATGGGCGTTTCATGGGCGTTCTGAAATTTACGTGCCTACTTATAGAATATAACCCAGTGTGCCTAAATCTATGTGTCAGGATTTATGCCATGTTTTCATTGGTGTAAATGGATGCATGTAGAACTAAGCGTATTCTATAATCGGCGCCTAAATCTAGGTGTCGATTATAGAATATGCTTAGTCAGTGCTGATTTTTTAGGTGCCATATATAGAATTCCCCCTTAAGGGTTGAATATCAGCTCTTAAGTGGCCAAGTGCTGACTCTGCTCCCGGAATGCCCCAAACATAGCGGGCTTTGTTTTCAGCACTAGCCACAATATTCAGAGGCACTTAGGGGTCTTTTTCTAAAGCTTAGCTTGAGTTATCTGCAGCAGGACCTATTTTATTCCTATGGTCCCTGCTGCAGATAACTCGAACTAAGCTTTAGTAAAAGACCCCCTTAGTCAGTTAATTACTGATGAATATTAGCACCTAGCGCATCCAAACAATTTAATCCATCAGGGGCCAGCTAAATTGCTTTGAATATCAGGCCCTTCCTGTGTACACTCCATTTTGCAAGAGGAATGCATGTGTATGGCGGAAAATTCCTATGTCAGGATTTACAGCTGCTCAGAGGTACTTAGAGGTTTTAAACAGTGCTCGTTTCAGTCTGAGCTTTACACGAGAGATTAGGGGAGTCAGATGATTCGCCTATTTCCACTTCCAAATTGAAACCATGTTAACATTACAGCCTCACTACTAAGTGGGTGGCACTTACTCGTTTAGACTTTTTCACAGAGTGGAGGAGTGGCCTAACGGTCAGTGAGCAGGTTGCAGACCTGGAGAACCGGGTTCGATTCCCACTGCTGCCTAATGGTCAGCAGTAGGTTGAGATCCTGGGGAACTGGGCTCAATTTCCTCTACAGGCAAGCCACTTAGTCCTCTATTGCCCCAAGTACAATATACTACTTAGATTGTGAACCCATTAGGGACAGTATAGTAACTGTAAACCACATAGGTCTAGGTGGTATATAAATACTTAAATAAAAATAAATATGGAGATAGCACCACTTACATGTGGGAGTTGTAAAATCCACATACACAAAAAGAATCAGTAGAATTCAATCAACTACTTCAAAATTATTATTCTATATCTTTTGTAGCAGAAGAATTGCTTAAATTTAAGGCAAAACCTTTAATACATAGATGGCTCACAATAATCATCAGTCATAAAAAAATTCCACAATCACAATAATGTAGATTAACGTAGCTTTTACCAAGCTGTGGGAAAAAGGGTCCTGCACTAGCGGCAGGGGCCGTTTTTCCCATGCGCCAGGGCCCTTTTTAGCGCAACAGGTAAAAAAGCCCCCAGACACCATGGTCATGCGGTAAGAGAACTCTTACCGCATGGCCATGCAGCGGGGAGCCCTTTCCGCTGCTCTGTAAAAGGGTCCCATCAAACATATAAACGGCGAGTGACCGTACTCACTCGCAAATGCGCAGTAGAGACTTCCCTCTCTGCCCCGCCCCAATACAGGGGCGGGACAGAGAGGGAAGTCTCTACTGGCATGCTGCAGAAGTCGGAACTGCTCCCCCTCCCCCCTCCCCCGGAGTTGCCGCCGCCCCTCCACCCGGCCCGAGCAGCACTGTAAACTTACATCAGCACACAGCAGCAGGCACATCAGCAAAGCTGCCATCGGGCTTCCTTCTCTGCCTTTGTCCCGCCCTCGCCAACGTTACGTCACATGAGGGCGGGACACAGGCAGAGAAGGAAGCCCGCCCCGTCGGCAGCTTTGCTGATGTGCCTGCTGCTGCGTGCTGATGTACGTTTACAGTGCTGCTCGGGCCGGGTGGAGGGGCGGCGGCGACTCCAGGGGGGGGCTCGGAACCCCCCCCATTCCAAAAGTAGCCCGTTTTCACGGACTCAACGGCTAGTAATATAATAAACTGTTTATAAACATATGTAGAAAAACCATACCTATCTTGGTGGTTCACTATACACCAGGGGTTCCCTGTTTCGCAAACAAGCTGCTTCAGGGGATAAATATTATAGAACCGCCTACAAGAATTAAAGTGCAAAAGGCACATCCAATGTGACTGTAACCTTCAAAACCTCTTCATCTTCCAAATGGCTTTCTCAAATTGAGATCTTTTTTCTCCACTTTTTTAAGTGTAAGCAAGTCCTCTGCTACAGAAGATATAGTAGAATAATTTTGAAGGAGTTGTAAAATTCTCATTTCTACATGTAACACCGTCACCACCACATGGAACTAGCTGGGTTTTTGCTCTTCATTTTTTCAACAAGTATCCTTGTTAAATGGTCGCTACCAATACACATAGCAGTAAATACACGTGCACTCCTGCAGGTATTTTAGAAAAGATTTTATATCAGCAGATCCTTTTCTAAAATACTATTGGAATTAAGCACATCCTGACCTTGACGTCTCAATTTTAATCTCTATGATACATGTAAAATGAGGCTCACTCTATCCCCCCACGATATTCAGCACTGTTTAACCCGCCAGGAATGGCTCCTGAAAAAGTTAAATAGTGCTTGAGCGGCTGTTATATCACACGATAAAACTGGCTATCATCTATTATTCAGCAAATCACCGGCTGTGGGGCCCTTTTACTAAGGCATGCCGAAAAGTGGCCTGCGCTGGTGTAGGCGCATGTTTTGGACGTGTGCGGGTCCATTTTTCAGTGTGCCTGTAAAAAATGCCTTTTTTGTGGCTGAAAATGGATGTGCGGCAAAATTAAAATGAATTCGTGTCCATTTTTGGCCTGAGACCTTACTGCCCCCCATTGACTTGGTGGTAAGGTTTCACATGCTAACCGGGCAGTAAGCGCCAATGCACGTACACTGCCGATTACTGCCTGGTTAGCGCCATGCAGCAGATAATAAAAATTATTTCCTGCCACGTGTATCGGACTGCGTAACAAATGGAATTACCACCCGGGGCACGTGGTAGCCGGACGGTAGTTCCAATTTGACGTGCATTGGATATGCGTAAGCACCTATGCGCCTTAATAAAAGGACCCTTAAGTTTGGTGGCCAAATCGGGCGGCCTAAATAGCAGGCCTACCTTTGGCCTGTTGAAACTTAACCAGCCAGCACTAAATATTGGCTTGGCCAGTCACCTTTAAACCGGCCAAAATGAAACCGGATAAACAATGCTGGTCACCGGACATGGCCTGGCATTGATAATCTGGTCTCATTGCTGACCATGGGAGTTAGCTGGGCTGCCTCCCATGGTCTGAATATCAGCCCCTATATCTATAAAGTAAGATTAAACTAGGCACCTACTCGGCCTTTGCACATAGACAGCCTGTTAAAAAATTACCCTTTGCATTTCTAATCTGGAGGGTCCAGATGTTAGATGGGCTAAAGTATGAATGTGATAGTTTAATCCTAGGCCTTTATGGGCTCTTATCATGCAATTTATGTAGGTTTCCCAGTTTTGCTCTAAATCAAAGTACTACAACATGTTGCAATGATGCGTGCCTGGCACCTATTCACCCTATGAATGGCTTCATGGAATAATCATCCATCACTTTTATGTATACTACAAATTCACAGATTTGAGTATCACAAGCCCAGTGTTCGAGCAAATTGAATACAGTTATTCATTTTATAACTGAAAAAAAGTACAAGAGTTTAATATATACGGTGTCAATGGAAGTCTGGATCTGTTTATCAGCATGTTAAGCTAAGTGCCTGGCAGAAATTAAACAATATAATGGACCTAGTATATGCTATCGTAGTTTAAATTTACTTTACTTAAATTTTTACTTTATATCAGGTTTATATATGGCTCTTAAACCAACTGGATTCTGAGCGGTTTATAATAAGAGAAAACCAAGGAAGAACCTTGGGAAGATTATAAACATCAAAAATAAACCAAACAGTCTACAGAAGTACAACATAATATAAAAATTATAGCAATTTCCATTATACATATTAGGCCAAATTCTATAAATGCGCCTTAAAAATCAGCACCAAAAACCCACACAGAGTGATTCTATAAACTATGCCTAAAGTTAGTGGAGGAGTGGCCTAGTGGTTAGGGTGGTGGACTTTGGTCCTGAGGAACTGAGTTCAATTCCCACTTTAGGCACAGGCAGCTCCTTGTGACTCTGGGCAAGTCACTTAACCCTCCATTGCCCCATATAAGCCACATTGAGCCTGCCATGAGTGGGAAAGCGCGGGGTACAAATGTAACAAAAAAAATATATATATATAGCCACGCACTGTTCTTGCGACTAAATTGCAGCTGCACTACATTTAGGCCACCTAAAACCAGGCCTAAATACTTTCACCTAAGTTAGGCGCAGATCGGGTGTATGCCCATAACCCGTCCATTCCATGCCCATGGCCACGACCCCTTTTCAACTGCGCACATTAGAATTTACATGCACTGCACTATAGAATAAGCCTAGAAAGTTGTGCACTTACATTCTAATTAAAGCCAATTAGTGCCACTAATTAATTAAGCACCAATTATCAGTGCTGATTGGCTTGTTATTCAATTAAGTTGTAGTGCAATTTGGCCATGCGGCCAAACTAGCGCACACAAGTTAAGGTGCCATATATGGAATTTGGGGGAATGTCTAATTAACAATTAGTATTATAGTGGATTTGAAAATCTCCCAAAGATTAGTGCTTTCAGATTTTTCCTAAACAATCCATAGGTAGAAAACTGATTGAAGCATGTTCAAGGTCTGAAAAGTTTAACAGAAATCTTTTGTGCAGAAGTGGGAAGCCCAGAATAAAATGAGCTTTTGGCCTGGTGCCTTAGAATATGACCAATAAATGGCTGTATCTCAGCATAACACATGCTCTGTCATGTTTCATTGCTTTATTTAATCATAATAGAATAATAATGGATTGACAGCAAGCATATTTACATTGCTGTTCAATTAATTCATCACAATTTATTCTCTCAAAATTAATTTCTAAAGAATTGGATATATGCATTAACTGAAAAGGATTGTCTTGACAATGTCTCCTGGTAAGAAGAATATTATTATTGTACATTTTTTACAACATTAATAAACACTTTGTCTGAAGGTTCAAGGGTAGAGACACCTTGCATTTCTTTCCTGAATGATGGAAAATGCACAAGAAGGTTTCAGGAAATGGTGTTTTGGATTGGAAAGGAGACCTACACTGAACTAGGGCAATTTACATAATTTTGATTCTGATCATGAAAGGGGGGGAGGGGGTGTCTGCTGAAGGACCAGGAGGAATAAAATGTGCATTATTCCTCCTGGTCCTTCAGCAGACTCCCCCCCCCCCCTTTCATGATCAGAATCAAAATGATGTAAAATTGCACCATTCTGCTTTTTGACCAATTCCCTCACAATTAAGAGCATGGTAGGGTTGCTTTGTCAAAAGCTGTGTATTTGACTATGGGACTGATTTTTGAAACAGGATAACACAAACCAGCATTTGGATATTTTTTCCCCAAAACGTCCAAGTCTCTATTTTCACAACCCATTTTAAGATGGGGGGGGGGGGAAGGGGTGTTCGAAGTGGGATTTGGGTGTTCCCAACACTTGGACATTTTTCTGCCATAATGGAACAAAGCAAAACATCCAGAGCTAAAACCTCTATTTAAATGGCCAGAATGGCTGCTGACATGTTAAATAACACTTAACCGGCTATCTGCTGAAATTCAGCAGGGGATAACTAGCTATCCCCTGCTGAATATCCCCGGTTACCCCTGGATTCTATATAGCATGCCTAAAGATCAACACCAAAATCAGCATGGGTTCTATAATGACATGCGTAATTTAACAAGCTTAACAAGCTAATGAGCACTGATAACGGGACTTAACAAGCAATAATGAGCACTAATTGGCTAAGCGCATTCTGTAATGATGTGCGCCGAACTTCAAGTGGGTGGGGAAATGGGCATTTCATGGGCATTTTGAAATTTACATGCCTAGTTATAGAATATGGCCCAGTGCGCCTAAGTCTACGGACTGGGATTTGTGCCACATTTTCATTAATGTAAATGGATGTTCATAGATTTAGGCGCTGAAATATCAAGTAAGACTATGTGTATTCTATAACCAGTGCCTACATCTAGATGCTTAGTTGGCAATGATTTCAGTTTTTAGGTGCCATATATAGAATCTCTTTCTTAGTGGCTAGCTGGTTATATCACACGACAAAACCTGCTATCTGCTGATTTCTAAAGCCGCCATATTTGGCTGTGAGAAATAGTAGAATATCTTTGGCTGTTTTCAAGATAACCAGTCAAAAATAAGTCGGATATTCAATGCTGGTTACCAAAACAGCCCGGTATTGAATATCTAGGCTCAGCACTGACCGCAGGAGTTAGCCATTCTAACTCCCATGGTCTGAAAATTGGCCTCTAGATGTTTTGGTCTAGATCTATTTTAATAACGACTATGTCACAAAAGGGTGCCCCAAATGACCACTGGAGGGACCACCCAGGAACTCTGAAAGATCAGCACGCACATTCCTGAATCTCCATTTCCCCAGCTGCAAAGGACTAAAATGCAAATTAACACATGCATCCAGCTTTTCCTACATAAGCAAGCAGCTATGGAATGCACTACCACTTGACGTGAAAAAAATGCGCGACTTAGCCAACTTTCAGAAATCACTGAAGACCTGCCTCTTCAACAAGGCATACCGCAATGATCCATCATATGAACTTTAACGCAATACTACTTTCTATTATCCCGAATTGTGATCTCTTTATACTTGATTGATTAATCTACTATCCAGCTTATTTTCAAAGGAGATCGCCGGCCATCTTCCAATACAAATCGGGAGATGGCCGACGATCTCCTGAACCTGGCCAAATCGGTATAATCGAAAGCCGATTTTGGCTGGCGCCAACTGCTTTCTGTCACAGAGCCGGCCAAACTTCAAGGGGGCGTGTCGGTAGGGTAACGAAGGCGGGACGGGGGCGTGCTCACGAGATGACCGGCTTCGCCCGATAATGGAAAAAAGAAAGCCGGCCCTGACGAGCATTTTGCCGGCTTCACTTAGTCCCTTTTTTTTCAGGACCAAGCTTTAAAAAGGTGCCCCAACTGACCAAATGACCACTGGAGGGAATCAGGGATGACCTCCCCTTACTCCCCCAGTGGTCACTAACCCCCTCCAACCCCCCCCAAAAATATATATTTTTTTGCCAGCCTCAAATGTCATACCCAGCTCCCTGACAGCAGTATGCAGGTCCTTGCAGTAGAATTTAGTGGGTGCAGTGCACTTCAGGCAGGTGGACCCAGGCCCATTCCCCCCACCACCTGTTACACTTGTGGTGGTAAATGTTAAGCCCTCCAAAACCCCCCAAAACCCACTGTACCCACATGTAGGTGCCCCCCTTCATCCCTAATGGTGTACAGTTGTGGGGAGTGGGTTTTGGGGGGGATTTGGGGGGCTCAGCACCCAAGGTAAGGGAGCTATGCACCTGGGAGCTATTTTTGAAGTCCACTGCAGTGCCTCCTAGGGTGCCCGGTTGGTGTCCTGGCATGTCAGCGGGACCAGTGCACTACAAATGCTGGCTCCTCCCATGACCAAATGGCCTGGATTTGGCCGGGTTTGAGATCGCCGGCATTAGTTTCCATTATCGGCGAAAACCGATGCCGGCCATCTCAAACCCGGCCATCTCTGACATTTGGCCGGCCCCAACCGTATTATCGAAATGAAAGATGGCTGGCCATCTTTTTCGATAATACAGTTCGGGACTGCTCTTTGCAGCGCCGGCCGAATAGATGGCCGGCCATCTATTCGGCCGGCGCCGTTCGATTATGCCCCTCCACGTCACTCATGATCTTTATGTAATACCACTTGTATCTCTAACTCTGGAATGGCGATCGCCATGACGGAACAATGTAAGCCACATTGAGCCTGCAAATAGGTGGGAAAATGTGGGATACAAATGCAGCAAATTAATTCATTAATTAAGGCATGATTCCTCTTCCTCTCCCAATGGTCACTGAACCCCTCCCACCCACCAAAGATGTGAATGAAACAGTACAAACCAGCCTCTATGACAGCTTCAGATGTTATGGCCAGTCATATTAGTGGGAGTAGAACAGTTGCCGGTGCAGTACACTATAGAGAAGGGAACCCCTTTATGCCTTTTATAAGCTTATCCTGTCTTATTATTGCCCTAATATTTCTTTTCAAGTATTCTATTACTGTATATTTTTATTAAATGTATAAAAATAAAGTTGAAAAAATATTATCCTGTCTTCCTTTGTAAGAGGGATTTCAGGAATAACAGAAACAAAAGAGGGGAAAGAACTTAAAAATAGCCATACTGGGCCAGACCAATGATCCATCTAGCCCAAGCCCAGTGTCCTGTTTTTGAACAGTGGCCAATCCAGGTCACAAGTACCTGGCAGAAACCCAAATAGTAGCAACACTCCATACTACAAATCCCAGGGCAAGCAGTTGCTTCCCATGCCTGTTTCAATAGCAGACTATGGACTTTTCCTCCAGGAACTTGTCCAAACCTTTTTTAAACCCATATGTGCTAACCGCTTTTACCACATCCTCTGGCAACAAGTTCCAGAGCTTAACTGTTCGTTGAGTGAAAAAATATTTCCTCCTATTTGTTTTAAAAGTATTTCCACATAATTTTATTGAGTGTCCCCTAGTCTTCGTACTTTTTGAAAGAGTAAAGAATCAATTTACTTTTACTCGTTCTACACCACTCAGTATTTTGTAGATCTCAACCATATCTCCCCTCAGCCATCTCTTTTCCAAGCTGAAGAGCCCTAACCTCTTTAGCCTTTTATCATATGAGAGGAGTTCCATCCCCTTTATCATTTTGGTCACTCTTCTCTGAACTTTTTCTAATTCCATTATATCTTTTGTGACATATGGCAAACAGAATTGAACACAATACCCAAGGTGAGGTTGCACCATGGAGCGATACAGAGGCAACCCTGGCGTATCCCCTGACCTGTCTCAAAAGGTGATGACCCAACACCATTGACTATTACACTTGCTATTGCCTTTACAAAAAACCCTCAGACCCAAAACTCTGCATGTCTTAAAAATGAGAAGGTCATTTGACCAAATCAAGGATTTTTCTTAGCGATGCAACTAATTGCTAACATTCCAGTATTATAGCGTAAACAGTACTCCCAGGCCCCTGTATTTTCTGAATGTTATAGGCTGCATACTGCTCTTTCACAAATCCAACCTGATCATCTCTTATTAATTGAGGACATAAGTTGACCAGTTGGTACACAGACTTTGGTCATCATTTTCAAGTCTCATTTTCATAGCAATGGTATGGGGCCATGGTGCAACCATCTTTCTCCAGTTTAGGTATGTGTTACCAAGGCTTGGTTAGTCTCTTTAAGGAACTGGCCCCTCTATGAACCCACATAATTCAAGCTCCAAAGGCGAAAAAACTTACCTGTTAACTTTATTCAAATTAAGTGTATGGATAACATTCCTGATCTCCTCTCACGTTATCCCTGAATTCTATATAGCATGACTTAAGTTGCACGCACAAATCTGTTCGTATTCTAGATTGTGTGCACAATTTAATTAGTTAACAAGCCAATCAGTGCTGATAATTGCAATTAACAAATAGAAGACATCAAAACTGCCGTAACAGCCTACAAGGCATTTTGACACCACCGTGCTTGCTTATCGAGTAGATTGCCAAAAGAACTGTTGGAAAACCTTTCAAAGCAGTCTTCTTGGTTTAGAGGTTTCCAACAGCGGTTCTTTTGAAGTCAGAAAAAAAATAATTGAAATGTGTACATACGTAAACCTAACAGGAATGTGTGCAGGGCAATGGTTTTGTTTTCTATATGATTCATTTGGTCTTTTCTCCACAAATTTGGACCTGTTTTCAGCTTGCATCATACGTTTGTTCTATTATAAAAGTTTTGATGCACATTAGAACTTTTTAATGCAATTTCTCTCATGAATACTCATTATGGATATCCTGAATACCTGACTGGCTGGGGTTCCTCCTGGAGCAGGTTTTGGAACAACTGCAATAACAGATAAAATAGCAATCTTAAAACTGACATTTAAACATTTCCTAACAAATATGTAAGCTAATGCCAGTATTTGATTATTCATAAGAGGAAGATGAAGAGAGGAAGAACAGAGCTTCTAGTTGGAATACATTGCAATACATGAATGTTTTGGTTTGATAAAATGAGGAAAATGGCACATTTTTAGCCAAATATGAAAGCATCTCATATTAGGTAGACAGAGTTGCCAACCCTTCTGGGAGGTTCCACTAATATCCAGTGTTGCTTTGATAGAGAACAGCCTTCTGTTTCGAGACTACATGTTTATGATGAGATAATTCAAGTACAGCTGGGGATACTAGAAACAGGTATTGTACAAGATTTGCTTAAAGCAAATTCCTTTCACTAATTTACTGACTTTTAAACAGCTTCCAAAAATGACTGTTTACAATGATTTCAGTTCCAAAGAATTTTGCCCTCTGGTGCTTTCGGTGAGCATGGAAATTTCTGCACTTGCAGCAGGATATTGCTGAATTAACAGCATAGAGAACATATTACTGAGATTCCACCTGCATAAGGCCCGTTTAAGATTGGCACCCACATTTATGCACCATTCCCCCAATTTCTATAAAAGTCACTAAATATTGTACGCACAAATTTGGGCACGTGCCCAATTTGCACTTCCAATTGAATTGAATAATGAGCCAATTAATGCCAATAATTGGATTTTTAACAAGTAATTATTAGTGCTAATTAGATTTAATTAAAATTTACACAAGTAAGTCCAAAAAGGGGGCAGGGCCATAGGAGGGTCATAGGCAGATCATGGGCGTTCCCACAATTTATGTGCATAGTAGTGGTTCCCGATCTACTCCCCACTTAACCACACATATCTATCAAGTTGTAATCACATCTTTATTCCATCTTGCCTCAGTAGTGCTCGATTATCCCTCAATGATTTCTTAGGGTAATCCACATGGCACTAACCTCTTCATTGGTTTATTAATATTCTTTATAAGTGAAATTCTACAAAGTACTTATCTTCACCACTTTACTCGGACAAAAGGGGGATACGTTGTCCGACACGCATGTTTTGCCACTAGGCTTTCTCAAGGACTTCCCCCATACGCCGTCCCAGCACCAGCTCAACCAACATGTCTAGGGTATAACTCCCGTCAAGAGTTATACCCTAGACATGTTGGTTGAGCTGGCGCTGGGACGGCGCATGGGGGAAGTCCTTGAGAAAGCCTAGTGGCAAAACATGTGTGTCGGACAATGTATCCCCCTTTTGTCCGAGTAAAGTGGTGAAGATAAGTACTTTGTAGAATTTCACTTATAAAGAATATTAATAAGCCGATGAAGATGTTAGTGCCATGTGGATTACCCTAAGAAATCATTGAGGGATAATTGAGCACTACTGAGGCAAGATGGAATAAAGATGTGATTACAACTTGATAGATATGTGTGGTTAAGTGGGGAGTAGATCTGAACCAATTAATGTGTGTATCGTATTAAGGAAAGGGTCCTGGTGAAGTACAGTGCTGCCTTTTAAAGCACGATATTCGGATAGTAGTGGTTCCCGGCATAAGTACATAAGTATTGTCTCACTGGGACAGACCGAAGATCCATCAAGCCCAGCATCTTGTTTCCAACAATGGCCAATGCAGGTCACAAATATCTGGCAAGATTCCAAAAAAATACATTTTATGCTGCTTATCCTAGAGATAAGCAGTGGATTTTCTCCAAGGCCATAATGGTCTATGGACTTTTCCTTTAGGAAGCCATCTAAACTGTTTTTAAACCCTGCTAAGCTAACCTTATTTACTACATTCTCTGGCAACAAGTTCCAGAGTTTAATTACACATTGAGTGAAGAAAAATGTTCTCCAATAGGTTTTAAATTTACTTCTTTGCAGCTTCATTGCATGCCCCCTAGTCCTAGTATTTTTGGAAAGAGTAAACAAGTAATTCATGTCTACCCGTTCCACTCCGCTCATCCTATATAATAAAAAAGCACCTCCAATGTTCTGAAGCTGACTCCGTAAAAGTGAAGCCTTGAATTGTACTTCCGGGTTCGTCATAAACAGCTGTGACCAATCACTGGAAGTGAACGCTGCAGAGATCCCAGGCAATGGAATTCCACGTCACACGCATGAGGGTGTCGTCGTCCCTCCCTTCCTCCCTCCCTCCCTTCCAGTTCCAGGCCCCCTCCCTCCAAATTTTAAAAGTCATCTTCAATTATCAAGTTGGGTTTACGGCGGCCGGCAGCAGCAGCAGTAAAAGGCGTGCAGGCTCGGCCCTTCTCTCTCTCTCAGCTCTGGTCCTGCCCTTGCAGAAACAGGAAATGAGGGCGGGACCAGAGCTGAGAGAGAGAGAAGGGCCGAGCCTGCACGCCTTTTACCACTGCTGACGGCCGCCGTAACCCGGACTTGGTAAGTGAAGATGACTTCTAAAATTCGGAGGAAGGAGTGCTGGAACTGGAAGGGAGGGAGGGAGGAAGGGAGGGACGACAACCCTGGAACTGGGAGGGAGGGGGGATCCTGGAACTGGGAGGGAGGGGGACCCTGAAACTCAGAGGGAGGGAGGGAGGGGGAACCTGAAACTCGGAGGGAGGGGATGACCCTGGAACTCAGAGGGAGGGAGGGGGGATGACCCTGGAACTCAGAGGGAGGGGGGAAGACCCTGGAACTCAGAGGGAGGGAGGGAGGGAGGGAGGGAGGGAATGACCCTGGAACTCGGAGGGAGGGAGGGGATGAACCTGGAACTCGGAGTGAGGGTGGGAGGGAGGGAGGGAGGATGACCCTGGAACTCGGAGGGAGGGAGGTAGGGGACGACCCTGGAACTCAGAGGGAGGGAGGGAGGGGACAGACGACCCTGGAACTGGGAGGGAGGGGACGACCCTGGAACTCAGAGGGAGGGAGGGGATGACCCTGGAACTCGGAGTGAGGGTGGGAGGGAGGGAGGGAGGATGACCCTGGAACTCGGAGGGAGGGAGGTAGGGGACGACCCTGGAACTCAGAGGGAGGGAGGGAGGGGACGGACGACCCTGGAACTGGGAGGGAGGGGACGACCCTGGAACTCAGAGGGAGGGAGGGGGGACGACCCTGGAACTCGGAAGGAGGGAGGGGGATGACCCTGGAACAGGGAGGGAGGGAGGGAGGGGGGCCCATGGCACACACTCTCATTCTCACACACACGCTCTCTCTCTCACAGACACACTTGCACCCAGTCTCTCTCTCTGTCACACACACACACTCTCACATTCACTCTCTCTCTCTCTCACACAGTCACTCTCACACACTCTCTCTCAAACATACACACTCCAAGGAAAACCTTGCTAGCGCCCGTTTCATTTGTGTCAGAAACGGGCCTTTTTTACTAGTTTTTTTTATAAACCTCTATTATATCTTCTCTCAGCCGTCTTTTCTCCAATCACCTAACTAAGCCCTCTTTATAAAATAGTGCTAAGGGAGAGATTCTATACAAGGTGACTAAAAAAATCCACGTGGAAAACATTTCCTCCTAAGTGTATAAGCGGCACCTAGATTTGGGTGCAGTACATAGAATATACTTAGTTGATATCCCAGAGCCTAAACCTACACACGTCCATTTACACCAATGAAAATATGTCATAAATCCTGGCACATAGATTTAGGCACACTAAGCCATGTTCTATAACTACACACATACATTTTAGAATGCCCACGAAATGCCCTTTTCCTTGCCCATAACCATGCCCCTTTTTGCCTGGGCAAATTTAGGTGCTCTGCATTATAGAATACTAGTAAAAAAAGCCTATGTCTCATTGAAATGAAACGGGCGCTAGCAAGGTAATCACCTTCTGCCATTAATGTTTTTAAGGGAAGTTCCAGCGTGCCCCTCCCAATTCCAGGGTCCTCCCCTCTCTCCCTCCCTCCATCCCAGTTTCAGGGTCCCCCCTCCCTTCTTCCCAGTTCCAGGGTCCTCCCTCCCTTCTTCCCAGTTCCAGGGTCGTCGTCCTTCCCTCCCAGTTCCAGGGTCGTCGTCCCTACCTCCCTCCCAGTTCCAGGTCCCTCCCTCCGAATTTTAAAAGTCATCCTGACTTACCTTGTTGGGGTTACGGCGGCCGGCAGCAGCAGTAAAAAGCGTGCAGGCTCGGCACTTACTTCAGTTTTCCCTTCTCTGTCTCTCAGCTCTGGTCCCGCCCTCATTTCCTGTTTCTACAAGGGCGGGACCAGAGCTGAAAGACAGAGAAAGGAAAACTGAAGTAAGTGCCGAGCCTGCACGGTTTTTACCGCGCGAGGTAAGTCAGGATGACTTTTAAAATTCAGAGGGAGGGGGCCTGGAAGTGGAAGGGAAGGACGATGACCCTGGAACTGGGAGGAAGGGGGGACGCTGGAACTGGGAGGGGGGAATGGACGACGATCCTGCAACTCGGAGGGAGGGAACGAACTTCCGGTGGGTGAATATTATATGCAGCCTTCCCTTCCCTCCGAGGGCGGGGCACTGAGAGCGAGTGCGAGGCATGCGGTTGGTCCCTTCTCCTTCTGATGTCGCGTTTCTTTCCCTGGCAACTATACAGAGTTCCCTCGAGGGTGGGGCGATTACGAACCCTATGAACACTACACGGCTTCACTGCCACACTGCCACGGAGTCAGCTTCAGAACGTTGGAGGTGCAAATTATTATATTAGATGCTTAGTGATTTGGGCACCTAAATTCCAATTATTGTCAATTCATGCTCATTATTGCTTCTTAAGTGCTGTTAACAAGGCAGATTGGCTTGTTAAGTCAATTAAGATAATGTACTGTTATAGAATCCACTTGGATTTTGATGCCAAACACTAGACATACTATACAGGATCCAGGGTTAGCGCTTTTTTTTTTCAGCACTAATATTTTAGGCACCATTTTATAGAATTTAGTCCCATCTATGGTTTCTTAAAAGATGTTTAGCCAAGTCTCCTTTCTGGTAGTGACAAGTGAATAATGCTTTGTGAAGTTATTCCCACACCCTGGGTAAGTCTTCAAAGCTAAACATCATTCTGTCTAGACATGATTATTTATTTTAAGCAAAATTTATAATCCAGTGGTTTGCATTGACTGCTTCCAGTAGATAGCAATAAAATATGCATAACAATCCAATTAAAACATAAACCATACATAAAAGTACATAACATAATACAAACAAAAATAAAGTTAAGAAATTAAGGGGCCCTTTTACTAAGCTGCGTAAGCGTCCACGTGCACCCAACGTGCAGCAAAATGGAGTTACCGCCCGACTACAACGTGGCTCTTGCGGTAATTTCATTTTTGGCGCGCGTCCGATACACGTGTCTGAAAAATATTTTTTATTTTCGGGTGCGCGTAATGGATGTGCGCCAAGTGGCATTTGGCGTGAGTAGGTCATTACTGCCCAGTTACTGCATGAGTCTTTACCGCTAGGTCAGTGGCTGGCGGAAAGGTCTCAGACCCAAAATGTACACTTGGCAATTTTCATTTTGCCACATACTCATTTTGGGGGAAAAAGGCCTTTTTTACAGGCACACTAAAAAATGGATCGGCGCACACCCAAAACCCGTACCTACACTACCGCAAGCCATTTTTCAGTGCACCTTTGTAAAAGGACCCCTAAAGGACCCTATTACTAAAGTGTGCTAGATTTTGCAGTTACCGCAGTTTAATGCAGAAAATCAGTGCACAGTAGCTAAAAAGCTAATGCGCAACTATTGGGAATATGTCCAGCATGTCGTTATGCAAGTTCTACGTTAAAATGTCCACTAGCACACAATTAGTGGAGAAACACCCCTGGATTCTATATAGGTCGCCCAGAGTTGGGCACTGGATCCGAGATCTGTACACAAATGAATTGATTTAATTGGTACTAACAATTAGTGCAATTAACAGGCACTTAATTGTCACTAATTAGGGTTTATGCGCAGATCTTGAATCTGCACGCTCCTCTAATAACAATCCCCAACTGTTCTCTCACATATCCAAAAAAGGGGGAGCAGGAATGTGAGGGGCATGGATGGACCATGTCTTAAATAAATTAGTGAATGCAAAATGATTTAACACAACTTTAAAAAGTTATGCATGGTGTTAGAAAAAAATGGCCATCGGCGTATAACTTTGTGCATGGGATTTACACCAGCTTCTATGATGTCCTGCGCTCAAATTTAGGTGCAACTTGCACACTGAGCCTCTGCTTTCTAAAGGTCGAGTACCCTTTCTAGAATAGCGTCAGCGTGGATCCTTTCAGTACCTAACTTTCGGTGCTATATATAGAATTCCTTCCTTCGTGTCTCCTATATAGGAGGCTGTAAAGGGCCTAGCTAACTGCAGAATTTTTGCATCACTCCATTTTTGCATAAGCTTCACTGGCTACCAGTACAATATAGAACCAAATTTAAAACTCTATGTTTGACTTTCAAGGCTCTTAAAGGAAATAGCCCAGAATACTTGAAGAACAGGATCTGCCTCTACACACCTTCAAGGTCACTAAGGTCCTCCCAAGGAGTTTCCCTAACCCTATCCTCTCCAAAGGACATCACGCAATGTGATACCCGCAAGCGAGCCTTCTCTGGAGTAGTCCCCATGCTCTGGAATGCACTTCCTGAAAGGTTTCGCTTAACACAAGACTATCTCTATTTCAGGAAGCAGGTGAAAGCTTGGTTCTTCAACCAGGCCTTTAGTGGAAGAAGTAAATGACACCAGCTGCACATACTATAGCAAGACATGTTTATCCACTCCTACCCTAGCTAAGCTAATGTTCAAACACCTTTTTGACCTCATTTGCAACTTTCTTTAAATTAATTCCTTTATTTTCTTACTCCTGTTAATCTATCTTATCTATCTATATGTTCTATCTTTGCTTATATTCTATACTGTCTATGAAAATGTTTTATTACTTATTTTGTTGATATTGTAATGTAGCATACTATGCTATACTTTGTATTGTTTGAATATTTTTACTGCTGTAACTGTCTATTGCTTATGTTTGACTTATTCTTGCTGTACACTGCCATGAGTGGAATTCCTTCAAAAAGGTGATAAATAAATCCTAATAAATAAATAAATTGACAGTGAAACCACACACTACCTGCAATATGCCTTCCATAACCATTTTCTGCCCATGCCCTGACTCCTAACACCAAATTTCCTTAACACGCAGTTTAGCACACAGTAACTGTGAAGTCTGTAGTCTATAGAAAATGGGACAGAGCCTCAATATAAACCCTTTACCCCCAGTACTGTAACATGTGGCACTAAGTGTTTGCCCTTATCATTCAAAAAATATAAATATGAATTCTGTACTGTCATGTCAAAAGAATCAACAACATAATTATGTTCCACTGCCAGATAATTAGGGCCTTTCTTATCAGGCTGCGGTAGCGGCTCCTGGTGTGGTAATGCCGACAAAGCCCATTCTTGCATTGCCGCGCAGGAACCACTAGTGCGCCTTGATAAAAGAGGCCCTTAGTGAAGAAATACAAAATCTTGCAAAAATGACACTCAGAATCTATATACAGAACTGGGGATGAAGGGTTCATATTGAGATTCTGTCCCATTTTCTATAGACTACATACTTTATTCTTATATGGAAGGATTAATTGAATGATGATATCAGATAATTATAACGCATGGTTTATGGTTCCATGAAATCACCACCCTTTATATGAAGAAGCACTTCCTTCAGTTACTTCAGAGTCTATACCCTTCCACCTTCATCCTATGCCTCTTTATTCCAGAACTTCATTTCAATTGAAAGAGACTTGTCTCCTGTGCTTTTTTGCTGCATAGGTATTTAAATGTCTCCATCTTATCTTCACTCCCCTGCCTTTCTTCCAAAGTATTCATATTGAGATCTTTAAGTCTGGCCCATATGCTTTATGACAAAGACCACAGACCATTTAATAGCCACCCTCTGGACTGGTTCCATCCTGTTTACGTCTTATGGAAGCTGCAGTCTCCAGAATTGTACACAATATTCTAAATGAGGTCTCACCAGAGTCTTATTCAGTGGCACAATCATCTCCTTTTTACTACTGGCCATTCCTCTCCCTGTACACCCAAGAATCCTGGCTTTTGCTGTCAATTTTCTATCCAGTTTGGCCACCGTAACCTCATTACATACAATCACACCCAAGTCCCGCTCCTCTTTCATGCACAAAACTCCTTCATCCCTTAAACTTTACCGTTCCCTCAGGCTTTTGCAGCCCAAATGTATGACCCTGCATTTGCTAGTATTAAATGATTTTGATAACATCTGCAAAGAGGCAAACCTTACCAGACAGCCCTTCAGCAATATCGCTTACAAAAACGTAACCAGTCCAAGAACCAAACCTTGCAGCACACCATTGCTAACATCCTTTTCCTCAGAATGAGCTCCATTTACCACTACCCTCTGTTGCCTTCTACTCAACCAGTTCCTAATCCAGTCAGTCACTTTTGGGTTCATACCAAGGGCATTCAGTTTATTTATTAGTTGTCTATGTGGAACCATATCAGAGGCTTTGCTAAAATCTAAATACACCACATTTAGTGTTCTCGCTTGATCTAACTCTATGGTCACCCTGTCAGAGAAATTAATCAGATTTGTCTAACAAGACTTGCCTATAGTGAAACCATGTTGCCCCGAGTCCTGTAATCCATTGGATTCCAAAACCTTTACTATTCTCTGTTTTAAAAATGTTTCCATTAATTTACTTACCACAGAAGTCTGACTTACTGGCCATTAGTTTCCAACCTCTTCCTTTCTTCCGCTTTTGTGGAGAGGAACCACATCTGCTCTTCTCCAGTTTTCTGATACAACTCCTGACTCTAGAAAAGCATTGAAAAGGCCAGCCAGCGGAGCCGCTAGAACTTCCCTAAGTTCCTTCAGTACCCTCGGATGTGTGCCATCCAGCCCCGTTGCTTTGTTCACCTTTAGTTTAACCAGCTCCTCATGAACACAGTCCTCTGAAAATCATTCAGGGACTACCACCACTCCATTCTTATTTGTGTTTGTCTTCTGTGGTCCTGCTCCCAGACCTTCAGCTGTGAACACAGAACAGAAATATTTGTTAAGCAATTCTGCTTCATCATTATCAGCTTCTACATATTCCTCCTCTTCACATTTGAGTCTCACAGTGACACTTTTGTACTTCTTGCTATCACTAACATATCTAAAAATGTTTTGTCCCCCCATTTTACTGTATTGGTTATTTTTCCCTCCATTTGCATTTTTGCTTTCCTGACATATAAAAATACTATACCAAAGCAACACTGGCTCTCATGACTTTTAAGTGCAACACTATGAAAAGGCAACACTACAAATATTATACCAAACTCTGGAACAGGGGTGGGCAACCACAGTCCTTGAGGACCACAACCCAGTCGGGTTTCCAAGATTTCCATAATGAATATGTATAAGATCTATTTGCATACAATGGAAGAAGTGCATGCAAATCAATCTCATGCAAATTCGTTGCGGAAATCTTGAAAACCCAACTGAATTGTGGCCCTTGAGGACCAAGGTTGTCCACCCCTGCTCTAAAACACCAATACTCCTCCTACAGGGGAAACAGAGTAAATCAAACTGTCGTAGATCCCTACACAGGAACTAAGTATTAACAGAATCCTTTGCCATAGTCACATATATTAAATATGGAAATACCCTCATCTAATACAGAATAAAGGACCAAAAATTTGAAACAGAAGTATGCAGACAGAAATTTAAATAGATCCGCCCCACCCAAAAAAAGCTACATTGAGAAGTCCTATAAGGAAAAAGGGAAATAGAAATGTGTTTCCTCCTGCACACTGTAAGATACAAAAACAGAAGAGATGTAAAATTCCCCTTGTTTTCTTGGTATTTAATTTTTCAGATAGGGTTGATCTTGTTTTTTTCCATGCTCCTTGTAACTTAGTAAATGTCGGCAGATAGACAACTGCACGGTCCATCCAGTTTCATAAGTACATAAGTAATGCCACACTGGGAAAAGACCAAGGGTCCATCGAGCCCAGCATCCTGTCCACGACAGCAGCCATTCCAGGCCAAGGGCACCTGGTGAGCTTCCCAAACGTACAAAGCTTCCCAAACGTACCAAGTTTGCCCAACAAAGTGGCAAGAGTTATATTTGCCACTCTCCACAGATTCCACTTCTTTATGATTTAACACTGGAATATTTAATCTCTAACTCTATCTCTCCCTGCCAATTTTGGGGTACAGACCATAGACTAGTTTTTGTCCTTAAAACAATTATGTATTTTGAGAATGTGCCAATGTTTTTTTTTAATGATATATTGTATATTATAGCATATGAGAAAACATCAAAGTACAGATAATATTTGGCTTTGTTTTGGTGGATTAAACTTTTAACAAAGAGTCATGTCATTGGGCCCTAGCCTTATTGAGGCCCTGTATTATTCACTCGACAGGATAGCCTTTCTGTTGGAAACATCTAGCCTTTTTGATTGCTTATGCATTGAAGTCCTATAGGTCAGAACACAACCTCCACAATCTTAAAAATTGACAACAAAAAAGATTGCTGTTCAGACCTGCTGTGAAACCTAGTGAAATGAAGATAAGTGTTTATATCCAGAGGTTTTTTTAAAAACAGTAATGACTAAACCATAATGTCTCTTTCTTATCAATATATCTAAATAGGGGCTGTCTGATGTATTGTAATTCGTTTTAAATTTGAGGTTGGGGTCCCTAGTGTTTAATCAAGCATGAAACTTTAAAAGTGTGTCTGAACTACCCTTCCAAAGTATAAAGATGTTATCAATGTGATGCCTGTACATCCTAATCTGGTTGCTAAATGGATGATCTTCAACATAGATATGTTCAAAATTAGAAACATGTGGAGGGGCATAATCGAATGCGAACGCCTATCTCCATGGGCGTTTATCTCTGAGAATGGGTCCGTGAAGGGGCGGGCCGAACCGTATTTTTGAAAAAATGGACGTTTTTGAGCTAGGCGTTTGTTTTTTTTAGCGATAATGAAAACTAAAAACGCCCAGCTCAAAAATGTCCTAATCTGAGCCATTTGGTCATGGGAGGGGCCAGGATTGGTAGTACACTGGCCCCCCTGATATGCCAGGACACCAACTGGGCACCCTAGGCAGTGCGGTGGACTTCAGAAAAAGCTCCCACATGCATAGCTCCCTCACCACGGGTGCTGAGCTCCCAACCCCCTCCCTCAAAACCCACTACCCACAAATGTACAACACTACCATAGCTCTTAGGAATGAAGGGGGCACCTACATGTGGGTACAGTGGGTTTTGGAGGCCTCCCATTTACCAGCACAAGTGTTGCAGGTGGGGGGGGGGGGGGGGGGGATGGGCCTGGGTCCACCTGCCTGAAGTGCACTGCGGTACCCACTAAAAGTGCTCCAGGGACCTGCATACATGCAGGCCTCTAGGACTTGATGCTGCTGTATAACATTGGCACACCAGTTGACACCTGAAGACTAATCTCTCCAAAAACGTCCTTTATTGAAATAAGCACGTTTACTCACAGTTAACTGCATAGGTTGTGCCCTACTGGCAACGAGTCTCCCTGGTACTGAGATTAGCAGTAGGTCAGCACTGGCAGAATGCTGTACAATGCCCTCTTTCAGCCACATTCAAGGTAAGAACTAAGTTGTCTAACGAGGCTAACACAGGAAAGGGAACTTAAACTGGCTCACAAAAATGGTCACTACCGCATGGACTACAACAGGAAACACAACAGGGTACACTGACCCAGTAGGCAGGGGGAAAAGCACCATGGGAGAAGAGCCTACCAACTACCAACATCGTGAGACTGTAACACAAGCTAATGAAATCACGGAGCCCAATACCCTACACCCACCACAATGCAATGCTGATGTGACCCTGTAGTGCACCCGAGAGCCACATCTGACCCAGGGAAAGGCTATGAGAGGATCGAACACATTCTGCTGTCATGGAGGTGGGTACGGCATTTGAGGCTGGCATACAGGCTGGGAAAAAGTTTTTAAAGTGGGTTTTTTTTGGTGGGAGGGGGTTAGTGACCACTGGGGGAGTCCGGGGACGTCATCCCCGATTCCCTCCAGTAGTCATCTGGGCAGTTGGGGCACTTTTTTGGGACTTGTTCATGAAAAAAAAGGGTCCAAAAAAAGTGACCCAAAATCGAGGTAAAAACACCTTTTTTTTTTTCGATTATCAGCTACAGACGCCCATCTCTCCTCGGCTGATAACCATGCCCCAGTCCCACCTCCGACACGCCCCCATCAACTTTATTTGTTTCCGCGACGGAGTGCAGTTGGAAACGCCCAAAATCGGCTTTCGATTATACCGATTTGGGCGCCTTTGCGAGAAAAACGCCCATCTCCCGATTTGGGTCGAAATATAGGCATTTTTCTCTTTCGATTATAAGCTGGATAGGATAGCAACGTCAGGTGCCATAGATGCCCCCATTGCTATACATTCAATTTGCTAGAAAAACCTCTTTTGAAAAAAAAAATTAATTCTATGTCAAAGCAATTGTGGCTATTGTTAAAATATAATGATTATGGATTCTCGGATATATATTTCTTTTTCTCAATACATTTTCTATCTCCATTAATGCTTCAACTTGAGGTATATTAGTGGATAGTGAGTCAGTATCAAAGGTTACCAGGATGATTTCTTCCAAATCTCCATCAAATACATCCAACAAATTTATCATTGGAGAAAAATCTCTCACATAAGATTTAAGGGTCCCTTTACAAAGCTGTGGCAAAAGGGGGCCTGTGCTGGCATTGGTGCTTATTTTTTACTCCCGCCAAGGCCCCCTTTTACTGCAAAGGGTAAAAAAACAGGTTTAAAAAAAATGGGCATGCGGCAAGTGAAGCACTTGCCGCATGCCCATTTTGGGTAGGAGCACTTACCTATTGAGGTGTCGATAAGGGCTCCTGCACTACACCAGCTGTAACTGGACAGTGCACAGCACTGTCTGATTACGGCCAGGTACACAATGGCGCTACAAAAATATTTATATTTAAATAATATTTAAAACATCTATATGTAAATATTTTTGTAGCACCGGAAATGGCACGTGCTGGGGGTGGGTACTACTACCAGATTGTTGTGGTAGCCTGGCGGTACTTCCTTTTTAGCGAGCGGTAAGCCAATGTTAAGTTTCAATAAGAAGTCAATGAATTTTGAAAGGGGTTTCAAAACAAACCCATTTCCTGATTTGATCGGTCTACCTGGTGGGCTGGTAAGAGACTTGTGCACTTTGGGAAAGATGTATATTGTAGGTAAAGCAGGAGTATCAACTGTGAGAAAAGACTTCTCCTTAATAGTGATGTATCCTGCTTTATGAGCAAAATCTACTAATTGAGAAATCTCTTCCTGCAGTTTATTAGTTGGATCTTCATCCAAAGGGTAAATAATATTCCCTATCTAAAATCTGTTGTTCAGTCTCTGCAACACACATTTCCCTAACCATCACCAATATCCCTCCTCCTTTGTCTGCTGGTTTTATAATGATATTGTAATTCTGAGACAATAACTGTATAGCTAGCATTTCAGCTCTAGTGAAATTAAGAATTTCTTTTCATGAGCTTTTTTTTTTTTTTCCAGATCAGAGATATCTTTTAAAAAACACTGGTGAAAAGCTGGAATGAGTGTGTCTGGTGGGCAAGGAGGGACCCTTTTGGAGTTCTTCTTTAATACAGAAATATCTACATGAGTAGTCAATTGGGTTGAAAAAAACTGGGTAACTTGTAATTTACACAAAAATCTATAAACATCCACTCGTGTTTGAAATGTATCATATTTAACAGTAGGAATGAAAGATAGACCCTATTGAGGTAATTAAATTTCATCATCTGTAAGATCTATATGTGATAGGTTAAAAATAGGTATTTCTGTTACCACTGGTATCTGAAAAAACTGCTGTTCCTGCCTTTGCCCCCTTTTTTCTACCCTATCCCCCCTCTCTTTTCCTTTTCCCCCTTTTCCTTCCTTTCCCCCTTCCCCCTTTTCTCCCTTTCCCTCCTTTTTCTTCCCTCTACTCCCCCTCTTCTTCTTTTTTTCCTTCTCCTATATCTTTTCCTGTCCTCATTTTTTCTTTCACCCCATTTTTTCTTTTCACTGTCCTTCTTTCACCTTTCCTTATTTTACATCCCTTCCCACTTTCTCCCATTTTTCTTGAAAATTGCCTTTTTGCACATTTCAACACTTTAGTTTCATATTGTATTGATTGAGTTTTTTTCTATTAATTTGTCTATACATATCAAGCTGTGCATAGCAATTCAGCTGTGTTTGCATGTCCTTTTAATATTATGTAGATTGTTTTGCAGTGGATCGTTTGGGTCTTTCCTGCCATGTTTGTTTTGCTGTCTTTTTACATTTGTTTGATTGATTCAGGCTTTTCCTCCAAATGAGATTAGTCTGCACCTGAAATAAGGGTGGTTGCCAGGTAAGGAGGTCCTGGGAGTCACGGCAAGGGGTCTGGTGACTTGAAGAAATTGTCAGGTTTTTTTTAAATGTGGTTTTTGGGTTGTGTGTGCTGGAACATGGGGAGTTAATTTTTATTATTTTTTTTTTAGTTATGGGACTCTGAGAACCTCCTGAGATGGGCTGGGGGGGGTGAAATTACTGAAAAAAATCATTTTGAAAACCTGAGGTTAATGTACAGTCTGGTTGTGGTGCTTAGGTTGGGTTTTGTTTGGAAAATCTTCAATGGGGAGGGGTGTCAGGGATATATTCTTAATTTTCTAGAGGGGTGTTAAAGCACTTGGAGTAATTTTAATATTATTTATTTGAGAAACATATGTGGCGACTCCAAAAATGTGCTGCTTCAAACATTAAAACCATAAGGTCATGAATATAGATGTGCTAAAGTGGCATGGCATGGTTTGAGAACATTTGGTACTTGTTTACAGCATTCGAAAAAAAGATCTAGGTGTCATTGTACACAATACACTGAAATCTT
Source organism: Microcaecilia unicolor (assembly GCF_901765095.1). Classification (NCBI taxonomy): domain Eukaryota; kingdom Metazoa; phylum Chordata; class Amphibia; order Gymnophiona; family Siphonopidae; genus Microcaecilia; species Microcaecilia unicolor. The sequence continues at coordinate 83,189,055 of NC_044037.1, read as the reverse complement.
CTGCCCAGTGTACAGCAGTGGCCAAAAAAGCAAACAGGATATTAGGAATTATTAGGAAAGAGATGCAAAATAAGACCACAGATAATATAATGCCTCTGTATCTCTCCACAGTGCGACCTAATCTTGAGTATTGCATTCAATTCTGGTCGCTGTATCTCAAAAAACATATAGCAGAATTAGAAAGGGTTCAAAGAATTGTGATCAAAATGATAAAGGGGATGGAACTTCTCCCATATGAGGAAAGGCTAAAGAGGTTAGGGCTCTTCAGCTTAGAAAAGAGATGGCTGAGGGGAGATATGATTGAGGTCTACAAAATCCTGAGTGCTGTAGAACTGGTAAACGTGAATGGATTTTTCATTCTTTCAAAAAGTACAAAGGCCAGGGGGCAATCAATGAAATTACATGGAAATACTTTTAAAATAAATAGGAGGAAATATTTTTTTCACTCAAAGAATAGTTAAGCTGTGGAACTCATTGCCAGAGAATGTGGTAATAGCGGTTAGCATATCTGGGTTTAAAAAAGGTTTGGACAAGTTCTTGGAGAAAAAGTCCATGGTATGTTATTGAGATGGACTTGAAGGAAACAACTGCTTGCCCCAGGATTGGTAGCATGGAATCTTGCTACTAATTGGGTTTCTGCCAGGTACCTGTGACCTGGATTGGCCACTGCTGGAAGCAGGATACTGGGCTAGATGAACCATTAGTCTGACCCAGTATGGCTATTCTTATGTTCTTATTAGACCACGTGATATCTTGTATCAGCCCTGACCCAAAGGCCACATTTATGAACAGGCACACAGAGTAACTTAAAGCAGATGAAACCTTTCTATGTCTTCCTACTACAGACAGGTAACTTGCTACATCTAGTTTTAAATGTAATGAAAAAGATTGCTAAGGCCCTTGAAAAAGAAGACTTCCATTGGAGGTTCATCACTAATTGAACTTCATTTTCCTTACAAATTATTCACTTATAATGACATAAATTTGTTTGCACTTTTGAAACACAGCATGCTTCAGCAGCCTTGAATGAAAGCACCACAAAAGGTGCATCGATCTGTGTCTAGTTGATAGGGGTTGTTGTACTAAAGGGCTTACTCAGTTTGTGCCTATGGGAAAATAGCATTGTACATCTTGGTTCTTGTCATTCTCTTGCCAGTTTACCAATGTCTAAAAAGCTCAGGGAGGCAGGTTCCTTTTTTTTTTTTTGTTAATATAAATGTCTTTTATATGTTGACTAAGTAGAAGAGAACCGTTTGCAGAATACATTAATGGCCACTCTAAACAGGAGAATTCCAGTGCATCGCTTGACAAATATTTGCAGTCTAGTAGTGCAAACAGCTATTCAGTTTTTAAGCCATTCAGCTTACTCACCTTTCAGAACCATTTGTTAATTTCAACTACAGCACTTGAATAGAAAATATGTTAATCTGGCCAAAAAAGTTAAAAATGTTGGATTGCAACAAAAAATAACAATTGTGCAATAACCACAGGCCACTGTGTTTGTCTGTAATACTTACCTGAGCATCAGCATATAGAGCTTGAATGCTTGACCAATTCCTGGATTTACTCCATGGACTCAAAGAAAAATGCAAATCGCTCTCAGGTGAATTTTCGAAAGAGAAGGGTGCCCGACACAAATCGGGAGATGGGCATCCTTCTCGCAAGGTCGCCCAAATCGGCATAATCGAAAGCCGATTTTGGGCGCCCTCAATTGCTTTCCGTTGTGGGGACAACCAAAGTTCAAGGGGGCATGTCAGCAGTGTAGCGAAGGCGGGACTGGGGCGTGCTTAGGAGATGGGCATCCTCGGCCGATAATGGAAAAAAGAAGGGCATCCCTGACGAACACTTGGCCAACTTTACTTGGTCCATTTTTTTTCACGACCAAGCATCAAAAAGGTGCCCGAACTGACCAGATGACCACCGGAGGAAATCGGGGATCACCTCTGCTTACTCCCCCAGTGGTCACTAACCACCTCCCACCCTCAAAAAAATGTTTTCAAAATACTTTTTTGCCAGCCTCAAATGCCATACTCAGGTCCATCGCAGCAGTATGCAGGTACCTGGTGCAGTTGTAGTGGGTGCAGTGTACTTCAGGCAGGTGGACCCAGGCCCATCCCACCCCTACCTGTTACACTTGTGGTGGTAAATGTGAGCCCTCCAAAAGCTACCAGAAACCCACTGTACCCACATGTAGGTGCCCCCCTTCATCCCTAAGGGCTATGGTAGTGGTGTACAGTTGTGGGTTTGGGGGGGGGGGGCTCAGAACCCAAGTTAAGGGAGCTATGCACCTGGGACCTTTTTCTGAAGTCCACTGCAGTGTCCCCTAGGGTGCCCGGTTTGTGTCCTGGCATGTCAGGGGGACCAGCGCACTATGAATACTGGCTCCTCCCACGACCAAATGGCTTGGATTGAGATGGACTTGAAGGAAGCAACTGCTTGCCCCAGGATTTCTGTGCCTTTTTTGTCAAACTGCATCTCTCTCTCTCTCTGGTAGGCACTCCCTTCTAGCAATCCACTCATCTCCTGCATTCCCTCCATAATATCTATCACTATCTTGCAGTCCACCCCGAAGGAAATAAACTGGCCCTGACGCTTTCTGGTCCCCTGCTTCCCCACCCAGATCCTGAATTACCACTGCTCTACCACTGTAGTTCATAGCCCCACCCCTCCCACTGTGGTCAAGAGTTCTGCCCCCTTTTCTTTGCTCCTTTTGCCTGAGTTGTGCTCTGTCGCCCTGCACTCTGACTGCACAAAGCTCCCTCTTCCTCAGCTGAATCACTGGCATAAAAGGAAATTTTGATCTCTCTGCTCCCCATTTTCTCCTTCACATCAGTAAAGGAGATCTCTCCTACCTAAAACCTACCTTACCCATGCCCAACTTTGCTCTCACTGTTCTATTTCCTCCTTTTTTAATGTTTAATTTTTAAATATTTTTTAATCAACTAAGCAGTGCTATCTGCACCTACGAAGAAGAACACTTACCCTCACTTTCCATCCCTTCTCCTAAGGCACACTTGCCAAGTCTCCTGCTTTTAGTAGCGGTTTATGGACTCTCCAAGCTGAATAGCCCTAGCCTCCTTAATCTTTCTTCATAGGGAAGCCGTCCCATCCCCGCTATCATTTTAGTCGCCCTTCGCTGCACCTTTTCCAATTCTACTATATCTTTCTTGAGATGCGGCGACCAGAATTGAACACAATACTCAAGGTGCGGTCGCACCATGGAGCGATACTACGGCATTATAACATCCTCATACCTGTTTTCCATACCTTTCCTAATAATACCCAACATTCTATTCACTTTCCTAGCCGCAGCAGCACACTGAGCAGAAGGTTTCAGTGTATTATTGACAACGACACCCAGATCCCTTTCTTGGTCCGTAACTCCTAACGTGGAACCTTGCATGACGTAGCTATAATTCGGGTTCTTTTTGCCCACATGCATCACCTTGCACTTGCTCACATTAAACGTCATCTGCCATTTAGCCGCCCAGTCTCCCAGTCTTGTAAGGTCCTCTTGTAATTTTTCACAATCCTGTCGCGATTTAACAACTTTGAATAACTTTGTGTCATCAGCAAATTTAATTACCTCGCTAGTTACTCCCATCTCTAAATCATTTATAAATATATTAAAAAGCAGCGGTCCTAGCACAGACCCCTGAGGAACCATACTAACTACCCTTCTCCATTGTGAATACTGCCCATTTAACCCCACTCTCTTTTTCCTATCCTTCAAACAGTTTTTAATCCACAATAGGACATTTCCTCCTATCCCATGACCCTCCAATTTCCTCTGTAGCCTTTCATGAGGTACCTTGTCAAACGCCTTTTGAAAATCCAGATACACAATATCAACCGGTTCCCCTTTGTCCACATGTTTGTTTACTCCTTCAAAGAATTGAAGTAAATTGGTCAGGCAAGATTTCCCCACACAAAAGCCGTGCTGACTTGGTCTCAGTAATCCATGTCCTCGGATGTGCTCTGTAATTTTGTTTTTAATAATAGCCTCTACCATTTTCCCCGGCACTGATGTCAGACTCACCGGTCTATAATTTCCTGGATCTCCCCTGGAGCCTTTTTTAAAAATCGGCGTTACATTGGCCACCCTCCAATCTTCCGGTACCACGCTCAATTTTAAGGATAAGTTGCATATCACTAGCAGTAGCTCCGCAAGCTCATTTTTCAGTTCTATCAGTACTCTAGGATGAATACCATCCGGTCCAGGAGATTTGCTACTCTTCAGTTTGCTGAACTGCCCCATTACGTCCTCCAGGTTTACCGTGAAGTCAGTAAGTTTCTCCGACTCGTCCGCTTGAAATACCATTTCCGACACCGGTATCCCACCCAAATCTTCCTCGGTGAAGACCGAAGCAAAGAATTAATTCAGTCTCTCCGCTACGTCTTTGTCTTCCTTGATCGCCCCTTTTACCCCTCGGTCATCCAGCGGCCCAACCGATTCTTTTGCCGGCTTCCTGCTTTTAATATACCGAAAAAATTTTTTACTATGTTTTTTGCCTCTAATGCTATCTTTTTTTCGTAATCCCTTTTGGCCTTCTTTATCTGCACCTTGCATTTGCTTTGACACTCCTTATGCTGCTTCTTGTTATTTTCAGACGGTTCCTTCTTCCATTTTCTGAAGGCGTTTCTTTTAGCCCTAATAGCTTCCTTCACCTCACTTTTCAACCAGGCCGGATGCCTTTTGGACTTCCGTCTTTCTTTTCTAATTCGCGGAATATGTATGGCCTGGGCCTCCAGGATGGTATTTTTGAACAGCGTCCACGCCTGTTGTACAGTTTTTACTCTCTCAGTTGCCCCCCCTAAGTTTTTTTTTTACCGTTCTTCTCATTTTTTAAAGTTAAACGCTAACGTATTTGACTTTCTGTGTACAGTTACTTCAAGGTCGATATCAAAACTGATCATATTATGATCACTGTTATCAAGCAGCCCCAGTACCATAACGTCCCTCACCAGATCATGTGCTCCACTAAGGACCAAGTCTAGAATTTTTCCTTCGCTCGTCGGCTCCTACACCAGCTGCTCCATAAAGCTGTCCTTGATTTCATCAAGGAATTGTACCTCTGTAGCGTGTCCCGATGTTACATTTACCCAGTCTATATTTGGATAATTGAAGTCACCCATTATTATCACATTGCCCATTTTGTTCGCGTCTCTGATTTCTTTTATCATTTCTGAGTCTACCTGCTCATCCTGGCGAGGCGGACGGTAGTACACTCCTATCACCGTTTTTTTCCCTTTTATGCATGGAATTTCAACCCACAATGATTCAAAGGTGTGATTTGTGTCCTGCTGAATTTGTAATCTATATGAGTCAAGGCTCTCGTTAATATACAATGCTACCCCTCCACCAGTCCGGTCCACCCTATCACTACGATATACTTTGTACCCCGGTATGACAGTGTCCCACTGGTTATCCTCCTTCCACCAGGTCTCAGTAATGCCTATTATATCCAATTTTTCATTTAGTGCAATATATTCCAACTCTCCCATCTTATTTCTTAGACTCCTAGCATTTGCATATAGACATTTCAGAGTATGTTTGTTGTTCTTATTTGCATGATGCTTAGTAAATGACACTATTGATTTGCCATCTTTTGTCTGATCTTTAGTTGTATTTAAGGGCACCTGGCCTACCACGGTCTGTTGTGCAATCTCACTATCCAGAAACCCTATCTTCCCTGTTTGTGAGGTATCTTTGCAAGATACCTTTTCCCGAACCATGCGCTTTTGAGCGACTGTCGGCCTTCCCCCCATTTCTAGTTTAAAAGCTGCTCTATCTCCTTTTTAAATGCCAACGCCAGCAGCCTGGTCCCACCCTGGTTAAGGTGGAGTCCATCCTTTCGGAATAGGCTCCCCCTACCCCAGAATGTTGCCCAGTTCCTAACAAATCTAAAACCTTCCTCCCTGCACCATCGTCTCATCCACGCATTGAGACTCCGGAGCTCTGCACGTGGAACAGGTAGCATTTCAGAAAATGCTACCCTAGATGATCTTTCTACCTAAGAGCCTAAATTTGGCTTCCAGAACCTCTCTCCCACATTTTCCTATGTCATTGGTACCCACATGTACCAAGACAGTGGACTCCTCCCCAGCACTATCTAGAATCCTATCTAGGTGATGCGTGAGGTCCGCCACCTTCGCACCAGGCAGGCAAGTCACCAGGCGATCCTCACGTCCACCAGCCACCCAGCTATCTATATGCCTAATGATCGAATCACCAACTACAACAGCTGTCCTAACCTTTCCCTTCCGGGCAGCACTTGGAGACATATCCTTGGTGCGAGAGGATAGTACATCCCCTGGTGGGCAGGTCATGGCTACAGTAGTACTTCCTACTTCACCAGGGTGATGCTCTCCTTCTAGGAGACCTCCCTCCTTCAAGGTAGCACAAGGGCTACTAGACTGGAGGTGGGACTTTTCTACAACATCCCTGTAGGTCTCCTCTATGTACCTCTCTGTCTCCCTCAGCTCCACCAAGTCTGCTACTCTAGCCTCAAGAGAACGGACATGTTCTCTAAGAGCTAGGAGCTCTTTGCATCGGGCGCAAACATATGACATCTCACCAACTGGGAGATAATCATACATGTGACACTCAATGCAAAAGACTGGATAGCACCCCTCTCGCTGCTGGACTGCTGACTCCATCTTAGTGTTTTTTGAGTTTTTCAGTAATTTAAAACTTGCTACAGTATTAAGGATATTAGCCTAATATAAAAGTGTCTTTTACTTTATATAGTATATTGTTTACTTAAACTGAGAGAAGGCGTTCCTGGGGGCAGGGCTTGAGTATAGGGTATTGACACCTATACTTTTGCAAACTCAAAGGTATGCACATACCTTAACCTAAAAAATGTATTCAAATGAAAGCAGAGATGCCAAGTTACCCAGCTCCAGGCTTGTGATTTTGGAAGAGTCCTGGATTTCTGACCACCCCATCATGCATTATGGGACTTGCAACACTGATTTCAATGGGTAGGATCAGGCACTACAAATCCCACACTGCTTTGGGATGTAAGTTCAAAAACAAAGACTGGCCAAACAGTATCCAGCCTTGAACTGGATAACTTGGCATCTCTGTGAAAGAGCAGGTGTTAAAGTAAAAGCATAAATTCTCAGGGGCACTTTTTAAAGCAGAAGTATGCACATGTTTTAGTTTTGAAAATTCACTGAAGACCATAGAGGGAAAGGTACTTAAATGCAGTTGCAGAGTTTTGGAATTACCCCCTGATAAAGAAAACATCAAAGGATGTAGCTCTTCAGGTTATGAAGTAAAACTCCCAGTATAAAAATTTACAGCTCTGACAGGTATTGGTACCTTTAGTTTTTATACTGATAAGTAAATAAGGCCTGTTTTAGTTTGTGAACTGGTAGAAGTCCAGGCAAAATGTGCTTTCTCCGAGAATGAAACCAATTCAGTTTGTAATTGGCATCTTACAGTGCCATCTACTGGTGGAATGCTCAGTAACAGCTGTCACTGCTTTTTTTTTTTTTTTTTAAAGGCAGGGAACAGAAATTTCCCAACTCACTGTTGCTGTAGTGTAGATTAGGACAAATACATACACATATCCATTACTAATTTCTGATCAAATTACTTTTTGCATTTGAAAACATTCTTCAATCTTTAAAATAACACTTAAAGTTCTTAGTCTAGTAGCGCTATAGAAATGATAAGTGGTAGTAGTAGTAGTTCTTATTGCAAACTTGTGCTGGCACGTTTTTGGTTACTGGAATATTTATTTTTTATTTATTATTTACATATCAAAAAATAAACATTTTTCAGGGGAAGGGGATTTCTAGAAAAGAAGCCACGAAATGGCCTTCAATGGAGTCGATTAAGGAATAACAAGGAAATATTTCTTCTGATGGAAAGGGTAATATATACTAAGGATGAGCTGTCATTTGCAATGACACATGAAATGTCAAAGACATATCTCATCTCACTGCATGTTGCAGACAAATAAACATGATCAGAAAAAACAAGCCATTTTGAGTTTTTTCATTTGCCGGTATCAGTGCACAACTCTTTCGAAACAGTGCCCATTCAAACCATTGCACATGTGTGAACCATCGCACAAGCATGGGCATGGATAGTGCATGCATATATTCACTATTGGGAAAGAGTGCTTCATTGATAACAAAATGGCCAAATGAAAATGAATAAAATTAACATTCCTAGAAATGACACAGGAAACAGCACAAAATGAGGAAAAACAGCACAGAATTGTTCTTAGTTCTTGTATACTGCAACCTCCTTTTTCAGGTTCTGAGTGGATAACATACATGAAGCTTGGACATTACCAAGGAAATAATAAAATGCTACAAATTAGCTTATCATTAATTAAATATACTTTACCTCTCCTGAATATATGTGCTAGTGTAAAATAAATCATTTATGAGGTTAAAAACTTTCTAGATAAAAACGACTTTAAAACTGTCCTAAAAATACAATGGGATTGAATATTTCTAGTTGAAAATGGGAGAGAATTCCAAATTGAAGCTACCTGGAAAGATAGTGAGGAAGAATAAAACCTTTTAAATCTAACCTTCATTAGTCCTGGAAGACTAATCAATAATTGATTTCAGAGACCATACCTGTTCCTTCTGTAATTATTGATGCCAGAGAACTTAAATATTGTGGAACGTATCCAAATAAAAATTTAAACACTAAAATACAGATCTTAAGTTGTACCCTAGCTACGATAGAAGCCTGTGTAACTTGATAAACAATGAAGTAACGTGCTTATCTTTGTGTACTGAAAAGATAAATCTGGCTGCTAAATTTTGAATTGTTTGCAATTTCTTTAACAATGTCTTTGTAGAGCCCAAATAGACTACATTTCAATAGTCCAATTTTGAAAAAATCAGAGACCGCACCAGTAACCTAAATATGTGATTTTCAAAATACTTCCTGACTATGCTTAGCTTCCTTGGTCATGAAAAAGAGATTGTTATTGTTTTATTTACATGATGTTCCATAGACAACTGGCTATCCACCTGCACTTCTAATATTCTCACTGTTGATTCCAATTTAAAATCAGTAGAATTAATAGAAAATGAATGAATATGCCTATTTCCCTAGAAAATTAATGAATATGCCTATTTCCTTCATAATACCTAATAAAAGAATGTTGTCTTATTCATGTTCAATTTCAGTTTATGAGATATAATCAAATCATCTACTATGTCCAAACATTCTTTTATTCTCAATAACAATAAGCTATGATCATTAGGCTTTGGCAATATTTATTTATTAATTAGGATTTATTTACCGCCTTTTTGAAGGAATTCACACAAGGAGGTGTACAGTAAGAATAAATCAAACATGAGCAATAGGCAATTACAGCAGTAAAAATATTCAAATAACAATACAAAGTATGGCATAGTATATAACTTACAATGTCAACACAGTACGTAATAGAACATTTTAATTGACAGTGTAAGTTATAAGCAGAGAAGGAGCATATAGATACGTAAAAGAGTTAGAGGAGTTAGAAAATAAGGTGACTAATTTAAAGAAAGGTGCACATGAGGTCAGAGAGATATGATATTATTGGCATAAATATAAATATCCACTCCTAGTTGATCTGGCTGTTTTCCCAGTGAGTGCATTAACACATTGAACATAATGGGAGAAAGTGGGGATCCCTGTGGGACCCCCACGGCCAGTTGACCAAGGTTCTGAAATAACCCCTTGCACCTTCACTCTATAATTCCTATTTGTTAAAAAAAAAAACCCTAAACAAGTCCAGGAATTTTCCTTTAATGCTTAAATCGCTTAAACAAAATAATATCATCCCCCAGCTCAAATGTACTGGATAAATGCAGTTGCATGATAAGTGCTTCTTGTCCTCTGTTTAACAGAGCCCTACCTCACTACAAAATAGCCCCCAACTCAGTTTCAGTACTAAATTCCCTTCTAAACCCTGATTGGGCAGGATATAATGATTAAATAATCCAAATATTGTCCCAACTATATGGTTACCCATCCCTCCATAATTTAAGAGAAGTAAGCCACTGGCCTATAGTTAGAAACCTCCAACAAATTTTGGGATGAGAGTCAAAACTATGTTACCCCCAAGTAACTGGAAATCATTCCTCTTCCAGTTCCTGATTCATCCAAATTGTTAGTGCTTCAGTGAAAAAAGAGGGCCTAACTTCATGAAACAGTTCAGACCGGTACCTATTATACAGGAAGAATTACCATTGGATGAAGCATGCAAAACACAGACAGGCATTCATCAAATATAGAGCAAGGGAATTAACAAAATAAAACTTTTTGAATGTCTTGAGCAGGGGATTGGTTAGAGGATTTTACTATGAGTCTTGTATGATTGCTTTTAATGTAGGAGTCATTCCCCAGATTCTATATATGGTGCCCAAACGTGAGTGTTTGAGCATGATTCCAAGATGCACACACAACTTAATTGGTTAACGAGTCATTAATGAGCAATAATTTGCCACTAAGAATCAATTATTGACATTAATTGTCAACAGACCTGAATGGTCCATCCAGCCTGCCCAACAGTCACACTCATTATCAATACAGACAGATGTAGAAATGTTATCAGAAATTAGAGAGGCTAACAAACGGGGGAACACAATAATAATGGGTGATTTCAATTACCCCAATATTGACTTGGTAAACGTAACATCAGGACATGCCAGGGCGGCAAGATTCTATGATGAAATCAAGGACTGCAAGATTCCTTGATGAAAGCAAGGACTGCTTTACAGAGCAGCTGGTTCAAGAACCAACAGAGGGGGAACAATTCTAGACCTAGTCCTTAATGGAGCACATGATCCAGTGCAGGAGGTAATAGTGCTGGGGCCGCTTGACAACAGCGATCATAACATGATCAGATTTGATATACGCTCTGGAGTAAGTACACACAGGAAATCCAATATGTTAGCATTTAACTTTTAAAAAGGAGACTATGAGAAAAACAGTTCAAACAAACTTAGAGAAGCAGCTGCAAGGGTCAAAAATTTACATCAGGCATGGATGCTGTTCAAAATACAATCCTGGAAGCCCAGGTCACATATATTCCATGTATTAAAAAAGGAGGAATGAAGGCCAAACAACAGATGACATGGTTAAAAAGTGAGGTGAAGGAAGCTATTAGAGCTAAAAGAAAATCCTTCAGAAAATGGAAGAAGGATCCAACTGAAAATAATAGGAAACAACATAAGGAATGGCAAGTCAAATGCAAAGTGCTGATGAGGAAGGTAAAATAAGATTGTGTTGGAGGCAAAAACACATAATAAAAACCTTTTTAGGTATATTAGAATCAAGAAGCCGGCAAAAGAATCAGTTAGACTGCTAGATGACAGAGGGGTAAAAGGGGCACTCAGGGAAGTCAAAGCCATAATGGAGAGATTAAATGAATTCTTTGCTTCAGTTTTTGTCAAGGAAGATGTGGGAGAGATACCAATACCAGAAATGGTATTCAATGATGAAGAGTCAGAGAAACTGAATCAAATCTCTATAAACCTGGAAGATGTAATAGGGCAATTTAACAAACTGAAGAGTAGCAAATCACCTGGACCGGATGGTATACATCCCAGAATACTGATAGAATTGAAAAATAAACTTGCAGAACTATTGTTAATAGTATATATTTTATCTTTAAAATCAAGCATGGTACCAGAAGATTGGCGAGTGGCCAATATAATGCCAATTTTTAAAAAAGGTTCCAGAGGTGATCTGGGAAATTATAGACTGGTGACTCTGATGTTGGTGCCAGGCAAAATGGTAGAGACTACTCTAAAGAACAAAATTACAGAGCATATACTGTACATAAGCATAGATTAATGAGAAAAAGCCAACATGGATTTAGTGAAGGGAAATCTTGCCTCACCAATCTACTACATTTCTTTGAAGAGGTGAACAAACATGTGGATAAAGGTGAGCCGGTTGATATTGTGTATCTGGATTTTCAAAACGCATTTGACAAAGTACCTCATGAATGACTTCTTAGGAAATTAGAGAGTCATGGGATAGGAGGTAATGTCTTATCGTGGATTAAAAACTGGTTAAAATTGGATCAGTACCTCACCGGATGCTTCAAATTCGACTGATGGCTGAGACAGCTTTGGAAGAAGTGTCTGAATTTAATGGCTACTGTATGTTGTGGAAGAACACAACATGAGGATTACTGGTTGTAAAACAAAATTTAATTAGTTAGTTTTTGTTTTCTTGTCCTTGTGTAACAGGTTCTTGGAGTACGAGAAGGGAGTGCTTCAGTAGCATACAGCCGTGACTGGCCTTAGCCCACTTGGCGTGTGCCAGGGAGCTATGAGAGGAACAGTTGGGAAGGGGTTGGGGAGCAGGGAGGGGATGGCTAAGGTTATGTTGTGATGGAATGTTGGTATGATGGAGTTGAGTATGGGGTGGGAGGGATTGCTAACAATATACATCTCTTTTCTGGATACTGATGCTTAGAATCTAACACTTGATAATTATGTGTGCTCCTATTTGATTTCTGTATTTATTACATTGTCGACCTGTATATGTTCACGAGTCTGTTTAGAGAGCTGGGTCACACCCTGGTGGTGGCTGGGACACTGGGGTTTCTCTGTATGTTTGGCATCTTGTTATTTTGGGTATTCCTTTCTTCTTTCTCGAGGTGATAACCAATTAAATGTATTGTCCTGGAATGTCTCTGGGATCTCCTCCCTGTGAAGCGAACAAAGATCCTCTCTGTGCTACAGCGCCATCATGTGGATATTATCTGTATTCAGGAAACTAGACTAAGGATATGTTTACTAAGGTGCGTTAGCATTTCTAATGCACCTTTAAATTTAAGGCATGTTAAACGCTAACGCACCTATACATTTCTATGGGCGCGTTAGCGATTAACATACACAAAACCATTTACGTGCGTTAAAAACGTTAATGCACCCATAGCGCACCTTAGTAAACATAGGCATAAGTGATTTAGAACATCTGAAGTTGAAGAAGGGGTGGGTTGGCTCAGTACATTACTCCTCCGCAGTACATGAGAAAGGTGGAGTGGCAGTACTGATCCGGAAAAATTTACCTTGCAACATTAGGGAGATTGGTAAAGATGATATGGGATGCTATATTCTATTGCAGATTATATTTTGAGGATTTAAATTTTATCTCCTAGTGGTATATGCTCCAAATGTACTGTATCCAGCATGCCACTTCATCGGCGAGAGAAGCCTTTATGACCAAACTGGCAGCATTAAATAATTTAATTTGATGAGCGGACGAGGAAAATGTTGGTATTTCACAAATATCATTATCATTGTTTCGGGAATAAATCGGGGAGATTATAAGCTCATCTCACAAAGCACAGCCAGGGTTTGTGTTATGGCAAGTTTAGTTGCTGAAGATGCCATGTCCTAAGTACATCCCAAGAGATTGCTCATCAATTCTATTTACACTTTAAGCAATTTACATGGTTCTGCCTGGTAACACTGGCCCCTCTCTTGTAGATTACTTAGAGGCTTACCTGTACTAATGCTGGCATAGTGGGAGGGACTGAACACACCTCTGCAAGCCAAGGAACTATATTTAGCTATCAAACAACTACGAACCACACACAGCTCCAGGGCCTGATGGTTATTCTTTGGAATTTTATCAATGCTTTCATTGGTGCTGGTGGGTCCGCTATTCGCATATTACGAGGAGAGTTTTTGAGCATGGGGCCTTTCGGCATATGCCAATGCAGAGTTAATATCACTGATGCCTAAACTTGGGAAACAGGGAATGAGTTATGATTCTTATAGGCCGGACTCTTTGCTAAATGTTGACATCAAACTGCTGGCATGAATACTGGCAACCCGACTATCTGGGGTTCTTCTACACCTAATTGGTGATCATCAGGTGGGTTTTCCATGGTGAATGTCCAGTGCGCAGTGGAGGGGATTACAAGGAGTTGTGGTAGGATTGGATGCGATGAAAACATTTGATCAAGTTGACTAGTCTTATCTCTTCAGGCTCCGGCGATATGTAGGTCTTTTGGGCTGGTTTTATCAGGCTATACGACTGTTATATGAATCCCCTGCAGCAGCTGTAATTGTTAGTAGAGTCCTTGCTGCCTCTTTTCAAATTCCCCTTCTATTTGCCCATTTCTTAGAACCATTACTTCGTAGAATCAGATTGGACCCGGATATTCAGGGCCTTCCTCTGGGGACCTCTAATTTAAAAATTCTAGTGTATGCAGATGATATGCTGCTCACTCTGTCACAGCCTTAGGCTTCCCTTTCCAATGCTTTAAGTGTGATAGAGGAATTTGGATATTACTCTGGGCTTACTTTAAACTTGTCTAAATCTGTACTAGTTCCTCTACAAGATGAAGTCCACCATGACTGGCAGGGCACCATGAAGCTTCAATGAGTGGATCATAAATTGAAATACCAGGGAGTATGGATTCCTTATGATCTGACCCTACTCGTTAAAGTCAATCTTCCCTCATTATTACAGGTTAATGCTCATAAACTGCGGATGTGGCAGCACTTACCAATTCTCTTACTGGTCGGATAGCTTTATAGAACATGGTTATTCTTCCAAAATGGTTGTACATTTTACAGATGCTCCCGATTGTTTTATCAATATCGCAATGTTGCTCTATTGGTCACTTATTGTGTTGATTTTTGTGGCAAGGAAAATGTGCACATTTACCTATTGTGATACTCTCTGTTCCTAAGTCTAAGGGTGGCTTGGGGTTATTGAATCTTTGTCTTTTCTCGATAGCAAGTGGGATGAGACATATAACTGATTGGTTCTGTGGGACATCAGACTTTTTGCTACGATCTGCTGAGATCAGTTTACGTGCTCCGTGCCACTTCAGTTTTTTATTATATACACGCCAGTGTCAAGAGAGTTTTTTGGGTGCCTATAATCTTTTTTATACTCTCCTGCAGAGAATTTGGTGACTATTCAGGTGGCTCACGGGCAAAGATGTTCACACCACTCCGTTGCTCCAAATTTGTGGAAATGTTGACCTTCCCATCTGGCATGGGAGATTCTGTGTTTTTGCCTTGGACTAGGAAAGAACCAGGCACACCCATTAAAGGGGGGCCGACCACACCGGGCTGAAGGCCAGCAAAGATAGAAGTGTGGGGGAGGGTACAGGGAGGGCCTAGCTAGAGAGCAGAGGTAGTAGTGGGAGGGAAACAAGGGGTAGCAAGGGGAGGGGCAGGAAAAAAGGGGAGGAGCAAGGGAGGAGGAGAGAGGAATTTGAACTGCACAGGAAGTCCTTTTGAATTTGGAAGCAGCTGGGCGGCCGGGAGGCCTAGAACGTCATTTTGGTAATATTGGTAGGTGCCTCCTATCAACGGGAAACAACGTGTATACAGCTTGTCTCCTGGCTTGGGCGGCGGGAGGCCTAGAACGTCATTTTGTAATGTGGTAGGTGCCTCCTTCAACGGGAGACACCAAGTGACATCGGGTGCTTGGAAAACAGCACAGGGGGCCACAGGGGTCTTGGTACGGCTTGGCCTGTGACCCAGAATATGCAACTAACGTGTAGAAGCTGTGTACCGGGTAGAAATGCATGCTGGCATAATGATTAGTAGAAGATGTAATGTAATTTGTTTAAGTTGTAACAATTTTGATGTTCCTGGCTGCAGCCAAAATAAGTCCAATTCTATTCGAAGATACGGCTTGTAGGTGGTATTGAAGGGGGCGGGTTGTTGATACGTCTGAGTGTGTGCCGAATGCCCGCGTTGAGGGTGGTGTATCTCTTGCTTATTGGTAATGGATTCGGGCATATGTGGTCTTTGATGATTATAGACAGGTGTACAAGCTGGGTCATTAAATGTTTTTCTAATACTAACCAGTTACCCCATTATATATCCTCATTAATCAATGGAAGCCCTTTCCGCATCTGCTCATGAACATTTGTGCCCAACAATCTATTCCTATGAAATGCTGTCACAAATATTTCGAAGACAGGAGTCTGAAATAGATTATTCATTATATGTGAGTCACTGGAACGTGGATTTGGGGATACAGTTTACTGTGGATCAGTTTTCAAATGTAGTCTTCTGACTCGAGATTATCTTACTAACAATGTGCTACATGACGAGCTACAATTATACAGTTCTACTGCAATCTTTACATTTCACCAAATAGAGCTTTATTAGCTAGCTACGGTCTATGGCTCAATTGTTTGGGCACATATCATTGTGTGGGCCATATGTTCTGGTCTTGCCCCTCTGTTCAGTCCTTCTGGTCCTGCGGTCCTGTCTCATGTAACTTCCCTTGTGGTGCTGGCGATGGAGACCATCGGCTCTGTGTTTATTTGGTAAGATCGGTTGTGCCTTGCTGGCACCTCAAGGATATAAATGTTTTGTTAAGCATTCTATTCTAATGTGCAAGATGTGTATTTTGAATTGTTGGTTATCGACTGAGGGTCTGGTCTTGGTGCACTGGCAGACATTAATGCTCCAGCAAGCAGCAATGGAACACTGTGCCATCAAAGATACGGATTCCATTTCGGGCAAGAAGTTCCAGCATATGTGGGAGCCCTTCTGGATATCTTTGACTTCTGAAACATGTAGCCACCTACCTAATTGTTAATTGTGAACAAGGGATGTTTGTGTTGTGCCAGTTTTCCATTTTACACATGGTGTGGGTTGAGGAGTTGAGGGCGGGAAGTTTGGTTTGTACTTATTCTATCGTCACCGGTCACTGCTGTTGTGCATTTGAATTTTGTTCCACTCCTTTGCTGGTGAAATAAACATGATTTAAAAAAAAAAAAAACTGGTTAAAATATAGAAAACAGAGAATAGGGGTTGAATGGCCAGTATTCTCATTGGAGATGGTGTAGATAGTGGAGTTCCACAGGGGTCAGTGATGGGACCACTGCTTTTTGACATATTTATAAATGATCTAGAGATGGGAAATAACTAGTGAGGTAATTACATTTGCTGATGACACAAAGTATTCAAGGTGTTAAATCTCAACAGATTTGTGAAAATTGCAAGAGGACCTTATGAGACTGGTAGACTGGGCATCCAAATGTCAGATCACATTTAATGTGAGCAAGTGCAAAGTGATACAAACTATAGTTACAGGATGCAAGGTTCCATATTAGGAGTCACTGACACAGGAAAAAGGATCTAGGTGTCATTGGCTAAAAACAGCAAATAGAATGTTAGGTATTATTAGGAAAGGAATGGAAAGCAAAAATGAGAATGTCATAATGCCTTTGTCTATCTAGATAATGTCATAATGCCTTTGTATCACTCCATAGTGCAACTGCACCTTGAATACTGTGTGCAACTCTGGTCACCACATCTCAAAAAAGATATATTGGAATTAGAAAATTACAGAGAAGGGTAACGAAAATGATAAAGGGGATGGGACAACTTCCCTATGAGGAAAGGTTAAAGTGACTAGGGCTCTTCAGCATGGAGAAGAAACAGCTGAGGGGAGATATGATAGAGGTCTATAAAATAATGAGTGGAATAGAATGGGTTGATGTGAATTGTTGGTTTACTCTTTCCAAAAATACTAGGAGGCAAGCAATGAAGCTATTAAGTAGTAAATTTAAAACAAATTGGAGAAAATATTTCTTCACTCAACGTGTAATTAAACTCTGGAATTCACTACCAGAGAATGTGGTTAAAAGCAGTTAGCTTAGCAGGGTTTAAAAAAAGGTTTGCATACCTAAAAGAAAAGTCCATAAGCCATTATTAAGATGGACTTGGGGAAAACAAAACTGCTTATTTCTAGGATAATCAGCGTAAAATCTATTTTGCTATTTTGGGATCTTGCCAGATACTTGTAACTTGGATTGACCACTGTTGGAAACAGGATACTGGGCTTGATGGACCTTTGGTCTGTCCCAGTATGGCAACACATATGTTCTTATGTGTCTTTTTTGTCAGCACTTGCTATATATTTGTGAAATCATTTTAAATGTGATTATTCAGTTGTAAATGGTTCAACAAAATATGCAGCTTTAAGATTTTTAATTCAGCCTAGTCTTTTACGTACGACCATGGTGAGCTTGCCATGAAATTTCTACTGTGAACAGAGGTGTCTAGTTACCCAATTCCAGGAGGAAGACATTTTGGGTTTGGTCCTGAGCTTATAGTCCATGATTCTACACATAGAAATCAGCACTGCAAGTCTCATCAGGATGAGACCTAACAAAAATCCAGGACTAGCCTCATTCCTGACCCCAGGTAACAATGGTAGCTCTAAGTGAATCCAGACTCATTGTCAGCAGGAAGGGCCACATGCTTTATACTGCAGCAAGTACCAAAACCTTTGCAAGCCAGCAAGTATCTGTGAACTTCAGTGCTGTGAAAATGAGGACAAGAGCTGTGGAGGGGTAACCAAAGGTTAGTGCAGTGGGTTTGAGGACCTGGTAAATCAGGTTTAATTCTCACTGCAGCTCCTCCTTTTGACCTGGGCAAGTCCACTTAACTTTTTATTGCCAAATAAATAAGTAAGCTAGATTGAGCCCACTAGAGACAGAGAAAGTACCTGCATATACCTGCATATACCAAAAGGTGGAGGTGATGGAAATGAAAACGGTAACGGAATTCAAACATGCGTGGGATAAGCAATAAAGAAATCCTGTTCAGAAGGAATGGATCCTCAGGAGCTTAGTCAAGATCAGGTGCCAGAGCCGGTGGGGGGAAAGCGGGGCTGGTGGTTGGGAGGCAGGGATAGTGCTGGGCGACTTATATGTCTGTGCCAGAGCCGTGGTGGGAGGCAAGGGCCTGGTGGTTGGGAGGCGGGGGATAGTGCTGGGCAGACTTATACGTTTTGTGCCCTGAAGAGCACAGTACAAATCAAAGTAGGGTATACACAAAAAGTAGCACATAGAGTTATCTGTTTGGGCAGACTGGATGACCGTGTAGGTCTTTTTTCTGCCTTCATCTACTATGTTACTATGTTAACTTCTCATCATTTACTTATATTCAACAAATGCAACACAAGACCAAGAAAAGATAGCAGAAATGATCCCAATTGTAGTGGGTGCCACCAGCTCGACTGAAAAAGAATTTCCAAGTGCTTCTTGAGTATATTACCTGTACATATTGCACCTTATAAATCCAGAGGAGGCTCTCTTTGGAGATGCAAGAGTGTCTGAGATAATCTCTAAGAACTCTGGCATAGAAATGAGGTTCATATTTATCATGACATGGGGCCAAAGTCACCCATGGAGACATTATACCAATTTACTAAGCCACATTGAGCACTGCAAATAGGTAGGGATAATGTGGTGTACAAATGCAATAAATAATAATAATTTAGTTATTATACCAAATGAGAGTTGCAAGACCAGCAAGGTAGCTCTAAGTGAAGGTATGGTATCTGCCATTGCTAAAACCACAGAGTAGAAGAGGCAGCTAGGACTTGTTATACCTGGACTGCAAATCTGTGCTTTGTGGTTACAGCTTAGCTTGTCAACACGAAGCAACTATTGCAGCCACCTCATGTGGTTTGCTGGGACTGATAGTAAGGAGTGTGCATTAAAACAAGAGAGAAATATTTAATACTTTACTATTTTGCATTCTACTGTTTCTTTCCTCTTTTTTTTCACACCCCAATTGGAGTTTTACTCACACATTTACTTCTTCTTTTACCACAAAATACAGCCTTCAAACTCATATGTGACACGTGAAAGTTTGACTTTGTTTCACTGGCTTCCTGTTGAGAAACGTATTATATTTAAGCTACTTACACTCACATTGAAAGCTCACGGACTTGGCCTTGCTCATTATCTTGCAACTTTAACTATCCCATACTCCCCTACTCCTCCGTTCTTTAAAAAATGACCACCGACTGGTTTCTCTCGAACCACCCAAAGCCTTGCCCAGCTAGAATCATTCACACAACCAGCGCTTACTTTTTCACAGCTCCTTTCTAACTGGAATTCGCTATTCCAGCATCACGTTACCCATAGGCTGAATTAATCTTTTAAAATGTTTAAGTTACTATAGGCGATAAAACATGGCTTTTCAAACAAGCATTAACAGACACAACTAAAGGCCACTGTGTACTACATCTTGTGCTAGAAGTGCATTAACAGTTTTTAGCGCGTGCCCATATGGGCAATCTACACGTTGAGCACGCACTAAAAACGTTAATGTGTGCTAATTAGTGTGTAGCTAATTTCTTGAGCACAATGGCTAAAAAACGGCTGGTGCCAGCCTTACGTAAACAGGGCCCTAAGGGTGTTAAAGTTTGTGTTATTCGCACAGTTTTTTCCCCCTTTATTTTATTCCCCTCTCCCCTCGTCCAATCTCCTTCCCTATTCCCCTTCCTTTTAATCACTATCTAAACTAACTATAACTGCTCTGATGTGTTTGAAATAATTCTTTCCTGTATGATATTGTAGTTCCTTTTCTGCTTTATTTTGTTTAAGTTCGTAAACAGCCCAGATCTGCAAGTTAGCTTGGGAGGTATAGTAAGTTTCAATAACTATAAGCTATAAACTATAAATGTAAATAAACATGAGCTGGATTTTCAGAAGCTATGGCCCAGCTTATTGCTTTAAATGCCAGCTGCAGTATTTAAATTAATACATATATCCAGCACGCTAGATTCTATATATGGCGCCCTGAAAATCCGCATAAAAAAATACCCTAGGCGAATGCTATAAAGTAGGCCAATATTTAGGCATCTTTATAGAACAAGCCTCAATTTCTGTGCAGATATAGAATACGCCGAATGCTCATCTGCGCAACTAAATTTAGGTGCAGGCAATTTTAATTTAATTGCAGGCAATTACGCCAAGTAAAACTTGGTGTTAAATCTCGATGCATAAATTAATAACGTGAATGGCCATGCCCCCTTTTCAACTATGCGATTTAGAATTTGTGCATATCACGTTGCATAATAAGCTTAGAAAGTTGTGTGCATAAATACTAATTATTTCTAATAAGTGTCAATAATTGTTTGTTAATTGGCAATTATCAGCACCGATTGGTTTGTTAACTAATAAAGTTGCTCGTACAAATCCAGAATGCGACTGGATTTGTGCATGCAAATTAAATTGCGCTATTTAGAATCCGGGTTAAGTCAGTGGCACTGAAAATAGCTATTTATTTTATAAATACAATAAATAAATATTTCTCACAAACTACCATTGCCTCTGCCTGTTTTGTTTAGGCCTAGAAAATAGCAGACTTAAACTAAACATAGGGCCTGATATTCTGCCCATGGCTGTTGGTGGTTTTTAAACTGCTGAAAACTGCAAGCTGAATTAAGCCCTGATACTCAGTGCCAGCTCATGTCTGAGCAGCAGCAGTAAATTTACTGGGCAGTGTTCTTATGTTCTAGTGTGGTCACCTGAAAGTTAACCAGTCACTAGCTGATATTCAGACTGGTGCCTAGTTAGCACAGCAGATAAAGTTGGGATAAGCTTACTGTCCTAACTTCATGCTCTTCAAACATATAGTCTACAAAGTTGGATATGTGGGAAATGGGAGAGGGGAGTGCACTATATGAATTTCTGTGTAATTCTATACAAAATTTCAGTATGTGAATGTTGTAAAACAACCAGGAAACTGAGTACAAGAATAGCCGGAAGCCGTAAATCAGAGAGACCAGCATTCAACTCCAACCATAGTTCATTTATTTAGATTTTGCTCACACCTTTTCAGTACTAGCTCAAGGTGAGTTATATTCAGATACTCTGGATATTTCTTTGTCCTTGGAGGGCTCATAATCTAGGTTTGTACCTGAGGTACAGGAGGATAAGTGACTTGCCCAAATTCACAAGGAGCAACAGTGGGATCTGAACCTGCCACCTCTGGATTGCAAGACCAGTGCTCCAACCACTAGGTCACTCCTCCACTCATTCATTGTGACCTTAGGCAAGTCACTCAACCCTCCATTGCTCAGGTACAAGCTTAGGGTCCGATGCTCAAAGCAAACTGAGTTTGCAACATTTTAGGCAGTCCTAATAAAACATGTTTTTTGCTGCTAATGCACTGAAGTTTTCGACCACTGCTTTACCGTGCACGGGAAGCAGTGACCAAAAAAGTTTGCTAATGATCTCACTTGTATTAAAATGAGCTCATTAGCAATTCCATGCAATACTTAAAGCAATGGCACAATGGAAACGTCCTGCACTAACACTAAAACCCACCAACAGCTAGTTAGGGCAGGGTGACTTTGACAGCCAACCCTTGCCTCCTAAGTTCTCCTCAGGCAGCAGCAGCAGCTTTTTCTCTCCCTCGCACACTACTCCATCATTTCCTCCTTCCAGGCACCGCCGAAAAAGATTTCCTTGCTTCCCCACCCCCTTCACTGGACATGTGCACAAAAGCTGCATCTACAACAACAACTCTTGTGGGCATGCGACAGGAAGTTCCAAGTCCTTTACTGACCATGCTCAACCACCAACAATGGTGCATATATTTGCATCTATTAGTGTTGAGCATTGGTTGCTTGAAAAAAAAATCGGTGCTCCACTCGTTTTTTTTTTTTTGGCGCTGTAGAGAACAGCGCCGTAGTTCTATGCATCTCCCCCTTAGAGAATAAGCCTCCTATGGACAAGGAACTATCTATGGTAGCTAAGTTTAGATCTACAACCTAGAAAGGCATGAGCTCAATATGAAATTAAAACCTGACTTGAATAAAACGTTAAACTCTTCCAATTACCCCCACCAACTTTGGGGCACTTGTGTCAACCCTGGAACAGTCAGCCCTTTCATTACATCTTCAGATTGAATCTGAGCACCGATGAAGCGTTGTGAATTTAGAAACCTCAGTTATATTTGCTGTGGTGTAAGGCACTTTTTATAATTTAACACGTTTTACTGGAGGTAGATATTCAGCCTGCAGTGATAGTTTTTTTTAAAGCTGCTTATAGCTGTGGCTTAATTAACCCCTGATATTCAAATCTTGGAGCATGTGTGGGCTGAATATCCAGGTATATTTTGGTAACCCAGAACGTTAACCAGGCTCTGGCTGATATTCAGACTGGTGCTCAGTTTGTTCAGGCGATATAGTTCAGACAGACATTTTTGCTTCCTAACTTTATCCACATAGGGTCCCTTTTACTAAGCAGCCACATTGGGCTTACAGCTCAGCATCCAGAGACTACCACTGGCCCAACTCAGGCGCCGGCGATTGTTCCATCCCCAGCGTGCGGCATTTCTGGTGCTAGCGGAAATATTGAAAAAATATTTCCACTGGGGGTTACCTGGCGGTAATCAAGCAGCACTGGTGCACTATCCAGTTACTGCCAAGTTAGCATGGGAGCCCTTACTGTCACCTCAATGGGTAGCAGTAAGTGCTCCCCCCCATATGGCCATGTGGTAGAGCAATCTTACCACATGGCCATGTCTGTTTTTGGCCTTTTTACCCCTGCTGCAGTAAAAAGGGCCTCAGCGCACGGCCAAACATGGCCCCTGCTGCTACTGCAGGGCCCTGTTTACCAGAGCTTAATTAAAAGGGCCCCTTAGCCAGTTAACAGACTGAATATCACTGCTAACTGGTTAAGTTCCAGCTCTGCACCAGACCGCCCTGGCACTAACTGGACAGTACCTAGGTGGTCAGAGGTGATATTGAGTGGTACTGACTGCTTGAGTGCTGCTGAATATTGCCAGATGGCCCGTTCAGTGAGTTTAAATGGGCAGTAGCCTCTCCTGCCCAGTAAACCCTATTAATATTACTCCACATTGATTTAAAGTTATAGCACAAATTCCTATATCCTTTAGTGAACCCAAACTACTATTAGGAAGTTGTAGGTGTTGGCGCAGGTGTGGGTATGAAATTTTGCTTCATTTGCCTTGTCTTTGTTGCTTGTCTTATCAGAAAAATTCCACTAGGAGTGGCCTAGTGGTTAGAGCACTTGTCTTGCAATCTGGAGGTGGCCTGTTCAAATCCCACTGCTGCTCCTTGTGATCTTGGGCAAGCCACTTAACCCTCCATTGCTTCAGCTACAAGCTTAGATTGGAGTCCTCCTTGGACAGAGAATTTCAAGAATACCTGAATGTGAGCAAATCTAAATAAATAAATAATTTGACTGCCCAGGAACAGCACCTGGCCGTTTTAAATGGCACTTAACTGACTATCCAGTGATATAATTCAGGGGGAATAGCCAACTAGGAGATAACTGGATGTATCGCACAATATAACACGGCTAGCCCCAAATATTCACTGCAAAGTCAGCTATAATAAGTGCCAACATTGGCCCTTAAATAGCTGGAATATCTTTGGCTTGTTAAACCTAAGCTGGCTATCTCCGAATATCAACTTAGCTGGTTAAGTTAAACCAGCCTATTACTAAACCGAATATTTAATGCTGGTCACCAGAAACGACTCTGGCATTGAATATCCGGGCTGACCACCAACCGCGGGAGTTAGCTGGGCTCCCTTCTGCGGTCTTTAGTGAACCCAAATAACTATTAGAATTTGTGGTGTCTAAGGAGGAGGAGGTATCCTGGTTTCAAAAGCCTATGCAGTGTCATGCTTTGAGTGACTTTTATATTGATACAATGAAAATCACCTTCAAATTGCAGAAAATTCGCTTGGTCCTCATTCAATTTTTTAGAAAAATATAATGACAACAAACTTTCTGCTTGTAGATTTAAAAAAAACATTTTGAAAATTAGCTTAATCTGTTGTTTAATCCATATAAGCATCTCTTCACAAACCCTGCAAATGAGAACTCCCACAGGTGATTCTGCTCAAGCCTGACAAATAGCTGGAGTCAAACAAACAAATGAGTTTGCAGTTATCTTGGCTGCACATTTAATTGACTCTTTTTCTTCGAATTAAGGATTATGATTCACAGCCTGCCTTCTACCATTCCCAGATCATATCACTACAACAGCTGATTGACCTTGAAAAGCTGAATGCATGTGTCCTGTGCAGTTCTGCTTGAGTTATAAATTTGGTAACTGTTGAAACACGTGGCTAATCAAAACCATCTGCATTTGCTTCAGTTTATGAATGTGCTCTACAGACTGAATTTTGGTGTTCTCAAATCAGTTCTCAGTAGGCAAGTGTAAAGAAGTAAAAGTTACTGTCACAGTGTGATAAGTAGCTGGTATCAAAATTATAATACAGACATGCTTCACAGGTGCTAACATTTGCAAACCAAGTTGTTCCTTTATGTAAGCAGACAATTTTAGGGTAAGTAAATAACTTAGGGGTCCTTTTACTAAGGTACGCTGAAAAATGGCCTGCGGTAGTGTAGGCGTGGGTTTTGAGCATGCGCAGAATCATTTTTCAGCGGCACCTGTAAATAAAAGGCCTTTTAACAAATTTCTGCCGAAAATGGATGTGCAGCAAATGAAAATAGCCGCGGTGTCCATTTTGGGTCTGAGACCTTACTGCCAGCCATTGACCTAAACAGTAAAGTCTCATGCGGTAACCAGGTGGTAATGACCCATGCGTGCCAAATGCCACTCGGCGCATGTAGCTCACATGCGCTAGAAAATAAAAATATTTTTCAGATGCGCGTAGCAGGACATGCACAAAAAATAAAATTACCTCAAGGGCCATACGGTAGCCGGGTGGTAACTTGGAATTGGCATGCATTGGGCGCATAGGAAATTATGTGGCTTAGTAAAAGGGCCCCTTAATTTTGATGTTGATATTACAGAAGACTATAAGGTAAAAGTCCCCAGGCACACATGACCAGGCGGTAAGAGAACTTTTACCGCGTGGCCATTCATCGGGGAGCCCTTACCGCCATCCACTGAGGTGGCAGATAAGGTGTCCCACTCTACACAATGGTACACTGAGCAGCGCATGGCGATGCCCAATTACCACTGGGTTACCGCCATGCAACCATTTCTTTTCCCCCGGAAATGGCATGCTCTCATGGTGGGACTACCACAGGCAGCTTGTGTTGGGCTGGCAGTAGTACTAGAAAAGCGAAACCGGTAAGCAGCGGCATTGGGCTTGATACCACCTGCTCCTGTAAAGGGCCTAATTGATGGTCCATCAAATCAGCATCCTGACTAACACTGGCCTGCCAGTGTCACTTGCACAGCATCCCAATACCGGGAGATCATTCATTCCATGTTTTTTCTTTGGGGTCATTTATTAACGGTGTTAAGTTCTAACGCACGCTTAGCATGGGAAAAAAAAGCTACCACAAAACACGTTAAGACATTTTTCAGTATTTTGGCTGTTTTCACGACTAAGCATCTGTTAACAATTTTTTTAAAAATATGTTTTAGAGGGGGTGTGTCATGGGCAAAAAGTGGCCTTTCCCGCATTATCCAGCTAGCGCATTCGCATTAGCACGTTCTAACTGGATAACACAGGGTTAGTGCGAGAACACATACCACCTCCTAAATAAGAGGCAATAATTGCTCCTGTGTTGTTGTTGTTTTTTTTTTTTTTTGCGGAACATTAGTGCACAACCTGAAAACAAAAATGCCCTACTTTAATGTCGTGGTAATCTGGGTTTGGTATGTGGGAAAATCTCAGGTTAGAATACATTTAACTCCGCTTTCCTCATATTTTACTGCACTTAAGCACTCCTTTTACTAAGATGAGCTGAACAGATTTTGGGCCCTGTTTACTCAGGTGCGCTAGCGTTTTAACACATGCTAAAATTATGCGCGTGCTAAATCTAGAGACAGCCATATATTCCTATGGGTTTTTCTAGTGTTTAGCATGTGCTAGAAACTCTCATGCGCCTATGTCACAGCTTAGTAAACAGGGCCCTTAGTGTGCACTAATGATTAGCACGCGTTAAATGATAAGATGCCCATAGGAGTATAATGGGTGCACGGTAACCTTTAGCCTGCACTAAATCCATTAGCACACACTAAATCCATTGTTTTGTTTTTTTTAATTTTATTAATTTGTTACATTTGTATCCCACATTTCCCACCTATTTGCAGACACAATGTGGCTTACATAGTACCGGAGTGACGTTTGCAGACTCCGGTGTGAACAAATGCAAGTGATGTTATGGTAAGATAGTGTTTGTGTGGCATAGCCACATTAAGGAATCGTTCATTGGGAGGGTTGTGTTATGTCCATTACATATTCTGATTTTGTTGTGTTGCAGGGATCCGTTGTCTTAGTTGGATTGGTAGGGTATGCCTTATTAAACAGATGAGTTTTTAGTGATTTCCTGAACTTTAGGTGGTCGTACGTCGTTTTCACGGTCTTTGGTACTGCGTTCCACAGTTGAGTGCATATGTAGGAAAAGCTGGTTGCGTAAGTTGATTTGTATTTAAGTCCTTTGCAGCTTGGATAGTGTAGGTTTAGGTATGTTCGTGATGATTCGGATGTGTTTCTAGTTGGTAAGTCAATCAAGTTAATCATGTATCCTGGGGCTTCACCGTGGATAATTTTGAGGACCAGGGTGCAGATTTTAAAAGCAATGCGTTCTTTGATTGGAGCCAGTGTAGTTTTTCGCGGCGCGGTTTTGCACTTTCAAATCGCGTTTTTCCAAATATAAGCCTAGATGCCGTGTTCTGAGCGGTCTGGAGTTTCTCCCTGTCTTGTTTATTGTAGTTCCTTTCTGCTTCTGTTTAAGATTGCAAACCACTTTGACTGTTTTTGAAAGGTGGTATATAAATATTTGAATAAACATAAACCTTAGTAAAAGAACCTTTTAGTAAAAGGGGCCCTTTAAGAAGTAAGAATTGGCAATCTCCAGGTTTACCTGGCTAATAATTATTAATGAAATTGTCTAAACCTTTTTTTATTTTAATCTAACTGTAGTACGTCTCACAATCACATCCACCTGCAACCAATTTCACAGCTCAATTATGCATTGACTGAAAAAATACTTTCATGAAACATTTTAAATATGCTATCAGTTCATTTCAAGAAGTGCTAGGGAAAACAACAATTCCCTGTTAAATTCTTCAAACCAATCATAATTTTATAAAGTTCTATCTAGTGGGGTTTAATCTGCCCAAACAGGACCTGCAGTGAGGAGTTTGGGAAAGAAAGGGGAGGGCAAGGAAGAAGGGGGCCCACAAGAAGCTGCTTCTGGTTCTTATCTGGGACCCTTTCCAAAATTGTGCTTGGGGGGTCTATAATTTGAACTTTTGCCACTGGCTCTATACAGGAGCGAGGAAGTAGCAAGATCAACAAGACTCTTCCAAAAACAGGAGACAGAAGGATGATATAAAAAAATGGGTCTTATATTGAAGTAGACTCGACACGGCACTGCGTGTCGCCAATAGTGCCTGCCTCAGGAGTCTGTTTGTTGTTATGATTCAATGACAAATGCGTAACCAGGCACAAGTCTTTAAAAAGACTGATAATGTGCTGGTAAAACATGGAATGCAATAAAAAATGTCCATGGGCTGGAACCTAAGAGCTTAAAATGATTAGACAAGCCACAAAATATCAAAGTGGAGTGCTGTGACAGCTCTATCACATTCCCCTCTCTATCATCTTTTTATCTTGCAGAAGTTGTGATTTAGACATTATGGAGGTAATTTTGTTATGTGATTCCCATGTATATGGGGCCAGCTATGTATGTATGTAAATGACCATTTTTTTTTTTAATTCCAGCTGGTGTTACAGTATGAGTTTTGGCATACTGATGTTAATTTGCTGGTTGGGGATGAGTTTGGGCAGAGTTCACACATTCACATGTAAGTGGAAGAGTAGCCTAGTGGTTAGGGCCTTGCAATCCCAAGGTGGCCGGTTCAAATCCCGCTGCTGCTCCTTGTGATCTTGGGCAAGTCACTTAACCCTCCATTGCCCCATGTAAGCCGCATTGAGCCTGCCATGAGTGGGAAAGCGCGGGGTACAAATGTAACAACAAAAAAAAAACCCTCCATTGCCTCAGGTACAAACTTAGATGTGAGCCCTCTTGGGACAGAGAAATATCCAGAGTACCTGACTGTAACTCACCTTGAGCTACTACTGAAAAAGGTGTGAGCAAAATCTAAATAAATAAATTATGGCAGAAAAACATCCAAGTGATTGGGCCTACATTCAAGGCATTTCCAAAGCCCCATGTATTGGTGCCCTGTTACAAAATGACCCTCTACCTGTAAAGTTCAATTAATAAATGCTAAAGTGTATTTAGTTCAGAAATAAAATATAATCAATGAATGGTAATAATACTAAAAGGACTGAACCTGTCTGTAATAATCTGGTAGCCCTGCTGTTTATTATTTCCTAGAATTGACTGATATTCCTTCTAGGAATATACTAGAACCTAAAAGACATTGACATAATGATGACATAGCTTGTCCTGGGGAAGGCAGATCAGTTTTCTTCTGCCTGCCTTAAGTATTCATTTCTGGCAAGGCTTCCAGCACACACAAACTGAACACACAGAAAGCTGAAGAATTTAAATTGCTGAAACTTGTGGTCATGATATTTCTTGTTAATCTTTTTGTGACCAAGACCCCGTGATCGTGGCTAAATAAAATTGTGTGACCCTCAGAGGTACAGAATAATGATGCACCTATTGAGAGCCCACCCAAATTGTGATCCCAAATGTGGGTTTTGTGACCCTATTTGGGCTCCTGAGTCACAGTTTGGGAAGCTCTGGATTAGCCTGACAAGTTTCTTTAGTTTTGTGCGTCTCTGTTTGCCCCAGGCTCAGGCAGCTAAAATGAGATTTTGTCTGAAATGTGTATTTCTCAAGATAGACTGTCATGGTTAATCAACCAGAGACGGCAAACCAAATTCTAATTTTCTTTATGTGGATCAGTTTTAATAACACATTGGATCGGAAGAGATGCACTGTTTCCAAAAATAAATATTATATTTTACTACTCTTTTTAGTCACATTTTACAGTGCACCCATGCCTATAGGGGAGGGTCTGTCTCTCTGTCTTTCTGTTCATCCACATAGGTATGTTTGTAATGCAGAGCTATAAAGGGTAGTATGTAGGGCAGTGTTGTGGAAATTGCCACGGGAAGGACACTGGAGTCTAGAAGAGATGGTGCCCTTATAGAATACTAGCAAAAGTGGCAGAAAGTGCGCCTACATTTAAATGCAATCACTTACACCAGCCCTATAGCTGGTATAAAAGCTTGTGCCTAGATGTTAGCCAGAAAAGGGGGAGTTCTATATATGGCGATTAAAGTTGCATATGCAAGTTTGGCAGTGCGGCTAAATTGCACACGCAACTTAATAGATTAGCAAGTGCCAATAATTAGGTGATAAACAATTATCAGCACTAATTAGTACTAATTAAAATTTGCATTTGCAACTTTCTAAGCATATTCTGTAAGTGATGTGCATAAATTCTAAAGTAGTGGATCTCACAAGGGGTTGTGGCCATGGAAGGGGCATACTAGGCTGTGGGCATTTCTAAAAATTATGCACAGTGTTATAGAATATGCCCGATCTGCACTAAGTTTTTAGTTGGTATAAAGGCCATGCCTAAATTTTAAGCATGGGGATGGGTGTACGCATATTCTATAAACCGGGCCTAACTGTGGATGAGGTTTGTAGAATAGCACTAAGTGTATTTTTTTTCAGCATCGATTTTTTTTCAGCGCCATATACAGATTTCCTCCCAAACCGTGTAAATTATAGAGTACTAATATTTATGTGTAAATTGTAGAGTACTAATATTTATATTGATTTATGTGTACTCTGTCCTTGATCAGCCAAACTCCAGCAATGTGCACACCCACTGGCTCATAACAGAATTATCCCTAATCCCCTCATTCTATAACCTTACAGCATAAATGTAAGCGCCATTTGTGTGCTAAGATTATAGAACACTAGAATTTATGCACATGAATGTTACGTTCACGTGTGTAAGTGCAAGTTTGGTGATCTGCAATATTCTGCAAACTTACCCCCCAGATTCTATATAGGTCACCCCAAATTTGGGTGTGGATCCCAGATGTGTGCGTGAACTAATTAGTCAATCAGGTGCTAAAATTGATAGCATTAATTGGAGTTATTTGGCACACGATTGGTGGTAATTAGGAGTTAATGTGTGCATCTGCCCTATGCCCTATTCTGTATCATGCAAGCATAAATTTCATTGCATGCAACTGAAAAGGGGGCATAGCCGTGGAAAAGACATGGGTGGGAGAGAGGTGTTCCCAGAAATTAGGCACCATGTTATAGAATACTTGGATTTACACATCCAGCTGCCACTAGTTGGGCATGAGGATTTACACTAGGTACTCACAGGCATGAGTCCTCACACACAAACTATAGCGTGGGAATCCACACTAACCCCCCTGATTCTATATAGCATGCCTAGAGATCCATGCTGAAATCCAGGCAGATTCTATAACAACACGCATAACTTAATTGCCTTAACAAACGAATTAGTGTTGATAACAGCAAAGCAATATTGAGCACTAATTGGCAAGAATTAGAATTTACGCACACATAAGTACATAAGTATTGCCATACTGGGACAGACCAAAGGTCCATCAAGCCCAGTATCCTGTTTCCAACAGTGGCCAATCCAGGTTACAAATAGCTGGCAAGATCCCAAAAAAGTACAAAACATTTTATACTGCTTATCCCAGAAATAGTGGATTTTCCCCAAGTCCAATTTAATAATGGTCCATGGACTTTTCCTTTAGGAAGCCATCCAAACCTTTTTAAAACTCTGCGAAGCTAACCACGTTTACCACATTCTCTGGCAACAAATTCCAGAGTGAAGAAAAATTTTCTCTGATTCGTTTTAAATTTACTACTTTGTAGCTTCATCGCATGCCCCTAGTTCTTAGTATTTTTGGAAAGGTAAACAGACGCTTCACGTCTACCCGTTCAACTCCACTCATTATTTTACAGACCTCTATCATATCTCCCCTCAGCCGCCTTTCTCCAAGCTGAAAAAGCCCTAGCCTCTTTAGCCTTTCCTCATAGGGAAGTCATCCCATACCCTTTATCATTTTTCATCACCCTTCACTGCACCTTTTCTATTTCCACTATATCTTTTTTGAGATGCCGCGACCAGAATTGAACACTATATTTGAGATGCGGTCGCACCATGGAGCGATACAAAGGCATTATAACATCCTTATTTTTGTTTTCAATTCCTTTCCTAATAATACCTAACATTCTATTTGCTTTCTTAGCCGCAGCAGCACACTGAACAGAAGGTTTCAACGTATCAACGACAACACCTGGATCCATTTCTTGGCCAGTGACTCCTAACATGGAACCTTGCATGACGTAGCTATAATTCGGGTTCCTCTTTCCCACATGCATTACTTTGCACTTGCATACATTAAACATCATCTGCCATTTAAACGCCCAGTCTCCCAGTCTCATAAGGTCCTCTTGTAATTTTTCACAACCCTCCTGCGATTTAACGACTTTGAATAACTTTGTGTCGTCAGCAGATTTAATTACCTCACTAGTTACTTCCATCTGTAGGTCATTTATAAATATGTTAGAAAGCAGCGGTCCCAGGACAGACCCCTGGTGAACCCCACTAACTACCCTTCTCCATTGAGAATACTGACCATTTAACCCTACTCTCTGTTTTCTATCTTTTAACCAGTTTTTAATCCACAATAATACAGTACCTCCTATCCCATGACTCTTCAATTTCCTCTGCAGTCTTTCATGCGGTACTTTGTCAAACGCCTTCTGAAAATCCAGATACACAATCATCAACCGGCTCACCTTTATCCACATGTTTGTTCACCCCTTCAAAGAAATGTAATAGATTGGTGAGCAAGATTTCCCTTCACTAAATCCATGTTGGCTTTGTCTCATTAATTCATGCTTTTGAATATGCTCTGTAGATTTGTTCTTTTTAATAGTCTGTACCATTTTGCCTGGCACTGACATCAGACTCACTGGTATATAATTTCCCAGATCTGGGACCTTTTTTAAAAATCGGCGTTACATTGGCCACACGCCAATCTTCCGGTACCACACTTGATTTTAAGGATGAATTACATATTACTAACAATGGCTCCATGAGTTCATTTTTCAGTTCTATCAGTACTCTGGGATGAATACCATCCGGTCCAGGAGATTTGCTACTCTTCAGTTTGTACAACTGCCCCATTACATCCTCCAGGTTTATAGAGAATTCATTCAGTTTCTCTGACTCGTCAACTTCAAATACCATTTCTGGCACTGGTATCTCTCCCAAATCTTCCTCGGTGAAGACCGAAGCAAAGAATTCATTTAATTTCTCCACTATGGCTTTTTCTTCCCTGATTGCCCCTTTACCCCTTGGTCATTTAGCGGTCCAACTGATTCTTTTGCTGGCTTCCTCCTTTTAATATATCTAAAAAAATGTTTACTTTCAGGCTTATTTTCAAAAGAGAAGGGCGCCCATCTTTTGACACAAATCGGGAGATGGGCGTCCTTCTCCCAGGGTTGCCCAAATCAGCATAATCGAAAGCCGATTTTGGGCATCCTCAACTGTTTTCCATCGCGGGGACGACCAAAGTTACCAGGGGCATGTCGGAAGCGTAGCAAAGGCGGGACTGGGGCGTGCCTAACACATGGGTGTCCTCGACCAATAATGGAAAAAAGAAGGGCACCCCTCACGACCACTTGGGTGACTTTACTTGGTCCAAGCCTCAAAAAGGTGCCCAAACTGACCAGATGACCACTGGAGGGAATCGGGGATGACCTCCCCTTCCTCCCCCAGTGGTCACTAACCCCCTCCCACCCTAAAAAAAACTATTTAAATATTTTGTGCCAGCCTCTATGCTAGCCTCAAATGTCATATCCAGCTCCATGACAGCAGTATGCAGATCCCTGTAGCAGTTTTAGTGGGTGCAGTGCACTTCAGGCAGGTGGACACAAGGCCCATCCCCCCCACTTGTGGTGGTAAATGTGAGCCCTTCAAAACCCACCACAAACCCACTGTACCCATATCTAGGTGTTCCCCTTCATCCCTTAGGGCTATGGTAGTGGTGTACAGTTGTGGGTAGTGAGTTTTGGAGGGGTTGGGGGGCTCAGCACACAAGGTAAGGGAGCTATGCACCTGGGAGCAATTTCTGAAGTCCACTGCAGTGCCCCCTAGGGTGCCCGGTTGGTGTCTTGGCATGTCAGGGAGACCAGTGCAATACGAATGCTGGTTCCTCCCACAACAAAATGGCTTGGATTTGGTCGTTTCTGAGATGGGCGTCCTCAGTTTCCTTTATCGCCAAAAATCTCTTCTCCCACCCCACCCCATTCATGCCCCAGCATTGAACATCCTGGTATGATTTCCGACCTGGAAGTTAATCCGGCAGCAGCTGATAATCAGACTTCTGCCTGGTTAACTTGTTGTATAAAGGGATCTTTATACCAAAGTGGTGAAAGTGGCCCTGCGGTGGTGTCAGCATGTTGGTTTGCCATGCACTGAGACAGCCCTTTGTTGCCGGGGTTAAGAGGCGCTTGTCCTCAAATATTTACCCCAAAGTTTCTTAAGTATGGCAATTCTTATTTATTTATTTATTTATAAAACTTACTAGTATAAAAGGCCCATTTTGGTAGGCAATGAAACGGACGCTAGCAAGATAATCCCCCCCTTGCAGCATCCTTCCTGTCTCCCCTGCCCCCCCCCCCCGCAGCCACCCATCTGGTCTCAGGATCTCCTCCCCACCAACCCTCCTCTGCCCCTGAAGCCATGCATGTGCAGCGGCCCTCCTCTCTCCCCTTCTCCCCCCTGCAGCCACCCATGTCCAGCGACTCTCCTCTCCCCCTGCCCCCCCTGCAGCCACCCATGTCCAATGACCCTCCTCTTCTTTCCCCTTACCTCCACTGTAGCCACCCATGTCCAGTGACCCACCTCTCTCCCCTGCCCCCCCTGCAGCCACCCATGTCCAGTGACCCTCCTCTCCCCTGCCCCCCCTGCAGCGTCCCTTGTATCTCCCCTGCCCTCCCCTGCAGCCACCCATCTGGTCTCAGGACTCCCTTCCCACCTCCCTCTTTCCTGCCCCCCCTGCAGCCATCCATGTCCAGCGACCCTCCTCTCCCCCTGCAGCTACCCATGTCCAGCGACCCTCCTCTCCCCTGCCCCCCTGCAGCCACCCATGTCCAATGACCCTCCTCTCCCCTGCAGCTACCCATGTCCAGCGACCCTCCTCTCCCCTGCCCCCCTGCAGCCACCCATGTCCAATGAACCTCCTCTCCCCTGCCCCCCCTGCAGCCACCCATGTCCAATGACCCTCCTCTTCTTTCCCCTTACCCCCACTGTAGCCACCCATGTCCAGCGACCCCACCTCTCTCCCCTGCCCCCCCTGCAGCCACCCATGTCCAGTGACCCTCCTCTCCCCCTGCCCCCCCTGCAGCGTCCCTTGTATCTCCCCTGCCCTCCCCTGCAGCCACCCATCTGGTCTCAGGACTCCCTTCCCACCTCCCTCTTTCCTGCCCCCCCTGCAGCCATCATGTCCAGCGACCCTCCTCTCTCCCCTGCAGCTACCCATGCCAGCGACCCTCCTCTCCCCTGCCCCCCCCCGCAGCCACCCATGTCCAATGACCCTCCTCTCCCCCTGCAGCTACCCATGTCCAGCGACCCTCCTCTCCCCTGCCCCCCTGCAGCCACCCATGTCCAATGACCCTCCTCTCCCCCTGCCCCCCCTGCAGCCACCCATGTCCAATGACCCTCCTCTCCTTTCCCCTTGCCCCCACTGTAGCCACCCATGTCCAGTGACCCACCTCTCTCCCCTGCCCCCCTGCAGCCACCCATGTCCAGTGACCCTCCTCTCCCCCTGCCCCCCCTGCACCCCCTGCAGCGTCCCTTCTGTCTCCTCTACCCTCCCCTGCAGCCATCCATCTGGTCTCAGGACCCCTTCCCACCTCCCTCTTCCCTGCCCCCCCCCCGCAGCCATCCATGTCCAGTGACCCTCCTCTCCCCCTGCAGCCACCCATGTCCAGCGACCCTCCCCTCCCCCCTTTGGCGCATCACCCAAACCCCTACCCCCACCAGCGCATCACCCAAGCCCCTACCACCCCGTCGGGCACATCAACCCCCTCCCCACCCGCAGCTGCCAATACTAACGCTGTCTGGCCGCTGCTGCATCTCCTATTGAGCAGCAGAGGCCGGTACACAAAGAAAAAAGCCAAAAAAAGATTTTAAACCTGAAACACGGCTCCGTAGACAGCCATCTGGCATTGGCTGTCATCTCTGCAGCTGCTCCTCCTCTCCCCTCTGACGTTGCTGCGCTCCTCCGGGGTCTTCCTGCAGGGGCAGTGACGTGGAGGGGAGAGGAGGAGCGGCTGCAGTGACGACAGCCAATGCCAGATGGCTGTCTACGGAGCCGCGTTTCAGGTTAAAAATCTTTTTTTGGATTTTTTCTTTTTGTACCGGCCGCTGCTGCTCCACAGGAGAAGCAGCAGCGGCCGGACAGCGTTAGTATTGGCGGCTGCGGGTGGCGAGGGAGTTGATGTGCCCGAGAGGGGGGGGTAGGGGCTTTGATGATGCACTGGGGGGAGGGTCTTGGGTGATGCGTAGAGGGGGGATAGGGGCTTGGGTGCTGCGCCGGGGCGGAGGGGCTTGGGTGTTGCACCGAGGGGGGCACTGAGAGTGTTTCCCTACTCCTCCCCTGCCTGGCTTGCGGTTTTGCAGGGCAGGGGCTTGGGTGTTGTGCCGAGGGGGAGCACTGACAGCTGTTTCCCAGGCAGGGGGAGGAGTAGGGAAACACGCTCTGCATGTTTCCCTACTCCTCCCCTTGCCTTGGAATCAGCTGTCAGTGACATCACTGACGTCAGTGCATTCTAAACTGCCTAGCAGACCACCTCCGAGGGAGCCACGGCACCAGGCACATTAGAACGTTGGAGGTGAGAATTATTATATAGGATACTCTGCTTACACCTAAGCAGTTTACAACAAAAACATACATAATAATAAAACACATACTTTAACAAAACAATCTGTAAAAACCTTAAGCAGAACAGATAATAACTGCTGATCCCCAATTGCATCATATAGAAAAAGCCCAAAGAAAGAAATAAGCTTTCAAGAACTTCTTTAAATTGACCCGCATTCGCACAGAGCCAAAAATGGCCAGGCAAGGCATTCTATAAAACCGGACCTGCGAATCAGTTGCTGTCTTCTTCACTGAATCAGATCTTAACCCCCTCGCTGATACGAACAATATTATTACAGAACGCAAATACCATGGTACATGGCCGTAAACAGTCTGATGAAGCAGACATAATACTTTAAATTGAATCCTAAAACAAACAAGCAACCAAAGTAGCTGCTTCAAAGCTGGAGTCATATGTGTCCATTTCGATACATCCACCAGCACCCTTGCAGTTGCATTTTGTACCACCTATAAAGCTTTAACTCTAGCCTTAAAACCCCCCAAATATAAGGAATTACAATAATCAATCCTTGATACAACCATATTTTGTACCACATCCTGAAAATCAGAAAAGGTCAGCATCAGCTTCAGGCGATACAACAAACGCAGCTACGCAAAGGATGCTCGAACCACATTATCCAACACTACCCCCAGCAACTTCATTTCACTCGTTACAGGCATGTCCACACCACACACCTGTACTGTCTTGGGCCACCTTTCATCCACCACTCTCCTCACAACCATTATTTCACTTTTTATGTTCTTATGTTGCTGCCCTTACAAAACCATTTTAGCTCACCGTTTAATCATGCAGGCAGTCATTTGGTTCTCCTTTAACCTTTTTAATATTTTAGCTGGGTTTTCAATATGGCATTTTTAAACAATCTCCATGCCTCATGCCAACTTTTAATCCTTGAACTGGCTCCTTTTAGTTAAGTAATTACCTCATGTTATTAAAGTTAAATGCTATTACAGTAATATTAATAATAATTACCTCATGTTATTAAAGTTATATGCTAATATTAATAACTTAATATACTTAATATTTTTCCTCTTGTGATTATGACACATTTGATTGTACGATGTTCACTTTTGCCAGGTGGCTCCACTAACTCTACTTCTTGCACCAAGTCCAGTGTTTCACTAAGAGTTAATATAGTTCTCCCTCTACCCTTCCTTATAGGTTCCAGGACTAATTGATCTATGGTGCTCTTATTACTGGCATCTAGGAACAAGACTTGATGAAATATTTATCCAATCAATATAAGTGTAATTGAAATCTCACATTATTATTGTGTTGTTAATTTTATGAGTCTGTGTATTCTGTTAACATTTCAAAGTTTCTTTCTTCCTTTTGGCTAGGGCGGTGATAGTATATCCTCACTGCTGTACTTTTCACTATCATACATTGAACTTCCATCCATGAAGATTCTAGAGTACAGATTTTTTTCCCCTGTAGAACCTTTATTCCATTTACTTCTTGACCATCCTTAACATATAGGGGATAATTCTATAAAATAGGTGCTAACATGTATGTGCTGATTACACATGTAAATTTCAAGACTAATGACATATGTAGAGGTATGTATACATGTACATGTGTAATTGCCAAAATTGCACCTAAGCATTATTCTGTGCATAACTAATATAGCACATATGTTACAAGTGAGTGTATACATGGGCAGAGTCTGAGCAAGACTCCCACTTATGGGCATATCTCCTCCCCCAACATTCAAAATGATTTACCGGCCAGGAATGGCTCCTGAGCAGTTAAATAGGGTTTAAGATGCCCTTTTACAGAGCGGAAGTAAGTC
Organism: Microcaecilia unicolor; assembly: GCF_901765095.1. Taxonomy (NCBI): domain Eukaryota; kingdom Metazoa; phylum Chordata; class Amphibia; order Gymnophiona; family Siphonopidae; genus Microcaecilia; species Microcaecilia unicolor. Next base: position 83,150,589 of record NC_044037.1, on the reverse strand, counting down.
CAATGCGGACTTACCGCATGTTAATCCAGGGTCGCCGAGAGACAAAGCCGGGCCCGGGGCAAACAACCCCTGGGTCCGCCCCCTTCGTGGCCCACCCCCCTCTCCAGGCGGGTCCACCCCCCTTTCTGGGTGGGCTCACCACTCGCTCCGCCGCTGCCCCACTTACTTGTCCTGCACTCCTGCTCCAGGCTGTCACTGTGCACAGCAAACTTCCCCAGGGCCTGGCACTAGCATTGCTCTCCTGTTCTTGTGCGTGGCAGCGCCACAAAGCAGAGTCCTTCCTTCCTTCCTGCTACGTCCAAAGGGGCTGTTTGGATGCTACAGGAAGGACGTACTCTGCTCTGCGATGCTGCTGTACACAGGAACAGGAGAGTAATGGTAACGCCGGGCAGGTCCCCCTTGGATGCCGGGCCCTGGGGAATTTTGTTCCCCTCCCTCCCCTCTCGGCTGCCCTGTGTTAATCTGGAGCTACTCAGCCCAATACGGACTCTAGAGGTAGTTCCAGCCCCAGCGCATGCCATTTCCTGTGCTAGGAAAAATCAGTCCGTTCTTTTTAGTGCAGCGCTATCTGGCGGTAATCAGGCAGTGCCACGCACTACCCGGTTACCGCCAGGTTAGCAAGGGAGCCCTTACTGCCATCTCAATGAGTGGTGGTAAGTGCTCCCCCTTCATAGCCACGCGGTAAGAACAAGATTGTGAGAAGCAATAGAGGAAAAAAAACTAATGCTAAAAACTTTATCAAGTACATTTTCACTTTGAATTAGATGTTGCTGAAATTCTTGTATTGCAGAAAGAACAAATAGTTATTTAGGCTTGATTTTGGAATGCCTAAATACCAGGGGTTTGCAGTTCACAACAGCTTTGCATTCCTTTTTTCATTATGTAGTAGAACATGCTAAAACAATAAGATAAGAAGAAGTTATTTGTCTCTGTTGTTTTCTTTTGAAAATAATGGAAAATAAAACAAATGACATTGATAGACTCTGTTGTTTCAAAATGAAAGCACATTCTTTCCAAATACAAGATCATGACAATCATTAAAAATTAGAAGCCATGAGGAATGGCAAAGTGGTAATTCACTGACATCTTAATGTTTCTTTCTCTGATTTTAACTACAGACATAATACCCATAGCTATAATTAAACAAAAGCCTTGAACTCTACTGGTTGAATGTAATAAGAGGAAATATTTCCTAATATGGCTCATTCTGTTGGACTACTTGCTTTTTAACCTTTCCTGAAGGCACACCTCCCCAATTACATTTTCTATACTGTCATAATGCATATGCATCAGGGGTGTAGCCAGACAGCAGAATTTGGGTGGGCCTGGGCAAGAAGTGGGTGGGCACCAAGTGTTCTCCCCTCCCCCCCCCCCCCCCCCCCCCCCAAAAAAAAATATCTAAGCTGGTGGGAAAATGTTTCTCTCCACTGTACCTTGGCAGTCTGCAGCAGGCAAGCACTGAAAACTGAGCATTTACAGGTGCCAGTAATGTAGAGCACACCATTTTCATTACCATCAGGGGGAAGTCTTCAGCTGGTAGAGCTTGGAATCCCCAGCAGCTACTGCTAAATATGTGCTACTGTTGGGTGGGCCTGAGCCCTAAGTGGGTGGGCCCCGGCCCACCCAGGCCCACCTGTGGCTACGCCACTGATATGCGTGAGATAGATCTGCATACACTACGTCAGGGGTGGGCAACCTCAATTCTCAAGGGCCACAACCCAGTTGGGTTTTCAGGATTTCCCCAATGAATATGCATGAGATGTATTTGAATATAATGAAGGCAGTGCAGGCAAATAGATGTCATGCATGTTCATTGGGAAAATCCTGGAAACCTGACTGGGTTGTGGCCCTCAAAGACCAAGGTTCCCCACCCCTGCACTAGGTGGATCTCCAATGCATATGACCCTATTTCCAGAGATTTCAAATTACCAGTTCCAAGAGGAAGACTTTTTGGTCAGTCCTGGTTTTAAACTTATATCCTAAAGCAGTGAAGTATCACAGTTTCTGATTTTACCTGTTAAAATCAGTGCTGTAAATCCCATAATGCAACAAGAAGGGGCTGGTCTAGAATCTTCCTCCTAGAACTTGCATCTTATGCATATTATTTACACATATCTTGAATACCAGAATGGTTAGATGCGTCTCCAGGATAGGGTCATGAATCTCTTAAGTTAAATACTGTTAACAGCATGATTAGAGGGGGCCAAGATGCCATTGATGAGAATTCTGTGAGTTTCCTATTTACTACTGCTTGCTGTGGCAGAATATGCAGAAGAGGAAAGACATTCTTGAATCCCAACAACTTTCAATTAACTCATTTATTTAAACTATGCCTCCTTTGGGTATATTGTCAGTGCTGGAGCTAGGGACAGGCTCCAGCCTCGAAAGTAGAATATTATTTAACTCAGTTGGGCCTTTTGAACCTCTGGCAACGCATGGAGCAGCTCCGATTGTGGTACAGAGTCCAGGGATCAATGGTGGACTGAATTGGGGCTCTGTTGTAGGAGTCTTGTGATGGTGTTCAAATTTCGTAGGTTAAGAAAATGAGGAAAGTGAACCATTTGGAATCTTTGCAGAAAGATGTAGAATGTAAGGAGAATGGAGGTGGGATGGTTATACTCTTCTCCAGACTATTTCTTTTATTAATATAACCACTTTGAATTCTCAAAGATTCCAGTCTTTAGAAGGTCAACAAACTGCTCAGACTCAGACCTTAGATTTGTCAGGTACTCTTGATCAGCTAAAGGCTTTACAAGAGTCTGATTGAGTGGACAGGACTTACGCTTACATGCATAATTTATAGAACGTGATAAGTTATATATGTATCTCCGGCATTGATGCTGGCATAAACACTCATGCCTAACAGCATATACGGAATGGACTTACTGTCTGATGGTCCACAAAAAATATTTGTATGTGAACTATCTCTAGCTGGGTAGCGTTATATACTGTAGTTCCATTAACTTTAGCTTGATATTGGACCACACATTGTTGCTTTAATTAAGAGTATATACGTAGATATACTCAATTATATGCTAGTATTCTATGAAGGAAAGTAGGTGTCTACTTTTCTATATAGAACAAGTAGCACATATGCATCCTCCAGGTGCCTAAATATGGGTGCACTGTTTCAAAATTTTATTTTAGATTTGCTCACACCTTCTTCAGTAGTTGACCTCAATACATGATGCATTAAGCTCGTACACACCCTAACTGCCAAAAAGAGTTATATTGTGCTACTAGATGCATAAGTGTAGGCTTTATGCAGTCCTTAGAATGACCTCTGTAGCTCTTCTTTGAGAAAGAAAACATTTATTATGCTTGAAAGGATCCATTTCCAATTAAAACATTTCAGTTTCATTGTGATGTAATCATTTATCAGGAGGTCTTTTAAACATAAGCTGAATTAGAGGCTACAGTATAGCCCTCGCTCTCCCTGTTGAGGGATGAAGATAATTATAGTAGGCAGCCAGATGAGAATTAATTGATTAGAAGTAAATGACCATTCCCTTTCACCTCCACATAGCATGGCTGGTTTTCATTTATTCTTAGTTTTAGCGACTGCTACCAACATCGGATTGTTCATTCACAATCATGGAAAGTTGACTCACAAAGCAAGGCGCCCTCCCTTTTTAAGCAGGGTCTCCCACTTATTTAGTTTTAAAACCATTTTTGTTCTAGTTCTCTATCATGAAGCTCGTTTTAGTGATGTTGTAGTAATTTGTTGGTCCTGGAGGTTATCAATAGAAATCAAACAAAATAAAACATGGAAAAGAAAATAAGATGATACCTTTTTTATTGGACATAACTTAATACATTTCTTGATGCTTTCGAAGGTTGCCCTTCTTCATCAGATTGGAAATAAGCAAATATGCTAGCTGACAGTGTATATAAGTGAAAACATTCAAGCATTACTATGACAGTCTGACAGGGTGGGAGGATGGGGGTGGGTAGGAGGTATGCATGGGGACATGTTTTATTTTGTTTGATTTCTATTGATAACCTTAAGAGTGGACTAACACGGCTACCACACTCCTCTACTTGGTCCTGGAGAAAACTGGAGGTTTTCTAGATTACGAACCCTTTAAAGGGCCAGCAAAGAAGTATATACATTACACAATGTTGTGAGCTCAAAAGCTTATGTATTACAACACCCTTTGGGGAGGTCTTTTTTTGGTTCTATAAAACATATTACTCTAGATGCTTATTAAGACTTTCCTTTCTTTCTCCGCTTAATCAGTACTGAATAACAAGCTGATCCTGCCAGTTTTTAATTGCGACTCTGATAATTTTATAAATGTATGTTGTATTTTACTAGCTATGTATTTATTGTATATTCATGCTAAGTATGTGTCTGGTTTCATTAAATATGCTCATCACTACAAGCAATTTACTGGAGTCAGTGGTTTATAAAACTGAGATGATAAATAGAAATAAAATAATAAATAATGGTCACTTTCTTGTAAGCGATACTGCTAAAGAGCTGTTGGTGGAGGCAAAAATCTGCAATAGGGTGAGCATTCTAGAAGGCATGGATTACATGAGGAGGGATCTAGCAATACTTTCCTTTATATAGAATTTGCACCTAAGCATATTCTATAACATAATCTGTGTAAATTCTACCGCACGGGTCCCAAAGGGGGCATGGCTATGGGAGGAACATGGGCAGGTTGTGGGCATTCCTAAAATTTACACACAGTGTTATAGAATAACCTGCTCTGTGCAGGGCACTTCACCAGGTTTTCAATGGCGTAATTTGCTGCGCCTAAATTCTAGTCACGTTGATGGGCTTAGGTGTATTCTTAAACCATGCCTAACATTAGGTGTGGATTACAGAATACACCTAAGCATGTTTTCGATTGGCACCGTTTTTTTAGGCACCATAAATAGAATTAGGTCCTATGTATGTATCCCCGCATTTAGTTAGGAACAAGCACTTATACGAGTGCCTCTCAACCCAGTCCTCGGGACAGACCCAGCCAGTTGGGTGTTCAGGATATCCACAATGAATATGTATGAGACAGATTTGTATACCAAGGAAGCAATAATTTTTGTGTGTGATTTTTATCTTTAAATGCAAGAAAAATTTTAGGGGTCCTTTTACTAAGGTGCACTGAAAAATGGCCTGCGGTAGTGTAGACGCATGTTTTGGGTGCACGCAGAATTATGTTTTAGGTCACCTACAAACAATGCCTTTGATGTGCGGCAAAATGAAAATTGCCACATGTCCATTTTGGGTCTGAGATCTTACCGCAAGCCATTGACCTAGCAGTAAGGTCTCACGCGGTAACCGGGCGGTAATGGTCTACACATGTCAAATGCCACTTGACACGCATAGCTGTCTCATGCCAGAAAATAAAAAATATTTTTCAGACATGCGTAGCGGACGTGCGCCAAAATTGAAATTAGCGCAAGGGCCATGCGGTAACTGGGCGGTTACTCCAATTTGGCGTGCATTGGGCGTGTAGGCACCCATGTGGCTTAGTGAAAGGGCCCCTTAGAGTGTGAATGCTTTTAAATTTTAGACAACCGAAACAGAAGAATCAGTCTTTGCAAATCAGCACAGATGATCAAACACAGCGAAGATGACAATGAAAACACAAAAAGTTAGTAATGGTTCTGTCACAAATTTATTCTGTTCACTTCTCAGTATGTGACTGAAGTTCAGCTAGTGACAAGCAAGCAGAGTAAGCCTATAGCAAGATCGTCAACATTTACTGATTCATAACGTCAATGGTTCATAGAACACTGATTTTAATAGCTTCAGTGGCAAATAGACTCCTGATGCAGGGCCAGTTGGCCAAAACACAGGCCTGCGTTGAGTTTTGCCTTGTTTTGATTAAAGTTTGTGATAGCACTATTACTGACTCTGTGTGTTTTCGTTGTCTACTTTTAAATCTTAGGAAAAAAAAAACTGTATCTGTCAAATAGTCCTGCTCTTAACAGCCCAGACTCAAGTTTCATCACCCACATGACTATTTCAAGGGACATTTCAGTTCACCAATTAATGTCAAGGGGACACTCTACCCGGTGACATAGCACTTCTAACATCAGCATGAATAGCAGCTTATCAGTTCAGTATGAGCATGCTCAGTATATCCAGATGAACATGATGTCACCGGAGGAGACTCCTATTTCAAAAGGGATACTGAGGTTCCTATATGCTGAAGTGACACTGATCACATATCAGAGCAGGGGTTATCCTATAATACTGTGCAGAGGCAGGTTTACACAATATTTGTTCATTTAAATTTCCTCTGAGTTGTATGTAATTTTTTTTTTAGTGTAGGATGTAGAATTTTTTTTTTTTTTTGGCAAAGTTGGTTCATATCTTTATATTGGCCATTTTCTTTTCTCTGATTTTGGATGAGTCATGCATTTAAGAGAACCTGCTCAGGAAATCCTTGAATCGCTCAGATTGCTATAGCTTGTATTATTGATAGTGCTGTGTTACTGTCCCCTTCTAGGCTCAGAAATGCTGATTTTTCTCTCTCCTCTGATCACTCTATCAATATTTGTTAGTCTGACAGTGTTGCCCTTCGATGCAGATCATTCTCACTGCGCTGTGCTGTCAGCACAGAGGCCAGGTAATGCACATCATTTCTCCAGGAAATACTGTCAAAGCCAAAAAGGTCATAGACATTCAATATTGACCTAATCACTTAAAATCTGTCAGAAACCCTGATGCAGTGGTTGAGCCAAGCATGAACAGATCAGGGAATTGCAGTTTCTTTTCAGTTCTTACCGATCCAGTCCACTAGGGGTCGTTCCTTGATCATTTTAGCTGAAGAAATAAAAATGCCAGCTAACGCTGAGTATTTTGTATTTAGATAGGAGTCCTTTTACTGAGCTGTGGTAAAAAGTGGTCTACGGTAGTGTGGGTGTGTGTTTTGGGCACGTGCTGGGCCATTTTTTCCAAGGCTGGGAAAAGGGCTTTTTTTAATGGGCCAGGAAATGGGCATGTGCTGAAATTAAAATTAGCGCATGCCTATTTACAGCCTGAGCACTTACCACCACCCATTGACTTAGCAGTAAGGGCTCACATGCTACCCGCATGGTAACCGTGCAGTGTGTGCCAACTGATGATTACTGCTGGGAATGCCCCCCCCCCCCCCCCCCCCCATGGTAGAAAATAGAAAATCATTTTTGACTGCAGGATTCAGCATGTGCCAAGCTCAGAATTACCTCCAGGTGCACATTTTATTTAAATTTTGCTCACACCTTCTTCAGTAGTAGCTCAAGGTGAGTTATATTCAGATAAACTGGATATTTCTCTGTCTCAGGAGGGCTCACAATCTAAGTTTGTACCTGAGGCAATGGAGGGTTAAATGACTTGCCCAAGATCACAAGGAGCAGTAGTGGGATTTGAACGAGCCACCTCTGGATTGCAAGACCAGTGCTCTAACCACTAGGCACTAGGCCAGTCCTCCATAATGGAATACCTTTTCATTGGTTATATTATTAATTAATTCTAAATTGTAATCATTGTAATTTCAAGGGTCTGGTTATAGGAACACCGTAGCAGTGGGATTTGAACTGGCCACCTCTGGATTGCAAGACCAGTGCTTTAACCACTAGGCCACTCCTCCACTCCACATACTAGCATGTTAGCCCTCCCATGTCTTAGTAAAAGGGCCCCACAGTACTACATGAACTCCTGGATTCTATATATGGCGCTTTGAGTTGCGTGCACAATCTTGGACGCATATTCAATTTGCATGTGCAACTTAATTGAATAACAGCCAATCAGTGCTGATAATTGGGCAATAACAAGCAATTTTCAGCACTAACTGGCAATATTTAGTTTACAAATGCATCTTTTTAGGTGTATTCTATAAAGATGTGCGTGCAAATTCTAGTGCGTGGATCTGAAAAGAGGGCATGGCCATGGGGGAAGCATGGGCGGATCTGGGGTGTTTCTAAAATTTATGTGCTTTGTTATAGAATTAGGGGGACCCACACCTAATTTACATGTGGGTTTTCATTGATGTAAATGGTTGCACTTAAATGTAGTCACAGACCCTGGTGCTAAGCGCTGTTCTATAAACCATGCCTAAGTGTAAGCATGGGTTATAGAATAGCACTAAGCCCAATTTTTTTCGGTGCTGATTTTATAGGTGCCTTTTATAGAAGGCAGTTCAAAATGTATGTGTCCAGCCACAAGAAAGCCTCACATTAAACTGCTGAGGCATCCGTTTAATCTAGGTATTGGGTGGGAAACATTGGATTAAGTCTAAGAGGTCAGTCATTGGGATCTAGTCAGATAAATTAGGGCATAATCAGCCACATCAAAGTCTCTGAAAATTGACTGGACTGAACAGCAAAATTTGGCTGCATCATGAAATTTGGTAGGCTAAATTTCGTTGATCATATTCTGGATAAGCCTGGGGACTGAGGTTAGGTTGGGGATAGAAAGTTAAGGGACTAATACTGCTTGTCAGCATTAAATCTAGGTGATACAATGGAAGACCTCAATCTGGTTAGCCAATCTCTCTCTCTCAACTGCAATTAAATTTGTCCTCTCTGTGTCTTGGAGAACCATATTGGTTTCCTTTTTCTCTTGCTTTTATTTATTCTCCGTATATAAAAATTCATAGCCATATTTGTAGCTCCTTTCAGCCTGGACCACTGCCTTTCCACTTCTCAAATGTCCTCCCAGCCCACCAGCTCTTTCTTCAGGAATTAGAAAAGGTACAGAGAAGGGCAATGAAAATGATAAAGGTGGATGGGAAAGGCTAAAGTGGCTAGAGCTCTTCGACTTGGAGAGAAGATGGCTGAGTGGAGATATGATAGAGGTCTGTAAAGTAGTAAGTGAAGTGGCACAGATAGACATGAGTAGTTTGTTTATTCTATCCAAAAATATTAGTACTAGGGGGCACGCAATGAAGCTACAAAGTAGTAAATTTAAAATGAATCAGAGAAAATATTTCTTCTCTCAATGTGTAATTAAATTCTGGAATTCGTTGCCAGAAAATGTAGTAAAAGTAGTTAGCTTAGCGGGGTTTTAAAAAATATTTGGCTAGTTTCCTTAAAGAAAAGTCCATAAGCAATTATTAAGATGGACTTGGGGAAATCCACTGTTTATTTCTAGGATAAGCAGTATAAAATGTACTGTTTTGGGATCTTGCCGGGTACTGTAAAAATATATTAAACATATCCTGCTAGTCACCTCCTCTCCCTTTCTGTTTTTGAGCTTCTAAAAAGGTTATCTAGGCCAGGTGGATCCATTCTCCTCCCTCTCAATGTGCTCATCATATAAAATAAAAATATTGGCCAATATGAGACTCTTTCCCCTTTCCAGTCTATCACAAAAAACAAGTTTAACATTTAACAGTATTGAAGGTGATTCTCCAGCTCATTTTCGAAAGTGATCACCGACCATCTTCCGACACAAATCGGGAGATGGTCAGCGATCTCCTGAACCCGGCCAAATCGGTATAATCGAAAGCCGATTTTGGCCGGGTTCAACTGCTTTCCGTTGCAGAGCCGGTGAAATATCAAGGGGGCGTGTCGGTAGGGTAGTGAAGGCAGGATGGGGGTGGGACGGGGGTGTGCTCACAAGATGGCTGGCTTCGCCTGATAATGGAAAAAAAAAGCCAGGCTTGACGAGCATTTCGCTGGCTTTACTTGGTCCCTTTTTTTTTACGACCAAGCTTCAAAAAGGAGCCCCAACTGACCAAATGACCACCGGAGGGAGTCGGGGATGACCCCCCTTACTCCCCAGTGGTCACCAACCCCCTCCCACCCAAAAAACAAACAAACAAAAAAGCTTTTTTGCCAGCCTGTATGCCAGCCTCAAATGTCATACCCAGCTCCCTGATAGCAGTATGCAAGTCCTGGAGCACTTTTTAGTGGGTGCAGTACACTTCAGACAGGTGGACCCAGACCCATCCCCCCCTACCTGTTACACTTGTGGTGGTAAATGGGAGCCCTCCAAAACCCACCCAAAATCCACTGTACCCACATGTAGGTGCCCCCCTTTACCCCTTAGGGCTATGGTAATGGTGTAGAGTTGTGGGGAGTGGGTTTTGGGGGGGAATTTGGGGGGGGGGGCTAAACAACCAAGGGAAGGGAGCTTTGCACCTGGGAGCTATTTTTATTTTTTAAATTTTTAGAAGTGTCCCCTAGGATGGCCGGTTGGTGTCCTGGCATGTGAGGGGGGCCAATGCACTACAAATTCTGGCTCCTCCCACGACCAAATGCCTTGGATTTGGCCGGGTTTGAGATCGCTGGCATTATTTTCCATTATGGCCGAAAACCGATGCCGGCCATCTCAAACCTGGCGAACTCTGACATTTGGCCGGGCCCAACCGTATTAGCAAAGAAAAAGATGGCCGGCCATTTGCCAATTATGTGCCCCGATGCTAAAAAGTAAGAGCTTATTTAATAAGACACCTGGCCACCCAGGTTCCATTATAGAATACCATTGTAACCTGATATTAGTATACCTAACATTTATGTGCCCGAAGTGACACCTGCCACAGAACTAGCCTACGTACGGGCACCTAAATCCATCAGGGACCTTCATATTCAGTAAGTTATGCATGCAACTGGGACCCCCACTCCTTATCCTTTTTTTTACAGTTGTAAACCACCTAGACCCATCTCTTGGAATTTTTGCGGGTTATCAAGTTCTTAATAAATGTAAACATATCCTGAGCTTGTATGTGATGCCCCTTTTGCATTTATGCACTTTCGTGGGAATTCTGTATATGGCGCTGAACATTAAGTGCTACTTCTCTGCCAAATTCTATTTATTTATTTATTATTTATTTGTTGCATTTGTATCCCACATTTTCCCACCTATTTGCAGGCTCAATGTGGCTTACATTGTTCCGTCATGGCAATCGCCATTCCAGAGTGAGAGATGTAAGTGGTATTACATAGAGAACATGAATGACAAAATAAAATTAAGCAAACAGGTATAAAGAGATCATATTCGGAATAATAAAGTGCTAATGCGTCAAAGTTCATATGAAGGATCGCTGCGGTATGCCTTGTTGAAGAGGCAGGTTTTCAGTGATTTCTGAAAGCGTTGGTTTTTCACGTCAAGTGGTAATGCATTCCATAGCTGCGTGCTTATGTAGGAAAAGCTGGATGCATGTGTTAATTTGTATTTTAGTCCTTTGCAGCTGGGGAAATGGAGATTTAGGAATGTGTGTGCTGATCTTTTAGTATTCCTGGATGGCAAGTCTATGAGGTCTGACATGTAAGCCGGAGCATCACCGTAAATGATTTTATGAACCAAGGTGCAGACCTTGAACGTAATATGTTCTTTGAGTGGAAGCCAATGCAGTTTTTCTCTTAGGGGTTTGGCACTCTCGTATTTTGTCTTACCAAATATGAGTCTGGCTGCAGCATTTTAGGCTGTCTGAAGCTTCTTGATGATTTGTTCTTTACAACCAGCACAGATTGCATTGCAGTAATCTAAGTGACTTAGTACCATTGATTGTACTAAGCTGCGAAATATTTCCCTTGGGAAGAAATTTTCAATGCAAAAAAAAGTGTTCTAATGGATGCAAGGCACCAAAACAGGGCAGAAACAGCAGATAGCATGCTTACACGCCTATTTATAGAATAGTGCCTAAGTGTTTCCTCTCAGATCTGCAAAAGGGGTGTAACAATGGGAGGAACATGTGCGGTTCAGGAGCATATTCCTTAAGATGCGCAGTGTTGTAGAATAGTGCAGATCTAAGACCAATTTGCAAGCTGGGATTTACACCTGGTTTCAGTTGGTGTAACTCCTTGCAAACAAAGTTGAGTGCGGATCCCAGTGCTACACGGTATTCTATAAAGAGTACCCATCCTGGAATGCCCATTATTGAATACAGTTCAGCACTGATTTATTTCAATGCCAAATTTTGAGTGCCATTTACTGAATCTAGCCCTATCCCACTTAGATGTGTCACTACTTTGGTGGAATATTGACATTTATTTGCTTATATACACACGTGTGCTTCAGTGTCAATATTCTGTAAATTTATGCATGTAAAGCAGGTATGAATATAAACATCCCATAGAGAATTGCCTTTTGCATACCTAATGTAGGTTTTATAGAGTTGCTGTAAAATGATCATGAGTGCAGAATGTAATCTTGGAAAGGGGAGGTGATGAGGAAAGGCTGAAATGGTTAGGGATCTTCAGCTTGGAGAAAAGACAGCTGAGGAGAGATATGATAGAGATCTATAAAATAATGAGTGGAGTAGACGTGAATCATTTGTTTACTCTTTCCAAAAATACTAGGACTAGGGGGCATGCAATGAAGCTACAAAGTAGTAAATTTAAAATGAATTAGAGAAAATGTTTCTTCACTCAACGTGTAATTAAACTCTAGAGTTCATTGACAGAGAATGTTGTAAAGGCAGTTAGCTTAGCAGGGTTTAAAAAAGGTTTGGACAGCTTCCTAAAGCAAAAGTCCATAGACCATTATTAAAATGACTTGGGGGAAATCCACTGCTTATTTCTGGGATAAGCAGCATAAAATGTATTGTACTTTTTGGGGATCTTGCCAGGTACTTGTGACCTGGATTAGCCACTGTTGGAAACAGGATGCTGGGCTTGATGGACCTTTGGTCTGTCCCAGTGTAACAATACTAAGGACCTGAAAATTAAACAGGGTGGGGTGTAAGGCTGAAGGTTCACCTATAGTGCCCAATACTCTTGCATTGGCCTTAATAGCATATTTTTCCCCACATATATTTCTGTTTAGTGATCTCAATTTTACTTGTCTCTTTATAGAATGACAATCTCTATACAGAAGAGTACAGATACTGGGTTATTCTATACCAAAAAGAAAAGAAAAACATGTTAAATTCAGATCCTTCCTCTCCCTGCCAGTTTCTCTGCTTCCAAAATGATTTTATCTTTACAGTGTTTTTTTTTTTATTAATTGCAGGAATCACTCAACCATCTCTGGTAACAATATTACTTCAATCAATCAGCAAAAAACATTTACAACAATATGAATATGGAGAAGTCAAAATCAATGTCATTTTTCCTGCTTTTTATAATCTTTCATTAACCCCTCCCACCCCTTTCTCCCTCCTGGTTTCCTTGCTCTAAGGGCTTGAGTTTCTAATTTCCTTCCAGGGGAAACTATCCCTCCAGAGGCTTGTGTTTCTGATTTCCCAAAGACTTCCAGCAATTCTTATCAAGGAAGCTTTATTATCTCTCCTCCCTCTCCCATCTCCCACCTCAGGATTCATCTCTTCTTACCTAACCCCATCCTCTAGCCTGAGCCTCTTCCTCCTACAAGCTTTTCATCCTCTTCACTAGCAGGGGCAGTGGAACACCATTATGACTGGGCGGGGGGGGGGGGGGGGGGGGCAAAAAAGCAGACTCCAGCTCTGCTCCCAAACTCTCCAATCGCTGATACTGCGTTTGGTAAAATTTTGATAGGGGTGGCCCCAGTGGCCCAACCCCATTCTGTTGACTATGACTATGATACCTCCTTTTCATTGATTTAAAAAAATTGTCTGTAGTCATTCTGACCTTTTCTGAACAGGAAGGAACCAGGAATCATCAGCCTCCACTCTGTCCCAGACATGCTGTGGCAGCACTTACCTGTCCTTTCTAGGTGGTGTAAGTCCCAGTGCATGGTGACGTGCTACTTGGAATAGGTGATAGACGTCATGAATGCCGCAGCACCTCAATCTACCCAGGCAAGCTTCTGTCCATTTTCTAATTTTCTGCTGCATCCACGTTTAGCTCCGACGTGTTCTGAGATTGCACATCAGAGTTTAGGGGGTTTAGATGTTGAAAAACCAGGATACCCACTTTTAAAACACCAATAGGACTAGATTCTATATATCACACTTAAAAAATCGGCACCAAAACGAAATATGCCTAGGCATATTCTAGAAAGTACGCCTAAATTTATAGAATAAGCCTGGTTTATAGAATACGCCGAGTGCCCGTCTGCGTGACTCAATTTAGTTGTGGGCAATTTCACCAAGTAATACTTGGTATAAATGCCAATGCCTAAATTATGCATGGACTGGGTGTATTCTATAACAACATGCATAGATTTTAGAAATGCCCATGACCCACCCATTTCACACCCATGGCCATGCCCCCTTTCAACTATGTGACTTAGAATTTACATGCATCACGTTATAAAATACGCTTAGACATTTCTGCATGTAAATTCTAATTAATGCCAATTAACGTCAATAATTGCTTGTTAAGTCACAATTATCAGCACTGATTGGCTTGTTAACTAAGTGGTATGCGCAAATCCAGAATATTACTGGATTTGCACGTGCAACTTAAGTCATGCTATATAGAATCCAGAGGATAGCGCTTCTAAAATGACCATCATTATATTTATTCTATGTTGGATTTATCACATGTACTAAACTATATTGTTGATCAATACTGTGTGTCTTCTTTCATTTTAACTTATTTTTCACAAGTGAATTACATTTTTAAGCAGCAAATGGGTTATGTCAAGGTTAGGCCAGGTGGTTTCCAAACACCAAGTACCATTGATCCCCAGGGTATTATTCTTTTTAAAAATGTATGAAGGTTTGTAGGGCAGCTGTGATTATAAATATTACAAGCAAATAAGTGTATTGTGACTTAATGGAACTGAAAGTTGTACTTTAGATAGAGATCAGTACGTTGTGTAGAGATATTTCCTTGGAGAAAACTATTTATAAATGGCAAGCCAGTAGACTTAATGAGGGAAATTTTCAAAACTACCCATCTAGGTACAAAGTCCTCAGATACTTTCTTATGTCAGAAACAAAGTATGTAGTTTTGAGATTGCAAAATGACATACATAGTTGCCTCCCCATCACCATAGTAACAGCACCTTTAAAATGTACAGAAACATATGCACTTTGGGGATAATTCTCTAAAATAGGTGCCAACCCCCACATTCTATAACAATTTGCTCATTTCACGTTCAACCCAAATGGGAGCATGACTATGGGAAGGGCATGGGTGGGTCAGGGGGAATTCCAAAGAGGAACTATCATAATTTATTTATTAATTCAGATTTTGCTCACACCTTTTTCAGTAGTAGCTGAAGGTGAGTTACATTTAGGTACTCTGGATATTTCTCTGTCCCAGGAGGGCTCACAATCTAAGTTTGTACTTGAGGCAATGGAGGGTTGTGACTTGGGATTTGAACTGGCCATCTCAGGATTGCAAGACCAGTGCTCTAACCACTAGGCCACTCCTCCATAATGGAATAACTTTTCATCGGTTATATTATTAATTAGTTCTAAATCATAAATCATTGTCATTTCAAGGGTCTGGTTATAGGGACACCCTAGCACCCTAGCAGGCTTTGTTTTTGGCAAGCCCCAGGATATTTTATTCTAACCAAGGAGCTGACGTAGTAAATCTTGAGATTTAGCACATTGATGTAACTCGTCTCAACATGTGGTTTCTAAAGCATAAAGGAAAAAAAAGTGTTGCTCAGCATTGCAGGGAACCAAACAGCATGCAGATATATTGTATGCAATTGTGTCTGGTAACGTGAGGGAGCATGCTGGAAACGTGTGCCCACGGGACTGCGCTGACAGCAGCTATATTTTGCTCACACACATACAAAAAAAATTGTATCAGCAGTTGGAGTTACAAAAAAAAAAAAAAAAAAAAAAAAATATATATATATATATATATATATATATATATATATATATATATACGCATAAATATTGCTGGTACCTGGAAAGCTGTGCACAGGGTTTTAATGCACATATATTATGCACACATGCTGGAATGCTATTTCATACAAACATCAATATTATTTGGCACAGAAATATTAATTGCGCTGGACTGCTGACAAAATGCAATACATCTCCCCCTCAGCACCTCATCCCTTGCCATTTATTTTGACCCATTTCCTTCAACAAAGCCAGACAAAAGGTTGCAGGTACTTTATGCTCACAGTAAAGAGAAGAAGCAGTATGAAATCCTCACTAACACTGACCACGGAAAAATGAGCTAAACTTTACTCCTTCTCAGACCTGGCACTAAAACCCCTACACTCAGCTTTTTCAAATGTAAGCCACATTGAACCTGAGTTTGCTTAGGATAATATGAGATATAAATATCAAATAAATATAAACAAATCCTTTATCCTTCACCTTTTAAGGCACTGCCTATTCAGCTGGAACAGCTTTAGACTTTTTACAGATGGACTATGCATAGGCAGTCCGTTATTCTTAATAAGTGTTTCCTATTGATTTAATGTGTTGATTGTTTTGGGTGACTCAATATGGAGGTAAGCTCTGCCAACTGGCTTCAGCCCACAGATTGGGCCAAGCATGCTCCTGCCATCTCTTGTCCTTTTAAACTTCCTTGCTCCCATCTATGCGCATAACTTACAGAATACTATTTATTTATTTATTTATAACATTTATACCCCACATTTTCCCACCCACTGGCAGGCTCAATGTAGCTAACATCAGTCCGTAAAGGCAATCACCAATCTGGTTAACAAACAAACGAAGTATAGTAAGGTGAATAGGAAGGATAGTAATTACAAGGGACGAGGGAAAAGAGGAGAATGGTAATAGAGTCCATCAGGTCCCTAAATTAGTTGTATTCCAGGAATTATGGATTTAAGACTGGTCCATTAGGGTAAGCCTTTCCAAATAAGCTGGTTTTAAGAGATTTTCTGAAGTTCAGATGATCATGAATGATTTTCACAGATTTAGGTAATGCATTCCATAGTTGAGTGCTAATAAAGGAAAAGGTGGAAGCCAGTGTAGTTTCTCACGAAGGGGTCTAGAACTGTCAAATTTTAATTTGGCTGCTGTATTCTGGGCGGTTTGGAATTTCTTTAGAAGTTGTTCTTTGCATCCTGCGTATATTCCATTACAGTAGTCTAGGTGGCTTAATACCAGTGATTGAACTATAAGTTATGCAGGCAGCTTTTGCATTTGGGCAATGACACATGCCAGCTCTAGGGTTTGATGTAACTTTGAGCACCTAAATGTTAGGTGTGCCCATACTGGCTTGCGCTAGTATTCCATACTGGAACCCAGGTGTCCAGCTTTGTTATAGAACAGGTTCCCACTGCATGGCCTTGGGACACCTAAATGGACCACTCAGTTATAGAATTGTCCCCTTAATGCAGTGTTGTCATTTTTTGTGCAGTGTAATAATTCTTGGAGCTCAAAAATTGATCATATAGCCATATGCTGCTACCAGAATTTATTCAGGATCAGACTGAAACTGAGTGAAATGTGTGAGTCCCCATGGCATATTTTCCATATAAAATAGCCAATAAAATTATTTAAAAATGTAAATACAACAGGTATGACTTTTTAATTAAGCTTCAACAAATGTTTAATCATTAGTGAAAAGGATAATATGCCTCTAACATATCTGGGCCCCGTTTTCCTGTCAAAATTGGTGATACTCCACAATTCTCAACATATTTGCACCTTCATCTCACTGCTATGCTCTGACATTAGGTTTCTGGCCCTATCAGATTTTCTTCATTGATTTCTCTGGAGATAGATGGTAATACCGCAACATTGTTTTGTGGCAAGGTAAGAATGAAATATGAGCAAAGAGCAGAGATAGGAATGAAATATGAGCAAAGAGTCTGAAAGTATATAGTAGGGAGAAGTGAATTTCTGACCATAATACTGAGAGGAGTCTCTCTAGGAATATAGTTTAATTGTTAGAGAGGTGATACTATAACAAATATATAATTTTCTCAGCCTTGATTTATATCAGACTCACTGCCCTGTGAATGTAGTTTCACTTACTCTTGGCTAAAGCTCTAATAATGCCAACATATCTTTTTTTGTTTACTGGGCAGCTCCAATTTATCTTTTCTGTGAGTTCCTAATTGGCATTAAAATGTATGAAGTTTGCAGTGAGTCAAAATGCAGCAGCCAATGGAGATCTGAATCTAAAAGTTTAATAAATGGGTGGGATAAGGGTACCTTACCAAGGAAGTGCCCAGATACAGCGAGGGCATGTGTAATTACTGCATTCTTTAAGTTGAGCATGTAAGAGGCAAGCCTGTCCAAGCCCCTCCCATGATCCATTCATGTGAATGCCACTCTTGCATTTATGCTTCATCCCCTGGATTCTATATACGGTGCCCAAATTTAGGCACGATCCTGAGATGCGTACACAATTTAATTGGCTAACAAGCTGATAATGAGCAAAAGTTGGTAGTGAGCAACCATTTATTAATGCTAATTGGCACCAATTGGAACTTGTGCACGCATCTGGTTGCATGATGTTCTATAATGCAGGATGCCCAAATCCCATCGTGTGCAACATAAAAAGAGGTGTGGCCATGGGAGGGGCATTCTGAAACATTGTGCACCTTGTTACTGTATACTGGATTTCTGTGCTCAATTTGGTACCACCATTTACACTAGGTTTCAGCAGGCGCAAGTGTGGGACCCAAAATTGAGGTGTGAGAATTGGCGCTAAGCGTGGTTCTATAAAGGGTGCATGCCATTTATAGAATCACACTTACTGTTGATCTTTTCCGGTGCCAGTTTTTGAAACTGTTTATAGAATCTGGCTCTATGTCATATGCGTGCCCTTACAAAATAGTGCTTAGGTGTTTTGTTGCTGCTTAGTGCATAAGTGTACACTTACTTTGTGTAAGTGCTAGTATTCTGTAGATTTACATATGCAAATGGTGTGTAAATGCAGGTACCTAGTTATAGAATTGCCCTTTTTGTGAATAGCTAAGTGGTGTACTTTCTTCACCAACTCAGAGAAGAGAAATCTCTGCAGATTATATAGGAATCCAGAAAGAGTGGAGGTGGCCAAAACCACAGGTCCAAATAAAAAGGGGTCAGTCAATAAAGGATTGTTATTTGGACCTGGGGTTTTGTCTTTGTTTTTGGCCACCTCCATTTTTTCTGGGTACTTTAGGTCTGCTTCAGGACTTTCATGGTCTGAGACAGCCAAAATATTTCTGGCATTTTATCAGCAGTTTTTAATTCCTAGCAATCTTTTCCACCATTTTTCTCATGCCTATTTCTGCTATTCTGCTCTGAAATATTTTTCAAGCAGGTGTTACCAGTTAATTAAGAAGCACATTTTCTGTCAATCAGAAATTCTGGAGATATCATCTGATAACCTCTCGGTAATATATTTCCTCTGGGTTACTCTGTCATAAATCTAGACAGAATTAATCATAAAGCACAATGTGAGCTAATACGTTCTAGCACAATTAGTAACCAAATACCAAAATTTAGGAGGATATTCTTAATCCTTCTGTCCAATGAAATACAACTTTTTTATTCATAATCAGACCCTGAAGAATAATTTGTCAATGGCAGTTCGCAATTATACAGGAAAAATGCATGCACTGTTTCCATAGAGCTGGACAACTTTCTTAAGGGAATGGTGATGAATCTGTTTTGTAGCATGGCTCAGTGAAACAGTTTAGAAATGTTAATGGCTCCTGCTACAGGTGTTTTTCATCTCTCAATGTTCTTGTGATCATTTTGTAACATCTTTACAGTATTTACAGCAGCTCATCTAGAGATGGATTAGCGTCACTTGAGAGACTATATAAGGGCTCATTTTCAAAGCACTTAGACTTACAAAGTTCTGTAGGTTACAGTGGGACTCTGCAGTGTGCCCAAATCACAAGGGAGCGTGTTAGGGTGGGATTTGGGTGTTCCCAAAATTGGACATTTTTTTGCCATAATAGAACAAAGAAAAAATGTCCAGGGCTAAAAGTTAGACATTTTGGTCTATACCTGTTTCAATCAAGTCACAAAAAAGGTGCCCTGTCTTTATTTCCCCATTGGTCACTGATCCCCCCCCCCCAAGATGTAAAAGAAACAGCAGATACCAGCCTCTGACAGCATCAGATGTTATGGCCACTCGTATTAGAGCAGCAAGCAGGTCCCTGGAGTAGCCTAGCAGTTGGCACAGTGCATTGTAGAGAAGGAAACCCAGGCCGATATCCAACTCTGTTACACTTGTGGTGGAAAGTGTTAGCACTACAAAACCCACCAAAAACTTACTGTACCTACATATAGTTAACACCTGCAGCCATAAGGGCTATTGTAGTAGTGTACAGTTGCATACGGTAGGCTTTTGGTGGGTTTGGAGGGCTCACCAAACAATATAATGGGGTAATGGTGATATGTGTACCTGGACCTTTTATGTGAAGTTCACTGCAGTGCACCCTAGGGTGCCCCACTGCTTTGCTGACCAACATCCCAATGGCTTGTTTGTGTGTCTTTTTCCCTTAGACATTTATTTTTTTGAAAAATGGTCCTAAAAGATAGTCTCACTGAACACAAAAACATCTAGCAAAATGGCTATTTTTGAAACAAAAAACTAGACATTTTTCAAGTTTGAAAATGGCCATGTTCACTACTGGATTTTTGGCCATCCAAAATCAGATTTAGATGCCATATCGAAAATGCCTCGCCATATGATAGGCAGGGTCATTTTTAAAGCCCTTTCCATGAGTACAACCTTGTTCTACACCTGGAACTGGGTTCTCTGAGCATTACATGCACAATGCACAGGTAAAAGTAGACACAGTCCCCCTAATTCTATAATGTTGCATGCCCATATTTCTGACTAGCATACAATTTATAGAATAGTACCAGTTGTACACCTAGCTTATTTCCTTAATTAGATGCCAACTGACCTTAGGAACCAATAATGACCCTTAAGTGGTGTTAATTGGTGCTAATTGGCACTAATTTGTAATTACATGTGCAATTGCACTTAGATGCTATTTTATAATCTTAGCACCTAAATGCTATAGGGCCAGATTCTATATATGGCTCCTGAAAAATCCACGTGTAAAACATTTCCACCTAAATGTATGCTATAAGCGGCACCTAGATTTAGGCACAGTATATAGAATACGCTTAGTTGGTATCATAGCGCCTAAAACTACGTGCCTCCATTTACACAAACGAAAATATGGTGAAATCCCTGTGCGTAGATTTAGGTGCAGAGAAACATATTCTATAACAGTGCACATAAATTATGGAACATCCATGAAACACCCATTTCCATGCCCATAACCATGCCCCTTTTTGCCTGTGCACATTAAAATTTAGGTGTTACAGTGCTTTACTAATTATCCTTAGACAGTTGTGTGCATAAATTCTAATTATTGCATGTTAATTGCTGTTAACAATGCTGATTGGCTGGTTTAGCCAATTAAGTTACACACGTTGTTATAGAATACACTTGGATTTTGGTGTGGAATGCTAAGCGTGCTATATAAAATCTGTGAGGTAGTGTGCAACTACAAAGAGGGCGTGCAATGATTCCCATGAATGGGATGCAACCATACTGGGCTATAATCTTTTTAGGAAGGAAACGGAGGGCCGGAAAGATGGGGAAGTGGTACTATATGTGAAAAATAATATCAGACTGGCAGAAATGCAGGGAACCTGGAGAAAGGAAGAAGCTATATAGATCGTCCTGGAAAGAGAAGGTATATCGTGTATCTACATGGGTGTTATCTACAGACCACCAGCACAATTGAAGAAGCTGGACAAGGATCTGATTGAAGATACTCATAAGCTTGGAATGAAAGGGGAGTTGCTGCTGCTGTGTGGATTGGAATATTCCATCAGCAGAATTGGAAAGAAGCAAAGAGATCGTAGATGCCTGTCAAAGTGCTTTGCTCAGACAAATGGTGATGGGACCCAAGAGGGAAGAGGGTGACTCTGGATCTAGTGCTCACAAATGGAGGAAGTGTTTCCAATGTCCAGGTGGGTGCCCACCTAGGCACTAGTGATCATCACACAATTTGGTTTGATTTAAGAACAAAAGAGGAGTGCAGACACTCAGAACTTAAGTATTGGATTTCAAACATGCTGATTTTGGTAAAACGGGGGAATACCTGAAGAAGGAACTGACAACTTGGATAGGATAAGTGGAAAGGCAGTAGTCCAAGTTGAAAGCTACTATAAATATGACAGCAGATCTTTATATAAAGAAAGTATACAAAAACAAGAGAAACAGGAAGCCTATATGGTTTTCCAAACAAGTGGCCGAAAAAATAAGGCCAAAAGAGCCTGCATTCAAGAAATACAGAAGAACACAACAAGAGGATCATGGAAAAGATTACCAGATTAAATTCAAAGAAGCAAAGAGGGAAATACAGCTAGTGAAAACACAAGTGGAAGAAAAAATGCCTAAAGATGTAAAAGGAGGTGACACCTTTTTCAGATAATCAGGTAAAGGAGAAAAGCTAGGAATGGACTTGTAAGACTGAAAGATGTTGAGTACAGCTATGTGGAGAGTGGTGAGAATAAAGCGAATATGCTAAACAAATAGTTCTGGAGAAGGACTGTGGTAAGCTGTTGAGGATATATCTGGGAATGGAGTGTATATTGTACGGTTCACAGAAGAAATGTTTATAAACAACTTGAAAATCTGAAAGTGGACAAAGCTATGGGGCCAGATAGCATATGTTCCAGAATATGGAGGGAGCTCTGAGAAATCCTGGCGGGACCTCTTAAGGATCTATTTAATAAATCCTTAGAGACAGGAGGGGTTCCATGGGATTGGAGACAAACAGATATGGTCCCTTTTCACAAAAGCATGAACAGAGAAGCAGAGCTGCCAAGGAGGTCGATCCATTGAGCAGGAGATTTAGGGTCTGCTCCTAGCCACTCCACCCCACTCACATTTCTCCACCCCAGCATAGCTGATTTGCGGCAGCAGAAAATGCCTTCATTAATTGTCATCTCCTGCTGCCATGGGGCATAGGATCAGCAGTAGCATGAGATCAAGGAGGTTTAAGGTGCTTCCTGCTGTTGCTGGATGGGAGGCAACACAGCAGGAGATCCTAATTTCTCAGTGGGAAATGACCCGCGATAGTGGGAGTCTCCAACAGAAAGCAGGAGACTTGACAGATCTGGAGAAGAAGTGGGAAGCTAAAGGCTGGTAAAAATAATGGAGTCGCTGCTGGTGGAAAAGACAGTTAGCTTTCTAGAATCCAATGGGTTGTAAGATCCGAGGCAATTTGGCTTTGCCAAAGGAAAATCCTGTCAAATAAATCGGATTGATTTCTTTGACTAGGTGACCAAAGAACTGGATAAAGGACATATGCTAGATAGAATTGTTCTTGGATTTCAGCAAAGCCTTTGATATGGTTCCTCATAGAAGACTCTTGAATAAGCTGAGATGGCTGAACTTAGGACTCAATGTGGTGAATTGGATTGAAAACTGGTTAACCTACAGGCATGAGAGGGTGGTAGTAAATGGAATTCGCTCAGAGGAAAGGAAGGTCAGTAATGGAGTGCCTCAAGGGTCGGTACTGGGGCTTATTCTGTTTAATATATTTGAGAGAGAGATTGCTGAAGGGTTAGAAGGAAAATTTGCTTTTTTTGCAGATGACACAAAGATAGCCAATAGAGTTGATACTCTGGAGGGAGTAGAAACCAGTCTGGCAGTTAAAATTTAATGGAAGAAGTGTAGAGTGATGCACTTGGGGTGTAGAAATCTAAAGGAGATGCATGTGATAGGAGGAGAAAGATTGATAAGCACAGCTTAGGACAGAGACCTTGGGGTGATCGTGTCTGAGAATCTCAAGGTGACAAAACAATGTGATAAGGCAGTGGCTATAGCCAGAAGAATGCTAGGCTCAATAGAAGGGAGTATAACCAGCAGAAGAAAGGAGGTGTTGATGATCCTGTACAAGTCATTGGTGAGGCCCTACGTGGGGTATTGTGTTCAGTTTTGGAGGTTGCATCTTGCTAAGGACGTAAAAAGAGTTGAAACAGTTCAGAGAAAAGCAACGAAAATGGTATGGGGTTTGCAACACAAGATGTATGAGGAGAGACTTGATAACCTGAAGATGTACACCCTAGAGGAAAGGAGAGATAGGGGTGATATGAGGCAGACATTCAAATATTTGAAAGGTATTAATATGCAAACAGACCTTTTCCAGAGGAAGAAAGGTGGTAGAACTAGAGGACATGAATTTAGATTGCAAGGGGATGACTCTGGAGTAACATCAGGAAGTACATTTTCATGGAGAGGATGGTAGATGCCTGGAATACCCTCCCATGGGAAGTGGTAGAGATGAAAACAGTAACAGAATTCAAAAATGTGTGGGATAAACATAAAGGAATCCTATATGGAAGGCATGGAACCAAACAAGCTCAGCGGTGATTACATGGCAACACCAGTAATTGAGAAGCAAAGCCAGTGCTAGGCAGACTTCTACGGTCTGTTCCATGATCATGGATGGTGTGATTTGGATGGGCTGGAGTGGGCTTCCATGACAACTTCAGTAGTTGGAGAACAAGGCCAGTGCTAGGCAGACTTATATGGTCCGTGCCCTGAAAATGGCAAACACAAATCAAGATCAATTATCACATCATACCTTATGCTATGAGTTTATCTTGTTGGGCAGATTGCATGGACCATACAAGTCTTTATCTGCCATCATCTACTATGTTACTCATGCTACATGGGTGGATCAGGGTTGTGTCTTGCAGTTGTGCGCAAGTAATGGAATACTGTCACGTGCACAATTGCCAACATCAGCACTAACATTTACACTAGCCATTGACATGGCGTAAGTGCTCACAACTAAAGTTAGGTGCACACATGCCTGCTTACATTCTATTCTATAAGGGGAATTTCGTGTGCATTTGCCATTATAGAATTGGCACTTACTGCCTATATTTTTCATGCCTAATTTTTGGTGCACTTTCTTGAATCTACCCTATTATTCCACAAAGTGCATACTTTTACCTGGCTTAGGAGGTGTTCCTGAAGAAGGGAAGTACACAAGTACTTTTAATTAAAACCACATGCATGCTTTTGTCCTTCTTCTAAAGTACCCACTTGAAAAAGCAGGTGCAAATTTGTTCATCAAATTTTCCTGGTGATCTTTGTGGCATTCTCTATGAGTACAACTCAAAGAAAATATTTCTTCACTCAATGTGTAATTAAACTCTGGAATTCATTGCCAGAGAATGTGGTAAAGGTGGTTAGCTTAGTGGGATTTAAAAAAGGTCTGGACAGCTTCCTAAAGGAAAAGTCCATAGCCATTATTAAATGGACTTGGGGAAAATCCACTGCTTATTTCTGGGATAAGCAGCATAAAATGTATTGAACTTTTTCATGATCTTGCCAGGTATTTGTGACCTGGATTGGAAACAGGATGCTGGACTTGATGGACCTTTGGTCTGTCCCAGTGTGGCAATACTTATGTACTTATGTGGGCTTTGTTGCACCTTATAATCAAAATACTCATGGTAAAGCAAACCTTGTAGTCCTACCATGGGGGTTTGCCTTGACAATCAAAGAAAAATGAAGCAGGTAATTTTGCTTTGATAATTGTCATAGGAAAAGTACATACACAGATTTGCATTGCTGTGTAGGATATTTTGCAAAGACAAAGGTGATTCGTGCAAGCTTCCCTGGGAATACCTCCTAAACCCCAAGGTTAAACTACAAGTTTACAGGATGGACAATCATCAAAACAAATCAAAAAGTCCATTTGCATAAAGGCCTTTCTTTATTGCCCTCCCTGTCCCTGAATTTACAAGATGCTTCTCCCATTCTGTGCCTGTGGGAAAAAGCACAGTAAATCAGGACCTAACTGCACAAGTTTTCAAGGGCAGGAGTCCACTTCATCGGAAGCATTTGATGAAATAGATTCTTGTCCTTGGAAGATTAAACCTCTATAAATCTGTTAGTTTTTGACGTGCCACCAGCCTGTTTATTCCTTTTGCTACTCAAACTAACACAGCTGCCCCTTGAAAGCTTTTTAGTAGCTCAGATACTGGCATGTTGAGAGCTGAAAAAAGGACTATAAGTAATCATTGCTTGCTATTGTCTACTGAAGGAACCAACTATCAAAAGAACATTTCAGATTTGATGAGAGGTGGATGTTCTTATAGCACTGATGTAAATAACTACTTACTGTGCCTGATTGTAACTTACCTTGAGAACTGGATTTCAAAAGGCAAGTAATTAAACTCCTGAAAGAAGAAAAATCTGAATTATAATAAATTGTTATTATTCCATATCTGGAACAAAACAGAGATTGTTCAAATAAGAGAACACCCTCTGGTGGTAATGAAACAAGCCAAGGGTTACTGCTCATGGGCAGTTTAAGTTCTTTAGTTTTCTAAACTATGTGTGGGAGTAGCCCACAATAGTTACAGAATAGGCCAGAGTAGTATATGCCGGGTAGGCCTCTGGTTGTCCTCTCAGGGAGGAATATGAAAAAGGAAGACTAGAGATCAGGCTTTTTCAGTGGCAAGCCCAAAACTGTGGAATGGACTCCCTACAATGCTCAGACATCAGTTGGACTACAAGGGTTTCCTTAATGAGTTGGCTCTTTCATTGAGGGTCACGTCAAGTTGAAGGATTATATTGTATAGATACTGTGTATCTATTTTGTGGAATTCAGGATTTAATGCAAGTAGTAACTGTGTTGGGTCCACTTGTCAACAGTGATCATGAACTAGATTGAAGACACAATGGAAATCTACTGCATCAGTATTTAACTTTCAAAAGGGAAGCTATGATAAATAAGGAAAATTGATTTAAAAAAGGAGCATCTGAAAAACTAAAGAGCTTAAGGGGTCCTGTGACTAAGCTGCGTTAAGCACTAATTCATATTTATCACAGAAAAAAATGGCTTACTGTAGGTCACACTGAGGCATCCCTCATTAATTTTTGGATGTGTGCATGCTACCCACATTCTACAAAATGAAATGTATTTTTTTAGCACTAGGTGCAGATCTTGGGGTGGACAGTGGGTGTATTCTGCGTGAATTGGTTATTGTAGTGACATAACTGTACACTAACCCATTAGTGCATGCTTAGTGCGTGAGACCTTACCGCCTACAAAATGGGTGACGGTAGGGACTCACACACTAATGCCCACAAGGTAATGAGAAAATTAGTACGTGACCATTAATGGAGAAAATAGAAAAATTTGCCATTTTATCCCAGTGGTTAAAAATGTCCTTAAAGTGCAGGAATGATCCATATAAGAATGCACTAAGGCCATTCTTTACCGCAGTATGGTAAAATGACCCCTAAATCAGGTGTGGATATTGTTTAAAAATACCATCTTGGAAGCTCAGACCAGATGTTTTCCATGTATTAAAAATGGCGGAAGGAAGGCCAAACAGCCAACATGGTTAAAAGGTGAGGTGAAAAAAGCTGCTAGACCCATAAGAACATCTTTAAAAAAGGGAAAAACATCCAAATGAAGAAAATAGGAAGCAGCATAAACATTGACAAGTTAGAGTTAGAATACTGATAAAAAAGACTAACCCCCCCCCCCCCCCCCCCCAATATTCAAAATCATTTAACCAGCCAGGAATGGCACCTGGCTGGTTAAATGATACTTAGCTAGCTATCCAGCAATATTCAGTGGGAGATAGCCAGCAATCTCCCGCTGAATATCGCTGGTTAGCAGCAAGCCGGTTATTTTCCATGATATAACCGGCTATCTGCCAATTTTTAGTATGGGTTTGGTGGCCATTTTTGGCCGCATGAATAACTGGAATATCTTTGGCCGGTTTGAATTTAACTGGCCAGTGCTGAATACTGGCTGTCTAAAAGTTAACCAGATATTCAGTGCCGGTCATTGGAAACAGCCCGACATTGACTATCCAGCATTAGTGCCGACTGCGGGAGGTAGCTGGTAAAAGTAGTTAGCATATCTGGATTTAAAACATGTTTGCACAAATTACTGGATGTGAAGTTTACAAACCAGTGATTCACAAACCTGGTCCTAGAGGCACCCCAGCCAGTTAGGTTTTCAGGATATCCACAAGGAATATCCATGAGAGAGATTTGCAAGCACTGCCTCCACTGCATGCAAATCCCTTTCATGAATACTTATTCTGGATATCCTGAAAACCTAACTGGCTGGGATGCCTCCAGAACCAGGTTTGGGAAACACTTTCATAAACTGTTATTAAGGTAGAGCTGGGGAAAGCCACTGCTTATCCCTGGGAGTAAACAGCATGAAACCTTGCTATTTTTGGAGATTCTGCCAGGTACTTGTGGCCTAGATTTGTCACTATTAGACCTTTGGTCTGGCCCAGTATGGTAATTCTTATCTTCTTATGTATTTATTGTGTACTATTTAGTTTGTTTTATTGATTGTACTCTACCTTGGCCAGTTCATAGAACCGAGAAGATGGTTTATAAATTACTAAATTGTAAGAGAAGTTTTTATTAACAGGATAAATAGACATATAAGCAGTTTAACATGCACAGGGAAATGCAAATCATGTATACGTCCCTGGTACGGAAGCCCTAGTAGCTCAAAACAGTATCGACTAGGTCAATATAGTCAAGCACAGTGATATGAAACATGGTTCCAACAAATGCAAATTGTCAGTTATAATTATGCACAGGCAGCTCCTTGTGACTCTGGGCAAGTCACTTAACCCTCCATTGCCTGCCGCATTGAGCCTTCCATGAGTGGGAAAAGTGTGGGGTACAAATGTAACTAAAATTATATATATATATTCAGTTTGACTTGTTTTTATTATTTTTGCAATGTGCACTGTTTGGGCAAACAGGGTAAATTCAGGTCTTAGCCCTGTTGGGAAGCCCGTGATATATGCTGGGACATTTATTAAGAGAATAGAAACAGTTCAAAGTGACTTGAACATGAAGATTAAATCTCATCTACACAGTTTGTGGCTTATCCTGTAGGGCATGAGGATGCTCTTCTCAGTCTCTCCCCCTATGTATTACATCATCAGGTTTCTGCTAATTGGGCTCTGACTGCAGCAAGCAAAGGAGAATTTCATGCATGGTTAGATTTCATTTGCTTTACCTGGAAATGGTGCAAGGAGAGAGAACATGATTAATGGTCTTAATGTTTTTTTTAACACAGAGCACAGGCAAAGTGACTGCCTTTAGGAAAGATATTATCAGGAAAGTGTGTTTATGCATGTGTCATACTTATAGAAACCATTCAACAAATGCTCCTCGCAGTATCTCCACAGGACAAAGCTGTAATTCATAGTGCTTTAGTATTATGCTAAATTTAATTTTAATTATTACAGTTGTTACATAGAACCCTGTGCAGAGTGCCTTCTAAAGAACTTGGTAACAAAGCAATATCAGCAGTAGAGAGCTAAGCAATATGAAATAAATACAGTGGATTAAAACCTGCAGCCACTTTAAGTACATAACTAGATATTTTTTTTCTAAAATTATGGCCCAGAAAATGGATAATGTTTGGCCATTTAAATCAGTAACAGTCAAAAGTCATACTTTTTTGTTGGAGGTTGGGGGATTCCAGAGATGGTTAAAAACGTTATCTGCCTAGGTGGCAAAATTCAGCTGCTAGAGAATTAACATATCTAGGTCTGGCATCAATTACAGCTATAACTTTATATGAAGTTATTCACTTATATGTGCATATAGAACAGCAACATTTATATATTTATCATCACAGAATGTACATATACTCCACAGATTCTATAAATGCCTTTGTATTGCTCCATGGTGCGACTGCACCTCGAATATTGTGTTCAATTCTGGTCACCGCACCTCAAAAATGATATAGTGGAATTAGAAAAGATGCAGAGAAGGGTGATGAAAATGATAAAGGGGATAGGATGACTTCCCTATGAGCACCTAAGATGGCCGCCACTAAGTGGGATGCTTAACGGTCTGCTCCGGGCACAACAATACTCATCCGGTGCTTAGTTGCGATCTGACCTGTTTTTCGCTCAGCAGTCCTGCCTTAGTATAATGGTCGAAAGTGACACATTTATTACTGCTTAATTGTTAATATGGATAATCGATAATCAATTTAAGTTGTTATTTTCAAATTTCTTAATCATCTCTTTTTGAGTTGTAAAATTTATAAATGAAAAAAAATATAATAAAAAAAAAGGGGAAGTTAAAATCTCCTAAAATTCAAAAGCACGGTGGCACAGCAAGAGATTTGACAATATTTTTACCTGATCCCTAAGAGAATTGTCAAGGTTCCAATTTCTTTTGCTTGCCAAAGCTGATTAGAAGGCCTTCACAACTCAGTAACTGGGTCAGCTTCAACCAAGCACCACCCAGGATTGTGTACTAATAAACAGTAGGGATGGAGAGTCCAACATTTTTAATTCATTTGGTTTCTCCTTTCTTTTGCAGCACTACTCATTTTGTTTTGTTTTGGTTAGTCTACATTTTCATTTTGGCAGCAATGTCATTGAGTGCACCCGCTTTACAAATCATGCACAGTATTTGCAAAGAAAGTGCACTCTTTGCAAAGACTACACACTATTGAGGGAATTCTATATATGGTGCCAAATATTAGGCACTTCTGTGCCAAATGTTTGGTGAGGAAAAGCATTCTAATGGATGCAAATTGCCGAAATGAGGCAGAAATGGCAGATTCACGCAAAAGCACTTATACGCCTATTTATAGAATAACACCTACGCGTTTCTGCATGGCTCTGCAAAGGGGGCATGGCCATGGGAGGGCATGGGTGGGTCAGGAGTGTTCCTTTAAAATGCATGCAGTGTTATAGTATATTCTGGTTCTGCACCCAAATTGCACACCACGATTTACACCTGGTTTCAGTTGGTGTAACTCCATGCACCCAAAATTGAGCACAGATCCCAGCTACATGCCATTCTATAAAGGGTGCCAATCCCAGGATGCGTATTATAAAATACCATTCAGTGCAGGTTTTTTTTTTAATGCCAAATTTTGAGCACCATTTACTGAATATAGCTTTATGTGGAAAGAGGATGCACTCTTTCCTGATAGTGCATGCATGCATTATCGGGAAAGAGTATGCCCTCTTTGCAAGTACTGTGCATTATTTGTGGCAAATGAAACACAAAATGTCATGTTTTTTTAATATCCGTTATCATTTTTTAAAGACATGGCATACGTCATTGGCATTTCCTATATCATTGCAAATGACAGCCCATCCCCTAAAACACCTACAAATTCTCAGCTGTTTGTAGCCACCTAGAGATTACCCATAACAATGCGTGCCATATTTTGGCATTGTGTACCATGTGCACTGTGGCCACTGGGTAAATATGCATCTTCTGTCTACATGTATTACAGGATGTTTGTGTTCCTGGACAGTAGAACACCATAGTGGAAAAACAAAAACTGTACCAAAACAGACCCTGCTGAAATAAAGAGGAATGATTAGACAAACCAGAAATGGTAATCAATTCAGTTTGCTTTTTTTCATTCCTATCTCCTGCATGCTCAGTGTTTTCTGTGTATATGCCAGTGCCAGCAGGTAGCTATCCTGAATACATAATCTAGCTGCACTGTATGACCAGGAAAATGTTTTGATTTTTAAATATCTCCAGCTCCCCATGAAGACTTGAAAATGTCGGCCCCTCAAAGCTCTTCCGACACCTCAGGCAATTAACCCAGTCAGCAGCACCTTGACAGGAGGCCTTTGTTAGATCCCTTCTGCTTCTGACCTGGTGGTGAGGAATATTTACAGTAGAAGGATTGGAGCATGTCTTAAGGTCTCAGTTTGCACAACTCAGACAGAAGAGGAGATAGAGAATAAATATTAAGGTTTTTATATTACCCTTCTTTGGAAGACTTTGGAATTTTTTGAGATAGGAATACTACTGAGCTGTTACTGAAGAATATTAATGTAAATAAAGTCTGGAGACTATTAGCATATGCGGCTGTAACTGGAAAAATACCTGTTTCAAAAATCAAGTTCTTTTTTTTATGCAATATTTAATATAAAAAAAAAACATTTTATTGAAAGAAAACGTATTTATTTTGTAACCCCTACTAAGCTGGGGACCTTTAGTACAGCAACTTTCTGCTGTACAGATGGCCAGGGGCACAACTTCATGGAGGTAATACTGAGGGGCATAATCGAACGTCGCCGGCCAAATAGATCTATGTTGGCGGCGGCGCTACAGCTGGCCGGAACCGTATTATCAAAAAAGATGGCCGGCCATCTTTTTTTTTTCATAATACGGTTTAGCCCGGCCAAATGCCATGGAGTTCGCCGGGTTTGAGATGGCCGGGTTTGTTTTTCAGCGATAATGAAAAGTTATGTCGGCCATCTCAAACCCCGGACAAATTCAGGACACCAACCAGCCACCCTAGGGGTCAGTGTGCTGGACTTCAGAAAAGCTCCCACGTGCATAGCTCCC
Source organism: Microcaecilia unicolor (assembly GCF_901765095.1). Lineage (NCBI taxonomy): Eukaryota > Metazoa > Chordata > Amphibia > Gymnophiona > Siphonopidae > Microcaecilia > Microcaecilia unicolor. The sequence continues at coordinate 83,118,501 of NC_044037.1, read as the reverse complement.
TTACTTTGGGAGCTGAGCCCCCCAAACCCACTACCCACAAATGTACTGCACCCTCTAGGACTTATTGCTGCTGTATAACTTTGGCACACCAGTTCACACCTGAAGACTAATCTCTCTGAAAAAGTCCTTTCTTGAAATAACCACGTTTACTCACAGTTAACTGCAGATCAGAGGTTGTGCCCCACTGGCAAAGAGTCCCCTGGTACTAAGATTAGCAGTGGCACAATGGTGTACAATACCCTCTTTCAGCACCATGCAAGGTAAGAACAACGTTCTCTAACGTGGGTAACACAGGAAAGGGAACTAAAACTGGCTTACAAAAATGGCCACTACCGCATGGACTACAACAGCAAACAAAACAGGGCACACTCTGACCCAGTTAGCAGGGGGGAAAAGCACCATGGGAGTAGAGCCCAGTACCCTACACCCACCACAATGCATTGCTAATGTGACTCTGCAGGGCACCTAACAGAAAAGGTGTCACACTCACCCGAGAGCCACATCGCAACCAGGGAAAGGCTATCGGAGGATACAACACATTCTGCTGTCATGGAGGTGGGTATGGCATTTGAGGCTGGCATACAGGCTGGCAAAAAAGGTTTTTAGTTTTATTTTTTTAGTTTGGAAGGGGATTGGTGACCACTGGGGGAGTATGGGGAGGTCATCCCCCATTCCCTCCAGTGGTCATCTGGTCAGTTGGGGCACCTTTTTGAGGCTTGGTCGTGAAAATAAAAGGACCAAGTAAAGCCGGCGAAATACTTCTTAACGCCGTTTTTTTTTCATTATCGACGAAAGCCGGCCATCTGGTAGCCACGCCCATGCCTGCCGATGTCCCACCTTCACTAATCTACCGACACGCCCCCTTGAACTTTCGCTGGCGAAGTGACGGGAAAGCGGCAATGCAGTCAAAAATGCCGCTTTCGATTATACCGATTTCGCCGCTTTTAAAAAATCGCTGGCCATCTCCCGATTTGTGTCGGAAGATGGCTGGCGATCACTTTCGATTATAAGCTGGACTGTAACTTTCAGATTTAGCACTCTCAGATTTTCAGGGTTCTAGGTTGAAGCCTGTTAAATTGAGAGACCTTTACCATTGGGATCAATATTCCCTCCTCCACTAATATTCACTTTCATTAACTTAAATCCAAGACATTACTGATGTAATGGAGGTTTGTAGTATTTGGTATGCAGTCACCTACAGGCTTATGTTCGAAAGAGAAGGGCGCCCATCTTTCGACACAAATCGCAAGATGGGTGTCCTTTTCACAGGTTCGCCTAAATCAGCATAATCGAAAGCCAATTGCTTTCCATCGCGGGGATGACCAAAGTTCACGGGGGTGTGTCGGAAGCGTAGCGTAGCGAAGGCGGGACTGGGGCATGCCTAACACATGGGTGTCCTCGACCGATAATGGAAAAAAGAAGGGCGTCCCTGACTAAAACGTGGATGATTTTACCTGGTCCTTTTTTCCTTTGACCAAGGCACAAAAATGTGCCCTAAATGACCAGATGGCCACCAGAGTGAATCGGGGATGACCTCCCCACTCCCCCAGTGGTCACTAACCCCCTCCCACCCTCAAAAAAATTAAAAAAATATTTTTCCAGCCTCTATGCCAGCCTCAAATATCACACCCAGCTCCATGACAGCAGTATGCAGGTCTCTGGAGCATTTTTAGTGGGTGCAGTGCACTTCACCCAATCGGACCCAGGCCCATCCCCCCTACCTGTGGAGTGGAATAGGTAGATGTGATTTGCTTTTTACTCTTTCAAAAAATACTAGGACTAGGGGGCAGGCTATGAAAGTACAAAATAGTAATTTTAAAATGAATTGGAGAAAATATTTTTTCACTAAATGTGTAATTAAACTCTGGAATTCGTTGTCAGAGAATATGGTAAAAGCAGTTAGCTTAGTGGGGTTTGAAAAAGATTTGGAAGGCTTCCTAAAAGAAAAGTCCATAAGCCAATATTAAGATGGACCTGGGAAAAATCCACTGCTTATTTCTAGGATAAGCGGCATAAAACGTATTGTACTGTTTTGGGATCTTGCTAGGTACTTGTAACCTGGTTTGGCAACTGTTGGAAACAGGATGCTGGGCTTGATGGAAACTTCGGTCTGTCCCAGTATGGCAATACTTATGTACTTACTGTATGACTCTGAGACTCAGATGCAGGTTGTGGAAATCAGGATAAGTTGAGGTATATGTAAATCCTCAGGAACCCTATAGGTATAGACAGTAGGGCATTCCATAGTTTTGTTCCTTGATATGAGAAGCCTGCTGAGTGAATGGTCTTGTATATTAGGTTCAGGCATTTTGTGTAGTGGAGGTTCAGGTATATGCGGGCTCCAGCTTTTACATTCCTAAGTGGAAGGGCAATTAGGTCTATCATGTAGGCTGGGATTATACCAAAGATTATTCAGTAGACCGGGATGCATATTTTGAAAGAGATATGCTCCTTAATTGGGAGCCAGTGGAGCATTTGTAATGGACCTGCCTTATTGTAGCATGATCTTCTTAGTATTAATCTTGCTGCTGTGTTCTGTGCAGTTTCAAGTTTTTTCAAGATTTCTTCTTTTCAGCTGGTGTATATTCCGTTGCAGTAGTTCATGTGTGTTAGGACCATCGACTGTACTAGCATGGAAAAATGTCTCTGGGAAAGCAATTCCTTATCCTTCTTAGTTTCAAAGAATTTGAAACATCCTAATTGTAAAAATTCTTGTCTGATTTTTTAGGGTGAGCTTATGATCTAACGTAACCCCTAGGACCTTTAGATTATTTGAGATTAAGTGCCTATTTATTTGATTATAAAACATTTAAGGTTGATTATTTAGGTGCCCTTTTATTAAAATGTGCAGTTATCGCAGCTTAATGTGGGATTTTGCCATGTGGTAGCTGCAAATTTTGGAGCCCTTTTACTAACGCTTAGTGTGTACTAATCTCCATGAGGCCCACAGGTATAAAAGTTGCAGAATAGCTAAGTGATTAGAGCACTCTTGACACCCAGAGGTACAGCGTTCAAATCCCACTGCTGCTTTTTGTGATGTTGAGCAAATCACTTAATCCTCCATTGCTTCAGGTACAAGCTTAGATTATGAACCCTCTAGGGATAAAGAAATATCCAGTGTATCTGAATGCAATTCACCTTGAGCTGCTGCTACTGAAAAGGTGTGAGCAAAATCCAAATAAATAGAACATGCAGCATTTAGCACATGCTAATTCCTTTAGTGCATGTTAAGCTTTAGTAAATGTGCCCCTTTATGTAGCATCTTTTGGGGGTAATTCCCACTATTTTTATTGCAGGCCATGTATTGATGATCCCATTAGCATGTAGTACCTGCTGAGCGATAACAAGGAGGAAGTAATGATCCTGCATTAACTGTGTTAGTCAGGTAGTACATGGTAAGTGTAACACAATAGCTGCCTAATGTTTCTATGAACATTCTCTGCCTATGCAATGCCCCCTGGGAAAAAAGTCTTAAAATGCAGTAATGTGCAGTTTAATGCATGGAATATTGATATGCACTACAGGCATAAAGTACTCCCAGACTTTACATATATACATGCTTTTCTTGAAAGGTGCACCTGTATTTTTCAGCATGTAGTTAATCCTCAGATATAGCAGATGCAGATCAAATGAATAATTTGGCTTGTTCCTGTGCATCCTCTGTGTTGTTTCTCTTTCAAAATTCAGTATGAGGTTTGTGAATATAAAAATACCTATGCATCTCACAGTAAGACAGCTTAGTTAAAACTTCCTCTGTTACAGGTTTCTGGTCCAGTAGCAGATATTTTTTTGCTGTTATAACTCCTGTTCCACAAGAGATTATATGGAGATTTTCCTGCTCATTATTTTGTGAGAAGTATTTTAATATTTTCTGTCACCTTTGGGGACCTATAGATCTCTTATGGTTTTGTAGTTTGCGCAGTACAGAAGGAAACACAATTCTGCTTCTACAGTGTGTACACATACACAATTCTGCTTCATGGGGTTTCTATTTCAGCTTTCGGCTGTACATTTCCTTTTTCAATTTGTGATCATCTAAGTCTGTATCTAGCGAGTATTCGTGATTTGCCTGTGTGGAATTCATTGCAAGAGAATGTGGTAAAAGCAGCTAGCTTAGCGGGGTTTAAAAATGGGTTGGATAATTTCCTATAAGAAAAGTCTATAAGCCATTATTAAGATGGACTTGGGAAAATCTACTGCATATTCTAGGATAAGCAGCATAAAATCTGTTTTGCTGTTCTGGGACTATTGCCAGGTACTTGTGACCTGGATTGACCACTGTTGGAAGCAGGATACTGGTCTTGATGGATCTTCAGTTTTTCCCAGTATGGCAATGCTTATGTTCTTATGAGATATTCTGCTAGTATGTAGTTTCTGTGTATGGAAGTCTAAATTCTTTTATTTCCCAATTTCACTTTCTGTTAAACATGTCCTACTGCAGTATGTGCAGCCCATGCCACTCCTTGTGTGTGTGAGTGAGACTAACAAGTTAGTTACTTCTTCCATTAAAGGCCTGGTTGAAGAGTCAAACTTTCACCTACTTCCTTAAGTAGAGATAGTTTTGTGTTAAGTGGATCCTTTCAGGTAGTGCACTCCAGAGCGTGGGGGCTACTCCAGAGAAGGCTTGCTTGTGGGTATCACATCATGTAATGTCTTCTGGAGAGGGTGTGGTTAGTGATAGTCCTTGAGAGGACTTTAGTATCCTAGGCAGTGTGTAGAGGATCATCCTATTCTTCAGATACTCTGGGCCATTTCCTTTAAGGACCTTGAAGATCAGACACAGAGATTTAAATTTATACCTGTATTGTACTGGTAGCCAATGAAGTTTTTGCAAAAATGGTGTTATGTGGTCACGTCGCTTGTAACCTTCTATGAGTCTTGCTGCAGCATTCTGAATTAGTTGGAACTGGTGCACCCACCTCCCCGCTCCCCCCGTTTTCTATTTCTGTTGATGGCTCTCTCATTCTCCCTGTCTCCTCAGCTTGAAACCTTGGGGTCATCTTTGACTCTTCTCTCTCCTTCTCTGCTCATATCCAGCAGATTGCCAAGACCTGTCGTTTCTTTCTTTACAACATTTGTAAAATCCGCCCCTTTCTTTCCGAGCACTCTACCAAAACCCTCATCCACACCCTTGTCACCTCTCATTTAGACTACTGCAATCTGCTTTTTGCTGGCCTCCCACTTAGTCACCTCTCCCCTCTCCAGTTGGTTCAAAACTCTGCTGCCTGTCTCGTCTTCCGCCAGGGTCGCTTTACTCATACTACCCCTCTCCTCAAGACCCTTCACTGGCTCCCTATCCGTTTTCGCATCCTGTTCAAACTTCTTCTACTAACCTATAAATGTACTCACTCTGCTGCTCCCCAGTATCTCTCTACACTCGGCCTTCCCTACACCCCTTCCCGTGCACTCCGCTCCATGGATAAATCCTTCTTATCTGTTCCCTTCTCCACTACTGCCAACTCCAGACTTCGCGCCTTCTGTCTCGCTGCACCCTACGCCTGGAATAAACTTCCTGAGCCCCTACGTCTTGCCCCATCCTTGGCCACCTTTAAATCTAGACTGAAAGCCCACCTCTTTAACATTGCTTTTGACTCGTAACCACTTGTAACCACTCGCCTCCACCTACCCTCCTCTCTTCCTTCCCGTTCAAATTAATTGATTTGATTTGCTTACTTTATTTATTTTTTGTCTATTAGATTGTAAGCTCTTTGAGCAGGGACTGTCTTTCTTCTATGTTTGTGCAGCGCTGCGTATGCCTTGTTTGTAGCGCTATAGAAATGTTAAATAGTAGTAGTAATCATTGTATAGTGCATTGCAGTAATCCAGTCTTGATGTTATCATGGCATGCACAACTGGGATAAGATTTACCTTCTTGCAGCATAACTGTCACAAATATTAGAAGTAGCTCTTGAAGGTTGCTTGGATTTGGGGAATAAGAGTAAGTGTTGAATCTAACTGCATTTTGAGGTTCCTGACTTGTGATTTGAGGGGGAGTTTGTACTTCCCAAAAAAGATGTTGATGTCAGGTGTGTATCCACTTGTGTTAGGGACCCAGAGAAGCTTGGTTTTACTTGGGTTCAGGCATAGTTTGTTGTGTTTAGCCCATTCTTGAATTGATGTTAGACAGGTAATCAGTTTATTCAAGGCTGTAGGTAAGTCAGGTTCAATGGGTATGAATAGCTGCACATCATCCGCATAGATGTAGAACAGAGGAAAAATAAACGTAACACAAGATCCGTATTCTGCCCAAATGAGTAGCACTATGTGATGACATAGTATAATGTAAAGCTCTACTTTTTTATCGTCTCTATCGGCAGGAAATGCGAGCAACTGTTTCTACAAGTTTCATCTGTGAAATATGAGATACTATTAACTCTGTAATGTGTAACAATATACCAGTGCTCTGTGGCTGATGAAATAACTAGCACTGCTACAACAGCTTAGATGACCACATGCAAAGCTAAACATTAAATAAATAAAATGCAAATTATATTTTCCAAGGCTCTGCTGTTGTACCTTGCCTACGGATGCTATAGAGTAGAAATTGCAGTAAATCTCCATTGCAAAACTGTGACCAACTGCAGTTTAAAAAGGTACTGTAGGCATTAGTTATGAAAAATAAGGTTAGCTTTTGAATAAGTAATAAGCTGGGGTCTGGGAACAATTTAAAAAAAAATTTGACTCCCTCTGGAGGGTGCTTTGGAAATGTGTTCTTAGTTTATAAATGATTTGGCAGTGCAAAATTTAACAAATTCTGGCTTCTGCCATAGTAAGCAGATTTGATGACAATGGATTGGCACAGGGATACAGAGGATTACACTTCTGCAGTGTGTAGCTAGCTTCAAGCTCATGCCAGGCCTGGTATTTGAAAACCATTGCCATAGGCTGATGTTCTTTAGTCAAGGATTGGGCTTTTGGTAAATGAGTGATAAATTAGAACATTTTCAGGTAAAAGCAATGAATGTTAATTTCAGTGCACAAATTGCCTATTGAATGTCTGCAGTGTCACTTCTGTGGTGCTCAGTGTGGATTCAGCACTAAGGCAGTGTGAATCTGTTGTAACCTAAATATGCATTTAGTACTGGCTTCCATTTTAGTATATTCTACCATGGTGCCCATACATCAAACCCAATCAGATGCCACCTGCCTAATTAAGAATTCCCAAGCACTCCTTGATATATTATCTGCATTGTTTACTCTTTGACACAGTGCAAGTGTTCAGGCAAGAACTAACATAAAATCTGAAACAATGAGATTATTTTCAGTATAACCTGGCAGAGAAGTGAGGCTCATTCCTGTGATGGCATGTGCAAAACTAATCTATTTGGAGACATTGCTTTGATGGGAAAAAGCACTATGGGGTAGAGGCTGACTGAAACCAGGCTTTTCAGTTTTGGCCACAACCATCTGCAGCTGAAATGTGCCACTCAGTTTTGACTGAAACTGCAGTCAAAACTGAAACTGGTCAGGCCCTGTCCCCCAAACATCATCCACTCCCTTCCCCTTCAACCAGACAGATCCTCCCCCCCCCACCACCACCACCACTGCTACCACCACCAAACAGAGACTTTCTTCCCCCCTTCCACAACCAAACAAAACTCCTCCTGGACCCTTCCATCAGCCCCCCCCCCCTTCAGATCTACCTTAAACCCTGGTGGTCTAGTGACCTAACTGGAGCAGAAGAGATCCACAGTCGCTCCTGCCGCTGCTGTCTCCACTGTCAAAATGCCTGCTGAGACCTCCAGTGGCAGTCTCATGACAATGTTGCTGAAGGTCATAGCAGCCATTTTGAGATTGGAACTGGCATAGGCAGAAATGACTGTGAATCATTCCTTCCTATGCTGGTTCCAATCTTAAAATGGCCACTGTGGTCTTCAGCAGCAGTGTCATGGGACTGCCATTTGAGGTCTCAGCACACATTTTGACAGCGGAGATGGCAGGGGCAGGAGCGACTGTGGATCACTCCTGCCCCGGTTAGGCCACTAAACAATCATGGCTCCTAAGATAGGCCTAGGGAAGACCTAGGGGTGGTAGAAGGGCATTGGTGAATTTGGTCAGGGGGCAGAGAGTGGGTGGTGGTTTTGGTCGGAGGAGTTTTGGTTTCAGTCAAAAATACATGGCATTTTCGGCCGAAACAGAAACATGTCTGAATTGGAATTTAGGGCCGGTTTTGGCATTGAAGCCAAAACTGAAACCAAAATTCTGTTAGCCTCTACTATGGAATAATTCTATAAAATAGGTGCTAACATCTATGCATGCATTATGCACATAAACGTTTAGAATACTAGCATATAAATGTGTATGCTATAAAATTATTCCCATAAAGTCCAGCTTCACATACATCTTAATAACTTATTTATTTGCAAACTGATAAAACATAGTCTTATGTGTAAACCAGTGCCATAACTTCAGTTCTGTCTTCAGAGCCTCTTTGCCCTATAGTTACACAGATCCCATAGATTCCTTAGCTTTAAGACCGTCTGCAAGCTCCACAATGCCCAGTATCTACAACTCTCTGCTTGTTTGGATCCTTAAGTTTCCCCGCAATACCAGTGTCCCAAGCCCATTGCCATCTATATTTCTAGATTTTTAGGCTTCCAGTGGATACTCTTTTCCTATACAAAGTCAGCCTCCTGCTTAATAACACTCAGCCTCTGTTTCTGACAACCTATCAGCTAAGGTTTAATCTGTCTTTGGCCTGTGCTTTCATCATGAGTCCTGAAAAGATATAAAAACATATATTGTATTCATTTTTATTTTCATCATTGTTTTCATTTTCACTCATTTTTGATTCACTTATTTACAAGTTTTTATATCTGTTAGACTCCTGATGAAGGCACAGGTGAGACAGACCATTTAGAGTCCTTGCATCAGTGGATGATAGCCCTATCTTGATTCTGTATTGCTTGTGGGTGCCTATAATAAAGATCCGAACAGCACCTCATTGTCTTGGTCTTTCCCACTCCTCTGTTTTGGCTTTGCTGACTGCATGGGACTGCTTGTCTTTTTTTTTGTGTGTGTTGGAGTTCCTATGTAGTACATTCAGCTCCAGATGCAAAAGGTGCATTGGATCTAACCCAGGGCATTCCTTATTTCATGCATCTATAAATGGAAAACCTAGAATGGGACTCGCGTCACTTATAGCAGCAATTGTATGGTTTGCCTACATTCCACAAAAGATTTTACAGAAAGAAAAAGAACACATGGATGGGGCATTTTCAAAAGAACATTCAAGTCAGAATTGGGACGTCCTACTCATAACATCCATAAAAACTATCTCACAGCCATTTTCTAATAGGAAAAATGTTGAGATTTCCTGTTTGAAAATATGAGAGAAGGATGTTCTTGTGCTGAAAATGTCCAAAATGAACAGCCATTTCCCAAAATGAAACATCCAAAATGTGAACTCCAAAAAAGCAGGCACAAAAATATCTGTCTGGAATCATTTGTACAAAAATGGCCACACAGATGTCCCTGCAGAACAGAGGGGCAGCCTAGTGGTCAGTGCAGTGGATTTTAAATAACGGGACCCAGGTACAAATCCTACCTTAATTTTGTTATATGTTATTGTGAATCCTGCAGGAACAGATAAAAACCTACTGTACCTAAAGGTACACCACTGCAATAGCCATCATGCTTGCAGATGTCTTAGAAATTCAGGTACAATCGGAATTTCTATGTTGCAGGAGGACTCTAATATTCATACAGAAATGAAAGAGTTAAAGTGGGAGTTGCATCTGAGTTCTGTTGTCAAAGTTCACTGTACTGATGCTGGGATACTCCTTACATATGCTTTCTGCTCTATTAGAATGGCAGCTAATAGGTACTGCAGCTCCTCAGTACCTCTCCACTCTCATCTCTCCCTACATTCCCTCCCTGGAACACCATTCACTGGGTAAATCTCATCTGCACCCTTCTCCTCCACTGCTAACTCCAGACTCCGTTCTTTTTATCTTGCCTCACTATATGCCTGGAATAGACTTCCTGAGCCGGTACGTCAAGCTCCATCTCTGGCCGTCTTCAAATCTAAGCTAAAAGCCCACCTTTTTGATGCTGCTTTTAACTCCTAACCCTTATTCACTTGTTCAGAACCCTTATTTTATCATCCTCACTTTAATATTCCCTTCTCTTGTTTGTCCTGTTTGTCTGACCTACTTAGATTGTAAGCTCTGTCGAGCAGGGACTGTCTTTTCATGTTCAGGTGTACAGTGCTGCGTACGTCTAGTAGCGCTATAGAAATGATAAGTAGTAGTAGTATAATACCTGAAGCTGTCATACAGCCTAGTATCCACTGTCACTTTCACTTCTTAGGGGGTGGGGGTGGGGTGGGAGGGAATCAGTAACCACTAGGAAATTAAAGAGGGGTGATGCCTTCTTCACTCCAGTGGTCATCTGCTCAATCAGGGCACCTTTTTGTACCCTGGACCATGATTGAAACAGGTCTAGATAAATATGTCCTTCTTTTTGTCTTGGACTTTTCTTCCCATTCCATTATCACTGAAAGATGTCCTAATTTTGGGCCCACCTGAGTCCTGCCCAAAACATGCTTTCAACACATTCCCTTTCTTTTTAGATGAACTGCAGTGTAAAATGTCCAAATTCTGCCTTTTGAAAAACGTGATTTGAACATTTATGGCAGATGGCCATTTTCAGACATCCATCTGCTTTGAAAATAAGCACCATAAGCAAGAAACAATAATATATATGACCATATTCTTAAACAGGAAGTTATAATCTACCGTAGTAAAAGAAGATAACGTAATTAAAGAGAGATAGTGAAATCATGAATAGGGCATCCTTAGTACATAAACTGAAAGCATTTAGAGCCAAGCTGATCTTTCTTATGCCCTCCTCCACCAAGTAGGGGACCTACCAGTTCTTTATCCTTGTCCCTGGAGAGGTCAAGAAATAAAACACACATACAAGATAAATATATACAAATCAAAGGCCTTTGGGAGAGAGAACCGAGGGTCTCATATAATAACATTGAGGTTGCTCTGAACTGTATCACAATTTCTCAGGTCCTCTGCTCTTTTATTAAGAATGCATTATCATAAATTAACTGGTTACATCACAAATCATGGGATATAAATCATGGGCCACAAACCTTGAAAAGATCATTGGCTAGATTATATTCTGCTTACATCTGCAAGTTCAGGGGTTCAGGGTACTTTCCAAAACTGCTAGTAGTTCCAGTAAAAATCTAACATTTATAGAAATGCGGAAATATCATACATTTTTCCATATTATATCTGCATGCTCAGACATCTGCATATTTATTTATTTAATACATTTATACCCCACATTTTCCCACTAGTTGTAGGCTCAGTGTGGCATATTTCTCTCTTACTTCCCTATTCCCTTTCAAACATACATGTTTTTAGTGACTTCCCAGAATCTGAACAAAACATTCATTACTTAAGTTTGTTGAAACTGTTAATTCAGCAAATGCAGCAATCTGTAACTAGGTTAAATGCATCTGCCCTGCTCTCTCTTAAAATTATCTCAGTTTCACATTTTGATATTCCCTTTTGAGCTGGGGGTGCTGTCATTTTCATAGTACATCCTTAATATCATCAAAACAACATATACAATAGTCAGTGATTTCCAAAACACAGAACACAATGACCCAGTAATTGAGCAAGCACAAAGGACAAAGACACAAGCAATGAGCATGTTGTATATCAACTTTGTTATACATATAAACAACCAGAATACAGCACAGAAGGAAAAAAACAACAAACAAACTTGCATACCAGCATGATTTTTTCCCCCCTGTGGAGCTTTTTCACCTTCCTAAAGTTAGAAGACCTTTGACTGAAGGACATGTAAGGTTTCTTCTTTTTTTTTTTTGTATTTGTAACTCAAAACATTTCTATAAATCTTCTATCTTATAATCATGTTTTCAGCTCATTGTAGGAAGTACAGTGAGAGATTTGAAATGTAACACTTAAATCTAGTAGTGCCTCATGTTCTATCTTAGAATGACCCCTTGATTATATTCTTTCTGTTCTTGGTTTTCTCATACCATATGCTGCTGCAGCTTCTCTGACCCAGGACTGCGTATACACAGTAGCTTGCTCCAGATTCTCTTTTATCTTCTATAAAGTGTATCTCAGTTACAGCAAAAAATGACAAACATTTGTCTGCTGGAGGAATTTTCTTCTTATGCTTTCATCATAGGTGATTATTTAATCCACTTTCCTTGGCACTGTGAAGACTGAACAGAACCCTTGCTCTGTTCTCTGATTATCAATGTTTCATTGATATGTTTTTCTGATAGTCTTGAAAATGTGCTCTGAAGCATATTTCTTGCAAGAATAGGCTTGCTACCATTACTGATATTTAATAAAGATAGCTTTTTGACTGTAGTTTGGTGCTCTGTCTTAGTCTCATGAGCTTTGAATTTTCCATCCCCTACTTGGATTCATTATTGCTGTTCACAGCGGGCTGTCACAGAATGGTATACTACTTTATTTTGTCAAATTCACCAAAGTACAATGTAAATATTTATACTCACTAAAATTCACTTTTATTATGAATGTTATTACGAGTATGATCCCAGTTTTCTTTCCTGATTCCTTTTATTTACAACTAAATTCTTTATTTCCTTTCTTGGGAAATCTAAACAACCCAGAAGTGCCACAAAAAATCTCAAAAGCACAAGAGATTGTGGTGGTCTTTTATTCCCTGATTTCATTATTTATCACAGAAATAAAAGAAAAGAAAACAGAGAAAAGAAAATAAGATCATACCTTTTTTTATTGGACTAACTTAATACATGTTTTGATTAGCTTTCGAAGGTAACCCTTCTTCATCAGATCAGAAATAAGCAAATGTTGGTAAATAACAGTACATAAAAGTGAAACATCAAAGAATTTCAGTGACAGTCTCACAGGATGAGGGTGGGATGGATTAGGTGAGAGACAGGGAGAGCTGGGTGGATGAGGGACAGGGAAATATGCATGGTGATAAGAGGGTGACAAAGCAGTAGAATTTTATGGTTTATAATGGGCTAGAAAATCCAGATCTTTGTTAAGTCCTGTCTGGTGGGTGTCAAAATATTTAATCATTCTGACTTCAAAGGTCTTATGTTCCTATATTGTCTTAAAGTTTCCTTTTAGTATTCTCACCATAAAATCATTGGTACAGTGTTCTGGTTTTGTAAAGTGCTGCCCCATAGAGGTGACATCCTGGTTGGCACTGGCATTTTTCATATGTTGTCTATGTAAATTAAATCTCTTCTTTAGCATCTGGCTTGTTTCTCCAATATAGCACCCTTCATCACATTTTTTACATTGAATAATATATACCACATTGGAAGATGAGCATGTGAAGGATTTCTTTATGTTGAATATTTTTCCTTTGTGAATGACTGTTGGATCCTGTGAAATGTTTTGGCATAGTTTGCAGCTAGATAAATTGCAAGGATGTGTGCCATTCTCTTCTTTTTGGGTCTCTGTTGAGAGCTTGCTTTTCACTAGCTTCTGTTTTAAGTTGGGTGGCTGTCAGAAGGCCAGCTCTGGTGGGGATGGGAATATCTCTCTCAGTAATTCATCCTCCTGGAGTAGTGGCTGTAAATCTTTCATGATTTTTCTCAGTTTTTCTGGTTCTGGGTTGTATGTCACTACAAGAAGGATTCTGTCCGTGGCTTTCTTTTCCTTATACTGTAGCAGATTTTCCCTGGGTGTTCTGAGGGGGCAGGCAATATTGTTGGAGATTATTTTGGGATTGTAGCCTTTTTGTTTGAAGGATTCAGACAGGATTTTGAGGTGCTTATCTCTGTCCTCTGAGTCAGAGCAGATACGGTGGTATCTTGTGGCTTGGTTGTGAATAATGGATTTTTTTGTGTGTGAAGTGTGGAAGCTGGAGTTGTGGAGATAACTGCATTTGTCTGTGGGTTTCTTGTATATAGATGTGTGTATATAGCTATTGCTGAATGAAACTGTGGTGTCCAAAAATTGACTTCTTCTGGGGAGTAGTCAATTTTGAATCTGATTGTAGGATGGTATGTATTGAAAGAATTGTAAAATTGTTTATCATGAAGCATTTATTCTACAACAGGGATGTAACTGGTTCTTTGAAAACAATGACTATAAACCTCTTTGAATACAACTAGAAGAAACTCTTCTTAGTCCCATTAAGCCAAAAATGTTATTGTTCAGCACTTCAAGTTCTAAGTTTATTGAAGATTTCCTATCCCGCTCATCAAGGTGATATCTGGGCAGCTTACATACTAAAAGTACGTAAATTATAGAGGTTTACATATATTCAAAAACAGATAAGAAAATCCAGCTTTCTCCTTGACCCTTCGGTGTTTAATTGAATTTGACAAACTTTTGACCCTTCCTATAAAAAACACTATTAATATGTCTGTTTGGTATAATCCTCATATTTTCATTAACAAAACTCCTTTCTTTTGGAAGGAATGGATAGATAAAGGATTTTTGACTATTACGGATATTATTCAGAATGAAAAACAATACAAAACCCTATTACCATTTTCTTTACTACAAAAACATTTTTCTCTCAAAACAAAAGCTCTTTGACACTCTTCTTACAAAAGCACAAAAGAATTTCCTTCCCAACTTGAAAACAGCTAGACTTTTAAATGTACATTTTTGGTGGTGGCTATCTGCGCTTCAACGTCAAAACTTGAGTTTGCAGTGGCAGAAAAATATGGAACAACTAGTAAAAAAGGCCCGTGTCTGACACAAATGAAACGGGCGCTAGCAAGGTTTTCCTCAGAGTGTGTATGTTTCAGAGAGTGTATGTGAGAGTGACTGTGTGTGTGTGTGTGTGAGAGAGAGAGAGAGAGTGAATGTGCGAGTGTGTGTGTGTGAGAGAGTGAGTCTGGGTGCGAGTGTGTCTGTGAGAGAGAGAGTGTGTGTGTGAGAATGAGAGTGTGTGCAAGTGCGAATGTGAGACACAGTGTGAGAGAGAGAGAGTGTGTTTCACACAGATACAGTGTGAGAGAGAGAGTGTGTTTCACACAGATACAGTGTGTGCAAGAGAGAGAGTGTGTGTGAGACACAGACTCTCTGTGAGACTGAGTGTGTGAGACCAAGAGAGTGTGTGAGTGACTGTGTGACACATAGAGAGTGAATATGATACAGTGTGAGACATAGAGTGTGTGAGAGATAGTGTGTGAGAGTGAGAGAGAGAAAGACATTGACTGTGTGAGAGAGAGAGTGTGTGTGTGACAGAGATACCTCCCCCCCCCCACCTCTCTGGTGTCAGGACCCCTCCCTCTCTCTGGTGTCTGAGCGTTACTGTGCAGGGCGCTGAGCTGTGGCTGTGCTTCAAGGAACTGACCAATCCTATTTAATAGAATGCACCTCCAACATTCTGAAGCTGAGAAACCTCGTGTGGTTGGTCACTTCTGCTTGTGACGAACCCGGAAGTACGTGATGTCAATTCAGGAGATGGATACAGAGAGCAGGAATGCCTCAGCCATGCAGTCAGCTTCAGAATGTTGGAGGTGCGTTTTATTATATAGGATACTTACACCCTGTTTACTAAGCTGTGCTGGCAGCAAGCAGATGGTAGTGCACTAATGCCGACACAGCTCGTTCACTTTGAATGGGCTGTGTTGGCATTGCCGTGCAGCTTAGTAAACAGAGGGGTTAGTAAGAAGAAACTATGGTCTTCAGTGGAACTGCATAGTCAAGAATTTATTCACATATATTTTAATGAATATTTTGCTCGTCCTTATCTGCTTAATAACTCATGTATACAGTATATCTGTTTGCTGTTAACTTAGGGGCCCTTTTACAAAGCAGCAGTAAGCCCAACATGGGCTTACCACTCACTAAAAGGGAAGTACCGCGGCAGCCCCGCAGTAGTTACCACCCCCAGTACACCGTCATATCCAGCGCTACAAAAGTTTTTTATTTTTGCAGCGCTGTTGTGTACCCGGCGGTAATCGGGCAGTGTCGTGTGCTGCCCAGTTACCTCCAGGTTAGCGCGAGAACCATTACCACTATCTCACTGGGTGATGGTAAGGGCTCCCTCCACCCCGAAATGGCCATGCTCCATTTGCCACATGGCCATTTCCTCAAGAAAAGAAAGACCTAAATTTTTCCCACTGCAGTAAAAGGGGGCCTCAGCATGCGTCAAAAACATGTGCCGATGCCAGTGCAGACCCCTTTTTGCAACAGTTTGGTAAAAGAGGCTCTTAGTTCTGTATTTTTGTATTGAGAATACTTTTTCCAGCATATTGTTGCTACAATCCTTTTCTAACTTTTTTCACAAAATTTAATAAAATATTATGCAATATATATATATATATATATATATATATATATATATATATATATATATATATATATATATATACACACACACACACACACACACACACACACACACATATATATATATACTTGGATTTAGCCCACACTTTTTTCGGTAGTAGCCCTGGAGGGCTTACAATCTAAGGATCCCTTTTTCTATGCGGCACTAGTAAATGGAGTTAGAGGGGCATAATCGAACGGAAACGCCTATCTCCATGGGCGTTTATCTCCGAGAATGGGTCCGTGAAGGGCGGGCTGAACCGTATTTTCGAAAAAATGGACGTTTTTGAGTTGGGCGTTTGTTTTTTTTTGGCGATAATGGAAACTAAAAATGCCCAGCTCAAAAACATCCTAATCCGAGCCATTTGGTCGTAGGTGGGGCCAGGATTTGTAATACACTCGCCCCCCTGATATGCCAGGACACCAACTGGGCACCCTAGGTCAGTGCGGTGGACTTCAGAAAAAGCTCCCACATGCATAGCTCCCTTACCATGGGTGCTGAGCTCCCAACCCCCCTCCCCCAAAACCCACTACCCACAAATGTACAACACTACCATAGCTCTTAGGGGTGAAGGGGGCACCTACATGTGGGTACAGTGGGTTTTGGAGGCCTCCCATTTACCAGCATAAGTGTTACAGGTAGGGGGGGATGGGCCTGGGTCCACCTGCCTGAAGTGCACTGCGGTACCCACTAAAAGTGCTCCAGGGACCTGCATACATGCAGGCCTCTAGGACTTGTTACTGCTGTATAACATTGGCACACCAGTTGACACCTGAAGACTAATCTCTCCGAAAATGTCCTTTATTGGAATAACCGCGTTTACTCACAGTTAACTGCAGATCAGAGGTTGTGCCCCACCACTGGCAACGAGTCTCCCTGGTAGTGAGATTAGCAGGTCAGAGCTGCCAGAATGTTGTACAATGCCCTCTTTCAGCCACATTCAAGGTAAGAACTAAGTTCTCTAACGTGGCTAACACATGGAAGGGATCTAAAACTGGCTTACAAAAATGGCCACTACCTCATGGACTACCGGAAACACAACAGGGCACACTCTGACCCAGTAGGCAGGGGGAAAAGCACCATGGGAGAAGAGCCTACCAACTACCAACATCGTGAGACTGTGACAGAAGCTAATGAAATCATGGAGCCCAATACCCTACACCCACCACAATGCAATGCTGATGTGACCCTGTAGTGCACCCGAGAGCCGCATCTGACCCAGGGAAAGGCTGTGACAGGATCGAACATATTCTGCTGTCATGGAGGTGGGTACGGCATTTGAGGCTGGAAAAAAGGTTTTAAAGTGGATTTTGTTTTTGGTGGGAGGGTTAGTGACCACTGGGGGAGTCCGGGGAGGTCATCCTCGATTCCCTCCAGTGGTCATCTGGGCAGTTCGGGCACTTTTTTGGGACTTGTTCGTGAAAAAAAAGGGTCCAAAAAAGTGACCCAAAATCGCGGTAAAACACCTTTTTTTTCCGATTATCAGCTAAAGACGCCCATCTCTCCTTGATAACCTGACACTGTATATCGCTAGATAGCCGCTTAAGTACCATTTTAGTGGCCATTTTCATTTGAATATTGGGTGGATGGTATTTATTTGGGGGGGGGGGAGAGCACGTGTCAGGGGCAGAGAATAGGCATGGAACGGGCATACTGACATTTCTGGTGTGTTCTGGTTAGTATGACCATAACAAGAGCCCTTAGCATCTCCTAAATAGGAGGCAATAAGTAGTCCCATGTCAAGTATTTAAATGTAATTCCAATTCCAATTATTGCAAATGGCCACACGATAATGCTAACATTAGTGCACAGCCAGAATTCAACATATTGAAAAATACCTATGTTAAAATAAGCTTAGTGTGTGAGAAAGTCCCACGTTAGGGTACACTAACCAGCTTATTTTCGAAAGAGAAAAACGCCTATATTTCGACCCAAATCGGGAGATGGGCATTTTTCTCGCAAAGGCGCCCAAATCGGTATAATCGAAAGCCAATTTTGGGCATTTCCAACTGCACTCCGTCGCGGAAATGAATATAGTTGACGGGGGCATGTCGGAGGTGTGGTGGAGGCGGAACTGGAACGTGGTTTGTTATGGTCATACTAACCAGTTAACACACCAGAAATGTCAGTATGCCTGTTCCATGCCTATTCTCTGCCCCTGACACGTGCTCTCCCCCCCCCCAAATAAATAGCATCCACCCAATATTCAAATGAAAATGGCCACTAAAATGGTACTTAAGCGGCTATCTAGCGATATACAGTGTCAGATAGCCGGTGGTGGTAAGAGTGTGTAAGGCAGTGGCTGGGCAGCAGCAGAAATAAAACCCAGTTCCCCAGGTCCACAAGCCACTACACTTACCATTAGGCCACTCCTCCACACCTAGAAGTTATCAGAACATTCAGCCAGTTGAGAAGTTTGTTTGGATGAATAAATTTGATGTGCTTTGCTATAGAACTTACTGATGCAGCCTGCCAAAAAGCTTAGAAATCCTTAGAGCCAGAATCTATGTAAATGTTTGCTAGTTGTTCCAGCCTGTAGCAGCCTCCAAAAGCTTCCATTCTGGCTCATTGAACACCTGCATATTCTGTTCTGAGTCCTGCTGGCTACCACAGGGTGACTGCAAACAAACAGATGACCAGCAGGAAGGAATACAAACAAAATCAATTAATAAATATTTTTTAAATGTTTCTCAATGAAAAAGACCTCAGCAACTATTGGTACAGGAGCTGCTCATGCTGAGCTGTCCTTTCCACTACTGGCATCTCACTAGGTGCTAATGAATCCAAAAATATAGACATTTGAACTTCACCAGCAGGACCATTCAGTTTTTGGAGGAAATTGGCAACAGTGCTGAGGCCAGAAAGACAGAGGAGACAATTTCACATACAGAAAAATGTACCCTTCCCCAAATTCGCCTTTTCTTTTCTTATTTTTCAAAAGGCAGAGGCAGCGGCAGCAATTCCCATTGGCTGCCTTGCCACCGGTCTCGGCCCTTTCTCTCTACTGCGGCCCACCTCTGAGGAAGCAGGAAGTTATGTCAGAGAGGCAGGCCACAGTAGAGAGAAGGGGCCGGGACTGGCGGCAGGGCAGCCTATAGGAATCGCTGCTGTCGCTGTCACCACCACCTTTTAAAAAAACAAGAAAAGGAATAGGTAAGTTTGAGGAAGGGGGTTGGGGAAGGAAGGGCGGGGGGTGATGTTGTCTCAGAAGAGTGCCACCTGAGCTCCCCACCTAAGTTGGCCTAATGGTAGGGCTGCCAATGCCATGGTCTCTTAAGTGATGAATATCTACTTAAGCGGTCTAAAAATAACTGGCCCTTATAGGTCTCGGATTTGAATATGCAGGGATAACGCCATTGGTAGTGAGCAAAACGCTCACTGCTGAAGGCTGAATGTTGACCTCTGAATTTACAGCTATAGGTGGCTGAGAAGGCAAAATGTTCCCAAATCCCAGCCTGAAAGGCAGGAGCTGGAGCATGAAGCACTGTTAGTGTAGGCTGAGAGCAATGCAGACAAGCACTAGGGATGTTCTGTTGTTTGTAGCGACATAGGAAATCAGGAGCGTAGCCAGACCTGCCATTTTGGATGGGCCCCGAATTAACCTGTGTGGGCCGTTCGTTCGTTCGTTCCCTCAAGAATATAAGTTTATTATGTGGAGGGGACAGTAGGAAGTGAGCACATGTGTGTGTGTGTGTGTATATATATGTGTGTATGTGTAGGAGAGGTGTTTGGGGGGGGGGGGCAGAGGAGAGGAGAGATCAAGAGATTTTGTGTGTCTGATGGGGCAGTGAGAGGAGAAAGCCAAAGCCTGAGTGACAATGGAGCACAAAGTAGAGAGAAAAATTGTGTGTGTGTGTTTGTGTAAGTATGATTCAAGAATTGAGAAGGGTGGGTGGGCATGAGTTTGTGGAAGCAGAAGGAAAAAGAGGGCAAGAGCATCTCATGCACTGTAGGGGAATGATGAAAAGGGATATCAAGAGAATGAACAGGGGTGTAAAGAGTGGAGAGAGCAAGAGATTTGAGGGAAGAAAGACTTATGGGAGAAAGAGTGGATGAGTAAGGAGGGGACAGTGAGAAAAGAGATAGCGAGAGTCCGAGAGAGAGAGAGAACGAGAGAGGTGAGTGAGAGAGGAATGTAAGGATGGAAATAGGAGCAAACAAGGTGAAGAAGCATTAGCAGGAGTAGGGGCAAATAGACAGAGGAAAGATAGATTATGTGAAGGGGAGAGAGAGGAGAGCACTAGTGTATGAAGAGTGAGAGGGGACAGCAAAAGTGAAGGATAAGGGGAGAGTAAAAAGGGAGATGAAGAGGAAGGAATAAGAGTGGGAATGAATGGAAAATATTGGAGAGAAAAAGGAGTGGAAGAGAAAAAAGAAATAGATGAGGGGCAAGAGAGGAGCAGGGAAGACACGAATAGAGATGACTAGATTGGGGAGGAAGGAGAAGAAGCAAAGGAAAAAGTGGTGAAAGGAGAACGGATAGGAAGAATAGGAAGAAAAGACAAGAAGGAGAAGGAGAAAGAAGGAAAAACAGAAGGAGACAGAAAGAGGGAAGAGAAAGCATTAAGGTATCCACTACTGAAAAAAGAGATAAAGGGGAGAGAGAGAAAGAGAACCAAAATAGAAAACAAAATGGAAGGGCATCAGAGAGAGAAACAGAAAACAAAAAGGTAAACAGAATGAGAAAAAAAGTCATTCAGTCAGAAAATAGAATACTAGTATTATCTGCTGCGGCACTTCCTGGCTAGTGCTGAGGTGATGCAGGGGTGGAGTTGGAGAAGAGGAAGAAATTATCCTGATCATGTAGATATTCAGTTCTGGTGTCTGGATAGCCAACTGGGCATGTTGGACTGCATTAAAGGGTCCTTTTACCAAGCTGCAGGAAAAAGGACCCTGCGGTAGTGACGGGGGCCATTTTTCCCATGTTCCAGGGACCTTTTTACTGCAGCGGGTAAAAAGCCCCCAAAACAAAATGACAATGTAGTAAGAAAACTCTTATCGCGTGGCCATGCAGTGGAAAGCCCTTACCGCCACCCACCGAGGTGACAGTAAGGGCTCCCACAGTAACCCAGCAGTAACTGGGCAGTGCATGGCGATGCCCAATTACTGCTGGGTTACTGCTGCACTAACCATTTCCGGGATCCCATGCCCCCCCTCCCTGACATGGTACATGCTCGACTCAAAACTATCCCTGGTGGTCATGTTGGGCCAGCAGTAGTCCCGGAATAGCGAGCGGTAAGCCCCTGTTGGGCTTACCGCAGCTCTATAAAAGGGCTCCATAATGCTGTCCTAACTATGTCTGACTAGCTGTTTGGGTATAGCTCTGAAAATCAGCCTTGATGTTCAGTACAGAATACGATAAAGACTAGGGGGCACACATGAAACTAACAAGTAGCAGAATGAAAGAAAGTTAGAAAGCATTTTTCAGTTAACACATAGTTAAGCTGTGGAATTTGAAAACAGAGAATGTGGTAAAAGTTAATATCATAGATGGGCTTAAAGGATATTTGAATAAGTTTCTGAAGGACAGCCAATTAACACTAATTATCTAGGCTGGCACAGAGTTCATCACCTTCAACATCTGGGAATATTTATTTATTTGGATTTAGCCCACACCATTATCTTTAGTAGCTGAAGATGAATTACATTCAGGTACATTAGCTATTTTCCCTATCCCTTGCAAAGTTTGAGGAGTGGAGGAGAGGCCTAATGGTTAGTGCAATGGGTTTTGGACCCGGGGAACTGGTTCAATTCCCATACAGCTCCATGTGACCCTGGGCAAGTCACTTCCTCCATTGCCCCAGGTAGAAATAACATTAGATTTTGGCCCATTAGGGACAGAAAAGTACCTGCAAAAAATAGTATATGTGAACCACTTTGACTGTATCTGCAGAAAGGTAGTATATCAAGTGAAACAGAAAAGAAACAAAGGGGTGAGTGACATCCCAAGGAACAGAGGTGGAAGTTGAACTGGGCTTACCTGGTTGTCAAGCAGGTGCTCTAACCACTAGGCTACTTCTCTACTCCAATGACGAACCATGAAATAATCTCTCATGTACTTCCAAGTGATCCAGGTTGGCCACTGTGATAGCATGCTGGGCTCAGTAGACCCTTGGTCTGATCCAGCACAACACTTATTTTGCTCATATGCTCTTCCCCTTCTCTCTGTACCCCCCCCCCCCCCCCCGTCTTAACTTTCTCTGCAGATCAACAACATCCCTGAGTGAGATGAAGCACTGTTGGCTCAGAGACTCCTGGCTCAGGCTTAGCCAATCAGCCACAGAACACAGGAAAGCAGCAACAATCAGAGGTGTTTTATCTTCCACTTCCCATCACTAGCCTGGAGTCAAAAGAGAGAAGAGAAACTACTATAAAGAAAGTGAATCCAGTAAAATACTCTTCTTGCCTGCCAATGGCTCCACGAGGGAGCTGGCTCTATTCCAATCCTAGTATTCCTCAATCACACTGAGGCCTCCTTAACTACATAGCCCTCAATGCAACTACACTGGCCACATTCCTAGAAAAGTTGTTGCCACTGTTGGCTACCCCAAGTCTCTCCCCTCTATTAATGTGCCACCAAGTTGTGCGAAGGCTTAGATTCATCAATTGTCTTATATCTACTGTTCATGATGCAAAATGCCACCCCATCAGACACCATCCAAAAGAGAAGAAAAGAGTTAGATATAAAACCAAAAGATCCTAGAAAAGTATGTTTGGATAAAAAGCCATGTTTTTTTTTAAAGTTTTTAAAAACAGTGTGAGAGGGTTCGTTTTTGAGCTCTATAGGCAAGTTCCAAATTTGTGCATGCAATTTAATTGAATAACAAGCCAATCTGTGCTAATAATTGGCTTTTTAACAAGCAATTATAGTTACTAATTAGATTTAATTAGGACCAACTTGCATAAAGTTAGGCACGAAATCCATGCCTAAAATGTATACATGGTCCAAAAAAGGGGGAGAGGAAATGGGAGGGTCATCGGCATTTTGGGGTGGAATGGGGGCATGATTTCAAATTAGGGACGTAATTATAGAATAATGGTGCTCTGCATGTAAATTTAAGCATGGGCATTTGCACCACATTTTTTTTGGTGCAAATGACTGTGCCTAAATTTACACATGACTCTCCGCTTAAGCATGCACTCTATAAGCCATGCTGAACTTTAAGCGCGGCTTATAGAATACTGTATGTTTCAGCGCCAATGTTTTAGGTGCCCTATATAAAATCTAGCCCTAAGTTCTCAAGGAGGAGGTCATGATCTAGTAAGTCAAAAGTCAATGAAAGATCAATAGAAGCCACAACAACAGAGGAACATTGATCCAAAGAGGTACCAATTTCATTACAGAAAGCAGTCAGGAGTGTTTCTGTGCTATGTTCTTTCCAGAAGTCGGCCTGTCTGGGTTGAAGAGCAAAACTTTTGTTAGTAAACGACGTGAGTTGATTCAGAACTATTTTTTCAAGAAGTTTGGAAAAGAAAGGCAGATTGGAAATAAGTTGATAATTAACTGGGTTACTTGGATCCAGATTAGCTGATTAAGTTGAGTTGCAAGTGCACAGGTACTGGGTATCTTTTGCACAGTGAAACAATGCTAATCCAGCAGTCTCCTTAGCTTTTGTATAGTAGGAAATCAAACGTAGGACATAGGTAATTTAAATTCCAATTATGCAAGATATTCCTTTAGGTCATTGGGTGATTTAAATTTCAATTATGATTATAAAGTTCAATTTCGTGTTTTCATATGTCCTTGATTGCCCCCACGGTTTAAAACTGAAAATACAGCTGTACTGTAGTTATCATTTGATTCATGCAGTGACTCCAACTCTGTTGCCTTTGATTCTGGTTGCTACAAATTGAATCACAGTTTATTGCAGCTAAATCTTCCCAAAAGGGTATCTTTTCTCTTGGAAAAAAAATGAGCTTGTTTGGAAACACCAGGCCCGATATGTTTTAAAGGATTTAGGGGATCTTTTACTAAGCTGTGTTAGGTGCTAGCACATGCCTAATTTAGAAAAAGAAACCTAATGTAGGATGTACTATTGCATTCTGAATGTGTGTATGTTAGTTGTTTGCTAATTATTATTTTGCATTTTGGGGGGGAGGAGGCATGTCAGGGGCAGAGAGTGGGCATTCCTACGCTAACCAGTTAGTACAGCTACATTACCATGTACTAACTAGTTAGTGCACAGTTAATGCAGGAGCCCTTATTGCCTCCTTAATAGATGGTGGTCATTTTTAAAAATGGTTGTGTGCTAATGGTAACAGCTCATGGCCATTATTATTATTATTATTTATTATTATTATTTATTGGGATTTATTAACCACCTTTATGAAGAGATTCACCCGAGGTGGTGTACAGCAGTACAGTTTAACATAACTTACAATTTTGTTAACAGCATAACAATAGAAAAAACGGCCAAATATAAACATGAATACATTAAATGAGGTAAACTTGAGAACAGCAAATTAAAACCTAATAATAGGACTAACAGTATCAAAAATATACACATTTAACAGCATTGAAATTCAAATAAGAGATATAATACAGTGTCAGCATAAAACTAATGAAACATCTAATAAGCATGCATTAGAACATTCAAATAACATGGATATGATGTTAATGCTTTTCTACAACACAGCTTACCAAGTAGCCGAGGGGCCACATGCAGACAAATAGAAACTCTTCAATGGTTAAACCCTACACATAGACCTATTTAGGTTGGTAGTGCAGTTATCAGTCCTTCCTATTTTGGATTACTGTAATTCTCTGTATGTGCGATTGATCATACACCTACTACACCATTTGCAGGTAGCCCAGAATGCTACCTGTACCATAAATGAAATAAACGGAAAAAAGAATTCTTTTCGTGGCCACAGTAAAAATGATCTTAGCATGTAGGAAAGAGCCACATAAGGGCACACTAAGGCCAATTTTCACTTCATCATAGTAAAAGGACCCTTTATGCTCCTAATTTTTGAGAATTTTTGAGAAATATAATTTTAATTGATCTTTATCAAAATGTACTAAGGCCTAAATTTATACTCATAATTTTACCAAATTCTTATATTTAGGAGCATAAAAGTGGATAAACACGGGCGGATTTAGGATGGTGAAAAATATAGGGGCTCAGCACTGATTTTAAGCACTAAGCTCATAAATTAGGTTCCTAAATTTAGACGAATAAATGTGGAATTCCAGAAACACTTCAGCTATCATTTGAGCAATCTTTTCCGCAGTGTAGGAATGTTTAAACCTTTTAACGGCCAACGTATGGGAATGGTGCAATAGTGTCTCCTTGTTTATGTAATGAACACAGTCATTCCAAGAAAACTGTGCTTGTGGCTGCTCCAAAGATCTGCTGTTACAGAAACATATTCCACCTGTTGTAATTCTGTAATAAGCAAGTTCTTGTGAATGTCATACAGTTCGTTTAAGCTTTAGGTTAGATTGTGTCTACTTGGAAGTTGGACAGCAGGCGTACATCACTGTCAGAACTTTCTAAGGTCACTTCTTTCAACTGATGCAAGTGGCATCATATCTTCTGCAAACATCAACAAGACTTCATGATCAGACTGTTTCTGTGAAATAGTTCCTTGTCTGGGCAGAGAGTTGTTGAGTGGAACTTGGATAAAGTTCTTCGCTGGTGGCTCTGGTTGCTTGGATTGATCATCACCTTCAACACTCCATTTGTTGCCATTGTTGACTGCATGACCTTGAACCTTGGATGATGACAAGAAGGTTGTTCCTGTTTTAAGGCAATATTTTGCACATAAGTTAATTTATGGAAGTTAGAATGAACATCCTTAGTCTCATTAAAGAGAATATAATGCATAAATGAAGGGATGCAAGTAAGACTGCAGGCCCCCAGACATCCCAATGGCTTGTTTTTTGTGCATTTATCCCTTGGACTTTTTTTTTTATTAATAGCCCTTAAAGGAAGATGCACTGAGCAAAAAACACCTAAAATAGGGCAATTTTTGAACCGAAAAGATAAAACTTTTTTCTGGTTCAAAAATTACCATATTTAGCACTGGATTTTTGGATGTTTTTTGCAAAACATGCAAAATTGAATTTGGTCATCATATCAAAAATGCCCTTCCACATGTCCAACTAGTCCTATTTGATGTTTTACATTAATTTTAACACAGTATGATTTTTTAATTTATAATTCTTTTAAGATATAATTTTTACCATTGATAATTAAGACGTATCAGCCTAAATGACTGTTTTTGAGGTTTTTAGGGAACAGTCAGATGTTATTCAGCTAATGCAGATGATTTTAGACCACTGATCACCAGACCAGGGGTGGAGCATTTTATGCTTTTCAACCTCAAGATATTATTCCATCATTCATCACAATTTATGACCACATATGAGTTGCTTCTGATGAGCTTCATAGTTTTTTTAAAAGATGTTTTCCTTGTTTTTTAGCTTCTAAACTATGTTTTTTCAGAGGTTTTAGAAGGTTTTGCTACTGATTTTACAGTACCTGTAAAATGAAACTGAAAACCACTTAGGTCTAAGTGGTATATAAATAGTTAAATGAATGAATGAATGATTCAGGCTGCTTCCAAGATTGGAATGCATAAATGATATCAGTGGAATGCATTGACCTCATTGGAACACATGCAGTGGAATGCATAGCATTCCACAGTATTTAAAGCAGTTTTGAGTGATTTGTTATCTTTAAACCTGGTGTTTTTTAATGCATTCTGGATATGACTTAGAGCATCTCAATATAGTTTTTGATAGGTTTTTTTTCTTGATGTGAGCAACGGTTCGGTAGTGATCGAAGCAGATTTTTTTTTAAAGGGATAGCAACATTTTAAACAGTAATCATTCAATTTTTGAGAAGATAATTATAGGACAGCATCACAATATACCTTCAGAAAGATGCAGATTTTGGCTTTATTTACTTATTTATTTTTTGTACTGTGATAGAGCTGACATGACAAGTGCAATATATAAGCTAGAGTGTGACACTAAGCTTATCTGTCTCACTACATGAAAATCCAGAAATACGGGTGAGTACAGACAACTCTCCATCTCCATCACATTTTAATCAGTTTTCATATGTTTTAAACCTTTATCACATTGTACTAACTGTATTTTTTTAAAAGCAGTTTTTACCTTTTTGGTGATGTCTGGACTATCTACTAGGTAAGCTCACTTGTGTCTGTGTTCATTAGTTCTTGCATGGTTTCATAAGTCCTTTTTATTTAAGTAATGGTTTCATTTTGAGTGTTTTCATATAGATTTTTTAAACTTTTAATGTGTAATATTATTTGAATATTGTTTTAATGTGAGTTGTTCACTATCATTTTTAATTGTTTTATATAAATTTGAAAAGTCACTTCATGAGTGTGTTAATATAGGTGTTTTTGAACCTTTGGTTAATAATATTGATGTCAATATAATTTTAATTGAGTTATTTATTTTCATTACTAACATTTTGTATCTATATGTCTACAGTATTATTTGCCCCTGAAGCAGCCTCTTTGCTGAAACATGGCCTTGTTGAGCATGTACGTATAATGTCTGGGAGCAAAAGTAGTGAATAAAGCCTGCAAATTTCATACCGTCTGCTCTTTTTCTTGACCTCCACAATAGACGGCACGATCTGAATATTTCCATCTAACAATTATAAGATTACAGCGAAAATGAACTTTTCTTGTGAGTCATCCTATGTGATCTATGTGATACTATGCTTTTGGTTCTTGGTTTATCTTGGTAGAACCAAACGATGCATTCAATTGAAGCTTTATAAGCATAGAAGCTGCCTTTGGACTGACGTACTTACCGCGTCATTGGTAGCAAATGCTAAACCTAGGCTTCCTTTAACTGCTGGTTGAGCTCTAAACAGATTTTACCAAAAACTCTAAAACAGCAAGTTAAAATTCTAAACTATACTCTAATCACCAAACCAAAGACAAAAAATAGTCTGAACAGGTGGGGTTGGAAGAAGGATAGGGACTATATCTAGCCCACAGAGTGACCAGGGAGATTTTGGAGAGGAGTGTGTGGGCTTTTTAAGATTGACCAGGAATGTAGAATTTCCTGGCTGCGGCAAAATGAGATAAACTAACTGGGAATTATTCAACTGTGATAATCAAGTACTACATTAATAAGTCCTGCAAAGTTTTTATCTTTTTTTTGTTACATTTGTACCCTGTGCTTTCCTACTCATGGCAGGCTCAATGTGGCTTATATAGGGCAATGGAGAGTTAAGTGACTTGCCCAGAGTCACAAGGAGCTGCCTGTGCCTGAAATGGGAATTGAACTCAGTTTCTCAGGACCAAAGTCCACCACCCTAACCACTAGGCCACTCCTCCACTCCTAATAATCCATCATAATACAGCATTTATGGGGCTTTTTAAACACTTCTTATGAAATAGGTCTCTTAGTACCTTGTTACTAAGGCATGTTAGTGCTTTTAACACGCCTACAATTAGTGTGTGTGCTAACCATGTATGCGCCTATAGGGATATTATAGGCACATAGATGGTTAATGTGCTTACATGGTTAACACGCTTTAAAAACGCTAACATGCCTATAACACGGCTTAATAAACAGGGCCCTTAGTTTGCAATCTGTCTTTTATACTTTTTAAATCAATTTTAAACTTTGTTTCTGCTGTTGGCATTTTGGACTAATAATAAGTGAGACTTACCTGCTGAAAATGAGCTATCGATTTTCTTTAAAATATTTGACCACTAACTTGTATAAATGCCAAATGATTCCCTACCGCACCTTTTCATTCTTCCGCTGCTCAGTAAAATTCCCTTAGTGCTGACAGAATGATGAATTAATTGTGTTTGAGATGGGAACAGATCCCTCTGGTTTGATTTTGAATGATGATACTGAGATCAAGCTTTGGCAGCTTTAGAGCTCCCCAGGCTCTTTACAGTGCATAGATGATGTGAAAATAGAAGCCACTCAATATATTCAGGACGCAATTGGGTTAAAATGTAGTTGTTCAAAGTGAACTGCATGGTAAAGTCTCCCTCTGCTCCTGTATGCGAGAAAAAGATTTCTACAATGTTTATAAAATAAAATGGATTTTGTAGAGTGGGCCAAAATCAAATGAATTTTTAAAAACCAATTGCTGCTACAAAATTGTTTCCTTTCATTGTGCTTGCTTCTTTTGTGAGCTGGCAGCTTAGGGCAGTAGTTATTCACAGAGGTATGTCCCCAGTTCTGATCCCTCCTGCAGAACTTCCTACTTGACCTTGTGAACAAGACACTTGCCCTTTCAATGTTCACACTGGCCTTAATATTTGAAGCTCTGGAAGAAAGGGATATGGCCATGTAAGTCTAGGAGATGGGCAACCTTTGAAATTCTGAACTCATAAACTGAAATAAGATTATCAACTCATAGAAGTAGACAATAAGAAACATGAGGCAAAATAAATAAACTGTAGATGCCCCAAACACATGTATTCTTAGCATAAATACATTTAAATCTGAGTGAGCCATGAAATCATGGGCCCAATATTCAAAGGGCTGTCTGTACTAGCTGTGTCCTATCTACTGTCCCATGACCTACACCCGCTCTGATCATCTTCCTATACCCCCTTTCCTCTTTCCTATCTCGAATGGAATTCTTTTCTATTTTCATTACTATTTATTGAATTTGTATTATGAATCACTCCGATGGATTTCCAGATGATGGCAGCCATTATTCAGATAATTCCCATAGCTGCCACTATCCACAGCTATTCAGCAGCATTAACCCCCTCATTCTATAACAGGTTGCCAAAATTTAAGCCCCATTTGCATATTTACATTGACACAGTAGTGCCATTCATGGGGGTACACATATGTGTGTCAATGGAATTAGTGTGCCTAACTGCTGATCTGTAATTACACAGTAAAATGGCTTGGCCTGTAAATGGAAGGATGCAAGAGGAGGGGTTGTTTACAGGTGTAACCCTAAGGGGTTTATATATATATATATTTTTTTTTAATAAGTCAACTCACCTGGGCTTTCCCAGGCTTTGTTGTGCCCACTTCTGGCCATTCTACTTGTTCCTGTGTGGCAGGTGTGTGGTGCCCAGCGGTGCTGTTTTGGCTGGCTTGGGGGTGTTCCGGCCATTTGGGGCATCCCTGATGCTGCCCAGATGGTCTGGGCATCTTCAGGCCCGTTTTGGGCCAGTTCACAGCGGGCATTGGTGGCCCCGTAGTGCTCCATAGCCAGGAGCACCGTCAAAATGCATCCAGCTGTGAAAGCGCGCTGGACGTGAATGACGGAGTCCAGGCTGGGAGCCGGCAGGAAAATAGCCAGCTTTCAGTCTAGCCTGCCGGGGTGGGGGGGGGGTGGGGGGGTGGTGGACTGAACATGTGCAGAGTTTGCACATGATCAGCCAATCCCTGGAGCTCCAGTTAGGCCTCACTGAAGCCTTTGGCTTGATTTTAGAGATGCCCAGCCGAAGTTCCAGGGATTTTGCTGCTTTTTTGGGGTCTTTTTGTTTTTGACCCGATTTTTGATGTGGACCTTCGGAACTGTCTGGAACCAATGGTGGTCACCAGGTCAGGGGACTCGGAAGTCCTGTAAGCGGTCTGGTGGCCCAAAATTGTGTTTGGTTTTATTTTAAATTGTGGGTTTTGGGACTTATATTTATAGAAATTAAGGAGTTAATGAGATTTTCAATTTTTTTTTAAATTATGTGTTTTTGAGAACCTCTTGAGATTTACTGGGGGGGGGGGGGGGAGTGTTAAAATTTGGAAAAAAGATTTTAAATAGTAGTTTTCCCAGGGGGGCTTAAAAGGGATTTCCACCGGGGTTTAAAAACAAACTTTGATGGAACGAGTGTTCGAGGTGTTAATTCAAATTTTGATAAGTATTTTAATTTATTTTGGGATTTTTAAAAGGGTTTTATTGATGAAAAATGTGGGACATCCATTAAAAATAGTTAATTTTGAAAAGTAAAACTATAATTCTGTGGGCATTGTAATACATAATTGATTTGGTGATTTTGGTGTAGTTTGGTATTTAATTCACTTTAATATTTAGTAAATGGTACTTTTTCCATTACTATCTATGGAAAAACTTTAAATCAAAATGGAGAATCAGTTTGGTGGCACAATTCTAAGTGGCTGTAAAAAAAATTTGGGTTCTAAATGGACATTTTTATTGGCCAGGAGACGTCAGGTGTTCAAGCTGAGTCTCCGTTGCCTTAGCAACAGCTTGCCTGCCAGTTGCTGAGAAGGGCAGAAGCAGCTGAGGAGTGAGGACGTGTTATGAGTGTGTCTGTGGCAGAGAGAGAGAAGAAGCAGTTTTAATGTATTTAAAGGGAAATTATAGTGACAGGGAAACTGCGATACTGTGATAAATGTGAATATTTACACAGGAGAGTATAAGTAGTTCTGGTGAGAGATTGTGCAGAATTGAGTGCTGTGTATTGCAGGGTAAGTAAAGCTTGTTTAACATAGCTTTAAAATAAGTTTTAATTTTGGGAAGTGAAACTGGGTCGCTGTGCTGAGTGTGACACTATGTGCTTGGTGAGCTCAGAATTGTCACAGGTGAATTAATAAAGTAGAATCAGCACAGTTACTTAACAGTAGTGGTGAATTAATTTTAAAAGGGAAAAGGCCTAGTATAAATTAAAATAAGTGAGTAAAGCTAATTCTAATTAAGTTTCTAAGAAAAAAGAGGTTAAGATTTATTATAATACCAAAGGGAGTTAATAAGGTATGAATGAAATAGTGTTTGTGTGTTAGAATGTTGTATGAAGTGCTGACAGAATTCCAGTGTGACTGCATGTGCCCTTTCATTTGCCCTTCCTAGGTTAGGGAAATAAACGTATAGCAGCAGGCCTGGAAGTAAGGGAATATTTTATTTATTTTATTAGAATACTTGGCCACAGTATTTTAAGAATCATTTATTGTCACCTATTGGAGTTTAATTAACAGGGTGAGGAAGTTAGGGTTTTCTTTCCCCTAATTTATTTTGAGTAAGAGAGGTTTAGGAAGAAGCTTTGGAAGAAAAGGAAAGAGAAGGCAGTGAACCACAACCTGAAAATTCTTCGGGCCCCCACGCAAGAAAGAATCCTGCACTTCAGATTTCATTTGGAGTATAATATCAGCTACAGCTAAGTAACTGCACAAAGAAAGATAAGTTGGTATACTCACCTGATTATTTTCTGGGTCTTCTAAAGTGAATCCTGTGAACACACAAAATATACCCACAAAGAATCAAATTCTTGCTAAATGCAAGAAATTTAAAGGTTTATAAAGAAAATTTACACATTTTAAGGTTGGGAAGTGTATACTTATCTGATGGTTGTTCTTGTTCTGGGGTATTTGAGGTAACTCTGTTAAGAGAACAAAAATAAATATAAGTAAATAATCATAACTTCACATATAGAATACTTATGTTCAAATGTTTGAAGAAAAGAAATATTGCACTCCGCTCCATGGATAAATCCTTCTTATCTTTTCCCTTCTCCACTACTGCCAACTCTAGACTTCGCGCCTTCTGTCTCGCTGCACCCTATGCCTGGAATAAACTTCCTGAGCCCCTACATCTTGCCCCATCCTTGGCCACCTTTAAATCTAGACTGAAAGCCCACCTCTTTAACATTGCTTTTGACTCGTAACCACTTGTAACCACTCGCCTCCACCTACCCTCCTCTCTTCCTTCCCGTTCACATTAATTGATTTGATTTGCTTACTTTATTTATTTTTTGTCTATTAGATTGTAAGCTCTTTGAGCAGGGACTGTCTTTCTTCTATGTTTGTGCAGCGCTGCGTACGCCTTGTAGTGCTATAGAAATGCTAAATAGTAGTAGTAGTAGTAGTAGTAGTAGTAATTACTTACAAGTTGTATTGAAGGAAAATAAAAAAAATAATTTGTGAACACTTGTGTCTGATTCCTACAAAATAAAAAAAACTGAAATTGGGTTTACTTTCTCCCTCATACCTTGTGCATGAGACGAAGTAAGGTTTAATGTGCTCCCTCCTTTTCTCGGTGGTGTGACCCTGGATATTCGGTTCGACTACAAACAACAATAACAGGTATCCCATTTGCACTATTGCAAACAATAGAAGTGGAAAAGAATCTTAGTTGTCAGCAGTTGATGATTGTTTTCCACTTCTATTGTTTGCAGGCTGTGCCTATTTTGTAAGTGGATGGTTCGAGTAGAAGTGAGTCGATTCTTTTTCCAAAAGTGCAAAGACTAGGGAAAGCTCAAAGAAGTTACATGGAAATACTTTAAAAACAAATAGGAGGAAATATTTTTTCACTCATGGAATAGTTGTGCTCTGGAACTCTTTTCCAGATGATGTAGTAACAGCGGTTAGCGTATCTGGGTTTAAAAAAGGTTTGGACAAGTTCCTGGAGGAAAAGTCAATAGTCTGCTCTTGAGACAGACGTGGGGAAGTCACTACTTGCCCTGGGATTGGTAGCATGGAATGTTGCTACTATTTGGGTTTCTGCCAGGTACTTCAATAGAAATCAAACAAAATAAAACATGGAAAAGAAAATAAGATGATACCTTTTTTATTGGACATAACTTAATACATTTCTTGATTAGCTTTCGAAGGTCGCCCTTCTTCCTCAGATCGGAAAGGGCGACCTTCGAAAGCTAATCAAGAAATGTATTAAGTTATGTCAAATAAAAAAGGTATCATCTTATTTTCTTTTCCATGTTTTATTTTGTTTGATTTCTATTAATAACCTTAAGAGTGGACTAACACGGCTACCACACTCCTCTACTGCCAGGTACTTGTGACCTGGATTGGCCACTGTTGGAAGTAGGAAACTGGGCTAGATGGACCATTGGTCTGTCCCAGTATAGCTATTCTCGTGTTCTTATGTTCTTATTTATGGGAGTATGCCCATTTACACTAACCATAGACCTTATGTAAATGTGCCTGCCTTCATTTAGGCACAGCAGTGCTGGTTTATGCTAGTATTTCATAGGAATTCTTATGTGTGTGTAAGTATCCTTATAGAATAGGCTCACACAAATATGTCATCTAAATGTTGGTGCCCTGTTATAAAACTGCCTCTTAAAAGGTTAGTGCTGCTGACTATCCTTACAGCGTGAAACAAATAGCACAAAGGGCCTTCAAGACTGGGGTAGACAATAGGTCTTTGATTAAAAAACATTGTCTATCCCAGTCTGGAAGGCCCCTTGTGCTTTTTTTTTTTCATGCGTTATACTATATACTTTGACACTACTCTTCATACGAGAATATCCTTACAGGCCACCTGAGCACTGTTCGGATAGTGCCAGGACACTGTGTGGGTGGAGCACTGGGTTATCTGCAGTGGCGTACCTAGGGTAGTTGACACCCGGGGCCGGTCATTTTTTAACATCCCCTCCAAAATCTAGTACTAGGCATGCCGAGAATACAAAACACCCAGGACCTATAGAGCAATTATAGCATACCATAAGCAGTAATTTCTACAAGTCACACAAGGAAAAGGAAAGCATCTTAAACACTACAGTGAGCACTAGAACATCAATTCACCTATTGTAAAACGAAACCAGGCAGAATAACACAGATGTCGATCTTGCACAGTCAATGCCAACTGAAAGCCATGTCTTTTTCACAAACACAGATACACCCTAATCTACTATAGAATAAGTAATAATAAACTTTCTATTTAGACAAGATTCAAGATGGCTGCCGTAGCTACTGCATGACCTTTGCTAGCTCTAGCAGTTTTACCTTTTCGAGGATATGCCGAAGAGAAGGGGCCGTCCAGCTTCCACTGCCCCTCAGCGCCATATTCCTTCTACTGGAGGGATACAATCCTATCTCCAGAGACCGTCGGTTCCAACTCCTTCGGTGGAAAGCCCGCTGAGTCGCACCGGCGTGAATGGAGACGCCGGCGCATCTCCAGGGCTAGAGCTCACGCTCAGCCCCGAAGTAAGAGTACATCCCCCAAAACCTTCGAGCTGTAGTTCTCCACTGTTGGCGCCACCTACACCATTTTCCCTGACAGGGTTGGTTGAAGAGCGGCAGGAAGCGTTACAAACAACCGGATCACTCCAGGCAGTTGAGGAACAGACAACCCGAGCGGAGCTTTTAGCGGCTGCTAGAGAGCCGAAGGAGAAAGACGCTGAAAGTTTGGTGCAGACAGAGCAGACGAAGATGGTGGAGGTACATTTAACACAATTTCCTTTAACTATTCCTAAACCTAAGGAAGTTACACTAGATTCCCTTTGGTCATTAATTGTGGATCTTGGCAAGGCTCTAAGTCCTCAAATACAAAAATTATCTCGGGACTGTGCGGTGTTAAAATTCAAAAGAAATGGGGTCAAAATTAGAACTGATAGAACAACAAACCAAAGACCATGGAGAAGAACTTAAAAAATTGCAAAATGTACAGGAAACTTCAGTAAAAGATTTAATCTCTTTACGAAGGAAGACAGAATCCCTAGAGAACTCAATTAGGAGTAATAATTTACGTCTCCTGAACTTTCCAAAACAATTGACTGTAACACCGAGAGAAATGCTGAGGAAATACTTAAAAGAGATTTTGGGAGTAGCTGAAGAAGCTATTCCCCCTTTTTCACGGATTTATTATTTGCCTTCAAAAATTCAAGTAGACCAAGGCAATCAAGACCTAATCTTTCAGCAATATTGGAGTAATCGGACTCCGATCCGATTACACCATTGACATTAATTGCAACAGTTGCTTTGGCCCCAGATAAAAACTGGATAATGACATTGTTCTTTAAAAATCAAGGAAAACTATTTCTGGGCCAAAAAATACAAATTTTTCCGGACCTTGCAAAAGAAACACAAAAAAGACGCCAACAGTTTTTAATTATGAAACCTGGTGTACTTCAATTAGGGGCTACCTTCTTTTTGAGGTTTCCCTGTAAATGTGTAGTAAAATTTCAATCGATAAAATATGTCTTCTTTGAACCTGCCCAGCTAACAGCATTCTTAACATCTAAGCATAAGTAGGGGTAGAATATTCTCTCTTGAAATAATAAACTAGAACCGACAAATTAAGGTATCATGCAAGCTATTTTCTTTAATGTTGTTTTATAATATAAATGTTAATTCCATTGTGAACCCTCTTGAATCCACATAGAGGACTTGAGCAAATATTAGATAGATAATTTTTTCTGGTTAAATGTATATTGCAATATAATATGTGCTGATATTTTCTTTTCTGTACAAGTTGTATACTTGAAATTGTTAAATAAATCTATAAATAAATAAAAAAAAAAAAAAAAAAAAACTTTCTATTTAGACAAAAATTAAACTGATCCCCCAAGATGCCAGATTCTGCATGCAATGCAACACCACAGAAACAGAAAATGTCCCCTAGTACTGTGCAAAACATAAAGACAGCAGATGTAAATTTGAAAAAACTAACAAGTACCAATCACCACTTTACAAATTAACAAATAGAAATAAAACAAATAAAGAAAATAAAATAATACCATTTTATTGGACTAATACATTTAGCTTTCAGAGGCCAAAACATCCTTCCTCAGGTCAATACAGTATAGTGCTGTTACAGTATCCTATCCTGACCTGAGGAAGGGGGTTTTGTTCTCCAAACGTTAGCCAAAATGTATTACAATTAGTCCAATAAAAAGATTACCTTGTTTACATGTTCTATTATAAACATTTAACACAGCTACAATACTACTTTATCCTAAAGCAAAAAATAAAAAATAAAAATATATATTTTATTTACAGTTTGTTGTTTCTGGTTTCTGCTTTCCTCACCTTCTTTTCACTGTCTTCCTTCCATCCAGCATCTGTCTTTGTTCTCTCTCTGCCAT
Source organism: Microcaecilia unicolor (assembly GCF_901765095.1). Classification (NCBI taxonomy): domain Eukaryota; kingdom Metazoa; phylum Chordata; class Amphibia; order Gymnophiona; family Siphonopidae; genus Microcaecilia; species Microcaecilia unicolor. The sequence continues at coordinate 83,081,448 of NC_044037.1, read as the reverse complement.
CCAGTGTCTGCCCTATCTGCTGTCCACTCCATCCAATGTCTGCCCGCTCTCCTTGCCCCTTCCATCTACATCTGCCCTCTATGTCTGCCCCTTCCATGCACCATCTGCCCCTGTCTGCCCTCTCTCTCTCCTCGTTCCATTCACCGTCTGCCCGTTCTATCCCTTCCACCCACTGTCTGCCCTTTCTCTCTGCCCCTTCAATCCACCATTTGCCCTCCCTCTCCCATCCATCCAGGGTCTGCCCTCCCTCTCACTCCCCCTTCCATCCAGGATCTGTCCCCTCTCTCTGCCCCTTTTTTTCAGCCCCCAGTTCCAGCTCCACTATCCCACCAGTCCCGAGCTTCAGCCCCCAGCTACTTCTCCCTGTCCCGTTTTCAGCCCCCAGTTTCAACCCCAGCCCTTTTCTCTCACCAGTCTCAAGCTTCAGCCCCAGCCACTTCTCCCTGTCTCCTTTTCAGCCCCCAGTCCCAGTACTAGCCCCCTTATCCCACCTACCCTCCTTTTCAGCCCCCAGTTTCCGCCCCCTTCATCCACATGCCTTGCATTAGGGCCCCCTTTCCAGCCTGACCCATTCTCCCACCTGACCCAGGCATGCCCCATTTTTTGTCATGACCCCTTCTCAGGCCCCAGTTCCAGCCCCCTTCTACTACTACTACTACTACTACTACTACTACTACTATTTAACATTTCTAAAGCGCTACTAGGGTTACGCAGTGCTGTACAATTTAACATAAAGGACAGTCCCTGCTCAAAGAGCTTACAATCTAAAGACAGTCAGTCCGATAGGGTAGTCAAATTGGACCCATTTGAGAGCCCCCTCCTCCCATCTGAGAACCCCCACCCCACCCCTTCTCCCATCTGAGAACCCCCACAACACCCCACCCCACCCTAGTCCCCTTCTTCCATCTGAGAACCCCTCCCCACCCCAGTCGTTCTCCCATCTGAGAACCCCCACAACACCCCTTTCCTCTGCCATCTGAGAACCCCCTCCCCACCCCAGTCCCCTTATCCCATCTGAAAACCCCCTCCCCTCCCCATCTGAGAACCCCCACAACACCCCTCTCCCATCTGAGAACCCCCTCCCCACCCCAGTCCCCTTCTCCCATCTGAAAACCTCCTCCTCATCTGAGAACCACCACAACACCCCTCTCCCATCTGAGAACCCCCTCCCCACCCATCCCCTTCTGCCATCTGAAAACCCCCTCCCCATCGGAGAACCCCCACAACACCCCTCTCCCATCTGAGGACCCCCTCCCTACCCCAGTCCCCTTCTCCCATCTGAGAATCCCCTCCCCATCTGAGAACCCCCACAACACCCCTCTCCCATCTGAAAACACCCTCCCCATCTGAGAACTCCCACAACACCCCTCTCCCATCTGAGAACCCCCCTCCCCACCCCACCCCGACCCGACTCTCCTGCTCCCAACCTACCTTAAAAAAATATTTATGAAGCGTCACTGGCACTAACAGTGAGATTGGGTCAGGACTTTTAAGGGATTCAGTAAAGTCCCAGCCCTACAGCCATGCATTTTTTTTTTTAAGTTTTGCTTACCTTTTTCACAGTCCGGTCCCTCAAGGGCAGCAGATGCAGCTGTGCTGACACAAAAGCTACAAGGAGCACATGCTGATGATGCAGAGGAGTTACCACAACAACTCCTTGTTCTGCTCCTTGCACTGCACTCTGCCATCCATGCCACATAGTTGGAGCTGAGCACCTGCCCTAATCAGAGCTCCTGAACCAACAGCAAACCAGGAGTGTTAAGTGCTGTGCTGAATCTCAGAAAGCCGTACCTTCTCCCTGGACTCCTCTGAACCCTACAGGAGACCCGATTGCAATGAGGCTGCAGTGTCGTTGCAGGCAGCGCCTCGCGTCTGCCCTGCTTGTAAAAGAAGTAAATCTCTTCACTTCGTCGTCATCGGGCCTCACTGTGTCCCGCCCTCGCGGAAATAAGAAATTACCTCAGAGGAGGGTGGGACACAGTGAGGCCCGACGATGATGAAGCGAAGAGATTTACTTCTTTTAGAAGCATGGCAGACGCGAGGCGCTGCCTGCAACAACGCTTCAAAAAATTTTTTTTTAAGGTAGGGTGAGAGCAGCGGGAGCAGAGCGGATCACTCCCCCCCCACCTACTGACACCCGGGGCGGACCGCCCCCACCGCCCCCCCTTGGTACGACACTGGTTATCTGTATTGCTGTCCTAGTTTTATCTGGATAGTGACCGTAGAAGTCTGTCTAGCATCGGCCTCTGTATCCAAATCCAGCATGGGGGACCTGAGGATGATGCCGGGCAGACTTCTACGGTCTGTGTCCCGCAAATGGCAAAAGACTGAAAGAAGATTTGGCAACTCCAGTGTCGTAGATCACTTTCTTGTCACATGCTGCAAGTGATGGTGCTGTGCAGCTCAGGGGGGAGAGGAAGACATCTTGACTGGTAAGTTGAATACTATCAGAAATACTTGGAAATGATATGTGATTATAACCAAGACTCCATCATGCTTGGCTACCTATATGGTTGGCATAGTGGAGACTTGACAACTAGCGTTTAAGCATGAGTGACTGAGGCCCAGACAGAGTGGTGGGCACAGATCTAGACACCTTGTTGAGCAGACTAGATGGACCATGTGGGTCTTCATTTGCTATCATTTATGGTGTTACTGTGTTAATTGCCTAATTACAGAATTAGATGGCTGGATTAAAACCATTGAAAATTCCTCTTTGCTGAGAGGCTAAATTTATCTTTTTAGAATTTATAATTCAGCTGAGATGCTTCCTAGTGGAAGCCATAAAGAACAGAGTGGGCCACTGGGACCATGCCATACCAATATTTTTCCCAACACAGCATCAGCAACCAGGGGGTTTTAGAGTGGGTCCAATGATTGCTTTATTTGCTCTCTCAACCAAAAAGGTGTTCTGCTGATCCTGGTGGGAGCAATTCGTGAGTCTTAGTTAAGATAATGAAACATTCAGCAGGGCACAAAAAGAGGAAATATCCCTATATCAATGAGAAATATTGAGAATAAGCAGAGTAAAGTAACCAGATCTTCATACCCTTTCTTAATTTACTAAAAGAAAGATCAGCGTGAACATTTATGGTTAGTGAATTCCAGAGAGAAGGAAAAAGACAACCAAGAGCAGTACCATGTTTCCAGTACAATCTCAGCTTGTTAGAAAAGAGAACAACCAAGAGGTTGTAAATATTGTGAACAGCAAGGAATGAGCAAAGAGTGAAAATAGAGAGGCTGTCTAGTATAGAAGGCTTGATGAGCCAACATTACAATTTTATGGATCAATATTCAGCTGGCCCACTCTGCTCTGCTACGGCTTCCACTAGGAAACATATCAGTGTCCATTGCTGGCGAAGTTAGACCCAGATATTCAGTACCAGGCCATATAGGGTCCCTGGCACTTAATGTCTGGATCTTTGATGGTGCATGGAAGTTGTGTAGGTACAACTGATATTCAATGCTAACCAGGAAAAGTTAGGACTGCCTTTTTATGTGGTCTTACTTATCCATTTAGTTATGCAGTGCCAGGGCCCACAAAACTTCTGGCTCCTCCTTGATGCCACCCATTGACCATTCTGGCACTAACTGGTGAGTGCCATGGTGTTCATATTTGATATTTGGCCACGCTGTCTTCTTAAGTGCTGCTGAATATTGGTTCCTAGTAGCCCAGTGCAATTTAACTGGGCACGAACCTCTCCTGTATGGTTAAATCACTTTAAATAAAATGTATCTGAAAAGCCACTGGAAGCCAGTCTTGTTCAAGCAATAATGGAGTTACACATCTGACCATTTTGCATTGTACATTAATTTCACAGGCTGTGTTTTACAACAGTTGAATGTATCACAATTGTATAATGGTACATTGGCTAAAACTGAGTTGTAGTAATCAGTTAATTTAAAATCAGTGCATGAATTAGGGTTCTAAGTACCCTGGAGTTCAAATCAAGCCTAAAGGACCTGATTATCCTAAGTAAATAAAATGATTTCTTTACACGAGAAGAAATATAGGCAGTGAATGAATGGTATCTCTCTTAGAGGACTCTCAAAGAAAGAATCTGTCTTAAAGGGGCTTTGGTGGGATACATTAATCCCCCTAAATGCCCTAATACCAAGTCTCCCTATCACTTTTCCCTGAAACTCAAAGGAACCTCCATATACCTCTGAATCTCCTTGGCTTTCAGAGGTGGATTCTCTGCCTCCAAACTCCTGTCACTCAAAAATGCAACACCTACTTCTTTTCCTCAGTGTCCAGTACTATCTCCTATGTAACACAGTAACATAATTAATGATGGCAGATAAGGCCACAATGGCCCACCCAGTCTGCCTAGTAAGGTGGTATGAATTGTAATTCTATGCCACCTACCTTCTGATAGTTATTTTACTTCTATTTTGAGTTGAGGTCTCAGTGCTTGCTTTCCATCTTTTCCTTTTTAGGAATCCTCTATATATAGCCCATTCCTTTTTGAATTCTTTCAAAAAAAGTTCTCCACTGCCTTTTTCACAAGGGCATTCCAGGTGTACATAAAATTTCTGTGAAAAAAAGTCTCCTAACGTTACTCCTCAGTCTACCTCTTTGACACTTCATATCAGGTCCCCTAGTTCTATAGCTCCCTTTCCTTTAGAAAAAGTTCACTTCTTGTTCATTAATATCTTTCATGTTTTTAACTTTCTTATCATATGTCCTCTGTCCCTCCTTTCTTCTAGGGTACATAGGTTTATATATTCAAGTCTCATGTCTTCTGGTGCAGACCCTGGACCAACTGAATGTCCATATGTGTACTGCATTATAGTTTTGCCTTCTATATAGTCAATCTTTATTATTTATAGCAGGAGTTCTTAACCTTTTTTGGTTTCTGCCAGTGGCATTCCTAGCCTTGCTGACACCCGGGGCGGATCGCCGATGCGCCCCCCCCCTGGGTGCAGTGCGCCCCCCCGGCAAAACTACACCCCCCTGGGTGCAGCGCGACCCCCCCAGGTGCATTTTTACCTGCTGGGGGAGGGGGTGCCACGCGCCTGTTAGCTCTAAGTCCGCTCATTCCCTCCCTGCTGCTCCCTCTGCCCTGGAACAGGAAGTAACCTGTTCCATGCAGAGGGAACAGCAGGGAGGGAATGAGCGGACTCGGACCAACAGGCGCGCGGCACCCCCCCCAGCGGCGTGCACCTAGGGCGGACTGCCCCCACCGCCCCCCCCCCCCCCGGTACACCACTGGTTTCTGCACACCTTTATGCACCCCTGTCCTAAACCTCATATCCACTAGTGATTGTTGACACTACAAATTTCACTGTTAGCTGCTAACTGCTAACATATCGTTGAAATTACAGTAATATATAGCTATACTATCAATAACTATCCTAATAACTGCCATCAATAAATGGCCTCAGATTTCAAGACTCTTCTCTGCACCACATTTGATCTCTTCCTGCACCCCTTGGGAGTGCAGGCACCATTGATTTATAGTGATGTATATTGTGAAAATGATGAGGCTTCTGTGATAATGAAGCTCCCACCTCAGGCTCCCAGATCCCTCTTTCACTCAGGGTGAGCTGGTTCTCCATATGCAGATTTTATGCAAATTAATCTATCACCCTTTTCTACTCAGGGTGACCTGCTTCTCCAAAAAGCAAACACAGTCAGGTTTCACCAATCAGGCTCTTTTCATACACATCTTTATTCCAGCCTCTGGGGCACACTTCTTTCAGCTTTAAAACACTTTCACAAGCTTAAACAGTTCTTCCAGCTTAACCATTTCTTCCTACTCAGTGCAATCTTCCATTTTAAACATTTCTTCTTGCACAGTTCATTATCCATAGATTTCTTCCCCCTGAGCCCTCTCCCCCAGCCATTTGGGCTCAGTCTTAACTCAGTCCTTGGACTCTTCTCACTGAGCTGTCTCACACAGGCCTTTGGGCTCAGTACTAACTCAGTCCCCAGACACACAGTACCTCTTCACTGTTTTAGACCCACAGTCTTTTCAGCTGGGACACACAGTACCTCTTTAAACACATATTTCTTATACCTGGCTACTCCAGGGCCTTCTTACCCCAGCCAGCTTCCTTCTGGGGACACACAGTTCTATTACCAGGCCAAAGGGCACAGCCAGTACTTCTCATGGGGATTCCCTGGCTTCAGCTACCAGCCCCTTTTTCAGCTGCCAGCTCTCCTTTCCCCCTTCTCCCTCAGGCGGGGTACTAAGTGGTTAAGCCTTCAACAGGACTCAGCCCTCCTCCTTTCCCCCTCTCCCTCAGGCGGGGTACTATGTGGTTAATGGCCAAACAGGACCCAGCCCATAACCTGCTGCACCTGTTTCCATCTCCAGGACTCTCCCCGGTCCTAGCGACCTCCAGCTATACCTCCCCTTTTTGGCTCCCTTCAGCAACTCACCCAGCCCTTCTCCCTGGACAATTTTAGGGGAACAGCGCCCTCTAGGGGCCTAACCAGGGTAGGACAGCCTCTTCCTTATTACAATATTGATTTGAAATCTGCCAAAGAAGGACCCAAAGGCTACACTTGGAGGTAGATATAGCACCAACTTTATTGATATCACCAACTATGTCAGGATTCTGTTTGCAAACAGACTCAACATGGACCCGTGTTTCAGCACCTAAGCACCTGCATCAGGAGTCTGTTTGCAGAAAGAATCTTGACATAGTAGATGACATCAATAAAGTTGATATTATATCTACCTTCAAATGTGGCCTTGGGGTCCTTATTTGGAAGGCTACTTGTCCATCCCTACTTTTTTGTTCTGCATGTTCATCTGTAAGGTTGCTTTGTCCTTTTTCTTCTATATTGATTTGAAATGACATATTGGAGGAAATGTTATTTCACACCCCCTGTGGGTTTTCTACCACAATCCAATTTCATCATTGTTGATGTACACAACAAGATACAAACTAATAGGCCCCTGATGCGGGTAATTTACTGAAACATGTTGGGCACTTAAACTGTTGGCATTGAATTTATCTTTATGTATGTAGACCTATGAAATCATTTTCAATTTTTGTTTCTAATCAGTTGTTGATTAATTGTTGTAAAAATAAACATATATATAATTGACCATACCTCCTAGTTCATATAATTAGTTCTTTCATTCCTTTTCTTTATTGTCTGATTTTCAACCTGTTACTTCTACCTCTTCTTCTCCTTAATCTCTTTCCCTCCATTCTTTCTCTTCTTTCCTCTTTCTATCACCCATGTGTGTCTTTTCTTGTATTTGGACTTTGGATTTATCATTTGCCTTTCCAAATTCAATGTCAAAGTGAATTGCTTACAATTACAGAAGATATTTTCCTGACCAAATGGGCAACAGTCTAACCTTAGCACCTAGAGAAGAACAAATGAGAAACAGTAGAACACTAATAAGAGTAGTGGGAGAGGGAAAGAGATAAATTAATCCAGGAGCTAAATCGCTGTTATGTGTGCCTTTCTTCTTTATCATTAGAGCCTACCTCCATGCTTTCTACGTTCCTGTGCTATATGCCTAGAATAAAGTTCTTTACTTGGAGGTCCTTTTACAAAGATGCACTGAAAAGTGGCCTGTGCTGGTGTAGATGTATGTATTGGACGCATGCGGTCCATTTTTCAGCACATCTGCAAGAAAGGCCTCTTTATTTTGGCCAAAAATGGATGTGCGGCAAAATAAAAATTGGTATGCATCCATTTTGGGCCTGAGATCTTACCGCCATCCATTGACTTAGTGATAAGGTCTCATGCATTAACAGGGTGGTAATCTTCAGTGCGCGTACTACCTGGTTAGCGCTGTGTGCTGGAAAATAAAATATATTTTACGGCGCACGTAGTGGACACGAGTAAAAAATGAAATTACCACTCAGGCCATGCGATAGCCGGACAGTAGTTCCAAAGTGGTGTGCTTAGGCGCCTACACGGCTTAGTAAAAGGGCCCCTTGGTACATACCCCTTTCCTGGTCTATTCCGATTCAGTAGAAAAACTCACCTTCTTGAGGCTGATTTTAAATATTAACTGCTTCTGTATAATAAATACATTTTATATGGATTTTTGCTTTCATAGGCAGTGTGACCCACTTGTTTGAGAAGGCTGAAGCAGAGAGGTGGCGTGGGGATGGTCAGGCAGAGTTGGGAAGAGCAGGAACAGATAGCCCCCTCCAATGATGTGACTAGGGTGGACAATTTTAAAAGAGACAAAATTCTTGTTTTGTGCATATGTTCTTTTATCAGTGTTCCACCTATGCCTACCATAACAGAAATAAACCAATTTGTATCAATACAGAATTCATCTCCACCACCCAATAAACTTTATTTGTACTGATTTATAAAGCATGCATAAAAACAGAAATATGCAATTAAACCTTTATAGGTGAAGTACGGTATATATAGGGGTTCATGGCCAAAGTAATTAGACTTACAAGGTCCCATAGGTTACTATGGGGCTCATTTTCAATAGAGAAACATGTTTAAAAAGAAGCATAAAGCAGCATTTGGACATACGTCCAAATCGGTATTTTTGAGACCCGTTTTCCAGACATTATTTATGCTGTTTATCTGCAGTGCTTCCAAATCTCAAGGGGGAATGTTAGGGGTGTGTTAAGGGCAGGATTTTGGACGTTCCTAAGACCTGGACAATTTTTAGTCTTAATGGAAGAAAGCGAAAATGTCCAGGACTAAAACTAAGATGTTTTGAGCTGGACCTATTTTAATATTGACTAAGCCACAAAAAAGTGCCCTAAATGACAAGATGACTACTGGATGAATAAAGGAATGACCTCCCCTTACTCCCACAGTGGTCACTGAACCCCTCTCCCCACGAAGATGTAAAATAAGCAGTACATATCAGCCTCTATGGCAGCCTCAAATGTTATAGTCAGTCCTTTTAGTGCAGCAAGCAGGTCCCTGGAGTAGCTCTATTCCAGGCATTGCATCAAACCCCTTTTCCTAAACCTACTACCCATTAACCTACCAGTCTTCTTCTCCAAACCCCAGCATTAGACCTTGATCCCCCACCCTATTTCCAGCCTCAGCTCCCTTCTTCCAGGCAAAGCATCAGACCTCTTCTCCTCTGCCACCCCAGCATCAGCTTAATTTACCCTCTATACTTACCTTTGTCTGGTAGTTCCTTGTTTTTTTCTATCCTAACCATTTATTGACATTCTTTTCCTTTTTCCTTCCTTTTCTGCATTTATTTGATGTAAATCACTTTGTTGTGCTTTCATAAAGAGCGGTATATAACACTTTAATAAACCATAAACCATCAGATCATTCTCCCTGTCCTACTTCACAGTGTCAGATCCCTTCTTCTACCTGCCCAACACCTCTAAATTTCCTGCACAGCAGCAAAAGTTTTTTTCTGCTGCCTCTCTGCCTGTCCTACACTGGCTATGGCCACTGGTACCTCACGGCTGGACAAATCAGTAAGTAAGTACTTCCTGTGTCATATAGGAAGTAGCCAGCACAGAACAGGCAGAGAGGAGCTGAAGAGAGATTCTGGTGGGTTCAGGACCTGTGTGGTTGCCCATTTCAATGCCTATGTTCTAAACTGGCTCTTCAGGCTTTGGGGACACAAGCCTCTTCTAACAGGCGCCTATTCTTGCTTTCATATATGATTACATTGACTGGCCTGGAAGCTTCATAGAACAGGAACTGTGTTTTGTGCTTGTTTGTAAAGTGCTGCATATGGTTGATGGTGCTTTAGAAATGATAAGCAGTAGCTTTGGGATATAAGTTCAAAACCTGGCCTGGCCAAAAAGTCTCCATCCTGGAAAAGAGTAATTTAGCAGCTCTGCTCTCCTCCCATGAATTAGCAAATCAATTCACACTAACTGCTGTGTTCTGGCATGTCTTGTAAATTGTGTCTTGCCAATAATAAGAAATGACTTTAACATTTGCTGCATTTCTGGATCCTTAAATAGAAAATGGAAATCAAATGAAATCAATTATTGTATACCGCTAATATTCTCTTTCCAGGGTTCAGTGCAGTTTACATTCTAGGTGAAACAAAAGCCGATAATGTTAGTGTGAGGTATGAGAACAATTAGAAATGAGCTTTAAACATATAAATGCCTCAGAGCAACCTTCCATGGCTCAAACCATTCTGTGTATTCTGTGCTGATATAGAATACAATGAATCATGCAGTCAGCAGTGGTAGAGGAGGATTGGCGACAGTGGCATCAGCAATGGAAAGGGACACAACATCGTCTGTGAGGACTGGTGAACAGTAGGGCGGGTGGATGAGGTAGGGGTGAACATGGAGAGTAAAGATGACAGGAAACATCTACAGTTGAGAGGAGACACATTAAGGGAGAGAAAAGAGACTAACTGGGGGAAAGATAGAACATCATGGAAGGAAGAAAGAAATGGGTTGTACAGTGCTGCGTACATCTAGTAGCGCTATAGAAATGATAAGTAGTAGGGTTCCATTGCAGGATAGAGTGAGAAGAAACATAGGGAAGAGAAGACATGAGACGGGGAAGAGACAGAGATCGAAGAGAGTAAGAGAGACAGGGAAAGAGAGAGAGAGAAAAAAGAGAGGGCATGAAGGAAGTAGAAGAAAAGATAAATATCAAGAGATTGAAAAACTCATGGAAAAAAGGGGGAGAGACAAGTAGTATGGTGGGGAGGGAAAGAAAGATGCATGGTGGGTGGAAGGAGAGGAATCACATGTAAAAGAGGTTTTATTGGGAGAGGGGATAGAAGAGACTCATGACTACAGAAGAAAATAAAAAGGAAAGACGGCAAAAGAAGAAAGGAGAAAGAATGGGAAAGTAAAAGGAAGGAAGAATAAAAAAAAAACATTTAGAGGGAAAGAGACGAATAGGAGACAGACTGTGTAAGTGATAGGAAAGAAGGGATAAAAAAGGGACATATGAAAAATGAATAAAAGTTCAATAGGGAAAGAAAGAATTAATAAAAGATCAAAAATGTATCCAGGCTTTTATAAAGAGGTTGAAAACTATTTTATTTATGAAGAGAAAATATTTAAATGTTAAAAGGTTTCTCCATAAGAATAGTTTTGTGTGCATATTAAGTAATGTATGCTGATTTATGCAAATGCACTGCTGTCAAAATTTTCCATCCCTTGCCACACAATCTATCCTTGGAGCTGCACAGTGACGGCTTTTGTTTGAAAGGGCTGTTTAGTGTTTCCTATTTTTATATCTGTGGTTTACATGGTTGCTATAGTAGATTAGACGGTCTCATATGAAATGTGTGAGCTTATAAAAGATGTCTTAAAACAGCCATACCAAAGAGTCTATCTCTCTTTATTTTTAATGCTTTGCTCATCTGCAAATATAGGGGCCCTTTTAACATGCAGTGGTAAAAAGTGGCCTGTGGTAGTGTTGGCGTGTGGAATTGCCATGTGCTGAGGCCACTTTTTACCATGGTGGGAAAAAGGCATTTTATTGTTTTGGCATTGTTAATGGCCATGCACTAATATCAAAATTAGCGTGTGGCCATTTACTGGCTGAGCCTGAACCCTTACCACCACCTATTTAAGAGGCAGTGAGGGCTCACATGCTAACCCGGCAATAATCGGGCAGGGCAAGGCATTGTGCCCACACTGTCTAATTACCCTCATGCTAGAAAATATAAATTATTTTCTAGCCTGGGAAATGGCACACAACAAACTCAGAACTACCCACAGGCATCTGGGCACGCCCGGTGATAATGCTATTTTGCCGTGCAGTAGCCCTACCACTGTTTGGTAAAAGAGCCCCATAACTAGCAGCAATTAAAAAGTGATATCGAAGCTGTCTAGTTACCCAGGTCTAGCAGGCAGATTTTAGGACAGTTCTGAATTTCTGACACCCCCATCATGATGCATTATGGGACCTGCATCACTGAATTCTCCTAGCTGTAAGTACATAAGTACATAAGGATTGCCATACTGGGACAGACCAAAGGTCCATCAAGCCCAGCATCCTGTTTCCAACAGTGGCCAATCCAGGTCACAAATACCTGGCAAGGTCCCAAAAAAAGTACAAAACATTTTATGCTGCTTATCCCAGAAACAGTGAATTTTCCCCAAGTCCAATTTAATAATGGTCTATGGACTTTTCCTTTAGGAAGCCGTCCAAACCTTTTTACAACTCTGCAAAGCTAACCGCCTTTTCCACATTTTCTGGCAACAAATTCCAGAGTTGAATTACAGTTTGAGTGAAGAAAACGTTTCTCCGATTCGTTTTAAATTTACTACTTTGTAGCTTTATTGCATGCCCCCTAGTCCTAGTATTTTTGGAAAGCATAAACAGATGCTTCATGCCTACCCATTCCACTCCACTCATTATTTTATAGACCTCTATCATATCTCCCCTCAGCCGTCTTTTCTCCAAGCTGAAGAGCCCCAGCCGCTTTAGCATTTCCTCATAGAGAAGTCATCCGGAAGTCATGCGGAAAAAGCAGAACTGCCCGGTGATAGTGCTGTTTTGCCACACACCACCCATGCAGTAGCCCTACTGCACCTTTGTAAAAGGGCTCCATGGAGGGGCATAATCGAATGGACATGATCATCTAAGGGCGTCCATCTCTAAGGACGTTCCGGCAAAGGGGTGGGAAAACCTGTATTATCGAAACAAGATAAGTACATAAGTAATGCCACACTGGGAAAAGACCAAGGGTCCATCGAGCCCAGCATCCTGTCCACGACAGTGGCCAATCCAGGCCAAGGGCACCTGGCAAGCTTCCCAAACGTACAAACATTCTATATATGTTATTCCTGGAATTGTGGATTTTTCCCACGTCCATTTAGTAGCAGTTTATGGACTTGTCCTTTAGGACGTCCATCTTTCGTTTTGATAATACGGTCGGGGACACCCAAATCTCAACATTTAGGTCGACCTTAGAGATGGTCGACCTAAATGGTGAGATGGTTGACCTTAGAGATGGTCGTCCCCGATTTTCGGCCATAATGGAAACCGAGGACGCCCAGTTCAAAAATGACCAAATCCAAGCCATTTGGTCGTGGAAGGAGCCAGCATTCGAAGTGCACTGGTCCTCCTCACATGCCAGGACACCAACCGGGCACCCTAGGGGGCACTGCAGTGACTTCACAAATTGCTCCCAGGTGCATAGCTCCCTTACCTTCGGTGCTGAGCCCCTCAACCCCCCCCCAAACCCACTCCCCACAACTTTACACCACTACCATAGCCCTTAGGGATGAAGGGGGGCACCTACATGTGGGTACAGTGGGTTTCGGGTGGGTTTTGGAGGGCTCACATTTACCACCACAAGTGTAACAGGTGGGGGGGATGGGCCTGGGTCCACCTGCCTGAAGTGCACTGCATCCACTAAAAACTGCTCCAGGAACCTGCATACTGCTGTGATGGAGCTGGGTATGACATTTGAGGCTGGCATAGGGGCTGTAAAAAATGATTTAAAATTTTTTTTTTTTAGGGTGGGAGGGAGTTGGTGACCACCGGGAGGAGTAAGGGGAGGTCATCCCCAATTTCCTCCGGTGGTCATCTGGTCAGTTCGGGCACCTTTTTGAGGCTTGGTCGTGAAAAAAAAGGGACCAAGTAAAGTCGACTAAATGCTCATGAGGGATGCCCTTCTTTTTCAATTATCGGCCGAGGATGCCCATCTCTTAACCAAGCCCTGTCCCACCTTCGGTACACTGCCGACACGCCCCGTGAACTTTGGTTGTCCCCGTGACGGAAAGCAGTTGAGGATGCAAAAAATCAGCTTTCGATTATGCCAATTTGGACGACCTTGGGAGAAGGACGCCCATCTCCCGATTTGTGTCGGAAGATGGGCGTCCTTCCCTTTCGAAAATAAGTTAGAAAGTGAGACAACAAATGAAAAAAAGAAAAACAAAACAAAACGAGAACATTTTCAGTGAATTCCCCTAATTCCTACTTAGATTGTAAACTCCTTAGGTTAGGAACTTTGGGCTCCTTTTACAAAGTCACACTAGCGATTCCAGCACAGCAAATGCAACAAAGCTCATAGGAATTGAATGGGCTTTGTCCCATTTGCCACACTGGAATTGCTAATGCGGTTTTGTAAAAGGAGCCCTTAATGAAAATGCTGTAAGCTACATAAGCTACAATTGGAAAAGCAGTCTATAAATATAAAATTATTATTATTATTATAACTTGCAAAATTGTAGCAAGTTCTGGCTTTGTGAATTTGATGATATCAGAGGTAAATTCACAAATATCCATAGCACCATATGGAATGCTGAGAATTGTAAAGGGTGCACACTGTATATCTGATTAATAGACGGATCATGGGTCAAAATGCTTAACATGGGAAGAATAATGCTGTATGAGATGACATTTCATACATAAGATAAATGCATTCAAAATGAGCAAGCCCTGCATCAGTCCTCCCATCTACGGGCTGATTTCTAGTAAGCAATAATCGTGCTGCCAACAGAACTCATCACAGGGGTTTTACTTATGTTACAAAATGTCACCTTAATTAACACTGCGGTTTTCAATCTTTAGCAAGATATACCATAATTCATGGGAAAGATTACGACTGTCAAGCGGCCAGTGGAAAGGTTTAGCATTAATGACTCTATTGGTCATGACATTAGCACAAATGCCAGGAAATCCATTTATGTGTTGGGTGAATAATTATTTTCAGGAATGTTCATTAAGTTATTCTTGCATTTATCTGTTTATTTGCTGCAAGCAATGTGTGTGTGCATGTGTGTGTGTGCACGTACGTGTGCACGCATGTGTGTGTGTGTGCATGCGTGTGCACGCATGTGTGTGTGTGTGCATGCGTGTGTGTGTGTGTGTGTGCAGATGACCTCAGGCCATCTGGGGCTGGAGATACTGCAGAACAGGGAGATCCTTTCATTATGCGATGGTGGCACTTAGCTTTAGGGCCCATGATTTCAAGGTTCCAGAAGAAGCCTTGGTGCATGGGTCAGGGATTGTTTTTATTTGTGAGTTGATCTAAAATGTCCTGAGTAATTGCAAATAAAAGCTTATGGAGTCAGATCCCAACCCTTCTTCTGATTGAACAGAAATCCCAAAGAGGCAGGTAGAAACTACTTGGCTACATGTCAGTTTTCAAAAGTGATTTACATGGGTAAAAAGTGCTTTGCCTGATTTAATTGCTTACACTTCTTATGGCTAAAAATGTACACTATGACAGAAGAGAGGGTAAAACAGTATGCAAGTATAAACAAGAACAAGAAAAAAAGCAACACTGGGCCTTCAGGTTGGAGATAAATACTGTTCTTTTATTAAGAAGTGACCCGACACGGGCCGTGTTTCAGCGTACAAACGCCTGCCTCAGGGGTCAAAGTGTTCTTATGGATTTGATCACAATATATTGGAGTAAACCAGGTGAACAGGGTATTTTGCCCCTCGCGTGGCAATTGTTAGTGTTGTCTTTCAGTAGAAGCTATAGGTAAAAAACCACCAGTACAGTTCATTAACAAGCTCTGTCGGTGATTTTGGCGGGTTTGTTCACCGACAGAGCTTGTTAATGAACTGTACTGGCGGTTTTTTACCTATAGCTTCTACTGAAAGACCACACTAACAATTGCCACGCGAGGGGCAAAATACCCTGTTCACCTGGTCCTTGAGGTATCTGCCTTCTCCCTTCCACCAGAACCCTTCAATTTCTGTTTTCCTGTACTATTTTCTGTGTACTTTCTGGGGGGGGGGGGGGGGGGGGGAGGAGCACCCTCATTCCACTGAGAGGAGCTACAACTAGTACTCAGGGATTATAGTTTAGTGGACACTGTGGAAACTAACTCCCTTGAAGCCAGATATTTATGCCCTCTTATAATTTGAATAGCTTCCTGAAGGTAAGTTGAGCCCTGACCCTGACGTATATGTGCTGGAAAGTGAAATGGATGTTATGTTCATTCAGGAGGCTTGTTTATAGTGAAGCGATGCATCATGATTAAATGAAAGGATAGTGAGGCTCCAGCTTTCGAGCTTTGGAAGATACAAATGCATGTGTTGTTCTAGATGGAGTTGTTGACTACAGCATATCCTGGAAGAAAAAGATTGTAACAATCTGGCACCCATGTCTCATGATTCTGACTCCACATTGTCACAGTTTTATAAGCCTCTAAATTATGGAGGAGTTGTAGGGCTAAGGGAGGGAATGGGGGAATTATAATTGTTAAGGGATGCTTGTTCTTCTATTGTTTCTAGTAATTATTTACAAGTATGAAGAGTTGTAACTGAGCTGATGTATATGGATCATACACTTCGATGGAGGAGGATCTAGTGTTTTGAACATTGTCCATGATGTTGTTGCTTGTATGAAGCTGTGCTGTTGGATGAGTAAAACAGATCAAACAAGGCAGTATAGTCTTGGAGGTCAATGTTGTAAACTGTGCTATCTATTAGTGTGGTTTTGCATTTTACCACAATAATCATACTTACAGCGTAGTAAGGGCTTTAGCATAGAAAACTCCCCACAGGAGGCTCTTAAATAAACTGGAAGGGCTGAAGATAGGACCCGAAGTGGTGAACTGGATTAGGAACTGGTTGACGGACAGAAGCCAGAGGGTGGTGGTGAATGGAATTCGCTCAGAGGAGGGAAAGGTGAGTAGTGGTGTGCCTCAGGGATCGGTGCTGGGACCGATTCTGTTCAATATATTTGTGAGTGACATTGCCGAAGGGTTAGAAGGTAAAGTTTGCCTATTTGCGGATGATACTAAGATCTGCAACAGAGTGGACACCCAGGAGGGAGTGGAAAACATGAAAAAGGATCTGAGGAAGCTAGAAGAATGGTCTAAGGTTTGGCAATTAAAATTCAATGCGAAGAAATGCAAAGTGATGCACTTAGGGAATAGAAACCCTTGGGAGATGTATGTGTTAGGTGGGGAGAATCTGATAGGTACGGACGGGGCGAGTGATCTTGGGGTGATAGTATCTGAGGATCTGAAGGCGACAAAACAGTGTGACAAGGCGGTGGCCGTAGCTAGAAGGTTGTTAGGCTGTATAGAGAGAGGTGTGACCAGCAGAAGAAAGGAGGTGTTGATGCCCCTGTATAAGTCGTTGGTGAGGCCCCACCTAGAGTATTGTGTTCAGTTTTGGAGGCCGTACCTTGCGAAGGATGTAAAAAGAATTGAAGCGGTGCAAAGAAAAGCTACGAGAATGGTAAGGGATTTGCGTTACAAGACGTATGAGGAGAGACTTGATGACCTGAACATGTATACTCTGGAAGAAAGGAGAAACAGGGGTGATATGATACAGACGTTCAAATATTTGAAAAGTATTAATCCGCAAATAAACCTTTTCCGGAGGTGCGAAGGCAGTAGAACGAGAGGACATGAAATGAGATTGAAGGGGGGCAGACTCAAGAAAAATGTCAGAAAGTATTTTTTCACGGAGAGAGTGGTGGATGCTTGGAATGCCCTCCAGCGGGAGGTGGTGGAAATGAAAACGGTAACAGAATTCAAACACGCGTGGGATAAACATAAAGGAATCCTATTCAGAAGGAATGGATCCTAAGGAGCTTAGCCGAGATTGGGTGGCAGAGCCAGCCGGTGGTGGGAAGCGAGGATAGTGCTGGGCAGACTTATACGGTCTGTGCCAGAGCCACTGGTGGGAGGCGGGGCTGGTGGTTGGGAGGCGGGGATAGTGCTGGACAGACTTATACGGTCTGTGCCCTGAAGAGGACAGGTACAAATCAAAGTAAGGTATACACAAAAAGTAGCACATATGAGTTTGTCTTGTTGGGCAGACTGGATGGACCATGCAGGTCTTTTTCTGCCGTCATTTACTACGTTACTATGTTACTATGTAAAGCCACCACACTACTGTATTTCTCTTCTGGTTGGCTTACCAGCTTACTAAATTCACAGACTGCAGTTTATTCAAAATACAACTATCAAATTATTTATGACTTCAAGAAATATGATCATGTCTCTTCACTTCGTCCTAAAGAACACTGGTTCCCAATAGCATACAGAATATTTTAACTACCAGCTTCAGTCTTTTGGTTTCCCTCTTTTCTAGCTTGTTCCTTATTCCTCAGTGAGAGCACTCCGTTCCTCCCAGTTACACTTTCTTACTGTTCCTTCATTCCACTGAGTATACTGGATACTAATAGAACTTCTTGCTTCAGTGTAGTTGCTCCCAATCTTTAGAATAATCTTCCCCTTTACCTTAGACTTTAATCATCCTTGGATAAATTCATGCCCCAACTAAAAACTTAGGGGGTCTTTTACTAAGCAACGGTAGCATTTTTAGCTTGTGGTAGAAAACAGCTGGCAGTAAATGCCGAGATACCTGTAGAAATATAATAGGCGTCTCAGTGTTTACCGCCAGCTGATTTCTACCATGAGCTAAAAACGCTACCAGAGATTAGTAAAACACCCCCTTACTATTTTCCTCTGGCTTTTCTGGATGCCTCTCCTGATTGATTCTGTAGTTCCCTCCATTTCACTTCATCTCATGACCACATGTCATTGAGGAAAGTAGCCATTGCTCTTTTGAACAGTGCACATTTTATTCTTCTCCCAACTCCCCCCCCCCCCCCATTATTTTATCCCTCCCTAATCTTCCCTTTGTTATGATATTATAATCTTTCCTTTCCCTGTCTCCTTACTGTGGCTATTTGTTTTTATCTTGTTCTCTAGAAATATTTTGTTTTCTTGTGTTTTTATGTATGTCCTGTTTTTAGTAGTGGTCTGTTTCTTTTAATTACTCCCTTCCCATTATTTTTATAAAACACTTAGATTTGCTTTTACAATAGATTTGCGGTATATTAAATAAATTGAACTTGAATTTGAATTTACAAACACACAGCATTAGCATGTAAAACCCATGCAAACTTGCCAAATATTAGTGCTAAAACTTTACTATAGCCAGATGTAGTAAAAATTCTAGCACAGAAGCAAAAGAGTAATCCGTAATGAAGTGCAGAATGTCTTTTCAGATGACCCTGGTGAGAAAAAAATCCTGATGGCTCCAGAGTGCCCTGAAGCTCTCACCCTCTGCCAAAACCAATCTTTGGTGGTTGGAATTTTGGTTCATAATTTATTTGCTGGCCTGGACTGCTGCCTGTGTTACTCTCCTGCTTATAATCGAACGAGAAAAACGCCCAAATTCCGACCTAAATCGGGAGATGGACGTTTATCTCACAAAAACGAATAACGCGGTATAATCGAAAGCCGAACTTGGATGTTTTCAACTGCACTCCATCGTGGAAGCGTACTAAGTTGATGGGGGCGTGGTGAAGGTGGGACTGGGGCATGGTTATCACCCAAACAGAGATGGGCGCCTTTCGCCGATAATGGAAAAAAAAGTATGCATTTGTAGCTAGAATTTAGGGCACTTTTCCTGGACCCTGTTTTTTCACGAATAAGGCCCCAAAAAGTGCCCTAAATGACCAATTACCACCAGAGGGAATCGGGGATGACCTCCCCTGACTCCCCCAGTGGTCACTAACCCCCTCCCACCACAAAAAATAATGTTTCACAACTTTTTATTTTCACCCTCAAATGTCATACCCACCTCCCTGGCAGCAGTATGCAGGTCCCTGGAGCAGTTGTTAAGGGGTGCAGTGGACTTCAGGCAGGTGGACCCAGGCCCATCCCCCCCTACCTGTTACAATTGTGCTGCTTAATGCTTAGTCGTCCAACCCCCCCAAACCCACTGTACCCACATGTAGGTGCCCCCCTTCACCCCTTAGGGCTATAGTAATGGTGTAGACTTGTGGGCAGTGGGGTTTGAGGGGGATTTGGGAGGCTCAACACACAAGGGAAGGGTGCTATGCACCTGGGAGCTCTTTTACCTTTTTTTTTGTTTTTGTAAAAGTGCCTCCTAGGGTGCCCGGTTGGTGTCCTGGCATGTGAGGGGGACCAGTGCACTACGAATCCTGGCCCCTCCCACGAACAAATGCCTTGGATTTATTCATTTTTGAGCTGGGCGCTTTCATTTTCCATTATCGCTGAAAAACAAAAATGCCCAGCTCACAAATTGTCAAATAAAACATGGACGTCTATTTTTTTCGAAAATACGGTTCGGTCCGCCCCTTCACGGACCCGTTCTCGGAGATAAACGCCCATGGAGATAGATGTTTTCGTTTGATTATTCCCCTCTCTGTCTGTTATAATATTAGCATAGGTCTGAGGCTATGGCCCCCCTCTATTTCAGTTAAGCTAAATCGAATCAAATTGAATTGAAAAACCAATTCATATGAGCAAATCAAATTGAATCGGATTGAAAACTTTTTGAGTGAATCGGACAGAACTAGTGTTGAGTGAGTGATTGGCAGCCTCCCAGCTCAGGCTGACCCCAGCTCTGACCCTACCATAAACTGTAAAAATTTCCTTAAGTAACACACCCTGATGCTTGCTCACCATGAAAATTGATGCTTGCTCACCATCAAAATAGGGTTACAACTACATCAGAAATAAATGCTTTCTAGCCTTTCTTACACACAGCTTGTTACATGGGCCTCTCAGCTTGGCTGGCTAATTCTTTTCGTCCCATGTCTAAGAACATAGGCCATTATATTCAGCTAATCAGAAGGGGTACTTCTTCAAAAAACAGTTCAAGGTAGATAAAGTTGGTAGATAGCCTGCTATACCCCTCTGAATATCTTCTTTAAAATTGACTGCAGTGTTTTATCTTGTGAAGTAATGCACATTGTTCAAGGTAATTTGAAATAGAGAAAGTATTTTTAGAACAGTACATTTTCCAAATGCAAAAGAAAAAAGGGGCTCTTTAACTAAGCCGCGTAAGCATCTACGCCAAAGTGTGCCAAAATGGAGTTACCGCCCGACTACTGCATGGCTCTTGCGGTAATGTCATTTTTTGCATGCGTCCAATACGCATGTCTGAGAAATATGTTTTATTTTCGGGCACAAACAACGGACGTGCACCAAGTGGAATTTGGTGTGCATAGGTCATTACCGCCCGGATTCTTTACCACTAGGGCAATGGCTGTCAGTAAGGTCTCAGACCCAAAATGAACATGTGGCAATCTTCATTTTGCCGCACATCCGTTTTCATTTAAAAAAAAGACATTTTTTGTAGGTGCGCTGAAAAATAATTCTACGTGTGCCAAAAACACGCGTCTACACTACCACAGGTCATTTTTCCAGCGCATCACCCCACCCCTGAAGGCTGGCCTGTCATTTGAGTACCAGCACCTTTTTCGCTAGAAAAAGTACACTGAGTATATGTAATGACTTTTGAATGCATAGAAACCATTTGAATTAAGGCATTGTAGTAATAGATTCCATAGATGACTGACCAGATAATGAATCACTGACTTTTCAGTGCCTTAAAATATATGGCCAAAATGAGTGCATTCATTTTAACACAACCTAACAGTAACCCAGTTCCTGTGTGCCTCATTAAGACACAAAGTAGAGGTAAACAATACACAATTTGCTTCCCGACAGTGATCTGAGCCATTGCAGGAAGATTTTGACTTTTAAATGTCTGATGCCCCCACTTCATCTGCTTTGTCCCCTGCTTCTCAATGCAGAGGCCATAATACCTGCTGTGATGGCAGGCTGTGTAATAATCATTTGTTTAAAATGCATCTGATGTGGTTTCTTATCATCTCCTTAATTAGGCTTCCTGGAATTAGAATTAAATATGGAGCAAGCGGTTGGATCATGAGGTTTACAATCTATGAGTCCTGGCTGGCATAATTAAGTACTGCCACTAACCAACCACAATGTCATAATTTCTTTATTACAATCTGCATGAAATGAAAGAGAATGCTAAAAAGGATGTTAGCTGCCTTGATGTCTCTGTTTCTTGTTAACTTCTGTAACAGTATGTTGCTATCCATTATATATGAACAAGTTAATAAAACAGTCATCTTAGACACAAATGTAATACACACAGTCCTATTTTGCAGAGCTAAAAGTTCTGCTTCCCCTCATTTTCTGCATGATGCAGAGCTGTCAACCCAATTCCAGGAGGGTGATTTCAGGTGAGTTCTGGATTTCTAACAATCCTATTTATTTTTAGAATGCATTGGGACTTGCTGCACTAAATTCAGTGGGTAGAATTATAGACTACAAATACCACATTGGTTGGGGATGTAGATTAAAAGACAGGAGTGGCCAGATTGTCTCTCTCCAGGAACTGGGTAACTTGACAGCTCTGCATAATGAATTGGGCCAGCAACCAGTCAGAAGGCAGCTTGAATGTTCGGTAGGAGGACCACATAGCTACATGTCCATGGGGATATGCTGGAGCCAGTCCTGAGGTCACCCTATAGCATGCATGAAGATATAATCTTGATTTTCCTATGGAACTACATGTCCATGCATGCTCTACTACTACTACTTATCATTTCTCTAGCACTTCTAGATGTATGCAGCACTGTACACTTGAACATGAAGAGACAGTCCCTGCTCAACAGAGCTTACAATCTAATTAGGACAGACAAACAGGACAAATAAGAGATAAGGGAATTATTAAGGTGGCAATAATGAAATATGGGTACAGAACAAGTGAGTAAGGGTTAGGAATGAAAAGCAAAATCAAAACGGCATTTATGTACAGGAAGAGAGCCTTTTCCAAATGAAGGAGAGCTCTGGAATGAGGGGGCATATGACAAAGTTAAGAGGGAACAGGCTTAGGAGTAACCTAAGGAAGTATTATTTCACAGAAAGGGTGGTGGAGGCGTGGAATGGCCTCCCGGTGGAGGTGGTGGAGTCGAGGACTGTTCCAGAATTTAAAAAGGCATGGGATAAGCATGTGGGATCGCTTAGGAACAGGTAGAATTGGGGGTTACAGAGGATGGGCACACTGGATAGGTCATATGGCCTTTATCTGCCATCATGTTTCTATATAAAAGGTGGGCTTTTAGCCTAGATTTGAAGACGGCCAGAGATGGAGCTTGCTCCAGGATAAAACCAAGACTGGCTCAGATTGTCCTCCCTGACATGGAGCTACCTTAGTGCTAGGTGTTAATTCTGTAGACTTCTTTCCCCTGTCTGGATATCTTGAACAACCAGGCAGTGTTGTTTGTTTTTTATCTGAGCAGAGTTTAGAGACTTGTTTCTTGCTACGTCAGGTGAGCAGATAGGTCATAATAGGAAATATGTAGCCATGTTATTTAAAAGTAATCCATGGTGAGGACTACAGATGAACAGAAATAAGGGCAAACTACTTTGGATGATGTTGTGACTGTATGCATGTTTACCTTCAGGAACTCAAAATGTCAGATAATATTATAAGCAGCAGCTATAAATCACAGAATCTGTGACTTTGGGATTTGAAGGACTGTCATACGCTTCCCCGTTAATGTCTAGAGTGATGGTCTAGCTTCGTACATTATAACAGAATTTTAAAACATTACAATGGTTTGTTGGGCCTATGGGACACAGGTATTTTGCCGTGTCATATAATCACTGTAAAGCTTTCATCTCATATATTTCATCCCATTTCCTCTAACCCTTTGAACTAAAAGATGCTATCAGTAACATCTGTTAGGAACCATAAAATGCCAAGTCTGGTAATCATGGAAGAGGACATAAAGGTTGAGGTTTCTAATTGTCTCTCTGTCAAGCAGACTGAGGTGACAACTCTTAAATTGAAAAAGATATCAGCAAGAACAGCTGTGAATGTCTTTTATAAAATGTGGGGTTAAGCTTTGTCCTGTGAGTGGCAGCCAAAGTTTATATCCTATGCTGATATCTCAGTAAAAGGCAGATGTATTAAAGTTTTTGTCTTGGCATGCTATAATTGAACTGATGAATTTAGATCTGTTTAGCACTGGATCAAAATTTTGCATTGTGTACTTTTATATCCAAACAGTGTAAGTAGCTGTTAGAGGATGGTATGGGATTTGTGTTACAAGACGTATGAGGAGAACTTGCTGACCCTGGAGGAAAGGAGAAACAGGGGTGATATGATACAGACGTTCAAATATTTGAAAGGTATTAATCCGCAAACAAACCTTTTCCGGAGATGGGAAGGCAGCAGAACTAGAGGGCATGAAATGAGATTGAAGGGGGCAGACTCAAAAAAAATGTCAGGAAGTATTTTTTCTCGGAGAGAGTGGTGGATGCTTGGAATGCCCTCCCGCGGGAGGTGGTGGAGAGGAAAACGGTAACGGAATTCAAACATGCGTGGGATAAACATAAAGGAATCCTGTTCAGAAGAAATGGATCCTCAGGAGCTTAGCTTAGATTGGGTGCCAGAGCCGGTGGTTGGGAGGCGGGGCTGGTGGTTGGGAGGCGGTCTGTGCCCTGAAAATTACAAATCAAGGTAAGATATACACAAAAAGTAGCACATATGAATTTGTCTTGTTGGGCAGACTGGATGGACCGTGCAGGTCTTTTTCTGCCGTCATCTACTATGTTACTATGAAATCAATTGATGAAATCAATTTCTTTCTTTTTTTTAAAATTTTTTATTTATAGATTTTCTTTTGCATTCATGCATACACATAAACACGGAAATTGAAAACATATATTAATAAGTGAAGCTTAACAAGAAAAAATATTCCAATTCTATTAGACCACAACAATGTTGTCCAAGATCAAAGAAATAACATAAGGAAATTACTATGAAATCAATTTCTAATCATGATAAACTATGCTGAAGGTGATGTACAATTTTACTGTAGCATGGAGGAGTGGCCTAGTGGTTAGAGCACTGGTCTTGTAATCCAGAGGTGGTTGGTTCAAACCCCACTGCTGCTCCTTTTGATCTTGGGCCAGTCACTTAACCCTCCATTGCCTCAGGTACAAACTTAGATTGTGAGCCCTCCTGGGACAGAGAAATATCCAGTGTACCTGAATGTAACTCACCTTGAGCTACTACTGAAAAAGGTATGAGCAAAATCTAATAAAATAAATTATTAGAATTCAGAAAGTCCCTGCCATAAAGAGCTTAAAATCTAATTAGGTATCAGAGGCAAAGGGAGATAAAGAGGGCTGTGTACTAAGCTATATTTTCAAGAAGCACTTTGTATGATAAAATGCACAGAACCATGCAAAAGCCCAGAAACATGTAAAAATGTGGGCTTTGTAAATATTTTACCACTTGAAGCCCCTTTGCAAAAAAAAAAAAAAGTTGCAATAACCAGACTTTTTATAGTAAACCTTCACATGTAGTCTACTCACGTATGCCAATTTAAATTTAATATTAATAAGTTGCTGTAATTTAAAATAATAAGAAACTGCTTATTAATGTAAGTTGCTAAGTAATATAAACTTGCTAAGTACTTCAATGATAAAATTATAAACCTACGCAACACACTACCTCAGGACGCCGATATTGAAAACTTCCTTAATGAGTTAGACCCAACCTTTGGAGAATACCCAGCTGATCGAACCTGGTCAAACTTCGCTCTCCATACTGTCGAAACAGTTACCCAGGCAATTAGGTTCTCCAACACTCACTGTAAACTAGATACCTGCCCCAGCTACCTAATAAAATCCCTAAGGAAAATGGTAATATCCTACTCGCCCCAATACCAAAAGATACCAAGCAGGGCCGGTCTTAGCAAGTGCGGGGCCCTGTGCAGACCAATTTGGTGGGGCCCCATCCTAGCCCCACCCCACCTAGCTCTACCCCACCCTAGCCCCACCCTCACCCTAGCTCCACCCCATTGACAATTAATAACTTTAATTAAATTTAGATATTAGATATGTATCATATGTCAAAGAATTTTAGGTATTAGATATGTATCATATGTCAAAGAATAAAGTGGTTGCTCAAAGCATATACTAACCACAATCGCTCAACTGCAAAACACTATGCACAAATTTGTGCAAAAACACACTCAGAACCTTACTGTACCATAAATATTACACTGGGCAGACCCTAATACACCAATATACTGCCCATACGGAAAATGCAGACCGTCAACAATATGAAACAAGGGATCATATCACAATTCTCATGTAGAGCCACAAAATACCTTTTTAGGGTGGATAGTGTTCACAATGAGCTCCTTTTATTAACGACCATATATAGATCCTTCAAGAGGTAGTGTGTCATAGGCTCTACACCCTTTCTGATGTTTTGGTGCCACCTCAGTAAGGCCAACACACAATCTCTCCACTGCAAAACACTATACACAAACTTGTGCAAAAACACACTCATAACCTTACCAAACCATAACAGCACTAATTCCAAGGACAGGACGAGCTACAACCTTATGCATGGAAAGGCAGCACTATAATTACACCGGGCTCTAAAACACCAGTACACAACCTAGTCAAACAAAAACACAAAACAAAACAAAAAAGGCTGCAAATACTACACGCTAGCAGAATACTGCACCTGAAGCCATCGCCGCAACCGACTGTTGCCTGGCTGAGATCTGGCCAGCTCTTCTCAGCCAGTACCCCGGGAGAACCGCCGCGGAGCCCTGACTATCTTTGGGTTGATTCCTGTTTGCTTTCTGCCGTTTGTGGCACCGAGAGAGGCTGATATCGGGCGGCCTGCAGTGCCGCGGGACGACTCATCTGTGGGACCCAGTGCGGGGTTCAATTGCTGCACTCAGCGCTGCGGTCCCGTCGCAAGAAGGACGGCGGTCGCGGAGTCCTAATCCTCTTAGCGGGAGTGGAGCACGGAGTGGGGGTCTACACGATGGACTGTGTGACCCCAGAACCGTTGTCTAGCCTAATCTGCCCTGCTTCCTCTCGACGTTCCTGTGGCCAACCGTCGACTAACGGCACACAGGCTCATCACAACGTGGTCTCCCGGTATTTATTTATTTATTTATTGCATTTGTACCCCACATTATCCCACCTTTTTGCAGGCTCAATATGGCTTACAGAGTGTTGTTATGATGCACTCATTACATGATCTTAAATACAGTCGATAATAAGCTGAAGGTAGGTGATTTATTTATTTATTTATTTATTGTATTTGTATCCCATGTTTTCCCACCTCTTTGCAGGCTCAATGTGGCTTACAATATATCATGGATACTGGAAAAAGAAAAAGATATACATTTGGTTTTACAGAGGATTTTGGGTTACATGGTCATGAAGTACAAGATAGTGGCATTACAGAATACGTTGACAGACATTAGGAGTACAAGATAGTGGTATTACAGAAGACATTATCAGACATTGGAAATACAAGATAATGGTATAGTATAGACAAGGTGCTAGGTAAGGTGTTGTGAGAGGTGTTTTTGATGCACCTGAGTAGTTTGAGGAATGATTTATTAAGGATGTCTTTAGTAGGCTTTATTGAAGACATGTGCTGGCGCCCCAGCTGTTGGGGGCTGCCTGTCTTCTGATCGCCTCTGCTCCCCGATCTGGTTTGAGCTCTGTACCGGAACGGATTAACAGCTGTTGAGCTCTGCCCTACCCCCGCCTTCACTGTTCTGCCTGCTGGAGTACCTGGTGACTGGTTCCTAGCCTTGATGGGACAATCTTATCTTCTGTGACTCGGCGAGTCAAGATCTGATTTTGCCCTCTTTCCTCTTTCTCCTTCCTCTCTTTCCTCTCTCTGTTCTTTTCCCTCCCTGCTGCTCATCTGCTTAATTTTTGTATTTATTCTCCCTTCCCTCTTGCCATCAATTGTCATTGTAATTCTCTTCTTAGTTCATTGTAAGCCGCTTTGGGGCTGCGTTCCGTGGCAAAAGGCGGGGTATAAATGATCTAAAATAAATAAATATATATGAAGGCAAATTTCTGAACTGGAAAGTTACCTCAAGAAGTCAAACTCAGCATGCAGCAATACTAGAAAAATTGAAACTTACATGCAAAATATCACAGATGCACATTTCCAAAAGCTGACATATTCCAATTAATAAATTCTGAATTAAAAAATGTTTTCTACCTTTGTTGTCTGATCATTTAGTTTTTCTATTCGCTTTGGTCCCAGTGTCTTCTGTTTTATGCAGTGTCTTCTTTCCAATTGATATTTTTTCACTTACCATGTCCACCATCCTCCTGTGTCCTTATGTTCTCTCCCCCTGCCCTCCCCTCATCCATGTCCAGCAATTTCCTCTCTCCCCCCCATCCATCCATCCATCCATCCATCCATGTCCTGATGTCCAGCAATTTCCTCTCTCCCCTCTCCCTCCAGCGATCTCTTCTCTCCCCCCTGCCCTCCTCTCCATGTCCAGCGATCTGTTCTCTCCCTCTCCCTCCCCCTGCCCTCCCATCCCATCCATGGCTAGCGATTCTCCCTGCCCTCCCTCAGCTCCCCTCTCCCTCCCCCTGCCATCCCATCCATGGCCAGTGACTCTCCCTGCCCTCCCTCAGCTCCCCTCTCTCTCCCCCTGCCCTCCCATCCTATCCCATCCATAGCCAGCGATTCTCCCTGCCCTCCCTCAGCTCCCCGACAGCCCTCCGAGTCCTCTCCGTTCCCCCCCTCCCGTGCACACGAGTGTATTGAACCTGTCCTTTTTCTTTCAGTAGCAGCGAGCGACGTGAAGGCACTGTGAGCTCGCCAGCTTCAAGGTCTCCCTTCCCTGTCTTCACATGGTGTCCATTCCGCCTTCGCAGAAACAGGAAATATGTCATTGTAAAGGTGGGATAATTTTGTGGACCGTGGTGCAGATTTTGAAGGCGATACTTTCTTTGATTGGGAGCCAGTGCAGTTTTTCTTGGAGGGGTTTGGCGCTTTCGAAACGCGTTTTTCCAAATATAAGCCTGGCTGCTATGTTTTGGGCGGTCTGTAGTTTCTTTATGAGTTGTTCTTTGCATCATGCATAAATGCTGTTGCAGTAGTCTACATAGCTTAATACCATTGATTGTATCAGGTTGCGAAATGTTTCTCGCCGGAAGAATAGTTTCACGCGTTTGAGTTTCCACATTGAGTGGAACATTTTCTTTGTTGTATTTTTCACTTGACTCTCTAGGGTAAGGTTTCGGTCGATTGTAACGCCGAGGATTTTCAGGCTATCTGAGATAGGGAAGATGTGGTCTGGGGTGATTATATTTGTAGGTTTGTTCGCGTTGGTGGAAATATACTTAGCTGGATCAAAGGTTTCCTAACCACGAGAACATATCAAGTGAAATCAAACTCAAACATATCATCACCGTGGAAAGCAGACTGTGGAGTACCTCAAGGATCACCGTTATCACCGATCCTCTTCAACCTAATGATGACCCTACTAGCCAAGTCCTTATCCAACCAAGGCCTTAACCCTTTCATCTATGCAGACGATATCACAATATACATTCCTTATAAACACAAACTGAGAGAAATCACCAACGAAATCAAGCTTAGCTTGAACATCATGGACTCATGGGCAAATGCATTTCAACTAAAACTCAATAGAGAAAAAACACACTGTCTCATCCTCTCATCCCAATACAGCGCGGACAACTCCACAAGTATCAACACCCCAGACTACACCCTCCCTATCTCAGACAGCCTGAAAATCCTCGGCGTTACACTGGACTGTAACTTAACACTAGAGAGCCAAGTGAAATCCATAACAAAGAAAATGTTCCACTCAATGTGAAAACTCAAACGCGTGAAACCATTCTTCCCGAGGAAAACATTTTGCGACCTGATACAATCAATGGTACTAAGCCACGTAGACTACTGTAATGGAATTTATGCGGGATGCAAAGAACAAATTTTAAAGAAGCTTCAGACAGCCCAAAACATGGCAGCCAAGCTTATATTTGGAAAAACGCGATTTGAAAGCACAAAACCCCTCCACGAAAAACTACACTGGCTCCCAATCAAAGAACGTATTGCCTTATAAGTCTGTACCATGGTTCACAAAATTATCTAAGGTGAAGCCCCGGCATACATGACAGACCTCATTGACCTACCAACTAGAAACACATCTAAATCAACACAAACATATCTAAACCTGCACTACCCAAGCTGCAAAGGACTTAAATACAAATCAACTTACGCATCCAGTTTTTCCTACATAAGCACACAACTGGGGATCACATTACCAAAAGCCTTGAAAACAACGTACAACCACCTAAACTTCTGGAAATTACTAAAGACTAACCTGTTTGAAAAGGCGTACCCTACCGATCCACCTAAATGCCTGATCTTTGCAACACAACAAAAGTAAAGTATGTAACGGACATAACACAACTCTTCTGCTGACTGTTCCACATGAACTTTATATTACCACAACATCACTTTGTATTTGTTCACACCGGAGTCTGCGAATGCCTCTCCGGTACTATGTAAGCCACATTAAGCTTGCAAATAGGTAGGAAAATGTGGGATACAAATGTAACAAAATAAAAAAAGTTCTGAAAATTGGGCATATCAAAAAAGCTTAGCAGGCTCATTTTTGCAAAATGATAACCACCCTGAAATGTTGTTATCTTAGTTCAATATTTTTATTGATTTTAAATTGCAATACAGAAACAGCAACAACTCAAAATCTGAAAACTCCCTCATCTCTTCCCAAGTCACATATTATCAAGTTAGCAATGTATAACATGCAATATGTAATCTCAGAATTGTATTACTGTGGGCATGTAAGAAGTGGTGCCCATCCCCAAAAAAGCTGAAACACAAAACCGATATCTCTGCTTTGCCACTCACGCCAATTAAACACCCTCTCCTGAATTCATAGCATCAAATTAAACAAAGTAAAAATGCAGTCCGACCCTGGCCATGACATATCCAAACACTGTACCCAGTACTTTAAAACTGTTGGCACATGCCCCAAAAGTGAATTGCCAGAAGCAACCCTGCTAACCTGTGCTATAAACAAACACCTTAATGGAAATGGGGCAGCAAACGCCCTCTCCTATTGCAACCACCTAGGCACATCAAAATTATTCTGATCTGAAAATCAGATAGCAGCAGCGGTCCCCAAATATGTATAATGATAAAGCTTAAAGTCTAACCCCCCCCCCCCCCCCTCTGGATTTTAAAAATTTTAGCTTCCTTAACACTATTCTTGGCTTTGATGTTGTTATCTTTTTCTGGGCCATGATAGAAAGTTGACTTCACATGAAGACATGTCTACGTAGACCGAATCTAAGCCTTCTGCTGGCAATATTGAAATTCCTGGTGGTCTAGACCCTGGGCCACCATTTTATGTGTATCCTAGAACCAGATTAAGCCAACTAACACGGTTGCTGCTACTTGCACAATATCATGTACTTAACACAGCAGTTTGCCATGCATCCTGTCTATGTGTGAAAGATTATGGACAATGTGTTCATTCCTTTTCTGTGTACTGGTTGAAACCGGCCTGAGGCTTTTCGCTTGAAACTAGCCTTTAATCGTGAAGAGCTGGAAGTGGGAGACACAGCATGGCATTCCAGAACTGGACTCTAAAGTACCATCTCAGAGACACTCTGCGTGATATTCAAAGCGGTTTAAATGTCCCAGAGAGACTCCTGGCCATTTAAATCGCTTATCCATGGCTAACCACAAATATTTAGCAGCCTTTAACTGGTTAGTGCCACTGAATATTTGTGGTTAACACCTGAGGGAAAACCGACTAACTTGTGGGCATTCCAGAGGTGGAGTTGGCACTTATGTGGTTAAGTGCAATATTCAGTCTTAAGTGCATAAGATAAGCTCATAAATTGGGCAGCATACAAAGCAGTCATACCTTATGCCGTTAAGGGCTAAATATTGCACTTAACTGCCTACGTTTTAGCAGCCAACATACAATCGGATATTCAATGCCAGTGCCCGGACAGGGCCCGGCATTGAATATCTGTGAATACAGCCAGTGGCGGACATAAAAATGCTGACCGCAGCCAGCTGAATATTGGGCGGAAGGTACCTTGAATACCCACATGGCATCCTGTTTGCCTGATTGGTCTTTCAGCATCAATGGACTCCAATGCATCCAATCACAAAGACAGTTTACACAGTTTCAGTAAACAGTACTGATTACTGAAACGTATTAATTGTTTTGTAGAGACAAAAACTTCTCTCACTTTGGCAATCCATACTTTAAGCATTTCTGCTTTGCCTGATATTTTGCATTGCTACTTTGGCATTCTGCCATTATTTGTTCCGACAAGCATTTTCCCAGGACATTAAAGGGCATATTAACTCTGAACTTCCATCCTTGGTAGCAAGCCTATGACTTTCTGACTTCACTGTAAAGTGTCTTTGCCGCAACGGCAACCCTTTAGTAAAAGGGCCCCTGAGTTTGTGCTTCTGTTTACACCAGGGGCGTAGACAGATCTCGACAGGAGGGGGGGGGCAGAGCCCATGGTGGGGGGCACATTTTAGCCTGCCTCCCCCGCTTCTGCCCCCCCAGCCACCGCCTCTTCCAACCCCACCCCCGCCGCCACTGCAAAAGTACCTTGCCTGGCGGGGGTCCCCAACCCCCGCCAGCTGAAGCGTTGGTCTGTCCCGCGCTGGTCTCATATTACCTCTCCTGTTTTCAGCATGCCCTGCACGCTCGTTTTAATTAAACTGAGCATGTGCGAGCATGCTCAGTTTCATTGAAACGAGAGCATGCATGGCACCACTGAAAACAGGAGAGGCAAAACAAGACAGCACGGGACAAACACTTCAGCTGGCGGGGGTTACCACTGTGCAAGCCATTTCCGGGGGTTTTCTTTTTTCCACTGGAAATGGCGCATGGCGTTATTCCCGATTTAGCATTTGGTAAGCCCGCGCTGGGCTTATCGATGCTTTGTAAAAGACCACCCTCAATGAGCACCTATTTACTAACCTGTTAGTGATCCAGGTACTGGAACTGAATATCAGCAGTACTGGGTAACATCTAGGAGCCTTTGAAGACCCAAATATTCAGTGCCAGTACCCAGAAATGGCCTGGCTCTGGATATCTGAGTCTAATTTTGCCTGCAGCAAGTCAGCATTAAAAAAAAATATGTTGCCACCATGTCTAAATATCAGCCAGTATGTTTTCAGGACATTGCTTCTTACAGAAGGACCCCTTACATGCCAGTGGGTCCGCAACAAATGAAAAAATGCAGAACACAACCTGATTGAAATGTAAAATTATGACTTCATGTTGAATTTTTTATTAGATATTTCATTTGATTAGTTTCCACCAAGTAAACGATGCATTGACTTTTATAGATGGAATTGAGAAAAGAAAGATTAACATGATTAAAAAAAAAAAAACCTCAGTAAACTCTTTCACAGTTAATTCTAAACCTATCTTTATGACAGCTTTAATGAAAATAGACTACAATCCAGCTTATTTTCGAAAGAGAAAGACACCCATATTTCGACCCAAATTGGGAGATGGGCGTCTTTCTTCCGTGGGTGCCCAAATCGGTATAATCAAAAGCCAATTTTGGGCGTCTTCAACTACACTCCGTCGCGGGAAACGGCCAAAGTTGACGGGGCGTGTCGGAGGCGTGGTGAAGGCGGGACTGGGGCATGGTTATCAGCCGAACAGAAATGGGCGGCTTTCGCTGATAATGGAAAAAAAATAGCCGTTTTTAGCGAGAATTTAGGTCACTTTTTTTGGACCCTTTTTTTTCACGAACAAGTCCCAAAAAAGTGCCCTAAATGACCAGAGGACCACCGGAGGGATTCGGGGATGACCTCCCTTGACTCCCCCAGTGGTCACTAACCCCCTCCCACCAAAAAAAAAAACAACTTTAAAAACTTTTTTCCCAGCCTGTATGTCATCCTCAAATGTCATACCCAGCTCCATCACAGCAGTATGCAGGTCCCTGGAGCAGTTGTTAGTGGGTGCAGTGGGCTTCAGGCAGGTGGACCCAGGCCCATCCCCCCTTATCTGTTACACTTGTGCTGGTTAATGCTGAGCCCTCCCAAACCTCCCAAAACCCACTGTACCCACATGTAGGTGCCCCCCTTCACCCCTTAGGGCTATGGTAATGGTGTAGACTTGTGGGCAGTGGGTTTTGGGGGGATTTGGGGGGCTCAGCACACAAGGGAAAGGTGCTATGCACCTGGGAGCTCTTTTACTGTTTTTTGTTAATTTGTAAAAGTGCCCACTAGGGTGCCCAGTTGGTGTCCTGGCATGTGAGGGGGCCCAGTGCACTACGAATCCTGGCCCCTCCCACAACCCAATGTCTTGGAGTTGTTCGTTTTAGAACTGGGCGCCTTCGTTTTCCATTATCGTTGAAAAACGAAACTGCCCAGCTCAAATCCGCACAAATCCGATCCATTTGGATGGCACAAACCGTATTATCGGAAAAAAGATGGGCGGCCATTTTTTTCGAAAATACGGTTTGTCCCGCCCCTTCACATACCCGTTCTCGGAGATAGACGCCCATGGAGATGGGCGTTTGCGTTCGATTATGCCCCTCAATATAAGTCTGGGGAATGGTAAAACATCTCACAATAAGCATCTCTGCTGTATTTGAACTTTCAGTGCCAACCGGTATCCTGAATATCTGTATTTGTAAACACCACCATTGTAAAAAGATCACTGACCATGAAGTTTAAATATTGACTGGAGCAATGTAAGAAAAAGTGCTGCTTTTACAGCATTAACAGATAATAGTGTCTGTGTGGTGCCTACTTTTCTTTAAAAGACGTAGGCACGAGCATGTATACCATCCATAGAGGTACAGTTACCACTTGTGCCTAAATCCTGAAGATATGTGTGTAAGTTACAGTAGTTTATAAGAATGAGTCAAGCCCACTTTCCACCCAGACTCCAGGGCCACCGAGAGACACAGCTGGCCTCGGGGTAGGACCACCGACCAACTGCCACCACTCTCCCCCCACTTGGGCCGCAGTGCCACCCACCCTCCCGCACACACACATTCGGGCTACCGTCCCCTTACCTTTCTGTGTCTCTTCCCTTGGTCTGTTGCAAGGAGGTTAGATTGAGAACCTCCTTAGTCCATTGTCTCCTCCTGCTCCTGTGTGCTGAGACCCGGATGAATACCGGGTCCTAGCACACTCCGAGCAGGAGAGAGACAAATCCAGAAGCAAGCTGGCAGGAAGCAGGAAGAAGCTTGCCTACACTGGGCCCGGGCCCCCCCTTTTCAAAGTTGGACATGGGGAATTTTGACTCCCCCCCCCTCTCGGTAGCCCTGCCAGACTCCACCTATGTGTGTGCCCATCTGTCAAATACATGCTATGCAACATATGTGTGTTAAGCAGAACTTTATGTGTGTGTAAAGACATATGCATATATTTGTTGTATTCTAACAATTTACGTGTGTAATCAGCATGTGACTGTTAGCACCCACTTTACAAAATTACCCTCTATGGGAGCAATTCTATGAAGTGGTGCCTATATTAGAGTAGATCACACATAAAAAAAAGATAAAATAATGTATTCAAAATGGAAAGGTCTCACATATAAAATGCTTGACGTGGCCACATTTCACCCACAATTGGGCTGTGTCAGGGATAAACTGTTAACAGAATACTAATATATAAAAGCAATGTCACAATGATAAAACAACAAGTACAAAATAAATAATATTTATATCAATAAAGGGACATGCTTTTTGAGGTTCCACAGGTATATCACATCTACATGAGTATATAAGCATAATGGTCAACAAGACAGGCACATTTTGATGTTTACTGTTCTTTGGAGGCTGGTTTTATTTGCCACATTCAT
The DNA here is from genome assembly GCF_901765095.1 of Microcaecilia unicolor. Taxonomy (NCBI): domain Eukaryota; kingdom Metazoa; phylum Chordata; class Amphibia; order Gymnophiona; family Siphonopidae; genus Microcaecilia; species Microcaecilia unicolor. The sequence goes on along the minus strand of NC_044037.1, from coordinate 83,046,106 downwards.
TTGCTGTTAGATGAGTTTTCACAAAGACTGCGAGCAGCTGTGCAAGGTCACGGCAGCCATTTTCTGAAGGCAACAACAAGGGGTAGTAGGAGAAAGTGGGCTTCGATTCTGCCCCTACTGGACTTCCAAGGATACAGGTAGGCATAAGGGGGCCTATGTAGACCTGAGGGAGTTGGGGTTGAGAAAACATTCTGGGAGGGGAGGGGTAATTACTGACATAGGATGGAGGAGAGGGAAGGAAAGGAGGTGGGCTGCTTTGGGGAGCTCGGGGGAAGGGGGAATTTTTATAAAGTTATGCAGTCCCAGCCAATATTCGGCCTGGATCCGCATAACTGTCTTATGCAGGCACCGGCTGAATATTAGCTGGGACCCATATAAGTTCCGGCAGCCAGTGCTGCACCCTTTAGCCCTGAATGTTCAGTGTCAGGGCCTGCACATGGCCTGGCACTGAATATATATGTGGGGCTTATTTAGGCAGCCATGGTCAGCGTTTAAAAAAAAACATTGACCACCACCAGCAGAATATCTACTCCTTTGTGTTCAGCGAGCCATTTGTAAAATATGTTGTAAACTGTAGCCACCTTGATTTGGACATCTTTTTTCTGACTTAGATGACAAATTGATACTCTCTTAAATCTGGATTTCCTATATTAAGGTGATAAATTCCTCTACAGACATCCGCAGCTACACAATACTATAAACCTGACTAAATTAGTCAGAACTGAGTCTGAGACACTACAGTAACAGTGCACTCAAGTTGTCCAGACTCAGTACTGAAAAATTTGTGGAGAGTGATCTGACAAATTCCCACACCTCTGAGTTCTTGTGCATCTCAGGAAAAAAAAAAAACCCTTCCATTATACAGGATTACAGATTGACCCCTTCCCCATATTGCATGAGGAAGTTACCTGTTTCTTTCCCTTACGCATAGCCTTTATTATCCATTTTTAAATATGTAGCTGACATCAACTTCTGGAATTGGATGCAGTACTCTGAGCATGCTCCTACTGTAATGTCACCTCAAATGAAGGATTAAAGCTGAAATCATGATACAGTTTTACTTATATATGCAAAATGAATTAATTGGGCAGCTCAGGAAGCAAAAAGGAAAAAAAAATAAAGAAAAATTGGCAAGGCTTCATTTCTTAGCTTATATATATAATAATATAAGCACGGTACAAATGTAACTAAAAAAAAATATCCCACAAAAAAATCAATGGGGAATGGTAAGTGTTAATGTGAAAAGAAGGTGATTCTTAATTAAGTACATAAGCATCGCCATGCTGGGACAGACCAAGCATCTAGCCCAGCACCCTATCACTGACAGCAGCCAAAAGAACAAGCAATTTGTCCCACCCATCCTAGAAATCTTGTATTATTCCCTCATCCATTCAATAACATTCTATGGCTTTTTCCTCCAGGAAGCCATCCAACCCTTTTTTGAAGTCTGCTAAGTTAACTGCCTTAACCACCTTCTCCGACAACGAATTCCACAGTTTAACTACGCGTTGAGTGAAGAAAAATTTCCTCTGATTCATTTTTAATTTACCACACTGCAGCTTTATCGCATGCCCCCTTGTCTTAGTATTTTTGGAAAGCGTAAACAGATGCTCCACATCGACCCATTCCATTCCACTCATTATCTTATAGACCTCTATCATATCTCCCCTCAGCCGCCTTCTCTCCAAGCTGCAGTGCCCCAGCCTCTTCACCCTATCCTGATAGGGAAGCCGTCCCATCTGCTGTATCATCTTTGTCGCCCTTCTCTGCACCTTTTCCAATTCCACTATGTCTTTTTTGAAGTGCGGCGACCAGAATTGAACACAATACTCGAGGTGCAGTTGCACCATGGAGCGATACAATGGCAGAATAATATCCTTATTGTTGCTTTCAAACCCTTTCCTAATGATACCCAATATTATATTTGCTTTCCTAGCCCCAGCAGCACATTGAGCAGAAGTTTTCAATGTATCATCAATGATGACACCTAGATCCCTTTCTCGGTCCGTGACTCCCAACGCTGAACCTTGCATGATGTAGTTATAGTTTGAGTTCCTCTTTCCCACATGCATCACTTTGCACTTGTTCACATTAAACGTCATCTGCCATTTAGACACCCAGTCCCTCAGTCTCGTAAGGTCCTCTTGTAGTTTTTCATAATCTTCTCATGATTTGACTACTTTGAATAACTTTGTGTCATTGGCAAATTTGATTACCTCACTAGTTACCCCCATCTCTAGGTCATTTATGAATATGTTAAAAAGCAGAGGTCCCAACACCGATCCCTGAGGGACCCCGCTAACTACCCTTCTCCATTGCGAATATTGACCTTTTAATCCTACTCTCTGTTTCCTATCTTTCAACCAGTTTTTAATCCACAGTAACACACTACCTCCGATCCCATGTCCCTCTAATTTCCTTGGTAGTCTTTCATGAGGGACCTTATCAAATGCCTTCTGAAAATCTAGATACACAATATCAACCGGCTCACCTTTGTCCACATGTTTGTTTACCCCTTCAAAGAAATGCAGCAGATTGGTGAGGCAAGACTTCCTTTCACTAAATCCATGTTGACTTTGTACCATTAGTCCATCCTTTTGAATGTGCTCTGTAATTTTGTTCTTGATAATAGTCTCTGCCATTTTGCCCGGCACCGACGTCAGACTCACCGGTCTTTAATTTCCCGGTTCTCCTCTGGAACCTTTTTAAAATATCGGCGTTACATTAGCCACCCCCCAATCTTCCGGTACCACGCTCGATTTTAAGGATAAATTACAAATCACTAACAGTAGCTCTTCGAGCTCATTTTTTAGTTCTATCAGTACCCTAGGGTAAATAACATCCGGTACAGGAGATTTGCTACTCTTCAGTTTGCAGAACTGCTCCATTATGTCTTCCAGATTTACAGATATTTCAATGTTTTTCCAACTTTTCAGCTTCAAATACCCTGTCCAGCTATGATGTCACTAGTGTCTAAAGCTTACTAGGACAACAAGAACTCTGAGCACTTTAGATTAAATGCTCTAGCATTTGATGTCTAAATACATCTTCAAGTTCACCCCCTTTTTTGTGTGCATGTGATGGTGAACAGCCCCAAATTCCCCAAATACAAAATGTGGTGTCCCCAACTCAAACAGAAAAAAATACTTCAAAGACTAAAAAGCACTTATCTTTAAGTTCCAGAGTCTTTAAGTTCAAGAGCCTTTCAAAAGTTCAAAAAGAACTATCCAACTATTGTTTCTACAGAGCTCTGTTTCATTATCTTCTTCAGGAACCCCGGAAGCAATGTCTCCAACACCATTTTGAAATGTTGTACTACTTTTGCCTCCGGTGCTCCTGAAGAAGTTAACGAAATGGAGCTCTGTAGAACCAAAGGTTGGATAGTTCTTTTTGAACTTTTGAAAGGCTTTGGAATTTAAAGATAAGTGCTTTTTAGTCTTTGAAGCATTTTTTCTGTTTGATTTTGGAACACCATATTTTGTATTTGGGGAGTTTTTAGCTGTTCACCATCACATGCACACAAAAAAAGGAGTGAACTCGAAGATGTATCTAGGCATCAAATGCTAGAGCATGTAACCTAAAGTGCTCAGAGTTCTTGTCCTAGTAAGCTTTAGATGCTGGTGACATCATAGCTTAGATAACTGAGAGTCATACTCTTTTCACATTAATATTTACATTCTCCATTGATTTATTGTGGGATATTTTCTTATTTTTAACATAACACTATGACATGATGGTATGTGAGCTTACACAGGGGTGGAAAGGGGTGGAGTATGGTCAGCACATGGGCAAAGTTTGCACATACAGTGGGGGAAATAAGTATTTGATCCCTTGCTGATTTTGTAAGTTTGCCCACTGACAAAGACATGAGCAGCCCATAATTGAAGGGTAGGTTATTGGTAACAGTGAGAGATAGCACATCACAAATTAAATCCGGAAAATCACATTGTGGAAAGTATATGAATTTATTTGCATTCTGCAGAGGGAAATAAGTATTTAATCCCTCTGGCAAACAAGACCTAATACTTGGTGGCAAAACCCTTGTTGGCAAGCACAGCGGTCAGACGTCTTCTGTAGTTGATGATGAGGTTTGCACACATGTCAGGAGGAATTTTGGTCCACTCCTCTTTGCAGATCATCTCTAAATCATTAAGAGTTCTGGGCTGTCGCTTGGCAACTCGCAGCTTCAGCTCCCTCCATAAGTTTTCAATGGGATTAAGGTCTGGTGACTGGCTAGGCCACTCCATGACCCTAATGTGCTTCTTCCTGAGCCACTCCTTTGTTGCCTTGGCTGTATGTTTTGGGTCATTGTCGTGCTGGAAGACCCAGCCACGACCCATTTTTAAGGCCCTGGCGGAGGGAAGGAGGTTGTCACTCAGAATTGTACGGTACATGGCCCCATCCATTCTCCCATTGATGCGGTGAAGTAGTCCTGTGCCCTTAGCAGAGAAACACCCCCAAAACATAACATTTCCACCTCCATGCTTGACAGTGGGGACGGTGTTCTTTGGGTCATAGGCAGCATTTCTCTTCCTCCAAACACGGCGAGTTGAGTTCATGCCAAAGAGCTCAATTTTTGTCTCATCTGACCACAGCACCTTCTCCCAATCACTCTCGGCATCATCCAGGTGTTCACTGGCAAACTTCAGACGGGCCGTCACATGTGCCTTCCGGAGCAGGGGGACCTTGCGGGCACTGCAGGATTGCAATCCGTTATGTCGTAATGTGTTACCAATGGTTTTCGTGGTGACAGTGGTCCCAGCTGCCTTGAGATCATTGACAAGTTCCCCCCTTGTAGTTGTAGGCTGATTTCTAACCTTCCTCATGATCAAGGATACCCCACGAGGTGAGATTTTGCGTGGAGCCCCAGATCTTTGTCGATTGACAGTCATTTTGTACTTCTTCCATTTTCTTACTATGGCACCAACAGTTGTCTCCTTCTCGCCCAGCGTCTTACTGATGGTTTTGTAGCCCATTCCAGCCTTGTGCAGGTGTATGATCTTGTCCCTGACATCCTTAGACAGCTCCTTGCTCTTGGCCATTTTGTAGAGGTTAGAGTCTGACTGATTCACTGAGTCTGTGGACAGGTGTCTTTCATACAGGTGACCATTGCCGACAGCTGTCTGTCATGCAGGTAACGAGTTGATTTGGAGCATCTACCTGGTCTGTAGGGGCCAGATCTCTTACTGGTTGGTGGGGGATCAAATACTTATTTCCCTCTGCAGAATGCAAATAAATTCATATACTTTCCACAATGTGATTTTCCGGATTTAATTTGTGATGTGCTATCTCTCACTGTTACCAATAACCTACCCTTCAATTATGGGCTGCTCATGTCTTTGTCAGTGGGCAAACTTACAAAATCAGCAAGGGATCAAATACTTATTTCCCCCACTGTATGTGCATAGGTTATAAAATACCTTCATTTGCACAAGCTCTCAAGCAAGTATAAGTGATCACATTATCTGCTACGTAATCTAGTATTTTATAAAGATAAATGTCGGGATTCTATCCAGTTTATTTTTGAAAGAGAAAGACACCCATATTTCGACCCAAATCGGGAGATGGGCGTCTTTCTCCTGTGGGCGAACAAATCGGTATAATCGAAAGCCGATTTTGGTCGTCTTCAACTGCACTCCGTCGCAGGAACGAACAAAGTTGATGGGGGCGTGTCAGAGGCGTGGTGAAGGCGGGACTGGGTGTCTTTAGCTGATAATCAAAACAAGAAGGGCGTTTTTAACGAGAATTTGGTCCGCTTTATTTGGACCCTTTTTTTTCAGGTCCAAGTCCCAAAAAAGTGCCCCAACTGACCAGATGACCACCGGAGGGAATCGGGGATGACCTCCCCTGACTCCCCCAGTGGTCACTAACCCCCTCCCACCAAAAAAAACCCACTTTACAAAATTTTTTTCCCAGCCTGTATGCCAGCCTCAAATGCCGTACCCACCTCCATGACAGCAGAATGTGTTCTATCCTCTGACAGCCTTTCCCTGGTTCTGATGTGTGTCTCGGGTGAGTATGACACCTTTTCTGTTAAGGGCACTGCAGAGTCACATCAGCAATGCATTGTGGTGGGTGTAGGGTATTGGGCTCCGTGATTCCACTAGCTTGCGTTACATGCTCACGATGTTGATAGTTGGTAGGCTCTACTCCCATGGTGCTTTTCCCTCTGCCTACTGGGTCAGAGTGTGCCCTGTTTTGTTTCCGGTAGTCCATGAGGTAGCGGCCATTTTTGTAAGACAGTTTTAGATCCCTTTCATGTATTAGCCACGTTACAGAACTTAGTTCTTACCTTGAATGTTGCTGAAAGAGGGCATTGTATACTATTCTGCCAGCTCTGACCTACTGCTCATCTCAGTACCAGGGAGACTCTTTGCCAGTGGGGCACAATATCTGATCTGCAGTTAACTGTGAGTAAACGTGCTTATTCCAATAAAAGACGTTTTCAGAGACATTAATCTTCAGGTGTCAACTGGTGTGCCAAGATTATACAGCAGCAACAAGTCCTAGAGGCCTGCGTGTATGCAGGTCCCTGGAGCAGTTTTAGTGGGTACCGCAGTGCACTTCAGGCAGGCGGACCCAGGCCCTTCCCCCCTACCTGTAACACTTGTGCTGGTAAATGGGAGGCCTCCAAAACCCACTGTACCCACATGTAGGTGCCCCCCTCAACACTAAGAGCTATGGTAGTGTTGTACATTTGTGGGTAGTGGGTTTTGGGGGAGGGGGTTGGGGTTGGGGGCTCAGCACCCATGGTAAGGGACCTATGCATGTGGGAGCATTGTCTGAAATCCACTGCACTGACCTCTAGGGTGTCCAGTTGGTGTCCTGGCATGTCAGGGGGGCGAGTGTACTACGAATCCTGGACCCTTCCAAGACCAAATGGCTTGGACTGGGACGTTTCTGAGCTGAGCGTTTTTAGTTTCCATTATCGCTAAAAAAAAACAAACGCCCAGCTCGGAAACGACTAAATCCATGGCATTTTGGTCCGTCCAAACCGTATTTTCGAAGCGGAAGATGGACGCCTATTTTTTTCGAAAATACGGTCTGTCCCACCCCTTCACGTACCCATTCTAGGACATAGACGCCCATGGAGATGGGTGTTCGCGTTCGATTATGCCCCTCCACATATCACACTGAGATTTCAGTGCGGAAATCAAAGCGTATTTCAGAAAAATGTGCATAATTTAATTAGTTAACAAGCTAATCAAAACTGACAATTAGATGTTAACAAGCAATTATCATCTCCAATTGGCATTAATTAGAATTTATGTGCACTACTGTCTAAGCGTATTCTGTAATGTGGTGCACATAAATTCTAAGTTGCAGAGTTGAAAAGTGGGCGTGGGTCATGGGCGTTTCTAAAATCTATGCCTGTTATAGTATACACCCACTCCGCGCCTAATTTAGATGTCAGGATTAACACCAGGCTTTAGTTCGTGTAATTGACCATGACTAAATTTAGTCATGTGGATCAGCGCTCAGCAAATTCTCTATACCACATAGAAATTTAAGCCTAGTCTATAAATTTTAGGTGTACTTTAGAGAATATGCCTAGGTGTGTTTTTTTTCCACGCAGAATTTTCAGGCGCCATAAATAGAATCTAGCCCAAAGTGGGCACCTATTTGTCTTTATAAAATAACGTCTGTGTAGGTGCCACTGTAGCTCCTTACTATAACATTGCCTTCTGAAAGCCCAGTAGCCACATGATGCTGTTTTCCTTTATGAAATGTTGCTCTCGCCTCACCCCAGCCAAGTCCAACCAATTTGTTATTTATTTATTTATTTATTTTTTCACCAACACTACGACAAAAAAGTCACTACAGCCCAAAAATAAAATCAGAATTCTAGGATTCAGGCAACAGCTAGTGACTCACTTTCCTAGCAGTGTTTTACTACCAGAAAAGCAGTACAAATGTGACTCCTTTAACAAACTGATCTGTAGCTGGTCAATGACTTGATGATGATTATTCACTCTTCATTCAAACAGTAATTATTTTGTTCTTTTGGCCACAGGGAATGTTCATGCAGTTTCTGGATGTTTTTCACAATGACATCTCAGTACTGTGGTGAAAGCCTTCGTATTTACTGTAGATCTCTTTCTGTTCTGTTCCTTTTTCCCTTCATTTCACCAGCTTAAAAAATGCATAGACTTTCTTTGTTATTGATGTGCTTGGAAAATCCATTCACTTTCCACACGCTGCTCCTGACAAACAATTTATCTTCATTTTCACGTTTCCTTTTTCTTCTGCAGCTATAGTAAGTTTTCTGATTGGTGTAAACAGTTTCTGTTGGTTCAGGGCTTTGTTCTACATTCACATTCTGCCAGCTAATAGAAAGTTTGACAGAATCTGTGTGTGTGGAATGTTTAGCATTAAAATGAGGTTTCTGTCCTCAAGCTAAAAAGGAGTATTAAGTTTACAGTATTTCTGAAGTTTTCCTTCTCTGGTTGAAGTGAAAATAAATGCAGAGATATTGCTGCTTGCTTTGAGACTCAAGTACTGCAGGTAGGTACTTAAGGATAAAACCTGGAATGGATTCCTTTGAACTAGAACAGAAGACAAGAGTGGAAGATGCTGTTCCAAGGAAAGTCCAATATCTTCAAACAAAAGTTTATTCTCCAATAAAAGTAACATACACCTTTCAGATCCTACACGGTTCGTGTTTCGCAATTGTGCCTTCTTCAAGGGTCACAACTTGACGGGTAGTTTAAAACAATATGGAGAATAACTGCAATGTCAGCAGAAGATACACACAGTATCTACAGTGCAGCAAGTTTGTTCAACAGACTAAAAACTTTGAACTAGATCAGTAAAACAAAACTTAGAAAAAAAATAAGTTGATACCTTTTTTATTGGACTAAATACATTTTTTTAAATTAGCTTTCGAAGGTAACCCTGATTCTTCAGATCAGAAATAAGCAAATGTTGATAAATGTATTTATCTTATTACTTTATCTTATTTATTTATTTTATTTCTGATCTGAAGAAGAAGGATTACCTTCAAAAGCTAATCAAAAAATGTATTGTTATTCCAATAAAAAAGGTATCATCTTAGTTTCTTTTTTCTGTTTTGTTTTATTTCCTTTAAAAGTGGACTAACACAGCTACCACATCACTCAACTAGATCAGTGAAACCCAGAGGAAGTTCCAGGTCTGACACAGCCACTCCCAAAAGGGTGGAGAATAGGTGGAGCTAAGTTGGTCCTGGAACTTATCTGGATGGTGACAATATTTGGTCTACTGTCCGAATAACTTATCTGGCAAGAACTTATTAAGCAAGAATTATGCCTCTACTTCACAACATTATTTGAGCTTACAATTCCCTTCACCTCAAGAGGTCATATACAAAACTGAATTAGAAGTATATTTCACCTATTAAATGGCCAAGTGGTGTATTAAAACTACTGAAATATATTAGTCATCAGTTTAACTATACAATTTTTTTGGAAAATTTTGAAAACCTGGCTGTTTCAGAAGTTGGTATGGCCTTGATAGTAGTACATGTTATTTCATATGATAGCGATCAAATTAATTTGGAAGTTACTGTTATTTATTTATTTGTTACATTTGTATCCCACATTTCCCTACCTATTTATGAGGTTATCTGGATGTTATTGTATAGACTTTTATATTGTTGTAATTCTAAGACTATCAGGCTTATTTTCAAAAGAGAAGGATGCCCATTTTCGACACAAATCGGAAGATGGGCGTCCTTCTTACTGGGTCGTCCAAATCAATATCATTGAAAGCCAATTTTGGATGTCCCCAACCACTTTCCGTCGCAGGGATGGCCAAAGTTCATGGGGGCATGTCGGAGGTGGGACTTGGGCGTGCCTAACACATGGACGTTCTCGACCCATAACGGTAAAAAAAGGGCGTCCCTGATGAGCACTTGGACGACTTTACCTGGTCCTGTTTTTCTTACAACCAAGGCACAAAAAGGTGCCCAAACCAGGGGCGTAGCTACGGGTGGGCCTGGGTGGGCCCAGGCCCACCCAATCTCGGCCTGGGCCCGCCCAGTCTTTTGGGACCCTCACCTACCACGATGACAATGACTTCGTTTTTTTGCCCGCAGCGGCCAGCGGGCGTAAAAGCAGCAAGCAGCGAGCCAGTCTCGACTCCGCGTCCTTCGCTTCCTGCCCTCTCAGCATCCCGCCCGCCTGAAAGGAAATGACATCAGAGGAAGGCGGGATGGCACAGAGAGAGGGCAGGAAGCGAAGGACGGAGTCGAGACTGGCTCGCTGCTTGCTGCTTTTACGCTGCAACTTCGGGAGTGGAAGTGAGCCAGCCAGCCCGCCCATCTAGTCCATTGGAAAGAAAGAAAGAAGCAATTTGGTTTCCACTCCTCAGCGCAGCCATCGCCGTTCGCTCAAAACACAGGGCAAGCAAACCTGTGAGCTGCTGCATCCACGTTGTTGTTCTTTTGAGGGGGGGGGGGGGCAGGGGAGATGCCAGATAGAATGGGGAAGGGGATTGAAATAAACAGGATGGGCAGGGGAGAGAGAAGAATTGCCGGACAACAGGGATTGATGGAGGGGGCAAGGGAGAGAGGAAATTTGCTGGAGATGGATGGAGGAGAAGGCAGGGGAGAATGGAGAGTTGCTGGACGGAGCGGAGGGAAGGGGAAGGAGGAGAATTGCTGGACATGGCTAGATGGAGGGAAAAGGGGAGAGAGGAAATTGGCTGGAGATGGATGGATGGAGGAGAGGGCAGGGGAGAATGGAGAGTTGCTGGACGGAGCAGAGGGCAGGGGAAGGGGAAGGAGGAGAATTGCTGGACATGGCTAGATGGAGGGAAAAGGGGAGAGAGGAAATTGGCTGGAGATGGATGGATGGAGGAGAGGGCAGGGGAGAATGGAGAGTTGCTGGATGGAGCGGAGGGCAGGGGAAGGGGAAGGAGGAGAATTGCTGGACATGACTAGATGGAGGGAAAAGGGGAGAGAGGAAATTGGCTGGAGATGGATGGATGTAGGAGAGGGCAGGGGAGAATGGAGAGTTGCTGGACGGAGCGGAGGACAGGGGAAGGAGGAGAATTCCTGGACATGGATGGATGGAGGGAAAAGGGGAGAGAGGAAATTTGCTGGGTATGGTTGGATGGAGGAGAGGGCAGGGGAGAATGGAGAGTTGCTGGATGGAGCGGAGGGCAGGGGAAGGAGGAGAATTGCTGGACATGGCTAGATGGAGGGAAAAGGGGAGAGAGGAAATTGGCTGGAGATGGATGGATGGAGGGGATGGCAGAGGAGAGAGGAGAATTGCTGGACGGAGCGGAGGGCAGGGGAAGGAGGAGAATTGATGGACATGGATGGATGGAGGGGAAAGGGGAGAGAGGAAATTTGCTGGGTATGGATGGATGGAGGGGAGGGCAGAGGAGAGAGAATTGCTGAACATGGATGGATGAATGCAGGGGACAGAGGACATTTGCTGGATATGGGTGGATGGAGGAGAGAGCAGGGGAGAATGGAGAGTTGCTGGATGGATGGAGGGAAGGGAGAGAAGTCAGGGAGGAGATGCGCATGGATGGAGGGGAGGGAAGAGAGGAGAAATGCTGGACATGGATGGAGTGGAGGGCAGGGAAGAGAAGGAAAAATGTTGGACAAGGACGGAGGGGAGGGAAGACAGAGGAAGTAGAAGCACATGGATGGAGGGGAGTAAGGAGAAATGCTGGATATGGATGGAGGGAAAACTGCTGAGTTTAAGGGCTGGTTTGGAACACGTTGAGGGCAGATACTGAAACTCGAGGAAGGATAGGGACAGGGCTACAGATGGTAGACAGGACACATAGGACACAGGAGGATGGTGGACATGGTGAGAGAAAAAATATCAGATGGAAAGAAGACACTGCATGAAACAGAAGACACTGGGACCAAAGCAAATAGATCAGACAACAAAGGTAGAAAAAAGTATTTTATTCAGAATTTATTAATTGGAATATGTCAGCTTTTGGAAATGTGAATCTGTGATATTTTGCATGTAAGTTTCAATTTTTCTGGTATTGCTGCATGCTGAGTCTGACTTCTTGAGTTAACTTTCCAGTTCAGTATTTTGCCTTCATATTTTTTGATTTCTAGTTCCTTGTTTCATGTCTGTTGTGTCATGTGTTTTTCATGTGTGATCAAGGTGCAGTATTCTAGTAGTATTTGCAGCCCTTTTTGTTTTGCTTTTTTTTTTCACAAGGTAGTGTATTAGTGTTTTAGAGCCTAGTGTAATTACAGTTCTGCCTTTTCAAGCATAAGATTGTAGCGTGTCCTGTCCTTGGAATTAGTGCTGTTATGGTTTAGTAAGGATATGAGTGTGTTTTTGCACAGGTTTGTGTATAGCATTTTGCAGTGGAGAGATTGTGGGATAATGTAATTATATTTAAAAATATCAATTTTTCCATTATGTATGTGGTTATACTGATGCAGGGCAGCTGTTGGGCATCAAGTGAATTCTAAGGCATTATTCTGTAGGATCCCAAGAGACACTACTCAAACTTATATAGACAGTGCGTGCCCAGCCATATTAGCTCTGGGCCCACCCAAAATCTCAGGTCTGGCTACGCCACTGGCCCAAACTGACCAGATTACCACCAGAGAGAATTGGGGATCACCTCCCCTTATTCCCCCAGTGGTCACTAACCCCCTCCCACCTTCAAAAAAATCTTTAAAAATATTTTGTGCCAGCCTCTATGCCAGTCTCAAATGTCATACTCAGGTTGATCACAGCAGTATGCAGGTCCCTGGAGCAGTTTTAGTGGGTGCAGTGCACTTCAGGCAGGCAGACCCAGACCCATCCCCCCCCCTACCTGTTACAGTTGTGGTGGTAAATGTGAGCTCTCCAAAACCCACCACAAACCCACTGTACCCACATGTAGGTGCCCCCTTCACCCGTAAGGGCTATGATAGTGGTGTACAGTTGTGGGTAGTGGGTTTTTGGGGGCTCAGCACACAAGGTAAGGGAGCTATGTACCTGGGAACAATTTATGAAGTCCACTGCAGTGCCTCCTAGAGTGCTTGGTTGGTGTCCTGGCATGTCAGGGGGACCAGTGCACTATGAATGCTGGATCCTCCCACGACCAAATGGCTTGCATTTGGTCATTTCTGAGATGGGCGTCCTTGGTTTCCATTATCAGCAAAAATCAGAAACGACCAAGTCTAGGGACAACCATCTCTAAGGACGACTTAAATTTCAAGATTTGGGTGTCCCTGACTGCATTATTGAAATGAAAGATGGACGTCCACCTTGTTTTGATAATACGGGTTTTCCCGCCCCTCCATCAGGACATTTTGTGAGGATGTCCTCAGCAAAACTTGGGCGTCCCTTTCAATTATGCCCCTCCACATCCTACTTCTTTCAATGTGAGCCTCATTGATCCATAAATGGTACTTGTGGCATATAAAAACTGGATGTAATGTAATGGATAACATAGGACAGAGCATGGCCCTAAGTTAGTAGATGTCATCTGGATAACAGATTGAATATTGCCACTATATGGATACATTCCAATGTTCACCGCCTTATCCAGATATTTTGTGCTGGCCACTAGCTGGGTGGTGGTGTGAAGTATCTGTATATTTTTAACTGCCACAGACAATGTTTAAAAGAAGTGCTGACTGTTTTGGCTGAAAATTGACTCACATATATATTGGGGCCAATATTCAGACTGCAGGAGGGAGCCTGGCTAACTCCCGTGGTCAGCAGTCACTCTGGATATTCAATGCTGGGCCATTTCCAGTGACCAGCATTGAATAACTGGTTTATTGTTGGTTGTTTTAAACTTCACTGGCTAAGTTGAAATTTGGATATAGCCAGTGAAGTTTAAACTGGACAAAGATATTCCAGCTATTTTAGTGGCCTGATGTGGCTGATTACAATAGCCAGCTATGCGCTGAATATCTGGGCATAGCTGGCTATATCGCATGATATAACCAGTTATCTACTAGCCATTAACAGGGAATATTCAGCAGGGATAACTGCAGTTCATGCAAATCTCTCTCATGAATATTCATTGTGGATATTCTGAAAACCTGGCTGGCTGGGGTGCCTCCAGGACCAGGTTTGGGAACCACTGCTCAACAGAATAACTACATAGCTCTGAATATCTGTGTTAAAAGCGATTATACTTGGATATTGGTGGAGCATACTCAGTGGCAAAATGGCGGCAAAGTATACCCAGATAATTGCAGAGGAAATGTGGATAAATGGTGGTGCATGCTTGGGTAATAGTGGATGAAACTTATATAACTGTCAAAGGATACCCAGAAAATGGTGGAGGATGCCCAGATGTCCACAATTGCACCTGATTGGTTCCTTCAGTGGACTAGCTCCCTCTGCTGCTTGAAGTGCATATTCATCTAACATGGCATCTCCAAAGAGGAGTGAGAACTCTGAGGAGAAAGAAGTAGAAAGGCTGGTGCTGAAGATTTTAGAAAATTAGGGGCCCTTTTACTAAGCTGCGTAGGTGCCTATGCACGTATAATGTGTGTCAATTTGGAACTACCACTCAGCTACCATGTGACCCAGGTGGTAATTCTATTTTTTTACAAGCGTCCGCTACAAGCGCCCAAAAATATTTTTATTTTCTAACACACAGCGCTAACCGGGTGGTAATTGGCAGGCGCACTGATGATTACTGCCTGGTAATGCATGAGACCTTACCACTACGTCAATGGGTGGCAGTAAGGTCTCAGACCCAAAATGGATGCGCGCCAATTTTTATTTTGCCACACGTCCATTTTTCGCCAAAGAAAAAGGCCTTTTTTCAGGCACGCTGAAAAATGGATCTGCACACGTCCAAAAGATGCACCTACACTAGCGCAGGCCATTTTTCAGCGCACCTTAGTAAAAGGACCCTTTAGCCTGTACTGTACCCTGAGGGAAGACAGAGGATCAACATGGCAAAACCTGATGCTATTTGGAAAGCCATCCATAGGAGGCTGAAAAGGTAAGAGGTATTTTCCTAAGTTGTATCTACTTGGAGTGTGCAAACCCAGAAAAGTTATGCAATTTTTTTTACCTTTACCTTTGACCATATATATACACACATAGAAAATGTATTCATAGGGGCAGGAATTTGAAAGCAAATGACTGATTTGGGTAGTTTTGGAAGTTATATGGTAAGGCCTTTTGAATTTTAACCCACATAACTAAAATAATTTTCAAAAAGAAAATGTTTCTCCATAGCCATTGCCCCCCTTAACTCTTCTGGAATCAGCAGAGCCAAATTTAAGATTTTGGCATTCACAATCAACACCAGACATCAGATCCCAGGTGGGGGTCGTCAGTCTAAAGATTGGAGAGCCAGAAGAATGGCAGAGGAAGACCTTAGTACCTCATTGGCAGCCCTCTGAAGCAACCCATGCAAATGGCTCTAAAGCAGTCTTTGGGACACATCTAGCCAGTCTGGTTTTCAGGCTACCCACAATGAATATGAATGAAATAGATTTGTATGCCCTACCTCCACTGTATGCAAATTTTTCTTCATGCACATTCATTATGGATATTCAGCTAGGTGTGTCCTGAGGACTTGGTTGAGAACCCCTGCTCTAAAGGAAGAGGGAACATGCTTCTCTTTGGCCTAGGTATTTGGCACGTTCATAATTTGTCACCCAAGGCGGTTGCCTATGTTGTTTATGCCCTGTATAAATGAGACAATATTTTGTTTGAAGCAAGTGTTTAGTTTCTTGCCTTTAGTTCTAACTGATACCACGGCGCCTACACACCTCCTGTGTTTTCTTTGCCCAGTTCCAGATATTGATAGGAAAGTGATGCATATTGGGAAATGGGTAATATGAGTCATACATATTACAAAGAAGCTGATAATATATTTTGCAGGTTCATGCAGGGCTGGTGTATTAAAGGCTGGAATGTTAAAAGAGTTTATGTAAGTTTCATGAAATACTCAGACTCCGAGCCAGGATTTTTCATATAGGATGATATTTGTTAGCTAAACTCATTAAACTTTGCACCATAAATTTTCTAAGTAAAATGAGCTCTTAAGTCCTCCATTCCATAAATTTTTTGAGCTGCATAAACAACCAAATATCTAGAGATATCCCACTGTGCTTTTTCACACTACAGAAAAAATATTCAGGCTGGCTTGGGGAGTTATTTGTGATTTCATTCATGTAGGCATATTTGCATAACGCTGAATGTTGAAGCATTGATACTTGCAGAAAAGGTTTCTACCACTGGCCTGCACAGGGTTCTACTGTAGCAGTAGCAGCTGGTCTCCACAATTATTATTTTTTTTAGTGCAGTAAAACAATATTCTTTATTTGATGTACTGGATGAAAAAAAGTTACCCCTTATAAAAACAGAGCACAAATTGTAAGTTATACTGGATGCAAGGGATGTTAGAGGCAAGATCAAGCTTATATTTCTTTGGCTTCTACATAAGAACACAAGAATAGCCATACTGGTTCAGACTAAATGATCCATCTAGCCCAGTATCCTGTTTCCAACAGTGGCCAATCCAAGTCACAAATACCTGGCAGAAACCCAAATAATAGCAACTTTCCATGCTACCAAGCAGTGGCTTCCCCCATATCCATCTCAATAAAGTACTCAGGGGTCCTTTTACTAAGGTGTGCCGAAAAATGGGCTGCGCTAGTGTAGATGCGTGTTTTGAGCATGCACAGATCCATTTTTTAGTGCGCCTGTAAAAAATGCCTTTTTAAAAACCTTTGCCAAAAATGGATGTGCGGCAAAATAAAAATTGGCGTGCATCCATTTTGGGTCTGAGGCCTTACTGCCGACCATTGACTTAGTGATAAGGTCTCATGAGGTAACCGTGCAGTAATTGTCTATATGTGTAGAATGATGATTACTGCCCAATTTCCACCATGCGCAGGAAAATAAAAATTATTTTCCGGTGCGCTTAGCGGATGCGCGTAAAAATTGAAATTACTCCCTGGGCCTCGCGGTAGCTGGGCGGTAATTCCAAATTGACATGTGTTGGGTGCTTAGGCCCCTACGCTGCTTAGTAAAAGGGCCCCTATGTATTTTTGCTCCAGGAACTTGTCCAAACCTTTTTTCAACCCAGAAATGCTAACCATAGTTCCCATATACATTTTCAATGAGACAAACCCACAGCTCATCCCATCGCTCAAGTGCATAAATGTTTCAGGCACTTATTGTGATGGAAACTAGCTGTTTCATGCTCTGGAATGATAACAAACCCTTTTTAAAAATGATTCTGTGTGGTGCTCATGGATCAAGGAGATAAAGAACTGATGTTGCTTAATTTGCTTCATGGCTCTGACTTCACTGTGTAATTTAGAACAGACTTTCTTGACCAAGCTTCCCTCCGGTAGTGTGTATTAGTGTATAACACACTTCTGCTTTGTCTTTCCTGTAGTTGTAAGCAGAAGACACATTTATCAATGGTGACAAGCCTGCTTTTGCTTTCTGCCTCTGTTTCAGAAGGAGCACAGTGCCTCGGCTGATCTCAGCCAAGGACAATACGGGAGAATTTTGAGAGTCCATAGGACATTGACTGCATCATTTTTCTCATAAAACATCTGTCCCTTCTCTCCATCCCTTGAGACTGTTTTTCCTCATCTTAGAGGGGAACTGAAAATTCGCAATCCAAAACCCCTCCCATCATGCAAGCAAAAAGTACCTGCAGATATCTGTGCCTGCTCTTCTGTGGGTAAAACAGGCAGTTCCTATTGCAGCTGTTTTGTTCCTCTTTTCTGTGAGCTATTTTTGGGGGATTTAAGCATATCTATTGCTTCATGTTTTAATTTGTTCTCTTAGGTCTGTTAAATGAATAAAAAGACAAGGATGGGTGCCATTATCAAATATACACTGAATTCCAACAGCTGAGAAAACAGTCTGAGATATGCCAGTCAGGCACTCCAAATTAGATTAAAAATATTTAATATGTGATACCATACACCCAAGGTCCACTCCAAACTATATATATATGTATTACTACTACTACTTATCACTTCTATGACTCTACTAGACGTACGCAGCGCTGTACACTTGAACATGAAGAGACAGTCCCTGCCCGACAGAGCTTACAATCTAATTAGGACAGACAATATTATAGCAGACTGTACCATTTTCTCAACATTATTTCAATTTAAAATCTACGTGTAACATATTTAAATGCTTTATAGATGTATTTTGGCACTAACATCTGTACCATGCACTTGGAAATCACTGAACAAGTGAAATTTACAACAGAAAACCTTCACTATTCTTCTTGTTAGAGAATCTATACTGTATATTGGTCCATAAGACAGAGGACCAAGGACAGCTCTCTGATTTACTGAGGTCAGCAATCGTTTGGTTAAAAAACAAACAGCTATAAACTGCTTTCTTTAGGTGTAAATGTTGTAGCTTTCTGAAAAACATCAGCGTTATGGAGTTTTCTTTCAGATGGATACCAATGTGCACTGATGGAGCAGAACATAATGTTTCTCCCCTTCTTCCTCCTCCTTAAATTCAAAGCAATGCTGCCGAGACCAGAGGTGTGTTTTGAAAACAATTCATTCTTCATTTGCTTTAACTCTCTCACTGCTTTTTCACCATCAGTATCACTACCTCTTTCACTCCTGTCCCAACGCATTCTGATTTTTATTGTTCTCAGTTTCCATAGAAAAGTAAGATTGTGAAGTAGAGAATGACACGGGGACAAAGTTTGTCCCTGTCCCTGTCCCCGCCCTCGCCCTGTAGGTTCTGTCTCCATCCCCACCCCATCCCCGCAGGTTCTGTCTCCATCTCCGCCACATCCCCGTGGGCCCTGTTTCCATCCCCGCCCCATCCCCGCAGGTTCTGTCCTCATCCCCACTCCATCCCCATGGGCTCTGTCCTCATCTGCAGAAGCCTCAAACAATTATGATTTTATATTTAAATCTTTTTATTAAAGTACATAAAGGAACTACTGTGCAACTATTGTGTATAAATTACAAATAGAAAGCCATAATAACAGTGAGCAGCTATAATAATCCTCCTCAACAGCAGCCTCTACCCTTCCAACCCCAACAGTAGCTGATTTGTACTACCCCAAGGAATCCTAATTCACCTGTTAAAATGTCCAGGGATACAAAATACAACCCATTCTGTATGCCCTAGAGGGGAGAAATATGCCCTATGACACAATGATTTTTTAATCAGTGGATGAATAAGAAGTCATCAACAATCTCAGGATTCAGTCTAGCTCTCCTGTCTTCTACAGTCCTTCCTGCAATAGAAGATGTCTTTTTAGAAGATGTGCTGGTAGCAGGATGTACAGGATCCCCCCATGTAAATTTTTTTAGTTGTGGCCAGCATGTTTGTTTTTCCAAAAAATCAAAATACCGTTGTCTGCATCACTCAAACATAAATAACAGTCCAGTTTATTAACAAGCTTCAAAGTAGAAAATGACACAGGGACAAAGTTTGTCCCCGTCCTCGTGGGCTCTGTCCCCATCCTGGCCCCGTGGGCTCTGTCCCTGTCTCCATCCCTGCGGTTACTGTGGATCCCCGTGTCATTCTCTGTTGTGAAGACTGGAATAAATATACTGGGCAAAGAATTAGAAAAGCAACTTTGGACTACAACATCCATTGGAAATTGAGTTGGATTGACCAGAATAGTTCAGTGTCTGAAATTCAGGCTTAGCATCAAGAGCAATTCTGAACCATTCTGAGCTGTTCTGTCATCTGAAAGAGTCATGAAACTCATAAGTAGATTTTTCACTAATGCTCCTTAAAATTTCAAATAAAAGCTCAAGCCTTCAGGGCCTGCTGTTAAAATTTTTTGCTATGCTGGTTAAATAAGATATTAGGATGCAATATTTTTTCTTCATAGCAAAATCTGAATTGCTCTGAGGTTTCATTTCAAATTATCTTGCCAGAAATGGGAAAGCTGTGGCGAGAGTACTCGCTGAATGTAATCTTGGAAATTTTATTCAGAGTTTAGCTAAATGTTCTTTTCTTTACATTCTTTTTTCTTTTCAATTTAGAAGCTTGATCAGCTTGTCTTTTTACTGATGGAGCTATCAGATTGAAATGAAATTAGCATCCATGCTACTCAGGGTAAATTCATTCTCCATTTCCAACAACATTATTTGGAATAATAATTATGCTTAAAAGAATGGCCCATCTCATTAATTTAGTGCCAGATTCAGGGTACATGCATATGAGATTCCATAGGGAATAACAATCTGGCTCCTGCCCAAGGGTTGTCACTGTGATGACTGGGCTAGACGGGAAGTAGAACCCCATTTAGTTGCAAATGAAACTTCATAGTGCAATACAGTTTAATGCCTAAAGCTCATGGAAGGATAAAATCTACATATATTGTAATACACAGATACTATACAACCAGAAATTACACAGAGAAAAGATTTCTATGCTGTGATGTAAAAGAATTAGCTAGTCTGTTGAGATGATTCTTGAACTTACCAGAAATGGATAATTCTTTAAAAAGAATATGACATATTGAAAAAGTGAATATGGGTTGATGTAGATGAGAAATGAAAAGTGAATTTTACATCCATTAAAGGGACATTTATCAAATAGCCTACATACCTACATACATAGAGAGAAACTTCACTGGCTTCCACTTAAGGAACGCATTGCGTTCAAAATCTGTACGATTGTACACAAAATCATCCATGCAGACGCCCCAACCTACATGCTAAACCTCGTGGACCTGCCTCCCAGGAACGCCATAAGATCATCCCGCAAATTTCTCAACCTGCACTTCCCCAGTTGTAAAGAACTAAAATACAAGCTGTTACACGCCACCACCTTCTCTTACATGAGCACGCAGCTGTGGAACGCACTGCCTACAGCCCTGAATCTAAGCTATTGACGAGATAACTAACTTCCGCAAATCTTTGAAGACACATCTCTTCAACAAGGCATATTAAGATAACCCATACCCTGTACAACATTACCACACCAACATTTCCAATTATTAAAGTCCACCTTCCACACTATCCTGTCTAACACATTCGTTCTACCTTCCCTTTCTTAATCTCTATACAATACTAAGTGTATCTGATATCATGTAATGACTATGCCATAACAAACTATGTAAGCCACATTGAGCCTGAAAATAGGTGGGAAAATGTGGGATACAAATGCAATAAAATAAAAATAAATAAATACCTGCTAAGTACACATGTACTTTTGCTGGATATACTTTGCAACTAATTTTCAAAAAGAAAATTCCTCTTTTAAAATTAGCTAACGATAGGGCCTCTTTTACTAAGCTGCGGTAAAAGGATCCCTACGGTAGCGTCAGTGTGTGGATTTGCCATGCGCCAATGCCCCCTTTTACCACAGCAGGTAAAAGGCTTTTTTTTAAGGAAATGGCCCTGCGGTAATTGAACCACTTGCCGCACGATAATTTCCAGGGGGAACCCTTACCTCCACCCATTTAGGAGGTGGTAAGGGCTCCCACACTACCCCAGTGATAACCAGGCAAATCCTTGGTGCTAGAAAATAAAAATGCATTTTCTAGCGCTGGAGTTGGCGGTACACCCAATTTGCCGCACGCCAAGTTGACGGTAGCCCTACTGTCCTTTAGTTAAAGGGCTCCATAGTGTGCCTACTGAAAATGCACATGTATTGTGCAGCTGATGGGGGAGAGGGGACTAACAGCATTCACACTTCTCAAAATGTTTATGTTTATTTAAAGTTTTGATATATTGCTCTGTGCATAGTAATCAAATCAAAGCAGATTGCAATGCCAAGCATTTGTAGAGTTTTCTTCCCTTGACCCAAAAACAAAAGGATTAGGAGTTGCTCCAGGCTGACCTCTCCTAATCGGCTTAAATCAGCAACTTTATCTTACCTTTTTTTTTTTAGTATCAGTGCCCTGTTACTGAGCTGTGCACTCTTAGGAACTTTTGTGGTGAGCGATTTGTGCAGGGTCTGTCTTGTAGGGGCCCCAAACATGCCCGTGAATCTTCTAGAACTCAGTAGTCCAAGAAGGTGATGCTGGATGAGGCCGCGGTGCTGGAATTAAAGAAGTGTCTTACAGCTGTGATGGCCGACAAGCTTTCTCAGGTCCACACGACTATTCAGATCAAAGATGGATATGATTCCCATAACCGGCGGTTCCTACACATGGAGGAGAGGATTGTGCAACAGGAGACCCAGATATCAGGACTAAGTGACCAGGTCTGTGATCTAGAGTGCTACAACCTTCAACTCCAGGAGCAGGTGGAAGACCAAGAAAACCGCAGTTTGTTGGGCTCCCGGAGTCTGTTAAAGAAGGAAAGCTACACGAGTGGCTGGAGAAATGGATCCTGCAGGCTTTGGCCTTGAATAATGTCTCTCCTGTCATCTGCATTGAGCAGGCTCATTGTGTGGGCCAAAGAATGGCAGAGGATCGGCACCCGCGGCTGGTCATTTTTTTGCTTACTAAATTATGCTGATATAGAGCTGATTCTCCACAGATACAGATTGCTCAACCTCTTCTTTATGAAAATGTCAAACTCCTGCTGTTCCAGGATTTCTCAGCGGTGGTTGCGGCACAGAGGAAGGCTATGGCACCATACGACACTGAATTGTGCAAGTGTTGATTTAAAGATTCCCTACAATACCCTGCAACGGCGTGCATCTTTCATCATGACAAAGCCATATATTTTGAGGTCCCCAAAGAATTTGCAGCCTTTTTACAGCTCTTATGGCAGATGTGCCCAGCGACCCTTGATGGCTGTGACATGATTTACTCTGTTTTACTCTTTCTGGGTACCCTGTTTACTGAACTAGTGCCATTTGGTTCTGTTGCTTTTCCTGGGAGTAGCTGCAGGGAATGTCTGCTCGGGGGTCTGGCGGACCTATTGTGAGGTGACCTAACTAAAGTGTGCCCACCATTGCTGGTCCTGTGAAGGTGATTTTTACAAGGCGGGTGGGTCTCTCTCTTTATCACATCATAGCATATTCTACTCTGTCAGATGAGAGTAGCTTCAAGGTGGGAACTGTAGGGGTCAGCATGGTGTTCTCTTCTCATCTCTTTTCTTACCTGCTTTCTTGTAGCTCTGGTACCGTGTGACTGTGGGAGGAGTGTTTTGTTGGCGTGCATGTTGCCCATCCATCTGGGGTGTGGATGGGGATGGGTTGTGTGGTATGCATGGTGAGTGTGTGTTTGAGGGGGTTTTCTTTTGATTGTATAAAAACACACACAAAAAAAATGTTCCTGCAATGTGGATAGGTTTTCACTTCCTGAGGTTTGCACTGGGCTGCTATTGTACAGCTATTGTTGCAGTCATGTGGCTTGAACTTTGTTTTCCCCTCTATCTGGTTTCTTAGGCCGGTTTGTGCGTGTCCTTGTTTTTGCTGTCTGATCGTAGGAGTCTGGGGGGGACTGTTGTTGCTGTTGTTTTTTTCCTTCTCTGCTGACCTCTGTATTTCTTGTTATCCATTGATTTTCTTCATGTTGTTCATGTTTGAAAATAAAGATTAAAAAAAAAAAAAGAAATTAAAGAACTGAAGGGATTAGAAATTGAGGACAGAGTAAAGTTTTAGAACTGAGAATGAGGAAGCAAGGAAAGAAGTACAGGAATAGGGGCAATCAGAAGAAAAAAAAAAGGAGAAAAGGGGAGAGATATAGAAGAAACAAATAGTATTAAAATATCCACTGCTGAAGGAATGTGTCTAAATTACATGAGGTCATTTGAAAGAGTAACTCTTTATATCTGAAATAATTAGAGGTTAGAATTAAGCAATAAGACAGTAATGACCACTTAGGGGCCTTTTACTAAGCTGTGGTAGGCACTAACATGTGCCTACTATATGGGGAAAAAGCACTGTCATGACATGTGCTGAGGTGTTCTGTGGTAGTGTGGTGATCTGCGCATGCTAATTCCATGCTAAAAAAATAGTTTGTATTTATTAGCGCAGGAGGTGTGTCAATGAATGGAAAATAGGCTTGCCCTGCGCTAATCGGGTAGCGTGGGTGGATCGCTGCACACTGCCTGATTAGTGTGGGATTAGCGCGAGAACCCTGAGTGCCTACAAAATAGGTGGTGGTAAAGGCTCACATGATAATGGCCACGCACTATTTGAGAACAAAAATGGGAATGAGTTTATTTTACAGCCACGCTAAAAGTGGCCACAGCATGAGGGAAACCCACGCGCTAGCAACAGCACCGCCCACTTCTTAGCATGGTTTAGTAAAAGGGCTCCTTAGTAAGCTGGAGGATTTAGGGACAAGGATATGACCAAATGTCCTTTGCTGTATTAGAAGTACAGCACTTGAATAATATGAAATTATTCAAAGCAGGGAGCTCATTATTTGATTTCTAGCATGGTATATATCAACATATAGGGAATAAGTTCAGAGGAGATAACTGCAAGGATGAGGCACTTCAAAAGGAATCCATCCATTTGATGCACTTCATGAAATTCTTGATTTGTTTTTATCCTATTTTACAGGCTGTGACTGAACAGTGTTTAAGCTTGTAAAACTACCTTAAATAATTCTGAAGTGTATTTCTCTAGTTTGACCATCAGGTGGTGCATGTTTATATTTTTAAGCTTCTGTAAAACCAAGGCTGTTCTCTTTGTTTGGGGCCCTTTTACTAAGCCGCGTAGGCACCTACACATGCCCAATGCGCATCAACTTTGAGTTACCGCCAAGCTACCGCATGGTCCTTGTGGTAATTTCATTTTTGATGTGCGTCCGCTATGCATGCCAGAAAATATTTTTATTTTCTTGTGCGCAGGTGGTAATTGGGTGGTAATCGCATGAGCCTTTATTGCTAGATCAAAGGCTGGCGATAAGGTCTCAGACCGAAAATGGATGTGCAACAATTTTCATTTTGACGCATGTCCATTTTTGACAAAAATTTTAAAAAGGTATTTTTTTACAGGTGCGCTGAAAAATGATTCTGCACGTGCCCAAAACATGCATCTATACTACCGCAAGTCATTTTCAGCGCACCTTTGTAAAAGGGCCCCTAAGCCTTTTGGAAATGCAGTTTGCAGTATGCTAACTTGTTGTGTGAGCTCTAATTGGCCCAGGAGCTCATTTTCATTTGGACTTTACTGGCTTTCCCCCCAGTCTTAGCCAGGAAGAAAAGAGAGCAGGATCTTTTTGCTGAGGCTCAGTAAACAAACAGTTATATGTACTGTTAAAATAGTACACAAATGTTTAGTTAGTTTTCTACTTGATCCATTTTTCAGTTACTTGTTACTGTTTACTGACTGCACATTTTCTGTCCACTGTTCAAGTTCTGAGAATAAATATATTTGTTTGTTTGCCCTGCTTGTCTGGACTGATAAAGAATCCTGGTGATTTGTGTGTTGGGCCTGTGAGTGCTTTCTGGAAACTGTGGAACCACTGGGAGTGTGGCCCCAGTAACCTAGAAATCATGGGGATAATTTGAGAATGGGGACTTGCCCAGAGGCATTTGTGACCCAGTCGTTGGGAGAAGGGTGCTAGTGTAGAGCACAAGCGTTAGGTGCAGGCGGACCTGAGCTGTGCTGGGGATAGACCCCCCTAAGTGACCACGGGGTAACCCTAGGCAGGTGGCTAGGTGTTTCGTGACAGATCCTTTAGTCTTTCTTTTTTTGTGACCGCAGTGGGATTGTCAGGCTCAGTGTGTGGCATGAGGGTCACCATCCACTGACTGGTTCAGGGTCTTTTTTATCTGTAACTTCCAGGCACAGAGCACAGTGAACAAGTACATCATTAACAGGGTCCCTTCCCTGTTCAGTTTTTTTTGGTAGTGCTAGGAGATTAGCAGTGTGCTGATGGTGACTGGTAGAGGCCAGAAGACACTGGAGATGCCTAACCTAACACAAGAGCAACTGGATAACCTCAGGGGGAAGGAGCTGCAGGACCAGCCTGTGCAGAGTTCTCTTGGGGTGAGAGCAGACCCTTTCTGGGCAGAGGCCTGTGAGTTGGCAGGGCCAGATGACACACCAAGTGAGATCCGGCAGATCTGCATGCTAGAGCGACAGTGGCTGGACCAGCTGCGGCGTGAGGAACAGGGACAGCCCCAGTGGTGAGAGGAACAGGAAGAGCACCAGCGGCAAGAGGAACAGCAGCTGCAGCAAGAGGAACAAGAAGAGCAACAGAGGTGTGAGGAGTGGAAGTTCCAGCTGCAGAAATTAAAGATGGAGATGGAAACGGTTCATATCCAAAGCTTCAGCCCAACCCTTGTGCCGAGGCCCAGTGAAGGATCCACAACTTGGATCGGGCTCAACTTGTTTTCGCAGTTTGATGATACCCGAAATGACTTTGATGGATATCTAACTGCCTTTGAGAAAATTTGCCACTTGAATGAGATTTCTCAGAAAGGCTGGGTGCACTATCTGGGAGGAAAGCTCATTGGTAGCGCACTTGAGGCATTCCAAGGACCATCCATGGAGAGGTGCTCCCAGTTTGAGGAGGTGCACAAAGCTTTGTTGAACCATTATGCCATTACCCCTGAGACCTACAGACTAAAGTTCTGGACTTTACGAAAGGAGGTGGATGATACTGTGAGTTTGTGATTCAGCTAAGATACCACCACCAGCAGTGGCTCAGTGGAGCTGAAGTTAAAACCCTGGAGGACTGCCAAAACCTGATGGTCTGGGAGCAGTGTCGGTGTCTAGAGGTGAGGGAACATGTTCAAGATCACCAGCCTAGTGCTCCAGAAAAGGCGGCTGAGTTGGCTGACATCTTTATGACTAACTGTCCCTTGTTGGCAAAGAGAAGCTGTCCTTATCCACAGCAGCCAGGATCTAAGGGCAGCCAGGGCCCTAAGCCAAATATCCTTTCAACCTCAGAGACAGTCAGCAAACCCTCCAGTGTTCCTCCAAAACCTAAAGACTTTAGGCATGAGCATCTTTGTTATCAGTGTGGGCATACAGGACATTTCAAAGCGGATTGCCTAGATAACCCCAAGCCTGCACTAAAGAGTATTCCAGTTTCTGTATAAGTACATAAGTATTGCCATACTGGGAAAGACCAAAGGTCCATCGAGCCCAGCATCCTGTTTCCAACAGTAGCCAATTCAGGTCACAGATACCCAGCAAGATCCCAAAAATGTACAAAACATTTTATACTGCTTATCCCAGAAATAGTGGATTTTCGCCAAGTCCATTTAATAACGGTCTATGGACTTTTCCTTTAGGAAGCCGTCCAAACCACACACGCACCAGATTGACCCAGAACTTCTCTCGGCCGGGAGTATCTTAAGCCATAGCTGACTATTGTTGAACCTGTGATGCATGCGGAAGAGTGGGTAAGACCAAAGATCACTCCCGACCTCCCCTGAAACCTTTACCCATTATCAGTGAGCTCTTTGAGAGAATAGCTTTGGATATATGGGGCCTCTAGCTGTCTCTAGCCAGACTAGGAAAGATATATATTGACAGTGGTGGACTTTGCTACAAGATATCCTGAAGCGGTAGCCTTATCCTCCATAGAATGAGAGAAAATTGTCACTGCCCTTCTAGAAATATTTTCCTGGGTAGGATATCCACGAAAAATACTCTCAGATCAAGGGACACAGTTTATGTCTGAGCTGATCAAGAATCTGTTGGCACACTGTGGAGTGAAATCTGTACATACCACACCATATCACCATGAAACGGGTTGGTGGAGAGATTTAATGGGACATTAAATCATATGTTAAAGACTTTTGTGGAATCAGGAGACCATGACTGGGAAAAATACTTACCCTACCTACTGTTTGCATACAGAGAAGTACCTCAGGAGTCTACAGGGTTCTCCCCATTTGAGCTGCTTTATGGCCAGAGGGTGAGAGGGCCCCTTGACCTAATATGAGAACATTGGGAGGGGCAAGTTAATACCTCTGACACCTCTGTAATTGATTATGGAGTTAATATGCAGCAGAGATTATATGAACTTGTCAGCTTTGTCAGAGATAACTTGCAGGCAGCCCAAACTAAGCAAAAGACCTGGTACGATCAGCCCCAAATATAGTTTTATGAGGGCCAGCAGGTACTTGTTTTAGTCCCAGTTCATCAGGGTAAACTTCAAGCTAATTGGGCAGGACCTTACAAGGTCATAAGGCACCTGAATAATACAAACTATGTTATACCTATGGACTCTCAAGACAGAAAGCAGTGTACCTTTCATGTAAATATGTTAAAGGCCTATGCAAATCGCACAGCCATGGTACTAGCTATGTGCAGCCTACCAGAAGAGTGTGAGGATAGTGAGCCCACACCTGACCTCATATCAGAGACCTTACCAGAGGAATCTGACACTGCAAAGAGATCATCTAACTGTACTGACTGCAGAAAACCCTTCAGTTAAATGGTAGAACTAGAACAACAGGAAATATGTATAAAAAGACACATTTTGCAAGCTCTAAGTATGAGAAAGATTTCAGTATGAAAAAGGAGCTAATGCAGCACCTGAATAATAATAAAGAAACTGGAATTTGTACAAGTATAGAATATGGGAAAAGCTCTATCAATAAAGTAAACCTTACAGAATATCAGAAAAACACTGATAAGAGAATATCTTCATGTCCTAGTTATGACAGTAGCTTCAACCAGGAACAAAACTCCACAATGGGCTAAATATTGCTGGAGTGTTTTTAGCTACATTGGGCACCATTGGTGGAACAAACACCCACTTGATCTTAGAGAAGAGTTTGATGATAAGCAATTACATGAAAGATTGAAGGCGTGGATGTTTGGCTATAAATTTAGAGAGGACAGAAGTTTGGTATTATGAATATGTGTTAATGTGTGATTATTATTTATTATTATTTTATGTTGATTGGGAACAGGCAGGGTCAGGTTTTATTGTAAAGTATTGCTGATTTATTGATTCTGTTTTAATAATTGTAAACGTGATGTCTTTTGATAATTAGCATAAACCAATCAAACCAAGTTTCATATTTCTAAAAGTAAACATGGTCCATGGACACCTGAGTTGCCTCGTGTCTTTCTTAAGAATTATTGCAACCCTTCTTCCCTGTAGCATGATTTTGAAAGAAAATACTATAGGTGGAGTATTTGGGCTTTAGCTTTACTCCCTAGACATACCCTTTGGAATCCTGCTACAAAAGTGTAGTAGTTTTTTTTGCACTTACTGAATGTTAGGTACAAAAACTAGTGCAAAGTAATTGCAAAGATTTGTGTAATAACTGTTAGGGTCATGCCACACTGGGAAAAGACCAAGGGTCCATCGAGCCCAGCATCCTGACCATGACTGCGGCCAATCCAGGCCAAGGGCACCTGGCAAGCTTCCCAAACGCACAAACATTCTATACATGTTGTTCCTGGAATTGTGGATTTTTCCTAAGTCCATTTAGTAGCAGTTTGTGGACTTGTCCTTTAGGAAACCGTCTAACCCCTTTTTAAACTCTGCCAAGCTAACCGCCTTCACCACGTTCTCCGGCAACAAATTCCAGAGTTTAATTACCATGCAAGTTCCCTGCCATGCATTAAATATTACAGATGCACCCAATGCCACCTCATGAGTTGGCGTTATGTGACACACGCATTACTACACATTTGACAGCATGCACTTATTACCATGCATTAACTGCAATGTACAGCCTATGCCCGATCTCTGCCAACATATCCTCCAGTCACTACCCCATCCCATGCTAAGCAATTGCACACTGGCTCTTATTGTAGTAACTGTACATATTCCTCAGTGTAACTGTTCAACTCAACCATTTCTTATTTCGGATCTGGGTTTCAATAAGGGCTAATACTGTACCTGTGAAATTAAATATCATGTGTCAACCTATTTTGTTTATAGTAATAAAACTATGCAATATCTTGGTATCTCATTACCATGTCCTTGCTCTAGAGTCACCATTCCTTTCAGTGCACTTCAAAAGAGTAAACAATAGCATTTGCCATGAACAATAGCTGGGCAGCACAGGCTGTTTTAATGAGTACTTTCAACTTGAAGCATCTGCCATCTGTTCCACTTCCACCTTTTAATTACCAAAGTAAAAAAAAAAAAAAGAGAGAGAGAGAGAACACAATCCACAATCATGCTTCTTTTAAAAAGGGCTGTAATTAAGTGCTGAAGCTAGAAGAAATAGAAGACAAGGAAATTTACAAAATAATCATGTACTAGAGAATTTATTCTGTAGTAAGAGTTGAGAAATTGATGGTCATAGATGGGTCTGCTTCCCAAACTGAAGACATGAAATAACTGAGGTTACTGTAGGAACTTTTATGATACATCATGGGACATTGCTAGTGTGAATCCACTGAGTTTATGATTGTAACCGCTTATGTAGTCCTGTAATGAGCACAAACAGGGTACTTTAGAGGCTGAATTGTATGAGATTCTATAGAGATGATCTGCAGAGCGTTACAAGAGATTCTGGCTAGATGTTATCCGAATCTAGGGATGTGGAGGAAAAAAAACATTTTGTTTAGTTCCCTGTGTCATTCACAGATTAAATTTTCATTTTGTTTTGTTTAGTTTTTATAAATTCATGTTTCAGGGGCAATTATATCGATTAAAGGGTAGCTGCCAAAATGAAAAAAAAAACTATTTCATTGCAAACTACCCCAACCCCCTGATCACAAACTGAATCTCCAATGACAACCTGCACCCCCTAAAAGCATCATGTGACCCATCATGTGACCCCCCTCCAATCCCCCCCCCCCCGTATTAACATTAGGCAATCTATCATCCACTCACACTAAAGAGGCCCTGGCCTTTACCAGAGTTATCATTGGTGGTATACTGCTCAAGCAGGAGTGATTCCCCTTCAATCTCAGCCCTATTTTTAAAACAAAGGTTGAAGGCTTTGAAGCACAGCTTGCCACAGATTTAGGAAAAATTGGAGCATGTGAAGGCACTCCAAACCTGAGAGTCAGTTTGAGGTTTTTCCTTTGATGAGGAGGCAATAAAGCCCACTGGGCTACTTCTGAAAGAAATTTCTGTGGCTGTGCCAGGAACCACTGGAAGCAATTCATTAATAAACTCCCTAATTCAGATATACAAAGTTACTCACGTCCAGGATGGAGACTTTTTATCCAATCCTGTTTTTGTTAACTCACATCCCAAATCAGTGTGGGATTTAGAGTCCCTCATTCTACCCATTGAAATCCCTGCTGCAGATCCAATAATATATCATGAGAGTTATCAGAAAGCTAGGACTGGCCTAAAATCACCCTTTTTGAATTTGAGTTTGCAGCTATGCTACTGTGGGCACTCAAATTTTACTGAATTCTTCTTTCAGATTTTTTTGTTTTGTTTTTATTTATTAGGATTTATTAACTGCTCTTTTGATGAAAATTACTCAAGGCAATGTGCAATAAGAATAAGTCAAATATAGGCAATAGACAATCACAGCAGTAAAAATATTCAAATAACAGTACAAGGTATGGCATAGTATGCTATATTGCAGTGTCAACACAGTACACAATAAAACATAATAGACAATACAAGATGTAAGCAATGATGGAACATATAGTTAGATAAGACAGAGTAACAGAAGTTAGATAATAAGAAGACTAAGTTAAAGAAAGTTGCATATGACGTCAGAAAGGTGTATGAATATAATCTCAGCTAGGGTAAGAATAGATAAATAAGTACTGCTAGATTATGTGCAGCCAGTGTTAGCTCTTGTGGTGTGTGTGTGTATGTATGTGACTAGCAAGTTAGTTACTTCTTCCATTAAAGGCCTGGTTGAAGAGCCAAGCTTTCACCTGCTTCCTGAAGTAGAGATACTCTTGTGTTAAGTGAAGCCTTTCAGGCAGTGCATTCCAGAGTGTGAGGGCTACTCCAGAGAAGGCTTGCTGGTATGTGTCACATCATGTGATGTCTTTGGAGAGGGTGTGATTAGGGATACTCTTTGGAAGGATCGTATTGACCCTGGAGGTGTATAGAGGGAAATCCTATTCTTCAAATACTCTGACCCATTTCTTTTGAAGGTCAAATACAGAGTTTTACATTTAGCCCTCTACCTCGGGATTCTATATATCGCACCAAGATTTCTGCACAGAAATTGAAATGTATTCTATAACAATGCACATAACTTAATTAGTTAACAAGCTAATCAGCACTGATAATTGAATGGTAACAACCAATTATCAGCACTAATTGGCATTAATTAGACTTTATGTGCACCACTTGCTATACGTATTCTGTAATGTGGAGGGGCATAGTCGAATGGCGTCGGCCAAATCGATGGCCGACCAACTTCGGGGCTGGCTCCACGAGGGGGCGGAGCCAAGCGTATTTTTGAAATACGCTTGGCGCTGGCCAAATTGCTCGCCGGGTTTACATGAGATAGCCGGCTTCGTTTTCCAGCCATAATGGAAACTGGGCCCGGCCATCTCAAACCCGGCGAAATGCAAAGCATTTGGTCATGGAAGGAGCTAGCATTTGTAGTGCACTGGCCCCCCTGACATGCCAGGACACCAACCGGGCACCCTAGGGGACACTTAAAAAAATTAAAGAAAAAAAACAAAAATAGCTTCCAGGTGCATAGCACCCTTACCTTGGGTGCTGAGCCTCCCAAATCCCCCCAAAACCCACTCCGCACAACTCTACACCATTACCATAGCCCTAAGGGGTGAAGGGGGGCACCTACATGTGGGTACAGTGGGTTTTGGGGGGGTTTGGAGGGCTTAACATTAACAACCACAAGTGTAACAGGTAAAGGGGGATGGGCCTGGGTCCACCTGCCTGAAGTGCACTGCACCCAATAAAAACTACTCCAGGGACCTGCATACTGCTGTCAGGGAGCTGGGTATGACATTTGAGGCTGGCATACAGGCTGGCAAAAAAAAAGTTTTAGTTTTTTTTTTTTTTGGGTGGAAGGGGGTTGGTGACCACTGGGGGAGTCAGGGGAGATGATCCCTGCTTCCCTCCGGTGGTCATCTGGTCAGTTGGGGCAATTTTTTCAGACTTGGTCCTAAAAATAAATGGACCAAGTCCGGCCGGCAAAATGTTCGTTCGAGCCGGCCATTTTTTTTCATTATAAGGTGAAGCCGGCCATCCCATAACCACACCCTTGCCCTGTCCCGCCTTCGCTACCCTACCAACACGCCCCCTTGAAGGTTGGCCGGTGCCACGATGAAAAAGCAGTTGGGGCTGGCCAAAATCGGCTTTTGATAATACCGATTTGGCCGGGATCAGGAGATCGCCGACGATCTCCCGATTTGTGTCGGAAGATCGCCGGTGATCCCTTTCAAAAATGAGCTGGATGGTGCGCATAAATATGTCAAATAGTTGAAAAGTGGGTGTATTTTTGGGCATGTAATGAGGAGGTCATGGGCATTTCTAAAATCTATGCGCGTTGTTACAGAATACACCCGCTTCATGCCTAATTTAGACAATGGGATTTACGCCAGGTAACACTTGGCGTAATTGACTGTGACTAAATTTAGTTGTGTGGACTGGCGCTCATGTATTCTATAATCTGCATGGAAATTTAGGCTTATTCTATAAAGTATGCCTAAATTAAAGCATACTTTATAGAATATGCTTCGATTTCCGCATGGGAAATCATAGTGCGATATATAGAATATAGTCTATATTGTACTGGTAGCCAGTAAAGCTTTTGCAGAAATGGTGTTATGTGGTCACATGGCTTACAACCTTCTATCAGTCTTGCTGCAGCATTCCGAATCAATTGGAGCTGGTGCAATCCCTTTGTAGTCAATAAATCTTGCAGAGATCAAGACAAGTTCAACTTAGGAAACTCTTGTAATGTACTGCCAAGCCTTAACAAAAGTTTGCAACCACCTGATTGTATATTCTCCTTAAAGCTTTTGGCATTACTGTTCTAACATGGTTTATTTTGGATTAATAAACATTAAGGGATAAAAAAAAACAATAGCCATAAAACAATATTTCTCTTAGCACATTGAACATGCTGCAAACAACCAAGTAGCCATTCAAATAATAAACAATCTACTATAACCCCCCACAACAGAACCAGCCTTCCCAAGTGATCTGTAATGATTTTGCTACATACTTTATCAGCAAAATTTAAAAGAGTTCATCAGGCAGTTCCACTGAGCCTTCCACTAGTTATTGTGGAGAGCGCTTCCTTATCCTCCCAATGTACAGTATGTAGGAATCATTCAACCAGGTCACAGAGGAGGCTCTTGAAAACAAATCTTGAAAGACTTTGGTCGACATCCTAACCTCTTGACCCCTGCCTTGAAAATATAGTACTGATAGTAACCAGAGGCCTCAATGAAGAGGCGAATAAAATTGTTAACTCCTCTCTTGTGGAAGGGCAGTTGCCAATAGTTCTAAAAATGGTTGTGGAGCATCCCTATTGAAAAAGAGCTCGCTTGACCAGGATAAGCTGGAAAACTACTGGCCCATATCCAACATCACTTTCACGGGAAAACTCAATGACTGGCTAAATGAAAGAAACTAGCTAGACCCATGTCACTCTGGCTTCAGACCTGGGTATGGAACAGAGACAGTTCTTGTATCCCTACTTGATGATCTCTGCAGGCGAAAACTACATTGTCTACCAGTACCCTACAAGGCCAAATTCAAAATTCTATCTTACATTTTCAAAATCCTCAGGCAAAAATGGGCCAGATTACCTAAAGAATAAGTTAGCTCTCTACAAGATTCAAGATGGAGTAAAAAAAAGTAGCAGATCAAAATTGAAAGTTCTGTCACCAAATTTATTCAGCATACCACATGAGTTAAAATTCTAATCTCCCCTTTAATAAGGCCATGCTAGCTGCTGCCGTGCGGTAATGCCGACACAGCCCATTCACAATGGGCTGTGTTGGCAGTACCGTACTGGTAGCCTCTAGCATGGCTTTGTAAAATGGGGGGTGGGGGGGATAAATGCCTCTCATGGGCCATGTTTTGCCCACACAAGGGCTGCAAAACTGGGTATAAAAGAACTGTTAATAAATACATAAAATAGCAAGTGTTTGTCAAATAATGAAAAAAAAAGAATGCCATAATAAAAAGCTATAAATATGCACACCTATTCAAATAAAAAAGAATCAAATTAAACATACTGAATAAACCATAAATATTGTTGTAACATAAAAACAAGGTTACAGTAAATTAAATATTACAGATTAAATATTATAGATAAAACATTTAGGAGAGGTTAAATAAAAGCTAACATACCTAATAGATTTATTGAAACAGCATCACTTGATTGGCAAAGCCTATAAGACAAAAACAATAAAAATGCATAACAAAAAGTCTAGGAATGCACTATCCTCATTTAAAATTGGAAATGTTTAAAAAATGAAACTGTAAAACCAGCAGCAACTTACCAGAACATTCAACAGTCAGCATTTGAGTGCAGTGAATCTATCATTGCTGACTTTTGTCAGCCTTTAAGTGCTAGCTGTGCAGGTGTAACCCATGGTTTGTTTAAGAACATGATAGAGTGAGCCCTGGGTAGCAGATCACTAAGGGAGTGATTGGAGGACCCGGGAGTAGCTCAGAGGTTATAAAAGGGAAGCTTAGAGGCAACAAGTTGTTCCTGGTTCTGCTTCCACATACGCTGTACACCATTAGATACTACAAGACTATATCCTTCCACCCAGACACCAACTCATACATCCCCTGCTAACCTACTAAGAAATGTTTTTGCCATGGCTGTGTCAATCAAATACCCTACACAGACATGCCTTAGTATGTGAATGGAGGAAACAGGAAACACACCATTGTGTCACATTATAAATGTGCTCTTTCCAGCATGTTCTTCCTAATAATCTATTAATATCTTTATTGGGATTAATTTGTAAGATACATACATTTTTCTTTTAGGACTCATGCTTAGAACCTTAGAGTCCATTTTACAGAGCGGCGGTTTGCCTAACTCGGGCTTACCGCTCACTCATTCGGGACTACTGCTGGCCCAACATGGCTGCCAGTGGTAGTCCCACCCCAAGCGCACACCATTTCAGAGGAACAAGAAACCCCCGAGAAGTAACTAGTGTGGCAGTAACCCAATGGTAATCAGGCATTGCAATGTGCTGCCCGGTAACTGCTGGGTTAGCGTCGGAATCCTTATCACCACCTCCATGGGTGGCAGTGTAACATGATATAAGTTTAAGTGTCAGAGTTATTAATTGTGCTGAATCAGATACCAATATAAAAATACAGCTTTGAGATCAGCTAGCCTGGACTTCATCTCCCCCTCCCTTTTTCCTGGGAAACTTTTGACAGCCAAAGCTTGGCTAGGTAGTTAACACCTCTAGGACTCTTAACAAAAGAACTATTCAAATACAAACCAGTAAGAGGCTACTTCAAAGAGTGTTTTTAAACTTACTCCCTTCCTCTGATCAAAAGGCCTTCCTGAGGGTGAACAAAGGATCAAAAGGCAACCAGTAGACACAAGGAGACAGAAAACCTGTGGAGGTGGGAATCCACACACCTATTGACAAAAGGAAAGTATCTGCCACAGAGATTCAAACAGGAAGCCTGTGGCTTCAATAGACTATTTGTCAGCAAAATCCAGACAGGAAGTCTTATGATGTCATAAGACATGAGACCAGATACCACAATGCTTTGCAACTACTCAGGGTCGAGTGCAAACCAGGAAGCAAATGTGCACAGGACATGCACTCATATTTCCCTGCAAACAGACTGTATAAAAAGCCTGGAAAAGCCCAGCTCGCTCTCTTGGGAATCTGCTGCTCTTAGGACCTGTTTTCTCTGCTGAACTCCACACATACACATCCAAACAAGACTTCTCTCCAGGCTCCAGCAACCAACTTTAAAAGAAAAGTACTCCTTCAGCACAGAGGATTCCTTCTTCACTCTCTCTCTCAGCTTCAACAATTCTGCAACAAAGACTTTTCTGTAAGTTAAAAACCTTTGATTTAAACTTGTTATTTTGTTGTTTTTGGCACAAATTATCTGTTCTCAGATCCTTAAAAGAACTACCTCTTGCAATATTGTTTACATGATTTGTATATTAAATAAACCTTTTCTGAAGCTAAATAGATGGTCTTTTGTGTCCTGGGCACACGCTTTTAAATCTTGCAGCGCAGGATACTGCATTTCAACAGAGATAATATTTAATTCATTGCAATTGTGAATCTTGTTGCCTCATAGGGCAACTGGTGGAGAATTATTCTCTCTCTCTATATATATATATTAGTGATTGCTCTAGATATCCCCAAGTATAAATTATTTCTTGCCACGGCAGTAAGGGCTCACCATGTGGCCATTTTTTGGGGGTTTTACTGGCTGTGAGAAAAAGGGCCCTGGTGTGTGGGAGAAACAACCCCCCCGCCAGCGCAATGCCCTTTTTCCATCAGCGTAGTAAAAGGACCCCTTAGTAGAATACCTTGGGCTCTACAGAAGGCCTAGAAGGGATGGTTTGGAGGAGCCATGGCAGCAGTGGTAGACGAGAGAGTGGTATTTGAGTAAAGAAGCCAGGGACTCCTTCTGTGCTTTCTTTCCCAATGGCACTTTTGAAAAAATAGAAATTTATGCATGGGGGTAGGGGCAATTCTGCACAAAATTTGCACTGGACAGTAATACAGAATTTCCCCAGGAGTAAATAAGAAAGAGTGAAGAATCTGCCTTGTAAAGCAGAGGAACAGGGGAAGAGGAATAAAAGAACCATTTGATGAGCTATCTCTGAATGGATGAGAGCAGACATTGTAATTTCTACCTTGCAATAAATCAAAGTACTTTGGAACAGCAAGTACCTGTGGGGACAGCACCATTTTTGGCACAGTAAACGATATTCAGTGAAGTGCAGGACCCAAGAGGCAGGCAGAGCTCCAGAGTCTCAATGTGTGGATGAG
The DNA here is from genome assembly GCF_901765095.1 of Microcaecilia unicolor. Classification (NCBI taxonomy): domain Eukaryota; kingdom Metazoa; phylum Chordata; class Amphibia; order Gymnophiona; family Siphonopidae; genus Microcaecilia; species Microcaecilia unicolor. The sequence continues at coordinate 83,008,469 of NC_044037.1, read as the reverse complement.
ACAATGGTGCAGGGAAGAAGGATTTAGATCTGTTAGGAACATTCTGGGGAAGAGGGGGGGGGGGGCTAAAAAGATGAGCTCTATCTTAACTAAGGTGGAACTAGGCTGTTGGTACTCATGCTTATCATTTATTATTGTTTATTGTACCCTTGATACAATAAATCAAAATCAAGCAAAGTGGTTTAAAATTCAAAAATAAAATATGAAACCAAAGGAACTACAATTCAGACAGGAAAGCAAAAAAAAAAAAATATATAGAAGAGATAGAAACAAGATTGTTGGAACTATTATTTCTTTTCGATCAATTGTTCGTAGTTTAGGAATATGGTTAGACTCTGCTTTGGATGGAAATCCCCAGGTTAATCATAGTATCCTGTATTTTCTTACAGATGCGTGTTTACGCCAAATACATCCTTTGCAAAAAGGAGATAGAACAGCTTTTAAATTAGAAGCTGGGGTAAACCTAACAGTCACTCAGCAACACATGCAGTGTGAAGTATCTTTGAAGAATAAGATCAAAACAAAGAAGTTAGGACATCCTGAAAGTGAGATTGAAATAAAAGCTAAACTATCTCAGATGCTAGAAACCTAAAAAATAAAATGGGAGATTTAGAATATATAGCACTGAATGGAGAGGTAGATATAATAGGCATCTCAGAGACCTGGTGGAAGGAAGATAATCAAGGGACACTGTGATACCAAGCTATATATTATACTGCAATGATATAGTAGATCAAATTGGTGGAGGGGTGCCGCTATATGTTAAGGATAACTTAATAACTAATTAATTAAAGGTTCTTAACACAGTCTCTATCGATTCAAGAATAATCTCAACAAAAGGTAGACTATGAGCTCACTGTATTCTTATATGGAAAGACGGAGAAAAAACTCTCATTGATCACCAGGTCACATTCTATCCCCAAAGATAAGTGCAGTCCTGCTGAATATATATTTTTTGGTTTATTATTTGTCACCCAGCAAATTATTCTATTACAAAGTTGGCATAGTTTAAAATATTATGCACAGGTAAAGTATTTTTGGGTCACTTTATTTTTGAGTCACTTTATATGGATGGAGGGGTTTTTTTTGTCGAATCACCAAAAAGGTTTAACACATCCCCTTACAACGGGGCTGGAGTGTGACCCGGTGATCAATGAGACTTCCCCCCCCCCCCCCCATCTTTCCATAAAGGAATACAGTGAGTTCATGGTCTACCTTTTGTTGAGGCTATATGTTAATGATAACTTTGAGATAAACAGAATGCACTATGGGATACTTGGATAGAAATTCCATGTGTGAATGGAAGGAAAGCAGTAGCCTAGCCAGAATGAATAGACAGTTGATGAAATGTTAACAGAAATTAGGATGCTAACAAGTTTCACAACACAATAATTGTGGGCAATTTCAGTTACTCCACTGTTGGTTGGGTAAATGTCAGGATATGCTAGAGAAGTAGGGATGAGCAGGCAAAAAAAAAAATATTTTGTTTCCTGTGTCTTTTACAGTCTCCAAAAAGCAGCTGCCTTCTAACCCGAAAATCACAGGTTCAAGGGTGGCTTGTACATGATAGCTTTTAACACTGGATAAGACTCAAATTCAGCCGAGTTCTCCTATTGGCTCATTCATGATTTTTACTGCAATAACTGCATTTCTTGTACGTGTAAATACCAGCCTTCACTGGAAAGAGGCCTGAAAATGCCCACAACAAAGCAATTGCCCCAGAGGTCCACAGACTTTGCTCCTGTGTGGTCACAAAGCAGCGGGTTTCTCATGCAGTTCCTCAGTGGGAAGATCATGGCTAGAAAAAGATGAGAGTCAAAAGAAAATGTAAAAAGGCCACATGACCCTGATGGTATTAAACTTATTTTTTATGATGTCTATTTTTCACTCTACTAGATGACCAAGCAAAGCAACAAGTGCAAAATTCCCTTTTTATATCTTTCAGTTTGTTTTCTCTGGCACTGAGCAACTTCTTAGAAATGTATACCTCCCTGGAGTAAAACAATTTGGGGATATTATTTTGTGTGTGTTCTTGTCTTTTCTTTTTGCAGTTAGAAATGGAATGAGAAATCAATATGAATGCAGCTGAGGTTTCAAATGCTCTACGGCTATAATTTTGCTTTCTGTTTGTCAATAACATATGTTTGGCTGCAAAATGTGGTAGAAAACTAAAATAAAAAGGTGGTTATGGTAGGTACAGTTTTCTAAACAGCTGAGTTGTTGTAAAAACAAATAGAATAATCTGTACTTTTCAGAACGAGCAATGTAAAGCATCCTTATTAAAATACAAAAGGCAATGCTTAATGGTCCAGTGACTGTATAAAGACATATGAATAATTTATCTTTATAACTTTACATGTATTTTCAGTGAAGATTTGCACTTAAGTCTGAGTGCTGAATATGACTATAATTTTACTTTTATTTATTTATTGCATTTGTACCCCACATTTTCCCACCTATTTGCAGGCTCAATGTGGCTTACATAGTACCGTCAAAGGTGTTTGCCCAGTCGGTGGATAACAAATACAAAGTTGTATAGTGATCGTATAGTGATAAGTTATCCATATAAAGCCATCCTGATATTTCTTTGTAAAAACATGATTGCATATCTCTGCTATCTGTATAATTTCTAGCCGGGCCCTCCAGTGGCGTAGCAAGGGGGAACCCGGGAGGGGCGGTCTGCCCCGGGTGTCAGCTCGGGGGGGGGGGGGGGGCTCCCTGCCAGCTCCCCCCCCCCCTCGGCGCATCGACACCCCCCCCAGTGCCCACCCTCCTCCATCCAACCAGCTCCCCCTACCTTTAAAAAAATATCTGAATCTGAAGTGAGGCGCAGCGCCTCACGCCTGCACGTAAAAGAAATGTGCAGCGTCTCATCGGGCCTTCTCTCGCTCTGTCTGTCCCGCCCTTGCAGAAATAGGAAGTTGCGTCAGCGGAGGGCGGGACAGACAGAGCGAGGGAAGGCCTGATGAGATGGTGCACATTTCTTTTACGTGCAGTGTGCTAATGAGTTAGCGTGTGAGCACTGCCATGCACTAACCCATTAGCGCATGATAGCACGTCAGCCTTTACTGCCTAGAAAATAGGTGTTGTTAAGGGCTTACGATGTAATGGCCACATGCTAATGGAAACATTAGTGCATGGCCATTATTGGCCATTTTATCCCTGCGTTAAAAGGTGACCTCAGCGTGCAGAAAACCCACACACTAGTAATAGTACAGGCCACCTTTTGGCACAGCTTAGTAAATGGGCACCTTTTACTAAGGATATGGATGTCTAAAACTGTAGTATATCCATATGACAAGAGGGCATGGTCTTGGTATATTTTATCCACTCCTACCCTATCTGAGATAATATTTAACCATCTCTCTACCTCATGTGCAACTTTCTTCAAATCAGTCACCTTACTTTCTAACTCTTCCTACTTTCTTACCCATCTATATGTTACAACTTTGTTTTACCCTTCACTATCACTTATAATGTTCTATTACATATTGTGTTGATTTTGCAAGTAGTATACCATGCCTACTTTTCTTTGGAGAATAGGTTTCAAATAGGCACTTTCCTAGTGCCTAAATCTAGGTGCCCACTTACAGAATTACCCTCATAGTGTTCAAAATATTACTAAGGGGGTCTTTTATTAAGCCGTGCTGTTAATAACGCTGATTGGCTTGTTAAGCCAATTAAGTTACAAACATTGCTATAGAATATGCCTGGATTTCAGCGTGGAACACTAGGCACAATATATAGAATCCGGCGGAATATTTTATGGATAATTTATCCATGTAATTTTATGCATATTCTTGACCAGTCTGTACATTTAAGTCTGACCACTGAACTTTATCCCCTGAATTCTATAAAAGTTGTGTGCATAAATTTGGGCACACAGTTTGTGTGTGCAATTTAATTACATACTGAGCCAATTAGTGCAAATAATTGACTTTCTAACAAGCAATTATTGGCATTAATTAGATGTAATTAGAACTTACATGCATCAATTTAGGTGCAGGATCCATGCCTAAATTTTACATGCGGCCCAAAAAACGGGGCGCAGAAATTGGAGGTCATAGGTATTTCGGGGCAGATCAGGGGTGTGGTTTTGAATTACACATATAATTATAGAATATGGGGGCTCTGTGTGTAAATTTAGGTGTGGGCATTTGAACCACGTTTTCAATGGTGCAAATGGCACTGCCTAAATTTACATGCGACCCCTGGGTGTAAGCCCTATTCTATAAACTAACTTGAACTGCAGTTTATAAAATAGCTCTTTTTCAGTGTTGCTTTTTTGGCACCATATATAGAATCTAGCTCTATATGTATAAAGTTTTCCCTGCTAAAAAATCCAAAATTTGGGGGAGTTTCATGAATCATTAATGGCGTGCACTCTTCTGAAAGAGTTACACTTTTTGTGAAAAGTGTGCAGTATTTACAGTGTGCACTCTTTCAAAAAGAGTGCACACTCTTTCCTGATAATGCACACGTATGCAAACCATTGTATATGTGTGAATTCTGTATACATTCACACACTAGCAGAAGAGAGTGTGCTCTTTGCATAGTGTGCACCCTTCATGACAACTGCATAGTTTTTCCAACAGAGTGAGCATCTTTCCGTAAGAGTGCACACTTTTAAGGATATTGCTCCTGTAATGAAAAAGTTACAAAAAAACCAAAAAACTTCAAACAAAATGAAAATTCCTGACATAGAAAATGGTATGAGATGAAAAATTTTGGACTGCACACCCCTATAAATTTTACAGAGAACAGCTGAATATTGCTGCTATCCGAATATCTGGTCCCTCCAATAGGCCAAACAGCAGATGAGAAGGTTCAAAAGTACACAAGTCAAGACAGTAAAAAAAAGCACAAATGAGCCCTCAAGACTGGAACAGCAGGCATTCGGTGGATTGCCTACTTAACTTGATGTGTTTTTAAGAGGATTGCTTTGGACTTTACTTTCAATCAAAGAGCATACTATTTTGACCCCTGAGGCAGGCATTTTTCTGCTCTGAAACACAGCCTGTGTTGGGTCTTTGGGATTAAAGATCTCCACATTGTTCCAGTCTTGAGGGCTCATTTGTTTTTGTTATTTTTGCTGTCCTTTCATAGACCACCACAAGCCCCACTTTAGCCACATAACCTTTGACCTTGGAGGGGGTAACTTTATAAGGGGGCACATATTTCTGTATGTGAAGTATGCAATTAACTGATGGTCATGTTAGTCACTGTACAGCTACCCTAATCTCCTTCTTCCTTCTTCTTTCTTCTGTTCCCTATCACTACACATTACTAACTGTATCTAATATCCTGAAATGAAAATGTTAACAAACCTATGTAAGCCACATTGAGCCTGCAAATAGGTGGGGGAATGTGGGATACAAATGCAATAAATAATAATAATAATAATACTTAGTAAGCCAGATGCACTAAGGTCCTCGGAAGAGCCCTTCCCTTACCGATTCCATAGCGAATCGGTAGGGAACGGCCATGCACCAATGAAACGGAATGCAAATGAGCTGCTTGTTGTAGCTCACTTGCATTCTCTATTCCCTCGGAAGCCAGTCAGCCAGTTGGCCGGTCGAGCATGCGCAGAGCAGCCAAGCGTTATGCTGGCTGCTTTGCGCATGCCAAGGACGTCCTTTATGGACATCCTTCACTCAAAAAAACAAAAAATTGGATGTCCCTGACGAGCAGGAAATTGTCAGCAGCCTGAAACCTCAGAAGAGAAAGAGTGCTGAAAAGAGCCCCAGTTAATTTAAGTGCTGCTGCTCTTTGCTTGTGTAACATTTCCATTGTTTACTGCTTTGCATGTTAAAGGCAGGCTTACATCAGGCAATTAGGAAGGACTCTGAACAAAAAAAAAAAAACCATCCAAGTGCTGGTCAGTGATGTCCAAGTGCCTAACAGGAGTTGGACGTCTTCCAGCAGCTTTTGTGATGGGCGTCCTTCTTGGACGGAAGGGAAAAAAGTGCTCGTCAGGGACGTCCTTCTAAAGTGCCTAACATGGACGTCCTTCACTCACACAGCTAAACGCGCTGTGATTGGCTGAGAGAGACCTGGAGGGAGGGACGTCCAACAAGTTTTGATTTGGACGTCTTCGCAAGTCCCGATCCTGTGTGTGTGTGTGGGGGGGGGGGGGGGCTGAAAACAACCTTGGAGGGGGCTGTTGAGAGAACTATGGTTGTGGTCAGTTTAGGCAGGTAAGAAAAATAGGGACCTTCTTTTTTTTGTTGTTGCCTGATGTAAGCCTGCCTTTAACATGCAAAGCGGTAAACAATGGAAATGTTACACAAGCGAAGAGCAGCAGCACTTAAAGCTGCAAATGTCCAAGTGCTTGTCAGGGACGTCCTTTTTTGGTTTTATGAATGAAGGACGTCCATGTTAGGCACTTTAGAAGGACATCCCTGACGAGCACTTTTTTTTTCCCCTTTCAATCCCCTTACAGCAGCCCCAACGAGAGGTGTAGACCTCCTGTTAGGTTTTCCACAGTAAGGGGATCAGAAAATAGTAGTGTATCTCATTATAATAGCCTTGCAACGGTAGTGCAGTTCATTATAATAGCCTTTGGATCATTTGCATTCCATTTTCGTTAGCTGCTACCGTGATCGGAAAATGCCCTTTTGTGCATGTCCCTGTTTACTTCTTGCACGTTAAACTGGCTAAAACCAGTTTAAAACCCACGTTGCTGGCTTGGAAAGCTTAGTGCATCTAGCCCTAAGAGATCCTTTTACTAAAGCTTAGAATGCACTAACAGAATTAGTGTGTGATAAATGCTAAGAAGCCCTTAGGTATAAAATGGGCTTCTTAGCATTTAGTGCATATGATGCTCTTAGCTTGCACTAAATGCATGCTAAGCTTTAGTAAAAGGACCCCTAAAACATGTATGTGGTAACATATCCTATGTATATGATTTTAATGTTAGAGTATTCAATTATGGTTCATTATTGTAATGATATAATGTATTTGATTATAAAACACACTGAAATCTTGGCTGGTTAAGTGGGTATAATTAATTAAAATATATTTAGTACTCATTCTCCGGTTGTTGAGAAAGGGTGTTGGTATGTAAAACAACCACACGTTAAAGCCTACTATATTGAAGATGCAATCCATTGTAGTGCCACAAGATGGCAATGTTTTGTTAGTAGTTCAGGTATTGTATATTAGTTACTATCTGTTCAGTTCCTGTTTTTACTGATCTTTGGCTGAGGAGAAGCTACTCAAACCCAGACTCAGGTTGTTAAAAGATGAAATGCTTTATATACTAAATAAAAATTCTGTTTCAGTTTCCTGCTGCATCTATTTCTTGATTATGTTAGAATCACTTATCCTGTCACAGGTTGAGGTTTTGTGGCTTCAGTTTCCCTTTTTTCTCCCCACTGTCTCTAAACCTATATCTATCTGGAGATTACATGTCTGATACTGAAAAGCCAGACATTTTTTGCAAGATGTAATGTTTACCTCAGAAATTTAGATAGCTACTATGATTTACTAGATATCATTGATCCTCCTTCCTGACCTCTCACTTACTCTCTGCAGGTAGTGTGGAGTGTCACTACTATGATGGGAGTAAGATTTTGCTGAAGTCTTTGGACATGAATTCAAGATATCCCTCTGCCACTGATTCTGTGACCTTAGGCAAGTTACTTTAGTTTTATTTCAAGGACACAGTTAAGAATAAAGCTTTGGTCTCTGTCTGACTCGTCTGACAATTAAAAAGCAAATGTTTTGATCCTCATCAGATTAAGAAGTGAGAACAATGAGTTTATTCCCAAACCCTTATTTCTTACCCACTCCTGTTTTGAATACCAGATCTAATCTCACTGCTTTTAGTCACTTGTGATATCCACCGTTTCAGCAGCAGCCAATTATTTTACAACAAAGAAATGGTGGGTGGGGCTCTAGCGTACCTAGGGCGGGGTGGTGGGGGCAGTCTGCCCCAGGTGCTGGCAGCAAGGAAGTGCATAGAGTAGAAGCATGCTGTCGGATCTGCCGGTACCCTGCCCACGGAACAGGAAGTTGATGTCTGAGGAGGCAGGGGACCGGCATAGAAGACAGTGCGCACCTGCACTGCATACCTCCTTGCTTGGAGGAGGAGGGTGTGCACTTCCCAGGTGCCATATAAGGTAGACATGCCGCTATAGTGGGGATTTTGAAAGGAAGTCACCATATACACTCTTGTGTAAATGATCTGTGGTTATTTATTTTACATGGTAGATGTAAATAACGGTTATTTGTTTTACATGCACTGAGAACATAGCAATTTAACTCTTAGTGGGCATGGCTCTACCTTGTGTTCATATATATAGTTCATATATGGTGGTGATAACATCGCAAAAAACAGTGGGAGTTATATCAATATGCAAATAAACTAAAATATATGTGCAAAGATGTTCCACATATAGATAGATGGTTAACTGTCCATTATGAATTAAAAAATCTGTACATTATTGAAAAGTGTTGGTGGGAGAACATCTACTTTTTCATGCCAGCCTCTCAAAAGCCCTGTATTGAGTTGGATAGAAAAGGAGGCATGGAAATGAAGCGCCCCCCTAGGTTTCAGTGTTGCTTTGTTTCTTGGCAATAACAAAGTCAGCTATTGGTCACAGTGGTCTGGGGTAAGATGGTTCTCCCTGAAACAAAGCGCACTTCCACCCTTTGCACCACATTCAAGCAATGGACCACAAACTTTTTAAGATAATTTCGTTTGTTATCGCACAATTTCTTTAAAAAATTGTTAAAACCTTTCCAACGGTTTTGGAAGAGACTGTGTAAAGTGCTCCTTGAGTTTAAAACAGTACTGAAATCACTTTGAAAATACTAATTAGAACTTTTGTTACAGTTAAAAAACAAAACCGTGTCATGCAATTCTAACTAAAAACAAAGTTTTTCTTTTCCAGTTATTGCTTCGGCCTCTGTGTTAGGTAAGCCTTATTTCTATTTTACTTAATCTAACTTCCTTTGCCAGGATATATTTGTTATTGGCCCTTTTCCCTTTCCTTTTGAGGCTCATCAAACATGTAGGTAAGTGTTGAAACTTTCCCTATAGTATATTCCTTTAACTAGCTGTCTCTCATAAGCCTACAACTTTTATTCACAGGTACAACTCAATTGCAGGTAAGTGGGGGGGGGGGGGGGGGGTCCCTGTTACAGGTGAATTTCCTTCTGCCATGGGTAAATATCTCTCTCAGGCATTAACCTCTGTGTCTCTTTAAAAATGCTGCAAAAGCAGCAGTAAACTGAAAATCTAGTATACACACTAAAATAAAAAGGATAGCAAAAAAAAAAAACCCTCTTTGCCAGCTTCATAGCTTTCTTGCATTGGGTACCGGATGCAGCAGACGATCCTCCATCTAGGAACTTAGGACCTTCGGTATGTCTCTCTGGACAGAAACTCAGGAATGGGTACCTACTAACCTCTCTTTAACAAATCAATAAAATGAAACTCTACCTCTCTGGTATATGCTTCTTATCTCACTGTCTTCTTAGGCAGGACGGGCCATGTATTTCTAACTTTATTTGAAAGCAAAAGTTAATTCAAGGAGCCCTGCACTAATGCTCCCATTGGTGAACTGGTTCATGCTTAATCTTACTTTGTCCACCTCACTTCTGCAGAAAGGACAAAACCAGCATACAGACTCTCACTTTCAGGCTGCAGCTCAGACATAACCCTTCATCAAGCTTTGCACTTTGACTTTCAGAGCTTTCAGTCCTTCAGAATCCAAAGCTGCACCTCAGCTTCCAGCTCAGCCCTACAACTGCTGCACTCTGGAATTGCAGGCTGCTTCACTTCTGGCACAGCATCACTGCAGCACTGCCTGAAGATTCCTTTGAAAAATATCTATATCTATATCTAATATAATAATTTGTACCATCAACGTTCTATGGCTGGCTGGCTGGCTGGGTTCGTAACATCCTGACGTCAGCAATCCTCCAGCGTTCTATTCACTCTCACTGTCCCGCCCTCGCTTAAAGATGAAATGATGTCAGAAGAGGGCGGGACAGTGACAGGGAAGGGAACACTGCAGGTGAACTGACGTCAGGATGTTACCAACGCAAGGCAAGCAAGTGAAGACAACGGAATGCTGGAGGGGAGGGGACACGAGCCCAACCTGCCTGCAGGGAATGCTGGATGGGAGGGCAGGGCAGAGGAGAATCGCTGGGGAGGGCAGAATCGCGGGACACGGATGGGAGGGCAGGGCACAGGACAATCTCAGGACATGGAGGGGAGGACAGAATCACGGGACATCGAGGTGAGGGGAGGGCAGAGGAGAATCGGTGGACATGGATGAGATGGGACGAGAGGAGAGAATCGCGGGACAAGGATGGGAGGGCAGGGCAGAGGAGAATCGCTGCACATGGAGAGGAGGTCAGAATCGCGGGACACAGAGGGGATGGAAGGGGAGGGAAGAATCGCTGGACATGGAGGGGAGGGCAGGGGAGAGAAGAGAAATTGCTTTGCCGAAAGCCTTAAAAACATAATCACCATTACAAGATAGCCTTGCTAGTGCCATTTCATTTTTTTGAGAAACAGGCCTTTTTTTTACTAGGAGTGGAGTGGAGGAGTAGCCTAGTGGTTAGTGCACTGGACTTTGATCCTGGGGGACTGAGTTCAATTCCCACTGTAGCTCCCTGTGCCTCTGGGCAAGTCACTTAACCCTCCATTGCCCCTGGTACAAAATAAGTACCTGAATACATGTAAACCGCTTTGAATGTAGTTGCAAAAACCTCAGAAAGGTGGTATATCAAGTCCCATTTCCCTTCCTTATATATATTATTGCAATGAGCAATAACAGAACCAATCAGCCTCAGAAAGAACCACAATATCACAGGAATAGAAGGACCAATGGGTCTGTAAAAAACAAAACCAAGAGCATTCCCCCCAGTTACATTCTAAACTTGTTGTGAAGATTCCAACCCAGCTGCTGGTTCCCAAACACTAAGGGGGTCTTTTACTAAAGCTTAGCTCAAGTTATCTGCAGCAGGGCCCATAGGAATAAAATGGGCCCTGCTGCAGATAACTAGAGCTAAGCTTTAGCAAAAGACCCCCTAATTCCCCTTTTGATTCTCCAAATTATCTATTACTCAGCAAAAAAGTGTGACAAATCCCACACCTCTGAAACAACTTCCCTTTTAAACCTTTATCCAGTGACTCACTCAAAGCACAGCCTGAAAGAATTATTTTTCCACTGAGAATCTGAAACTCAAAACAAAATAGTCAAATTTAACAGCAATCCCTTAATCCCACTAAAGCTTGACTTTCCAGAGGTACTCTAACTAACTCTATCAATTTCTTAGCTCTTACACTTTTCTAAACTCCCTTAAGGAAACCAAATATTTTTCCTTGGAAAGGATTTAAAGACTTTCTACCTCTGAATCAGATCATCAAGCTTTCCCTAGCCTCTTGGTCATCAAAACCCTTAAAAATAAACCACTTTCATGCATTTTCTCTTAAATCTTTCCCCAAACCCAGGCACACTTCTCTCATATATCTAGCTGTTACCTTAGCCCAGCTCCAACTGCCAGATCATTTTTTTCCTGGTGATCTCAGTCCAGGGGTGTGCTGGTAAAATTTTAACAACAGGCTCTTTCTCTGGACGTAGCCAGCTCTGCAGTTGGAAGGGCCAGGGGTGGCTGGGGGGGGGGGGGGGGGGAGCAACACTTGCATCTCTCTCTCTCCTCCCTCCCTTCGTGTGGGCACGCTAGGCATACCTTTGCTGGCAGCCAATAAATGGACTGCCACCACTCCCAACGTCTTGCACTGAGCAGCATGCTGGAACTTCTCTCACATGCTCGAGAAGTCCCAGCCTGCTGCCCAGACCTGGAAACAAGGAGCGGGGAGCAGCAGTAGTCTATTTACTTGGCTGGCAGGGCTCAGCATCCCCACCAGCAAAGTAAAAGAGAATTCAGCAGGGGGCCCAAGCCCACATTTTGGGAGCCAGTTGTTAAGGTAGCCGTGAAGGGCTCTACTTTAACAACCGGCTCCCAAAATTCTTAAAAACTTAACAAACGGCTCTTGCGAGCAGGGCCGGTCTTAGCAAGAGCGGGGCCCTATGCAGACCAATTTGGTGGGGCCCCATCCTAGCCCCGCCCCTATACTAGCCCCACCCCCGCCCCACCCATTGATAAGATTATTCAATTTTTAGAACATTTTTTATTTATGAAATTTCAAATAAAGACAAATGAAGCTAAACTTGTACAGAAAAACTGATTGAAATAATAAGCACAATGCTATCATGAAACCCCCCTCCCAAGAAATTATTCAGTTCAAGTCCACAATTAGTAGTTCCAATTCTCATAATCCCGGGGGGTTAGAGGTGTGGACACACAATCTCTCCACTGCAAAACACTATACACAAACTTGTGCAAAAACACAGTCAGAACCTTACCAAACCATAACAGCACTAATTCCAAGGACAGGACGAGCTACAACCTTATGCATGGAAAGGCAGAACTGTAATTACACCAGGCTCCAATACACTACCTTGTGAAAAAAAAAAAAAGGGCTGCAAATACTACACGCTAGCAGGAAACTGTACCTTGATCACACATGAAAAACAGATGACACAACAAATATGAAGGCAAAATACTGAATGGAAAGTTACCTCAAGAAGTCAGACTCAGCATGCAGCAATACTAGAAAAATTGAAACTTACATGCAAAATATCACAGATGCACATTTCTAAAAGCTGACATATTCCAATTAATAAATTCTGAATAAAATACTTTTTTTCTACCTTGGTTTCTGATCATTTAGTTTTTCTATTCGCTTTGGTCCCAGTGTCTTCTGTTTTATGCAGTGTCTTCTTTCCGTTTCATATTTTTTCTCTCACCATGTCCACCATCCTCCTGTGTCCTTACGTGTTCTGTCTACCATCTTTAGCCCCCTGTCCCTATCCTTTCTCCAGTTACAGCATCTGCCTTCAAATACAGTGGTGGAAATAAGTATTTGATCCCTTGCTGATTTTGTAAGTGTGCCCACTGACAAAGACATGAGCAGCCCATAATTGAAGGGTAGGTTATTGGTAACAGTGAGAGATAGCACATCACAAATTAAATCCGGAAAATCACATTGTGGAAAGTATATGAATTTATTTGCATTCTGCAGAGGGAAATAAGTATTTAATCCCTCTGGCAAACAAGACCTAATACTTGGTGGCAAAACCCTTGTTGGCAAGCACAGCGGTCAGACGTCTTCTGTAGTTGATGATGAGGTTTGCACACATGTCAGGAGGAATTTTGGTCCACTCCTCTTTGCAGATCATCTCTAAATCATTAAGAGTTCTGGGCTGTCGCTTGGCAACTCGCAGCTTCAGCTCCCTCCATAAGTTTTCAATGGGATTAAGGTCTGGTGACTGGCTAGGCCACTCCATGACCCTAATGTGCTTCTTCCTGAGCCACTCCTTTGTTGCCTTGGCTGTATGTTTTGGGTCATTGTCGTGCTGGAAGACCCAGCCACGACCCATTTTTAAGGCCCTGGCGGAGGGAAGGAGGTTGTCACTCAGAATTGTACGGTACATGGCCCCATCCATTCTCCCATTGATGCGGTGAAGTAGTCCTGTGCCCTTAGCAGAGAAACACCCCCAAAACATAACATTTCCACCTCCATGCTTGACAGTGGGGACGGTGTTCTTTGGGTCATAGGCAGCATTTCTCTTCCTCCAAACACGGCGAGTTGAGTTCATGCCAAAGAGCTCAATTTTTGTCTCATCTGACCACAGCACCTTCTCCCAATCACTCTCGGCATCATCCAGGTGTTCACTGGCAAACTTCAGACGGGCCGTCACATGTGCCTTCCGGAGCAGGGGGACCTTGCGGGCACTGCAGGATTGCAATCCGTTATGTCGTAATGTGTTACCAATGGTTTTCGTGGTGACAGTGGTCCCAGCTGCCTTGAGATCATTGACAAGTTCCCCCCTTGTAGTTGTAGGCTGATCTCTAACCTTCCTCATGATCAAGGATACCCCACGAGGTGAGATTTTGCGTGGAGCCCCAGATCTTTGTCGATTGACAGTCATTTTGTACTTCTTCCATTTTCTTACTATGGCACCAACAGTTGTCTCCTTCTCGCCCAGCGTCTTACTGATGGTTTTGTAGCCCATTCCAGCCTTGTGCAGGTGTATGATCTTGTCCCTGACATCCTTAGACAGCTCCTTGCTCTTGGCCATTTTGTAGAAGTTAGAGTCTGACTGATTCACTGAGTCTGTGGACAGGTGTCTTTCATACAGGTGACCATTGCCGACAGCTGTCTGTCATGCAGGTAACGAGTTGATTTGGAGCATCTACCTGGTCTGTAGGGGCCAGATCTCTTACTGGTTGGTGGGGGATCAAATACTTATTTCCCTCTGCAGAATGCAAATAAATTCATATACTTTCCACAATGTGATTTTCCGGATTTAATTTGTGATGTGCTATCTCTCACTGTTACCAATAACCTACCCTTCAATTATGGGCTGCTCATGTCTTTGTCAGTGGGCACACTTACAAAATCAGCAAGGGATCAAATACTTATTTCCACCACTGTAGTTCCGATCCAGCCCTTAAATTCAACAATTTTCCCTCCATCCACATCCAGCATTTCTCCTCTCTCCCCTCCACTCCATTTCCAGCAATTTCTCCTCTCCCTGAGCACTGCCATCCCATCCAAGTCCATCCTTAGCCCTCTCTGCCCTTCCCTCCTCCATCCACATCCAGCAATTCTCCTCTCTCCCCTCCCCTCCATTTCCAGCAATTTCTCCTCTCCATGGGCCCTGCCATCCCATCCAAGTCCATCCTTGGCCCTCTCTGCCCTTCCCTCCTCCATCCACATCCAGTAATTCTCCCCTCTCCCTTCCCCTCCATTTCCAGCAATTTCTCCTCTCCATGGGCCCTGCCATCCCATCCAAGTCCATCCTTGGCCCTCTCTGCCCTTCCCTCCTCCATCCACATCCAGTAATTCTCTCCTCTCCCCCTCTATTTCCAGCAATTTCTCCTCTCCCTGGGCCCTGCCCTCCCATCTGTTCCTCTCTCCCCTGCCCCCCTCCATTCACCCATATCCAGCAATTCCCCTCTCTCCCTGAGCCCTGGCTGCCATCCCATCCATGTCCCGCCTCTTTCCCCTGCCCACCCTCTTCTCTCCCCCACGATCAATCCCTTTCCTTTTTTCTTTTTAATTTACCTCCAGTCCGGCAGCGTCAGTGAAAGCGCTTCCAGTAAAAGCGCTTCTCTTCGCTGTGTCCCGCCTTCTTCTGACGTCATGACGTCAGAAGAAGGCAGGTCACTGAGCGAAGAGAAGCGCTTTTACTGGGAGCGCTTTCACTGACGCTGCCGGACTGGAGGTAAATTTAAAAGAAAAAAAAGGAAAGGGATCGATCGTGGGGGAGAGAAGAGGGCGGGCAGTTGGGACGAGCAGCGGCGATCCCCGGGTGGGCGGAACTAGGTCAAGGCTGACTGAGGCACGCCGCGCGGGGCCCCCCTAAGTGCGGGGCCCTATGTGGCCGCCTCGGTCGCCTCGGCCTAAGACCGGCCCTGCTTGCGAGCCTGTGAGAGCCTGCTCCAGCACACCACTGTCTCAGTCTGTTCTAAACCCTGCATGTGATGATCCACACAGGATTCCATTCCAGCATACTCCTTTCTTACAAATTAAAACTCCACCCACACACATACACATCCAAAAACACAAACACACCAACACCGAACTCTGCCATGCACGCTAACACACACACACAGCAGCCACATGCCTCTAGTCTCTGCTCATCTCAGACTGCATCCTGCCTTTCAGCAGCCATTTTAGCCAGCTAGCCTTCACAGCAGCCATCTCAGGACACCATCACTGCTCCCAGCCACTGCCATGCTGCCCCCAGATTGCCTTAAACTGCCCCTGACCCTTCATGGCAGGGGGGCTTAAAAAATTCAGCCATGGCTGAGCCATGACTGCTACATGCTGTCTGAACTCCTTATCTGCCTTGCGCTCCTATATACACAACAGACACTCACTGCTCCTGGCCCCCTCCCCCCATTGAGTTGCTTCTCTGGGCTAATCAGGGGCCGCTTCCTCTGGCAATTTTATGCCATAGTGCATCCAGGCCTTTTCCCTGTCCTTTCCTGAATTGCTGGGCCACAGGGAGCTCCCTCTCAGGTGCTTTTGCACCCTTGACATCCGGGCCACCAGAGGCCCTGATCTTGTACTCTCCTTCTCCCTCAGAGGCCTCTCTCTAGATGCACATGTGCATTAATCGCATATGCATGAATGGTGCATCTCCTGCGGCCCGTGGCACTGAGGCCTGCCACAGCACCGGTCCTACTGCTGCCCTGCCTCTCCTGCCCTTCAGGCTCCATGAAGCTGCCCTGTGTGGGTCCCACAAACAGAGAGTGCTTTCCCTTACCGGCACAGGAGCACTTCCAGGTCATGGGCACCTGCAACCTGCTGGTCTGCTGCAGTCTGGTCTCGGACCTCCGGCCCTGGTAAGTATTTTTTAACCCGTTCACAGTAAAGTGAATAAGGGTGGGCTTGGTGCCCAGATATGGCAGAGCCACTCAGTGGGTTAAGGTGAACAAAAATAATATTTTATTAAAGATGTCAGGTAGGGGTCCTGTTTGGTTCACAAGTAAGGGAGAAAATAAAGTTAAAAAGTTAGTCCATGGATGTAGGAATCTCCTCTCATGACTTGATTTTGCTGGGCCATTGTGTATACTACTGTCTCTCAGCAAGTCAGCACACTTCACTTGACTGTAGCCTGGGTGACCAGAGATACCAGTCATCAGTGGCGTTCCTAGGGGGGCTGACACCCGGGACCGATTGCCAATGCACCCCGCCCCCCGGGTGCAGCGCCCCCCCTGGATGCAGCCCCCCCCCCGGCGAAAGGACACCTCCCCGCGAAAGAACCCCCGGGTGCACGCCGCTGGGGGGGTGCCGCGCGCGCCTGTCCTCCGTTCGTTCCATGCTTCTTCTCTGCCCCGGAACAGGAAGTAACCTGTTCCGGGGCAGAGAAGAAGCATGGAACGAACAGAGGACAGGCACGCGCGGCACCCCCCCCCCAGCAGTGTGCACTCGGGGTGGACCGCACCCACTGCCCCCCCTAGGAACGCCACTGCCAGTCATGTCTCTTGGAAATAAATTAACTGGCTGGCTTCTGGCCTGTTCAAGGATACAGTTCCACAAGATCTTAAATTGAACTTGGCCTACCTGTCATGGTTGCACTTCACACGTACGTGATAGAGCCGTATGCAGTAGGGCTTTGCTGCTTCACTCTGGGCCTTTTCAACCTAGCTGTACTCCTAGGACCATACCCATATGGCTCCATCCCCTCCTGTGTCATTTCCCCCTTGGACAGGAATGTGAAGTTTTAGGTTGTTCTGCCATTGTGAGGGAGTGTCGTTAAGGGGGAGCGGTAACTTCCTGTAGACTCCCTCAAAGGAGAAATAAGACAAAATTTCCTTCCAAACTTGAACTAACATGCTTTTGCCTGACATCATCTAATCTTTAGCCAGGGCCTTCCAAGTGTGAAGGGGAAAAGAAGGGATTTTGGATCACGCTTTTTCAGTGGCTGAAGGTGAGTTATATTCCAACACAGTAGGTATTTCCCTGTCTTTGGAGGGCTTACAATCAAAGTTTGTGGAGAAAGGGTTTCAAGATGGCGATGATATTGGTGGGCTGTAAGGAACACTCTTCTATGGACTTCATAATTCCTTAATAACATTGCCTACCTAAGTTCGAGCATGCCGAAGAGGACAGGGAAGCTGAAGGGACCTTCTCTCCTGAAGCCTGAATCCCCACTCCTCTGTCAAACTTCCATTACAGCCTTTACGGTCTCTACCCCGATTGCGGGCGTCTCTGCTTCCAGGGCTAGGAAGAGTCCTGGATTAGAAAGCGAATATTCGCTTAGCCCGGCGAGACCAGCTACCCCTCCACGTCCAGAACCAGTTGAAGCTGCAGTTCTGAGACTATATTCAAACGAAGTCTCGAAGGGGAGGCAAGCTTCTTCTTTGGCGGTGTCGAGTGAAATATCTGCCGAAGGCCTGTCCCCACAGACCATGGAAAGGACACAGCATATCTTGCCTATGGCGTCAGAGGAGGCACTGGGGGAACTTATTTCCACAACTTATACTCAACATGAGATTGATTTATGTGCCTCAGCGATTCAACCATTGACAAGACCACAAGAAATATCGCTGGAAACTATTTGGACTGCCTTGAAACCCTACATAAGGTTTGTTCTTTTTTTTGTCTCAGTTTCCTTGAATAATTCTGTGCAAACAAGAGAGGCTAAGAACATTATTGAAACTATTTCCACTAAACAAAATAAGTTGGAAACTGATATGGTTAAACTTCAAGAGACTCAAGCTCAGTTTGCAGGGGATAGATTACTATTGCATCGTAAGATAGATAACATAGAGAATGCAATGAGAAACTTGTATTTACGAATACTTAATTTCCCTTACTCAAGATTTATTTCACCTGTTCAAAAGTTATACTATATGACAATCATGCTGAACCAACAAAAAAAATCAAGAGAAACAGGATGATCGACCTCAACAGGAAATCTCATTGAACAATTTAGATTTTTCCACTGTATTAGAGCAATCGGAGGAAGAAGTCAAAACTAGAAGTACACTCTTAGTTTCCTTTGAATTTTTACAGGTTAAAGAAGCCTTATTGAGATTATATTTTCAAAAAGCCCAGCTTAATTTTTTAGGAGAGAAAGTATTGATTTTTCCTGATTTCTCCAAATGGAGCTAGGAAAGGAGAAAAAAATTCCTAGGAATGAGACAAGAGGCTTCATTATTGAATGTTCGTTTCCAACTACGATTTCCGTGCAAGTGTATTATTTTCTTCAAAGATAAGAAATATGTGTTTTTTGAACCACTCCAACTGCGCAGTTTTCTGAATGCTCAGGGTACCATCAGTGGAGATCCAAATGTTTAGCTGTTCAGGTGTTTAATAGGGGAAGACTACCTATATTTTTCTTGTAAATTGTTACCTTTATATTCCAACTTCCTTTAGAATGTATTATCAAGGAACCCTCCAATTGTGGACTAATCAACCAAGCAGAAATATTTCTTTTCTAAATTTTTCCTGATTTGTTTTCTACTATTTTGGTTTATTTCTTTCAAAGATTGTTGTATCTTTGTAAAATTTAAAAGTATAAATAAAAAACTTAAAAAAAAAAAGTTTGTACCTGAGACAATGGAGGGTTGTGACCACCTTTGCAATATATCACACCATGCCATCATCAAGAGTCAATATAGACGCAACACAGGGCTTTTAGTGAGCTGAGGCAAGTCGATTACACCGGGGAATTTTAGTGATCCCACTTGATTTTCCATTGTCTCGGGCACAACTTTAGAACCCTATTTAATAAGCATTTTTTCATAGACACAAAATGGAAGAAAGCCATTCATAAGAAACATATACATGTATTGCCTCCATTGCATGCAGATGAATCTCATGCATATCATTATGGATATTCTGAAAACCTGTCCTGGGGTACCCCATATCATGGTCCTGGGATATCCCAGGACAGGTTTATAAACCATTGCTCATCTAGGGCAGTGCATATCAAACTGGAAGTATACCCAGCCAACCAGGTTTTAAGGATTGCCAAAATGACTTTACATGAGATAACGTTGCATATATTAAAGACCCATTGTATGTAAATCTGATTCATGCATATTCATTGTGGTAATTCTGAAAACCTGACTGACTGAGGGGTCCTTTTACAAAGGCACGGTGAAAAATGGCTTGCGGTAGTGTAAGCATGGGTTTTGGGTGCGTGACGATCCATTTTTTAGCATGCCTGAAAAGAAGGCCTTTTTAAAATTTTAGCTGAAAATGGATGTGTGACAACATGAAAATTGCCACGTGTCCATTTTGGGTATGAGACCTACCACCAGCCATTGACCTAGTGGTAAGGTCTCATCTGGTAACTGGGCAGTAATGATCTACACGTGCCTGATGACACTTGGCGCACATCCGTTACGCACACCCAAAAATAAAAAATATTTTTCAGATGTTTGTATTGGACGCGCACCAAAAATGAAATTACCGCAAGAGTTACGTGGTAGACGGGTGGTAACTCCATTTTGGCATGCGTTGGGCGAGTAGACGCTTACGCGGCTTAGTAAAAGGGCCCCTATGTGTGTCTCCAGAAAAAGGTGAGACCTACTGCTGCTTTGGAGAGATGAGAGCACAAACCTACTAACCACATGAATCAATAACTCTTCTTGAATGTGGAGCTAAAAAAAGAAAATTATTACATCCAAAAAAACAAATGATCACAAGTTCTGTTTCCCCCGCAGAACCCAGGAACAGGAAGAGTAAATAGGTAGCCTGTAACTTAAGTGTACATTAATTTAGACACATTTACTCAAAACCTGCTGCTATATTCAAGAGCATCTCCTGCAGCTTCTCTGGGCTGCTCTGCCGAGATGAGCCAGGGAGGAGGGTGGCTGAGGAAATGTACAAGAGAGAGGGAGTAGAGACAGGCAGGAAGTAAAGGAAGATGTGGATTCAAGGATTCTGAGAAGGGATTGCAGCCATAGGAAAAGGAAGAGGGGAAAGGAGAGAGAATACTAGAACAGGATGCAGTTAGTACATAAATATTACCATACTGGGAAAGACCTAAGGTCCATCAAGCCCAGCATCCTGTTTCCAACAGTGGCCAATCCAGATCACAAATGCAGTTTTGTAGCTGATTTAAAGATTCTGCCAGTCAATTAATTAATTAAACTATTGGCATTCTTATCCTGATCCCAAGTGTCCCATAGCTGAGAATTTTACCATTCTCAGGTGGGAAACATGGCAGGTCTGAGGATCCCCTCTTGACTTTGAGCCCCAGGCATGTGTCTAGTTTGCCTAGGCATTAATTCCTACTTGACTACTGTTTCTTAACTATCTACCTCAAAATAAAACAAGCTTCTGAAAATAACTAGTGTGTCAGTCAAGTACATGTGTATCTATCTATCTATCTATCACCTCCTGGAATCATAGGAGCCAAACTTTTCAAAATTATTGGAGGTGCACAAGCCAACAGAAATTACCTCTCCCTGAACACAGTCAAGGAGTTTCTTCAATATTGAGGGTGCCTCCTATGCCTGGAATTCCAATATACAAGAGCCTCTTGACTAGAGTAATCCTGAATAGTTGAAAAGTGCATGTGCTTTGTAGCTAATTTACAAAAAGAGAAGGCATTTGTGTACTTTACACCTGCACTTTGCGTGGGCAGCTGTGGTTAAAATAGTGCAACTGCTTTGAATGTACCCTCTGACCTAACTATAATATCAGAGCTTCCAAGTTACCCATTCCAGGAGGGAGACTTTTTGGCCAGTCCTGGTTTTAAACTTATATCCCCAAGCAGTGTAGTATTTGTAGTCCATGATTCTACCCATTGAGATCAGTGCTGCAGGACCCATAATGCACCAGGATGAGGTTGGCAGAAGTCTAGGACTGGTCAAAAAGTCTCCCTCCTGGAATGGGTAACTTGGAAGCTCTGCAATACAGTGGCGTAGCAAGGGCGGGGCGGTGGGGGCGGTCCGCCCCGGGTGTCAGCTCAAGGGGGGTGCTCCCAAAGTCCTCTTCTTCCAGCCACTACCTTTACAAAGAAATCTCGGAAGCCGAGGCGCAGCGCCTTGCGTCTGCATGTAAAAGAAGTGTGAATTGTCTCTTCAAGCCTTCCCTCACTCTGTCTGTCCCGCCCTTGCGGAAATAGGAAGTTGCGTCAGCGGAGGGCGGGACAGACAGAGTGAGGGAAGGCCCGAAGAGACAATTCACACTTCTTTTACATGCAGACGTGAGGCGCTGTGCCTCGGCTTCCGAGTTTTCCTTGAAAAGGTAGGGTGCGGGAGCTGACAGGAAGAAGAGGGCTTTGGACGGAGCTGAGGGTAGGCACTGGGTCCGGGGGGGGGGGGGGGGGAGGAGACTCAGATGGGAGAAGGGGGAACAGATGGGAGAAGGGGCGTGGAGCCTCCTAACAGTTAAAATGCACTCCGGGGGGGGGGGGGGGGGGGTGTGCAACACCCTTGCTACGCCACTGCTGCAATATTAGGAATGGCTTTTTTAAAAACTTGACTAAAAGTACAGGTGATATGGACCATGCACATACTTCCAGCTACAATGAGGAGGGCCATTTTCAGACAGTTCCATTTGCCTAGATGAATTGTGATGACACCAGCCTTGGACAAACATGACCACAAATATCAAAATTAATCAGAACGTTCACGATTGCATTCCTGCACTATCTAGACCTGGCTAAGTGATTCTGTCTGGTCCTTGAGCAATTTGCAAGGAAGCATGAAAATCCAGTCTACCCACTGGAAGAAAGCCTGCCCTTCTACGGAAAGGCAGTAGTGGAGTTTTATTGACAAATCAATTGCATTGAGATTACATGATCAGAGTCATATGACGCCTTATAGCTCCTTGCTCCCTGAAGCACAAGAAATTAAAATTAAATGACTGAAGACCTTTTTTAATTGCTTTCATTCCATTAAGAATCTGTTTCACTAAGGCTTTTCTCCCATTCTGTGTCTATAAGGACAAAGTTTAATGATTCAAACCTTAAATCATTTTACCGTGATCTTTTCTCTCATATTAGTAGAAAAATAGGAAAAAAATGCATGAGCATTGTTGTGTGGAAGAACCACAGAGGCTATCACACTGCAGTGCTCAAATTGATGCAGGAGTTTAGTCTCAGCACTTACATACATTAGAGATGGATTTTAAATTTCAGCACTTTTCTCCGTAGAGGAGAGTTGTTTATCAGGTCAGAAAGAAGTAAAGCAATAATGTAAAAAGTTTTAAAGTGGTTAATAAGTATACACTTAAGTGTGACACAATGGCACATTTTCTCTTCCTCATTTCAAGGAAGCTTATAATAAACTGTGGGGTCTTTTTACTAAGGTGTGCTGAAAAATGGCCTGCGGTAGTGTAGACGTGTGTTTTGGGCACGCGCAGAATTATTTTTTAGCGCACCTACAAAAAATACCTTTTTAAATTGTTGCTGAAAATAGACATACGGCAAAATGAAAATTGCTGTGTGTCCATTTTGGGTCTGAGACCTTACCGCAAGCCATTGACCTAGCGGTAAGGTCTCGTGCAGTAACCAGGCAGTAATGGTCTAATTCCACTTGACGCACATAGCTGCGTGCGTCAGAAAATAAAAAATATTTTTCAAAAGTGCATAGAGGACGCGTGCCTGAAATTACCAAAAGGGCCATGAGGTAACTGGATGGTAACTCCAATTTGGCGCACGTTGAGCATGCGTGGAAGGGCATAATAAAACGCGAACGCCTATCTCCATGGGCGTCTATGTCCAAAAAACAGGTACGTGAAGAGGAGGGACAAACCGTATTTTCAAAAAAAATGGACGTCTTTGTTTTGTTTCGAAAATACGGTTTGTACGGACCAAATGCCATGGATTTGTTCGTTTCTGAGCTGGGCGGTTTTTTTTTTTTAGCAATCATAGAAACTAAAACCGACCAGCTCAAAAACGTCCTAATCCGAGCCATTTGGTCGTGGGAGGGGCCAGGATTCGTAGTACACTGGCCCAACTGACATGCCAGGACACCAACTGGGCACCCTAGAGGTCAGTGCGGTGGACTTCAGAAACAGCTCCCACATGCATAGCTCCCTTACCACGGGTGCTGAGCCCCCAACCCCTCCCCCAAAACCCACTACCCACAAATGCATAACACTACCATAGCTCTTAGGGGTGAAGGGGGCACCTACATGTGGGTACAGTGGGGTTTGGAGGCCTCCCATTTACCAGTACAAGTGTTACAGGTGGGGGTGGATGGGCCTGGGTCCACATGCCTGAAGTGCACTGTGGTACCCACTAAAAGTGCTCCAGGGACCTGCATACACGCAGGCCTCTAGGACTTGTTGCTGCTGTAGAACCTTGGCACACCAGTTGACACCTGAAGACTAATGTCTCTGAAAACGTCCTTTATTGGAATAAGCACGTTTACTCACAGTTAACTGCAGATCAGAGGTTGTGCCCCACTGGCAAAGAGTCTCCCTGGTACTGAGATTAACAGTAGGTCAGAGCTGGCAGAATGCTGTACAATGCCCACTTTCAGTAACGTGGGTAACACATGAAAGGGAGCTAAAACTGGCTTACAAAAATGGCCATTACCTCATGGACTACAGGAAACAAAACAGGGCACACTCTGACCAAGTAAGCAGAGGGAAAAGCACCATGGCAGTAGAGCCTACCAACTACCAACATCGTGAACATTTAACACAAGCTAGTGGAATCACGGAGCCCAATACCCTACACCCACCACAATGCATTGCTGATGTGACTCTGCAGTGCGCATAACAGAAAAGGTGTCACACTCACCCGAGAGCCACATCAGAACCAGAGAAAGGCTGTCACAGGATAGAACACATTCTGCTGTCATGGAGGTGGGTACGGCATTTGAGGCTGGCAAAAAAAGTTTGTAAAGTGTTTTTTTTTTGTGGGAGGGGGTTAGTGACCACTGAGGGAGTCAGGGGAGGTGATCCCCGATTCCCTCTGGTGATCATCTGGTCAGTTGGGGTACTTTTTTGGGACTTGGACCTGAAAAAAAAGGGTCTAAATAAAGCGGACCAAATTCTCGTCAAAAACGCCCTTCTTGTTTCGATTATCAGCTAAAGACGCCCATCTCTCCTCGGCCGATAACCATGCCCCAGTCCCGCCTTCACCACGCCTCCGACACACCCCCATCCACTTTGTTCGTTCCTGCGACGTAGTGCAGTTGAAGACGACCAAAATCGGCTTTCGATTATACCGATTTGTTCGCCCACGGGAGAAAGACGCCCATCTCCCGATTTGGGTCGAAATATGGGCGTCTTTCTCTTTCGAAAATAAGCTGGATAGGCACCTACGTGGCTTAGTAAAAGGGTCCCTGTGTCTCTCTGGGGGGGGGGGGGTAGGAGGAATGGGGGCATATCCATTTAGATGCCCCATGGTAAGATATTTTTTTCTACGGTAAGCATGTGTTAGTGCTTACCACAGCTTTGTGAAAGGGCCTTTTAGTAAATAGTTTGGTTCAGAATACGGATAACTAGAGTCCGTTGACTTCCTGAGTGAATGTGATTAAAAAAAAAATCTGATGTAAGATACTTATTGGCTTCCTGGTGTTTACCAGTCCCAGCCCTGGTCTCAGCAACCAATACTGGGTTCCCGCTACACTGGACACATGCAAGGTGACAGCCTGGACGAATTATACAAAACCAGGTCACACTGAGGAAACTATAAATTTCAATTCATTTTAAAGACAAAACAGGACTTAATTTGTTTTTCTTCATTTCGTTTAAAAATAATGCTGTCACTACCACCTATTCAACAAGGCATACCAATAAGAGCAGCAATTATAAAGTAACACATCGCAACCTTACCTGTTATCTACAGTGCTCTTGCATATATCCACTAGTTTGAATTCCGATCACGCTATTTTCTATGATTCTCCACCTTACCTATTATCAGTAATGTTTTATACTTATAATTACTTGTTTAAATTTCGATGATACTACTTTCCATGTAACACTAAATGATATATCCTAATCTACAACCTACTAACAATGACACACTGTAAGCCACATTGAGCCTGCAAAGAGGTGGGAAAATGTGGGATACAAATGCAATAAATAAATAAATAAAATACCACTGAAAATCCTCACTGACCATCCCAGCACTGTTGAATAGTGCCAAGGTGGTTTGCGGTGGAGCCAAGTCCAAGAAGGAACTAATCTCGTTAGTGCTGATTTTCAGGACAAGTTAAGACAGTAAAGCTGACCACAGAGTTCAAATATTCGGTGATAAGTTTTCAAAGAAAATGAATGTGGAGTCAGAGAGGAAGGTAGGGAATGACAAAGACCAAACAGGAATAGCTGAAAGAGACCAAACTACAGTCAGAAAAGGTAGTAAAAATAATTATTGAGCCTGCAAATAGGTGGAAAAATGTGGGATACAAATGCAACAAATACATAAATTATGCTAGCTGAACTGTGATAATGGCACTGCAAGGACAAAGGGATTTGCTCTTTTCTAGCCCTGTGGTTACCAGTTAAATAAGACATTTAGGGATTCTTTTACAAAGCCACTCTAGTGATTACAGCACGGCAAATATGACGAAGCCCATTCAATTCCTATAGACTTCATTGCATTTGCCACATTGGAATCGCTAGTGCAGGTTTGTAAAAGGAGTCCTTATACTGGAGGGTTAATATGGGTTAGAGACACACAATGCCCATATAGCCCACATGGTCTATGGTCCCCCGCCGGGGGTTGTTTCCAATGTAGGAAGATCTAGTGTGCATACTTCATGGCAGTAGTGTAGTTATGGGGGGGCACTGGGGCCTGGGCCCCCAATTGGCTCGCTCATGCTCAGTTTCATTAAAATGAGCATGCATGGCGATTGAAAACAGGACAGGGCACCAGGCAATGTGAGACCAGCTTGGGACAAATGCTTTAGCTGGCGGAGGTTGGGGACCTCCGCCAGCCAAGGTATCTTCGCAGTGGCGGTGGGGGGGGGGGGGGGGGCAGACAGCACTGTCCTATGAAGGTATATCACTCATAGATTTCAGGGATCTGAACAGGTCCAGCTAAGGCAGAGAGGCCTTTGGCTCCTGGGATCATTTGCTCTTCAACATACTTTCACTTCAACAAACTCACAGTCCAGTCCATATTTGCTTCTGAATCATTAAAGCTTACTGAAAGAGAAGGCAAAAAGGAATCAATAAATGTAAAGTATAAAACAGGAAGTCACAGTTCACCTCTTCTTCACTTAGGATCAGAAAACTCCTCTTCCATATTTGCTTATGTTGATGAGGAATCTAGCCTTCTCCTACTCCTCTCTATACTTCCTCTTCTTTGGGGCAGATTACAGACATGGAGGGGCATAATCTAATGGGGATGACCATCTCTAAGGGCGTCCATCTCTAAGGACGTTCTGGTGAAGGGGCGGGAGAACCCGTATTATTGAAACAAGATAGGCGTCCATCTTTTGTTTCGATAATACAGTCGGGGACGTCCAAATCTCAACATTTAGGTCGACCTTAGAGATGGTCGTCCTTAGGTCATCCTTAGAGATTGTCGTCCCCGGTTTTCGGCCATAATGGAAACCGAGGACGACCATCTCAAAAAGGACTAAGTCCAAGCCATTTGGTCATGGGAGAAGCCAGCATTCGTAGTGCACTGTTCCTCCTCACATGCCAGGACACCAACCAGGCACCCTAGGGGGCACTGCAGTGGAATTCACAAATTGCACCCAGGTGCATAGCTCCCTTACCTTGGGTGTTGAGCCCCCCAAACCCCCTTAAAACCCACTCCCCACAACTGTACACCACTACCATAGCCCTTGGGGATAAAGGGGGGCACCTACATGTGGGTTTCGGGTGGGTTTTGGAGGACTCACATTTACTACCACAAGTGTAACAGGTGGGGGGGGGGGATGAGCCTGGGTCTGCCTGCCTGAAGTGCACTGCACCCACTAAAAACTGCTCCAGGGACCTGCGTACTGCTGTGATGGAGCTGGGTATAACTTAAGAGGCTGGAATAGAGGCTGGAAAAATGTTTTTTTTAATTTCTTTTGGTGGGAGGGGGTTGGTGACCACTTGGGGAGTAAGGGGAGGTCATCCCCCATTCCCTCCGGTGGTTATCTGGTCAGTTCGGGCACCTTTTTGAGGCTTGGTCATGAAAAAAAGGGACCAAGTAAAGTCGACCAAATGCTCGTGAGGGACGCCCTTCTTTTTTCCATTATCAGCCGAGGATGCCCATCTCTTAACCACACCCCCGTCCCGCCTTCGGTACACTGCAGACACCCCCGTGAACTTTGGTCGTCCCCGCAATGGAAAGCAGTTGAGGATGCAAAAAATCGGCTTTCAATTATGCTGATTTGGGTGACCTCGGGAGAAGGACGCCCATCTCCCGATTTGTGTCGGAAGATGGGCGTCCTTCCCTTTCGAAATTAAGCTAGATAGGCTGCCAGCACTCCTTCCCTTCCCTTGAATCCTGGTCCTCCGGGATTCAAATGCTAAGGTATTTCTCTTGACCTTTGCCGTCCTTCCTTTTATGTTTTCCTTATTTCAAAGGCTTCCTTCTGTCTCTGACTCCTTTATTATATTAAAGAATAAAGCTATTAACTTAGCCCCATGGTCTTCACTTCCTGTCTTCGATGGCCACCAACAGGTCAGGTTTTCAGGACTTTCCTAAAGAATATGTGTAGCCCTTGGTTAGGTTGGGAATTATGAAAAGAGAACAAGCCTAGTAGAGAATCACTGGAGAAAAGTGGCTGGGGGGGGGGGGGGGGGCCCTGGGTGGGGTGAAGCCCAGCCCAGGGGAGGGTTATGAAATCAATAAAGAAAAGAGTGCCCTGATTTGCAGAATTACAGGTTGGGAGGAGCTTGATAGACAATAAAAAAAAAAGAATTAGAGCAGGAAAGTGTCCTTGGTTGCCTAGGTGTTGAGTTGACTACGAGCCCCATGCCAAGTGACCCTTAGAAGATTAAGGGGGGGTCCTGAAGTGCCAACTCCAGTTGGCTAACCCAAAAGGGACAGTTGTTATCAAATTTATAACAGCTGGTACAGGATCCAGAAACTCGGGCGGATTGGGACTCATGGTAAGACACACTCTGCCCACTGCCTGGTGTTAACCCTAAGATAGCTATATAGAGATCCAGACCTGGTGGTGATAATTTACCAGGAGAAGAAATCAGCCCTGGGGGGTTCCATCTGGTTGCAGAATAGGCATAGCTATTGAGACAGACATGGGAAGCAACTGCTTGCCCTGGGATTTGTAGTATGGAGTGCTGCCACGATTTGGGTTTCTGCCAGGTATTTGTAACTTGGCTTTGCCACTGTTTGGAAAACAGAATACTGGGATAGTTGGACCATTAGTCTGACCCAGTATGTCTACTCTTATGTTATTGGAGATGAATTGCTCCTTGCAAACTCCTAGTGGGTGTAGGGGAAGAAATGCCCATGGATGACTGAAGTTTGACCTAGAGTTATATGAGCAATTACTTTATTGATTGTGTTTGAAGAGATCTTTGAGGCAGAGGTTGCTATTTGCTGAAGTTGAAAATAAAGTTCAAGTTATTATTAAACCTCCTGAAGTGCCTGGTTCCTGCACTGAGGAGCTTCAGGGAACTTAGATCAGTGTCTACCAAAAGACCCTAACTACTATTCTGGACCAGCAGTACGCAATCTTGTTCGACTGCATGGGAGAGAGTTGGGTGTGCCTAGCTTGAGAGTGAGCAGAAGCTGTGGAGCTGAAGCAGCATGAGAGTATTTCTCTGTAACCTAGGTCTGGACTTAACCCTGGTAAGACTCAAGTTACATATGCATGAGAGAAATTTATGTGCCTTTTTCCTCCATTGTATGCAGATCTCTTTTATGCATATTCATTAGGTATAACCTGAAAATCTTGATGGCCCTTGAAGACTGGGAATAAAGACCATGGACTTAGCCAAACTCTAAGCCTTCTGTGGGGTGGGGGTGGTAAGAAACAGGGAGAGATGGCATGTGGTATTTCTGGTGCTAGTGGAAATATTTGAAAAATATTTCCACGGGGGTTACCACTGGGTTAGTGTGGGAGCATTTACTGCCACCTCAGTGGGTGACAGTAAGACCTCCTCCTGCATGGCCATGTGGTAGGAGCAATTTACGACATGGCCATGTCTTTTTTTGGCCTTTTTACTCGCTGAAGTAAAAAGGGCCTTAGCGCACAGCAAAAACAGCCCCCGCCACTAGCACAGGGACCTTTTTACCACAGCTTAGTAAAAGGGTCTCTTTGCCTCTTTCATTCAGTTTCTATGCAAGACAAATGTTATCTTAGATTTTAATTGGCCAGCTCTATACCCAAGTTGTTGGCAAAATACTAGAACCCTTTTGAATCAACTACACTGGCTTCCTATGAAGGAAAGGATTCATTTTAAACTTCTAACATTGGTTTTTCAGGTGTTACATTGTAAGAGACCAGGATATATTTAAAAGAGAAACTTATTCCTTATATACCTTACTGACTGCTGTGATCAGGTCAAAGTAGCCTTCTTTGGCTACCAGGTGTGGATGTTGTAA
This sequence comes from Microcaecilia unicolor, assembly GCF_901765095.1. Lineage (NCBI taxonomy): Eukaryota > Metazoa > Chordata > Amphibia > Gymnophiona > Siphonopidae > Microcaecilia > Microcaecilia unicolor. Next base: position 82,978,437 of record NC_044037.1, on the reverse strand, counting down.
GAAAAGCCAGGTGGAGGTCAAAGACTTTTCAAGTGATTGGACCAGAGCTGTGGAACAAACTCCGTAACAAGTTTGACTGGAAACAAATTTGATGATATTGAACAGAAAGTTTCTCTCACTAATTTTGCCTTCTTTTTAATAACAATAATTCTGGCTTTTCTATTCCTGTTTTCCAACTTTTATTGTTTTATGTGCCATATAAACCATTTTGAATGATCTATAATCAGGAAAATGGTATATAAATGCAAATAAATAAATAAATATAGTTTGAAAATAAGCTCTCTGATTATGAGCAATTATTTTGTATTCAACATAGGATTATTGAAAACTAGGTTACAACAACAACAGCAAGAGGCCCAACACTATGGAAAACCCTGACTTGGAGCCTTACCATAGTTTCTGTTAACAAAGCTATATATTATTTAGCACAATCTTTTATTAAAAAAATATAGGAAAATAAATTAATTCTCTTCTTCCCAGAGATTGTAAACATTCCTAGTGTATTCCCATCTGTAGTAAGAACTGACAAAGATTTATCCCTGCAGGCAAAATGCACCAACTCTCAGGCCACACCATATCCCCTGAGAGAGTGACAAGGTGTTTACAGCTATGTAATATACATGATCACTCCTTGAGCAAACACATTATTTTTGTGTGGTGTAACAATAATCCCCAGAGTACAATAACATGTCTGGCTAGGAAGAAAAAAGGTCCATGCATGCTGATGAATACTGATGTCAGTGAGGGAAACATTAATTACCTAGTGCAGGCTTTTTCTTTCTGACTTTTAAAATATTAGCCAGTCACCCATAGCTGTAGCAATACATACTTAACTACTCTAGGGTCAGATGTACTAAGCATTTTTTCCAGAGGCAGAATATACCCTTTAGTATGACAGCCCACTTTGGAAGGGTATTGTACATAGGCAGTGAAATGAGGTGGGCCACTGAAGCCATGGCCCCACAAACCTTTTACCCCCTTTAAGCATTTGGGAAACCAATGCCATTGCCACTCAATCTCCGCTAAAATTCTGTGGATCCATCCCTTCTAAACAGGATTCCTTTGTGTCTTTCCCACAAATGTTTGAATTCCATTACCGTTTTCATTTCCACCTCCATCTCCACCACCTCCGTCATCTCATCTTAAATTTTGCTCTTCAGTAACTGTAGCTTATAAGAACAGTGGAGTTGCCTGTGGTTGTTGAACTGGTTACTGGTCTCCAGCTAAACAGAACAGTGATGAGTTGGGTCACTTTGAAGCAGAGATGAAGTTGAGCCTACATTGGGGTGACTGTCCACTGGACTGATAAGAGTTTTTGGAAAGGAAGCCTGCTTGCCTGACCTAAAGACTGAAGAGTTCCCAGTCATTTGATGTTCTTGCATCACTTCTCGAAGCTATTCAAACAAGGTTTGCCATCAGACGAAAAATTGTTAGAACCACAACATGATTCCAACTTTGTGAAAGCCTTCTCTGTAATTGGACAGCATGACGATTATAACGAAAATAAAGATGAAGATGCAAGTGATGAATTAGCATAACTTCTAATACAGATAATAATTACAATAATGATGATAGAGTATTCTTTGCTATATAGAAATCAAGTGTTTCAGAGATTTTCTTGATCAAAACCTGCAGACCCAGTCAGAAGACATCATTAGTATTGCAGCCTGGCCTGATCTGAAGGAACTTGTTATCAGACTGCCCAATCTACTTCCTGTTAGTTGCAGTTGTTGAACATCTTTTTAGCTGTGTTTGATTAATGACTCACAAGCTCATTTGCATGAGTGACAGTCATTTTCCAAATTTAATTTCACTAAAAGTAAGGTGGATTGAATTGTAGAGCAATAAAGTTGTTAAGATAGAAACCTTAACAATTATTGTGTTCATTGTAATTGCAGTACTTTGAGCCAAGAGATCCAAGGTGGCTGCGCTCTGCTAGGACGCTTCGGACCTCGTTCTTGCATTAACTAGAGATGCCTAAATATAGAGGGAGAACAGCGGGCAGAGATTCCCCGCTTCCATCCCCGTTACCTGGTCCAATTGATCGTTTCATGAGGCCACGGGCAGTTATACAAGAAGGCGGAATGCCTCCGACTGGGAACACCGGCGAACGGGAGATTTTGGCTTCCCCCGGACTAGAAACAACTCTGAGCCCTGCTGGACACACGCCACCTCCTCAGCCGCTTGGCTCAAGTTCTTTCCTCTCTTACCCGATGGGGTCCCCTTCAGAAGGTGTAGGGGACCCGGAAGAACCTCGGGAAGAAGCGTTTTTACCATTGGAGGAAGGAATGGAGGGCAGTTTGCCCATATTATCGCCGCGGAGTGAGGAGAGAGAAACTGAGGAACGTAGTGAAACAGATGTACAGTCTTCAGTAAGGTTTCAGTAAGGTCCTAAGGAGTTAGTGACCAAGCCAAAGAATGTGACTTTAGATGCTTTGTGGGATTTAATGTCTAACCTGGGACAACTTTTCCTTAAACAAACGGATGAGGTTTTACCGAGAGTAAAGAGTATTGAAACTGATTTGAAAAAAAAAGGAGGAAGAGTTTAACGCCTTAAATGAAAAAATGGAAAAAATTGATCAAAGGGTTATGAAGTTGGAAACGTTACAAACCATGATGGTAAAAGACATAACTAATCTCAGGCGAAAAACGGAGGTTTTTGATAATTTTACTAAAAATCATAACATGAAATTTGTTAACTTTCCCAGGATACAAAATGTTCTTCCTCTCGAGATGTTGAAACGATACTTCCGTGATACTTTGAATGTTCTGGAAAAGGATTTTCCACCCTTTTCCCAAGTTTACTATGTCCCAGAAAAGAACTTGAATCAAGAGACTGAAAAACCTATTGATGTTTCTCTTTTGCTTGAGACTTCTGACTCTGAGTTGGCGACGGCTGCTACTTTGGTAGCGACTGTCGCATTAATGCCTGATAAAAAATGGATTTTCCGTCTTTTTTTCCGTAATAAGGAGAAACCCTTTTTGGGTTTCAAAATATTGTTATTTCCTGATGTCTCCAAGGAGACACGACAACGGAGGAAACTATTTTTACTCCTTAAGCCCAAAATTTTGCACTTGGGGGGGGGGGGTCTTGGGGGTGCCTTTTTTTAAGGTACCCCTGCAAGTGCATAGTAAGGCTGGGGGGGGGGGGGGGGAAAGAAATATCTATTTACTGAACCTGAACATTTGTCATCACTAATAGCCTCAGTTAAGGTGGAGAAGCTTTAAAGAATGATGTATAATTTCTTAGCAGAGAAGGATATACCTTATAATTTGCCCCTATATTATAATTCTCCCCTTAGATTACTTGAAATCTTGGATCTCCAATTATGGACTTGAGTGCCTTATAATTTTGAAAGCGTAAAGATTTATTTGCTCTTTCTTTTGTAATTTCTTTATGTAATAGTTCCTAGTTAATGGACACTTTCTTAAGCAAGAAGTTTCTTGTAAATATTGATTAAATGAATAAATAATAATAATAAAAAGTAATTGCAGTACTTTTACTTTTTACTCAACAAGTACATTAAGCAGTAACTTTCTGACTTTTACGTAGGTAAAATTTTTAATTTGTTCTTGACTGTACTTATACTTTTACTTAAGTATTAAAATATACATTCATTTTTACTTTTGCTTAAGTACTTTGACCTAATACTTTGAACAATGCCACCCAACAGCCCTGACTCTGACTGCACTCCATTTTGTTAGTGAACAGAAGTGCCCCATTAATAGACAGAGCTACTTAACATTTTCAATGGGGATTTTATTATGGGTAGAAAGCTTTCTAAATTGCTCTATTTGTATATGTAGTCTCAGAGACAGAGTCTTTCATTTCCCAGATGGTTAAAATTTATCATTTGTGTATTTTAATGACATACCTGAAATGAGTTTCAAGCTATTAGAACTGGGATAATCTGCATGGAGTGCCATTTACAACCTGAAACACCTTGCTGGGCAGACTGAATGGGCCATGTCAGTCTTCATCTGCTATCATTTACTATTATGTTACTGAAATAAATCTGATGACTCAAAAGTCCACTGGGAATTCTATAAAGATTATTAGGTCAGCATTAAATAACAGACACTCATGAAAGACTAAAGAATTCAGTGTTTTGCCTCAAGGTCCCCAGTTCAAATCTGGGTCAGTGGTGAGGAAAATTCATTAGATTGTGAAAGTCATTTTGTAACCTATGTTTAATGAGTTTGTGTGTTAGTCCAGCTCCGGGTGGGCCTCTGAGAATATCACAATGAGCCATCAACAGAATGTGGCAGTAACTGACTCTATGATTATCCTAAATGGCCTCTGAAGATGAGACTGAATCGCCTTCTCATCTTCAGAGGCCATTCAGGGTAGAATAGATGCACATATGGTTGCACTGCTAGTAGGTGTGATAAATCTGCTCTGTACTTTTACAGAAACTAAGAGGTCCTTTTACAAAGTCGTGTAAAAAGTGGCCTGAGGTAGTGTGGGTGTGTCTTTTGAGCACACGCTGGGCCATTTTTTACTGTGGCTGAGGAAAAGGCCATTTTTTAAAAGGCCGGGAAATGGATGTGCATAAAAATTAAAACTAGCGTGCACCTATTTACGACCTGAGGCCTTACTGCCAGCCATTGACCTAGCAGTATGGGCTCATATGCTACCCACATAACCATGCAGCATGCGCCAACATGGCCACACTGCCGATTATAGCCGGGAATGCCTCCTGTGGTAGAAAATAGAAAAATATTTTCTACTGCAGGATTTGGCACATGCCAAACTCAGAATTATCGCTGGGCGCATGCGATACCCTGGTGGTAGTGCCGATTTGGCACACACTACTCATGAATTAGCCCTCCCGTGGCTTTGTAAAAGGGCCCCTAATTTCTCTAAGACCCTCCCTCCCCATGCATACACAAATACTGAGGTTCTATCATCTCTTTTTAAGGTGATCCAAGAAGCGATATGGATCACCTTAAAAAGAGATGATAGAACCTCAGTCCACATGGGTGTTGTCTACAGACCCCCGACACAACTGGAGGAACTAGATAGGGATCTGATCGCAGATATTCAAAAGTTAGGAAAGAAGAGAGAGGTGCTGTTGCTGGGAGATTTTAATCTGCCGGATGTAGATTGGAAGATTCTGTCGGCGGAATCGGAGAGAAGTAGAGAGATCGTGGATGCTTTCCAAAGTGTTTTGCTCAGACAAATGGTGACGGAACCCACGAGGGAGGGAGCGACGCTGGATCTGGTGCTCACAAATGGGGATAGCGTGTCAAATGTCCGAGTGGGTGCCCACCTGGGCAACAGTGACCATCAAACGGTTTGGTTTGATATGACGGCTGTAGTGGAGGGCGACCACTCAAAACTCAAAGTCCTGGATTTCAAGCATGCTGACTTTACTAAAATGGGGGAATACCTGAGGAAGGAGATGATGGGCTGGGAGGAAGTACAAGAAGTGGAAGGACAGTGGTCAAGGCTGAAAGAAGCTATAAATAAGGCCACGGACCTTTATGTAAGGAAAGTAAATAAAAGCAAGAGAAAAAGGAAACCGATATGGTTCTCCAAACAAGTGGCTGAGAAAATAAAGGCTAAAGAGTTGGCGTTCCAGAAATACACAAAAGCTCAAGAACAGGAACACGGGGAGGAATACCAGATGAAACTGAAAGAAGCCAAGAGAGAGAGATACGTCTGGCGAAAGCGCAAGCAGAAGAACAAATGGCTAGAAATGTAAGGAGGGGTGACAAAAATTTCTTCAGGTATATTAGTGAAAGGAGAATGACTAAAAAGGGAATTGTGAGAGTAAAAGATACTGCGAACCGCTATGTAGATAGTGATGAAGAAAAAGCAAATTTGCTAAATAGATACTTTTGTTCTGTTTTCACAGAAGAAAATCCTGGAGCAGGACCGCGATGGACTGGAAAAAGTAGAAATGAAAATGGAGCGGATACAGCATCATTTACAGAAGAGAGTGTGTATGAACAACTTGTAAAGCTAAAGGTGGACAAAGCCATGGGACCGGACGGGATCAACCCCAGGATATTGAGGGAGCTCAGAGAGGTTCTGGCGGGTCCTCTTAAAGATTTGTTTAATAAATCCTTGGAGACGGGAGAGGTTCCGAGGGATTGGAGAATGGTGGAGGTGGTCCCTCTTCACAAAAGTGGTGATAGGGAAGAAGCTGGAAACTACAGGCCGGTAAGCCTCACTTCGGTTATTGGAAAAGTAATGGAAGCGATGCTGAAGGAAAGGATAGTGAATTTCCTGGAAGCCAATAAGTTGCAAGATCCGAGACAACATGGTTTTACCAAAGGGAAATCGTGCCAAACGAATCTCATTGAGTTCTTTGATTGGGTGACAGGAGACTTGAATCAGGGACGAGCTATGGACGTAATCTACTTAGATTTCAGCAAAGCTTTTGACACGGTTCCCCACAAAAGGCTTTTAAATAAACTGGATGGGCTGCAGATAGGACCCGAAGTGGTGAACTGGATTAGGAACTGGTTGACAGACAGACGCCAGAGGGTGGTGGTGAATGGAGTTCGCTCAGAGGAGGGAAAGGTGAGTAGTGGAGTGCCTCAAGGATCGGTGCTGGGGTCGATTCTGTTCAATATATTTGTGAGTGACCTTGCCGAAGGGTTAGAAGGTAAAGTTTGCCTGTTTGCGGATGATACTAAGATCTGTAACAGAGTGGACACCCCGGAGGGAGTGGAAAACATGAAAAAGGATCTGAAGAAGCTAGAAGAATGGTCTAAGGTTTGGCAATTAAAATTCAATGCGAAGAAATGCAAAGTGATGCACTTAGGGAATAGAAATCCACGGGAGATGTATGTGTTAGGCGGTGAGAGTCTGATAGGTACGGACGGGGAGAGGGATCTTGGGGTGATAGTATCTGAGGGTTTGAAGGCGACAAAATAGTGTGACAAGGCGGTGACTGTATCTAGAAGGTTGTTGGGCTGTATAGAGAGAGGTGTGACCAGCAGAAGAAAGGGAGTGTTGATGCCCCTGTATAAGTCGTTGGTGAGGCCCCATCTGGAGTATTGTGTTCAGTTTTGGAGGCTGTATCTTGCGAAGGATGTAAAAAGAATCGAAGCGGTGCAAAGAAAAGCTACAAGAATGGTATGGGATTTGCATTAGAAGACGTATGAGGAGAGACTTGCTGACCTGAACATGTATACCCTGGAGGAAAGGAGAAACAGGGGTGATATGATACAGACATTCAAATATTTGAAAGGTATTAATCTGCAAACGAACCTTTTCCGGAGATACGAAGGTGGTAGAACGAGAGGACATGAAATGAGATTGAAGGGGGGCAGACTCAGGAAAAATGTCAGGAAGTATTTTTTTCACTGAGAGAGTGGTGGGTGCTTGGAATGCCCTCCCGCGGGAGATGGTGGAAATGAAAACGGTAACGGAATTCAAACATGCGTGGGATAAACATAAAGGAATCCTGTTCAGAAGAAATAGATCCTCAGGATTTTAGCCGAGATTGGATAACAGAGCCGGTAGTGAGAGGCGGGGCTGGTGGTTGGGAGGCGGGGATAGTGCTGGGCAGACTTGTACGGTCTGTGCCCTGAAAAAGACAGGTATAAATCAAGGTAAGGTATACACAAAAAAGTGGCAAATTTCTTGGGCAGACTGGATGGACCGTGCAGGTCTTTTTCTGCCGTCATCTACTATGTTACTATGTAATACATATACACATATCCACACCCATAAACACAGTTATGATACAAAACATTTACAGTGAAACCTTGGTTTTTGTCGATAATCCGTCCGAAAACAATTGGCGAAATCTGAAACTGACGAAAACCGAGGCAATTAACGAAGATGCCCAAAATCGGGAGGACGTCCATCTTCCGATACAAATTGGGAGATGGACGTCCTTTTTTTCGATGAAATCCGAGGCAACCGACGAAAACCGAGACAAATTTCTAGTTGAAAAAAATCAACGAAATTTGAAACCGACAAAAACCGACGTCAACGAAAACCGAGGTTTCACTGTATTAATCACAAGGAATTGAAATCAGAACTGAACACAGGAAATATATGGAAAGAAGTTTAGAACTCTGGCACAGCTTTTATAGGTGTAAATATCACCATTTACATGGATAAATGCCCTAAACATGTAGATAGTGGGATCGATATTCAGCTGGCAGCCCTCAGCATTTTGCTGATCATCACCGGTGTTATACCCAGAAATTCAGTGCTCAGCCATGTCCAAGCTCTGACATTGAGGGTCCCTTTTACAGACCGTCAGTAAGCCCAGTGCGGGCTTTCCACACATTAATCTGGAGCTACTGCCAGCTCCATGAGAGTGCCAGCAGTAGTTCCAGCCCCAGCACGTGCAATCTCCTGTGCTAGGAATAATCAGCCCATTTTTTAGCGCAGAACTAACCCAGTGGTAATCGGGCAGCACCACATGCTACCTGTTTACCGCTGGGAACACTTACCACCACCACCCTCAGTGGGTGGTGGTAAGTGTTCCCCCCACATGGCTACGCAGTAATAGTAATCTTATCACATGGCCATGGCTATTTTCAACCTTTTGTTTACCCACTGCGGTAAGCACAGGACCTTTTTTTACCTCAGCTTAGTAAAAGGACCCCGAAATTTCTGGATTTACAGAGCCAGCAAAACCATAGCTGTTTGATATTCAGCACTTAACCGGCTATGGTGAACCACATATAGATAGGGCTGATTTTTTTTGCAGTCTTGTTTATGTGGTTTGCCATAATTGGGGAGGGGAGAAGAGATGCTGGACAGGGAGGATAGGGGAAATGGAGATGAGGGAACAGACAGGGAATTCTGAAATGAAGCAGGAAAGAGCGGTGAGATGCTGACTATGGAGGAAGGAGTGAAAGGGGAGAGAGAGGAGGACATAATAACTGAAGAAGAAAGGGAAGGGGGATAGAGGGGGAGATGTTGACTATGAAGAAGGAGTGGGAAGGGAAGGGAAGATGGAGGGAGAGATAAAGACTATGGGGGAAAGAGGGGATATATATAGGGGAAGCTGCTGCCTGCTGACCATGACAAGAAGGAAAAGGAGAGAGAGAGAAAGGGAGGGAGGGAGGGAGGGAGAGGGAGATGCTGCACTGTTGGGGAAGAGGAATGGGGAAAGGAGAAGGGAGAGGGAACACAGAGATATTAAGCTACAAATGTGGGGGAAGAGATAAAGAGAGAGAGAGAGAGAGAGAGAGAGAGAGAGAGAGAGAGAGAGAGAGAGAGAGAGACTGGGTGGAGGGGGGAGGAAGATATGCTGGACCCTAGAAGTAGTGGAGAATGGAGATAGAGACCAGATCTTTTTTTTTTTTTTTTTTTTTTTTTGGGGGGGGGGAGAGATGCAGGAACCATTCATAAAGTTTCTATAAAAACAGACTTTTTTGTATTAATTTTTCATCATGGGGGTGGGCACACTGCATACGGCATAATGAAAGTTTGCCTAGGGTGTCAGATATCCTTGGGCCAGTCCTATTTGGACTTGAAGTTTTCCACCAGTGATTGAGGGGGCAATTATGCGTTCCTGTAGTATTTTTTACACAATTCCTTAATTAGCTTTTCCTAGGCATCCAGTTTTGTAAAATTCAGCATTTATGTACGTAAGTGTTGACATTTAGACAATTACCCCTAGATACTATATATTACACCCAGATTTGGCCATCCAAATTTGGGTGTACTCCAGAGATGTGCACACAACATATTTGGATAACAAGCTGTTAACCATCAGTAACTGTATACTAACAACCAATTATTGACGTTAATTGAAACTGATAAGAATTTTGCACAGTATTATAGAATAATGGGTCAGTCAACCCAGCTTGGGTGCCAGGTTTCAACAGGTGTAAGGCTGGCACCCAGAACATAAGAACATATGTACCTGGCAAGATCCCAAAACAGTAAAATAGATTTTATGCTGCTTAATCTAGAAATATCTTAATAATGGCTTATGGACTTTTCTTTTAGGAAGTTATCCAAACATTTTTTAAACCCTGATAAGCTAACTGCTTTTAGTACATTCTGTGGTAACAAACTACAGAGTTTAATTACATGTGAATGAAAAAAATATTTTTTCTGATTTGATTTAAATTTACTATTTAATAGCTTCATTGCTTGCCCCCTAGTCCTAATTTTTTTGGAAAGAGTAAACAAGCGATTCACGTCCACCCATTCCACTCCACTCCATATTTTATAGACCTCTATCATATCTCCCTTCAGCCTTCTCTTCTCTAAGCTGAAGAGCACTAGCTGCTTTAGCCTTTCCTCATAGGGAAGTTGTCCCATCCCCTTTATCATTTTTGACACCCTTCTCTGTACCTTCTCTAATTCCACTATCTTTTTTGAGATGCGGTGACCAGAACTGTACACAGTATTCAAGATGCGGTCACACCATGGAGCGATACAAAGGCATTATAACATCCTCATTTTTGTTTTCCATTCCTTTCATAATAATACCTAACATTCTATTTGCTTTCTTAGCCGCTGCCACACACTGAGCAGAGGGTTTCAAAGTATCATCAACGATGATAGTGCTAAGTGGTATTCTATAAAGAGCATTTACCTATCTTTTCCAGTGCCTATATTTGAGTGCTGATTATAGATTTTCCCCCATAGGTTGTAAAATTGGCACTTACAAGTTGAAAACCACATGGGATATCACTCATGTTGCTTACTAAGGGGCCCTTTTACTAAGCTGCGTAGGAGCCAATCCAGCTTATTTTCGAAAGAGAAAGACGCCCATATTTCGACCCAAATCGGGAGATGGGCGTCCATTTCCTGTGGGCGCCCAAATCGGTATAATCGAAACCCGATTTTTGGCGTCCTAAACTGCAGTCCGTCACGGAGACAAACAAAGGTCACTGGGGCGTGTTGGAGGCGTGGCGCAGGCAGGACTGGGGCGTGGTTATTGGCCGAGGATAGATGGGCGTCTTAGCTGATAATCGAAACAAGAAGGGCGTTTTTGACGAGAATTTGGTCCGTTTTATTTGGACCCTTTTTTTTCAGGTCCAAGTCCCAAAAAAGTGCCCCAACTGACCAGATGACCATCGGAGGGTCCAGGGACCTCCCCTGACTCCCCCAGTGGTCACTAACCCCCCCCACAAAAAAAAAAACACTTTACAAACTTTTTTTCTTAGCCTGTATGTCAGCCTCAAATGCTGTACCCACCTCCATGACAGCAGAATGTGTTCTATCCTCTGACAGCCTTTCCCTGGTTCCGATTTGGGTTTCAGGTGAGTGTGACACCTTTTCTGTTAAGGGCACTGCAGAGTCACATCAGCAATTCATTGTGGTGGGTATAGGGTATTGGGCTCCGTGATTCCACTAGCTTGTGTTAAATGCTCACGATGTTGGTAGTTGGTAGGCTCTACTCCAATGGTGCTTTTCCCTCTGCTTACTGGGTCAGAGTGTGCCCTGTTTTGTTTCCAGTAGTCCATGAGGTAGTGGCCATTTGTGTAAGACACTTTTAGATCCCTTTCATGTGTTAGCCACGTTACAGCGCTTAGTTCTTACCTTGAATGTTGCTGAAAGAGGGCATTCATTGTACACCATTCTGCCAGCTCGGACCTACTGCTAATCTCAGTACCAGCGAGACTCGTTGCCAGTGGGGCACAACCTCTGATCTGCAGTTAACTGTGAGTAAAGGTACTTATTCAAATAAAGGACGTTTTCAGCGAGATTAGTCTTCAGGTGTCAACTGCTGTGCCAAGGTTATACACCAGCAACAAGTCCTGTCCCTGGAGCACTTTTAGTGGGTACTGCAGTGCACTTCAGGCAGGCAGACCCAGGCCCATCCCCCCCCCACCCGTAACACTTGTGATGGTAAATGGGAGGCCTCTAAAACCCACTGTACCCACATGTAGTTGCCCCCTGCACCCCTAAGAGCTATGGTAGTGTTGTACATTTGTCCCTCCCACGACCAAATGGCTTGGATTGGGACGTTTCTGAGCTGGGCGTTTTTAGTTTCCATTATCGCTTAAAAAAAACGCCCATCTCAGAAGGAACCAAATCCATGGCATTTGGTCCGTCCAAACCGTATTTTCGAAACGAAAGATGGACGCCCATCTTTTTTGATAATACGGTCTGTTCCGCCTCTTCACATACCCGTTTTCGGACATAGACGCCCACGGAGATGGGTGTTCGCGTTTGATTATGCCCCTCTATGTGTGCCCAACGTGCACAAAATTGGAGTTATCGCCTGGTTACCATGTGGCCCTTTTTTATTTTCTGATGCGCGGCAGCTACACGCGTCAAGTGGCATTTGACACACGTAGATCATTACTGCCCGGTTACCGCGTGAGACCTTACCATTAGGTCAATGGTTTGCGGGAAGGTCTCAGACCCAAAATGGACGCGGGGCAATTTTCCTTTTGTCCATTTTCGACAAAAATTTTAAAAGGGCATTTTTTTGTAGGTACGCTGAAAAAGAATTCTGTGTGTGCCCCAAACACGCGTCTACACTACCGCAGGCCATTTTGCAGCGCACCTTAGTAAAAGGACCCTTGAAGTGGTTGTTTCCACTGGATGTGCTGGCACTTACTGTATGTTTTTGCTGGCATCCTTAAATATATAGGTTTCATGTTCAGCAAGCCCTTTAAAAATTACTCAGGATTTAATGCACATCCCAACCTGGACACCCCAAATCCTGCCTAGATATCCTATACAAAATCAACCTTTATGTGTCAGAATATGTTAGAAATAGGGGACATGATCTCAGTTGGCTTTTTTTGACCTAAACTAATTGACAATAGCAAAGCTATTCCCAATGGCGGAAGATTTGATATTCTACCATGAATGTTCCTACCTACTGACTATAAATTTGACAATAAGGTATTATTCTATAAAATTGGCTAAGTATGAATTCTAAAACATTATCTGTTGTCAATTACATGTACCAGATGTCTTAGAAATGCTTTGCAATCTGAATTTCTTAGGATGTTTTTTCTTTCATCTGCCTCCCTCTGTTTTTCTCAGTGAATTGGTTGATTATAGCTGCCATTTTGGAACTACTGAACTGCGAGACAATTGATTCTCTCACCCTCTAGTCTCTAATCCTTAGCCACCTTCATCTCCCCTTCTCTGTTGTTCTATATGACTTTCTTTAGGACCCATTACTCTATAGACTCACAGTTAAAGATTTGTTCCTGTGAAATACTGATAATGCATTGAATACAACACAGAACCTTAGATCATTAAAATTCACTGCTGTGTTCTTGTGATTGCCTAAAATTAGAGGGGAAAAAGTAAGGTACAGCTTTGTGGCTATGTAGATAAAAGCATTGCGGAAGCTGGAGCAGCCCTAGAGAGATCAAAGCTTTTGTGCATAACAACAGAAAATGGAACATGCATTAAATAAACAGAAGTTTAATTTCTGCAGTATATTTTAGAGGTTTTTTTTCCAGCTTCTACCACTGTGTAAGTCTGTATGTACAGTAATCAAGTAATTCCCATAATCATGGTCTAGAGAAAACAACAGGTCAATTCAGCCATTTTAGAAGGTGTCAAGCTGTTTCAGAGATTCAGGCAAATAACTTACTTGCTATTTTCAGGAACGTGTGCAGGTTAAGAGATTCCCATGCACCAGCTGGCCAGCAGATTCACACGGTAACTGGAAGGTAATGACCTATATGTGCTATTTATTTATGTATGTGAAACATTTATACCAATTCTAATTACAGAACTGGGTTTGGAAGCTCCTGCAGGAAGCTTGGGGGGGGGGGGGGGGGGATGGGGAACAAATCTTACTGTCAGGACACTTAGGGGTCCTTTTACAAGGGTGCGCTGAAAATGGCTTGCGCTATTGTAGGCACTGATTTTGGGTGTGCGCCAATCCATTTTTTTAGCACGCCTGTAAAAAAGGCCTTTTTAAAATCTTTGCTGAAAATGGACATGCGGCAAAATGAAAATGGCCAGCCATTGACCTAATGGTAAAGACTCACATGGTAATTGGATGGTAATGACCTATGTGCGCCAAATGCCACTTGGTGCATGTCCGTTATGTATGCCCAAAAATAACAAATATTTTTCAGATGTGCGTATCGGACACGCACCAAAAATGAAATTACCGTAATAGCCACGTGGTAGTCAGGCAGTAACTTCATTTTGGCGCGCATTGGGTGCATATAGACACTTTTTCTGCTTATTAAAAGGGCCCCTTCGTGCCCTGTTTACTAAGGTGCACTAGCATTTTTAGTGCAGGCTAAAATTATCACACGCTAAATGCTAGAGACTCCCATATATTCCTATGGGTGTCTCTAGCATTAGCATGCGCCCAAAATCGCTAATGCAGCTTAGTAATCAGGACCCTTAATATGAGCCTTTACAAGTACTGTTCAGAGTTATTTAATAATGATCACCTGAAGCTTATCGTGGATTCATAAAGAAAAGTTTTATTGTGGCTAAAGCACAATGGTCAATGTATACAATCAAGAATGTTAATTTCATTTTCAGGCAGTTTCTTAGCTGGATAAAGAGAGATTTCTTTATAATAAGATTAAAAATGTCATTATGTCACTCAGTTAGACTTGTACTTTATTTATGGAGCACTGAATGAAAATCTGACCCCAAAGCAAAGAAATATAATAAATTGCAATTTACGTCGCTTTTCACTCATTGGGAAGCTTCTCACTGAGTCTCGTCATAGGCCAGGTCTATGCCTTGACTGTGGAAGACAGTCTGACAGCTGTTTGAGGCTCCCAGAAGAAAGAATTTATGATGTTCTAGTTGTCCTTGGACTGGGTTGGGAAGAGAATGAAATCTGGCAGATGGACAGCATGCCTACAGGAACTTTTCGGGGGGGGGGGGGGGGGGGGATCCTGTTTTGTTTTAATTCATTTTTCCATGCTTATCAGTTCTGTAAGTAAATATCCAGCTTCTGGAAGTTGTCACTCTGATTGGCAATACCAGAGTTTACTGAGCACCTAGAGCAGTATAACAAGCAATTGTAAGAAATAAAGGGGTCCTTTAACTAAGCTGGGTTAAAGGGGGCCTGCACCAGCGTCAGCCTGTGTTTTTGATGTGCACTGAGGCCCCCTTTTACCACAATGGGTAAAAGGCTGGCCATTTTGGTGGGGAGCCCTTACCGCCACCCGCTGAGTTGGCGGTAACGGCTCCCACGCTAACCTGGCGGTAACCAGGAAGCACCAGTAAGTTATAGCACTACAAAAATCTAAAACAAAATACTGTAGCACCAGAAATGGCACACATTGGGAGTAGAAACTACCGCTGGACTCCTGCAGTAGCCCAACACTAGTTTCGGATTGGCGCACAGTAAGCCTGTCGCCTCATATCAACCCTTTAGTAAAAGGGCCCCCAAATAAAATACAGGTAGTGAGTGGAAAAAAACAGAAGTTGTCCATTTAGGACTAGATTCAGTAAATGGAGCCCAATTTCAGGAACTGAAAAAAGGGCACTAAAGGCTATTTCTATAAACAGCGCTCCGAGTTGGGCGCTGTTCACAGAATAGCACTTAGTGCTGTGATCCGTGCCCGATTATGGGCATGAGGATTTGTATCAGTTGAAACCTGGTGTAAATCATCGTGCCTAAATTAGGTGCATATCTCCCATATTCTATAACACTGCATGCATATTTGGTGTATCCCCTGACCCACCTATGCCCCTCCCATGACCACACCCTCTTTTCATTTCCACGCTAAAAATTTTATACGTGCATCTTCATAGAATAACACCTAGCAGGATGCATGAAATTTACATTGGTCCCAATTAACGCCAATAGTTGATTGTTAGCACCTAATTATTGGCACTAATTGGCTCATTATCCAATCAAATGGCACACAAAAGTTGGGTGTGCGTCAAAATTTGAGAACTATTTATAAAATTTGGGGGGTATATGTCCAGTCAGCTACATGGCAGAGGCAGGTGATGAGAGATGGAGCAAGATTTTTTCTTCAAGGTCTCCAAAGCTAGGTATACATACCTACATCTCCTGTGATATCAAACATGTTTATGAACAAAGAACAATGTTTATTAATTTATTTAGATTTATTTACTGCCTTTTTTAAGGAATTCACTCAAGGCGGTGTACAGTATGAATAAGTCAAACATGACCAATAAACAATTACAGCAATAAGAATATTCAAATAGCAATACAAAGTATGGCACAGTATACTACTTTCAAATAACAATGTTGTCTTTCACAGCAACTGTCTCAGTCTCTCTATAGCATAACATCCAGAAATCATTACCTCCGATATTCAGCTCGTGGTGGTTAGCATTTTTGAAAATACTAACCACTGTAAGTTGCATTGGGCCCAGATATTCAGTACAGGGCACTGAACGTTTTGGTTTTCAGTGGTGCCTGGAAGTTATCTGGATATTACCAATATTCAGGGCTGTACCCAGACATCTAACAGCATTCTATGTGGTCCCACTTGCCTGGTTAGTTATCCGGGCACTGGGATTGAATATCTGCAGTGCCCAAATAACAGGGGTTGTGGACATTGAAAGTACCTAAATATTACCATATTGGGTCAGACCAAAGGTTTATCAAGCCTAGTATCCCGTTTCCTACAGTGGCCAATCCAGCAGGATCCCACAAAGTAGAAAATTCTACACTGCTTAGCCCTAGGGATAGGCAGTGGTTTTCCCCAAGTCTTCCTTAATAACAGTTTATGAACTTTTCTTCCAAGAATTTATTCAAACTTTTTATAAACCCAGCTATGCTAATGGCCAGTTATACAATCGCCAGCTAATGGCATTATACAATCACACTACCCGATTAAGCACCACTGAATATAGGTGGCCAGTCAGCTCAGCAGAGTTTAACTGGACAGGAGCCCAATGGCGTAGCCAAGGGTGGGCTCAGGTGGGCCCTGGCCCACCCACTTTGTGTTCAGGCCCACCCATTAACAGCACACCTATGATTTGTCTGGCAGGGATCCCCAAGCCTCTCCAGCTGAAAACTCCCAACAACTGTCCTTCCTGTATACCTTGTAAATAGCAGATCTTTGCCTGAAGCAAGCAAAGACTGATACATACTGCTCACACTGGCCCCACAGCCTTCCCTCTGACGTATTCCTGCCTATGCAGAAACAGGAAGTTGCACCAGGGAGAAGGCTGTGGGGCCAACATGAGCAGTGTGTATTAGTTGCTGCTCACTGCTGGTGAAAATCTGCTATTTAAAAGGTATGCGGGGGAGGGGGGTGTTTGAGAGACCCTATGGCATGCGGGCGAGAGAGGGAGAGACCAAATCACTTGTGGGACAGGGAGGTTCTTCTGCCCACCCATCTTGGGCCAAGGCCCACCCAAAATTGGGTGTCTGGCTATGCCCCTGCAGGAGCCTCTTGGGCCCATATAAATGACAGCAAATAAAGACTATATAGCCCATCCAGTTTGTCATTCTATACCAACTACTAAACTCTGCAATCCTTTCATTTTCCTCATAGATTCTTTGTACTTATTCCATGCTCTCTTGAATTCACATATAGTCCTTGAAATCACCATCTCTACTAAAGAGGTGTTGTATGAATCCACCACCCTTTCCGTAAAGAAATATTTCCTTAGATTACACCCGAGTCTACCCCTTTTCATGCTCATCCTATGGCCCCTTGTTCCAGAGCTTTCTTTCTGTTGAAAAAGGCCCGTTTCCTGTGCTTTTATATCTTGGAGGTATTTAAATGTCTCTGGCTTATCACATTCTGTAACCTATCATCCACAGTATGCACATTTAGATCCTTGATGAAGACCACTGATTATTTTAGTACAGCAGCCTCACTCTGGACCAACTCCATTCTGTTTATATCCTTCTGAAGGTGTAGTCTCAAGGACTGCATGCACTATTTCAAATGAGGTCTCACCAGAGACTTATACAGAACTATCACCTCTTGTATTCCTTTAAAATGTCTTTGTAATTATTGAAAATTCTTATAAATAAATCTAAAAAAAGGGAGCTATCACTGTTTTTTAAAATTTCCTTATGACATTTGCCATCACCTGTTCCAGAGACTAACAATCCCCTGGAGAAAATTCAATGCGGATTAAAAAAAAAAAAAGATTAGCTTGAAGGAGACAGGAAGGTGAAGACTGTTGGACAAGAAAACAAAAGTGAAACAGGGGTGGTTCCTGCTGGGCCAATCAAAAAACAGGAAATAAAGTTACCAGAAATGCAAGACATATGAATGGACTAGCTAGAGCTACACTCCAAAGAGGCAGAATAGCTCCTCATGAAAGGCAGCTGCCATTCATCTCAAGGGTTAGTGGCTCAAGTGGCTGAGTAGCTATTGATACTGTAAAAGCAAAAACCTGAAATTTGGTTATATTTTCTGTTGTTTTGGGTTAGAAACAGTATGCCTACAAACAATTGATGCTGGTCTTGCTTTCTTCTGTCCTACTGAACATTCTCATTCTTTTCTCTTTCTCTGATTTTAAATTTTGTTGTAAACCACTATGCTGTTAATTACGAATGGTGGTATATCAAGTAAAGTACAACCATAACCATAACCTTTGGATAGGCAGGATGTAGAGTAGGCTTGGTAAATGTCCCTGATAGTTTAATAGGAACTAGAAATTTCACACAAAGATCAAGGATTGTAAGTACAAGAATTCAACAAGAATTTTTTTTTGAACAAGGGTTCTAGAATACTTTCCCCAGAACTTACAGTGCTAGGAAAATAGCTCAAGAATAATCTTGCAGTAAGTCTCTAGAGCACTTGTAAAAGGGAGACTGTAGGCCAGTCCTGGATATCTGACAACTTCGACCTGATGCATTATGGGACCTGCAGCATTGATGTCAATAGTTAAAAAGGGCTGGCTAGAGCCAGCGTACTAAGATGTAGAATAGTGCCTTCTGGGAGAGTTTTCTTAACCAAAGGTTTGTTGATTTGAGACTGGCTCATGACTGACAACAATTAACAACACTGTGAAAAGTTCTGAAATTTAATGGCATATGAAACAACCACAATTAGCCCCAGATATTTAGTGCCGATGTCCAGACATAGCTCGGTACTGAATATTCAGGGTTAATTTAGCTAGCGATTGCCAGCATTAAAAAAAAGCACTGCCACCAGCCAAATATCATCTGGTTAGAGCCTTTCTTATCCACCTATCAAATATCTGTGAAGGACAATAATAAATACATAATAATAATAATAATAATAATAATAAATACATAAAATCATATATAATAAAACATAAAAATCATCATACAATGGTGATTGTCAAATAAAACAAAATACAATACAAAAACTAAACTCACATCACAGCAGCAATTATCAACAGGTAAAATCAAAACAAAATACAAAAACAGATGTCTGCCAACTAAGGTCCAACTGCAGCTAAACACATCTTTAAAATAGATAGTATCTTCTTACAGGTCCATCCAGCTGAGCATCACACTCAGACCCATACATTGGTCTACTATAAAAAAAACAAGCCTATGAAAACAACAAAGCCTTTAATTGCTTTTTAAGATGGATGCATCTGTCAGGAGCCTGAATTGATTGAGTAGTTTATTCCACTCAAGCAGGGTAGCTATTGGGCACGAACAACTTCTGGTTACTGAAAAGTGTATTTTCCGAATAGGAGGTATATAAAAAACATTGCGTACACTCTGAACAAAGTGCTGAAGTGGGTCGATAAATGCTTTAGTACAGAGGTTAGGCAAAATAGGGCATCATTTTGTAAGGTTTTATGACCAAAAAGTAAATTCTTAAATGTATACCTATAAAAAATGGGTAGCCAATGTATGGAACAAAGATAAAGTGTAACATGCTCAAACTGTGAGGCCCCCATGAGCTGCCTGACTGCAGAAGTTTGGACAATGTGCAAAGCCCTGATTCTAGCCTTATATTGAACTTGTATTTATTTTCTATATTGCAAACTACTTAAGAAACACAGAGGAAGTGATAGTTTCTCAGAGCCAGTGATATGTCCTGGTGAGGAATAAACTTTCCTTCCTCTCTTTTCCCTTTTGTCTGAGTTCAGTTTGTCTTTTGGTCTCTGTCTGACTTTTCCTCCTGAGAGTAGCATAAGCCACAAAGCATTACAGAAGGCAGAATATAAATGTTATAGACAGATAAGCTGATAAAAAAGGGCTGTCACAGATGATAATTTTCTTGCATTCTTTTGGTAATCCTTAAAGGGGTAAATCTATCAGACACTGCCTAGTTTAAGGCGGTAACAACATATGTAAATGTCATTATTTCAGCTATTACAAATGTAAGTACTTAGATGCATAAATGACTTCTTATATAATACCAACTCGTGTAAATGTACATGCATATTTTGCAAGGCAACTACTTTTTTGTTTTTTTTGTTACATTTGTACCCCATGCTTTCCCACTCATGGCAGGTTCAATGTGGTTTACATGGGGCAATGGAGGGTTAAGTGACTTGCCCAGAGTCACAAGGAGCTGCCTGTGCCTGAAGTGGGAATTGAACTCAGTTCCTCAGGACCAAAGTCCATCACCCTAACCACTAGGCCACTCCTCCACTCCACTGACACTGAGCATAAGCAAGGGGGGAGTTTAGGCGGAGCTTAGGCAGGGTGTACAAGTGAACATGGACATTATCCCCCTAATTCTATAAAAAATGCAAATTGGCTTGTTCAATTAAATTGCATGCACAATTTGTGGATACTTTTACAGAATTAGAGGATAATTGACTTACGCACACCGATTATAGAATAGTGTCAAGCAGTTACGCATGCAACTTTTGCTTTTTGGCAACAACCACACACTCAGATGCTAGTACTCTATAACATATGTGCTCTATTGGTGCCTATCTGTAGGCTTCAGTTTCTTGAATTGCCTTTTAAGTTAGGGACCCTTTACATAAGGGTGTAAAGCTCTTAATACTCGGTTAACATGCCTGTTTCCGTATGTTTACACTAGTTGGTATTATATAAGAAGTCATTTATGTAAGTACTTACATTTGTAATAGCTGAAATACTGACATTTACATATGTTGTTACCGCCTTAAAAGTAGGCAGTGTCTGATAGATTTACCCCTTTAAGGATTACCAAAAAGAATGCAAGAAAATTAGCTAACAAAGAGCCTCATTAAGGGGTTTTGTGGTAGTCCGTTACTGCATGTTAAACTGCAAGTAAATTGTTTAGAATTTGTCTGTCAGTTGGTGGGATGTGGGTTGAGAGTGGGCTTGGAAAGCGTTTCGCAGTTAATGTGCTGCACTTGCCCCCAGATTTTATATAGCATGCCTAGATTTACTTGTGGTTCTGCAAATAAATCTAAGCATATTCTATAACTACGCGAGTAGATTAATTGTTATAACAAGCTGTTAAGTGTTGTTAACAGCTCTTAACAAGCAATAATGAGCACTAACTGACAAAAACTAGAATTTATGCACGTACATTGCTAAGCGTATTTCTGTAATGTACTGGTCCTATATTCTAATGTGTGCAGGCAAAAAGGGGTGTGTTTAGGGGGCGTGGAAATGGGCGTTTCATGGGCATTCTAAATTCTACATGTGTTGTTATAAAATATGGGCCAGTGTGCATAAATCTACATGCAGGGATTTACACTGGCTTTTCATTGGCGTGAATGGACGCACATAGATTTACACGCATGAACTATGCCTAAGCATATTCTAAATACTGCGCGTAGTATTTAGAATATGCTTAGGCGGAATTGCCTAATGCATATTAATTTAGGTACCATATATAGAATTGGGACCTTATCATGTACTAACTGCTTAATGCACAGTTAATGAGAGACCATATACCACCTTCTAAATAGGAAATGGAAATTACTTCCTTGTTAACTGGGAGCAGGTATTGTGCATTAATCCAAAGGTTAATGCATGACCTGCCATAAGAAATAGTGGAAATGCCTCCTCTTGATGCAGTGTTAGTTTTGGGCTTACCACATGTTAAAATCCTGCATTATATGTATTTATTTCTGCATTTGTTATATCATCAAATCACTCTAAGACATCAAGGCAGTTCACAAACCAAACAGATGAGGGAATGAAAACTATCACAACAATAAATATCCAGAAACACTTAAAATCAAAATATAAACCAGTGAAACATGGGGGGGGGGGGGGGGGAATAAATGAAAATCAAAAAAGAGGAGACGAGGACAGGCCAACAAAGAAAACTACTCAATGGAACTGAATGCCTTTTTGAAAAGCTGGATCTTGAGTGCTGTTTTGAATTTAGAATACAGAGATAGAAAGAAAGAACATGATGATCGAGGAAGACTGGTCCAGAGAGAAGAGGCTACAGAGCAAAAAGCCATATCCTGAGGACTCTCAAGCCAGATTCAAGAAGCGGGGGGGGGGGGGGGGGGTGATCAAGAACAAATTTGAATTGGCTGATCTAAGGGACCAAGTTGGGTGGTAGGGTGCTATTAGAGTAGCTAATCACAAAGGAACACCAGTGTAAGAGGCCTAATGTGCAAACAGTATAATTTTGAAATGGATCCTGAAGGCAATTGGGAGCCAATGCTGTTCATAGAGGTGACATGGTCATATTTTTTTAGCCTCATAGAGAAGCTTTACAGCCATATTCTGAAGAAGTTGAAGGTGACAAAGGTGGTATGAAGATAGGTTGATCAGGAGGGAGTTGCAGTAGTCTAATCGATTCAAATCCAAGGCATTAATAAGAGTACAGAGGGCTCTATCATCTAGACAGGGCCTTAAAGAACAGATTTTTCTAAGTGCATAAAAAGATTTCTGGACAATCTTGGAGATCCTGATAATGAGCTCTCCTTTTCCCGTTATAATAATGCTCAAAGATTAGATGGATTCCTTCATGGGCATCGACACCCCATTCAGTAGAGGATAAAAAGGAGGCAGAGTATGGTGTCTGGAGAACCAAACAGCCCCACATTTATGTGGGTTAAGGAATAGCATGTGCTCTTTAAACCAGGTGGAAATTGAAGCAAGACTGTTGATGAGAGAATATTAAAAAGATTGATTCCAAGAATTATGAGCCACCAAACCTTAATGCATTTTTGTAGAAGGGCTCCTAAGAGATTATTCAAATTTACTTTGTATTTGTTTTCCTGGTTTACAGTGCTGACAGTTATAAACTCCTGTCATTCTGTGGCACTCTATTGCCCCAAAATACTGAATTAGAAGTGCAGAGGGAGGAACAGCATCCACTGACAAGATATACATTGATGTGATTTCCTTTATACACTAGTTTCATAGAATCCATACTATGACAACTGTTTCAACACTGCTGCACTGCATAATTATTAAGACAAGCCTTGACTGGTTCTAGTGAATTCAGTGTAACTATAGAAGATTACTTTGGCAACCCTTGAAAAATCCACATGGAACCACAAATTACTGGTTGCTTAAAATTGCTGATACTATAAATAGACTAAAGACACAAGGAAATGTTTCTGTTTAATTGTAATATATGTAAGGCCCCACTGCAAAATTTACTAAGGAGTATGTTTCTGCAGAAGGGACATGCTAGGCACAGTGGGTCAGAGGAATGCGCTGAAGAATTTTTGAGCAGGAGATGACATCATTCTACTTCTGGTCTCTATATTTATTTATTTAGCGCCAAGTAAAGTAGGATATCTATTGGGTACATGCAGTGCTTTTGAGTGAGTAGTTTGCATGTTTTTCTCTCTATTTCACCCAGAAGCTGTAAGGAGAGTAAATCAAAAATCCATCTCTGTTCACATTGTTGCAAAAGACAGCGATGATCTCCTCGAGCCTTAGCATCAATCTGATCAAACGCAAAGCATTGAAGATTTTCAAAAGTATCAGCATATTCAATGCAGTGTTCAACTAAAGGAGCTTCATGGTTCACACAGTGCAAAACACTCCGATGCTCCATGATATGAATTTTCTTTTCTTTTGGCAAGGACAAATAATACAGTAAACTACAATGCTGGACTCCCAAGTAGTAAAGTGTCATAACATATAAATCGTATCATCCACAGGATTAGTAAAACTTGACAAGGTAAGAGTGATGCTGCAAATAGAACAATGTGAGCATGAGAAATGTCCAGCTGGAGAAGATAGAGTATCACTACTGTCTTTTAGTTTCTTCCTCTTTAGATATACTATTCTTAGATTTAAGTCAGCAAATGCAGGAAGTGTAGACAATCCCTTCTCCCTTACCCAACCCAATGAGATTCCCCCAGCAAAAAATGAAACACATGGTGGTCTAGTGGGCTCCACCAGCAATCCGATCTGAACCCTCACTCCAAACCTAACCCTAACATATAAAAATTCCAGGTAGTCTAATGGGCCCCTTCCCTCTCTTCCTCCTTCTCCTCTCCATGGCTAGATCCCCTGTCCCCAATTTGTAAAAGAAAAAATCCCTGATGCCTAGCAACTTCCCCCCAACATTTCTTTGAGCCTAAGTTAGTCTCTATACCCCATCACGTTGTCCCTGATCCCTGGATGCAAATCAGCTTGGAGTTCCCACTCCTAAACTAATTCACTATAAATCTACACACCAATCAGCTTTTTTTTCATTTAGCCACAACACTTTGCAATAACCTGCCCGGGAACATTTGATGTGAGGAATGTTTTGTTAAATTCAACCCTACCATCTTACCCAAGACTCTCCTGAAATCTTAATTTTTTTTTTTCAGCAGGCCTTTAGCTGAGACATGTGCTGGCCTGGAGTCAACTCCTAACCTCTGACTGTTTTATTGTTTTATTATATGTCTTTGAATGATTGTGTATCTTCTGTCCTATAATGGATGGCGTTCCTTTCCTTAGTGTGTTATTTTTGTGTTTAGATTTTATTGGGTGAGCCAAGATGGCTGCTGACATGAAATAGGGCTCTGTGGATTTCGCCTCTAAAATCATTTCTTCTGCCGTTTACTGCTTTGAGATGCCTAAGAGACGGGGAAGAGCGAGGAATCCCCCACTGACCCCGATGCTGACTCTTTTGGCTTTGGGGCAGCAATCCATGGAGCAGTTTGTCACACCTCCTCAACCACATCTGGGTGTTCCCGCTGCGGTAGGCAGAGCAGATACTGCCACGCTGCTGGGTAGCGATGTTTTGCTGAGCCCAGTTTCTCCACCCCTGCAGCCTGCTCTTCGAATCTCAACTGGGAGCCAGTTGCAGGAGAGGCCTGGAGTGATGGTCTCAACCTCAGGGGAGACTTTCGGTTGAGTGGCTGTGCTTTGTGGAACTGAGCTGAAGCCTCAAGGATTAGGAGGAACTGGTGATCATCCTGAATCAGGAGTTGGAGGTGTTGGTGAGGCTTCTTTGTCATCACTTGTTATTCCTCCTTTGCTCAAGCCTTCAGTGGTAACCTTAGAAGGTT
This sequence comes from Microcaecilia unicolor, assembly GCF_901765095.1. Lineage (NCBI taxonomy): Eukaryota > Metazoa > Chordata > Amphibia > Gymnophiona > Siphonopidae > Microcaecilia > Microcaecilia unicolor. The sequence goes on along the minus strand of NC_044037.1, from coordinate 82,953,248 downwards.
TTTGGAAGGCAGTGGAATCTATAAACAAGCTCTGTGGAATTTTTGCACAGTTTGCTTCTCAATCTTTGGCCAGATCCCAGATGACTGAGTCTGAAATTAACAATCTGAAGGAAACGGTCATGAATTTGGATCACGAAGTAAAATCTATTAAAAGCACCCAGTCTTCTCTAGTGGTGGACAAGATGGCTATCCCCAGAGAATGTGGAAGGATTCAATACCTATCCTGCAGGATACAATTGTATTGGAACTATTTTCGTATTTCTGTGAGTGTTGAAGAAACATATGTTTCGTAAAACATTTTGGAATACTATTACTGGACATGAGTGTCTCCTTTAACTCATAGTGTACCCTGGGTCTTGATTTCTTTCCCCTCATCAGAGAATCCTCATCTAGATGTTGCACGGAGCTTCCAAAACAGAGATCTGGATTCCAGTGAGCCCTCTAGATACAATGCACCCTCCGGAGGAATGCTACACAATTTAATGCAGTAATTCTGAAACATAACTGCGGTTACCTTGCAGGACACTTACCCACAGAGTATTTCTAATGGTCAGAGTAACAGATATTAGTTTATCCAAGGATCAATAGAGAAGACATAATGTTCATCTTTTTATTACTGTCCAATTATAGTTGAGTAAACAGAAACAAGGCACACAAAAATAGTAACTCGCCCAAGGTTACATAGAGACTGGAAGCAGAATAGAGATTAGAACTGAGACAAACTGAGATGATATGCCTAAAGATGCACAGAATAAAGGGTATAAGGAATTTGAACTTGCTGTTCAGGATTTCCATTGCTTTGAAGTTGGATGCATTTAAAGCGGTGTTTCTGACCTTGGTATGTGGAGCACCCCCTAGCAAGTCTGCTTCTCAGGATATCCACAAAGAATATGTATGAGATAGATTTGTATACAATGGAAATACTACCTGCAAATCTATCTTATGAATATGCATTGTAGATATCCTGAAAAGCAAGCTGGCTAAGGGCAGCTCCGTGACCAGCTCAAGAAGTAATGCTTTAAGCACCAGACCACATTTCTTGAAAATTCAATTAAAAACATGAACCAGGAATTCTAGCTGAAGTAGTTACAACTAACATGGATTTAACACCATCATATTTTGTACAGTTTGAGTGCAGAGGAGTATTTCTAAAATTAGCATTTACTGTGGAGAAGGCTGAGAGGAATGAAATTGAAAAAAAGAGGTGCTTTTATAATAAACAATCATTTACACCAAAGTCAGCTAGTGGAAATAAGCATGCTGGAAAAGGTTAAGAGGACATAAAAGTCTTATGGAATAAATTGTAACATTTTCAAAGCACTTAGACATACAAAGTACCATAGGTTACTATGGTACTTTGTATGTCTAAGTGCTTTGAAAATGAGCCCCTATATAACCTGCTAATTGGAAGAGAAAGGAGAAGCCTGACAAAGCTCAAATATATACAGTTGCCTTATCCAGCGGCAAAGCTTTTAACAGCTGTCCATCTGCTGGTTTCAGCTATTTGAAAAGAACAGTCATAGGGGCTTATAACAATCTGCTGCTTTTTTAGCAATGCTGAACCTGCTGTAACACAGTACATAAGAACGTAAGAATAGCCATACTGGGTCAAACCAGTGGTCCATCTAGCCCAGTATCCTGTCTCCAACAGTGGCCAATCCAGGTCACAAGTACCTGGCAGAAACCCAAACAGTGACAACATTCCATGCTACCAATTCCAGGGCAAGCAGTAGCTTCCCCACATCTATCTCAATAGCAGACTATGGGCTTTTTCTCCAGGAACTTGTCCAAACCTTTTAAAAACCCAGATATGCTAACCACTGTTATTACATCCTCCAGCAAAGTAGCTGACATGATTTAAAAGGGCCATCATGCCTATAAAAATCCTTATGCTCTCCTGTATCCAAAAACTCTGGTAGTTAATGGGGTCCACCTGCACTCTCATCATACCATGTAAAAGAAATCATAAACCTCCTGAAGCTTTGCTGCCCAGGTTAGAAAATTTGTTCTCTGTTTTAAAATAGCCTCCCCATTCCAACCTTCCCCTATTTCCCTCCCCATGAATCTTCTTCTTACATGCACACCTGCAAGTTAGAGCAAATGACTAGGCCCAGCTCAGTAGCGTAGCTAGGTGGGGCGCCAGGGGAGCGACCGCTCCCCCATAAGGAGTACTGGGATGAAGAGCTACACTCCTTCCAGAATATATTTGGATGGGAAAGCTGTCCTTTTCCCCTCTGAAGTCATCAATGAAGGGACAGCGCCTACCTGTAATACACTTGCCTAGATCTTCCTTTGCCCCCTCACTTCTGGGCTTATAGGCACTTCTGTTGTCTTCTTCCCTGGTTGACTGCTGTAACAATTTACAGAAAGCTGAGCATGGAGCTCAAACCTGGTTTGTGGTCACAGGCCGTACCCTACCCCCTCCTCTGTATGGGTTTCCTGTTATCACAGAAACCTGTGCAAGGGTCAGGGTTCTGCTGTGATCATGCGCCAGCAACAAGGCCCTGAATTCAGTTTTCTACAAATTGTTAGAACTGCTGCTAGTGTTGATGCAGCCAGCCATGGGATATGACAGCAGCTATACAGCACGGCTTGATGGAGGCATGGCAGCAAGTAGCAGCACACCAACACCTGTCAGAATTTTGCAGTGGAGACAGTTGCCTGCAATGAACCAGGCTGAACCCTTTGTGTGTTCTTTAATTGTTTTATAACATTGAAATATACCATGTTGTATGTCTACCTGGCACCCATTTCATTTAGTTTACTAACAAGGACAGAGAAACAGTTCAGTTTCCTAGAGAGATGCAGATCTGCCTGTGGCCAATTTAATTTCATGTGATTCTTGAATTTCTGTTATGTCCCTTCTCCTCTATCTCTTCTATATTTGACTTTGTTGGTTTCCTGTCTAGTAGTGTGTGCTGTCATTGCATTCCCAGGTGAATTACTGAGATACACTTGTGCATACTGTCCTCCTGGGTAGAGGACAAGATCCCATCGTCCTTTAACCGGGAGCTGTCTCAGTGAGAAGTTTTAGCTTTTCTCGTATTCAGAGGTGATCCCAGGGCTTACTTTAAACAGTGGTTATCAGAGATCGAGTAGTGACTCTCAAGCTCATTTTCAAAGCACTTAGCCTCCCAAAGTTCCATAGAAACCTACCTATAGTGCTGTGGTCACTTTTATAGTCTGACTCCACTTGGCTCCTTGGATAAAGTTGAGTTGAGTGATGCCTATACTCTTGCTCTGTTTTGTGGTACTAGTTAAGACTCTCAAGACCAGCATACGAGTATAGGTATTGCACTAAAATATACTTACATAATGATTTACCGAACTAGTAGAATAGCATGTTCCCACTGTAATTTTCCAAATGTTGTCCAAATGATAAGTAGTAGTAGTAGTAGTAGTCGCAGTAGTAGTATGTTTCCAGCCATGTTGAGGCAACATGGTAACCCCCCATCCAGAGGCTATTGTACTTTAAAGGGACTGGTAATTGTAAAATAATTACCCAACATGTAAAACAATTACCCAACTTGTAAAATAATTACCCAACCCCTGATGGTTCATGGGCTCCCCTAGCTCCCTAATGGCAAAATTAAACCATCAAAATGCCCAAGACCTCCTGCTCTATTCTAAAAAGTAAGAATCTTTGAAACTGACCAACAATCCCTGCCCCATACATACCCACACCTTTGAGGTCAAGTAGAGGTCAGGAGCAATTTTCACTCAATCCTGCCCTGACAGGGCTATTCTCTTTTTAAGTTTCATTTATGCAATTAAAACAATTATACAAGACATACGTGATAAACAGAGGCATTCAATACATTTGATTGTGTTATGTAAGTGGGAATTTACAGAGCTTAGGCAGAATTTTAGCAGTTACTTATATATGTGACATATGTGCAAATGCCAATATTCTAAACATTTACACGTGTAAGGAGCATATAAATGTTAGCACTTATGTTATAGAATAGATTTGCCCCCTAAACACATTGCAATTTAGAGGGGTATTTTCGATATGATATGTTTTGCTAAAAATGTCCAAAATTCAAGTGAGGAATATAGCCATGCTCAAAACAGAAAGAAAACCCCATCTTTGTTTCTTTTTTTTTTTTTTTCTTAAAAAAATTGCATGATCTAAGGCCTGACAGTTAAATTGTAATGCAAAAAAGTGCATAGTGATGCACTGGGATGCAGAAATCCAAAGGAGACATATGAAATAGGGGATGAGAGACTGACAAGTATGGTTCAGGAAAGAGACCTTGGAGTGATAGTATCTGAGGATCTGAAGGCAGTGAAACAATATGGTCAGAAGGATGCTGTGCTACATAGAGAGGGTTATAACCAGCAGAAGAAAAGAGGTGTTAATGCCCTTATACATGTCATTGGTGAAGCCCTATTTGGACTATTGTGTTCAGTTCTGGAGGTCGTGTCTAGCTAAAGACATAAAACGATGTGAAGCACTCCAGAGAAAAGTGACAAAAGTGGTATGGAGTTTGAACTTGAGAACCTGAATATGTATACCTTAGAGGTGACAAGAGATAGGGGAGATATGATACAGATGTTTAAATACTTGAAAGATATCAATATTCATACAAATCTTTTCCAGAGATGGGGAAATGGTAGAACTAGAGGACAGAGATTGAGATTACAGGATGGTAGATTTAGGAGTAATATCAGGAAGTACTTTTTTCACGGAGAGGGTGGTAAATGCCCAGGGGAGGTGGTAGAGACAAAAATGGGGATGGAATTCAAAAATGCGTGGGATAAACACAAAGGATCCTTAAATGGTAAAATGGTGGAATCAAAACAAAAACTAGGTGCTTAGACAGCAATTCCAGTAGTAAGGCCAGTACTGGGTGGACTTCTATGGTCTGTGTCCCAAATATAGCAAAACAGGACTTTTTCTGTCTGTGTCCTGATTATGGATGGGCAGGAGTGGGTTTTGACAGCAACTCTAGTGATTGGGAAATAAGACCAGTGCTGGGTAGATATCTAAGGTCTGTGACCCGAAGATAGCAGGGACAGACAGAAAAAGTTTATATTTTGTCTGTGCTAGGACCGCTGCTTTTTAATATATTTATAAATGATTTAGAGATGGGAGTAACTAGCGAGGTAATTAAATTTGCTGATGACAAAAAGTTATTCAAAGTCGTTAACTTGCGACAGGATTGTGAAAAATTATAGAAGGACCTTACGAGACTGGGAGACTGGGCGGCTAGATGGCAGATGACGTTTAATGTGAGCAAGTGCAAGGTGATGCATGTGGGAAAAAATAACCCGAATTATAGCTACGTCATGCAAGGTTCCACGTTAGGAGTTACGGACCAAGAAAGGGAACTGGGTGTCGTCGTCGATAATACACTGAAACCTTCTGCTCAGTGTGCTGCTGTGGCTCGGAAAGCCAATAGAATGTTGGGTATTATTAGGAAAGGTATGGAAAACAGGTGTGAGGATGTTATAATGCTGTTATATCGCTCCATGTTGCGACCGCACCTTGAGTATTGTGTTCAATTCTGGTCGCCGCATCTCAAGAAAGATATAGTGGAGTTGGAAAAGGTGCAGCGAATGGCAACTAAAATGATAGCGGGGATGGGACGACTTCCCTATGAAGAAAGACTAAGGAGGCTAGGGCTTTTCAGCTTGGAGAAGAGATGGCTGAGGGGAGACATGATAGAGGTATATAAAATAATGAGTGGAGTGGAACAGGTGGATGTGAAGCGTCTGTTCACGCTTTCTAAAAATACTAGGACTAGGGGGCATGCAATGAAACTACAGTGTAGTAAATTTAAAACAAATCGGAGAAACGTTTTCTTCACCTAACGCGTAATTAAACTCTGGAATTCGTTGCCACAGAGCGTGGTGAAGGCGGTTAGCTTGGCAGAGTTTAAAAAGGGGTTAGACGGTTTCCTAAAGGACAAGTCCATAAACTGCTACTACATGGACTTGGGAAAAATACACAATTCCAGAAATAACATGTATAGAATGTTTGTACGTTTGGGAAGCTTGCCAGGTGCCCTTGGCCTGGATTGGCCGCTGTCGTGGACAGGATGCTGGGCTCAATGAACCCTTGGTCTTTTCCCAGTGTGGCATTACTTATGTCCTTATGTGTCACATTCACTTAAGGATTGATAGTGAGTAAAATGTTCTAGTTTTTGAAAATCCGTTCTCATGTTTTGTAATCACTCTGTAATGTCCACTCTTTTGGATATATGTGTCATTCACAAAAAGAAAAACCTTTCCAAAATATAGGATTAGAAGCTGCTGTAAAGTTTTGGAACTCTGAGATCTTTATAGAGCGAGTAGTGATTTATTTATATTATATTTGTACCCTGTGCTTTCCCACTCATGGCAGGCTCAATGTGGCTTACATATTATATACAGGTACTTATTTTTACCTGGGGCAATAGAGGGTTAAGTGACTTGCCCAGAGTCACAAGGAGCTGCCTGTGCCTGCAGTGGGAATCAAACCCAGTTCCCCAGGACCAAAGTCCACCACTCTAACCACTAGGCCACTCCTAATATAGACATCAAGCTTGGAGCTTGGAATTCCAAAACTTAACGGCAGCTTCTAATCCTATATTTTGGGCCAAGACTGCCCATAATTAAGTGGTGTGCGTAGCCACCGGAAGTTTTTCTTTTGTCACCCGAGTCCTTTTGAAATTTTAATCACAGTCAACTCCTGATGAAGGCCGTTTAGCCAAAACATGGCTTGTGTTGAGTGAGTTTGACTGGGTCTGCGTTATTACACCTGTGTTTGGTCAAGACTGAACATACAGCAATCAAAACATACACCATTTTTCACCATCTTGGATCATCTTGGTGCTTTATTCCTTCCACTTCTGAGGTTTGCTTACGTTGTTGTGTGGGAGTATTGGTTTTCTCTTTGTTTCTTGACACAAGCATGCTTGTGGCCCTGTGCTAAATGCAGAAGAAGGAGGAACACAGCGAAGGGAAGGCTAGAGACGTCGGGAGCGCCGCCTCCTTCACTGACGCTGCGCTGCTGGACTGCCACGGAGGTAAATTTAAAAAGAAAAAAAAAGAAAAGGGATGTTGGGGGGGGGGGGAGAAGAGGGCGGGCAGTTGAACAATGGGAGCAGGAGGGCGAGCGAGGTGAGCATGGTGCGGCGGCACCCCCCAGAGGGTGGCGCCCCCCTGCCATGCTTACCCCGCTTACCGTGTTGGCACGGCCCTGCCTATTCTCAAATGAAAGTAAGTGTAGCAGGGCAAATGTGCAATGTGGTGAACCTTTTTCTTTCCCATTTTCCTGTACAGGTGTCCAGTATGCACTGCTGAAATCTATAGAGGGAGGAAGAAAGAAATAGGACCATTTGGTGAGATGCTTTTTTTTTTCAGCTGAATTCCGCCTGCTCAAAAGTTTGTTCCAATCTGTTCAGAAATGTTTCTCCATGATTTACCTGCTCATTTTAAAACCACCGCTGATGATGTTATAAATTTCTTGACTCCCTGGAGGAAGCCAAGCTATCCCTCCTGAATCTCATTTCATTGTCCTCTTGACTTGACTTTCTGCTCATTCTGCTTATCAAGCACAAATGCAAACCTGCTACCTGTATATTGTTATGAAAAATTATGACTGCAGATAGTACAATATGTTCTCATTTGGAAGAGGTTATTTCTCATGCAGACTAGATGCCAGGGGTATTATTTTTAGAAATTTGTACAATAATTAGCAGTCAAAATTTCATAGAAAAGACCACTTTGTGGCATTAAATACAGGTGGCATTTGGATACGCTCAAGTAGTTTTGAATATGTTAGACGTCAAAATTGTCCACATTTTATCAGGTGAAGTGGTTTGGAATCTCATTAGGTGGGCCTTTTACAAAGGCGTGCTAGCATTTTCAGCACGTGCTAAAAATAAGTGTGTGCTAAATGCTAGAGATGCCTATATATTCCTATGGTCGCCTCTAGCATTTAGCGCATGTGAAAAACACTACCGTGCCTTTGTAAAAGACTGCTTAGGTGTCTAGTTCAATAGCAAGATAGTTTTTTTTAACTGGACAGCTAATAGTCTAATGTCTAATAGTATGAAAATTAGACTCTTCTGCTTATGGGACAAAATCTATATATCACGCCTTAAAAATCGGCACAGAAAAAGCGTTATTCTATAAGCCATGCTTAAAGTTAGACACAGGTTATAGAACAGCGCCTATGCCCAGGAATTGAGCCTAACTTTAGGTGTGGCCATTTGCACCAACTGAAACACGGTGCAAATGTACATGCCTAAATTAGAAACGTACATTTGCACCATGCTTCAGTTGGTGCAAATGGCCACACCTAAAGTTAGGCACAATTCCTGGGCATAGGCGCTGTTCTATACATGTCTAAATTAGAAACATATCCTCCCTCATCCTATAACAATGTATGTAAATGTTTGGAAGGCCCCTGTTCCACCCATGACCCTTCCATTTTCACACCCCTTTTTACTTGTGCATACAATTTAGGCGTGAATCCCTCATCTAAATTTACACGCATAAATCCCAATTAAATCTAGCACGGCTTGGTAAAAGGGGGGGGGGGGGTAAGTTGCATGTACACATCCATAATATGACAAGATTAGCACATGTAACTTAAGTTGCACTATATAGAATCCGAGGATATATGTGCAAGAGAATTTGCTTTCTCAAGTGTGCTGGCAAGCGTTAAAGCTTTCTTAAAATACATTTATTAGGTGGATCTTTTGCTGTCTGTTCTTTGTTTTTCCTCAGAAGATTTATTCTGCTGAAAGTTGAAATTATATTTCCTATGACCTCAGAGGCACATTTAAGATTGCACTGGCACATGGTCTTCTTTTTCAGGCTTCCTCTTGCCTTTTTGTCAAGGTGGAAAGATTTAATACCAATTCAAGAAAATATATGACATAAGATAGACAGGTGGTGTTTTTGATGGGAAGGCTCCTCTTTTAGTATATTTTCTTCAGATATTCATCTGGCTAAAGTTCTGTCACTCCTTGTAAAAGATATTTTTTGATGTGCATCGATGGCAAGCACTCACCTATCAAAGAAGAGAAAAATGCTCTCTCTCTTTAGAACAAATCACAAACAACACATTTTTAGTTAGAAGGATCTTTAAAAAATGTCGGATCTTCAGAAGGTAACATTGAACTCATGCACAGTCAATCTTAGGCACATACATTCCTTTATAGAATAAGCTCCTATCAAGCATCCTGTAATAGACTTGCTCTTCACGTGTCTACAAAATTAATCTAGGCATTCCCCTATCTATAAGCTACTTGAATCAAGTTGGATACTCTATTCCAAGACAAAAGATTTTTTTCTAGTTTGCCTAGTTTTTGTTCAAATGCTTGTTCACATTTTAGATGTCTAATTTTAGGAGCCTATATACTAGGGATATACACGGAAAATGTCAAAGATATTTCTCGCATCGTTTCATGTCATTTTGAACCCATAAAAGGAAACCGTCCCCTCCAAATGTCAAGCTTTTCCTGTATTTTTTCTGCATCATATTGTGCAATTTTCAGAAAAAGTTTGCATTCATTTCAAAGAGTGCACACTAGTGGAAAATAATGCACACATATGTGCACTATTGAACAATTGTAATTTTTCTTAGGAGATTTTAAAGCAAGGACCTTGTATTACTTACAAAAGACAAAGAAATTTGGCAAGTCATGCAGTACATTCAGACATGTTATTGGAAGTTGACACTACACAGTGTACAGGGCATCATGGACCATGTGGACATTGTATGTTTGTGACAACTCTTTAAGTTGTGGACAATGAACCAATCCCATTACCAGAAAAATGGATAAATTACATTCTATGACTTTATGTACCTCAGATTTTGTAGTATGTGACATCATATGTCCGTGTTTGAAGACTTATGTTGGATGTACGACACGTATGGTAAAATTAAGACTACAGGAAAACCGTAGTCGATTGCACACTCACTCATTGACAACATCTATGGTTCCACACTGTACTATGTTGAATCATGCTTTTGCTGACCTTAAATGGTTTGTCATTGAAAAGATTAGGGATTCTTATGGAGGTGACAGAAAAACACACCTCCAATTGTATGAACAGTTTTAGATATTTGAAATGCTTACAACAAAACCTCTGGGTATGAATGACTGTATAGAGTGGAACACAATTTTGTGAATCGGTTTTTAATAAAGTTGTTTTATGATGTCATTTCTTCCTCTGCAGATAACATGGGTCAGCATCCTCCAGTGCTAGTTGCCATTTTGAGCTAAAAGGTTTACATGCAGTTTGGCCCCACAGATGCCCGCAGTTGGGGTTGCTGAGCAAGGAACAGGTTTCCTAAACAGGACTCCTGAAGTGACAATTGGGCGGAGTGACTCAAAATACTCAGCAATTAAGATAAATGACAGTTGCTACATTGAAATGTTGAAACGTAAGGACTAATTGTAACAGTCTGCAACAATTTTTATGCTCAGCCATTATTTGCAAGTCATACTGACATGTTGATTGACTCATATTTAAACTAGATTGAATGAAAGTGAGACATTTTGTAAAAAAATTTTTATAAACACAAATAGCACTTATCACATTTCATATGCACAATGGGAGACCCAATGATAGTGTGTGACTGGGCACGAAAACCTAACATTAGAGACTATGGGCCCTGTTTACTAAGCAGCGTTATAGGCGCGTTAATGTTTTTAACGTGCATTAACCATGTACTCAACCAGTGGAGAGCAAGATGGTGGGTTCAGTCAAGAAGAGAACACTAGTAAAGAGCAAACAGATGGATTTCAGGTACTGAGGGAAATCTTTATTAGATAGGAGAATGCTTACAGGCAGCCCTAGCATCCAAGAGGTAACCAAGAGGACTCCAAGGAAGGAAAAAAGGGATTGCAAGTTCACTAATTTACTGTTCAGTTTGCATCATACATTCTAACCTACAGAAATGTACACAGTGCCAAATGATTCAAGTTGCAACACCAACTACCCTGGAGTAATGCCTGTTTATTGGCACAAAGATACTTGAGATATCAGTCTATAACTTGTGCCTGGAAGATTAATCCTTCCCTCTACAAAATTAGATTTTGATAAAGTGACTGAGGTCTCAACCTCAGGTTTCAAGGGTGAACCCCTTACTCTGAGGATATGCTGGGGAAGGGGCTACAAGCACTTTGCTCTGGGTATGTTTAAGTTGGGGAAGGAAACCAGCATGTGTATGTCCTCTATCGAACCCTATATATACACCTCACACAAATTCAATAAATGGTACATTTAGGCACCGGGATGATGCATGCTGAGCATTAATTCTATAAATACAGTGATACCTCAGTTTTTGTCGATAATCCATCCGAAAACAAGCGGCAAAATCCGAAACCGACGAAAACCGAGGCAATCATCAGGGGAAGGCTCAAACCCTTCAAAATCTCTCTCATGCACACATCCTGGGCAAAAACAACGCCACACTGAGCAGGAGAACGCGTGGGTCACCCTTTGTTTTTGCAAAATTAGCAGCGAGGTCACGTGGGCACACCGACGAAATCCAAGACAAATTTTTAGCGAAAAAATCGACGAAAACCGGAACCGACGATAACCAAAGTCAACGAAAACCGAGGTATTATTGTAATAGTAAGTTGTAACTTGCATACATAATTGCCTGACATGCCTCTGATCCACCCATGCCCCATTTGAAGTTCCATGCTCTGGAATATGAGCGCAAAACTAAGGGCAGTTTTGCACTTAAATGCTAATTAGTGTCAAATAGCACCAATTAAAGCCAATTATTAATTAACTTGCACACTTAACGACCCTTATTCTGTAAATTGCAAGTGCAATTTTGCTGACAAAGGACCAGATTCAATAAATAGTGCTCAAGTATAGGCACCCAAAAAAATAGGCACTGTGGGCAGGATTTTTATATACGGAGCTTGAAAAATCCATGTAGAATACATTTCCACCTAAGTGTATTCTATAAGCGGCACCTAGATTTAGGCATGGTATATAGAATATGCTCAGTTGATTTCCCAGCACCTAGAACTATGTGCATCCATTTACACAAAGGAAAATGTGGCGTATATACCGGCATGCAGATTTAGGCGCAGAGGGCCATATTCTATAACAGTACATGTAATTTTTGAAACGCCCGTGACATACCTATTTCCCTGCCTATAATCACGCCCCTTTTTGGTTCTGTGCATTAGAGTTTAGGCATTGTGCACTACAGAATATGCTTTTTCAATTAATGCTCATTACTGCTTGTTAAGTGCTGTTAAAAACACTGATTGGCTTGTTAAGCCAATTAAGCTATGTGTGTTGTTGTGGAATATGCTTGGATATATGCGGTATATAGAATTTGGCGGTACATGCTAATCTAATAAAGGTGTGTACCCTTTATAGAATTTCACTTAGTGCTGATTGCTGTCCCTAACTTTAGGTGCCAGACTTACACCTGCTGAAACCTGGTTTAAATGCTGGCCCATCAGGCATACTGAGGCCGTATTCTATAACAATGCATTCAACTTTTTGGAATGCCCCTGGCCACACCCTCTTTTGAATTACACGCTATTAGAGTTAGACACCATGCTTTATAGAATAGCCTGCAGCCAGATGCACGCACACATTTTAATGAGTGCTAATTAACATCAATAATTTGTTGTTAGCCAATTATTGATCAACCAATTAATTTGAGTATCTCAGCAGCGCACCCAAATTTGGACACTGTATATAGAATCTGGGGGTAAGCATAAAGTTGAGCACCCAACTTTATACGAATGAATTTACCGCCATAAATACACCTAACCTAAGCCTTCCAATCTCAGAAACGTTAAAAATCCTTGGAGTTACTATTGACCGACACCTAACACTCGAACCCCATGCAAACAACACAACCAAAAAGATGTTCTACTGCATGTGGAAACTGAAAAGAATAAGACCATTCTTCACAAGATCCGTCTTCCGCAGCCTAGTACAATCCCTCGTACTCAGCCATCTGGATTACTGCAACTCACTGTACGAAGGCTGCAAACAGCAAATCTTGAGGAAACTTCAAACAGCCCAGAATACAGCAGCCAGACTCATCTTCGGAATACCAAAATATGAAAGTGCAAAACCCTTACGAGAGAAGCTACACTGGCTCCCACTCAAGGAATGCATTACTTTCAAAGTATGCACATTAGTCCACAAAATCATTCACGGCAAAGCCCCAGCCTACATGTCTGAGTTAATCGACTTACCACCCAGAAACGCTAAAAGATCATCCCGAACTTTCCTCAACCTCCATTTCCCTAACTACAAGGGCCTGAAATACAAGACGCTGCACGCATCAACCTTTACTTACATGAGCACGCAGTTCTGGAACAATCTGCCGCGGAACCTGAAAACGATCTACGAACAAACCAACTTCTGTAAATCACTGAAGACACATCTTTTTGATAAAATGTACGGAAAGAACCAAAACACATAAAGCTCACACTCACTGTTCAGTAATACATCAATACATCCACTTATGAATTCTCAACCCTTAATCTCACCACACCCATACCTCTACTCACAGAAAAATGTATACCATATGCTTCATATAGCGCCCCTTAATTTCCCGTTGTCTCCTTCCAATGTCTCAATGTTCTTTTCTATTGATTTATTCCTTAACGATTTTGATTTTGTCTCGTCTAACTCTTCACAATGTAATCCATAACCTGAATTGTAACAAATTGTATTTCCATTACTCATAATGTATTGTAAGCCACACTGAGCCCGCAAAAAGGTGGGAAAATGTGGGATACAAATGCAATAAATAAATAAATATACAGTTAGGGAGATATTGTACGCATCTCACACTTCACACACACATCCTTCAAAGACACCTACACAGACCCCTCTACACTACTACCTTAAAACACACCCACACACTTCCGCAAATGCAATTTCTAAAAAAGAAAATACCTACCACACACAAATAGGCACATTTTCGAAAGAGATGGAGGTCCATCTTTCAACATAAATTGGAACATGGACGTCCATCTCCCAGAGACATCCAAATCGGAATAATCAAAACCCGATTTTGGATGTCTCCAACTGCAGTCCGTCACAAAGACGTCCAAATCTCAGGGGGGCATATCAGAGGCGTGGTGAAGGTGAGACTTGGGCATGCCTAAGACTTGGACATCTTTGAGCCATAATCAAAAAAAGCAGGGATGTCCTAAAGTAAAACTTGAATATTTTCACCTGGATGCATTTTTTTTTACAAATTAGGGCACAAAAAGGTGCCCAAAATGACTAGATGACCACTGGAGGGAATTGGGGATGACCTCCCATTACTCCCCCAGTGGTTACTAACCCCCTTCCACCCTCAAAAAACATCATTAAAAATATTTTGTGCCAGCCTCTATGCCAGCCTCAGATGTCATACTGAGGTCCATGACAGCGCATGCAGGTCCCTGGAGCAGATTTAGTGGGTGCAGTGCACTTCAGACAGGCGGACTCAGGCCCATACCCCCCCTACCTGTTACATTTGTGGAGGAAACAGCCAGCCCTCCAAACCCACCACAAACCCACTGTACCCACATCTAGGTGCTTACCTTCACCTGTAAGGTCTATGGTAGTGGTGTACAGTTGGGGGTAGTGGGTTTTGGGGGGGGGGGGTTGGGGGGCTCAGCACACATGGTAAGAGAACTGTGTACCTGGGAGCAATTTATGAAGTCCACTGCAGTGCCCCCTAGGGTGCCCGGTTGGTGTCCTCACATGTCAGGGGGACCAGTGCACTACTAATGTTGGCTTCTCCCACGTCCAAATGGCTTGCATTTGGATGTTTTAGACATGAACGTCTTTGGTTTCGAAAATCGCCGAAAGTCAAAGTCGTCCATGTCTAAGGACGTCCAAATCCAAGGACATCCTTGGTATTTTCGAAACGAAAGATGGACGTCCATCTTTTTTTGAAAATACGCTTTTCCCCGCCCCCGGATTTGGACATTTTACAAAGACGTCTAAATCTCAACTTGGACGTTTCTTTTGAAAATGCCCCTCAAAGTAACATAGTAAATGACAGCAGATAAAGACAACATAGTTAGCCCCCCGCCCCCACACACACTTTTTCTTTAGGGTTGCTGCTGCCACTCCATGCAGTTAATACCTATGCACGTTATTCCTCCTGCCATATAGGGATCCTTTGAGTTTATCCCACGCCTCTTTGAATGCTGTCATCATTTTTGTCCCTTCCACCTCCCATGGAAGTGCATGGTGTTGCTTTTCACTCTTCTTTCTTACAGCTTCATGTCATGTATTCTAGTTCTGTAGCCATCCCATTTTTTTGGGAAAAGGTTCATTTGTTTATTAATATCTTTCAAGCATTTAAATATCTGTATCATATCTCTCCAGTCCCTCCTGTCCACCAGGGTGTACATACTCAGATCTTGTGCCGTCTGTCTTCAGTTGCAGACACAAGACACAAATCACTTCATGTATACCCCAAACGTCACACACATACCCTCACATACAAACATACACTCACTATATACTCCTGACATATACTACTCTCGAAGGGGCCCTTTTATAAAGTGGAGGTAGGGCTACCTCATGTGTAGCATGCGCCAAATCAACACTACTGCCCACCTGGCAGTAATGTCAAAGTTGGCAAGCGCTGTTTCCCATGGTAGAAACTATTTTTTCTATTTTCTACTGCGGGGAGCATTCCTAGAGGTAATTGTCAACGTGGCCACATTGACACGTGATGCGTGAGTACTGTGTGGGTAGCGTGTGAGCCCTAGGTCAATGAGTGGCAGTAAGGGCTCAGGCAGTAAATAGCCATGTGCTATGCTCAATTCTAGCACACAGCCATTACTGCCCCCATTGAAAGAAGCATTTTTCCCGGTCGTGGTAAAAAGTAGCCCAGCGCCTGCCAAAGACACACGCCCACATTACCGCAGGCCACTTTTTCCCACGGCTTAGTAAAAGGAGCCCAAAATTATTTAGGGAATGTCAACAATAGATGTAAATGGTGAGTATATTTGGTGGTTCACAATCTAATGCCAGCAGTTAAAAATGCATTTGGAAATTTTGTTTCCAATCTTGTTTTAGTTGCAGAAAAAGAAAGAAATGTGAGAATGGCTTCACGATACCCAGTTAAATCTCCTTCAGCGTGTCTCTGAATAATGCAATATACACTTGATAATGGTTTTACAAGCTATACATGAAATGATTGTTATCCTATTTAAAAGAGGCAGGCAGTGTAAGAATTTAGGTATACCCTGTATCATGCGGCAAACAGCTATGCAAACTATCTTTGCAGCAGTGACATTAGGCAGCCTCCTTGTGCTCTAGCAGACATTCCCAGCTCTACTCTGCGGAAAGTACCGCCTTTATTGGTTAATAAGACATTGCTTCGGCATCCCAGAAGTGAGGCCAAGCAAAGACCTGCTCATCTCAGCTGTTTCTGTTCATCTGTCTGTCGCAACTGCATCACAGTTTTTGCCTAGCTCAGTTTGTCCTTCTCTGCACCAACTGCAACCTCTGCAGCTTAACAAAGCTGCATGAGATCTCCCTCTACTGCAACTCATTAAATCTGGGAAGAAATGCTAGTGCCCAGCATCATTTAGATTTTATTTAGACTTGCTCACACCTTTTCATCATGACTACTCTTTATTGTATTCACGGTTTTCTTGAGGTTTGTGGCTGTTTCAATTAATCGGTGTCTAATTTTACTTGCCTTACGTGTGTTTCAAAGTGGATGCATAAAAGCAGTCAAATTTTTATAGCACAGAGATGTAAATGCTGGAAACCCTGATTGGAGATTCAAATTCCATCACTTGTGTTGTGCCCTTGAGCACCTTACATAGGGGGCAATAATCAACAGGGATAAGATTCATGAACATGCATTTGGTTGTTATGGACACTTAAACTTTAAAGTGTGCACAAATTGCTTGTATATATGTATACCTATGAATTAATATGCAAATGATCAAACTTTCAATGCAAAAAGGTACTTGCACACATACAGTGTGCTGAAAAAAAAAATGAGTGTGCCAGACACATGAAAGAAAAACACAAAAAGTTGCAAAGTCTGTTTAAAAAGAAGACAAACTAATCTCCCTCTTTACAAAGCCACACAACATTGCCAACACAGCCCATTCAAAGTTGGCTTACTGCATTGGGCTTACTGCCACTTTGTAAAAGGGACCCTTAACTTATTTTCTGCTTTTATATTGTATGTACTTTTTATGTGATTTTGGGTATATATTTCTTTTTATTTATTATACTCATTTATATATATATTTTTAATTGTAGATTCCTGATGAAGGCCTTGTGGCCGAAACACCTCATGTCGAGTCTTAAATTTGCCAACTTATTAAAGTTTGATTAATACCTAGGTTTTGGTATATTGTGAGATCATAACATGGACACTGACATTTATATACCTATTATGCACATAAATGTTTAGAATAGTGGCATTTATACATGTATGTGAGTACATACACATGTAAATGCCAAAATTCTGCCTAAATGCTATTCTGTAAGTTCCCGCTTAACTTACATAGGGAGTATTTGCAAGGAGGAAGGGTGTACTTGTGGGCGGAGTGTCAGTGAAGTATTGGTGGAGCTCAGAGTTGCACGTGTAACTTATAGAATACTGACACAGGTGCTCAAGTCTAAGCACCTAAACCAGGGGTCCTCAAATCTACCCCTTGAGGTCCACAACCCAGCCTGGTTTTCAGGATTTCCACAATGTGAGATCTATTGCTTTCACTGCTTCCATTGCATGCAAATATTTCTCATACATATTTATTGTGGACCTCGAGGACTGGATTTGAGGACCCCTGGCCTAAATGCTTATATATCCAGTTGCGCTAGTATTCTAGAAAAGAAAGTAGTTGCTCACTTTCCTTTATAGCATAGGCTTCTACCACACATCCTCTTGATGTTTAATTGTGGGCACCCTCTTCTAGAATTCTCCTTCGTTTGTGGAAATGTCTGTTTCAGTTCCCCCCTATTAGCAACCCAAATGTTTCTGTCCGGAGACACCACACGCCTGCTGGCCTCCCTTCTGCGCAGTGCAACCCTCCCCCCCCCCCCAACCTTACAACTACAATAAAGCAATCTTGAATTTAAAAAAAATAGCAGGGAGTGGAGGAGGGGTGATGGGTATTCTGAATGTCTACCCTAGATGTAGCTCTGCCTTTATTGACAAGATTGATCATGACTGCAGTAATCCATACATGTTTGATAAGGAGGCACCAGTTGTCGCCTGCATCCTTCTGTTTCATTTCCAGTGCCAGTCTTTGGATCCTGCTCCCACCACATCAACAGAAAACACTATTTAATTAATTCATGTGGTAGGAATGTAGTTCATTTTGTTCTCATTTAATCAGTCTTTCTCACATACACAAATATGCAGGCACACGCACATGCACCCTGCCAGACTGTGAATAGTAAATATTTAACTTTGTAATAATAGTCTTATTTATCTTGTCTTCTAGTGAGAACTCCAAGAGTTTAGATAAGATAAACAAGTCAAGGTATGACCAGAATTAACTTCACTGTGTTTGAAGGAACAGTTGTGTTTCTCCTGTCTCTTGTAGAATAGCTATCTTTCACCATGGCTGAATCACTTCACATAACTTCAGTCCTGGTAAGGCAAACAGACTGGATCAAAACTTTAATTGTGATAAATAAAAATTATACTAAGTATCTAATACAAAAGAGAATAGAAAGAGACAAAATGTATGACTCACCAAAAAGACTCTTTATAAAAATTGGAGCTGAATAGTACTTAATCAAATCAACCTACAAGATGGAGTGCAATCAAAAATCTGGAAGGGAAAAAAGCCTCGGGGTCCTTTTACTAAGGTTCGCTGAAAAATGGCCTGCGGTAGTGTAAGCGCAGGTTTTGGGCAAACGCAGAATCATTTTTCAGCCCACCTGTTAAAAAGGCCTGTTTAACATTTTTGCTGAAAATGGACATGCGGCAAAATGAAAATTGCTGCACGTCCATTTTGGGTCTGAGACCTTACCACCAGCCATTGACCTAGCGGTAAAGTCTCACACAGTAACTGGGCAGTAATGACCTATGCACACCAAATGCCACTTGGCACGTGTCCGATATGTGTGGCAGGAAATAAAAGTTATTTTTTGGCCACGTGTATCGGATGCGCGCCAAAAATGAAATTACCACAAGAGCCACTTGGTAGCTGTGCAGTAATTCCTTTTTGGCGCATGTTGGGCAGATGTAGATGCTTACACAGCTTAACATAGTAACATAGTAGATGACGGCAGAAAAAGACCTGCATGGTCCATCCAGTCTGCCCAACAAGATAAACTCAAAACAAAACAAAATCTAAGCCCCTGACATAATAGTCTCTGACAAAATGGCCTGCCCACCTTATGGCCCCTGAAAAAATGTCCCGACATATTAGGCACACATAACGGACACGCGACAAGTGGCATTTGGTGCATGTAGGTCTTTACCGCTAGGTCAATGGCTGGTGGTAAGATCTCAGACCCAAAATGGACGTGTGGCAATTTTCATTTTGCTGCACATCCATTTTTGGCAAAATTTAAAAAAGGCCTTTTTTACAGGTGTGCTAAAAAATGGATCAGCGCATGCCCAAAACCCGTGCAAACGCTACCGCAAACCATTTTTCAGTGTGCCTTTGTAAAAGAACCCCTAAGTTAGAACAGAAATGAAGACCACACACAAAATCCCATGCTTAACTTTAGGCGTCATTGATAGAATCGGGAGGTTAGTGTGCTTATGGGTGGAGTTTTGCAGCGTGTGGGCAGAGTCACTATTTGTGTGCATTTTTATAAAATAGTGCCTACTTTATTTTTCCGAGCAGATGTAAATGTCAATACCTATGATCTAGGTGCTATTCTTATGAAATTGATCCTTGGATTTTATAGACAAATTGGGGCCACTGTGTCTTAACATTCTATTTTTGCATTCCTGTCCTATTGAACTAGGTGCCTTGCTATAAAATTACCCTCAACATATCCTTATGATTATTACGGATATTGCTGTTTCATTGTAGTTATTTTGTTCTCTTCCTTGGATGTTCTGGAAAACAGACTTGATATTTGCTTTATTATTTTATATAGCTTGATTGGATCTGGTGTTCCTATAATGTGTTCTTTGTTTTCTATACAATATTCTTCTTAAAAGACTTCATAGGTGTTTACCCATTGTATTAATACAGATTAATAAGGTCTTTATTGGTCATAAAACAAAATTAAAGGATATGTGCTAAATGAGGATAATGTTACCGGCCCTCCCTGATAAGGCCTGCGATGTCAGCTATAGTGTCTCTGAGTGTTAGTTATCTGTAGTCGTGACCACACTCAGGACTCTTTGGCCACACAGGGAGAGAGGTATCAAATACACTAACCTCGTCTCCTGTTCTCAAAGAACAGGAGAGGAATAAAAACTAAATTTGGATAATTCTTGAACTGAAAGGACACCAGACTTTTAAAGCAAACCCAATAATGTTTATTTAAGTACAAAATGTGAACAAATAAAACTTGTAAATTCTTTTGTCCTATAATGGTACCATTTGTATTAATCAACTTTTCTAATTGTTAACATGTTAAGGTATTATCATTCTAGACAAACACGACCTATAATATAGTAATTACCTTTCCCTTTGTTTACAGAACCTCCTTATCAGCAACGACTTTCACTAAAGATATCAGATAAGTATTAAATTTTTATCTATGTATTATAGTATACCCAGATTCAATTTATAGAATTTTACTACTAAAAAATGAATTGATTCTTTGTGTTTCCTTTTTATTTCTCTCAGGATTTCCAAGCGTTTCTGTCCCTGTTCAGGTAAGTATAAGTTCTTTCTTTTTATTTTATTTGTGTCCACTGTCACTTAGCTGAAGCTTCACTTCCAAATCGTTCCTCGTATTCTTTCTTGCGTCGGGGCCCTTAAACTCCTTCACCACACACGGCCGTCCGAATTCTTCGCAGGTTTAACTTCTCCCTTCACCTCTCTTAATAAACATAAAAGGGAGCAAAACCCTAGCTGCCTGTCTGCGTCTAATTTTCCCTTTTTCTTGGTGAGATTTTAATTATCACACTGTGGCCCAACACTAACTCAAAAAGAAAATAATCCAATCATCCTTTCTTTGAAGCCTAATCTGTTATTTTGCGTTCCCTGTGCTAAAGAAGGAGTGCCTTCAGCGGTACAGGAACCCAACCACACAAAACACTTACACTCTTACTTCTATTCTTATTACTACTTCTTATCTTCTAATAATATCATATAATCCCTTCCTTTCCCAAAACCCACTAACACTACTCACCCCCTTCTGAACCCAATTAATCACTAATGAAATTTTAACCCCTATTTCTATGCACTATTAAAAAAACTCTATTCCTAAAATAGCAACACAATCACTCCTTCCCCTCTTTCATTCCCTTACTTTATACTCCTTTCCAAGAAATCCTCCCTTATTACCCTATTATCCCACTTATTCTCCTTTCTCTCCAATAGCACCAGCCTCTCCTACACACATCCACACTCACCGCACTCCCAACTCCTTCTGATAACTGCCAGCGACTCCGTATCCTAGGTTACGGAACTTCCACTGGCAGTTCCGAAGACCCTGAGCCAATCCGTCACCACTTCCAAGATTCCAAGACTCACTGCTGACCAACGGAATGTTGGCCAGCAGTGCTAAATCTCCATTTTGTTTAGTGAAATCCCATAGGAATTAATGGAAAATTCTTCCATTAATCTAAATCCCCTCTTAATCTTAATTAATTTACCCCAAAATTTCCACACTAATAAAACTCCCCGTCCCCTATCAAATCATGTTTTTAAAATTTAAAAATACCCCTTTTTACTATCCGCCTACCCTTATTCCACTTAAATCCCCTTTTAAAAATCCCAAATTCCATAAAAACCCAATCAAAAATTAAATTAACCCTTTCTTCATATACCCCGTCGAATAAATTAAATTAACTCTTTCCTGACCTCATAAAATCAGCCCCTTCCCAAAACACCCCTCAAAAATATAAAAATACAAAAACTAAATCACCCAAAAAATCCCAAAAAATCCCCCGACCCCAAAACTGAAAACAGAATTTAAGTTAAAAAAAATCCTGATTTTTTAAAAATAAAAAACCGTATTTTCACAATTTAAAAATTAACCAATTAAAATTTTAAAACAAAAACCTCCTTACCTGATTCCTGATTTTCCCCTCACGTTTCCGCTTCCCTCCGTTCCGGTCCTCGACGTCCGTGTTCAAAATCGGAGCCCAAAAATAAAAAAACTCCGAAGCCGGCCCAAAATTTAGGCCCCGGCTTCGGCCTACACGCGAAAACTCGCGCCGCCGATTCGTGCATGTAGCGCGCCCCCTACAGGAGCGCGCCCGCACGTTTTCCCTTCTTCTCGGCGCTCCTCTTCGCTTTGGCGCCTAGCGCCAAAACCAAAACCGGCCCCATTCGGCCCCGAAACGGGGTGAAGAAACCCAGCTGCTTCCTTCTGCACCCGGGGACGTGTCCAACCGTCCCCGGGCGTCAAGAACATGGCGATGCTGCCCCCCACGGCCCCACACGCCTGTATTCTTTTTTTTTTTAAAAACCTTGCCGCTTCTGGCAGCCCCGCAATGGCCCCCAAACTGCCATTACTCACCCACCCTGGAGCAGCTCCCGGACCCTCCAGATCCCCCCAGGTAAATATTTTTTTTATTTTCTCTTAATTCTCTTAACCCCTGGTTACATTCACCCATGCTTTAGAACTGAATATTGTCCCCAATATTCTAACATTCCAACCATCCCCAAACTCAAACAGCAAACTCACATCCTCGCTTCACCCCCTTCTCAAAATAAACATCCCATAAACTTCTTTATCATCAATAATCTTCCAGCCACTCTCACACTCCCATAACATTAGCTATAACAATGCACCCTATATTAACCTGATAAGCCTAACCCTTTGAATCTCTAAGTACAACTAAACCATTTTTCAGTTTTTCAACACTTGTACATACACATCAAAATCAGACTTTTGATTATTTTTTCAATCAAAAATCTGTTACATTGACATTATGATTTCATCTGGATTTACAACTTGTATCATCTTTTCTTATTTAATCCAAAATAAAATGTTCCGCTAGAAAAGATGAACATATCCCTTTATTATTTCTCGCAGAACTCCTTACTGTTTCCAAATTCTTCTGAACTGGTTCAGAAACGTAAGGAGCCAAAATTGCTTCTGTATATATTATGTACCCACATTTATTCTCTTCTGTTGCAATACTTTCTTCGTTTACTTTATCTTTTCCCGTAACCTCCCTTTGGCCCTGTGATACTATATCAGGTGCTTCTCCATCCAAAACATATTTCTTTACTAAATTACGATGGACTATCTTTTCACCATCTACATTTCCAATTTTAATGACATTAGAATTGTCCCCTAAAATGGCAATAACTTTATAAGGCCTGGCCTCCCAAATGTCCTGTATCTTGTGTCTCCCAGAGAATCTCTG
Source organism: Microcaecilia unicolor (assembly GCF_901765095.1). Lineage (NCBI taxonomy): Eukaryota > Metazoa > Chordata > Amphibia > Gymnophiona > Siphonopidae > Microcaecilia > Microcaecilia unicolor. Next base: position 82,929,808 of record NC_044037.1, on the reverse strand, counting down.
TCTACGAAGCAGTACCCATTCTCCCTTATTAAGTTGTTCCACTCCAGCCCTCTTATTATACTGCCTTCTCATTTTCTCATATTGAAGAGCTGCAGCCTCTCTGGCTAACTTTTGCGCACATTTCAACTTCGCTTGATGAATATTCATCCAATCTCTGAGGCTTTCAGGCAAATCTTCATTATCCAAGACCTCGGTCTGTTGCACCAGGGAACGATAAGGAAGCAGTGTTTCTCTACCCAAAAATAACGCAGCAGGCGTGAATCCAGTTGCATGATGGACCGAACTGTTATAGATCTGGTTTACTTCTGGTATAAATTTGGACCAGTACCTTTTCTTTTGTTCGGGAAATGCTCTCAATATTTGATGAAGTGTTCTATTGTATCTCTCACATCGCCCATTCCCTTGGGGATGATAAGGTGTCGTATGCGTTTTCTTCACCCCGTACCAGGTACACAACTCCTTGATTACTGCGGACTCAAAAGCTGATCCTTGGTCCGAGTGCAATTTCTCAGGCGCTCCATACACTGCAAACCATTTCTCTACCAATGCCTTGGCCGTTGTTTTGGCAGTTTGATTCCTAGTAGGCACTGCGACAGCGAATCTGGAAAACATGTCCGTAAGTACGAGTACGCTCTCGAATCCTCCGCCATCCCTCTCCAATACCGTATAGTCTACGGCCAACATTTCTTGAGGGCGTATCACATTAAAGCATCCTAATTCAGCTCTCTCCCTAGGAAATAATTCTCTTGAGAAACAACATCTCTTGCAACCCCGAATCCACTGCTCCACGTCTTGCTTCATTTTTACCCAAAAATGTCTCTTCCTTAAGTTCTTGAAGGTGGTTTCCACGGCGTAGTGTCCCATCCGATCATGATAAGTCTTTAGTAACTCCTGCTTTAAGCAATCCGGCACTACTACTTGGTACTCATCTTTCCCAAGCCGACAGTCCTCATACCCCCGAAACAGTACCCCATCCTTAATCTGCAATCGTTCCCTATGTTTCCACAACAGCTTTTTCCCCACTGAATTCAGTTCTGCTGAATCTGGTTGATAATGTTTCTCCAACCACGACATTATATCTCCCAAGTCTTCATCCTCTCTTTGGGCCTTTGCTGTTTCAGCATTTTGGTCCTCAACCCATATGCGCTTACATTCAGGATATTCTCGTGGAAGCTTTTTCCCCCTTCTTCGGTTCACGGTCACTAGAGCACAGACACAACTCATGAAGTCTTTCTCTGTGTCTTCTCCCTCAAACTCTGGTTCCTCCGTGTCGGGTAACCGGGAGAGTGTATCCGCTACCACATTGTTCCGACCAGGTTTATATTCAACAGAAAATTCTAATTCCGCTAGCTGCGCTAGCCACCGCTGCTCCACCGCTTGTACGTTAGCGGTCCCTAAGTATTTCAGAGGATTATGATCTGTCCTCACCACAAACTTTTTGTAAATTAAGTACTCACGGAACTTTTGTGTAGCTGCCCACTTAAGTGCTAGCAATTCTAGCTTAAAGGCGGAATAGTTTCCAGCATTCCTCTCCGATTTTCTTAATCCACGACTTGCAAAAGCGATAACTTTCTCTTCCCCCTCCTGAACTTGACTCAGGACTGCTCCCAGGCCCTTGTTACTCGCATCTGTAGTCAAGATGAAAGGTTCTGTAAAAATTGGGTATGACAGGACAGGAGCAGTGGACATCTTCTGTTTGAGAACTTCAAAGGCCTGTTGGCAGTCTTCCGTCCAAACAAATGTGGATCCCTCTGGAGCATTCTTCCCAGTGAGAATGTGGAGTGGAGCAGCGATCTGTGCAAAGTCTTTCACAAACCGCCTATAAAAACTGGCAAATCCTAGGAAACTTCGGACCTCAGTTTTGCTGTTTGGCACTTTCCAATTTTTCAGAGCTTTTACTTTTTCTGGGTCAGCTGAGACACCTGCATCGGATACTATGTATCCTAGGAACCGAACCTCTTTGCACATCAGTTTGCATTTTGAAGGTTTGAGCTTCAATCCATGCTCTTGCATCTTCCGGAACACCAAGTCCAACCTCTCTAGATGCTTCTCAAATGTTGGCGCGTAGACCAAGATATCATCGAGATAGAGCAAGAGGATCTCGAAAACGTACTCGCACAATACAGTTTCCATTAAACGCTGGAAACCCGCTGGAGCATTGCACAGGCCGAAAGGCATTCTCGTCCATTCAAATAGTCCGAATGGCGTTGTGACAGCGGTCTTCTTCATGTCAGCTGGGAACATGCCCATCTGAAAATATCCAGAGGTCATGTCGAGGGAGGAGAACCACTTGGCTGACCCCAACGCATCCAGGGATTCATCAATACGGGGCAATGGATACGCGTCTCTCACCGTTATGGCATTTAGTTTGCGGTAGTCACAGCAAAATCTGAGACTACCGTCCTTTTTCTTGATAACAACAGCTGGCGAAGCCCAAGGGCTATGGCTCTTCCGCAGCACTCCTTGGCTCACCAAATCGTACACATGCTTCTTGAACTGCTCATATATATGGGGGGACACTCTCCTAAAAGGCTGTTTTATTGGATGGGACTCTCCGGTGTTGATTCGATGTGACACCAGGTTGGAATAACCCAAATCAGAATCACTGGTTGAAAAAACTGATCTGTGTTTCCATAATAAATCTTTTAACCTGCTAGCTTGTTCCGGCAACAAATGTTCCCAGTCTACCTTTACTTTTGGTAGCTGGTCTTCCCAGTTGTCCTCCTTCTCCAAGAACAGGTCAGGTTTCACCCCCTGTACAATTGCTTCTGGCATGTGCACTTCAGCAATTCGCGCTCTGCCAGGAATAATGACGTCCTGTACTCCCACATTAATCATTCTGACAAGGACCTTCCCTCTCTGCTGGATAACTAAAGTGTTAGCTACCATAACCTTCTCGGGTAGATTTATCTTTCTGGAAGCTGACACCAGGACCGCTCCTGTACATTTCCGTATCTGCTGGCACGTCCCCAATAATATCCTTTCAGACATGGCAGGAATAATCTTTCCCACATTCCCTTGCAACTTGACAACTCCATCTGATTCCCTGATCTGGACGGAACGCTTCTGCGATATTTTGGACAGGATTCCTGCTAGTTTCACCGGTTCCAAAGTAAAACAGGTAAGATCCTTAAATAGACCCTCTAGATGCTGCAGGACGTTCATCCCTACTATTCCTTGGATCGCCTGGTTCTCCACCTGTCCATCGCAAAAATTGTCCTTTACTACAAAAATACATCTTCTGGGTACCAGCTGTCCCAAACATTGGACATCAGCGTCGATGTACCCCAAGACCGGCAATTCTGTCCCGTTCACCGCCACAAGGGTCAATTTACTCGCATCTTTCAGGCAGTCCGCATTTTTGAAATTTTTGTAAAAGAAACTAGCCAGGATAGTCGAAACGTTGGAGCCAGTATCTACTGTACACAAAGTATCCACCCCATCGATCTTAACCTTCAATAGTGGGCTGGAGCCTATCGCCCTTTCTCCGAACAATTGTTCGTCCTTTCCCTTCTCTCTATCGACATGCTTCTGCATTTTCACTATAGACTTCACATTGGATGGTCCCGGTACTGCTTCATCTCGATTCTTCGGCTTCTCACATTTTCCACTAGCACTTGACATCTCTGTCTCACCACGAACTTCCCTCTGATAAGTTCTACTCGGCCTCTCGCTCTGACAATTTCGCGCTATGTGACCCGGCTCTTGGCACCGATAACATGTCAACTCTCCATTACTACCTCTGGACTCTCTCCTACTGGGATCGTACCCAGAATATCTTCTCTCTTGGAAATTAGGATATCTTAACCTTTCCCGTTCTCTCCTCTGCCGTTCCCATTCCTCCTCTTGTCTTTCACAGAGACGTGCAAACATGTTTGTCATTTGCTGCATCATTACTCTTGCAGATTCCTCAGGCCTACAATAGTCTCCGGCCTCATCTCGACTTCTCTGTAGGATTCGCTTGGGAGAGGATTCCCACGGAGCTAATCCTCGCTCTTCACCGGCCCAACGTATGGCCGCTTGCATCAGCTCAGAGAAGGGTATGCCCGGGTTATCCTCACTCCGTTTGGAAACCTCTCTTCTCAGGCTCTCATCTCTCAACCCGATTGTGAACTGTTCCTTAAGTGTCTCATCGGGATTTCCCATTCGGCGTCTATCCCTCCTCATGATGGCATCCAACTTTTCCTGAAGACGATAGGCAAAAATCCGGATCGACTTGTCTCTGGTTGTAAAACTCCTGAAAACGTAAACCCAGGGCCACCTTGTCCCCATATACTTGTCTTAGCAGGTCAAAGATCTCCTCTACTGCACACTCCCTTGGAAGAGAATACTTGACTGTATCCCGAGCAATTCCCTTCAGATGGTCTCTGACAACCTCCACCTGATCTTCGGCTGGAACCCGCAAAATCCTCAGCCTGGATTTCATTTTCTCGATCCAGTCCTCCACCTTCATGTCCTCCGGGCCACTGGGAAACCCCTGGAAGTCTGGAAGTGTCCGATCCTGCGGAATTACGACGGTTTGTGTCCACATCTGAGGGGCACGACCTCCTGCTGCTTCACCCTCCATGTTCTTTAGCCTTTCTTCAGAGATGGGTACGCCTCAAAAACAAAAACCCCGGGAGAACACAAAACACAGGACACTTTTTATTTTTATTTTATTGCACCGCTTAGCCGTACTCCGGACTCTCAAATTTTTCTGCACCTGTAATGGATTCTTAGGGTAAACAGAATTTCCAGCAATTACCACAAATTTCCTCTGGTGACACCCCCAAATTCAGGAACTATCCTGCCGACTACGCCAAATTTGTTACCGGCCCTCCCTGATAAGGCCTGCGATGTCAGCTATAGTGTCTCTGAGTGTTAGTTATCTGTAGTCGTGACCACACTCAGGACTCTTTGGCCACACAGGGAGAGAGGTATCAAATACACTAACCTCGTCTCCTGTTCTCAAAGAACAGGAGAGGAATAAAAACTAAATTTGGATAATTCTTGAACTGAAAGGACACCAGACTTTTAAAGCAAACCCAATAATGTTTATTTAAGTACAAAATGTGAACAAATAAAACTTGTAAATTCTTTTGTCCTATAATGGTACCATTTGTATTAATCAACTTTTCTAATTGTTAACATGTTAAGGTATTATCATTCTAGACAAACACGACCTATAATATAGTAATTACCTTTCCCTTTGTTTACAGAACCTCCTTATCAGCAACGACTTTCACTAAAGATATCAGATAAGTATTAAATTTTTATCTATGTATTATAGTATACCCAGATTCAATTTATAGAATTTTACTACTAAAAAATGAATTGATTCTTTGTGTTTCCTTTTTATTTCTCTCAGGATTTCCAAGCGTTTCTGTCCCTGTTCAGGTAAGTATAAGTTCTTTCTTTTTATTTTATTTGTGTCCACTGTCACTTAGCTGAAGCTTCACTTCCAAATCGTTCCTCGTATTCTTTCTTGCGTCGGGGCCCTTAAACTCCTTCACCACACACGGCCGTCCGAATTCTTCGCAGGTTTAACTTCTCCCTTCACCTCTCTTAATAAACATAAAAGGGAGCAAAACCCTAGCTGCCTGTCTGCGTCTAATTTTCCCTTTTCTTGGTGAGATTTTAATTATCACACTGTGGCCCAACACTAACTCAAAAAGAAAATAATCCAATCATCCTTTCTTTGAAGCCTAATCTGTTATTTTGCGTTCCCTGTGCTAAAGAAGGAGTGCCTTCAGCGGTACAGGAACCCAACCACACAAAACACTTACACTCTTACTTCTATTCTTATTACTACTTCTTATCTTCTAATAATATCATATAATCCCTTCCTTTCCCAAAACCCACTAACACTACTCACCCCCTTCTGAACCCAATTAATCACTAATGAAATTTTAACCCCTATTTCTATGCACTATTAAAAAAACTCTATTCCTAAAATAGCAACACAATCACTCCTTCCCCTCTTTCATTCCCTTACTTTATACTCCTTTCCAAGAAATCCTCCCTTATTACCCTATTATCCCACTTATTCTCCTTTCTCTCCAATAGCACCAGCCTCTCCTACACACATCCACACTCACCGCACTCCCAACTCCTTCTGATAACTGCCAGCGACTCCGTATCCTAGGTTACGGAACTTCCACTGGCAGTTCCGAAGACCCTGAGCCAATCCGTCACCACTTCCAAGATTCCAAGACTCACTGCTGACCAACGGAATGTTGGCCAGCAGTGCTAAATCTCCATTTTGTTTAGTGAAATCCCATAGGAATTAATGGAAAATTCTTCCATTAATCTAAATCCCCTCTTAATCTTAATTAATTTACCCCAAAATTTCCACACTAATAAAACTCCCCGTCCCCTATCAAATCATGTTTTTAAAATTTAAAAATACCCCTTTTTACTATCCGCCTACCCTTATTCCACTTAAATCCCCTTTTAAAAATCCCAAATTCCATAAAAACCCAATCAAAAATTAAATTAACCCTTTCTTCATATACCCCGTCGAATAAATTAAATTAACTCTTTCCTGACCTCATAAAATCAGCCCCTTCCCAAAACACCCCTCAAAAATATAAAAATACAAAAACTAAATCACCCAAAAAATCCCAAAAAATCCCCCGACCCCAAAACTGAAAACAGAATTTAAGTTAAAAAAAATCCTGATTTTTTAAAAATAAAAAACCGTATTTTCACAATTTAAAAATTAACCAATTAAAATTTTAAAACAAAAACCTCCTTACCTGATTCCTGATTTTCCCCTCACGTTTCCGCTTCCCTCCGTTCCGGTCCTCGACGTCCGTGTTCAAAATCGGAGCCCAAAAATAAAAAAACTCCGAAGCCGGCCCAAAATTTAGGCCCCGGCTTCGGCCTACACGCGAAAACTCGCGCCGCCGATTCGTGCATGTAGCGCGCCCCCTACGGGAGCGCGCCCGCACGTTTTCCCTTCTTCTCGGCGCTCCTCTTCGCTTTGGCGCCTAGCGCCAAAACCAAAACCGGCCCCATTCGGCCCCGAAACGGGGTGAAGAAACCCAGCTGCTTCCTTCTGCACCCGGGGACGTGTCCAACCGTCCCCGGGCGTCAAGAACATGGCGATGCTGCCTCCCACGGCCCCACACGCCTGTATTCTTTTTTTTTTTAAAAACCTTGCCGCTTCTGGCAGCCCCGCAATGGCCCCCAAACTGCCATTACTCACCCACCCTGGAGCAGCTCCCGGACCCTCCAGATCCCCCCAGGTAAATATTTTTTTTATTTTCTCTTAATTCTCTTAACCCCTGGTTACAATAACTAATTATTTTGCCATAACATCTGGTGAACTTTTAGAATACTTTACAAGATATTTCAATTTGTGTTGAGATGTTTTAGTTTTACGGCAGATCTATCTCTCCTTGCATTTAAATTAAGGTATAGAATACAGCCTGAGACATCTTTTAGTATAACTGAATGGTTTCTATAAGTATATAAGTAGCTTAGCTTTGGTAATTGCTTGAAATAATTGTGTTTAAGATATTTAAACTGTCACCCATGATACATAACAGCTGTTGTAGACTACTTAAAAATTCATTGTCAGGTGCATTCCAAGAGAAATCAGAAAAAAATGGAAGAAAAAATAGCCAATACAGAAAATGGGGATGAGGGGGAAAACGAGCAGACCCCACAGAGTTTAGCAGTGGCGGTTTATTTGCACATGACTTACGATATCACAGACCTTCGGTTTGACAATTGCTAAATAAGACTTAGGCTCCTTTGGATGAATTATCCATGTGACCCCTGATGTAGGTGATACGCCGAATCATGGACCATGTCGGGTCCCTTAATATTTACATCAATAAAGTGTTTCTCCATAACATCTCCAGTGGTGGATCCATCCCTTTTTCAGCCTCTACTTTTTTCTGTGGTGGTGGTGGTGGTAGCAGGGGCATAGCCACGGGTGGGCCTGGGTGGGCCCAGGCCCACCCACTTTCCGTCCAGGCCCGCCCGCCCACGTCGCTCGCAGAAATTCGTTCTCCTCCCCGCCAGCGCTGCATTCTTTTCTTCGATCGTCGCCGGCAGCGCTGCCATTCACACAGGCAGCTCTGCCCCCCTTTGCTGCGTCCATCTGGCCCTACGTACACAGGAAGTGCATCAGAGTGGGCCGGATGGACGCGGCAGAAGGGAGCGAAGCTGCCTGTGTGAATGGCAGCGCTGCCGGTGACGATCGAAGAAAAAATGCAGGGACCGAAGCTGCCTTCTCTCTTCTGCTGCGCCGGTTCAAAGGGTTGCTGGCAGCGTGTAAGAATCACTGCTGCTGGCTGAGTCTGACCTGAAATCCGCGCAGCAGAGGGAAGGCTTCTGGGTCATCAGCAGCAGTGCAGCAGTTCTCTCTTACATGCTGCCAGCAACCTTTTGAAACGTGCTGCGGTGCCGTGATGCTCCTGATGCTGCATGGAGGGGAGGGGGTTGGAGAGGATAAAATTGTTGGGCTGCTTGGGCATGGGAGTGGAGGGGAGGGAAAGAAAAGAGATGCTACACAGGGGGTGTAGGAGTCAGGGAAATTGTTAGGGAGGGGAGGGAGAGATGCAGGGGGGTGTAGGAGAGGGAGACATGCATGGGAGAGTAGAAGAAAGGGGATCATTATTGGGATATGGGGGGGGGGAGAGGGATAATTGCTGGATGCAGGGTGGGGAGGGAAGGAGGGATGAATGAAAAAAGAAGGAGAAATGTTGGACCTGGGAGGGAGGGGAGGAAAAGGTACTGCACAGGGGAGAGAGGGATGAAGGAGAAATGTTTCATGGTGGTGGAAGAGATGCTGCAAGGGGGGAAACAGATGTTAGACTTGGGATGCAAGGGTGAGAGAGAAAAAGAAAAGAGGGAACAATGTTGAACATGAGGGCGGAGGAGGGGGAAGAAGGAGGGAGATGTAGGATCCAGGGGTAGAAGACAGTGAGGGAGAAATGCTGGAATGTGGGTGGGAGGGAAGAGGGGGAGAAATGCTGGCCCCTGGGGGAAGGGGCAAGAGGAAAGAGAGAAAGGACAGGAAGATGCTAGGAGGGGATAGAGGGTGGAGAGAGGAGAAAGAGGGAGCAGATGCTGGGCTAGAAGGGTTGGAAGGAGGCAGACACTGGGATGGTGGAACCATGTGGAAGGCCAAGGGGGTGGTAAGGAAATGAACGAGAGGATGATAGTGATTACGGGGAGTAGATTGAAGATGAAGGCTGGAGAAGGAGTGAAATGGGGAATAGGAGAGCTAGTAGGTGAAAGAAGAAGATGGAAATCAGATAGGTATCTGAAAAGTAAAAAGGAAAAGGATTAGAAGATGAAATTTGAGTGGACAGAGAGCAGGAAAGAAAGAAAAAAGATAGGAAAGAGCTAAAATGAAACAAACATCAATATGTCAGTGTAGTGAGGGAATGGAATGAGAGTGGAGAAAAGACAAATGAATAGCAGCTGCTTGAAGGAGAATTAACAGAAAGACAGGAAAGTGGAAAAGAGAAACTTGAACCAACATAATGGAAAAGTAAAATGACCAGACAACAAAGGTAGGAAAGACATTTTATTTTGAATTTATTAACTGAAATTTGTTAGCTTGAGAAATGTGCACAGCGGATATCATTTTATTGTGTTCAGTAGAAAAAAAGAAATATATTTCTGATTATATTTCTCCACTGTAACATGCCGAGGTTCCGAGTTCAATTTTTGTCTACATATTTTTATTTCTAATTTGTGATCCCTTGTTCTGTATTTGGTGAGAGTCTGGGCCCTAGCATGTCTAACACTGGTCCCGACCCTTGCTGTAGCTGGTGGGGATCCCCAACCTACATCAGCTGAGGACCTCCTCTAAAAGCAGCTAAAACTCCCTTCTACTAAGCTTGGCAGATGGTGGCAACATCCTTGAGCCACCGATAACTAAGCATGCATGGGGTGCCAGCATCGGTGACTCAAGGCATTGTTGCTATTGCTGCCTGCCAAGCTTGGTAAAAGGGATTTGTGGCTGTCTTCGAAGGAAGTTTTCAGCTGACAGAGCTTAGGGATCTTTATGAGCTAAATTATGTTTTGAATTGGGAGGTGCCAGGGGAGATGAGGAGAGTGCGGGGAGGAAGGGGGCAGAGACAGAGAGAAAATTTTGTGCCCACCCACTTTGGGCTCAGGCCTACCCAAAATTGGCTGTCTGGCTACGCCACTGGGTGGTAGTGGTGGGGGGAACAAGACATTTATTATATGTTAGCAATAGGAAGAATTACAAAAGTGACAGTATGAGGTTCAAGGGTGAAGAGGAGGAATATGTAAAAGTTGGAGTGGAATTGCTTGACAAATCTTTCTGTTCTGTGTTCACAGAGAAAGGGCTGGGAGTAGGACTGCAGAACACTTACATAAATAGAATTGGAAGTGTGGAACACCTTGAATGATTTTCAGAAGTCTGTGTTCACAAAGAGCTTGCTGAATTGATGGTAGATAAAACGATGGGGCTAGATGGCATACATCTGAGGTTACTAAGGGAAATTTGGTGGCTCAGCTGTCTAACCTATTCAATACTTCATTAGAGTAAGGAGTGGTCCTAGAGGACTGGAGAAAGGTGGATGTAGTCTCTCTTCACAAAAGTGGAAGTATGGCGGAGTTTGGAAACTATAGGCTACTTAGTCAGATCTCTGTGGTGAGTAAATTAATAAAAACACTGCAGGCCCTGAGGCAGCATGGTTTTTCTAGAGGTAGGTCTTGTCAGTCAAATCTTTTTTTTTTTTTTTTTTTGACTGAAAGATCAGACATTTGGATCAAGACAGTACTGGTGTACTTGGAGTTTAGCAAAGCCTCTGACATGGTTCTGCAGAGGCAACTCCCCAGGTAATTTATTTCCTAGAAATGTTCATGTCATTAGGTAATGATTGTCTTATGGTTTTGTGGTTTTTAAATCATATTTGATACACCAGTGCTTTTAGTTTCATAAGGAATACATTCTGTGCTGCTTGCTTCCTATTCACAATTCAGTAACCAATGATATAAATTCTTAAATTAGCTTATGAAAAATCCCACTAATTCTATAAACTAACAGGCTTACATTTCGGACTAGCACCCACATATGTGTGCACAAGTTATATAATAAAGTCAGTTGCACGCATAACTTAATCCAACAATTTACAGTTACGTGGTGCGAACAGTCAATTATTGGCTATAATTGGCCTTAACTGGCAAATTGCAGAGCATGCAACTTCAAGGGGGAGTAGACCTGGGAGGGGCATGGACAGATTGGGGGTGTTAGGCAGTTATGTGCATGGGTTATAGAATACTATCATTTATGTGCTTAACTGCCTACAGTTAGATGTGAACATTTACACCAGCCGTTGAGCTGGCATAAGTGCTTGTGTTAGGCGTGTAAATGCAGACTTGCACTAGTATTCTATAACAGGAGCTGTGTACACACTGCTGTTATAGGATTCACGCTTACCCCCGGATTCTATATGGTGCGCCTAGATTTACGTGCGCTTCTGCACATAAATTCAAGCATATTTTATAACTATGCACGTAGGTTAATTGTTTTAACAAGGTTTTAAACATTAACAGCTCTTAACAAGCAATAATGAGCACAAATTGGCAAAAATGAGAATTTAAACACATACATGGCTAAGAGGGGCATAATCAAACTCAAACGCCCATGTGTAAGAACGTCCATCTCCGAGAACAGGTACGTGAAGGGGTGGGCCGAATTGTATTTTCGAAAAAGATGGACGTTTATCTTTAGTTTCGAACATACGGTTTGTGCCAGGCAAATGCATTGGATGTGGGCGTTTTTGAGATGTGGGTGGTTGTTTGAGCTGGGCATTTTCATTTTTCAGCAATAATCGAAACCGAAGCGTCCCAGCTCAAAAACGACCAAATCCAAGGCTTTGGGTCGTGGGAGGGGCCAGGATTCGTAGTGCACTGGTCCCTCACATGCCAGGACACCAACCGGGCACCCTAGGGGGCACTTTAAAAAAATAGGAAAAAACATTAAATTACCTCCCAGGTGCATAGCTCCTTTACCTTGGGTGCTGAGATCCGCAAATCCCCCCAAAACCCACTCCCCACAACTCAACACCATTACCATAGCACTTAATGGTGAAGGGGGGCAACTACATGTGGGTACAGTGGGATTTGGGGGGGGTTAGAGGGCTCCCATTTACCACCCCAAGTGGTACAGGTAGGGGGGGATGGGCCTGGGTCCGCCTGCCTGAAGTGCACTGCATTACCCACTAAAACTGCTCCAGGGACAGGACTTGTTGCTGCTGTATAACCTTGGCACAGCACTTCACACCGTAAGACTAATCTCATTGAAAACGTCCTTTATTTCAATAACCGCGTTTACTCATAGTTAACTGCAGATCAGAGGTTGTGCCCCACTAGTAACGAGTCTCCCTGGTACTAAGATTAGCAGTAGCTCAGAGCTGGCAGAATGGTGTACAATGCCCTCTTTCAGCAACATTCAAGGTAAGAACTAAGTTCTGTAACGTGGCTAACACACGAAAGGGATCTAAAACGGACTTACAAAAATGGCCACTACCTCGTGGACTACCGGAAACAAAACAGGGCACACTCTGACCCAGTAAGTAGGGGGAAAATCACCATGGGAGAAGAGCCTACCAACTACCAACATCGTGAGACTGTAACACAAGCTAGTGAAATCACGGAGCCCAATACCCTACACCCACCACAATGCAATGTTGATGTGACCCTGCAGTGCACCCGAGAGCCACATCTGACCCAGGGAAAGGCTGTGAGAGGATCGAACACATTCTGCTGTCATGGAGGTAGGTACGGAATTTGAGGGTGGCATAGAGGCTGGGAAATAAGGTTTTTGCAAATATTTTTTTTTTGGTGGGAGGGGGTTAGCGACCACTGGGGAGAGTCAGGGGAGGTGATTCCCGATTCCCTCTGGTGGTCATCTGGTCATTTAGGGCACTTTTTTGGGACCTGTTCGTGAGAAAAAAGGGTCCGAAAAAAGGGTCCAAAAAAGTGTCCTAAATTCTCGCTAAAACGCCTTTCTTTTTTCCATTATCGGCCGAGCGCGCCCATCTCTGCTTGGCTGATAACCACACCCCAGTCCTGCCTTCACCACGCCTCCGACGCGCCCCGTCAACTTTATTCATTCCCGCGATGGAGTGCAGTTGAAGATGACCAAAATCGGCTTTCAATTATACCGATTTGGCCGCCCACGGGAAACGGACACCCATCTCCCGAACATGGGTGTTTTTCTCCTTTTGAAAATAAGCAGGTAAGTGTATTCTATAATGTACTGCGCCTAAATTTTAATGCACATAGGTGAAAAAGGATGTGGTTAAGGGCATGGAAATGGGCATTTCGTGGGTGTTCCAAAATGTGCATGCTTTGCTACAAAATATGGGCCAGTGCGTGTAAATCTATACGCAGGGTTTTACACCAGCTTTTTATTGGCGTAAATGGATGCAAGTAGATTCAATCACATGACGTCTAAGTGTATTCTAAATACCGTAAGATTTATGTGCGGTATTTAGAATACGCTTACGCATAATTGTCTACTGCACATTAATTTTATGCGACATAGTATTTTAATTTTTTTATTTGTTACATTTGTATCCCACATTTTCCCACCTATTTGCAGGCTCAATGTGTCTTACATAACTACATCAAGCAAGGTTCAGCGTTGGGAGTCACGGACCGAGAAGAGGGTCTAGGTGTCATCGTAGATGATACGTTGAAAGCTTCTGCGGCTAGGAATGCAAATAGAATGTTGGGTATCATTAGGAAAGGGATTGAAAACAAAAATAAGGATATTATTCTGCCGTTGTATTGCTCCATGGTGCGACCGCACCTCAAGTATTGTGTTCAATTCTGGTCGCCGCACTTCAAAAAAGACATAGTAGAATTGGAAAAGGTGCAGAGAAGGGCGACAAAGATGATACAGGGGATGGGACGACTTCCCTATAATGATGGGCTGAAGAGGCTGGGGCTCTTCAGCCTGGAGAAAAGGCGGCTCAGGGGAGATATGATAGCGGTCTATAAGATAATGAGTGGAATGGAACGGGTCGATGTGGAGCATTTGTTTACACTTTCCAAAAATACAAGGACAAGGGGGCTTGCAATGAAGCTGCAGTGTGGTAAATGTAAAACAAATTGGAGGAAATGTTTCTTCACTCAGCGAGTAGTTGTACTCTGGAATTCACTGCCAGAAAAGGTGGTTAAGGCGGTTAACTTAGCGGACTTCAAAAAAGGGTTGGACGGCTTCCTGGAAGACAAAGCCATAGAATGTAATTGAATAGACGAGGGAATAATACAATATTTCTAGGATGGGTGGGACAAATTGCTTGTTCTTTTGGCCGCTGTCGGTGACAGGGTGCTGGGCTTGATGGACCCTTGGTCTGTCTCAGCATGGCGATGCTTTTGTACTTATGTACTTATGTACATAGTACCGTAAAGGCGTTCGCCAGTTCTGGTATGAACAAATACAGTAATGTGGTAGAATAAGGTTCGTGTGTACAGACACATTAGGGAATCATAGAGAGGAAGAGAATCATAGAGAGGAAGAGTTATTATATGTCCATTACAAGCTTTGGTTTCGTTGTGTTGCAGGGTACAGGCATTTAAGTTGGGTCGGTAGGGTATGCCTTTTTGAACAGGTTAGTTTTTAATAATTTCCAGAAGTTTAGGTGATCATCAGTTATTTTCACGGCTTTTGGTAATGCGTTCCATAGTTGTGTGCTTATGTAGGAAAAGCTGGATGCATAGGTTGATTTGTATTTGAGTCCTTTGCAGCTTGGGTAGTGGAGATTTAGGTATGTTTGTGTTGATCCTGTTGTGTTTCTGGTTGGTAGGTCTATGAGGTCTGTCATATATCCCGGGGCTTCGCCGTAGATAATTTTATGAACCAGGGTGCAGATTTTGAAAGCAATACGTTCTTTGATTGGGAGCCAGTGCAGTTTTTCTCAGAGGGAATTGGCGCTTTCGAATCGCGTTTTTCCAAATATAAGCCTGGCTGCCGTATTTTGAGAGGTCTGAAGTTTCTTTATAATTGTAGAATTTGTTATGTAGGATCTTGCCCTTAGTGTGCATCATTCCGGTGCCTACATTTTGGCAACCTTTTAAGAATTCACCCCAATGAGTTTTCTGACTCATTTTTGATTTACGCACAATCAAGGGAATTCAGTAAATGATGCTCAAAGTTCCACACTCCAAAAAATCAGCACTGAGCTTGATTCTATAAAGGGTGCATGTGCTTTATAGAATCACACTTTGGTGCAGATCCATGCCTAACAGTTGGGCAGGTGTAAATGCCAGTGCCTAAATTAGTTGCAGATCAACCCAATTCTGTAATGCACGCACAACTTTTGGGAACACCTCCGACACACTCCTGGCCATGCCCCATTTTCAGATACGCATAATAAAATTTGTGCACAGATCCTTATAGAATAACACAGCAAGATGCACGCACAACTGCCAATTAACTGCAATAATTGGTTGTTAGTACCCAAATATTGCTAGTTAAGGTCTTGTTAAACAATTCAGTTGCACACACATCTTGTGCATGCACTCAAAATTCTGCTCACAGCTTTCAGTGTGATATATAGAATCTGGGGTGATGACGGTAATTTTATTAAAGGCACCACAGGTAGGCATCTTCAGAGGCACCTATGTAGGCACTATTTTTTAAGGAAGAGGAGGTGCCCTACTTTTCTTTATAGCATACTGACGTAGTGTACAACTATTTGGGTTGATGCATTAATTATTGTTGACTACTGTTGTTTGCTATGTTTTAGTAATTTTAATAATTGTATGTATGTTTTGCTGTTATCTGGTTTGGGTAAAGGTGGGATACAAATAAA
The DNA here is from genome assembly GCF_901765095.1 of Microcaecilia unicolor. NCBI lineage: Eukaryota > Metazoa > Chordata > Amphibia > Gymnophiona > Siphonopidae > Microcaecilia > Microcaecilia unicolor. Next base: position 82,914,008 of record NC_044037.1, on the reverse strand, counting down.
ATAAATAAATAAAATAATGCACATCTACAGTGCAGGCACAGACATATAAAACAGCCACAGAGCTGGTGTAAATATCTACACCTATGTTTTGCAAGTACACACATAAATTATACTATTTCTTAATCTACATCAGAGCTCGAGTCATCCCAGGTGCCAGGTCACCATAGTGATTAGAAATTTTCTTCAGGTGCCTGGGATTTCCATGGCCCTTCTCTTGCAATCACTGCTGCAATAACAGCTGGAGAACAAGCTTCTTCCTTAGCTGCACTGCAAAGCTCTGTGCGAGTCTGAGTCGCATGGTACAAGAACTCTTATGCTGGCCTCAAATTGTCAAGTCTTGCGAAGCCAGCTATATAGTTCCTGCATCTCAGACTCACACAGTTAAGTGAATCGGCATCAAGAAGCTTATATTCCAGTCAGTGGCATAACTAAACAGCCAATCTTGGGTGGGCTTGAGCCTAAAGTGGGTGGGCATAAAATTTTCTCTCCCCCGCCCTATCCCCAATACTTTAGCTAATGAGGATCCCCATGCTCTGTCAGCTAAAGACTTTATCTGAAGGTGGCCAGAACTCACCTTTACCAAGCTTGGCAGGCAGCAGCAACGTCTCTAAGCCACTAATGCCAGCACCCCATGCATGCTTAGTTGTCGGTCGGTGGCTCAAGAATGCTGTCGCCAACCGCAGAGCTTGGTAGAAGAGAGTTTTGGCCATCTTTGGAGGAGGTCCTCAGCTGAGGATCCCCACCAGCTATACAGTAAGGATTAGGACCAGTGGCAGACATGCTAGAGTCCAGGTCAAAAAATAAAAAATAAAGGAGGGCCCTCATCCCTGATCCCTCCTCCCTGCCTCCCCTCCGATTTCCTCACCTGCCATTACTAACACACCCACAGATCCTCACCAAATATAAAACAAGGGATCATAAATTAGAAATATAAATATTTAGACAAAAAAACAGAAATGCATTTTGTTTTCTACTGAGCACAATACAAAGACATTTGCTATGCTTATTTCCTATGGCTAACATATTCCATTTAAAATATTCAAAATAAAATACTTTTTTCTACCTTTGTTGCTTAGGCATTTTATGTTTCCATCATGTTTGATCTAGTTTTTCTTTCCTTCTTTCCTGTTTGTCATGTGCTAATTCTCTTTCAAGCGGCTGCTATCCATTTGTCTTTTCTCCTCTCTCCTGTCTATTCCCTGACTACACCTGCCTCTGCCATATTGATGGTTCCTTTTTATCTCTTTCCTCTCTTATTTTATTTTCTGCCTGTCAATTCAAATTTCACCCTCTTTCTCACCCTTCTCCTCATCTTTACTTTTCAACTACCTATAAAATCTCCATTTTCTCTCTACTAGCTGCCCCATTCCCCATCTCACTCTTTCCTCAGCCCTGCATTCCCATTAACATACACTTCATTCATTTCCTTGCTACCCCTTCCTTCCCTTCCTGACTTCTTCTACATGGTTCCACCATTTCCAGCTTCTTCTTCCTCCCTCCACCCTTCTGCTCTCTCTCCCCCATGGTCCAGCATTTCTCCCTCTCTTCCCTCACTCCCATTGTTTGGCATCACTCCATCACTCCCTTCTGCTCCTGGTTCCAACATCTCCCTCTTTCTCCCCTCTCCACCTCCTGTGTATCTCTCCCTCCCACTCATACCTCTCCCTGTCCAATATCCCTCCCTCTCTCCCATTATCCAACATCTTACACTCTCTCTCTCTCTCTCATTCCCTTGTGCCCCAGGTCCAACATCTCTCCCTTCCTCCACCATCATGTCCAATATTTCTCTCTCCCCTTCATGCACCATCTCTCCCTCTCTAACTCAGCTCCCCTCTCCAAGCATTATCTCTCCATCCCTTTCTCACCCCTTCCACTCCTTTGCTGCATATCTCCCTTCCTCCGCTCCACCCCATATTCAACAATTCTCCATCTCTCACTACTCTCCTCCTCTCCCCCTTGTCCACCATCTTTTTCTCTCTCCCGCTCCCTGCTGCTAACCTGGAAGCCTCCCCTCTGTCGCGTCCTGCCCAGGCAGAGAAACAGGAAGGTGTAGAAGAGGAGAGGCTTCTGAGTTAGTGGCAGGCAATGTACAGGAATCGCTGCTGATGCTGGGAAACTGCTGAAGCAAGGAGAGTTGTGGGGTGGATAAGGTGAGAGAAGGAAGGAATGAAGAAGAGTTGCTGCATGGGCTCTATTAGAAGAGAATGGCTTAGGACAGAAGTCCAGCCTGTTCCACTGGTGCTGTCTAGATGCACCTGCTGCTAGATGGGCCTGAGCCCAAACTGGATGGGCAGACCCACCTGGGCCAACCCGTGGCTACGGGAATTTCCAGTGGCGAATACAGCAGTGACTGCAAAACAGAGGAGGATATCTATATTCCAGCAGTGGCCGCAGATATCCAGGAGGAGAAAAGGAAGGTTGATCGGCTTGAGGGAGGGGTAGGCACTGGGGGGGGGGGGGGGGCTGAATGCAGAGGCATAGCTATATGGGGCACCAGGGGAGTGACCATCCCCTCATATGGACTTCCAACAGTGCCAGCACCTATTTTTCAGCAGTCTGTCACGCCTATATAGTACATGCATGCACCTACACAGTCTGCTCTTTGCTCCTCTTGGCATCACAACCTAGCTATAATTCTGGATGAATAGCTTCGGGGAGTAGGTGCTGGGGGATGACTGATGGGGGGGGGGGGTTAGGGATTGGGGGCTGACTGGCTTCTAGCTTGCTGGGGGGGAGGGGGACAGGGGTTAGGGGCTGATTAGCTTCCGGCTTGTAGGGAGTAGGGGCTGGAGGCTGACTAGCTTGCAGAGGCAAGGAGAGAGGGTGAGTAGCTGGGGGACTGACTTGCTAGTTGGGGGCTGAATGGGTTACAGGAGCAGAGAAAGGGACTGGGGGTTAGGGGTTAGAGCTAACTGGATTCTGGCTTGCTGGGGTTAGGGTCTAGGGGCTGAGGAGAGAGAGACATGCTGGGGGACTGACTTGCTATTTAGGAGGGAGAAATGTCTGACTAATTTGCAGGGGTAGGGAGGGCTGAATGACTTGCAGGGGCTGGGGGACTGAATGGCTAGTTGAGGGGTTGGATAACTGGTTTGCAGGGGTGGAGGAGCAGCTGGTCTGACTAGCGGACTGGGTGATAAGGGATAGCTGATTGGTTTCTTGAGTGGTAAAGGCTGACTGGGGGACTGAATCACTTGCTTGTTGGGTAGAGAGGGCTAGCTGGGGTAGGAGCATGGGGATGCTTATTTTAAAGGAGGAGGTGATAACAGGGTGGGGGTACAGAAAGAGACTAAGTGACAGTAGTATGGGGAGGAAAGAGCAAACATGAGGCTGGGTGAAGACAGGTTGGGGAGAGAGCAAGATTGGGTGATGACAGGGTAGAGGGCTGACTATGTATTTCTATGTTATGACCCGGAATTAGTGAGCCCTTGTGCCCCGACAGAGCACGGCAGAGATGGAGTGCTACCGCACTCAGTCAGGCAGCCAGACAACCCCTAGCTTCACCTGGAAAGCGACCACCATTCAACTGGAGTTGAGCTCCCAGCTGCAGGCGGCCACCAGGACTTCTGGAACCGGCGGAGTTGCACAGCCGCTGACCAGGATGGCAGGAAACAGACACAGTCCAGAACCAGTACTCCGACTGGCAAAGAATAGTCAAAATCAGTCCAGGGTCAAGGCAGGCAGCAAACAAGCGTAATCCGAGAAAACTAGCCAAAGTCCGGTGCACAGGTAAGCAGGAACAGAAGAATAGTCAGAACAGGCTCCCACAGCAACTCCTCAGAACAATTGAGGCTGAAGCAATGAAGGCCTGGAGGCAGTGCTTTAAATAGTGAAGCAATCTGAGCAAACCAAACTCAGGTGAATCCAACATGGCTGCCCCCATAGGAAATTCTCCCAAGACCAAATATGGAGTTCCTTCCTGTTCTCGTTTATACAAGATGGCTGCCCCCTCCTGAGCTAGCCAAGATGGCTGTTGCCCTTGCTCCAAGCCGGATGACGGCTGCCAGACATAGGAAACTGAAACAGACCCTCCTAAGACTGAACCTTGTCCCTTTTGGATGGAGCTGAGGAATGACTTAGCCAGGAGGAGCGTCGAACAGGTGAGGGACGTAATATTCTATTAGTGGCCAGCAGGTATGCACTGTCTGATTTACTAAGCTTTTTATACCCCTGGCCATCGAATAGAAAAAGTCATAGTAAATTAGATACTAAAGAAGCTATGGTAGACCTCAGTAGAGATCTCTGTATCACTCTTCTCCCCCCATCTACTTATTAAACTCAGTGGAGCAAGCAGTGAAGGGGGGGGGGGGAATCAGTTGCTGACACTTGAATAAATGATTGTCAAGGCCTGATCTATATGCATACTTGCGCACTGTAACCAAGCCCCGCCCATATGCATGGCCAGTGTCAAAGAATGTACTATTATGTTGATGCATATACTTTTATGCTGGTCTGTATTTTTTAAGAGGCCAATAATGAGAATATTTATTTATTTGTTACATTTGTTTCCCACATTTTCCCACCTATTTGCAGGCTCAATGTGGCTTACATTGTACCATAGAGGCGTTCGCCATCTCTGGCATGGAAACAGATATAAGGAGTTAATGTGGTCGGATAAGGTTCATGTGTTATACACGCATTGGGAAATTAAAGAGTTATATAGAGTCTGTTACAAGCTTTGGTTTCGTTGTGTTGTGGAGTTTAGGCACTTAAGTTGGGTCGGTGGGGTATGCCTTTTTGAACAGGTAGGTTTTTAGTGATTTCTAGAAGCTTAGGTGGCCGTATGCTGTTTTCACGGCTTTTGGTAGTGCGTTCCAAAGTTATGTGCTTATGTAGGAGAAATTGGATCCATGAGTTGATTTGTATTTGAGACCTTTGCAGATTGGGTAGTGGAGATTTAGGCAAGTTCGTGTTGATCTGGTTGCGTTTCTTGTTGGTAGGTCTATGAGGTCTGTCATATATCCCGGAGCTTCGCCATAGATAATTTTATGGACCAGGCTGCAGATTTTGAAAGCAATACGTTCTTTAATTGGTAGCCAATGTAGTTTTTCTTGGAGGGGTTTGACACTTTCGAATCACGTTTTTCCAAATATAAGCCTGGCTGCTGTGTTTTGGGCGGTCTGTAGTTTCTTAATGAGTTGTTCTTTGCATCCTGCTAGAGTCCATTGCAGTATTCTGCATGGCTTAGTACCATTGATTGTATCAAGCTGCGAAATGTTTCCCTCGGGAATTATGGTTTTATGCGTTTGAGTTTCCACATTGAATGGAATATTTTCTTAGTTATAGAGTTAACTTGGCTCTCAAGTATGAGGTTACGGTCGATAGTGACGGAGAGGATTTTTAGGCTGTCTGAGATAGGGAGGGCGTGGTTTCGTGTGCTTATCTTTGTGGGTTTGTACGTATTATATTGGGATGAGAGGATGAGACAGTGTGTTTTGTCAGTATTGAGTTTTAGTTGGAATGCATTTGCTCATGAGTTCATGATGTTTAGGCTGAGCGTGATTACATTTGTGATTTCTGTCAGGTCGTGTTTATAAGGTATGTATATAGTGATGTCATCTACATAGATGAATGGGTTGAGGCCTTGATTGGATAAGGACTTGGCTAGTGGTGCCATCATTAGGTTGAAGAGGATCGGTGATAGTGGTGATCCTTGAGGTACTCCGCAGTCGGCTTTCCACAGTGATGATATGTTTGATTTATATTTCACTTGGTATGTTCTCGTGGTTAGGAAGCCCTTGATCTAGCTTAATATGTTTCCACCAATGCCGTAGTAGTCTAGGAGTCTAATTAGTATGTTGTGGTTTACCATGTCGAAAGCACTAGACATGTCGAATTGAAGGAGAAGTATATTATTGCCTATTGCTATTTCCTGCTTGAATTTGGCCAGGAGAGTAGTGAGTACTGTTTCAGTGCTATGGAGAGGACGAAATCCTGATTGTGATTCATGTAAGATTGAGAATTTGTTTATGTATTTGCCGAGTTGTTTGGTTACCATGCTCTCCATCAGTTTGACTACAAGTGGGATAGATGCTACTGGGCGGTAATTGGTGAGTTCACTTGAATTTTTCTTGGTGTCTTTGGGAATTGGGGTGAGTAAGATGTTGCCGTTTTCCTTAGGGAAGAGACCTTGTTGGAGTAAGTAGTTTAGGTGGGTTGTGAGGTCTGCTATGAAGTGGTCGGGGGCGGATTTTAATAGGTAACTGGGGCACGTATCCAGTTTTCAGTGGGTGTCGGAGAACTTGTGAATTGCATGGGTAACTGTTTCGGTGGTGAGGAGAGCGAAGTTTGACCAGGTTCGATCCGCTGGGTATTCTCCGGGGGTTGGGTCCAGACTGTCGATGAAGTCATCAATGTTAGTATTGTCAAGAGGTAGTGTGTTGAGCAGGTTTACAATTTTTTCATTGAAGTATTTAGCAAGTTTGTCTGCGGATGGGATGTCTGTGTTGGTTGTGGTGATCGAGGTGGTGTCCAGTAGTTTGTTTACGAGTTGGTATAGTTTCTTCATGTCTTTTGTAATCTGGTCCTATTTTGGTTCTAGAGTTTGAGTCTTCTAGGTGAAGGTTGATGGTTGCACAAGTATTTGAAATGAAGTCCATGAAGGTTGGCTGGCTTTCATTCCAGTTACCTGGTGGTCTGTAGAACAAGATGCAATTCAGGTGATCAAGCAGGGATTTGCTATGGATTCTGATTGAGGTAATTTCAAGTTGGGTTGTTATGGACTCGGCAGTGGTTTTGTTTGTAAAGTGGGATTGATATATTAGTGCTATGCCTCCACCTCTCTTTTCCCTTCTTGTCCAGTGAATAATTTTGTATCCTGGAGGGCATAGGTCAAGGATTATGGGGTCTTTTTTGCTACATGCATGCATTAATGACTAAAATACTGCCAAATGGGCAAGTAGTTTACTGCATAAAGTATCCCCCCCCCTCTAATAAATTACCCACAATGAGCATTGTTGCTTTTGCATTAATGACTGATTCAGCAAATTCTCAAAATCCTTGCCTGGGTATAGGAAGATACAGCTGAGACAACAAAAGCATTATATAATTGCTCAAATTAATATATCCTGAATGCACTATTGATCTTCACAGTAATTATACAGTGTCCGCTGTACTAACAGTTTAAAAATGTGCCTCTGCTGCAAAAATGCCATCTTTCATTAGGCTCTGCCATTCCTGACTGGGAATTAGACCCTATAACTCGTAAGTATCAAGTGAACTCAGTTAATCATCTGTGCCAGTTTCCCTGGCTTACCTATGATTAGGGGAAGGATATTATTTGTTATGTTCTTGTGAAAGATCTATGGGATCTTTCTAAGTAGGAGATTTATGTATTTGTGTGTTCTTTTCTATATTACTTATTTTTACTCTATGCACATGAAACTTTGCCCTGCATTGTTTTGTTTCCTAGAAAATCAATATATTTGTCTCATGGAAAATCAATACATTTGTTTCGTGGAAAAAGCCACTAACTATTCAACCAATGTTGCAGGGTAAGCCTACACTTCTCAAAGATGACATTTTATCACTTTTGGTTTTCATGCTTTCAACTCCTTGAAATTTGGGTATGTTAGGAAATTAATCATGTTATTTTCAGTTAAGAAAAATTTGCCAGTTGAAACCTTTTTTTTTGTTGTCTAAAACAAATCTGGTCAAGCTGGTACATGCCTTAGGGGCCCTTTTTCAAAGGGGCAGTAAGCCTACTGTGTGCTTGCCGTGTGCTAATTTGGCACTACCGCCAGGCTACTGCAGAAGCCCCCACTGTGCATCATTTCCAGCGCTTGAAAAATCTTTTTATATTTTTAGCACCGGGGTTTACCTGGCAGTAATCGGGCAGCTAAAGAAAGAAAGCAAGGAGTGAGAACGGAGTCAGGCTCTTCAAAACAGACCAGAGACGCTGGATGAGGATAGCCAACTTTTAATGGATAATGACTCAACAAGGTGCCATGTTTCGGCACACAAGGTGCCTTCTTCAGGAGTCTACACAAATACAAATAAAAGTATATCAGCACACATATAAAACAATTGATTGAAAATGTTAAATTACAAAAATATACAATGTAAGATTTAAAAATATGATTAAAATATATAAAAAATAATAGATAACTGAAAAGGAAAAAATATGGAAGAGTTGTAGGAAGGACAAACGTATGCACTGCATTGCCCTAGTATGATCTGTATTATTGAACTTCATAGTATGTTTATAGGATTGCATCTGGTAGTGTGCTTGGTGAGAAAATCGTACCACATAATTGAGCGAACATAATAAAAATTTGTGATAAAAAAGGAGTAAATAAAGTGAATTTATTATTCCTGAGATAATATATTCTTGTGAAGACAGAACTGCATAAGTCTATAAACTAACCTGGGTGTATACGTGCTTCCCGGTTACCGCCAGGTTAGCGCGGGAGCCCTACCGCCTCCTAAATAGGTTACAGTAAGGGCTCCCCCAGGAAATAGCTGCATGTTAAGTGTTTAATTTACCAAACAACCATTTCCTTTTAAAGAAAAAAAAGCCTTTTACCTGCTGCAGTAAACGAGGGTCTCGACATGTAGCAAATCCAAGCGCCAACACCTCTGCAACTTGGTAAGAAAAAGACTTTAGTGACCAGCAGGCTAGATTATTGTAATTCTTTATATCATGGTCTTATAAAAACTGGTCTTAAGAGACTTCAGTTGGTGCAGAATACAGCTGCTCAGTTGGTGACAAATGGTAAGAAATTTGAGCACATAACACCTGTTTTGAAACGTTTGCACTGGTGCCAATTTCTGCTGTGATTATAATTAAGATGCTGTGTTTGATGTTTGAGGCTTTTCATTTGAAGCACCAGCATATTTAAGGAACAAATTATTCCTTCAACAATACATTCACTTGTTGCGATCATCTCAGCGTTGTTTGTTGCAGTTCCTTCACTCAAAGTTGTGAAATTAACCTTTACAAGAAACAGAACTTTTTGTTATATTGGACCTCACTTATGGAACCCTTCACCAGCTGAAGTGAGCAGTTCAATTAGTTACCTTGGGTTTCATTAGAAACCAAAAACATGGATTTTTGAGAGTGTCTTTGCTGGATTATAGACATATTAGAGTCAATTTTAGACTGGGGTGACTTTTGATTATTTAATTTGAATCTGATGCAATAACTGTGTTGGTTTTGTTTGGTTTACTGAAAACTGCTTTAAAACTTACGACCCTGTTTACTAAGGGCCTCTTTTACAAAGCCGCACTAGCGAATCCCGCATGGCAAATGAGAGGAAGCCCATAGGAATTGAAAGGGCTTCCTCTCATTTGCCGCACCGGGAATCAGTAGCATGGCTTTGTAAAAGAGGCCCTGATCCGTGCTATTGTTTTTAGCATGGGCTAAAAATTAGAATGCGTTAACGCTAGAGGCACCCATAGGAATATATGGGTGTCTCTAGCGTTAGTGCACGCTAATTTTTAGCACGTGCTAAAAACACCAGCACACCTTAGTAAACATGGCCCTTAATTTTTACTAAGTAGTATATTAATTAAGTAAATCAAATCAAAAGTTATTTCAGATATTAAAAGTCACTTTTAGGACCACAACTAGCTGGAAGTGGGGAAACATAAGGATCTAAGTTTGGGGAGGTAGGTTGGATCTCTACCAGAATATAAACTTGTATATTTACCTTCCCACTTTACTATTTTCTCTCCTTTTTTTGGATATTTGATTAATAGTGAGGGTATGTTTTGGTTAACTCTGTAGAAACTGAATTGTGACAATTTGAAGCATTTTCTTTTATGAAGGCAGAGGGAGGAGTGTGGACATTCTACAAGAGACTTTTGGAAGGCACTAGATTCTCTAGACTAAATATTTACTCAGATATCTGGGTCATATCTCTGAATTTTCAGTGGCACTATCCCCCAGATTCTATATATGGTGCCTTAGGTTATGCGCCCAACTGTGAGTACACCTCTGAGATGCACTCACAAATAAATTGGATAATGAGCTCCAAACCTAAATAAAATGGGTGCTAACAACTATTTACTGTTGTTAATTGGCATTCATTGAAATTTGCAAATACATCTGGATGTATGCTATTCTATACGGCTTGGCGCTGAACTCCCTTAGCGCATATCTCAAAAGGGGGTGTGGCCATGGGAGTCAGGGGCATTCTGAAAACTGCATGTGGAATTACAGAAATTTGCCTTACAATGCCTAACTTGGGCACTAGCATTTACAGTAGGTTTCATCAGGCGTAAGTCCGGTGCTCAAAAGTTAGGTGTGGGATCCACGCTAAATGTTCTTCTATATAAGGCACATGCCCTTAATAGAATAGCACTTAGCAACTTTCAGCACCATTTATAGAATTTCCACCTATATGACTAGTGCAGCATTAAAATAATAAAATAGTAAGAAGAAAATAAGCGTTGCCATACTGGGAAAGACTGAAGGTCACAAGTACCTGGTAGGATCCCAAAGAGTATCCTTTTAAGCAAACTGCTTTAAAATGCATTAAAATGCATGGTAATGCAGTTAATAACAACTCTTCACTGGGTACGGGGCAGCACAGAAGGGTTGGTTGACAGGAGTCTCTCTCTCTCTCCAACCCAACCATCCCATCCTGGATTGCTTTCTGCAAGGATCCCATGGCTGCTCTACTATCATGAACCCTGAAAAATATTGCTGGTGTCTAGTGGCATCCCTCCCATCCCCAACCCTTGAACCCCAACCTGATTGGAATTTTTAAAAAGTCCTGGTGTCTAGTGCCCCCCCCCACACAAAAAAAAACCTCATACCTCAAATGAGGCAGGATTTCCTCACAGTTCTTCCACCAAGACTGACACTGAAATGCTTTCCACAGAAGAATGACTAGATCACAAACTCACTTTTACCAAGCTGCAGTAAAAGAATTCCTACAGTAGCATCAATGTGTGGGTTTGCTACGTGCCACGGCCCCTTATATCGCAGCAGGTAAATGGCTACGTGGTAAGTGCTGTGTGGTCATTTCCGGTGAGCCCCTAGCGTCATCTATTTAGGAGGCAGTAAGGGCTTCCGCACCATCCCGGTACAAAAAAAATAATTTCTGTCACAGAAATGGCATGCACTGGGGGCGGCACTACCACTGACTCCTGCGGTAATCCGTGGCAGTGCCGGATTGGTGCATGACAACACCATGGTAACTCTACCACAGTATTGTAAAAGGGCCCCTAACTGCTGTGCAGCCATGAATGCCAATTTTGTAATCTAGGCTCCAGCATGTACGCCTCACTTGCATGTGTAAATGTCTAGAATACTAGCACCTCTGCATGTACACATACGGCTTATGTGCTTTCAGGGTGCCTACACCTAATTTCAATAGGGCCTAAAACAAATAGGAGAAAGGTTTTCTTTACTCAGCATGCAGTGACAGCAGCTGGCCTTACGGAATTTAAAGAGGGTTTGGACAGATTCCTGAGGGAAAAGTCCATTGAACATTATTATTATTATTTTTTTTTTTTTTTGGGGGGGGGGGAGGTTTGCCGGGTTCTTGAAGCCTGGATTGGCCGCTGTCAGAGACAGGATGCTGGGCTTGATGGACCCTTGGTCTTTTCCCAGTATGGCGGTGCTTATGTACTTATGCACTTAATATAAAGCTGAGCTCCTAAATTTATTCACCTAAGTTAGGCTTCTAAATTTGTGCCTTCTTTTCAGTCACCCTAGAAGCATGAATTTTCATTTAAAACAATTCATGTTAATTTAGGAGCTTAATATTTATGTTTATAAATTTAGGTCTCCTATTCCTTTGCCCAGATTTATGAGCCTAATTTATGAGTCTAGGGATAGAAATTCAAAAGGGTTTAACCGGGCAGGAGAAGCTACTGCCTGTTTAAACCCCACTGAGTGAGCTGACACCTGACAATCAGTGGCACAAATTAGTTAGTGCTGCTGAATATGCCCGCTAATCCCCAGATTTTATATAGGGCAACTTAAAGTTGCATGCACAAATCCGGAAGTATTGTGGATTTGCGCCACATCTTAGGGGCCCTTTCACAAAGCCACTAGGCGCTTATGTATACCCAACACACGTCAATTCGGAGTTACCACCCGGCTACCGAATGACCCGGGCAGTAATTTTGCTTTTTACGTGCGTCTGCTATGTGCACTGGAAAATAATTTTTATTTTCCAGGGCCAGCAGAAACCAGGCAGTAGTCATCATTCTATGCGTGGTTACCGCCTGGTTAACGCATGAGAACTTACTGCTAAGTCAATGGGTGGCGGTAAAGTCTCAGGTCCAAAATGGATACGCACCAATTTTTATTTTGCTGCACATCCATTTTTGGCCAAAAAAGGCCTTTTTTGCAGGTGTGCTGAAAAATGGACCTGCGCGCATCCAAAACATGCATCTACACCACTGCAGGCCATTTTTCAGCGCACCTTAATAAAAGGACCCCTTAATTAGCTAACGATCCAATCAATGCTGATAATTGCCACTAAACAAGCAATTATTGACACTAATTGGCATTAATTAGAATTTACGCACACAACAATCTAAGTGTATTTTGTAAAGTAATGTGTGTAAATTCTAAGTCACGTAGTTGAAAAAGGGGCATGGAATGGGCAGTTCATGGGCATTTCTAAAAGCTATGCGTGTTGTTATAGAATACATCCGGTCCACTCCTAATTTAGGTATAGGCATATATGCCCAGTTTTACCTGGAGTAGCTGCCTACAATTAAATTTAGTCACACAGACAGGCGCTAGGCACATTCTATAAACTGCGGCTAAATTTAGGCATACTTTATAGAATACACCTAGACGTATTTTGTTTTAGTGCTGATTTTTAAGGCTATCCCTTACCCTTTATTCTTTATCCCCTAACCGGATAGGTTAGGTGTGGTCCAGGGGCAGAGTTAGGGCAGAGCGGCAAATTAACCACTTAGCGTTGATTTTCAGTCTGCTACTCGGCAAATTAACTGCATAAAGATAGAATTACAAAACAGTTATTCTAATTTTATGCAGTGAGTAATTAGTCTGAATACCAGCCAGTGCCTGATTAACTTCCAGGTAGGCAGACAAACCTGGATATTCTGTTCTGGGAGCTGCGTTTGATCTAGCATTGAATATCCAGCCCATGGCCAGAAGACGCTTACCAACCGCTTATCACCATGGGCTGAATATTGATCCCCTAGGGCTGAAAGTCAGTGTTTAGCTCCTAGTTTCTTTTACTTGCCCTAAATCCACCCCTGTTGCCACACACGTTTTATGCTCCTAAATTTAGAGTTTGGTGAAATTTAGTATAAATTTAAGCACTCAGCCATAGTAAATGTTCAAAGTGGTTAATTTAGGTGCATAGTTAGGAGCAAAATCCTTTGAATTTTGGGGTGTGTTTTCAAGGGTGGAGCATTGGCATGATATGGGTGGGGTTCTTCTTACATAGATAATTTAGGCAGGCTTGCACGCAGCAATCCAGAACTTCTGCCGGCCCAAGGCGGCAGTTCTATCTCCAGCATGCACCATTTCCAGCGCTTGTGTAAATATTGAAAAATATTTTTGCAGGGGGTTACTGGCAGTAATCCACCGCCAGGGTAGCGCGGGAACCTTTACTATCACCTCAATGGGTGGCGGTAACTGCTCCCCCCTGAAATGGCAAGTACAAACTCACCACACAGCCATTTCATTTTTTGGATATTTTCACCTGCTGTGGTAAAAGGGGCCCCAAAATGGCCGCTGCCGCTACTGCAGGGACCTTTTCACCGCAGCTTAGTAAAAGGGCCCCTTCCTGAATACCTAGAATGTAAATGATGGCTTAAAGAGCTTTTGGAAAGGAGAGACTTGTAGAAAAGGGGTCATTCTTCAGATTTGTCCTTCCACAAAGAAGAAATGGCAAGTAAAATATTCAGAAAGAGATGCCACAGGACAGAGGCATAGCTAGGTGTGGTGCCAGGGGAGTGACCGCTCCCCCAAACTGACTTCAGACAGCGACGGTGCCTATTTTTCAGGCAGTCCGTCACAGCTACACAGTGCGTACATGTGCCTATGTGGTGTACATGTATGCCTCTCTGCTCCCCCTGGCAGCACAACCTAGCTACGCTGCTGCACAGGAGTCAAGGACTCAGGATGGCAGCAAACCAGAATGAACTATTTCAAGCATGTAGCAGTTTATCTGCTAGTTCCTATCTAGGCTTGGCCAGAGATTGATTCTCAGAATTCATTTACAGACTCCTGTAGTTGCTGTCAGTTTGTTTACACGCTACTACAGGTGTAACATTATTTCACTAGCAGTCTATTGGCAGGAAGCTGGCAGGATTGCACAGTCAATTGATACTTGTCAGGGAAGACTCAATGAATAACTGGGGTTTTGGCTTATGTTGTCGATGTTTTTGGAAGACTTAAGAGATGTACAAGAGAATAGGAGGCAGCTTGATTACTAGAAATAAAAAAGTAGTTTGAATGTCAAAAGTCAGCTTGGGTGTTTTTATGTTTGTATAGGCCCAGCCTCAATAATAACATGAGGAGTGGGGGGTTTAAAATAACTCAGTTTTACAGCTAGCACACTTCACGGTGGTGGTAGCAATTGAAGAGAGAGGGTCACTGATTATATTGCTAATCCCAGTCCTTTCACAGAGTACTGCAATGGATACCCCTGGCAAAGGTTTTTAAAATGCTTGTCTTGATTCCAAAAATGGTAAAAATACCACATTAGCACTGAAACAAATACTTCATTAGCATAAGCATGAAAAAAACTCACTGAAAGAAATAGAACAATATTTCACATACAGGGCCGGTCTTAGCAAGTGCGGGGCCCTGTGCAGACCAATTTGGTGGGGCCCCATCCTAGCCCTGCCCTAGCTCCGCCCCCACCCTAGCTCCACCCCATTGATAAGATTATTCCATTTTTAGAAATTTTTTTTATTTATGAAATTTCAAATAAAGACAAATGAAGCTAAACTTGTACAAAAAAACTGATTGAAATAATAAGCACAATGCTATCATGAAACCTCCCCTCCCCAGAAGTGGAGTGGCCAAGCCGCGGGATCATCATGAATGATGCGGACGGTCATCCGAGGCGAGCGGAGGTCGGAGCGGAGGCAGAGCGGGGCCCCCTTAGGCGCGGGGCCCTATGCGGCCGCCTTGGTCGCCTCTGCCTAAGACCGGCCCTGTTCACATACTTGCCCCTAATCACAAAAATGCAGGTTATTCCAGTGTATATTTCATCATGAAGTACAAATGATACACAACACAAAAGCTGAACTGCATGGCATCTAGAGGACAATTTTCAAATGCATTTACCTGGTTAAAAATCGAGCGTAGAATGGCAGGTTTAAAAAAAACAAAACAACTTTATTTTTATTATAATTTCAAGCAAATTATACAAGCACAGACTTGTTTTAGGATAACGCAGAGCATACAATATTGCAAAAATGAAAAAAACATCCGCCTGGATATTATATAAAGAATACAAAAACACTTCTTTATCAGACCACAACAATAAGGGGGCAGAATAAGGAAAACAGAGGAGTATCTGATAAGGAAAACAAAAAAAAAAATAGTTAAGACTATTAAAATGACTTAACCTTGATTATCTTCATTCAAGATAAAGGCTGAGATAGCCTTTTCATATCCAAAAGGTTTTGCAAAAAAGCCTTCAGCTGTTCAGGAACAACAAAAAGAAAGTATTTTTGACTCCAAGATTATGTATAACACATTTACAAGGATAACTCAGCAAGAAGGTTCCTCCTAATTGTCTTGCTGTCTCATAGGGCCAGATGCACTAAACAATCGTTAGAGCCCTTCCTTTACTGATTCCTTTAGCGAATCGGTAAGGAACGGGCATGCATTAAGGAAAGGGAATGCAAATGAGCTGCTCGTTGTAGCTCACTTGCATTCTCTATTCCATTGTTAAACAGTCGGCCAATCAGCCGGTCAAGCATGCGCATGCGCAGCTGTGCCACCTGAAGACGCCGTGCTGCTCACCCCCTCCGATGCGGCTTGATCCAGAGGACAGTGCAGTTGAGGACGCCCATCCAAAATAAACCCGTCCATTTTGGCCGTCATTCCCCCCGCAATAATAAAAACGTCTTTTTTGGCAGTGCTTCACTCAGCTGAGAGACCTGGAAGTCTCTGAGCCAATCATAGCGCGTTTAGCTCGGCTAACCGCATTGTGATTGGCTCAGGGACTTCCAGGTCTCAGCTGAGTGAAGCACTGCCAAAAAAGACGTTTTTATTATTGCAAGGGGGGAATGACGGCCAAAATGGTCATTTGTTTTGGATAGGCATCCATTTTGACCGTCATCCCTCCCCCCCCGCACTTCCAAAAAAGACGTTTTTATTATTGCGGGGGGAATGACGGCCAAAATGGACGTTTTTTTAAAGCGGAGCGCTATATATATATATATATATATATATATATATTGTAAAGAGTATGTAGGCAGCCCTGGGGAACAGAAAGAAAAGAGGAGAGAAAGGGACTACAAATTTCAGCATGCCCCAAAGGAACCCTGGGGTAAGCAAGAATACCCCAGGTACAGGCAGGCAATACCCAGGGAAGAACCCGAAATAGGAAACTACAACTCCCAGCATGCCCCAAGGGAACCTGGGGATAAGAGAAACTATGTGCATTCCCGGGAGTCACCAGAGGAGGGCCGCAGGGGAAGGAGAAAGGCTGATTCTCCAACCTGGTGGAAGAGGTGGTGGAACAAGTGGGTGGAGAAAGAAGGGACTCCAAAGAACTTTAATGAAGAAAAGGGTGAGCAGCTGGGAGATGGGCGGGGGGAAGAGAATATGGATTGGGCTCCTGAGGAGAGGGGGGGGGGGGGGGAGAGTGAGCCTTGCCCTATGGAGTTGACTGAACAGGAGAACACCCTGGAAGAGCCGATGGACTTTTCAGCTCTGGCTCAGCGAAAGCCAAGGAAGTAGCGGGGCCAAGCCGGGTCAAGCGGGAGGAGGTCAGGTAAGAGAGAGTGACTGACCAAGAGGGTGGGACCCTAGGCTTTGAGCCCGCGCAGAGCCATATTGTGTTTTAAAGCTGGAATTGAAAGTGAACTGTGTTTTGAAAGCCTAGCTAACCTGAACTGTGTTTTGAAAGCCTGGCTGTGTTTTGAAAGCCTGGCTAACCTGAACTGTGGTTTGAAAGCCTGGCTCACCTGAACTGTGTTTTGAAAGCCTGGCTAACCTGAACTGTGTTTTGAAAGCCTGGCTGTGTTTTGAAAGCCTGGCTAACCTGAACTGTGTTTTGAAAGCCTGGCTGTGTTTTGAAAGCCTAGCTAACCTGAACTGTGTTTTGAAAACCTGGCTGTGTTTTGAAAGCCTGGCTAACCTGAACTGTGTTTTGAAAGCCTGGCTAACCTGAACTGTATTTTGGTAAGCCTAGTTAAACTGAACCGGGTGTTTTTTTTTGCTTTTTACTGCTCCTCTCTAGGAGAGGAAGAGAGAGGAAGCAGCTGCTGAAGCCTGGCCTGTGTACCAAACCGGCTTGAGTAAGGTACATGGTAACAGGGATTTTGTTTTGTGTTGTGGATCTATACTTGAGAGAAGGAGGGACGTCCTTCCTATGCAATAAACAGCTTTATTTTGAGTTGGAGGTGAGCTCGGCTGGAGAGTGTTCTTTTGTTTGGGGAGCTGCAACCTCGGAGTGAAGGGGAGCAACTTAACAATTGGTGTCAGGAGTGGGATCGCTTTGCGGACCTGTCGCTCGAGGAGGCCAGGACCAGCCAGACAGAAAAGCCCGACGGAGGGGCCAACGCTGAGAAAGGCGCAGACCCGTCTGGGGTTCCGGTAAGCGGGGCCTAGATTGAGGGAAATAAAGGGATCCTAGTAAAAGGGGAAAAATAAGTAGTGAAACCGCACTTGGAGGTGTCCTCTGTTTTTTTCCCCCAGGAGTCGCTGTTCCGGAGCAGGGATGGACCCCAAGGAGATCTTCGCTTGGATGACGATGCAGTTCCAGAAACAGCAAGAACTGACAGCAAAGATGGTGGAGGACTCCTTGACTGCTGCACGAGAGCAGCAACAACCGGTGTTGAATATGCTCCAGGATTTTTTTCAGAGGGGGATCAATGCTCCAAGGGACGCTGGAGTCGGAACTACCGGACAGGGGCCCGGAGGAAGCGGTGCGGTAGGACCTTTATCCCTGAACTCACTTACATGGGGAAAGTTGTCTGAGCAGGATAATGTAGATGATTTCCTGACCGCATTCGAGAGGGTGGCGGTGGCCGCGGGATGGCCACAAGAGCAGTGGGCCATGCGGTTAGTGCCTTCCTTATCTGGGGAGGCTCTCGGAGCCCTTAGAGACTTGGCTCCTGGGGACGCGGCCAACTATGGGAGGTTGAGAGAGGCTATTAAAGACCGGTATGGACTGAGTACCCAGGCTTATAGGCGTAAGTTTCGGGCCACTAAATGGGAAAAGGGAGAAATCCCTAAAGCTGTGGCCACTAAACTGATGGACTTGGTAAAAAAATGGTTGGAACCTGATCGCCACTCCACAGGAGAGATTCTTCAAGAATTGGTAGTGGAACAATTCCTGCAGGGCCTTCCCAGGGAGATTAGGGCAGGGTTAGTCCAAAGGGGTTGTAAGACAGTGGAGGCCGTGACTGCAGGGTTGGAGTGTTACTTGGAAGCCCAACATTGGGGAGGACCCTACCTGGAGGAGGGGAAGTCCCGACCTCAGGGAGGCGGGGGTCTAAAAAGTTCCTGCTTTAAGACAGATCCCCAGGGAGGGAAGCCCGATTACAGCTGGGGAGGGTAAGAAGCCAGTAGTGCCCGCAGGCCCTGAAAAAAAAGCTACCTCCGGTGAAGGGAAGATGTGTTACAAGTGCGGGAAGGTTGGGCACTTCAGGAAGAATTGCCCAGGTCGAGAGGGATGGACCTCGCAGGTTGCCCAAGGGTTTAGGCCTCGGTATACTGCTAAGGTGGAGGTTGAGGGTTTACCGATTGTAGCCATGTTAGACTCCGGGGCAGACCAGTCCATGATCTCTAGGAGGTTGTGGGAACAAATAAGAAAGAGGAGGATAGGAGGTAAGGATACCTATGAGGGAGCAGTGGCTATTCAATGTATACATGGGGCCAGTACTCGTTATACCCTCCATAGGGTTCACGTGAAGGGGCCCACAGGGGAGATAGAGATAGGCATTGCCGTTCTGCCCAGGCTACCACAGGAGATGATTTTAGGAAGGGACTGGCCCCCCTTTACCGAGTGTATTAGTGAAAAAAGAGTGTTGGTCACTACCTGCTCTCAGGCTCGGCGAGACCCTGAGGCTGAGGAAGAGGGAATAGGAGGTATTTTTCCTTTTCAAGGGGAGGTCTTAGGGGAGCCGGGAAAAGAGAGAAAGGGGAAAGCTTTGGAAAAAAAGGAGCAGAGGGGCAGACGGGAGGCATTGGAGCAGGCAAAAAAAGAAAGTTATCTGCCAGTGGCCCCGAAAGAATTGAGGGAACAGTTTCCCCAGTTTCATAGGGAGCAGGCCAATGACCCTACTTTAGAATATGCTTGGGGAAGGGCACGACAAGGTGAAGGCAGGGAGGCTCCGGGGTTCCTGATAGAAGGGGACATACTATATCGCAGGGTACCCAACTGGGAGAACTCTGAGTCTGGGAGACAGCTAGTAGTCCCCCAAGCTTTTCGCCCTCTGGTAGTAAGGCTAGCTCATGATCACCCTTTGGGGGGGCATAAGGGCTCCCAAGCTACCCTGACTCAGATATTGGGGCGCTTCTATTGGCCCGGAGTTTATGGAGAGGTGGAGAAGTATTGTAAGTCCTGCCCCAACTGTCAGAAGGTGGCCGACCGGCTGCCACCTAGGGCACCTTTAGAGCCCCTGCCTAGGGTGGAACAACCGGTGAGGAGAATAGCCATGGATATTATTGGTCCGGTAACAAAATCTCAGAGAGGTTTCCTCTATGTGTTAGTGATTATGGATATGGCCACTCGGTACCCATGGGCCTTACCTTTGAGAAGCCTATCAGCAAAGGGCATTGCCAGGGAACTGATAAAAATCTTTTGTGAGGTTGGCTTCCCCCAAGAAGTTTTGACAGACCGGGGGTCCAACTTTATGTCAAGTACCTTAAGGCAAGTGTGGGAGGCTTTTGGGATAAAGCATATCCGTACAGCGGCCTACCATCCGCAAACCAATGGGATGGTGGAACGCTTTAATAGAACTTTAAAGGGTATGTTAAAGAAAGCGTTAGGCGAGGATAGGACCGGTTGGGACCAGCTGTTGCCCTTCGTGCTATATGCCTACAGGGAGAAGGTGCAAGACTCCTTAGGTGTGTCGCCTTATGAACTAATGTTTGGCCGGAGGCCCAGGGGAATTTTAGATATATTGCAGGAGCACTGGGTACCCCCGGAAACACCCGATCAGTCAGTGGTCGAATATTTACAGGATCTGAGGGCCAGATTGGATAAGTTACAAGAATATTCCCAGGATAGGCTAGAACAGAGCCAAAATCAACAAAAGGAATATTATGATAAAGGTACTCGGGAAAGGGAGTTTGCAGTAGGAGATAGGGTCCTTATCCTAATCTCGGAGGATCCTCATAAGTTTGCCTCTAGGTGGAAAGGTCCCTGGGTGGTGAAGAAGAGACTAGGGCCTCTCACGTATGAGGTAGCGAACGAGAAGGGACGGGTCCAAACCTTCCATGTTAACCTGATGAAACCCTGGATAGCAAGGGTAGGCTTTCAGACCAGGGGGGAGGAAAAGGAGGGCGAGGAGTTGGGACCCCAAATAAGAGATATTTTCAAGCCCGGGGAGCCAGGGGTTAATTCCCGGCTGACACTGGTACAAAAGAAGGAGATAGGAAGGCTCCTGAAAGGGTTTGATGATGTATTGACGGCCTGTCCGGGGAATACGCACCTAGTGGAGCACGACATTATAACAGAAAGGGGTAAAGTAGTGCGGCAAAAGCCATACAGGCTTTCCCCCATGAAAAGGAGGGAGGTTATAAAACAGGTACAGGAAATGTTAGACTTCGGGGTGATTGAGGAGTCCAATAGCCCCTGGTCAAGTCCAGTGGTGTTAGTGCCAAAACCCGAGGGGGAGTGGAGATTTTGCATAAATTTCCGCCAGCTTAATTATATCTCTCAAGCAGACGCATATCCTATGCCCTATATTGAAGAGCTGGTGGACCGGCTAGGATCTGCCCAATATCTCACTACCCTGGACTTGACAAAAGGGTACTGGCAGATTCCACTTACTCCCGGGGCCCAAGCTAAGACGGCCTTTAGTACGCCCATAGGCCTGTACCAGTTTAAGAGATTACCCTTTGGCCTTAATTCCGCGGCGGCGAGCTGCCAGAGGTTGCTGGACAGGGTGCTCTGACCACATCAGGCCTACGCCGCTGCGTATATGGATGATGTGGTAATACATAGTGAAGACTGGAACACCCATTTAAACCAGGTAGAGGCAGTGCTGCAGGCTTTTAGGGAGGCAGGACTCACCCTGAACCCAAAAAAATGTTATTTTGCGCAGTACCGGGTGAAGTATTTGGGCTATACGGTGGGAAGGGGAGAGGTGCGCCCCTTATTAAATAAGGTTAAAAGCATCCAAGAGTTTCCCAGACCCAACACCAAGAAACAATTACGTAGTTTCCTGGGGATGGTAGGGTATTACCGCAGGTTCATCCCGCATTTTTCCTCAATGGCCACTCCTTTAACCGACATGCTGAGAGGGAAGAATCCAGACCACTTGAGGTGGGGAGGGGAGGAGGCGAGGGCATTTGAACAGATGCAGAGGGCCCTCTGCCAGGAACCTGTGTTGAAGGCAGTTGATTTTGAAAAGCCCTTTGTCCTTCAAACAGATGCTTCGGGTAGGGGGTTAGGAGCAGTACTGTCCCAGGAGCATGAAGGGGAGGAACACCCGGTACTCTACTTAAGTCGGAAGCTCCTACCTCATGAGGAGCATTACTCTACCATAGAAAAGGAGTGTTTAGCCATTCGATGGGCAGTGCAAGAATGTAGTGTCTATTTGGAAGGGAGAAAATTTAAGTTGGTAATGGACCATGCTCCCTTGAAATGGCTGAATATGATGAAGAATAATAATGGGAGACTAATGCGTTGGTACCTAGCGCTGCAGCCTTTCCAATATTCAGTGGAGCATCGCCCAGGGCGATGTTTAGGAAATGTTGATGCCCTGTCCCGAGTAGGGGAGGAGAATAAGAAAGAATGGGGGGATGGAAATTTAAGGGGGGGGGTATGTAAAGAGTATGTAGGCAGCCCTGGGGAACAGAAAGAAAAGAGGAGAGAAAGGGACTACAAATTTCAGCATGCCCCAAAGGAACCCTGGGGTAAGCAAGAATACCCCAGGTACAGGCAGGCAATACCCAGGGAAGAACCCGAAATAGGAAACTACAACTCCCAGCATGCCCCAAGGGAACCTGGGGATAAGAGAAACTATGTGCATTCCCGGGAGTCACCAGAGGAGGGCCGCAGGGGAAGGAGAAAGGCTGATTCTCCAACCTGGTGGAAGAGGTGGTGGAACAAGTGGGTGGAGAAAGAAGGGACTCCAAAGAACTTTAATGAAGAAAAGGGTGAGCAGCTGGGAGATGGGCGGGGGGAAGAGAATATGGATTGGGCTCCTGAGGACAGGGGGGGCGGGGAGAGTGAGCCTTGCCCTATGGAGTTGACTGAACAGGAGAACACCCTGGAAGAGCCGATGGACTTTTCAGCTCTGGCTCAGCGAAAGCCAAGGAAGTAGCGGGGCCAAGCAGGAGGAGGTCAGGTAAGAGAGAGTGACTGACCAAGAGGGTGGGACCCTAGGCTTTGAGCCCGCGCAGAGCCATATTGTGTTTTAAAGCTGGAATTGAAAGTGAACTGTGTTTTGAAAGCCTAGCTAACCTGAACTGTGTTTTGAAAGCCTGGCTGTGTTTTGAAAGCCTGGCTAACCTGAACTGTGGTTTGAAAGCCTGGCTGTGTTTTGAAAGCCTGGCTAACCTGAACTGTGTTTTGAAAGCCTGGCTGTGTTTTGAAAGCCTAGCTAACCTGAACTGTGTTTTGAAAACCTGGCTGTGTTTTGAAAGCCTGGCTAACCTGAACTGTGTTTTGAAAGCCTGGCTAACCTGAACTGTATTTTGGTAAGCCTAGTTAAACTGAACCGGGTGTTTTTTTTTGCTTTTTACTGCTCCTCTCTAGGAGAGGAAGAGAGAGGAAGCAGCTGCTGAAGCCTGGCCTGTGTACCAAACCGGCTTGAGTAAGGTACATGGTAACAGGGATTTTGTTTTGTGTTGTGGATCTATACTTGAGAGAAGGAGGGACGTCCTTCCTATGCAATAAACAGCTTTATTTTGAGTTGGAGGTGAGCTCGGCTGGAGAGTGTTCTTTTGTTTGGGGAGCTGCAACCTCGGAGTGAAGGGGAGCAACTTAACAATATATATATATATATATATATATTTGTTACTTTTGTTGCAGTTTTTCAATCCCGCGCAGCCCCAACGAGAGGTACAGACCTTTCGTTAGATTTTCCAGCATTAAGGCAATCGGAAAAGGTTAGTGCATCTCATTACAATAGGTTTTCTACACAATTTGCTCATCTGCATTCCGTTTTCGTTAGCTGCTACCGTCATCGGAAAAAAGTCTTTAGTGCATGCCAGGGTTTACTACTTGCTCGTCAATGTCTCGTTAAGTTTTGTGCATCTCCCATAGTCAAAAAAGTCTTCCGCCTTTCCTGAGTAGCCTCTTGAGATTCTTGAGATTTTCAGAAATACATTCTCAAAAGAGTTCAAACCTTGTTCAAAAACAAATCCCACACACAATGTAGATATCTTAACAACTTCTGTGGAATTTTCTGAAAAAGCAGTTAAATTGTTTAAATCTATCTCATTATTCTCCTCTTGTTCTCTATTATGAGATACTCCCTGAGAGACATTGCTTCCATCTCGATTAGAGGAGACTGGTAAGAAATAAACCTTCTTACCAGTGGAGGAGTAGCTTAGTGGTTAGTGCAGCAGATTTTGATCCTGGGGAACTGAGTTTGATTCCCATTGCAGCTCCTTGTGACTGTGGGCAAATCACTTAACCCTCCTTTGCCCCAGGTACAAAGTAAGTATATATGTAAACTGCTTTGAATGTAGTTGCAAAATGCCACAGAAAGGCAGTATAGCAAGTCCCATTTCCCTTTATAAGAGGTGTATGATTGGAGGAATATTTCATAATATCTATTAAATATTTCTTCAATAGATCCATCGGGGCCATACCTCTCAGTTTGGGAAAATTTAATAATCACAGATAATTTCCTATTGCTATAACCAAGACAATCTCCCAGGAGTTAAAACACTCAAATCATAAAAAAAACAAATAACTCTATTAGACAATAAATAAATAAAGCATAGGAGTCAGACTGAGTAAAACATAGGAGTCCTTTTACTAAGGCGTGCCGAAAAGTGGCCTGCACATGTTTTGGACGCACTCAGTGGCATCTTTCCAGTGATTGAAACTGTCCTTGGATAATTGAGTGAACCCATCAAACAAAAGGAATGATCTGCAATACTACACATCTTTGCTCTCTGAGTAGATTTGTTATGTATGTTTTCCCTCATTCAACAATTCCCTCTGAAATCTGCTTTGAGTTAGCAGACTAACGTTGTCTCCAAGATCTCGTAGAATTTAAGAAATCATCACTCTTAACACCTAACATTTCTCATGTCAGTCAGCTCACATTTACAATTAGGTGTATTAACGAGAAAGACTCGCCCATTGAATTCTTTCTGAGCTTCATTCCAAACTTCTGGCAATAAATTTGAACAGCTGGCTGAATTTGTACTAGCCTCCTTAAGATCAGACAATCTGGACATTATTATCTGATGTGGAGGGGCATAATCGAACGGGGACGACCATCTCTAAGGGCATCCATCTCTAAGGACGTCCCGGCAAAGGGGTGGGGAAACCCGTATTATCAAAACAAGATGGACGTCCATCTTTCATTTCAATAATACTGTCAGGGACGCCCAAATCTCAACATTTAGGTCGACCTTAGAGATGACCTAAATGTTGAGATGGTCTACCTTAGAGATGGTCGTCCCCGGTTTTCGGCTATAATGGAAACCGAGGATGCCCATCTCAAAAATGACCAAATCCAAGCCATTTGGTCGTGGGAGGAGCCTACATTCGTAGTGCACTGATTCCCTTCACATGCCAGGACACCAACCGGGCACCCTAGGGGGCACTGCAGTGGACTTCACAAATTGCTCCCAGCTGCATAGCTCCCTTACCTTCGGTGCTGAACCTCCACCCCCAAAACCCACTCCCCACAACTGTACACCACTACCATAGCCCTAAGGGGTGAAGGGGGCACCTACATGTGGGTACAGTGGGTTTTGGGTGGGTTTTGAAGAGCTCACATTTACCAGCACAAGTGTAACAGGTGGGAGGAGGGGCCTGGGTCCACCTGCCTGAAGTGCACTGCACCCACTAAAACTGCTCCAGGAACCTGCATACTGCTGCAATGGACCTGAGTATGACATTTGAGGCTGGCATAGAAGCTGGCATAAAAAGGTTTTTAAGTTGTTTTTTTGAGGGTGGCAGGGGGTTAGTGACCACTGGGGGAGTCAGGGGAGGTCATCCCTGATTCCCTCTGGTGGTCATCTGGTGAGTTTGGGCACTTTTTTGAGGCTTGGTTGCAGGGGTTTAGCTACGGGTGGGCCTGGGTGGGCCCAGGCCCGCCCAATCATGGCTCAGGCCCGCCCGCCCGCCTGCCTGCCAAGTCTCCCACATTTAGCGGGAGACTCCCGCTTTGGCAGGTCATCTTCCGCACTCCCACCAAAGCGGGAAAGTCTCCCGCTGCCGCTGCGATGATCCTCCTCCGCTACTGCGATGATCCTCCACCGCTGCTGCTTCTCTGTGAGCAGCCTCAGCAAAAGAAGAAAATGAAGCGCGGGGCCGCAGCAGCCTTCAGGCATGCGCTGTCGGCTCTGCCGTCCTCTGCCTCCGCTGACGTCAATTTCCTGTTCCGATGAGGGCTGAGGACCGGCAGACCGACAGCGCATGCCTAAAGGCTGCTGCGGCCCTGTGCTTCATTTTCTTCTTTTGTTGAGGCTGCTCACAGTGGCAGCGTGTAGAAGGGATGCAGTTGAGCTGATCTCAGCAGCCGTTTGGGTGCCTGGGGAACTAAGGTACGTGGATGCTGGGGAGGAGGAAAAATATTTTGTTTGGAAGGGGAGGAGGAAGATAGTGTGTCAGGGTGTATGTTGCATGGGGGGAGGGAGAGAGAGATCAAAGATGTTGGATGGGGACAGAAAAAGGGGAGACACTGGATGAAAGGAGGAAGAGAGAGGAGATGGATGAAAGGAGGGAGACACTGGACAGAAGGTGGAGAGCGAGAGAAGATGTTGGTGGAAGGGAGAGAGAGAAAGGGGACATGCTGGATGGAAAGAAAGAGTTGGGATGCTGGATAGAAGAGGGGTACAGAGAGAAAGATGAATGGAAAGAGGGGACAAGGAAAACGGCAGGGGAGAGACAAGCTGTTGGGGAGAAGGAAGGGGAGCAAGGGGGAGACCTTGGTTGGTCAGATGGAGAGAGAAACAGGAGAAATGCTGGATGAAAGGAGGGAGAGAGATGAAAAATGCTAGAAGTAGGGCGCACTACTCATGCCTATATATATATATATATATATATATATATATATATTAGTGCCCACCCATATTAGCTCTGGGCCCAGCCAAAATGTCAGGTCTGGCTACGCCACTGCTTGGTTGTGAAAAAGAATGGACCAAGTAAAGTCGACCAAACGCTTGTCAGGGACGCCCTTCTTTTTTCCATTATCGGCCGAGGACACCCATCTATTAAGCACGCCCCAGTCCCGCCTTCGCTATACCTCACAGCAGTTTATTCAAGAGGTGGCCTGGCTGTGTTTTGGCATGAAACAACTGTGTGAGGCGTCCAATATCTATTACAACTTATTGATTCTACTCTTACATGATAGACGCCACTGGCTGCCGGCACTATTAACCATTTAGAATCCTATTGACGCTGTTTGAGTTTACAGCTATTTTTAGTCACAAAAAGGAGTTGAAAATTGTATACAAACCTCCTAATAGATATTGGATCCCTGCATTTCATGCAAAACATGGCCATGCTAGTTTGCTACTTGAATAAACTACTGTGATTCTCACAACTCTTTTTGGCTGGTACCACGTTTTATCTCCTGGATTTTATCTGCAGGATTTTTTCCTTTGTTTTTTGCATTATAGGCTGAAGTAAGACTGGGTAGTTGACAACCACTGAAATTTACATAATCCAGAAAGCATAAGCAATTGTAGTGACAGGGTGAGGTTCAACACAACTAACAAAAATCTAGAAAGCAATGATGTTGATGTTGGTAGCATGATAAAAATGTTCAACTCAGTGACTGATTTTGCGAAAGATACCCATTAAGCTTTAGGCACCTGTGAGATGGGAGCCATACATAAATTTGCTCTGATAGATTAAGATGTAGTACAGGACAGCAAGATAAATGACTCTTATTAGGAGAAAATATTTCAGGATGAAGACATTTTTCGTAGTATTTGATGCCCCCAAAAATGTGCTAGAAGAGTACAACAGGAGAGATGGATTCCTTAAGACTATTCACAGTTGTGTTAGTCAGTAGTAGTTGATAATGTCCCAGAGCTATGCAAATACTACAAAACAGATTGATCATGGGTGCCTATACTTCCAAGATTACTTGAAGAAGATGGGGGAAGAAAGGAGCTCATTGCTGCAGGTATGCAGCAATCTACATGCAAAGGCAACAAACTGTTCGGCAGAGCACTATTTCAGCATTTGAACATATAAAAAAGTACTCTGGGTCTAGAACAGAGTTTTCCAATCTGTTGGTCAACACCTGGGTGGACTCTTCATAGATGTATCATTGTTCTGCAGCTCCAGGGAGTTACACAAAATCATTTTGTTACTATCATGGGGTCAACACCACAAAAAGATTGACAAGCACTGGTCTAGAATGTCACAAAAAACTACATTAGCTGTGCTCACCATCAAATCTGGCAAATTTTGGTATTGGATGTCAACATCAATAGCTTTACCAAGCAGAAAGCATGGTGAAAACACAGAGAGTAGCCAGTACAAACATAAGTGGATCAATTACTGAACTTTTTATTTATTTTTAATCAATTTACAATATTAATCCCATGAACAAACTCTTGATACAGCAAAAAAAAAAAAAAACAATATAGTAGGTAAGTATTTGGGAACTTCAAAGAAAAGAAATAAAGAATATGTTTAAGTATAATACCTTTCAAGTCCACACACAAAGGGAGGGGAACAAGGCTCAATGCTTTATCCTGAGCTGGAGTGGATTTTGAAAATGTTTTTTTGTTATCATGATACTGAATTCATGAATTCTAAGATAAGGGCATTTACTGATTTCTCTAGAGCTACGCAATTTTTGAAACTTTGACCAGGCATTCAACAATTAGGTGGTTTCTTTTTGTTACATTTTCCACATAAGCGTAATCAAGCTTCAGTCTGTTAAATATACTTTTTTAAAATCCTGATTTAATGATTTTTTTTAGATTCCAAGCCCTGTGCTTTTCTAGCTCCTAACGCAGCTGAACCATTAACATCTACTCCGTAAATGTAATTTATTCTGTTAAAGAATTTTTCTCTTATTTTCTGATGGATAAGTATAGAATAATTGTTTTCTGGAATTACTTTACATTTTTGCAGCAAAATGTTTTCTAAAGTGCATTGACTGTTAATGCACAGTTTAGTTTGTGGTAACAGCCAATATAAAAATGCAGAAACCACTTTTGCAGTATTTTTGTCATTAGCAGATGCTAAACCAGGCATCAATAGCATTTTTTGATAAGGGGTGTGCCTAGGTGGGGCATGGGGAGGCTACAGTACTTACGTCATTATTCTATAAACGTCATCAAAAATTGTGCATGCAAATTTAGGCACGTTCCCAATTTGCATGCATAATTTAATAGGATAATAAGCCAATTAGTGCCAATAATTGGCTTTTTAACAAGCAATTATTGGCACAAATTAGATTTAATTGGGACCTACATACCTAAAATTGACATGTGGCCCAGAAAAGGGGGTGCCAAAATGTGAGGGTCATGGTCATTTTGGGGCAGATCAGAGGAGTGGTTTTCAGTTATGCACATAATTATAGAGTAACAATGCTCCACATGTAAATTTAAGTGCAGGCTAAATTTTCAGTGCTGCAAATAGCAGTGTCTAAATTTACGTGCAACCTCCTGCTTAAGCATTAATTCTATAAACTGGGCCATTAGGTAGTCCATTTTAATAATGGCTTATGGACTTTTTTTTTAGGAAGTTATCCAAACCTTTTTTAAACCCTGCTAAGCTAACTGCTTTTACCACATTCTCTGGCAACAAATTCCAGAGTTTAATTACACGCTGAGTGAAGAAATATTTTTTCCGATTCCTTTTGAATTTTACTACTTTGTAGTTTCATTGTGTGCCCCCTAGTCTTAGTGTTTTTAGAAAGAGTAAATAAGCAATTCACATCCACCTGTTCCACTCAACTCGTTATTTTATAGACTTCTATCATATCTCCCCTCAGTCGTCTTTTCTGCAAGTTGAAGAGCCCTAGCCGCTTTAGCCTTTCCTCCTAGGTAAGTCGTCCCATCCCCTTTATCATTTTCGTCACCCTTCTCTGTACTTTTTCTGATTCCACTATATCTTTTTTTGAGATGCAGTGACCAGAATTGCACACAATACTCAAAGTGCAGTCGCACTATGGAGTGATACAAAGGCATTATAACATCCTAATTTTTGTTTTCTTTTCCTTTCCTAATAATACATAACATTCTATTTGCTTTCTTAGCCGCCACCGCACACTGAGTTTCAAGGTATCATCAACAATGACCCCTATATCCTTTTCCTAGTCAGTGACTTCTAGTGTGGTACCTTGCATTACATAGACATAGTTCGGGTTCCTCTTTCCCACATGCATCACTATGCACTTTCTTACGTTAAACATCATCTGCCATTTGGATGCTCGGTCTTCCAGTCTGTCTAATGATCTGATATTGCTGGATTATGTAACCTAATTGGAGTAGCATAAAAGTTACCTATTACAGAAGTCCTGTTTGCTGTTTAGAGCTTGCTTTTTAAATTTAGTCTTCCAAAGGAATCTTGCTTTAATCAAATCAAGTGATAATTATCTAAAGGATTTAGGGTATATAGAGAAAAATATAGACATTCCACATAGAACTAGATTTCACACAAAGGGAATAATTTTATAATAGGATGTTTATATGAGAAGTCCAAAAAGGCACCTATTTTATAAAGACAACAGAGGTGCCTATGTACCTTTATAACATAGGTTCTTCGGGGGAGCAGGTGGGACTTTTCTAAACTGTCAAGATATCGTTACATTACAGTGAATCTGAAGCATTTAATTGGTTTGTTCTAATGCATAATATTTTGTGTGTAAGAGTGTTGGGGCATTGTCTTGCCTGTTGAAAATTAATAAAAAGATTTAAACATAAAATAGATTTCCAGAACCAGCCCCAATAGTGCAAAAATACTGCTGCACAAATTCACACCTGCTCTGAAGAATATCTAAATGTGTCTGTGCATTTTACATGTGTATCCATATGAATTAAAAAAAAATTGCATGTAATTCACAATGCTGCCTTTGCTCTGTCCAAAATATGCCTCTGGGAACAATATGCACAGATCATATATAAGTAGGTGCAATCCTTCTGTACACCTACTTTTAACATACATATGCAGCTGCAGAATTGTATAAAGCCTTTCTCAGTGTATAAAACAGGCTTTGCACATGGAAAAACTTTATAAAATTATTCCCCAATGAGTATTATTCAGTGTAATGACTATGAGGTGTTAGTCCTTAGGCACGCCATCTGTTGGTTCAGAGCTTGTGCCATCTGCCTACAGCTCTCTGCAATGCAGAAAGAATTGATTCATTTTAAGAAGGATTTAACTAAAATTAGAGTTGGCTTCCGTTTAAGCATCCAGGAAACTTGCTTCCGATCCTTCAAGTGTGTCAAATGATCAAAGTAGATGAATTACTGGGTTCTGGAAGGCTACAACTGTGACATTTCACCATCTCCCATATGATATTCATAAAAGATGCCTTCATGGCAATGCAAGTAGATAGTACTCTAAAAAAAAAAGCCTCCGACATAGTAACAGAGTTGACGAAGGCACCCAGTGGTGTGTGATGGTGGGAAGGCAGGTGGATTTGTCACTTCCGGTGGAGATCTCGATTTATAATGCTTTTTTTCTTGTAAAGAGACAGATTAAGGGCCCTGTTTACTAAGGTGTGTTAGTATTTTTAGCACGCCTACACTTAGCACACGCACTAACCATATAGGTGCCTATAAGGATATTGCAGGCATATACATGGTTAACACGTGTACATGGTTGACGCGCATTAAAAACGTTAATGCGCCTATAATGAGCCTATAAGGGCACCTATAAGGGCCCTAAGAGTTTGGGAGTGATGTTGAAGGCTTAATTGTCCATGCAAGAACAAATAGGACTTGTTATACAGTCATCTTTTTTTTTAACTCCATATGTTGAGCAAGTTAAAACCAATGCTCTCTACCTGTGATTTTAGGACTGTTCTTCAGAGATAATGTTCAAATAGATTATTTTAATACATTGTACCCAGGCATTTGAGCATCACGTTGCCAAGCTCTACAGATTATTCAGAATTTGGCAGCAAGAATGATTGCAGGTATTGCCAAGTATATGCATGTGAGACCGATTTTGAAACAGTTGCACTGGTTATCGGTGGAAAGTAGAATATGGTTTAAAGTTCTGACACTCATAAACCAGACAATATATGACACTGCCCTTTGGCACTTGTCCCAGTTACATCAGCCAGAGCGATCTTTAAGATCAGAAAATATAAATCAATTGGCAGTTTCAACAAGTTAAGTGATGTGCTTTATGCAGATACAAAGATGGCTGCTTTTTAGTAACTGGTTCATTGATGTGAAATCAGTAGCCTGGATACCTGCATTTATGTGTAAATTTGACCCAGTTTAAGAAATATTTGAAAAAAAAACATTTATTTCTCCTTGCTTTTCCTACTGTCTGAGGAGGGTAATTGTTAGTTCAAGTGGATGAAATGCAGTACATTTTAGTCAGTAGTGGAGTGTGTATTTGGTATATAGCGTGGATGTGATGGTTTTTCTTTTTATTAATGCTTTATTGTATTCTATCTAGTTGTAGGTGAAATATAAGTATGAAAAATAAATAATAAATACACAAAACTCTAGAAGTACAGTCAAAATATCTCATATAAAATGAAGCCTCCTTTTCCTTGATGGCTTTATTATCAGGGTATATCTGGAGGAAAATAAAAAGAGCTCAGAAACTAGAAGGAACACACACACCAGAGGTTTAGGACCAGGGCTTTTTTTGAGGGGGTACTTGGGGGTACTGAGTACCGGCACCTTTTCTATTGTCTGCTAAAACTGACCCATGGTCCCCAAGTTTTAATGAAAGAGCTCAGGCTCTACACAAAAATTCTACCTTGTCATAGATTCTGTGACTGGTTGCAGGGGGCCTGGCTATTGTGGGGTGGGTCTCTCAGTGATCACCATAACCCTGAAGAGTGGCCTGGCATTTGAGTACCGGCACCTTTTTTGCTAGAAAAAAAGAACTGTTTAGGACTATAGAACAATAGGCACCTACTTGAGATTCAATCATCATAGCTAATGCAGCTTGAGCTAATAACTAAGACAGAGGACTGTTTTTCAAAAATACCAACTTCGATAAAATAAGAGAAATACCTTAAGACAGTGCTGTAGATCGGGGAAATCTTTTTGACCTTGGTTTGACATTTTATAGTCTATTTTCTCTGAACCCAGTTCAGTTCATGGTGGAATACAAATATGCCAACAAACATATACAGACTGATGGACAAATAGATGAACTGATCCTCAATAACCAATGCTATCATCTGTTGCAAAATGCATCTTTTGACCTTGGTTTAAAATTTTTATTTTACCCGTTGTTGGTGGGTTATTTTTTGAGCCTTCTGGGTTTCTTTTAAAAATTTTCCTTTTATGGTTGTAGGGTCCTGAGGTTTCCTTTAGGTGGGCTGGGTTGTTAAAAATTTTTAGAATGTATTTTTAGTGGCTATTTTGGTCAGTTTTAGTGTGGAGCGCCTTACACC
Source organism: Microcaecilia unicolor (assembly GCF_901765095.1). Lineage (NCBI taxonomy): Eukaryota > Metazoa > Chordata > Amphibia > Gymnophiona > Siphonopidae > Microcaecilia > Microcaecilia unicolor. The sequence continues at coordinate 82,880,966 of NC_044037.1, read as the reverse complement.
ACTTGGAATGCTAATTTTAATTTTTGGAATCAGATGGTGGCCTCTACAAGCATAGATTTATCTTAACCACGTGTAGAAAATCTGGTGAAATTTTGTTGAACTTTAACAGTGATTTTGTGGTAAAATTGAGTAATATGGTAAAGGAAAATGGATTTTAAACTTTAAAATATGAACTGGATTCTACTTGGTGTGACTTGGATGATGTTATGGTTTTTATTAAAATTCTGTGTAAATTAGACTATGTTTCATGGAGAAATACATTTTTCCCATTAAAGTCAATGGGGAAAATTGAATTTCGAAATGAAGATTTTCACCAGATTCCAAAGTGTAAAAATAAATTAAACATTCCATTTACATATGTCTGATTGGCTATGGAGGGTCAGGTGACCCAAGCCAAAGTCTGGTTGCCTGGAAAACGACAGTTGTTGCTGTTGTCAGAGGAACCCTGAATGTCAGCGAGGCTGGAAGCACGTGTGGCTTGAGAGTTGTAGAGAGTGTCAGAAGTGTGAGACTAAAAAAAATGATTTGAGAAAAATTGAGTAAAAGGTTATCTGAGTAGCCTGAGGCTAAAAGAGCAGTTTCTTTAAGTAACTGGTAATTAAGGCTGATTTAAAACAACAACAACAACAACAAAAATGAGGCCTTGTGTTATTTAGACTTGGGCATTTTAAAAGAAATTGTCTGTGAGTGAGAGCAGCTCTTGGACAGAAGTGTCATGAATCCCAATTGGTGATGGAGCTTGCTTTCAGCACTTGAAGCTGTATGTAAAGCCTGGGTCTGGTTGGTGTCAGTTTTAACTAAGGGAGCTGGTAACTGACCTCTGGCTTCTCACAACAGAGAAGAGACTGAGCCTGTGATTGTGTGGTACTGATTGGGTTAGTAAAAGCCTGAATGAGCTGTTACTGGCTGAGCTGACGCCAGTACCTAAAGAGGGTAGCAAGGCCTAGTAAGTGAGGTGGTGGTGTGGGTGGTCTGAGATATCCCAAGAAGCCTGGTTCCTTTAGCCCAGGGAACAAAGTTAAAGAACAGAAAGGTTTATAGGAAAGAAAAAAATATTTTATTTTGATGTTAGTTAAGATCCCACAGTAATCCCATTCCCATATTCAGGGAACCAACTTGTGCACAACAGTGTGGGAGATAGGATTTTCTTTCCTTTTAGTTGGTTATAAGGACAGGTGACAAGCTACTGGCAGCGTCATGCCTTTTAAGACAGTATCTTGGGCCCCCATGCAAGTAAGACCAAAGTTCTTACAAGACAAACAAATGGCAACTGAACCACATCTACACACCTAAAAAGAACTACGTCCTATGTTGGGACTTGGATAGTGCTGGGGAGGAGTTTTCTTCACTTACCTAAGAGGGTCTGAAGCATCCTGGTCAAAGAACCTGTAAAACAAAAATAATAACACAAAGCCATGACAAAAATTCCATCAAAAGAACTGTAATACTATCTCACACCACTAAGTCATCCACACTAGTTTGCCTATGCCTTAGTCTGGCTCTGGACATCACCCAAAGTGAGAACATGCTACAGTTTGACATTTCAGCTGCTTTTGATGCAGCTGATCACGGGCAGTTGGTGGTTAGGTTAAGTACGTTTAGATCGAATGGGAAGGTTTTGAACTGGTTTGGAGGATTTTTACAAAAGAGAACATATAGAGTTGGGAAAGTTGGTAATTTATCTATAAAATGGAGGGCAAGCTGTGAGGTTCTACAGGGCTTCCCTCTGTCACTGTCTTTGTTTAATCTTTGAGTAAGATGGGTGGAGGAGTGGCCTAGTGGTTAGGGTGGTGGACTTTGGTCCTGGGGAACTGAAGAACTGAGTTCAATTCCCAGCACAGGTAGCTCCTTGTGACTCTGGGCAAGTCACTTAACCCTCCATTGCCTGCTGCATTGAGCCTGCCATGAGTGGGAAAGCATGGGGTATAAATGTAACAAAAATAAATAATATGTTATTAATGTTTGGTGTCATGGTTTTCTCATATGCAGATGATTTTTCTTTGTTGCTATGCCCTGCTCTAGACAAATTTGATGATACAATAGGATTTTTGAAGAAGATTATTAATAGGATAGAAAATTGGGCTACAGAAAATTTTCTAAAGCTGAATATGTGGAAGACAAAGATAATCTGGTTCGAAGTTTATGATCTATTACCAACAAATATTTAGGTCCTCTTTTACTAAACCGCGCTAGCGATTCCCGTGTGGCAAATGCAACGCAGGCCATTCAAAATGAATGGGTGACGGCACATTTGCCACACCGGGAATCACTAATGTGGTATAGTAAAAGAGGATCTTAATGCTGGATTCAAGGGAGGAATTGTGGATTGAAGATCACTCCAAATTCTTGGTGTGATAATTGATTCAAAATTGTCCTTCAAATTGCAACTAAAAGCCTTTACAAAAAAAATATTTCTTTCAGCTTGGACAATTAACCTGCTTATTTTCGAAGGAGAAGGGTGCCCATCTTCCTCAACTGCAGTCTGTCGCAGGAGCAGTGAAAGTTTAAGGGAGTGTGTTGGAGTTGTAGCAAAGGCGGGATGGGGGCATTGTTAACACATGGGCGTCCTCGGCCGATAATGAAAAAAAGAAGGGCAGCCCTGACGAGCATTTGGCTGACTTTACTTGGTCCATTTATTTTCAGGACCAAGCCTCAAAAGGTGTCCGAACTGACCACCGGAGGGAATTGGGGATGACCTCCCCGTACTCCCCCAGTGGTCACCAACCCCCTCCCGCCCTAAAAAAAAATTTTTGGCCAGCCTCTATGCAAGCCTGAAATGTCATACCCAGCTCCATGACAGCAGTATGCAGGTCCCTGGAGCAGTTTTAGTGGGTGCAGTGCACTTCAGGCAGGCAGACCCAGGCCCTTCCCCCCTACCTGTTACACTTGTGGTGGTAAATGTGAGCCCTCCAAAACTCACTCGAAACCCACTGCGCCCACATGTAGGTGCCCCCCTTCACCCATAAGGGCTATGGTAGTGGTGTACAGCTGTGGGGAGTGGGTTTGGGGGGCTCAGCACCCAAGGTAAGAGAGCTATGTACATGGGAGCAATTAATGAAGTCCACTGCAGTGCCCCCTAGGGTGCCCGGTTGGTGTCCTGGCATGTGAGGGGGACCAGTGCACTACAAATGCTGGCTCCTCCTATGAACAAATGGCTTGGATTTGGCCGGTTTTGAGATGGCTGGCCTCGGTTTCCATTATCGGCAAAAACCGAGGCCACCCATCTCTAAGTCTGGCGATCTCAACATTTAGGTCCACCATCTCTAAGGTTGACCTAAATGTTGAGATTTGGCCGGCCCCGACCATATTATCGAAACAAAAGATGGACGCCCATCTTGTTCGATAATACGGTTGGCTCCGTCCTTTCCCGGGGCCGTCCCCGGAGATGGGCGCCCTTAGAGATGGGTGCCCCCGTTCGATTATGCCCCTCTAAGGATCATATATTTAATGTTACACATGTAGTTTTATAACTGTGGGACAGGCTATCCTTCTACCATATTTGGATTATTGCAATTCATTATATGGAGGTCTTTTATTTATTTATATGATTTATATCTAACATTTTCCCATATAGATCAGATTCAATGTAGCTAACAGATCATTGAATTAACAGTACCAAAAAGGAATTTGAGTTGTACAGAGTAATATAATAACAAAGCACATAAAACAGTAATGCCCCTGTTTACAAAACTATGCTAGTGGCTGGCGATGCGGTTATGCCAACACAGCCCATTCACTTTGAATGGGCTGTGTCGGCAATGCTGTGGGGCAGCCGCTAGCATGGCTTTATAAACAGGGAGGAGGGGTAAATGTCACAATATATAGTTTTGTTAATAACTATATAAAACATAAGTAGATATCAGATGAAAGCTACAAAAGAGATTGCCATAAGAAGTAAAACGGAGTGAAAAGCAGAATGAGTAATGATATTTATAATTTTTAGGGTAACTCATTGATATTGTTCATCATTGAGACATTTCTTTTACAGAAAGACTTTGAGGATCTTCCTGAATTTGAAATAATTAGGCTTCCATCTGATTAGTTTTGGGAGGGAACTCCACCACTTGGTACATTGGTAGGGAAAACCTGATGTGAAAACTGATTTCTAGATCACTTTTCTGCAACTAGGGTAATGGAGGGTTACATAGTAGATGACGACAGAGAAAGACCTGCACGGTCCATCCAGTCTGCCCAACAAGATAAACTCATATGTGCTACTTTATGCGTATACCTGACTTTGATTTGTATCTGCCATTTTCAGGGCACAGACCATAGAAGTCTGCCCAGCACTAGCCCCACCTCCCAATCACTTGCCCCGCCTCCCCCCACCAGCTCTGCCACCCAATCTCCGCTAAGCTTCTGAGGATCCATTCCTTCTGAACAGGATTCCTTTATGTTTATCACACACATTTTTGAATTCCGTTACCATTTTCATCTCCACCACCTCCTACGGGAGGGCATTCCAAGTATCCACCACTCTCTCCATGAAAAAAAACTTCCTGACATTTTTCTTGAGTCTGCCCCCCTTCAATCTCATTTCATGTCCTCTAGTTCTACCACCTTCCCATGTAAGGAAAGGTTCGTTTGCGGATTAATATCTTTCAAATATTTGAACGTCTGTATCATATCACCCCTGTTTCCCCTTTCCTCCAGGGTATACATGTTCAGGTCAGCAAGTCTCTCCTCATACATCTTGTACCGCAAATCCCATACCTTTTTTGTAGCCTTTCTCTGCACCGCTTCAATTTTTTTTACATCCTTAGCAAGATATGGCCTCCAAAACTGAACACAATATTCCAAGTGGGGTCTCACCAACAACTTATACAGGAGCATCAACACCTCCTTTCTTCTGCTGGTCACACCTCTCTCTATACAGCCTAGCAACCTTCTAGCTATGGCCACCGCCTTTTCACACTGTTTCTTCGCCTTCAGATCCTCAGATACTATCACCCCAAGATCCCTCTCCCTGTCTGTACATATCAGACTCTCACTGCCTAATACATACGTCTCCCGTGGATTTCTACTCCCTAAGTGCATCACTTTGCATTTCTTCGCATTGAATTTTAATTGCCAAACCTTAGACCATTCTTCTAGCTTCCGTAGATCCTTTTTCATGTTTTTCACTCCCTCTCGGGTGTCCACTATGTTACAAATCTTAGTATCGTCCGCAAAAAGGCAAACTTTACCTTCTAACCCTTCGGCAATGTCACTCCCAAATATATTGAACAGAATAAGCCCCAGCACCGATCCCTGAGGCACTCCACTGCTCACCTTTCCTGGCCAAGTGTTCGTCAGGGACGTCCTTCTTTTTTCCATTATCAGCCAAGGACGCCTATCTCTTAACCACGCCCCCGCCCTGCCTTCGGTACACTGCCGACATGCCCCCTTTAACTTTGGTTGTCCCTGCGACGGAAAGCAATTGAGGACGCCCAAAATCGGCTTTCGATTATGCCGATTTGGGCGCCCTTAGGAGAAGGATGCCCATCTCCCAATTTGTGTTGGAAGATGGGCGCCCTTCTCCTTCGAAAATAAGCAGGATAGGCACAGGTTTTGGGCGTGCACAGATCCATTTTTCAGCATGCCTGTAAAAAAGGCCTTTTTAATTTTTGCCGAAAATGGACATGCGGCAAAATAAAAATTGTTGCGTGTCCATTTTGGGTCTAAGACTTTACTGAAAGCCATTGACTTAGTGGTAAGATCTCACGTGGTAACTGGGCAGTAATGACCTACGCGCGTCTAATGCCACTTGATACACGTAGCCGGTGCGTGCCAGAACATAAAAAATATTTTTCGTATTTGTGTAGCAGACACATGCCAAAATTGAAATTACCACAAGGGCCACATGGTAACCGGGTGGCAATTCCAATTTTGTGGCTACGTGGCTTAGTAAAAGAGCCCCTTATTTATTTACAAATGTGGTGAAATTGATGATGAGAGAAGGAATGCTAGTGTACTTTTCTTGACTAATATTTCTGTGGAAATTGATGTAATTTTCCTGGAATTCAGGATTTTATTCTTATTGTAATCCACTTAGAATCTTAATGGAATTTAGTAGAATATAAGTGTTGTGCAGCACAGCATAGCATATGTCTTGTTATCCTCGAAGAAACGCCCGATACAGGTGAGTAACTTCACTTTATTTGATACAAAGGGAATTCTGGGTAGTATAAGTGGCTCTTCTGATTCTAAGGTATTTGTTCTTTAAACTTTTCCATCTGTATTTATTTTCAGCTATGTAAATATATGTAACCATAGTAACACAGTTGGATGACAGTGCTGCTAAGTGCAAACTTTCCAACTGAGTCACCAATGAGGGGGTTTTGTAATTTTTCTAACTGCAAGCGGAAATTTTAGTGCCAGAAATATACTGCCAGGTTACCCACCTCAGATGTGGCTACTTGGTACTTATCTGAAATGAAAAACTTTAAAACCCATTAGGATCTCATGTGGATGATAGCCACTGCAAAAATTGAACCTTTGAATAATATTATACCTAAGATGATTTTTTGCTTGTTTCTATGCTGTATTTCATTCATTTTACAGACTTCAGGTAAAATCTGAGATGCAGGCAGAAACCTATTTTGGCAAGATGCCCTTTTGCCTTTAAAACGAGGGCATTACTAGGAATAAAAGAGACTTGGGGACCTGTTTACTGAAGTGCATTAGTAGCAAAAACTAAGGCATGCTAAGTGCAAATCTTGTATTGCAAATGCAGGACCATTGTCCAGCATCTGTGATGTCCCGCACAGAGGAGACACTTCACAGCACTGCATTACACCCCCCTTGCCGTCCTCCAATCTCTGGATTTACTCCTTTACACTCCTGTTCTGAACCCTCAATGCCCCCAATCTAACCCCCCAGCTCCCCAATCCTATCCCCCAATAATCCCCACCCATAAACTGTCAAGAAAACCTATAGCAGTAGTCTCTTAGGGGTCCTTTTACTAAGGTGCGATGAAAATGGCTTGTGGTAGTGTAGGCATGGGTTTTGGGTGCATGCCGATCCATTTTTCAGCACACCTGTAAAAAAGGCCTTTTAAAAATTTTTGCTGAAAATGGACGTGTGGCAAAATCAAAATTGCCGCATGTCCATTTTGAGTCTGAGACCTTACCGCCAGCCATTGACCTAGCGGTAAAGGCTCATGCGGTAACCAGACAGTAGTGACCTACGCACGTCGAGTGTCACTTTGCATGCGTCTGATACACGAGTTCAAAAATTATTTTTCATACACGCGTATCGGACGCGTGCCAAAAATGAAATTACCGCAAGAGCCAAGCGGTAGCCATTGGGCACGCATAAATGCTTACACAGCTTAGTAAAAGGGTCCCTCTGTGCTGTTAGGGGGTATACTTCCAAATAAAGAGATTGTGGGTGGGTGAAGGTAGGGGAGGGTTTCCTTTGGCTCAGGGGGAGCTTATCACGGGGTAGGATCTGGAGGTGGGGTTGGAGTTTCAGACTGGGGTTGTTAGAAAGGTTTGGGAGATCAGTTTGGGGATTCAGGAGAATAAGATGTAAGGGGACCGAGGATCTACACCATTCAGTCTGTAGTCATGCTACCAAACCTCCAGTAGTGCGGCTACATTTAGCAACTCACTTCAGCTGTATAATCTTGCCCCCATGAGGTTCCACAAAACTTGAGCCTTCCAGTATAATTTCACAAATGGAACGGTTCCCACATATCTGATGTACCCCTTGGAGTTGCACATGTCTTGACCAAACAAGACTTGACTAACAAGCTGGGGGTCAGATTGAGGGAACTGGGGGTTCAGAATAGGGGTGTAAAAGAGTAATCCAGAGGTTGGGGGATTTACTGAGTTTGCCTCTCAGATTCCAATTACATGTATAAGTCTGCTATCTTTAAACACATCATGAGTCTGCAAAATTTGTGAAGTTATACTGGAGGGCTCAAGTTGTGAAGTGAATGGAGTATATGGATATATTTTTTTACAATCCTGATTTTTTTTATTATTAGATTACATTTTTTTTATTCTCATTCATTCTGAGTCAGCAGTATTAATGTCTGTGCTCAGTGTTATAGTTGTAAAACTGACTGCAATCTGCAGTACTGTGCAAGTTGTAATCAGTTCCACTGCAGTAAATAGAGCCACAGCCAGTTCTTGTACCAGTCTATAGAAAATATGAGTCAGGGCTATGGATTAATAGCAATATTAACCTATGAACACTGTGCAAGTTGTCTAGCGGTTAAATTAATAGACTTGGAACCAGTGTCATAACACCAGGTGTGCAACTCAGACTCACAGGGTATGAAGCAATTATGTGAAAGGCAACTTGATAATCTGGTAACAATAGGGCACCTACATTATTGAATAGTAGTTATTACCAGGGTGATTGGCTCCATAGTGCGACCACACCTCGATTACTGTGTGCAGTTCTGGATACCACATCTCACAAAAGATATAGCAGAATTAGAAAAGGTACAAAGAAGGGCAAAAATGATAAAAGGGATGGGGTGACTTCCCTATGAGCAGAGGCTATTGCAGCTAGGGCTCTTCAGCTTGGAGAAAAGAGAGCTGAGGGGAAATATGATAGAGGTCTATAAAATACTGAGTGGAGTGGAACTTGTAGACATGAATCACTTGTTTACTCTTTTCAAAAATACTAGGATTAGGGGGCAAACAATGAAGCTACTAAGTAGTAAATTTAAAAGTTCTTCAATCAACGTGTAATTAAACTCTGGAATTTGTTGCCAGAGAATGTGGTAAAAGCACTTAGCTTAGCAGGTTTTAAGGTTTGGATAATTTCCTAAAAGAAAAAAATCCATAAGCCATTAAGATGGACTTGGGAAAATCCATTCATTTCATGTATTCATTTATTAGGTTTTATTTACCGTCTTTTTGAAGGAATTCACTCAAGACGGTGTACAGTAAGAATAGATCAAACATGGTAAGAGAGTAAGAAGAGTTAGAAATTAAGGTGACTGATTTAAAGAAAGTTGCACATGAGGTCAGAGAGATGGTTAAATATTATCTCAGCTAGGGTAGGAGTGGATAAACACAACCACAAGACTGACATTTTGGGGCTTTCTACGATAAGCAGCATAAAATCTATTTTACTGTTCTGGGATCTTGCCAGGTACTTGCGACCTGGATTGATCACTGCTAGAAACAGGATACTGGGCTTGATGGGCCTTTGGTTTGTCCCAGTATGGCATTTTTTAAATCCAAAAAGCCATCAAGCCCATTGTGTTTATAGTTGAGGGAACTGGAGTGCATTAACCTGTAGACATATTGGTTAAAATAAGTAAACCCAGCTTTGCATTTAAAAATAATTTTTCACCTATGGCAAAAAATATCTTTGAATATTTATTTATTATTTATTTATTACATTTGTATCCCATATTTTCCCACCTATTTGTAGGCTCAATGTGGCTTACATAGTTCCAGAGAGGTGGTTACAGACTCCAGTGTGAACAAATACAAAGTGGATAGTAGAATTTATAGATTTGGTGCGGATCGTCCTGTCCAGGTTGCAAGGGTTGGATCATTTGCAAGAGTTTGAGTATAGTCCGCTACTTAGTTTAGTTGTTATGTTACATTGTTTGGTGTTTATGTTGGTTCTGTGGGTTATGCCTTTCTGAAAAGTTGAGTCTTCAGGTTTTTTCGGAAGTTTCAGTGATTACTCATAGTTTTCAGATCTTTTGGTAATGTGTTGCTGAGCTGTGTGCATACGTAGGAAAAATTGGACGCATATGTTGATTTAAACTTCAGTCCCTTGCATTTTGGGAGGTGAAGGTTTAGGTACGTTCTTGCTGATTCAGTTGTGTTTCTAATTGGTAGGTCGATTAGTCCAGTCATGTAGCTCGGCGCTAAACCATGGATTATTTTGTGAGCTAAAGTACAAATCTTGAAGGCGATACATTCTTTAATTGGTAGCCAGTACAGTTTTTCAGGAAGGGGTTTCACTCTTTCAAATGGTGTTTTTCTTAAGATAAGCCTGGCTGCCATGTTCTGGGCGGTCTGAAGTTTCCTTAAGATTTCTTCTTTACATCTCACGTATATTCCGTTGAATATTGAACCCCTAACCCCCTAAGTGACTTTTCCATGTTTGGAATGATGGTATGAAATCCTTGCTTTGTTATGATCCACAGGTTTGGGTTTGTTGACTTTGTATGTGATAGGGGCTTCAGTGGGATCTCTAAATAGTTGTGTGAGGTGGGAGGCAGATTTCAGGGTGTCTGACCCCACAAATTCTAGTTTCACCTAATGTATCCAAACACTTAAAAGGTGCTAATGTTCCTATAACCTTTCTGAAGGTTAATAAAAGTAGCAAAATTAAAAAAAAAGTTTTCCTTGGGACTTAATGGATGATCGAGAAAGGGAAGGACAACCAGAAGCCAGGGGAAGGGCACACTAAAGGGATCGGTGGAGGCTATTGGAGTTGCAGTCCAGAAGATATGCAGGTACTGGCTGATGTTCACTCCAGCATCCCCAAAGCTACATGACCAAAGATAGGATAGCCTTTTGTGCAGTCCTATCAAGATGCTTAGTCATGTGTACACCAACACTGGACACTGCTAGTACCTGCTTAACTCTTGGCTTCTCCCTGACTCTTCTTGGACAACCACCCCAACTGAAGAGTCCTCTCCGGAGCACACTTCCAACCACCTTCACTGATGGCCCCCATGTTTGAGACATTTTGGGGGGGGGGGGGCTCCGAAAAGGACTTTTCAGCTGGTGGGGCTTTTGAATCCCTGCCAGCCATGGTATTTTTTTTACCACTTCTGGGGGGAGGGAGGCGGTATAGCGGATGGAAAGGAAATGCAATGGCCATGCCCACCCAGTCCATCTCCAGGCCCACCCAGAAACTGAGCTCTGATTACGCTACTGAGAAGTACATACTTAATGCATGTTAAGCATCTATTTTGATACTCAGCACATGTTAACACACCTTAGCAAGTAGGCCCCTGAGACTTGTTTGACTTCTATCGGCTGTCATGCTACCCCTCCAATTTCACCGTCTTACCTTAGCAGTGCCCTGAGAAAGGGCCCAGACTTACAGCTGAGCCTCCTCCTTCCTGACCCACTCTTTCCAGCAGCAGCAGCCGCCAAGTCACACCACCAGACACTGATCACTTCACCATAGGGACCTGAGCTTCTGCCAAAGGTAATGCTTATTAAAGATTTACAAGGAACAATGTCAGTTGTGATACTGGGAAAGATGGGTAGTTTTAGTTTTATTTGTTCTGCAGTGCTAATAGGATTACCAAAGATGTAGTATCCAAGAGGCTGAGTGCAGTGACTAAACTGACTTAAGCATGATTAACTTAATCTCTTTTAGAAATTGCTGCTGTATGCAACAAAAAATGTTGAGAACATTTAGGTAATATGTCTTACACTAAAACCTTCAAAATATCTCTTTGAATATTATCCAACCATTATCCCATAGCCAAGTTCTTTCTAGTTAATAATTCAGTACATACTGTTAAGTATTATAACCACATAATTTCAGACAGGAAAATAAAAGTTAGGTCGGAATAATCTATGGGCCTGATATTCATATGGGTTTAACTGGGCAGGAGAGGCTCCTGCGTGGTTAACCCCCCCCCCCTTATTGTTTACATGACACATTTGAAAGGTCTATATGTAAATCATGAACCGTTGTTGCATGAAGCAAATCAATCAATGATGGATAAACATATTTGTACAATCCAATATTCAGAAACTACTACTACTACTACTACTTAACATTTCTAAAGCGCTACTAGGGTTACGCAGCGCTGTACAATTTACATAAAGGGACAGTCCCTGCTCAAAGAGCTTACAATCTAGTAGACAAGTGAACGGTCAAATTGGGGCAGTCTGGATTTACTGAACGGTAAGAGTTAGGTGCCGAACGCAGCAATGAAGAGGTGGGTTTTAAGCAGAGACTTGAAGATGGGCAGGGAGGGGGCTTGGTGTATGGGCTCAGGAAGGTTGTTCCAAGCATAGGGTGAGGCGAGGCAGAATGAGCGGAGCCTGGAGTTGGTGGTGGTGGTGAAGGGTACAGAGAGGAGGGATTTGTCCTGTGAACGGAGGTTTTGGGCGGGAACGTAAGGGGAAATGAGGGTAGAAAGGTAGTGAGGGGCGGCAGACTGAGTGCATTTGTAGGTAAGAAGGAGAAGCTTGAATTGAATGTGGTATCTGATTGGAAGCCAGTGAAGTGACCTGAGGAGAGGGGTGATATGAGTATATCAGTTCTGGCGGAATATAAGACGTGCGGCAGAGTTCTGAACAGATTGAAGGGGAGATAGATGACTAAGTGGGAGGCCAGTGAGGAGTAAGTTGCAGTATTCAAGGTGAGCGGTAATGAGAGCATGGACGAGAGTTCGGGTGGTGTGTTCAGAGAGGAAAGGGCGAATTTTGCTGATGTTAAAGAGGAAGAAGCGACAGGTCTTGGCTATCTGCTGGATATGCGCAGAGAAGGAGAGGGAGGAGTCAAAGATGACTCCGAGGTTGCGGGCAGATGAGACGGGGAGGATGAGGGTGTTATCAACTGAGATAGAAAGTGGAGGAAGAGGAGTAGTGGGTTTTGGTGGAAAGACGATGAGCTCGGTCTTGGACATGTTCAGTTTCAGGTGGCGGTTGGACATCCAGGCAGCAATGTCGGATAAGCAGGCTGATACCTTTGCCTGGGTCTCCGCAGTGATGTCTGGTGTGGAGAGATACAGCTAGGTGTCATCAGCATAGAGATGATACTGGAAACCATGAGATGAGATCAGGGAGCCCAGGGAGGAGGTGTAGATTGAGAAGAGAAGGGGTCCAAGGACAGATCCCTGGGGAACACCAACAGATAGGGGGATGGGGGTGGAGGAAAATCCATGAGATTGAACTCTGAAGGTGCAGTGGGAGAGATAGGAGGAGAACCAGGAGAGGACAGAGCCCTGGAACCCAAATGAGGACAGTGTGGCAAGAAGTAAGTCATGATTGACAGTGTCAAAAGCGGCGGATAGATCGAGGAGGATGAGGATGGAGTAGTGGCCTCTGGATTTGGCAAGGAACAGGTCATTACAGACTTTAGAGAGTGCTATTTCTGTCGAGTGTAGAGGGTGAAAACCGGATTGATGTGGGTCGAGGAAGGCATGAGAGGAGAGAAAATCAAGGCAGCGGCTGTGAACGGCATGCTCAAGTATTTTGGAGAGGAAGGGTAGGAGGGAGATGGGGCGGTAGTTGGAGGGACAGGTAGGGTCAAGTGATGGTTTGTTGAGGAGAGGTGTGACTACGGCATGCTTGAAGGTGTCAGGGACAGTTGCAGTAGAGAGAGAGAGAGAGGTTGAGGATATGACAGATGGAGGGGGTGACAGTATGAGAGATGATGTTAAGTAAGTTGGTAGGGATGGGATCAGAAGAGCAGGTGGTGCATTTCGAGGAGGAAAGAAGGCGAGCGGTTTCCTCCTCGGTGATGACAGGAAAGGAGGAGAAAGAGGCCTGGGTTGGTTGGTTGAGGGCGAGGGTTGAAGGGTGAAGAGGAGATGACTTGGTAGTGAACTCAAGGTTGATCAGCCAGTGATTGAGGAGAGAGCGGGGGGGGGGGGGAGCGGAGGGCACTTTGAGGAGGGAGTTAAGGGTGGCGAAGAGACAACGGGGGTTGGAGCTGAGAGTGTTGGTCAATTGGGTGTAATAGTCCTGCTTGGCAAGGAATAGGGAGGAGTGGAAGGAGGATAGCATGAATTTGTAGTGAAGGAAGTCTGAATGGGTGCGAGATTTCCTCCACAGGCGTTCAGCAGATCGGGCACAGGAGCGAATTACAGGCCAATTACATGACTAGGAACACAAATAAGCACAGGCACGTTGCATGAGGATTTTAAATTGAGACCATGCATAGCATCAGAACAGAAAGGAACTACATTAGCTTTAGGAAAAGTTTAAAAACCTATATCTTTCCCAATCACTTCCTAGTAACTCACACCCACACATAGCTCCTTCTAGATTGTAGTCGCATTTTGTAAGATCCCGACTCCATTCCTACTCCTCTCACAATCCCATCTTGATGTACCACATTAACTTACCCAAACTGTTGTAAACCGCACTGAATCCTGAAAAGGGGATTTTAGCAGTATATAAGTCCTAATTTAATTAGTGTTGATTTGATATTCAGCAGCACTTAACTGGCCAGTGCTGCTGAATATCTTTGTTTACTAAGGGTTTCTTTGACAAAGCCGTGGGCAAATGAGAGGAAGCCTATAGGATTTGAATGGGCTTCCTCTCATTTGCTGCACCAAGAATCGGTAGCACGGTTTTGTAAAAGACCCCTTTAGACCATAAAATGGATTACTTCAATTATACTATAAATATCTTGAAATATTTTTGTGGACCATCAGAATAGTGGATGACTTCTTTTCAAGTGTGAAGCAAACACTTGCACGTCAACACCCTAGATCCTCAACGGTCCATTTTTTAAATAAATGTTTATAAAACATTCTTCTTAATCACAACAATCTCAAAGTCTCTCAAATAATAAAACACTTATCTTTAGCGGGAAACTAAATCTTTGTTTCTTTATGCTGTCAGACTTTAAACAGATGATGCAAGAATCTACTGCCTCACTGCATCGGAGATTGAAACTATGAATATGTTAGCCTGACATAGCGCTATGTTTCGTTGTCATAGTTGCATCAGGGAAATGTATTCATTCTGCTTTGGCACTTTTTTTGCATCATGCAATTTGGGGGTCATTTTCAAAGCACTTAGGGGCCCTTTTACAAAAGTGTGCTGAAAAATGGCCTGCAGTAGTGTAGATGCGTGTTTTGGGTGCACGCAGAACAATTTTTCAGCGCACCTGTAAAAAATGCCTTTTTAAAAATTGCCACATGTCCATTTTAGGTCTGAGACCTAACCGCCAGTCATTGACCTAGTGGTAAGGTCTCATGTGGTAACCGGGCAGTAATGTTCTACGTGCATAAAATGCCGATTACCACCCGATTACCGCCCACATGCCAAAAAATAAAAATATTTTCCGGCACGCGTAGCAGACGTGCATCAAAAATGAAATTACCACAAGGACCACATGGTTGCCGGGTAGTAACTCAAAATTGACGCATGTTGGGTGCATGTCAGTGCCTACGCATCTTAGTAAAAGGGCCCATTAGACTTACCAAGTTCCATAGGTTACTATGGAACTTGTAAGTTGAAGTGCTTTGAAAATATGCCTGAATGTCACCTATTCTGATAGTCCACAAAAATATTTCAAGGTATTTATACTATAGTAGAAGTAATCCTTTTTATGGTCTTTGAATTTTTCAGTGGATTGCATTTAGTATTTTGACCACATTTTTGTTTTTATCTCTGTTTACTGATATTCTCTAACTGGCTAGGTTATGGGCATTCCAAGGGGGAGACCAGTTAGTGGTGATATTCCGTCTGCTAACCAGCTAAATAAGGGCATAAAGTTAGGATAGCAAAATGGCAGCATTGAATGTCTAGGGTTAATTCAGCCCATGGCTGTGAGCAGCTTACAAACCACTTACCGCTGCTTATTAAATATTACCCCCATGTCTATGAGCAGTGTAATCTCTTTCAGCACTCTATATCTATCAACTATAAAGGGGAAAAATACAACCCCTCCGAAGGGACACCACCTTGTAGGGGTGGAGGGGCTTGTGTGTTTCAATGACTTAGAGGGCTATGCTGAAGGGTTACCCATATCAGACAGGCCTCTGAGGAGAAACCAGACAAAGAGTGTCCCAAACTGGGAGAGTGGTAAGATGGTGACCTGAAGTTCGTATGCCCAACGGCCCAGCTGCCTTCTGAAGTTTCGTCTTCTTTACGTAAATTTCCTCTCTGCAATTGCAGTTACCTTAACTGAGAGGAAGGGGACAACCGGCGGTCAGCCACCGATGGCCAGCGTTTTATCCCCTGAGCAGCAAGTGCGGGACCGCTGTGCGATGAACTGCTCACAGATGAAAGGGTTGACGAGTCCTTTGATTAGCGCCAGCGAAGGAGCATCGCCGCTCTTGGACCTAGAAAAAACAACTCCATCACTCCCGAATTATTCAACCACCATGCCCAAAGGAGTGGAGGAGTGAGTTAGAGGTATATGCTGAAACGGAGGACGTTTACAGCAGAACCCGAATCGGCGGAACCACTCCTAAACACCTATGAGAAATCAACTTGGAGTTTTTGGCTCCCGTGGAGGTTACATTGAATACCATCTGGAAGGCGCTTCAGGACCTAACGGTGGCAGTAAATAATTTTGTTTCAGATATAATTTTATTAGAGAGTTACATGGACAATTCAACTGAACCCTTTAGATTGTTACCTACACTGACTACATAGTTTGTTACCTTTAGATTGTAAGCTCTCTTGAGCAGGGACTGTCCTTCCCCATGTTTAAACTTGTACAGCATTGCGTAACCCTGGCAGCACTATAGAAATGCTAAGTAGTAGTAGTAGTAAAGTAAAAAATTGATATAACAAATGATTCTACATGAGCAAGAAGTGGTTATGATTTTGAAAATGATAATAGACCAGAAATTTTGAATAATAAAATGAATATTATTATAGATGATTAATATCGAAATTATTGTTTTTCCCAGAGTTCTTGGTATGACTCCTAAAGTTTTCCTCAGCAATATTTCCTCAAATTATTACTTTAAAAGGCGTGAAGCCTGTGAAAACTGGGATTACTTTAATCAGTGGAATTTGAATTAGAGACTTAAGTATATGTATTGTTAAATAACTTCTGGTTTTTAAAAGAGAAAGAATGTAATCAGATGTATTATTTCTAACTAATATTGGACAATAAGTATGTTTTCAATGAACACCGTATTGGCCTTGAAGAAGCCAATCAGATGATCAATGTGGAATAATGAATTAGATGAGCAATATCTGGGGATAATCAGGTTAACACCACAGTTTTCTTTTCTGTTTACTGTTTAAATGATCTCCTTATCTTGTTTCACTCTCCCTATTTAGTGGTCTAAGGAAGAGAATAGAATTACCTGACTGAAATAATTCCTACATATTACTTTCTCTGTACTTCCAGCAAGTTGTTTTATCGCTTGTAAAAATGTAAATGGTTATAAATAAAAAAGAAAAAAAGGGGAAAAATACAAAACAAACCCATCTAATATATCTGATCCCTTGAATTTTGTTTTGTAGTATTTCTCATAGCAGCCATGCTCTTGTCTAACCAAAAAACATGTTGCCTCTCAGCCTATTTGTTATTAGGAGTGGCCTAGTGGTTAGGGTGGTGGACTTTGGTCTTGGGGAACTGAGTTCCATTCCCACTTCAGGCACAGGCAGCTCCTTGTGACTCTGGGCAAGTCACTTTACCCTCCATTGCCCCATGTAAGCTGTATTGAGCCTGCCATGAGTGGGAAAGCACAGGGTACAAATGTAACAAAAATAAAAAATTAAGAAGGATGTGTGCAGCAAAGAAATGCATAAGGTTTGTCAGTCGAAGAAGAATAGGAAAGGACTAATCTCCACAGGTCAGAAAGCAGCTGCCAAACAGTGGAGTTGACCAAAGACCAGTGTGTAGCCAAAAGGTTTCTTGAACCTCTTTTATTACCAGCACTTCACATAAAATACATGGAGAGGACCCAACTATTAAAAAGGACTCAACATGGGCCATTTCAGCTCTATTGCCTGCATCAGGAGTCCACAATACTCAGGTCTATTAATTGCCTTCTGTAAAAGCCCTGTATTAGTCACCCCTGACTTAAGAGACAGTTTGTTGTTAAGCATTTCATTTCATTTATTTAAATGTATATCCCACAAAAGTCTGAATAACAATTCAGCTCTATGTGGCTTACAGCACAGTTAAACATAACACATGAGATCAATTTAAGGGCCCTGTTTACTAAGGCACATTAGTATTTTTAACATGCCTACAATTAACGTATGTGCTAACCATGTAGGTGCCTATAGGGATATTGTAGGTGTACTTACGGTTAACGTACATGTAATGTGGCTTAGTAAACAGGGCCCTAAAGGAGCAATCATTTAAAAAAACACACAGAAATAGAATTAAGTTGAAATTTAGGACCTGAAGTATGGCTCAGTGGAGTTTCTAAATCAGGTATCATACATAAGGAGAAAGTTTCTGAAAAAGAAGGTCTTTAACAACTTTCAAATTTCAAATAGCAGGAAGCACAATGGATAGCCTTGGGAAGTTCATTCCACCATTTGGTAGCCCTGATATTTAGAACCAGCTGAGAAAATTGATTTATAAATTAGACCTTTACAACTTGGAAGGTGGAGGACTAGGTAATCCCTAGTAACATTCAGTTAAGAGGGGGGAAATTATGACAATCATACACAACAGGCACGACAACTATATTGCCTAAAATAGAGAAGGCTACAGAAACCAATGAAATGGAATTGATAATTAATAGCAATTAAAAATATCAACTGTACCTGCTTTGATAGCTGTCAAGCTTGTAGACAGTATATAAGAAATTTTAAAAAAAGATACAGATAAGCATACTACAACCTCAGAGAGAAGAAAATGAATTAAAATTTTGGTTGGGGAAGGGAAGGGATTTTGGATTTAGCTCAAAACCTTTTCAATAATAGCTCACAGTAAGTTATATTCTTGTACATATATATTTCCCTGTTCCTGGAGGGCTTACAATTCAAAAGGCAATTCTATAATTGCATGCCAATTCTTACATGCCCTTACATGTGTAAATTGCCCTAAGCACTATTCTGTAAAGATGTGCATCAGTACTAAGGCACATAACTGCAGGGGGCATACATGTGGGCAAAACATGGGAGGGGTATGGGCAGGGCTGTGATTTTTGCACATAATTTACAGAAAACTCTAAGTTTTATTTATTTGTTTGTTACATTTGTATCCCACATTTTCCCACCTATTTGCAGGCTAAATGTGGCTTACGTGGAGGGGCATAATTGAACGGAAATGCCTATCTCCATGGGCGTTTATCTCTGAGAACGGGTCCGTGAAGGGGCGGGCCGAACCGTATTTTTGAAAAAATGGACGTTTTTGAGCTGGGCGTTTGTTTGTTTTTTAGCAATAATGGAAACTAAAAATGCCCAGCTCAAAAACGTCCTAATCCGAGCCATTTGGTCGTGGGAGGGGCCAGGATTCGTAGTACACTGGCCCCCCTGATATGCCAGGACACCAACTGGGCACCCTAGGTCAGTGCGGTGGACTTCAGAAAAAGCTCCCACATGCATAGCTCCCTTACCAAGGGTGCTGTACACCCAACCCCCTCCCCCAAAACCCACTACCCACAAATGTACAACACTACCATAGCTCTTAGGGGTGAAGGGGGCACCTACATGTGGGTACAGTGGGTTTTGGAGGCCTCCCATTTACCAGCACAAGTGTTATAGGTGGGGGGGGGGATGGGCCTGGGGCCACCTGGCTGAAGTGCACTGCGGTACCCACTAAAAGTGCTCCAGGGACCTGCATACACGCAGGACTCTAGGACTGGTTGCTGCTATATAACATTGGCACACCAGTTGACACCTGAAGACTAATCTCTCTGAAAACGTCCTTTATTGGAACAACTTCATTTACTCACAGTTAACTGCAGATCAGAGGTTGTGCCCCACTGGCAACGAGTCTCCCTGGTACTGAGATGAGCAGTAGGTCAGAGCTGGCAGAATGCTGTACAATGCCCTCTTTCAGCCACATTCAAGGGAAGAACTAAGTTGTCTAACGTGGCTAACACAAAAAAGGGAACAAACTGGCTTACAAAAATGGCCACTACCGCATGGACTACAACAGGAAACACAACAGGGCACACTCTGACCCAGTAGGCAGGGGGAAAAGCACCATGGGAGAAGAGCCTACCAACCAGGGGCGTAGCTGCGTGGGGCCACAGGATGTCAGACTCAGAAGAAACTTTCGGCGCCAGCTTTGCAGACTGCAGTGGAAGAAATGAAAGGACCTCGGTTTGGCTGGCAAGGGTTGGGGGTCCCCTGCCAGCTGAAGGAATTCTTTTAAAAGCAGCCGGCAGCGGCAGGAGGAAGCGGACCTCGGCTGGAGGGGGTTGGGGTCCCCCGCCAGCGAAGGTAGGCGACAGCAATGGCGGGGGGAGATTGGCAATGGTAGCGGCTGGGGGGAGGGGGATCGGCAATGGCGGCGGTGGCGGCAGCGGCGGCGGCGACAGGAGGCTATAATGTGCCCCCTCACTCTGGTCCTGGCCCCCCCTACCGCCGCAGTTCAGATACGCCCCTGCTACCAACTACCAACATCGTGAGACTGTAACACAAGCTAATGAAATCACGGAGCCCAATACCCTACACCCACCACAATGCATTGCTGATGTGACCCTGTACTGCACCCGAGAGCCACATCTGACCCAGGGAAAGGCTGTGACAGGATCGAACACATTCTGCTGTCATGGAGGTGAGTACGGCATTTGAGGCTGGCATACAGGCTGGAAAAAAAGTTTGTAAAGTGAGGTTTTTTTGGTGGGAGGGAGTTAGTGACCACTGGGGGAGTCCGGGGAGGTCATCCCCAATTCCCTCTAGTGGTCATCTTGGCAGTTGGAGCACTTTTTTGGGACTTGTTCGTGAAAAAAAAGGGTCCAAAAAAAGTGACCCAAAATCGCGGTAAAAACGCCTTTTTTTCGATTATCAGCCAAAGATGCCCATCTCTCCTCGGCTGATAACCACGCCCCAGTTCCGCCTCCACCACACCTCCGACACGCCCCCGTCAACTTTATTCATTTCCGCGACGGAGTGCAGTTGGAAACGCCCAAAATCGGCTTTCGATTATACTGATTTGGGCGCCTTTGCGAGACAAATGTCTATCTCCCGATTTAGGTCGCACTATAGGTGTTTTTCTCTTTCGAAAATAAGCAGGATAGTACCATAGAGGCGATCGCCAGTATCGGTATGAACAAATACAGAGTGAGGTTGTGGTAAAGTACATGCATGACAGATAGATTGAGGAATCATAAAGCATGAAGAGTTAAGTGATATCCAGTACGTGCTTTGGTTTTGTTGTGTTGCAGGGTTGAGGCATTTAAGTCGGATCGTTAGGGTATGCCTTTTTGAACAGGTTGGTTTTTAGTAGTTTCCGGAAGTTTAAATGGTCATATGTTGTTTTCACGGCGCTTGGTAGTCACCAAGATATCTCACACATCACTTACTCAACTGCCAGGGTGTATGATACAAGATAGTTTACTCATCAGGCTTCACCTACCTATGCACTAAGGGATCCTTTTACTAAACTACAGCAAAAGGGTGCCTACGCTGGTGTCAGCATGCGTTTTTGATGCACTCTGAGGCCCCCTTTTACCGCAGTGGGTAAAAGACTTGGTTTTTAAAAAAAGAAATGGCTGTGCAGCAAGTGAAGTACTTGCCGTGTGGCCATTTCAGGAGAGAGCACTTACCGCCACCCATTGAGATGGCGGTAAGGGCTCCCACGCTAACCCAGCAGTAATTACCACCAGGTAAACACTGGTGCTACAAAAATGAAAATATTTTGTAGCGCCGTAAATGGCGTGCACTGGGGATGGGATTGGAGCCTGGCTTTCCTGGTTTTCAGCCCACGCCTCTAACCATTAGCCACTTAAGGGTCCTATGACTAAGCTGTGGTAAATGCTAATATGTGTTTACTGTAGCTTAAAAGGGCTTACCACAGAAGAAGGAACAAGAAGTTCCATGAAGAATTATTGGAGCTTAGTTTTGGGAACGAACATGCGCATCTATGCATACTGTGTATGGGGATTTAAAAATACCTTCGGACCTTGGACTCCTAGATATTCTAATTTGGTATGGATCAGACAGTAAACATCCTAACTCAAAACTATCCCTACATTCGTAAGCAGGTGAAAGTCTGGCTCTTCTCCCAAACCTTTAATGGAAGAGGCAACTAACTAGCTAGACACACACACACAAATCTAACATTGACTACACATAGTACAACAATATTTTAGCTGAAATCAGTTGCATGTGCGTTTTCTCACTATATGTACAATTTTCCATGTTACTTACACTTGCTTTCTAAATTCATGAAACTCTTGTCTTTTCTGTCTATATGTCCCACTTCCACTTGCTCTCTTTGTCTATTAAGATGTTTTAATGTGGTGTTGACATTGTAAGTAGCACAAATAGGGTAGGCGTTGACTGTACTTTTACTGCCACCTTGAGCCACCCCCCCCCAGCCCTACCTGCCCCCCTCACACACACCAAATGAAAGCCACTAAGACCCAGATCTTCTGAAAATGATGGACTTTATTAACAATGGCTGCAGCACAGTTACAAAGCAATCATTCTAACATTAACCGAATTAATTATATCATTAACATATGTACCCTTAACTTGGTAACACTTGTAACTGACTATCTATGAGAGGTAACCCTGAAGACATAACAGCTCACCCATACCTAAATGTATATGTAAGAGAAGGCGGGGGGGGGGGGGGGGGGCATTATAACGCCAAGGAGTGGAGGAGTAGCCTAGTGGTTAGTGCAGTGAACTTTGATCCTGGGGAACTGAGTTCAATTCCCACTGCAACTCCTTGTGACTTTGGGCAAGTCACTTAACCCTCCATTGCCCCTGGTACAAAATAAGTACCTGAATATATGTAAAATGCTTTTGAATGTAGTTGCAAGAACCTCAGAAAGGTGGTATATCAAGTCCCATTTCCCCTTTCCTCTACTAGGTAACCATCATTAAAGTTGGTTATCTTTCTGTTACATGGCTCTGCCCTGGCTGCTGAATCAAGCTCACCCAGTTCTATCAATTGCATGCCACATCTTCTCCCCCCCCCCCCCCCCCCCCCCAACTGTCTAAGCCAGGTGGGGGTGCCGGCAGCTTCCATTTAGCTTCATAGTTGTGCCTGGACAATTGGGCCTCCATCTTTAGATGATGAGTGGCCATGCTCAGATTGCCTTGCCAGCAAGTGCCCTTACTCTAGGGGGTGTCATTAGCATTTCTTATATAGTCAATGGCCCCTCACCATTCCTGTATCACTTGGCTACTTCCATCCATCCCTTACATGTTGAGGGTCCCCCACTATGGAGAATCTCATTTGTGGCCATCTTTAATCAACGACCTGTCCTCAGCATCCTGTGTATCAGTATTTAATATGTCCAAGCCTATATCCAGTAAGTGTACCTTATCAGGTTGATATAGGCTGGGGCATGTCTCTACTAGTAACTCATGAAAAATGAAATCTCCCTGTAGAGCAAGCATGAAACTATACATCCATCTATTAATTTTCTTCCTTGTATTTCCAACTGCCCAATGTGCTCTCTCCCCTTTCAAGATGTAACGTGGAATGATACAGGACCAGAGCAGAGGACACATCCTCACTACATCGAGAATGTCCTGCTGCATCTTTTGCGTGAGCTCAACACTATGTGCAGAGATGGGTAGTAGCAAAGTACTTGTACTTTGTTACAGTACTTAAGTACAATTGGCAGTACTTTTACTTGTAACAAGTTATATTGAAACTGTACTTTTGTACTTAGTAACTAAGTACAAATTTGGAAAATAGTTAAAAAAAAAAGTATTTCCATCCCTCTGCTTCTCCTCCTCTACAGGCTTTCCAAGCAGTCAGACGCAGCTTACAGCAGATTGGACCCAAATTTCTGGTTCCAAAAACAGCTGAGCTGGGACCAGAAGTTTGGTCCCAATCAGATACAAGTCAGGGTCTCACATCACCTGGAAACTCTAGTCCCTGCCCTTTACACCTCCCCAGAACAGCTGTTGATTGGCTATTACTTTGTTGTTATCAGCCTCAGCTGCCTATCCAGCCGCCTACCAAGCCTGAACTGCACCTTCACTGCTTCCTCTCCCCTCCCATCTACTGTAGCCCTGCTGCAAAGTCTTGCTCCTTCCCTCCCATTGCAGCTCTGTTGGGCTCGCGCTAATAAACTACCATGGGAGACACATGGGACCCCTGCTCTCTGCAGTGCCGCTAGTGCTTTCTGCACCAAGTCTATCTCCTCTGGTATAAACTTTCAGTACTGCTGCAGGAAGCACTAGTGGTGCTGCAGAGAGGTCCTGCATGTCTTCCATGGTAGTTTAGCATGGGCCCGGCAGAGGCAGTGCTTTTTTTGTGCCGGTACACGCTGGTACGGCATACTGACACCTTTTTCCTGAGGTCAGACTCACCTGCCCACTCCCTTCCATTTGTGCTCCCATGCTCCCTGAGTCAAAATCTTTTGTTTGCTCGAAGTCGCAGCGAACCAGCAGTGAAAGCAGCAGGCAGGCTCGACTCCTCGTTGCATCCCTTCCCTCTCAGCGCGTCCCGCATTCCTCTGATGTAATATCCTTCCCGCGAGGGCAGGATGAACTGAGAGGGAAGGGAAGTGATGAGGAGACGAGCCTGCCTGCCTGCTGCTTTCATTGCCGGTTTGCGGCGACTTCGGGTAAACAAAAGATTTTGATTCAGGGAGCACGGGTGCACGAATGGAAGGGAGTGGGAAGGCAGGGAAGAGAGAATTGCTGGACATGGATAGGAGGGGAGGGCAGGGGAGAGAGGAGAATTGCTGGACATGGATGGGAGGAGAGGACAGGGAAGAGAGGAGAATCGCTGGACATGGATGGGAGGGGAGGGCAGGGAAGAGAGGAGAATTGCTGGACATGGATGGGAGGGGAGGGCAGGGAAGAGAGGAGAATTGCTGGACATGGATAGGAGGAGAGCGCAGGGGAGAGAGGAGAATCGCTGAACATGGATGGGAGGGGAGGACAGGGAAGAGAGGAGAATCGCTGGACATGGATAGGAGGGGAGGGCAGGAAAGAGAGAATTGCTGGACATGGATAAGAGGGGTGGGCAGGGGAGAGAGGAGACATGCTGGATATGATGGGAGGGGAGGGCAGGGAAGAGAGAATTGCTGGACATGGATAGAAGGAGAGGGCAGGGGAGAGAGGAGAATCATTGGACATGGATGAGAGGGGACGGAAGGGGAGACAGGATAATTGCTGGACATGGATGGCAGGGGAGGACAGGGTATAGAGGAGAATCGATGGACATGGGAGGGGAGGGCAGGGCAGGGGAGAGAGGATGGAGACATGCTGGACATGGGTAGCAGGGAGGGAAGACAGGAAGGAGATGCACATGGATGGGAGGGGAGGGCAGGGGAGAGAGGAGAAATGCTGGAAATGGATGGAGAGGAGAGCAGGAGATAGAGAAGAATTGCTGGACATGAATGGATGGAGGGGTTGGCGGGGAGACAGGAGAAATGCTGGACTTGGATGGAAGAGAGGGGAGAGAGAATTATTGCTTTATATGGATACAGGGGAGCGAAGAGAGAGAGGAGAAATGCTGGACATGGATGGAGGGAGGAGAGAGGAGAAGTGCTGGACATGGATGGAGGGAAGTAAAGAAAAAAGAAGAAGATGCACATGGATGGAGATGAGGGAAAGGGAAGAGAGGAGAAAAACTGCACATGGATGGAGAAAATAGGCAAAAGCTGGATCCACTCTACACTTCCTCCAGTCAATTCCACGGAGGAGGACCCAGCTTTTACTTATGAATCTAGGGCAAGAAATGAAGAAGAAAGGAGGAAAGTAAAGAAATAAATGGAAAGGAGGCCCTGGAAATGAAGTTAAGAGAACAGATAGAGAGCAGCAGAATCAGAGACTGGGACCAATATGGATAGAAACAAAGTCACCAGACAACAAAGGTAGAAAATATAATTTTATTTTCATTTTAGTGTTTGGAATATGTCCAATTTAAGAATTTACATCTGCTGTCTTATTTTGCACTGGGTATACTGGAGCTGTAACAGCTTACAGAAATTATTTATAATGAAAAAAAATCACGTTATTTTTTTCTCCTATACTAGTATAATATTTTTAATGATGTCTGTTTATATGTGCCATGGGCTGGTATAAGGGGTGTGGCTAATGTGGGTGCAGGTATCATAGGGGTGGGACCATATGTGGTGACCCCACCCATAATGAGTACCAGCACCTTTTTTTCTACAAAAAAAGCACTGGGCAGAGGTGAATGGGCAGAAGGGGAAGGGAGTGAGACTGTGCTACAGGGCCACAGTAGATGGGAGGGGAGAGAGAGAGAGAAATTAGGTAACACTGGATGGGTGGAGGGGGAAGAGAGAGAATGAGATGGGGTTATACTGGATAAAATGGGGAGAGACAGAGGCTATGGGCTGAGGGGAGAGAGAAATTGGGCAAGACTGAATAGGTGGAGAGGGAGAGAAAAACAAGACAAAACTGGATGAGAGGGATGGGAGAGATAGAGAGTGACAGAGATATGGGGCAATACTGAATGGGGGGGGGGGGAGAGACAGGAGCTATGGGCTGGGGAGAGTGAGAGAAATTGGGCAAGACTGGAGAGATGGGGACATAGGAGTCAATTTTTAAAACCCAATAGAAATTACCCTCCCTGGACACAGTCAAAGGGTTTGCTCAATATAGTGGGTGCTCAAGCACCCACAGAGCTGAAACAGATCAGTGTTGGAGTTGGTTATAGTGGAAGAGGTGAAGAAGACAGATGAAGAGAAAAAATGACACATGGACAGGAAACCCTTGTAAAGAGAGTTAAAAGAAGAAAGGAAAGCAGTAACCTGAGATGGAGATCAACATAATTAGAAAAATTAAATGGCCAGACAGCAAAGATAAAAAAAATAATTTTACTTTTAATCTAGGATGAAGTAATGTGGTAGCCATGTTAGTCCACTTGAAATGTTAATAAATATAAAGAAAAGAAAAAAGCAAAAAAGAAGGTGGACTATATACATTTTTGACTAACTTTCAAAGACCAAAACCTACTTCTTCAGGTTGGAACAGTAACCTGCTGTAATAATATGTTTGTCCTGACTTAAGAAAGGAGGTTTTTGACTCCAAAAACAGTCAAAAAATGTAATAAGTTAGTCCAATAAAAGTGTATCACCTTATTTTCTGTTTTTGTTTTATTTGTTAATTTTTAATATACCAGGGTAGGGGGAAGCTCACTCCAATGAACGCACAATACTCAATACACCACAGTAGAGTGAGCAAAACTCTGTATAAACACCTTAAAAAGGATAAACAGGGGAAAAGACCTCAGAGAGCTGTGGTAACCAGTTAAATGTCTGGTTATATGTGAGAATCGAAATAATTCAAAGCACAGTACATAGCTTTAATCATCGGGTATAAAAAAAACCCCAATCCGACCTGGTGTGTAATAACTAATTTTTAAATGTTCGTGTTGCTGTTGTGAAAAATCATTAATAAAGCAATTGCTCTCCACAGAAGTTCTATAGTTCAAATGAATCAAAGTTTGAACTTAGCTTTGCTCGGTTTTACTTGACTGTCCCTGAGGAAGGTATCCAAACCCAACGGACCCGTTTCACCATATAGCTTCTTCAGGGGACTATGGATACCAGAACCCTTTTGAAAAGTTGTTGTCAATTTGACTCTGGCAGTTCAACTCGATGGATGTGGTAAAGCTTACAGGCAATAAGAATATGCAAGTTTTTGAAATTTACATCTCTTCTCTTTATATTTTACATGGTACAAAGGGACGTGTCACTGTTTCTGTTTCTTTGGTTTTGCACTGTATGCAGATTATGGCTTCTTAGGGGTTCAGTGTAATTTTTGCCTACATATTTCTTTTTTTAGGGGTATATTTACTAAGGTGTGTTAGCGTTTTTAATGTGCCTGTAAAATGAAGTCACGTTAAACGCTAACGCGTCTATACATTTCTATGGGTGCATTAGCGTTTAATGCATGTAAACCATTTATGTGCATTAAAAACACTAGCACGTCCATAGTGCCGCTCAGTACACATAGGCGTTAGTTTGTGGTTATTTATTCTATACTTCATGAGGGGTTACCTCTGTTCATTTATGAAAAAGGCCAGGTATTCTGTTAGCATCAAGTGTCTGTAGGACCAATCTATACTAATCCAGGGATCCTTTTACAAAGGCATGCAGAAAAATGGCTTACGGTAGTGTAGGTGCAGGTTTTGGGCATGCCCCAATCCATTTTTTAGTGTGCCTGTAAAATAGGCCTTTTTTGGCGAAAATGGACATGTGGCAAAATCAAAATTGCCACAGTTCCATTTTGGGTCTGAAACTTTACCACCAGCCATTGACCTGGTGGTAAAGAATCCAGGTGGTAATGACCTATATGCGTCAAATGCCACTTGACTTGCGTCCGTTACTCGCATATCAGACGCATGCCAAAAATGAAATTACTGCAAGAGCAACACAGTAGTCAGGCGGTAACTCCATTTCAGCGTATGTCGGGCTCGCAGAGATGCTTACGTGGCTTAGTAAAAGGCCCCCCCCCCCCAGTTTGTTTTGTTTTCCAATAGGTGTATTAATGTTCTTCTGTGCACTGCAATTCTCAGAGTGTTTTTTTTTTTCTAGGAAGGACCTTATGTGCCCTCCTGGAAGTTTGCTTGTAAACATACTAGATTCTGTGGTCCAGCTTGTTAAGAATACTTGTTGCTTTGTAGTTTTAAAAAAGTAATTTTAAGAGCTGTACTTTATTATTTTTACATGAGTATTTTTTTCTTTTTTGGGGGGATACAACCTTCTACTTCACTACTTTTGAAACCAGTACTTTACTTTTTACTTAAGTACTTTTAAAAAGTAACAAATGCACAGGGGAACAAAGTGGTCTCAAAGTGGTGAAAACAAATATTCCCCAGGGAAGCCAAGATCTGTATCAGCAAGGGATGTGTAATTGGCCGTCATCTGCCTAGTGTGTTTGCCTTTGCAGAAGCCCATTCTTTCATGAGCTGTTTGATTATGAAATAGGCAGTGGGATTATCAGTGCCAGATGCTTTGAGAAAAAAGCTAATTCCTGCCAATTGTGATTGCATAGTGGAGCAACTGATACTACTACTACTACTACTATTGATACCCCCGTGTTTACAAGTAAGTATATAGTGTATGATCGTCTAAACTATGAACCAGAATGATTCTTGATAGTGATGGCGTGGCAAAAGTCCAGGAACCTCTGTAGTGCTCCCAAGTATTTCTTCCTAGTGGGTTCGGATAGTGATACCAGGATCATCTCCCTGGTGTTGGGGGACCAAGTTTCCAGACCGCAGGAGGTACCAGAGTTCTGCAAGCATCCACTGTGGGGGCGAATAGCTGGAATTCTGCAAACTGAAAATGAGACAGACAGTCTGCAATGGAGTCCTGTATACCTGGGACATGAGAAGCTCTGAATGTAATGTTAAAATGTATACATATGAACGCTATTTCCCTAAATAGTGTTATAGCATGCATATTGTCTGATCGGAAGACAATGTGCCTGTTAGCTAGGCCAGGTGTCCACAAGTTCAATGCCACAGCCCCAGAAGCATTTGTAAATAGCTGTAGCGCCCCATTGATGGTGGGAGGAGACTGCCAGAACACCAGCCCATTAAAGGAACAGAGGAAAGAGTATCACACATGAAGATGCTCCCTTAATGCGGCCATTACCCTAATGAAGTAGTGACTTCTTTTTATGCCCACAGTAGCCAGCGACAAATGGCGGGAGAATATACAGTTGCACTATCCTAGCTGCGAATACGAGCTGGCCTAAGAGAGACTGAAATCACTTTAGCATAAACCTTTTGGCCCATTCAAGTAAGTGGATCAGCTCCCTAAGCTTCGTTAGTTTATCATGTGGCAGACGAGACATTTGGTGAACGGCATCCAACTCAATGCCTAGAAAAGTGAGAGCCAAAACATGGGGAATGTTTTTTTCATGGATGAGGGGTATGCTGAAACATTCTGCTATGGCCTGGAAAGCATGCAGGGTGACTGCACATTTATCCTTCCCTTTTTCCACGAAATGGAAATCGTTGAGATAGTGAATGATGTGACTGACTATCTGTTCAACAAGCCAGTGCACAAAGAAACTAAACTGCTCAAAGTAGTTACAGGAAATAGAACAGTCCATGGGCAGGCATTTGTCATAGTAAAATGACTCATTTTAGCAGAAACCTAGAAGCCAGAAGGAGTCCAGATTCACTGGCAGTAGCCAGAATGCCAGCTCGATGTCTGCCTGTGCAATGTGTGTTTAAAAACCCCCCTCTTCTTATTATCTGAATAGCCTGATCAATAGAGGTGTAATGAACAGGGGGGCCCAAGTAAGGAATCATAAATGGTTTGGAGAAGCCCTTTGTTAGTGTTTTTGCCTGATCCTTGTTGGGGTATTTTCTTAACCATGGCAGCATAGCTTGCAATTTAATTGGTGTTGGGGCCAGAAATGGTGCTATGATAGAAGTGGTGCTGTGTTGTCGTGTGCATTGGGAAGTGGGGTGAGTGCCCTGCAGTGGAAGCAGACATGGTGAAACTTGCAAGGGTTCCACATACATTGCGAATTGTTACACTACCTACAAATCTGCTGGCTGAAGGAGGGTTGGCCCTTAGGAGTGGAGGATGCTGACCCACTAGCAGAAGATGCTGGAAACCTGTCTGGACTAAATGGTCAACCCACCATCATCTCATCTAGCCACAGGTTTACCACCCTGTGATGCCATGATATGGCTGCGTCCTCAGCCATACTCTTTCTAAATTTAATATAATTTAACCAGGACCACCCCCTGCACTTTTTGTGTGTCCTGGGTATCTAAATATCTAATTATGTATGGGCTCATGTCAGGCTCCTTTTCCACAACCATACTCATGAAAATGTGAAATGCGGACACCCAGTTATGAATGGATTTGAATATTTTGGGTTTTCTGTCTTTATCACCGCATCTATGTTCACCTATGTTCATCTATGTTGACCTAACTTCACATTCCCCGTCTCCTCATCCTGATCTCTAATAACCAATGAAAAGATATCAATGTACTCCCACTTCCATATTTTGCTTTTTATGTTCATAGGAACACCCTTGGCTAATGAGTTGACACCACACAATACATCTTCCTTAGTCACCGAGGAATGTGAAGGGGGCACTGCCTGTGCTAAAACATTGTTCATCATTGCAGCGACCCATCCACCCCACACCTCTTGCACCATAGCACCCTGTGCTGGAGTCTATCCGGCAGCAGATCTTTTTTCTTTGAATGATTCGATGTCCTGCTGTATAACATTATCTATGGACAGTTTGTCATCTCCAGTGGCGCAACTGGGACTCCCTGTTGCTGGACCAACTATTTGTGGTAGTGTAGGGGCAGCTGCAATAGAACTGGTTGACACAAGGTTTGAAGGCCCGTTTAGCAACAAAGCTGTGCAATTATTAGACTCACCCATTGAGGAGGTTGTGGAGCTAATAGACAAGGACTGGAGAACCAGGGCAGTCTAGATGATAAGCATGGTTGAAAAGGCTGCAGCTGGTACCGATGAGGCATCCCGTAGGCACTGCATAATGGAAGAGGCTCCATATTTATGTACTTGCCTGTGGAGTTCTCAAATCAGCACTTCCATGTTCTGTTGGAACACAGTTGAGCTGTGGTGCTCCTCTTAGCCTGCCCTTTCACTGTTGTTTTGCAGCCTGTTGCTGGTTGCTTTTAGGTCAATTTGTGCATACTATTTGATGGTGGCATCCTGCAAAACAATGCTGGGTTTTTTTTGAGCATGCACATTATAATAAAATGCCAACCAAATAAGAATGTATAACAAATAATTCCAATCCTGCAGACCCCAATTTTCCCCACAAATATTTGTGTAGTTGAATGACTGTCAAGTGGCTATATCCATATGGGGTCTGTGATGTGCCATCTGCCCCCCCACAACATGGATGCCTGAGTAGCCAAAAATGGTTGCCGTGATGTCATAAGTAGCCACACCAAAGATGGGGTAGCCATACCAAATATGGCGCCAGACATTTCATAGGGAGCCACACCAAAGATGGCCACCCGATGCAGGATGCACAAAATGACTGCCATAACATCATAGGGGAAGGCACAACAAAGACGGCTGACAGACATAGGACAACGGGTCAAAAAATGACTGCCATAGGGCTACATGGGCTGCGGGGCACATAAAGGCTGCTTCACTTGATGAGGGCAGATTGCATGGACTCAGAACATAATGTGGCCACCTCGCCACATGTGAGCAGGTTTACAGTAAGTAGCTGCATACTCTCAAGTTCACTATTAAAACAGGGGGTGAAGGTGAACTTTGCACAAAATAAAAGACTGTACCTGGACCCGCATGCACCAAAAATCCCATACCCATAAGCAGAGAAGAAAAAAAAAACATGAAATGTCACAAGGAAGGGGGAGTGAGTGAGCTGCGGTGCGGTATACCTAACTAAGACAGCGTGGGACACAATGAGCGCTGAGCCGGGACACCTGTTATGTAGAGGTGAAGCTCTGAAAGACCCAATCCTGCTCCAATCACTGCCCTCAAGAGAAGCTAGCAACCTACCCCCAAACAGCACAGTGCTTACCTAATGATGTGCAGGAAGACGCCGCCGAAACAGCCACAACAGGGCAGACTAGTGCGTCCACCCTGGGATGCCGGCACAGAGGAAAAAGGAGGGCAAAATGTGACTAGCTCGCAATCTGGTGGGCAGCACTGCCTAAGGGCACAGGAATATCTTGGACCAACCAATCCTCACCATGCGGAAAGCCTTCTGCCTGCAGATATGCAATTGCAAGCGCCGCCGGTAGATTCTGGCACTGGCGCTCTTCACCCTGGTTTAAACTACCCTAATCCTCGCATCTGATTCGCTCAATCCCTTCTTCCCAATTGGTCCTTTCATCATCCCCTCCCCCTTTCAGCCCACACCCCTCCCCCAACCTTCTCCTAGCCCCCCTACCTCTAACCCATTCCTCTGTTTTCTTTGCTGTCTTACCTTCCAGTTTCTCCTTCTCCTTCTCCTCCCTCAGCCCCACCCTATTTGTGGAAGCCCTTTAAATCCTCTCGGGCTCCTAAACTTACTGTGCTGTAATGTGTACTGTTGCTCGAATATTTTAGTGTTGTAATTATTTATTGCCTATGTCGTTGTTATACTTGCTGTAAACCAGCTTGGGTGAACTTCTTCACGTAAGTGGTAAATAAATCCTAATCAATTAACACACAGACATGCACAAATGATATCAAAAAACATGCAGACAGTTTGAATTAGAAACTTAAACCCTATTGCCCATATATATCAAGTATTTTTGTTTCATGGTGGGGATTAGTGTGCAATCCAAAACTAACAAAGTAATCAGTCTGGAAAAATCAGGAGCAAAATAACCAAGTTATCAATGTGTATGCCAATATTAATATCCATAGTAACTACTGTTGCATTGCAAATAAGCAAAAATAGAAAATCCTAGAATCTGGCAATAACCCAATCAAATCCAACTCAATTACGCAATGGGAAATAGTCTTGAGTCAGGCCAGGAAGGAAGCTAAAGTAGGAGATAAATTGCCAGATTTCAGTAAATGTTCAGAGATAGGATCCAGATACCATTGAGGCTGTG
This sequence comes from Microcaecilia unicolor, assembly GCF_901765095.1. Classification (NCBI taxonomy): domain Eukaryota; kingdom Metazoa; phylum Chordata; class Amphibia; order Gymnophiona; family Siphonopidae; genus Microcaecilia; species Microcaecilia unicolor. The sequence continues at coordinate 82,847,725 of NC_044037.1, read as the reverse complement.
CCAAACTACAATGTAATCTACTGGTCTGTGAATAGCATCCCCTGGTACTGTTATTGTTATTGACTACGGCCCTGCTGCTCAATTCTACTGTGCATATACTCTCCTTCAGGAAAGAGATTTGAGCAGAATAGACAATTGAACACAGCTATCTTTGCTTATAGTAGCAATTGCAAGCAATGGGGAGCAAATAACTTATTTGAATGTCTAAAGGAGAAAAAAAAATAAAGAGGTTCAACTATACACTGCTCAAGTGAAACAAGAAAACAAAACAAAAAAACAAATAAAAGTGGTTGTAATAACAAAAATTATATGTATAATGTTTAAATAAACAGGTTGAATAAAGCCTTTGTGCTTTCAGAATTCTTGTATGCTTCTTGTAAAAATATTCTATATATTAATTTTTTCAGCTTGATTATTTGAACATTGCAAATATTACTTTAAAATTTATTTTAACTTCTATCCTGTAATTAAACCTCTTAAAGTGGCTAGCCAATATAGAGATGTCAGGTTCTCAGGTTCAGAGCCCGCGGGGCCGGACTCTGGAGCAAACATGAGCCCTTGGGCTGCTGCCGAGGAGCGACAGCAGCAGGCAAAACCCACCAACCAACACTGGGCAAGCACACCGGCAGGGACTGCAGGCACTGCCCAGCGAACCGGAACACATGGACTGGAATCCTGGACTGGAATTCCCCGGACTGGAGGACACAGGACTGGAACACCCCCCCCCCCCCGGACTGGAACACTGGACTGGAATCCCCCGGACTGGAGGACACAGGACTGGTCCACACAGCTTCACCTGCACATAGCTACTAAGCCCCCCAGGAGTTGAGCTCCTGGGTTCGAGTAGCCGGCAGGACTTACCGGATACCGGATAACATAGGGACCAGGACTGGAAACAGAAGTGCTCCTAAACCTAAACTGATCTACGTGCTCCCAAGCCCTAAACCAGCAGGAGTGTTCCTAACAGTAAACTGACAAAAGGACTTCCTAAGCCCTATACTAAACAGGAGCTCCTAAGCCCTGCTCAAGAAAGGGACTACCTAAGCCCTAAACTAACAGAGCAGGGAACTAAATACATAAGCTAACACAGGTGCTACTAAGCACCAAGCTACAAGCAGAGCTCTACACTAACAAGCTAAACACAAAACTAACAAGCTACCTAAGCACTGCTCTAGCAAGCTAGAAACAAAACTAACACGGTGCTTCCTAAGCACTAAGCAACCAGAAGAGCTCCTAGCACTAAAAGGGAAGACAGGGGAGCCACAAGGAAAAAGCAGGGAAGCTAACACATAAGCCAAGAGTGATTCTAAATCACCAAACACCAACAGCAAAGACTGCAATGCTCCCAATAGCACAAAACACCAGAAGTACTTCTAACAGCAAACTCTGCAGTGTTCCTAACAACACCAAACCCTGAAGTACTTCTATCAGCAACAGAGCTTCCAAAGCCCTACACACAGCAATGCTTCCAAAACCAAGAGGGAAAAGCAGGGGAACCATAAGGGAAAAGCAGGAAAGCTAAACACACAGTCACTAGTGCACACTGCACTAACACTAACCTGGCCCTTAGCAAAAGCAAGCAGGGAAACTAGACACAAAGTCAGAAGTGCACACTGCACCACCCTACCTAAAGCAAACACCACTGTTGCAAAGGCCCTGAAGGAAACAACACCACTTCCTTATCAAGGCCCTCCCTGATGATGTCACACTCCCTAGACCTAGGCAAAAGCACACTGACCCAGAGAGGCCCAACCCACACCAATGCAACACCGTGAAGCACTTGAAGCCAGTACACCCAAAGAGAGGTAGAGCTAACTCAGTCCACCCACACAGCTGTAGTAAAGTAAAACAATTAACCCCATGCTGCTGGGAGCTGCTAGCACAGAGAGACAGAGCCAGCTCAGAAAGGACAGACAAAAGAAACAGAAGCCAGCTAAGAAGCTAACCCCCAGGAAAGAGGTAAGTTTGAGAGGGGTTCTGACCCCAATCATAACAAGAGATAATTGTATAAAGCATTTTTTTGTGCATAAACAGTTTTAATTTGCATAAAAGGCCTCTTTTTAAAAAATTACCCCATGGGTTAAGTGCATAGGAGTGCACACAGTGACAAGAAAGCACATACTTTTTTTTTTTTAATTAAAGGCTCCTTTTACAAAGCAGTGGTACCGATTAGCAGCTTACTGCATGCGAAGAAGCCCATTCAGTTTCCACGGGCTTCTTTGCATTTAGCGCAAGCTAATCGGTAGCGTCACTTTGTAATGGCCCTAAGATTTTGCTTTTTCTATTACCAAGAAAGTAAAGAAAATTGTGCACAAGAAATATTACCAGGAAAAAAAATAGAAAAACTATGCTGAGCCAATACAAGTAACAAGTCTACATCAAGAAAAGAAACACCCATCTTTAAGCATACTAAACATGGAAAATTGGGACCAAATCTTCATCATCCCTTCCCCCCCCCACCCCCCACCACCAATTTCACTATTGCCTGGCTTCTCCCTTTACTAAATTTCTCAATCACAAACTTCTCCAAATGGGTGAGATCAAAAGGGAGATTTTAAATAAAACATGGCCATCAGGCCTAACATCTTTTTCTTAAGTGCCAAAAAGGCTTTGCTATGGAATTGGGTAGACTGGGCAACATCTGGAAAAACTAGAACCTTCATACCACAAAAAGAAGAGTCTTTAACTGAAAATGTCTTCAAAAACAAGTTCTTATCAGGACATTGTTGGACCAAAAAGGTGGATTGATAAGAAACAATGTCTTCAGAATCCTCAGGAAACTTAGTCAAATCTATAGTATCTGAAAAAATAACATCTAAATCACATTCTGCCTCATCCACCCATTTCATTAATTTAGGAAGATAATAACAATTAGGACCCTGTTTACTAAGCTGCACTAGAGGCGCATTAACGTTTTTAAGGTGTGATAACCATTAGCGCTCGCTTTGTAGGCGCCCACAATATTCCTATGGGTGCCTACAGAGTTAGCGTGAGCTAAGTTTGTGCATGAGCTAAAAACGCTAGCGTACCTTAGTAAACAGGGCCCTTAGAAAGCAATATATGCTCTCAGGTTGCTAAATGTAAAATCTCCTTAAAATATTTCCAGATTAATATCTGAGGTGACAATAATCGCATACAGAGGAAATGCAAGAACCTAAGGTTCCTTGCCTTAACACCATTTTTCAGGCTCTGCAATTTATAATGCTTAGAGAGACTGTCTTTAATTGCAGGCTTAAGTACATAACTAGATATTATAAGTGCGTAAGTATTGCCATACTGGGACAGACCAAAGGTCCATCAAGCCCAGCATCCTGTTTCTAACAGTGGCCAATCCAGGTCACAAGTACCTGGCAAGATCCCAAAAACGTACAATACATTTTATGCTGCTTATCCTAGAAATAAGCAGTGGATTTGCCCTAAGTCCATTTTAATAATGGTCTAGGACTTTTCCTTTAGGAAACCATCCAAATCTTTTTTAAACCTCACTAAACTAACTGCTTTTACTATATTCTCTGGCAACGAATTCCAGATTGAAGAGAGAGGACCTGAGATTCAACCATCTGCGCATGATTATCCATTACAGAAAACTTTTTATCTAAAACCTCCAATTTAGAAAGTCTCTTTTGAAAAGGTACATGGTTATTTCACTGTCCCCTGTAAAAGTTCCTCAATAGTTAGTGGTTCAGGAGAAGATACAATCCATGGCATAGCCACAAAACAGGGGCCCTTCTATATTACCCACTGTAGCACAAACCAAAGGTGGTGAGAGAGGGGAAAAGGCCACCAGAGCCAAGTGAGGCACCATCAGGAGACATGCAGTTTTTACTCCTAATTTCAGATGTTCCCATTCTCACATGTTTATTCATAGGGACTGATGTTAATAGACATTGAGATTTCCAAGCGTGCCGACCTAACTTTCTTTTTCCCATATTGAGAGGTTTCTATTGATATTATAAGGCTCAAACTCACGTATTCCTTGGTGCTCCTTGCATTACAATCCCACAAGTCTTTTAAAGATGCTGGGCACCTTTGTATGATGTCACCAGGTATGTGACTCCTAGCGAGTCCTACTCTGTCTCAGCTGACTCAGCTGTCAATGGCAAGCGGGAACAGGGGGCAGAGGGGGCATCTGTTCTCCTATGCTATAACACACTGTAGTCCCACAGGTCTTTTAAGAATGCTGGGCACCTTTGTATTGAAGAAACATGGGTTCAAATCACAGTTCTTAACAAAGTTAGTTCTTTAATAGGTGAAATATCAAACAAGGATAAAAATTAATACTTGGAACTTGATTAGTCATATGCAAGCAACATAACAGAGACAGGGTTTAGCACTTCAGGAGTTTTCCCTAAAATGCTCTCCCAGGCAAGGTAAAGCTATCATTTTTATACACCATGGGGCTCATTTAAAAAAAAAACAAATGTCCAAAGAGTGGCACAAAGCAGCAGATGGACGTTTTATTTGCCAAAATGTCCAAATCGCTATTTTTGAAACTCATTTTTCAGGCAGTTTTCTATGCCGTTCGTATGCAGTGAGTGCAAATCACAAGACAGCATGTTGGCAGGGCCGCCAAGAGACAGAGCCAGGCCTGAGGTGGAGCAGGAAAACGCAGGCTCTGACAGAGAGCCTTCTCCTGTGCTACAGCGGATATTTTGTAAGACATTCTACTTTATTTAGGCATTTAAGCGTCAACACTTATACACTACCATATCAATACTCTGACCCCTGAGGCAGGCGTCCTTTTGGCGCCGAAACACGGCCCGTGTCAGGTCACCTGTTAATAAAGTACTCCTGCTGTCCTAGTCTTAAAGGCCTAGTGTTGCTTTTTTTCTGGATACTTTGGTTGTATGCTGTTTTGCCCTCTCTGTTTGTATCATGCATAATATACAGAATACTGTAAGTTACATGCTGAAGTGTAGCATTTATGCACACCCACATATGCCTACCATGTAGTCGCACAGATGCTGACTTACACTAGTATTCTACAGTATAATATAATCTGAGTGCCCAGATACCATTATTGAATTAGCACCAAATTTGTGGCACCCAGTTATAGAATTGGCCTCTTTCTGTTTAAGAAATTCTTATATTTTTTCTCCACATCTCTCTCTGTGAGAAACACACACACTCACTCTCGAGAAGCACTTTCTTTGAAAATCGCTCTGTCTACTCTCCCTCCCTCCCACTGAGAAACATTCACATACTCCCTCTCTTTGCTTTGCCATTAAGAAAGATGAAGGACAGCCACTTGAGGTAGCAGGTATTAAGCTGGGGACTCCTAGCTTTTCTCATGACCAACTTTATGTAGCATACTCAAGAGTCTAATCTAGAAACAAAATTGCATGTATTCCCCTCTAATTCAAAAATAAAAATCTGATACTATTTATGTAGATTTTGCTCACACCTTTTTCAGTAGTAGCTTAAGGTGAGTTACATTCAGGTACACTGGGTGTTTCCCTGTCGGGTTCACAATCCAAGTTTGCACATGAGGCAATGGAGGGTTAAGTGACTTGCCCATGATTACAAGGAGCAGCAGTAGGATTTGAACCTGGCACCTCCGGATGTCAAGACTGATTCTCTGGCCACTCCTCCACTCCCCTAAAAGGCACAACTATGTTACTGCACACTAATTTGCATTAACTGAGTTTTTAACTGTAGGCCCTACTTTATGTATTTATTTATGTTAATTTATATACCGTATCTTATTGCATCTGCAAAACAGAACGGTTTACATATATATAAAAAAAATTGGTATATACAAATAAACAGACATAGGAATTCCATTCATGACAGGAAAGCACAGCAATCAAGATAAACTACATAATAAATCAATACAAGTTAAAAATCTAATATCCAGTTAAGCTATCCCATTTTTCTTTGTCTTTTTGACCTTATCTCATTATGCTAAGTTCTGTTCTACGTAGCTTATAAAGAGAAAGGTTTTCAGAAGTTTTCGGTAATGGAGATAAGATTTCTCTAATCTGATCTCCTTTGGAAGGCTATTCCAAAGGGAGGGTGACAGGTAGAAAAAAGCCGATCTCCGTGTAGATTCCCACCTAGCCTTAGTAAGAGGGGGAATGACTAACCTGTTATCTGTTAGGGATCTGAGAGTTCGCATAGCGGTGTAGGGGATTGTTAAATTCGACAAGTAGCTAGGGTTTAATGTGTGAAAGGCTTTGTGTGTCAGGACAAGAGCCTTAAACTTTATTCTTGCTTCGACCGGGAGCCAGTGCAGATGATGCAATAAAGGTGTTGCTCGATCATCCCTCCGGGCCCTACAGATCATACGTGCTGCTGTATTTTGAATTCTTTGTAATCGCTTTAAGTTTGCTTGAGTAATCCCAGCATATACAATGTTACAGTAGTCTAAACGTGAAGTAATATATGCCGATGTCAGCGTTTTGAGAGAGTCCTTACTTATTGAATTTCTGACTGACCGAAGCCGTCTCAGATGAAAGAAAGATTTTTTCACTACATCGGATACTTGTTCCTCAAAGGTCAATGCGGAATCAATAATGACCCCGAGATATCTAAAAGACTTAACTGTTGGAATATTCTGACCAAATAGCACAGGTACCACAGAGGGATATGTGCCTTGCCCTACTATCCAAGATGTAGTAGTCTTATCCGGGTTCAGTACCAGCTGATGTGTGGTCAACCAGTCTGCTACTTTATCCAAGCATATTTGAATGGGTGTAAGATCTATGTTCGATGGTCTAACATAATGGATAAGCAAAAAATCATCTGCATATGAGTAAAAACTTATACCCATTGTTTGAATGAGGAGCGCCAGGGGACTGATGAATAGGTTGAACAGTAGTGGGATCAGTTTACTAATAACTCATATTAACAGCATTGTATACTTTTGTACATTTTTCCTTTGACTGGTAGCGCTATAGAAATGATTTGTAGTAGTAGTAGTAGTTATTTGATTTGTTTTCTAATATGTCAGCCATTAGTTACCCAGCTATCCATATCTCTTTTTCTTGCTGTCTTATACTCAAAGTAGCATATTCCTTTTGTTAATAACATGCATGGTTATTCATCAGTGTGATCTATTGTACATTTTCCTACCTTCCTGATTGGTAGTGGGGAAATCTGACCCAATTCTGTTCTTCATTTGGCTGACTGCCTCTTTTAATAGTGATATGAATGATGCCTCAACAGCACTCCAAGTTCCTGTCAGCCAGAGGAGCTGTTGTTGGACTCAGAAATCCAACCTAGTTCTCTTTCATGACAGTCCACATCACTCCCAGCAGGCCATCAGGCTGGTTTTATCATTCACTTCTTTCTAGTGGCCTCAGTTTGACTTCATTTCTTTACTGCAAACTATTTCAGGGAGACATCATTATCCTATTGTACTACTAGTATACAACCCATGTAGAAGTGTGTTAGAAAGACAAAGGTAAAAGAAGTATTGCATGTAACCTTCTTATCGCTAATGAAAGGATAGATTCATAGTAGTGTGAAAAGCCCTATATGAAATTCATGAGCCTATGTAATCTTATTAGATGATTCTTATTAAGGATGGGATGTCATTTGCAATGACATAGATGTCAATGATATATCTCATGTCATTGCATGTCATTAACAAAAGAAAATGAGCTGAATACATTACATTCTGTGTTGTTGTTTTTTTCATTTGCTGATAAGTGTGCACTCTTTCGAAGGAGTGCAAACTATTTCCAAAGTGGGAACACTTTTTGTTTTGAAAGAGTCCATACTCTTTTCTTGACAGTGTGCCCATTTGAGCCACTGCATACACTGAGACCCTATTAGTGTTATCATTAGATGTGATTTAGTGGGAGTAGTGTACCTCACCTGCATTTGTCAACATTAATTGATTTTGATAGGGGACATGCCCACTTTCAGGTTTCCAGCCAATCAGAAGTAAAGACATGCCCAAGCCATGCTTATCTCCTGCACCTTTGATGAGGCTATTGCCCCTGCCACGCCCAAGCCACACACACTCCCCGGGCCATTGGATGACATTACCAGATATGATGCCTTGACCCTGACCAAGTCCCACCCCTTTTGCATAGCCACGCTCCTCACCACACCTTGTTTGCATAGCCCAGCCCCAAACCCCATCCCTGTTTATATAACCCACCCAAAACCCCACCCCTTTTATTTATTTATTTATTTATTTGCTGCATTTGTATCCCACATTTTTCCACCTCTTTGCAGGCTCAATGTGGCATACATTATGTCATTAACAATGTGAGAAGAGCAAAGTATTGATACAATTAATACAATTAAGGTACATTAGATATCAAGAAAATTAGAAACAAAGAAATAATTAATACATCTCAGATATGCAAAATATAAGGTAGAGTATGGCGTTAAATAATAACAATATGATTAAAGTAGTCAAATTAGGAGTTCGATGTTGATTAGTTTTGATACAGATGTGATAGAGGGTCTTTATGAAGGGTTCTTATTGTAGGTCTCATTGAATAATTTAGTTTTCAGAGATCTCCGAAAGACTGTCAGATCGTGTGTTGTTTTTAAGGGATTTGGTAGTGCATTCCAACGTTGCGCACAGATGTGACATCACAGGAAGTGACATCACAGCCATGTCCCTTTTCAAGATGGCAGCCACTACTGCACACATCACATCACTTCCTGTTTCCACTACTAGCTGCCATCTTGGATGGAGTCATGTGATGGGAAGTGATGTCAAAAAAAGCCGATACCGCCCCTACAGCCTTGGTGGAATTTAGTTACACATGGAGGCATATTTTCAAAGCACTTAGCCTCCCAAAGTTCCATAGAAACCTATGGAACTTAGCCTCCCAAAGTGCTTTGAAAATATGCCTAATGTGCACCTTAACCTTTTTTTCTCACAGGAAAGAAAAATAGGCATTTGTTTTTTCTTTCAAAAAAGAACACAGAAAAAAATAATGATTTGTTTTTATTTATTTTTCTTTCAAAAAGGACATCTTTTTAAGCTGAATTATCTGCATTTTAAGAATGTCAGAGCTGTTTGCTTTTTGTCCAGGAAAGCAAACTATTCTCTGTCTGTATGAGATCAGAGTCTGTAGCCTGCTGTTTGCTTTTCACAATGTCTGTGTGAGATCAACAGAGTCTGTTGCCACCACCCATGACCCCCCTTTTTCCGCCATTAAACTTGGGGGAGGGCCTAGTCCACCTGTTCACAAACTCTATATATTTTACCGGTTCAGGATCCGTTGTAACTTTTCCAGACACATTGTCTATAACAGGCCCAATTTCAGAATCCACTGTAACATTTTTCAGACACATTGTCTATAACAGGCCCAATAACAGTTTCAGAATCATTACTGGCCTCATAATCACTACCGGCTGTGTTTACATATGAAGATGCACTCTCGGCTCCGGTATCAAGGCACACCCTCTTTCTCCCTCTTTCTGCGGGAGGGCAACTCACGTATTTTCCTTTTTTCTCAGTTGTGCTTCTCGGTCATTTTTCCAAATGATTGGATTTATCTCTAAGTTTGATGTACCGAGTTTGTGGCACCACTTGACCATGATTGGACTGAGTCAAGTGCCCGGATGTTGATATTTCACCAGCCATCTCTTTTTCATGAACTATGAGATAAAAACTAGAACATCATGAAACTAACGAACACATGGCCTATCGTTCACAGGTACCTGCCTTCGGTGGGAGGGGAGGAATTTCTCTCTTCAAACAGCTTTTTTTCCCAATTAGCAAAACATGGATACTGAGTTCTTTTCACAGAGTAACAGCGTCTCAATTAAACAGCTACCACCCACTGGACAGGACAATACTAACCTTAACTTTATGGTCCTGTCCTCCATCCCCAGCTATGAGTTCCAGTTCACCAAAAAGTAAATGTAAAGTCCTTGAATAACAGTCTTAAATGTAGGTTCCTTAGGAACATAAGCATTGCTATATTGGGACAGACTGAAGGTCCATCAAGCCCAGTATCTTCTTTCCAACAGTGGCCAATCCAGGTCACAAGCACCTGGCAAGATCTCAAAACAGTAAAACAGATTTTATGCTGTTTATCCTAGAAATAAACAGTGTATTTTCTCAAGTTCATCTTAATAATGGCTTATGGACTTTTAGGAAATTACCCAAACAATTTTTAAACCCTATTAATCTATCTGCTTTTACCACATTCGCTGGCAACAAATTCCAGAGTTTAATTATACGTTGATTGAAAAAATATTTTCTGTGGTTTGTTTTAAATGTACTACTTAGTAGCTTCTATGAAGTTCATTAGAAGTGCATTCAAATCTCAAGGGGGCATGTCATGAGTGTGTTAAGGCATGATCTGGGCATTCCTAACACTTGGCCATCTTTCTGCCACAATAGAACAAAACAAAAACATCCATGGCTATAAGTTGGACTTTTTAGTCTAGACCTGTTTTATTAATGAATAAGCCACAAAAAAGTGCCCTAAATGACCAGATGACCACTGCAGAAATAAAAGAATGACACCCCCTTTCTCCTTCAGTGGTCACTGACCCCCTCCCACCCGCAAATATATAAATGAAACAGTACATATCTATGACTGCTTCAGATGTTATGGCCAGTCCTATTAGTGCAGCAAGCAGGTTCCTAGAATAGCCTAGTGGTCAGTGCAGTGCACTGTAGAGAAGGTGACTCAGGCCAATAATCCACTCTAACTGACATAAGTACATAAGTAATGCCACACTGGGAAAAGACCAAGGGTCCATCGAGCCCAGCATCCTATCCACGACAGCGGCCAATCCAGGCCAAGGGCACCTGGCAAGCTTTCCAAACATACAAACATTCCATACATGTTATTCCTGGAATTGTGGATTTTTCCCAAGTCCATTTAGTAGTGGTTTATGGACTTGTCCTTTAGGAAACCGTCTAACCCCTTTTTAAACTCTGCCAAGCTAACCGCCTTCACCACGTTCTCCGGCAACGAATTCCAGAGTTTAATTACGCGTTGGGTGAAGAAAACGTTTCTCCGATTTGTTTTAAATTTACTGCACTGTAGTTTCATCGCATGCCCCCTAGTCCTTGTATTTTTGGAAAGCGTGAACAGATGCTTCACATTCACCTGTTCCACTCCACTCATTATTTTATATACCTCTATCATGTCTCCCCTCAGCAATCTCTTCTCCAAGCTGAAAAGCCCTAGCCTCCTTAGCAGTGGCTGACATTTTGGGTGGGCCAGAGCTAATATGGGTGGGCACTATGTATATATAGGTGTGAGTAGTTTTTTGGGGGATCCTAAATAATTTTTAATAAACAGTCTGCCCAACAGCTGTCCTACAGCAACATAAACCACATACATATTCGGAACCTATGTTGCAAACCTTAAAACCACCTTACTGAGAATACAAAACACTCAGGACCTATAGAGCAATTCTACCATACCATAAGCAGTCATTTCTATGAGTCACACAAGGAAAAGGAAAGCATCTTAAACACTACAGTGAGCACTAGAACATCAATTCACCTATTGTAAAACGAAACCAGACAGAATAGTACAGATCGTGCATCCTGAACAGTCAATGCCAACTGAAAGCCATGTCTTTTTCACAAACACAGATACACACTAATCCGCTATAAAATAAGTAATCATAAACTTTCTATTTAGACAAAAATTAAACTGAACCCCCAAGATGCCAGACTCTGCATACAATGCAACACCACAGAAACAGAAAATGTCCCCTAGTACTGTGCAAAATATAAAGACAGCAGATGTAAATTTGAAAAAAAACTAACAAATACCAATCACCACTTTACAAATTAACAAATAGAAATAAAACAAATATAGAAAATAAAATAATACCATTTTATTAGACTTATACCTTTAGCTGTCAGAGGCCAAAACCTTCTTCCTCAGGTCAATACAGTATAGTGCTGATACAGTATCCTATCCTGACCTGAGGAAGGGGGCTTTGTTCTCCGAAAGTTAGTCAAAATGTATTAAAATTAGTCCAATAAAAAGATTACCTTATTTACATGTTCTCTTATAAACATTTAACACAGCTACTATACTACTTTATCCTAAAGCAAAAAACTAAAAATATATATTTTATTTACAGTTTGTTGTCTCTGGTTTCTGCTTTCCTCATCTTCTTTTCACTGTCTTCCTTCCATCCAGCATCTGTCTTCGTTCTTTCTCTGCCATCCAGTGTCTGCCCTCTCAGCTGTCCCCTCCATCCAATGTCTGCCCTCTCTCCATGCCCCTTCCATGCACATCTGCCCTCTATCTCTGCCCATTCCATCCACCATGTGCCCCTGTCTGCCCTCTCTCTCTCCCCTTCCATTCACTGTCTGCCCTTTTTCTCTGCCCCTTCAATCCACCATTTGCCCTCCCTCTCCCATCCATCCAGGGTCTGCCCTCCCTCTCACTCCCCCTTCCATCCAGGATCTGTCCCCTCTCCCTGCCCCGTTTTTTCAGCCCCCAGTTCTAGCCCCAGCCCACATCTCCCACCTGGGCTGGCTTGTGCAGCATACGGATGTACACAGAGGACATATTGGTTTCATCGGTTAAATTACTAATTTCATATTAAATCAATGTGTCATGTAGAGGGGCTCCTCTATTCATGCAGAGATGTTTTTGTTTTCACCTAGTAAAGGGCCACCAAAACAGACACCAGATGCAGATGCGATTCCATATGCCCCAATGAAAGGAGAGTTTAATTTTACTTCCATTGAATTTCAGTATATTCCATCTTTATAACACCAGGCTTCCCAATCCCAAAGGCAGATTACAGAAACAGTTAAGATCAAGGAACATTCTCACAGAAATTTTGCAATGTGTATTGTTTAGAACAGCATAGAAAAATGAGCATAAAATACAGAGAATTATAACTGCTGTTTCTACCAGCTATAATCACTTTTAAGCTGTTTTACTGATGTTCAGTTTTTATTTCATGATATTTAATTAAACCTAGATACAAGAAACTTTTAAATAAATTAAAAAGCTGTCAAATAAGTAAAAAGAAAACAAAATCTTAGGAAGGAACACCTCATCTTCTGTTTTCTCCAACTTGTGCTGTGTCGGGGATGGGTCGGGTGAGCTTCTGCAAGTGCCACGGAGGTGGACTTGACCCGACCCGTCCAATTCCAGGATCCATCATCCCCCCACCCAGCAGCCCACACCACACACACACACGCAGTCAGCACCCGCAGCGGGAACTGTGTCGGTGGTCGCCTGGTCGTGGTCCCTACCTTAAAGAAGAAGAGACTTCAGTTGATGATGATGACATGAGTCAGTCAGGCAGAGGCTGAGCGTTAGACTCGCCTCACGCAGCCAACAGGCCAAGCCAGCGCCGCCACCGCCGTCGTCGTCAAACAGCTGGGCTGCAAGGCAACAGTGAGTGCAGCCTGCACCACACACTGAGCCAGGCAAGCCGTGTGCTGAATGCAGATGAGGACCTAGCTGACTGGGTCTGTCACGGGAGACACCCACCTGGAGCGTGGGGTGTGCGGGCGGCTCACAGTGGCAGGCAAGTGAATCGCGACGCCGACGATCTGATCTGAGGCATTCTGTTACCGCGTGGCGGGCGGCGGTGCAACGCATGCTCATAGGCGCCACGTGCAACTGCCAAGGGAAATGGTGCTGCCGCACAGTGCATGTGCACGTAGGCGCCTTTTTTTGTAGAAAATCTATTTGGGGGAGCGAGCGACCGCCTTAAAAAAAAAATCTGTGAAGCCGTTTGACAGGCAATGCTTCGTGTCTGCCCTGCGTGCATTGCAAAAGAAGGAAATCGTCTTCAGGCCTTCTCTCACTGTGTCCCGCCCTGGGGGCGGGACACAGTGAGAGAAGGCCTGAAGACAATTTCCTTCTTTTGCAATGCATGCAGGGCAGACGCGAAGCGCTGCCTGTCAAACGGCTTCACAGATATTTTTTTTTAAATGCCCGATTTTCTGAGCGCTGACTGGGTGGGCCTGACTTGTGATTGGGTGGGCCTGGGCCCACCCAGGCCCACCCATAGCGACGCCCCTGCTCCTTAGTCTTTCTTCATAGGGAATTCGTCCCATCCCCACTATCATTTTAGTCATCCTTCGCGGCACCTTTTCCAGTTCCACTATATCTTTCTTGAGATGCGGCGACCAGAATTGAACACAATACTCAAGGTGCGGTCGCACTATGGAGCAATATAACGGCATTATAACATCCTCACACCTGTTTTCCATACCTTTCCTAATAATACCCAACATTCTATTCGCTTTCCAAGCCGCAGCAGCACACTGAGCAGAAGGTTTCAGTGTATTATCGATGATGACACCCAGCTCCCTTTCTTGGTCCGTAACTCCAAACGTGGAACCTTGCATGACCTAGCTATAATTTGGGTTCTTTTTTCCCACATGCATCACCTTGCACTTGCTCACATTAAACGTCATCTGCCAAACTTGTAGTGGAAATTGTCAGCCCCCCCCCTCCAAAAACCCAAAATCCACTGTACCCACATATAGGTGACATCTGCAGCCATAAGGGCTACTGTAGTGGCGGTATATCAAGTCCCATTTCCCTTCCCTGGCAAAATAAGGCAGCTTGTATTCTCTATAAGAGGGTAATGGTGAGATGTGTACCCAGGACCTTTTACGTGAAGTCCACTGTAGTGTCCCCTAGGGTGCCCCACTGATGTGCTGGGTTGCCTGTGAGGCCAGTCTACTAGGAAAGTTGGCTCCTCCTACATCCCAGTGATTTTGTACGTTTTGTACTTGGACTTTCTTTTAATGGTCCAAAACAATAGACGTACTAAGTACAATAACATCTAGGAGATGGTCATTTTCAAAGAAAAAAGTGACATTTTTCTAGTTTGATAATGGTCATTTTCAGTACTTAATTTCTGGACGTTTTCAGCAAAATGTCCAAAGTCAGATTTAACTACTTACAAACTATTATGGCTTCTATTTGTCTACACAACTGCTCAAAATGTGCATCAAACCTAGTAGACTGTGACCATACTCTGTTCCTGCCTGCTATCTTATATATACATCTATTGTATAAGGAGGATAGGCGGTCTCATAAATCACTGGGATTTGCTGCAGAATAGCATATCTCAAATGCTCTAATCCCACTCTTAGTGATTATATATCATCATTGACCATCTCCTCCTGCCTTGGATGTCGCTTTAATGGATCAGAAATTTTTCTTTTATAATACATAGCTCAATCGTATTGCGTCCTAGTCAGAACATACTTAGAACCACCCGTCTCCTAGTGTGCTGTTGCTTCGTTCTAGTGCAGAGTAACAAAATGGCTGCAGCATCTTTTGAACTGTCTGAACGGAAGTTTCTAATTGGTAATTAGTAAACCGCCATTTCCGGTTGATTTTCATAAAAGAACCCCATTGTGTATTCGTGTTCAGACCATCAGGTTCTGTAGAGCACAAATGATATACCCAGAACAGTTCCCATTGTAATAATTTTCTGTCCAAATCGCCTCCCCGTGGGGAGCTTGCAACACATTCTATTGCTGCACATAATAGGTCATTGAAATCGTGGGTATACGCTATACAGTGTCTCACTAATGGTGCTCCCATATACTGTCCTTTCATCTTTGACCGGTGTTCCGTGATGCGCACATGCAGGTATCTTTTGGTCTTGCCTACATATAGCTTATTACAGGAGCATCTAATTATGTAGATAACATTAGTGCTCAGCAACAACACACTAGGAGACAATACGATTGAGCCATGTATTATAAAAAAAAATTTCTGATCCATTAAAACGCTTGCTTGTAAGTTTTGCATGACATTCGATTTTGTTTTGCAGATGTATCGTGCTCAAGTCCCCTGAGGAAACAGGAGCGAAACAGGTGCTTGTCGGGACTAACCGAGCTTACCAAGATAAGTAAATAACAGAACTGAATTGTTAGTTGCTTCATGTCAAATCGCATGGCATTTGAGAATAATGTAAAAAAGAAAAATTGAAATTGACATCCAAGGCAGGAGGAGGGCATGACGGTCAATGATGATATATAATCACTAAGAGTGGGATTAGAACATTTGAGATATGCTATTCTGCAGCACATCCCAGTGATTTATGAGACCGCCTATCCTCCTTATACAATAGATGTATATATAAGATAGCAGGCAGGAACAGAGTATTGTCACAGTCTACTAGATTTGATGAAAAGTCAGATTTAGATATCATATTGAAAATGCCCCTCCACATATTGCACTGGATCTGCATTCATTTACAATGGTCCAAATTTCTTTTATATGTAACTTAGTGCCGGATAATTTCAGAAGTATGGCCGTATTATTTTTCTTACATATAAGCAGATATTCACTTGTGAAATGAATTTTTGTGCTGTTGAGTTTCAGTTTCTAATAGCGTGCTATATCATTTAGCACATTCTCTATAGTGTCAATTAACAGCATGCACTATTACAAAATGAAACATAAAACAAAAAAGGGGAATAAATAAAACAAGCAAAATGAAATCAAATGAAAATTGTCTGCTTGCACACCCCTGTATGAGCATTTGCCCTAATTAGAGTCTGGGAATTCTTAATGCATGAAACCTTGGAACAAAATTAGCCTGAATCTTAGGAGAGCTAAAACAGCTTCCAGACTCAATCAAAAGCTTGATGGACTTATTTCTGGAGTGGATTCAAAATGAGACCCACATCAGTGCAAGTCTCAAAGTCAAGTTGAAAAAAACAGTGATGTATTTTGTGTGTTTTGCTAAAAAAAAAAAGAAAAAAATAATAATAATAAAAATTCAGTTCATGCCAAGCAGAGCACTGCTAGCAGCTGCTCCAGTTTCCTTCTGGAGCATGAAAGTAAGGTGGGAGAGAACAAACACATGGTCTTACTTTCTAGAATATTAGTCACAGATTACATTTATCTAACATTTATTGCCAGCTGGCAAAGCAAGTTGCTAGCTCCAGGGATTCAGAAATTGTAGATGCAGGGCTTTAGTTTGGGGTCACTGAAAAGGTAAATGCAAGGAAACCAAACTGAATATATTCCTAATTATACTGAAAATTGTTTCTCATTACTTCTAGCACAAGTGTTGGAAGAATTGCTACCTCACCCAGATAGGTGTGTTTAGCTGCCAACCTTTCTTTCCAGCTTATATCCTTGCAGGTAGTGAGTTGAGTTCTCCAGGATTTAAACCCACAACTCTGTTTGGAAAAAATTGGACAAAACCTTGTTAGGGGTACTTAAACCCTTTACTCTCTGTTTGAAAGGTGAGAGTGCTACTAACCAAGGAAATTTGTATGTTTATGGTTAGTTAGTATTATGCTATACCACCCTTCACCAATAATATCAGATCTATAAAACTGAATTAAAACCAATGACGGCTTGAATTCCTCTTTGGGGGTTGCCAGCTGGATACAGATTCATCCAACAGGATTGATCTAGTCTTGTTTTCACACCCTTGAATGCAATTCCAAGTTGCTTTTTCCAGAGAAAAGCAATACTACAGGTCTCCACATTTAAGGTAGTAAACTCAGAACTGGTTCAGCCTTGACACATGAATTTGGACTGAGCTGACCACTATGTCCCTGCAGAATGGGAAAAGCAATGGACTAAGCTTTATGGTGTCATAAATAATAATGGAAGCAATTCTACTTGTATAAAGCTCCTCTATTATTGAAGGGGCCATATACAAGTTGTGGTAAATTTCAGACTTTTAAATCCAGTGTTCTACATCATAATTATTTTTTAAATACTGCTTGTCAGGTTTCTGGGTCATTTTTGTTGCTTTATAGAAGGGGCTTTAAAAAAAAAAGGAAGCTTCTTTGCTCTTGTTGATTTATTTTTTTTCTCTCTAGCTTTAATAATTAGAAGTTCATAGGGAGCAAGGTTAATAACACTGAAGCCACAGCACTTCGGAAGCATTACCTGAGCGAGTGCTTTTAATTGAATTGGCTAGGACAGGTTCTGTGTTCTGCATAAAAGCTTTACAGACCTTACAAACCGCTGCCATTCTTGGAAAGGGTCATTGCGAATGGAGGTCATTTTCTGGCTTTTAAATCTGTGCTTTGTCAAGTTACAGGGTTATTTTTGTTGCTTTAAAAAATATATTTTTTTTTAGAACTCTTTTACTCACAACCCTTCTGAGATATTAGTTCTCTCCCTCCCCATCCCACCATTTATTCTTACTATATAGATTGATTCATCAATTAGGAGGTTGGATTAAATAAAATTGCTTTTGACATTAGTTTGGAAAGGAGAAATAAGGAAGTAATTAGGTGAATTTTAGGTTATCTGTGAACAGAGAATACTTAATTTGTATAGTCTGAAAAGAAACAATAAACTGCTCTATATGTCAATTACCACACCCTCCCCCCTCGCAAAGGTGTTAGATGTAGGGATAACCAGGCAGAAAATGTTTGTTTCATGTCATTTCCTTTAGCCATTATGTCAATTGCCGATAATAGTGCCCACTCTTTGGAAAGAGGGAGAACTATTTCAGAAAGAAGGTACACACTTTTCCTGAAAGGGCACTCATGCGTGAACAAGTTTGCATATGCACAGTCTTTTGGGCATGCATGGTGGCTTCACTATTGAGAGAGAATATGTCCTTGTTCCATGCAGTGCATACTATTTCCACTTGCACTATTATTGGCAAACAACAAAACACAAACAGCTAGATTCAGTAAATAGCACTCAAAATTTGGCACAGAAAAAAATGGTGCTGAATGGTATTCTATCACAGGTGTTCCAGGATCAACACCCTTTACAAAATAGCGTATAGCACTGGGATTCATGCTCAAATTTGGGCACGAGGAGTTACACCAACTGAAACCAGGTGTAAATTCTGGTCCGCAAGTTTGGTACAGTTCTGCACTATTCTATAACACTGGTAGCATTTTAAGGAAATGCCCTTTCACTTGCCCATGCCCCTCCCATGGCCACGCCCCTTTGCAGATCCACATGGAAACACTTAGGCACTATTCTATAAATGGGCGCCTAAATATGTTTTTGTGTGGATCTGAAGTTTCTGTCCTGTTTCAGCACTCTGCATCCTTTAGAATGCTTTTTCACACTGAAATTTTGGGCAGAAGTAGCACCTCACATTCAACACCTTATATAGATTTCCCTGGAAATGTATTTTTTTTCTGCTTCATTTTGTTGGGTAATGTCATGCAACAACATAGGACATGTCATTGGCATTTCCTATATTGTTTCAAATAACAGCCCATTCGTAGTTAGATTTAACCTAAGAAGATAGCTGAGTGTATTACATGCAAGACAGCAGGGATGTGCATTTCTAAGTTTACATTCTATTAATGTACCTTAAACCTAAAGGGGCAGATATCTAGACCATGGGAGGCAGCTAACTGCTGTGGTCTGCAGTGAACCTGGATATTCAATGCCGGGCCATTTCTGGTGACTGGCGTTGAATATCCAGTTTATTTTTAAAACTTAATCAGCAAAGCCAATATTCAGCGCTGGCCAATTAAGTTTATAACAGCCACAGATAGGCTTGCTATTTGGGAGGCCCAATTTGGCTGTCAAACTTAGCTGGTCATGTGCTGAATATTTGCAGATAGCTGGTTATATCGCACAATATAACCGGTTAGCTGCTATGCACTGACTGTCAATATTAAGCTGGAGATAACCAGCTTTCTTCTGCTGAATATTTGCTGGTTAAGTGCTATTTAACCAGCCAGGAGCCTTTCCTGGCCAGTTAAATATTTTATTTATTTATTAATTTGGATTTTGCTCACACCTTAGTAGCTCAAGGTGAGTTACATTCAGATACACTAGATATTTCTCTGTCCCAGGAAGCTTACAATCTAAGTTTGTACCTGAGGCAATGGAGGGTTAAGTGACTTGCCCAAGATCACAAGGAGCAGCAGTAGGATTTGAACTGGCCACCTCTGGATTGCAAGACCTATGCTCTAACCACTAGGCCACTCCTCCACTCTTGATAGCACTGAATATTGGGATTTAGGTTTAGAGTTATAGAATACTTATTTATTTATTTATTATTTCTTAGGATTTATCTACTGCCTTTTTGAAGGAATTCACTCAAGGAAGTGTACAGTAAGAATAAATCAAACATAAGCAATAGACATTTATAACAGTAAAAATGATTAGCTAACAATACAAACAGGGCCAGTCTTAGCAATTGCGGGACCCTGTGCAGACCAGTTCAGTGGAGCCACCTTCCCACACTGTCCCCCTGCGCCCCTACCCCCCCGGCCATGCCCTTCGCCCAGGTGCCCCCCCCCCCCCCCGCCTTCACTCCTTTCCGCCCACACCCGCCACCATAAGCCATAATTTATCAGAGTTTGAAAGGAGGTTTAGAGCTCTCAGAACCCTACCTTACCCCGTACCTTGATATACATCCACCACATTTCAGTAGAGAGCAGCAGACAGCAGTAGAGATTTTCATATCCTATCAACTGCTGAGCCTAGAGCACTCCTTGCTGCTGCATCCCGCCCTTGCAGAAGCAGGAAGTGACATCAAAAGGGAACGGGACGCAGCAGTGAGGAGGCTCTGGGCTTGGCAGCTGACGGGATATGAAAATCGCTGCCACTGCCTGATGCTCTCTGCTGAAATGTGGATGCACATTAAGGCATGGAGCAAACAGGTGTTCCAAGACAGGAGGATAGATGTGCCAGAGATGTGCGGCTCCTAGGAGCACGGGGCCCTGTGCAATTGACCCTGTCACCCCTGCCTAACACCGGCCCTGAATGCAAAGTATGACATGGAGGGGCATAATTGAATGGGGAGCCCAAGTGTTCCTGAGGACGTCCTCGCAGGACATCCCGGTGAAAGGGCGGGGAAACCAGTATTATCGAAACAAGATGGGTGTCCATCTTTTGTTTTTATAATAAGGTTGGGGACGCCCAAATCGCGAAATTTAGGTCGACCTTAGAGGTCTGGTCGTCCTTAGAGCTGGTCATCCCCGATTTTCGCCGATAATGGAACCCGAGTACACCAACCTCAGAAACGACCAAATGCAAGCCATTTGGTCGTGGAAGGAGCCAGCATTCGTAGTGCACTGGTCTCCCTGACAAGCCAAGACACCAACTGGGCACCCTAGGGGGCACTGCAGTGGACTTCACAAATTGCTCTCAGGTGCATAACTCCCTTACCTTGGGTGCTGAGCCCCCCAAAACCCACTCCCCACAACTGTACAACACTACCATAGCCCTAAGGGGTGAAGGGGGGCACCTAGATGTGGGTACAGTGGGTTCTGGTGGGTTTTGAAGGGCTCACATTTACCACCACAAGTATAACAGGTAGGGGGGGTGGGCCTGGGTCTGCCTGCCTGAAGTGCACTGCACCAACTAAAACTGCTCCAGGGACCTACATACTGCTGTCAGGGAGTTAGGTATGACATTTGAGGCTGGCATACAGGCTGGTAAAAAAAGGTTTTTATTTTTATTTTTTTAGGGTGGGATGGGGTTAGTGACCACTGGGGGAGTAAGGGGAGGTCATCCCCGATTCCCTCTGGTGGTCATCTGGTCAGTTCAAGCACCTTTTTGAGGCTTGGTCGTAAGAAAAAATGGACCAAGTAAAGTCGCCCAAGTGCTTGTCAGGGACGCCCTTCTTTCCATTATTGGTCAAGGATGCCCATGTGTTAGGCACACCCCAGCCCCGCCTTCGCTATGCTTCCAACACGCCCCCATGAACTTTGGTCGTCCCTGCTATGGAAAGCAGTTGAGGACGCCCAAAATCGACTTTTGATTATGCCGATTTGGGCGACCCTGGGAGAAGGACGCCTATCTCCCGATTTGTGTTGAAAGATGGGCGCCCTTCTCTTTCGAAAATAAGCCTGAAAGTATACTACTTACAATGTCAATGTTACAATGTCAACTTTTTTGCATGCCTAACTGGAAATAGTTGGATGCAAGCATTTATATCATCCTTTGGTTGGCATGTTTGTGCCCAAAGTTGGGTGTGAAATTGCATGTTAAGCTACTATTATATGAAGATAGTTCTGCACAGAACTGCCTTTATAGAATTCTTATTTACCCCTGGATTCTATACAGCATGCTTAGCATTCTGCACCAAAATTCAAGTGTATTCTATAACAATGCTAATCAGCATTGTTAACGGCACTTAACAAACAATACTTAACAAGCAATACATTGAGCCTACTATTGGTGGGAAAATGTGGGGTATAAATGTGTTAAATAAATAAATAAATAAATAATGACCACTAATTAGCAATAATTAGAATTTAAGCGCACAACTCGCTAAGCGTATTCTGTAATATACTGCTCCTAAATTTTAATGTGTGCAGGCAAAAAGAGACGTGGTTATAGGCGGGGAAATGGGTGTTTCATGGTTGTTCCAAAATTTACGCACTAAGTTATAGAATATGGCCCACTACGTGTAAATCTATGCACCAGGATGTATGCCACGTTTTCACTGGTGTAAATGGAGATGCATAGTTTTAGGCGCTAGGATACCAACTAAGCGTATTCCATATACCATGCCTAAATATAGGTGCCGCTTATAGAATATGCTTAGGCAGAAATGTTTTCTGTGTAGATTTTTTAGGCGCCATATATAGAATCTGACCCTTAGTGCATATCATCCCAGTGCCTAACTTTTGGCGACCTTTACTAAATTCCCCCTTCTGAGTACACACTCTTAATGACAGCTGTACACAGATCACCAAAGCCTTAGAATTAACACCCTGAATCCAAGGACAGGGCAAGGTGAACATGTTCAAGAAAGAGAAGGAGCTGTGACTTATAAACCCAAAACTGCAGGATCAGCAAACACTGTGTCTAGGAAGTAAGAGTCATAACCTCTTTAGCCTTTCCTCATATGGGAGGAGTTCCATCCCTTCAATCATTTTGGTTGCTCTTCTTTGAACCTTTTCTAATTCCACTATATCTTTTTTGAAATATGGTGACCAGAATTGAACACAATACTCACATGCTGCAAGTGAAGGTGCTGTGCAGCTCAGAGGGGAGGGGAAGATTTCTTGACTAGTAAGTAATACTGTCAGCAGTACTTGGAATCTTGGTTATGAAAGTATATCATCCTTATCATGTTTGGCTTCCTATATGGTTGGCATGGTAGACACTTGACAACCAGCATTTAAGCATAGGTGACTGGGGCCTGCACAGAGTGGTGGGCATGGCTTTGGCTGCTTTGTTGGGCAGACTGGATGGATCATGCTGGTCTTTATTTGCCATCATTTTCTGTGGTTCTGTGGGAGTTCAGAATATTATTGAAAGTTTGAATCCAGTGTTCAGTTCTTTGGTGTATGACATTCATTCGTTTTTATATTGTGAAAAAAAATTAATACAAATAAAGATTAAAAAAAAAAGAATTCTATCCAACAGAAGTAATTTTTTACTGACTATAATATACCTTACAAATAAATGCCTTTCAGTGCAAATTTTACACATGCTATAGCTATCTATAAAGGTGGCCTGTTTCTGGTATGAACCCATTTTTGAAAAATTGTACTTAACAGGCTTTAGAACTCACTCTTCAACTGCCCTTTAATATCAGGACCTATGTATTGTACTTATAAATAAAAGAAAAATTCTCCCCTTTCCAAGGGGGCAGGCAAGTAGTAGAGTTCCAGGACATGTGTGCTAAATGAAGTTGAAAAAGAATAAAAGGGCAGTTGCTCTAGATGCACAAAGCACCTCCATGAGGGAGCATCTCTTCACCTCCAAAGCATGTGTCCATTAAAGAGATGGTTGTTCTGTGGGATATCAACCCTATGGAGAGACAAATACATGTTCTAGGTACACGGGAAAAAGGAAAAGTAAGAAGAAATTCTGATACAATAAGATATATTCATATTAAGAAGAATGAATTAAGAGGTCCTTTTAATAAGGTGCGCAGAAAAATGGCCTGCGGTAGTGTACGTGTGGGTTTAGAGTGCGCACAGAATCATTTTTCAGCGCACCTGTAAAAAAGGCCTTTTTACATTTTTTGCTGAAAATGGACGTGTGGCAAAATGAAAATTGCTGCGCATCCATTTTGGGTCTGAGCCCTTACTGTCAGCCAGTGACCTAGTGGTAAAGTCTCACGTGGTAACCGGAAGGTAATGACCTACGCTTGGCAGAAAAGAAAATTTTTGGCTGCACATATTGGATGCGTGCCAAAAATGAAATTACTGCAAGAGCCACGCAGTAGCTGTGCGGTAACTCCATTTTGGCGCGCATAGACACTTACGAGGCTTAGTAAATGGGCCTCTAAGATTGCAAAGGTAGGATGCATAAAAAAAGACATGAAAGTTAACCAAAACAATATACAATAAGGAATATGCAGGTAGTAATCAAAGGACACAAATATAGCATGTGATTTTCACCGCATGTGACAGGACCACAGCCAAAGTCCACACATAGGTATAACAGAGGGAATGAAGAAAGGAAATTGAGTGAAAATTGGACTAAATGACATACAAAAACAAAACAGAAGAACATAGCAGGTGCCACAGAAACATGGCAGAGAGATATTTCATTTAAAGATACTTGCACATAAACACTAGACTCCACGATAGCCAAGTACATAGACATTTTCCCAGTGCAAATGAATTCAGTCAGCCACCTCTGGTCTGCTATTCCCCTCATACCCTGAGGTTCTTCACTCTTCTGCATCTCTCATAGCAGGGGCGTAGCTACGGGGGCCATGGGGGCCTGGGCCCCCACAAATTTCATCCAGGGCCCTGGTTTGGCTGGCGGGGGTCCCCAACCCCCGCCAGCTGAAGCTTTCTTCAGCGCCAGTCTCTGGTGCAGTCGCATTCCTGTCCTGCTCTTCTTTCTTCTTGCTCCTCCTGTCCTGTGCACGCTGACGCTCCTTCTCAGTTTCATGTAAAGGAGCGTCAGCTTGCACAGGACAGGAGGAGCAAGGAGAAAGAAGAGCAGAGCAGGAACGTGGCTGCGCCGAAGACCGGCACTGAAGAAGGCTTTGGCTGGCGGGGGTTGGGGACCCCCCGCCAGCAAAGGTATTTGTTTGTGAGGTGAGGGGGGTGTGAAGAGGCGCAATGGCAGGGGGGGAGGTGAGGCAAAGCGAGGTATGGCAGTGGGGGGGGGGGGGGGGCGGTGGGGTGGCACTTAAAATGTGCCGCAACCTCGGGCTCTGGCCCCCTCCCACCATAAGGTCTGGCTACGCCCCTGTCTCATAGTGCTAATGAAAATCCAGGTAGCTACCACACCACTATCCAGTTAGTGCCAGGGTGGTTTGGGAGCGGAGTCTAGGCAGAACTAGGAGTTACCTGGGTACCACCGACATTCAGCGGTAATGCCTAGATCAGTGGTTCCCAAACCTGGACCTGGATGCACCCCAGCCAGTCAGGTTTACAGGACATCCACAATGAAAATTTATGAGAGAGAGATTTGCATGTAGTAGAGGCAGTGCATGCAAATCTCTCTTATGAATATTCATTGTGGATATCCTGAAAACCTGACTGGCTGGGATGCCTCCAGGACCAGGTTTGGTAACCACTGGCCTAGATAATTATCTGGTTAGCTTAAAACAGCAAAAAGACTATTCTCAGTTTATGGGGTAGCTATCCAGAAACTGCTGTTGAATATCAGCAATGCGCAGGTAACTCTCGGATCCCACCTTATGTCTAGATATTCAGTGCCAGTGTCCTACTGGCACGGAGTCCAGGTATAATTCAGCTGCTGGCAGTCAGCATTTAACAAACTGCTGAAAGCTACTGACTGAACATTATCCCCCCTTTGCCAAAATGGGTCACTTAGATTTCATGTGTATTCTATGTTTAGATTTCTAGTTAAGCATTTTTCTGCCCTCTCAGGTACTTCTCAGTGAAAATGGATTGTTCCGCTCAGGCTGTGTTTTTACTTGTTACATTTCCTATACTGTTGTCTGAAAGGAAGGGCACAGATTTGGCTCAATGATGGTAGTTTTATAACAGAGTGCCAAGGTTTACAGTACATGCCATTTTACACACATGTATTGCCACATACATACAAACATAACTTTATAAAATTACCCTATATAAGCAATACGTATGACTCATGAGTGAGGCAAGATCTGATTCCAACTATAATACTGAACAACTATAACTAGGATTGCATAGAACAAAGACACATATTGCACCTTTGCAAATAAAATCCCAATGAAGTGAAACAGGCTAATGGTATGAATTAGGTAAGACTGATGTACGTTAAAATTGAGTGGGAGGCACTCAATGTGAGGAACGTTTGACATAATGAATATGAGTGATTGACAGATTGAATAAGATCATCTTGTGGAGAAACATAGTTATTTCAATAGTATAGGTAAACAATCATGGTTTTTGTGTAGGGAAAAAAAATCCAAATGTATTTACTAAGATCTCAACATAGACAAAAATCACACACAAATTTATTTTAGTTTGATTCCTTGGGATTATATTTCCTTTTCTTGGCTCCTGATATTGTAGGCTAAAGTCTATCATATTTTATTTCCTATTCTAATCTATTGCATTTTTGTAATTACTTTATTTCTGTCCATCCAAGAATTAGTTGAGTGTTTATATTTGAAATTTGAACAATGAAACAAAAATCGCACACAATAATCTATTAGAGGCCCTTTGACTAAAGCTTAGCACGTGCTAACGGACATTAGCATGCATTAAGGGACCCTTTTTCGAAAGGGCTGCCGCGCAGCAATGGGCTTGCCATATGTGGCAACCCAGAACCACCGCCAGACCAACGCGGCTGCTGACATAATTCCACCTCGAGCGCACGCCATTTGTGGCATGCCGGAAAACATTTTTGTTATTTTTGCCACAGCACTAACCTGGTGGTAAGTGGGCAGTGCATGGTTACTGTCAGGTTAACGTGGGAGCCCTTACTGCCACCTCAATGGGACTAGATGCACTAAACTTAACGAGCCAGCAACGTGGTTTTTAAACTGACTCTAGCCAGTTTAACGTGCAAGTAGTAAACCGGGACATGCACAAAAGTGCATTGTCCTGTCACGGTAGCAGCTATCGAAAACGGAATGCAAAAGAGTAAATTAGTATTATAATGTGTATAATTCGTATTACAATGATATGCACTACTGTTTTCCGATCCCCTCAGAGTGGAAAACCTAATGGGAGGTCTGCACCTCTCGTTGGGGCTGCTGTGAGGGATTTGGAAGGAAAAAAAAAAAGTCCAAGTGCTCGTCAGGGCATCCTTCTAAAGTGCCTAACATGGACGTCCTTCACTAAAACAAAAAAAAGGACGTCCCTGATGAGCACTTGGGCGTCCCCCCCCCCCCAGATTTTTTTATGATGGGTGTCCTTTTTTAGTGCATCTACCCCTTAAAGACATATTTCTGACTAGGGAAAAGAGACAACATGCAGCCCCCCTGCCCCACAGGAAATAACCTTCCCCATCACACTTAGCTTTGAGATAATCTGAGCCAAAAGGGGTAAGGAAGAGACAGATAATCAATGAGCCAACAAATTACTGAGGAAAAAGGTGAAATCCAGTGTGATTGTAGAGGCAGTTTCTGATCTGCGACAGGACATTGCTGGTCTGGGAAACAGCCCGTAATGACCACCACCGGAGAGAATCGGGACTTGCGAGGACGTCCAAATCAAAAAACATATTTGGACGTCCTTTTCGATTATGCCGCTCCTCCAGGTCTCTCTCAGCCAATCACAGTGTGTTTAGCTGTCACCGGTGTCAGCTAAACACGCTGTGATTGGCTGAGACCTGGAGGCGGGGCATAATCGAAAGGGACGTCCAAATAGTTTTTTTGATTTGGACGTCCTCGCATGTCCTGATGCCGGCGGTGGTCATTTGGGGCACCTCCCACCCCCCCGTGAGAGCCATGGGAATGAAGAGCAGCAAGCTACGAGTGTGCCACTGGTGTGGGGGTGATCAAGTTTGAGGAGGGAAGGAGCCACGAGTGTGAGGCTGTACCGGCGGCTGCAGCTTGCGCTCCGGCCCGCGGCTCTGACAATTGCTCATCAGGGACGTCCTTTTTGGACGTCTTTTGCATGCGCAGAGCAGCCAGCATAACGCTTGGCTGCTCTACGCATGCTCAGTTGGCCGACTGGCTTGGAAGGAAATTCCATGCAAATGAGCTAGCAGCGACCAGCTCATTTGCATGAAATTTCCTTGATGCATGCCTGCTTCTTATCGACTCGCTAAGGAATCGGTAAGGGAAGGGCTTTAACGATTGTTTTAGTGCATCTACCCCACGGTAAGAGTAATTTTACAGCATGGCCATTTTATTTTTAGGGGCATTTTATCCACTGTGGTAAAAAGGGCCCTGGCACACAGGAAAAATGGCCCCCGCCGCTACTGCAGGGCCCTATCTACCACAGCTTGGTAAAAGGACCCCTAAATGTTACAAGTCCTATTTTATACCTATGAGCCACATAGTACTTAGTGCATGCTAATGTCCGTTAGCGATCACTAAGCTCTAGTGAAAGGGCCCTTTAATGTGTTAATTGTATAGACCGCTTAAGTGTAAGTACCTACGGCATCCTGTACAGCCCAAGATTTTGGTCTCTTTGGGGGGGGGGGGGGGGGAGTCTCAGAACATTATTTTTTCCTTTACATTCTGCATGATTCATGAGCTTCCAGACTCCACTAATTTAGCCTACTCTGGCCTTGTCCCATCGGAAATGAATTTCACTTTAATGTGAATAGCTGCCCATTAGGTTTCAGCATGATTTCATAAATCTGACTGTGTCCATTTATAGAGATTTCAACCTTTCAGATGAGATACTCGTCATTCCGGTAATTTACATATAAATTGAGCAGGCTTTGTATTGTCTCCACTGCAATTCAATTTGTCCCTCATTGGCTTGGCTCAGTTCCCAGGCTTTTGGAAATACATGAGGACAGGAGGGCATTAGGTTCATTTTATCATGACAAGAAGATAGCATTTTGAATGGGGTGATAAAAATCAGAGAGGCACTGTTTATAAAGATAACAAGAAAATCTGTGGTTTTATCTCCATTCTGTGTGGCTCTGGAATAATTCTGTTTAACTGTCTCAGGTCCCTTTGCTGGCCAAGAGCTGGAAGGTAATCCTTTTCCCAGACTGAACTCTTATCCATCAATAGTGGGGTCCTTAGTGCATCACATCCACAACAATAATGTACTATTTTGTTATCATATTTGAATTTGAACACTCACCTTTCCAAATCTGAGCTTAAGGCAAGGTACAGGCTACAGCTAGCTGTGCCCCAAAAAGCACCAGATTTCTCCAAGTGATTCAAAATTCAAGTTAGGCCATTAGTAGATGATAATATAAAACAAAATTTTATCCAATTCTAGTACACTTTCTTTGACTCCTTTAAAAGTTAGAATTAAATATAAAGTGTTGACCACAGCAGGGGCATAGCCAGCTCTTCAAGTTTGGGAAGACCCAGAGGTGGACTGAGGGGGCAACATAGGCCCCCCTCCTCCCCTGTGTGTTAAAAATAATACCTTAATGGTAGGGATAATGTAAACACTGCAGTAGGTACTACTACTACTACTACTATTTAGCATTTCTATAGTGCTACAAGGCATACGCAGCGCTGCACAAACATAGAAGTGCACTTACTGGAAAACTAAACAAACCTAATAACTGCAGATTGATTCTACACAGACATTCAGTGCTAAAAAAAAAAAATACCTGATCTCTTTCACACATGAAGAACCTCACCAAGTCTTGAGAGAAGGAAACAGCCTTTGGAGTTTAACACTGCCTGGAGGGATAATCATGGACTAGAGAAACTTTACATATGTAAATAGCCCTGGGAAGAAACATACCCTATAAATATTCCCCAGAAGCACAGTGGTAAAGGTGTTCCCCAGGGAATGACAGAAGTCTGGAATTGAATTATGAAAGAGTTTATTAAAATTGACCGTGGTAAGAATAACTGAAGTTAAAACCTGCCTGTTGCAGAAGTTATAATAAAAGTTGAGTTTTGTTATCAAACCTCTGGAGTGTTGTAAGTTCCTGGACTGGAGAGTTGAGTGGAACTCAGAGTTAGAACGAGGACTTGCCCTCCTAAACCCCCAGATCGCAATTCCAGATCTTATAACCCACCCCAGCTCAACCTGAGTGTGGACTGGATCCGAGAGAGTGTGTGGTGTAATAGAGTGGGTGGAATTATTCCTCTGAGCCCGGGTCGGGAACTGGGCTACACCTCATATATCCAACATCTCCCCTCCCTCCTTCCCTCCCTCCCTCCCTCCCTCTATCCATGCAGCATCTTCCCCTTTCCAGCCAGTGTTTTCCTTTCTTTCTGCCCCCTTCCAGCCAGCATTTACATTCAGTATGTTCCCTCTTTCCACACTTTCCATCCAGCATTTCCTCCATCCTTTTTCCATGTGAGAAAGGGATGGACTGGTAGAGACATTAGTGGCGTAGCTTGGAAAGCAGCTCTGCACCCTTGTGCTGTTTTCAATTTTTATTTATTTTTTGCTGGAAGCAGCTGGGCTGGCAGGGCATACTGGGAGGGAGGTAAGGAAGCTGCTGGACTACAGATGCAAAGGGTGACTCCAGTGGCGTACCAAGGGGGGGGGGGGCGGTCCGCCCCGGGTGCACGCCGCTGGGGGGGGTGCCGTGGCGCGCGCCTGTCAGCTGAGTTCGCTGACTTCGCTAACTTCGCTGCAGCTCCCTCTGCCCCGGGACAGGTTACTTCCTGTTCCGGCCGGGGCAGAGGGAGCTGCAGCGAAGTTAGCGAACTCAGCGAACTCAGCTGACAGGCGCGCGCCGCAGCACCCCCCCACCCCAGCGGCGTGCACCCGGGGGGGCGCGGGGGTATTTCACCGGGGGGGCCGTGCTGCACCCGGGGGGGGGGGGGCGCATCGGCGATCTGCCCCGGGTGTCATGCCGGCTAGGATCGCCACTGGGTGACTCATCCCAAAGAGTAAGATGTACCACCCCAATGAGTTACGGTAGATTAAAGGCTAATAAGTGAGGTTTTTCTCATGGTGCATTCAAAGTATAATTTTGGAATGATGTTGAAGGGCTTGAGACCTGAGGAAGGTCTGCTACATTCTAACATTATTTAAAGATACCTCAAGAGGCAGTGCCTCATAATTTAAACTTGACCAGACACAAGTCTGCTAAAAGGCAACCACTTCAACACACATCAGATCCTGCAAAATGTTCTAAAAACCCTGTTCAAACCTATGACAAACTAAAATTATATTAAAGTTTTGATGTCACCTCAGTAAGGCCAACACACTGCAAAACACTATGCACAAACTTGTGCAAAAACACACTCGGAACCTTATCATACTGTAACAGAATTAACTCCCAGGACTCAAAGAGCAACAACCTTATGCATGAAAAGGTAGCATGGTAAATATTATACCAGACCCTAAAACACCAATACACTATCTAATTAGAAACCAAAACAAATGTGTCTGTAACATGATCTCTACCCTGAAACTACTGTACCTGCTGGCAAAATACTCACCTTGGTCACAAGCGCAAAACACAGATTCAACAAATATGAAATAAGAGACCACAGATCACTAATAGAGAGATGAAGGTAAAAAACTGAACTGGAAACCCAAAGAAGACAGACTCTTCATGTACAACAGTACTACAGACATAGGAACTGAAATGCAAAAATATCAGAGATGCAACCTCCCAAAGCTGACATATTCCAAATTAATAAATTTTAAAGAAAATACTTTTTTACCTTTTGTGATCTGAGCATTTTGTTTTATCATTCACTTTAGCCCCTGTTTCTCTTTTCTGTTTTTCTCTGGGGTTTTTTCTGCTCTTTCTCATATCCATTTGACATTTTCAGGCTCATTTTCTAAAGAGAAGGGCATCCAAAAGGCGACACAAAAGGCACATGGGTGTCCCTGTGAAAGAAGGTCGCCCAAATCCAATAATCAAAACAGAGCCGTAAGGACGTCCTCAGTGTGAGGACGCCCATCTATGGTCATCCCCACAGGGGGCGTGTTATGGGGGGCGTTATGAGATTGGTGCCTCCAACGTATAACAGCTAGCAAAATGGTTTCACATGGGTGGGAACATAGGCATCCTTAGTTAGACCTGAAATTAAAAGCGACCAGGGTAAGGGAGAAGTCGTCTTTAGACCCATTAGCGATTTTGTGGAGTTGGAGAGTGGGGAGAGCGTTGTTGGGAGAGAAACCTGAATCATTGTTTGAAAAGAAAGCTGAGAGTTTGTTCAGTACCTGTTACCTTTGTCTGTGTGCCGTAGTCGAAACATTTTCACCCTCACCTGCTTAATTTGTGTTTTACCTTTTCAGCTTTCCCTACCCCTTCTAGCTCCCAAATCCAGACACCACTACTCCTTCCTCTATCTCCCCAATCCCCTTCTCCTATCCCTTTCCATTCACTGTCCCCAAGTTCATATTTCATTCCCTTACCTGTTTGTTGTCTCTGTTTGTCTCTTTGTCCTGTGTACTGCTGCAGCGTGTTTGTGAAGACTGACATTTGCTTCTTGGAGAGTGAGTGGCTCTGCTGTGTGTGACCGCATTGTTTGTCGGTGGTGGGAGAGTGAGTGTCAGCTTCTGTTTGTTGCTGCTGTGTTTCATCAAGTTGATAGGGAGAGGTGAGCACTGGTGTTACTGCATTGCACCTGTAGTGTGGGGAAATGGAGGCACTAAATGCAAGGGTGGCTTAAATGTTGGAGGAAGAGGGGAGGCACTGCAGGAGGTACTCACGCCCCAGAGTTTTCAGGCCCCATAGCAGTTTCCTAGACCTAGCTGACCTGTAGTGTCTCACTAGGTACCGCTTTGATAGGGCTGCCATTCAGCACCTTGGTGACCAGCTTCAATCCCTCCTGCAGCCCAGGACCCATAGGAACAACCCCATCCCTGTGCACCTAAAGATCACTGCTTCCCTATCTTTTCTGGCCACTGGGAGTTTCTAGTCTGTCCTATCTGTGAACACGGGTCTCACCCAGGCTTCCATTTCTAACTGCCTCACCCAGTTCCTTGATGCC
This sequence comes from Microcaecilia unicolor, assembly GCF_901765095.1. NCBI lineage: Eukaryota > Metazoa > Chordata > Amphibia > Gymnophiona > Siphonopidae > Microcaecilia > Microcaecilia unicolor. The sequence continues at coordinate 82,814,950 of NC_044037.1, read as the reverse complement.
TTCCTTACCCACACCTCTGAGTACATTACCTCCCCCCCCCCCCCCCAGGCCCTGCAGAACAACATGGCTGACTTCTATTCTGTAGCTCGCTTCCCCTCGGTCATAGGTGCCATTGACTGCACTCATGTCACACTCAGACCCCCCCCCCCCCCGAGCATGAGAGGCCACTTATAGGAACAGGAAAGCATTCCACTCACTCAATATGCAAGTTGTGTGTGACGCCCAGGGGGAGATTCTAGATGTGTGTGCCCAATACCCAGGTTCCACCCATGATGCCTATATATTGCAGCACTCAGGAATCTTCCGCAGGTTTGAACGAGGGGAGATCACCGGCAGATGGCTCCTAGGTAAGTGCAGCATGGATCTGCCCAAACTATATCTCCTCCACCGGGCAACCCTTAGCACCGTCTCCCTCCAGCTCACTCCACAACCCACTATTCCCCCCCCCCCCCCCACCACCTCCACAAGGTACCCACTCCAAACAATACACACTCATCTTTCTCATCCTGCTTCTCCCCAAAGGTGACAGAAACTACCCACAGCAGAGTTGGCTCATGACCCCCATAGTGCACCCACAAACAGGATCAGAGGAGAACTACAACAGTAGACATCGGAGCACACGTGGCATCATCGATCGCACCTTTGGACAACTTAAGAACAGGTTCCAATGTCTGGGCTGTTCTGGAGGGGAGCTCTTGTACAGCCCCCAAAAGGTGGCAAAGATATTCCTGGCCTGCTGCCTGCTACATAATTTGGCAATGCGCAGAGGACAGGCCCTCCCAGAAGAGCCACAGCCACAACAGCAGCAGGCCCCAGATGAACAGGATGAGGAGCCCCCTCCACCTCCCGCCCACAGAGCAAAGCAGAGTGCACACCAGCTGGGGTCAGAGCCAGGCAAAGACTGATCGAGACAAGTTTTGTGTGAGCGAAAGTTGACATTTATTTCTATCACATAGTACTTACACACCACCACCCCTCCTCCCACCGCCATCACCCGCTCTGTGCATATTCCCCTACCTCCAACCCTCAAAATATTTAAATCACTATTTTCAAAACAGATTTTAAGACATTTTTCTAGCAGTTCATCTGAAGTGCATGCAAATCACAAGGGGGATGTCTGGGGCAGCATTTGTGTGTTCCTAATACTTGGACATTTTTCTGCCACAATGGAATAAAGCAAAAACATCCAGGGCTTTTATATATATATATATATATATATATATATATATATATATATATATATATATATATATATATATGATTTAAGAAAACAGTCGATCATAAGCTGAGGTGAAAGAGGAATTTAGGTAGAAGGTGTTAGGTAAGGTCGTGTGAGAGGTGTTTTGGTGTACTTGGGTGGTTTAAGGAATGATTTGTTTCATAGAGGGTGACTTTTGTAGGCTCTGTTGAAGAGATGTGTTTTCAAAGCTTTGTGAAAGCTGGTTAGATTGGTCATGGTTTTTAGGGTTTATATATATATATAGGCCCAGCTTAGCTGACCTCCCTCTACTCCTGCTGCCTGGGCTCTTCCAGCCTTTCTTGCTGCTGCTTTGGCACTCTCTAGATGTTTTAGGGCCTTGGAACTGATCTAGGTGCTGTGCTGGTGCTCTTTGGGCGGTCTATCACCAGCTTTGAACTGCAATTCCAAACAACCCAATTCTAAGGGAATCTAATTCTGGTGTGGAGGTCAGATACTACTGGCCTACCACTGTCATTGAGACTTGAACTCTCTCATTACTGTACTCGTTGACTATGCACTACTCCAAGAACATCAGTTTTCCTGGTTCTATGAAGGTACATTATAAACAACTATCTGGCTTTTCTCAATGACTGAAGTCCACTCCACAGTGTTATCAAGTGTTCCTATTTGGAAGTAGGGCCTTTCAGCCTATCTTGCTCTGTGTCTACAATCTTCAGTTATTTTAGGACCTTCCAGCCAACTGGGTGCTGCATTGGCCATCTTCCAGTGTTCTTGTATTTTCCAGCCAACGTTATTGATATTTTAACCCACCCGCACTGGCTTGGGGATCATCCAACCAGTGTTGTTGATGCATTACTGCTCTGTCAATGCCTCATTTATTTGTAGCATTTGTATCCCACATTTTCCCACCAATTTGCAGGCTCAATGTGGCTTACATTTGCCGTAATGGTGGATGCCATTTCCGGGTAACAGGATTGCAAATGGTATTGCAATAATGTGCGAACATACATGGTAAGAAATATATCATAGAACATATCAGAGTCTTCCTGCCAATGCTGGTGCCATTTTACTGCTGTCAGAGTGCTTTGCCCTTTTCCACTGTCTTGGGATGTTCCTTCTGCTCTTTGTGTCACTTTGCCCATCTGATGGTGGTTTCTTGCTGTCTTCCTCCCATTGTCAGTGTCCTTTGCCCCTCTTCTGGTGCCTTGGGGAGTTGGTGAAACTCTTTATGGCTTGTAGTACTGTTGCCTCTGTTATAGATACTTACCATCAAGTTTCAAGTAGGTTTGATTAAAAATAGATTGCAAGCCCCATCGTTCCAGCTACCCCCTTAGACTTGAATAGGAATGGATGAGATGAATGCTTGATTTTGTATATGAGCACTAACCAACTGGGATGAATACCAACTGATATGAAAAATGTTGGCATGCACATCCCTCTTTTCAAATGAATTCTCTGTGGATTTATAAGTGTTTGCCCATGGAGAATGACATTTAGTTAATTGTCCCTGGGCTTCTGCATAAAAAAAATTATGCACACTGCCCACATCTCTTATTCTTCTCCCTTCAGTGAAAAGGTTTGGGCCTGAGGCAGTCCAGAGGAAAGAACCACAGGGATTTCACTTGGAAATCTCTAAGCCCGAAAGTCCCATGCGGAGAAAGAAAAGTGTTACTATGATTTCCTGTGTTTAAATTATCATAATTAGCAGTCATCATTCCATAAACTATGCCTAAGGGCAGAGTTTGTGATCACCAATCTCAATTTTTCTTTTAACAATCTGTAATTTGAGGATGTGTTTACTACAGCAGAGTGTATCTACTACAACAGAGCTCTATCTTGTACTGAAAAATGAGGCAGGCACCTTTGAGAACTCACAATTTCAGATGGTCACAGTTAGCTCCAGTTATTTAAGATGGGGCAGTCAGAGGCTCCTGATGGCAGCATACCACATTTGGTAGATGATGCTCTAGTAACTTGAGAGCCATATTCAGAACCACTAAACAGTTGTTTTTAAACTGCTGACTGATATGCAAATAAATTTACTACTACTACTACTACTTATCATTTCTATAGCGCTACTAGATGTACGCAGTGCTGTACACTTGAACATGAAGACAGTCCCTGCTCGACAGAGCTTACAGTCTAATTAGGACAGACAAACAGGACAAATAAGAGATAAGGGAATTCCTAAGGTGGGAATGATAAAATACGGGTACTGAACAAGTGAGTAAGGGTTAGGAGTTAAAAGCAGCATCAAAAAGGTGGGCTTTTAGCCTAGATTTGAAGATGTCCAGAGATGGAGCTTGACTTGCCGACTCAGGAAGTCTATTCCAGGCATATGGTGCAGCAAGATAAAAGGAACGGAGTCTGGAGTTAGCAGTAGAGGAGAAGGGTGCAGATAAGAGAGATTTACCCCGTGAACAGAGTTCCCGGGGAGGAGTGCAATGTGCAGGGAGAGATAAGAGTGGAGAGGTACTGAGGAGCTGCAGAGTGAATGCACTTGTAAGTCAATAAGAGGAGTTTGAACTGTATGCGGAAACAGATAGGGAGCTAGTGAAGTGATTTGAGGAGAGGGCTAATATGACTGTTTGAGTCTCTCTACGGCCACAATTTATGCATATATCTAGAGGAGATGCCAGCTCTGTTCTAGGGTCACTCCTCAAGATATTTGCATAAATTTTAGTCATACAACCAAAATGTATCTGGATATCAGCAGTTATACAGATAGGGGTCAATAATTAAAGCAATTTAAGTGGACAGAAGCGATTACTGGCTGGTTACATCATTTGTGCGGGGCTATCCAGTGGCACCTAACTGATTAGTGCCGCTTAATATCAACATCAGACACTAAAGCTTTAGCCGGCTATTTTGTGTGTGGTCCGGGGATAGAGTCAGAACATACGCTGTTTAGTGCCGATATTCAGCACTTAATCACCTAGGTTAATTGGATAAATTGGACAGCATAGAACTCAGTCCTATCTTTGTCCTGCTTCCCTTAGGCAGTTAAGTGCTGAATATCACACGTTGAGGCCTCCCTTTTACCATCGTCTGGAAAAAGGAAATTCCGGGCGGGAGACGGAAAAGACCATGCGGTAAGTGAAACACTTGCTGTGCAGCCATTTCCCGGGGGAGCCCTTACTGCCATCTATTTAGGAGACGGTAAGGGCTTCCGTGCTACCCCCTGTGGTATTTGTGCAGCGTGTGATGTGGCCTGATTACCGCCATGTAAGCCCCCGGCACAAAAATGTTTTAAAAAACAATGTGCTGGAAATGTCACACTTTGGGGACAGGCACTACCGCCAGGCTCCTACAGGAGTAGTGCCAGATTGGCATGTGGCAAAGCGGTGGTATAGGCCGCTGCTTCGTAAAAGCGGCCCTAAACCAGATAACAGATACCTGACTTCAGAAACTTGGATTTTTAGTGGTGGGCCATGTCAAGACACCATCATTGAATATCCAAGTTTCTGAAGTCAGGTATCTGTTATCTGGTTTAACCCTAGTGACAGCCAAAAAAAACGCTGACTGACGTAGGCTGAATATTTACCCCATAGTTGTGATGTTCAGCAGCTATCCATATAACATCCTTTCAAGTCTGACTGCAAACATAGCAGGAGTAATTTTATAAAGGTACAGTAAGTTATTTTTACAGTGTTATGTGCCAGCATATCAAGTGATCTAACATGGACAGATATCCTGGCTGAAAATCTCTATGGGGCGTAGCCAGATCTCGTGGTGGGAGGCGGCCAGAGCCCGAGGTGGGGGCACATTTTGGTCTACTTCCCGCTGCTGCCACCTCGCCACCCTGCTGCCACCCCCCCCTGCCGTCCTGCCACTCCCCACCCACTGCCGCAGCAAATACCTTGGCTGTTGGGGTCCCCAACCCCCGCCAGCTGAAGCCTTGTCCAGCGCCGGTGTCCGGCGCGCTGCATTGCCTGCCCTGCTCTCTCTTCCCCTCACGTCCTGCATGCTCCTTTTAGTGAAACTGAAATGACAAGATGAAAAAAGCAAACAAAAAAGTGGGCACAAAACCAGGAGTCCCAGAGACTGGATAAGATGGAAAAAGCAATCATTTTTCAATGCACACTCTTAGTAAGTAGGAATGTACTTTTGTTTGAAAATGACATTAAAATAATGAAGACCCTTGTCTCCTTTCAATCATTTTCCAGATAAAATGGAAGAAGTAAATTAAATTTAGTTCTATTTTACAGTATGTTTAGATTTTAGTGTGCAGTAAATGTGACTGTCTCTGGGAAAAGGTGACTAAAGTAGCAGATCCAAAATGTTGAGAATGAAGTTTGAACTTCCGTAACTTTTTTGAATTTTTCACTAGGTTTGGACTGTTGTATTTACTAACAGAATTCATTAAAATCTCAATTTTTGTTTTTGGAGACTTTAGTTACCTTTTCCTAGAGATGGCCACAAATAGTTTAAACAAGTACTATAACCATTAAAAAAATAAATAAATAAACTAAAAACAAAAAGAAATGAAAATTCCCTGTACATCCCTCCTACCAACTGTAACTATGTAATTAACATTTCTGTGATAGGATCTATTTTAGCCATTGTACCTGCAACCCGGGCCTCGGCCCCAGACTAGACTCAGTTCCAACCTGGGCTCACAGGGCCAATTCCACAAGCACTTACACTTGGTCATACCACTCTTTCCTTAGTTCTAGTCCACACGTGACGGGACTGGCAGTGGGTTAAAGTTCCAGAATTGTGATCGGGTGTTTAGGGAGACTCTCGCTTTCTCAGGAATCAGTTCACCCTTGACCCTCTGTCTCAAAAAGGCTCACTGCAGTCTCAATCTATGCAAGAACTCAAACCTTTATTCTTCAACTCCCCCCAGTGACTCTCTAGGGAACATTCCTTTCCAGTAATTCCCATCTGACAGGAAATTACACAAATTTCAAGGAAGGAGTTATTCTGAAACTAGCATTCTCTAATTACTCCATGCTGCTACTACTACTACTACTATTGAGGTCATTGCTCCATTGCACATTTGACAACATCAACCTTGATTTGAAACTCCTTGATTTATTATACTTGAATGATATGACATGATTGATTTTATGTTTTTGTCTGTTCAGGTAGTAAACTATTGTTTGTCTCCTTACTGGCTACCATGATCTGTCTACGATAACGTCTCTCCATCAAATACAATTTTTAAAAAATCCTCTAACTTAAACTGCCTTTTCTTTCTCTTATGGTGTTGGAATAGTGAAGACACCCTGAAGGATTTAACATAGTAATCAGCACCAGAGACAAAAGTTATTTTTTAATTTAGTCATCCTAATAGTATTCATATTGTATGCTCCTTGGGGAAGGGACCGCTCCACCTTCTATCTGCAAAGTAATTGTACAGCACTGCATACAATGACACTCAATAAAATCACAATAATTAGTACCACTTTTTCATTGCATTTTTGGTGGTTATAAGTGATACCCTGGAGGTTTCAACTCAGCAGCACAATAATTTGTGAAGTGAAAAGACCAATATTCTGGTCTAGTCTTCTCATTATAGTCTGTGTAATCAGCAAGATATAGAAAGCTAACCACAGTAGGTCAATCTCCTGTTTCTGAATGCATTCCGGTCCTCTAATCTGCTGCCTGGTAGCTGAACAACACTTCCTTATTACAATACCTCAGCTGAAAATAAATGACATACCATTGGTGATGGAAGCAATCAGCCTGATAGTTTGTTTTTTCTTTAGCACTGATGATAAAGCATTAGTCTTAATATATTGTTTTTCAAATGCATCCTAAACTCAAGCCCAGCTAGCCCTACTGCTGGTATACACACAAGTGCCTCATGGGAAGAATGTATTAAATAGGTAGATATACTTTAATAGTCACACAAATGTGGTCAATTAAGAATGTTATTTACTGATAAGTTTGCTGGATATTCCTAAATGGGCAAATATTTAAATTTTTTGTCTTTCCTTATAAGCTGAACATACCTTACAATTGTGTACAAAATAACATGAATGAAACTGAAATCTTGATTGGAACCTGGAGGTAGACATGCCAACATCCGTATTTACACATGAACCTACTGGACAAACTAGAGGGTCACTTTAGTCTTTATGTACCGTCATCTGCTACATTACTATGCCATATTTCACCTGAAATATAACTATTGCTGACAGTCAAGCTGTTCAAATTGTTTCGAGGTAATCCAAGTTTCAAGTTTTCAAGGGAATGTGTGTGGGGGTGAGGTGGAGGGAATCATGTAACTCTGCTCCTTAAAACAGCCCATTGGTTGCCTATCTCCCACTGTATCACTTACAAAATCTTACTTCTAGTTTTCAAGATTCACAATGTAGGAGAATCATCTTACCTTTCTAGGCTTTTAACTCCCTACTATCCCTCTAGAGCACTCAATCTTCACACCAAAACAGACTTGTTGCAGAGGTGTAGCTGGGGGGGGGGGGGGGGCTCAAGGGGAGTGGTTGCTCCCCCAAAGAAAATGGCGCCTATGCCAATGTCAGCTGTTGTCAATTGGGGATTTTTTTTTAAAGTTTGCAGTATTGACTTTCTCCCCTTCCCTTCCCTCCCCTCCCCTCTTCTCCTCATCATGGAACCGGCACTCCTCCCACCCTTGCAGAAATAGGCAGTCGTTTCAGAGGCATGGGACACGCAGAGGTAAAGATCTGACACCAGCTCAGGCAGCAGCGTATTATACGCTGTAGGGGCCGCTAAACAAAGGAGGTTTGATGGTCTAGATGGGGAGGGAGAACAGAAAGCGGTACTGAACTCGAGGAAATGGGTTGAAGGAAGCAGGCATTGGATTGGGGGGTTGTTGAATGAAGAAGGAGGTATTGGAAAAGGGGAGGAAGGGACACTATTGAAAAATAGTGGGGGAGATAGGGACACAGAGGGACACTACTGGAAAATGGTGGGGGAGATATGGACATGGGGGTTATGATGGAAAGGGAGGGAGATGGGGACCAAAGGGGGATAATGCTAGAAAAGGGGGGGGGGGGATAGGTACCTAGAGGGACACTACTGGAAAAGGAGGGGAGATAGAGATATGGGGACAATGCTGGAAAAAGGAGGAAGATGGGGACATGGGGGGGGGGGGTTATGCTGGAAAGGGAGGGAGATGAAATATGGGGGGACAGTGCTGGAATAGGGGGAAGATGGGGACCCATGAAGGGGGGGTTATGCTTGAAAGGGAGGAAAGATGGGCACACAAGGGGTAATGTTGGAAAGGGAGGGAGATGGGAACATGATGGGAAATGCTGGAAAGGGGGAGATGGGGATACTGGGAGTAATGCTGCGAAGGGAGGGAGATGGGGAGGGAAGGTAAAAGAGATGCCACATCGCATAGGGGTTAGGGAGAAAGATGTTACTAGATCAAAGGGAGGGAGAAGGGGAACATGAAAGAGAGAGCTCTGATGAAGAGAGGGGAAGAAAAGCTGAACCCATGAGGAAAAAGGGAGAGATGCTGGGATGGGAGGGGTTGACCAGAGAGAGAAAAAAAAAAGATAAGATGGGTTGGGAGGAGAAGAAATGTCAAATGTATTTATTTATTTATTTATTTATTTATTTATTCATTTGTGATATTTATATCACACATTATCCCAAAAATGTTTGAGTTCAATATGGCTTACAATAAACAGTATAGGATACATAACAAAGAATAATGCATAAGAAAGTAATTTGTTGTAAGAATCCAATTTTACAATACAGTATCATAAACATACTGGGATAGCTATGGATGTTTAACAGAAAATCTATTATGAATGAGAAATTGTACATGAAGCAAAGAGAAAGCTAATGGTAAATAGAGTAATAACCAATTCAGGTAATAATTAATTGTTTGAGATATGGACAGGAGACATTGGAAAGTAGAAGATGAATGGGACTAGGGGAGAAGGAGTATAGTTCAGAAGATGGATGGAATGAGGGTAGAAAGGGGACAGATCAGAAAATGACTAGGACTTGGTGATTGAATGAAAGCATGTTTGAGAGCAGAACATGAAATTATAGATAGGGCAGATGGCAAGGGGATTTTGAGGGATGCTTGTATTTGGCACTGGTAAGTATGAGTGGAGGTATGTTGATGGGTTGGGGAAATCAGTGAGGGTGTGAAATGGATAAGAGAAAAGGGGCAAAAAAAAGGGGATGGCATTTGGGGGAAGTTTGAGACATAATGTGAATGACCTGGAAGACTGGAGAGGATGAGAGGCACTGAAAAGGGATGGTGGTACTGGAGAGGAGGATGGGAAGAAGGGAATGGGTCTCTGAAGGGATTGTGTGGGGGTGGAAATGGGGTTATAAAGGCAGTGGAAGAGGCAGTAGGACATGGGGTACAGAGTAAAAGATAGAAGTATGGCCTGGAGGCAAGGGAAGGAAGGAGAGACGGGTGAAGATGGAGCTGGGGCTGGTGAGGGGATGAGAGGCAGTAGAAGGTAGATGAGAGCTAAGAGTGAGTACAGAGGATGGGAATGGGAGAGTAAGAAAGTGGGTGAAAGATGAGGAGGGGGATAGGAGACTGGAAAAGGAGAGGGACAGAGGGGGCAATGGGAGGGAGATGGGGAAAGCCAGTAGGTAGATGAAAAGTGAAAAGGAAACTAAGGACTAGAAGGTGAGAGAAAGGGATAATAAGAGTAAAATCAAATGGGTAGACAAATGCAGAGAACAGAAAAGCAGGGGGAAACATAAAATGAAAGATCAGTGCTAAACAGATGTAGAGAAAGGAAGGAAGAAGACAAGAAGAGAGAAAAGAAATGAAAAGGCCAATCTAGAAGACTGACACAAGGAAAGTGGAAAAGAGACTGCAACTAGCCTAATTGTAGAAATAAAATGCCCAGACAACAAAGGTAGAAAAGAAAGCAATTATATTTATTTAATACTTTTTAAGGACTGAGATGTGCTTGCTTTGTGAAATGTATATATTTGTTTCTATTTTTATTTTGCAAAGTATAGGAGAAAATACATTTGTTTCTCAAAAATACTAGTATTGTACTGCTTATAGAGTCTGGCTTTCTTGGGCCCGGTGTGAAGGAAGGTGGTCTCCATTTCAGCTTTTGTTTGCATGTTTGTTTGTGGTTCCCTATTCTGTATCAGATGAGTGTCTGTCCATGTCCACTAACTGAGGTACAGGATTCTGCTAGCATGTAGTGTCTGTGTAGAAAGCTGTAACAGTCCAGCTTGTTCCAGTTTCCCAGTAGCAGATATATTGGTGTTCTAGGGCCCACTGTAATATTTACAGCACTGTCTTTTTATAGATGGGTTAGGGCTGTTATGGTTTGATAAGTTTGGTGCTGTAGGACTCAGTGTATTATTTATATAGCACTGTTTTTTCATAGGTGGGTTAGGGCTGTTACAGTATGGTAAGTTTTCTGTATAAGTTTTAAGTATCTTTTTGCAGGGTTTTGAGTTATTTCACAATGTCTGGCCCTATTTAAAAATAAGCTCTGGAGCAAGGGCCACCTTTAGCAGTCTTTGACACCCAAATTAAAAATGCTCTCATCCTGTAGAGTCACCACACAAACAAATGGCTATCTGATTTAAACAAAGTATCAGGCACTGGAAGGAATGTATATAGTGTTCCTAAGGTGATAGTCACAATCTGAATATTTTTAATTGCAGTGAAGAAGACAGGCTGCCTGCTCTAGCCAGTCATAGGACCTCTGCTGGATCCCACCTCCTGATGTAATTTCCTGCTTCCTCTTAGACGGGATGCAGCAGAGGCAGCCTGTGTTAATCATTGCTGGCCACAGCCACCACACCTGAGCAAAAACATCAGCACACTGCCTGGCTGACACTGACTGGCACCTATTTTAGAAAAGTCTGCTCCCCCTGACGTCAGAACCTGGCTATGCATCTGACTTGTTGCCCCTTCTTTTAGAGAGATAGTACTGGACACCACATGGAGTTCACTATTTTCTGTACAAGGACCCAAACTCTGGAACATGCTTCTCCAACATCTTAGACTTCAAACATCCTTACAAAAATTTAAAACTGATCTCAAAACATTAATTTTTTTAGATGCTTTCTCTTGACTTTTTTTCCTTCTACAGTAAGTCGGATGTGAGACATGAATGTGGTACTATCCCAAGTGTATTTTCCCTTTCCCCTCTGTCCTATCAAATATTATAGCTCTGTCCTCTTTCCCTCAGTGTTGTCCTTGCCTGTAGACGTCCCCAACCCCTTACTTAGTATGTAAGCCACTCAGACATACCCATTGATGGGTGGGATAGAAAGTCCGTCAATATTTATTTATTTATTTATTTATTTGTATCCCACATTTTCCCACCTATTTTCAGGCTCAATGTGGCTTACATTATTCCATCATGGTGATCACCATTTCCGGAGTGAGAGATACAAGTGGTATTACATTAAAGTTCATGATTGACAGAGTAGATTAAGCAGTCAAGTATAAAGAGTTCATATTTGGAATGAGAGATAAAGTAGTATTGCGTTAAAGTTCATTCGTGGTAGAGTAGACCTTGGTAGTTGAGTATAGAGAGTTAGGTTTTATCCAGTTCTGGTTTGAGTTTCGTTGTCTGGTATTTAGGATGGATCATTGTGGTATGCCTTATTAAACAGGTTGGTCTTCAGTGATCTCCAAAAGTTAGTTAGGTCGCACATTTTTTTCATGGCGAGTGGTAGTGCATTCCATAGCTGCATGCTTATGTAGGAGAAGTTGGATGCATATGTTAATTTATATTTTAGTCCTTTGCAGCTAGGGTAGTGGAGGTTCAGGAATGAGCGTACTGATCTTTTAGTGTTCCTGGGTGGTAAGTCTATGAGCTCTGATATATAGACTGGGGCCTCACCGTAAATGATTTTATGAACCAGAGTGCAGATTTTGAATGTAATACGTCTTTAAGTGGGAGCCAGTGTACTTTTTTTCTCAGGGGTTTGGCGCTTTCGTATTTCATTTTTCCAAATATAAGTCTGGCTGCTGTGTTTTGGACTGATTGGAGTTTCTTAATGATTTGTTCTTTGCATCCAGCATAGATTGCATTACAGTAATCTAGGTGACTTAGCACCATTGATTGTACCAGGCTGCAAAATATTACCCTTGGGAAGAAAGGTTTTACTCTTTTGAGTTTCCACATTGAATGGAACATTTTCTTTGTTGTATTTTTCGCATGGCTTTCTAGTGTGAGATTTCGGTCAATTGTAACTCCAAGTATTTTCAGGCTATCTGAAACAGGAAGGGTATAGTTTGGGGTGTTTATAGTGGCGGGTTTGCTCATGTTGTGTTGTGATGAGAGGATGAGACATTGTGTTTTTTCTGCGTTGAGTTTTAATTGAAATGCATTCGCCCATGAGTTCATGATTTGGAGGCTGTGATTGATTTCATTTGTGATTCCTGTTGGATCATGTTTGAACGAGATGTAGATCGTGACATCATCTGCGTAGATGTAGGGATTAAGGCCTTGGTTGGACAGGGATTTGGCCAGAGGTGTCATCATTAGGTTGAAAAGGGTCGGTGAAAGCGGTGATCCTTGAGGTACTCCGCATTCTGGTTTCCATGGTGCTGATGTATTCGAATTTGATATCACTTGGTATGTTCTTGCGGTTAGGAAGCCTTTGAACCAACTAAGTACGTTTCCTCCAATCCCGAAGTATTCTAGGATGTTTAATAGTATTTTATGGCTTACCATGTCGAACGCACTGGACATGTCAAATTATAGGAGAAGTACACTGTTGCCAGTTGTAATTGCTTGTTTGAATTTGGTTAGAAGAGTGATTAGTACTGTTTCGGTGCTGTGGTTGGATCAAAATCCTGATTGTGATTCGTGTAGTATTGAGAATTTGTTTAAGTAGTCTGTAAGCTGCTTGGTTACCATACTTTCCATTAGTTTGTTTGCCAGAGGGATAGATGCTACCGGGCGGTAGTTGGTTATGTCACTTATTTTTTTCTTTTAATCCTTAGGTATTAGGGTAAGTAGAATGTTTCCTTTATCCTTTGGGAAGAGTCCGTGTTATAACATGTAGTTCAGGTGCGTCGTGAGGTCTGTTATGAATCATTGAGTGGCGGATTTTATTAGGTTAATGGGGCATATGTCCAGTTTGCAGTGGGACTTGGTGAACCTGTTGATCGCTTGGGTGACGGTGTTATCAGTGAGTATAGCAAAGTTTGCCCAGATTCGGTCTGCTGGATATTCATCAGGGATTGGGTCTAGACAATCAATGAATTTTTCGTGGTCGGTGGTATTAAGTGGTATCGTGAGTCATAGCTTTATAATTTTCTCATTGAAGTATTTAGCAAGGTTGTCTGCTGATGGGGTGTCTGTGTTGGTTGTAGTAACCGGTGTGGTATCTAGAAATTTGTTCACGAGTTGGAAAAGTTTATACGTGTCTTTGTAGTCTGGCCTATTTTGGTTTTGTAGTATGATCTTTTGGTTTGTCTAATTGCATATTTGTATTTTCTTTGCATTTGTTTCCATGCTCGTTCAAGCCTCCTAACTTGTGTTTTTAGCTTTTTCAGTTCTTCGTTAAACCATGGTATCGAGTTATGTCTTCGTGAGGTTCTAGTTTGTAGTGGTGCTATGTTGTCTAATGTGCTTCTACATCTGTTGTCCCAATCTAGGAGATAGTGTTTCGAGTCTGTTTGTGCTGTCCATTTGTTCTTATAGATTTGTTGCCAGAATGTTACAGGGTCAATTTGGCCTCTCGTGGTATAGGTTGTGCATTCTTGATTATGGTATGGGCCTTTTTTCGCCATTGTAGGGATAGGTTTAACTTGTAGTGATCTGACCATGGTATGTCTGTCCGTTTTGTATCTGTTAGTACTAGGTTTAAGTCTGAGGACAGTTTGTGTGTGATGAGGTCAAGTGTGTGTCCTTTGACAAGGGTTGTTTGCATATTTGGCCAGTTGAGGTCCCATAGTTGGAGGAAATCCTTGCATTCACATGCATTAGTTGAGTTGGGGTCTTCTAGGTGTAGGTTTATGTCCCCTATTATAAGTAGATTGGAGTTAGATACACATGTGTTCGATATGAAATCCATGAAGTGGTCTATAAAACAAGACAACGTTTAAGTGATCGAGCAAGGTTGTGTGGTGGATTCTAACTGAGGCAATTTCAAGTTGGGGGGTTATGGATTTGGCTGTTGTTGTTACGGTGAAGTGGGATCTGTGGATTAGTGCTATGCCTTCTCCTCTTTTTTCTTTCCTTGTCCAGTGAGTGATTTTGTATCCTTGGAAACTTGGTATGTGCCTGTGTCTCAGGGGGCAGAGGTCTATATGTGTATCTAAGGGAATATGCGTGTGTAATGTGAGGCATACATTTTGTGGCATGGAGTATCTGTCTGTTTCTCAGAGGGCAAAAGGGAATATATATATGTATTTCTGAAGCAAAGGCTGGGTGTGTGTCTGAAAGTGAGATGTGGGAAGCAAGGCATGTGTGTGTGTGTGTATGTGTTTGTGTGTACAGCACCTGAGACAGGGAGAGAGAGAGAGAGAGAGTGTGTGTGGAGAGAGAGAGAGAGAGAGAGAGTGTATGCATCTTGGAGCAAAATCTGTGAAAATAGGGGTTCATCGGTGAAGCGGCAGTGAGTGAGAGAAGGTGTGTTGTGTATATGGCAGGTGAAGGAGTTGTGGTGGTGGTAGAAGGAAGGGGCATAGGATGCATTGTGCACCCCACCTACATGGTGGGCAAACAAATGGAAAAAGAGCTTCAGCTATTACATATAAAAGTAATGTCTGCTATGGCATTTGTCTAGGGAAATGCTAACAAAGCAATTCGGGGAGGAGACGGTGAGGAGAAAGGTATCAGCATATATTCCCTTTGCTGGGGCTTATACTTCATTCTATGCTGCCCAGTATGTTAACTAAATCCATAATATATTGTTGTCCCTAATGAAGTAAATTCTAAAATGTGACACTACCCTTGATTTATACCAATATACATAATCAGCTTGTTAATTAGTCCTGCTGCAGTCAGTCAGCAGAGGGCTCTGGGGAGAAGTGACAGAAATATAGAAAGGAGTCTTGGGCTGGATTTCTGTTAGCATGGCAGAAGTGAGAGAGGAGGGGAAATGACTAGTTTAAAAAGGGCTAGAAAAATAATAATAACTGCTACAAGAAATTAAGAGGTTTTGTTTTCTTGGATTCTGGTCTTACTTGGTTTCAGAGAGAAGAGGAAGACCTCTCTGAATGAAAACATTTTAAAGGACAGATCTCAGACAAGAGGATCCGGGATTGATGGATTTGGATATGGGGTTTTAATTTTTTTGTTGGCAAGGGCTGTAGGAAGTTACTGTCACTCTGGCTGTTAAAGGATTTGTTTCTTCCTGAAAACACTCTGACCTTCTTCTGTCTAGCTGTAATTTGTCTGAAAACAAATCTCCTCCATGCCGGACTTTGGGTCAGTTCAACCTTGCCATGCATCCCATGACTTGGATCAGTTTGCACATTGTAAATGTTGCTGCACCTTTTCTGTTCTGCTTTTAACCACTTGAAATATACATAGTAGTTTGCCATAAATTTATCATCAGTATACTTTTTGTGTCATTCTTTTTATTGTTTCTCTTTTGTGTATGGACTATTGCTGGAAATTCCAAAAATATTCCTAAGGAACCATTACTCTACCCATATGTCATCAGCCTGTTGGTTCTTAAGTATCTGAACTCAGGGCAAATTCATGTAAGGATTTTATTTATTTATTTATTGCGTTTGTATCCCACATTTTCACACCTTTTTGCAGGCTCAATGTGGCTTACATATTGCCGTTATGGCGTTAGCCAATTCTGGCCTGAACAAATACATGGTACGAATGAATACAAGGTGATGTTGTGGTAGATAAGGTACATGTAAGCTAGGTATAGTTGGGGGAACTTAGAGAGGGGGGGAGGAAGAGTCAGGTAATGTCCTTTACGTTCTTTGGTTGCATTGTGTCGCAGGTGTCCATGTATTTTTATGTTGGGTCGGTGGGGTATGCTCATTTGAACAGGACCGTTTTTAGTGATTTCCGGAAATTAAGGTAGTCTGGCATAGTTTTTACTATTTTTGGCAGTGTGTTCCATAGTTGTGCGCTTAAGTAGGAAAAGCTGGAGGCATAGGTAGATTTATATTTGTTGCTTGGATAGTGGAGATTTAGGTATGATCGTGTAGATTTAGTGGTATTTCTGGTTGGCAGGTCAATAATGTCTGTCATGTATCCAGGTGCCTTGCTGTAAATGATTTTATGAACAGTCGTGCAGATTTTGAACGTGATTCGTTCTTTGATTGGTAGCCAATGCAGTTTTTCTCTGAGTGGTTTGGCGCTGTCAAAACGTGTTTTCCCAAATATAAGCCTGGCTGCTGTGGTTTGGGTGGTTTGAAGTTTTTTTAATGATTTGATCTTTGCATCCCGCATAGATTCCATTACAGTAGTCTGCATGGCTTAGTACCATTGTTTGTATCAGGTTTTGAAATATTTCCTTTGGGAAGAATGGTTTCACGCGTTTGATTTTCCACATTGAGAAAAACATTTTCTTTATGGTGGATTTCGCTTGGGTCTCAAGTGAGAGGTTACAGTCAATTGTTATTCCTAGAATTTTCAGGCTGTCTGAGATAGGGAGGGTGTATCCTGGGGTGTTGATGCTTGTGGGTTTGTATTTATTGTATTGTGATGAGATGAGATGATGAGACAGTGTGTTTTTTCTGTATTGATTTTTATTTGGAATGCGTTAGCCCATGAGTTCATGGTGTTTAAGCTGAGCTTGATTTCGTTGGTAATTTCTGCCAAGTCATATTTGAAGGGGATATATAATGTAACGTCATCAGCGTAGATAAATGGGTTAAGGCCTTGGGTGGATAAGGTCTTGTGGTTAAGGCCTTGGGTGGATAAGGTGGTGATCCTTGCGGTATTCTGCAGTCTGGTTTCCACGGTGATGATATGTTTGATTTTGATTTCACTTGATATGTTCTTGTGGTTAGAAAGCCCTTGATCCAATTAAGAGTACTGCCACCGATTCCAAAGTGTTCTAGAAGTCTTAGAAGTGTTATGGTTGACCATGTCGAATGCACTGGACATGTCAAATTGGAGGAGCAGAATGCTTTTGCCTATTGCTATTTCCTGCTTGAATGCTAGTCTAGTGCCTTGGGCTGGTACCGGTGATGGTGGTGGTGGTGGGGTGGGGGGGATAACACAAATGTCGAGTGCCAGTCTTAAAAACATAATTACGTCCATATTGGATGATACATGAATGTCTATCAAGTAATATTCACTCTAAAGCTTGAGTTGATGTGAGCAAAAACTTTTCTTCACAAGCAAAGGACTGAGTTGATCTGAGCCAACATTTTCCATTACATTACTCTGTGAGCACTTACTTCTTACAGATACAAACACAGAAATGCGCGCACACACACACACACACACACACACACACACACATACACACATCTCTTTATCTCAGTAGTTTCACAGACTCCTTTTAGTGGTGTTCCAACAACAACTTCACTCAAAAATGTTCAAATAAATCAGTCTCAATGAGATAGGCATGTGTCTGTGCTATACAGTATCTGTTAACCACTGTTACTTTAGCTGCTCACACAATGCAGCAGTGCAAAGTATGTAGGTGGCTTTTGTGTATGTACTTTATGACAGTTCTTTTTATTATTAAGAATCTAGCTATTATTAATACTAAAAAGAAATGAACAGTATTTTTCATGTTAGAATGAATAGAAGTTTGAATATAAATTGAATAAGAAAAATTATTTGACACTTGATAAGGAAAAGGTGAGGCAAATAGAGACAGACAGTCCTGAAATTTTCCTTTCATTCTTTTTTTTTTTCAATAACCCAAAAATGATTTTAATATCTCAGAAAAAGTGTAGATGCCAGTTGCATTTACAGATTGAAAAACTTCTAGAAGCAAACAGATCCCAGTCCCCATGATGAACCATTTCTTGCCGTGGGTTCTTGAGAGCCCCAAAAGACCATAAATAATAAGGGTTACATGACAACAAGAGTGATATTTGAATAGTAGCAATGAATTTGTTTTTTGTTTTTGAGTAAAGTGGTGTGGTAGCTGTGTTAGTCCACTTTTAAAGGTAATAAATAGAAATAAAACAAAACAGAGACAAGAAAGTAAGATGATACCTTTTATTGAACTAACTTAATATATTTTTTGATTATCTTTCGAAGGTAACTCTTCTTCAGATCAGAAAAAAAAGGAAGTTGTTACCTTTGAAAGATAATCAAAACATGTTTTAGTCCAATAAAAAAGGTATCATCTTACTTGCTTTGTTTTTGAAAATGTAACAAATGATGGGGCCCTTTTACTAAGCTGAGCTAAAAAGTGACCAGTGCTGTCCCCAGTGTGGATCTTTGCCACATGCTGAGGCCACTTTTAGTGCAGCGGTAAAATGGCTCTATTTTACATTAATCCATAAGAACATATGAACCTAAGAATAGCCATAATGGGCAACACCAATGGTTCATCTAGCCCAGTATCCTATTTCCAACAGTGGCCATTAGCGAGTGAACACCTATTTTCTAGGCGATAAGGGCTCACGCACTAATCCTGCACTAACCGGTTAGCAAGTAGCAATGTAGCTGTGCTAACCAATTAGCTCAGAACACACCTACACTCCACCCACAGTGCTACAAAATAAATTCTGTTTTTAGCATGTGGAAAGAGCATGCCGATTCCAAAACTACTGTAGGATGCCTACAGTAATGCTTTTTAACCTGTAGTAAGCATGCGTTAGGGCTTTTCGTAGCTTAGTAAAAGGGTCCTGATATTTGTTGGAGCACTGTGAGGGGGTTTATAGAACACTGCCCCTCACCCTTAGGAAAAATCCCTCTCATAGCCTGGGCCACCTTAAGAACAGTTCCTCCAATAGCCTGGGTCACCTTAAGAGCACAGGTCCCACCCCAGGAGGAAATGAGCTGGGAGGGGCAGAGTATAAAAGACAGCAGGCCAGTCTGAGCAGTGTTGCCAGGTGGGCGGTTTTACCGCCCAATTGGGCGGTTTTCCGCGACCCGCCGCGGGAAATTTTTGCCCGCGGCGGGTTGCGGTTTTTTGGGCTCCTTTTTGGCTTCGGGGCGGTTTTTTCGCCGGCTTTTGCGTTTTTTTCGCCGGCTTTTTTCGGCCGCGGTGGGCGGGGTTAATGACGTTTCTGGGCGGGGTTAGTGACGTGGGAGGCGGGGTTAGTGACGTGGGAGGCGGGGTTAGTGACGGGGGAGGCGGGGTTAGTGACGGGGAGGCGGGGCCGATGACGGGGGAGGCGGGGCCGATGACGGCGGGGGCGGGGTTGATGACGGCGGGGGCGGGGTTGATGACGCGGGGCGGGGGTGTCAGGGGCGGGGTTTGAGTTTGGGCGGGTTTTGGGCTGGATTTTGGGCTCCTTTAGGCTGGAAAAAAATTTTCCACCTGGCAACCCTGAGTCTGAGGTTAAGAAGACCCAGGGAAGGAAGGACAGGAGCCCCAGTCTATGCCCTGACTAAATATGTCTAGTTGCTGTGACCTAGCTGAGGTATGCCAAACATGTTTTGTTAAGACTCTCAAGCTTTGCTGAGGTCTGGCTGGAGCCAGACCTGGACCTCTGAGGGAAAACAGGAACTATAATCTGTGTTTGGGGTGCGACAACACCAGCAATCACAACTTGTGTTAGGCCTGCCACTAGAGGCCTGCTTAATAACTGAGTTCATTAACCGCAGAGATTTACCCACACTATTTCTCAGGCCCTGTGAAGGAACAGGCTCGGGAAGTTCTTTAAATAAGTATTTAATTTGTATTCATCCTTTGTGTCCGCCTGCGTTATTTCTCTGGCCCACTTCCAACCCTCGCTCGGGGTCTCACAAACACCAATTTCTATATTTTTCTTTATATAGAAGCTTTTTAGCTTTTTGTCTTCTCCTCTGCTTTCTCCCTAAAACAAAAAAAACATGTTACCACAGAAAAGAAGTGCAAAACAAACAGTTACATGATTACCATGTACTCTCAATATTGTCATGGTTGCCTCCTATAATAATCATAAAGTTAAACCTTTGTCCCTGAGTTGATTAAATCAAATTCCTCAATCAAACATTAAAGCAAATCATCTGGTCTTCCAAGCCACTTGTCAGGCTAAGGTTTCTTGTTGATTAAATCAAGTCAAATTAGCTACTATTTATAGTTTAGGAACAAACATTTCTCCATTTATGTTGAAAATGCAATCAGAAAGCAAACACATACAGCAACACAGAGAAAATGTCTTGAAAGTCAAAGGTCCTTTCTCTAAGATGCAAACAGGTACAAATTTTCTCTTCACTGATGACAAATGGTTCAACAGTGCAGGAACCTTTACACCATGACATAAGATGGTCATCTCCCATTTCAGACTGGGCTTCGACCATGCCTTTCTCTTCCATCTTTATGGCAGCAGCAGTGGTCAAAGCTGTTGTTGCAGTGGCCATTCTTTTAGCAACTGAACAAATGCATCTCTCTGGCAACTCCACTATCTGTAGCAAAATGGGTGACAGTACGTATTCAAGCAATAAATATTTTTAATGGTTGTGTGCCAATGTCAACATTAGTTAATGGCCATTAACACAGAAAATAGAACATTGGTGCCACTTATTTCAGATCTTGGCCTTATCTCATGCATCTACATTGATGATTTACAATAAAAAGAAATTATATTTGAATTATATTTAAATGTTAATGAAATTTTACCAACTTGCAAATTTAACATATGTATTTCAATTACAGGTTTGCAACACAAATCAGTGTAGTCTCTAGAAACACTGAGAGCATTTTCAGATGAGTATAAATATTAGTTACATAAATCATTTAAGCACATTCAATTTTACGAAACACTAGATTCTTTAAAGTTTCTTTTCTCCTATCTTTCAGATTTCCAGAGACCTTCAAGGATCTCAACAGGTAAGTTTCCCCCTACTCTTGTTTTTTCTTTTAGTTATCCCTCATTTATTGTTCAGGTTTCCTTTACTATTTTCTCTTATGTGCACTTTTTTAATAGTTTCAGTCACTTAGCTGTTCTCTTTGTTTCCTCTCTGGCTCTCTTGAATGGTGGGTGCCTTTTCTTTCAGGTGATGATCTCCAGCATCAACTTTCTTCCAGTCTTTTCCTAGTAACATGTTCTCACCAATACAGCTCCCTCCCAACTGCCAGCCTGAGCTGTTTGTCACTCTCCTGAGAGTTCATCAGCATGCAGAATACTCAGGGCATGCACACAGACTACTCAGTTTCACTGCACTGCTCACTGCCTCTACACTCTCTCTCTCTCTCTCTCTCTCTGTATATATATATATATTACATACAGAGAGTGTGTAATTATATAGAGAGTGTAATTATATATGTATAATATATTGTAAAATATTATATATAATATATATCCTATATAATAATTTGCACCTCCAACGTTCCATGTCTGTCTGCCTGGGTTCGTAACATCTCCTGGCTGCCTAGGTTCGTAACATCTCCTGACGTCAGCCAGCCTCCAGCGTTCCATTCCCCCTCACTGTCCCGCCCTCGCATCAAGACGTAATGATGGCGGAACAGTGAGAGGGAAGGGAACGCTGGAGGCGAGCTGACGTCAGGAGGGATGTTACGAATGGAACGGAAGCCAGCGCCAGCCAGCCAGAGAACGTTCAGGTACAAATCGAGGGGAGGAGAGAATCGCAGGACATTGAGGGGAGGGAGGAAGGGAAGGGGGGCAGGGCAGAGGAGAATTGATGGACATGGATGGGATGGGAGGGGAAATGGAAATGGGACTTGATATACCGCCTTTCTGAGGTTTTTGCAACTACATTCAAAGCGGTTTACATATATTCAGGTACTTATTTTGTACCAGGGGCAATGGAGGGTTAAGTGACAGTAGAGGAGAGAATCGCGGGACACGGATGGGAGGACAGGGTAGAGGAGAATCGCTGGACATGGAGGGGAGGGCAGGGGAGAGAGAGAGAAAAAAAAAAGCTTACATGACAGCCTTCCTAGGGCCCGTTTCATTGTTGAGGAAACGGGCATGGTTCCACTAGTAAAGGCAATGCTCTTTACTTGAAGAGCGACACATAGAACTTTAAGCTCTATTCATCTTCTGGATACTGCCATCTTTATCTCTGACTCAGTTTGAATTCTAGGTGTGACTTTGGACACAGACCTTACTTTTCATTCCCTTGTCTCTGCTACAGTTAGTAAATGTTTTTACAATCTCCACCAGAATAGATCTCTTCTTCCTTTTCTGGATTCCAAAGCACTTCATATACTAGTGCATTATTTAGAAATTTCACACCTCGACTACTGAAATGCATTATTTATAGGGCTGTCAGAGCGAGAGCTTCAGCGCTTGCAGCTTATTTAGAATGTGGCTGATAATGGGTCAGAGTACTGACTCCCCATAGAGGTATGTATAGTTTATACAATTTTAACCCTAGTTCATAAGATCCATATGTTGGATTCTTTCCTGCTATTTGATCCCATATATTAGTAGACAAGTGCTTAGCTCTTCACCACAAAACTTACTGATGATTCCTTCGTTTATGATTGGCTCAGAGACTTCCAGGTCTCTCAACTGAGTGAAGGACGTCCAAAAAGGTCGTTTTTCTTATTGCGGGGGGGGGGGGGGGGGGGGGGAGGAGGAGGACATCCAAAAAGGACGTCTTTTTGGATGGACATCCTCAATTGCACTCTCCTGCTAGGATCGAGCCGCATCGGAGCCTTCCTGCAGCAGGCCGTGGAGGGGGTGAGCAGTGCGGCGTCTTCCTTTCCTGGGTGGCACAGGTTTTTATTAAGTGAAGGATGTCCAAAAAGAACGTCTTTGCTAATTCTGCACAGCACAGCAGATCAGTGCGGAAATACACTTGGCTGCTCTACACATGCTCGACTGGCCGACTGGTTACCGATGGAATAGAGAATGCAAGTGAGCTACAACGAGCAGCTCATTTGCATTCCTTTTTCTTGATGCATGACCGTTCCTTACCGATTCGCTAAGAGAATCGGTAAGGGAAGGGCTTTAACGATTTTTTAGTGCATCTTTAGGTGCCATTTACAGAATTCCACAGTTAGTATGTTTTAATGTAGTATTTTCCTGCATGCTAAACCCATTTTTAATGCGGCAGTAAAATAGGGCTTTTTTCTTTTTCAATTTTTGCAGGTCCCATGCTAATTTGTCCATTAGCGTGCATGATTTGCAAAAGACTAAGGAGGCTAGGGCTTTTCAGTTTGGAGAAGAGACGGCTGAGGGGAGACATGATAGAGGTATATAAAATAATGAGTGGAGTGGAACAGGTGGATGTAAAGCGTCTGTTCACGCTTTCCAAAAATACTAGAACTAGGGGGCATGCGATGAAACTACAGTGTAGTAAATTTATAACAGAGAAAATTTTTCTTCACCCAATACATAATTAAACTCTGGAATTCGTTGCCAGAGAACGTGGTGAAGGCGGTTAGCTTGGCAGAGTTTAAAAAGGGGTTAGACGGTTTCCTAAAGGACAAGTCCATAAACCACTACTAAATGGACTTGGGAAAAATCCACAATTCCAGGAATAACATGTATAGAATGTTTGTACGTTTGGGAAGCTTGCCAGGTGCCCTTGGCCTGGATTGGCCGCTGTCGTGGACAGGATGCTGGGCTCGATGGACCCTTGGTCTTTTCCCAGTGTGGCATTACTTATGTACTTATGTAACATGGGAGCACTTACCGCCTCCTATTTAAGAGGCACTAAGAGTTCTTGTGTTAACTCAGTGTTAGCCACTTAGCACGTACCAATGCAAATGCATTAGCTGGTTAATGCTTTCACGCCTATTCTTTGCCCATGACCCAACATGTGGTTAGCATGCAGAAAAGGGGATGTTACCACAAAATGCTTTAACACATTTTGTGGTAAGTGTTTTTCCATGCATTAATCACACATTTGGGCTTAACACGCTTCAGTAAAATGACCCCTTACTGCGCTACTATCAACATCACTTTTCTAGAACTGAAAAACCTTTTCTCCTGAACCTTCCTCAATCACAAATTTCTCAACTTGAAAAGTAAATGTAAGATTTCTTTGTTAAGTCTGTCATGCAAAGCAGTTGGTGCATTATCAAAAACTTCTAAATACTGGCACCTGTCAGAGTGTTCTGCTGTTCAAAATTATACTGCTCACTGTGACTTGCTGCATGTGCAAAATTGTGCTGCAAAGATCATTATGCATATTAGGTGGCAAGATAAGAGTTACTCCTCTATGTCTTTCTTTGCACTGGTTGCCTTTGGAATGGAGGAATCAGTTTAATATATGCCTGGTGTTTCAAGGGCCAACATATCTGAGCAGCAGTTTATGCCATTGCTGTCCAGTCAGGACTCTAAGCTCAGTAGGCATGCAATTTAAAATTCCTAGTCTGAAGGGCTATCACTTCATAAGAACAAAATTGCAAAGTTCTTCAGTAACCATTCCAGAGATCTGGAATTGTGTGCTTCAGGATTTTGAAGGTTTTTGAAAACTTGGATAGTAATATTCAGCTTGTGTTTTATTCATATCCAGATATTCAGAGCCAGGCTGTGCCTTGATACCAGTGCCAAATATCTGGCTATAAAAAAAGCCACCAGAACTTATCCAGGTATGGTGATATTTAGATCAGTATCCAGAGTCTATCTGGATAGTTAGCTGGTTAGCAGACTGAATATCTCTGCTAATCAGGTAACTCCCAGCCAGGGCCGCCGAGAGACAAAGCCGGGCCCGGGGCAAGGCCGCTCCCCCGCCGACACCCTTGCCACCCCCTGCTGACGCCCTCGCCCCCCTGCCAATGTCCTTGCCACCACCACCCCCACACACACACTGCTTCCAGCTGCATCTTAGCTTTGCCCCCAAGCTGCCTGAGCAAGTATCTGCATAGTGCTGAAGTGGTCTATCCAGATTTTCAGCAATATTATTTGGATAATGCCAATGAATTTCCAGGAATGGAACCAATGAGCAGGACTTACCCAGGTAAAAGTTGTTCCTGCCTGGATAGGTCCTGCTGAATATAGACCCCTTTGATTTTATTAAAGCCTTTAAGACTGATTGTACATAATGATAATTGATCAGTTTTGTTAATTTTATTGTTTTTCTCTTTTTATGCACTTTTAATGTTGTCATATGTTATTTGTGATTGCATTGTTTGGTTTTGTGATTGTATGTTTTTTTTAATTTCATTTTATCCACTCTGTTTTATCATTAATTGAAAGTGCAAGCTATCAGTATTGTTATTAAATTAGTAATTAAATTAAAATGCTTTTCTGGGGCAGTATCAGAAATTCAGATTGTGAAGCCAGTTCTTTTGTTTGTGCCCAGAACATGTATCAAAGCATTGCACTATATACATAGACACATCCTCCCCCCCTCCCCCCCCCCCCCCACCCTCTGAAAAAAAAAATCAACCTGTTGTTTCCCAGTAGTCTAAGGTACGGCTAGGTATTTAAAAGACTCGGGGCTTGGGCCGAAAGGCTCCCCCCCACCCCATAATATTTTAATAGCTAAAGAATTGAACTATCACAATCCCCTCCCCCCACCAAGAAAAATCCTATAAAAACACATAATTGGACATTATGCTTTTAAATAATTTTACATGATATTCCAATTGTAAAGTCAGCTAGTTGCAGCAATGCAAACTTACTGACAGATACACTATGAAATGACACAAAACCCTTTAAAATACAGAAGTTATATAATAAACCCTCTATACTGGTACTATAACAGCCTTTACTGAGATGACTCAAACAGGAACAACTCATATTTATCAAGAGGCAACACTGCAAATATTGCAATGGTTCATAGAATACCAACAAACATCAGATTAGGAATAATACAGGCCGTCACTGATCTTTACACAGAAACTACACACTAACAGAATACCTCACCTCAGTCACACACCAAAAAACAGACAGATGATCAAAGACAGAACAAGTGAGCACATATTAGAAATAGAAATGTCTGGTATAAAGGTAGCTGTACGTCATTGTGCATGGTATGCTCACTCTTGTCAATAGTTGTTTTGTTGTGCTTTGTTACTAATAGCATTTCTTAAAGAAAGAGATTTAAAAGCCAAATAATTAGAAATGTAGAGTCAAAAATTCAGCTCACATTTGAAGAATCGTGACTAAGTAGTGCAATATCAGAAAATAAAAATAGAAATGCATTTCCTTTTGTACTGAGCAAAGTCCAAAAGTAGAAGAGATACTTTGCCTGTGCTGACAAGTTCCAGGCACTAAACTGAAAATCAAATGCTTTTTTTCTCTGTCTGTTCTTGGGCATTTTATTTTTCTAATTGAGTTGTTCCAAATTTCTCTTTTCTAATTTCCTCTGTTTTCTCCTTACTTCCAGGGACTTTTGTCCATTTGTCATGCATTCTCCTTCTTGCTGTATTTTTTTTTACCTTTTCAAAAGTATCTACATTTAATAAATGTAAACTGCTTTGATTATATCACAGAAAGGTGGTATATAAAATCCCTTTACCCTCTCCCCTCATCTCCCCTCTCTATGCCCTGGTGCCAGATATCCCTACTTCTAAATGAACAGCTTCTCTTGCCTTTGCTTCTCCTCTTGAAGAAGGGTGATTTTCAGGTGGCCATTTTATGAGTTACATATCTATTTTCTCATGTACTAATTAGATTTAAATATTGTGTATCCCAATCTAGGGGTCAAACACATATCTTTGCCACTCATGCAGGAATTTGCTGTCATCCTATGTCTCCAATTTGCATAACCCCAGAATGAGCTTTATATTGAAACTGTACCCTACCCCATGGTAACAGCTGCACACAGACAATGAGAAAGGCAAGGATATGATGTTGTCTTCCCTCAATCCTATGACTGGGTTTAATGCTTTGCACTAGCACCAGAAATCACTTTCAAAATTTGCAAGTTGGCACAACCTCAAATGTTGTGCATACTTTGTTTTTTGCTGCAGTGCTGGCACACAAAATGGAGGAACAGAAGAAGGAAAAGAACAGTGGCTAATGTCATTCTTCTTTTTCAATCCCAGACCCATCTGAAGTCTGGGATTGAAAAAGCTGAAGAGTTTTTTCAGATGACTCAGGCTGAGGTGTAACCATACAGTACAAAGGAGATTGCTGCAGATTTCAGCTGAAAGAAGCAGTGCATACTGGCAAGATGGCAGCCATCAGGTCATGTCCTTAGACTTCTCTGGCAGTGTGGATGTTACCACAGGCTGCAGAGCTGAACCATAGGGCCTCCAGTATAGAACAGGGGATGCGGGCAGCTGATATGCCCCAATCTTGTGGGTGCAAAAGTACCCACAGTAGCTCTGCACACCAGAATGGGTTTAAACATTTTAACCTTACTCTTCTTCTGGAATGTGAACTACTCATCTTTTACTAAAGCAATGGTTCTCAACCCAGTCAGATTTTTAGAATACCCACAAAGAAAATACATGAGATAGATTTGCATACAGTGGCGGCAGTGCATGCAAATTTATCTCATGCATATTCATTGTGGATATCCTGAAAACCTGACTTGCTGGGTTTGTCCTGAGGACTGTACTAAAGACATCAAGGTGGTATAAAGGAGACTCAACAGTAAGGCAGCCTAAACTTGTTATTTGTTTGGTTATTTCAGCTCCTTGTGCATTTTCTCTGCCTTTCTCTAACTTCTTTTGTTATAAAATTTTTCTAAGAAGACACTTCATTCACCCTGTTGCTGACACAGCAGTATCCGTTCGTTAGAGGCTTTTCCGCTGGAGAACAATCTTCAGAAAAGCTCAGGTTGGACTGTGGATGCTAAGCCAGTAGTATGGGCCCTGAGACGGAGTCACTAGATTGAGGGTGGGTAAGAGTAGAGACATTGACTCCTACTTTCATATAAGACATTATGGTCACACTATAAATTTATGTGCCAGTTGATGATGGACAGAACACTACCAGGCAGAATTAAATCTTTTAGGGGTCGATATTCAGACCACGGTATATAGCTGGGCTGACTCCCACGGTTGGCACTGAGCCCAGATATTCAATGCCGGCATCAAATATCTGGTTTATTTTTGACTGGTTGCAACATAACTGGCCAAGTAAATATTCAGTGCTGGCTGATTAAGTTGAAACCGACCAAAGATAGGCCTGCTATTTTGGTGGCTCAATCTGGCTGCTAAACTTAGCCAGCGATGTGCTGAATAGTAGCGGATAGCCGACTATATCTCTCATTGAATACCAGCAGATAGTCGGTTAAACACTATTTAACTAGCCAGGACCCATTCGTGGCTGGTTAAATAGCACTAAATATCAGGCGGTCAGGCTTTAGTTGGCAGTTTAAGAGCCCTGTTTATAAAGGCGTGCTAGCAGTATTAGCGCATGCTAAAAATTAGCGTGCACTAACTGTGTACATGCCCATAGGAATATTATAGGCATCTATAAGATTAGCGCACATTAAATTTTTGTGCACACTAAAAAATGCTCGCGGGCTTTTGTATACAGGGCCCTTAGATTTTTCCATTTAGACAGGCTTATCCTTTTCTCACATCTAAGTTTTGATATTTTTATGTCTAGTCAATTTTTATGTTTTCTGTAAACTGTTGGATATGTAATTAATAGCAGTATATAAATGGTTTTAAATATAATAAATAAGCAATAATAGGTTAAGAAAAGTTGCTGGTTTATCCCCCCCCATTGTGCCCCTCATTTCCACATAACTATAAGCCTGGTAATTATTATTCTGCATGTCCTTGATTCAGTATCTGTTATGGATCAGCTCCATCTATTTACATCTATTCATTGCTGAGGAGAACTCCCAGATTGTCCCTTGTGACTAGAAGGAACTAAGGGCTGCTTTTACAAAGCCACAGTAATGATTCCTAGATTAGCAAATATGATGAAGCCCATTAAATTCCTATGGGCTTTTTCGCATTTGCTACATGGGAATCACTACCGTGGTTTATAACAAAAAAAAAAAAAAGCCCTAAAGGCATTATTGCCTGAATCAAGAAATTCATAGAGATTGTACCCTGGAATAGGCCAGGGAAAGTAATTTCTTTACCTCTGTTGATAAATAACTTCAGCTGCTGTTTGAATCACACCATTGTTGTTTTCAATGAATTTAAAGGGGGCAATTTTCAAATTGTCAGCACTGGGAAAATAACTGCAGATGAGCTTTTTACTGATGGGCTTTGCATCAGTTCTTAAAGTGAAAGTATATTGTCACTTTGAAAATTGCAACAGATGCAGTGCACAAGTGGTCAATGGCACCTGCTGTTTCTATACTAGCATTTCGCTTGAAAAGTACACAAAATATTTGAAAATAGACTTTGCATATACTTTTCCTCCTCCAACCTACACTCATTCCCAGGAATACTTTCTCTCCATACAGCTAAACGTTCACACACTGTTGAGCAATGCATATACCTCCCTCTGCCCCGGAACAGGTTACTTCCTGTTCCGGGGCAGAGGGAGCTGCAGCGAACGAACGAACGAAGTTAGCGGTTAGCGAACTCAGACTCAGCCGACAGGCACGCACCGCGGCACCCCCCCCAGCGGCGTGCACCCGGGGGGGTGTCATTTCGCCGGGGGGGGAGGTGTCATTTCGTAGGGGGGGCCGCGCTGCACCTGGGGGGCGCATCGGCGATCCGCCCCGGGTGTCATGCAGGCTAGGAACGCCACTGCTGACCAGAAATGGCCGCTGACCAGCTAAATCGCTTGTTTGGGGCTACCTGCTAATTTTCAGCAGCACTTACCATATGGCCATGTGGCAGGGAGCCCTTACCACCACCCATTGAGGTGGTGATAAGGGCTCCCGCACTAACCAGGCAACGCACGGCAATGCCCGATTACTGCCAGAATATCACCACATAAACCATTTCCGTGAGTTTTCTTTTTCCCCCGGAAATGGTGCACACTCTTTCGGGACTACCACCGGCATCCACGTTGGGCCGGCGGTAGTCCCAAAAGAACGAGCAGTAAGCCCGCATTGGGCTTACCACTGCTCTGTAAAAGGGCCCCTGAATTTGCTATACCACCTTTGCTAACTAGCAGTTCAAAGCAGTGTACAATAAACCATAAAAACATAAAACAAGTGGAAAGGAACTACAATATTGGATAGGAAAGGGATACCACAATCATACACACAACAACAGAGAGAAATAAAAATAATATGATTACCAAAAAAAGGGAAGGGAGGAATAGAAGAAACAGGGCCAGTCAGCCACAAAAAGCCCAAATGTACTCAGCCAGACGGAGGCTTGTTGAAAAATCCAGGTCTTAGTCAATGATTTGAATTGTTTTCAATGTGAATGTAAAGAGGCAGGGAGTTTCACAGGGTTGGGCCTGCAAAGAAGAAGGCTTGATCTCTAGTAGAGTTGAAAGATGTATTTTGGGGGCTGGGGAGAGTGAGCCAATGGTCATTTAAAGAGCAAGGGGTATGGGTTAGTGAGTAATGGAGGATAGATAAGGTGGAAGGCCGATCCTGAGAGCTTCAAAAGTAAGCATGAGTAGTTTAAAGGTAATGCGCTGTTCAACTGGCGAGCTTGATAGAGAAACTTTATGGTGGTGTACTGAAGAGATTGTAGTTTTTAAAATTGTGAATGGGGACAATCTAGAAAGATTATTTTGCAGTAGTTCAGCCTTGTAGTGAACAATGAAAGGATGAGGGCATGTAGGGAGTCATGATCAAAATAACGTGAAATTGAACAAAGCTGTCTAAGAACAAAGAAACCTGTTTTGCATAAATGGCAAATTTGAGCAGAGAATAAAGTTGGGAGTCCAATAGTACACCGAGATATTGGAAAGAGTCAATAGATTGAATATTAGTACCAAAAAGGTTAAGGGGAGAAGCTGGTATAGCTGGATCACCTGTGAATCAACAGGCTACTATCTTTTGTTTGTTGAGGATTAGTTTGTGGTCCACAAGCCATTTTGAAACTGAATTTAAGCAATCTTGAAGATGAGTGACAGAGGGGGAGAAGGGGTTTGTAGGCCAAATTAGTAAAATATCATCTTTATAGAGATTCAAGAAATCCCAAAAAATTGGATAATTGCAGTGAAGGGGCTCAGGAACAAATTGAATAGAAGAGGGGACAGAATAGAACCCTGTGGGACACCACATGTCAGAGAATGGGAAGTGGGTGTAGAGGATGTGGTAACAACTCGAAAGAGCAACCAGAGAGAAAAGAAGTGAGCCAGGATAAGACTGAACCAGATATTCTCAAAGAGGACAGATGTGAAAGGAGAAGGTCATGGTCTACCAGATCAAAAGCAGGTCTAGGGAAATAGCTAGGACAATGAGTTATGTATCAAAGTATGAATGGATTTCACTGAGAAGAGCCAAGAGAACTGTTTCCGATATTCAGCATTTAACTGGCCAGAGTAACTATATAAATGGGACCAGTCCTATCTTTATGTGGCAACCCATGGCCAGTTAAGTTCTGAATATCGGCACCACCTAAACTGGATATTCAATGCCGAAACCTGGACATGGGTCAGCATTGAATATCTAGAAATAATGATGACTGCAGTCAGCAAAATGTTCACTGTCGCTCAGTGGCGTACTTAATTTGGTTGTCATCCGGGGCAAAGCACCCCCTCCTCTAGCCATACCCCCCTGATCTCCCTCCTCTGAGCGCTGGGCAGTCACGCCCATGCTCTGCACCTGGCACATCCTCTCTAAAAAATAAATACAAAAATATAGATACTATATGTTTAGCACATGCAAAAAGGTTATCTACTGCAAAACGTTTTAACGTGCTGTGTGGTTAGGGTTTTCACATGTGCTAAGGGAGAACCCATAACCTTACAAAACTACCTCACCAACCCACCCAGCTATTAAAATCCATTTTCTATCATATCTTCTTCTCTCTTTCCTTACTTAATCTCTGTATATGACTAATTGTATCTGATATCCTGGAAAGACTATGTCATAACAAAACTATGTAAGCCACATTGAGTCTGCAAATAGGTGGGAAATGTGGGATACAAATGCAATAAATAAATAAATAACTAAATAAATAAGTGTGAGTTAGGGATTAACATCCTTTAGTAGAAACACCTCTTAATGGGTATATAACCAAAATGTGCAGTGACCAGATCAAAAACTTTAACTCTTAAAATCAGTCCAAGTTCAACAAAGGCCAACATTTTGGCAATCTGCTTCAGGGAACATTGGGCTGTAAATTTAGATTCATCTGTGCATGTGTTATTTACACGAGAATTTATGGCACCATTTGAAACAGGCTTTTCCAATGTATTTGTGGAAAGTGTAGCACTTGATTGGAATGGTTTTATTTAAACGGTATCCTGGTCAATTTATCATAGGGCTCTGTGTTATCAATGAGAGGTTTAATCAGTCCTTGTTTATCCCAGTGCATCTATTGCCTTGTAGTCCTGCTTTCCTTAGAGAAATCTGAAATACAAGTTCAATGATGCAGAAGGTCAGAACCAGGATTAATTCCACCTGTCTTGGATGACTTGAAGTTGTCTTGTAACTTTGATTTATTAACATAATAATCCTCCTCGGTAAAATGAAGTCAATTTTCAAAGCCATCTACATACAAAAGCATTTTGCCCAAATAAATTGATTGTTTTAAAATCACCCCCCCCCCCCCCCCCTTTGAGTGTGATGACACTATGGACTAAATTCTGTACATGGAAAAAAAAAAATACTGCTTAGTGCTATTCTATAAACAACACTTAAAGGGACCCTTTTACGAACACGGGCCTACTGCATGCTAAAACAGTGCTACTATGGGACACAATGAGGCATCCTGTGGTAGTTTTCCACTTAGCGTGTACTAATCCCGCACTAGAAAATATTTTTTATTTGCCAGCGTGGGAGGCGTGCCTGTGAGTGGGTAGTAGGCATGCCTGCTCTAATTGGGTAGCACGGGCACATTACTGCGTGCTACCCGATTAGCATGGGAGTAATGCGGGAGACCTTACCACCTCCTAAATAGGTAGCAGTATGTCTTCTGTGTAAATGGCCATGTGCTAATAAGGAAATTAGTGCATGGCCATTACAGAAAAACATGGCAAGGTGGCCATTTTACCACTGCACTAAAAGTGGCCACAATGCACAGAAAACCCATGTGCTGACAACAGGCTGGCCACTTTTAGTGTGGCTTGGTAAAAGGACCCCACAGTTAGGTGCCATCTATAGAATGGCGGTTTGCACTGGGAACCGTGACCATTCACACCAATGAAACCTTGGTGCAAATCTCTGTGCAGAAATTAAGCACTGATCGCCTTTATTCTATAACAATGTGCATAAGTTAAAGGAACCCCTCTGATCCACCCATTGCCCTCCCATGGCTGTGCCCCCTTTTTGACCCCGCGCCTAAATGTACATTTGTAAGTTTTTATGAAATCCAATTAGCACCAATAATTGTTTGTTAAAATCTTAATTATGAGTGCTAATTGGCTCATTATTCAATTAAATTGCATGCATGCCCATATTTGCAGGTGCAAATTTAGCAACTTTTATGGACTGGTTAGTGCGGGAGCCCTTATCACCACCTCAATGGGTGGTGGTAAGGGCTCCCTGCCACATGGCCACACGGTAAGAGTTATCTCACCGCATGGCCATTTTTATGGGCTTTTACCGGCTGCAGAAAAAAGAAAAACAGCCTCCGTTGCTAGTGCAAGTCCCTTTTTCCCACAGCTTAGTGAAAGGACCCCTCAAAGAAATAAATAAAAATAAAATAAACTCCACCCTGGAAAGCCCTCAAAATAGTCGGTTTTCAGTTAGGTACTTACTGCTAATTTTCAGCAGCGATAACCGGTTAAGTGCTGCTGAAAATTAGCAGGTAGCCCCAAACAAGCGATTTAGCTGGTCAGCGGCCATTTCTGGTCAGCAGTAGCGTTCCTACCCTGCATGACACCCGGGGCGGATCGCCGATGCGCCCCCCCAGGTGCAGCGCGGCCGCCCCTACAAAATGACACCTCCCCCCCGGCGAAATGACCCCCCCGGGTACATGCCGCTGGGGGGGGGGGTGCCGCGGTGCGCGCCTGTCGGCTGAGTCCGAGTTCGCTAACTTCGCTAACTTCGTTCGTTCGCTGCAGCTCCCTCTGCCCCGGAACAGGAAGTAACCTGTTCAGGGGCAGAGGGAGCTGCAGCGAACGAAAGAAACGAAGTTAGCGAACTCGGACTCAGCCGACAGGCGTGCGCTGCGGCACCCCCCAGCGGCGTGCACCCGGGGCGGACCGCCCCCACCGCCCCCCCCTTGGTACGCCACTGCTGGTCAGTTAAATCGTATTGAATATCAACCAGAATATTTATATACCCATAAAGACTCTTAAAAGATAAGCATTTGTTGAAGATTTTTCAGCCATTGATTGAACTAGATCAAGCACTTTGAATTGTTGATATCTGAGGCTTTTCCTTCCTATTAGAACAGCATTTTATTTTTTGACTAGGTGGATTATAGTTTGTGGAGTGCTTGTTCATTGAATTTGCTGTGACAATACTTCACTTGCCTACTGTTTATCAGTGTACTAGCCATAGATTCCATGTCATGTAATAATATCTGGTCCTTACTGTTCTTTGTGACACCATAGCAAAGATATATAATAATTCAATTTCTCCCTATGTAATAGATTTCTTGTGAACAGTGAATAATGAGTCAGTCTGTATGGTTTGCAGTAGCTGCTATAATTAGCCTCCAGAAGCAGAACTGAAAGCCTACAGGGGGCTTAACAAATGCTTTAGCAGAGACTTCACTTTTGGTGGAGGTGTTTACTTATGTTAGAATGGAAGAGAAACGATAGAGACCTGAAATGAAATTGCTTTGGAGAAGGAATGAGTTTACAAGAATTGTCAGTTGCACATTCAATGGAAAAGCCACATGTGGCCTTTGACAGTCTTCAAAACACCACCGAAACACACATGGGAAGAGGAGGTGATAAAAATAATCTTCTTCTGACTCTCAGGTTGTTGACACTAATGTTAGCACTGATAGTCCTAATATCAATATTCACCACTATGAGAAGCAATAGGTAAAATATGATATGGGTTGATTCACCATGGTGTTCCTTGAACTACTAAAATAAGAAGTTAGCGGTATATTATATTCTTATGGTTTCTGAAGAAGATAATTCAGACTGTACATCACTAAGCGAAGGGTGCAGGAGTTCAGGCCTCAATTGCTTCAAACAGGTCAGATTTTCTGGATATTCCTAATGAGTTTGCGAGAGATAGATTGACATATAATGGAGGTAGTAGCATAGGCGTAGTTTGACTGTTTCATTTGGGGGGGCAAAGGATGGGTTGGAGCATATTAGCATATTCATTTGCATATATACATATGCAAATGATATGCTAATATGGAGGAAGGAAGGAAGGGAAAAAGAGCTGGCTTTTTTTGGGAATAACCATAATGAATATGTATGAGATATCAAGCCAGCTCTTTCTCCCTTCCTTCTTTCCTTCTTCCACTCCAGTAGTATTTCCCCACCCCTTTTCCCATACCATGCCAGTGTTGACCTTAGAAATGCATAAGCTCTATATGTAGATCCTTCAAGAGGTAGTGTGTCATGATTTAGGCTCTACACCCTTTCTGATGTTTTGGTGCCACCTCAGTAAAGCCAACACACAATCTCTCCACTGCAACACACTATACACAAACTTGTGCAAAAACACACTCATAACCTTACTAAACCATAACAGCACTAATTCCAAGGACAGGACGAGCTGCAACCTTATGCGTGAAAAGGCAGAACTGTATTTACACCAGGCTCTAAAACACCAATACACTACCTCGTGAAAAACACATGACACAACAGACATGACACAAGGAACTAGAAAGCAAAAAATATGAAGGCAAAATACTGAACTGGAAAGTTAACTCAAGAAGTCAGACTCAGCATGCAGCAATACCAGAAAAATTGAAACTTACATGCAAAATTTCACAGAAAGCTGACATATTCCAATTAATAAATTCTGAATAAAATACTTTTTTCTACCTTTGTTGTCTGATCATTTAGTTTTTCTATTTGCTTTGGTCCCAGTGTCTTCTGTTTTATGCAGTGTCTTCTTTCCATTTGATATTCCATTTAATAGATTCAAAATAAAATACTTTTTTGTACCTTTGTTGTCTGGACATTTTACTGTTCAATCATGCTGGTTCCAGTTTCCTCTTTTCCTGTCTTTCTGCTAATTCTCCTTCAACTGCTTGCTGTCCATTTGTCTTTTCTCTTCTCTCCTGTCTTATTCCATTCCTTCACTACACCTACCTTTGACACATTATTTCTTTTTTAGCTCTTTCCTCTCTGATCACTTAAATTTCACCCTCGTCCTCATCCTCCTCCTTTTTAGTTTTCAGCTATCAAATTCCATTTCTTTCTCTCACCCACTAGCTGCCCCATTCCTCTTCTCTGTCCTTCCTCCAACCTTTCATTTCCTTTCATCTTTAATCAACTCTCCCTTACCACATTTCTGCCCCCCCCCCCCCCATCACTATCATCCTCTCATTTGTTTCCTTCCCACCTCCCCTTTGGCCTCTCCCAAATAGTTCCACCATTTGCAGCATCTTCCTCCCTCCAACCTTCTAGCCCAGCACGCCTGCTCCCTTTCTCCCATTGTAGCCTAATATCTCCCTGTCCCTTCCACACACACACCCACACCCCAGCATCTTCCAGCCCCCACTTCCCTGTGGTCCAGCATTTCTTCCTCTCTCTCTTCCCTCCCTCCAATTGTCCAGCATTTCTCCCTCACTCCCTTCTGTCCCTGGATCCACAATCTCCCTCTTTTTCTCTTTCCCCTCTAGTGTATATCTATCCCTCCCTCTCATCCATCCCCATGTACAACCTCTCTTCCCTCTGTCTTCTCTCTCACTGCCCACATCACTCTCACTATCTCCCTTCCTTGCACCCTGGGCCCAACATCTATCTCTTTCGTTCTCTTCCTTCCCCTTTTAGCATCTCTCCCATCCCCATACAGCATCTCTCTCTGTCTCCCTCCCTCCCACTTCCATGTTCCAACATTTCCCCTTTTCTCTTGCTGTCCCTCCCTCCTCCTCCACATCCAGTATTATTTCTCCCTCTCTCTCCCCCATGCATCTCCCCCCACCAACATTCCCCACCTCTCTCGCTCACCTCTACCTAGCATTACCCCATCACCTCAACAGTGCTCCTGTGACTGTCTCTCCCTGTCTCCCTGCCACCAGCCAGCATGCTGCCTCGCTCTTCCCCGCCGGCGCTGCCTCAGTCTCTGACTCCTTGCAGCATTTTTGTCCGTCGCCGTCCCCTTTGCCGCGTCCACTCCTCCGACCAGCTCTCTCTGATGCACTTCCTGTTAAACAGGAAGTGCATCAGAGAGAGCCGGAGGACGCGGCAAAGGGGAGCAGGAACGAGGCTGCCTGTGAGAATGAATGGCAGCGCTGACGGCGACGGACAAAAATGCTGCAGGGAGTCAGAGACCGAGGCAGCGCCGGCGAGGAAGACACAATTAAGCCCCGCCAGTTCGCCGGTGCGACTGGGGGGGCAATGCCCCCCTCGCCCCCCCCCCCAATCTACGCCCATGGGTAGTAGCCATATAGATCTAACTCATGTATATTCATTAGGGATATCCTGAAATCCTTGCCTGTTTGTGGCACTTGAGGCCTGAACTCCTGCATCTCTAGTCTAAGCTAGTACACAGAGACAGAGGTGAATAGGGTTGAACTGGGCTGCTGAGGATTAGAAGACATATATTATCAGGGCCCAAAACGTTCCTCTATTTTTAAAGTGAGGAGGAAATTTCTGGAGCCTCTGCTCCCAATCTGTAAAGGTGATAAAAGAAGCTGTGATTTCATGGATGTTATTGGAAGATTTCAGCTGACAGTGGGAGGTGCTTCTCCAGCTGCAGGGACAGAGGCGAAGAAGGGTGGCACAGCAATTTATTTTAAAGTAAATCATCTAGATTGTAAGCTCTTTGAGCAGGGGCTGTCTTTTTGTGTATGCTGTACAGCGCTGCGTATGCCTTGTAGCGCTATAGAAATGATAAGTAGTAGTAGTAGTAGTAAATCACTAGTAAAAAAGCCCCGTTTCTGATGCAAATGAAACGGGGGCTAGCAATGTTTTCTTCTGTGTGCATGTGGGAGTGTGTGTGTCCCTACCCTCTGGCCTCTGCCCTCTGCCCTCCGTCCCCTCCCCCCTCTGAGTCCTTTAGTAAAAAAGCTGCTGTTTTCCTTCACTGACTGTTTGTGTTACAGAGAGGGCGGGGCAGACACTCATGGGGAAACCGGATATCTCTCCCCCTTCACACTTCTGTCTGGAGGCTTCATAGAAAGTTGGTGTTGCCTTTTATATAGAGAGATGTTTGCCATGCTTTGACTCTAATGATGCAGTGCAGGGACACTGGGGGGGGGGGTCTCCTTCTTGTTTGGCCCTCCCATTTCTCCTTCCTCACCCCAGAGTGAAGCTGCATAAAAAGTAGACACACACTTTTATTAAGCATCTTAATGGAAAATTAGCCTTTTATCCTCAGATGAAGAACAAACATTTTTGAGACCTCCCCGTTAAGATGTGTGGTGCATAGCTGGTAGCAGTTGCCTTTTAATTCTTTGAAATTCTACCAAGCAATGAATCTTGGACTCTTGGACTCTATTCAATGTATTGAACACAAAGAAATATCTTTTTTTTCTTAGAGATGAATTCTCTGTTTGTAAAACTATTAATTTATGGGGCACTGGGCAGTGAGCCCTTTTTACTAGGAAGTTCCAGGGGTTAACCAGGCTGGAATGAATAATGCACCTCACCCTGTATGCCCTCCTATCTCCATCCCACACCACACAAGCACACTTATCTTGAATAAAATATTTTATAAGTATTTATGGCACCCTACAAAAGACAGATCTTATGCCTGGCTGTAAATTAAACTGCACAAAGAAATATTACAACGAGGGAAGCTAATAGTCAGGCATAATTTCTTCAAGTCCCTCCAGTTTCTATATTGATGCTCTGGTGCACCAGGGACCTGCTTCTGGCATACAAGCTGTAATTTAACACATAATTGATCCTATCTGTGAGCAAGAGTTACGGCTGCTACTGGTGACAGACTGCCTATAGAAAAGAGCTTCAGAGACAAAGGAGGTTTCTTGCTGTAGAAAATCTTCCCTATAGACACCATGTGCAGAACAGATGCATCCTATTTACCTGACCAACTATACTACACTGGTTTCTCCTGTATTTTGTGCGAATATGAGTATATACAGAGGGGTTGGTGTATTAAAGTAAAATAAGATTTTGCACTTACTGTGCTTTAACAGGTAAGACATGGTAAGTTCAAAGGTTGTGAACTAACTTGGTGGTGTTCCCAGTATGTCCCCTGCAGCTACTGCACATAAATTTTATTTATTTATTAGGATTTATTTACCGCCTTTTAAAAGGAATTCACTCAAGGCGGTGTACAGCAAGAATGTCAAACATAAGCAACTGTCAATTACAGCAGTAAAAATTTTCAAACAACACAAAGTATGGCATAGAGAGGCATAATCGAATGTTGCCGGCGATCTATTTTGGCAGCGGCGCAACAGCTGGTCAGAACCATATTATCGAAAAAGATGGCTGGCCATCTTTTTTTTTCAACAATACGGTTTAGCCCGGCCAAATGCCAGAGTTCGCCGGGTTTGAGATCGCCGGTTTTGTTTTTCAGCGATAATGGAAAAAAATGCCGGCCATCTCAAACCCGGCAAAATCCAAGGCATTTGGTCGGGGAGGAGCCAGCATTTGTAATGCACTGGTCCCCCTCACATGCCAGGGCACCCTAGGGGGCACTTCTAAAAATATTTAAAAAATACGAAAAAAGCTCCCAGGTGCATAGCTCCCTTACCTTGGGTGCTGAGCCCCCCAAATCCCCCCCAAACCCACTCCCCACAACACTACTCCATTACCATAGCCCTTATGGGTGAAGAGGGGCACTTACATGTGGGTACAGTGGGTGTTGGGGGGGGGATTGGAGTGGGTTGGAGGGCTCAACACTTAGCACCACAAGTGTAACAGGTAGAGGGGGGGTGTGGACCTGGGTCTGCCTGCCTGAAGTGCACTTCACCCATTAAAAACTGCTCCAGGGACTTGCATACTGCTGTCAGGGAGCTGGATATGACATTTGAGGCTGGCATAGAGGCTGGCAAAAAAGTGTTTTATTTTTATTTTTTTCATGTGGGAGGGGGTTGGTGACCACTGGGGGACTACGGGGAGGTCATCCCCCATTCCCTCCAGTGGTCATCTGGTCAGTTGGGGCACCTTTTTGAGGCTTGGTCATGAAAATAAAAGGACCAAGTAAACCCAGCGAAATACTGCTTAACGCCGCTTTTTTTTTTCCATTATCCGCGAAAGCTGCCATCTGGTAGCCACGCCCATGCCCGCCCATGTCCCGCCTTCGCTTTGCCGGCGACATGCCCCTTTGAACTTTCACCGGCGAGGCGACGGGAAAGCGGCGATGCTGTCAAAAAAGCAGCTTTCGATTATACAGATTTCGCCACTTTTCCGAGATCGCCGGCCATCTCCCGATTTATGTCGGAAGATGGCCGGCGATCACTTTTGAAAATAAGCCCGATAGTATGTTACATTACAATGTCAACACAATACACAATAAAACATTTTAATAGACAGGATAGGGTGTAAGCAAAGATGGAACATATAGATAGGTAAGATAGAGTAACCGGAGTAAAAAAATAAAGGACTAGCTAAAGAGAGGTACAAATGAGGTCAGAAAGGTGGTTGAATATTATCTTGGCTAGGGTAGGACTGGATAAACATGTCCTGCTATAATATGTTCAGCTCGTGTCATTTACTTCTTCCATTAAAGGCCAGGTTGAAGAGCCAAGCTTTCACCTGCTTCCTAAAGTAGAGGTAGTCTTGTGTTAAGCGAAGCTACTACTACTACTTATCATTTCTATAGCGCTACTAGATGTACGCAGCGCTGTAAACTTGAACATGAAGAGACAGTCCCTGCTCGACAGAGCTTGCAATCTAATTAGGACAGACAAACAGGAGATAAGGGAATATTAAAGTGAGGATGATAAAATAAGGGTTCTGAACAAGTGAATAAGGGTTAGGCATTAAAAGCAGCATCAAAAAGGTGGTCTTTTAGCTTAGATTTGAAGACAGCCAGAGATGTACCGGCTCAGGAAGTCTATTCCAGGCATATGGTGCAGCAAGATAAAAGGGACAGAGTCTGGAGTTAGCAGTGGAGGAGAAGGGTGCAGATAAGAGAGATTTACCCAGTGAACAGAGTTCCCGGGGAGGACTGTAGGGAGAGATGAGAGTGGAGAGGTACTGAGGAGCTGCAGAGTGAAGGTGTGCATTCCAGAGCATGGGGCTACTCCAGAGAAGGCTTGCTTGCGGGTATCACATTGTGTGATGTCCTTTGGAGAGGGTGTGGTTAGGGAAACTCCTTGGGAAGACCTTAGTGACTTTGAAGGTGTGTAGAGGGAGATCCTGTTCTTCAAGTACTCTGGACCATTTCCCTTAAGGGCCTTGAAGGCCAGAGATGTTTAAATTTGACTCTGTATTGTACTGGTAGCCAGTGAAGTTTATGCAAAAATGGTGTGATGTGGTCACGTCGCTTACAACCTTCTATTAGTCTTGCTGCAGCATTCTGAATCAATTGGAACTGGTGCAAATCCTTTGTAGACAGACCAGTGTAGAGTGCATTACAATAATCGCCTTGAGTGAATTCCTTCAAAAAGGCAGTAAACAAATCCTAATAAATAAATAATCCAGTTTTGATGTTATCATGACATGCACAACTGAAACAAGGCTTGCCTTCTCAATGTAAGAAGACAGGCAGCTTAGTTGTCGTAAGTGATAGAAGCTGCTCTTGAAGGTTGCTTAGATTTGGGGGATCAGAGTAAGTATTGAATCAAACTGTATTCCAAGGTTCCTGATGTGATTTGAGGGGAAGTTCATATCTCCCAAAAGAGATTTTGATGTCAGGTATGTCCCCACTTGTGTAAGGGACCTATAAAATCTCAGTTTTACTTGGATTCAGGCCTAACTCATTCTAAAACACTGTCTCTTTTAAATCATACTTTCTTCTCTGGCTAAGAGACTGCTACAAGAGCATATTTAGTGCATATTTCTGCTATAGGGACATCCTTCCCAGCTAGTACAAAAATACACATTTGGCTCCCTCATCAATCTATGAAAGACACAACAAGGCATAAGCCAGATGGGAACATATCCTGGTTCTCACTAAAGCTTGGACACCTGTTATAAATTTGATATACCACCCTTTCTGATCAGGCAGGTCAGGGCGGTTTACAATGAAACAAAATAAAAAGATAACATAAAACAAAGCACAGAGAATAACTCCAAAATGTGATAGAAAACTTAACAAGAACATACACACTCCATTTAATAATCAATCACAGGTACATCAACCAGAATGACTCCCTCGAATGCTGGTGTCCTAAAGCTCGACTGAAATGAAATAATTTGAGTAATGACTTACATGTCTTAAATGAATATTCTGTTCTAATAGAAGGAGACAAATCATTCCAAAGTTTTGGACCAACGAAATAAAATGCAGAATATCTAGTGAATTCTAAATAAGACATCTTAGGAGAAGGGAGAACCAGGGACCTGAGCAATCTGGATGGAGTATACAGGATGATAAGTGAAAAAAGAAAGGAAGGAAACCCTATATGATAAGCTTGATGGACTAAACAGAGGATTTTGAAGAAAATGGTATATGGAAAGGGCAACCAGTGAAGTCGTAAGAATAGTGGGGTAACATGAACAAATCTTTTAGCGAAGCAGAGGAAATGGGCTGCTGAGTTTTGTAATATCTGTAGTCTTTTTAACTGAACACTTGAAATACCTGAAAATATGGAATTGCAATAGTCAAGCTTAGAAATTATGAAAACATGAACTAATGTGTCTAATTAAAATCTAGGTAAGATCAGATAGAGCGAAGTTTACACAATGAACAAAAACTGAATTTCATAAGATTAGAGATGTGCTGAGCACAGGATAGTCTAGAATCAGTCATTCTGATATATCGAAATGAGTCCACCGATCAGAGAGAACGCTCAAACAAGAAAAGAGGAATGGAAGGTTTAGGAAGTGAACCAGTGATCCAACAGACTATTGTCTTGTCAGGATTAAGGAGAAGCTTATGATCCACGAGCCAGATCAGAATAGTGTAGAGACAGTGTTGTACATTAGAGAGGTCAATCTGATATGGAGAAAAAGGAAAATCATACAAGATAACATCAGCGTAAATAAGGAAGTTAGCACTGAGATTCTGAATTAAAAAGGCCAAAGGGCTCAAGAAAATATTGAAAACATAGTAACATAGTAGATGACGGCAGAAAAAAGACCTGCACGGTCCATCCAGTCTGCCCAACAAGACAACTTATGTGTGCTACTTTTTGTGTATACCTTACTTTGATTTGTACCTGTGCTCTTCAGGGCACAGACCGTGTAAGTCTGCCCAGCACTATCCCCGCCTCCCAACCACCAGCCTCGCCTCCCAACCACCGGCTCTGGCACAGACCGTATAAGTCTGCCCAGCACTATCTCCACCTCCCACCACCGGCTCTGGCACAGACCGTATAAGTCTGCCCAGCACTATCCCTGCCTCCCACCACCGGCTCTAGCACAGACTGTATAAGTCTGCCCAGCACTATCCCCACCTCCCAACCTCCAGCCCCGCCTCCCACTACCGGCTCTGCTATCCAATCTCAGTTAAGCTCCTGAGGATCCATTCCTTCTGAACAGGATTCCTTTATGTTTATCCCACGCATGTTTGAATTCCGTTACCGTTTTCATCTCCACCACCTCCCGCGGGAGGGCATTCCAAGCATCCACCACTCTCTCCGTGAAGAAATACTTCCTGACATTTTTCTTGAGTCTGCCCCCCTTCAATCTCATTTCATGTCCTCTCGTTCTACCACCTTCGTATCTCCGGAAAAGATTCATTTGCGGATTAATACCTTTCAAATATTTGAACGTCTGTATCATATCACCCCTGTTTCTCCTTTCCTCCAGGGTATACATGTTCAGGTCAGCAAGTCTCTCCTCATACGTCTTGTAATGCAAATCACATACCATTCTCGTAGCTTTTCTTTGCACCGCTTCGATTCTTTTTACATCCTTAGCAAGATACGGCCTCCAAAACTGAACACAATACTCCAGATGGGGCCTCACCAACGACTTATACAGGGGAATCAGCACTCCCTTTCTTCTGCTGGTCACACCTCTCTCTATACAGCCCAACAACCTTCTAGATACAGCCAGAGGTGATAAAACAACCCTGAGGAACACCACAAGTGAGAATCTGAGAGACAGTGGAAACCACTCAAACTGAAAAGGTACTTTGGTGCAGAAATGGGAAAAAAAACAGCTAAGAGCAGTCCCTGAAACCCCTATTTCTGATAGATGATGATGAAGAAGAGCATGATCAATCTAGTCAAAAGCTATAGACAGATTGAACAAGATAAGCAAAGAGATATTATTCTTATCAAAAATAGCATGCAGGTCACTAACCAGAGCCACAAGAATAGATTCAATGTCATAGAGGGGCATTTTCGAAAGAAACATCTAAGTTGGAATTTGGACATCTTTGTAGAACGTCCAAATTTGGAGGCGGGAAAAGGTCATCTTTGAAAAAAGATGGCCGTCCATCTTTGTGTTCGAAAATACCTTGGCCTTCCTTGGATTTGGACATCTTTGATTTTCGGCCATTTTTGAAACTAAA
The DNA here is from genome assembly GCF_901765095.1 of Microcaecilia unicolor. Classification (NCBI taxonomy): domain Eukaryota; kingdom Metazoa; phylum Chordata; class Amphibia; order Gymnophiona; family Siphonopidae; genus Microcaecilia; species Microcaecilia unicolor. Next base: position 82,770,214 of record NC_044037.1, on the reverse strand, counting down.
GACGTCCAAGTCTAAAATGTCCATATTCAAGCCATTTGGACGTGGAAGGAGCCAGCATTTTTAGTACCCTTGTCCCCCTGACATTCCAGGACAGCAATCATGCACCCTAGACGGCACTGCAGTGGACTTCATAAGCTGCTCCCAGGTACACAGCTCCCTTACCTTGTGTGTTGAGCCCCCCCAACCCCCCCCCAAAACCCTCTACCCCAACTGTACACCACTACCATAGCCCTTATGGGTGAAGGGGGCACCTATATGTGGGTACAGAGGGTTTCTAGTGGGTTTTGGAGGGCTCGCTGTTTCCTCCACAAATATAACAGTTAGGGGGGGGGGGGGTGTGGGCCTGGGTCCACCTGTCTGAAATGCACTGCACCTACTACTAAACTACTCCAGGGACCTGCATGTGCTGTCATGGACCTGAGTATGACATCTGAGGCTGGCATAGAGGCTGGCAAGTAATATTTTTAATCATGTTTTTTGAGGGTAGAAGGAGGTTAGTGACCAGTGGGGGAGTAACGGGAGGTCATCCCTGATTCCCTCCAGTGGTCATCAGGTCATTTCGGTCACCTTTTTGTGTCTTATTCGTAATAAAAACAGGTCTTGGTGAAAACGCCCAAGTTTCAGTCCTGGACGTCTTTGCTTTTTTCCATTATGGCTCAAAGACATCCAAATATTAGGAACGCCCAAGTCCCACCTCAACCACGCTTCCAATACACCCCCTTGAGATTTGGACTTCCTTGTGATGGACTTCTGAGAAAGATGTCCAAAATCGAGTTTCGATTATACCGATTTGGATATCTCTGTGAGATGGACATCCAAATGCTGATTTATGTCACTTTTTAGATGTCCATCTCTGTCGAAAATGAGCCTGTTGATGTTACTGAAAACCAACCTGTGTAGTATCAGAGTGTCTTCAGAAAAAGAGAGCAAATTAGAGTAAACGACTTTTTCAGTAAGTTTGAACATAAAGCTTAGATTGGAAACTGGATGATAGTTGGCAGGATTGCTGGGGTCATGGGATTTTTTTTTTTCAATACTGTGTAGACCAAAGTCTTTTTCCAAGAACTGGGGACGAAACCAGAAGACAGTCTATTGTTAATTACAATATGCACAAGAGGAAGCAGACCATAATAGGGAATTTTGTACTACCTCGACGGAATAGGATCCAAGAGGCAAGTGGTGGTTCTCGTGGAAGAGAGATGTACTTTCAGTAAGGCAAAGGTAATAACTAGAAATAAAACAAAACATAGAAAGGAAAGTAAGATGATACCTTTTTTATTGGACTAACAATGCATTTTTTATTAGCTTTTGAAGATAACCCTTAATTAGATTGTAAGCTCTGTCGAGCAGGGACTGTCTCTTCATGTTCAAGAGTACAGCACTGCATATGTCTAGTAGTGCTTTAGAAATGATAAGTAGTAGTAGTTCTTCAGATCAGAAATTAGCAAATATTAACAAAAATCAGATTATATTCACAAAGTGAGGACAAAGAAAGGGGAGAAGGAGAATAAAGTGGAAAGAGGGAGGGAGGGGAAAGAAACAGAATCTGAGTGGATGGTAGTAGGTGGGGTCGGAAACAAAGAGGGTTGGGAGGAATTTAGGTACTGGGCAGTTGGTAGAGGCAAAGGCAGAGAGGCTAGAAGATTGATTAGCTTCAATGAAAATGATTGAGCTATTGTTTCAGCTGAGGTAGCAAAAGCACTAGCAGATTTATTACATTGGATGGTGAAATTAGATGCAAACAGAAAAAGTTGTTTGGTGGGGTTCACCAAAGAGGATAGGATCCTTTGAAAACAGGATTGTTTGACTTTTTTGAGTTCAGTATGATAAGAACAAAGTTCTTGTGTACAACAGAGACGGAGTTTGGTGGCCTGATGCGTACACCTGAGTTGTTCAGCTCGCCTACGTCTCCTTTTATAGAGGTGAAGCTCTGGTTATACCAAGGATGTTTAGAACAGGTAAAAGTAGTGTTATTCTGGCTGATAGAAAGAGGTTCAGTGGCCTGCCTCAGTATTGTATCCCAACATACTGCTTGATCTTCAAGCAGGAGAGAGATAAATAAATCAGGAAAGTTCCGAAAAAGAGGAGGACACAAAGAAGGATCCAAGCTATATTAGTTATAAAAGTGTACAGAGGAAATATCAGAACAGGGAGAGGGGGACTTTAGGCAGACGGCTAGAAATTGCAACCTGACATAGAAAGGTTAACAAGGAAATGATCAGTCCAAGAGACAGGGAGACTGGAAACAATTTAGAGAGAAGTCTGAGCAAAGGTTTGAAAGGGCTGGGTCTAGTGTGTGGCCCACATCATGGGTTGCTGAGTGAAACCTAAATCTGTTAAAAAGGACAGAAATGAGATTGACTTCAGTAAAGATGGTGAGACTACATGGATATTGAAGTTGCCGAGTACTAAGAGATTAGAAAACTTAACGGTACTATAGGAGAGGGTTTGCAGTAGTTCATCAACTAATTCAGGAGAAAGAGAAGGGGGACAGTAAAAAATTAAAAGGTAGAAAGAGACTGTGCAGAAATATGGAGACTAAGGACTTCAGGGTACAAAAAGGTTAATGGAGAAAGTTTAGAGACTGTATAGGATGTTGGAAGCAAAGCCGCAATCCCACCACCCTCCTTAGAAGAATGGGATGAATAAAAGACCTGAAAACCCAAGGATAAGCATTCAAAAAGAAGGGGCTCTCTACCAGAACGTAACCAAATCTTGGTCAAGCAGAGAAAATCTAGACGTTGGTCCAGAAGCAGACTGCAAACAAGTGTAGTTTTTGCCCAGATTGACTGGCAGTTTAAAAGTCATATCAATAGGCAGTGGAGCAGGGAAATGACCACTCCTACAAGTAATGAAATACTGCACCTGAGGCCAGGAGAATTGTGTGGCTTACCAATGAGTTAATAGCACAGGAATAGGCTAAGCAACAGGGCTCATGGTGTGGTTATAATCCAGAGTACTGTAAGCAAAAGAAAACTTGGGTAAATGAAACAAAGCAGAAAATGTTAAAAAGAAGCCAAGACAAAACCAGTGTTTCAATAAATTTGGAGATCGCCCCCGGAGATTGCCCTAAGGAGTTTGCACAAGGGTAATGGGTCACCTGTTGAGACTCAATCAGGCACCGAGAGAAGTCAATCAGTGAAAATGTACACACATAATAATTGGTCAAGTGATGAGGCTCAATTGGGCAGTGGAGAGCCAGTACCGAGAGAAGTTAATCAGTGAAAGCCTGAAAAACAGCACTCAAGAAGCACACAAGCAATCGTAACACAGGAATTGTTGTACATGCACATGTATGATTACATGTACAATTTGCGTGTGAACATTTTTGCTTTGTTGGGGATTATCATAGCATCTTATTGTATAAAGACACATAGCAAATTTCTCTCATACATGTTCACTGTGCATATCTTAATAAGCAAACTGAATAGCAGGTACTCCAGAATCAGGTTGAGAAACAATGCCCTATAGGACAGTGGCCACAGCAATTACATCAAGTGAGCACAACATTCAAAAGAAAAACAGGTAGAACAGCAGCAAGACCGATGCACCCTGAATCTGGTGCTTTTATCTCATTTTTACACCCCCATGTGTCCAGACTGAACAATAGGCAAGACATTTGTTTACCTCATGATATGGGTAGGCATATTGGCCATGGAAACAAAACAATTCCTTCTCCAAAAAGAGGACATTTTTCTAAAGGTTAGGAAATCTGGTGGAGTCTAAAAGGGGGGTAGATCCCCTTAAAAGAGAACTGGTGGAAGTCCTAGCTCGAGGAAACTGCAGGGGCTAGTCCTGAGTATGGCAGTGCAAGAACTAAATCAATTTATATTCACAAGTCAATAGTGATGGGCAGTCATTTCAAACAAATATCTTCCACTGACAAGAGGGCACATTTTTCTAAAGGAGTGTGTACTATTTGCACACACTCTTCCTATAGCACACACATAGGACTAGATTCAATAAATGACACCCAAAGTTAAGCACCGGGATGATCTGCGTTAAGCTCTGCTCAGATGGGCCTTTATGGAATACTAGCTTAGCACACATTTTCTGTCTAACTTTGGGCACAAGCATTTATGCCTGCCAAATTCTGGTTTACATGCTCACACCCAACTAAAGGCAGTTAGGTGCAGAAATGCAGGTATTCTATTACACCGCGCCTAAATTCTGGGAACACCCCTGACCTTCCCATGCTCCTTCAATGGCCTTTGGAGTTGCACGCTATAAAATTTAGGTGCACATATTATAGAATTGGGCATAAGGCAGATCGGTGTGTACCTCCCAGTTACTGCCAATTAAGTATGTGTTCATTCAAATAATTGATTATTAGTGCCAACTTAGCCAATTACTTTGTGTGTGGATCATAACAGAAGAACATAAGAGTAGCCATATTGGGTCAGGCCAATGGTCCATCTAGCCCAATATCCTGTTTTCCAAACAGTGGCCAAGCCAGGTCACAAGTACCTGGCAGAAACCCAAATTGTGGCAACACTCTACACTACAAATCCCAGGGCAAGCAGTTGCTTCCCATGTCTGTCTCAATACCAGACTATGGACTTTTCCTCCAGGAATTTGTCCAAACCTTTTTTAAACCCAGATACTCTGACCGCTGTTACCACATCCTCTGGCAAAGAGTTCCAGAGCTTAACTGTTTGTTGAGTGAAAAAATAGTTCCTCCTATTTGTTTTTAAAGTATTTCCATGTAACTTCCTCGAATGTCCCCTAGTCTTTGTACTTTTGAAATGAGTAAAAAATCGATTTGCTTCTACTTGTTCTACACCACTCAGGATTTTGTAGACCTCAATCAAATCTTCTCTCATCCAACTCTTTTCCAAGCTAAAGAGCCCTAACCTCTTTAGCCTTTCCTCATATGGGAGGAGTTCCATCCCCTTTATCATTTTGGTCATTCTTCTTTGAACCTTTTCTAATGCTGCTATATCTTTTTTGAGATACAGTGACCAGAACTGAATGCAATACTCAAGGTGCGGACGCACTAAGGAGCGATACAAAGGCATTATAGTATTTTTGGTCTTATTCACCATCCCTTTCCTAATAATTTCTAGCATCCTGTTTGCTTTTTTGGCTGCTGGTACACTAAGCAGAAGATGTCAGCATATAACAACACCCAGATCATTTTCTTGAGCGCTGACCCCAAGATTGACCCTAACATCAGGTAACTATGATTCAGATTATTCTTTCCAATGTACATCACCGTGCATTTGTCCACATTAAATTTCATCTGCTATTTGAATGCCCAGTCTTCCAATTTCCTAAGGTCTTCCTGCAATATTTCACACGTGTTTTAACAACCTTGAATAGTTTTGTATCATCTGCAAATTTGATGACCTTACTCGTCATTCCCATTTCCATAGCATTTATAAATATCTTAAATAGTACCAGTCCCAGTACAGATCCCTGCGGCACTCCACTGTTCACCTACTCCATTGAGAGAAATGACTATTTAACCCTACCCTCTTTTTTCTGTCCAATAACCAATTCCTAATCCACACCAGAACCTTACCTCCTATCCAATGACTCTTTAATTTTCTCAGGAGTCTCTCATGAGGAACTTTCTCAAACGCTTTCTGAAAATCTAGATACACTACATCAGCTGGCTCACCTTTATCCACATGTATATTCACGCCTTCAAAGAAATTAAGCAAATTGGTGAGGTAAGACTTCCCACAGCTGAACCCATGCTGACTCTATCCCATTAAACCATGTTTGTCTACCTGTTCTGTAATTTTATTATTTATAATAGTTTCCACTATTTTGCCTAGCACCGATGTTAGGCTTACTGGTCTATAATTTCCTGGATCACCCCTAGAGCTCTTTTTAAAAATTGGTGTCACATTCTCCACCCTCCAACCTTCAGATACTACGGACAATTTTAGCGACAGGTTACATATTACTAATAGCAGATCAGCAATTTCATGCTTGAGTTCTTTGAGTACCCTTGGATGTATGCCATCCGGTCCAGGTGATTTACTACTCTTTAATTTGTCAATTTGGCTCATTACATCTTCCAGGTCCACCGAGATTTCTTTCAGTTTCTACGCATCATCACCCTTGAAAACCATTTCCGGTACTGGCAGATCTTTTACACCTTTTTCCGTCAAGATAGAAGCAAAGAATTCATTCAGTTTCTCCGCTAAGGTCTTGTCCTTCATGAGTGCCTCTTTTGCTCCTTCATGATGTAATGGTCCCATGGATTCCCTTGCAGGCTTTCTGCTTCTGATGTACCTGAAAAAGTTGTTACTGTGAGTTTTAGCCTCTGTGGCAAGTTCATATTCTCTTTTAACCTTCTTTATTAATGCTTTGCATCTGACTTGCCAGTTCTTATGTTGCTTCTTATTTTCTTCATTTGTGTCCTTTTTCCATTCTTTGAAGGACAATCTTTTGGCTTTAATGACCTCTTTTACTTCACCTTTTAACCATGCTGGCTGACATTTTCTCTTTTTTCCACCTTTGCAAATACGTGGAATGAATCCGGACTGGGCTTCCAAGATGGTATTTTTGAATAATGTCCATGCCTGATTTACAAGCTCATTTTCAAAAGAGAAAAACATCCAAAAAGTGACATGTCTGCATTTGGACATTTTTCTCAGAAAAAACACCAAATCAGTATTTTCAAAACCTCTTTTTAGATGTTTTTCTCTGAAGTCCATCAGAAGTGCGTCTAAATCTCAAGGGGGTGTGCCAGGGGCATGTTCAAGGCGGGACTTGGGCATTCCTAAGACTTAGACGTTTTTCAGTCATAATGGAACAAAACAAAAACATCCAGGATTAAAACTTAGACTCTAAGCCAGCCTCAGATGTTATATCCGAATCGACACGATCATATCTCAATCTGCACTACCCAAGCTGTAAAGGACTTAAATACAAATCAATTTACGCAACTAGCTGCTCCTACATAAGCACGCAACTGTGGAACACATTACCAAAAACCTTGAAAACAAAGTACGACCACCTAAACTTCCGGAAATCATTAAAAACCAACCTATTCAAAAATGTATACCCCACCAATCCAACTTAAGTACCTAACCTCTGCAACACAACTAAAGTAAAGTACGTAACAGACATAATACAACTCTTCCATTGACTGTTACACATGAACTTTATCTTATCACAGATCACTTTGTATTTGTTCACACTGGAGTCCGAGAACACCTCTCCGGTATTATGTAAGCCACATTGAGCCTGCAAATAGGTGGGAAAATGTGAGATACAAATGTAACAAATAAATAAATACTCAGGCAGGTATAACATCTGGGGCTGGCATAGAGGCTGGCAAATAACATTTTTAATCACATTTTTGGGGGTGGGAGGGGGTTAGTGACCACTGGGGGAGTAAGGAGAGGTGATCCCTGATTCCCTCCACTGATCATCTGGTCATCTGGAGCACCTTTATGTGTGGAGTGGAAGAGTAGCTTAGTGGTATGGCTGATGTTGGCACTGGGGAAGTGGGTTCAATTCCCACTGCAGCTATTTTTATAAAATAGGTCTAGCTCAAAACATCTAAGTTTTAGTCCTGGATGGGTTTCTTTTGTTCCACTCCTCCTCTATTTTGGACATTTTGCATTTGGAGGTTTTTTGTTTGAAAATGGATCAAAAAATAAAACATCCAAATCACAAAATGTTTTTCCAAACAGTATTTTCAAAAGGAAAAGATAGATGTGTTTGTTTGTTGAAAATGACCTTCTTTCCTGTTCAGATTCTGGACATTTTTGCAAAACGTCCAAATTCAGACTTAGATGTCATATCGAAAATGCCCCTCCATGTGTCCTAACCTTTGCAACCGATCCTTTTAGTTTCTTTTTAACCATTTTCCTCATTTTATTATAGTCACCCTTTCAAAGATTAAATGCAGCGACAGTAGGTTTCCTTTGTGGGTTCATCCCAGATAGTAGCTCAAACTTAATCATGTTATGATCACTGTTTCTCAGGCGACCCAACACCACCACCTCTCACACTATGCCCTGCATACCACCAAGGACCAGATCCAAAATGACTCCCCCTCTTGTCAGTTCCTGGACCAGCTGCTCCAAGAAGCAGTTGTTTCTTACATCTAGAAATGTTATCTCCCTGGCACTCCCTGATGTAACATTTATCCAGTCAATATTAGGGTAATTGAAATCACCCATTATTATAGCGTTGCCCAATTTTCCAGCTTTCCTAATCTCTGGAAATATTTCTCCATCTGTCTGTTCATCCTGTCCCGGCGGGCGGTAGTACAGCCCTACAAGAATACTCCTTCCCTTCACACATGGAATTTCTATCCATAATGATTCCACGCTGCTATGATCCATGCTCAAAATTGTACATGAGCACCTAAGTTTGGGGACCCTATGCAGAATCTGGGGGATAGTATGCATTCTTAATGATATTCAATTCCAACAGAAAAAAAAAAGAACTTGAAACAAAAAATGTTTTAGGTGCCAATCCCTAGTGGCCAATCATGCTTCTGGCTTCTCTTTGGGAGACAGAGCCTGTGGGCATGTACTGGTTCAGTCCATGCACTTATTCACAACCTGCTACTGTCGCACATAGAATCAGCCCCTTCAGTTTCCACCATGCCACTTCTGGAGAAGTGATTTGGGGAGTGGGTGGGCTGAGGAGGGAAAGACCATGAATGGAGATTTCTATGGTGGAGATGGAGGGATGCATAAGGGCTAGCAGATTAGGGACCCTTTTACTAAATCTTAGTATGAGCTAATGGACATTAGTGTGCACTAAGTACCACATGGACCAAAGGGCTGTGCAGTGTTTAGCACATGCTCCCCGAGCTTGTCCAAATTACTGTAAAATATTTAACAGGTTCATCCTCCCACAGCATTTTACCTTTAGAGTAAGCTATGAATCAATCACAGACATGCCTACACACATGAATGCATGCACACTGTACTCTACTGTTTTAACTGGGATTTGACAGCCCTGCAGCTGCACGAGCTACGTTGAATGTTGTTATTGGCATTCTGCCACTCCATTTGCTGTATTTCTTGCTTTTTTGCCAGTTCTTCCAGTTTTGTGCTGGTGTGCTGTGAAGAGTTCAAGTGTGACAGCTCTGAGAAAAATGATCTATGATGAGGCCCAGTACAAAGCTTGGTATGGATTCCCAGTGCTGCTTCCAAAAGAAGCTTAGAAACCCCAGAGACATGGAAAAAGCTGTGATTGGTCCCTCTTAGCAGTTATTTGAGCATGACTACTGTAACTAATGCTCTTATTATGACAGCAAAATCTTAGCTAAGACAGGGGCTGCAATAGGAAGCAGATGTGTGGAGACCACGTCATCTTCGCTAATACCTTTTCTCACAGACAATCACAAAATAGCTTAGTTGAATTCAGGTAAATGAGCAAAGTGAACAAGTGCTCTTAAGGTGCCTTGGGAAAAACAAGTAGGCCTAGATGCATTTTAACTATATATTTCTAGTAGGTTCATAAGATAACTGCAGAAAACAACAGTGGAAGAAGTGTATCAGGAGTATATTGTATATTATAGGGAGAGCTTTATCTTCCTTGCTGTCTACTGACACTTGAAGATTTTATTCTGCAGTTACCACTCATCCATAGAGCACCTAAGTACATATGAGAGCCTTGTTACTTAGATTAACTAGGATCTAATACATTTTGAGGCACATTTTAGATAAAATGTGGAGAGGGGAATTCACACATCCAAGAGGGGGATTCTTATATTGTACAAGAAGCTCTGTCAAATGTAGAACCTGTTGTAAAATAGCCACAGGGTTGCACGGTGAAGGCTCTCCACATACAGAGGGAGAAGTGATTTTAGAAATCTGTACAAAGGGAAAGAACATATAATGTGGAGTGGAGGAGTGGCCTAGTGGTTAGAGCACCTGCCTTGACATCCAGAGGTGGCTGGTACAAATCCCACCGCTGCTCCTTGTGATCTTGGGCAAGTCACTCAATCCTCCATTGCCTCTGGTACAAACTTTGATTGTGAGCCTTCCAGGGACAGAGAAATACCCAGTATACCTGAATGTAACTCACCTTGAGCTAAAACTAGAAAAGGTGTGAACAAAATACAAATAAATAAATATCCCCCCCCCCCAAATATGACAGCTGCTTTCTAAGATGGCAGTTCTCTCTGCTAAGGTCCCAAGACCCACAATCCCCACACCATGATCCCAGCTTCTGTCCCCAGCAGCATAACCTATCCCCTGATAGCCTAACCTACACCCAGACCCCACCCCAAGGCCCCCCCATGATATATCCGCCATCCAGCCACCCATGCAGTCCAAGCTTTCTCCAGCTACCTCCCTCCCACACATGTGAGTTCTTACAAAGGCAAGGTCCAAGACTTCCTCAGCATACCTCAGGAAGATTTTTACTGGTCAGCTTCTTTTCATGCAGAAATGTTATGCTATGCCAGTTCTTGTATTCCGCCTATACCTTTACAGTTCAAGGACGGATTGCAACAATCAAGAACTGGACCAATCAATTCAGGAATTACAAACAATCAAAACAAACCAATAATCAAAAACTAAATAATAGATAAACCCACCTTGCCAAATAGAAAAGCTTTTAAATGTTTTCTATACAAAAGATAATGAGTATAAGACTTCAAAGACAATGGAAGCTTACTCCACAAATTAGCTGCCATTGAATAGATAGTGTAAGATGCCTAATTTATTTTAAATTCTTAAACATTTGAAATCTTATCTGAAAGAGATTACGAGTATTTCTAGAAGAAGACTCCTGTAACAAGGATACTAAATTCTGGATGGACCGTACAGGTCTTTTTCTGCCGTCACCAACTATGTTACTATCAGGCTCATTTTCGAAAGAGAAGGACGCCCATCTTTCGACACAAATCGGAAGATGGGCGTCCTTCTCACAGGGTCACCCAAATCGGCATAATCGAAAGCCAATTTTGGGCGTCCCCAACTGCTTTCCGTTGCGGGGACGACTAAAGTTCATGGGGGCGTGTCGGAGGCATAGCAAAGGCGGGACTTGGGCGTGCCTAGCACATGGACGTCCTCAACCCATATGGAAAAAAAGGGCGTCCCTGATGAGCACTTGGACGACTTTACCTGGTCCTGATTTTCTTATGACCAAGGCACAAAAAGGTGCCCAAACTGACCAGATGACCACCGGAAAGAATTGGGGATGACCTCCCCTTACTCCCCCAGTGGTCACTAACCCCCTCCCACCCTCATAAGTACATAAGTAATGCCATACTGGGAAAAGATCAAGGGTCCATCGAGCCCAGCATCCTGTCCACGACAGAGGCCAATCCAAGCCAAGGGCACCTGGCAAGCCCCCCAAACGCACAAACACTCTACACATGTTATTCCTGGAATTGTGGACTTTTCCCAAGTCCATTCAGTAGCGGTTTATGGACTTGTCCTTTAGGAAACCGTCCAATCCCTTTTTAAACTCTGCTAAGCTAACTGCCTTCACCACTTTCTCCGGCAACAAATTCCAGAGTTTAATTATACGTTGGGTGAAGAAAGATTTTCTCCGATTTGTTTTAAATTTACTACACTGTAGTTTCATCGCATGCCCCCTAGTCCTAGTATTTTCGGAAAGCGTGAACAGACGCTTCACATCCACCTGTTCCACTCCACTCATTATTTTATATACCTCTATCATGTCTCCCCTCAGCCGTCTCTTCTCCAAGCTGAATAGCCCTAGCCTCCTTAATCTTTCTTCATAGGGAAGTCAACCCATCCCCGCTATCATTTTAGTCGCCCTTCGCTGCACCTTTTTCAATTCTACTATATCTTTCTTGAGATGTGGCGACCAGAATTGAACACAATACTCAAGGTGCGGTCGCACCATGGAGCGATACAACGGTATTATAACATCCTCACACCTGTTTTCCATACCTTTCCTAATAATACCCAACATTCTATTCGCTTTCCTAGCCGCAGCAGCACACTGAGCAGAAGGTTTCAGTGTATTATCGACGACGACACCCACATCCCTTTCTTGGTCCGTAACTCCTAACGTGAAACCTTGCATGACGTAGCTATAATTCGGGTTCTTTTTTCCCACATGCATCACCTTGCACTTGCTCACATTAAACGTCATCTGCCATTTAGCCGCCCAGTCTCCCAGTCTCGTAAGGTCCTCTTGTAATTTTTCACAATCCTGTCGTGATTTAACAACTTTGAATAACTTTGTGTCATCAGCAAATTTAATTACCTCACTAGTTACTCCCATCTCTAAATCATTTATAAATATATTAAAAAGCAGCGGTCCTAGCACAGACCCCTGAGGAACCCCACTAACTACCCTTCTCCATTGTGAATACTGCCCATTTAACCCCACTCTCTATTTTCTATCCTTCAACCAGTTTTTAATCCACAATAGGACATTTCCTCCTATCCCATGACCCTCCAATTTCCTCTGTAGCCTTTCATGAGGTACCTTGTCAAACGCCTTTTGAAAATCCAGATACACAATATCAACCGGTTCCCCTTTGTCCACATGTTTGTTTACTCCTTCAAAGAATTGAAGTAAATTGGTCAGGCAAGATTTCCCCACTCAAAAGCCATGCTGACTTGGTCTCAGTAATCCATGTCCTCGGATGTGCTCTGTAATTTTGTTTTTAATAATAGCCTCTATCATTTTCCCCGGCACTGACGTCAGACTCACCGGTCTATAATTTCCAGGATCTCCCCTGGAGCCTTTTTAAAAAATCGGCGTTACATTGGCCACCCTCCAATCTTCCGGTACCACGCTCGATTTTAAGGATAAGTTGTATATCACTAGCAGTAGCTCCGCAAGCTCATTTTTCAGTTCTATCAGTAAAAAACATCTTTACAAATATTTTGTGCCAGCCTCTATGCCAGCCTCAAATGACATACTTAGGTGCATCACAGTAGTATGCAGGTCCCTGGAGCAGTTTTAGTGGGTGCAGTGCACTTCAGGCAGGTGGACCTAGGCCCCCCCCACCTGTTACACTTCTGGTGGTAAATGTGAGCCCACCAAAACCCACCACAAACCCACTGTACCCACATGTAGGTGCCCCCCTTCACCCGTAAGGGCTATGGTAGTGGTGTACAGTTGTGGGTAGTGGGCTCAGCACACAAGGTAAGGGGGCTATGTACCTGGGAGCAATTTGTGAAGTCCACTGCAGTGTCCCCTAGGGTGCCCGGTTGGTGTCCTGGCATGTGAGGAGGACAAGTGCACTATGAATGCTGGCTCCTCCCATGACCAAAGGGCTTGCATTTGATAATTTCTGAGATGGGCATCCTTAGTTTCCAGTATCGCCGAAAATCAGAAACGACCAAATCTAGGGACGACCATCTCTAAGGATGACCTGAATTTCAAGATTTGGGCGTCCCCGACCGTATTATCGAAACAAAAGTTGGACGTCCATCTTGTTTAAATAATATGGGTTTCCCTGCCCCTCCATCGGGACGTTTTGCGAAGGCGTCTTTAGCAAAACTTGGGCGTCCCTTTTGATTATGCCCCTCTATGTAGCATATAATCAGGAATTTCCCCAGTAAGAATTTTAAAGGTGATGATACCTAATTTAAATGGAATGCTCTCAGCATCTGGTAACCAGTGAAGTTTAGAATAATAAGACTGAAGAGACTGAAATCAAGATAACCCAATAATTAGTCTAACAGCAGAATTCTGTACCAGTTGTAAACAGTAAATATGTGATTTAGAACAAATAGCTAATGTAAGACTACAATAATCCAGTCTAGGGAGAATTAAAGACTGGACTAGGATTCTGAAAACCTCCAACTTGAAATATTTTCTAAAAATCCTCAACTTTCTTAGCACTATAAAAGAGTGTTTGATGACAAACTGAATATCACAATTCATAGACAATAAAGGATCCATTTCCACCCCCAAAAACTTAGAATGAAGATCCAAATGGATCTGGTTATCATCTAAAGTTATAAACTCAACATATCTTGGATGTGTTTTAGAACCCAACCATGAAAGCTGGTTTTGCTCTTATTCAGTTTAAGCTTATGAAATGCAATCCAGTTATCTATCATATTAACACAGGTTCTAATACGGGATAATGTATCAGACCACAGTTGAGAAACAGGTAGAATCACAGTAATGTCATCTGCATATATAAAATGTTTTATATTAGCTTGATCAAGAATGACACCCAGATACTGCATTAATAAATTGAAAAGGGAGGGGGAAAGTGGGGAACCTTGGGGAACCCCACTTAATGGACTCCATCTTTCAGGAAAAAACCCTCATCTTTCTTTACGTGTAATATTGACTTATCAAAAAACAAACAAACATTAAACCAAGAAAAAACTGAACCTTGGATGCCAAAATAATTCAAAATTTGAAGAATCAGTTCAAAATCAACTAGGTCAAAAGCACTACTTAACTCAAATTGTATAACAATAGTGCATTGACCTTTGTTATACAATTTGATTTCAACAGTGCATTTGACCTAGTTGATCATGAGATGCATGGTGGCCCCCTATATTTTTTCCCAAATCCAGTACCAGCCAGAAGAAGGACACCTGTGCCTTCATTTTTCTTATGTGATGTTCTAATTTCCTGAATGTATCTCCCCTTTTATTGTGGGCTATTGGAAGTATTTTGATGATCGTTTTTCCTTTTAATTTTAATATTTTCTTGCTGGTAATGTATTCATTGCTGCTGGCATAGTCTAAAACCTTTACAGGATTATATCCACAGTTTACAAGTCTATGACTGAAGTTAATGTGCCAGAGACCTTTGCAATTATCTTATTTTTTTTCTTCAGTTTCCTTTCCTCTCTCCAGTGCTCTTACATTTTCCATTAACACAGACCACAGGCATGATGTTTATGAGTGGAAAGTCATCTTCTATGAATTGAAAGCCTTTTTTATTATTCTTCCCAAACCAAATCTCTCTATATTGCTTCCTTTCTCTTTGATTGTACTAAAATATGTTTGTCTGTGAAAATAGGACCCTTCCAGTTGTTGGACCTTGTCCTCTTCTTCTGCATTCTCTTTAACACTGCATCACATTAAAAATATTTTTTTTGTATATTCCATATGACACATTTTTTAGAATCCATATGAAATTTGACAACTATTTCTATAATTGCAAACAAAAAATGCAACTTAGTTCTAGAGTAACTCATAACAGCTAAGGGGAAAATATTTAGTCAGCTGTGGCCAGTGTTTTTTTTATACTTTTTGACCCCCACTGCTGAAATGAGACCTGGATGTTCAGTGCCAGTCCCTATTTAAACTCCAGCACTGAAAATTTGGGTACTCGGCCACCTGCTGGGAATTACCTTGATATGACCGATATTCAGTTCAGTATCCAGATAACAACCCAGGATAGTCTTTTTTCCTGTTCTAAATTAACCTGATAGTTATCCAGGTGCTGCTGCTAAATATCAGTGTTGTCCAGGTGACTCCAGATTCTGCCCCATCTCCACACCAGTACTGGCCGGCACTAACCAGAGAGTGTCACGTCAGTCAGACAGGATATGCAGTGGTACTACCAAATTATGTGCTACTGAATATTCTGAAGGGATGTGGTCAGTACTATTTCTTCAGGTAGGAACCTTTTCTACTTGGTTAACTAGCTCTGACTATCAAATTCTAACAGATTTTATACTTCTAGCAAACTTTTATAACTAGGTAGAAAAAGAGAGGGTTCAAGAGCATACAAGCAGCAAAAGAAAAAAGCACAACAGGGCCTTCAAGACTAGAACAATCGAGAGTCCTTTTATTCATAAAGACCCAACATGGACCACATTTTGGTGTAACACTGCCTGCTTCAAAGGTCTGAACAAAAAAAAAACATAATGCAAAAAAACTTTCATACCTATAAAACTACAGTAGAAGTGATGACTGAAGCCTTAGATATGGTGCAAGGTAGACTGAAACCTTGTTCATTCTTCACTTTACTGTATCCTCATTTAGCATTCCAAATTGTGCCCTAGACTGGTGGTATTATGTAATATGATCTGTCCAACTACATCTGATTAAAAATGAACAGCAATATTTTGGATTACTTACCAATGATGGATATTTCTATCTGAGTGGTTAACTAGTATTGAGGTGCAATACTCCATCTTCGGAATAGTTGCAAGGGCAATATTAATAAGATAAATTTTTAGTTATTATATCCTCAGGAATTTCTCTCAGGTAGCCAGCCTCTAGCCAACTCAGCTGGTAATTGAATGTCATCGATCTATACCAACGACATCCACTCAAGTTCCAGCCCCGATGTCACTGTTTGTAACTGATAAATCAGTTGTTGCTCCCTATAATTCAAAAGTCTATCTATGGAACTTCCCTCTCTCCTGAGTCCCTGCCTGTATATTTTCCACTTTAAATAATCTACTGTGTGTTGACATGACAGCCAATGCTGTACTAAAGGTGCCTGGGTATTTTGGGTCACTATACGGGACTTATGCTCTGTAAGGCATGTCTTTATTGAACAAGTGCTTCTACCTATATATATATCAAATTACAGGGGTATACTATGAGATAAATAATCTTTCTTGTATCACAATCAGTCCTGTCTCAAGATGTTAATACTCTTCCTGGGATCGGTAGCATAGAATCCTGCTACTCTTTGGGATTCTGCCGGGCATTTGTGACCTGGATTGGCAACTGTTGGGAATAGGATACTGGTCTAGATGGACCATTGGTCTGACCCTATTCTTATGTTCTTATATTGAGAAGGCAAGTGTTGTTACAGTGGTTCATGGCATTATAACATCAAGGCTGGATTACTGTAATGCACTCTACACTGGTTGACTACAGAGAGTTTGCACCAGCTCCAATTGATTCAGAATGTCACAGCATAACTGATAAAAGGTTGTAAGTGACATGACCGCATTACACCATACATGCAAAATCTTCAGAGGCTACCAGTACATTACAGGGCTAAATTTAAAACTCTACGTCTGATCTTCAAGCTCCTTATAGGGAATGGACCTGAGTGCTCAAAGAACAGGTTCTCCTTCTACACACTTCCAAGTTTACTAAGGTCTTCCCAAGGAATATCCCAAACCACACCTTCTCCAATGGAATTCATAAGAAATCATGAGCCTTCTCCGGAATAGCTCTCATATTCTGGAATACATTTCCAGAAAGGTTTTGCTTAACACAAGACAATTTCAACTTCAGGAAACAGGAGAAAGCTCAGCTCTTCTCCAAAACCTTTTCAACTAATTAGCAAGTCATACACACACCAACTGTACATGTTGCAGCAGGAGTGAGATAGAAAGTAAAAGAGATTAACATAAGGAAAAATTGCACATGAAGTCAGAAAAGGTGCAAGAAAATGATCTTAGTTAGAGATGAGTAGATACAGTAAGCAAGTCCTGCTACAGTATGTGCAGCTGGAGTGGGTGACTTGCTAGTTGGTTGCTTTTTCTATTAAAGGACACAGCAGGAAAGTTGGTAAAGACAGGACTCAACCCATTAAAACTCCCATGTAAGGTAGTGCTTAATGCACTACCTTACATTTAAAAAAGGTTCCAGGGGAGATCCAGGAAATTATAGACCGGTGAGTCTTACGTCGGTGCCGGGCAAAATGGTAGAGACTATTATAAAGAACAAAACTACAGATCATATTCAAAAGCATGGATTAATGAGACAAAGCCAACATGGATTTAGTGAAGGGAAATCTTGCCTCACCAATCTATTACATTTCTTTGAAGGGGTGAACAAACATGTGGATAAAGCCGGTTGATATTGTGTATCTGGATTTTCAGAAGGCGTTTGACAAAATACCTCATGACAGACTTCAGAGGAAATTGGAGAGTCATGGGATAAGAGGTAGTGTTCTATTGTGGATTAAAAACTGGTTAAAAGATAGAAAACAGAGAGTAGGGTTAAATGATCAGTATTCTCAATGGAGAAGGGTAGTTAGTGGAGTTCCCCAGGAGTCTGTGCTGGGACTGCTGCTTTTTAACATATTTAAAAAATGACCTAGAGATGGGGGTAACTAGTGAGGTAATTAAATTTGCTGACACAAAATTATTCAAAATAGTTAAATTGCGGGAGGATTGTGAAAAATTACAAGAGGACCTTACGAGACTGGGAGACTGGGCATCTAAATGGCAGATGACGTTTAATGTGAGCAAGTGCAAAGTGATGCATGTGGGAAAGAGGAACCCGAATTATAGCTACATCATGCAAGGTTCCACGTTAGGAGTCACCGACCAAGAAAGGGATCTAGGTGTTGTCGTTGATGATACGTTGAAACCTTCTGCTCAGTGTGCTGCGGCAGTTAAGACAGCAAATAGAATGTTAGGTATTATTAGGAAAGGAATGGAAAACAAAAATGAGGTCATTATAATGCCTTTGTATCGCTCCATGGTGCGACCACACCTCAAATATTGTGTTCAATTCTGGTTGCCACATCTCAAAAAAGATATAGTGGAATTAGAAAAGGTGCATAGAAGGGCAACGAAAATGATAAAGGGTATGGGACGACTTCCCTATGAGGAAAGGCTAAAGCGGCTGGGGCTGTTCAGCTTGGAGAAAAGACGACTGAGGGGAGATATGATAGAGGTCTATAAAATAATGAATGGAGTGGAACGGGTAGACATGAAGCGTCTGTTTACGCTTTCCAAAAATATTAGGACTAGGTGGCATGCGATGAAGCTACAAAGTAGTAAATTTAAAACGAATAAGAGAAAATGTTTCTTCACTCAACGTGTAATTCAACTCTGGAATTCGTTGCCAGAAAATGTGGTAAAGGCGGTTAGCTTAGCAGAGTTTTAAAAAGGTTTGGATGGCATCCTAAAGGAAAAGTCCATAGACCATTATTAAGTTGGACTTGGGGAAAATATTTCTGGGATAAGCAGCATAAAATATTTTGTACTTTTTGGGGGATCTTGCCAGGTATTTGTGACCTGGATTAGCCACTGTTGGAAACAGGATGCTGGGCTTGATGGACCTTTGGCCTGTCCTAGTAAGGTAATACTTACGTACTTATGTACATGGAAATAGACACATAAAATCTGTTATAAAGTTATACTGGTGTTTTATGAAGGAAAGTAGGCGCCTACTTTACTTTAGTAAGTAAACTTCAAATAAGCACTTTGTAAATGCTTAAATATAGGTGTTCCTTTTTAAAGAACTGCCCTCATTAGGGGATGATTCTATAAGGAACTGTCTAGTTTTAGACAGCAGGAACACACATAAATAGCAGGAGTAGGCATGCATGTGGCAGAGTTTGGGCAAAGCGTGAGTCAGGAGTATAAATCCATGTGTAAATTTTAGAATGCTATCATTTTCACACATTCTTTCTGGTTAACATCTGGGTATGGGCATTTACAGCTTGTGTAAGTAATTGTGTCTTAATTGTAAACATGTTTTCTGCCACTTGCTCTAGTATTCCTATATGAGGAAAGGATAAAGAAGTTAGGACTTTTCAGCTTGGAAAAGAGACGGCTGAGGGGAGATATGACTGATGTCTACAAAATCCTGAGTGGTGTGGAGTGGGTGGAGGTGAAATGATTTTTCACTCATTCAAAAAGTACAAAGATCAGGAGACACTCAAAGAAATTACATGGAAATACTTTTAAAACAAATAGGAAGAAATATTTTTATACTCAAAGAACAGATAAGCTCTGGAACTTGTTGCCAGAGGATATTGTAACAGCAGTTAGCATATTTGGGTTAAAAAAAGGTTTGGACAAGTTCATAGCAACGTGGATGGGGCATAATCGAACGGGGCGCCCAAGTTTTCCTGAGGACGTCCTCGCAGGATGTCCCGCGAACGGGCGGGGAAACCTGTATTTTCGAAACAAGATGGGCGTCCATCTTTCATTTCGATAATACGGTAGGGGATGCCCAAATCTCAACATTTAGGTCGACCTTAGAGATGGTCATCCTTAGAGATGGTCATCTCTGATTTTTGGCGATAAAGGAAACTGAGGACGCCCATCTCAAAAACGACCAAATCCAAGCCCTTTGGTCATGGGAGGAGCCAGCATTCGTGGTGCACTGGTCACCCTCACATGCCAGGACACCAACTGGACACCCTAGGGAGTACTGCAGTGGACTTCAGAAAAAGCTCCCAGGTGAATAGCTCCCTTACCTTGTGTGCTGTGCCCCCCAACCCCCCCCCCCCAAAACCCACTCCACACAAATGTACACCACTACCAAAGCCCTAAGGGGTGAAGGGGGGCACCTAGATGTGGGTACAGTGGGTTTGTTGTGGGTTTTGGAGGGCTCACATTTACCACCACAAGTGCAACAGGTAGGGGGGATAGGCCTGGGTCTGCCTGCCTGAAGTGCACTGCAGTACCCCCTAATACTGCTCCTGGTACCTGCATACTGCTGTCATGGAGCTGGGTATGATATTTGAGGCTGGCATAGAGGCTGGAAAAAAAATTCTAAAATTTTTTTTTAGGGTGGGAGGGGGTTAGTGACCACTGTGGGAGTAAGGGGAGGTCATCCCCGATTCCCTCCGGTGGTCATCTGAACAGTTCAGGCACCTTTTTGAGGCTTGGTCATAAGAAAAAATGGGCCAAGTAAAGTCGTCCAAGTGCTCGTCAGGGACGCCCTTCTTTTTTCCATTATCGATCAAGGACGCCCATGTGTTAGGCATGCCCCAGTTCCGCCTTCGCTACGCTTCCGACATGCCCCCTTGAACTTTGGTCGTCCCCGCAACAGAAAGCAGCCCAAAATCGGCTTTCGATTATGCCGATTTGGGTGACCCTGGAAGAAGGACTCCCATCTCCTGATTTGTGTCGAAAGATGGGCGCCCTTCTCTTTTGAAAATAAGCCTGATAGTAACATAGTAAATGATGGCAGATAAAGACCTGTAAAGTCCATCCAGTCTGCCCAACAACATAAACTCATGGTATGCAATACTTTATATGAATAGCCGAGTTTGATTTGTCCTTGCCATTCTCAGGGCACAGACTGTAGAAGTCTGCCCAGCACTCTTCGTGTACTAAAAGTTCTGAAGCTAATGTCGAAGCCCCTTAAAAGTTCCTGGAGGAAAAGTCCATTGTTTCTTATTGAGAAGGACATGGGGGAAGCCACTGCTTGCCCCGGGATTGGTAGTCTGGAATGTTGCTAATATATAGGTTTCTGCCAGGTACTTGTGACCTGGATTGACCACTGCTAACAGTAGGATACTGGGCTAGATGGACCATTGGTCTAACCCAGAATGACTATTCTTATGTTCTTATTCTATAAAGAAAAGTAAGCATCTACTTTTCTTTACAAAATAGGATTGAATTAGTTTCCTGCTTACCCTCTTTACCTAGGTGCTCTGCGATGGAATTACCTTGCACAGTCTGTACATGTAGGACTTTACTTCAACTGAGTGAAAATATTCCCAGGGGTGATGTAGGGAAGGTGTTTACATTTATAAGCATACTTTTGAAAATATGCATATAATTTATGCATATAAATGAAATCTGGAAAATGTGTGTGTAGTGAAAGCAGGTATAAATGTATATGTAATTCTATGAGGTAATTTTCAAAATGGACATTTATGCATACTTTCATTTTAAAAATTCACAGGTACCTGCACTGAGAAAAGTATGGGAGTACTATTTATGCGTGCACTCAGTAATTAAATTACCCTCTTAATTACTGATTTCATTTCCTTAGGTCTTAAATGAAGATGAACTATGATGCAAATAATGTTATCACTGGAAGCAAAGACAGCATTTGCACGCATAAAACAGTGTTATGATCATTGCTCAGTGTTTATTTGCATACAAGAACATGTGTTAAGTAACAGTACATGTAGTTTTGCCTGCTGTGAGAGGTGCATGTGCTCAGTACACAGTTGTCTCCCTGCTGGAAAAAAGCATATGCAGCTCTCCCAAGAGTCAGTGGAGGTCAGGAGAATGAATGCAAATGGCTTTTTTCCCCATCATTTTTGACAAGTTTTTATATGCATTGCATTACGATGCACTCAGGCTGTGAAAGTGAATGTAAAGTAACCAGCCCAATGGGTGTAATTGGTAGAAGGAGATCTGTCCTACTTCCTTCGTAGGCAGCAATATGGTTCCCTTGTTACTCCAGTTGAATGCATGGAGAAAACGGCTAATAAACACTCAGCCAAATTGTTAACATACAGCTTTAGGATGTGAACTGGCTCAGCCTGTCTTTTCTAATTTGGACTGATCTGCAACTCAGAAATTGTTTACAGAAATGTTGAGAAACAGAAGTTGTGTCTGACTGTTGATTTTTGGGAATCTGTGTTTGTGCTGTAAAACATAAATACAGTCCTTCTGGGGCCTGAAACGTATTAGCTATGCTTCTCTTGAACTGTGGTGCGTCACAAGGCTTTCGAGATGCTTATCCAAGTGCTGCCTTGGGTGCAGTTATGGCTATGCTTTTTCTTTCACTGTAGTGCTTAGAATATCCACACCTTGGAGGAGAGGAGGGACAGGGGTGATATGATACAGGCATTTAAATTCTTTAAAGATGGTAAGGAGCAAAATGACATGTTCCAAAAATGGAGAGGCTATAGAACTAGAGGACATGAAAGGAAGTTGAAAGAAGGGAAACTTAAAGGCAACATTTAAAAAAAAAACTTGTTATCATGTACTTTACATAATTACCATCTATCCCCTAATTCTAGAAAGCTGCATGCCCACATTTCCGACTAGCGTGACAATGTGTGTAACCTGGGTCCCACTGCCACCAGCTCAGTTCCAACCTCTCGAACCGGACCACAGGGACATGATTCTCCACACACCACACTCTCTCTCACTCCTCACTTGCCATTCAACATGGTCCTTCCAACTCGAGCTTGGGAGTGGGTTAATAGTCCGGAATAGAGATCTGGGGATTGGGAAGTTAAGTGGGTCTTCTTTATAAAATCTTATCAGTCCAGGGATATGGATGAAAACTAACAAAAAAATTGCAATTACAGCACCTTGGAGGAGTGGCCTAGTGGTTAGGGTGGTGGACATTGGTCCTGAGGAACTGAGTTTGATTCCCACTTCAGGTTCAGGCAGCTCCTTGTGACTCTGGGCAAGTCACTTAACCCTCCATTGCCCCAAGTAAGCCACATTTAGCCTGCCATGAGTGGGAAAGTGTGGGGTACAAATGTAACAAAAAAAGAATAATGACCCTCAAGTGCAAATTAATGCACAGAAAGAAACATAATAATAACTGATGTTGTCACCACATGGGGAAAAAGGTCTTGGAAGTAATTGGAGATAATACATTGAAATCATTGGCTCAGTGTGAAGTGGTAGTAAAAAAACAAAAACAACTAGAGTTTTAGAATTAGAGAAAAGAAAAACAGAGGATATCAAATGTGTTTGTATTGATCCATAGACTGTACGTCAGGTATTGTGTGCAGTTCAGACCACCACATCTCAACCTATGTTATTTTGCTTTCAATTGCTGGTTTGTTGATGGTTAGTAATTCCAGCTCCTCCTCACTCTCTGCACACTGTCTCAGTCCTTTTTCTCCTTGGCAATGCCCTGCATCCACATGCAATGCACTTTGGGGTCTGCGTCATTTCCGCTCCATCAAATCCTTTCTCCAGGAACACCCCGTTCACTATCCCTCAGTGCATCAAGCTTGTACTGGAGAAGGTCCAGGTGCAGCTTCAAAACCGCTATCTGAGCTTGGCATTCCTCCTCATATTCCGAGGTGAGCCCACTGAGCTCCTCCCCCGTTCCCCCAAGCATGGGAATCGCTGCCATGATGACTCAGCACTCTTTTCCTGCCCTTACCCAGATACTCACAGTTTTGGCAGGATTTTCTTGGATCCGTTTGCGAGGTCTTTTACCGGGTGGGAAATTTCAAACTTGCACCGGGTCGGTACCAACAGTCTTACCCCCGGTTTGAAGCCACAATTTGTAAATCCCAGAGCTGCAAATCTCAGTCCTTTTGGTATTTGTAATCCATAAGAAAAAATGACCCATCTGTTCTCCATAATACAGTAATCAAATTTGTAATCCTTCCGCTAAAATCATTATTCTCTTCAGCCTCCCAAATGCCCCACTTTGGGCGTTAGTTTTTGTGTAACCCGGGTCTCACCTGTGCACTATCTCCAGCCCCGGGCAGTTCAGTTTCACATTCAGGGCAACTCTCACCTCACTCATCCATTCCAGTTTGCCTGCAATCGAGCTTGGGAGTGGGTCTATGGTCCGGAATAGCAATCCAGGGGATTGGGAGGCACTTATACCCTAATGCTCAAAGATACTCTGTCATCACAGCTTGAGTAAACTCAGTTTTTTTTCTTCCAACTCTGCAACAGGCAGTACTTCAAACCTTTATCAAGCAGTCCAAATAGCATATAAACTCCAACTTAGATCCAGTCCTTTTGGTGTTTCTTGGGAGAACTCCTATACCCCTTCTCCTCTCAGTTATATTTACAGGGCTACCTCGTGGGCACCAAATATGCACATATATGTACAGTTCTTCCAACTCTGCAACAGGCAGTACTTCAAACCTTTATCAAGCAGTCCAAATAGCATATAAACTCCAACTTAGATCCAGTCCTTTTGGTGTTTCTTGGGAGAACTCCTATACCCCTTCTCCTTTCAGTTATATTTACAGGGCTACCTCGTGGGCGCCAAATATGCACATATATGTACAGTTCACCTGTCCATGCCTATTCTGTAGAGCAGTGCTATTCTCAGTGTCTGTTTCTCCTCCTCTCAGCACAATTCAATCTCTGTGGGCTCAGACCCTCCTCTGGTCTGACCCTCTTCCAGCGATGACCCTCCTATGGATCAGTCCTGGAACTGAGCTCTCCCTAGCTCCAATCCTCTGCTGTCAGGCTGGGTTTCTCCTCTGCCCACCAGTAGCACACACAGTAACCCGGTTGCTGCTTTCAGGAGCCACAACCCTCCTTTACAGCCAAGGGTCACACTCCTCACTCAGGATTCCCCTTTCCCTCCTCCTGGTCTCTTGGCAGGGGACCATCAGGTAAACAAAGACCCCTCTATGGGCATAACTCCAACCTTTATCCCCTCTGCAACTCCTCCCCCCCTTGTCACTCTCTACAAGGGCAACTCTTCTCTCCTGCATTCTATTTCAAAACCACTCCCCATGGGCTGGGCCTCCATCCACACAAGGACATCCCACCACTGCAGCCCTCTAGCAGAAAGCTCCCTCTCTCCAGGGCTCTGGAAAAATCTATCACTTTAATAATACCCATTCCCATGGGTTATTACATGTAGTGCATTTCTTTGGGAGAAGCAGCTATACATACACTGATTCACTGTAACATTGTGATTAAAGAATTAAAACTCTCAAATTGCCCTCCCCTCTCATCTCCTCTCCTGAACACGGGCACACAGGAAGCACACACATACACTAACATACAAACACATATGTACAGAAACACACAAACACATAGCTCCTCCCCTCCCCCACATATGTTCACATGCATTTACATGTAGAAAGGTTGGACAGAATTTCATGAGTCATGCTATGCCTCCTTTCCCTACTTGTATATGATTTATTATCAAAAACATCCTGCCTCTTTCCCCTTTTCTGCTTCTGTTATTAAGGTTATTTTGATGGGTGACCATTGACCTCCTATCAGTGACCCATATAGAATCATCACTGAACTTTCACCTTCTCCTCCTGCTTATGACCTCATGCAGAATAAATTCTGTCTTTCCTCATCTTTCTTCAGGCAAACCCCATGGAGGCTGTGCCTGATATCTTCGCCTCAGACAGCATTGTATAGGTCGGACAGTCTTCAGGGACCACTATGAAGCCCTTCCAGCTGTGGGACTTGGTGCTTTTGCACCATTTTCACTAGCCTAAATATAGTGCTATTAATGCAGTACAATCAAATTCCTTTGTCTTCCTAGAAGGGTATTTGTTCCAGCCATAAATTATCTGCAGCTGTTTCTTGACCTCTATTATTCAGAGTCCATCAAGTGTTCATAAATCAAATCTTTCTCACTGATTCACATGCTCTTTCTGAAATTGTCATTAGGAGTATAAACATGCACTTATATTCCAAAATTCTCTTGTAGAACTGTATGGGAATTTAAAGGACTGTCTTTTATGATTTCATGACCTGCGTATAACAGTTGCTGTTCAGGTTTGTGTGTGTTATAGGAGCTCAGAGGTTTGTGTGTGTATGTATTTCATACAGTTGTTCTGGGGTGGGAGGGTGGGAGTGGTTGGAAGGGTTTGGGGGGATAGGTGAGGGGGAGCATAAGGGTAGATGTGATAGGTGACCATTTTAACATGTTGGCTTCCATAGGCAGGACTGGAGATCAGGGGAGGGAGACTGGACAGTAGGGGAGGGAGCATTCTGAGAGTATTTTATTGCATTCCTAGCTTGGCACTTCAGGCAGCTCCCTATTCCTACATCTGGATTTCAACTTTAGATTTACTACTCGCCTTTTCCAAATCCAAGCTCAAGGTGCTACATTCAAGTGCACAAGTTATTTCCCTGCTTGCAAACTAAGCTGCACATGAGGCAACAGGAGATGAAGCAACATGCACAAGGTCACAAAGGACTAGATTCTATAAATGGTGTGCCAATTTCTGTGTGCAAAATTGTGTACTATCCTGAGATGCATGTGCAACTAAAATAGGCAACAATTTGGATGTGTGCGTGCATTTCATAGGCTTTGTAAAAGGAGCCCTAAATAAGGATTCATATTTTTCTAAAAATTAAAAAGTTGGCAAAATTGAGACCTATGATGAATGTGGTATAGGAGACTCGGTGAAAATTTGATATTTCCGAGTGACATCTCTGAATGACCAACATCAGCCTAAAAAAGTCAATTTAGGGAGGTGTATTATTGGTGGTGTTAGTTTTGAAAACCCTCTTTTTAAAAAGTGTACCTTTGTTTGGGACCTCTATAACATAGGTATAAAATAGGTGCATTTTTTGGAAATTTTTATATGTGCCTTGTTATGAAATTATTCCCACATTTTGCTCGTGCTGGAAGAACACGTTTCTTGAATACTGTTGGAATTTATACTCTTGTACAGTTAGAACGTCTGAACATTTTTGTTTTAAATCTGCTTCTGGTTTTCCCCTCTCAATCTAAAAAGGAGCTGGGATTTATGGATCTGTTTTCACTGTCCAAAAATAAGATGAAACCCAGAATGCTTTTGGTTTTAAAGCTTTTGTAAAAGACTTTGCTGTGGTTTGGGGTTTTTTTGCAGGTAGACTGGACAAATAGTCTCCTGCACTCTTCCGCAGTCTGTGTTTCTGCAGGATATGGTACAGACAAGAGCAGCACTGATGACAACAACAGGAATATAGAGAAACAGACTGAAAATATTTCGTGTTGCAATCACAAGCCATAAAAAAACTGTGAGTACCCCCAGGTTGCAGCTGTCTAAATTTCTATGTTTGTGCTTAACCCTGACCAGAACTCTTTACAATTCAGAGCTGGAAAAACTGAGAGAAATCATCTATTACTTCTGGAGGATGAAGCATTGAAAGAGATATTCCCAGCTCTGCCACTACTAGTCTTCCATCAATCACCTGCCTAACCTAAAAAAAAAAAAAAAAAATTAGTAAAACGTAAGCTCCTAACAGAAGAGAATGGCACATGACATTGATATTATATCACACTGGAAACATATTAAAAGAGCCCACTGTTACCTATGTTTGAGAAGCTGAGATCATATTTCATATTCCCTGGCTTAGGAGTGAGGTTCATTCCTGTCACAGCATGTGCAAAAACTTATCCCATATGGAGAAATTATTTCTTAAAGACATTCAACATAAGAGGATCCTACGATGTTTAGTGCAGAAAATATGAAGAATAATGTTATATTAGTGAAACAACTTCCAAAAAATACTGTGAGTTTACTTACTAAGTGTTTCTGATTCTTTCAAATTTGCTGTGTCAATATGTCCTAAGGAAATAGCAAAGAAATGGCGATTATGTGTAATGGCACACAACTAACTAGCCTCCCTTGAGAAAGCCAGTGGGTGAAACCGGTCCCCATTGGGAGTCGGAAGCCGAGAGTTACAAGCTAAGGGCCCTGTTTACTAAGGTGCAATAGCGTTTTTAGCACATGCTAAAAATTAGCGTGCACTAATGCTAGAGACATGGGTATCTCTAGCAGTAGCACGCAGCACAGCACAACACAGCAAAGCAGAAGAAAAATATCTAAGTACGTGGGAGATTTTTGGCCGGTGATGAGGTGGTTATCCTGCTGAGTATTAAAGTTGTTTCAATGAATGTTCACTGAATACCACAGGTCTTTTGAGGTCTTTTCCTCCCTGCAAATTTTAGTGAAGGAATCAGAAGCACTTAGGGCCCCTTTTACCAAGATGCGGTAAAAAGGGGGCCTGCACTGGCACATAATTTTTATGTGCACCGAGGCCCCCTTTTACCGTAGTGGGTAAAAGGTAGGTCTTTCTTTTTTTAAAGAAATGGCCATGTGGCAAGTGAAGCACTTGCCGCATAGCCATTTTTTTTTGGGGGGGGGGGGGGGAAGTCCTTACCACCACCCATTAAGGGCTCCCACACTAACCTAGCTGTAACTGGGCAGCATGTGGCACTGCCTGATTACCGCCGAGTACACACCGGTGCTACAAAAATAAATATATATTTATAGCGCAGGATATGATGGCACGCTGGGGGTGGGAACTACTGCCGGGCTTCTGCGGTAGCCCGGCGGTACTTCCTTTTTAGCGAGTGGTAAGCCCACATTGGGCTTACCACCATTTTGTAAAAGGGACCCTGAGTATGTAGACCTACAGTATTTTCTGGACGTTGGTTCTTAGTCCTGTGGTGAAAGTTTCCTTTTTCTGAAGTGGCATTAGTGAAACAAGCCAGATGTTAGAAACAAGAATGAGTTCACATAGATATAAGATCAGATGCCACCAAGCAGAGTAAGGTGGCAACTCTGTAGAAAGCACTTTTCAGGACCAGAACACTATCCAGCTCATTTTTGAAAGAGATCGCCAGCCGATTTCCTGAAGCCGGCCAAATCGGTATGATCGAAAGCCAATTTTGGCCTCCGCCAACTGCGTTTCGTCACGGAGCCGGCCAAACTTCAAGGGGGCATTTCGTCAGGGTAGTGAAGGCGGGATGTGGGCGGGACGGGGCATAGTTATGAGATGGCTGGCTTCGCCTGATAATGGAAAAAAAGATGGCCGGCTCTGACGAGCGTTTCGCCGACTTCACTTGGTCCCTTTTTTTTTCACAACCAAGCCTCAAAGAGGTGCCTGAACTGACCAGATGACCACCGGAGGGAATCGGGGATCACCTCCTCTTACTACCCCAGTGGTCATCAACCCCCTCCCACCCAAAAAAAAAACTTTTTTACCAGCCTCTGTCAGCCTGAAATGTCGTACCCATCTCCCTGACAGCAGTATGCAGGTCCCTGGAGCAGTTTTTAGTGGGTGCAGTGCACTTCAGACAGGTGGACCCAGGCCCATCCCCCCCACCACCTGTTACACTTGTGGTGGTAAATGGGAGCCCTCCAACCCCCCCCCCAAAACCCATTGTACCCACATGTAGGTGCCCCCCTTCACCTATAAGGGCTATGGTAATGGTGTAGAGTTGTGGGGAGTGGGTTTGGGGGCTCAGTACCCAAGGTAAGGGAGCTATGCACCTGGGAGCTATTGTTATTTATTTTTTTTTAGAAGTGCCCCCTAGGGTGCCCGGTTGGTGTCCTGGCATGTGAAGGGGGCCAGTGCACTACAAATGCTGGCTCCTCCCATGACCAAATGCCTTGGATTTGGCCAGGTTTGAGATCACTGGCATTAATTTCCATTATGGGCAAAAATCGAAGCCGGCCATCTCAAACCCAGCCATCTCTGACATTTGGCCGGCCCCAACCGTATTATCGAAGAAAAAGGTGGCCAGCCATCTTTTTCAAAAATACGGTTGGCTCCACCCATTTACGGAGCTGGCCCCGGAGATGGCCGCCCCCCGTTCGATTATTTCCCTTCACGGGATCCTTTTAAAAAGTAGCGATAAACCCAATGTGGACTTACCGCACACTAAAACTGAACTACCGCTGGGGCAACATGCACCATTTCCGGTGCTCCACAGAAAGTTTTGGTCTAGTGTGGCGCTAACCTGGTGATAATCAGGCATCGCTGCACACAGCCCGATTGCCGTGCAAGCCCTTACTGCCACCTCAATGGGTGGTGGTAAGTGCTCCTCGCCACATGGCCATGTGGTAAGAGTTATCTTACCAAATGTACATTTGGGATACCGCAGGGCCCTTTTTCCCGCAACTTAGTAAAAGGACCCCTATATTAATAATCAAGATACTCGCAGAGAATCTTAGAATAGTCCAGGAGTGAAACACTTTTGAAGCTAAAATAATAGCATGTTTTGAAACTAACAAGAAAGGACTTAACAGAGACCTAGGCTTTCAAGCTTATTAGTATATTACTTGTACGTCACTCTACCAGTGTATGCAACACTTTACAGAGCCAAAGAAACAATCCCTGGTCCTTGAGCTTACAGTCTAGTCGAGATGACCAGAAAAGACACACAATAGAACCCAAATTGAGGCTGTAAGTTGAAATGGCATTATGAGCCATATAATTCTACTGTCTGTCATCTTCTTATTATTCATCAGCCAGATTTAAGATTTTGTCACCCATAGGCAAGACCAGATAGCAGATCCCAGAGTATGTGTGTGTGTGCATGGGGGGCTGGGAGAAGGGTTTGATATTTTCAAATTTACACAGATATTGAACATTGCTTTATTCTTTTCGACATGTCCTGTACATGTCAGCTGGTCATTTAGGGGCCTTTTACAAAGTGGCAGTAAGCCCAACACGGGCTTACCGCTCACTAAAAGGGAAGTACCATCGGGCTACTGCAGCAGCCCGGCAGTAGTTCCCTCCCCCAGCGCACACCATTTCCATCACTGCAAAAAGATTTCAAGTTTTGTAGCGCCAGTGTGTACCCGGCAGTAATCAGGCAGTGCTGCTTGCTACCCGGTTACCGCTGGGTTAGCACAGGACCCCTTACCACCACCTCAATGGGTGGCAGTAAGTGCTCCCCCCCCCCCCCCCTGAAATGGCCACGTGTCGAGTGACTGTTTCTTTAAGAAAAGAAAAGAAAAACCTGACTTGTACCCGTTACACACACACCCTTTTGGCGCAGCTTCATAAAAGGACCCCTTAGAGGATCTTTTTTTAACTTGGATATGATTGAAACAGGTCTAGATAAAAATGTACTTCATTTTAGATTTGGACGTGTATTCCTGTTCCATCCTTGCTGAAAGATGTCCTAATTTTGAGCACACCCTAGTCCCACTCAAACTCAGTGGAAAATGTCCAAATTCTGCCTTTTCAAAAATTGTAATTTAGATGTTTTTGGCCATTTTGACATGTCTGTTTCGAAAATGACCTCAATTATGTCTATTTCACTTGTTGACCCTATTATAGATCATGTCCAACTTTTTCCATTATTGTCTTCCATAGGCCAACATAAGCATTTGTCCTTTCAATAATTTTTTAAAACTTATCCACCTCAGTCAGCATCCTGATATACAAAGGCAATGCATTCCATTCTTTTAGTCTACCTAGAGGGGAATAATCGAAGATGGCCGGCCAGCTATTTGGCCGGCGCCGCAAGGTGGCGGAGCCAATCATGTTTTCGAAATACGGTTGGAGCCGGCTAAATCGATCGCCGGGTGTAGAGGAGATGGCTGGCTTCGTTTTTCAGCCATAATGGAAACTGGGCCCGGCCATCTCAAACCCGGCGAAATGCAAGG
Organism: Microcaecilia unicolor; assembly: GCF_901765095.1. Taxonomy (NCBI): domain Eukaryota; kingdom Metazoa; phylum Chordata; class Amphibia; order Gymnophiona; family Siphonopidae; genus Microcaecilia; species Microcaecilia unicolor. The sequence goes on along the minus strand of NC_044037.1, from coordinate 82,738,621 downwards.
CATTTGGTCATGGGAGGAGCCAGCATTTGTAGTGCACTGGCCCCCCTCACATGCCAGGACACCAACCGGGCACCCTAGGGGGCACTTCTAAAAATAAATAAATAACAATAGCTCCCAGGTACATAGCTCCCTTACCTTGTGTGATGAGCCCCCCAAATCCCCCCAACACCCACTACCCACAACTTTACAACACTACTATAGCCCCAAGGGGTGAAGGGGGGCACCTACATGTGGGTACAGTGGGTTTTGGGGTTTTTTGGAGGACTCCCATTTACCCCATTTACCACCACAAATGTAACAGGTAGGGGGGGATGGGCCTGGGTCCACCTGCCTGAAGTGTTCAGCACCCACTAAAAACTGCTCCAGGTACTTGCATACTGCTGTCAGGGAGCTGGGTATGACATTTCAGGCTGGCATAGAGGCTGGCAAAAAAGTTTTTGTTTTTTTTTGGGTGGGAGGGGGTTGGATACCACTCGAAATTCTACAGGTAACCAATGTAATCAGACAAAGTGTTACATGGTCATATTGAGAAGTACCTTTAAACAGCCTTGCCACTGCATTCTGTACAATTTGCAATGGTCTCAAGGCCAATGATGAAAGGGCCAAATATAAGGCATTACAGTAGACTAATTCTGATAAAATTAAACTCTTTACTACTACACAGAAATCCTCAGGTGGCAATATAGGCTTAACCCTGTGCAACGGGCATAATCCAAAGAAATAATCCTTTACCACATGCCTTATATGTAATTTCATGAACAATTCGCAGTCAAGAGTAACACCTAAACTCTTGACATGATTCACTACAGCTATCTTCTGTCCATGCACATCAATCTGTGTTGGTATTTCCATTTCATCACATCTACCCACAAACATTGCCTCTTTTATTCAAATGGAAATAAAAAAAGCTAGTTCATCTGCATATGATCAATAATATGCATGCACGACTTTTAGATTTGATCACAAAGGAACTAGGTAGATGTTAAAAAACACTATTAAAAGAGAAAATCCTTGTGATACCCCTATCTCAGCTCTCTATGGACACAAAATACTCTAATCAAGTTAACCTCCTGAGTTCTCCAATCTAAGTATGATCTAAACTATGTTACCGCAACTTGAAACCCAAATATTTTTAATGTTTCTAATAAAATATCATGATCAATCATATCAAAAGTTGCTGACAGATTAAGCATCACCATCACATACTTCAAGCCACAATTCAGTCCCTGTCACATTACATCCAAAGTGGACACTAAGAAAGATTCACTATTATTAACTGAATGGAACCCAAATTGAAAAGGGACCAAAATCCCTTCTTTATCAAGAAGCTCAAACAACTGATTAAAAAAACACTTTCTCAATGATGTGAGCCATTGAGGGCAACACTGAAACAGATTGATAATTTTCCAGCACATACATGTCCATTGTAACATTTTTCAAAAGCATTTCATATTAGCATATTTCAGCCTTTTGGGAAAAATTACAGACTCCAGACACATATTCACGATTGATGTCAAAACTGGACCAATAGCAGATTCTGTTTGTTTTTGAACCAGAGAAGAACATAGATCACCAGAAGAAATAGATTGCCCGAGTCATTATAGAATGTTACATACCTCTTCTATATCCACACGTCTTTTACATTACAAAAACAGAGTGGGAGTTATTTCGACATTGGTTTACTGGTGAATCTATGAGCATCATACCTTTGGGTTTTTTCCAGAGTAGAAGAATTAGTGCTGTAGAGGATTGGAATCTGGACACAGGCAGTATTGCTGAAACACAGCCCATGTCGATTCATGCCTCCAGTTGAAACATATTGCTATTGAATTTTAATAAATGAAAAGGTCCTTCTCCTTGGTTTTCCTTTCTCCTCACTTGTGTGGTTGTTGATTGCTACATAACCATGAGGATTTTTTTCTCCTTTTCTAAGTTGATATTCACATTCCAAAACTACCATGTGACATTGTAGTGCGTCTTGCGGTAGTCCATTTTTTGCTGTGTTAGGCATACATGAGCACTAAATGCAGCTTAGTAAAAGGGCCCCTTAATGGGTCTGTCTTGCTTTGAATGTAAAGCTTTCATGGAATTTGTTATAATTTCACCTGAAGAATTTTTAAATGGAATGATGTGATGATGATACCCTTTGCAATCGAATACATGTAAACAGCTGCCCTATTTCACTTTCTTTGCTATACTATTCTTGGTTATTCAATAACATGACACCTATAGTTAGGTACCCATTGCAAACATAGTTATAGAATTCTAGCACTTATGTGCATAAAATGAGCACTTATGCCCATAAGTGCTAGGCACTATTCTATAACTTATGCTCTCAAATCACTTACCTCCAGATTCTATATATGGCACACAGATTTGTGCACCCAAATTTGGGCAGGCTCCTGAGATGCACAGGCAAATTAATTGGCTAGCAAGTTGTAAACCATCAATAATTGGATGATAACAGCCAATTGTTGAAGTTAATTGGCACCCATGAAAATGTGTGTGTGCATCTGGCTGTATGCTAGTATAAGGCATGGTGCCTAATTCTACTAGCACATAACTCAAAAGGGGGTGTGACTATGGGCATGTCAGGGGCATTTCATAAAGTTGAGCATGAGGTTACAGAATACAGGCTTAGTATAACTAACTTGGGTGCCAGCATTTACAGTATTTATAGAACTTCCCTGTTAGGACTAGATTCTATGTATCACATCTAAAATATTGGCGCCAAAAACAAAATTTAGGCATACTTTACAGAATAAGCCTAAATTTCTGCACAGTTTATAGAATACACCAAGTGCCCATTAAAAGATTTCTCCCTTTGGACATATATAGGGCTTCTGATAAACCATACTTCCACTATACAAAAAGTAGCTGTTAATTGGATACAGACCAAAAAGACCCTGCTTCCCTTAGCAAAAAAAAAAAAAAGTGCTCTGATTGAGCAGCTGAGCCTGGAGGGATTAAAGCATGATCCCTCCATAATCTCCCAGTGGCTGCTGGCCCCCTCCCTCTCCCCTGAAGTGAAACCGGAAAGGAAAACCAGACAGTATGTCAGGTGCAGGTATTATGACCATTCTGAACAAAGCATTGGGAAGGTCACAGTAGTTGCCTAGTAGTTAGTGAAGTGGACTTCAAACCCAATAATGCAGGTTCATATCCCATTACAATGCTATTAATGCTTTTTTTTCTGGGGCTCTCTCCAGGAATAGAAAAATACTTACTGTACTTAAAAGATACCTGCAAGCCTGAAGGCTATTGAAGGTGTGTACATTTAGGTACCATAAATATTTTTCTTTTCCTGGGGGCTCACATTTAACAACAAAAAATATTTAAATATCACTAAATAAATAAGAGTTACTGTTGGATTTGAACCTGTGTCCTTTGGTTTATAGACCACTGCACTACTAGTTAAATCTTCTGTTCTGCAAGAGTGTCAGTATGGCGGTAAGGCACTCTTGCAGATGTCCCTATGACTTGTTTCCCCCCATTTATAAACATTTCAGTTTGTAAAATGGTTGTTCAGGATGGATGTCTCCAGCATAAGGAAGTCCTTCTCACGTATTTTTGAACAGGAAATCTGGTTGTCTTTCCTTTTCGAAAATTGTTGTGAGACAGATGTGTTTTTTGGACGTTATAAGCAGGACATCCCAGTTCTGACTTGGATGTGCTTTCAAAAATGCCCCTCTATAACTGATTGAAATCCATCAAGTTTGTACCTCAAATTTCCTAAAAGTTATCTATGTGTCAAAATCTAACAGAAACTGAAATAAGCACAGTGGAAAAAGAATTGGAGGAGGAAGGAGGTAGGCCACCTCCCTCCTCCAACTCAAGGTATGGGGGTGGGGGGATTGACAGCGGACTACTGGACCACCAGGGACTTCTTGCTAATGCTGGGGTGGGGGGACCCACTGGATCTCCAGACCTCCATGAACCTGTCGCTGAGGGGGGTGGGGTCGTCAGTCACCCACTGGGCCACCAGGGACTTCTTTGTCCACCTTCAAATTTTCAAGTTGTTAATAAACACTTTCTTCTGTGAATAGTGATAAATCCACTCCATTCTCATATGTACCTGTGCCAGTCAATCATCGTCCTTCTCCAGGATTTTCTTCCGTGAACATAGAAGAACACATTGCGTGTTTGGACTTCATATACTCTAGCAGCTTGCAGTATCATGCCCTGTGTCACTTCGAGAGGTCCCCTGAGGAAGGCAGATGTGCCGAAACATGGCTTGTGTTGGGAGTTTTTGTCATGTGCATCCTGTATACTGCATGTGAAGACTTTATTAGAATACTCACCACTATTTTCAAACGAAAAAAGAGACTTTTTATCTTAGACTTTGTCTTCCTGTCTTCCACTCCTTTATTTTTGAACCGCTGTTCACTTTGTGGAAGGTTTTTCCTTTTCTATTGTCTTTGTATGACAATGTAAGACTATCATAGGACTTCTGCCAGAAGGATGGCAAGTGAAGCTAAGAACCTTGGACAGCTCTGCTTGAAGGCTGCTGCTATTTGGGAGCTTTTGGTTCCAAGCTGTCCTTATCAGAAGGAGGAGAAATGCAGCAGCAGACTGTGGCAGCACCTTAAATGATACAGACTAAAGGCAATATGGGCTGAAAATTGCTCTCCACTCAGTGGCTAAAAGTATGTGGATGGGTTTCACCGCACATGTACTTGTAGGTTCAGTGATAAGGGATGGGGCAGGGGGAGGCATAGTACAAAGGAAGGTGTGCTCACATTTCTTCCTACTGGTTGAGTCACTTCATCATTCCTCCATTAGGCCTCTCATGAAAGCAATGATCAGGATTGGTGCACTGGCACTGAGGCTTTTTATGTTCTTAGAAAGCTAAGGAGAACATGTCACTGCTTTAGTGCTGAGAATTTTAGACTACTGGTACAATCCCTCATTTTATCACAAATTGATTACTGCAATGTATTATATGTTGGCTGTACTATGTTAGTATGAAAAATACTACAATCAGTGCAAAATGTAGCTGCAAAAATGATATTCACAAAGCCCAAATTTGAGAGTTACTCCACTATATATTACACTACACTGGATCTTGGTGGAGGCAAGAGGAATTTTCAAACTCTGTACAATGTTTTATCTGGAGCTGTATGGTAACTTACCAGAATATGTAAACCAATGGATAGTATTACTTAAACCCAGGAATAGAAGACAAGTTGGTAACTTCTTGAATCTGTCATTTCCTTCCCCCAAAGGTATCAGAATCAAGTCATTACCCTCTTTCTCATTACCATATTTATTCCACAAAAAGTTGGAACGACTTATCGATTCAGATAAGGACCACAGCCCACTATAGTGCATTCCACAAACTTTCGAAAGCCTAATTATTTGAAAGATATATCTTATGACATATACAATAACTAATGATGACTGGTATTTGGATAGAAACATAGAAACGTGATGGCAGGGCCAAATGGTCCATCCAGTCTGCCCATCCTCAGCATCCACTATCTCCTAACATAGTAACATAGTAGATGACAGCAGAAAAAGACCTGCACGGTCCATGCAGTCTGCCCAACAAGATAACTCATATGTGCTTTTTTTTGTGTATACCTTACCTTGATTTGTATCTGTCTTTTTCAGAGCACAGACCGTAGAAGTCTGCCCAGCACTAGCCCCGCCTCCCAACCACTGGCTCTGCCACCCAATCTCAGCTGAGCTCCTGAGGATCCATTCCTTCTGAACAGGATTCCTTTATGTTTATCCCACGCATTTTTGAATTCCGTTACCGTTTTCTTCTCCACCACCTCCCGCGGGATGGCACCCCAAGCATCCACCACTCTCTCCGTGAAAAAAAATACTTCCTGACATTTTTCTTGAGTCTGCCCCCCTTCATTCTCATTTCATGTCCTCTAGTTCTACCGCCTTCCCATCTCCAGAAAAGGTTCGTTTGCGGATTAATACTTTTCAAATATTTGAACATCCTCTCCCCATGAGATCCCAGGTGTCTATCCCACGCTTTCCTACATTCAGACACAGTCCTTGTCTCCACCACCTCCAAAGGAAAGCTATTCCGTGTGTCCACTACTACATCAAAAGGAAAGTGAAGTTTTGCAGTGTCTAAAAGCTACCATCCTGAATATATACCCACTGTTGAATGCAACTCTCATGCATACAATAAAAAATAAAGATAATTTACATTTTTATAGCTTCCTTTATAAATCTAGAATCACAATGTGCTTTACAGTTTCACACTGTAGTTAAAAAAAACACTGCAGTCATTTCGTAGCCAGGGGACATGGCAATACATTTCAGACCCAGATTGCATCACAGTTTCAGAAGGAGAGACGTGAGAAGGACTGATTGCATTATCCATTTACATCTGAGTAAAGTGGAGCACTGGAAGAAAAGGTGATCTGCCCCAGGACCCACAGCAGAATTTCAATTCAGGTCTCAAGATTATAGTTCTGTGTTCTACCTAATAGATCATTCAGCCTCTAGCAACCTATTAACTAAGCACCCTATTGAAGAAGAAACTCATAATTCTACAAAATATGTGCTAACATTCACTTGCTGATTGTGTGCATAAATTAGGCTACTAGACCGGCGCTGAAGAAGACAAGGCTGGTGTTGCTGGGAGTACAGTCTGCATGGATCATGGATGGAGTCACAAAGGGGTGAATTCTTTAAATCGCAACTAAAAAATTGGCACCAAAAAAACCCGCTTAAGCGCTAGCCATGCCTAAAGTTAGGCACAGGTTATAGAATAGCACTTAAGTTCTGGGAGTCACGCGTAAATTTAGGAACATCCATTTGCAGCAACAAAAATACGGTGCAAACGCCCCACCTAAATTTATGCGCAGAACCCCCATATTCTATAATTGTGTACATAACCCCAAACCACGCCCATGATCCACCCCAAACTGCCCATGACCCTCCCATTTTTGGGCCCCCTTAATTGAATTGTGCGCGCAAATTGGCCATGCACCCAAATTTGCGCATACAATGTTTTGGTGACTTTTATAGAATTAGGGGGAAAGAATTCTCACTGATTATAAAATTTGCTCCTCTACACACATACTTGTGTACTCTGCATGCAGACATTTATGCCTGCTCTAAAGCAGATGTAATATCTACACCTTCAATGCAGGTACTATTACTTCTGGATTTGCAATATTATTTTATAAAGACACATAGATCTCTATATGGGTTATAAAATAGGGTCAAAATAGGTGCCTTTCTGCCAAATTAAGGGGCCCTTTCACTAAGCTGCGTAGGCGCCTAAGAACCCAACACGTGCCAAAATGGAGTTACTGCCCGGTTACCGCGTGGCCCTTACGGTAATTTCAATTTTCGCGTGTGTCTGCTACGCGCGTCTGAAAAATATTTTTTATTTTCTGGCATGCGGCAGCTACGTGCGTCAAGTGGCATTTTACACGAATAGACCATTACCGTCCAGTTACTGCATGAGACCGTACCGCTAGGTCAATGGCATGCGGTAAGGTCTCAGACCCAAAATGGACATGCAGCAAGTTTCATTTTGCCACATGTCCGTTTTTGCCCTCCCCCCCCTACAAAAGGCATTTTTTGTACGTGCGCTAAAAATAATTCTACACACGCCCAAAACCCACGCCTACACTACCACAGGCCATATTTCAGTGCACCTTAGTAAAAGGACTCCTAAGATCTGCACTTAACATTCTGTAACATTGGATTTTAGGATGCACAAATCACATGACACCTAGAAGGGGCACTCACTTTTTTTTTCCTGCAGTAATGCTGGCATTAACACTCCGAACTAACATACTGTTAACACAGAGGCATTTAGACCTCCTATTTAGAGGACAATAACCCCTGTATTCTATATATCGCACCCAAATTTCCATGTCCATCTTTGGGTGTGTATCAGAGATGCATACACAAATAAACTGACTAATGAGCTCAAAAACATCAAATTTGCATACAAATGTCTTATGTCTATTCATTTTGAAGATCCTGAAAATCAGACTGGCTTGGTATGTCCCAAGGAATGGGTTGAACTTGAAAACCACTACTCCAGGGCTATGAGTGTGTGGGGTGGGATCTTAGACATCACACTACAGTGACACCTAGTGGCTAGACTTAGAATGCATGTGTACTGTGTTTCAGAGGGAGCCACATTTTGTAGCTCCTGCCCAGGGACTGCTGCTGTGATAGCTGAGGAAGATATCAGAGAGGAAATGGGTTAAATATTATATAAAACCCCCATACAGTAGCAAACAAATTTGTCTGACACCATATCCCCAGCAAAGGCTGGCTCCAATTGAGCTGGAAGCCCAAAATATGTGAGAGGAAACTGTTATGACTAAATACAAGACTCAACAGTAAATGTTTTGATTACAATTTACATTTGTATTTATGAAATATTGCACAGTCTGCAAAGGATACAGAAATGTTTTAAACATATTCAGGATGCCTTAAACCTCATAAAGTAGAAAGAAAAAATATATGGGTAAGAAGAGAATGGCAGGAAAAATAAAAGGTCATAATATTCTGCCTTGTGCTTGTGTGTATTTTCTCCATTAAAACTGGGTCTTCTCTTTGCCTATTGTAGCAATAACAAGCACGCCCCACATCTGCTATTGTAGAAGAACACAACAGATCACATGGGTAATATCAAATCTGATAAGTTAGCAGTCCACCATGATTATCATGTCGATGTAATTTTTACTTCTGTGAAGATAAAACACAAGCAAGTAGGCAGACAGAGAAGGGGAAGAGGAAAAGAGAAAGCGAGAAAAGGTATAAAGAAAGAAACCTGCTCTTTAAGGGAAATAATACATGTAAAATGATGAACATAAAAACGGTAATTTTCAAAGGCATTTCCATGAGTAAAGAAGTGCTTTATGTGAAGAATGGGCCTGATATGCAAGTAGAGCTCATGCATGTACAGCCTGTTTAAAGAAGAATTGCACTGACTTTGCACACCTGTCATATTTCAAAACTATCCACATATTTTAAACCAGAAAGCTTGTGCTTCCTGAAAGAGTGTACATGTAAGTGCTTGGATTTCCTGGGGTAATTTTGAAAGTAGAAGTACATGTTTACATTTGCTTTGAAAATCGGGCAAAGTTCACATGCAGAAATAGTATGCACGTGGCTTTCAAATTACCAAGAGGGTAAGTTTATAACCACCCACATTGGGGGAAAATTGGCACATACTTTCACTTTGAAAATTACCCTAATAAAAGCACTCACACACACTTACAGAGGCTATGTTTTTTTTTAAATGCATTTGAAAATCCCAAACGATAAGTGTTGTTCCAAATCTCGCACCCAAGAATGCCTCCCTCGTTATAAGGCAAATGGCACCGTGCAGGCACTTTTATCTACACATCAGGAGGGAAATTTCAGAACAGCTTATGTTCATGGGTAAAGCACTATTTTACGACCAGGAAGAGCTTTGAAAATTACCCTTTCTGTTTTTAATTCATCTAGTTGTTTTGGTGACTCACAGTATATTGGTTTATCATCACTTTTATATCAGTGCATTCCCCATGGCAAAAGTGACAGAGTTGTTATTTTAATCTTATTAGATTAACATAAACATGACAAGACCCCCTCATCTCCCCATCCCCCCATCCAAGGAAAGTAATATTCTGCTTGTTAGTTTCCTAAAATAAGCAGTCATTCAGTGCAAAGCCTGCCACAGACAGCAGGCCACAAACCAAATGAAAAGCAGACTTAATATACTGCTTCTACTGCCAAACTGTGAAAATTTCTAGCCCTTATTATCACCAATATAAAAGCTACACAGCTTTGGGACAAATAGTCAACCTATAGCAAATCAGTCTTCTTTGTCTGTCCCCAAAAGAAAGTTCTCTAGATATTCAAACATGAACATATTATAATACCATCAGGAAATCTGAACAGTTCTGATATCAACTGCTTTCAGGAGCCTAGGGCTCTGGGTTGTTGTATACTTATTGGAACCCATTCCATAGATTCTCATTAGTCATGTGCGTTGGGTTGACATGGATTGTCACAGCTGGTATACACTTCACAAAGGAAGTTGATGTTCTAGAAAAAGATGAACTGATCAATCAGATGGAATAATTTGGCTTTATCCAGTATGTATCTCTTTTATTTGACAGATAAACTGACTGCAGAAACATGAACTGAACTGCTTATGTGGACTAGATCTCTTGTAGATTTTTAAGATGGGCAGTAAAATGCTATGCTAAACTATGACATCACCGCAGTGACCAATTTCATTCCCGATACACGTATAGACTGCCCTGTTCAGTGATCTGTCATTTCAGTATGGCCTGGCTCTAGACCTTTCACAATATATCTGATTGGCTGATGAACACATAATGTGTGAATAATGCTGACAAACATAACTATTCATTTCATAGTTTCCACAAGACTGCACAATTGTGCTTAGATTAGGGTTACTGTGCCTTTTGGCTGATTTAAAGTGCTTTTTTATTTACATAACTTTAAATCAATATGTCATAATCCCTCCTAAATGCACAATTCTGCTATCAGTTTTTAATTACATGTGGTGAACGTGCTTACTCAGATGAAAATATTCTTTAACAAGGGATCAAACTACTGCTTCCAGCAGCATCAATGGAAAGTATTGTCATGCTCCTCTTAAGCACATCTTCATGCTGAAGGAAGAAGCTAACTCACCCTATACTTCAAACTACCTGCAGCCTGGAAAAAACCTGCAGATAATTTCAACCATGGGTTTGGCTGTGATGATGAAGGCAAAACCTCGTACTGAGTTTTGCTTTCAATATTGCTAAAGGAAAAAATCAGCCACAGAGTTCTGCATCTGCCTCATCCGATGGATAATTATTTTCATTGGAAACAACATGTATTGCTTTTGAAAAGCCTAAGCTGCATGTTGTTCCGATTTCTGTCCTTTCCCTAACTTGAGGATCAGCTCTTTAGTTCATGGTTAATAATATCCATGAATATATTGGGCAATAATCAAAACCCCAATTTTCATGGATAAAATGCCACTCTACCCAAAGAATGGACTTTTGAAATTGTAAATAACAGCTCTAACACCTTGTCTTAGTAAAGGTACTTAGAACTTGCTGAATACAAGTTTTTCATGTTTTCATCATTTCATAACAGCATTGTTTCTGTGTGTGATCATACCAGAGAGAAAACAAGGGATCACATTTTCCTTGGAATATGCCCCCTCTTTCTATCTGACCTTTAGACTTGCATGTCTCCTGCAGGGTGCTCTAACAGCCTCTCAATTCAGTGGTCCATGTGTTAAGCTGCTTATTGAGGCTCTCAGATTCCATTAAATATCTGCATGATTCCTCATTCTCTGTCTTTCCTCTTACTGTATATACCAACAGCCTGTTTACTAGCTTTGTAACCAAGTTACTTGAAGTAATTCCCAGAGTTACTAAACAACTGTTTTTCTTCATCAAATATTTTTACGTGACCTTTCAACCCCAACCCCTCCCCCAATCAACAAATGCCCTTCTTCTTTTTATAATGTGCTTATATCCGGTTTAGATTCGAGAGTACTCCAGAGCATGTAAAATCTGCACATAAGTGGATATCAAAGTACAAAATTCAAGTTCAGCAGTGTTATGGGTTTTCCAAAAGAGGAAACTGGAGATGGGTAGGGGGAGATGAATGGAGGAAAAGTCAACATTATTTCCTGCATAACTGGTAGCTTTATCCACACTAAGTCAGAACAAAATGTTGCTTCCTTATTCATCCAAGGGTTGGGTACGCACTAGCATTAGCTAGCTGGAAGCCAAACAGAGGATTGATAGGCAATAGCTGGTACAGGAGAAAGTCAGAGAGGATTCATCAGAACAGAATACAAGAGAGGAGAAATAAACAGGGTGCAAGGGTCAATGTCTATTCAAAGAAAAGAGCAACCACAGAAGGGGAAGAGGAGGAGAATTTTCTTGATTGATTGGATGGTGATGTTTGGGTGTGTCACTCACGATAGAAAACATATTCAGTGTAAGAGGTCCAGATCTTGTCATCTGTTTGGTCATGAGCGAAAGCACATGTACCAGTAGAATTGCAAGCCACCATGTGAAAACCAGCATCAGCCAGTTTGTCAAAAGCTTGCTCCAGGAAGGTGAATTTCAGATAATACCGGGATGTATATCTCTCAGGAGGTCGATCAGGGTCCCTGCTCTCATTTAATGTGTCCCCAAATACTTCTTTGGCTAAAGAGGTTTTGCCACACACCATTATTCGTGCAACCCTGCGGAACTTGGCATCTGTTTGACTGTCCCTTCCAAGGGTGTAGGAGCCTCTGTATCCAATGGTAATAAACCCCGATCTTCGCATGTCTGGTCCAGCCCCACCAGACACAATATTTGAGCCACCAGATGCACCTGCAGTAACGTTTGCAAGCGCTGCGCTGACTGAGGCCAGGTTGCGTGCGGTGTCCACATTAGGAGAGAGCTCCTCTGGGTCGCTTTGGCATGGATCATCCCCTATGGAGTTCTGCTTGCTGATTTTTGGAGCCAGCATCTTTACTAGCTCAGGCAGCTTGAAGAATTCTGCCTCACGCTGCAGACGGCTCCTCTCTGGGAAGTGATCAGGGAGCACTAGTTGCTGGTCTCTCATGTAATCCAAAATATAGCGGAACAAGAAGCCATCGCGGTCCACAAAGAATCTGCCTTTACTGTCTCTGGCCAATGAGCGGGCATTTTTTTGATTGAACATTTCCCAGAGCAAAGATCCAGGGATGCTGACTAGAGTGGGGTAGCGGGTGATATAGACCTGTCCTCCCACGTTGAGCTCAATGATCTCTGAGAAGGAAGGTAAATCTTCTCCAGGTTTGGGACAGCTGGCATTGTCTGGCAGGGCCATGCTTGATTTTTCTGCTCTGAACTGCAAATGCAAAACAAAATTGCACAGTTTTAGACGAACCATAAGTATGAGAAAGTAGCAATAAAAGTAAGGAAGTCTGTAAAGCAACATTTTCCTTTTATGAATGTCCTCAAAATGTGACTAAGGACAAAAATATTCATCATGGACATCTAGGAGAAATTTTAATAGAAAAAGAAGATTTTGACAGATACAGTAAGGAACATTTGGTGTACTCAGTCTGCAGATCTTGCTGACTCCTCACAGATTTTACTCAATTTGTAGTCTTTTTTTCTTCCCAAAGGTCCCTTGAAAGTGTTCCATGCATTTTTGAGTTCTGTCATGGTTTGGACTCTTATCACCTCAACTGGAAGCCTGTTCCAAGGTTCTGACATCATATCAGTGAAAAAGTATTGTTTTACATTTCTTTTGAGTCTCCTTCCCTTCAGCTTCTTATGATCACCTTTTGCTTTGAGCTTTGCATTCTACAGAAAATGTTACCTTCTAGTACTTTATTGAAACTTGCTATATATTTCAACATTTGTATCATATTATTCCTTTTTTTCCTACAGAAGATATATCTAACTCCATTTTTTCAATGTATAGTTTTCAGAGCACACCATTGACCATGTTGGTGACTTTCCATTGCATTGCCTTCATCTAATCAATCTCTTTTCTACATTTGGAAAGCAATACTGGCCACATGAGTGGAGGACTAGATCAGTGGTTAGAGCACAGGCTAATAACCAGAGAAGCCCAGTTCAAATTCTTATACTGGTGCTCCTTCTGATATTGGGGAAGTCATTTAACCCTCTATCACCTCTGGTACAAACTTAGATTATAAGCCATCCATGGACAGGGAATATCTAGTGTACCTGAATGTCACCTAGAATTAGGGTTACCATATGGCTCCAGAAAAAGGAGAGCACATTGATCCAGTTTGGGTTTTGCTTCCATTGAAAGCAATGGAAGTAAAACCCAGACTAGCTCAATCTGTCCTCCTTTTTCTGGAGCCATATGGTAACCCTACCTAGAATTATTACTGAAAAAATGTATGAGCTAAATCCAAATAAATAAGTGGATACGGCTGATGTATATGTAAATAGCAGCAACTTAGAAAGTGAAGTACATGTATACTTTAGACTGTAAAATTGACACTTACATGCCTACCTAGTGGCAGCAAGAACATGTGTATACTTGCACCTGTCCCAGGTTTGCAAAGTATACATGTAAACCCTAAATTCAATCCACCTCCACTCTTGAGAATGGCCATTTAAAAGTATGCACAGGATTGCTGCCCATGAATACTTTTTTTTAATGTGTACTGGTGCATTATTTTACAAATGGCTCTTCCATGAGTAAAACTGCTTTTTTTCTAGAATAAGCAGCATGAAATCTGTTTTACTCTTTTGGTGTGCTTTTGACCAGGATTGGCCACTGTTGGAAATAGAATGCTGAGCTTGAAGATCTTTGAGAATCCCAGTATGGTAAAGCTTATGTTCTTATATGTTCTTATGTTTTAACTCAGTTTTAAATGCAAAAAGAAGCAGGGATGGACAATGATCCTTCATAAATTAATCTAGATGCCAAAATTATGGTCAATAAGCAAAATTTATTTAAGTCTTGAAGGACCTGACATGGGTCCGTATTTCAATGGATTGACTGCCTGCCTCAGGGGTCATAAGAGCTATATGTGTGAAAAAATTGGCAAACAAAATATAAAATTGAAAGCTAAAAGATAAAAAAGTAATATAGCATATACAAGCTTTTTCAAATGTATATAAAGTGCATAAAAGGATGAAAAAAATACATGGTGTGACATAAACATACATATACTCCCTGATATCCTGCACTATTAAACCCAGCCTGGAATGGCTCCTGGCTAGTGAAATAGTAGTTAACCGGCTATCCATGAATATTCAGCGGGAGATAGCCAGTTGTCTCCTGCTGAATTTCTCAGTCAGCTCTTACCCCCAGATTCTATATAATGCACCTAGAGATCCATGCCAAACTCCAGGCACACTCTATAAAAACAGCTCATCGCTGGCTAAGTTTGGCATCCAAATTGGGCCACCAAAATAGCAGGCCTATCTTTGGCTGGTTTAAACATAACCGGTCAGCGCTGAATATTGGCTTAGCCAGTTACGTTTAAACTGGCCAAAATTAAACTGGATATTCAATGCCAGTCACCTGA
The DNA here is from genome assembly GCF_901765095.1 of Microcaecilia unicolor. NCBI lineage: Eukaryota > Metazoa > Chordata > Amphibia > Gymnophiona > Siphonopidae > Microcaecilia > Microcaecilia unicolor. The sequence goes on along the minus strand of NC_044037.1, from coordinate 82,723,608 downwards.
AATGGCCTGGCATTGAATATCTGGTCTCATCGCCGACCGCAGGAGTTACACAGGCTGCCTCCCACAGTCTGAATATCAGTCTCACAGTGTATATAAAAAGCTAATGGAAAATACCTATATGACCATAAGTATCAAAACACCAAGGGTACATCACAGCAGAAACATAAAAAGATAAGTAAAATATTATCTATACAGTGCATGATAAAAAGAATCTTTGTAAACTTGGGCAGAGAGCCAAAACTAAAACTTACATCATGTAATTATTCACAAATGATAAGCCTATATAAAGGGTCCTAAGAGAACACATCCATAAATTGCATGTGTGGTGTAAATATTACATGTGAAGTTACAATTTAAAAAATAGAGAGAATTAAAATGTGTTGTCATATATACTCATCTGTAGTCATATGTAAATCAATCATAAACAAAAGCAGGAAAGTCATTGTTAATAGTATTTAAAACAAGTTTTATGAGGACATAATATTGGGAAAAAACAAACACATCTAATACAGTAAAAAGAGCAATATAATTACAACACACACTAACCAAACCGTGAACCATGTGTGAAGGATATCCATATGTATGAAGGACTAAAACACACCTGTCAGATATAGTGGTGAAAATCTGCCAAAACGTAACTCAGTTTTACACATAGATGGCCTTCCTCAAATTGCCTCCATAGTCTCCAGAATTACAAATGGTATTCAAAAGTCAGTTCTGCCAGAGACCTGTACACAGTAATACTATTTTTTTTCTACTAGCATGAATATATCTTTTTCAACTTTGTTGTCCTGACTGGCTACTCCCAGTTCCCTTTCCTCATTGGTGGGGCCAGGGCTCAAAGTGAACTTTTGGGGGTGGGCAAGGGTCAAATGTCTCATTCTCAAACATGCAGAATTTTAAAAGGGGTAGCCCATATTAGTCTGCTGTAACAAAACTGACAGAAGTAGGAGGCTTTTTACAGACTAACCGATCTATTGAGGAATGAGCCTTTGAGGACCAGAATGCACTTTATCAGATGCATGCAGTGAAGTTCAGGACGAGTACATAGATAGGAAAATGCATGGTGAAGGGAGAAGGATTTAAAAATAAATCATTGAAAAAAGCATGGCAGGGCATAGGAGAGATAATGGTTGCATAGTTTAGTTAACTGACAGTGGCAGTGGTGAGAGAGAACAAAGACAGGAGGATCTCAGAAAAGTTCGTCCACTGTCTCTGTCATATAAATCTATTGTCTCTGTTTAATTTGTAGATCTCAATAAGCCCAGAAAGGCAATAATCAAATTCAGGGCCCCCACCTAAGCCTGAAAACTTTAGTAGGATTCAGAACAAGACAATCCTGTCCTCACCTTTCACAGTGCTGCCACTCAGCCCCCTCCCCATCATCTTCATTCAATAAAAGTAGGGTTACCATATTTTGTCCCCCAAAAAGGACACATGCCCCGCCCCACCACACACCCCGCCATGCCCCATTTCACACCCCATCCCGCCCCCTTTCATGCCCTCACTCCGCCCCTGTCACATTTTCCCCTCCCCCCTGTCACACACCCCATCACTCCCCCCTCCCTGTCACTCCCCTCCCCTTACCTTACTACTGCCCTGGTGGTCTAGTGACCTCTTTCCTGCCCGGTGCGCTGCTCTGCATGCATCCTTCCTGTTTCTGATCTCGGTGCCGATTCAAAATGGCCACCGAGAGTTGAAGTCTCGACTTCAACTCTCGGTGGCCATTTTGAATCGGCGCCGAGATCAGGAACAGGAAGGATGCATGCAGGGCAGCACTCCGAGCAGGAAAGAGGGGGCTCTTTCCTGCCCCAAAGATGGAAGAGATCACTAGACCACCAGGGCAGTAGTAAATAAGGGGAGGGGAGGCTAGCAATCTGCCCGTTTGTCTGGATTTCTGGACAAACGGGCAGATTGGCAAAACCCATCCGGTTGCCCGGACATGTCCTCAAAAAGAGGACATGTCCGGGTAAATCCGGACATATGGTAACCCTAAATAAAAGCAGCCTCCCCCTCTCCTAGCTAAAGCTAAATCTGCTGCTGCCAAGGCCACTGTGATTTGACCCTGGCAACAGGATATATGCTGTTACATATATGCTCAACATTACAGAATAACAAATTGGTGAGGAAAGAGCAAAAACAAAAAGCAATTAGCTAAAGAAAGAGAAGGAAGAGGGAAAAGAAAATCAAGTGAAAGGGAGACAACATTTCATTTTCCTTTTATAATTCAATTAAGTGCCTCCAAGTTTCAGATATATCAGGGTAAATTGATTGGCTTCCAATTTTAAAATCATTTTTCATCTCATCTCTTGCTCCTGGTAAGTCTAGTCTGTTGCTGATGTTCATATTATTTTCAAACAGACACATTTTCCCTTTGTGTTCTACTTTGCTAGTTACGATATTGAACAGGGCTCCTCCTAAAAGTGAGTCCCGCTGCACTCTGCTGATTGCTTGCTCGTCATCAAAATGGACCTTACTGCTCAACCAACCCATTTGTAATGTTTCTTCCAACTTCACTTATTGAAATCCAGAGAATCCACATATCTTAGAAGCTCCTCAGACTTTACTTTGTCAATATCTTCCCAGTGTGAAACAAGTTCATATTACTGTGTACCGTTTTCCACAAAACTGCCCTTTGGCTACTGTTTATAATTTTGGACTTTAAATTTGGAAAGGCTTGTCATGTGCAAAAGTAGTTTTCACACTTGGAAAGACCTATTACTAAAGAAATGCACCAGATACGATTCTGTAACCTACTGGCAACAGAATTATTGAACTATCCTATCCTGCAATACTATTTGTATTACTTTGCCATTGCTGATGTCAACTTAAAACTCTGTAGTTTTGTCCTCCACTACTGATCTATCTTTGTGAAACAGTATAGCATCTGCTCTTCTCCAATCTTTTAGAATCTGTTTTTGTTTCACGTGAGGGGTACAGCCAGTGCCATCTTTTAACATCTTCAATATTCTGGGGTGAACACCATCTGATCTCATTACTGTCAGGGCTGCCGTTTCAAAACCAAGCATGCGTGCCTCAGAGGAAAAGTAGCCGATCAGCAGTGGGCAGAAGAGCAGCACTGGAGGAATCTCCAGTTCTCTGTGTCTACTGTTAGCTGCGTCAGAACCTCCAATGCCACCTCTGAAACAAATAACTTCACAGTCCAACTTTGGTCCATCACCCTCTTCTTCTAGAGCAGTGGTTCTCAACCCAGTCCTCGAGACATACCCAGCCAGTCAGGTTTCCAGGCTCTCCAAAATGAATATGCATGAGACAGATCTGTATGAACTGCTTCCATTATAGACAAATCCATCTCATGTCTATTCATTATGGAGATCCTGAAAACCCGACTAGCTAGGTCCTGAGGACTGGGTAAAAAAAAACTCTGTTCTAGAATCAATACTATGCAAAAGTATCATATCTGCTTTTCTCACCAAACCTTTACCCCACCACTACTCCCTTTGCTATTACCTTTTCCCATTTACTCTTCATTTTTTTCACTTAAATGTCAGGAAAATGTTTAGGATATGCCTTTATTTGAAATGAAATACAAAATGTCAACCTTTGTTCCTATTTAAGAACATAAGAATAGCCATACTGGGTCAGTCCAATGGTCCATCTAGCCCAGTATCCTGTTTCCAACAGTGGCCAATCCAGGTCACAAGTACCTGGCAGAAACCCAAATAGAAGAAGTATTCCATGCTACCAATCCCAGGGCAAGCAGTGGCTTCCCCATGTCTGGTTTTGAAAATGTTTTATTGCCTGCCATTGGAGTGGAGGAGCAGGGCTTTTCTTGAGGGGGTACTTGGGGGTACTGAGTGCCAGCACCTTTTCCATTGTCTGCTAAAACTGACCCATGGTCCCCAAGTTTTAATGAAAGATCTCAGGCTCTACACATACATTCTGCCTTGTCATAGATTCTGTGACTGGTTGCAGGGTGCCCGGCTATTGTGGGGTGGGTCCCTAAGTGATCACCCCACCCCTGAAGGGTGGCCTGGCATTTGAGTACCGGCACCTTTTTCACTAGAGAAAATGTACTGTGGAGGAGTAGCTTAATGGTTAGGACAGTATCCTAACAACCAGGAGAACTGGGCTCAAGTCCCACTACAGCTCCTTATGGCTCTGGGCAAGCCATTTAACCATCTATTGCCTTAGGTACAAAATAAGTACTTAAATATAATATGTAAACTGCTTTGACTATAACAACAGAAAGGTAGTATATCAAATCCCATCCCCTCCCCCCTTTTTTTGTTGACCAGGCTGGGGAACTTTGCCAATTTAAGCTTTTCCTGCCACCCTTTTGCTTTTCCTGGAAAAATTTCCTGCCTCCCTCCCTCCTGTGTCTGTGTTTTAATGTTTATGTTTTTACATGTTATCTTACTTCTTTCCAAAGGACAATAAGACAATGGGGTGCTGCTTGCCATAAAAGAAATAAGCAAAAGGGTCAGTAAATGTGATGAATTGGGTAGAATTTCCCATTTTCTCCTGCTTTATCAACAATGTTCTCATTAAATTTTGTGGCAAAAATATCTTTAATAGGCATGTTTTGAAAATTTTGCAAGAAATGCGAGCTTCCATCAACAAGAAGCACTGTATGCACCACAGAAGTGGATGACATCATCCAATGTTGCTGGGACAGAAGTTCTGAGCATGTGCAACCCTGCTGTCTATGGAAAAACCTCTTACAGGTAAGCAACATTGCTTTTATAGTTTACACTAACTATTTTCACAAAGTTCTATATGGAAAATACAAATATTTTGAATGTTTTTATGTAGGACAGTTTAGAAAGTTTTTCTGAGGTAACCAAGAGGGTAGAATTTATAGAAATACTTTCATATATCCAGCGGGCAAAATCTGTCCGTATATTATTATTAATGAAAAAGCACTGCACAAGGAAAAGAAATATTTTCCATATTAACTAGATAGTGAAAATCATGTTTCTGCAGTTAGTTAACTGTACATATGTTTGAAATGCTGTCTGAGTGGCGAACAGTTGCATAACATACCATTTAAATGCAATTTCTCCATAAGAACAGACTGTCTTGATCATAAATATTCATATGAATTTGAAGATTCAGAAAACATGTTAAATGTCACATTAGCAGTGTTTAATTTCAAATTATCTCTTCCATTCATGTACTGTCTTGCATGCATTTTATCATAATAATATTCTCAGTCAATTCTTCCTTAGAAGAGAAAAAGAGTTTGCACCCATGAAGGTAATCGGGATAGAATTGCTGTTCAGTCAATTCTACCTCTAACTGATGTGGTCTCTAATGGGTCCTTTTACTACGCGGTGATAAAAAGGAGCCTTAGCACATTCTTATACGGGTCTTTCCCATGTATTAAGGCCATTTTCTTACCGCAGCATTAAAATGGCCAATTTTCTATTTTTTTTTTTGCATTCATAGTCTTGCTGTTATTAGCATGTGGGCAGTTTTAAAAATTAAACTCACAAGCACTTACCATCATCGATTTTGTAGGTGGTAAGGGCTCATGCACTATTCCTGCACTCACCAGTTAGCCGATGCTGATGTAGAAGCACCAACTGGTGAGCGCAGGAATACCCGCTCTCCACCCCCTGTCATTGGCAGTTAACATAAGACGCCTGAGCACACATCCTGTGGTATGTCATTTCAAGCTACATTAGGCATATAAATGAAAAGGTGGAAATATGAGCCAGGCTATCCAATAACTGGAAACAAAATGAAGTTTAAAATAAACAGCGTTTAATAATTTTCAAACTAATAATTTGTGATTTGAGACTTCTTGATTATATCAATTGATGATCTCATTTTACTGTTGACATCAGTTACAAGACTCCTGATGTAGGCCATCTGGCCGAAACACAACGTTGTGTCGAGTCACTTTTAATGTGGAATTGTTTTATTAATATTAGTTTGAAAATTATTAAACGCTGTTTATTTTAAACTTCATTTTGTTTCCAGTTATTGGATAGCCTGGCTCATATTCCCACCTTTTCATTTATATTTTACGCTTTCTTGGGATCTATTGAGTTCTCCACGTACGTGGATTCTCTTTAAGCTACATTAGGCATGCATTAGTGTCTAACACAGATACAGTGGAATTAGAAAAGGTACAGAGAAGGGTGGCAAAAATGATAAAGGGGATGGGATGACTTCCCTATGAGGAAAGGCTGAAGCATCTAGGGCTCCTCAGTTTGGAGAAAAGACGGCTGAGGGGAGATATGATAGAGGTCTATAAAACAATGCGTGGAGTGGAAAGGGTAAATTGTTTGTTTACTATTTACAAAAACACTAGGACTAGGGGGCATGCAATGAAGCTACAAAGTAGTAAATTTAATACGAACCGTAGAAAATGTTTCTTCATTCAACGTGTAATTAAACTCTGGAATTCGTTGCCACAGAATGTGGTAAAGGCCATTATTAAATTGGCTTGGGGAAAATCCACTGCTATTTCTGGGACAAGAAGCATAAAATGTATTGAACTTTTTTGGGATCTTGCCAGGTATTTGCTACCTGGATTGGCCACTGTTGGAAACAGGATGCTGGGCTTGATGGACCTTTGGTCTCTTCCAGTGTGGCAATACTTATGTACTGATGAGCCCTAAGACTGCTGATTTTGAATCTGTAGAAGAAAACTATTGATTTAATTCTCTTTGCTCAATTACTACTAAAAAAACCCCCCCACAACATTTTCATAATAGAAAAATGCTAAAAAGTAAGAGCTTCTGGTCTGGCTTGGCAGCCCAGTGGTAGTATTAAGCACTGCCATGGAGAAGGTCAGAATTGAATTCTAGGGTCACCACTCTGTTCCATGTGCCAGTCAGACTATGAAGACTATGAGGGTAGAATATGCAACCCCTGAGGGAGAGGAGCCCTAGCCAACAATGTCCCCTAGTGGCCAAACTTATGGTTCACATTACTGCATTCTAGAAAGAGGAGCTTTCTGAGTCCACTAGCTGAGGACTGTCACAACAGGGATATGTGAGCTGAGAGCAGGATACAAAAAGGACACATAACCCCTGTAGTTGGAAATGAAAGTTCAGATTGAAGCTGGAAGCTTACAAGGAGCAGATAGAAACTACAGGACATAAAAGAAAAAGGGAAAGTTCTGTTACAGGTATCAAATTCTGGGGCAGAAAGCAAAGTACGTGGTAAATTCTGAGTCCCTAGCATTAATTTAACACCAAGAGGGCTTTGACCTATTAAAGGTGCATTATAAGGAATGTCTTGGTGGAGTCGACATGCTCTTCAATCCTAATTCTTTCCAGTGCTTTTTAATAGATTAACGTTGCTATAATGAACAATCAACCTCTATAACAAGCACAAAGAACATAATGTATGACTGCACCACAAATGTTAGGATGTAAGTGAGGCAGATGCATGGGCGGTTTATTCACTGCAGTATTAATCCAACATGTTATGCTCATGCTTGGGATACAGTTTACAGAGAAATGATCACCTTGATTCAGTACAATGACTGTACTTTGCTTTTGATTGTTATAAACGGATACCCCTGCAGAGCTAGCCATTTTGTATAGAGTCAAGGGAGATGAGAGAATTTGAGAGAAATGACAGTGAACTGGATGACAGATGCCAGTTTTATTACTTTTGGATTTAGCTTGTAGTTCACTTGATCCTTCTACATTTGTTTCTCTGATATGAACAATCAGATTTTTAAATGCTTTTTACATACGAACATAAGAATAGTCATACTGAGTCAGACCAACGGTCCATCTAACCCAGTATCCTGCTTCCAACCCAGAGGGGTAGCTGGAGGGGGGGCGCCAGGGGAGCGGCTGCTTCCTCAAATGGACTTCTGCCAACGCCTATTTTTTTATGCGATCTGTTGCATTTAAGCATGTGCCGGTACCGTCGGCAGTCCGCTCTCCACCACCCTGCGCCTTCAACCGGCTACGCTTCTGTTCTAACCGTCACCAAACCAGGTCCTATAGGTACTAAATTTTAGAAAATCTTTTGTATATCAGATTACGCAGTCTAATTCATTAATGGGAAAAATGCTAAAATTGATCAGGCCCAAACTTTTGAACCTCTCGATTCTTAACAAGATAGGCTGAAAAGGGTAGATTCACTATAGGAGCCCTTTTACTAAGCAGCAGTAAGCCCACTGCGGGCTTACCATGCAGCAATCCGGAACTACCACCGGCCCAGCGCACGGCTTTTCCAAAGCTAGGGAAAATAGGCCCCTATTTTTTACCACAGCAGTTACCCGGTGGGGCACCCAGACATAATAGCCCTGACAAAAAAGCCTTGTAACAAAATAGCCCTTGACAAAATGCCCCTCACACACACAAAATAACCCTTGACAAAATAGCCCCTACACAAAACAGCCCCCCTAAGTAAAAATAACACATCACAAAAACTATAATAAACTACAACTGAAATCTTCACTGATACAAGACTCCTACCAGCATTCAATTGCATAAAGCATATAGAAATAAACAAAATTCTATAGCTACAAACTGGTAGTCATGATCTGTTCTGCTATTTAAAGAAAATATTCTTCCATCAACATGCTAATTAAAAAGAAAAAAACAATATTGTCATCATTTTCATAGTCTTACCAACCTTATCCTTGTTTGGTAAGGTAAGATTATTTGGAAAAAATGCAGTTCCATATTCTGGGCAGCCTCATCCGGCCCTTTTGTCGGGGGGTTAACTTGTCAAGGGTTATATTGTGGGCAGGCCGTTTTGACAGTGGCTGTTATGTCAGGGACTATTATGTCGGGAGCTTTTTTTGCTTGGAGCTTTCTTGTCGGGCCCATTTTGTCGGGGCTATTTTAACCAGCGCTGGGAGCTGCCCAATTACCACTGTGTTAGCACAGGAGCCCTTACCGCCACCTCAATAGGTGACGGTAGGAGCGCCCTCCCCCTGCATGGCCACGCGGTAAGTGCAATCTTTCTTTCAGCCTTTTTACCCGCAGCGGTTTAAAGTACATAAGTACATAAGCATCGCCGTACTGGGACAGACCAAGGGTCCATCGAATCCAGCACCCTGTCACCGACAGTGGCCAAAAGAACAAGCAATTTGTCCCGCCCATCCTAGAAATACTGTATTATTCCCTCGTCTATTCAATAACATTCTATGGCTTTTTCCTCCAGGAAGCCGTCCAACCCTTTTTTGAAGTCCGCTAAGTTAACCGCCTTAACTACCTTTTCCGGCAGCGAATTCCAGAGTTTAACTACGCGTTGAGTGAAGAAAATTTTCCTCCGATTTGTTTTAAATTTACCACACTGCAGTTTCATCGCATGCCCCCTTGTCCTACTATTTTTGGAAAGCGTAAACAGACGCTCCATATCGACCCGTTCCATTCCACTCATTATCTTATAGACCTCTATCATATCTCCCCTCAGCCGCCTTTTCTCCAAGCTGAAGAGCCCCAGTCTCTTCAGCCTATTCTGATAGGGAAGTCATCCCATCCCCCGTATCATCTTTGTCACCCTTCTCTGCACCTTTTCCAATTCCACTATGTCTTTTCTGAGGTGCGGTGACCAGAATTAAACAAAATACTCGAGGTGTGGTCGCACCATGGAGCGATACAAAGGGCCTCAGCATGCAGCAAAAATGGTTGCTGTCACTAGCACAGGGGCTCCTTTTACCACAGCTTAGTAAAAATGTCCCTAAGGCTTTTTGGCTGTCCTGTAAATCAAACTCTGGGGTCCTTTTACCAAACTGCGGTAAGCACTGACATGCACCTAATGCAGCCTGTAAGGGCTTACCATGGGTTGCATTGAGGTATCCTACAGTTATTTTGTACTCTGCGCGTGCAGACCACATGCTAAAAAATTATTTTTTTCATGAAGGGGGTGTGTCTGAGGTGGAGGGTGGGCGTTTCTATGTAAATCTGTTAGTGCTGACCAGGGGCGTAGCCAGACTTCAGCGGGAGGGCGGTCCAGAGCCCGAGGTGAGGGGTATGTTTTAGCCCCCCCCCCCCCCCCCCCCCGGCGCCACCGACCCCCCGTGCCATTTTTAACACCCCCACTGCCATTTTTACTCCCCCCAGCGTCAACCCTTTCGACCCCCTCTTCCCGCCACCAACCTTCCCCTGAAGTCAGGTACCTTTGCTGGCGGAGGTCCCCAACCCCACCAGCCGAAGTCCTCTTCTCTGGCGCGGCCGCGTTGCTGATCTGCAAGGGCAGGCTTCTGTTTCTGTGAATCTGACGTCCTGCACATACATGCAGGATGTCAGACTCACAGAAACAGAAGCCTGCCCTTGCAGATCAGCAACACGGCTGCGGGGGGTCATTCTTTGCATGAGGAATATCCAAAGTGTTTTATTTGTAAACTGGAGCTTAAAGTCTGAATTTTAACACTGAAAAAAATGTAGTTGCCATTGAATAAAATGGTAAAGGAGTTCTGCAGAGTATGATTTTTTTTTGGCTGTGGGTGAAAACCAAAACACTGGGATACGAGACTCAAATTTTTAAGATAGGGTAATTACCAATTAAAACAACCTGATCTTGCTTAGTCTACGAATATTTGACCAAATTTGAATTGGTTCCCTTCTTTTTTTACTGGGAGTACTGACATTTAAAGTATATTACTGAAAGAATGAATGACCTTAAGGGGTTCTCTTGACATGGCAAAGAGTGCTCATGTTTTTCCTAGGGTTCCACCATACTAACAAAGTGATAAAGCTACTCAAGACTTAAAACGCGGACATGTTCAAAACAAGTACACATGGGAGTAAGGCTCTATAATCACAGCTGAATACCCCTCACTCTTCCCACATTGCTTGAGAGAAATGCCATGGGCCAGATAATGCCATATATCCATTCATTGATCTGGCACAGGAATTTAACAGAACTGAAGGTTATGAAACCCTTTATACTGAGAGCCTAAAAATAAAAGTTAATATTTAGAACACATGCTTTCAGTTTATTAAGCCCACATCAGGAAGATACCACAAGCAAATTATCTTTGGCTAGTGATCTCAAGGAATAAAATCCCCAGCTTCAAGGTAATAATCCAAAACGTACACGTCATTTCTCCAAAAGCACAAAAGCAGTGACTCTCAGATGTTTCTCATGAGAATGCAATAACAAATATGTTTTTTGGACAGTGGGTGAAAACTAGAATGAAATGAGACCAGAATGGAGTCTCAGCACCTCCAATGTGCAGGCAAGATGCGGATATGTCCAGAAGCACCTTTCTAGGACCTAGAATTAATGTCAGTTCCTCTGGGACACGGCATGTCTGTTTGGGTGCCATGTTTTATACAGAGCACCTATTCTGATACCAAGATGTCAGCTTAAGGACCAGAGTGTCGTGGTCTGATGCTCATACCCTCTATCTGGTCCTTTTGCTTCATTTCTTGTTTCATCCAGGTCATGCCTTTAATGTTTTTATCCTTGGGACTGACAGATCAGCCTGCTGCTATTGTTACAAGTCAGTTTCAGTTAAAAAAATTCTCTCCCTCTCTCTCTCTCTCTTCCTGTTGAACAACATGTGGAATAGATACCAGGAAAATTGGCAAGAACATTCTTGAAATGCCTGCCCTTCAACAAACTACTTTTCCATTGGCCTCTGAATAATACTGCACAAAGAAGTGTTTATTTTCCCTAGCAAAAGAATATTGCCAGTTCCACCAATGACCCATTCTCATGGATTGAAGCGGGATTTAATTACAGTAGGATGGGAGAAGACAGTAATAATAATAATGTACGGCTTTGCTGCCAGTGCATTCAATCCAGGGAGATTTTAAAAGCAATTATTCCTACTACTCTGCAGTCACACTGACAATTATTTTGGTGTGCAAATTTAGAAATAAAAACATGTGCCTTATGGAGGCAATTTTCCAATAATCTACATAGTTCCAAATTATGCAGGTACTTTTATGACATGCTCTTGCAGATTGTTTTGAAAGATGGTATCCGGGTAGTTTCTATTTTACAATTAACTAGCATAAATGACATACATTAAAAGTGTCTAAGCATTTTCTACATGCTACTTGTGCAGTTGGAGAGGGGATAATATAGCATGCATACGATTTATCTGAGTAAATACTGTCTTTGTTCTCTATTTAAAAGTCCCAACATTGATAATAAACAAATCTCGGTGTATAAATATTTACTTAAAGCATCGTACTTTCGCATGAATTCAAAACTTACAACGTTCTAGAGTTTAGAGATATTTGACGATGAGGTTTTGTTTTGTTATGCAAAAATTAATTCACCTACACCTGTAGTTATCACAGTACAGTCTGCAATGACGAAAGCAGAAGAAACTGAAAACTGGCTGCTTTCTCCCCACCTTCTAAACTTTGCCAGTTTCAAAAATGCCCCCAGTGCAGGAACGCGATCGGAAGGGCAGGAATCCAAATAAAATAATCTGGTGGAAGACAGGGAGTGAAAACGGAAACAAAGGATGAAAGGGTCCATTTCTTCTGATTAGGTTTCTCCTCTCCTATGTCGATTTCCCTAAAACAGCAGCAACAGAAATCACCAGCAGCCCAGATTTACTGTCTCTTTCTGTTCCGTGGTCCTCCGCAAATACTATAAACCTCAAGATCACCTCAGAAAGGGGTGAGGAATTTGCAGTATCTCTCCTAGAAACCTACCGTGCTCCGATCGGTGCTCCAGTGCATCTGAAAGCAAAGTCGTTGCACGATCCAACTGCAGTGCCCTGATCTGTAGACACACGCACGTAAAGAAACAGCAGCTGTGTCCTGGGAGCCTTTTCCAGAGCATCAAGCTGCTTATAGTTACACACGCAAAGCATAGGGGAGGAAGGAAATGCAAAAGGATTAGTAGATTTACCTTTTCAGTCCTTTTACTCTGATCAATGTAGTGTTTCCTCTTAGCTTTTTGAAGTTGATCTGCTTACTTTGTCAACCCCCCTCACTTTCAGAACCTTTTTTGCTCGTCCTCTTGTTTTCCTCTTTCTCTCTCTGTTTTGAATATACCCTTTTCTATGGTTTGGAAGCCCTAAGCCGCGCCCCCTACTGAAGTCACTTGGTCGTTTCCGCCTCCCAGTTGCAAATTCTGTCTGAAGTGGGGGGGGGGGGGGGGGGGGGGGGGGGGGGAGAGAGAGACAGATGCTCTATTCTGTTGTTAAAGTCGAAGAGTGACTATTGAAGAGAAATGTGTTTAATTCTTTTAAAAAGAATTCCAAAAATACAGTAAAGACAGGAATGGCTCGTGTTGCTTGCAAGTTTTGACAGAAACAGTTTCCATTGAGGTCTACAACACATTTGAGAAAGCCAAATTTGAAAGTACATCAGCGTGTAATTAGTAACTCTAATACAGTTCTTCAGGATAGCCAAGAATAGAATAATTCTAGCCTTTATTAGCTGTATATAGTTGTCATTGGTAACAGTGGTGTTTTATTATTATTATTTAAATTCTTCAGGAGCTCTGAAAAATAAGTTGTATATTCCTTTTAAATATTCAGAGTTTCATAAATCGACAGGAAATTTGCATGCATATCTTTTGAACATAAGATAACAGACATAAAAATGGGTTGAATTAGTTCCTTTGCAAGTGCTTACAGGCTTTAGACTTGTGCAAATTCAGAGAGAGAGAAAGAGAGAGAGAGAGACAGACAGACAGACAGAGAGAGAGAGAGAGAGAGAGAGAGACAGAGAGAGTTACAAAATAACATGCAGTTTTTTTCCACTTTAAAATATTTTTATTTTGCATAACTTCATAACACAACTTATTGTGCAGAAAACAGCACAGATCCTTGCATTAGACTCAATAGAAACTCATGAACAAAATCAACAGATTGCCTTTTCTGCCAGTCCTTTCCCCTTGTATACTGCTACCATAACAAACCATCCTCTATCCTAATAATTAATGGAGCTTATAGTTGTTCTAAGGGTGCCTGTAACCAGTCACAAGTTTTGGAAGGAAGCACAAGCTGCTAGGTGAATTGCAAGGCCCTCCCCAGGTCCACTTTTCAGGATTTCCACAATGCATGAGACCTATTTGCATACAATGGAGGTGGTGCATCCATAGCCTGACTGGATTGCAGCCCTTGAGGGCCAAAGTTGGACAACCTCAGGCAGGGTCTGTCCAAACATTAGGCAAGATTAGGCAGTTTCCAAGGGCAGCAGCTGCAGTCAAAACAGAACAAGGGGTCCTAACAGCCTCACAAACTCAAAGAACCATCAGTAGATACTTTAACCTGCATATTTATAGGATGTTGTTTGTGATCATGATTCTTCAGTGTAATTATCAAAATCTTGATGGAGGAGGGTTGCAAGCTAGGGGCCTGAAAGTTAATTGGGGAGGGAGGGGTGTGAGCCTAAAGGTTTCCTAGGCACTACCCTTAACCACCAGCTCTGCTTTCAGGTCATGGATGTAGGTGGCTGGTGCTAGTTTTTTAATCTGAATCTTGGTACTTTTAACCAGTTAAATATATTTTTTTCATCCCACCAGGTGACCAGGTATCAGTATTGCCTTGGTTTCAACATTAGAATAACTTTTTTCCAGCATGGTTATGAGTTTGGTCCAGAGAACAAAGATAGGCATTGTGGTCCTTTTTCTACTTTTTTTTGTACCTGTTTTATTGTTGTATCTGAATTCTCTATATATTTTCTAATATATTAGTATTTACTATAAGTTTCTTTTTCATTTTTATTACTGCTGTTTAAATTTGGGTGTTCTTCCTTTATTATCATTTATTGTAAACTGCTTTCATGTTTTATAATTTGCAGTGTGTCAAATTTAGTAAACCATAAAACATAAACATCCTACCAACTGTACAGCAGATATATATAAGAGCACCTATAGGTGAGCACACATTTTCACCTTGCTTAGTGATCCTAGTCACTAGGGACACTTTTATTATATAAGAATAGCCATACTGGCTCAGAACAATGGTCCCTCTAGCCCAATATCCTGTTTCCAACAGTGGCCAATTCAGGTCAGAAGTACCTGACACAAACCCAAATAGTAGCAACATTCTAGAACCCCAAAGTTCAGTAACATTCCAGAATCCCAAAGAGTAGCAACATTCCATGCTACAAGTCCCAGGGCTAGCAATGGCTTTCCCCATGTCTGTCTCAATAGCAGACTATGGATATTTCCTCCAGGAACTTGTCCAAACCTTTTCTAGCCCCAGATGCGCTAACCGCTGTTTCTACATCCTCTGGTAAAGAGTTCCAGAGCTCAGCTATTTGTTGAGTGAAAAATATTTCCTTCTATTTGTTTTAAAAGTGTTTCTATGTAACTTCATTGAGTGTCCCCTAGTCTTTGTACTTTTTGAAAGAGTAAAAAAATCGATTCACTTCTACTCATTTTACACCACTCAGGATTTTATAGACCTCAAGGAGTGGAGGAGTGGCCTAGTGGTTAGAGATGGCCGGTTCAAATCCCACTGCTGCTCCTTGTGATCTTGGGCAAGTCACTTAACCCTCCATTGCCTCAGGTACAAACTTAGATTGTGAGACCTCCTGGGACAGAGAAATATCCAGAGTACCTGAATGTAACTCACCTTGAGCTACTACTGAAAAAGGTGTGAGCAAAATCAAAATAAATCATATCTCCCCATAGCCATCTCTTTTCCAAGCTGAAGAGCACTAACCTCTTAAACCTTTCCTCATATGAGGGGAGTTCCAGTCACTTTATCATTTTGTTTGCTTTTCTTTGAGCCTTTTCTAATTCTGCTATATCTTTTTTGAGATATGGTGACCAGAACTGAATGCAGTACTCAAGGTGTTATAGTGTTCTCAGTCTTATTTACTGTCCCTCTCCTAATAATTCCTAGCATCCTGTTTGCTTTTTGGCTGCCACCAGACACTGGGCAGAAGATTTCAGCATATTGTCTATAACAACACCCATTTATTTTTCTTGGGTGCTGACACCCCCCCCCCCCCCCCCCCCCGGTGGACCCTAGCATCAGATAACTATGATTTGGATTACTCTTCCCAATGCCCATCACTTTCCATTTGTCCACATTACATTTCATCTGACATTTGAATGCCCAGTCTTCCAATTTCCGAAGGTCTTCCTGCATTTTTTTATAGTCCGCATGTGTTTTAATGACCTTAAATAGTTTTGTGTCATCTGCAAATTTAATCATCTCACTTGCCTTTATGATTTTCAGATCATTTATAAATATGTTAAATAGCACTGGTCCCAGTACAGATCCCTGTGGCACTCACTATTCACCCTCCTCCATTGAGAGAAATGGCTATTTAACCCCACCTTCTGCTTTCTGTCTAATAACCAGTTCCTAATCCACAAGAGAACATTCCATGATTCTTTAATTTTCTCAGGAGTCTTTCATGAGGAACTTTGTCTAAAGCTTTCTGAAAATCTAGATACACTACATCAACCGGCTCACCTTTATTCACATGTTCTTTCATGTCTTCAGAGAAATTAAGCAAATTGGTGAGATAAGACTTCCCTTGGCTAAAACCATGCTGTCTCTGTCCCATTAAACCATGTTTATATATGTGTTCCATAATTTTATTCTTTATAATAGTTTCCACTATTTTACCTGGCACTGACGTCAGGCTTACCGGTCTGTAATTTCCTGGATTACCCTTGGATTCCTTTTAAAAATTGGCATCACATTAGCCACACTCCAATCTTTGGGGTCTACAGACGACTTTAACAGCAAGTTACAGAGTACTAACAGGAGATCAGCAATTTGATGTTTGAGTTCTTTCAGTACTCTTGGGTGCATGCCATCCGGTTCAGGTAATTTACTACTCTTTAATTTGTCAGTTTGTCTCAGTATGTCTTCCAGCTTGACCGAGATTTCTTTCAGTTTCTCTGCATCATCACCCTTGAAAACCATTTCTGATACAGGTAGATCTCTTACCTTTTCTTCCATAAAAACCGAAGCAAAGCATTTATTCAGTTTCTCCTCTATGGCCTTGTCCTCCCTGAGTGCCCTTTTGCTCCTTCATGATCTAAGGGTCCCATGGATTCCCTCGCAGGCTTTCTGCTTCTGATGTACCTGAAAAAGTTGTTCCTTTGAGTTTTTGCCTCTGCAGCAAGTTTCTCTTCATATTCTCTTTTAGTTTTCTTTTTCAATGTTTTGCCCTTAACGCATGATTAACGTGTAGACACAGGCTACTGTGTGACCAGGTTAAGGGGTTAGGCAGTAATTTGTTTCCATGCCTTAAACCACATATTGCTGCCTTCTTTCAGATTTTGTTCCCTCAGGGGGTATGACGTGGGTGTAGAGTGGGCATGGGCATGGAAGCATTAGTAAGCTAGCACTTTATACTTACTGGTTAATGTAGAGTTAATTCAGGACCACTTATCAGCTTCTGAACAAGAGGCAGTAAGTGGTCCTACATTAGCTCTCAGCAGGTACCACGTGACCTGCAATAAAAATAATGGGAACTCCCGCTCCCAAAAGGTGCTATTACTGTGGAGTAAAATCCCGTGTTAAGCTGCAGTAACTGTATATTTTACCACACTGAAGTAAAAGGGCCCCTGAGTTTGTTGGCAATAAGAAATGGCTCTGCATGCTTTCTTAGAAAACTGCAAAAATATAAGTTTTATTCTATCCTGGTCAGAATAGCAATAAGCAAAATCTGACTCAGTTTCCAGAGAAGTTACTTCACTAGCTACCTCAAACATACAAAACAAGTATAAGAGAGATGACCTTACAATAGTTGTGTTGAATGACATTTGCCATCCAGGAAAGAAAAAATAGTATACGGACAGTCTGTTGTGTAGTCGCAGGCAGAGACCTGTGGAGAGAACATAACAGAAAAACAAAGGCCCGGATGATCAAAAGCAATTGCAGGCACTAGAGGCCTTTAGAACTAGACTAGCGCCCGCGTTTGCCTGTGCCCCAGGATCAGAACCGGCTCTGAATGCTAATAGCATACAAATGTATGCTAAACAGGGATATTTATATTCCTCTCCAATGCTCAGTGGACAGCTTACCAAACAAGGGCGCTGCTACTGCTGTAAACCCTAATGCCTGCTCGGAGCTGGCATTAGGGTTTACAAAGCATTACAAAGCCCAAGATGGGTGGGCAGAAGAACTCCGCCTTGTCCCACAAGTGATTTGGTCTCTCCCTCTCTTGCCTGCATACCATATGGACTCTCAAACATCTCCCCCCCACCACCACATACCTTTTAAATAGCATATTTTCACCCGTAGCGAACAGCAACTAATACATACTGCTCATGTTGGCCCCACAGCCTTCTCTCTGATGCAACTTCCTGTTTCCGCATAGGTGGGAATACATCAGAGGGAAGGCTGTGGGGCTGGTGTGAGCAGTATGTATCAGTCAGTATGTTCGCTGCAGGTGAAGATCTGCTATTTACAAGGTATGCAGGAGAGACAGTTGTTGGGAGTTTTTGGCTGGTGGGGCTTAAGGATCCCTGTCAGCCACATCATAGGTGTGCTGCTACTGGGTGGGCCTGAGCCCAAAGTGGGTGGTCCCAAATCCTCCCTTGGCTACAGCAGTGGACTGGCTTCTTGATGCCTTAGCCTTGCTCCAGACCCTTGAGCTTTTCATAAACCAAGAAATCTGCACTCCACCACACACAGAAAGTTGTTTTTTTATGAGCAAATTGTGTACATGACTCAATTCAATATGTATCTTTCCCCAGATAGGCTACTTAATCCTACAGCACATTTTGTCCCTTTCTCTAAGTTTCAAAATAAAGACAAAGGGATTTGAAATTCCAGTATAATCCAATCTGCCAGCCTTTGTCCTTCAAGATCTTCTCTTCAGCTTACCAACTGGCAATAGTCACGTTCTTCCACGTGAGAGAAAAGATAGTATTATATACTTTCTATTCATATCATCTTAAGCACCACTGCAGAAAGCTCTTTACATCCTGGACTGTAAATAAGCTCTTGCACCTAAAGAGAAAAAAAAAGAGTCTATCAGGAAATCTAGGCAGCTCCTCGTCTCCTTTGTCTTTAATAAATTTGGTGCTCCAGTGGCAGAGAGCAAACCCTTGATAATTGGCAAGCATTGCTTAAGCTTGTATCCATTTGGCAAGCAAATTTAAATCATGCCAGATCAGAGCCATTGCTTCCAGAGGCGTACCAAGGGCGGGGCGGTGGGGGCAGTTACTTCCTGTTCCGGGGCAGAGGGAGCAGGGAGCCAGCGGAGCCGAAAGCCGCACGGCTGCTCCAATGCACCCGGGGGGGGGGGGGGGGTTGAAGCACCGGGGGGGGGGGCATTGCGCCAGGGGGGGTGGTCGTGCTGCACCCGGTGGGGGATGTACATCGGCGATCCACCCCGGATGGCAGCCGACCTAGGATTGTCACTGATTGCTTCTACTCTAACTCTTATGAAATCTACATCTTTAGAAAGTATCTAAAAAATGACCTGGTCCTTGCTTTCATGGCATTCACTTTCTATTACCGCCTGGACCAGTTTAAGGACAGTGCTCTTGGTCAAGCAGTACTGAGCAATCTGTCCATATAAACTGTTCAGCTCTTGCAAACATAAATAAACAGGTTGCTCCTCACATGGGACAATTCTGTCATATAATGGAACAACTCTGAGTCTGGGAGTTAATCGCTTTTACGACTGGCTTATTGATGGAGAAGGCAAAAATTGTTTACTGGTGATACATATTCTCCATAGAGAGCAGGATTAATTAGGTGTACAATCCTGCCTGCCTCCTCGACTGTTGATTCTGAGTCTTAAACTAGCTGAGAAAAGTGTTACATGTGGAATGGGCTGCACATGCTCAGATCTTTATATTAGTTCTGAGCTTTGGGAGATCTGTTCTGGGCTGGTGTGCCTGATTAATTCTGCTGTCTACAGAGAACACCTGCTACAGTGAACAACTTAGCCTTCTTCAACTGCCCTTGGTTCACTAAACCTCTCCTCTGTATTGAGGGACCCTGTCACAAAGGCACTGGAAGGCTAACAAACAGGTGGTGCATGCCCAATTAGAATTCCCCCAGGTTAGCATGTGCGCCCAGCGGTAATTCCAATTTTGGCACGCGAGAAATCCCACAGTAGATAATAATTTTCTATTTTCTACTGCAGGGGGCATTCCCAGCAGTAACCAGCAGCACATCCACATTGGTGCACACTGCATGGTTACCATGTGGGTAGCGCATGAGCCCTTACCACTAAGTCAATGGGTGGCAGGAAGGACTCAGGCTGTAAATAGGCATGCACTAATTTTAATATTAACACAGGCCCATTTCCTGGCTGTGAAGAAACGGTGGGTTTGTAAGCCTGTAAACTGTATTGATTGTTCTTGATGTGTATTTCTCTAGTTTGGCCAGCAGGTGATGCATGTTTATGTTTAAAGCTCTTACAGAGAAATGACTGTTCCTTCTTTAGGGGATCTTTTACTAAAGCTTGGCCGAGTTATCTGCAGCAGAACCCATAGGAATAAAATGGGCCCTATTGCAGATAACTTTAGCTATGCTTTAGTAAAAGACCCCCTTGGTTAGCACACAGAGAAGAAGTTAACCTGCAGTGATATGGCAGCTACTTTTAAAACTTGTTGTTCTGGGGTCTGATTGGCCCAGGAGCTCAATTCATCTAGGATGTACTGGCTTTTTTCTCCAGACTTAGCCAGGGAGAAGAGAGAAAACAATCCCTTTACTGAGGCCCTGTGAACAGTTATATTTGATAACCTGTGAGTAGCTATATGTCCTGATCTCCCTAGGTATTATTTAGATAGCATCCAACTGTTTAGATAGTGTTATAATTGATCCATATTTCAGTTACCTGTTATTGTTTTGCTGATAGCACCTTTTCTGTTCATTGTTCTAATTTTTTATGGCAAAAAATATTTTTAGTTTATTACCTCTGCTTGTCTGGACTGTCTAAGAATTCTGGTGGTTTGTGTGTTGGGTCTGTGAGTTCTCTCCCTCTTCTGGGAGAGTCTCCTGCTCTCAAATTATCTCCAGTGCTTTCCTCTGGGAATTTGTGGAAGACTGCCCCCAGACCAATACCAAACAGCAGAGGACCTCCTTTCCATAACCTCAGGCCTCTCGCAGGAGCCCTACCTTTCTTCTTGAACTTCATGCTCTCAAGAAAGAACAGAAAGGTTGTCAACATTTGGGCACCCAAATTTGGATGTGGATCCCAGATTCACACTCAAACTAGTTAATAAGCTGTTAACAATCAATAACTGGTGTTAAGTGGCACCCATTTGGATTTATATGCAGAGCCACTCTGTACCCTATTCTATAAAATGTGCACCTCAATTTTATAGCATGTAGCTACTCATTTCTGGTAATGACCGAAGCAAAGAATTCATTCAATCCCTCTCCTGTGGCCTTGTCCTCCCTAAGTGCTCCTTTTGCTCCTTTATGATCTAATAATCTTCACAGGCTTCCTGCTTCTGATGGGTGCCTGTTATAGTACTATTTTTATAAAGGCACATGTGACTTTATTAAATAATTGTACTAACACAAATCCAGCAGGAAAAATGGCTAAATCTGTGCTTCCCAAACTTTCCTCTGATGTGAGCCCATTTAACAATTGAAAATTCATATGATCCCATGTATGACTGAAGTAAATCTCTGCTCGCACTTCCCTCCACATACTTGTTGTTAGAATGAATGGCATGTATATGCATCTGCTCCCCTCCTCCATGTTCTCTTTCTTCACTCCTATCTGAACTGTAGTCCTTTTTATCTTCCTTCTCTCTCTTTTTTATTTCCAGCCCTTACTTTATTGTTGTCACCTGTACCACTCCGCTGGCTGACTTAGATTGAAAGGTTGGGGGTGGGGGGGTATCTTTCCTGTTGTACTGCAGCCCAGTCCTCTCCTTGGTTGGATCTACTCATGTCCTGTTCGCCCTCATGGGCCAATGACCCTGTGGCAATCCAAACTTCCCACTGAGCCCATGCAGACCAAAAGGACACTGCAATTTGGCTCCTGCAACTCAGCAGGAGGTGGACAGGGTCAGCTCTGTCTTTAGGTGGATTAGAAATCTGCCTTGGGTGGAAGAATTTTGGGAGCAACAATAGGGCTCTCCCATGTTTGACAGCCTTCCCGAACTTCCCTTCTTGCTGCCAGGCTTGCCGCCAATGCCATCCCCCTACCTCCTGGAAGGCTAGCTATAAGATGAAAGAAGCATCAGCATTTTACGGACCCTGCAGGCAGCAACACTGCTTTTGTTCCCTCCCCCTTTACTGGCAGACTTCCTGTCCAAGGGGGTCTAGACAAGGTCGTGCATCAGATCAGGTGTGTGCTTAAAGGCCATACAGCTTCTTTAATCTTTGGGCTGGGACAGGAGGAGGTGGAAAGATGGTAGCACAGGCCTGGCAGTGAGAAGGGAAAAGGGGGAGGGGAGATTAAGCCGGCCAATTTTATGTGGGGAGGGTTTAGAGGGGAAGGGATATGCTGGCCACTGGGTGGTAGGCTAGGAGACATAGAAAGGGGAAGGGGAGATGATGGCCACCTGGACGAGTAGAGAGGGGAAGAAGAGATGTTGGCCACCTGTGAGGGTGGAGAGGAGCTAAGGGGAGGCATTGGCTACCTCTGGGGAGGGAGTAGAGAGGGGAAGGTGAACTTTTCCCCACAATACCTTTTCTCCTTCAGTCAAACTACAGGTTGGTACTTTCCTCTCTTTTTTTCTCCTTTTCTTCTCCTTTGGTTGAAGCATAGGTTCTTTGAGGGCCAATATTGAGACCACGGGAGGGAGCCCAACTAACTCCTATGATCGGTGATCAGCCTGGATATTCAATGTCAGGCTGTTTCCAGTGACTGGCATTGTTTTTATTTGTAGCCGGTTTAAAATTAACTGGCTAGGTTGATAAGGAAGATAGCCGGTTAGCTTTAAACTGGCTAAAGATATACCAGCTATTTAAGTGGCATGAAGTGGCTGCTTAGAATAGCTGGATATGAATTGAATATTCGGGCATAACCGGCTATATCGCACCGTTCCTGGCCGGTTAAATGGTCTTGAATATCTGGGGGTTTGCATTTGCAGTCAAGCAGAGAGAGGGATGGGTAAAACCTCTGACTTTCATATGCACTTCACAATAGAAAATTACTGAAAACTCAAAGGAGGTTTCTCACAAGACATAAATTAAGAAAGCCCAAGTGCTGAGTGCTAACAACAAACACTGTTTCCTACAGAAACTCTACAACAAATCCAAAGCAAATCCACACCACACCCTCTCTGCAGTTCCCATCTCGCCTGCTGAATACAGTAACATAGTAACATAGACGACTGCAGATAAAGACCTGTACGTTCCATCCATTCTGCCCAAAAAGATACTGGAAAAAGAATAGACACAGCTGCAGTCAGAGGACAGAATAATGCAATTGTGTCATCAGCCACGTTCTGGAATGTGCCAGTAAGCAGAACATGCAGAGCAGTCATTGTGAGGGTGGCATTTCTATATGACTTCTTAGATCAGTGCCAATCTTTTTGTAGCTGAGACCCCATGATCGCGGCCAAATAAAAATTGTGTGATCCATCGGAGGTGTAAAATAATAATACACTTATGAAGAGCCCACCTAGGTCGTGACCCAAAATGTGAGTTTTATGACCGCAGTTGGAGTCCTGACCCACAGTTTGGGAAGCGAAACAACCACAGAAGGTGATCTCTCCACAGGAGAAATGAAGAACACCAGGTACACACAGTGGATCCAAAAAGAGTCATCTCTCATGTGATGTCTTCCCAAACAATGTCTTTATTAAAATCAATAAAAACCTGACACGAATCGTGTTTCGGCCACACCGGCCTGCATCAGGGGTTTATCAGTTTGGGAAACCCTGTTTTAGATAGTTGGTAGATGAGAACTCCGGTCAGCTGAATTTATTCTAACACTATTAGCTCCTCCAAAGGGTCAATGCAGCAAGCTACGCTGATGGCTGAATGCGTGGGAGATTAGCAAACAAATATTCCGTGGCGATGCAGTGAGCTAATGAGATGCAAATTCAAAGTGCAGCTTCACAGTTCTCATGTCTGAAGAAAGCGCCAGGCCCATCTGTACATGAGTTGGAATGTTGTTCTGCACACAACAATTTTGTGAAGCTAATATTTATGCACAGATGCGTGCTGGTAGTTTTGTTTTCTTCATATGCACACAATGAAGCCGCTATTATCTCTGTGCACAGTTGTTACGGTTGGGTCTTTTATTTGGGTTAGTTTACCATTGGCAAATAAACTTTTGGATGCTTTTACTCCATTGTTTGACTTGGTCATTTGGTACATTCTCACTTCCACCCGTGCTGTTGTTCTTGACTCTCCTTGTGGAAGGTGTGTGGACCCCATCTGCTTTTTCTCCAATCCATGCTTCTTCATTTTCTAAGCTGTCATTGCAGTGCTATTGAAGTTCTATTTGACTACTAATTAGGAATTTCCATATGTCTAATATGTAAATATAGTAGAGGTTCTATGAGTATTTGCTGGCTTAAAGCATTTGTTTCCAGTAATTTAGTATGACTGAAGATTTGTTTTCATGTTGTTTTATTTTGAACACCTGTACCTTTTTCTGTTACATTTTAATCGTTCCTATTATTAATGATGCTCTTTTCTATTCATTTAAATATAATAAACCATTTGTGCCTCCTTTCACTCCAAAGCTTTGACTCTTTTGAGCTTCTGATCCAAGGAATCAGAATTTTAACTTGTGGATCCCCCCCCCCCCCTTTTTAGGGGCTTTTTTACACAACTGCATCAAAAAGCAGTTTTAGAGTGCCCTTATGTGGGTCCTTCCCACATGCCGCAGCCAAAAGTATGTGACCCTTACTGCTACCCATTTTGTAGGTGGTAAGGACTCATTAGCATGCGGCACATGCTCACTCTCCACCCCCACACATGCTTCCTTGGCCAAAAAAATAAAATTTGTTTTTCAGCACCTGGAAGTGTGTGTACATTGAGATTTTACCACAGAACATCTCAGTATGCCCCGCAGTAAACCTGGTAAGCACGTGCTAGTGCTTGCCACGGCTTGCTAAAAGGACCTCTTAGTTTTCTTTAAATTTTAGTGTCACCAGTGGGCTGTTCCTGGCAATTTGTGTGCAAAATTAACCTATGCTTTCCATCATCTCCTTTCTTCCCTACATTTGAGCTCATCCAGTGGTTTGTACACAAACACCCAGATTCTATAAACGGTGACAACATTCCGTGAGCACACGCAGCCAATTTGCGCACAGAAATTGTTTAACATGCCAATCAGTGCCGATAATTAGATGCTAATTGAGACTAATTAGGATTTATGGGCATAACTTGCTAAGCATATTTTATAAAATAATGCACGTAAATTGGACTGCGTGGATCTCAAAAGGGTGCGTGGCCATGGGAGGGGCATGGGCATTTCAAAAATGTATGCGCACTGTTACAGAAATTTACACGCACTGTTATAGAATATGCCCAATCTGCACCTAAGACATGAGCATTTATACCAGATTTTACTTGGCGTAAATGCCTGTGCCTAAATTTTATTTATTTATTTCTTTTATTTATTTATTCACATTGCTTGATATTCCATAACTTGTCTATGAAGGCAACTATGCAGTTTACAATTCTACAAACAGTAAGTGGGGGCATGAGACAAAAGGAAGGGAAGACATAATCAGGAGGAGGAGGAGGAGCCAAAGGCTTCTATAAACAGGAAGGTCTTAAGTAGTGATTTGATCTTGGGATAGGAGGGTTCTAAACGGATGTGTGATGGAAGGGAATTCCAGAGTGAGGGCCCCTGAAAACTGAAACTGGATTCTCTTGAGATAGAGAGGTGAAAAGAGGGAACAGATGGGATAGAGAGGAGATTATCGGATGAGGAACAAAGAGAATGGAAAGGCATATAAGGGATAAGCAGAGAGGGAGCTGAGGGAAGACGAGACTTAAAGACAAGATAGAGCTACTTGAACTTGATTCAAAATGAGACAGGAAGCCAATGCTCGATGAGAAGGAGGGGGTAATGTGATCAAAACAATGAGAAGAGTTGCAAGATGGCTGCTCTGAATATTCTATAACCGTGCCAATTTTTAGGCGCCATATATAGAATCTAGCCCAAAGAAGCTGATTTACAAAATGTTAGCGCATCACCCAGAGGAATAGCATAAGCAAGATGGTAGCAAGTACATGCTATCTCCTGTTATTGTGCATTAAGTGTTTTGTAAACATACCCCTAATAGTGGTAGCATGAAGTTGACTTTAGGTTTTAAAAGAATTTTGAATTAAAAAAAAAAAGGAATTCAAATTTCAGTTCCATGTTCTCTGGCTCCACTTTGCCTTTGCTGAGTTTTTAAAGATAGGTGGGGATCTTTTAGAGCAGAAGAGCAATTTTCGATTTCCACTGCAGTGTAAATTCTGCCTTGCTCTGGCATGCTTTCTTGAGCCTGCAATCTTGTGATTTCATTAGAGCACTCTCAGAGCAGTTCCCCCCAGACATTAGGCAGCTATCAACATGACTAACAACAAAGCCTTACAGCAAAAGTTTCATTGTCTTTATCACTGCCATTAAATGTGTCAAGCACAAAAATGTTCAATCCACAATGAGGCCCTGGTGTTCTGTAAAAGAAAGATCAGGCTTGAGCCAAAACCAAATGCCAGTACTGCATCCTGTTTTCTTGTGAAAGCCAGTTGGCAGCTTTGTTTTGCTGGCTGGCAGCCATAGTTGTTCTTCTTCTTGTTGATGGAGATGAAAGAACCTCAGGAAGGGTTGGCACTTTCAGAACCAATCTGTGATAGCAACCACAAAACTAAATATAATCGTGTGTAGGTCCAAGTTATACCCCTGGCTGGTATTTTTACCTGACACCTTTTTCAGTAGTAGCTCATGGTGAGTTACATTCAGGCTGGTACCTAGGGTAGGTTTCATACTCTAAGCTTTCACCTGAGGCAATGGAGGGTTAATTGACTTACCCAAGATCATAAGGAGCAGTAGTGGGATTTAAACCAGCCACCTCTGGAGGTCAAGATTGGTGCTCTAATCACTAGGATACTCCTCCACTCTGCTTTGCTACAACTACAGGTTGCTTGTGCCAAGGAAGTAGCTTAACCACAAGCACTGTCTCACACATATTCCCTTACAACTGTATAAATATACAGGCTCCATTACAGGGGCGCAGCCAGATACCCAATTTTGGGTGGGCCTGGGCCCAAGATGGGTGGGCAGAAGAATTCTACCCTGTCCCACAAGTGATTTGGTCTCTCCCTCTCTCGCCTACATGCCATATGGTCTCTCTCTAACATCCCCCTCCCCCACATACCTTTTAAATAGTCGATTTTCACTGGCAGCAAGTAGCAACTAATACATGCTGCTCATGTTGGCCTCACAGCCTTCCCTCTGATACAACTTCCTGTTTCTGCATAGGCGGAAATACATCAGAGGGAAGGCTGTGGGGCTGGTGCGAAGAGCATGCATCAGTTGCTGCTTGCTGTAGGTGAAGATCTGCTATTCACAAGGTATGCAGGAGGTACAGTTGTTGAGAGTTTTTGGCTGGTGGGGCTTGGGGATCCCTGCTAGCCACATCACAGGTGTGCTGCTACTGGGTGGGCCTGAGCCCAAAGTGGGTTGGCCTGGGCCCACCCAGGCCCATCCTTGGCTACGCCACTGCTCCATTAATAGTGCTGTGAATTTCCTGTGGGGATCAGGGAATTAAAACCAAGAATGGAAGCAAAAGTAAGCAATGCCTTGAATAGCTAACAATTTGGCATCAATTATTAGATTATCTTCTCGAAAATGAACAACTAATGTTTATAATCCCTCTCATTTGTATATTTATATATGTATTTATTCATTCTTTATTTAAACATCCAGGTAACAAATTACAACAAAGAAATTCAAGAAAGATACAAAAATAAGTACAAGCAGATCAATTGAACACATTTGCTATTCGCAAAAATGGTCTCCCTTGGAGGGCTCTGATCTGAGAGTAGACCCACAGAGGGGCGTTTTTGATAAAACATCTAAGTCCGAATTTAGCTGTTTTGCTAAATCATCTCAAAGAAATGTATAGCTCACAGCCATAACTGAACCAGAAAAATGTCTAAATTTATGGTTTGATTATGGCTTAGAGCTTGACATTTTCCATGCTCAATGTGTCCATCTGTAAGTACCATTTATTAAAAAAATAAATGACCCAGAGAAAAACAAGCTATAAGGACATCTGTCTGGCAGCATTCCTAGCAAACTGGCCACACAAATATCCCAGCAGTGCATAAAAGTAGCCTAGTGGTCAGTGCAGCGGACCTCACAAAAAGGTAGAAATCCCTCAATTCCAAGAAAGTTAAAGACAAATAGAAAAAAAAAAGCAAACTGTCTAAACATCCCCTGCTCTCATAAGAAACTGCATGGATTACCTTGATTTCAATACAATTATTTCATTTGTCCTTGCGAATGACTGCTAATCCTGCAATAAAACCATTCATTGAATTTCACCTTCCTAAAGAACCATTCAGAAACAATATTGTCAACTATCCAGATGTTCTGTCATTTGGAGGGGCATAATTGAACTGGGCCGGCCATCTACAGTGGGGGAAATAAGTATTTGATCCCTTGCTGATTTTGTAAGTTTGCCCACTGACAAAGACATGAGCAGCCCATAATTGAAGGGTAGGTTATTGGTAACAGTGAGAGATAGCACATCACAAATTAAATCCGGAAAATCACATTGTGGAAAGTATATGAATTTATTTGCATTCTGCAGAGGGAAATAAGTATTTGATCCCTCTGGCAAACAAGACCTAATACTTGGTGGCAAAACCCTTGTTGGCAAGCACAGCGGTCAGACGTCTTCTGTAGTTGATGATGAGGTTTGCACACATGTCAGGAGGAATTTTGGTCCACTCCTCTTTGCAGATCATCTCTAAATCATTAAGAGTTCTGGGCTGTCGCTTGGCAACTCGCAGCTTCAGCTCCCTCCATAAGTTTTCAATGGGATTAAGGTCTGGTGACTGGCTAGGCCACTCCATGACCCTAATGTGCTTCTTCCTGAGCCACTCTTTTGTTGCCTTGGCTGTATGTTTTGGGTCATTGTCGTGCTGGAAGACCCAGCCACGACCCATTTTTAAGGCCCTGGCGGAGGGAAGGAGGTTGTCACTCAGAATTGTACGGTACATGGCCCCATCCATTCTCCCATTGATGCGGTGAAGTAGTCCTGTGCCCTTAGCAGAGAAACACCCCCAAAACATAACATTTCCACCTCCATGCTTGACAGTGGGGACGGTGTTCTTTGGGTCATAGGCAGCATTTCTCTTCCTCCAAACACGGCGAGTTGAGTTCATGCCAAAGAGCTCAATTTTTGTCTCATCTGACCACAGCACCTTCTCCCAATCACTCTCGGCATCATCCAGGTGTTCACTGGCAAACTTCAGACGGGCCGTCACATGTGCCTTCCGGAGCAGGGGGACCTTGCGGGCACTGCAGGATTGCAATCCGTTATGTCGTAATGTGTTACCAATGGTTTTCGTGGTGACAGTGGTCCCAGCTGCCTTGAGATCATTGACAAGTTCCCCCCTTGTAGTTGTAGGCTGATTTCTAACCTTCCTCATGATCAAGGATACCCCACGAGGTGAGATTTTGCGTGGAGCCCCAGATCTTTGTCGATTGACAGTCATTTTGTACTTCTTCCATTTTCTTACTATGGCACCAACAGTTGTCTCCTTCTCGCCCAGCGTCTTACTGATGGTTTTGTAGCCCATTCCAGCCTTGTGCAGGTGTATGATCTTGTCCCTGACATCCTTAGACAGCTCCTTGCTCTTGGCCATTTTGTAGAGGTTAGAGTCTGACTGATTCACTGAGTCTGTGGACAGGTGTCTTTCATACAGGTGACCATTGCCGACAGCTGTCTGTCATGCAGGTAACGAGTTGATTTGGAGCATCTACCTGGTCTGTAGGGGCCAGATCTCTTACTGGTTGGTGGGGGATCAAATACTTATTTCCCTCTGCAGAATGCAAATAAATTCATATACTTTCCACAATGTGATTTTCCGGATTTAATTTGTGATGTGCTATCTCTCACTGTTACCAATAACCTACCCTTCAATTATGGGCTGCTCATGTCTTTGTCAGTGGGCAAACTTACAAAATCAGCAAGGGATCAAATACTTATTTCCCCCACTGTATATGGCTGGCCCCTTAAAGCGGCGTCCCGACCGTATTATCGAAACAAGATGGCTGGCCATCTTTTGTTTCGATAATACGGTTGGAGCCGGCCAAATCTCAACATTTGGGCTGGCTTTAGAGATGGCCGGCATTGGTTTTCAGCGATAATGGAAACTAATGGTGGCCATCTCAAACCCAGCCAAATCCAAGGCATTTGGTCGTGGGAGGAGCCAGCATTTGTAGTGCACTGGTCCCCCTCACATGCCAGGACACTAACCGGGCACCCTAAGGGGCACTGAAATGGACTTCAAAAATTGCTCCCAGGTGCATACCTCCCTTACCTTGTGTGCTGAGCCCCCCCAAATCCCCCCAAAACTCACTCCTCACAACTGTACAACACTACCGTAGCCCTTAGGGATGAAGAAGGGCACCTACATATGGGTACAGTGGGGTTTTTTTTTTGGGGGGGGGGGTTGGAGGGCTCCCATTTACCACCATAAGTGTAACAGATGGGGGTGATGGGCCTGGATCCACCTGCCTGAAGTGCACTGCACCCACTAAAAACTGCTCCAGGGACCTGCATACTGCTGTCGTGGAGCTGGGTATGACATTTGAGGCTGGCATAGAGGCTGGCAAAAAAATGATTTTAAATTTTTGGGTGGGAGGGGGTTGGTGACCACTGGGGGAGTAAGGGGAGGTGTTCCCCGATGCCCTCCGGTGGTTATATGGTCATTTGGGGCACTTTTTGGAGGCTTGGTCCTAAAAATCAGTGGACCAAGTGAAGCCGACCAAGTGCTCGTCAGAGCCGGCCTTCTTTTTACCATTATCGGCCGAAGCCGGCCATCTCGTAACCACGCCCCCGTCCCGCCTTCCGTACCCTGCCGACAAGCCCCCTTTAACTTTGGCCAGCTCTGCGACGGAAAGCAGTTGGAGCCGGCCAAAATCAGCTTTCGATTATACCAATTTGGCCGGGTTCAGAAAATGGCCGGCCATCTCCCAATTTGTGTTGGAAGATGGCCGGCCATCTCCTTCAAAAATGAGCAGGTTGGTGCCCTCAAAAAATGTTGTAGAATTTTTTGCTGTTGCTGGTGCTTCATTTAGTTGTCAGCCAGGTGACATACATTTATACTTTCTAAGCAGGTGTAAATGTATTGTGCAGTTTCATTGTAGCCGCAATTTCAGCTGCTTTTGTTGGGAAATTTTATAAAGTCACATGGAGGGGCATTTTGAAAGTATGTCCACGTCAGAACTGGGATGTCTCGTTCATAATGTCCAAAACAAAGTCCATCTCACAGCCATTTTTCAACAGGAAAAACATCGACATTTCCTGCTCAAAAGTACGTGAGAATGTCAAAGATGAACTGCCATTTTCTAAAACAAAATGTCTACATTATGGATGCCTAAAAAACAGGGACAAGGATGTATACGTCTGGCAGCATTTGTAAAAAAATGGCCACACAGATGTCCCTGCAGAGCAGAGGGACAGCCTAATGGTCAGTGCAGTGGACTTTAATCCAGGACACCCAGGTTCCTAATCCACTGCAACTCTATTTTTTTAAATGGTGAGCCCTCCAGAGATAAATACATACTGTACCTGACTTTATACTACCTCTATAACCTTCAGACTTGCAGGTGTCATAAATATGTTGGTACAGTACCTCTGTTTATGGATTGCTCACAATTTAAAGGAAAAAGAAAAGCTGAAGTGGGAATTGAACTTGGATCCCTTGGTTTACTAGCCAACACACAGTCCATTAAGCTGTTCCCCAGCCCTGCTGTCTGCTTTGCTCAGAATGTCTATAATACCTGATGCTGGTATAGAGCCTGCCATCATCTTTCAAATTCACTTTCAGGGACAAGGAGGAGACATTAACCACTGTTTTCGGCAGATCTTCATGTTTTTGGCCCTTTTGAGACGTCTGTGGATTCTAGCAGCTTAAGTTGTGTGCTCAAATACAGTCATATTCTGTATTTGTGTGCACAACTTAATTAGTTAACAAATCAATCAGTGTTGATAATTGCCAATAAACAAGCAATTATTGACACTAATTGGCAATAATTGGAATCTGCATGCACAACTGTCTAAGCGTATTCTATAACATGATGCGCCTAAATTCTAAGTTGCATAGTTGAAAAGGGGGCATGGCCACTGGCGTGAAACGGGCGGGTCATGGTCCTTTCTCAAATCTATGGGCATTGTTATAGAATACACCTGCTCAGTGTGTATTTTAGGCATCTGCATTTACACCAAATATAACGTGGCATACATTTTGTCATGTTGACGGGCACTTGGTGTAAACTGCGCAGAAATGTAGGCTTCTTCTATAAAGTACACCTAAATTAAGGTTTACTTTATAGAATACGCTTAGGCGGTTTTCATTTTGGCAATGATTTTTTAGGTGTGCTATATAGAATCTAGCCACGTATGTCCAAGTGGCAGTGATCAAAGCATAGCTTTGAGCAGATAACGTCTCTGTGAAAAGTTATAAATGTATATTCAGTGGCAGCACTTTACATTTTGGAGGTAATTTTATAAACATTTTTTTCATGCATTAAATGCTAATTTACACATGTAAATGGCCTCTTATATAATTAAGTCATGCGTGTCAAACAAGGACAGGCGTGGATTGTTCGACACACATTTTTTTGAATGTGTTACTGCAGTGATACTTTGCTCTGATTTCATTGAATGCTGTATTATTGGATTCTCTAGCCCATTTTTGTGTTGTTTATCGTCAGTAGCTGAGATACCTTGTATCGAGTCCTGAGACAGGCACGCCTAGCGTCGAAACGCAGGACTGCGTCAAGTCTTTGGATTTTATGTTTGAATAAACCTGCTGTTTAGATATACATCTGGTCTACCCCCTACTTCTTCAATAACGACTAAATCATAAAAAGGTGCCCTAAATGACCAGATGACCACTGGAGGGATTAAGGCTTGACATTCCCCTTACTCCCCCAGTGGTCACTGACGCCCCTTCCACCCTCCAAAGATGTGAAAGAAACAGTATGTGCCTCGCTGCTCTGCTGGATGTCTGTGGTGTCAGTCTACTAAGAATGCTGACCCCTCTAGATGTCTGAATGGCTTGTTTTTGTGTGTTTTTCCCTTGGACATATTTTTGAAAATGGTCAAAAAAGAAAAAATGGAAACAAGACGTCTAAAAGCATGTAGAAAGTGGCCATTTTTGAAACAAAAAGATAGACGTTTTTCAGGTTCCAAATGACAATGTTCACCACTTGATTTTTAGACGTTTACAACAAAGCACCCAAAGTTGGATTTAGACATCATATTGAAAATGCTCCTCCACGTAGCCTATGGAACTTGTAAGTCTAAGTGCCTTGAAAATGAGCCCCTTAATAAAATTATATATATATATATAATATTTTCCATTACATGGAAAGTATAAATATAATCTAGTAACTCCAATCCTACTTTCCCTGTTTAGCAGATCATAAATTTGTCTAGTCTGATGTAGTCTGTTTAAGGACTTACTGTGTTGAAAAGTGAAGCAGGGCGAAATGCAGCTGGGTTTTATAAAATGTAATTAATCCACATTAATTCTGCTGCGGAACACAGATGGCTGTACAGAGGACAGAGCAGAATAATCGAATTGGTCAAATAAGCTTGCTGCTGGACATTGGTCAAGTCATTGGCCTTAAATGCTGAGATCATCAAATGACTATTAACTTCCAAGGAAACCATTAAGTAATGCTATAGTTATCTGTAAACAATATAGACCATAGTAACAACCCTGGACTGAACCTTTTTCAGGTTGATTTGTACTTTGATATACCTGAAATATACATTCACTATCATCGTATGACTGCAGTGCATTCTGAGACCAATTTACAATAAGGCGCCATGATTTTTCTTTTTTTCAGCTTGTGTGCTCAGTATAAGGAAAGTGGACATGAATAACTTAAAGGATTGCGGATGTGATCTTGCAAAAAGGAGGTATTGCCGAGAAGTGGTTGTGACTAATTTAGGGGCCTGTTTATCAAGGGACCCTTTTACTAAAGAGTGTTAAGCCCTTAACACGCAGTTAGTGTGTGAAAACAGGCTACCGTAAAAACGCGTTAAAGCATTTTGTGGTATTTGTTTTACTTCCCTGTGTTAATCTGCATGTTAGTGAATTTTCAAACATATTTTCGGAAGGGGGCATGGTATGGGCAGAGAGTGGGGATGGATATGTTAGTTAGCTAGCATGTTATACTTAATGCATGCTAACTGGCTAAAAATGCATTAGATTGGGAACACAACACCTCCTAAATAGAAGAAAGTAAGTACTCCCATGTTAACTCTAGGCAGGTACCATATGCTAATAACAACATTAGCGCACAACCTGCAATTAAAAGTAACAAAAAATGTTTCCAAAAGTGGCCAATCCAGGTCATACGTACCTGGCAGAAACCCAAATAGTAGCAACATTCCAAAAACCCAAAGAGTAACAAGATTCCATGCTACCAATCCCAGAGCAAGTAGCATTTACATGTGATTGGTTTGAATCTGGAGAATGTCTGTACTAATGTTGACTGGTCTTGAGTGTCTGAGCTTTACTATCGAATTATGGCGTTCCTTTTGTCTTCATGTTTTTAAGTTGTTTTAATTTGTTTTATTATATGTTTTTACACATTGTAAATCATTTTGATTTGATTAGAAGACAAACGTTATAGCAAATTAAATAAACAATAAATGATAGGTTGGAAAAAGGGGGCAGCTTCATGTGGGTGGAGCCATGTACCC
Source organism: Microcaecilia unicolor (assembly GCF_901765095.1). Classification (NCBI taxonomy): domain Eukaryota; kingdom Metazoa; phylum Chordata; class Amphibia; order Gymnophiona; family Siphonopidae; genus Microcaecilia; species Microcaecilia unicolor. The sequence continues at coordinate 82,688,940 of NC_044037.1, read as the reverse complement.
ATAAAAATGATGAAATCAGCAGTTCCACATGTGAGTGCCAACACTCAGCAGCTGAGTTGGTGTCATTCATTTGTAAAATGGCTGCTCCTTCTGCACATGCTGGCAAATCCATGTGCGCTAGCAGATCCTTTTTTAAACATCACCAGAACTGAGCATGTCCCTTCCTGTGCACGTAACAGACTTACACCCCTATTCCAGTGACATCATTCCATTCTCTACATTCTGTGTAAAATCAAATAAATGGGTCCCCACATTACATTGACCTTCAGCTCCTCTAGCGTTGACCCTTTTCTCTTAATGGTTTTGTCAGGTGAACAAAATGTACAAGCACTGAAAGAGAAATTTTAATGCTAACCCTGTGTAAGCTCCACTTGCTCCAGAAGGGTATTCCTGCAGAGAAGGCACCCACCAGCCTCATTCCAGAACCTAGACAAATAACCATTATATAGTTCTCTATTTCCCGTGCTATATAAAAATGCTGAGCTGGATCCCTCTATGATTTTCCCAGTTATTCTTTAATAGCCATTACAGTGATGTAAAATCATTTCTGCTTTATGTACTGACCTGTTTGAACTGAGTTCAGTTTAGTTTAATTTTCACTAGCCGGCTGCCCGTGTCACTGGAAACCATCGTGTTCACTGACAGCATATAATTAGCAGAGCTGATATATTCAACAGAAAGCACAGTGAGTTAGACATGGATTCTGAACTATTCATTCTTCACAAAAAACATTCCTTCCTTCCAATATAGATCTAAGCTGCCATTGGCGGATTAGTGTAGAAGATGTTTACACTGTAGCTATACATGAATTACCTCCTTTCTGGGTAAAAATAGAAGGCTTCATATTTCTAGAGCTGCATAACACCTTTCAACAGAGCTAAGTGCACGTCAATTTCTCCGTTAACAGTAAGGGGCCGTTTTACTAAAATGAGGTGAAGATTTACAGTTACCATGTGTTAACTACCCAAATTACAGCAGAACTGCAAAGTCTGTATGTCAGTGACTCCTAAACCCGTCCTGGGGGAACCCCAGCCAGCCAGGTTTTTAGGATAGCCACAATAAATATTCATGAGATCAATTTGCATACACTGTCTCCTTGGTATACAGATCTCATGCATACTCATTGAGGATATCTTGAAAACCTAACTGGCTGAGGTTCCCTCAGGACAGGTTTGGGAACCTCTGCTCTATGTTAACATTGGGGGTGATCTCAGCATCTGACCTGGGACAGGTTTCAGAACCTCTGCTCTTTCTTAACATTGGGGGTTGAGGAGGGAAGGGGGAGATGCTAGACCGGGCGCTGGTAGAGGTGGCATCTCATCCCTGTGTTTTGGTGGCAAATTGCCTTGGGCCGCCCCTGCTGCCAAGCATAGACCACATCTAATCCTCACCCCATTTTACAGTTTGCTTTCAATACAGGAGTTAGTGCATGCTAAGTGTGCAGTCTCTACATTAAAAGGACAATTAAATAACTGAGTGCCACATTTATGCACCCCTTGTATGCATTAATTTAAAGAATACTAGCACATATGCTCATAAGTATGCACTTACCTACAAAACAGCTATCAGGGCGACAAAGTGGCATTCTGTAATGGTGCAAGCAAGTGGCATACCCTTGGATTCTGTATAGTGTGTCCAGTGTTCTGCACCAAAATACAAGCGTATTCTATAAGAATGCATGTGACTTAATTGGCTTAACAAGCCAATCAGCATTGATAATAGGGCTTAACAAGCAATTAATGAGCACTAGTTGGCAATAATTAGAATTTATGTTCATAACTTGCTAAGTGTATTCTGTAACTCACTGCACCTAAATTCTAACACGCACAAACAAAAAGGGGCTATGGGCAGGGAAATGGGCATGTTGTGTATTTCTGAGAAACTACATGCATGGTTATAGAATATACCTGCTCTGCGTGTAATTTAGGCGCCAGCATTTACACCAGGTTTTACTTGGCATAAATGGCCACAACTAAATTTGGTCACGTGGAGAGGCACTCGGCGTATTCTATATACTGCGTGGAAACTTAAGCCTATTCCACAAAATTAGGTGAACTTTAGAGAATATGCCTAGGTGTACTTTTATTCCACATAAATTTTTCATGCACCATATATAGAATCTCTCCCATACCCTCGGATTCTATATAGTGTGCCTAGAGTTAAGTGCAGTTCTGTGCGTAAATCTAGGTGCATTCTATAACTATGCCCCTAGATTGTTTTAACAAGCTGTTAAGCATTGTTAACAGCTCTTAACAAGCAATAACGAGCACTACTTGGCAAAAATTAGAATTTACGCGTGTACATTGCTAAGTGTATTCTGTAGTGTACTATGCCTAAATTCTAATGTGTGCAGGCAAAAAGGGACATGCTTAGGGGTGTGGAAATAAGTGTTTTGGGTGTTCCAAAATCTATGCAAGTTGTTATAAAATATGGGCCAGTGCCCCTAAATCCACGCACAGGGCATTTACAAAGCTTTTCATTGGCATAAATGGACACACATAGATTTAGTCATATGAACTATGCCTAAGCATATTCTAAATACTGCACGGTGTTTAGAATACACTTAGGCGTCATTGCCTAATGCGTGTTAATTTTAGGCGCCATATAGACTGTAAATGAAAGAGGGAGGGCTGAGCACGGGTGGGGCTAACACAAGTATTTAACTTACAGAATGCTGTAAATTACGCGTTCCTGCTACATTTACAGTAGGTGGCTGCAGTTATGCCAGGGCTATTGCTGGTGTAACTGTGGGCTCATAAAGGTAACTGATATTGGGTTATGCTAATGTTCTGTAACACAGAGTTTCTCAACCTAGTCCTTGGGACACACCTAGCCAGTCAGGTTTTCAGGATATCCACAATGACTATGCATGCGAGAAATTTGGATGCACTACCTCCATTGTATGCAGATCTATCTCATGCATATTCATTGTGGGCATCCTGAAAACCTGACTGGCTGAGTGTGTCCCGAGGATTGGGTTGACAACCCCTGCTATAACAGAATCTGGGCATCCAGATGCCATTAAAGAATGAGTTTTTCCACGCATTCTCGGCAGGGCCGCTGAGAGACTAGGCCGGGCCCGGACCAAGGCCACCCCACCTCCGCCCCTCGCTGCTGCCGCCCCTGTTGCTCCCCCTGCCGCCCCCCCCCCCCCCGTCGCTCCCCCCACCGCTGTAGTCTGCAGTCTCACCTGCCTGCCTCCACGGCTCCGGGCCCCCTGCATTCAAAGCGGCAGTCGGAGATCGCCTCTCTCTTCTGGCCTTCCTTTCCTGTGTCCCGCCCTCATCTGATGTAACTTCCGGTTTCCGCATTACATTACATTATAAAAAAATGTGGCTCAATGTGGCTTACAATTCATCGTGGATACTGGAAATAGAAAAGAATGTACATTTGGTTTTACAGCAAGTTTTGGGTACATGATGGTGAAATACATAATACTGGAAATAGAAAAGAGTATGCATTTGTTTTTGCAAAAGTTTTGGGTACATGATGGTGAAATACATGATAGTGTTAAAGCCATAGACATTAGATACATGATAGTGTTAAAGCGAAAGACATTAAAGAACATTCCTGGATATCTTAAAGAATGTAGAGTTAAGCGTGTTGTTCTTTATGATATATTTTGTCGAAGAGATAAGTTTTCAGGAGTTTGCGGAAATTGGTAATTTTGTAGACCGTTTTCAGGTTACGTGGCAGTGTGTTCCAGAGCTGTGTGCTTGTATAGGAAAAGGTTGATGCATGCATTGATTTGTATTTCAAGCCTTTACATTTGGGAGGATGAAGATTGAGGAATGTGCGGCAGGATTTTTTTGCATTTCTGGGTGGTAGTTCTATTAGGTCTGACATGTAGGCTGGGGCATCACCATGGATGATTTTATGGACCAAGGTACAGAGTTTGAACGTGATGCGTTCTTTGAGTGGGAGCCAGTGTATATGTATTTACTTGTAGACTCCTGATGCAGGTCTAGCGGCCGAAACACAACATTTGTGTCAAGTCCTTTTTTAAATAAACGTTTTTTAAATAAACATTTTTTGTTTTTAAGTCCATTTTTTCCAGTCTCTAGTGTCTGTGGTCAACTTCCCATCCTTTTCTATTTACACTTTTTGTGGTTTCTCGTGGGACGTTCGAGTTCTCCGCCTTGGTGGATTCTCTTGGTGTTCAGTTATGGAATTTCCTCTCAGAAAGCAATTTTACAAAGGGCTGGCTATATTTAGAAACTTAGGGGACCTTTTACTAAGCTGCAGTAAGCACTCGTGCATGCTTACTGCAGCTTAAAACAGCTTACCATGGAATTCTGTGGATCCATTACCGAAGGAATGGATCCACGGAATCTTAGTGGAGATTGGGTGGCAACACCGGTAATCGGAAAGTAAAACCAGTGACTGAATAGATATGGATGGGCTAGAGTGTAAATTTTAAGGGGCTTCAACATTAGCTTAAGAAATCTTTGTACAAGTACATAAGTATTGCCATACTGGGAAAGACCAAAGGCAAGATCCCAAAAATGTACAAAACATTTTATACTGCTTATCCCAGAAATAGTGGATTTTCCCCAAGCCCATTTAATAACAGTCTATGGACTTTCCCTTTAGGAAGCCGTCCAAACATTTTTTAAACTCCGCTAAGCTAACCGCCTCTACCACATTCTCTGGCAATGAATTCCAGAATTTAATTACACGTTGAGTGAAGAAAAATTTTCTCCAATTCGTTTTAAATTTACTAGAACAGTGCTGGGCAGACTTCTATGGTCTGTGCCCTGAAAATGGCAAGAACAAATCAAACTCGGGTGTGCATATAAAGTATTGCATACCATGTAAAATAAGTTTATCTTATTGGGCAGACTGGATGGACTGTACAGGTCGTTATCTGCCATCATTTACTTTGTTGCTATGTGCTCAGGCGTACTGTGATAATTTTGAGATCTTTGAGCTAAATAATATTTTTATTTATTCTGCGGAGAGGGTGTGTCAGGGCAGAGAATGAGCATCTCTGCAGTGATCAGTTAGTGATGCTACATTGCTGCACAATAACATCAGTAAAGGATTAGCTCTTACTGGTGAGCACTTAGGGGGTCTTTTACAAAGGTGTGCTAAACACTAAGACGCCCATAGGAATATATGGGCTTCTCTAGCATTTAGTGCACACTTATTTCTAGCACACGCTAAAAACGCTAGCGTACGTTTGTAAAAGGATCCCTTACTGCCTACAAAATAGATGGTGGTAAGTGCTCATGCGCTAAGTTTTTGTAATGGCTGCTTGCTAATAGCTCATGGCCATTAATTGAAAAAAAAATGGAAAATTGGGTATTTTACCACTTCATGTAAGGGTGCCCTAAGGCCACTTTCTACCGCAGCTTAGTAAAAGAATACCTTGGACACCACCTGTCCAGAGTCTATTCTATAAAAGAAAGTGGGCACCTAGGGTAACCACATATATGTACCAGTAAAAATGGCCCGTTTCTGACACAATTGAAACGGGCGCTAGCAAGGTTTTCCTTGAGTGTGTATGTTTGAGAGAGTGTGTGTGAGAGTGACTATGTGAGAGAGAGAGAGAGTGAATCTGCGAGTGTGTGTGTGTGACAGAGAGAGTGAGACTGGGTGCGAGTGTGTCTGTGAGAGAAAGTGTGTGGGCCTGGGGCCCCTCCCTCCCACCCAGTTCCAGTGTCCCCCTTCCTCCGTGTTCCAGGGTCGTCGTTCCCCCTCCCTCCGAGTTCCAGGGTCGTCCCCCTGTTGTTTTTTTTTTTTTTTAGTTTTTGTACAGGTGGTGCATTCCCCCTCCTCCTCTCTCGTTCCCTCCTCCAAGTTCCAGACCCCCCTCCCTCCCTCCCTCCACCCCAAGTTCCAGACCCCCTCCCCCAGTTCCAGACCCCCTCCCTCCGAATTCCAGACCCCTCCTTCCACCCTTCCCCACCTCCGAATTCCAGATCCCCCTCCTATTTCCAGACCCCTCCCGCTCTCCTAGTTCCAGACCTCACCTCCCTGCCTCCCTCCCTCCGATTTACAGACCCCCTCCCTCCCTCCAATTTGCAGACCCCCTTCCTCCGATTTCCCGACCCCCCTCAGAGTTCCTGACCCCTGTACCCCCCTGCCGCGACCCTCTCGAGCCCCCCTTCCCGCCGCCAACCCTCGGGGCTTCAGAGCCCATCTGTGAAGAAAGTTACGGACACAGGCAGGCAGACGCATAGAATGTTGGAGGTGAGAATTATTATATATATATTTTTTAATTTTCATAAATGACCCATTTTTAATATAATGGCATAAAATCGGGATATTTATTTACATTTTGGACTAACTTCTATAAATAGCAGTGAAAAATCAGTGCTAAAAAAAGCACTAAGCGTTATTCTATATACAGCATTCAGGTTTAGTCAGTTGTACATCACTTTGGGTGAGTCTCTTCATAAAGGTGATTAATAAATCCCAATAAATACATAAATAAATAAATTTATAGAATAGCACTAAGTGCCGGAAACCACAACTACATTTAGATGTGTCCATTTGCTCCAATGAAACCTTGGTGTAAATCCCCCATCCCCTTTATTCTATAATAACACACCTACCTGCCCATGGCCGTGCCCACTTTTTGATCTGCATGTAAATTTACATGCGTAGATTTTAATTAATGCCAATTTGCACTGATAATTGATTGTTAGGGCCCAATTATCGGTGCTAATTGGCTCATTATTCAATTAAATTGCGTGCACAAATTGGGCACGTGCACAAATTTGTGCACACAATTTAAAGAACCATTTATAGAATTCAGGGATTTATGCATTAATAGGCACTAGTTTTACCTTCTGGAAGGTCAGTCATTTCACTATTAACTTTTGGTTGTGATTGTTTTTAATGAATTTTAAAGACTGTTTTATCAATAGAAATCAAACAAAATAAAACATGGAAAAGAAAATAAGATGATACCTTTTTTAATGGACATAACTTAATACATTTCTTGATTAGCTTTCGAAGGTTGCCCTTCTTCCTCAGATCGGAAATCAGCAAATGAGGTAGCAGATAGTATATCATCAAAGCATTACTTTGACTGTCTGACAGAGTGGGAGGGTGGGGGTATGTTTTAAAACTGTGACCTGACATTTTTGTGCAATGCACATAAGCTTGAAAAAACAGCATAGTTGATTTCTCAACTGACTTTGGGAGGAAAAGTCTACTCTGGAAACAAAGGGCCCCTTTTACTAAGCATCAGTAACCACTCGCTAAAAAGGAAGTTCAGCCAGGCTACTGCAGCAGCCCAGCAGTACTTCCCACCCCTAACATGCTGTCATATCTGGCGCTACAAAAATATATTAATTTTTGTAGCGCCAGAGTATACTCGGCGGTAATCTGGCAGTGCCTCGCGCTGCCTGGTTACCGCCGGGTTAGTACTGGAGCCCTTACCACCACCTCAATGGGTGGCAGTAAGGCCCCCCCCCCCCCCCCCCCCTCAAATGACTGTGCGGCAAGTGCTTTACTTGCTGCATGGCCATTTCCTGCAGGAAAGAGAGACTTCCTTTTTAACCACTGCGGTAAAAGGGGGCCTCAGCGCATGTGAAAAACACATTGATGCCAGTGCCAGCCTCCTTTTGCTACAGCTTGGTAAAAGGAGCCCAAAGTCTGGTATTTGTGAGTAGATTTACTTTTTAACCACGCTTTTAAGTCTTTTGTATTAGCATTTCCTTTGATAAAAGTTATTCCTGTTTTGAAAATACAATATACGTAATGAGAGCAAGTATAAATCTCCGAAATGGCAACTGTTAATGCTAGTAGAGGAAAAGACTTCAGAATCTCGGTTTCAGCTGTTACCATATAATTCAATATTTAACTAGCTGACCGCTCTGCTCTGCGTGTTAAACTTTTCATACACGCTAGCGAGAATCCTCATCAGTCATAAAAACCTCTACTTCAACACTTTCTTTTGTTATATGACTATTATTCAAATAGTACTTAGCTGTAGTGTGTGCAAGGGCAAAATATACTAGTCCAAACGGCAAGCTTCCGCTTCGCTCGTGGCTTCTTAAGGAGCTGGACGGCATAACCCTTCTTCGCACCTATAACAGTATAACCAAGAATTACTCAATCAGTTAACATCCAGAAATAGAGTAAGTGGAACAACTCACATTTTCGCCGAATGAGGAAATACCTTCACAACCCCTCAGCTTACAACAGCACAATTGTTTCTGTTGAACCGGAAGTATTTATAGTGCTTCCCGTATTCGCTGATTCCCGCTCTATACGGTGCATATTTTAAAGGGCATTCCCTATGTTCTTAAAGGAACACTTTCCATTCTACACGGTTGTTTAAACCTTCTGGCATCAAGGATCTCAATCTACAGATCCAGCGTTGTTCTCTTTGTATTAATTGGCGATTTCGATCCCCTCCTCTAATATTGATTGGAATTTGATCCAAAACTATACATTTCAGATCCTCAAATTTATGGGCATGCTGTTTACTATGTTGTACTAAGGGGGCATCTATTCGTGAATGCTTCAAATTATGCTTATGATCGCTTAACCTATTTTTCAGGGGTCGTGTCGTTTTGCCCACATAGATTTTACGACATGGGCACATTATTATGTATACCACGTGATTGGATTCACAATCTGTATTATATTTTAAATGGTATTCTCGTCCATCAAGTGGATTTTGAAATATTTGTGTCTTTATCATCAAAGGACAAAAAATACATTTCAAACAGGGTTGATGTCCTGGATCCCTTATATCCAAGTCTGATGATTTATCTTGTAATATTTCTTTCAAATTTAGACCTCTGGAATATGCTACTCGAAGTTCTTTTTTATTAAATACTGGATGTAATTGCAGAATCTTCCAATGTTTTTTCATAATGCGAACAGTATTACTAGTCTTCTTTGTCACGTTTATGAAATAAATATTCTCGATGATTATTCTTTGCCCTGGAACAAGCCCGCTTGACTAACTGATAAGGATACTCTCTAGCTACAAATTTCTGTTTCATTTGTTTTGCATGGATTTTAAATTCTGACATATCAGAACAAATTCGACGTGCTCTTAGGAATTGTGCAAACGGGAGGCTTTCTCTCGTACTCTGAGGATGATGGCTTGTGAAATGTAACAACGTGTTACGATCTGTAGATTTTACAAATAAAGAAGTACAAGTCATTTATTAACCTGTGTACTAAAGTACATGCAAGGGACTAGTAATACTGTTCGCATTATGAAAAAACATTGGAAGATTCTGCAATTACATCCAGTATTTAATAAAAAAGAACTTCGAGTAGCATATTCCAGAGGTCTAAATTTGAAAGAAATATTACAAGATAAATCATCAGACTTGGATATAAGGGATCCAGGACATCAACCCTGTTTGAAATGTATTTTTTGTCCTTTGATGATAAAGACACAAATATTTCAAAATCCACTTGATGGACGAGAATACCATTTAAAATATAATACAGATTGTGAATCCAATCACGTGGTATACATAATAATGTGCCCATGTCGTAAAATCTATGTGGGCAAAACGACACGACCCCTGAAAAATAGGTTAAGCGATCATAAGCATAATTTGAAGCATTCACGAATAGATGCCCCCTTAGTACAACATAGTAAACAGCATGCCCATAAATTTGAGGATCTGAAATGTATAGTTTTGGATCAAATTCCAATCAATATTAGAGGAGGGGATCGAAATCGCCAATTAATACAAAGAGAACAACGCTGGATCTGTAGATTGAGATCCTTGATGCCAGAAGGTTTAAACAACCGTGTAGAATGGAAAGCGTTCCTTTAAGAACATAGGGAATGCCCTTTAAAATATGCACCGTATAGAGCGGGAATCAGCGAATACGGGAAGCACTATAAATACTTCCGGTTCAACAGAAACAATTGTGCTGTTGTAAGCTGAGGGGTTGTGAAGGTATTTCCTCATTCGGCGAAAATGTGAGTTGTTCCACTTACTCTATTTCTGGATGTTAACTGATTGAGTAATTCTTGGTTATACTGTTATAGGTGCGAAGAAGGGTTATGCCGTCCAGCTCCTTAAGAAGCCACGAGCGAAGCGGAAGCTTGCCGTTTGGACTAGTATATTTTGCCCTTGCACACACTACAGCTAAGTACTATTTGAATAATAGTCATATAACAAAAGAAAGTGTTGAAGTAGAGGTTTTTATGACTGATGAGGATTCTCGCTAGCGTGTATGAAAAGTTTAACACGCAGAGCAGAGCGGTCAGCTAGTTAAATATTGAATTATATGGTAACAGCTGAAACCGAGATTCTGAAGTCTTTTCCTCTACTAGCATTAACAGTTGCCATTTCGGAGATTTATACTTGCTCTCATTACGTATATTGTATTAACATTAAGTAAGAGCAAGGACCAAAGAGATTATTCCTGTTTTGAAAAACAATCTTTTGCTACTTTTAGGTTTGTGGATAAATTGATACTACTAGGGGAAGATATGTGCCCTTTTTAATCAACTTCTCATTCTCTTGTGCAAAAAGAAACCTCATTTATATGCATATTTGTTCTTGTGCATGTTCCACTATATAATAAGAGTGGAAAATAGGCCTATCAATGTCTAAACGGACCGCACCACACAATAGCTGCACTTATATACAGTTTTTTGCTTTTTGTCTTATTTATTTATATGATTAACTATTTTGTGCATGTATTTTATCTTTTACAGTTTTATTGTCTTATGATTTTAGCATCATTTAATTATTTATATAGTGATAATTTTTTTGTGTACATTGTTATGATTTGTTATGTATCGGTTTATCTTTTGATTTGCTTTATATGTCTGAATTGATAGTCTTATTCTGACACTGCCTTTTAAGTCAAAACGTGGCCACATCAGGTGCTGTGCTTAATAAACTTCATTCTCCTACACCTGATGGTCTGCTCTGTTTATATGTTAACTGATTGTTGCCTCTTTGTGCTTTGAAAGTAAATGTTATACACAATAGAATTAAATACTATTCTACTAATCTGCTTAGTCATGAGAAATCATTAGTCCAATTTCAGTCCTCAGTTTCACCCTCCCTCCCCAGCTTCCACCCACCCCTAGCTCAACTCTTCATTTATAGTCAATTATTCTAATTAGGACAAGAAGAGGAGAATTTTCATTAGAATTTTAATTACATTTAATTAGTTTCTGAGAAGGAAACACTAAACAAATTACAGCATATAATCTTAAGGCTCTTTATATTCATCTGATATCCCTAGTACCTTAAGAAGTTTTAATTAAATAACTCTGTAATACTAAGATGCAGGGCCACCATGGGACTAAGCCGGGCCTGGTATAGGGCCACCGCCACCAGGCCCGGGGCAGGGTCATTGCCCCCCCCCCCCCCAGGATTGTCATTGCTGCTGACCCCCCAGGATGGTCACCGCTGCAGTCCCCCCAGGATGGTCACCGCTGCCGTCCCCCCAGGATTGCCGCCACTGCTGCCCCCCCCCCCCCCCCGCCGCAACTACAAATACCTTGGTTGGCGGGGATCCCGACGACCCACCAGCAGAAAAAATCTTCCTCCAGCATAGCTCTTCACTTCACCGCATTGCCTGCCCTGCCCCTATGGCTGCTTTTTCTCTCATGTCGTGCATGCTTGGTTTCAAAACCGAGCATATGCGGCCTGAGGGGAAAAGCAGCCACTTAGCAGACAAAAATGATAAAGAGGATGGGACGACTTCCTTATGAGGAAAGGATAAAGCGGTTAGGGCTCTTCAGCTTGGAAAAAAGTCACCTGAGAGGAGATATGATAGTGGTCTATAAAATAATGAGTGGAGTGGAACAGGTAGACGTGAACCGCTTGTTTACTCTTTCCAAAAATACAAGGACTAGGGGGAACGCAATGAAGCTACAAAGTAGTAAATTTAAAACAAATCGGAGAAAATATTTCTTCTCTCAGCATGTAATTAAACTCTGGAATTCATTGCCAGAGAATGTAGTAAAAGCAGTTAGCTTGGCGGGGTTTAAAAGGGTTTGGATAACTTCCTAAAAGAAAAGTCCAAAAGCCATTAGTAAAATGAACTTGGGGAAAATCCACTGCTTATTTCTGGGATAAGCAGCATAAAATGTATTGTATTGTTTTGGGATCTTGCCAGGTACTTATAACCTGGATTGGCCACTGTTGGAAACAGGTTGCTGGGCTTGGTGGACCTTCGGTCTATCCCAGTATGGCAATACTTATGTACTTATGAACCTGCATCAATTCTAGACAAGATGACACTAAGGAGGAAGATCTTAGTAAACTGGAGGAACTCCAGACCATGCCCATACGAAATTATCAATCCACAACATATCCTTCTGAATTCTGTAGTAAGTGAAATACATTATTCCCATGGCTCACACTGGCTTTCAGTTTTGTTCAAGTATTGTTATTTAATGTTATGACCCAATGTGTGTGCTGCTACTATTCAGAACCCCCTTGGGTGAAATGAATCCTGATTAGTGAGTGAAATAGAAATAAGGAAGATTCCAGAAGGCTTGAGGTACTATCTCTTTTCACCCTGCAGCTTTTCAAACTTTCTGCCTTGAAAGCAAAATAGCTTACTTGTCACTGGGTTCTCTGTAGAGAGCAGATATAATTGGACACACTGGTGGCAGCGACATATTATGCTCACCCAGAAAAAACATTTTTTAATTCTGAGCATGTGCAGGACTTTTTGCACAGCTGCTATCTCTTGAAACTCTCAACCTGTACAATGTAATGCGGATCCTCTTTTTCCATAGAATGTAGAGATTGGAATGAAGATATTTAGATTGGGACTTTCACAGTTCTGGTGTTATTTTAGAAACGGATCTGCTGACTATATTACAAAGCTTAAGAGTCAACCTCCTGGTATGTATGTATGTCTGATTTATCCTTCTTTTTGTGGAGAAACCCTATTAACAGGTAAGCAACCACTTTTCATTGATAAGTAAGATGAATCAGCCACACAAATGTATACGCTGGAAGAGAGGAGGGAGAAAGGAGACATGATAGAGATATTTAAATATCTCAAGGGCATTAATGTACAGGAAGTGAACATTTTTCAACTGAAGGAGAGCTCTGGAACAAGGGAGCATATGATGAAGTTAAGAGGGAATAGGCTTAGGAGTAATCTTAGAAAGTATTATTTCATGGAAAGGGTGGTGGAGGCGTGGAATGGCTTCCCGGTTGAGGCTGTGGAGTCGAGGACTGTGTCAGAATTTTAAAAGGCATGGTTAAGCATGTGGGATCGCATAGGAAAAGGAAGAGTTAGGGGTTACAGAGGATCGGCAGACTGGATGGGCCACATGGCCTTTATCTGCTATCATGTTTCTCTGTTTCTATTCTTATTACTGAGGACCAGGGCTTTTTTTGAGGGGGTACTTGGGGGTACAGAGTACCGGCACCTTTTTCATTGTCTGCTAAAATTGACTCATGGTCCCCAAGTTATAGTAAAAGAGCTCAGGCTCTGCACACCAATTCTGCCTTTTCATAGATTCTGTGACTGGTTGCAGGGGTCCTGGCTATTGTGGGGTGGGTCCGTCAGTGATCACCCCACCCCTGAAGGGTGGTCTGGCATTTGAGTACCGGCACCTATTTTGCTAGAAAACATGCACTGCTGAGGACTGTACTGGAATATGATTTCGTAAAGCAATCTGGAAGATACAATAATGAGGTAACTGACTATGATTAAAAAAGGCCTTGTCCAAATGCAACTGTCTCTGCAAGACATAGAGGGGCCTTTTCAAAATGACATCTAAGTCAGAATAGAGATGTCTGGCTCATAGCATCCAAAATGGACATCCATCTCACATGTATTTTCCAACAGGAAATTAGTGGCTAGTCCCAAGGAAGCAATTTATTTTGTCAGGGCTGGCTAAATCGCGTTGAATATCAACCGGATAGTTTGCATACAGTGTATTTGCATGTTATTTGGTTAATGCACAGGAGATATGTGTATGCTCCAGAAGGGCTCATATATTTTTTCACTGTCTACTGCACTGACCACTTGCTTGCTGATGTCTTTGGAATGACCATGATATCTGGAGCTGTCATAAAGCCTGGTTTCTATTGTCACTGTCTTCTTTTGGGGATGGGAGGGGGTCAGTGACCACTGGAGGATTAAGGAGGGGAGGGGGTTATGCTCTCATCCCTCCAGTGTTCTGCTGGTCAGTTAGGGCACCTTTTTCAGATTTAGTTATGACAAGAACAGGTCTAGACAAAAATATACTTCTCTTCAAACCTGAACTTTTTTTTTCTGTTCCATTATCACATAAAAATGTCTATATTGTAGGGTTCTCAAGTCCCACCCAAAACACGCCTCCAACATGCCCCCTTGCTATTTGGACACACTCAGTGAAAAAGTCCCAGTTCTGCCTTATTGAAAATCACAATTTAAACATTTTGGTGGGAAAGACGTGCTTCTGCTGCTTTGTGCCACACTTGAGACATTTTTCTGTTTTGAAACCGAGCACCTTAGGTGCCAACTCCTGGACCTTATTACCATAACTGTCCTCCATCCCTTTATCTATGTTCCAGATCTGCAGCTAGGTGGACCCCGGCCTTTTTAGGGTGTGCACATGTAACTTACATGCACACTGAAACCTTCTGCTCAGTGTGCTACTGCGGCTAGGAAACCGAATAGAATGTTGGGTATTATTAGGAAAGGTATGGAAAACAGGTGTGAGGATGTTATAATGCCGTTGTATCGCTCCATGGTGCGACCGCACCTTGAGTATTGTGTTCAATTCTGGTTGCCGCATCTCAAGAAAGATATAGTACAATTGGAAAAGGTGCAGCGAAGGGCGACTAAAATGATAGCGGGAATGGGACGACTTCCCTATGAAGAAAGACTAAGGAGGCTAGGGCTTTTCAGTTTGGAGAAGAGATGGCTGAGGGCATGATAGAGGCATATAAAATAATGAGTGGAGTGGAACAGGTGGATGTGAAGCGTCTGTTCACGCTTTCCAAAAATACTAGGACTAGGGGGCATGAGATGAAACTACAGTGTAGTAAATTTAAACAAACCGGAGAAAATATTTCTTCACCCAACGCGTAATTAAACTCTGGAATTCGTTGCAGGAGAACGTGGTGAAAGCGGTTAGCTTGGCAGAGTTTAAAAAGGGGTTAGACGGTTTCCTAAAGGACAAGTCCATAAACCACTACTAAATGGACTTGGGAAAAATCCACAATTCCAGGAATAACATGTATAGAATGTTTGCACGTTTGGGAAGCTTGCCAGGTGCCCTTGGCCTGGATTGGCCGCTGTTGTGGACAGGATGCTGGGCTCGATGGACCCTTGGTCTTTTCCCAGTGTGGCATTACTTATGTACTTATGTTATATGAAGAGCAGATATTGGGGTTGAGTGTTTCTTGAATATACCAAAGTATGAACCTTTTCCACTCTATATTGTATAATGTTCTGGTGAAATGTTTCATAGCTTTATCAGAATATCTTCCATTACTTGACACAATTGGAATGAAGCAAATTAATTAGCATTTCACATCCATGTCATCATTACTAGGAAACAGATGTTTGCGAGTTTGATTTTTCCCTGGACTTGCATTATTAGTGCAGACAATTCTAAAAGGTGGATTGGCTTTTTGACTGACACAATGACCAGAAAGCCAGACTTGTCAAGTCTACAAAGGAACAAAGATAAGCATTGTGGCATTTCCTGCCTTAACTTGTATAAAGTTTTAGATGTTAACAGAATGGGCAAAAAGGTAAAAGAGTCCTGTTCCCTGGAATATTTTAAAAGCATCTAAGACCAGCCTGTCTTGGCTGAGTATTTGGAGCAGAAATGCGAAAGTTTTTCGATATCTTGCAATGCAAAGAGATCTACTACAGAAATTCTCCAGTGACAGAATATACCTTCCATTATATCCTGACCCAAAGACTGTGCTTGCAGTTTGAGATAGTGCCTATGTATGATCACATTTGGAGATAAGTATGCTACAGACGTTCAAATATTTGAAAGGTATTAATCCGCAAACGAACCTTTTTCGGAGATGGGAAGGCAGTAGAACGAGAGGGCATGAAATGAGATTGAAGGGGGCAGACTTAAGAAGAATGTCAAGAAGTATTTTTTCATGGAGAGGGTGGTGGATGCTTGGAATGCCCTCCCGCGGGAGGTGGTGGAGATGAAAACGGTAACGGAATTCAAACATGCGTGGGATAAACATAAAGGAATCCTGTGCAGAAGGAAGGGATCCTCAGGAGCTTAGCCTAGAATGGGTGGCAGAGCTGGTGGTTGGGAGGTGGGACTAGTGCTGGGCAGACTTATACGGTCTGTGCCAGAGCTGGTGGTTGGGAGGCGGGGTTGGTGGTTGAGAGGCGGGGATAGGGCTGGCCAGACTTATACGGTCTGTGCACTGAAGAGGACAGTACAAATAAAAAAGTAGCACATATGAATTTATCTTCTTGGGCAGACTGGATGGACCGTGCAGGTCTTTTTCTGCCGTCATCTACTATATACTATTCAAAGTGATTTAACTAGGGCAGAGAGGCTCCTGACTGGTTAAATCACCTGTGTGAAGCTCCCCACAGTTCAGCTGCATATAACTAGATAATGCTACTGAATATCAGCATTAACCTCCTAAGCCAAAACCAGCTATTTAGTGGATGGTCTGGGGGCAGAGTCGGCAATTGACAGGTTAAGTGCTCATATTCAGCCCTGAACCAGTTAAGTTAGCCAGCCAAACAGAACCGCATCAATAGCAGTCCTATCTTTGGCCAGTTAATGTAACCAGATATGGCTTAACTGGTTTAGTGCTGGTCAGCTACACATCCCTAGGTATTCGGTGCTGGTGACAGAGTGGTACATAAGTACATATGTATTGCCATACTGGGAAAGACCAAAGGTCAATCGAGCCCAGCATCCTGGTTCCAACAGTGGCCAATCCAGGTCACAAATACCCTGCAAGATCTTAAAAATGTACAAAACATTTTATACTGCTTATCCCAGAAATAGTGAATTTTCCCTAAGTCTATTTAATAACAGTCTATGGACTTTTCCTTTAGGAAGCCGTCCAAACCTTTTTTAAACTCCGCTAAGCTAACCACCTTTACCACACTCTCTGGCAACGAATTCCAGAGTTTAATTACTCTATATTGTATTACTGTACTTGTTAAAGAAATTTGAGTGGTTAGTTAAATAGTTCTACCAGAAGAAATGTTTGAATATATGTTTATGTATTGTTAAGCCACGTGATTAGAGGACGCACAGATCTTCTATAATTTAACTAAGACCTTTCCTTTGTACTTTTTACATTGAAAGATATGACATTGGAGATCTTGTCACTCAGTTGTCATGAACAGACTCCTGAAGCATGTCATAGGCCGAAACACATTACTGTGTTGAGTCTTTTATCAATAAATCTTCCTCAAGTATCAAGATTGTTCTTCTCGTTTCTGAACAATTTAAGAATACAGGACTGAAGTGTTAGAGGCTCTAGTGATGTGTCGCATATAATAGTCCTTTTCTGATTTCAAAATAGATGCCTTATATATATGTGCTAGATCTTTGTAAGCAGTTAGAGAGGCGAATGTATGCTGCCATCTCCATGTTCTTTGGGCATGAAGGAGTTGATATTTAAGAAGTTTTAGGTTAGGTGTATACCAGGGATCTCTAGCTGTGTGGAGGTGGCCTTGTCAGACGGGGGGGGGGGGGGGGGGGGGGGGGGGGGGGGGGATATGATCTACTGCTTATTTTAAGGCAGAGTCCCATTGTAGAGTTTGGTTAGATAAGGAGAGTTTAGCAAAGTCATGGAAACACAATTTAAGGTTGGATTCCAGGGCCTCAGATATCAGTTTGGTAAGGTCTCGATGAGTATGTGTAAAGGGCAGGGGCTTGTGGAGGGGGAGGGGGGGGACACCAAAATTGGAGCCAACTCAGTCCTTTCTTTCATTAAGGGGTCCTTTTACAAAGGCATCTCTAGTGTTTAGCGTGCACTAAAAACGCTAGTGTGCCTTTGTAAAAGCCCCTCTAACTGTGTTTTTTAAGGTGTCCTTTTATAAAGGTGTGCTAGCGTTTTTAGCGCACGCTAAAAATAAGTCTGCGCTAAATGCTAGAGATGCCCATATTATCCTATGGGCATATTTAGCGCTCACTAATCATTAGCATGCGCTACAAATGCTAGCATGCCTTTGTAAAAGACCCCCCAAATGCTGTGTGTCTGAATCTTTACTATGGATATATATATATGTCTGATGCTGAGGAGTTCAACAATTTCTAGAACATCTAGTAATTCATAGTCGTTGTGTTAAATGTAGAATTCTGCCTTTGCTTCATTGACTTTTTTGGATACAGAATGAATTGCTTGCATTACTGCTAGCCCTCCCTCAGAGAGAATAAATTAATGGTTAGCTTTTTGCATTAAGAATGCCTGTTAGTGCAATTCATTTACAAGGGAGTTTAAGATAGGTTCTTCATTTCCTCTTAAAATAGCATTCATCAAAGCTTCATAACTGTGATAAGTAAGTACTTCCAGGTCTCTTAGCAGGATTGCCAAAAACTAGCTAGCAGTGGCAACACTGGTAATGGCAGCTGTTATGGAAATCTTACACTGAACAACCACAGCAACTCAGCAGTTTCTCAGAAGCAATATAAAATATATGTTTTACAATCTGAACAGGAAATGGCAGCTGGTCTGAGTTGAAAATGAGCGGAGGAGTTTTAAATACATTTGCTTGAACATTTTTGCATTGGTACAGACTGCCTCATATATCATAAAATGTGAAAGGTCTAGGCACCATGGTTATAAGATGCTTGTGTAGTAACATAGTAAATGATGGCAGATAAAGACCTGTACAGTCCAACCAGTCTGCCCAACAAGATAAACTCATTTTACATGGTATGCAATACTTTACATGTATACCCGAGTTTGATTTGTCCTTACTATTCTAGGGCACATACCGTAGAAGTCTGTCCAGCACTGTTCTTGTACTAAACGTTCTGAAGCTAATGTTGAAGCCCCTTAAAATTTATACTCTAGCCTATCCATATCTATTCAGTCACGATCAAGACATAGACCGTAGAAGTCTGCCCAGACTGCCCAGCACTGGTTTTGCTTCCCAATTACCGGTGTTGCCACCCAATCTCCGCTAAGATTCCATGGATCCATTCCTTCTAAACAAGATTCCTTTGTGTTTATCCCACACATGTTTGAATTCCATTACCTTTTTACATCTCCACCACCTCCCGCAGGAATGGGATGGCATTCCATGTATCCACCACCCTTTCTGTGAAAAAATACTTCCTATTACTCCTGAGTCTGCCCCCCTTCAACTTCAATTCATGTCCTCTAGATGTACCACCTTCCCATCTCCGGAAAAGATTTGTTTGTGGATTAATGCCTTTCAAATATTTGAATGTCTGCATCACGTCACCCGTGTTTTTCCTTTCCTTCAAGGTATACATATTGTGCATGTAAATATAGAGAAAAATTAGCACTTATGGGTTTAAGTGCCTTAAATACTATTCTAAAAGAGCATCAGCATGAAACTGCAAGGGGAGCGTACACACACACACATACACATGGAGGGAGCACAGGTGGGGCTCCCAGTTACATAGGTCCTTATCGCATTTATGTGACCACATGAAAATCAGGTCATTCTCTAGTTTTAATGGAAGCTCTGAAGAGGAGTAAAGGGTTAGCTCATTCTTCTGCAGTCAGTGATAGTGAAGTCATAAAGGAAGTAATGAAGTCATAAAGAAAGATAGTGAATTGATAAAGCAGGTGCCAGTATTTAGGTGTCAAGAATGCAATAAATGACCAGAATATTGGCATATACTGAATATTGCCATTTAGCGCTTACCCCCAGATTCTATATATCGCACCTAGAGATCTGTGCCGAAATCTAGGGGCATTCTATAACAACATGCATAACTTAATTGGCTTAATAAGCTCATCAGCATTGATAACAGCACTTAACAAGCAATAATGAGCACTAATTGGCAATAATTAGAATTTACTCGCACAACTCACTAAGCATATTCTGTAATGAACTGCACCTAAATTGTAATGCTTGCAGTTCAAGAGGGGCATGGCTATGGGTGGGGTGTTCCAAAATTTGGGTGTTCCAAACTTAAAAAATGCGTAGTTATGGAATATGGCCTAGTGCATGTAAATGTGTGCACAGGGATTTAGGTCACGTTTTCATTGGCCTAAATGGACGCATGTGGTTTTAGGCACTAGGATTTCTGCCTAAGCATATTCTATATACTGCGTTGCTCATAGAACATACTTAGGCGGAAATCTTTACCGCATGGATATTTTAAAGGTGCCATATATAGAATTTGGCCCTTAGCGGATAACCTACTACTACTATTTAGCATTTCTATAGCGCTACAAAGCATACTCAGCGCTGCACAAACATAAGCATACGCAGCGCTGCACAAACATAAGCATACGCAGCGCTGCACAAACATAACCAGTTATATCACGTGATATAACTGACTATCCACTAATATTCAATGCATTACCAGCTAAGTTTGGCGGCCAAAATGGGCCACCGAAATAGCAGGCTTATCTTTGGCCAGTTTCAACTGAATATTGACTTACTGGTTAAGCTGAAACTGGCCACAAATAAACCGGATATTCAATGCTGGTCACCGTAAATGGCTCAGCATTGAATATCTGGGCACAGCGCTGACCGCAGGAGGCAGCCTGGCTACCCCCCATGGTCTGAATATCGGGTCCTGTATGCGTAGGATATCATTTCAAAAAACAAACACAAAGAACAAACCTATGCACAAGATGAGCAGAAGCAACAACAGCAAAGGTGACAAAAAATCCCAAAACAAACAGTGTGGTACAAAAACTTTATTGATGGGTAACAAAGACTCAACATATATCTTGTTTCAGCCGTCAGGCCTGCATCAGGTGTCTACAAACAGAGCAAAACATGCATATACATATCAATCAAATAAAGTCAACATCAATGAATCTGAAAATACAATCAACTTAAAAAATAATGTCAAATCATAAAATAGTGTGTTTTAAAAAGGTATAAACTGTGGAAACCAAAATAGATCATAATATGTATATAAAAAACATATGGCACAAGCACATGTACAGACACATACGTTCAACTCTGGACAGGGTTAACAATTTTCTTGTGCATTAAAATGCTGGACTGTTGTTAAAATTAGTAGTTCCTAAAATTGTGCATCAGTATTTTGACTTGCATACAAATACAGCTCATGTTGCTGGAATTTGGACATCCGGAAGCTGATGTACACAATCAAAAGTTTCCATGAAGAACAGAACACCGCCTATCCTTTTTTGATCCGTGTTACAGTGGGATAGATTAAGGATGTTAATTAAAACTTTAACTGGAGGAACTGTTTCACAGTCATTTGCTGTATTATACTTGATGTTTCTCATCAGTTCTCCCTTTTGGATGTTAAATGGGAACAGATTTCTACAGTGACCTCAACTAACTTTGAGGAGATTGTTGTGTACAGATCATTTCCATTTGAATTGCTTACTGCATCAGAGAACATTTTTTTTCTTCCTTTTTGTATGAGTTAGAAAACCCAACTAACCAATACTTGCATATCCTGCTCATCCAGAGCAGAGGCATTTATCGTGCAGAAAATAGATTTAAGGCAGTAGTAATACCTTATTGCACTTTAGGACACCAATCAAACCACACAGGAACTAAATGTAGAATAGTTCGCACCAGCCAAAAAAACATTCAGGAAATTACAGAAATATCAGAACAAGAGTGTTAACAACAGAATGGAGAAAAGACCTCAGTGAGACCTCGATAGTGAAGCCTTTCACAATAATATCAACAGCTTCCACAAGGTCACAAAAACTCCATTACCACCACAAGTGCTCCTATGTTATACAAAAATATCCTCAGTTCAATTTCCTCAAAAGGAACGCCCATGGTTGCCTATTCAAGCATAAAGGCTCTCAAGTTCCAGTGCTGAAAACGAATAGGCAGAGAATATCAACAACTTCGGCATCTTAAATGCGCACTAAATTGCAGAGCATCGGATTTCCAACAGGGATCCTGTTTCGCTCTCGCTGCCTCAAAGGAACCTCTGAAAGCACAAAAGCTTCCTTAGAAAAGCTATTGATATTATTGTGAAAGGCTTCACTATCAAGGTCTCACTGAGGTCTTTTCTCCATTCTGTTAACACTCTTGTTCTGGTAGTTCTCTAATCTCCTGAATGTTTCTTGGTGGTATGAATTTTAGTACACCAGCCATTTAACTGTGCAAGCGATGCAACCGCACAGGGAACAAGGGAGATGGGGGGGGGGGGGTGCCAAAACTGTTCCCCATCCATCGCCTCTCCTTCTTGGCTGTGGTGCAGTCCTTGAGAGGATGGGAGCCAGGAAGCCTTGAGCATGTGCAGATGCTCAAGGGCCCACACTGGCCCAATTTTCTTTCATTTCTGTGTTTACGGTGGTGGCAGCAGCAGCATCCAGGAGGTAAGAAATGCTGGTCACTGCGGAGGAAGGGTGGGAAGTGAGAGAGATGTTCCAGTCTCGTGGGAGGGGGGTAGGAAAGGGAGGGAAGTGGCCATTACTGCGGGGCGGATGGGGGTTGAGAGGGCAAAAATGCTGCATAGCAAGGGTGAAGGGAAAAGGGAGAAATGAAGGACACCACAGAGGAGGAAAGGATATATTTGAATATAGCCCCCCTTCCACAGCTTATACTCAAGTGAACAGTTTTCCCCCTTTTTCGGGGGAAAACTGTTAACTTATATCTGAGTATATACAGTAAGCCATAAAAAGGAAGTCACTCATTCCCAATGGAAAATGTTTCTATCATATTGGCCATGATAACAGTGATTAGTTCCCTTGCCGATAACAAGTGGTCCCCAAAATATTTTCCACAGTCTTAGTTGCATTAAACACATAGCCTTTCCTTCTTAAAAATCTCTGCTATCGATCTCTGTCCTCTCCTATCGATTACTGCTTTTCTTTCACATTGCTGTCCTCTAACCAGATCATTTAGTGGAAAGCTGCAGATTCAGCTGATTTATTTTACAATATATTTCTTATTGTGGAAAGATACTATGCAGTTTACTTTAAGAGCTTCAGTACTGTTGCTGTTATGCTACATCGATGCCACTGTGACTTTGCTAATGTAGCCCTTATTCAAGCTGGGCTGATAGCTGGGAAACAAGGCAAAGCTGCAATCCATATATTAAACACATGAAAACTTCCAGTGCACCAAAGGATAATGCAGTAGAAAACAGATCTGTACAAAGAATAGTCTGGTCAATGGATGTAGCTCCTATAATAACTATAGTATTTCATGAGAAATAGAGATCTCCTGTATACATATTGAAATACTTGTTATATCAAAAGGAATTCAGTTTATGTAATCAAAAAGTTGGGCTGTTCTCAACGGAGAGAATTTATGCATCCAATTATATACACAAAAAAAATATTTTTTGTAGTGCCCCCTTGTAGGTGTCCCAGGTCCAGGACTGACCTAGCTAGAGTCCATTTTGCGCAGACCCCATTGTCCCTGATTGATTGGTGCTTAATGACTCTACCTGATGAAGAAGGGTATTACTGAGCTGGATTTCCCTCAGGATCAACCCAAAGCAAGTGTGATTGTGAACTAGAGAACTGCATGGGAATAGGGATTGTGGGAATCCCGTAGAATCTGCAGGACTCACTTGGGGGTGGAAGAATTGCCACAGGATTCCGGTAGGGATGGAAAATGTTGCCACAGGATTCCCATGGAAGTGTAGTCAAAATCTATGACAATGCCAGAATGAGGCTTGGATTACACTGAGAGAGGCAATTGGAGTGCCACAATGAAGCCTGTAATGCCCAGAGAGGGTTGGAACACTCATTAGATGACTAATAACTACCACCCAAAACACCGCAGGAGGAAATGAAGTGCTGCAAGAGAGTAAGTAATAGCATTGACTCTTGTGGATACAGGTGGAGATGGTGGAGATCAGTTGTGGGGATGGGTGGAGATCAAGATCTTAGTTAGTACGGATGGGTATGGGTTAGATTACAGTAGGGATGGGTGAAATTTCTGTCCCCATGCAACTCTATATTGTGAACAAGGCTGGCTGCTAATATTTAAAAGCCTATTCAACTTATACAACTCTAGGTTCATGATGAGTGCCAACAGTGCAATTACACAGTGGAGCTTAGCCATTCAAAAACCAGCAAAGCATCCCTTATACAATATGCTTCTATAAACCATTCAGGTAATTTGTGGCTACCAAAAAGCATTTATAGGCAGCCTGACCCCTAGCGATAGTACCATGAGACTACTGCTAGGGGTTACCAGTGCCATTATGAACCTGAAGCCTGTAGTGTTGCCTCTAGACAGAAATATTTGGGATGGTACCAGGGGGGCAAGCTAGATATGGGGAGGGGGCAAGTCAAAGGGCATTTTCGCGCATCATACCTATCCCCCCCCCCCCCCCCCCCCCCCCCCCCCCCCCCCCCCCCCCCCACTGCTAAATTAGCATTATAATTGATAGCATCACTCAACAAATCCTTCTGTATGGGAGTGTTCTGTATTCTCTACAGGACTGGCCAGAATATTTATGTAAACCCTGAAGGTCCAGTTCTATAATCACAAACTTCATAGTCTCCAACAATGGAGTTAACCTTCTTAGAATATGCCATACAAAAAAAAAATATTCAAATTGTGATTATCACTTCGTGAACAGCACAAGCTCCTTCTACTGCAAGACACTTTGTTTAAAGCAGACAAGTTTTAGTTTGTGTGGTGACTCTATACTACTACTACTACTTATAGGAGACTACTAGTCCTTTCCATTTTTATTTTGGTAGACAAAAGCCACCTTTGGCAACTCTTTCCCCAGAGTCTGCTTTCAAACAGACACCCACCCATGAAAAGACAGTGTTATAAATATTAGACTGGGCCCTAGAACACCAATATACCTGCTGCTGGGAAACTGGAACAAGCTGGACTGTTACACAGTCCTTTACAGACACTACATTTTAGCAGAATCCTTCAGTCAGACAAGCAGAACACAGACAGACCCTCACCTGATACAAAATAGGGAACCACAAAAAACATGCAGAGAAATGGAGACCCCCAAGTAAATCAGACGTTATAAGCAATGAAAATACTGGTAAAAGAGAAACAGAAATGCATTTTCTCCCGTACTCTGCTAAATACAAAAATAGAAAAGATGTACATTTCCCAAAGCAGACACATACCAATCCTTAAAATGTATTAAATATATATTTTTCTTTTTTTACTTTTGTTGACTGGGTACTTTTCTAATTGGGTTGGTCCCAGTCTGTTCCACTATTTGTGTCAGTCTTCCAAATTTGTTCTAGGTTTGCCTTTCCATTTCTTCTGTACATCCATCTGGCACTGATCTTTTTTTTTCTTTTTAATGTTTCTTTTTTCAGTTTTCTCTCCTCTGCCTCTATATCCACCCATATGTGATTTTTACCCTGCATTTTCCCTCTCTCTCACCCCCTAGTATTTAGTCATCTACTTTTCACCTCTCATCTCCCTCTTTACCTCTCTCCAGCAATTCCATTGTCCCCTCTGTCTTTCTCTTTCCCCAGTCTACTAACCTCCCTCTATCTTTCACCCACTCTCTAGTCCCCCATTTCCATTCTCTGTACTCACCCTTTCAGCCCTCATCTACCCTCCACTGCTTCTCATCTCCTCATCAGCCCCAGCTCCATCCCTGTCTCTTCTTCCCTCATTTGTCTCCAGGCCATTCTGTCTCTAACATTCATTTTTGTGATGGGCATCCTTGGTTTCCATTATGACCGAAAACCGGGGATGAACATCTCTAAGGTCGACGATCTCAACATTGGTCAACCTAAATGTTGAGATTTGGGTGTCCCTGACCGTATTATCAAAATGAAAGATGGACGTCCATCTTGTTTCGATAATATGGGTTTCCCCGCCCCTTCGCCGGAACGTCCTTAGAGATGGACACCCTTAGAGATGGTCGTCCCCATTCGATTATGCCCCTCAATGCATATGATACTGACAAATTCAGCTCTTATTATGGAGGTGTTTTATATAATCTGCCAGTTAACAGCATAAAATAAGCCAAGTCAGCAGGAGCCAGTCCAGCTCACATCTACTTGGCAGATCTCAAAGAGTAGATGAAATGTTTCATAGCTCATCTCATGGGATAGTTCCCAAGTTCATCTGCCTAATAATTTTTTTATGAACTTTTCTTCCAGGAACTTTTCCAAACCTTATTTGAATCCAACTATAAGATTTGATTTTGATCTAAATTTTAATTGCAATGTAACTAATGCTGTGTTAATGATCACTAATATTAAATTAATATTTTAATCTATAATTATTTTAATTGAAAAAATGCTTTGTTTTGGTCCTCTGTCCTAGGTACCGACTACAGTAATTTTATTTGCTCCTGCCTCGTTTGATTACTGACATATCTAGACTTCCTGTTTTTGTTTCTCAGATGAGTCAGTTTCCTGATCATGGCAGACTGCAAAGCTTGTACTTGATTTCCTGGTGAAGACGCCACTGTCACTAACATTCATATTACTACTGCTGCCACCGGTTCTGCAAAGTCTTCTTTCTTATAACGGCAGGTTCTCTTTTTCATCTTCCTCTCATGAGTTGCTTCATATTTTACTCCCTCAGAGTTTGGTCTTATCAGAAATTTAGTTCAATAGAGATTTCTGCTTTAGCATGTTAACAGTGCTGCATACAGAAATATCACTTTAAAAGAGTCATGTGCATACTTTTATCAGTTGTAGATATATATTATGTGTGAACAGTGGTTGCTTGATTCGGTTTCTTGATTCTTAGCTAATGGTGTAACATTATGTGTTTCTGATTTTCAGTCTATAACTTCTTGTTTTGATATTTTCCACTTTTACATTCATATACTCTGGTCTGTTAGGTACAGGATGCTTGAGCATGAAGTAGAAGGGATAGATATGTATCCGCTGCAATGATGATAAAGAAGGGATAGGTATATGTACTCACAGCACAGAATGTAATGCTTCTTGATTACATAGTCAAAAATTAAGCATATATTCCCTAGTATCTCACAAAATAGGTATATATACTCTGAAGATGAAGAAAGGATAACAAAAGATGCTCTGTTTACAAACGAGGAATATGTGGTCAACAATGACATGAAAGGTTAGGTATTGATGAATGGATGAAATAGAAAGGATTGTTGCATATTTTGATAACGTAGGATATATGACCCAGTATTCAAACTGACTTGGTTGGATAGCAGTGGGTGCTGATCAGATCATTTATTTTTTTAAAATTTTGTCTTTATTCGGAGAATGCTTAAATTTTAACCATATAAATCAGTACATGACCAACGTTTATCCAACTCCAGAGTGGGACAGGCTTAGAAACTTTCTGGGGGGAGGGGCTTCACTTTATACAGGAAACTGCAAAAGTTTGGTTGCTCTCTGTTATCATTTATGTGGATAAACTGTGGCATCCAAATGGCAGGTATAACTTTGTACAGATAACTTATCCATACAAAGCTATATGCATATATTCAACAGCAGTGCTTGTTCTGAATATACCTTGTATGGATAAGTTATCGATGCAAAGTTATATGATTGGCCTTCTTCTGAAAACTGACCTTGTATTTTATCAGAGAAAGGGAAGGTACTTTGGATTTAACTCATTCTTTTTCAGTAGTATCTCAAGGTGAGTTACGGATTAAATGCCGGATTCTATATAATGCATCTAGAGATCCGCACGGAAATCCAGATGTGTTCTGTAATAACACACGTAACTTAATTGGCTTAACAAGCTAATTAACATTGATAAGGGGTCAACTTGCAATAATGAACACTAATTGGCAATAATTAGAATTTACTTGCACAACTCCCTAAGCATATTCTGGAATGCACTGCGCCTAAATTCTAATGCACACAGTTCAAAATAGGTGTGGCTATGGATGGGGGAAATGGGAGTTTTGTGGGTGTTCCAAAATTTATGCGCGTAGATTATAGAATATGGTACAGTGTGCGTAAATCTATGTTTTTGTTTGTGCAAATGGACGCATATAGTTTTAGGCACTGGGATATCAAATAAGTGAATTCTATATATCTAAATCTAGGCACTCTTTATAGAATACACTTAGATGGAAATGTTTACTGCCCAGATTTTTTAGAAGCCATATATAGAATCTGGCCCTAATTGAATTTCCAAGAACACAAGGAACAGCAGTGGACTCGAACCTAGCTTCTCTGGTTCTCAGTTCACTGCTCTAACCATTTAGCTATTCTTCCTGATGTAGAAATGACAGTTTAGTACTGCTGAACCTTTTGTCAATTCACGAACCACATTACCAATGAGCCAATTAGAAACATACCAGCCGATATTCAGTTGGCGGCAGACAGCATTTTTGTTGTCCATCACGGGTGCTAAAACTGGAAATTCAATGCCGGGCCCTGGGCGGGCCTCAGCACTGAATTTCTGGGTTTTTTTTTAAAGCTGGCTAGCACATGACCAGTTAAGTTAATATTCAGACTTAACCATACATTGGTTAGCGCATAAAAGGGGTCTTTTACAAAGGCACGCTAGCATTTTTAGTGCATGCTAGGTTTTAGAGCATGGTACACACATATACATTCCTATGGGTGTCTCTAGTGTTTAGCTCATCCTTAATTTTAGTGGATGCTAAAAACACTAGTGCTCCATTGTAAAAGGGTCCTAAAGAAAGGACAACTATTTATGCAGTCCTATGTATGCGCTAAATCTGGTTAATTAAATCTGAATATTGGGACCCAACTGGATTCTACCCCCAGAATACCCCGGCATATCTGGCTTAAAGTTCAGTGCTAAAATGGCTAGATAGCCGCAACCAATCAAGTTAACTGGTTGGCAGCTGTTTTCGGCTGGTTAACTTACTTTGAATATCAGTCGGATAGAACATTATGTTACATGAGGTCTGTAATGCCCATTCAAACTTCCCAATTTATTTCATTTTATTGATGCTTCTGTTCTGTGCATTTATAACCCTTTCCATAAAGAAAGATTTTCTAAAGCTATTCCAAAGTTGCAATTTAAGAGAAGACTCTCAGGCCCCTAGGAGGAATGAATATCTGAGGTTGTTCTAGAAACTTCCTCTTCCCTGCAGGAGTCTCAATTTTGTTCTGCAGTTGTTAAGATGTGTTTAGCTGAAGTTCCAATTACTGTAATACAGGAGTTCTTAACCTTTTTTTGCCCCTGCACCCCTTTAACTGATCAATTAAACCCTTGAATCCCCTTCCTAAACTACATGTCCAGTAGTGATTACTGGCAACTACGTATGTCACTATCGGTTAGCCTCTAACAGTGTTAACTGCTAACATGTCGCTAAAATTAGAGTAGTGCACACCAAAGAAATCACACCTAAAGCTAAAATGCTGCATAATATTGTTGAATAAAATGGCTGTTTAGAAATGATACATACAAGGAAATTTTCAGTCATAAGCATTGCAACAATAATTCAGTAATTTCAGTCATTAGGTCACAGCCTTTGTCATGAAGACGTGACTGTGCAACCTGAACTGTGCAAATGAAGTAAAAAAAAACAAAAATGAAGTTTTGTCACCATTAGTGACAACCAACACTTGAAGCTGTGGTTCAGTTTTCAACAGTGCAACATGCATATCATCACATGCCTTCAGTCTGTTTCTGTTCTGGGCAAATTTCTTTGAAAATTGTGTTAATAACTGCCTTTACGCTGTCTCTTTCAAGACGTACTCCTTTTACTTAAGGTTTAAAGCTGAGTCCATGCTTTGCCAGATTAGGTAACTTTATTTTTGATAAAGAACCCAGAGATCGTGTAATTTAAAATGCAACCAAGGGCTGCTGGGGATGGAGCTGGATGTGAACGTAATAGAAGTTATCACAAAAACAAAAACAAACAAAACAGACAACAACAAAACAATAGGATTTCAGATAGGTGAAAGGAACAGTTGTGTAGTCAGCAGTGAATTTCTGGGTGGGCCCACACATTTCCTCTCTATACCTTCTCCTTGCCCTCCCTGTATTAAAATGTAATACCTTGGCTGACTGAGATTCCCAAGGCCTGCCAGCTGAAGATATCCTCTGTCAGAACCCTCCCAGGTCATCTAAGCAGTGGGGAAGTCAGGAGCATGCAGCCACCAATAGGAGGACATCCCTGACGAACACTTGGATGTGTTCACCCGGACCTGTTTTTATTACGACTAAGGCACAAAAAGGTGCCCGAAATGACCAGATGACCACCGGAGAGAATCGGGGATGACCTCCCCTTACTGCCCAACCCCCTCCCACCCTCAAAAAAACATCTTAAAATATATTTTGTGCCAGCCTCTATGCCAGCCTCAGATGTCATACTCAGGTCCATGACAGCAGTATGCAGGTCCCTGGAGCAGTTTTAGTGGGTGCAGCCCCATCCCCCCTACCTGTTACATTTGTGGAGGAAACAGCGAGCCCTCCAAAACCTACCACAAACCCACAGTACCCACATCTAGGTGCCCCCCTCCACTCGTAAGGTCTATGGTAGTGTTGTACAGTTGTGGGTAGTGGGTTTTGGGGGGGGGGGGTTGGAGGGTTCAGCACATAAAGGGATCTATGTTCCTGGGAGCAATTTATGAAGTGCACTGCAGTGCCCCCTAGGGTGCCCGGTTGGTGTCCTTGCATGTCAGGGGGACTAGTGCACTACAAATGTCGGCTCCTCCCACGACCAAATGGCTTGCATTTGGTCTTTTTTGACATGGATGTCTTTGGTTTCAAAAATCGCAGAAAATCAGAAATGTCCATGTCTAGGGATTTCCAAATCTAGGGATGGCGAAATTTAAGGATTTGGACATCCCTGATGGTATTTTCAAAACAAAAGATGGACATCCATCTTATTTCAAAAATACGGGTTTCCCCGCCCCTGGATTTGGACGTTTTGCAAGGACGTCCAAATTGCAACTGGTCGTCCCTTTCGAAAATGCCCCTCTTTGTCTTTCCCCATTTTCATCCTCTGTACTCACTCCTCCCAAGCCTTCATCTATCTTTCTCTGACTCATTCCTTCACTTGCCCCAGCTCCTTTCTGTAACTCAACGCTTCCTGACATCTAGACCATTTCTTCATTTTCTTAATCCCTACCAAGCTTCCCAAGTCATCCTCCTTAACTTCTCTCCAGTCTCACATCCATATTCTCTCTGCTCTTCATAGTCCTATTTGTTAACACCAAGATGTCACCCCCCGTTACCATGGGACCATTTAGCGATAAGAACTGTGTGATTTTGCAGCTCTTATTGTGAGATTGGTCCTGTGGCAGCAGATGACATCATATTCACATGTCTCCTGCTGCCAATGGAGGAGAAAGTTGCCAGACCTACTAAGAGAGAGTCTCAGTCAAATTGGTGGGAGTGAGGGGGATGACCTGTGAAAAACTTGGCAGGTATTCAGAGGGAGGCAGGATCAGTAACAAGGAAAGAAACATATTTCTCTATTGCCCTCCCCTGCATCACTGTGGCATGAAGCTCCTCCCAGAGGAACCTAGATGTTACTGGGGGGTGCTTAGGCTTCTACTACCCCTACAGAGCTGGTGCCTGTGCCCGTCAGTCCTCCTTTTGTGCTTTTTCAGAAATGTCCTCCAGGTTTTTGATTTTTGGGTAAAAGTCCTCTTTTAGTGGGAGAGGAATCCTTTAATGTCCCGGTAATCAACATGCCTTCGTACTTGATCAGAGTCCATCTTCAGCCTGTCAGTCTGTACACAAGGGGGTGCTACGGAGAGAGAAAGGCATCAGACTCCAGAGACAATGATCTTGCTCTCCTAGCTATTTCCCTCTGAAACTCTTTGGTCATCTCTGTGACACTGCTGCCTGTGCTCTGAATCCATGCAGATCCACTTCAGTGAGACCTCTCCACCCAGTTCAGCTCCCCTGCTTCTTCCGTAAAGAAACAGAACTTAGATTAGGTAAGAAGTGACTATCTATAATATACTTTATAAGTGGTTTAAAGGCAGTCCTGTCACTCAAAAAGGAGCAATGGCATCACACTAATCTGTAATTCACTGGAGAAAGGAATAAAAATTCCTAAACACAAGTGTTTCTTTGCTGAGGAAATGGGATTAGGAGGACTTTGAGAATTTTGTAAGGCCTGGGAATTCAGGGAGTGGGTTGGGAATGCTTTTTTTTTTTTTAAGGGATTAGTGATAGGCACTTACTTTAACATCGCTGGCCTGGCCCATGAAAAGATAACAGCCTAACTTAATGTGCTGTGGTTAGGAACACACAATGCTCAAAATTTGCTGCAAGATTCAGTAACCTGTGTTACTGAGGTAATGTGGGTTAGTGACTTCCAAGGTAAATTTTCCATAGTTTAGAAACATGTAGGGCCTGATATTCAGCTGACAGAGTTATTCTCAGATAGTCAAAGCTGGGCCCTGTCCTGGCTTCTGCTTTGATTATCTGGTTATTTTTGAGCCGGCTAACACATTGCCACTTAAAATGACATTCAGCAGGGGTGGACTGACCATTTGGGCAACCGGGCAGTGCCCCAGGGCCCAGAGGCTCTAGGGGGGCTCAGAGGCTCTGCTCGGATACCCGATGCACACTTCAGCCCTCTCCGGTCCTACCTTGAAAGGTGCACTGCTGGTGATCTAGTGGCCTCTGTGTGTGTGTGTGTGTGGGGGGGGGGGACATGTTCATTCCTGCCCGGCCCGCTATGCTGCCATATTTTTAAAAAGACAGCCAACACTCCCTGCGGATGTCTTGCGAAACCCGCAAGTCTACCACGGGAGGTCTCGGCCACCATTTTGAAAACAAGATGGCGCCGGCAGGTGGGGGAATAGCGTCAGCGCAGCGGGCAGGAAAGAACATGCTCCCCGCAGATGCCACCAGACCACAAAGACCCCTCAGGTAGGTCCGGGGCATCAGGGGTGTTGGCTGCAGTGGCAGGAGGGGTGTCAGACAACGGCTGGGTGGGGGGCCCAGACCACCCTCAGTCTGCCTCTGATATTCAGCACTTAAGTGGCCATGGGCTAGCGCATAAAAATAGGACAGACTTTTGTGTGGTCCCATTTATGTGTTAAACCTTGTCGTTTAAGGGCTGAATATCAGCACTTAAACAGTCAAGTGCTAACTGCACCCCCCAGAATGCCCCCAAAATAGTCGGATTTGATTTAGGTGCTAACTGCAAATTTCAGCAGTACTTAGTCGGTTAAGTGTCTCTGAAAATTAGCAGCCAGCCCCGACCAAGCGATTTAACCAGTCAGTGGCTGGCCAAATTGCTTTGAATATTGTCAAGCCTATTTTTAAATTGGAACCTCAATCTCTAGTATTTACTAGTATGTAGTGGCGTAGCTAGGGTAGTTGACACCCTGGGCCGGTCATTTTTTTAACCCCCCCCCCCCCCCCCCCCCCCCCCCCCCCCCCCCCCCCCAAAAAAAAATCCAGTACTAGGCATACCGAGAATACAAAACACTCAGGACCTATAGAGCAATTCTACCATACCATAGACAGTAATTTGTACGAGTCACACAAGGAAAAGGAAAGCATCTTAAACACTACAGTAAGCACTAGAACATCAATTCACCTATTGTAAAACGAAAACAGACAAATTAGTACAGATCATCAATCCTGCACAGTCAATGCCAACCGAAAGCCATGTCTTTTTCACAAACACAGATACATCCTAATCCACTATAGAATAAGTAATCATAAACTTTCTATTTAGACAAAAATTAAACTGAACCCCCAAGATGCCAGACTCTGCATACAATGCAACACCACAGAAACAGAAAATGTCCCCTAGTACTGTGCAAAATATAAAGACAGCAGATGTAAATTTGAAAAAAACTAACAAATACCAATCACCACTTTACAAATTAACAAATAGAAATAAAACAAATACAGAAAATAAAATAATACCATTTATTGGACTAATACATTTGGCTTCCAGAGGCCAAAATCTCCATCCTCATGGCAATACAGTATAGTACTGTTACAGTATCCTATCCTGACCTGAGGAAGGGGGTTTTCTTCTCTGAAAGTTAAGTCGAAATGTATTAAAATTAGTCCAATAAAAAGATTACCTTATTTACATGTTCTATTTATAAACATTTAACACAGCTACAATACTATATCCTAAAGCAAAAAAATAAAAATATATATTTTATTTACAGTTTGTTGTCTCTGGTTTCTGCTTCCCTCATCTTTTTTTCACTGTCTTCCTTCCATCCAGCATCTGTCTTCGCTCTCTGCCATCCAGTGTTTGTCCTCTCTAATGTCCCTTCCATCCACTGTCTGCCCTCTCTCTCTGCCCCTTCCATTCACTGTCTGCCCTCACTCTCTGCCCCTTCCATCCACTGTCTGCCCTCTATTTCTGCCCCTTCCATCCACCATTTGCCCCAGTCTGCCCTCTTTCTCTCTCCCCCTTCCACCCACCATCTGCCCTTTCTCTCTGCCCCTTCAATCCGTCTGCCCTCCCTCTCCCATCCATCCAGGGTCTGCCCTCCCTCACACTCCCCACTTCCATTCAGGGTCTGTCCCCTCTCTCTCTCTCTGCCCACTCTTTTCAGCCCCCTTCATCCACCACATGCCTTGCATCCCCCTTTTTCAGCCCCAGACCCATTCTCCCACCTGCCCCAGGCATGGATCCATTTTCCCTCCTGCCCCCTTGTCAGACCCCAGTTACAGCTTCAGACCCCTTCTCCCCTCTGAGCACTCCCCTCCCCAGTCCCCTTCTCCCCTCTAAGCTCTGCCACCCTCCCCAATCCCCTTCTCCCCTGAGCACCCCTCTAAGCTCCCCCACCCTCCCGAATCCCCTTCTCCCCTCTGAGCACCCAGTGACCCATCTAAGCTCCCGCACCCTCCCCAATCCCCTGCTCCCCTAAGCACCCCTCTAAGCTCACCCACCCTCCTCAATCCCCTTCTCCCCTGAGCACCCCTCTAGGCTCTCCCACCCTCCCCAATCCCCTTCTCCCCTGAGCACCCCTCTAGGCTCACTCACCCTCCCCAATCCCCTTCTCCCCTCTGAGCTTCCCCCTCCCCCGAGCCTGTCCCGTCCTGTGCCCCCTCCATTGAGAGCGGACAGCTCTCGTCTCCTGCCGCTACCCTGCTTTTTTTTTTAATCCATTGCAGCGACGCAGGCAGCACTTCCCGTCTGCCCTGTGAAGGAGAAAATCGCGTCGCTGGCGTCGGGCCTTCCCTCGTTGTGTCCTGCCCTCGAGGAAATAGGAAGTTACCTCAGAAGAGGGCGGGACACAACGAGGGAAGGCCCGACGCCAGCGACGCGATTTTCTCCTTCACAGGGCAGACGGGAAGCGCTGCCTGCGTCGCTGCAATGGATTTGTTAAAAAAAGCAGGGTAGCGGCAGGAGACGAGAGCTGTCGGCTCTCGACGGAGCACCCCCCACCCGCCGATACCCGGGGCGGACTGCCCCCACCACCCCGCCCTTGCTACGCCACTGCTAGTATGTAAAAGCAGTAGAATGCAACAGCAGAGGTTTATTGACATTTGTTTACTATTTCTGTCCATGGGTCTTAGTTATTGTTTCAACACATGACTATAATGTGTATATGAGCAGGCAATTAATACTTGATTCTATAAAAGGCACGAGGGGCAATTTTGGCACCAATTGTGCCCATATATTATCCCCAGGATTCTATATATGGCACCTTAATTTCTGCACGGAAATCGAAGTGTATTCAATAACAATGTGTGTAACTTGATCGGTTAACTAGGTAATCAACACTGTTAATTGGGTGTTAACAAGCAATTATCAGCACTAATTGGCATTAAGATTTATGCACACAACTTGCTAAGCAAATTCTGTAACGCGGTGTGCCTAAATTATAAAGTCGCATAGTTGAAAAGGGGTATGGCCATAGGCGGGGCAGAGCTGTTTCTAAAATCTATGCACATTGTTATAGAACCCACCCACTCAGTGCCTAATTTAGGTGTCGGGATTTACGCCAAGTAAAACATGGCATAAATGGCCGTGACTACATTTGGTTGTGTGGAGAGGCGTTCAACATTATTCTATATACCATGCGAAAATTTAAGCCTATTCTATAAAATTTAAGCGTTCTTTAGAGAATGCGCCTAAGCATATTTTTTTCCACATGGAATTTTCAGGCGCCTTATATATAGAATCTAGCCCTATATGTTTATCCTTACATTTATTTGTTTCCTTGGTATACCGCCTTTCAAGAAATGATCAAATCAGTTTACAATCAATACAAATACATAAAAACTGAGGGAAAAGAAAGCCAATAATAATAGTGGACGAAAGTATACTATTTTTCTTCTTTTGGTTTTCAAAGTATTATATTAAGGGATATGTATATTTCCTAATTTCTGTATTATCTCATTTATTGGGATATGTTGAAAATAATAATAAAGTGGAAGTTAAAAAAAAAAGAATACCAATAAAATGATAGGAAAGGTATAGTGGAGGAGTGGCCTAGTGGTTAGGGTGGTGGACTTTGGTCCTGGGGAACTGAGGAACTGAGTTTGATTCTCACCTCAGGCACAGGCAGCTCCTTGTGACTCTGGGCAAGTCACTTAACCCTCCATTGCCCCAGGTACAAATAAGTACCAGTATACAATATGTAAGCCGCATTGAGCCTGCCATGAGTGGGAAAGCGCAGGGTACAAATGTAACAAAAATAAAATACATTCATTCAGTGGAGTAGGGGGAAGAGGGAAAAATTGGGAGACAGGTAGAGAAGGGGATCAAGTAGAGACTACTCATTGGTCCTTCAGTCATACCATCAAGAATCATGATGTCAATGATCCAAATGTAAGTTCAAAATAGTGAGTTTTTAAATGAGATTTTAATTTTGGAAAGGAGCATTCAGCTCTAATGTTAGCATCATGAATTGCTATATATGCAACTAAGTTCTAGGTGCTACTCTATAAAATATGCACCAAAATGGCTTAGCACAAGGGTAAGGGGGTAAACGTGGGCACAGTATGGGCAAGTCATGGGCATGTCTCTGAGGTAGGCACATACCTTATAGAATACTATAGGTTATGCGGACTTGAGGACATACTTAGACGCCAACAATTATGGCTGCCATTGACTTTGCTTAGCTGTTGGCACCTCATTCT
Organism: Microcaecilia unicolor; assembly: GCF_901765095.1. Lineage (NCBI taxonomy): Eukaryota > Metazoa > Chordata > Amphibia > Gymnophiona > Siphonopidae > Microcaecilia > Microcaecilia unicolor. The sequence continues at coordinate 82,651,965 of NC_044037.1, read as the reverse complement.
AGGTGCACCAATGCCAACTTATTCTAGTATTCTATAATGGAATTTTGGTGCCAAGATGCTGTTATAAAATTGGTTCTAAGCACATGGCATTGGGGCACCTAAATCTGGCACCTAAATCTGGGTGCCAATTTATAGAATTGCCATCATATAGCTTTTAGTGAACTGCCTTTGTATCAGGCAATTTTCTGAATTATGCAGGTCGATGCAGAGCCTAGTAAGGTACATGTACTATGGATCATTCATCAAAGAAAAAAGTATGCACATACTTTCCTTTTAAAAATTATCTAGGGAAAAAAGTTGTCATGGAGTTTTGTATCTGATTTTCCTGTGTATAGTTTCTCCTTACTAAACACTGGGTCTGATATTCTGGACAGTAGCAGTGTGGTAGCATGGGAGACGGCCAAGCCTAGTTCCTCAACAAACACAGCTGTATAGGGCTTTGCAGGTAAAACAAACACATTTTATTACTGTAGTCATATATATAGAAGCAGCCTATTGCTTCATAGGCTTAATGCTGTGCCAATGAAGCCTCTTTCTAAATCACAGTGAACAGTTTTATTAGGGCTGGCTTCTGGCCAGGCCCAAATACAATGTGCAGTTTCAAACTACTCACAAGGCCTAGTTCCAGCTCAGACACCCAGGACCAGGGTCTTCATGTATAAATTGAGGCAACTTTGTTAGTCTTTTTTACCTCTAGACTGCGGAGACCAAAGCTTCAGACTGCTCCTCTCTTACTCCCAGTACTCCCCGTCTTGTTACTGGAACCAGCTTGGGACATGTTTAGATGAATCCTTCTCTGGGGCCTCCTTGTTCTTTTGCCACGCTGGAGTTTTTATTTCCTCTCTGCCTGAGTCCTGCCCTTCTAGCTAGGCAGGACTAACATATTGTAAGGTGACCTGGTGAGGGAATGCTCTTAAGGGGAACTAGAGTTTATCTAGGCAATTCCTTAGAGACAGCCATTATCAGGATAAATACCTTAGCAGCTGCTATCTGTGGATATTCAGCGGCACTATCTGGATAAGACTGCTGTGGAACTATCTGGATAGTGCTGATCTAGTGTGAGGGCAAAGCAGCAAGTCATCTGGAAAATGGTGTTATCCAGACCAGTGGCATACCAAGGGGGGGGGGGGCGGTGGGGGCGGTCTGCTCCGGGTGCACGCCGCTGGGGGGTGCTTGGCGCGTGCCTGCTCCGAGTTCGCTAAACTTCGTTGCTCGTTTGCTGCAGCTCCCTCTGCCCCGGAACAGGTTCCTTCCTGTTCCGGGGCAGAGGGAGCTGCAGCGAAGCGAAGTTTAGCAAACTCGGAGCAGGCGCGCGCCGTGGCACCCCCCCAGCGGCATGCACCCGGGGGGGGGGGGGTCATTTCGCCAGAGGGGGCGGGGAAGGTGTAATTTAGCTGGGGGGGGGGGGGGCGCATTGGTGCTTCGCCCCGGGTGCCATCCAGGCCAGGAACGCCACTGATTCAGACCACTATCCAGGTAACTATCCAGATAAACCTGTCCTAATTTTACTCAGCAGTCTGAATATTGAAACTGTCTGGATAGCAACACTGAAGCCTGTTCTACCTGCATGTTCAGCCAGACCTGCCAAGACTCCTGCTTTCAGCGGGAGACTACTGCTTTCGTGGGTCATTTCCCATCGAGAAATCGGGACCTCCCACTGAATGGCCTCCTATCCAGTGACAGCAGGAGATGATGTTTTATGAAGGCATTTCCTGCTGCTGCTGGATGGGGAGACCACTCCTGTAACCGCTGGCTGTGAATCAGCTGTGCAGGGGGGCGGAGAAATGGGTGGAGCAATGGATGGAGCTGGGTGGAGCAATGAGCAGGGCAGAGCTGGGGTGGGCTGGGGCGGACCCTAAATCTCAAGCTTTGTGGATCATCTCCCTTGGCAGCTCTGATTCAGCGCTGCTTGCTATCCAGATAGTGGCACTCGGTATCCATGTTTTACTTAACTTCTGTGGCCAGTGTTTAAAAGAAATGCTGAACATGGCAGCTGAATATTGACCTGACTGTGGATAGGTGTGGAAATTTTCAACCTTATCCCTCATCTGCAACTTTCTCAAACAAACAGATACATTGTTCATCCCCAAGCATAATTTCACCCACATACAGGTCTGACATTTTCAGACAATCTATGCTATTTTCCATGATAAAGGGCTTTTGAAGATTGCCCTCTAAGGGCCTGACTTAAAAGTCCAGAAACGTACCTATTTTAAGCTATTTTATAAAGACAACACAGGGACCAATGTGTCTTTAGAAAATAAGCTCCCAGATCCTGCTCTAATAGCACACAAATGCCGATGCACACATTCGCACCTGCTCCACCGAAGGTGTAAATATGTGCACGTGCTCTGGTGGGCAGATGATCAAAAGCCCCATGCTGTTCCAAACAGCAGTCTAAAAATAGCGCTGGAACAGCGCGGGGCTTTACCGCCCCTATGATCTGAGATAATAGCATGCAAATTTAAGGATGCTATTCTCTGTGATCATAGGGTAAAAGTGCAAGAGAATTGTGCCTGTGCATGCATTCAGGCACAATTCTCCTGCACTTGTTTGACAGGTCTAGGCTTTCAAAAACCCAGACCTATCAAACACAAGGGCTGGAGGTCCATGGGACCACCAAACCCCACCCATAGTCACGCAACACGGGGGGCTGGAGGTCCGGTGGACCTCCAGTCCCTCGACCTGCTCGACACAAGTTTGGGGTGGCTGGAGATCCGGTGGGTCTCCAGCCCCCCTTACCCCATAGCATCCCTTCAAATAGAGCTCTGGTGGCCCAGTGGGCCATGAGTCAACCCCCCCAACATAGGTTCAGGAGGGGATGGATATCCGGTGGATCTCCAGCCCACCCCCAACCCCACCTGGCATCCCCTCACATGATGGAGTCCTGGTGGCCCAGTGGGCTGTGAGCCAGTCCCTACCCCACCTCCCTGATGGTCTTAGTGGCCCTTCCCCACTCCATACCTTTGGTGGAGGAGGGAAGTGGCCTTCCTCCTCTTCCAACGGCACCACCTTGAAAATGGCGGCACCTAGCCCTGCCCAGTGCATCCTGGGAGTAATGGGTCACCTAGGCTTAGTAGGAAGGCATCTATTTTATAAAGACACAGAGATGTCTATATTCCACTCAAACCACGCCCCTGCGATACCTGTATGCAGATCTCATAAAAGTAGGCACACACTTTCCGTGCTTATACTTTTTATATATAAAAGCAGTCATGCTCTTTTATAAAATCCCTTTTCAGCAGGTTTTACATACGGAAAAAGCTTTATAACATTACTCTCTAAAACAAAGCCAATGCGTTCATTAAAATTTCCATGTATTGTAATACAAACATCTAAGGAGCTCTATCACTAAAGGACATTAAGCCCTTAGCACTTGGTTAATGGACACTAACAGGCTACTGCAGAATGTGTTAAAGTGTTTTGCGGTATTTTGCCTGTATGCGTGCAGTAACCCATGCATTATCTATTTTTAGAAAAGTATCTTGGGGGGGGGGGGGCATGTCATGGGTAGAGAGTTTGTGTTCTTTTGTTAACCAGCTAGTATGATATAATTAGTGCATGCAAACTGGATAACGCAGGGTTAAAACAGGAGCACTTAATTCCTCCTAAATAGGAAGCAATAAGTGCTCACATATTAATTTTTTTGGTGGTACCACATGCTAATGCAAACATTAGCATACAATTTGCAAAAAATTAAAAAAAAAGAAAAAGCTCTATAAAAATGCCACATTGAATCTGGGCTTAGTGTGTGGGAAAGTCCCACATTAGAACGCACTAAGCCCACATTTTACTGCACTTTAGAAAAAAGGCCCCTAAACTTCCAGAGCATAGTGAAGTTTTTGTATCCATGACTGCATTAACCTGCAGGGGAGGGAAATGTACCTCTGTAAATGGTTATTTAGAATGTTAAAAGGACTGTTTGGAATTGTATAGCTTGTATATGGGTAAAAGAATGTGTGTTGTTTCCTAATGGATGTACTTTAACCTGCATCCCATGGAAGAATTCCCAGATGTGGGATTGGGACAGGTTGCTACAATGCATACAGTGGGGTGTTTTGACGTGCATTATTTTAGTCAGAGATCGTACCCATAGGAAAATGTAGACGCAAACCTCTTTGGGCACATTTTCCTTAAGCAATTTTCAAAGTGAAAATACAAGTGAAAATTGGTTTAAAGAAGAGTGAGAAATACCCACAGATTTTGCAGCAATGAGGGCCTTAGGAACCAACTCTCTGGGTGCAATGGGTACTGAGCACCCTCAATATTCAGCATGTTCCTTCATTGTGTCACAAGGAGGGTAATTTGTATGGTGTTTGGCATCCCAAATCATTTTGTTGGCACCTATGTTGTGGGCAATGTGAAAACTGTTCTCCAAACACATTAACACAAAACAAAATCATATCTCATGTTCAGCTCTAATGTGAGTTTTACCATGTTGACTCTGTTTAGCAAATAGGCCTCCAACAATAACTCCAAGTATACTGTATATCCATGACCCTGAAGAAACATAAAAATATCTGAAAACATAATTAAATAAAATGGGTATGTCATATGCACGTTTTGCTGAAAACATGTTTATTTAGGGTTCCACCCATATGGATACAGGTCAGGAAGAATCTAAGATATGGTATTTCGTTTTATTTATTATTTTTCATAATTGTCTGTTTCATTTATAGCTCTGAATCAACTGAATAACTAGGAAGAGACTGATTTATTTATTCATTGGTCTGCCATAACTCACAATGACCTCCCCTTGGAGCCTGTTACAGAGAGAAGTATTTACTCCCCAGGAGGAGAAGCTGCTGGAGATGGTCCACGTGTGGAAATCCAGCAAGAGGAAGAAAATTTCTATTCTCTGTATCATAGGTTAGTGGGACTCCAGGCTAACTAGCTGCCAGACTTTCTAATATCTCTTTTTATTTATCTTCCCTGTCAGGATTTAACTTGAATTACTTAAACCATTGTTACCTTTTGTAGATTTAAAGTTTACTCATAACAAGTGGGGAAAGAATGTTGAGCATGGTTGATAGAATTATTTCCAACACTGATGCATGTGTTTGTATCTGTGTTGCCTCTCTTATGTCTATGACTTGTAGAGGAGATGAGAGAGCTATTTTGAATGGTGCAATTACTAAACATTTTTTTGGGGGGGCATTATCAGTGAGGGCTACTGTTAATATGGGCTATTTTACTGTTAACTCAGCTTATTAGTAACTAGGTCTGTTTCTAATTTGTGTATTCTTTCTAAACTTACTGAACGTATTGTCTTTGACCAGTTAACTTTCAGAGTCAATGATTTGTCTATCTTTCATCCACGTCAACCAGATTTTCGCAATTCTCATAGTACAGAGACTACCATAGCAGCACTCTTGAGCGAACTTCATTCTACTTTAGATGTCTGTAATGTCACTCTTCCAGTTTCTCTTGATTTATCTTCGGCCTTTGATCTTGTGGATCATACTCTTCTCTTATCTCACCTTGCTTCTTTGGGACTCTCGGGTATGGTTCTTTCATGGTTTGTTTCCTTTCTTACTTCTCGCTCTTTCACTGTGGTCACTGCCTCTTCTGCATCTACAGATTTTCCACTGTCATGTGGGGTTCCACAAGGTTCTATACTTTCTCCTCTTCTTTTCAATATTTTCCTTAGTCCATTTGCTACTTTGATTCAAAGTTTCAATATAAAATTCTTTATTTATGCTAATGACATTCTTCTGCTTTTTCCAACATCTCCTTCTGATCCTGACCTCAGTAATCTGCAAATGTGTCTTGCTGCGGTATCTGGTTGGCTTTCTGGCAATCATTTGGTTTTGAATACCACAAAGACTGGGGGGGGGGGGGGGGGCATTCACTCCTCCGACACTTGTTCCAGTTCTTTTTAATTCACCAATTTCTACTGTTGACTCATTTAAATACCTTGATGTTTTCTTTGATTCTGCTCTTTCCTTCCTTTCTTTCCCAGGTTTCGTCTGTCCTTCAGCGTGGTTTTTGCTCTCTTAGGCGTCTCTGGGCTATTTCCAAATTTTAAGAATATTCTGATTTACATACTCCGAGATATGCATTTGTGATTTCCCACCTTGACTATGCCTATGTGGTTTATGCTAGGTTACCATCATTACAACTTCGCCGTCTTCAAGCACTGCATAATGCTGCCGCCCATCTGCTTTGTAAAGGCCATAGGTCCGATTCTGTTACACCTCTTTTGTCCTCACTTCACTGGCTTCCAATGAGATTTCGGCCTTGGATTAAAATTCTTTGTATCATTCACATGGTGCTTCATTGTGGTTCTCCAGATTATCTTTGTTCTTTTATTATTCCTTATTCACCCTCACATTCTCTTCAATCTCTTGATTTTCACCGCCTGGTTTTTGCCTTCACCGAAACAGGCTCATTATGAATCTACCTGTCACTCTGCTTTCTATTTTCTGGCTCCAAAATTAAATGACCTCTCTCCTGCCCTTCTCTCTGAACTGTCCTTTTCTCACTTCAGAATTCTCTTGAACACTCACTTTTTTACTCTTGTGTTTGGTTTCTCACCTAGAGGAAAATGCCACCAAGAAGGTGGAGGTATGCTAAGATCCTACGCAAGGAAACGCACACAGCAGGGAGTAGGAAGGGAAGGCTCCTCCTCTTGGAGGAGCCTTCCCTTCCTACTCCCTGCTGTGTGGTTTCTCACCTACACATTAGTGCTGGGTACTAGCCATCGGCTATCTCCTCAGTCGAGCCATTAGTTTATTTATCTGTGTATGAATGATCCTGTCCTAGCAGATTATGGAGTTCCTTTTCTGTTTTAATTAACATTTTTTTTTTTTACTGTGAACTGCCGCAATCTTGCTGTAGTAGTGGCGGTATATTAAATTTTAATAAACATAAACATTGCATAAAATGGGACCTGTTCTAAAATTGTTGTGGAAAAATAACGGTAACCCACATTAATAATTTCTCCCCTTAGTTGGTTTGAAAAGAATAATAAAAGGAAACCAAGGGGTCCTTTTATGAAGTGGTGGTAAAAAGTGACTCACGGTAGTGTTGGTGCCTGGAATTGCTGCACACCAAGGACACTTTTTACCACGGCGGTAAAAAAGAACTTTTTCTTTTGCAGTCGTTAATGGCTGTCCGCTAATGCCAAAATTAGCATGCGGCCATTTACTGACTGAGCCTTACCACCACCTATTTAGCAGGTGGTAAGGGCTCACGTGCTAACTTGGCAGTATTGGGCAGCACACAGCAATGTGCCTGCACTGCCTGATTACTGCCAGGAATGCCTACTCCCCGCCCCCCATGTTAGAAAATAAAAATTATTTTCTAGCATGGGAAACGGCATGCTTCAAACTCAGAACTACTGCCAAGCCCTGGACGCACATGGTAGTTGTGCTGTTTTGCCGTGCAGTTGCCCTACCACCCTTTTGTAAAAAGGCCCCCAAGTGTGATAGTATAGCTAACCTTTAGATGTCGCTGTCAACAAATTCAAAGAATGGATTTTGCACACAGAATGACATTTTTCCCAAGGTAACAGGTATTGCCATGGCTGTCCAACAGTAGAAGGCCATAGAAATACCTGATAATAGCAACCATTAAGAAAGCTATAAAATTCAGTCACTTGATTTCACAATGAAGAAAATGGAATACACAACTGAATCAGAAATGAAATACACAATTGAATAAGTAAGAGCCAGTCTAGCAGGAATAGGGATGTGGCAGCAGGGGAAAAGGGGTTGTGGTGGTGGTGGGGAGATATGCAGAGCATGCTTCATGGAATTGTTTCCAAACCCTTTGCATATAAGTGTGTCACTGTGTCTGTATATATGTGTTTCTGTGGATATGTGTATATCAAGTTTCATGTTTTTAAGTTTGTGATACACCGCCCGATCAGAGGATTCTCTAGGTATCTGAGGTTGCGAGAAACAGCACAAACTTATTTTGGGTGCATATAAGACTAGTCCAACAAGATTGGCATTGGGAGCACTGGTCTCCATGGCTCTGGGATCTGCATTGGACTCTGGATACATATTGGCATCCAGAGTGCATTGATCACCATTGACATCCAGCGCTGATAGAAACTATTGGGGTCAGTCGTTTATCGTTTATTGATTTACTGTGCCACCTCTAGTTGCAAACAAATCAAAGCGGTTTAGAATTAAAAGTAATAAAATTAATAAAAGAAGGAAAGGAACTCCATGAGCTAATAGGAGAGAATCAGTCAGCAACCAGCCATACAGAAGAAAGGACACAGCCATTCAACACATCTCAAAACACATGAGTTCTCCACTCCCATGGCAGGATCCAACCAAAGCGCATTAGTCATTAAATGCAAGTTGAAATAGGTAAGTCTTAAGCAAGGCACAGAAGAGAACTCTCCAGCTGGAGATGTTGTGGTAGAGAGTTCCATAGAGCAGGTGACAAAAAATAGTAAGCAGAAGACTTGATATATTCCCACCTGGCTTTGGAAGGATGAGGTAAAACTAGCCTGTTGTCAGTTAAAGACTGGAGATTGCAAGATGGTGTGTAGGGAATAGTCGGTGAAGCCATATAATGGGGAATGGAAGTGGAAAGAGCCTTATGTGTCAAGGTAAGGATCTTGAATTTGATGCTACAGTAAATTCTATTGCTAACCAGTGAAGACGTTTTAAAAGTGGTGTGATATGATCACAGCAGGTGGCTAAGCATATGATCCGGGCCACAGTATTCTGGAGCATCTGAAGGTGTTTTTGGTTGACCTTAGTAATCCCTCACATAAGCAATGTTACAATAATCATACCGTGAATTAATGTAGGCGTAGAATAAAGAGTTACTGCCAACCAGATCTTAGCTGATGCAAGAAATAAAAGCCAGTCTTAAGGACATGTGAAATTTGAGGAGCAAATGTTATGGCAGAGTTGATGGTGGTCCTTAGGTACTTGAAAGATGAAACTGTGGTGATTTTCCTGTCGAACAGAACTGGGTTTATTAGAGGAGGAGATAATGAACCTGTAATTCAGCTGATTCATTGGGGTTCAGTACAACACTTTGATCCTTTAGCCATATGGCTACCTCATGCAGACAGTTTTGGAGAGGTTGCAGATTGATAGAAGAAGGGTCTATGTAATAAACTAAGAGAAAACTACTGGCATAAGAATAGGAGCTGATTCCGAAGGTCTGAATTAGCAAGGCCAAAGGGCTTACAAATAAGTGAAGGAGCTAGAACAGATCCTTGATGAACACCACATGACAGGGTATGCAAGGTAGAGCTAGAGAGGGATTGAGTCACCCGAAAATAATGGTGCTCTAGATAAGAGGTAAACTATTTATGAACTGTTCCTGTTATGCCCAGCGAGTGTAGACGTTGGAGAAGAAGATTATGGTTGATCAAATCGAACACGGCAATAGAACTAAAGACAGTACCAAATCTATCTTACCTTGTTTCAGATGGGAATGAAACTCATTCAGGAGAGCAATAACAACAGTTTCCGTGCTGTACCCTGTTCTGAAACCCAATTGTTGTGGATGCAAGGCATTACTGGCCTCAACATATGCCTGAAGAAGAAGGAAGGATTCTTCCTCATCCTTATTGGTGCCGAGAGACATGGATGCTTGACATTGGGTGGAAGCCAAAGCACACCAAAATCTGTCCCCTTAATAACACATACAAACAAAACACACAGAGAAAAAACACACACATACAAATAAAACATAAACAGAACACTTAATAGATAGTCACACAAATAGTCAAACAAAACACATTCTCACATAAATTTATGCTAATAAAACATGAACTTAGAAGGATTGGAATAAAATTTCATGAGGCCAGAAATGTCCTGAGCTGGAATAGCACCCTGTGTGACACAACCCCTAGCGCCCCCACCCCTCCCAGTGTACTGGATCACTGCAGGCAAGACAATGGATTGGGAGAAATTTTTACACTCTTGTCTCCCTTGCACCCTGTGCTTGCCACACCACTTGCACAGTCCTTGGGATGGCCTTGCATGGGACATTCTGTGCATGCTTTGCCTATCCTGCTATTTCAATACCTAATACTGCTGCACCTCCTATTCTTGCTGGACTAAGAGTCATCGATTCAGATGTGTATCTCATGTTCCTTCTTGTAAATTCTTCTGTGAAATCTAGTGATTGAACTGTATGGATTGGATTAATGGTTGCTTTTTATGATGACACCAAGTAACTGAACTGTGTAGTTTGCTACTAGGTGATATCTGTACTGCCATTAGTGGTGGAAAATTACCAATTGCCAAGGGACTAGCTCCCTCTGGTTAAGCTGTAAAATCTATCTTTTGAAATCTTTGACAGTGGCATCACTTGGTTTCATTTTATTGCTATCTTAAAGCCAACAGAATATTTAGGTACTGCTCCTTTCAAACCGTCCCATCCAACTTCCCTCCAGGCACTGACACACACACAGAAAAATATACACCCCCACACATAGACAGACATGCACAAAGGTTGAAAAGATTTCTATTAACCATGAGCTTCATAAGGGATGGGCAACCTCGTTTCTCAAGAGCTGCAACCCAGTTGGGTTTTCAGGATTCCCCCAGTGAATACTGTATGCATGAGATCTATTTTCATACAATGGAGGCAGTGCATGCAAATAGATCTCATGCTGCCAGAATGGAGGAGTAGCCTAATGGTTGTTGCAGTGGCCTGAGAACCTGGTGACCTTGATGTGATTCCCACTGTAGCTCCTTGTGATTTTGAGCAAGTCAATTACCCCTCCGTTGCCCAGGTACAAAATTAAGTACCTGTATAATATGTAAATCTTTGATTGTTACCGCAGAAAGGCAGCATATCAAGTCCCATCCCCTTTCCTTTATGTGTTCATAATGTGGACGTTTTATTTTGAAAAATGACTGTTCATTTTGGACATTCAAACAGGAAACCCCAATGTTTTTCCTGTTCCAAAAATGCTTTGAGATGGATTTGGTTTTGGACGTTATGAGCAGGACGTCCCAATTCTGACTTGGATGTTCTTTCAAAAATGCCCCTCCTCAGGATAGATTTCAAAGTGTCTAGCTGGCTAATTTTGGGAGTTAACTGGGTAAACCCAAGGTTTTGACAATGTATCCCTCCCAAGTGGCTAAATACAGCTAGATCAGGCTGTCTCAGTTAATTGTCCATAGAGCACAGACAATTCATTCAACTGATTCTGTCCATAAGGCACATTGATTGACACTTAGATTTGTGAGCCCTTCTGGGACAGAGAAATATCAAGAGTACCTGAATGTAACTCACCTTGAGCTACTACTGAAAAAGGTGTGAGCAAAATCTAAATAAATAAATAAATTGTGAAGCAGGGTTACACTGTTACTGCTCAAACTTACCAATTCTCAGGACAGATGGAGGATGCAGTTTCAGCTGGTGCAAGCGTGTTATTTTTAACTGGCACTATTAAAAGTACAGAAAGATCTCAGTACCTCTCTTCAAGGACATGATTTAGTATTTAATACATTGCTTTTAATTTACAGTAGTAATAGTATAACATAATCTTTTATCACTCTTTAGTATCTGCCTTTCGGCCCAAGCAGCTGTTCTTGGTGAAATTAAAGAAGGCTGATCGTGGGGAGCTGTACAAGCAGGCAGAGAGATGGTCCCTGCAGGATCTGAAAACAGTAGATGGGAAGGATGTCATTCAGGTATTGAAACAATTATATTTTTCCATCTCAGGATGTAATGATTTGCAGTTGTGATATCGGGTTACATTCGCCATATCTACCTCCTTATATATAGTACCAGTGTTTCAAAGAGTGGACTCTCATTTTTTTTTTTAAATAATGCCATTTATTTTCAGCACTGTGACTGCTAAAAGACTCACAATCCATTAGAACATAAGAAAATAAAAGATATTCTGAGTCAGTCCAAGGTCCATCTCACCTAGCATCATGTCTCTGACAGCTGAGCTGGTGCAACAGGTAGAAAGTAGGTGCTCTAGGGAAACCTTCACCCTTACAGCCTCCTAAATTAACTTTCAGGTCCCCAGCCTGCAACTGCCCCCCCCCCCCCCCCCCCACACACACACACACACAAGATTTTGCTGTACTCAACAATCATGACCACAATACAAGCATCCTATAAAATGCAGTTTAAGATATATGTTTATTTATTTTTGATATTCCACAAAATATCAAAAATATGGGAAGCAAAACCGGTGCTCGGTAGACTTATACGGTCTACACCCTGATCGTGACTGAATAGATAGGGATGGGCTGCAGTGTAAATTGTAAGGGGTTTCGAAGTTAGCTTCAGAACTTAGTACAAGAACAGTCCTGGGGAGATTTCTATAGTCTGTGCCTTGAGAATGGCAAGGACAAATCAAACTCAGGTATAAAGTATTACATACCATGTAAAATGAGTTTATCTTGTTGGGCAGACTGGATCTGCCATCATTTATTATGTTACTATGCCAAGCCTCAAAGTGGTTTGATGTTCAAAAGGATGTAAGCGGCCAGGAGAGGCACTTACTAGGACAGTGCCACTGAATATCCACTCTGACCGCCCATGCAGAAACTGGCTAGTTTGTGGGTGGTGCGAAGGCAAAGTTAGGGTGGAGACAGGGTGGTGTGGAATGCTAGCTGTTTAGCAAAGATTTTCAATTATCTAACTGTCTCAGCAATGCAAAAATCTCTGTGGAAAACCAGTGACGTAATTCACATTCGTTTCTAACTTGGGCACAGTGATTTGCACAGCAAAGGGAAAGGGAAATGGGACTTGATATACTGCCTTTCTATGGTATTTTGCAACTGCATTCAAAGTGGTTTACATATATACAGGTACTTATTTTGTACCTGAGACAATGGAGGATTAAGTGACTTACCCACAGTCACAAGGAGCTGCAGTGGGAATTAAACCCAGTTCCCCAGAATCAAAGTCCACTGCACTAACCACTAGGCTACTCCTCCACTAAAACCTTTGGATTTAAGTTTCCTTTCTACCAACATTAGTCTGATAGGCTTGTTGACCCATGAGGCAGGCCTATGTGCCGAAACACAGTCATGTTGGGTCCCTTTACGCGATTGCCTACAATAAAGGTCCTTGCATATTGGATATCCTCCTGGTATTCGTCTTACATTTTGTTTGATCTTCATTATGTTTATGTTAAAAACAAAAGCCCTGGTTGTTCAGCATCCAGCTTTCTACAGGAAACATACAGCTACTAGATCACATATTGCAATCACTAACCTGGATGTGTGTGTTTTTTACCGCTAGGATAAAAGAGAAAAAGGATAGAACAGGGTGAGTAGGGGCTGTTCTTTGATCTGCAGCTTCTGCTCTAATCACAGGCTGAATTAAGAAACAGGATGACTTTTCTATACTCTGTCTGCTTCAGACTTATCCTTTCCCTTCCTGTTCTTTAAGTGCTGCACAAGAGGAGATGGGTCTGGGGTAGAAAGCAGAAAGCTGCTCTCTGAAGTATTGGCCAATATAGATAGGAAAACACATAATGAACCCGTCCATAGCCATGCCCCTGGCTGCCACCAAGGCACACCAAGGACTTTGCTAAGGCACATCTGTATGCCACTGAACACTGGTTGAGAAGCACCACCTTAGATCACTTATCTTTTTGGTTTTGAGTAGGTGACACCAGAGTTCGACCTGAAATTTGACAAGGTTTATAAGTGGACAGCCAGCAGCTATTCCCAGAAGAGGGCATTCATTAGTTGCTTATGGAAGCTGAACCAGCGTCATCTGTCTAGCAGGGTCCTATTTGTCAACATTTTTGCCTGCATTTTGGAAGGTGAGACCCACTGGCCACAGGGCTATATTTATTAGGGGTTTTTCATAATTTTCTTCAGAAGTGTATATCACAGTGTCTACATAGAAGTCAAATAATGCTTGGGATCCCTGACAAAATTAGATGACTTACCTTAAACCAGGGGTTCTCACCCCAGTCCTTGGGAAACACCTAGCCAGTCAGGTTTTCAGGATATCCACAATGAATATGCATGAAATAAAATTACATACAATGGAGGTAGGGCACATAAATCTATCGCATGCATATTCATTGTGGGTATTCTGAAAACTTGACTGGCTAGGTGTGTCCCTAGGATAGGGTTGAGAACCCCTACCTTAAACTAATTAATGAACAGTTATTTTGTGTGCCTATGACTTATCATACTCACTGGTGTTTTGCATGACATGTAAGTTTTAAGGGGCTAGAAATTGTACTTTCCAAGATATAAGTGATCACACCAAGAAAAAACGAAGTTTCTTGTAAAATAGGAGCAGGGCTGCACATCCCAGCCCTACCACATATACGAGAAGCAACAATTTTAGAAAACTTGATGTGGGTAAAAACCATGTACTTGCCCTCCCCACATAGACGAGGGAGCAGCTTTCTAAAATTGATGCTTCTCGATTCCAGCATCAGCATGCTCCTTCCCATCACAGCTGTACCCTGATGCATACCTCCCCACCCTTTCCCAATACCATTAAACAGCCCCCCCCTGCCATCACCTGACCCCTGCGGCACCCATCCTACCCTCCCTCACTATCACTCGACCCCTGACAGGCTCCCATTCCAACTCTTCCTATTATCAACTGACACTTGACAGACTCCCATCCCATCTCCTTATACTTTCACCTGACCCCTGAAGACACCATTTGGGAGCCTCTCCAGACATCTCCCCCACCAAGCCAAAGGTCCTCGAAAACAGATGTTGGGCTGCAAGCCTCTCAACCTCCCCCCGCCCCGTCACTGTTCCCAGGCTTACCATGGTTTCTGGTGGATAGTAGGGCAGAAGCAAAGCTCGCTCACTTCCACCTTGTGGCTGCTGCAGTCCAATACGACCACCAAGACTTCTAGCACTAATATCATGGTATTACCACTAGGGGTCAGTCTTCCATGTATAGGCAATTCCATATATGGAAGCCTGCCCCCCCCCCCCCCCAGTGGCAATACTGTGATATTACTGTTAGATGTCTTGGTCTTGCACCAGTACCCACCGGGACCCCAGTAAGCCCAGGGACAGTGTCAGGGGGGTTGGGGATATAGTTTATATTTTTGAAGGCTGGGGGGGGGGGGGGGTGAGCATGGTGATGGCTGTCAGGGTCAAGTGATAGTGATAGGGGTTGGATGATTGTCTGTTGGGGGTCGAGGGGGCTGGACAGAGTTGGTGAAAGGTGGGGAGGCTGGCATGAGGGTAGGGCTGTGATGTGGAGGAGGGGAGCTGTTTTTGCGGGCCTGATGATGTCAGGATTTGGCGCTACACTTAGTTA
Source organism: Microcaecilia unicolor (assembly GCF_901765095.1). Lineage (NCBI taxonomy): Eukaryota > Metazoa > Chordata > Amphibia > Gymnophiona > Siphonopidae > Microcaecilia > Microcaecilia unicolor. The sequence continues at coordinate 82,636,758 of NC_044037.1, read as the reverse complement.
TGCCTCAGAGCAGGTTTAAATCCCAATGTCCAGGTTTCCTAATGCATATGTGGATTCCCTTTATGAAATAAGGAATACACGTCTATATTTTCATCCCACCCAGACCACTCCCTCTCCCTTTTCTCCCTAACCCCCCCCCCCCTCCCCTTCCACAATCTGAATGCACCCTCTTTTGAAGTGGCATTGGGATAATTTATGCAACTGAATCAATTTACTCCCTTGACCTTTTTTGCATGCTAGTGCTCAAATGCTAGTACTTGAAATGAAAAATAGACAACTTAGTGCAACTATAATGTTTTTGCCAGTGTTTTTTGAAGTGTGGAGAAGTGAGGTGTATGTGTGTTGTATGCATGTATGTGTGTTTGTGTGTATATACATGTATAAGTGTCTGAACATACAAGTTTGTGAATATGTTGTGTTGTATTTATCTACTGCCTTCTTTAGACATAGTCTAATCTAAAGCAATTCACAAAATATAGCATACTACAACAATATATCATAAAAATAATCAAAATTCCATATCAAAGCACAGTTCAGATTTTGAACCCGATATTGAAAACCATTTAACCGGCCAGAAACGGTGCCTGGCCGGTTAAACGGCACTTATTCGGATATTTTCCGCTGAATAAGAACATAAGAGTAGCCATACTGGATCAGACCAATGATCCATCTAGCCCAGTATCCTGTTTCCAACAGTGGTCAAGCCAGGTCACAAGTGCCTGGCAGAAACCCAAATCGTGGCAACACTCCATACTACAAATTCCAGGGCAAGCAGTTGCTTCTCAAGTCTGTCTCAATAGCAGACTATGGACTTTTCTTTCAGGAATTTGTCCAAACCTTTTTTTTAAACCTAGACACATGAACCACTGTTACCACATCCTCCAGCAAAGAGTTCCAGAGCTTAACTATTTGTTGAGTGAAAAAATATTTCCTCCTATTTGATTTAAAAGTATTTCCATGTAACTTCTTCGAGTGCCCCCTAGTCTTTGTAGGCTAGGAGATAACCAGCTATATTGCACGATATAGCCAGCTATCAGCGAATATTTACCACATAGCCAGCTATTATAGGCGGCCACATAGGACCACTTAGGTGGAATATCTTTGGCCGGTTTAAATGTAACCAGCTATCTCCGAATTACAACTTAGCTGGTTAAGTTTAAACTGGCCAAAAATAAACCAGATATTCAATGCCGATCAGTGGAAATGGCCCAGCATTGACTATCCGTGCTGACCGCCAACCACAGGCATTAGCCAGGCTCCCTCCAACAGTCTGAATGTCGGCTGCAAAGTGTTTGCTAGGAAAATATTTGAGCATGTAGTGAACGGTGATAGCGAGAGATTAAAACATCAGTTTCTCACACTTAGGCAAAACTGAAACCACTTTTGAATGTCATGCACAATTCTTTTACATACTATTCTCTGGTTGCTGATCATCAAAGGTCTGAGAATGGAACAGGACCTCTGTCCAGTTGCAGACAAGCTTTTCATCAAGTGAGGCCACAAACTAGTGATGCCTGCTGAATTAATCTGAGAACTGCAGAGCAAGGTTGAACAGTTCAAAACAAGACAACTTCTGATAAGAACTCACAGTTTCATTAGCATACCATAAAGTATGAGGCAAACACGGCAAAATGTGCCAAGCATAACATTAATAATGTAATAAAAAGAAGAATGTAAGCAGTGTGTTATTTCAGTAGGCAATGGAAGGAACATAGTGTAGTAATCCCAAAGCATGCATCTTTAAACTTTAATTAGATTTATAAGGGCTTCAGCTCTACTCAATTATTTTGTTGTGTTTTTTTTAGCTATTTATAGTATTATAATTAAATTGTATACAGTAACTTTCATCCAAAGAGAATTCCAGCACTCTTATAATGTTAATAGTTCAGAATCATGCCTAGCACATGAGTGGTTAAGTCAATATTCAGACTTAACCAGCAGTGGCTTAACAGGCAAAGATAGGGCTGCTATTTATGTGGTCTTTTATGCCCGTTAAGCCTGACCTGGTTAAGTTCTGAATAAGGGGACTTAACTGATTATGCCTCCGGCATGGCCCCAACATTGCCGGATTTATTTCCAAGCACTAACCAAGCATTTTCAGCAGTGATAACCAGTTAAATGCGACTAAAAATGACCGGTTATCCGCCGAGACGTGAGTTAACTGGTCGGCTGCCCTTTCTGGCCAGTTAACTCACACTAAATATTGGCCAGAATGTCTATATACCATTATTAGCTGGGAAAACTTAAGAAAGTCATTGCCTATCATAAGCAATAAAGAATGTATTTACCTCTTGGGTTTCTGCTCTGTACATGTGGCCTGGATAGGTGAATGTTGGACACAGGATACTGGGCTCAATGGGCGTTTGGTTGGACCCTGTATGGCACATTTTGGAGATAATTCTATAAGGGAGTGCCCCAGTAATGTGCAGCAAGAGCCTATTCTATAATGACATCTGGGCACCCAGATTCCATTATGGAATGCTAGAGTAACCACCATCGGCGCAGCTAACATTTATTCGCTGGTGTAACTGTGGTCATGCAAAGGCAGCAAAGGTGTGCATAAATTACAATATTCTTTAAGTTACGTACATAGTGGGAGCCCTGTCTGTTGTGCACCCATGTATATGCCCTCTTGTATTTATACACTATCTAGCTTATTTTCAAAAGGGAAGGACGCCCATCTTCCGACACAAATCGGGAGATGGCCGTCCTTCTCTCAGGGTCGCCCAAATCGGCAAAACCGAAAGCCGATTTTGGGCGTCCCCAACTGCTTCCCGTCGCGGGGATGACCAAAGTTCCTGGGGGGGGGGGGGTGTCGGAGGCATAGCGAAGGCGGGACTGGGGCGTGCCTAACAGAGGGGCGTCCTCAAGCGATAATAGAAAAAAGAAGGGCGTCCCTGATGAACACTTGGCCAACTTGGTCCTTTTTTTTTACGACCAAGCCACAAAAATGTGCCCTACATGACCAGATGGCCACTGGAGGGAATCGGGGATGACCTCCCCTGACTCCCCCAGTGGTCACTAACCACCTCCCACCCTGAAAAAAACAACTTTAAAAACTTTTGTCTTTTTTTTTTTAAGAGTATGGGTGAAGGACCTCCTTTGCTATGCCTCCATCCCTGAGGACGTCCTTCTCTATGCCTCTGTCTGTGCGAGCGACGGCAGTTGATATGCCTCCGTCTGTGGGAGCGACGGTAGTTGAAGACGTCCAAAATGTGGATGTTTGTGAGAAGGACATCCATGCCTGGATGTTTCTGTGAGAAGGACATCCATGCCTGCTATGCCTCTGACACCCCCTTTATTTATTTGGATTTTAGATCACAAGTAGCAGCAGCATAGGAGGTCAGTGGCCCAACTGTTTGGGGAGGCTAAAGGGGCGGAGTTAGGGGCGGTGCCAGGGGTGGGGCTTATATCCATAATTATCTGACAACACACAGAAAAAAAAATAAGTAAAAGTAAAATAGTCACAATTAATACCTTTTATTACATTTAGATATTAAATATGTATCATATGTCAAAGAATAAAGTGGTTGTTCAAAGCACATATTAACCAATGTATACTATTAGAAAATGTTATCAATTATTAAACACTGCTATTTCCATCAATTGAAAATCCCAAAATGAAATGGTCACATTAGTGAAGTAACATTATGCATGAAAAGGCAGCACTGTAAATATTACACTGGGCAGACCCTAATACACCAATATACCACCCATACGGTAAACACAGACCATCAACAATCTTATTTATTTATTTATTATATTTGTATCCCACATTTACCCGCATAGCAGTAGGCTCAATGTGGCTTACAATATGAAACAATATTTCAATATGAAACAAGGGATCATAATATCACAATCCCTCATGTACAGCCACAAAACAACCTATCAGGGTGGATAGTGTTCACATTATAGCCCATTTAGTTATGTTTAAACAAAAGAGATCTGCATGAAACAAAATATTTATTTTTATTTTAACTTATAAAACCTCTCTCTCTCTTTCTGCCCCAATCCAGTATTGCCCCACTGTCTTGCCCCTCACCACCATCCAACATTGCCCCTATGCCTCCCCATCTCTCTCTCCTCCCTTCAACATCTAGCATCATCACCCCATCCCCTCACCACTTGTTCAACAAAGCAATAAGACTACATTACTATGATGTTCGCTATGTAGTATTATGTGGGCCCAGAATTAACTTGGATGGGCCCTTCCACCCCCCCCCCCCCCCACCCTGTAGATACAATATATTTTTTACCTTCCCCTCCCCCAACATTTCTCCTTCCCTGAGGAGACTCTCTTGCACGTAGATACATAAAATATTTTTTAACCTTCCATTCAGCTTCTGCTTATCTCACCCCACCAACATTTTGCCCTCTCTCCCCAATCCCCCCACCCGTAGATATATAAAATACAGTTTATACCTTCCCTCCCAATTCCCATTTCTTCCCCAATATCCCCTCTCCGGCCCAGCAACTCCCTCACTCTCTGAAGTTGACCGACCCTCCCCCCCCGGTCCAGCAACTCTCTCACTCTCTGAAGTTGACCCCCCTTCCCGAAGTATTGCTCTCCACCAAAGTTACCTTTCTTCTTCTTCTCCTCCGCCGGCGGCCTGGTATCTTCCCCCCGTCTCGATGTACCGCAGAGGCGCTGCCTGCAGCGATTCATTTTCGCTGTTTGTACCGGTCCGGCCAGAAGGTTTCACTCTGCTGCGTTGTGCAAGACTGCCTGCGGCCGCCTCTGGGTGGGATGTTACTTCCGGCAGAGCCGGAACCGCTGGGGAAGGAGCCTATCGAGTCAGAGAAGCAGCTGCAGCTGGTAAGAAACTAAAAGAGCCAGGGGGGGGGGGGGGGGGGGCGCCAGCAGGGAGCAGAAATTACAATTTTGTTCCTGGCTGCCCTGCTGAATTTGAGAAGGTAGGGGAAGCAGGTCACAGTTGGGCTGGGGAGGCTTAGCCTCCCCAAGCCTCTTATATGGGGTGCCTATGAGCAGCAGTGGGATTTGAACTGGCCACCTGCTGGATTGCAAAACCAGTGCTCTAACCACTAAGCCACTCCTTTGAAATTTGGCCATTCCTGTGTGTGTGTGTGGGGGGGGCAGTATGCAGGTCCCTGGGGGGGGGGAGGTATGTGTGTGTCAGCGGAGGCATAACAATGGCATTTTGGACGTCCTCAACTGCCCCCCCCCCCCCCACACACACACACAGGGATGGCCAAATTTCAAGGGAGTGACGTGGAGAGGAGTGGCCTAGTGATTAGAACACTGGCCTTGCAATCCAGAGGTGGCTGGTTCAAATCCCACTGTTGCTACTTGTGATCCAAAATCCAAATAAATCAAGGGGGTGTCAGAGACATAGCAGGCATGGACATTCTCCTCACAGAAACATCCAGGCATGGACATATTTCTTACAAACATCCACACTTTGGACATCCACAACTGTCATAGCAAAGGACATACATCCTTCAACTGCCATTGACAGAGGCATATCAAAGGACATCCTCAATAGAGGCATAGAAATATCCAGTGTACCTGAATGTAACTCACTTTAAGCTACTACCAAAAAAGGTGTGAGTAAAATCTAAATAAATAGCAAAGGACATCCTTCACCCATACTCTAAAAAATAAAAAGGTGGGAGGTGGTTAGTGACCACTGCATGCCTTTTTCCATTCAGTTAGTGCATCAGTTAGTCCAGTGCAGTGCCCCCTAGGGTGCCCGGTTGGTGTCCTGGCATGTCAGGGGGACCAGTGTGCTACGAATTCTGGCTCCTTCCACAACCAAATGACTTGGATTTGGTCGTTTTTGAGATGGGCGTCCTCAGTTTCCATTATCGCCGAAAACCGGGGATGACCATCTCTAAGGTCGACCTAAATGTTGAGATTTGGGCGTCCCGACCGTATTATCGAAACAAAAGATGGATGCCCATCTTGTTTCGATAATACGGGTTTCCCCACCCCTTCACCGGGACGTCCTTAGAGATGGGTGCCCTTAGAGATGGTCATCCCCGTTCGATTATGCCCCTCCACGCCACTTATATGCACCCTTATAGAATAATGCTTAGATGTCTGCTAGCACTTATGCACATAAGTATACACTTCCTACTATTTTCTGTAATTTTAGCGTGTAAATGCAGGCACCCTATTATAGAATTGCTCTTTACCTATTCTTATATGAAAGTCTTGTGAATGTTAAACTCCATTACCACATTATGCAATACACCATAGTAATATTAATGGAATCAAGTCTCCTGTCCCTGACAAGGCAGTATGCTACATAAGTGAATCTGCTTTACTTAAATTTCATTATGCTGCTTCAGCACAAAATTTCACATGATGCTACTGATTGCTTTCATAGGAATATGTTAACCTTTTGTGTGCATTAGGACTACTGGATCTGATGCATCCTGAGCTAAGGTTAAAGCAGTGGTCAGATTGTTGTAGTGTGTTTTTCAGATCAAAAATAGAGTGAGATCAGATGTCAACATTAGAACTGTATTGAGGTATAGTTGTGCCCTGTGCAGCTTGTCCATTGGCTTTACTACTACTAATGAGAGGAGATGGTGGGCCTCTCCAAAAATGTGTCTTTTGCAACCTCACTGCTCACACAGCCTTTGGTATATGCTGGTCAGGATCAACTACAAAAAAAAAAATAATAATAAGAAGAAGAAGAAGAAGAAGAACTCCATACCAGTTGATATTCAAAGTGATTTAAGTGGGCAGAAGAGAGGCTTCTGGTGTGAGGGAGTCAGGGTCCATCCTTACCTGGATAATTGGTTGATCAGGGCTTCTACTCATCAGGAGAGTTTCCAGGTCACCTCTAAAGTGGTGAATCTTCTGAGTCTTTAGGTTGAGTAATCAACTTTGCCAAAAGCAAACCAATACCTTATTCAGTCTCTGGAGTATTTGGGAGCTCTCTTTGATATGTAGGCAGGGAATGTTTATCTTATTGTACTCAAGAGACACAGTTGCAATCTTGCAAATTTGACAGCTGTTGAAGTTGCAGAGTGCTTGGACATGGGACTACATGCAAGTCCATCAATGTCTCCTGAGTCGCTAGTCCCCGTGTCTCAGGATTATGATTGTTGCTTTCCCTGGACCTTATGGGCAATATCCACCATGAGGTGGTGGCTTCAAACTTGCAACTTTCAACAAGGTGTCTCTTTAGCAGCTTCAGAGTGGACAGTGATAATCATGGATGCCAGTCTTTCTGGCTGGGAGGCTCATTGTTTTCACCACATGGCTCAGGGCAAGGAAAACAGCTTAGTCAATCATGCTTCTGGAAAGCCAGTAAAGGTCTTTTCCAACAATTGTGTCATATATCAACAGACAAGGAGGAACTCGAAGTGCTGCCCTGGCACTGGAGGCCCTTCTTTTCTTCCAGTAGGTGAAGGATGTGGAGATGCTATAAGCGGCACACATTGCAGGAGTGTTGAGTTATGAAGTGGATTACTTCAGAAGGAACTCTCTAGACCCTGGAGAGTGGGAATTCTCCAGGAACACTTTTTCCTTCATCTCATCCCGTTCTGGATCTTATGGCCATGAGGTACAATGCCAAAGTACCCAGATTTTTTCCATCAATGAAAATAGTACAGTTTGGTTGGCCTAGATTCCTTCATCCATGGCTGCAGAATGTTCTTTATGTGTTCCATCCCTAGCTAATAGTAGGCAGAGTGCTTTGATGGATTTCAGATTGTATATAATTTTGGTGGCTGCACCTTCAGATAGATTGCCCACCACATCATCCACTTCACAAGGCCCAATCAAAATGGAAGATCTGTCTTCTTTTGGTCTTACAGCTTGGCTCTGAGGAAGAAGGGATATTTTGAAGAAGTTATTACAATGCTAGAAAGTGTTTTACCTCAGCGGTATATGCGAGAATTTGGAGGGTTTTAAGGCATGGTGTTCCAAAAGGGTTATTTCTCTTTTCAGTCTTTGGAAGCTGATTTTATGGATTTTCTACAAAATGGTTTTAAAAAAGGTCTAGCCTTGAATATCCTGAAGATCCAGGTAGCAGCTCTTGCTTGTTTCTGAGGACATCTGCAGAACTCATTCTTGGTGGCACATCTTGACATAGGTGGGTTTTTGAAGGGGGCTGAACAGTTTGTCCAAAGTGGAATCTTAATTTGGTCCTTAAGTTGTTGCAGAGAGCACCCTTTGAGCTTCTTAGGAGAGCTACACTGAAGGATCTTATGCTACAGACATTTAGCGAAAGGTAGGCCTGCTATTTGGGTGGCCCGATTTGGCCTCCAAACTTAGCTGTCGATGTACTGAATATCTGCAGAATGAATATAGCTGGAATGTTGGGGATGTGCTGCATAGAGGGGCATAATCGAACAGAAACGCCTATCTCCATGGGCGTTTATCTCCGAGAACGGGTCCGTGAAGGGGCGGACCCAAGCATATTTTCGAAAAAATTAGACGTCCATGTTTTATTCGCCAAGTTGTGAGCTGGGCGTTTTTGCTTTTCAGCGATAATGGACAATGAAATCGCCCAGCTCAAAAACGAATAAATCCAAGGCATTTGTTCGTGGGAGGGGCCAGGAGTCGTAGTGCACTGGTCTCCCTAACATGCCAGGACACCAACCAGGCACCCTAGGGGGCACTTTTACAAAAACAGAACAAAAGGTAAAAGAGCTCCCAGGTGCATAGCACCCTTCCCTTGTGTGTAGAGCCCCCCAAATCCCCCTCAAAACCCACTGCCCACAAGTCTGCACCATTACTATAGCCCTAAGGAGTGAAGGGGGGCACCTACATGTGGGTACAGTGGGTTCGGGGGGGGGGGGGGTTGGACGACTAAGCATTAAGCAGCACAATTGTAACAGGTAGGGGGGGGATGGGCCTGGGTCCACCTGCCTGAAGTCCACTGCACCCCCTAACAACTGCTCCAGGGACCTGCATACTGCTGCCAGGGAGGTGGGTATGACATTTGAGGGTCAAAATAAAAGTTGTGAAACATCATTTTTTGTGGTGGGAAGGGGTTTATGACCACTGGGGGAGTCAGGGGAGGTCATCCCCGATTCCCTCCAGTGGTCATCTGGTCATTTAGGGCACTTTTTGGGGCCTTATTCGTGAAAAAACAGGGTCCAGGAAAAGTGCCCTAAATTCTAGCTAAAAACGCATACTTTTGTCCCATTATCTGTGAAATGCGCCCATCTCTGTTCGGCAGATAACCACGCCCCAGTTCCGCCTTCGCCACACCTCTGACACGCCCCCATCAACTTTGTCCGCATCCGCGACGGAGTGCAGTTCAAAACGTCCAAAATCGGCTTTCGATTATACCGCTTTATTCGTTTTTGTGAGATAAACGCCCATCTCCCGATTTAGGTCGGAACTTGGGCGTTTTTCTCGTTCGATTATAAGCTGGATAGTGTCCTTAATTGCAGAGCACAGTTTTGTACTCTCTATCTCCATCTGCTTGGAGATGGGCACAAACCCGCAAGCTCTGGTTTGTTAGGACTAAAAGAAAGAAAGTTAGCAGATAAGAACTAATTTTTCCTTCCTATCATCTCAGCTGGCTAGGCAATGAATAGAGATATAAAAATGTGCATCATTCAGCTGATGTCGACGAAGACTTTAATTACATTTGTATTTTCAGACTGTCTCATTCTACAGGAGGTAGGGAAAAGAGGCCTGGAAGCAGTTCCTGCAGAAGAAGATGAGTACCAGGAAGTGACTCCAAAGGAATCTGCTGATATGCTGAAGCAGATGGAAAAGTATGAGTCGCTAGTAGCCAATGCAGCAGTATTTGCAGAGAGATTGAACAAAGACCTGCAAGTGTTGGATGAGGTAAGTAAACGTTCTGTTGAAAAAGTATCAGTAGTGGAATAACATCACTTGCACTAAAGATCTCATCATGTATCTAAATTGGAAAAAATATAGTAACAGTTCTGTGAGGGTACAGTAGTTCTTAACTTGAACAAGTTTGCAGTAATCATCTAAAATGGATCTCTTCTTTTTTCTAGACAGTTCTCACACTTTACTTCTCCCTTTTGATTGTGATCCAGTTCATACTTTCCTTCATTTCATGGAGAGATTCTATTGTTTCCTAGATTATTGCTGGCAGTTGGCAGTTGACTACCAATGAGGAAGCCATTATGAACAAATACTGTTTCATGACAGGTGGCAGCAGTCATTTCTCTCAGCAATACTTTTCAGCTTGGCAGCCTTCCTAATCAGTGTGGATACATTAGCAATATCTGATCTTCTATTGCATCCGTTTCTTTACCAAAACCGTTGTGCTATCACCCAGAATGAGCAAAGAGAAGCAGAGGTTTAATTAACACAAATGTATTCTAGTGCTGAAGGCCTATATATGTTATTACACAGATACAGCGATCAATTCTTTCTACTTTATATGACATATATAGCTACCAATGTGTATGTTCATCCAGAATATATTTAGTTCCAACCTACTGACTAATGCTAACAATTACACATCAAAACTGCATAAACAAAAAATTACTTGATAGCTTTTCAGTTCTTCTATGATTTCTTATCCTCCATACGGGACCAGTCCAGATGAGTAGGTTATGTCTCCCTGCCAGCAGATGGAGGCAGAGAATAAAAACTCAGAGCTGACTTCACTCTTCATGTAGAGGTCTAGTGATGCCTTCAGCTACTCAGTGTTTTTCTGTCTCCAATAGATGATGCAGACGTGGCCTGGTGCAGCAGGAGTAGGTCACTTCCAGGAAGACTAGAGGCCCAGGCTCCCGGTGAAGCATAAACAAAATTTGGGGGGAGAGATGTTTTGAGAAACAGTTTTTGGTACTGATTTCCCTACCACCTTGAGGACCAACTTATTTGGGGTCTGAGTTCCCATACCAATGTGTCCACTGCTAGTCAGTCCCTGGCAACTTTTCACCTTTGGTGGGTTTGATAGCATACTCTCCCACTATGCTTGGAGAGCAACAGGGAGGCAGTAAAATTTACAAACAATTAAAAAGTCTTTCAGTACAGCCTTTTCCCAGACTGCCTTATGGTCGCCTATGGTGCTATGTCAGTTCTGGACTCAGTCAGGGGGTCTAAAATGCACATCACCCTTTCCTCCACTTGTAACAAAATGTCTAGATAAAAAGGAGGTGAGGTGCTGCATGTAAGCTACAGCTGGTGGGTGTATCAGCTGGTGCATTCACCTGGCCTGTGAGCTGGCAAGCAGGTGCCAGCTGGTAGAATGTGAAACATGGAGGGTTAGAATGAAACCAAAAGTGAAACTGGGCGATATCTGTATCATCTTCAGAAAACAGAGAATACTGAAGACCTGAAGGCCTCTCCAGACTTTGTAAAGGGGAAATATATCAGTTCTAAACTTATCTCTGTCTCCATCTGCTGGAAGGGGGCATAACCCATGGAATTGTCTTGCAGGACTGCAAGGAAGGAAATACAGAGATGTTGACATTTAATTTTATATTTTCTGTCATCATGGTAAACTGCAGCTGGCTCTATCAATATCAACCCTGGCAAGTTTGTAGGACAACTATGATTTGCCAGAAGTGTTCATTTTTGTAGTGCATTGTGTCTCTGGGGTCCTCTTTTCCTTTTCTTCATAGTGATGAACACTGAATTGTATCATCAACTGGTAATGCATTGTGGAAATGAGACACTTGACAACTAAGATGTCAATTTTCATGTCCCTATTTTAAAGCACTCTAAATATTTGAAATTATTTGTAAAATGATGTATCAGGAAATTATCAAAATACATGAGGGATCTTAAAGTGAGTAATGAGTTTTTATTTTCTTTAATTTGGGAAACTTGTACTTTTAGCAAATGTCTCATGTAAAAAATAATCAGTCAGGTAATGTGTACTTGAAATACCTAGTAGAGTGCCTAAAGTGAAGCCTAACATTTAAGTGTTTAACCCTTCAGTTCTATTCAAATACCTCAAAAGATATTAATAATGTACAAAAGGCAGACCTTTTTTGGATGGAAGAATGCTCTAGAACAGTGGTTCTGAAACCTTTCCTGGGGGACCTGTAGCCAGCCAGGTTTTCAAGATATCCACAATGAATATGTATGAGAAGGAACCAAATTCACCCTTCTCCAGTCCTCCAGGATCACTCCAGTTTCTGAGGAAGCATTGAAGAGGTCAGTCAACAGAGCCACCAGAACTTCTCCGAGTTCCTTGAGCACCCTCGGGTGTATCCCATCAGGTCCCATCGTTCTGTCTACTTTTAGTTTGGCTAGCTCTTCATGAACACAATCCTACGTAAACGGGTCTTGGTCTATCACACATCCATCCCCTTTAGCCTTTGTTTTCTGCAGCCCTACCCCCGGCCTTTCATCCATGAACACAGAGCAGAAATAATTGTTAAGCAGTTCAGCTTTATCCTTATCCTCTTCTACATATTTCTTGCCCTCAGCTTTGAGCCTCACAATGCTATTATGGCACTTCCTCTTGTCACTTACATATCTGAAAAAGGTCTTATCCCCCAATTTTACCATATTCGCTATCTTTTCTTCCTTCACTAGTGGCAGGTCGTGTCAGACGAATCTGACTGACTTCTTTGACTGGGTGACCAAACAGTTGGACGTGGAATGGGCGCTTGATGTGGTATACTTGGATTTCAGCACAGCCTTTAACACGGTTCTGCACAGGTGACTGATAAATAAATTGCGTGCCCACGGTATGGGGCCTAGTGTAACTGATTGGGTTAAAAATTGGTTGAATGGAAGGATACAGAGGGTAGTGGTAAATGGAGCTTGCTCTGATGAAAAGGATGTTGTCAGTGCCGTACCGCAGGGATCGGTCCTTGGGCCAGCTCTTTTTAACATCTTTGTGAGCGATATTGTGGAAAGGCTGTCTGGTAAGGTTTGTCTCTTTGCGGATGATACCAAACTTTGCAACAGGGTGGACACCCTGGAGGGTGCGAATGACATGAGGAAGGACCTATCAAAGCTGGAGGAATGGACCGATATTTGGCAACTAAGATTTAATGCCAAAACAATGCAGGGTTATGAATTTGGGTCACAAGAATCCGAGGGAGTGTTACGGTATAGGGGTGAAGTGCTTCAGTGTACGAAGGAAGAGTGGGACTTGAGGGTGACTGTGTCTGATAACCTTAAAGCTTCCAAACAGGTAGAAAAAGTGACAGTCAAAGCCAGAAGGATGCTTGGGTGCATAAAAAAAGGGATGACCAGCAGGAAAAAGGAAGTGATAGTGCCATTGTATTAGTCTCTGGTGAGGCCCCATTTAGAGTACTGTGTGCAGTTCTGGAGACCGCACCTACGAACAGGATGGAGTTGGTCCAGAGGGCGGCTACAAAATTAGTAAACGGTCTTGAACACAAAAATATAGGGACAGGCTTATAAACCTCAACATGTATATGCTGGAAGAGAGGAGAGAGAAAGGAGACATGATAGAGACATTTAAATATCTCAAGGGCATTTATGTTCAGGAAGTGAGCCTTTTTCAACTGAAGGAAAGCTCTGGAACGAGGGGGCATACAATGAATTTAAGACAGCTGGGCTTGATGGCCCCATTGTTATATCTCCTCCCCAACATACACAGAGAAACCATGATGGAGGCTTGGCTCCAATATAACATTTTTGCCCCCCTTCCCCACCCCCCCGTAAAAAGAAACAATAAGAGCTCAGTGGCCTCAGCATAACACAGCCGGTCCCCACCCTTTCACCCATCAGTGTAGTTTGCCTGCTTACATTGACAGGGAAAAGGGTAAGGAAGTCATATTTGTAGAAAGGGGAGGGGACTAATTCAACATTAGTACCTGAAACATTCAGAGGAAGGGTGCCACCTCCTCACCCCTATGCCCACACCAGATTATGCCTATACTCTTGCACCATGCAAGGAAATGATATTGATAGTGAGGGGAGAGTACCAATTCAGAATTAGTACTTGCAACATTCAGGGAAAGGCCACCCCAAAATATGCCTATGCCCCTGTTCCATGGTTCCATTTTGACAGGAATGGCTCTGCTGCTATACCCTCTCTCTCCCTCTGTGACTTCCCATTCTCCTTTCTCTCTCTCCCCACCATCTTATGAACTCTTTATCTTCAGCAACATTCTCTCTGTCCAACGGCATCCCCCCTTTTTTGTTGACCCTCTCTTTCCATTTACCCTCCTTATCTTCCTGAGCAGCCATCCAACAGCTAATCTGTCATGTGGGCTGCCTCTTCTCTTTTTCAGCTGGGAAGATGGGCTCTGCTAATTTGTCCCAGACCTTGTTACCCCTGTCCTCTTTATGTGTTTGGCAGCTGGTAGGATAAGTGTTCTCTGCTGGCCTGGGCCTCCTACTTTTCGGTGACTGCAGGGATGGACCCTGTTAGTTACCCTGGACTCTTCCTTCTTTTTGGTGACTAATGGGATGGGGTATGCCAGCAGCCCCATGCTTGCACCATGAGGATTTTCAAAGTTGACTGCTGATCTCATGATTCACATAAGCAGCCTAGGAGTCAGAAAGTAGCAGCACATTCTCAGAGTCTGGAGGCCATGTTTCCTCTACCATGGAGGGCAAGGAGCAGTCTGGTGTAGTGGCGGTAGTCCAAACATCTGAGTCGAGGTATGAGCCTGGAAACTCAAATTGGATAGTGGTAACAAAGATCTATCTGCTACTATCTTGGATCCCCCACCTTGAGCTAAAACACAGTAAAATAATGTCATTTAAATAATAGAAATAACAATGTGTCAGAACTTTGCAGGCACGCCAACAAATTTCCTTCATGTACTTTGAGGGAGGAAATAATGGTTCCCCTTTTGAATACCCATAAACAACTCTTTACAAAATGGGAAGCAAACATTGACAAATACAGACATGTAATCTAAGACAGACAAACTTTTATACAGACTGGAATGGAAAATTATTTCTTACTTTTAACAAAGGAAATTATATATATATATGTATACACACACAAAATAATAAAGGCAGCTACTATTAACTAAGTTCTTGTGACAATAGGAAGTCACTTGTTCTACAGTACAGTATACTCACTAAGTTTATAAGATGGTATAATCCCTTTTGATGGCAACAGTTTCCTGATTGCTGTTCTTTATGTATTTTTCTTGCTGTAGCATGTGGGCTGAACACAGTGGTAACAAAACTGTGAACATTTTGAAAGCTGTTAATCCTTAATAGATCTTGTCAGCAGTGATTTAGCAAGCACTTATGCCCACACGTCCTACAGAAGTTCCTGTCTCAGCTCTAGGCAAACAGTTCCTTCAGGGTTATTTTCAATAGCCACGTTTCATGCATGGTTTAACCATTCATTAGTTTGATCAGTAGTCAATAGGAAACACAGTGGAAATATAGTCATTGAGTCTTGAGCTGGTTTTTGTTATCCTTTTATCCTTTATATTCTTGACTTAGAGGCTTCTAGTCACATTCTAGTCTGATATTGTGTTTTGTACCTCCTATCGTTCATAATAAGTTGGTAATGCCCAAGAGTTGATGGTATCTGTGGGTTATTTCATGGCCAGTATTAAATGCATTGTTAATGTCAATCTTTACACAGCGGGCATTTCCACATCACAGAAAGCAAAATAATATCAGGCATTGACTAAGGGCTCCTTTTTACAAAAGTGGCGGTACTGATTAGTGGTGCGCTGAATGCGAAAAAGCCCATTCAATTCCCATGGGCTTCTTCACATTCAGTGAAAGTCCACCTGGGTGGGAACATGCTGAAAACCCACAGAGGATCAGATGCAGTAACGAAACAGTGGGAAAGCGACCATGGACTCAAGAGTCAGGGATGGTAATTTTGAATATGTAGACAGTTTATTGCTCAAAGACTCGGCACAGTAACTGTGTTTAGGCCTTGTTTACTGATATGTGTCTGAACATACAGTGTATTTGGATTGAGCATTTTTTAAGTTGTGGTGCCTGGACAGAGACTTGCAACTCAGTTATATGTGGTTAGCAAGCCTTATAAAAGTGACGTTTTGAGATGACTTACAATGCAAGTCTGAAAAGGATCATTCCAAAAAGAAAAGCCACTGTTTTGTGCTTGAGTCCTGAAAGCTGGTATGATTTTCCATTGAAATCTTCATTAACCACAAACTCACTGGCATTAGATCTCCTTTAGAAGATGCCTTCGCTGAGTGGGCCTTACATCTTATGAACTTTTTGGTGTTCAAAAATCTGGGATATGGAATCTACCGGGTTGATATTCAAAGTGATTTAACCGTCCCAAAACAGCTTATCACTTATTCGGGGTTACTGGTCACTTTCAGCAGCACTTAACCGGTTACTGCCATTGAAAATGTCCAGTTAGCGCCTATCTCAAAACCAGCTACAGTATGTTGGGGGTGTACCAGGGACGGAGTCAGCACTTAGCCCGTTAGTAACAAATCCTTGGTCTTTAGTGCGGGGTACTTAATTTAAATCTCACGCTTGACATTTCACTCAGTAGAAGTAGCTGCCTGGACCAATCGCCGTTAAATGCTGCTAGATTCTACAAGATAGGATTGAGGGAAGATAGAAGAAAGAGCCTTGAGCTAATTATTAGAGTAGCAGGACCAGCAGGGAACCCCCTAGAGTGTGTAAGAGCCTTGCACTCACCCTGCTTGCTGTAGTGCCCTCACTAAGACAGCACTCAACACCTTTTTTTTCTCCAGTGGTGCAGGCTTTATCCTGCGCCTAACCCCACTGATGCTGGAACTTGCTTAGGCCATTATCAACTGGACAGAAGAGGAAGGCAAGCGTCAGCTTCTCTCTTGGGAACACTCCTTTCCCTTTAGGCATCCCACTGCTTCCTTCCAGTGGCGTAGCCACAGGTGGGCCTGGGTGGGCCAGGGCCCACCCACTTAGGGCTCAGGCCCACCCAACAGTAGTACACGTTTAGCGGTAGCTGGTGGGGATCCCAAGCTCTGCCAGCTGAAGACCTCCCCCTGATGGTAACAAAAATGCTGCTCTCTACGATACTAGTACCTGCGAATGCTCAGTTTTCAGCACATGCCTGCTGCAGATTGCCAAGGTGGAGCGAAACATTTGTCTACCAGCTATTTTTTTGGTGTGTGTGGGGGGGGGGGGGAACACTTGGTGCCCACCCACTTCTTGCCTAGGCCCACCCAAAATCTGCTGTCTGGCTATGCTCCTGCTTCCTTCAGAGATACTGTTGTCTTTTCCCTTTGGTCTGAGGCCATGATGGTACCTTGTGGTCCAGATCTCACAAGATCTCGGGCTGTGGCTACTGCTGTTCTTGTTCTGGATGGAAGAAAAGAGGCAAAAAACCCATGTCCTTCCAAAAACTTTACTATAATGACTTTTGGGACTTGATATCTCCTCTCCTTATTTCTCCTTATAGGTAAACCAGCTAGAACATTACTGGGGGCATATACAGGGCATGCACTTCCCCTGAATGGTCAACACAGGTACAAAAATATTGCCTGTTGGTGGGGCAAGAAGAAACCTTAGATTTAATGTATAAATTTTCAGCAGCAATTAGAAGATTAATGCTGGACTTTAAAATGCTATGAAACCCCTTGCTGTAGTGCTCTGAAGCTGTTGGATAAGTGTAGAGGTACACAGGTGGAACATTATCACCACTGCCCACTTGTTCCTTGATCATGCTTTATTTTTTGACTACCACACATGCACAGCACATCGTTTTCATAGTGAGCGTTTACTGATTTTAGAGTAGGAATCCGGAGTTGGTATAAAAGGTCTGATAATGAAAGAATTCTGGCTAGCAAACAGAAAGTGAAATCATGTGTGTTTTTTTGGAAAGGAATGAATGATGACAAGTTTACAGGAAAGCCTAGCCCAGTGCAAATTGTAAGGTTAATGTCACCAGCTGCTATTTTTCTACTTTCTTACCAGTCAGATCAGATCAGACTGTTGCCTGCTGAGATTGCTTTAAGCTGCCATATGACAGCCTGGGCTCTGCACCTGATCCAGAAAAATCAGCTCTGGTGACACATCCATCAGAATTGACAGCAGCAGTTCTAGTATACATTTGAGGTCCCAAATGCCTATCTATGATCTACTGATTTCAAGAAAACCTTGCCACCTTCTCCTTATGTGTGGAGTCTTTCCCTCTATTACAGTTTACCGCAAAAACAGGAGATTAAACGTTGTGGAAACACTCGGCAGAAAAGCATGGCTCGTCTTTTAGTGTAGTATGGAGGGACATTTTCGAAAGGACGTTCAAGTCAGAACGTCCCAAATGAACGTCCACCTCGCATGTATTTTTGAACAGGATACAGCCTGTTTGAAATTTTAAACATCCATCATGAACATCCATTTTACAAATGGAAGCATTCAAATTTTGAATGGGGGGGGGGGGGGGGACAAGGAACATGGATGTCTATATGGCAGTATTCTTAGAAAATGGCCACATAGACATCCATGCAGAGCAGAGGATCAGCCTAGTGGTTCATACAGGGGGCTAGGGGACTTGTAAAGCAAGGGGCCTATGTTAAAATCCCACTTTAACACTTTTCTTTTTTAATTATGAATCCTCCAGGAACTGAAAAATACCTATTGTAACTGAATTTACACCACTTCAGTAGCCTTCAGGCTTGCAGGTGTCATATATTTAGGTACAGTAGGAATATTTATGTTTCTTATGGCTCACAATTTAATTTGAAAAAGAAAGGAATTCAAGTGAGATTTGAACCCTGAGTCTCTTGGGTAATAATCCACTGCACCAGCCACTAGACTACTCCTCAGACCTGCTTCCTACTCTATTAAAAATGCTTATAATACCTGAAGCTATATTAGAGCCTAGTATCCCCTTCCAGTTTCATTTTCAGGGGAGAGAGGAGAGGAGGATTAAGGAGGTGTTATCCATTAATCCTTCCAGTGGACAGCTGCCTAATCAGAGCACCTTTCTTTAACCTAGAAGTTCCTGAAACGGCCTAAATAATGTGGACATTTCTTCCCCTTCGATAATCGTTGTTGGACATCCAGGTGTCAGGCCCTCCTCCCTGGTGCCACCTAAAACACACTCAGAACACACCCCCTTGCTGTTTGGACGTCCCTATTCTGCCTTTGCAGCATCGAGATTTGGTCATTTCATATGCATGACCATTTCGGCAAAATGAGCACATAGTATCATAACAGACAAACTTTAATCAATAAAGCCCCAGTATTGTGCAAAGTTCAGAGCTGGTTGGTTTCAGAGTTAGCCCTTTCTTTCTTTCTTTCTTCATAACATATCTGCCATGGCTTGGCTAATCACTATAAATCACCTTCCTTTGGATTTTTTAAATTATTACAATAATTCACTCAAACTGGAGTTAAGCAAAATTTTTTATAATATTTCTTCTCTAAACATTTATATTGACAAAACAGAAGAATGCTTAGAGAAAAGATATTAAACTAGTCCCTATTCTGCTTTTTCCTCTGGTTTCCTAGTTTCTAGAGGCCTTGACCATAAGAATCGAAAGAAGGTACAGTTGGAGATCCTGGTTTCTGTTAGTCTTTCTTTATTTTATTCTATAGAATGATTGTGTCTCTATCCTGTCTTAAATGGAGTTTTTTTTTCATTTTCTGTATATTATTATATGAACCACTTTGACTTGCTTGACAGAAAAAGGCATAAATACATAAGTAATGCCATACTGGGAAAAGACCAAGGGTCCATCGAGCCCAGCATCTTGTCCATGACAGCGGCCAATCCAGGCCAAGGGCACCTGGCAAGCTTCCCAAATGTACAAACATTCTATACATGTTATTCCTGGAATTTTTGATTTTTCCAAGTTTGTTTAGTAGCGGTTTATGGACTTGTCCTTTAGGAAACCGTCCAACCCCTTTTTAAACTCTGCTAAGCTAACCGCCTTCACCACATTCTCCGGCAATGAATTCCAGTATAGCAAATCTTAAAAAATAATAAACATATAGACTAGGGGCTTACTCTGTTCCAGGGCTAAGTCTCATAGACAGTCTGCAAATCCTGGCATGGATTCTCAAAGTAGGGGGAAGTAGACACAGTAGTGATATTCCACAATAAAAATGTTTACTGAGTGAAATCAATCCAAATCAAACAATGCATATAGTAGGGGCATAAGCAGAAGTTTATTTTTGGGGGCCTCCAAAGGTGAACTGAGGGGGCCAGGTATTACTGCCCTATCCTCCTCCCCCTTCTACTGCCACCGCCACATTAAAATATACCTTTGCTGGCGAGGATGTCATGTGCTGCCAGCTGGATGTCTTCTGCACAAGTCCTGCTGTACTGCCAGAGCAGTACTCAAGTCAGTGGTGCACTTCAATCGCTAATGTTAGCACTTCTGCGTATGCTCAGTTCAGTTGCTGAACTGAGCATGTGCGAGAGAGCCAGCAGTATAGGAGATGTCCTCAGGTGGTGGGACTTGGCATCCCCACCAGTGATTAAAGCAGAGGTGGTCCAGGCCCCTGAGGCCCTCCATGGCTACACCACTGGCCTATAGTAACAGGTTCAGTTGCAGCATCCCATTATACAGATGAAAAGAACAAAGTTCTCTTTCTGGACTTCCAATGATGTCCCTGACTCTTTCAAGGACCCTCCTAGTGCCTGTTACTCCAAATACTCAAATCTCTTCCTTTAATTCCTTTCTCATTTCTTCCTCTGGACTCCTGGATTAAAGATCGATTGCATAGCGCCTTTCTTTCTTCTATATCACTCTGCACATGTCTGAGTCCCTGAAGCAGGCCTGCTGAGAGGGGGGAAAGGGGGGGGCAAGATTCCCCAGGCCCGACCTCAAATGGGGGTCCAACTGACCCAGTGGCATGGGAGGCCTGGGCCTCTCCACTTTGGGGGGCAGACGCAGGCAGGGAGGTGGGCTGGCACGGGTGGGGCCACTGATCTGGTCTGCACAGGGCTCCGCAATTACTAAGACCGGCCCAGTTGCCACATACTTGTAACCTGGATTGGCCGCTGTTGGAAACAGGATTCTGGGCCTGATTGACCTTCAGTCTGTCCCAATATGGCAACACTTATGCACTTATTAAATCCCTAGACCACCAGGGCTGTAAGGTAGACCAGAGGAGGGGAGAGGAGGAGGATTGATGTGCTACACATAGATGGGAAGGAAGAAGGGGACAATCTGCTCATAGATAGGAGGGAGAGAAAGGGGAAAGCTGCATATGAATGGGAGGGAGAGAAGGGGACAATCTGCTCATAGATAGGAGGGAGAGAAAGGGGAAAGCTGCATATGAATGGGAGAGAGAGAAGGGGTCAAGCTGTACGTGGAGGGAAGGGAGAGGAGAGGGGGACATGCTGTACATAGAGGGAAGGAAAGGAAACGGGGTCATACTGTTCATGGATTGGTGAAAAAGGAAAGGGGGACATGCTGCTCATGGATGCTTGCTTTTTGGAAATGTACATATTTTCTCATTTTGTATTTAGCAGAGTACAGAAGAAAATGCATTTCTGTTACTTTTACCAGTATTTTCACCGCTTATGGAATCTTGCTTTCCGGGGGGTGGG
The DNA here is from genome assembly GCF_901765095.1 of Microcaecilia unicolor. NCBI lineage: Eukaryota > Metazoa > Chordata > Amphibia > Gymnophiona > Siphonopidae > Microcaecilia > Microcaecilia unicolor. The sequence continues at coordinate 82,615,402 of NC_044037.1, read as the reverse complement.
GGGGGGGGGGGGGGGTCAAGGTGACTGAGTGAGCATTTTGTGTCCTCTTTTTTGTCTCCACGAATATGGTATCCCTACTCATGCCTCCACCACTACACACCAGTTACAGTAGGCAAGCTTCCTTCCCCTCTGACCCCAAATACATTCCTTCTCCTGATTGTCTCTTCTCAGAGCCAGAGACGAGTCTTCTCTCTGGAATCACCTTGTGAGCCTCTCTGACCTCCATCACTGGCCTGTACCACTGTGCTAACTCCTGAAGGGGAGTACATAGTAAAATGGTTCAGCCCAACCTACTTTCGCAACTCTCAATATGCCCTCTGTTGAAAGGAGCATGGACCTGATAAAAGTCCTAAGAACCTTTTACATTAAAAACAGACAAACAAAAACAAAACAAAAAAAAAGACTGATGGACTTTATCACACAGGACTTGTGGTTAAGTGGCAGCTTCAAAACATTATAAGGAGTGGAAGAAACAGAGACAATAAGCTCATCAGTCCTGGATCTCACAAGATGCAGTCCCAGAGGTTCCTTACATCAGGGTTAGACAAAAAAAAAAATTCTGCAGCAGTCAGTTTTTTATGATTGCACTGACTGCAGTGGGCAGAATTAAGCCCAGAGAGGCAAAACATATCCGGGCACCTGCACAATATCTGGTCTCTGGTGGTGCCCAACTGATATGCTGGTACAACCAATATCCAGTGCTGTTATCCAGTGCTGTATCCTCATAGATAATTAGGCTTAATTAGGACTGCATTTTATGCGGTCCAGCATGCCCATTTACCTTTTTGGGCATCAGCAATGAATATCAGCGATGACCAGATTACTTCCGGGTCCACCCCTGGACTGCCCCAGCCAGCGGCGTACCAAAGGCAGGGTGGTGGGTGCGATCTGCCCCGGGTGCACCCTGCAGGGGAGGGGGCGCAGTGAGCAGCTGCATGGCTTTCAGCTCGGCCAGTTCCCTGCTCCCTCTGTTACTTCCTGTTCCGGGGCAGAGGGAGCAGGAAATCGGCGGATCCAACAGCCGCGTGGCAGCTCCCAGCACCCAAGGAGGTAAGAGGTAATGTATTCGGGGGGGGGGGGGGTCTTCAGATGATGCTCTGAGGGGGGGACAACGCTGCATCGAGGGGGTGCGCAGTGGCGATGTACCCTGGGTGCCAGCTGACCAAGGAACACCACTGGCCCCACCACTAACCAGAGACTGCTACAGGGATCAGAGCAGATATTTAACAGCAATGTCTGGTTAAGTACTGCTGAATATTTGCTCCTGGGCTGGGCCACTGCAGTTTAACTGGGCAGGAACAGTTAATCAATCTACAAGAGGAAAAGTAGTAAGAGATTACTTAAGGGCCCTTGTACTAAAGCTTAGCATGTGCTAACAGAATTAGTATGCGCTAGATGCTAAGAAGCCCATTTTATACCCATGGGTTTCTTAATATTTAGCTTATGCTAAGCTGTAGTAAGAGGGCCCCTTAATTTCTTATCCTTTTTCTTACAGAAGAATTTGTGAAATAAGCAGCTGGGATCACTCATATCTTGAACTCACCTTCTAGTACATCCTGGTGAATGTAGCTCTGCATGCTTCAGTGGAAAAATATGGGTATATTCCACATATGTTCCAGAGGAAAGCAGAAAAATCATTGTTCTTATGGGTTTTATTTTCATTTTTGTAGTAATGCTGGAAGTTGTACAGCAACTTGTACTAAAATATCTGGAGGCATCCAGTAATAACAAACCAATGATGTCAGAAAAATGTTCATTGGTCCTCCCCCATTACCCCCCCCCCCCCCCCCCCCCCCCAAAAAAAAGAAATCATACATAATAATCTTTAGCTGTCAGCTAACCTCAGATATCTGTTATTCATCTTTGTTTAGGCAGCTTGTGCCAAAAACAAAAACGTAAAAACTTAAGAGTTTCATCATTCAAGTTACTTTATTTTTTGTCTCTGAAGAAGCAGAGCAGAAATGGGCATATCATATGCAACGGAGAGCAGCAATTAAAGGGGCAAGCCTGCCACCTGGTGGTCATGTGGAAAAGAAGCTATAACAAGTCCATCCCCCCCCAATAATCAGCAGTCTGTGGGCAACACTTTTGCTGTCCACTACCGGCGTTAAACCTGGATATTTGATGTCGGGCCATTTATGACGACCGGCATTGAATATCCAATTTCATTTTTGACCGTGGCAATGTAACCGTTTAAGCCAGTATTCAACACTAACTGGTTAAGTGCTTAGTGTTTAAAGATAGGCCTGCTGTTAATTTGGCCTATTTTAACTGCTAAATATAGCCAATTTGGTGCTGAATATCCACACCTAATCGCTGAATTTCTGCTGTTAGGTGCTAAAACACTATTTAACTGACCAGGAACCATTGCTGGCCAGTTAAATAGTTTTGAATATCAGGCCCCATATGACCAATGAAACTAACTTAGGTTTTTTTTTCCAAAAATCAGACTGACATGTTTGACCAAGAGATCAATAAGAACAAAACATGTAGGGGCAATTCAACTATTGAGTTCCTCTATTTAGGCTCCCTGAGGATATGTGATAGGAGCCTATTATATAAAGGAATCTAGGTGTCTGGATTCTGTTATATAATACTAGAGTGTACCAATATCAACATGCCTAGCATTGAGGCAGCATACTTATAGCAGTTATAGAGCTGACAAAATGATGATGATGATGATGATTATTATTATTATGCAGTAGGGATGCATGTAACTTACAGTATTCTGTAAGTTACCTGAATAATTAGGAGCTTTGCATACGTCCTGCAGAAGCTCAACCCATGTGTATGCCCTCCTTGCAAATACATGCCATGTAAATTATACACATAGACAGAATTTTTGCATTGACACACACATGTGCACATACACATATATATATGCCTGAAAAAGCACTGTCCATCCGTAGGCATTGGGCCAAGTATCCGTGAAGATGTTGCAATCACAACCCACCTGGTGGTTTGGGTCAAGTGACCGTGCAGACTTCTCCTTGCAAGTCTTGCAAGAAGTCTTCAGGCTCCTGTCAGTACAGAAATCTCTGTCCTCCAAACAAGGGCATATGAGCAAGTGCAATGTGATGCATGTGGGAAAGAGGAACCCAAATTATAGCTAAGTAATACAAGGTTCCACGTTAGGAGTCACCGACCAAGAAAGGGATCTAGGTGTCGTCGTTGATGATGCGTTGAAACCCTTTGCTCAGTGTGCTGCGGCTGCTAAGAAAGCAAATAGAATGTTAGGTATTATTAGGAAAGGAATGGAAAACAAAAATGAGGATGTTATAATGCCTTTGTATCATTCCATGGTGCGACCGCACCTCGAATATTGTGTTCAATTCTGGTCACTGCATCTAAAAAAAGATATAGTGGAATTAGAAAAGGTACAGAGAAGGGCGATGCTAAACGGGATGGGACAACTTCCCTATGAGGAAAGGCTGAAGTGGCTAGGGCTCTTCAGTTGGAGAAAAGACGGCTGAGGGGAGATATGATACAGGTCTATAAAATAATGAGTGGATTGGAACAGGTAGACGTGAATTGTTTGTTTACTCTTTCCAAAAATACTAGGACTAGGGGGCATGCAATGAAGCTACAAAGTAGTAAATTTAAAACGAATCAGAGAAAAGCTTTCTTCACTCAACGTGTAATTAAATTCTGGAATTCGTTGCCAGAGAATGTGGTAAAGGCTGTTAGCGGGGTTTTAAAAGGTTTGGATGGCTTCCTAAAGGAAAAGTCCATAGACCATTATTAAAATGATTTGGGAGAAATCCACTGCTTGTTTCTGGGATAAGCAGAATAAAATGTATTGAACTTTTTGGGGATCTTGCCAGATATTTGTGACCTGGATTGGCCACTGTTGGAAAAAGGACACTGGGCTTGATGGACCTTTGGTTTGTCCCAGTGTGGCAATACTTATGTACTTATAAGCAGTCAGATCCTTGCCTTTATGAGGTTAACCTCACTTAACCCCTTATTGGTCAATCTGTTGAGAGATTACCCGGAGGAGGGCCTCATCCAGCCCGGCCTCTTTCCCCTCTCTGGAGTTCATCAAAAAATGTGAATCCAGCAAAGTTCAAACAAAAGGTCTGTATACATAAACCAAAAATATTCAGAAAATCATCCTTTATTTCAGATCCACTTGTAGCACACAAAAAGAATCCAAAATAAATACCATGTTGTTGGGGTCAGACCCTGTCCCAGCCTGACCGCTTGCCACCACCTGTGCAGCTCTACTTACAGCTACATCCACCTGATGGCAAGAAAATACTGTCATTTAAACTTATTCAAAAGATACTAAAAAATGAGTAGCCTGTGAGTAAATAGCGTAACAAAACTAGGGCTGCATTTTGATGAAAATGTGTAATTGCGATTTATAACATGATTAAAAAATTTTGATCACGATTAATTGCACGGTTAAAGGGATTGTATTTTTTTTTTACCCACTACAGCTCTTTGTGACTCCGGGGAAGTCACTTAACCCCCCATTGCCCCAGGTACAAAATAAGTACCTGTATAAAATACGTAGGCTGCTTTGATTGTAAACACAGAATGGTGGTATATCGAATCCCCCTTCCCTTTCTTAAAAGGACTGATAATCTCTGTCCCTCCCATATCCAATATCTCTCTATTTCTCTTCCATCCCTCCCTCTCATTTAGGGGTCCTTTTACAAAGGTGCACTAGCATTTTTAGCGCGTGCATTAAATGTACATGAGCTGAATGCTAGAGACGCCCATATATTCTTATGGGCATCATTTAGCATGCACTAAAAGCACTAGTTTGCCTTTATAAAAGGCCCCCTTAATAAAATTTTTAAAACTTTTATACAGTTTTATGTTGGTGATCTGCTACTATTTCCAGAGCTACTGCAATAAGACATATCTGGGAGTCTAATATTTTGCACCTCTACCAATTATATGGCTTGAAATCAAAGATATCATTCATGCCCTTAAATAGCTATATTGTGTGTTTGGCTAATGTCTGTTCTATTTGACTTTGTAGGAGAACCTGCAGTCCATGATTTCCTCAGAGGAGCAGGTAATGTTGCTGATGGGCTTCGTGGAGGAGGCTCTGGAAGAGGTGTGCCGGGTAGAAAGGTCATTGGATGTCCATGTCAGTATGCTGGGGAGTGTGAAGCAACAAATGGATCATATCCAAAAGGGAAACTCCCTGCTACAACTCATAGACTCTAACCGGCAGAAGCTGATGCATGAGGTTCATTTCCTCACTGTAAGTATCTTGGAGAACTTTATTCCTGGAGGAGTCTGTCTTTTTTTAGAGTTTTCTAGATTAAAATGTCTTCTACGTTATTGGTCTCATGCAATATAAGATGGTTTGGTGCTTGAGATATCTTAAATCAACTACTAAATGGTTATTATTTATATGAACTTTCAGGAGTATGCTTACTAAAGTTCATTATGGTTTTGCACTTACCGTACGTTATTTGCAAAACTGAATGCATGGTAATTGCAAAGCCCTAGGCGTGCATAGAGAAACTGATATAAAGTAAATTAGAGTAAAACAGGTTTGATAGAACAGAAGCCTGAATCACTAGTTTAAAGTGATCAAACAAAAAATATTTCCTAATCCTACTCCTACTACTACTTATCATTTCTATAGCTCTACTAGACGTACGCAGCGCTGTGCACTTGAACATGAAGAGACAGTCCCTGCTCAACAGAGCTTACAATCTAATTAGGACAGACAAACAGGACAAACAAGAGATAAGGGAATATTAAAGTGAGGATGATAAAATAAGGGTTCTGAACAAGTGAATAAGGGTTAGGAGTTAAAAGCAGCATCAAAACTGTCTCAGTTTAAAAAATACCTTTTTTTTAACTAAAAGATTAATATGAGTTCATAGTAAATGTTGAATCCAATGTCATTCCTAACACCTTTAAGGAGGATTTAAAAGGGAAAATCATGTTAATAATAATAAGATTACCATTTGGAAAAGTCCCTGAAGGACCCAACCAGTTGTTTTATCTATATTCAATTTTAAATAATTAGATTTCACTCAGTTGTCAACTATTTTAATACAGAAGAACAGCAACCCTTGTAGCCGTACAAACAAAACAATCACAACAAGGACGATGGAAAAAGTGTGGGGGGGGGGGGGGGGGGGGGGGACAGCAGATGATGTAGAAACTTCCACTTTATTAATCATGCAGGACTCGACACGAGCTGTGTTTTTTGGCCCACAGGGCCCTTTTCAGGAATCACTAAAAAGATGTATACAAATTAAAAATTACAAACATAGTGCATTGACACAGATAAAATATATAAAAAGACAGGCATATAAAAAAGATACATAAAAAAAGAAGAATACAATAAAATGTGAAAAACAACGGGTAAAGTTGCCAAGAGTAACAATTATCGATCAACAGTAAACTCAACAGGCTCAAGAAGCACAGAATCAATACCATCAAAAAAATCCAATGGTAGAAAATATAATTTATTTATGTAACAATATTTATAGCCCGCCCATCTAACCATCTGAACGGGTTACAATAAACACACATAATAATTGTGCTCTCAGATTTATCACTTTCCCCCAGATTCTATATAGTGTGACCAAAATTGTGCGCGCAAATCCAGTCATATTCTTACTTGACAAGCTAATCAGCACTGATAATTGCCACCTAAGAAGCAAGTAGTTATACTAATTGGCATTAATTAGAATTTTGCCCACAACTTGTTAGGTGTATTCTGTAAAGTGGTGTGCGTAAATTCTAATACATGCTGCCAAAAAGGGAGCATGGCCAGGGGCGTGGAATGGGCATACTGTGGGCGCTCCGTATTTACACACTAACCCAGTGGTAGTGCCGATTTTGGTGCATGCTACCCGCGCGTTAGCCTTCCAGTGACTTTTTAAAAGGGCCCCTCAGCATGGTTTCTGCAACCTCAAGCAGCACTCCTGAGACTGCCGCTAGAAATTGTGGTAGCCATTTTGGTGGCCGAGAGGACACGGCCAAGAGTGACTGGGCATCATTCCTGCCCCGAACACCCACTAAGACCACCAGGGATGGATGGTAGGCCTTGGGCGATGAGGGGAGCTCGCTCTGCATATTGGGGGGAGGAAAGAAGGGGGACTTGTTTCGTGCATGAGGAGGAATAGAAGGGACTCGTTCTGTGTGCAGGTGTGTGTGGTGGGGGGGAAGCGAGAGCAATAGGAGCCACCACTAAGTTTCAGCTTCAGCCCAAAATGCACTGGCATTTTTGGCCGAGACTGAAACAAGGCTCAACATGAATTTCATGCCAAAGCTGAAACTGAAACCAAAATTTGATTGGTCTCTAATTCTCAATGGAGCTGATATTCAGACTGCAGGAGTTAGCCGGGCTGTCTCCCATGATCGGTGCTGAGCCTGGATATTCAATGCCAGGCCATTTCCAGAGACTGGCATTGAATATCTGGATGGTTTTTTGGCCAGTTTAAATTTAACCGGCCAAGCTGATATTCAGTGCTAGGTGGTTAAGTTGAAACAAGCCAAAGATAGGCCTGCTATTTTGGTGGCGTGATTTGGCCAAGGCAACACAACAGGAAAAACCTCTGCAGTATAAATACAGGTGGCAACAAACAGCAGCGGTGGTCCAGAGGAAAAGGAGACTATCATTGGTACGTCACATGTAATTTTATTGTATGAAGACCTGACTCGGCCAAGTTTCGACACTGTGTTGTCCTTTTACAAAGGTGTGCTGACAAATGGCTTGTGGTAGCGTAGGTGTGGGTTTTGGGCGTGCGCTGATCCACTTTTTTTAGCGCACCTGTAAAAGAGGCCTATGCCAAAACATTTCACAGGTGTTACACTCTGTTCCACTCTTCCACAGGTGCAGCCTGCTTGCGCAGGGTATGGGCATTTGAGGATGCGGTGGCCATCTTGGATGTGGTATCTCCAGGATAGGACGGCCATCTTGGAGATGAGCATCTCAGGTTGTGGCAGCCATCTTGGAGATGGGCAGCTTCAGGAAGGAAGCCCATATTTGGGCCTAGGGCATCTCGTCTGATAGAGGCAGCCATCTTGGATCAGCTGCACATGTTTGAACCTAATTCCTATAGTATTTAAAGCCCTGCCTCCAGTCCTTCCTTGCTTCGGCTTCTAGTGCTTAGAGGTCGTGGTCTACATCTGTGTTCTACAGCCGGCTATCTTTGTTTCTGTGATTCCTGTGCACCAGACCCTGGATTGTTGCCTGACTATGCGCTGTGTTGCTGCCTGCCTAGACCTTGGACTGTTTCTCTGTCTATTTGCTGTGCTGCTGACTCCTTGGCTCCTGGACGGTGTCTGCTCTCCCTGCCTGTCAGGTCAGTGGCCGTGCAACCCCGCCGGTCCTGGAAGTCCTGGTGGCCGCCTGCACCTGGGGGCTCAACTCTTAGGGAACGGCGGTCGCTTCCCAGGTGAAGCTAGGGGTTGTTTGGCTGCCTGACCGAGTGCAGTGTCACTCCATCTTCGCCGTGCTCAGTCAGGGCACAAGGGCTCACATTCCCAGACATAACAGTAAGCCGAAGCCATGAGCTCGCCAGACAAGATCGAGCTGTCCAACCTGGCTCAGGTTCTACATCAGCAGCAGGCTCAGCTAACCCGCTTGTCCAAAGTTCTGCAGGATGTCTGCAACCAGCTACCGGCGCTCCAGCAACAGGTTGCCGTGGATCCTCTGGGCCCTAGGGCGGAGGCTTCCGCCGCACGGTTGTGGCTTCCAGAACCTCCCTGGTTCGATGGCACCCCTTCAACATGCCGGGGTTTTCTCAACCAGTGCTAGATCCTGTTCAAGCTGTAACCAGAGGCTTTCCCATCCGATAAAGTAAAGGTGACCTACATCATCTCCTTGCTTTCCGATGCCGCCCTGGTCTGGGCATCCCCGCTATGGGAGCTGCAGAGTCCGGTTCTGGTGGACCTTGATGAGTTTCTGCAGCAGTTCCGGATGGTACTCGACATGCCTGGCCGGCCTTCTTCTGCCTCTGGGGAGCTACTGAGGATCCAGCAGGGCTCTGGGTCGGTCGGGGCGTATGCTGTCCGGTTCCCTACCTTGGCCGCAGAACTCCGGTGGAACCAGTAAGCTCTCTCGGCCATTTTCTGGCAGGGGTTGAACGGCCAAATAAAGGACGAATTGGCTGGTAGAGAGATTCCCGCCACCTTGGACGCCCTCATTGCACTCTGCACCAGGGTTGATATCCGGTTCCTGGAGCGAGCCCAGGAGAGGGCTACGCAGCCGGCGGAGCAGAAAACCAGGGGCCGCTTCCGTCGCCCAGAGACACCTAGGTTCCTCGAAGAGGGTTCGGAAGGAGCCGAAGAGGAACCCATGGTAGTGGGGCGGCATCGCTTGTCCAAGCAGGAGAGGGCCCATCATCTCAGGAATCGGTTATGCCTGTACTGTGGGCAGGCCGGCCATTTCTCGGGCACCTGCCCAAAAAAGCCTGGGGCATCGGGAAACGCTCCGGCCCGAGTCCCGTGAAGGGAGTGGCTCTAGGTTGGCTGTCATCCCTTCCCGACAACCTGCTCTCTGTTCCCGTCCTGCTCCTTGGAGAAGGGGTCCAGATCCAGATGCGGGCCTTGCTGGACTCTGGGGCAGGCGGGAACTTCATTGATGCCGAGTTCCTGTTGCAGTTGGGTGGTTCTACAGTGCCCTGCCAACCGGTTCTCAGGGTCACCTCCATCCAGGGGGACAGTCTTCCTCGGACTATCACCCGGATCATCTCGCCTCTGTGTCTGCAGGTGGGGGCATTGCATCAGGAGGAGATCCAGTTCCTGGTACTTCCCCGAGCCATTCACCCGGTGATCCTTGGACTACCCTGGCTCCGACTACACGCTCCGGTTATCAACTGGTCCACCGGGGAGATCGGGCAATAGGGTTCCTAGTGTTTTCAGCACTGTCTCCAGCCGGTTAAGGCCCCTATACCTCTCTGCTCAGTCCAAGTTCAGAACCCACAGGAAGGGTTGCCCGGGCTGCCTAAGGACTATCAAGATTTCTGGGATGTGTTCAGTGCTCGGGCGGCAGACACGCTTCCTCTCCATCGGTCTTTCGACTGTGCCATTGATCTACTGCGGGAACCAACCCACCCAGAGGGCGTCTTTACACCTTGTTCCGTGATGAGTCCTGGGCCATGAGGGACTACATCCAGGAGAATCTCCTCAAGGGGTTCATCAGAGCTTCTACTTCCCCTGCAGGGGCCGGATTCTTCTTCATTGACTACCGGGGTTTGAACAAAATCACCGTCAAGAACTGGTATCTGCTTCCACTCATCCCGGAATTGTTTGACCGCATGCAAGGGGCCAAGATCTTTACTAAGTTGGATTTACGTGGGGCCTAAAACCTGGTGCGGATCCGGGAGGGAGATGAGTGGAAGACAGCATTTAACACTCATGAAGGACACTTTGAATACCGGGTGATGCCATTCGGCCTCTGCAGTGCCCCTGCAGTATTTCAGAACTTTGTTAATTTCATATTCCAGGACCTGCTCTACACCTCAGTGATCGTCTATCTGGATGATATCTTGATCTTCTCCACTTCTCTGCCACAACATGTCACCCATGTCCGCACAGTGCTCCAGCACCTCCGGGAGCATCGGCTGTATGCCAAGTTGGAGAAGTGTTCGTTCCACCAACAGAGTCTGCCTTTCCTGGGGTATATCGTTTCCTCCACCGGGTTGCAGATGGATCCCGGTAAATTGACAGTGATCCGTGACTGGCCGGCTCCCCAGGGTCTGAGGGCCTTGCAGAGGTTCCTGGGGTTCGCCAATTACTACCGGCAGTTCATCCAGAATTACTCCCTCATCACGGTTCCCCTGATGGCCCTCATAAGGAAGGGCGCCGACGCGAAGAACTGGACGCTGAAGGCTTTCACCGCATTCGCCACCCTGAAGAAAGCTTTCCTTTCTGCCCCGGTACTCCGCAGTCCAGACCCTACCCAGCCTTTCATGGTGGAGGTGGACGCCTCATCCCTGGGAGTCCCAGACGTCGGCATCCAGAAAAAAACATCCCTGCTTCTTCTTCTCCCGCAAGTTCACCCCCGCGGAGCGGAACTATACAGTGGGGGGGAACTTCTGGCGCTCAAACTAGCCTTTGAGGAGTGGCGCTACTTACTGGAGGGAGCAGCGCACCCAGTGACGGTGACAACTGACCACAAAAACCTGCTGTATCTGCAAAATGCCACCAGACTGAATCCTCGCCAGGACCAGTGGTCTCTGTTCTTTGCCCGGTTTGACTTCTGTCTGATCTTCAGACTGGAGGAAAAGAATGTCCAGGCGGATGCCCTGTCCTGCAGCTTCGAGGCTCCCGAGGACCAGGAGGAGTCCTACCCAATGTTGAATCTGGCATGTATTCCCTCCATGCCTGGGGTCAGTGCCGCTTGCCAGAAGGCCGTTCCGGTGGGTCTCTGTAGGAAGGTGCTGCGCTGGGGGCACGCTTCCGAATTTGCCGGACACTTCGGCTTCCACAAGACTCTGCATCTTATCTTCCAATCGTACTGGTGGCCGCGGATGGCGTAGGATGTCTTGCAGTATGTGTCTACCTGCCCGGTGTGCGCCCGAACTAAAGCGTCCCATCAGAAGCAGTGGGGATTGATGCAGCCCATGCCGGTGCCACAGCAGCTTTGGGAGGACCTGTCCATGGATTTCATTACTGATCTGCCGCTGTCGCAGGGCAATACAGTCATCTGGGTGGTGATCGACCGGTTCTCCAAGATGGCCCATTTCATTCCTATGAAGGCTTTGCCCACTGTTGCCAACCTCTCTGTGAGCTTCATCACGCACATTTTCCGGCTCCATGGATTGCCCCAGAGGATCATTAGTGACCGAGGCTCCCAGTTTACGTCTCGCTTCTGGAGGGCGTTGTGTTCAGCCTTCGGGGTTACCACCCTTTTCTCATCTGCATACCACCCACAGACCAATGGTATGGTGGAGCGGGTCAACCAGACTGCGAAGGCGTTCCTCCGGGCATACTCTAACCAGCGCCAGGATGATTGGGCTACTCTGCTACCCTGGGCTGAGTTCGCTTATAACAACAATCTGCATTCGGCCTCCCAGACGACCCCATTCAGCACCATCTATGGTCACCACCCACGTCTGCCTCCACCAGTTTTCCCCGCGGAGGTTCCACCGCAGGTGCAGCCCACGGTCCGTTCTCTTCAGGATGTGTGGAAGAAGGTCCAGGAGCAGTTGCAAAGAGCTGCGGTCAAGGCCAAGGAGATCTACGACCGTAGGAGACAGGCGGCTCCCACATTCCTGCCGGGAGAGAAGGTATGGTTGAGCACCCGGTACCTGAGACTGTGGCTCCCATCTCTAAAGTTTGCCCCACAGTTCATTGGACCTTTTGCTGTACGCTCCCGGATAGGAGCAGTGACTTACCGGTTGCACCTACCCAGCCAACTCCGGGTGCACAATGCTTTCCATGTATCTCTCTTGAAACCTTTCCGCAGGTCCAAGTGGCACCCCGAACCCAAGAGAGTGGCCGTACCTGACAGCGATCCAGATCCGGAGTATGAGGTGGATCGCATCCTGGATTCCAAGCGGTGTGGAAGGTAGCTATACTATCTCCTCGCCCAGAAGCATTTTGGACCGGAGGATAACTCCTGGGAGCCAGCGGATAATGTGCATGCTCTAGATCTGATCCTGGAGTTCCATGCTCATCATCATCCTGCTAAGCCCAGACCGAACCGGTGAGGGGGAGATCTTTCCGGAGGGGGTACTGTTACACTCTGTTCCACTCCTCCAGAGGTGCAGCCTGCTTGCGCAGGGTATGGGCATTCGAGGATGCGGCAGCCATCTTGGATGTGGTATCTTCAGGATAGGACGGCCATCTTGGAGATGGGCATCTCAGGTTGTGGCAGCCATCTTGGAGATGGGCAGCTTCAGGAAGGAAGCCCATATTTGGGCGTAGGGCATCTCTTCTGATAGAGGCAGCCATCTTGGATCAGCTGCACATGTTTGAACCTAATTCCTACACTATTTAAAGCCCTGCCTCCAGTCCTTCCTTGCTTCGGCTTCTAGTGCTTAGAGGTTGTGGTCTACATTCGGCTATCTTTGTTTCTGTGATTCCTGTGTACCAGACCCTGGATTGTTGCCTGACTATGCGCTGTGTTGCTGCCTGCCTAGACCTCGGACTGTTTCTCTGTCTATTCGCTGTGCTGCTGACTCCTTGGCTCCTGGACGGTGTCTGCTCTCCCTGCCTGTCGGGTCAGTGGCTGTGCAATCCCGCCGGTTCCAGAAGTCCTGGTGGCTGCCTACACCTGGGGGCTCAACTCTCAGGGAATGGCGGTCGCTTCCCAGGTGAGCTAGGGGTTGTCTGGCTGCCTGACCGAGTGCGGTGTCACTCCATCTTTGCCGTGCTCAGTCAGGGCACAAGGGCTCACATTCCTAGACATAACAACAGGACCCCACAGTCATTCACAAAGGAAAAATATTCAACATAAAGGAATCCTTTACAAGCTCATCTTCCAATGTGGTATACATCATTCAGTGTAAAATATGTGACGAACGATGCTAAAGACATGTGACAAGCCAGATGCTAACGACAAGATTTAATTTACATAGACATCACATGAAAAATGCTAGTGCCAGCCAGGATTCCACTCCTGTGGGGCAGCACTTTACAAAACCAGAACACTGTACCAGTGATTTCATAGTAAAAATCCTGAAAGGTAACTTTAAAACAATACAGGAAGTAAGACCTTTGAAGTCAGAATGATTAAATATTTTGACACCCACCAGACAGGACTTAACAAAGATCTGGGTTTTCTAGCCCATTATAAACCATAAAGTTGTATTGCTCTGTTTGTCACCCTCCTCTCACCTATCCACCCCCATCCTGTTAGACTGTCACTGAAATGCTGTGATGTCTCACTTATATATACTGTCATCTACCAACACTTGCTTATTTCCGATCTGACAAAGAAGGGCAACCTTTGAAAGCTAATCAAGAAATGTATTAAGTTATGTCCAATAAAAAAGGTATCATCTTATTTTCTTTTCCATGTTTTATTTTGTTTTATTTCTGTTGATTACATAATCACTGAAATGTGTGATTCCAGACTAGAAATTGAATCAATCTTTTCTCCTAACAACAATGTAAATATAACATTTGGGCAATCTCATGAATGGATATCATGGACCTCTCGTCTTCCCTTAGCTTAACCATTTGTGCACCGTAATAACATAGTAGGTGATGGCAGAAATAGACCAATTGATCCCTCCAGTCTGCCCAATTATTATTTATTGTTTATTTATAGCCCTCCTAGACCAAGGTGGGTAGCAATTATTCTATCCTGCTGAGGATATATCACAGCTCCCAACTATAGAGTGTAAAACTATATACTATCTGGCCAATATTCATAGCTATTTAACTGGCCAGAAACGACTGCTGACCGGTTAAGTAGCATTTTGGTGCCTAACTGCTAATATTCAGTGCCAAATAACCTGTTATCTCTGCTGAATATTGGCGGTTAGTGCTGAAAAGATAGCTGACTATATTGTGTAATAACCGGCAATATTCAGCACTGACCGGCTAAATTTAGCCACCAAATCGGATTGTCTAAATAGCAGTTCTGTCTGTGGCTGCTATAAACTTATACAGCCAGCGCTGAATATTAACATAGCTAGTTAAGTTTGAGCCAGCCAAAAAAAACCCTGGATATTCAATGCCAGTTACCGGAAATGGCCCAGCATCGAATATTCGGAGTCAGTACTGATTGCGGCACTTAAGCGAGCTGCTTCCCGCGGGCTGAATATCGGCCTCTATTTCTTCTTGTCAATGACACCTTATGCTATCTTATTTAAGTATGATTTACAATCACCACAGGCTCAGTTTGATGAAAAGACTCAATTTGATGCAAATTTATTTCTGTTACCATATTCCAATATGTAATGAGTGAGCTGTGAGTATAAACAATATTCATATCTAATGTGGCAGAATTGATCTTTTTCAGGATAAATTGGATTTGAGTGATGAGAACGTCCAGGCCCTGCATACTAGTGACTGTTCCAGCCCTGACGCACTCAGGGCTTGCATTACTGCTGTGGATACACTGCATTGTTGCATGAGTATCCAGCTGAAACCTGGTAAGCAACATGTCCAACATTCTTCCAGCAGCACAGATCATACCACAAAACAAACCTTTCTCCTGGAATGTAAATCAATAATCAGAACACTGCTCAGGTGATCCATACTGTCCATATCACTCCTGGGAAACACTCATATCCTAGTGAGTTATATTACCTTTCATTGGACCAGCATAAAAAGATGATGGAAAACATGAGGGCTTATCTGAAAATATGACCTATCTGGTTCTGAATGATCATGAACGACATATCCTATATAATAAAACGCACCTCCAACGTTCTGAAGCCGAGAAAGTGAAGCCTTGAAGCATTCATGCGCTCTGTAAGGCTCCATCTCCTCAATTGACCACACGTAGTTCCGAGTACGTCACCCGCAGCACTGACCAACCGAACAACAGCAGTATGAGGCCCCGCTCCTGCTGCCCTCACCGCATCGCCATGTCCCCCCAGGAGAACGTTGGAGGTGTGTTTTATTACCGCACGACAGCAGCACGATGCCCCACCCCTGCCGCAATGCCACGCCCCCCAGGAGAACGTTGGAGGCGCGTTTTATTATATAGGATGTGCTCGGTGCTTTTCTGTAGCACATGGGGGGAATTTAATATATGCTGATTAAAGTGGAGGAGTGGCTGGAGGGGGGGGCAGGGCAGATAGGACAATCGCTGGGTGGCTGGAGGGGGGGCAGGGGAGAGAGGAGAATCGCTGGGTGGCTGGAGGGGGGGCAGGGGAGATAGGACAATCGCTGGGTGGCTGGAGGGGGAGCAGGGGAGACAGGAGAATCGCTGGGTGGCTGGAGGGGGAGCAGGGGAGAGAGGAGATTCGCTGGGTGGCTGGAGGAGGGCAAGGGAAAAAGGAGAATCGCTGGGTGGCTGGAGGGGGGCAGGGGAGATAGGACAATCGCTGGGTGGCTGGAGGGGGGCAGGTAACAGAGGAGACTTGCTGGGTGGCTGGAGGGAGGGCAGGGGAGACAGGAGAATCGCTGGGTGGTTGGAGGGGGAGCAGGGGAGAGAGGAGATTCGCTGGGTGGCTGGAGGGGGGGCAAGGGAAAAAGGAGAATCGCTGGGTGGCTGGGGGGGCAGGGGAGAGAGGAGACTCGGTGGGTGGCTGGAGGGGGAGCAAGGGAAAAAGGAGAATCGCTGGGTGGCTGGGGGGGCAGGGGACAGAGGAGACTCACTGGGTGGCTGGAGGGTGGGGCAGGGGAGAGAAGAGCATCGGTGGGTGGCTGGAGGGGTTCAAGGGAAAAAGTAGAATCGCTGGATGGCTGGAGGGGGAGCAGAGGAGAGAGGAGAATCGTTGGGTGGCTGGAGGGGGGACAGAGGAGACATACTCGCACCCAGCAGTCTCACTCTCTCTCTGTCACACACACACACTCACACATTCACTCTCTCTCTCACACACACAGTCAATCTCACACATACTCTCTCAAACATACACACTCCAAGGAAAACCTTGCTAGCGCTTGTTTCATTTGTGTCAGAAACGGGCCTGTTTTACTAGTGTTTATATAGTTCTAAAGTATCACAACCTACTAAGACTCCAACAGTTCATGAAATATCAAGACCCAGTTCTGCTATGTAGGGAATCTCCAAGTTAATTTTGAAAGGGAAACTCTCTGGAAAATTTCCCTTTGAAAATTGAGTTGGTAAAGACCATGGCTACAAAAGTACCCTTGGACTTTACACCTGTTTTACCATGATCTAACTGGAGCAGCTAGCGCTGAGCGAACCCCTCTTTCCCCTGCAGAGTCCACCCTCCAAAGTAGATGACACATCCCTCTCAGGCAAAAACAATGTCCACTCGTACTCTGTCATTGCAGAGCCAAAGCTTTCCTCTGGCCCTCTGCACTTGTCCATATTATGAAGATAATTTAATAACAGGGTACCATGGGTAGGTGCTTACAGATGCATTGTTTTATAGAAACAAGTAGGCACCTACTTGTCTTTACTAGCATATGTGACAGATAATGTGCCTTGAATGTAGGCACAATTGCAGGAAGGACAAGGCCATAGCAGAGAGACTGAATTCATTCTTTGTTTCGGTCTTTACGGAAGAAGATGTAAGAAATCTACCTGTACCAGAAATCGTTTTCAAAGATGATGATGCAGAGGAACTGAAAGAAATCTCGGTGAACCTGGAGCCAAATTGACAAATTAAAGAGTAGTAAATCACCTGAACCAGATGACATGCATCCAAGGGTACTGAAAGAACTCAAATATGAAATTGCTGCTCTAATGTTAGTAATCTGTAACCTGTCATTAAAATCATCCGTAGTACCTAAAGATTGGAGGGTGGCCAATGTAACGCTGATTTTTAAAAAGGGTTTCGGGATGATCTGGGAAATTACAGACCGCTTAGCCTGATGTCAGTGCAAGGCAAAAGAGCAGAAACTATTATAAAGAATAAAATTGCAGAACACATAGATAAACATGGTTTACTGGGACAGAGTCAGCAGGGATTCAAGCAAGGGAAGTCTTGCCTCACCAATTTGTTTCATTTCTTTGAAGTCATGAATAAACATTTGGTTAAAGGTGAGCCAGTGAATGTACAGCAATGTATCAGATTTTCAGAAAGCTTTTGACAAAGTTCCTCATGAGAGTCTCCTGAGAAAATTAAAGCATCATGGGATAGGAGGTAATATTCTGCAGTGGATTAGGAATTGGTTATTGGACAGAAAACAGAGGGTAGGGTTGTGGCCATTTTTCTCAATGGAGGAGAGTGAACCAGCCAAACAAACAAACAAACAAACAAACAAAAGCAACAGCAGCAGAGACCACCTATCCAGTTCCATATCCTGAGCAAGTCCAGGTGGAACCAACTGACCAAGGAGGAGGAGGTGCTCCAGTTCTTCCAGTAGAACTAGTTCCTGAGGTGACTGGGTCCGTAAGTATGGGACAGCCTGACTTATCTGATACACCTGTTGATCAGACTGTTGCCCTGATTTGTCAGAGTCACCAGCAGAGACCCTTCCAGATATGGATACTGGCATAGGACAAAAACACGCTTTCCAGGAAGCACAGCACTCTCACCCCGACCTGGAAGCCCTGCGGCAGAGGGCTGGTCAGCCAACTGATGAGATTCGTAAAGACCGTATCTTGTGGTAAAGGGGCTTGCTGTACAGAGAGACTGATCCTGTTGATCCTAACAGGCCCTGGGCTTCAGGCAAACAGCTTATAGTTCCCAAAGCATACAGAGAACAACTCCTACAGATTGCACATGACATTCCACTAGCAGGACATCAGGGGGTGACGCACACACACTAGATTAACACAGAACTTCTATTAGCCGAAAGTATCTTGAGCCGTAACTGACTATTGTCAAAACTGATGCATGCCAGAGAGTGGGCAAGCTCCAAGATCACCACCGAGCACCCCTGAAACCTTTACCCATTATCAGTGACCCATTTGAGAGGATAGCTGAGGATATAGTAGGAACTCTAGCTGTCCCTAGCTGGACTGGGAAAAGGTATATATTGACAGTGGTGGACTTTGCTACCAGATATCCTGAAGTGGAGGTCTTTTTCTCAATAGAAGCAGAAAAAATTGCCACTGCCCTTATAGAAATATTTTCCTGGGTAGGATATTCACGAGAAATACTCTCAGACCAAGGGACACAGTTTATGTCTGAACTGATCCAAAACCTGTGGATACATTGTGGAGTGAAATCTGTCCGTACCACTCCATATCACCCTGAAACTAGTGGGTTGGTGGAGATATTTAATGGGAAATTAAAACATATGTTAAAAACTTGTGAAGTTGGGAGACCAGGACTGGGAAAAGTACTTGCCCTACTTATTGTTTACATATGGTGAAGTACCCCAGGAGTCTACCGGGTTCTCCCCATTTGAGCTGCTTTATGGCCGGAGGGTGACAGGGCCCCTTGACTTAATGAGAGAACATTGGGAAGAGAAAGTTGACATATCTGACTCCCCTATAATTGAATATATAGTCAATATGTGCCAGAAATTAGAAGACCTCATGGGCTTTGTTAGAGATAACTTGCAGGCAGCCCAAACTAAGCAAAATACCTGGTATGATCATAAAGCCCAAAATAGAGAGTTTCATGAAAGCCAGCAGATACTTGTTTTAGTCTCAGTACATCAGATTAAACTTCAGGCTAACTGGGCGGGACCTTACAAGGTCATACAGTGTCTAGATGATACAAACTATGTTATATCTCATGACTCTCATGACAGAAAGCAGCTTTTTTTCCATGTAAATATGTTAAAGGCCTATACAGATCACACAGCTATAGTGTTAGCTGTGTGCAGCCCACCAGAAGAATGTCAGGATAGTGAGCCCATACCTGACCTCTTAGCAGAGACATTACCAGAGGCATCTACACAACAAATTGTAGTGGGAGAGCAGTTAACCCCCACTCAGAAAGAGCAGCTGGAAGCAGTACTGCACCTATGCTGATGTGTTTTCTACTAAATCAGGAATTACTCATTTGGCTAATTACAATGTAGACACTGGTGACCACAAACCTCTGAAGCAGAGTACCTAGCGAATATCTGCTAAGGTGGAGAAGCACATGAAGCAGGAGACCGATGAGATGCTAGCCCTAGGTGTTGTGAAGAAGTCTCATAGTCCATGGGCTTCTCCTGTAGTTCCTGAACCTAAGAAAGATGGCACAACCCGCTTCTGTGTGGATTATAGGAGACTTAAAGAATGTACTATATCTGACACCTATTCGATGCCTTGGATGGACGAGTTGCTAGACCATTTAGCTGGAGCCCAGTACCTGACCATGATGGCCCTTAGTCGAAGGTACTGGCAGATTCCCCTAATAGCTGCTGCTCAGGAGTAATCAGCATTCATTATCCCATTTGACTTTTATGAATTTACTGTGATGGCTTTTTGAATGAAAAATGCCCCTGGAACCTTTCAGTGCTTGTGAATCGTCTGTTAGATGTACTCCAGGAGCATGCTAGGGCTTATCTTGATGACATTGCTGTGTACAGTCAGACCTGGTATGACCACCTGATCCATTTAAGTGGACTATTAGACCGGATCCAAGAGGCCTGTCTGATCATCAAGCCCAGCAAATGTCAGATGGGGATGGCAGAAGCCGAGCCACAAAAGGTGGAAGCTATATAAAATTGGCCCATTCCCCAAAATAAAAAGCAAGTATTAGCCTTCCTTGGGACAGCAGGATATTACAGAAAGTTTGTGCCTCACTATAGCCAAACCCCTGACTGACCTGACTAAAAGAGACTGCCCCAAATTATTACCTGGTAACCAGAGTGTGAAGCGGCCTTCAAAGCATTAAAGACTGCATTAGTTACCGTTCCAGTGCTGGCTGCACCGGATTACCATCAAAGATTTGTAGTACAGACTGATGCCTCAACATATAGCATTGGGGCTGTACTCAGTCAAGTGAATAGCAGAGGGGAGAAGCACTCCATTGTGTACCTGAGTCGCAAGCTCTTTGACAGGGAGGTAGCATATGCCACTATTGAGAAAGAATGTTTGGCCTTAATGTGGTCCCTTAAGAAACTGCAACCATAACTGTATGAGCGAGACTTTACTGTCATCACAGATCACAATCCATTGGTCTGGCTTAAATGAGTCTCAGGAGACAATGAGAAACTACTCTGGTGGAGCCTATCCCTGCAGATGTAGAACTTCACCATAAAGCACCGGAGGGAAGTGAACATGGCAATTCTGATGGACTCTGTAGGAAGGAAGAGCCAGGACTGCCATGATACTGGACTGTTGAGACCCGACTAGTGGACTGAAGAGGCCGCAGTCTGGGATCTCTCTCTTAAAAGGGGGAGGTACGGCGAGCAGGGGGTTTTCAAGCCTGTGAATTGTATTGTTTTCATGTAGTGTATTTCTCTTGTTTGGCAAGCAGGTGGCGTTTGTTTTCTGCTTTAAAACTGTTGCAAAGAAGACTGCTTTCTTTTCAGTTGAAGCCCTTTGGGAAGGTAGTCTGCAGTGCTGTTGGCCAGATACTTTCAAAGTTTGTGCTCTGGGTTCTGATTGACCCTGGAGTTCAAATTCAGCAAGGAGGTACTGGATTTTCTCCAGTCTCAGATAGGAAGTGCAGAGGATAAACATCTCTGCCCTGAGGCCCTGTTCAAAAACTCTGAGCAGTTATTTTCTTGAAACTCCCCAGGTACAACCAATGGCGTTCCTAGGCTGCCTGACAGCCGGGGCAGATCGCCGATGTGCCCCCCCCCCCCCCAGGTGCAGTGCCCCCTGGCGAAATTACACCCTCCCCCACCGGCAAAATTACACCCTCCCCCACCGGCAAAATTACACCCTCCCCTGGTGCATTTTTACCTGCTGGGGGGGGTGCTGTGCACCTGTTGGCCGAGTCCACTCGTTCCCTCCCTGCTGCTCCCTCTGCCCCGGAACAGGAAGTAACCTGTTCCGCGCAGAGGGAGCAGCAGGGAGGGAAAGAGTGGACTCGGCCAACAGGCACGCTGCACCCCCCCAGCGGTGCACCCGGGGCGGACCGCCCCCGCCCCCCGCCCCCCCCCCCCCTTGGTACGCCACTGGATGCCACCCAGGTAGTGACAAAGTGTTTAGATAGTTTTAATATTGATCTTTATTCAGTTACCTGTTATTGCTTGTTGTTTTTCCACCTGTTTTAAATTGGTCACTGTCCTATTTCTGTGATAATAAACCCATTAATTTATTAGCTCTGATGTCTTGGACTGACTAAGAATCCTGGTGGTTTGTGTTTTGGGTTTGTGAGTGCTTTGGCCTCAGTGTCCTAGAAATCACTGTGGAATAACCTGAGAGTGGGAGACTAGCCCAGAGGCAAGCAGGACCCAGTCGGTGGGAGGAGAGTGCAGTGTAGAGCATTTGCCCAGGTGCAGACAGGCCTCAGCAATGCTGGGGACAGACCCTCCAGGTGGCTGCAGGGTTAACCCGAGGTGGTGCTAGGCATTTCGTGACAGAAGTATTTTAAGGAAATTTTGGGGTTAAAAAATGCTGATTCTTTTCCAATTTTGAATTGCTATTATCTTCCAGGTAAAAAGAAGATTCAGGGTGACCAGCAGAAAGGAGATCAGTTGGTCTTCTCTGGAGTGGACCAGATAGCTTTTTTTGAAGATAACCAGGATACTATTAATATTAGGTTCACTCTGCTGACTACCTTGCCTTCTGACTTGGATAAGAATTTAATATTGAAAATATATTTTTCAGAAAAAGGATATTTTGTTCTGTGGTGTTAAAATTTCTGTATTACCTGATGTTTCTAGAGCTGCTCAGTTCAGGCGCAGGGCTTTTTTTTATCCCTGAAGTCCTGGGTGGTAGCTCTGGGTGCATCTGTCACGTCTGTGGCCGTGACCCCTCTCAGACTCACCTTATTTCCTGTGGTCAGCTTCTGAGCTGGCTTCTGTCTGTTCTTTGTGAATTAGTTCTGTCTCTGTGTGCTGGCTGTATTAGATTGTCGGTGTGCTGTCATCCGTTCCAGATTTCAGCTTAGTCCAGTCCGGATCTTCCAGGCTGCCCGACCCTTAGTTGCCTGGCGATTGTTGCACCTGAGTCTCAGCTGCCTGCTGGGCTTATTAGCCGTTTGGAACCTCTCTGCCTTTGCCTTTGCATTGCGTCTAAGGCCCTGGTATGTTGTTGCTTGTTGCACTTCAGCTAGTCCGGCTGTTGCCTGAGATTCTTGCCTGTTTCTTGTTAGTCTGTGTTTAGTTTAGGTTTGCTTGCTTTCCTTGCCTGGTTTTGTTGTTTGTAATTCTGTGTTTAGTTTCTGTTTGTCTGTGTTCTGGCTTTGGGGCTGCTTGCAGCTCTTAGTTCTGTGTCTTGTTAGTCAGTGTTTGTTCCCTGTTTTTTGGCTGTTCTGCCCTTTAGCTTTCCCTTCCTTGCCCAGTCTCCTGCCGTGCTGCCCATGTTCCTCCATTTCCCCTCTGACCCTCAGTCCCTTTGCTACCTTGCTGTTATCCAGTCCTGCCCTGTCCAGCAAGTCCTGCCGGCCACCTGAAGCCCAGAGCTCAACTCTGGGTGAAAAGTGGTCAAGTGCAGGTGAAGCCTAACTGCTTGCCTGAGATTTGCCTAGTCTCCGGTGTGGGGTGGTTTTGCCTGCCACTGCCGCTCCTCGGCAGTGACCCAAGGGCTCACAACCCAGTTCCTGCGTTGAAAACGTGACAGCATCCTTTTTGCTCAAATTTCCACGCAGGGGCGTAGCCACGGGTGGGCCTGAGCCCACCCACTTTGGTCTCGGGCCCACCCAGCAACGGTGCACCAAACCACGACTTTTCCCTTCCTGCTGCTTTCCCTCCTTCCAGCCACCTGCCAGTGCACCGCAGGGTTTTGTTCCCTCCCTGCTCCCTCCCCTGTCATCCAGAGCTGGTCCAACCCAGTAAGCATGGCAGGGGGGCGCCACTGCTGCCGCTTACCTCAGCAGCTCCTGGACCCTGACGGCATAGATTGGGGGGGGGGGGGGGCGAGGGGACAAGATGCTGGGCTCGATGGACCCTTGGTCTTTTCCCAGTATGGCATTACTTATGTACTTATGTACTTACCGGAAGTCGCAGCGGCGAACTGTAGGGCGCTAGTAGTAAAAGCATAAAGCAGCCAGGCTCGACTCCGTCCTTCCTTTTCTTGCCCTCTCTGCGTCCCACCTTCCTGATGTCATTTCCTTTTGGTGGGCGGGATGCTGAGAGGGCAGGGAAAGGAAGGACGGAGTCGAGCCTGGCTGCTTTATGCTTTTACTACTGCCGCCTGCCAGTTCGCCCGCTGCGACTAGAGAAGGAAGGGAGGAAGGAAGCCAGTCATTTGGGAAATCTCTGTTTCCACTCCCCTGCGCAGCTGTCACTGTTCGCTCAAAACACAGCAAGCAAACCTGTGAGCTGCTGCCTGCATCCACGTTGTCGTTCTTTATTGAGGGGTGGTGAGCAGAGGGAAGGAGCAGAAGATGGATGGGACTGGGAGGGGTGGTGAGCAGAGGGTAGTGCTAGGTGGGGTGGAGGAATAATTGTTCGATGTGGGGGGATGGATGGATGGAGAGATGCTGCAAGGGGAAAGAGAGGGAGAATTGTTGGATATGGGTGGGATGGGATGGGGAGAGGGAGGGAAAGGCTGCATAGGAGTGATAAAGGACCAGAGAGAGAAAAAAGTGTTGGACATGGAAGTGGAAGGAAAGGAGGGAGAGATGAGAGGGGAAATGTTGAATATGGCATTGAGATGAGGGGAAGGAAGGATGGAGAGATGCTATGTGGCATGGGGAAGAGAGTGAGATGTTAGACCAGGGGCTCAAGGCAGGGAGAGGAAGAAAAGTTGGACATGAAGATGGAGGAGAGGAAAGGGGAGATGCACAAGTGGGGGAGTGGAGAAAGAGGGAAGATGGATCCAGGGAGAGAAGATGGACAATAGATGGTAGGGGAGAGAAAGGGAAAAATGCTGAACAATGGGGGAGAGAGATGGGACAGGAAGATGCTGGTGGTGGGAGGTAAAAGGGATAGGGAGATACCAGGCTACGAGGGTGAGGATGGCAGAAAGAGGGAACAGATGCTGGGGTGGAGGGAGGGAGACACTGGGAATGGTGGAAAGTATGGGGGGAGGCCCAAGGAGTGAAGATAGCAAGGAAATAAATGAGAGAACAGTGATTACAGGGGTAGAAATATGGTAATGGTGCGCAGATTGAAGATGGAAAGGAATGATAGGCTGGGAAGGAGAGAGATGGGGAATGGGAGAGCTAGTGGGTGAAAGGAAATGGAAATGTGATAGATATCTGAAAAGTAAAAAGAAGGAAAAGATTTAGAAAGAGGATGAAATTTGAGTGTATAGAGGCAGAAAAGAAAAAAGAAAGAAAGGAAAGAGCTAAAATGGAAAGATCAATATTTCAGAGGCAGGTGTACTGAGGAAATGAAATGACAGGAGAAAAAAGACAAATGGACAGCCGTTTGAAGAATTAGCAGAAGACAGACAGGAAAGCGGGAAAGAGAAATTGGAACCAACACGATGGGAAAATAAAATGTCTAAGGGTAGAAAAATCATTTTATTTTGAATGTTTTAAATGGAATATGTTAGTTTTGGGAAATGTGCATAGTGGATGTCTTTTTATTGTGTTAAGTAGAAAAGGAAATGCACTTTTGTTTTGGGGTTTTTTCTCCAGTGTTGCAGTGGATGCTGAGGTTCCCGGTTCAATTTTGTCTACATATTTTTATTTCTAATTTGTGATCCCTTGTTCTGTAATTTGTGAGGGTCTGTCAGTGTGACTGTAACGGCAGATGAAGAGATTGGAGAGGAGAGGGAATTGGGGGAGGGGCTTCTTTATTTTCTGCCCTGGTCATCAGCATGGTTAACAGCAGCTCTGACCCTTGCTGTGGCTAGTGGGGATCCCCAAGCCCTGCCAGCTGGGGATCTCTTCTGGGGCTGGCCGGAGCTGCCTTCCGCCAAGCTTGGCAGATGGGGGCAGCATCCTGGAGCCACTGACAACTAAGCATATATGGGGTGCTGGCATCAGTGGCTTGAGGAGTTGCTACTGCCTGCTGGGCTTGTCGGGGAGGAGTTCTGGCCATCTCTGGTGGAGGTCCCCAGCTGACAGAGATTGGGGATCCTCATCAGCTAAAGTATTTATATTTTGAGTTGCGGAAGTACTGGGGGAGAGGGGGGAGAGAGAAAATTTTGTGCCCACCCACTTTGTGCTCAGGCCCACCCAAAATTGGTTGTCTGGCTACGCCATTGTTTCCATGTAAATGTCTTCTTACTTTTCAAGGTAAGGAATTTATATTTTGGGATTCATTGCAATTTGAAGAATTTCTAAAGGGACATGAGAAATAGACTTTTGGCTTCGGGCAAATAGAGTTCTGTTGGAATATATAGGACCTAGTTTTGGAGTTGGGTTCTTTTCCTAACTCTTTAGTTTCCTAAATAATTTCTTTATTGTTTGGTAAATTTACCTCCCGTAATGTGGGCTTGTAGATTTTTTTTTTTGTATTAACTTTCTGTCATGATTTTCCTTCTGTTTCTCATTCTATTATTTTATTGTGTCCAATTCAGCATTATACTCC
Source organism: Microcaecilia unicolor (assembly GCF_901765095.1). Taxonomy (NCBI): domain Eukaryota; kingdom Metazoa; phylum Chordata; class Amphibia; order Gymnophiona; family Siphonopidae; genus Microcaecilia; species Microcaecilia unicolor. The sequence goes on along the minus strand of NC_044037.1, from coordinate 82,589,392 downwards.
TTAAAATTCATTTTTTTAAAAGTTAGTTCTTACTGGGATTCACCTATTATTATAGCCAGTTGTTACAGGGGATTTAGAATGAAACACAGACCTGATGTATGCTTAGAAAGTTTCTTCATTAGCCAGTGTGGTGCTACCACATCTCTCTTATGCTTCCTCAGGACACAGGAAGCTGCAAGCTGTAGCAGAGCAGCTGATCAAGTTTGAGAATCTGAGACAGAGCTTTGAGAAACATTTTGTCACTCACATCACCACCATTTCCAGCAGCAGGTACGAGAAGTTAAAATATACTCCTTCTTTTCCAGAAAACCCCAAATGCAGCCATTCCAAGCTATTAATAACTATCTACCTTTCAGGAAAATGTTCAAGTCCCATTTTTTCAAGCAAGTTTACCCTAATGGACCAGCTTAATTCCACCAGATCACCTACGATACTCCTGCTAAGACGTCGACGCTTACTCTGACCCCAATGTTATACTCAATCCCTCATCTTCTTCCCTCCATCCTTTACCATTTCCCTCCCATTCTCCTTCCCTTTCACCTATCATATCCTTGTCTACCTTCCCTATTCTAGTTCATTACGTTCTTTCGCATGTCCTTTGTAATGCCTTTCATAACGTAAGTAGTTATGATCATCACAATTTATAATACTGTTCCTACATTTTCTTGTTTTTACTGTATTCTTTACCATGTAAGATGCTTTCTTTTACCACGTAAGCCACACTGGACCTGCTGTATGTTGTGAAAGAGCGGGGTACAAATGTAATAAATAAATAAATTCTGTATTCACAGTTTAATGCTGAAACATACTTTGGGGTTTATGTGTTATAACATGAGTTACCTGCTGATTTTAATGCTTGATGTACTAATGTAACATGCAGAATGCAGCGGTAATATCATAGACATAGTAATAACACCAAGCTCAGTAAAAGAACAATTAGCACAGAGAAGTCTACCTGCTCTGGAAAACAGATATCAGACCTGCAAGCCCCACTTCCAGCACCAATCCCACCGTTCCAACATACTGATACCAAGATTCCCAAGTCTGTGATTCCCCCCAGTTCCTTCCCCAAGCAGAAATCAGGCCTCTGATAATCGAGACAGTACGCACTAAGCTTTAGTAAAAGAGTCCCTATATCTGGTTAGCTATGCAGCTATGGCAATGAAAATCGACCACACCTGGATAGCTTCCAGGCATCCCCAAACCCCTGGATATTCAGTGCCACTGACCAGATATGACCCAGCATTGATTATCTGGGTTTAATTTAGCTAGCTGAAGATTGACTATGCATATTATAAAATTCTTAATTTGTATGCATACTTATGGAAAATATGCATAATATTTACACCAGCCCTGGTCAAGTAGGTGCATTCTTGACTTTATACAACAGGCGCTAGATAGTTGTATGAAATTGCACGTTAACTAGGCACATTTTTTTAAAATTACCCTCCACATGGTTTTCAAATTTGTCCTTCACAGCCAATATTGTATTGAAGTGTATCTGCAGTGTAATTACATATTTGCAAATGTTCTTTCTTTCAATGGATCTGCATTAATATGTTTATTCAAGGTTTTCCTTAGATTTTCTGATCATAGAGTGACGAGTGCATTTTTGAAATATATATTTTGCTTGTTTTTCTGTTTCAAGGGTTCTGATCAGGGGTCTGCCTTGATGCACCAGGCTGGAAGACTGACCTCCCCAAAGCACACTTCCTACCACCAAGAGCTCCTGCCATACATTCCACTCATGGCCTGGTTGAAAAGCTCCAATGCTGTGATTTTCAATGAACTCTCTAAGGTGCAGTCCATTTTCTGTTTCTTCTTAGTTCAGTCAAGCATGGAGCAATTTTAGCAGCATGTTTTCAGCTTTCCCACTTTTCATAAATTGAAATGCCAATACAGGATTATTGCCCAACTAATATGATTTTTAAAAAATCTCAAGTATGCAAAATTAGAGTGGAAATTCTTCAAGAATGTGAAATCCTCATTGATAGGTGGTGTCATCTGATGAAGCTTGGTTCAGTGAAAATGAGCAACTAGCTCTTGAAGTTTAAAGAGTTTTCTAGCAAACTCAACCACATAGCACACGTGGCAGCTTTTCCTGATTCATGGTATATTTTTATCTTTTAAGTAACTTCTCCAGAAGTACTTCTCCCTCTTCCATGTATCTCCTAGACAAGTTTCTTGTTCAATTATAAGTTTCTTTCAATTTTTTGCCTTCCATTGGCCTACATTGTGCATTATATACCACAAGTCTATGTCCCTGAAGAGCCGATAGGGTTCTTCTATACAGGATGTGAGCATAACATTCAGAAAACATTTCCTTACAAAAGACTCCAGTATCCTAGCCTTCCTCCCAGGGGACAATGAGGAGTGAGTTTTGGAGCTTTTGGCTCGTTCGAGAGCAGATAGGACTACCATGAAATGGCGAGAAAGCTGCTGATTCCCAAATCTAGGAGTCTTCTGGAATCTATACACCTTCTTGTTAATAGGAGGGGGGGGGGGGGTGAGTATCCCTCATTCTTCTCTGAATCTCCTTGCGGATTCTGTGAATGGTTACTGTCACAACCACCTTGAATGGATTGAGAAATTGGAGGATATCCAGTGTTTCTGCCCTGGACTCCTTCTCCATCTGTAACTTAAATAGGATGTTCTGGGCCATCTTCCTCACAAAGAAAATGACGAAGAGCTCCTCAGGTGGGGAGGGATCAGAAGGAATGCCTGTCGATTCCTCCTCTAAGAAGATCTCTGGCTCTTCTTCAGAAGCCAGGAGTGCTAAAATTTATAAGGGTACTCCACCAGAGGTGTTTGAATCTCAGCCTGTCCCAGCGTTAGACACCACGGATTCCCCATATCTTGGGAAGCTTCCTCCTCTGATGCACTGGAAATTGATACTATTGCAGTCAACATTGAGTCCAAGCCCCTTTCAGGCCTCATGTCAGGATTGACTCGAACATTTCTGGTCTCAACATCAACAGTGTCAAAACTATGGAATTGCATTGACCAAAGAAACGCCCATCCTTTCCTTGAAATTGTGCATGAGCTGCTCCTCAAAGACTGACATCAGTATCCCAGTAGGAGCGGCAACATCTCCTAAGTCACCTGGACTGTTTCAGAACCAGGGTCTCAGGTTCATGGTGGCTGTCACATCTTCTCCAATGCTGCAGAGGAAAATGGTGGGCTTGGTGCCTTGGTGCTCTCGGTGCCGTGCTTTGATGAGGGGCAGTGTTGAGGCAACAGCTTCTTCAACACCAATGAAGATGATGTTGAATTCTTCTTTTTCTTTGGGCAGGGATCAGACAATGACTAATTCCTGTTGCCTTTATTGATGTTTGATGTCAAGGGTGATCAAGACACTTGATTCCGATGCAGCTTGAGCATCTAATGCAATTCTGGGACCCATAGAAAATGATACTTTTGATGCTGATGTCTCTGGACCAGTCTTATCACTGCTGAAAAGCCTTTCTTTCTGCTTTTCTCTACTATAAAGCCTTCTCTTTGACATCTGTGAACAGAGAATACACTGAGAGGGATCATAATTGTGTCCCAGGCATTGCAAGAGGGGAGGGGAGAGTTAACATCATCTGGAAAAACAGTCACAGCAAAATTAAACAACCTGATGATGGGGAATCACCTCGATGGGATCTTGAGACCTAAAACTGGACTGTATGACAGCAACAGGACTTACACACAGCAAAAAAATGTAGCTATGACTTAAAACTGGACACTGAGGCAAAGGTGACATAAATGTCATTTGGGTCTGCAGAAAATGAAGGACAGAGGGGTCCTGTGCCACATCAGTAGGCTGGAACAGGCATACAAGCATGGTGAAGTACTCTGTAAATCTCTGGAAAATGCTGGAGAAAACCTCTCACATGGACTCTGTTGGATGACATCACCTCAGAAAAACAGATAAATGCAGAAGAGTTAAATGACCATTTTTCTCAGTAGAGGAGGGTGAATAGTGAAGTGTTTCAGGGATATGTACTGGGACAAGTGCTATTTAACATACAAAACCTTCAGGGCTGGATTGACCATTGTTGGAAACAGGATGCTGGGCTTGATGGACCTTTGGTCTGTCCCAGTGTGGCAATACTTACATACTTATGGCTTAAAAATCGTACTGATTTTGTTCAATGGGTTGCATATATTTATGATATTTTTTTATTTATTCCAAAAACTTTCTTCTTATATATACAAATTATTCAGTAGTTTCAGGTACAAAACTTCTGTTCACTGTTATATCCATTCAGAGATCAGTTGGTCACATGTCCAATTACAATCTCATCGGGACCTGTTTCTCCAAAAAAAAAACAAGCTTCATCAGGGGTTTACCGTTGTCAATGTTGGCACTAAAATCTTCTGCCCAATGTGTGGCGGTGGCCAAAAAAGCAAACAGGATGCTAGGAATTATTAGGAAAGGGATGGTAAATAAGACCAAGAATATTATAATGCCTCTGTATCACTCCATGATTGACTTCACCTTGAGTTTTGCATTCAATTCTGGTCGCTATATCTTAAAAAATATATAGCAGAATTAGAAAAGATTTAGGAAGAGTGACTAGAATGATGAAGGGGATGGAATACCTCTTATATGAGGAAAGGCTGAAGAGGTTAGTGGTCTTCTTCTTGGAAAAGAGATGGCTGAGAGGGGATATGATTGAGGTCTACAAAATCCTGAGTGGTGTAAAACGGGTAAAAGTGAATCAGTTTTTCACTCTTTCAAAAAGTACGAAGACCAGGGGACACTAAATGAAATTATATAGAAATACTTTAAAAACAAATAGAAAAAATGTTTTCACTCAAAGAATAATTAAACTCTGGAACTCTTTGCTGAAGAACGTGGGAACAGCAGTTAGTGTATCTGGGTTTTAAAAAGGTTTGGACAAGTTCCTGGAGGGAAAGTCCATAGTCTGATATTGAGATGGACATGGAGGAAGCCACTGCTTGCCCTGGGATTGGTAACATGGAATTTTGTATCAATTGGGTTTCTGCCAGGTACTTGTGGCCTGGATTGGCCGTTGTTGGAAACAGGATACTGGGCTAGTTGGACCATTGGTCTGACCCAGTATGGCTATTCTTATGTTCTTATGACATAATGCCACCAGCAAAGGGCCCTCAAGTCTTATAAGCAAAATTCAGTAATCAAAATCACATCCAGTTTAGTATCAGGGTCAGGCCATGCATTAATATTGTCTTGTTATATACCTGAATGAGTATTAAAATAGACATTTTAAAGGTGTTGAGTTGCCCTAGTAGAAGCCTAGAGACTCTTTTAGGAATAACCAGGATTCATGTATATTTTTGTGGGGTGGATCTCGTGGATAAAAATGATTATACCTACCATAACTGGCTCAATATTATATGTATCAACAATCACTCAATCACATCAAATGTTATTAGAAGAAATTCTTGTACTTGCCAATAATCCATCCATGGCAGTGCTGGTAGCTCACTTTATCTGACCATAATTCACAGCTCATTACTATTTGGAGAAGAATTCTTTGACACAAAGAACTGTAGTATTGCAGTAGGAAGAAACAAATTGAAAAGTGTACTCTTAACAGTTTGACACAATGGCACATTTTCCTTTCCCCCATTTGCAGACTTGCATTATATCTGTTTGGAGAACTCAGTAAAAGAGACATTTAAAAGGTACCTCACAAGTAATGTGGTTATATGTCATGTAAGATGCCTTGCTTAGGCAATGTTCTGAGATTTTCTATGAAGTGATAATCATGGCATGTCAGGTGTGATGATATTGCGGTCATCACACTGGCTGGTAGACATATTTTGCATTCTTATTAAAGAAAAAAAGAAGAAATATAAACAACATACCTGTAGTACTAGAAGGGAGTTCTGGGCATGAGGGTACATATCAGCTGCAGAGTATGAGCATTTCTCGCTTGTGTTCTTTCCAGGTATATTCACAGAATCTCAGTAAACTTTATGAGAAGGAAATCAAAGCCTTTTTTGAAGTTGCAAAGCTATTACTGGGGAGATCTAAGGAAGGCCGGAGATTCAGTGAGTATAGATACATATACAGTACTGTATAAATGAATAACGACGTCACAGATAGCAGATAAGAATCCTGCTACTGCTGTTCATGCTGGCCTCTTGGGAAGAAAATGTTTAGAAATTAGTGATAAAAGAACACTCTTTTCACATGAGTATAAGGCTTCTTCCAGCTATTGCCCTGTGTAGATCCTTTTTAAAACACTTTTATCTCCTTTCCTTCCTAGGATACAGTTGAAATCAGGAGGCCGACACTCAATGGTGCGGCCACTGTTTAAACAAATCCAGGTGATTACCTGGGTATCTTTAAACATATTTTCAGTCACACTATCATTTACATTGAAATGCTCAATATGCAGTCCTAAACTTAAAATGGATCAGTTTGGACAGTTATTGATACAGTCCTGCTTGAATGGATAAAGTTATGTACATAGCACTGAATATCCTTGTAAATTTTGACCCTGTCACCTGAAGCATGTCTTGACCATCCTCCTCCTAAATGCATAACTGTCGGCCAGACATCAACATGTTCAGCAAAAGGTTATGCAGAGATAGGTGGCTTGTCCCAAAGCTGGAAATTTATTACTGCTATGCTGAGTAAGGTTTTTCTTGCAGGGCCCCAGCTATGTCTAAAACCAGCTCTGGCAGATGTATGTTTCAAAAACGTACATATTCTAATCATTAAATAATACAATTCCTTTTTCTATCTTTGTCTTCTGGTCATTTAATTTTCCTCATCATGTTGGTCCCATTCTATGGGTTCTGCTTTCCTCTGTCTTCTCTTAACTCTCTTGCCAAGGTTTCTTGGTTCATTTGACATTCATTCTCTCTCCATGTCCACTATCCATCTTCCCTCTGTGTCGCTATCACCCTGTCTATTATTTCCCCTATGTCCCTGCTCCTATCCTCCCACCATGTTAAGTATCCCTCTTCTCTGTGTCTATATTAATACCCTATCCAGTATCACCCTTCTGTGTCCCCATCCCCCTGATGTGTCATCATCCCTTTGCATCCCTACCCCCCCATCCAACCTGTGTGGCATCATCCCTCTGTGTCTCTCTCCCTCCTTGGGTCTAGCATCTCTCCCTCTAGCCCCCCTTCCTCATGACTTCCTCCCCAGGAATTCAGAAAAGGTCCCTCTCTCTTGCCACACTCCCCACTCCCACATCTTGCAGTTCCACTGTCTCTCTCTTTTCCTCCTTCCCTCGCAGATCATGGCATCATTTCACTTCATTCTCTCTCTCTCTCTTCTCCTCCCCCTTCCTGTATTTCCCTCCCTTTCCCTGCGGATCCCGCTTCCTCTAGCTCTCCCCCTCTTTCATGGTTAGGCATCTCTCATTCCTTTCCCTCCTCCCTCCCCTTCGGTTTAGTATCTGTGACTCCACCCCTTCCCTCCCCTTCTCCTACTTCAGCAGTTGTCACTCACTCTCTCCCTCCTGCACTCTGATGTCCTTTACGCTTGCCTTCCATCCTGGCCGGCTGCAGCATTGAAAGTAAGCTGTCTGGGGGCAGTCTGCTGGGCCTTCCCTCTGCTTGTTCCGCTTCCTCTGATTCTACTTCCTGTTTTCGGAGGAGGTGGAACCAGCAGAGGGAAGGCCTCCGGACCGCTGAATATCAGGGGGTAAGGTGGCCACAGGTGATTTATGTGGGCAGGAGCCTCTCCTATCTGCTTAATTGTTGAATATTAGCCCATTAACATTAAAATTAACTGCATAAATCATTGTGAATATAGGCCTTGATGTTGTGATTAATAAATTAAACACTAGGACCAATTAAGATGTTCTAACATATGTATAAACTAGGAGGAAACAACTTTACATCTGAATCATTGGTTCATCATTGTCCATCTCTGTAGTCAGTTATATAGTCTCTTAATGTACCTTGAATCTTGATATTGATTAAAACAGACTGCACACCCCTGTTTGGCATTTTGGCCCCTAGTGGTAGTATTGTGTGGCAGCGTGTGATCTTGGGTAAGTCACTCAATCCTCTTTTGCCCCAGGTACAAATTTAGATTGTAAGTCCTCTGGTGACAAGAATATACCTACTGTACCTGTATGTAACTTGCCTTGAACTACTGAGAAAGGCATGGGCAAAATCCAAATTGTTTTCTCCCACTCTAGTCAGAAGCACCATTATGAACCCAGGTGCCTGCCAATATACATCAGGGAAACCCTCACTAAGAGTTGAGGTGTCTGTGGTAAGGGTATATTAATGATGTTGTGGGGTCTAGGACTGTCTGGGGGGAATTGGAGGGGTGTGCCATTGGCTTGTGCAGGTGCTTCTTGATTGAGAACCTAGATCTTAATCGGAAGCTAGAACTTGTACGTGCTTTGGAGTAGGTGCAAATGCCAACAGGGATATTTTCCTTACTGTCCTAGTAAGACCAGTCAAGACATGTGGGTTAAGATGGAAGAAAAGACCATCAAAACGGTGAGGTACCTGTGCAACCTCAGCATTCTGGTAGTCTCTGCTTCCAGTAGATGGTGGTTTGGCAAACCTGTGCTCTGGATGTTTGGTGTGGCTTACTTGTAGGCTCGGGTATAGCTGGGAGGCCCTCAGGGTGATGGTTCCTTGGGATTCCTCTCCATGGGTGGTCAAGTGATAAGCAGTTTCTAGTTTACTCCCCCTTCACCACTCTTTGGTAGCAGCAGGCAGAAACATAGGTCTTTTGTCTGTTTGCGCAACATTAGATGTAATAAGTTATTTTTAAAAAATGCAAAGAAGATAACATAAGAAGTGGCAGTGCAGGCCTTGTGTGAAGCTTTGTTGCTGGGTAAATGATGCCTACTGAAACAACTGTGTATGGGTGGGGGGGGGGGGGGAGGACTCCAGCATTGTTGCTGCAGCAGCTGAGGCACTTTTGATAGAAGTTTGTCTGTCCTAATTAGATTGTAAGCTCTGTCGAGCGGGGACTGTCTCTTCATGTTCAAGTGTACAGCACTGCATACGTCTAGTAGCGCTATAGAAATGATAAGTAATAGTAGTAGTATTAAGTAGCTGCCATTTTGTCTTCCTACAGGCTGCAGGGAAAGTGCTCAGAGGATCTTTTGAAGCAGGAGGATGGGATTTCACTGGCCCAGAGACAACAGTTGTAGAGGCATTGAGGTCCCTCACCTGTGTAGCTCAGTAGCCTATTTCCCTGTCCTTTGTGTTACTTATGCACCAAGCATTTAAGCTTATAAGGGATTGGGGGGGGGGGGGGCATGATGCCCTCTGCCACTGGACTGTTCGAGTCCCAGATTTCTATCAGGGTCCCTCCTTTTACTCCAAAACTCATCATCCTCCTCTTTTTCTTCCCCTTCCACTAATCCATTGTTCCTTCTGACAGCATTGGCTTTAGAGGCATCAAGGGCCATGCAATCTAGGTTAGGGAGTCACCTGGGTGGCTCTTAGCTTAGCAAACTTGATGGAATGCTAAGGATTCACCATCTAAGGCTGCATCACTGGTTTCATGGGTGAGATGGAAGAGGATGTACTGGAGTTGGATTGGTCTGAGGTGAAGGATTCCATGATGATCCAATTATTCAATAAGGAGGAGTACCCAGTTCTTATCATTCAGTCAGTGGAGGCTGTGTAAAATTGGAGGAAGCAGCAAACATGCCACCCCCAGGAGATGTGGTCCTCACTGGGTTTCGAAACTTTCCAGGGCCTTTCTACGTCAAAGGAGTATCAAGGAGTTGATTTTGGCAGTGTGGCAAGCTCTGGACTCTGGGCCAAAGGTTTTAAGAACCATGAGGAAGCTGTACCCTTATGGTGGTGACCTGTAAGACCTGTAAGGGCTACAGCTCTTAAGAATTCATAAAACAGGAGAGTCAAATCTCTTTCAAAACAGTGATTTGAGGTGATGGGGTTAGTATTTCAGGCAGATATCTGTAGCAGTTAGGTAGCTATGGTTTGTCTCCAATAGGTACAGGAAGATCGAGATGGAGCTCTGGAGGAACCAGCCTCATTGACTGGTTCTTCAGACTATGTCAAACCAAGCATGGCCTCTGTTGCAAATGTCCTGTATAATATTGTTTGAGCTTCAGCCAAGAGAATGGTCAATGCAGTGACAGCTCATTAGTTCTTCTGGTTGCTCAATTGGTCTGAGAATTCTGCATCCAAGGCACATTTAAGTAAGCTGCCGTCTTTTCAGTGAGGACCTGCAGAAGCTGATGAAGGACTTGAAAAATAAGGCTTCTTTCCTTCATTTTGAGAAGAATTTTATTACAAGGTCCACTTGTGCCACAGCTGTGCAAAAGCAAATGGAATGCTAGGTATTATTAGGTAATGAATGGAAACTAAAATAGAATATTATCCATGGTGTCACTGCATCTTGAATACCATGGTTGCCTTATTTTAAAATCATACAGTGAAGGGAGATGAAAATAAAAAAGGGGGGGGGGGAATGGAATAGCTCCCCTATGAGAGACTAAATAAGTCTCTTCACTTTGGAAAATACATAGCTGAAAGGAGACAGGATAGATGTCTATGCATGAGTGGGGTGGAGCAGGTAAATGGGGAACAGTTTTTATCCTTTCGAAGAGTACTAAGACTGGGAACTAGGGGGACTCTTTATGAATCTAATTGGAGGTACTTTTAAAACTAATTGGAGGACTTCCAGTGGAGCTGTGTGAATGAGAAGATGCTGATCAGTCACGTTCCCAGGCCCTGGACCCCACTTGGCTTACTTGCACCCCTGAAGTAGCCTTTCCACAACTGACGCTTTAGTGCTAGAAGCAAAATTAAATCCCCTTGAGTGTCCAGGATATGTTTAGATGGCAATGAAGCTCCCAAAACAAACACTGTGTCAAGCCTCACTCCATGGACCCCAAGATGGCCAATGCTGCGTTTGCCAGGCCCAATGATGGACTCCCTCGGGGTGATGGAAGTTTTCCCGGCAGTAGCTTTGTTCATACAAAAAAGGTGGTATAAAAAATTTAATACACCATAAACCATGGAGAAATCTTGGAAGGGAACATTTCAAAAGATGTTTGACACATTAGAATCAAGGCTGCATGGAGATATTGGGACCTTCCAAGTACAGCTTGCCTATTTGGAGGGCATGGTGCAGGAAGCTGATAGAGCACGCATGAAACTTACAAGAAAGGTGGCTGTGCTGGAAGAAAAAATGGATGGCATCAAGAACCGCACTCGCTGGAATAATCTTTGGTTAGGTGGGCTGGGAGAGCATAACTGACTCGGAATTGTGGGGCTTTCTTGAAACATGGCTGCCCCAGTCTCTTGGACTCCCCAGTCATGCTGGACCCCTTAAGATCAAATGTGCCCGCTGCCTAGGGGTGAAGAGACAGGTAAGCAACACCCTAGAGTGGTAATTATGAAACTTTTCTTATGGATGCATTGTTTTTTTCTAATGTTAACCTTGTTTCATTGTTGTTTGTATTGACCTCTTAAAAAAAAAAAATTAATATATAAAAATAATTGGAGGAAGTATTTTTTCACCAAACGCACGACTAAGTTGTGGAATATGTTGCCAGAATATGTGGTGAAAGCAGTTAGCATAGCTGGTTTTAAAAAGGAGTTGCATTTCCTTCAGTGCAAGTAACAAGGAAAGGACTGATTCCTTAGGATCCTGCTGGGTACTTTTGACCTGGATTAGAAATGTTGGCAACAGGGTGCTGGGCTTGATAGACCTTTGGTCTAAACTGATATGGCATTCTTTTATGTTCTAACGTTCACTTCCTTACTCACTGGTTTTATGTTTTGATATCCCTTTAATGTACTGGGGCACAGCTCCATTGCTCTAACAAAAGGAACATCTAGTAAGTTTCCCATATGTGTATTTGCATAATGCCTACTAGCTGAAACCATGTATTACACCACCAGAGGGGTGAACAATACCAAGAGCATGACTAGTGTTTTTCTACGGCAAAGATAATTTACAATTAAATGAACTGGTGAAACCAGAACTGATTCCCCTTAGAGAAATTTATTGCATTTCTTTTCCAGGCTTGCATGAAGGTTTAGACAAACTCAGCAGTTCCACAACCAGTCTCCACAAGCACTACCTCAGACTGTCTGAGAACACAGATGAGCAACTGAATGAATTAGACCAAAGAAATGTTGCTAAGGTAACGAACAAACAATTTAACAACAGAATTCAGCATTTTATTTAACTTTAATTTTTATTGGAAATTTTTATCTGAACTTACAAAATCAATACAGTTGTCCAACCATACATAAAAACTCAGAACAACCTTTAGTACCCCAGTATCCCATACCATCCCTCCCATCCTCATGATTGCCATAGAAACCCCTTTTTCTCCCTAGAAATAAATTATAAATGAATGCAGTAAAAACACCATTTACACAATTGACCTCCAAAGAATGGTATCATAACAATAGTATCAAAGGGTCATTTTCAAAAATATTTGGTTAGGCCATATGTATTTATGTATGTATGTACGTACGTATTTATTTATTTATTTCTGCATTTATACCCCACATTTTCCAATCTAGTTGTTGGTTCAATGTGGCTTATAGATTGATTTGAATAGAGCAGTTACAAGGTTGTTTGGTGTAGACGCGGGCTTAGATCAGAGTCCATGATTGGTCAGTCACTGCGGTGTGTTGTTGTTCTGTAGAAGTAAGCTTTCAGGTGTTTCCAGAAGATTATGTAATTATGTGTGCCTTTTAGGGCTGATGGTAATGTGTTCCAGATCTTCGAACAAATGTATGTGAAGTTGGTGGAGTATGAGAATTTGTATTTTAGTCCTTGGCATTTGGGAAAGTGTAGAGTGAGGTAGGCTCTTTCTCCCTTTAGTACGTTGCGTGTAGGTAATTCTATTAGGATTGGCATGGATTCCGGTGCAAGGCTGAAAATTATTCTGTAGGCCAGCGAGCGTATCTCAAAGGATATGCGTGATTTTATGGGTAGCCAGTGGAGATTTTGGAGTAGTGGTTTTCCGCTTTCGAACCGCTTTTTTTCTGAATATTAGTCTTGCTGCTATGTTTTGAGCTGTTTGCATTTTCTTTAATAATTGTTCCTTGCATCTGGCATAAACTCCGTTGCAATAGTCAGCATGTGAGAGGACCATGGACTGAACTAGTGATCAGAAAATATTTCTAGGGAAGTAGTTTTTTATTCATTTTAGTTTCCACATGATTTGGAACATTCTGTTCGTAGTGTATGAGATTTGTTTATCAAAGGATAGGTAGTGGTCAATATTGACTCCTAATATTTTCAGATTGTTGGTTATTGGGAGGGTTGTACCTTTGATGGTGATGTTTGAGAAGGGATTGGTTTTGTGTGGTGATGTGAGTATCAGGCAATGTGTTTTTAATTTGCTCAGTTTGAGCTTGAACCCTGCTGCCCATGAGTCCATTATATTTATACCGTCCATTATTCTGGTCTTGATTTCATGTAGATTTTTGTGGAATGGGATATAGATGGAAACAGACATGATAGATTATATAATCCTAGCGTGGCTTAATAAACAGGGGGATACGTTTGAAAAAAAAAATTTGCCACAGAAGTTTAATTTGTGCTTCAAAAATCAAGGATGAGTCAAGAATACCCTAGATTTTTTTTCCACTGGAAGATAATCCCAAAGACAACACTATCGTATCTGGAACAATAACATTTATGATTGTGGAACCATAAAAGCTTTGTTTTATTTGTATGTAGTTTTAACATATTACCAATAGCCCAATTTTGAATTCGATCTAATGTTAATTTTTTTGTATTTGATGAGCTGGAGAGGATAGCACTCCAGAAAGTAATAATTCATAGTGGTGAACCCCCCCCCCCCCCCCCCCCCCCCCCCCCCAGTTTTTTCTGTTGAAATGATTGAGGCTAGAAAAATACTCAGAGAAGGATGCAAAGGCTTTCTGTGTTTTGTCCCAGAAACTGCCATAGGGTCCAATCTTCATCAGAATGGCACACCAGCAGATTTAAGGTAGGGAAGAATTGCATAGGAGCAGTGACTACAGTTACTGAAAGTTTTTCCCTTTCTGAGCAGTGCCCTAGACCAAGAGTATTTTCATTGAAGAATGGTACAGAAATCATTGCAATTAACTTCTTTAAAATAAAACTAAAAAAAAAGAGACCACTGAATTGAAGATGAACTCCCTGGAAGAGAGAGAGAAGGTAACAGAAGTGTAACAAATACATTGCTGGTGAATGTTAAGTCATCTATGATATGTAGAAAGACTGAAGCTCAAAACGCTGTAGATTTTAGGGAAAAACGTGAGATGTAGTTACCTGTTCAATTTTAATTTCTCACTATTTAGAGATGTAATTGAAGACAACATCTAGAGAAAATTATGAGAAATTTTGAAGCTGCTATATAAGTTTTATTTGTGGGCTGATAAAGGAGGAATAGCTGATAAAGAGATGGGTGACTATGAGGAAAGCTTAGCCAAGTGCTGTTATGGGTCTGTGACCACCCAAAGACTGTGCCAAGGAAAAACTTCTCACCCAAAGATTCAGGAAAGCATAAATATAGGAATTAATAGTTTATGGGCCCTGTTTACTAAGGTGGACTAGCATTTTTTAGCGCATGCTAAACACTAGAGTATCCCATATGTTCCTATGGGCGACTTAGTGTTTAGTGTGTGCTAATCATTAGCGTGCACTAAAAACGCTAATGCGCCCTTAGCATGGTTTAGTAAACAGGGCCCTTTGTATGCAAAGAGGTCATACTGAAAGTACTGCAGTAGATCAATGAGGTTCAGATCGATATTAAAATAAAAAATAGGATTAGATAACAGTAAAAAGGGGTAGAGGAAATTTTCAAAAACTAAAGGTTGTGTAGGTTGGTTGCATGCATCACACAAGGCCCACTGCTCAAGGAAAGAGGAGGCTTGACTCATTAGTTAGAGATCATGCTTTGAGTTTTTTAAACTTATGCTTAGACCTGGATACTGATGTGTTTGTGCTTATTATCTGAAGATGGATAAGAAGAATAAAATATAAGGGCCCACGCCCACAGGGGTTGGAAAGAATTCCATGAACCATAAGTACGTAAGTACATAAGTGTTGCCACTCCGGGACAGACCAAAGGTCCATCAAGCCATCATCCTGTTTCCAACAGTGGCCAATCCAGGTCACAAATACCTGGCAAGATCCCCAAAAAAGTACAAAACATGTTATGTTGCTTATCCCAGAAATATTTTCCCAAGTCCAATTTAATAATGGTCTATGGACTTTTCCTGTAGGAAACTGTCCAGACCTTTTTAAAACCCCGCTAAGCTAACCACCTTTACCACATTCTCTGGCTACAAATTCCAGAGTCTAATTACATGTTGAGTGAAGAAAAATGCTTTGTGTGCTGTAATGTACTTCCTATGTATTCTTGTTTTCCATAAAACAATTCCAAGTAGTATGAAAAGAAGGTGTGCAAGCTTGGATCTAAAAGGTTGGTTGTTTTTTCCTTCCTAGGTGCTAGAGCAAGTGCTGACACAGCTGGAGCCCATGTGCCGCAAGGAGGAGTCCTTCATCAATTCTTTCTTTCTGCTCACTGACTCCAGATGCCCAGAGGATCTGCAGTCTGAGGTAGAGAGAATTTCAGAGTTCTATATCTATTTCAATCTTAATTTTATCAAATAAATATTCAGCTAGTGGCTGTCAACATCTTTTTAAGTGCTGACTTCCACCAGCTATTCAGTGCTGGACCATCTATGGGGTCTCCATCCAACTCTGATCCTGGAGTCCACAACAAATATGCCAGAATATCCACAACAAATATGCATGAAAGAGATTTGAATATAATGGAGGCAGTGTATGCAAATAGAGTTCATGCATATTCATTGTGGATATCCTGAAGAGGGAGTTAGTGACTTCCTGCCTGAAAGAGAGAGAAGTGAGGACATGAAAAATTTTGTTTTTGTGGTAAAACTTTCTCTTCTTAGTTTGGACACATTCTGGTAAGCCTTTACGAAATTTGAATTATCAATATCTCAAAAATATTCTTCTTTAACTGCTTTAGCACAAAACTTGCTAGGTAATTATCCTGGTTATAATCGAAAGAGAAAAACGCCTATATTGCGACCCAAATTGGGAGATGGGCGTCTTTCTCCCGTGGGTGCCCAAATTGGTATAATCGAAAGCCGATTTTGGGCATTTCCAACTGCAATCCATCGCGGAAACGGGTAAAGTTGACGGGGGCGTGTCGGAAGCGTGGTGAAGGCGGAACTGGGGCGTGGTTATCGGCCGAGGAGAGATGGGCGTCTTTAGCTGATAATCGAAAAAAAGGCGTTTTTACCGTGATTTTGGGTCACTTTTTGTGGACCCTTTTTTTTCACGAACAAGTCCCAAAAAAGTGCCCCAACTGACCAGATGACCACTGGAGGGAATCGGGGATGACCTCCCCGGACTCCCCCAGTGGTCACTAACCCCCTCCCACCAAAAAAAACCCACTTTAAATTTTTTTTTTCCAGCCTGTATGCCAGCCTCAAATGCCGTACCCACCTCCATGACAGCAGAATGTGTTCTATTCTGTGACAGCCTTTCCCTGGTTCTGATGTGGCTCTCGGGTGAGTGTGACACCTTTTCTGTTATGCGCACTGCAGAGTCACATCAGCAATGCATTGTGGTGGGTGTAGGGTATTGGGCACCGTGATTCCACTAGCTTGTGGCAAATGCTCACGATGTTGGTAGTTGGTAGGCTCTACTCCCATGGTGCTTTTCCCCCTGCTTACTGGGTCAGAGTGTGCCCTGTTTTGTTTCCGGTAGTCCATGAGGTAGTGGCCATTTTTGTAAGCCAATTTTAGATCCCTTTCACATGTTAGCCACGTTACAGAACTTAGTTCTTACCTTGAATGTGGCTGAAAGAGGGCATTGTACACCATTCTGCCAGCTCTGACCTACTGCTAATCTCAGTACCAGGGAGACTCTTTGCCTGTGGGGCACAACCTCTGATCTGCAGTTAACTGTGAGAATTGCTTATTCCAATAAAGGACATTTTCGGAGAGAATCTTCAGGTGTCAACTGGTGTGCCAATGTTATATAGTAGCAACCAGTCCTAGAGGCCTGCGTGTATGCAGGTCCCTGGAGCACTTTTAGTGGGTACCGCAGTGCACTTCAGCCAGGTGGACCCAGGCCCATCCCCCCTATCTGTAACACTTGTGCTGGTAAATGGGAGGCCTCCAAAAACCACTGTACTCGCATGTAGGTGCCCCCTTCACCCCTAAGAGCTATGGTAGTGTTGTACATTTGTGGGTAGTGGGTTTTGTGGGAGGGGGGTTGGGTGCTCAGCACCCGTGGTAAGGGAGCTATGCATGTGGGAGCATTGTCTGAAGTCCACCGCACTGACCTCTAGGGTGCCCAGTTGGTGTCCTGGCATGTCAGGGGGGCGAGTGTACTACGAATCGTGGCCCCTCCCATGACCAAATGGCTCGGATTAGGACTTTTTGAGCTGGGGGTTTTTAGTTTCCATTATCGCTAAAAAAAACAAACGCCCAGCTGAAAAACGTCCATTTTTTTGAAAATACGGTCTGTCCCGCCTCTTCACGTACCCGTTTTCAGACATAGACGCCCATGGAGATAGGCGTTCGCATTTGATTATGCCACTCCACATAAGCTTGGAGAAGACGGTTGTTTCAATATAAAACAAATTATCTTTAATGGAAAACTCGTCTAAATTATTATCAGAACAGTATGGGCTGTAATCAAACATAATCTTTCTTTACATTGAAAGCTTGAAAATTTGGAAAATGTTATTTGCAGAAAGATGCTGGGTCCCTTTTACAAAGCTGTGGTAAAAGAGGCCCTGCGGTGGCGTCACAACGTGGATTTGCCGTGTGCAAAGGCCCCCTTTCACTGCAGTGGGTAAAAGGCTTTAAAAAATGAAATGGCTCTTCGGTAAGTTAAACAGTTGCCACGTGTCCATCTCCTAGGGGAGCCCTTACTGCCATCTATTTAGGAGGAGGTATGGGCTCCCGCTAAACATGGCAGTAACTGTGCCGATTACTGCTGGGTAAGCCCTCGGTGCTAAAAATATTAAACTATTTTTCAAGCACCAGAAATGGCTCGCAGTGAGGGCAGGAACTACCACCAGTCCCGTGGTGTAGCTATGGGTGGGCCTGGGTGGGCACAGGCCCAGCCATTCTTGCCTCAGGCCCATCGTCTAGTAGCCCATACGGCCCCCAAAGCACCTCAGTGCTGGCATCTCACGCTCCTCTCCCTCTTCTCTGTTCATGGCATGGGATCTCTCTCTGGACCCCCCCACCCCACCGTTCCTCCAGGTCTACCTCAGAGCTGTCACTGGTGGCGATTCCTATAGGCAGCCTGTGTTGGCCCTGCAGGCTTCCCTCTACCGTGTCCCACCCTCGATGATGTCACTTCTTGTTTCTTCACAGGGATACGGTAGAGGTTGCCTATAGGAATCATCACCGGCGACAGCTCTGAGATAGACCCGGGGGGGGGGGTAGGGTTCAGAGAGAGATCGGCAGAAGTCAGGCCGTGGGTGGGGAGGGGGGAAGGAGCAGATGCTGGGTCTGGGGCAGCGGAGAGGGAGAAAGATGAAGATATGTGAGTAGGGGCAGAGAGGATGGAAGGAAAGAGAGAGGGAGAGATGTGTCTATCCGTACTGACATTTTCTTGCCTTAGTCTGGATAACATTTGAAACCAATTTGTATGGCCCAATAGAAACAATTTGAGCATAATGAAATTCTATTTTGATGGAATTAGTGGCTGAAGGGAAGAAAAAAGGAAAAAAAAACTCAACTGACTTCAATCATTAATTCAACAACACAGAGAGGGTCCAAAGAACAGAACACAGTCCAAAAGCACCAGAAAAGCGCCAAGAGCCTTCAATAAATGGGACAAAAATCCCAAGATAATGCTTGACTGAAACGAGATTTGTCAGGTTATGCTGTACTTTAAGTCTAGTATTATCTTGGGATAAGGATTTCTTTCTTGTGCCTTTGGTGGGCAATCTTATTTTAAGGATTTTTGAAGATATATGACCCCTGAGGCAAGCACTTTGTGCCGAAACACGGCCCATGTTGGGTCATTGTGTGATTGATCTACACTGTGCAAATAAAGATCTTTGTCCCATTTATTGAAGGCTGTTGCACTTTTTTTTTTATGCTTTCAATCATTAATTCTACATTTTTATAAGAGAGGTTGCCATTTTTTATTCCAATTTTTTAGAGTTTATCTAGTCAAATAAACCTCATATGGGCAGGGATCTCCATATTCAGGAGTTATTGCTGTATTGAAACTTATAGTTTAAAAGTAATAAAAATAACTTAAAAAAAAATCTGATGTTTGAGCTTGTTTCTAAATTCTTTCAGTGAGCTGAGGTGTCAGATCAGGAAGAAACTGAAAGGCCTTTGCTAGCTTTCTGCAATGTCAGTACAGCATCATTTTTTATGCAGGATGTTTGTGTGAAAGAGGATTCTTCTGGTTTTTTTATGTGGATGATTTAATACCTGTTCTATATTTTTTCTCAGCTGCCTTTGAAAAGTGACACTCATGTGAGCTATGTCTCAGAAGATCCACAAAACAAAGAGTGCAAGTAAGTGGCATATTTATTGATGGAAACATATAAAGTTTTTAACTGGTCAGACTATTTGAGTGGACTATTTGGTGTTTATTTACTGTCATGATGTTTGATTTTAATATTGTTTGTATTATTTAAAAACTTTGTAATATGCATTTCTTTTGTTGTTTTTCTACATAATCTTAAATGGACTATAATTGTAATTTGATTTGATTTGATAGTCACACTAGTAAGAAAGGCCCGTTTCTGAGGCCAATGAAACGGGCGCTAGCAAGGCGCTTTCATTACCATCCCCCTCCCCTTGTTGCTGGACTTACCCTCCGTGCTTGAGGGTGGTCGTGGTCGCCTCGCCGTGCCTCGCCCCGCGACGTACAGAGTGGCTGGCTGGCTCCCCCGCTGCGTGTGACCTACAGCCTGCCTGCCTCACACTCCTTCCTTTCGTTGTCACGTAGTAGATCGATGTATGCCCCGCCCTCGCATCAAACGTGATGACGTCGAGGGCAGAGCGATGCGATTGGTCAAGTGTAATTGCTCCGCCCTCGACATCATCACGTTTGACGTGAGGGCGGGGCAAACAGTAATGGGGATAAATTCCGATCTATGCCGCTTCACAAACTGGAAGTTGCAGCTTCATTAGAACGTTCAGGTAGGGAATTATGTGCGGAAGGGGCGGGGCTGAGGGTGGGGCTATCAGTAAGAGTGAGTGGTGCCTGACTGACAGTGAGTGGTGAGTGGTGACAGCCTAAGTGCAGGGCTCCAGTGTTTCCCTGCCACAGAGTGAGCTTCAGAATGTTTGAGGTGAGAATTATTTATATAGATGGTAACATATGTGGAGGAGCATTTTCAATATGATGTCTAAATCCAACTTTGGACATTTCGTTAAAAACATTCAAAAATCATGTGACAAACAAGGCTATTTTCGAACCTGAAAACCATTTATCTTTTGGTTTCGAAAATGGCTATTTCCTAGGTGTTTTTAGACATTTTGGGGTATGTTTACTAAGGTGCATTAGCGTTTCTAATGCACCTTTAAATTTATGGCATGTTAAACATTAACACACCTACAAATTTCTATTTATTTATTTATTTATAGCATTTATATCCCACATTTTCCCACCCATCGGCAGGCTCAATGCGGCTTACATCAGTCTGCAAAAACATACATCAATTCAGCAAACACTCAAAATCAATGAAGTAAAGAGATTACCGAGTAACAGCAAAGGAGAGGAAAAGGAGAAAGAGTAATAGAGTTCAATATGTCGTAGCGACTGCAGCAGTTCAGAATTTAGAGATGCTAGGCGGGTCTGTAGCATAAGCTTTCCCAAATAATAGGGTCTTTAGAGATTTTCTGAAGGCCAAATGATCTTGAATAGATTTTACAGATTTTGGTAATCCATTCCACGAGTGTGCGCTAACATAAGGAAAGGTGGATGCATAGGCGGTTTTATAATTGATGCCACAGCAGGCTGGGTAGTGAAGATTCAAGTATGTGCATGACGATCTGGAAGAGTTCCTAGGTGGTAAGCTGATAAGGGCAACCATATATGCTGGAGCTTCACCGTAGAGAATTTTATGCACCAGGATGCAAACTTTAAAAGTTATCCGGTCCTTGATAGGAAGCCAATGCAGTTTCTCACGCAGTGGTCTTGAACTTTGAAACCTTGATTTACTGTAAATCAGTCTAGCAGCTGTGTTCTGGGTGGTTTGAAGTTTGTTATGAAGCAGAGCTTTGCACCCTGCATATATATCATTGCAGTAATCAAGATGACTTAAGACTAATGAGCAAACTAAATTGCGGAATACATCTCTTGGGAAATATGGTTTAATAGGTTTCAGTTTCCAAAGAGAGAACAATACTTTCTTAGTGGTGGTTTGTTTGCTGCTCCAGCGTTAAGTTTCTATCGCCAATTACACCTAATAGTTGTAGAGTCTCTGAGATTGGTAGGGAAACTTCTGCGAGGGCGGGACACAAGGAGGGAAGGTGGGCCGAAGGGAGGCGATCTGCTGCCCTGCTATCTGCAGCGCTTTCACACAGAGGTGAGAGGTGCTGTGATTTCAATGCAGGGAGCCCGGCCCCATGGCAGACAGAGGGGGTGGGTGGAGTGGGGGGAGTGGTGGCGGCGACCTCGGGGGGGGGGGGGGGGGGGGACCCGGGAGCGGCCTTCCCCCAGACCCTGCCCAGTCTCTCGGCAGCCCTGGAATATATATATTTTTTCATACAATGCATAATTAAGCTGTTGAATCTGTTGTCAAAAGATGTAATCAATGCAACTAAGAGCAGGTTTAAAAGAGCTATGGACAAATTCCTGGAGACTTACCCCATATTCTGAGCTATGAGAAATTTCATCTGCTTTGTTGAGGTCTGCTGGGTACTTGCAACCCAGATTGGCCTACTACTGGGGACACGATTTGGGGATTGATGGACCTTGGTCTGACTCAAAACTGCTTATCTTGTATTATAATCTTGAAGTTTCCTCACAGCCCCTATAGTGACAGGGGTTTTTCTCAGACCAGTGTCTTCAAATTGGTTAGTTTTGCGCTTACCATGACAGTAATGAATCTCACTGTTAAAGTGGGGCATGTGAAGTATGATCTCAGTTTCTCAGATTTACTGCTAACACTCGCCAAAGAGAGTTTCCTTCTGTAGTTCATAAGATGTAGCATGGATAAACAACCTATTTATTGTTGGTATTCCTGTATCTCTGTTGATTTTTCTTTCTTTCCCGGAGTGGAAATAAGTGATTCAAGCCTTTCAGAGCTCCTGCTAAGTGCTTTCACCCTCCATCCCTAGAAAACGTCTGTGTCTTTGTAGCCATCCTGCTATAGCTAAGATGTGGATGTAAGAAAAATTAGAGGGCAGAGCTTTAACGACAAAGTGTGATGGCACAGTGTTCATTTTTCAGAGGGTTATATACTGAGCTCTCAGAGTTGGAATGATTGCCCACTCCTGTTTCAACACAGGCTATGACATTCTCTAATAGATGTTGGAGCAAAGCCTTCTGTACTAGGAAAGTTCCATGTTTCTCCTTTAAAAAAACAAAAATCTAGTACATCTTGTACTTGGCTGCTTGGTTCCTAAGTTTTTCCATGGTTGATCATCTTTGATCCTTAAGGTCTGGTGATCTAGACAACTAGACTTTGCAAATTAGCCCTATTATTTAAATATGAGTTGACATATGAAAATAAACCTCACGAGAGAAAGTTTTATAAACTGGAGTGAGGAGCAGCTGTTCTCTAGCTTCATTAAGGATAGTAAAGGAAATTATGATCTTAAATTGCAGCAGGATAGATTTTGATTTAGACATTGGAAATATGTTTTGAACTGTAAAGATTTTTGAACCTTAGAAGAAGATACCTAGGGAGATATTGGAATTTCCATTATTGTTGGGTTTTAACAGCAGAATAGACAGCCATCTCTGTCCATCTTGCCTGAAGACAGAGAATGACCAAGATAATTTTTTAAGTTGCCTTCCATTCTTATCTGTACATGATTCTAAGAATTTATGATTCTGTTTGTTAATTGTGTAGTGTACTGATATCACAGCAGCAATAACTCATGGTGAGTCATGGCATCAATTCACTGCAGATGGGAGTTGAGAGTTATGGTTATTGCAGCAGTCATAATTCTTACATTTGTTGACTTTCATTAATTTATGTTAGAATTATAAAGTTGTTTTAAAACAATTTTGCAGATGTAATTGTTTAACATATGCAGTCCTTGATTTTTCTGTCATCTCATTCATAGGAAAGCTATGAACCCCTTACTTTGAATGTACAGAGCAATCTCCCCTTTAACTTTCTCTGCAATTCAGACCAGTTTGAAAAGTGTTTGGATCTATTTACTGATTTTTCCAAAACCAAAAGCAAATTACATTTGAAGTACAAGCATTTGATTGCATTGAATGGGACTGTTTATTTGGCACCATGGAATGGTTCAGGCTAGGTCCCAAGTTCATCCATTTGGTTCATATTCTGTACAGCTATCCCAGGGCACAGCTACGTGTTAATGGTCAGACATCTAACTATTTCAGGGGTCCTTTTATTAAGCTGCGGGAAAAAGGGACCTGCGGTAATGGCAGGAGCCATTCAGTAAGTGGCAATGCCTGATTACTGCTAAGTTAGCTCCGCACTACTACATTTTAAAAGTTTTCTGACGTGCCAGGAATGGCGTGCGCTGGAGCCAGAACTACCGCTGCCGGCCGTGTTGGGCCGGTGGTATTTCTGGGATAGCATGCGGTAAAAGGACACCTCAGACTTTATAGAGGAACGTGCCAGGGCTATCTGCTTTCCTCACAACTTTTCAACGTAGCAATTTAGTCACTTGCAATTGTGGAGTATAGTACATAAGCTTTCAGTTTATGCACATATTTGTACTCCCCATTTGTTCAGCACAGTAGAACAATTTTAACAGGTATCAGGATATAAGCTAGTCAAAATTAGAGGTCTTTTGGATCCATGTATGCAAACCATATGGTAAAACATTTTTTTAATTTTTTTAGGAGAGGGTGTGTCTGTCTACATTACTGTACACTGAATGAGTAGTGCAAGCTGAGCACGTGAGCCTTTACAACCTAAAAAATAGATGCCCACGTGCTAATTTTTTAAATGGCCATGCACGAATGGCAAAATTTGTGCATGCCCAATAATTTTTTTTTAAATGAGAAAATTGTCCATTTTCCAGCTGTGGTAAAAAATGACTTTAGTGCGGGGAAAACCCCACCCAAATTGCACTAAGGCTTCATAAAAGGACGCCAAAGTGGTTAAAAAAACACATTTTACTTGAGATAATCGGCTGCAGCTCCGCACAGGGCAGAAATATGGAATGCTACAAAAATTGCTCCCATCCCACTATTTCCTCTCATTGCTGGTGGCAAAGCAGGGAGGGCGGGGACACCGGTGGGCAAGTCATACAGGGTGTAACTCTAGCTTGGTAAGGTCCTGATCGGCTAGCTGAAAATTGCCCTTTCTTAATGCAGACTACAACCTGTGCATTAGTCTGAGCTACGTGCAATTTTTTTCTGCATTGAGAGACTCATGTTTAGGCTGAAGGAAAATAGATTGCATTTCAGACCTTAACCTGTACTTTTTAGGCAAAAATTTATTCACAAAAAAAGTAACCATGCATACTTAGTACCCTTTGCTTTGAGAACTAGTGCAAAGCTGGTAAGAATAAATTTATGTGCAAGCTTCACTCCAATGTCAGTAGATTGGGAATTGCCCTCCTAGTGTGATCATTAGAGCTGTACAATAACAACAGGTTGTCAAGGCTAGTTTTGTATCACTGCACTCAGTGCCTTGTAGTTCTAGTTTTGCTATGATACATAGCACTAACACTATCCCCCGGATTCTATATATGGTGCTCAAAATCATGTATGCAAATTTAGTTGTGTGCCCAATTTGTGTGCGCTAACAATCAACTGTTGGCATTAATTGGCTGCAGTTTGGACTTACATACGCATGTTGCTAAGCCAAAGTGTTATTCTATAAAAATGTGCACATAAATCTTTTAGCACACAAGCAAAACAGGGCATGGCCATAAGAAGAGCTATGGGCAGGTCAAGAGCGTTCACTAAAGATGTATGCAGTAATATAGAATTCAGGGAATCCATGCCTAATTTATGAGCGAGGATTTATACTTGGTGTCAGTTGGTGTAAATCTTCACACCAAAAGCTGTACGTAGATCCTGGCACTATGCACTATTCTATAAATGGCACCCAACTTGGAGCGTCATCTATAGAATAGCGCTCAGAGTGCATTTTTTTGGTGCCCAATTTACTGAATCTAGTCCAATATGTCCAGAGGTATGTAGGGGCAAAATAAGCATTTGTTTAGCCTTCCCCTGATAACCTAGAGTTATATGGTAGTACTGGGCCTAAATTCTTGTTTATCTGTTTTCTTTCACATGTGCCTTTCTGTCATTGCAGGGCTTCTAATGGTTTGGGAGATATGGCTGCCCACTGGCTGAATGAGATCTTCAACTGCCTAGAACCAGAGTTGAGAACCTTTGTAAATACCTGCAGTAAAGTGAGCCAGTTCAGTTGCATACAGGTGCTTGTAACAGTGAATAACTACACACTGAAGATCCGGAATGACTCTGAACCATCATCATCGTCATCATCATCATTGTCATCTACTTTCTTCGACTGCATCATCAGTAACATTTTGCTTTTGGCTAAGAATAGTTTCAGCAAATGTGTTGTAAGTATGCAGTTCTGATTTTCTTAAACCCACAGTGCATTCTGGGACGTAACTGCCAACGTTTTAGTATGGAATGTTCTGGGATTTACCACCCTTTTCCCCCTGCTGTCATCTCTTTCTCTCTCTTGCAACACTGGTGGAAGTTGAAGGAAGTACTCTGAGATATTGCTGCTGCTTTCCTATCTCCCACAACCGATTGCTTCATACTGCTTATAAGAATCAATCAAGCAAAGACGATAGAAAATGCAGAAGATCATTATTATTTCTTCTAACTCTGAGGCCTTAATGGTCCAGCTGACCAGTTACCAGGCCAGAGGAGACACACAGTCATGTTTAGTGGTACGAGAGGGTGACACTCTTGGATTCTTCTACTGCCACAGTCTCACATGGGAACTGACTGTTCCCACTTTTCTGTTATCAGCCTTGCACTTCTGGCTTTTCCCTCTCTTTAGGGCTGTGCAGGTGCATTCCTAGTGTTCCTCAAGTTGTGGGCCTCAGTGTAGTTACCTTATTTGCACTAGCTGAAAAATGGCCCTATCTATGACAGACCACTAGGTGTCACTATAAAAGCAATGTATTCTCCCTGATTCTTTCTTGGAACGACAGCTATTCATTAATGGTGATTTGTGTTACTTAGGAACCAGATTTTGTATCATTGTATCTTTTGTGAATTTCGTACAAGCTCCCAGTACAGGAGTAAAGAACTCCCACTTCTGTTCTTGCTTTGATCATTTCTGCACAGATAAAATGTTGTGGTACCCTAACAGCAATTTTGTAATATGTATTCACTAACCTATCGGATATCCGTGGAGCACAAAGTCACATGCTAGCTCATTAATAGCATGTCACAGGATATAAGTTTGCCTATTATTGCTGTAATAGTATGACTAACATAATTATGCTTCCTTTTCAACCCCAAACAGTCCAGACACACAGGTTAACCAGCAGATGGAGACTGAGAACCATTGGTTTGCTGACATCACCCTTTATGGCGTACTGTGCAGTCAACAAATCTGCTAGTACTTCTGAGTCTCCAGCAGATGGTAGGTGAGGTAAACAACCTGTGCAGTCTGGATTATCTAGTACCCATTGAGGAGAAGGAGAAGTTACATCTCCCTTAGGTGGATGCTTTGATATTGGCCATGACTAAGAAGGCAGTCATTTTGGTAGTTCGAGGTATTGGCTCCAGTTCTGCAAGCATCAATCTGTGAGAGCCTGTTTCTGTTGGGCTCAGTGGTTGCCAGATGGATCCTTGGTGAGATCATCTGAGGGAATTTGGGTGGTGGCATACCTAGTTTTATAGCCAGTGCTTTGTATGACTTAATCTGGGCACTGATGAAGAACATGGTCACTGTAGTGATGCTGCATTCTCTGAGGACATCTGGGTGATGTCATCCAATAGTGCCCGATGCGATGCTGACTAGCAAGTACAGTAGAAAATTCTAGCAGTGTCCCACTGCACATGCACTGGTACTTTCCACCTGACGTGGGAGCACAGGTCCTCCAGTCTTTTTTTTTTCTGCAGAGCTTAAGTTATGAAGTGAGGCATTATTGCACATGTATTTAGGCCTGCTATTGACATGGCATAAATGGGTACACTTAAATATAGGTGTGCAGATGCTGATTTACAGTAGTGTTCTATAACAGAATCTGGGTGCTCAGGTGGCATTATAGAATTTACACTCAGCATGTTGCATTTAGGTGTCTAACTTTGGCACCCAGTTATAGGATTGCCCCCTGAATGTGCAGGCTCAGCAAAATGCAGCTTTGGAGAAAGTATATTGAAGGCAGGCTTATCTAGGTCTCTTTTTCAGTAGATAGTGCTTGGGTACTTCCCATGCATCTGGACTGGTATGAAAGGATGAATAAGAAGGATAAATTAGATCTTTCCTGTTAATTTTCTTTCCTTGAATCCCTCCAGACCAGTCTAGAACTCACCCATGGACTACATATCTGACATGTTGGAGCACCTAGCAAGCTTTTTCATTCTTGAGAACTAGAGGGAGTTAGTCCCACTAGTCTCTGGTAATAGAATGCTGAATTCGTTTTATTCAATGAACTAACTTTTGGCTCAGTAATCAGTTGCTTCTTTGCCATTTTGTTTTGGTGGGAGGATATATTGCTATGTTGCTTTGTTACAGAAATACTGACTGGTTGTGGACTGCATAGAACCCTATGTATAGGATGATGTCATCAAACCTGTGGTTCTCATTCTTCATCCTCTGGTAGGAGAGCATAAACCCATATATCTGGGCTGGGCTGGACTGGTCTGGAGGGACCCAAGGAAAGAAAATTAACAAGTAAGATCTAACTTCACCTTACCCATTGTTATCCAAGTCATCCAGGAATTGTGACTAAGATCCTTGTGACAGTTTGTAGCTCTAATAAGCCATACCATTATTAATAATGGTTGTCAGAGATTAACATGGAGGTTTTGAACTTATATTTAACCTTCATGTATGGTTAGCCTATACTTGTCACCTTCTCACTCTTCCTAAATATTGGTGTTCACTCACTGCTTTAAGATTCTAAGGATTTTTGCAATTGAGATCTTGAGTATATGCAAGCGCAATGCAATCTTATACCATCCTCCACAGAACTAAGGCATCACACCTCTGTCCAACTAATTTAAAATCTAGGGTTGGTGCCTAAATCTAGGCATCCTCTGCATAAGTCTAAAACATTGCTCTCAGTGTAATTAGTCTAGATTATATTGTATTTTAATCTTTTCTTGTGATCTGTGACAGTTCTCACTATGCAAAGAAATTGAGGAAGCCAAAGTGCCTGGGAAAAAAAAGATTGGGATTCTGCCTTTCATCAGCCGTTTCAAAGACTTTGTGGTATTCTCTGAAGACGTGTTCAGAAATGCTGAGCAGAGAAGAGACTTAGATAAGGCCCTGGGCAAGCTGATGGACACAGTCTTTAACAGCAGTAGGTATAAGGGGTAATTTTGCAACAGAGCAGACGCATAATTTCCCCTGTGCGACTTGTGGCAAATTTTCAGAACAAAACTGTGTGCATGCTTCTGCTTTGATAGTTACCCAGATAATTTATGCACCAGTGTTTACACCTGCTCTTGACCACACACAGAATTGCCAGATTAATTTATATGCATATGCAGGTATTTTCTAAATTCTGTACTTAAACACTAAGAGCCAGTGCCGTAGCAAGGGCGGCTGACACCCGGGGTGGGTCGCCGCTGCGCACCCCCCCTCGGCATGCACCCTCCCCCCTCCGGAGTGCACCCTGAGGGCAGATCCGCCCCCGAGTGCAGGTCGCTGGGAGCTGCGTCGGCTCCGCTGGTTCCCTGCTCTCTCTGCCCCGGAACAGGAAGTAACCTGTTCCGGGGCAGAGAGAGCAGGGAACCAGCGGAGCCGACACCCCCTCCAGCGGACCGCCCCCCTTCCTACGTCACTGCAAAGAGCTAGATTCTATATATGGCGAGTAAAAATTCCATGCAGAATTAGGCGTACTCTATAAACTTTAGGCACGGTATATAGAATATGCTTAGTCGATACCGTAACGCCTAAATCTATGCACATGTATTTACACCAATAAAATCCTGGTGTAAATTTGTGCATGTAGATTTACACGCACTGACCCATATTCTGTAATTATGCATGGAAATTTAGCAACGCCAACGAAATGCCCATAAATACGTCTATAAACACACCCCTTTTAAGCTATGCATGTTTATTTTGAACTGCATGCTTTGTAATTTAGGTGCAGTTCTTTATAGAATATGCTTAGCAATTTCTGTGCATAAATTGTAATTATTGCCAATTAGTGCTTGTTATTGTTTGTTAAGAGCTGTTAAAAACGCGTCTGACTCACTTCTACCTCATCTGACCACAACACAATCTTGTATTTGTTATCAACTGAAATGGCAAATGCCTTTACGGTACTTTGTAAGCCACATTGAGCCTGCAAATAGGTGGGAAAATGTGGGATATAAATATAACAAATAAATAAATAAATATGAGTATCTCTGCGTGGAATCTAGGTGTCATATATAGAATCCGAGGGTAAACCCTCTTCATCCCAAGAAACAACTGTTGGGGACGAGTTTTGGACCGGACTAGGGAAAAAAACTTATGATTTGGATGTTTTTCTACAGCAATGGAACATTGTAAAAATATCCAGGGCAAAAAATAGGTCCTTTTTGGCTAGGCCTGTTTCAATAATGACTAAATGCCTAGGCCTGTTTCAAAAATAATTAAATGCCAAAAAGGTGCCCAAACTGACCAGATGGCCACTGGAGGGATAAAGGCATGAGTCCCCTTAATCTCCCAGTGGCCAGTGACCCCCTCCTACCCTCCTAAGAGATGAAAGTGACAGTACATACCAGGCTCTATGACAGTTGGAGATATAATAGGCAGTCCTCTTAGAGCATCAAGCAGGTCTGGAGTAGCCTAGTGGTCAGTGCAATGGACTGTGGAGAAGAGGACCCAGGCCTTTATCCCACTCTAACTGGTACACTTGTGGTGGAAAGTGTGAGTGCCCCAAAAACCACAAAATACCTGGTGAACTCACATACAGGTGACATCTCCAGGCATAAGAGCTATTGTAATAGTGTACAGTTGTGTACAGTGTATTTTTTGCTATTCCTGGAAGGCTCACCATGCAATATAGGGGAGCTATGATATGATGTGTACCACCACCTTTTATGTGAAGCCCACTGCAGTGCCTGTAGGCTGCCCCACTACTCTGCTGGGATGTCTGTGTGGACAATCTAGTAAGCCTGCTGGCCCCCAAATATCCCAGTGGCTTGTTTTTGTGCGTTTTCTCCTTGGACATTTTTTGTTTGAAAATGGCCCTTTTAGAAAGATGCACTGAGCACATAATGTCTAAAATAGGGCCATTTTCGAATAAAAAAAATAGACATTTTTCAGGGTTGAAAATGACCATGTTTGGCACTGGATTTTTGGTCATTTTTCACAAAACGTCCAAGATCAGACTTGGACGCCATATCAAAAATGTCCTACTGAAAACTCCCTTCTCCACCCTACTACTCCCACCCCTACCTAATTCTTCGGACAGTATGAATAACACTTCTGCAACATCTCCAGAAATTTGCTCCATTCTGATATATTCCAATACAAGAATTATATTGTGTGAAAATACTACAGTCCTAATCCTAAACCATATATCTTTCTTCCATTTCCAGTTTTATTGGCTTGACACATCTGGCCAAAAAGAATTAAATCATGTAGTAAGGAGGAATTTAAACATGGGAATAGATGGGCAAGATGGCGGATGCAACCTGCGGTTTGGGGAAGCGCTCCTAGATCTTCGGAGCCTCTTTGTGAAAGTTTTACCTTTTTTCTTCATTTTTTGATATCGCTAAACAAATGCCACACACAAAGAGGAAAGGCGCGACGAGGATGAGAATCCCGCCTGCCTCATCTTCGATTCCGCTTCAGTCGACTCTTGAGCGCTACTTAACCGCCGGATCCCAACTCGGAACGAGAGGGACGGGACCCGCAGTAGAGAGCCCGGGAGAAGAGGACTCTCTAAGGGCCAATGAAACATCTTTATCCCCTCCCCCGGCTCCAAAAATACTTCCGCATCCAGTAGCGATTGCAGAAAGAGAGGGAGACTCGAGCTCCACCGGAAGTGTGAGTAGCGAGAACCCAGAGCGGGATCCCGAACTGCAACAGAAACGCCTGGAACAAGCTCCCCCAGTATTGGTGGAGAGCGTAGAAAGAGCTGCAGAGGTGAATCTGGAGACTATTTGGCAAGTGTTGAAGAAAATGGAGGCTTCTTTACAGGAGTCTCGAGGTGAGGTTACAATTTTAACCACTAAGGTTGGAGAACTTCAAGGTTCAGTAGAAAAGATCCAAGCTGAACTCTCAGAGTTAAACATTTACAGCAAGAATCAGAACAACTAACTGAATTTAAGGCAACTGTTGTAAAAGATAAACTATTTGTGCATAACAAAATAGAACAACTTGAAAATTACAACAGGCGCCTAAATTTAAGGGTTCTGAACTTTCCAAGACTCCCAGGGATATCACCTTTGGACATGTTTAAAAGATATTCTTTTGAGATATTAAAGTTACCCCAGGAAGTTTTTCCTCCTATAAGTACAATTTTTTATTTACCCCAGAAGAAAGGAAAAGAGCCGGGTGAGCCAGGCGGTCTAGGAGAGAAAAGTCTGGACTTGGCGAATATATTTGAAATATTAGAACAAACTTTGGATGCTAATACGGAGCGAAGGACTTTATTAATCTCATTTACTTTTGAGCAAGATCTTAATGCAATTTTATGTCTTTATTTTCGGAATTCAGTTACTCTATTTGCGGGAGCCAAGGTTTGGATGTTTCAAGATGTTACTAAAACTACTCAACAGAGAAGAAAACTTTTTCTGGAATTAAAACAAAAAACTTTGGACTTGGGAGGATCTTTCCTGCTGGCCTATCCATGTAAATGTATAGTTCGGTTAGGTTCAACAAAATATGTCTTTTTTTCGCCTGACCAATTGAGAGTCTTCTTAGATTCTAAAAAGCCCGTTATGATATGAGTTTGGGATTGCATCAGTTCTTCTTGAAACTGAATATAATAAGTAACTTCTCTAATATATTTGCCCGTCCCCTTCCTCTATATGTGGTCTAAGGAAGCAATATAACTGAATGTTACAGATTAATAGTTTAGTGGATACTGATGGTAGAAAAAAAAATGTTAGTTGGTAGGGGGAAAGAAAAATTTTTCTTTCGTTTTTTTTTTTCTTTTCCCTTTATATTTGAGCTGTATCCATATACTTTATATAACATTATGATGCTGTATTTCATGACAATGTAAAAATTTACGTGTCAATTTAATTTGAAATTAATTAAAAAAAATAAATAAATAAACATGGGAAGAATGTTGATAAAGTAGGGGTTCAGTGCAGGACCTAAGAAGCTTTTTCAACTCCAAACCAAATGGAAACTAGGGGGCATGCGATGAAGCTACAATGTAGTAAATTTAAAATGAATCAGAGAAAATATTTCTTCACTCAACGTGTAATTAAACTCTGGAATTCGTTGCCAGAGAATGTGGTAAAGGCTGTTAGCTTAGCGGAGTTTAAAAAAGGTTTGGACGGCTTTCTAAAGGAAAAGTCCATAGACTGTTATTAAATGGACTTGGGGAAAATCCACTATTTCTGGGATAAGCAGTATAAAATGTTTTGTGACCTGGATTTGGCCACTGTTGGAAACAGGATGCTGGGCTTGATGGACCTTTGGTCTTTCTCAGTATGGCAATACTTATGTAACTGTGTTGTTTATGAGGCCCTTTCACTAAAGGGTTGGCGCATGGCAATCCAGAAGTACCACAGGAGCCCAGCAGTATTTCTCATCCCCAGAATGCGCCATTTCCAGTGCTACCAAAATATTTTCTATTTTTGTAGTGTCGGTGCTTACCAAGTGGTAATCGGGCAGTGGTTACCGCTGGGTTAGCGTGGGAGCCCTTATCGTTACCTCACTGGGTGGCAGTAAATACGCCCTCCCTGAAATGGTCAGATGGTAAATGGTTCACTTACCATATGACCATTTCTTGTAGAGAAAAAAAGACAGCCTTTTGCCTGCTGCGGTAAAAGGGGGGCCTCAGAACTCATCAAAAACATACACTGACTCTAGCACAGGCCCCCTTTTACCGCAGCTTAGTAAAAGGACCCCTGTGTTTCCTGGAGCATAAATGTAGTGCTCAGCACTTCTTTTCCTTAGGGGAGAAAGAATTATCAAGACATTTCACTGTAAGATCATGAGCCTCTAAATGAAAATATCCCAAGAACTTTTTTCCTTTACTAAAAGGTAAGCAGATTGCAATTGTTTCAATTAATAAATTCTATTTACTTCATGCCCATAGAAGTTGCGTAGTATTTGTCAACAGTTTACTGCATTCCTCCTCCTCCTCCTCCTCTGTATTAAAAGGACAAATATTATTACAAAGTCAGTCACTGGTTACACCTCCAACACCAAACCAAATAGAAACATTTTTTTAAAATTTCTGAACAGGATGTTATGTTCAGAACAAGTAGGGTAAATGTAATGGCTTTGTAATGCCTGACCAACACAACTACCAGCCCAAAGTTTTTTTTCTGATTTTCCCAGAGTAGTATATAGAGTGGTTTATCAGAGATGGTGGTTTTTCCAGCGGAGGTTACTCAGAATGCACATCTTTGTAATCTATGAATTTATTAATCCACTATACTGAAATCCCATATTCTTTCATGGTAAAAAGACTCTGTCTTGTCACCTCTATTGCAGAGAACACTATAGACTTCTACTAGACTTTGTGCACCCCTATCTGGTATAGTTGTTATAAAGTGAATCCATATGGGAACACTGAAATGCATCACTACTTATATGAATGAAGGACTTTGTTTGAAATAAGAATAAAGAGCATTGCTCTATGTTTTGTTGATGGACATGCAAGACAAAAAAAAATCTCCTTAGTGACATGCTTTGTACTTTGCTAGTTAACAGCCTCTCCACGTTGAAGGTCAATGCTAACATGGTTATAATGGAGAACTTCCACCACATCTATTGCTTCCTGTCTGAAATGAAGATTCACAGTCTAGAGAGCAAGAGGAAAGAGGCTAAGCAGAGGTACAGTGAGCACCTGGACAAATACGTCATTAAGCACCTAGGACAGCCACTGCAGAAGCTCAATGTGAGTATTTCCAAAGGGGTAGAGAGACTGATGTCAAGAGGTGTCATGTTAGAGAGGAATATATGGGTCACATTAAGAAGGAGACTTTTTTTTTAATTGTTGACCCCTTTTACTCTCCACCCCCCCTAAAGAAACATACTTGGAAACTGCCCCAGGCAAAGTTAGCATTTAAATAAACGCACTGAGCATGCAGAAAGCAGACCAATCATGATCACCTTAATGAGATGCAAAAAGTAATTTTGCCTTCTAAGAAAGAAAATATGACATCATTGAGGCATGTATGATGCAACTCTATAAACTTGGTGTTAACATATAGAATACTAGCATATATGCAAATATGTGTGTATAAATGCCCGCCTGCTGCCTAATACCCACTTAACTTACATAGCATATATTTGCAAGGGAGGCATTCACAGGGATGGGATATGAGTCGGTCTTAGGCATGGCTCCCACCTAGGTGCAAAATTTACAGAATAGTGTAAGTTAGATGGATAGCTGTTGCAATTAAGTGCTCAGACTTACACCAGCTCTATGACTGGCATAAATGCAAGCACCTAAATGTTAGGGACATAGTAATATAGTAGGTGACGGCAGATAAAGACTTGACTGGTCCATCCAGTCTGCCCAACAGTCACATTCATTCTGAATTCTAGATTAAATCAACAATGAACATGATATTATACACTTGACCATGGTCTTTCTTTGGTGTTTCTGGGACATAGACTGTAGAAGTCCGCCCAGGTCTGTCGTTACGTTCCAACTACTGAAGATGCCGTCAAAGCCGAGGCGAATCCATCTTGTCATTTGTGGGACACAGACTGTAAAAGTCTGCCCGGCATTGTCTTCACATTCCAAATTGCTGGAGTTTCCGTTGACGCTCTCTCTAGCCCATCCTAAACCCGGATTGCTATATGCAGGACTCAGACCGTACAAGCCAGCCCAACACCGGTCTTCCATATCATCATGCTGATCAATCCATAGACTGGTGGGTTGTGTCCATCTACCAGCAGGTGGAGATAGAGAGCAATCCTTTTGCCTCCCTATATGTGGTCATGTGCTGCTGGAAACTCCTCAGTATGTTCTCTATCTCAGCAGGTGGTGGTCACACACAGCAGCAGCTCTGGCTAGGCCTCCAAGCCTAATTTTTAGGTTTTGTTGAGTGCCTGGGGTTGAGGGCTCTTCTTGAGCAAGTGCAAACCTGGTGGCGCCAGGTCCCTCCTTTTCTCCCCCCTCCCGCTGGCTCTGTAAAAAAAAAAAAAAAAAAATTTGGACGTCCTTAAAGGCGTTTATTTCGACGTTTATTTAAACGTTTATTGCAGCTACTCACTGGGACACCAGGTCGTTACAGCTCGGAGCGAGAAGCAGGTAATTTTTACCTTTTATAGCGGGCAGGGGGTTCCCCGATCGATCTCCACGTGGCCTATGGCGTTGGAGGGCGAGGGCGCGAAGAATCGCTCCCCGGACTGCGTGTGCGCTGTTAGCGGGGATGCAGGGGTCTTAAAGTCTGATTCGCCCTTGTTGGGTGTCAGTTCAGAGACCGGTCAGTGTCCCGGGTCTTCCTCCGGTGCGGCGGTTTTTCCCGCCATAAGCGCCCATCCCCCGCTGCTCGCCTCCGCCATCTTGGCCGGCCACTCTGCTCGGACGGCTTCTTCTTGGGCCGCCCTCGAGCTGGGAGACGTTAATGCCATGGCCGCCCTTGATTTGGGCGACGGCAAAAAAGCGGCTAAAGTTAAGCGCCGTTCTTCCCGCGCGGCTCCTTCTCGGAGTGTCGCGCCGGACGCCATCTTGGATGCGCAGCATGTTTCTCCCCCGCTCTTGCGAGCGCCGGTTGAGGGTGCGTCTAGGGCTGTGGCCCAGGCTGCTGAAGTGCTCAGTCTGGGGGGTTTCTCCCCCGAGTTTATTTTGCTGCTGCATCAGGCCTTTCTTATGCAAAACGCTGCCCCTTCTCCCTTGTCCATAAAGGGATTGAGGCCCCCGGAAGTAAACGCCCTCGGGTGGATTCCCAGGCCTTAGAGGACTCTGTCTCCTCTGATGTAGATGAGGGCAGCGTATCTGAGTTCTCCCAACGGTCCTTTGGGGATTCCTTGGAGGAGACGGATTCCCGCTCGGATGGAGCGGATGACCCCTCTGCAGCACGGATCTTTCGCTCAGAGGATTTGCCCAACCTGTTACTGCAGGCCATGAGCATTTTGAAGATTTCCTCTCCAGAGGACGTCTCTCCCTCAGCCCCTGTTGGCTCCGCCATTATGCTGGGGACGAAGCGCCCGCCTAGAACCTTCCACGTGCATGATGCCATGCACACCTTATTTTCGGCTCAATGGGATGTCCCGGAAGCGAGCCTTAAAGTGGCTAGGGCTATGTCCCGCCTCTATCCTTTGCCTGAAAGTGAACGGGAGGCCTTTCTTTGGCCTACCGTGGATTCTTTAATCACTGCGGTGACTAAGAAAACGGCGTTGCCGGTGGAAGGTGGCACGGCCCTAAAGGACGCCCAAGACAGAAGATTGGAGGCGGCCTTAAGGTCGTCCTTTTAAGGCGGCTGCCTTAAGTTTGTAGGCCTCAGTTTGCGGCTCCTACGTGGCCAGGGCGTGCCTGACGATTGTGCAGCGGGCTTCCCCCTTGGATCCTTCCTTGAGGGCTGATTGGCCGGCCCTGGAATCGGGCTGGGCTTATTTGGCAGACTTACTGTATGATGTCTTGAGAGCCTCGGCTAAAGGTATGGCTCAGACAGTCTCTGCGCGGCGGTGGCTTTGGCTGAAACATTGGTCTGCGGGCCACGCCTCTAAGTCCCGCCTGGCTAAGTTGCCTTTTAAAGGCAAGCTGCTCTTTGGGGTCGAGCTGGACAAAATTGTGACCGATGTCGGCACGTCTAAGGGCAAGAGGTTACCAGAGGTCAGGGCTCGGGCTAGTGCTCACCCCGGTAACTCCAGAGGACGGTTTCAAGAAGCCCGTCGGTACCGCCCGGGCAAGTCGGGCTCCTCTGCCCCCTCTTCCTTCAAGAGGAACTTCTCCCCCAAGCAGCATTCCTTTCGCAGAGACCGCCGTCCCGGAGGTGCGCCCTCCGGTCCTCCCCCAGGGTCTCGTACCCAATGACGGGGTCCTGGTCCATGGCCCAGTGCAGAGACCAGGGTAACTTCAGACGCTTGGGTGCTGGAAGTCATCAGAGACGGCTACAAGCTAGAGTTCTGCCGACCCTTAAGAGACGGGTTTGTACTCTCTCCCTGCAAGTCTCCGGTCAAAGCTGTGGCAGTGCAGCAGACCTTGGACAATCTGATCCGCCTGGGCGCGGTCGTTCCGGTGCCAGAAAATCAGCTTGGCAAGGGACGTTACTCCATTTACTTTGTGGTACCAAAGAAAGGAGGTTCTGTACGGCCTATCCTCAACCTCAAAGGGGTCAATCGGGCCTTGAAAGTTCGGCACTTTCGCATGGAGACTCTCCGCTCTGTTATAGCGGCAGTGAAGGCAGGGGAGTTCCTGGCATCCTTGGACATCAAGGAAGCGTACTTGCATATTCCCATCTGGCCTCCTCATCAACGCTTTCTGCGTTTTGCAGTCCTGGGCCGACACTTCCAGTTCAGAGCCCTCCCGTTCGGGTTGGCTACTGCTCCGCGGACATTTTCCAAAGTAATGGTGGTCATCGCGGCCTTCCTGCGAAAGGAAGGAGTACAAGTCCATCCTTATCTGGACGACTGGTTGATCCGAGCCCCCTCTTATGCAGAGTGCGGCAAAGCTGTGGACCGGGTGATTGCTCTTTTGAGCTCCCTGGGGTGGATCATCAACTGGGAGAAAAGCCAGCTGCGCCCGACTCAGTCCCTGGAGTATCTGGGAGTTCGATTCGACACCCAAGTAGGCAGAGTGTTCCTGCCGGACAATCGGATTGTCAAACTTCAGGCTCAGGTGGACCAGTTCCTAGTAGCCTCTCCGCTCCGGGCTTGGGACTATGTGCAGCTGTTGGGCTCTATGACGGCCACGATGGAAGTAGTGCCCTGGGCCAGGGCTCATATGAGACCACTACAAACACTCTCTGCTGCAGCGCTGGACTCCGGTGTCGGAGGATTATGCTGTGCGCCTTCCCTTGGACCCAGCAGTGCGCAAGGCGCTGAGCTGGTGGCTGCAGACAGACAAGTTGTCTGCAGGGATGCCTCTTGTGACCCCGGAGTGGATTGTCGTCACGACGGACGCCTCTTTGATGGGCTGGGGAGCCCACTGCTTGGGAAGGACAGCGCAGGGGCTCTGGTCTCCTGCAGAGGCAAAGTGGTCTATCAACCTCCTGGAACTCAGAGCCATTCGGTTGGCGCTTTTGGAGTTCCTCCCGGTACTGGCGTTGAAGCCAGTACGGGTCCTGTCGGACAATGCCACGGCTGTGGCCTATGTCAACCGCCAGGGAGGTACCAAGAGCGCCCCTCTAGCCAAGGAGGCCATGAATCTATGCCAGTGGGCGGAAGCGAACCTGGAACAGCTGTCAGCGGCCCACATTGCCGGAGTCATGAATGTCAAGGCGGACTTTCTCAGTCGCCATACCTTGGATCCCGGAGAGTGGCAGCTATCTGCTCAGGCGTTCTTGGACATCACGAAGCGCTGGGGCCAGCCGAGCCTAGATCTGATGGCGTCATCGGCCAATTGCCAAGTGCCGCGCTTTTTCATCAGGGGACGGGACCCTCGATCCCTGGGAGTAGATGCTCTTCTCCAACAGTGGCCGACACAGGAGCTTCTCTATGTGTTCCCGCCCTGGCCCATGTTGGGCAGGGTGCTAGACCGGGTGGCAAAGCATCCGGGCCGGATAATCCTGGTGGGTCCGGATTGGCCCAGACGTCCCTGGTATGCGGACTTGATCAGGCTCTCAGTGGACGATCCTCTGCGGCTGCCAGTGGAGCAGGGCTTGTTGCATCAGGGTCCCGTGGTGATGGAGGATCCCTCCCCCTTTGGTCTTACGGCCTGGCTATTGAGCGGCAGCGTCTGAGAAAGAAGGGCTTCTCAGACAAGGTCATTGCCACTATGCTAAGAGCGAGGAAGCGCTCTACTTCTACTGCTTACGCCAGAGTTTGGCGTACCTTTGCAGCATGGTGTGAAGCAGGCTCACTTTCTCCCTTCACTGCTCCAATTTCTTCAGTGTTGGCGTTCCTGCAAGAAGGTCTGGAGAAAGGCCTGTCGCTCAGTTCCCTTAAAGTCCAGGTAGCGGCTCTGGCTTGCTTCAGGGGCCGCCTGAAGGGTGCTTTCCTGGCTTCGCAGCCAGATGTGGTGCGCTTTCTCAAGGGAGTTAATCACCTGCGCCCTCCTCTGCACTCAGTGGTGCCTGCGTGGAATCTCAACCTGGTGCTAAGAGCCTTGCAGAAGCCGCCTTTTGAACCCTTGTCAAGGGCATCTCTGAAAGACCTGACGTTGGAAGCAGTCTTTTTGGTGGCTATCACTTCAGCCAGAAGAGTTTCCGAGCTCCAGGCACTCTCATGTCGAGAGCCCTTTTT
Source organism: Microcaecilia unicolor (assembly GCF_901765095.1). Classification (NCBI taxonomy): domain Eukaryota; kingdom Metazoa; phylum Chordata; class Amphibia; order Gymnophiona; family Siphonopidae; genus Microcaecilia; species Microcaecilia unicolor. The sequence continues at coordinate 82,549,613 of NC_044037.1, read as the reverse complement.
GCAGTTCACTGAGGCAGGAGTGTCTATTCGCACAGTGCCTTCCTTCCTGCCCAAGATTGTTTTTCGCTTCCATGTGAATCAGCAGCTCTGTCTCCCTTCCTTTCGTAGGGAGGACTACCCAGAGGAATTCTCTGCTCTCAAATATCTGGGTGTGAGACGAGTCATGATCAGATACTTGGAAGTGGCCAATGATTTCCGTAAGGGTCTGCAGGCTGCTAAGCCTACAGTGGCAAGATGGGTCAAGGAAGCCATTGCAGCGGCTTATGTGGCCGCGGGGAAGGTGCCGCCTATCCAGCTGAAGGCTCACTCCACTAGAGCTCAGGCGGCCTCGATGGCAGAGGCCGGGTCCGTCTCCTTGGAGGAGATTTGCAAGGCGGCAACTTGGGCATCGGCCCATTCCTTCTCCAGGCATTACCGCTTGACTGTGGCTGCTCGGGCGGAGGCCCGGTTTGGAGCTTCAGTGTTGCGATCAGGGATTTCTATGTCCCGCCCTGGGTGACTACTGCTTCGGTACATCCCACCAGTCTATGGATTGATCAGCATGATGATATGGAAGGTAAAATTATGTATCATACCTGATAATTTTCTTTCCATTAATCATAGCTGATCAATCCATAGCCCCTCCCAGATATCTGTATTGTTTATATTCTTGTTGCATTTCAGGTTCAAGTTTAGTCTTCAGTTCCTGTTCAGGAGGACTTCGTGTTCAAGTTTTTCAATGGATTCTTCAAGAGTTGAGACGAATTTGTGTTACAGTGAGCTGCTGCATTCCTCTGCCCTCCGTTTTACGGGGCTGGATTGAGACTTAAATTCTGCCGGCGCTCCCTCCCGCTTCGTGCGGCAGTAGGGCAGCTTTGTACCCCTCCCGCTTCGGCGGTGTTAGGGTCAGTCAGCTCCTCCCGCGGTTGCGGTTGCAGGATAAGCCAGATCCCCCCGCATCGGCGGGTGTGGTGTCCCTCCCCCGCTCCGCGGGGATGAGCTGGACGGATTCCCCTCCCCCACTTGTGTGGGGATGAGCTGGGTTAATTCCCCTCCCCCGTTTCGGCGGTGGTGAGCTGGGCAGAGTGTCCCTTTGTGGGTGTAATTCTCTAAGTGCTGAGTCCTGCGGATGGAGCTTGGATATCGACATACTGAGGAGTTTCTGGCAGCACATGACCACATATAGGGAGGCAAAAGGATTGCTCTCTATCTCCACCTGCTGGTAGATGGACACAACCCACCAGTCTATGGATTGATCAGCTATGATTAATGGAAAGAAAATTATCAGGTATGATACATAATTTTACCTTAGTTGATACAGCCAGAGTTGCCATCTAAGCACCACTTGACATGCACGTATACACCTCTTGCCCTCAGAGTGCCGAATTGGAGATGCCTAGTTATAAAATTCCCACCTTAATCACCAAGGAAAGTAAATGAAACTAGCATAAGATGCACTTTTTAAGAAAATACTTTTAAAGACTCATGCAGACAGTTCCAAGTTTAGTGCAAATAAAGAACATGAGCAGCATAGGTCAGAAGTAGCAATCAACACTGTAACAAGCAGCTAAGAAGCACTTGTCATATGAGAAAGTTAGGGGTAAAAAAGTTAAATTCCACTCCTTCAGCATAAGGAAATGCTGGACTGCATTTCCCACCTGGCAATAGGGCTAGAGTTGGAAGGAGAATGCTTGAGGGTAGAGAGCTCTGGACTACATTTCCCAGAAGACAGAAGAGTTGGAGTTGGAAGGGGCAGGTAAGGTGTTTGAGGAACTGGGAGGAGGGTTAATTAGCAAGCTCCCAGATGCTTGAGTATCCACCTGGCTCATGCTACACAGAGGAATTTAAAAAGAGAGTTTTGTCTCTTAGAAGACAGACGTAGCACAACACAGCATTTTGGGAAAGGAGGATGGATTTCCACAAGAAAGTGGGCGGCTAGCCACTATAGCAAGGTTCCCTCTCCTTCCTTGCTTTCCTAGGCACAGGTAGATGAGCTTGGAGATTTGCTGGGTCCAGGAGCGTAGCCAAGGGTGGGCCTGGATGGGCCCAGGCCCACCCACTTTTGCTACAGGCCCGCCCTGCCCGTGACAGCCCCCTGCACTGACCTGAAGCGCGTTCTCCCTCCAATCCAGCACCGGCGATCATAGCCAGCCTTCTACCACGTCCAGCAGGAAGTTGCAGAGTAGGCGGGAAGCGCCTGAGAAGAAGCTCAGACGACGCGCGCTGGACATGGTAGAAGGCTGGCTATGATCGCCGGTGCTGGATTGGAGGGAGAACGCGCTTCAGGTCAGTGCAGGGGGCTGTCGCTGGTGGACACAAAATGTGGTGGTGGCGGCGGCGGGCGGGGGGTGGACGGTGGAGAGGAAAGAGGTCTGTGCCCACCCAGTCCACCTCCAGGCCCACCCAAAAATTAATCGCTGGCTACGCTACTGGCTGGGTCTCCACAATAAGTAGCTGGGAGCCTGGAGAAGGAGAAGCATTCTGCCTCCAGAATGCTGCCATGTCAGCTGCTTACGGAGCTTAAGATATTTAAAAGTAAGGTTATCATATGGCTCCAGAAAAAGGAGGACACGTTGATCCAGTCTGGGTTTTGCTTCCATTGAAAGCAATGGAAGTAAAACCCAGACTGGCTCAATCTGTCCTCCTTTTTCTGGGGCCATATGGTAACCCTATTTAAAAGCCCATGAACAAGTGAAGACCAGTCCAGGTCTCTCTTATCCAGATTCTAGAAAATAAGTGATAGGTAATGGAAAACAAAAAGGTTGCCCAGAAATATGAAATACAGGTGTATAATAAAGAAGGTTTGTTAAAGCTGGGCAGTACTGGAAAAGGGAAACTAAAGTTTCAGCACATAGGCTTTGTGTTAGGGCACTGCTGTGTGTGGGCTTGGTGTGTCAGAAAATCTGAACTGGAATTTCATGTAAAACAGGTATTGAAAGGGGGGGGGGGGGGGGGTAGGAAGTACCTGCTGTCTGGCTTTAACAGAGAAAAGAAAGTGAGGTGGAGATGCCTTTTTTTTTTTTTTTTGCTAAGATATATTAAAGCTTTTGATTTCAGAAAGTTTCAGTGTTGTTCTGCTATGTGAAGTCCTTGAAATTAGGGAAACTGCCTAATAAGGCCTTGGCAGGGTTGTCTCATTGGCCTATAGAAGGCGCTTGACCTCGAACACTGAGGATCTGAAACTAGGATGACCTGAGATCATCACAAAGGGCCATCATTTCCTTCTCACTCGGATTTCCTAGAGCCAGGGGAGCTGTCCCCTAAGGAGGAACAGCAGTTGCCAGTAATATAGCTCTTCCAGAGGGAAAAGCTTTCCATCTATGTTGATGAGGTGGCAGAGGTCCTAGAATTGCAAGTAGCCCCACCAGAAAGAGACATCCCATACTTGCTCATTATCATCAACCAGCAAAGTCCTTTCCCCTTCATTGGGCCCTCTCTGAGATGGTTGGTTCTGTAGGGCTCTAAGCTTATGTGGTGAATCTACCCCTTGCCCCAGGCTCTCGGCTTTCTTTCTCCTCCCCAAAGTAGATGCCCTACAGTGACCAAGAAGACAACAGTCTCTTTGAAGAATAGTGCCACCCTCAGGGACCCTCACAATCGGAAAATGGAACTACTCTTGAAGCAGCTGTTCAGTTCTGTAGCCTTGGATGTTCAGGGGGCTATTTGTAGGGATTATGTAGACTAAGCCCTGCTCCAATGGGTGCAGCAGCTTCTGCCCTCCATGGAGTCAGCCTGGCTAGAATCCAGGTCCTAGAAGGCTTGCTTTCTGACCTGGTTTGTATGTGCTGAAACAGTCTCTTCAGTGGTGGGAGCTCATTGTTGGCTTTGGCTACAGTATCTAAAGACTGTCTTTGTAGACTACCCTTTAAGGGTATATCATTGTTTAGAGAAGACCTTAAGAGGCTGGTCAAGGATGTGTGAGATACTCAGCCCCAACATCTCCCCAGGGACAAGCCCATGGGGACAGCTTAAGCCTTGGGAACCATTTTCACTCCAAAAAGTCCTTGTCTGATGAGTCTGTGGTGAAGGGGTAGAAGGGCCATTTATTTTGGAACTGAAAGCAACCCAGAGATGGTGGAGGGACCTCTGGTCCTGGTTCCACCATCCAGAAAGGAGCTCAATGAGAATCAAGGGGTTCCTGCCTGACCAGGACAGATCAGAGGGCATCTTGGTCTTTTTATCCAAGAGTTGACCCTAATTACCACAGACCAGTGGATCTTGAAAGTGGTTTGCAATGGTTATGCCTGAGAGTTTGAGTCCCCCATTTCAAATGCCTTTATGATGTCTCCCTGTTGCTCCCCCCTCAAGCACAGAGCAGTGGAGGAGACTCTGACCCATCTGCTTCACTTGTGGACTGTGGAGGAGAGGCCCCTAGTAGAACAGGGACAAGGCAGATATTCCAACTGTTTTGTGGTCCCCAAGAAGGGAGTGTCCTAATGATTCATCTTGGACCTCAAGGGGGTCAGTGCAACCCTATATGCTTCTCAGTTTTGAATGCAATCCCTCTGTTTGGTGATTGCATTAGTCCACCCCAGGGAGCTCTTTGACTCCCTGGAGCTGGCTGAGGCCTACTTCTGTAACAACATTCATCTGGACCACTGGCAGTTTGAAGTTCTGTGTGTTGAGCAGACACTTCCAGTTCAAGGTCCTCCCATTCAGCCTAGTCACAGCATCTCGGACCTTCTCTAAGGTCATGGTAATGGTTTCCACCTTTCTCTGCAAGCAAAGGGTGCGAGTACACCCTTATTTGGATGATTGGCTATTTCTGGCTAACTTGGCGGAGGAATCTTGAGCAATTATATCCCATGTTGTACAGTTGTTTGGAAGACCTCATTTGGGTGGTCCCACACATGCTCATCTTCAAATGTAGTGTATATTATTCAATGCAAAAAATTAGGAAAAAGACACTATGTTGGAGGGGTAGGTCAGATAATAGACAAGAGTCAACCTATATAAGCACCACATCACACCACAGTGATAACCTCCGTGGGACAGCATTTTTCAAGATCAGAGCACTTAATTAATGACTTTAAGGTGAGAATTCTAAAAGGAAATGTTAAAACCATCTAGGAAGGTAAAACCTTTGAAGAGCAAATGATGAAATATTTTGACACACACCAGACAGGACTAAACAAAGATCTGGGTTTTCTATCACATTGTAAGCCATAACATTATACTGCTTTCTCACCCTCTGATCACACATCCATCTCACCCTGTGTCTCACCCCCTCCCCTACTCTTACCTTTCTCCATGAGATTGTCATTGGAATGCTTTTATGCTACACTTATATATTCTGATACGTCTTCATTTTGCTCATTTCTGATCTTGCCCTTGAAAGCTCATCAAAAAATGCATTAAGTTCATCCAATATAAAATATATCATCTTCTTTTCTTTTCTTTTCTTTGTTTTATTTCAATCTATTAGCTGCAAGAAATAAAATCATTTTTAAAAATTAAAAAAATGGGCAGTTTCCACATTGTGGAAAAACAAGCTAACTTGAAGGTTTTTAGTACAATACCTTTCATTATCTGAAACTTGAATCTGACCTTCTGCCTAGCTTGGACTTTGTAAAGTTTGCATACAGAATGGTTTTCATTTCATTTATAGTTATTTATTCATTGCTTTTTGCCTTTTCTCATGATTGATGTCATGGCTAGGCTTCCAAAGACTCGGTTCTTGGCTTGAATGTTTCTCACCTGCTATTTTAAGGCCTCTAGGTGGATTATATATTTTACCATCACTATTGCTACAATGAGAAAGGATTTCAGCAAAATTTCTGCAGGTGAGGAATAGAAATTCAGGGTTGACAGGTGCACTTTATCTTTCTGAAATACCCAGACTGTTTCTTGACATAAGCCAAATGTTCTTGTAAATATATTAATAAAGAGACTGACACCATCTTGACCATCATCCTTTAGAAAATCTAATGTGTCCTGCCATATGATGGAAGCAATCACTCTTTCTTCTGTACACTCCAGCATATTTGCCCCCTGAAACAAAGACTGGAATACCAGGAGCGAGAGTCTTGGAAGCAGGAAACACTGAAGCAAAAGTATGTATAACCTGGACTGGAATACTAGGAGCTAGAGATTTGGAAGCAGCAAACGTGGAAGCAAAATAGATATAACCTGGACTGGAGTACCAGGAGCTGGAGTCTTGGATGCCAAAAAACACCAAAGCAAAAGCATGTGTAACCTGAACGGGAATACCAAGAGCTGAAATCTAGGAAGCAAAAGGTTATTGAATCATGGCTTGAAGCCACAGACTTAGGGATCATTGGAGAAGTTGAAGGCATCCCAAATTTGAGAATCATGGCAGTTAGGAAGTCTTTTAGATTGCACAGAGTAGCACTGCATAATACATTTCTTTGAGGAATAGGCACATTCTACTACTACTAATCATTTCTATAAATTCTACTAGATGTATGTATGCAGCACTGTACACATTATATACAGGTACTCTGTCCCTAGAGAGCTCACAATCTAAGTTTTTGTACCTGGGGCAATGGAGGGTTAAGTGACTTGCCCAAGGTCACAAGGAACTGCAGTGGGAATCACACCCAGTTTACTAGGATAAAAGCCCACTGCTCTAACCATTAGGCCACTCCTCCACCTGGCCCTCTTGTGTAATAAATTCATATGGGTGTGCCATTACCAACAGCTGTGAGGGCACAATATCTCTCCTTACTAGTATATGATGGAAACCCTATAGTGGGTTGTAAGAAGGGACTCAATCTGTCCTGGATTTGAGGGGATTTCTGAAGTCATCTTTAGATGTGGTTACACAAAGAACCACCTTGCTACCAACTTTTGTTCATGAATACAACTTTGTGATTTTATGTCAGGCATCTGAACGACTGGTTTGGGGATCTGAATTTTGTACATTTCCTGATTTGTCTAAAGCGAGACAGAAAAGGGGGTATGACTTCTTGGTGGCTAGACTGAGAATCATTGCTTTGGGTGCCTGCTTTAATTTGAAATTTCCTTGTCATTGTTTTATTAATTTTGGGGGAAAGAATGTCTTATTTTTTAAATTCAAAACAGCTTTTAGAATTTCAAGTGCAGAGGAAGTCTGAACTTCTATGGTGCCTAGGTGAAAAGTCCAAAATGGAGCCTGTTTTATAAAGGCACTTAGCCAGCTTTATACAACAAGCACTTATGGTGGGAACCATCCTTAACACTGCACATATCCTAACGCCCTTTTCTATGTGTAAAACAAACTTTACATCTGGATACCTATTTTACAAAAGCACATAGGTACTTATGTTGCTTTTATAAAACAGAGCATTCAAGTATTTATTTCACACACTCTGTGCACACAGCAAACAGATCAAAACCTCAATGTAAAATTTAAAAGCACATCAGACATGACGTTCATTGCTGATACTTATCTCTGCTTTATAGTGGCGTACCTAGCTTGGTCACCACCCAAGGCGAGTCACCACTTCACTCCCCCCTGGCGTAACACCCCCCCAAGGCGCACCCCCCCCCCCCAAAGCACGTCCTAACCCCCGAAGTGCATCACCCACCACCCTTCCTCCTAGCAAGGGGGTGCACAGAGTAGGTGTACAGCTGTCGGCACTGCCGGTCCTCTGACCTGGAACAGGAAGTACCAGAGGGGGGCAGGGGACCGGCACAGCTGACAGTCACACACCTGCTCCGCGCACCCCCTTGCTGCCTGCACCCGGAATGGATCACCCCCACCGCCCCTGCCATGGTACACTACTGCTGCTTTATTTGTTTAAAGAAACTCCTCTATTCAGTCATCTGTCCAAATTTCACAGAAAGTCTCTAATAAATTTTATTGGAGTAGATATTCAAAGGGGTTTAACTGGACAGGAGAGAGAGTTAAGTGGGGGACCTGTGAGCAGCAGTATATAGTAATCTGTGGGAGGTGATGAGAGTGTGGATAAAGATTTTGATACTGTGCTCAGAAAGGAAGGGATGAATTTTGGTGATGTTATAGAGAAGGAAGCAATAGGTTTTAGCAGTCTGTTGGATATGTGCACAGAAAGAAATAGAAGAATCAAAGAAGTGTGAATTCTCTGATATTGAACATTTAGCCTCTCAAGCAGAGTACGTCTGTTGACAAAATTCAAGTTGAGCAGGAAGGAGGGAAACATTTCAGCATTGAGATAAGTAATCTGGGATTTTGCAAAGAGAATTTTATGTAAAAGAACATTTTTAAAAAAATATAAGATTCATTAGAGACTTTCTGTGAAATTTGGCCGGGTGACCAAATACAGTTTTTTCAACCAATAAAGCAATGAAACACACAGCAAGGAACTCTGTTTCTGAGATGTTTTAATAATTTAAGTTTCCAGTATTTGATCTGTTTACACATCACACACTCAATGCATGCAGCATACCGCTCGCTGCCAACAAAGAGGCCCTCCCTGCCTCGTCGGCAGCTCTTATGCGGTGCCTGGAACTCCCGCTGGAGCCCCGCCCCCTTCCGGCCTCCCAACCAACTGCAGGCAGGTCCTCCTGCTGCGTCATCCAGACCGTCAATGGGGAAGCCGGAAGGGATGGGGCGCTCCGGCCGGGGAGCTGCCGTGCGGCAGCCGCCATGTTATGTGCGGCTGCTCGGCATGCTCCTCGCCGGCCTTCCTATTTTATAAAATACTGCAAATGGCCAAAAACTTTTTTTCCCCCACAAAACTATCACAACTTGTAACCCCAAAGTGGAAAAAACAGATTCACAATCTTCAAATAAGAAATATTGCTCAACAACTACATCTAAACAATGATTGAACAATCAAGAAATGGCAGGAGGAAAAATACCTGGGAAATTGCAAAGATTCCAATGTACTGTTTAAATCATTGGCTGGGCTCACAATCTTTTAGCGAGAAAATCAATCATTGTTCAAAAAAAACTCCTTCCTGCTTGTGTTCAAAACTTTATTCATTACAATGCAGATTTGCAAAAAATAATTTGATCTTATTTTTAAAAATTTTAAAAAGTGTAATACAACATGAAAGCAAACCGCAAAGTATGACAAAATCAAAAGAACATTGTATCAACTTATCTGGAAAAGCTGGATCCCAACATAGGCCCCTATGTGCCTTTATAAAATAAGTACATACAGTGGGGGAAATAAGTATTTGATCCCTTGCTGATTTTGTAAGTTTGCCCACTGACAAAGACATGAGCAGCCCATAATTGAAGGGTAGGTTATTGGTAACAGTGAGAGATAGCACATCACAAATTAAATCCGGAAAATCACATTGTGGAAAGTATATGAATTTATTTGCATTCTGCAGAGGGAAATAAGTATTTGATCCCCCACCAACCAGTAAGAGATCTGGCCCCTACAGACCAGGTAGATGCTCCAAATCAACTCGTTACCTGCATGACAGACAGCTGTCGGCAATGGTCACCTGTATGAAAGACACCTGTCCACAGACTCAGTGAATCAGTCAGACTCTAACCTCTACAAAATGGCCAAGAGCAAGGAGCTGTCTAAGGATGTCAGGGACAAGATCATACACCTGCACAAGGCTGGAATGGGCTACAAAACCATCAGTAAGACGCTGGGCGAGAAGGAGACAACTGTTGGTGCCATAGTAAGAAAATGGAAGAAGTACAAAATGACTGTCAATCGACAAAGATCTGGGGCTCCACGCAAAATCTCACCTCGTGGGGTATCCTTGATCATGAGGAAGGTTAGAAATCAGCCTACAACTACAAGGGGGGAACTTGTCAATGATCTCAAGGCAGCTGGGACCACTGTCACCACGAAAACCATTGGTAACACATTACGACATAACGGATTGCAATCCTGCAGTGCCCGCAAGGTCCCCCTGCTCCGGAAGGCACATGTGACGGCCCGTCTGAAGTTTGCCAGTGAACACCTGGATGATGCCGAGAGTGATTGGGAGAAGGTGCTGTGGTCAGATGAGACAAAAATTGAGCTCTTTGGCATGAACTCAACTCGCCGTGTTTGGAGGAAGAGAAATGCTGCCTATGACCCAAAGAACACCGTCCCCACTGTCAAGCATGGAGGTGGAAATGTTATGTTTTGGGGGTGTTTCTCTGCTAAGGGCACAGGACTACTTCACCGCATCAATGGGAGAATGGATGGGGCCGTGTACCGTACAATTCTGAGTGACAACCTCCTTCCCTCCGCCAGGGCCTTAAAATGGGTCGTGGCTGGGTCTTCCAGCACGACAATGACCCAAAACATACAGCCAAGGCAACAAAGGAGTGGCTCAGGAAGAAGCACATTAGGGTCATGGAGTGGCCTAGCCAGTCACCAGACCTTAATCCCATTGAAAACTTATGGAGGGAGCTGAAGCTGCGAGTTGCCAAGCGACAGCCCAGAACTCTTAATGATTTAGAGATGATCTGCAAAGAGGAGTGGACCAAAATTCCTCCTGACATGTGTGCAAACCTCATCATCAACTACAGAAGACGTCTGACCGCTGTGCTTGCCAACAAGGGTTTTGCCACCAAGTATTAGGTCTTGTTTGCCAGAGGGATTAAATACTTATTTCCCTCTGCAGAATGCAAATAAATTCATATACTTTCCACAATGTGATTTTCCGGATTTAATTTGTGATGTGCTATCTCTCACTGTTACCAATAACCTACCCTTCAATTATGGGCTGCTCATGTCTTTGTCAGTGGGCAAACTTACAAAATCAGCAAGGGATCAAATACTTATTTCCCCCACTGTAAGTAATGCCACACTGGGAAAGACCAAGAGTCCATCGAGCCCAGCATCCTGTCCACGACAGCGGCCAATCCAGGCCAAGAGCACCTGGCAAGCTTCCCAAATGTACAAACATTCTATACATGTTATTCCTGGAATTGTGGATTTTTCCCAAGTCCATTTAGTAGTGGTTTATGGACTTGTCCTTTAGGAAACTGTCTAACCCCTTTTTAAACTCTGCTAAGCTAACCGCCTTCACCACGTTCTCCGGCAACGAATTCCAGAGTTTAATTATGCGTTGGGTGAAGAAATATTTTCTCCGATTTGTTTTAAATTTACTACACTGTAGTTTCATCACATGCCCCCTAGTCCTAGTATTTTTGGAAAGCGTGAACAGACACTTCACATCCACCTGTTCCATTCCACTCATTATTTTATATACCTCTATCATGTCTCCCCTCAGCCGTCTCTTCTCCAAAAAGCCCTAGCCTCCTTAGTCTTTCTTCATAGGGAAGTCGTCCCATCCTCGCTATCATTTTAGTTGCCCTTCGCTGCACCTTTTCCAATTCTACTATATCTTTCTTGAGATGCGGCGACCAGAATTGAACACAATACTCAAGGTGCGGTCGCACCATGGAGCGATACAACGGCATTATAACATCCTCACACCTGTTTTCCATACCTTTCCTAATAATACCCAACATTCTATTCACTTTCCTAGCCGCAGCAGCACATTGAGCAGAAGGTTTCAGTGTATTATCGACGACAACACCCAGATCCCTTTCTTGGTCCGTAACTCCTAACATGGAACCTTGCATGACGTAGCTATAATTTGGGTTCTTTTTTCCCACATGCATCACCTTGCACTTGCTCACATTAAACATCATCTGCCATTTAGTTGCCCAGTCTCGTAAGGTCCTCTTGTAATTTTTCACAATCCTGTCGTGAGTTAACGACTTTGAATAACTTTGTGTCATCAGCAAATTTAATTACCTCGCTAGTTACTCCCATCTCTAAATCATTTATAAATATATTAAAATGCAGCGGTTCTAGCACAGACCCCTGAGGAACCCCACTAACTACCCTTCTCCACTGTGAATACTGACCATTTAAGCCCACTCTCTGTTTCCTATCCTTCAACCAGTTTTTAATCCACAATAGGACATTTCCTCCTATCCCACGACCCTCCAATTTCCTCTGTAGCCTTTCATGAGGTACATTGTCAAACGCCTTTTGAAAATCCAGATACACAATATCAACCGGCTCTCCTTTGTCCACATGTTTGTTTACTCTTTCAAAGAATTGAAGTAAATTGGTCAGGCAAGATTTCCCCACACAAAAGCCGTGCTGACTTGGTCTCAGTAATCCATGTCCTTGGATGTGCTCTGTAATTTTGTTTTTAATAATAGCCTCTACCATTTTCCCCGGCACCGATATCAGACTCACCGGTCTATAATTTCCTGGATCTCCTCTGGAACCTTTTTTGAAAATTGGCATTACATTGGCCACTCTCCAATCTTCCGGTACCATGCTCGATTTTAAGGATAAATTGCATATCACTAACAGTAGCTCCGCAAGCTCATCTTTCAGTTCTCTCAGTACTCTAGGATGAATACCATCCGGTCCAGGAGATTTGCTACTCTTCAGTTTGCTGAACTGCCCCATTATGTCCTCCAGGTTTACCGTGAAGTCAGTAAGTTTCTCCGACTCGCCAGCTTGAAATGCCATTTCCGACACCGGTACCCCACCCAAATTTTCCTCGGTGAAGACCGAAGCAAAGAATTTATTCAATCTCTCCGCTACGTCTTTGTCTTCCTTGATTGCCCCTTTTACCCCTCGATCATCCAGCGGCCCCACCAATTCTTTTGCCGGCTTCCTGCTTTTAATATACCGAAAAAAAAATTTATTATGTTTTTTTGCCTTTAATGCTATCTTTTTTTCGTAATCCCTCTTGGCCTTCTTTATCTGCGCCTTGCATTTGCTTTGACACTCCTTATGCTGCTTCTTGTTATTTTCAGACGGTTCCTTCTTCCATTTTCCAGCTCCAGTGGGGGTAATTTGGCAAAGCATTTTCTATATGTAAAGACTATTTTAATACCACAACAAGGGAACCAAACTCCAGAAACTTGTGTACAAACAAACAAGCCAAAAGTGGAAACATGATCACTTTATAACTGAATAATTGATAGAGCGGAGGGAAAACCTCATAAGCTCAGGTAGTGGTTTTACAAAATGAACAATAACGCTGCATATCAAATGACCTAAATCTTAGTCATAAGTAAAAAAAGACTGCCACTCTTGAAACACTTCAAACATGAAAATAATATTTGTGAAATAATTCCACTTATCTGGATGAGATCCCAATGGGATCATGACTGTTTCAATCTTGCTGCAAATTCTACTCAGCAACTCATCTGAGTCAAAAACTAGGCTTCCCACAGATGTTAGTTTTGCAGGAACAGCAGCGATATTACACACGTCAAGTAAAAGCTGCAAAACTGGAATATTATAAATCTTAAAATTGTGTGTGCCCCTTGCCTGGTTCACACTGTTTTCTGGGTCTTGCGTAGTTTCAGTCCCAATGTGTGTGTTCAAGAATCTTTGCCCAGACCAAATGTGGAAGCTTTAGCGAGATATTTCTCGGATAAGGTTGCGGGTTTATGTCTGGATAGAGGGTGAGGTGTTTAATGTAGAAGCATGTGTTGAGGGAAATTTGCTAAACTCAAGATTGGATGATAGGAGAATTGAGGGAGTTTGGGAAGTGTTTTGTCACCCATTCTGTGATGAGTTTGTCCGTATTGCTTCTAATTTGCGGGGAGGATCGACAGAAGATTTAACTCTTTTGTCCAGGATGAGAAGTAGAGCACATGGATTATTGCATTTATTGTACTCCCTGGCATGTAAGAATTTTGGAGGAGGGAATTGTACCCAATGATGGAAAAGAGCAGTAGAATGTTCTGTTTTCAAGGATCTGAATAAGAATAGTAGGGATGTTTCTAATTATAGGCCTATTTCAAATCTTTGTAGTCTGGCAAAATTGGTTGAGAAGGTAGTATTAATCCAATTGGTCATATATTTGGAGAAGGTAGGAGTATTTAGTCCCTGTCAATCTGGATTTCGTTTGGGGCATGCCCATGACTAAATTTATGCTCAGAGCACCGGAGAGAATCGGGGATGACCTCCCCTTACTCTCCCAGTGGTTACTAAACCCCTCCCACACTCAAAAAATATCTTTAAAAATATTGATTGCCAGCCTCAGATGTCATACTCAGGTCCATGACAGCAGTATGCAGGTCCCTGGAGCAGTTTTAGTGGGTACAGCAGTGCACTTCAGGCAGGTGGACCCAGGCCCATACCCCCCCTACCTGTTACATTTGTGGAGGAAATAGTGAGCCCTCCAAAACCCACCACAAGCCCACTGTACCCACATGTAGGTACCCCCCTTCATCCATAAGGGCTGTGGTAGTGGTGTACAGTTGTGGGTTTTGGGGCACTCAGCACACAAGGTAAGGGAGCTATGAAGTCCACTGCAGTGCCCCCTAGGGTGCCCGGTTGGTGTCCTGGTATGTCAGGGGGACCAGTGCACTACAAATGCTGGCTCCTCCCATGACCAAATGGCTTGCATTTGGTCGTTTCTAAGATGGATGTCCTTGGTTTCCATTATTGCCAAAAATCAGAAATGACCAAGTCTAGGGACAACCAAATTTAAGGATTTGGACGTACCTGACAGTATTTTCGAAATGAAAGATGGACGTCCATCTTGTTTCGAAAATACAGGTTTCCCGGCCCCTGGATTGGGACGTTTTGCGAGGACGTCCATATCAAAACATGGACGTCCCTTTCGAAAATGCCCTGCCACATGGCTTAAGCACACTGTTTATAGAATGGAGTCTAGCAATTATACACTTATCTGCCAACTATTGGCATTAATCACATGCACAAGCACTACTATAACCTAGATGCACTATTAGCTCCTAAATTTAGGCAAAACAGAAGTTGGCTTTACTTGTACGTCGTTTGTAGGGACTGAGCATTCCTCCATGCCTATGGTTGATCTCTCTCACCTAAATTTAGGCACCAATGCCTTTCATGTAGTACCTGAGGCAATGGAAGGTTAAATGACTCACCCAGTAGCAGCAGGGGGATTGGAAATGGGCTTCCCTGTTCTCCCCACTAGGTTACTCCTCCACTCACCTAAGCAACTATTGCAGTATTGTTGTTGGTTTAGTGGATTAGTCAATGGAACTCAGTATTCATGTACTCTGAATCTGGCCAGTAGATGTCACTGTTGTATAACAGCTGAAATACTTGGGTATCCCAGGGGCTGTAAACACTGCCTGTGTAGCATCTCCAGCTCTGATGGGTTAAACCGCAGGAGCAGACAAGTTGTTTCTTAAAGATATGAACATACATTCATGTACACTGTATTATTTCCAACTACAAAAATTTCATTTTATAATATAACTTATATCTCATCTCTCTGGCCAGTGTTTCTTGGATGGAATAAAAGCCTGTATTGCTCAGGGGCTGAAGGAGGAGGATGTGAGCTTCCAGCTGGCATACAGTAAGCAAGAGCTCAGGAAGGTGACTGAGAAGTATCCTGGCAAGGAGGTAAAAAAATCCCTGGAGATGCTGCATGGCAAGATCCTCAAGCATCTTTCACCAGAAGAGAACCTGTTACCGGTAATTATGACTTTAGCATAGCTGCCATGGGAAGAAGCAGAATAAATTGCAAGTTCAGGTTTTGGCAGAGGAGGTGTTTTCAGTACTAAATGGGGCTGGTGGGTTCTTTATAGCAGATCTTTCAGGAAGCTGTCAGGTGAAGGATGAGACAGAGGGATAAAACTTTGGGAATATATTAGACAACTGGTGGAGTAGAATGAGAATGACAATCTATGACATGATAGGCAGGAAGAAGAGCAAAGGGCTATGGTGGCAGAGCAAAGGAGGGATAAGCTAAGAGGGACAATGGTGGCAAGACACGAATACAGCTAATTACTATTGAAAACCGTCCTTTTCATGTCAGAACCTTAGACAATGCATTACATAAAATACACTGGCCCACTAACAACAGAAAGCTCGCTATGAATATACCTGGTATGCTAGGCTTTAATTATAAAGAGCAATGGATCACTCTTGAATGTCAAGTTGAGCATTGGTTGTACGCTTTGACTCTGAATGTCTTCTTCTTAGGTGGTGTGGCATGCTATGCAGCAAGAGTTCCTTCGCCAGTACAAAGAAATCGAGGACATGATCAGCCGCTGCTATCCGGGGTCAGGAGTTGCCATGGAATTCACAGTGCAAGACGTGTTGAATTATTTTATCACCATCACTCAGTTGTACCAGTAGCAGGAATTGACTCTTAAGTAGCCCTGGACAATGCCAGATCACATCAAAGATTAAAGGATGATATTGCTGTGGATTTGAAAATTCTGTCCTGTTCATTTTGCCTTGTGAGATTTCATAAGAAACAAAGGCATGTAATTTGAAAGTAAGTCTTTTAGGGGCCGTTTTACTAAGCCACCTACACACGTGTCAATTTTGAGTTACCGCCTGGCTACCGTGTGGCCCTTATGGTAATTTCATTTTGATGCGCGTCCACTATGTGTGCCAGTAATCGGGTGGTAATTGATATTTTAAGCACGTAGACCATTACCGTCCGGTACCTGCATGACACTTTACCGCTACGTCAATGGCTGGTGGTAAGGTCTCAGACCCAAAATGGCCACGTGGCAATTTTCATTTTGCCGCTCGTCCATTTTCAGCAAAAATTTTAAAAAAAGGCATTTCTTACAGGTGCGCTGAAAAATTATTCTGAGCGTGCCCAAAACACACATCTACACTACCGCAGGTCATTTTTCAGCACGCCTTTGTAAAAGGGCCCCTTATTTCAAGTTTATTAAAAACTCCAGAGAAGGCCCTACCTCGGCAAACAGTCATGTGTCTTCAAAAGCCCCCTAGGACTATTTATGTGGATTTTTTTCTTGCTTTGATTTCCTTGTAGAAATAAGTAAGTGTTATTGTTGTGTTAGTCCATTAGCATAGCAGCCACTATCCTTCCTTCCGTATTAGAGGCAAAATACTGCATGCAGCCATGCAAAAATGCAATTGAACAAATTCCCTGCAGAAATAGAAACCTTCCTTAAGAAGTCTTACTTGTAACTAAAACTCCTCCTTTATAAGTCTTCATAAAGAAAGAATCATTTTCCTTTACTGAGCTGTCAGCAGAGCTGAACTTGGCATCAAGAGTAATCCAAAACTGGGGACTTAGAGTGTAAGTCCACTAGGGATGGAGAGAGAACCTGTACATAATGCACTAAATTCTGCAAATGGTACCCAAATTTGGGTACTGAATAAAATGTGTGCTGCACGGTAGTGTATAAACAGCTCTCCGAGTTGGGCGCCATGCAGAGAATAGAAGTGCATAGTGCCGGGATCCATGCTCAACTTTTAGGTGCGAGGAGTTACA
Organism: Microcaecilia unicolor; assembly: GCF_901765095.1. Lineage (NCBI taxonomy): Eukaryota > Metazoa > Chordata > Amphibia > Gymnophiona > Siphonopidae > Microcaecilia > Microcaecilia unicolor. The sequence goes on along the minus strand of NC_044037.1, from coordinate 82,532,510 downwards.
CCAACTGAACCCTCATGCTTAAATTAGGTGTGGATCCCCCAAATTCTATAATAGTGTGCTCATCTTAAATGAATGTCCCTGACCCGCCCATGCCCCTCTCATGGCCATGCCCCCTTTCGTTGCATGCTAAAGGATTTATTTGCACATCTTTATAGAATAGCGCTTAGCAAGATGCACGCATAAATCCAAATTGTTGCCGATTAGTTCCAATAATTGATTGTTAGCACCCAATTATTCACGCTAACAGGCTCATTACTTAAATTACATGTGCAAATTGGGCACACCCCCAAATTTGTGCTCACAATTTTAAGTGCCATTTATAGAATCCCCCTGCATATGTAAAGCACATTGGTTGAACCACAGAAAGGTGGAATGCATGACCCTAAACAGACAGGTTTTAGTAAGTTTGGGAGGTACCGAAGCAAATCTTTGGCTTGTGAAATCCTTCCTTGCAGCACAAAATTTAATAGGAAGAGAAGAAGCAGAGTTAAAGACATTGTAGAAATGCAGTTATAGTTTGGATGGACAACACTAGTCAATGCTGTTGGGCTAAACTTAAACCAAGTAAGTCTCATTGAGAAAATACCTGTCATAAAGTTATCCAGATAACTTTAAATCAATTTTGTTCAAGAACAGACTTATCTGCATAAGTCCTGCCACATCTGGTTACAGTTATTCAGATAACTTTATCGGGGTAACTTTACTGCTTACTGCCTGGTAGAACATTTGTCTTTGTGATTTTAATAGTGGAGTCAGGTATTGATAAGTCAAAGCATTCAGTGATACACTTTCAGCAATGTGGGAACACCTAAATTTGAATCCAAGAGATAGTTCAGCAATTCAAACTTTCTCTACCATTTTTTTCTCTACCATTAATTATATGTGTGGCATTTGGCAAGTCAATTTCTATGCCCATATTTAGAACCGAGTTGAAAACAAGGTTTTCCATTTAACAAACAGTAATAAACAGCGTTCTAAAAACTGCACGTAGGTTGGCAGAAATGGTGTGGTGGTCAATTATAGCATTGCAATAAATGTGAACATGATTCATTTGCAGCCAGTATTGCCTCACTGCATACAAAGCAGACAAAAATGTTCATAACTGTGCAACAGCATCTGCACTTGCTCTATAGCAGTTTATAGGATTTTATATCACAGCTGTTATTGTTAAAAATCTAGTGGTTTTAAAGGTACAATGAGATGTTGTGTGTTGCTATTTTCATGTAACCCACCCTGAGCTATTTTTGTAAGGAGAGTTTAAATATTTAGTTGAATACATGTTGTTTCTGTTGCTTTTGTAAAATGTTTTAAGAATTTCAGCCAGTTATTTTTCAAGGGAAACTGTTCTTTGTAGTATTAATAAATCATTCTATTTTGTTAGTCCATTTGTTGTTCTAAAAATCACATAAAGTTACTTTAATGGGCATCAGCTAGAAGGGAGTGGGCTGGAAAAGAAAATCACTCATAGGCACCTGTGCCTCACTTCATAGGACTTCAGATGTAGACACTGTGATAGATCTCCATTGTATTTATTTATTGGTATTTTTTAACTGTCTTTATGAAAATATTCATCCAGGTACAGAGAGTGTAAAATTTACAATTGTGTTAAAAGCATAGCAATAGTAAAATGACCAAATATATGCATAAAAACAATAAATGAGCTAAACGTGGAGATAGGCAAATTCAATCCTAGCAATAGGAATAACATGTTACAGTGACAGAACCTTACACAGTAAAACAGTACACTAGAACAATCATAGAACAGAAATATCAATGGAATATAAATATCAGAGAGCGTGGATGAACATTCATAACAAATGATACTTAAGATATCAGCACAGTACACATGAAACTATTTATATATACACTAGCCCTTAAGCCCGTTAAAACAGGCGAGATTTATGTTTTGCAAAATGTAATAATTCTCACCTCCATCCATCCATGTCCAGCAAACCTCCTCTCTCCCCTGCCCTCCCCTCCCCATGTCCAGCAACCCTCCTGTATCCCCTGGCCTCCCCCCCCCCCCCGTCCACCAACCATTCTCTCTCCCCTGCCCTCCCCCCATATCCAGCAAACCTCCTCTTTCCCTTGGCCTCAGCAACCCTGCTCTCTCCCCTGCCCTCCCCCCATGTCCAGCAGCCCTTCTGTCTCCCCTGGCCTCACCCCATCGACCGACCCTCCTCTCTCCCCTGCCCTCCCCCCATATTCAGCAACCCTCCTCTTTCCCTTGGCCTCTCCCCCGTCCACCAACCCTGCTCTCTCCCCTGCCCTCCCCCATATCCAGCAACCCTCCTCTTTCCCTTGGCCTCCCCCCCCCCCACCCTGCTCTCTCTCCTGCCTTCCCCCCATGTCCAGCAGCCCTCCTGTCTCCCCTGGCCTCACCCCGTCCACCAACCTTCCTCTCTCCCCTGCCCTCCCACCATATTCAGCAACCCTCCTCTTTCCCTTGGCTCCCCCCCGTCCACCAACCCTGCTCTCTCCCCTGTCCTCCCCCCATGTCCAGCAACCCTCCTCTCTGCCCTGCTCTCTCCCCATGTCCAGCAACCCTCCTCTCTCCCCCCTGCCCTCCCCCCATGTTCAGGTACCCTTCTCTCCGCTGCTCCCTCCCCCCTCCGTGCTAGGCCCCCTACACTGACATGAGAGCGCCTCTCACCTCCGTGTGGAAGCGCTGCAGGCAGCAGCAGATTGCTCTGCTGCTGCCTGCAGAGCTTCCACACGGAGGTGAGAGGCGCTCTCATGTCAGTGCAGGGGGCCCAATAAGGAGGGGGGCGGGAGCGGCGGTGGCGATGACATCGGGGATGGGGGGGGTGGAGGTTGGTGCACTGGTGACACCTATGTGGGTGTCAGCACTAATTATTGGCCAGCATTTGCATAGCATCAGGGGTTCTGGCCTAAGTGTATGGATCCCCTTTCCGATCCTCCCTTCTCATCCCTTAAAGCACATGTAGAGGCCCTCATTCCACCCTGAGACAAATGAAGACCTTCTGCTCCCCTCCCTCCCTGCAACCCCCCTGACATGGCAAGAGACACCCCTCCACCAGTCCCAGACCTTTTCCTCACACCCCTCCCACTCAGGATTGGTCCTTCACTTAGTCTTGCCCCTAGCACCAGCCTCTAGAAAATGTCACAGCCTCAAATGGTAGTCTTGTGTACTGCAGAGCTGCCGCGAAAGGTCGCAGCAGCCATTTTCTAGAAGCAGCTGCTAGGGGCAGTAGTAGGTAGGGATCACTCCTGCCCCTATCCCCTCCCCCATGGACTTCAGATAGGTCTGGGAGGGTCCCATCCTGAGTGGGAGGGAGGAATTGGGTCTCAGCCGTGGGGGTGGGGTGGGGTATGGATCTCTCTCAGGCAGTGGGAAGGAGGATCGGAGGGGCAAGGCACCTTTTCAATGTTATGCAGGCCCCAGCCCATATTCAGTAAAGGCCCACATAACTGTCTTATGCAAGCCCTGGCTGAATATTGGCTGGGACAGGATAAAAATGCTAGAATGCCTACAGTGCGACTTAGTAAACGGGGCCCAAAATCTATTTTGTAGCGTGTGGGAAGCATGTGTAGATGCAAAAATTATGAGTGTGTCCCACGGTACAATTTTAAGCTGCAGTAAGCTTAGTAAAAAGAGCCCTGCATCGGTTATAATGATGCTTCAGTGTTTTTAAGCTTATAAGGGCACACCAGTGTGCTCATTCTGACATCACTGGAAAACTTTAATAACAATTGCAGAGAATAATAAGAATTCATAGTAATAACTCTTAGTAATAGTCACCATCCATGTTTGCTCCACAACCTTTTACCTATTAGTCAGTTTTTAAGGGTTAAACATCATAGGAGCCAACTTTTCAAAAATATTGTGGGTGCAAAGTTCAGTGGAAATAACCCCTCCCTGGACACATACAAGGAATTTTCTCAATATTGGGGGTGCTCAAGCACCCACATCACCCCCAGAGTCGGCTCTTATGTTAGACATATATATTCAACTCAACATCAATTTAAGCAACATGGAAAAGATCTAGTGCACACATTTAAAAATCAGGGTTAATCCAGCAATGTTATCTGGGGATGTGCTGGCTATTCAATCAGTTTTTTTTTTTGCAGAACTGTTGTATTGCATTCACATGTGGTTCTAATCTTAGTAGTCATTTAGTCCATTTTGGGTTATGGTTTGAGGACTTGGTTATTTCACAGTTTGAAGGCCATCACCCTTGTGCTAACTGCAATTACCAAGCAACATAAGAAATGAAGTCATCCCTTTCTCACAAGGTTTATTATATTAAATGTTCTATTATGACTTGCACATCATCATATATGGTATACCTCATACAATTTCTGTGTAACACATACATTGGGCATACCACTGGACCTGTTAAAATACATTTGTCTGAACATAAGATGCTACATACCCAAAATGTTGTGGCCCCTTTGGTAGCTCATTGTTAGGGGCAAAAGCACATTTTCTCGATTTGAAATGGTTTGAACCCATCCCCTCAAAGTACTGTGATTTAAAAACTGAAGTGGAATGACTGGAGGAAAAAAAATCAGTGGTAATACCATTTGTAATTGGAGCCCTTAGAGCAATACCAATTGTCTCCCAAAACGTGTGGGAAATGAAAAATTTAAAAGACATACCCCCCCCCCCCCCCCCCCCCCCATATATTTCAACAATTTACTCTACTTGGAACAACATACATATAATTTATCATTTGCAATTTACAATACCTTTTCTGACAAACAGATCAAAGCAACTTGCATTATAAAATATATGGTGAGAAAAGAAAATAGAAGCTCTTTCTCAAGAAAATCAGCTAAGCCAGAGAGAAATTAAACATGTTCACAGCTGAATCATTTCCAGTCTTCATGCTCCCCAGGCTCTAGTTCCTAAAAGATAATCCAAAGAAATGACTCTTCAGACCTGCTCTGAATTTGTTATGGGAAGGATCTGCATGAAGGGACAGGCAAACGCCATTTCACAGAACTGAAGCAGTTAAGAAAAATGCACCATGCCCAAATCTCTCTGACTGTCTGGTCTTTGAATAGGGTCTGAATTAATGGAGCTAAACCGGCCAAATTTGGCGGTGGTGATGCCACACCGGGCAACAACAACAACATAATAATTAATAATGAACAGCTGGTTGCCCTAATTTGAACCTCTGCCACAAAATGTGGAGGTACCTCTATACCAGATATTACGGTTATAGCCCTACTACTCTGGAACATATGGTGTTTCCACCTCTATCAGGATTCAGGAAGTGTAGAAAGAAAAAAAAAAAAAGATGTGAGCTGAAACTCTCTACAGCAAGTGTGTGTGTGATCCTCCTGTTTAACCTCCCAGTCAGTGTGCCGGGGAAATGATGGCTGTAAGGAGCTTGTTGTGCCATGGGCTGCGGTTGCAGGGGCTGATCCGAGGCAGTAAGGTGAGACTAGCACCTCTGATCCACACCTGTTCATTTCTAGTCGAAGGGGCAGATTTTGTATCTGGGGTGGAAAAAACGTAGGGCTTGGAGCTGGGGCCTCATCATCCCCCTTACCTCAGTTTTTGTAGCAGACAGAGGAATTGCTTGAAGTTAAACTGAAATATTACACATGCAAACTCTTGAAGTAGCAAGCAAATGAAAGCGATAAAGCGCCTACTACTTGGTAAGTACGTTTTCTGTACCTTTTCGTTTTCTTCCTAGCAGAGTGGTCCCCTGGGTGTCCTCTGTAGGTTAGGCAGGGGTTTCTTCCATTGATCTGGTGTTGGTCCCACCTGAGAAGTTCCGTGCTTGCCGCTTAAGAGGGGCTAGGAGCAGAAGCAGAATTATGGCAGCAATGAACTCATAGGGTTAAATAATAAACAAACTAGGCACACGCCTAAAGCCTATATGTTTAGGAGGAGCCCCCACAAATTTTTGCCTGGCAAGAAGTCAGCTGACAGGAAAGTGTGTGTGTGTATAAGAGCCAGCTGTATGGATGCTTGAGCACCCCTAAATATTGAACAAACTCCTTTACTGTATCCAGGGAGAGGTGATTTCTCTTTGTTTTAGCATCCCCAATAACTTTGAAAAATTGGCTGGTGGGGGGGCAATTAACCACAATCACAGCAGGGGCTTAGCCAGACAACAGAGTTTGGGTGGGCCTAGGCAAGAAGTGTGTGGGCACCAAGTGTCCCCACCCCCACCCAGCTGGCAGGAAAATGCTTCTTTCCAGCTTGGCAGTCTGCAACAGGTATGCACTGAAAATTGAGCATGCACAGGTGCCGGTATCGTGGAGAGTAGCATTTTCGTTACCATGGGGGGAAGCCTTTAGCTTGCCAAGCTCGGGATCCCCACCAGCTACCGCTAAACGTGTGCCACTGTTGGGTGGGCCCCGGCCCACCCATGGCTACACCACTGAATCACAGAGTCCTGACTTTTCTCTCAGCCTACCTCCTGTGCATTATCTGCCAGCAGGCAGGAGGTTTCTGTGAGCAGTGCTTCTTACTTACTGCTTTCTCCCTTTCTAGTAGTCTTCTGCAGTTGGATCCATTTCTGGGACCCTACCTGTGAGAGCTTTAAAATATATTTGTATTATAGTGAGGGTGGGGTCCCAATGCACTTATTTGCCAAGGGTTAATCATGCCCTGAGTGAGCTAATGGAGCCCCACATACACCTGAGTGAGGTGAGTAGAGCTTGTGGAACCTAGATAGAGAAAGAAGGGGGATTGGAAGAGGAAGTGAAAAAGAAAAGAGGAGGAAGAGGAACACCCAGGCCAACAAGGAAGAACAGTGAGGTTTCTCATCCTTTTCTAGTGCACCTATAAGTAGCTCCAGTCGCTGAGCAGGTTCGGGTGCTCTTCACATGTAGATAGATGGCCAGAAGGTAAGCTGATCTACAACGAGATTCCAGTAATGCCAGCAGGATGGGTGTGTGGTGGTTTTCAGTACCTAAGTCAAAGGATTACTGCTGCCTATCTGTGTCACTGTACCTTGTATTTTAAAACAGAGAAAAAATACCTTCAACACAAATCTCGGAGTGAACAAAACCCCCTCAAATTCCCAGAGAAGAGGGGCTTGATAGGACCATGGAAATTTGAACAGGGGTCATGAAATTTAGGGGCCCTTTCACTAAACTGTAGTAAAATTTGTAGCTACCAGTACTTAAGGTGAGAATATACCATGCAGAAGCTGGAAATTTTATACAGTGACTGGGGAGGGGGCGGAACTAGCATTTTTAAAATTCTGGTCGGCATTGAAATGCAAATTAGTGTGTGGTACCTGGCTGCAAGTAACACGAGAGCACCAGGGGGCCTTTTTACTAAAGGTTTGCCATGTTGCAACCTGGAACTACCGCCGGCCCAACCTGGCCACCAGCAGTAGTTCTGCCTCGAGCGCGCTACATTTCGTAATTTCTAGTGCAGCACTAACCCAACAATAATCGGCACTGCCCAGTTACTGCGGGAGCCCTTATCGCCACTTCAGTGGGTGGTGGTAACTGCTCCACCCTGCATAGCCACATGGTAAGAATAATCTTACCGCATGGCCATGTCTTTTTTTAGGGGCTTTTTAGCAACTGCTGCAAAAATGGCCCCCACCGCTACCTCAGGGCCCTTTTTACCGCAGCTTGGTAAAAGGATCCCTTAGTGCCTCCTTTGTAGGAAGAGGTAAGTGTTCCTGTCACATGGCATGGTAAATGTAGTGTGCTAGCTGGTTAACGCTTCCACGCCCATGTCACCGCCCCTAACACGAAAAGCACATACCCCTCTGTTTCTGTAAAGGTCACCAACAATTGCATGTGCAAATTTAAGTGTGTTCTCAATTTGGGCGTGAAATTTAATTGAATAGCAAGCCAATTAGTGCCAATTAGCTTTTTAACAAGTAATTATTGGCACTAATTAGATTTAATTGGGTCTAATGTGCCTAAAGTTAGGTGCGGGATCCGTGCCTAAAATCTACACGCGCTCCAAAAAAGGGAGCTCGGAAATGGGAGGGTCCTGGATGATTCAGGGTGGAATGGAGACGTGGCTTTGAGTTATGCATGTAATTACAGAGTAATGGTGCTCCACCTGTAAATTTAGGCACGGGCATTTGAACCACGTTTTCGTTGGTCCAAATGTCCATGCCTAAATTTATGCATGACTCTCATGTATTCTATAAACCACGTTGAACTTTAGGTGCGGCTTATAGAATACCGCTTAAGTGGGGGGTTTTGGTGCCAATTTTTTTATGCACCATTTATAAAATTTACTCCTAAATGTGTGGTTTACTACACGATAACTGCTGTAATAAAGTATAACCCCTTAACACGGTTGTGTGCTAGCAGTTACTGCATAGTTTAGTTTACGGCGTGTTACTTTCTTAACGCAATTTAGTAAGATCAGCTGACAGAAAAAAATGGCTCAAGGTACACCATCCTAGGGATAGGAATATATTGGCTTCCTCTATAATGGTAAAAAAAATCCCCCACAAAGAGGTTTTTATAAGCACATGGGTGTGAGTGAGGCAGCTTCTCATCCACGTACTGAAGCAAAGGATTGGAGGAAGGGTGTTTTGCTTCTGAGCTGATTTTGAGGGCTGTATGTGCCCTGTTGCACATCTCTTTTCTCTCCAGTGAATAGGATTCCACAGTAGAATATATAAAAGTTTCACCTATGCGTACAGCTAGAAAGCAAATAGGTCTGCAGTTGGAGCTGGATGTCCATCTTTGCCCCCTCCCTAGTCCTGACCAAAACATAATCCAAGTCATGCAGTTGTTTTATATTCAGCTTTCCATGTTTCTACAATTTCTATTTTCTATTTCTGGGAGAGAGTAAATCCCAGTCATTGTGCAAGAGTGACACCTACTGGCTATTCTTAGGATGCATACTGGGTTACAAGTCTGGAGCTATAGCTTAGAGCTGTCACTGAGATGGCAGGATTACATGAGAGGGATAAAAATGAGGGGAAGCCCGAGGTTTCTTGTATCACTCTCTCTGTATTTGTTTCTGATTCTGATTCAGCTGGAAGCCTATAGAAGCAGAAGAAAGCTTCTGAGAGAAAAACACTTTTTCTGACAGTTGTCATTTTCTGCTAGACACCCAGCAGTATTTCCTGCCCCCTGCTTGTGTCTGGCGCTGTCAGCAGGCCTGAGGAGGAAAATGGTGGCTGTTACCTCTTCTCTATTTCAGGTTTTATTTTTTGGTTACTACAGTTCTCTTATTTGGTAGCATCAGTTTCTAATCCACTCGGACCCTTCTAGCAGGTACCAGGATGAGCATAAAATTGCCACACTGGTAATCATCTCATAACATTTCACCTCTCCCTGCTCCCTTCTGGTATTGCCTTTTTTCCCCAGACAGATACTCTCTTATTTTTTTATTTTTGTGTTAAAAAAACAGAAAAAAGCACAACTGGGCCTTCAAGACTGGGACAGCAGGAGTCCTTTATTGGTATGTGACCCGACACGGGCCGTGTTTCGGCATACACAACACCTGCCTCAGGAGTCCGAGGGTAAAATCAAGGTGGGGAACTCCGTGGAAGCAGATATAAGGTCTTGTGTATAATTCCCCACCAACGATAGAGCTGTAACTCCTATGTAACGCTGATTCCACGGAGTTTCCCACCTTGAGTTTACACTTGGACCCCTGAGGCAGGCGTTGTGTACGCCGAAACATGGCCCGTGTCGGGTCACATACCAATAAAGGACTCCTGCTGTCCCAGTCTTGAAGGCCCAGTTGTGCTTTTTTTCTGTTTATCTGTGTATACTGCTTTACCCTCTCTGGTTGCCTTTTATTTTTGTGTTACAATCATCTTTATTTGCTTTTTCAAAATAATCTGTATGCATGTGTGTGTGTGTGTGTGTATATATATATATATATATACACACACACAGTGCACTCCATTTAAGTGTACGTTGGATAAGCACATGCTCTGTTTAACTGCATGCCGTACTTCAGTCCCGTTTTTGACACCATCAATTTCTATGGGGACAAACTTTGGTTTAGCGCACCACTGATAAGTGCAAGATTTGCTTATATGCATGGTTTAAGACTGCGACTCTGCAGGAAAGACTCCGCATAAGCGCACGCACGGAATATGGAAGCCGATTGGCACGTGACAACCAACGAAATTCAGCAACCTCCTGTCATTTTTGCAAGAGCGCTGGAGAGTCTCAACACCGTTTGGGCCTATCTGGAGGCCACTGGATGTCAGTGCTATGACAGTTTTTACTGTCTGGCAGATGTAGTCTATGGAACTCACAGACCCAATAGTGTACAGAGGACTATAACTGATTACTTCAAGTAAGCCTATCGTCAGTTAACGGAGACTGTATACTGTATATATAATAATAAACAGTACTGTGCATATGTTTATCAGATGTCAAGCTTCTTTGGGTCACAACGTTTAAGTGCACGATCCGGTTATATATATATATATATATATATATATATATATATATATATATATATATATATATATACATACAGTGCAATCCACTTAAGTGCAAGGGTCTGGGACCAAAGAAATACATGCAGTTAACCGGAGCGTGCACGTAACCATTGTGACCCAAAGAAGCTTGACATCTGACAAACATATGTACAGTATTGTTTATTATACGTACAGTATACAGTCTCCGTTAACTGACGTTAGGCTTACTTGAAGTAATCAGTCATAGTCCTCTGTACACTCTTGTGTCTGTGAGTTCCATAGACTACGTCTGCCAGACGGGAAAAACTGTCGTAGCACTGACATCCAGTGGCCTCCAGATAGGCCCGCACAGTGTTGAGACTCTCCAGCGCTCTTGCAAAAGTGACAGGAGGTTGTTGAATTTTGTCTGTTTCATCATCAGCCGTTGCCTGCGTGTAGGCGCATATTTCAACATCAGTGCTGTAGTCAGCTGTTTGTAGATCGTAATCAACAGCTACGTAGTGATGAAACTTCTATTCAGTAACACTGGCTGGGATATCAATAGCCTGTTCATCTGACGCGTTTGCCACAGCTGCATTTGTTTTGTCCCTCTCCACATCCCTAACAAAGCTTGCCCACTGGTTGCCTGTGTAACATGATTCCAGGCTTCTTTCTGCATATGTAGGGAATCCAACAGTGATAGATTACAAGCCAGTTCAACAGCATGTTTATCCTTGCCAGTCTGGTCATCCGTAATGCTCATCAGACCACGTAGCACAAGAGGCCGATAATGTTGTTTGAAATTGGCTATTATACCCTGATCCATAGGTTGGATCAGAGAGGTAGTGTTTGGTGGCAGGAAGACCACCTTGACATTAGACAGCCTGACATCATCACTGTGTGCAGCACAATTATCACAAAGCAACAAAATCTGACGCTTTTGTGCCTGCATTCTAGTGTCTAACTTCTTTAGCAACTGCTTCCAGATTTCCCCAGTCATCCTTGAATTTGCGTTAGCCTCGTATGACACAGGAAGTCGCTTAATATTCTTGAAGTAACGGGGTTGTTTGCTCTTTCCAATGACGAGGGGTTCCAACTTCTCACTCCCATCCATATTGCAGCAAAGGAGGATCGTCAGTCGGTCCTTCGACGTTTTACTTCCTGTAGTTTCGGCTTTTTTGAATGCAAGTGTTCCATCAGGAATCGCTCGCCAATAGAGACTGTTTTCATCAGCATTGAAAATGTCACGAGGTGCAAACTCATTCAAGATGATAGGAAGAACTGAAACAACCCAATTTTCAGCACCAAAGTCATCAGCGTCTTGTTTTTCACCATGCTGTTTCTTGAATTTTATGTTGTTCCTCTCCTTCTATCTTTCCAACCATCCAACAGTGGCTTTGAATTCAGTTAGTCCAAGACTTTCAGCTAGCTGATTAGCTTTCTCCATAAGCAGTGGACCGCTGACAGGAAACTGTCTGCTCCTGACTTGAGAAAACCACCGAAGAAGAGCATCTTCTACATCCTCAGCTTTTCCCGCCCGTTTACGGTGTGGATTTGTATTGCTTTGCCAGTCTTCCAGAAGCTGGTCTTTCTGCTTCAAGATACGTGAAATTTGACTGGGATTGACACCATATTCTTCAGCAATAGATGCCTGACTTTGTTTGCTTTCTAATTTTTTAAGAACTTCTGTTCGTTCAACCAGTGTTAAAGTCTTACAGTTGTGCGATGACAACGATGACTCCAGTGTACACTCCAACAACATTCTTTCGCTTATTCTGCCTGTGGCAGTTAACCAACGAGATTTCAAATTTACCGCCCGTTTGTCATGTGCCAATCGGCTTCCGTATTCCATGTGTGCACTTATGCAGAGTCTTTCTTGCAGAGGAGCGGTCTTAAACCATGCATATAAGCGAATCTGGCACTTATCAGTGGTGTACTAAACCGAAGTTTGTTCCCATAGGAATTGATGGTGCCAAAAACAGGACCGAAGTACGGCATGCAGTTAAACAGAGCATGCGCTTATCTGACGTGCACTTAAATGGAGTGCACTGTGTATCTATATATATGTGTGTGTGTGTATGTGTGTGTGTAATATTTAGCTCTATTAAAAATAGCTCTGTTAAAAATGTAAGCTTCATACCCTTAATCTTGTTTTCCCCTTTATCCTTATTTTTATTGTTTTAGCCTTTCCTTCCTGGCTCACTGGTACGGTCCTGGCAGGATTACAGTAAAGGCCCCTCTCCTTTTGTCATTGATCAACTGGACCACCTTGTGCTTACTGTGAAGAGCATTGAGGACACTGCAGCCTTTTACTCCAAAGTCCTCGGCATGGAAGTGGTGACTTTCAAGGTAATGTTCAAGATGACTCAGGTGGCGACTTGCCCTTTTTTGTATTGGTTGGTCAGAATTGTGAAACCCTAGCTCAGTTCCTTCACTGGGAAAGCGCGGGGTACAAATGTAACAAAAATAAATTAAAAAAATATAGATTCAATGGCAGCTTATCTGGCTGTCTTTAACCAGATATTTAAACACACATTTTACACAGAACATAAAGATGAAAATGGAGATGTCCAATTTAGGGTGTGCTGAGTTCTGGTGGAATTAGAAAAGAATCTGCGACACATAGCCTTTTCAGTTATTCTGCAGATCACTTGTATCTGCTGACATGTGCAACAGGAGCATCCATTTTATAAATAATCATGTTGAAAAACTAAATGACACCAACCTGGCAGCTTCCATTTGGAACTACTTTTTTATACGTGGAGGTGTCGACTTCATAATGGCCAAACATGAGTGGTGTCACTTCTACCTTTAGCTGCCCCATGTTACAAACCTATATGTGTAAGGGCTTGTGACCTTGGGCAAGTCAGTTCACCTTCCAGTGCTTCAGATATAAACTTAGGTTCTCATTTACTAACCTCTGTTAGCTCACGTTAATGTGCGTAAATATAATTTAACACATATTAAATAACCGAAGCCCAGTTATTCTCAATGGGGTCTATTTATTAACTATGAGCTTAGCTCCAATTAATGCACATTGGTGTGAATTAACCTGTGATAAAATGTTAATGCAGCTTAGCAAATAGGTATGTAGAATGTAATTTCTCTCAGGCAGGGATCTGCCAATTGCGTTTAAATTTAGAAACACAAACATGGCAGGAGAAACAAACTATGGGGCTCATCCAGTCGGCCCATCCACACTAGTGCTCAGCTGTACAATCCCTTCTCCTCCCTGAGAGACCCATGGTGCTTTTTCCACGGTTTCCTGAATTCAGATTTTGCTTTTATCTCTACCACCTGTACTGGATGCCTGTTCCACACATCTGTTACTTTTTATGTAAAGAAATATTTTCTTAAAATACTCTGGAGTCTACCCTCATTCATCCTTATTCTATGATTTCTCATTCCAGAGCCTCCTTTCCATTGAAAAAAGTCTGCCTACTATACATTTATATCATGGTGGTATTTAAGCAGCAAAAGTAAAGGTGGCACCCCTACTTCTGCTTTTGTTTTACATAGGTTATTATTTTTTTTTTTATCTTTCTTTTGGTATTTAAATGGCTCTATTATATCTCCCCTGTCTCACCTTCCCTTCTTCTGAAGTGCATGTATATAGATTTTTATTTAAGTCTCGCCACACATTCTTTATGACAAAGACTATTGACCATTTTAATGGCACCCTTCTGGATTGACTCCATCCGATCTGTTTCCTTTTTCAAGTGCAGTCTCTAGAACTGCACACAGTACTCCAAGGGGCCCTTTTACTAAAGGGTTGCCATGTGGCAACCCAGAACTACTCCATCGCGGGTGCCGGCGGTAGTTGCGCCTCCCAGCGCACTCCATTTCCGTTGCTAGCAGAAACATTGAAAAAATATTTCTGTAGGGGATTACCCAGCGGTAATTGGGCAGGCATCACGTGCTGCCCAGTTGCCGGTGGGTCACCTCAGTGGGTGGCAGTAAGTACTCCTCCCCAAAATGGCAACACGGCAAGTGCAAACTTACTGCACAGCCATTTCATTTTTGCCTATTTTCACCCTCTGTGGTAAAAGGGGCCCTGGCACATTGGAGAAATGGCCGCCGCCGCTAGCGCAGGGCTCCTTTTACTGCAGCTTAGTAAAAGGGCCCCCCAAATGAGATGTGACCAGAGACACATAGTGGCACTGTAGCCTCCTTGTTCCTCTCCCTTTACATCCAAGAACCTTTCTGACTTTGCCATCTCCTTATGCTTTGAATGTAGTTGCAAAATACCACAGAAAGGCGGTACATTAAGTCCCATTTCCTTTTCCCTTATCTACCTGTTAAGATCACACTCTAGCTCAGATTTGGAAAGGCAAATGATTAAGTGTAAAACCCAAGTTCACCAGTGGTTTGTTTTCCTTGACAGGGGAATCGAAAAGCATTAAATTTTGGAAACCAAAAATTCAACCTCCATGAGGCTGGCAAGGAGTTTGAACCCAAGGCTCACAGACCCACCCCTGGTTCTATAGACCTTTGTCTGGTCACCAAAACACCCTTGACAGCTGTTGTGGACCATCTGAAGGTTTGTCAAAAGTTTCCTGCTCCAGTTCCGTAGTTTGCCAGTACTGCTGGGCCAGCTCTGCCATATATTATAGCTAAGAAAGTGATGAAAAAACATCTTTATTCACTCCCAGAAATCATTGGAAAGCATTCTATTTTGTTTCTTGCCTGAATATGAAAGAGGCAGGTATTCAGAACTACTTGAGTGTAAATTTTGTTTAAATTTAATAATAGGTTTTAATTCCTTTTCTGGCTTACTGTGGATATAGCTGTTTAGTCTGCCATGTGGAATGGAGATGGCCTTAATGCATTATGTGGCAGTTAAACCAAGAATTATGCTGTGTGTATATCCAACAAATGCCAACAAGTGAAACATTAATGGAGTACACTAGCTCTAATATCATTCTAATTGTGAGATCAAATTGGATTCTAATTGCTTTCCTTTACCCAGCTGTTCAAGAAAGTTCAGGACAATTTATATCACACTGTGGGGTCATTAGCTTTTCAAAAACATATACTGATGTATTGATAAAAATGTCCCGTCACCCCCCCCCCCCCCCAATTAAATTAGGCTCTTTTAATAGACTGTCGAGATTATTTTGTTTTTTTAAATGGAATAAAAGTACACAATTCTGATGATCTTTCTTCACTGCAGGCTTGTGATGTGATGGTAGAGGAAGGCCCAGTAACTCGAACAGGCGCTATGGGAGACATAACATCTGTCTACTTCCGGGACCCTGACAATAACCTGATTGAGGTTTCCAACTATAACTCGGAGCAGGGAGATAGAACTAAAAAATGAAGAAATTGACCAGGGTTCCTCTGCATTCCTCTCAAACTGCTGTCTGTCTGTAGAAAATGATGGGCAAATGACTGGGAAGTGAAGCTTGCAAAATGCACAAGGGTTTTAAGCAATAAAGAGCAGAATTTGAGAGAGGATGTGCAGCTCGGAATATGGACATCTAAGTCTGTACGTCAGATGTGGACATCCATGCCTCATGTATTTTAGAACAGGATTTGCTTACATACAGCCTCTTCTAAAATACATGAGAAATGGATGTCTAAATTCTGTCTACGTCCAGTATGAACATCCATTTTACAAACTGAAACGTCCAAACTATAAATGGGGCAAAACAAGGGGCGTGGACATCTAGGTGGCAGCAGAGAACCAGCCATATTATAAAATGGCCCCCGAGGCATTGAGTTGAAGGAGTAGCCTAATGGTTAGACCAGTCTGTTGAGAACCAGGGCAGAGATCCAGAGGTTGCCGATTCAAGTCCTACTGCAGCTTTTTGTAACTTTATTTTCATTTTATGTTTTAATTGTGAGCCTTCCAAGGACAAAGAAATACCTCCTGTAACTTCCCTTACTCCATTCAGTGGCAATTAGAGCACCTTACTGTAATCTGGATGTGCCAAGTACCAGGTATAAATATGGACATCCATCTTTTTGAACATGGATTTCTCTTCCTCTTCTGCAGTTGGAGTTGGACATCCATCTTTTGTCCCCTCCCTAGTCCTGCCCAAACCATGCCCTTTGCCATATGGATGTGGAGCAGTTTTAGACATCCATATTCTGAATTTTTAAAATCGGTATTTGGATGTCTATTCAATATGGATGTCTAAATGTTGGTTTTCAGCTGTCCAAAACATGACTAGAGCTTCTAAAATAAGCACCAAAATGAATAGTAAGATATAATTAACTGGTCACCTTGCCGTTTAGTCTCTGACTTTCTGGGGTTTTATTTTTACATTCAAAAGTCAGTTAATCCCACCTATTGAGAAATACCTGAATTATGGATAATTTTAGATTGCAATTAGGGTTGCCAACTTTTCCACAGACTATGATGCACCCCCCTCTCAAAGCCGAGGACTGGGGAAGGGGTGTGGTTGGGCAGCGGATGGGCAAGGACTGTTCTTACTTCCACATTTGCAAACATTGTTCACTGTTTTATATTTTATAAAACTGTTTATGACATTTTCTATGTGTCTGGTTAATTTATTTGGTTGGTTTGGCAAAAAGGATCTTGGTGATTGCTGCTTGGTATGGAGGATGGGGCTACTAGCTAGGGGGAGGGTGTGGAATCTGGTGTGTGATCTCTTCCTCCACAGTTGTTACATCTCAAAACTGTTTCTTCTAACAAAAAATAAAATAAAATTTCCTGTACTTCCATACATTCCAATTTTGCCTCTTTCTCACCATGTCACCCTCTATCCCAAGGAGTAGCAGTTTCCTCTCTTTGTATGTCCTAGAAACATTGCTGTACTGCCCTGCAATGGCAAAAGGAAGCAAGTGCCTATTTTTACTGAAGCCCGTGCTTCCCTTTGCCATTGCAGGGCAGTATAGACCAGTGGCGTAGCTAGGTGGGGCCACGGGGGCCTGGTCCCCCCATTTGCTCTGGGCCCCTGGTTGGCTGGTGGGGGTCCTCAACCCCCACCCCCACCCCCCCAGCTGAAGACTTCATTCAGTGCTGGTCTGCGGCGGCACCACCACATTGCCTGCCCTGCTCTCTCTTCCCCTCACGTCGGACACACTCTAGCTTCTTTGCTCTGGAGCACGGTGAGCCTTCTTCTGAGTTGGGCTTGTTAGATGCACGTGTCAGGTGACAGGAGCAAGAGAAAGCAAAGTATTTTTAAGTGTTCATGTAGAATAAAGATTGACATAGTCCAGTTATTCTGCCCACAAAAGAAGTTGGGGGTGTAAGTGCTGCTCCATATAGTTTACCCCATTCCTTTGATTAGATTGTAACTGCCATGTGCAATTTACCCCCATACCTTCCAGTTGTATTGTGTGATTTTTCATCTGTGCACATTGGGTGACTGAAAGGGTTCTTTGGGCTGACTAACTGGATCGACTGGGTTAACTGATTGGATTGACTTTGTTGATTGGGCTGACTGGTGGGACTGGGTTGACTAACTGGGTAGACTGGGCTGCTGACTGACTAAAGGACTGGGGTGACTGGGCTGCAAACTGACTATCAGGTTCATTTTCAAAAGAGATGGACATCCAAAAAGTGACATAAATCGGCATTTGGACATCCATCTCACAGAAACGTCCAAATCGGTATAATCAAAACCACATTTTGGACGTCTTTCTCGGAAGTCCGTCGAAAGGACGTCCAAATCTCAAAGGGGCATATTGGAGACATGTTCAAGTTGGGACTTGGGCGTTCC
Source organism: Microcaecilia unicolor (assembly GCF_901765095.1). Taxonomy (NCBI): domain Eukaryota; kingdom Metazoa; phylum Chordata; class Amphibia; order Gymnophiona; family Siphonopidae; genus Microcaecilia; species Microcaecilia unicolor. The sequence goes on along the minus strand of NC_044037.1, from coordinate 82,514,485 downwards.
TAAGACTTGGACGTCTATTGAGCCATAATGGAGCAAAGCAAAAACATCCAGCACTAAAACTTGGACGTTTTGAGCTGGACCTGTTTCTGTTATGAATAAGGCACAAAAAGGTGCCCCAAATGACCAGCTGACCACTGGAGGGAATCAGGGGTGACCTCCCCTTATGCCACCAGTGGTTACTAACCCCCTCCCACCCCCAAAAAGTGTGGTGAAGAACATTACTTGCCAGCCTCAGATGTCATATTCAGGTCCATGACAGCAGTATGCAGGTCACTGGAGTAGTTTAGTGCACTTCAGACAGGTGGACCCAGGCCCATCCCCCCACTACCTGTTACACTTGTGCAGGAAACTGTGAGCCCTCCAAAACCCACCAGAAACCCACTGTAGCCACATATAGGTGCCTCCTTCACCCATAAGGGCTAGGATAGTGGTGTACAGTTCGGGGTAGTGGGTTTTGGGCGGCTCAGCACACAAGGTAAGGGAGCTGTGTACCTGGGAGCATTTTATGAAGTTCAATGCAGTGCCCCCTAGGGTGCCCGATTGCTTTCCTGGCATGACTGGCCCCCCTGAAAATGCTAAAAATGCTGGCTCCTTTGTCTTTGTTTCGAAAATGGCCGAAAATCAAGGACGTCCATGGTATTTTCAAACACAACATATGGACGTCCATCTTTTTTGAAAATGACCTTCTCCCCGCCTCAGAATTTGGACGTCTTTTTAAAATGTCCAAATTCTGACTTAGACGTTTCTTTTGAAAATGCCCCTCTAAGTGAATGGGCTGACTGACAGGCTCATTTTCAAAAGAGAAAAACGTTGAAACCGTGACGTAAGTCTGCATTTGGACGTTTATCTCACAAAGACATCCAAATCAGTATTTTCAAAACCTATTTTTAGACGTCTCTCTGAAGTCCGTCAGAAGGACGTCTAAATCTCAAGGGGGTGTGTTCAACGCGGGACTTGGGTGTTCCTAAGACTTAGATGTATTTCAGCCATAATGGAACAAAACAAAAACATCCAAGACTAAAACTTAGACGTTTTGAGCTAGACCTGTTTTTATAAAAAATAGCTGTAGTGGGAATTGAACCCACTTCCCCAGGATCAAAGTCTGCTGTACTACCCACTAGACTACTCCACACAAGAGGTGCCCCAAATGACCAGATGACCACTGGAGTGAATCAGGGATCACCTCCCCTTACTCCCTCAAATCACAAAACATTTTTCCAAACAGCATTTTCAAAAGAAAAAGATAGACCTTTTTTTGTAGAAAATGATCTTTCCTGTTTTGATTTTGGACATTTTACAAAAAATGTCCAAATTCAGACTTAGATGTCATATCCAAAAATTACCCTTGTGCATTTGAATTGCCCAAAGTCACAAGGAGCAGCAGTGGGCACTGAACCCATGTTGCCAGGATCAAGGCCCGCTGCTCTAACCATTAAGTCACTCCTCTGTTTTGGATGTCTTTTGTTCGAAAATGGACCAAAAAAAAAAAAGGACGTCCAAAGCATTTTTGAATACAAAAGATAGACGTCTATTTTTTTCAGAAATGACCTTTCGTGTTCAGAATTTGGACATTTTTTGTAAAATGTCCAAATTCTGATTTAGACGTTCTATCGAAAATGACCGTCCACGTGACTGAGTTGACTGAATGGGTTGTCTTGGCTGACTGGCAAGATTGATTGAATGGGTTGACTGGGCTGCTGACTGAGTATCTGGCTTGACTGAATGTTTGAATGGGCTGACTGACCAAGTGAATGGGTTGACTGGGTCAAATTCTTCCTGGTAAAGCCTGTCTATGAAAACAATCAGATACTCATTCATGCATCTTAAACTGGCTCAGTGTTCCAGAAACATTTGATTTAGACTAGGGCTGCACATGAATTAAAAATTATAATCACACAATCGCGATTACAAAATTTTATATCATGATTCATCGCATAAAGTGTCCTCCCTCACATTTCCTCTTGTATACTGCAAAATATAGACAGCAGAATTAAATTCTCAGAACTGACGTTTCATTTCCTAAAATGAAAATAATTTTTCTTACCTTTATTGCCTGGTGATTTTATTTTTCTAATCATCTTGTTCTCTATCTCTGCTTCTGCTTCCCTCTCTCTGTGCTCTGAATTCTGTTTCCAGGGCCTCTTGTCAATTCACTAATTCTTTCTTCTCTTCCATGCTTCTTCATTCCCTGCCATCCAGCATCACCCCTTTTTCTCTCGCTTCCCCAACCATCCAGCATTTCTCCTCTCCAGCATCAACCCATCCATAGGAGCCAACTTTTCAGAATTATTGGGGGTGCTAAGCCCAATGGAAATAACCCCTCCCTGGACACATACAATGAATTCTCTCAATATTGGGGGTGCTCAAGCACTCACAAAGCCAGCTCCTATGGACCCATCTCCCCCTCTTCCCCCTGATCAACCAGAATCACCTCTATCTCTTCCCCCATCATCCACTATCACTTATCTCTTCCACACCATCACCATTCAATATTGTCCTGTCTCTTGGTCCTACAGCCTAGCCATCTAGCATCACTCTGTCTCTCCTTCCCTCCCCACTACCACAAAAAACTATCATCCCTCATTGTCCTATCTCTCCTCCACCCAACCATCTAGTATTGCCTTGTCTTCCCCTATGCCCCATCTCTTCCTGTCCCCCTCAGTTATATCGCACGGTATAGCCATTTAGCTGCTATGCTCTAAGTGCTAATATTCAGCAGATATAACCAAGTGGCGTACGCTGAATATTAGCACTTTGCCAGTTAAGTGTTGTTTAACTGTTTAGGAGTCATTTCTGGCCGGTTAAATAGTGCTGAATATTGGCCGGTTAGAATACTGTAAGTTATGCCTTAAAGTGCCACATTTAGGCAAGTGTATCTATGCTTGGTACTGAAATGGCATAAGCAGCTTGGTACTGACATGGTGTAAGTGGGTGCGCCTAAATTTAGGTAGGTAGATGCCGACTTAACACTAGTAATTTTATAACAGATCCTGGGCACTTAGATAACAATGTAAAATTCACGCTCAACGCTCTGCATCTGGGTTCCTAACTTGTGCTCACCAGTATAGATTTGTCCCCTTGATATCTTGTAGTGTTGTTGCCTCTCTGACAGGTGCCTATCAACAACTTCCATCAATTTTCAAATAAACTTGCTTAGAAGCCAAGAAAATTCCCATTGTCATATAAAATGGCTGCCCTGTTAACTTTAATGGGAATGAATGAAATCAAGGTGACAAATGATTTAGCATCTGAAAATGAACCAAATGAGTTATGAAATGACCATGAGTTGAATTGAATATTTTTACCTTACACATCCCTAGCAAAAGAAGTAGGGTGTAGGAGGTTTTAAACAAGAATAAAGGGAGTGGATGAGATGTACCTATGAAACTTTATCTGATTATTTCTGCTAGCTGAGTCAAGTGAAACGTGATTGGGAACTAAGCCTTTCTGGGTATTACCAGTTATTGCTCTGTTAGTAGCTTCACATATAGAGAGAATTAATGCACTGAGTTTGTTTGATGGAATCTTCAAATTTTCTGTGGATCCACTGGTAAAATCTGTGGATTTTTTTTTAGGAGATGATTTTTGGAAAATATTCAAAATAAATTTTAAACACTCTGAACAGGAGCTGGAAATTTGCTGTGGATATTTTGAATAATCCATAGTGAATCCACATGTACACACAATCCTCTTCTATGTTTTCACATCTATCTCAGATTTCTTCAGTAAGGGTTGGTGATCCAGGCTGTTGAACCATCAATGTGGTGATGTAATCTGATACACTGAAGTACAAAGAGTTTTCACTTTCAACAATACATAAACTTGCTACATTACCAGAGTCACAAATATGGTCCCTTGGTCCGGTAATAATTCCTTGGACAAACCAGTTCTTGAGAAGATCTCAATTAGGGTGGTTACCATTACCACTGTTGCAGTCTCCATATTTCACAATTGTACAGCTTCCAGATATCAGATGGTATGTAGTTGTAGTAGTTGCGTCTGGTGGTCCACTTCAAAGGTCCAACTAAATCCATGGCATCTCTCTCAAAGGATGTTTGCACAATAGGAATTGGTACTAAAAAGGCAGGTCAGATCTCAGCAGCTTTAGCTAACTGACAGGTAGAGCATGACTGATAGAATTTTATAGTTGTAGCAAATAAAATTGTATTAATATTTGCTCATGAATTTCATTTTCACCTAAATGGCCTCCTAGCAAATGGCTATGAGCCAACTGAAGCACTTGTGTGTGTGTGGTTTTTTTTTTTTTTTTTGGCAATGGGGTCAGGGTAGTAGGAGCTGCTGAGCCACTTTCCTTTCTAAGTTTCACTGTGCTATCCAAGACACCAGGTCCTTTCTTACTATGAAAAAGAGTAGAGATAGTCTCTGGATTCCTAGGCTAAGGACTGGCTTACCACCTATCATTTAAACTTGTTCCCATGCAAGTACAAGGGACTCATCCTCAATCTGGGCCCACCTAAAATTGCCTTTGTTACTCTCTGTAACCCATTTAGATGTAACAGGTAAGGATTCTTGAAGCATTTTGGCTTCTTGTACCATCTCTGAGCAGCTGTTTATTACAGCCCATAGATTCTTAGCATACTAGGATTTCTCCAGTCAATGTTGCCAGTGGGGCTTAGGCATACTGGACTCCTTAGCATATGCATTTGAGTCCTCTACGGGGAAGACATCTGGAAATTACTTTTCTTCAGAACTTGCCATTCTGATGGTCAGTTGGGCTACAAGAATCCCAAAAGCCACGTAGTCACATCCAAGAATGGCAAGGTATGGAAGCCAGGGTAGTACTCCTACTTTGAGGTTGACATGCTCCGGTGTTGCCTTATTGAGACCTGGGCAGTAAGATATTGCCTCTGATCGCCATAGACATAAGTCAAAGTCACTCTTTGTTCATAATTGATCTGAGCTCTTATAAACACCTCCCTTTGAATAAGGGTTTTAACACGCTCAAAGTCTACAATGGCTTGAGTGGGAGATCTGTCTAACTCAACTTGAATCATGTAATGATGAATTCCAGGGTGCGGGACAGCTACAAAGTTGCAGGTGTTAAGCACTGCCAGGTTAACATCCATGGCTTCCTTTTTGGAGCCCCACCTTTGCCTCAGGCTCCCAGGTGTGGCTTTGTTAAGGTAGACTAGACTTAAGGAGGACAAGGAATCTCTTCTATATAGCTTTTCAAACTGCAATTTATGGAATGGGACCCAGTTAGTATTACTATATGTAGTTGTACATTCTACTAAATCTAGCCTATTGTGAGATTGAAAACTGCTTAAAGATAGGCAGATAACTTATCTTTAAATGATGACTTCCCTGTTAACTATTACCCTCCAGTGTATTTTGTTCTTTTGGTCTTTCTGGAATCAACATTTGTTGGGCTGACAAATGAATGACCACTAGAGAGCAGCATTGTTCTAGGTTGGAGAACTATTTTGTGCTCAGATGTGCAAGACTAAGGAATGATAGCATTCACCAGACAGCAAAATAGCTTTTCCTGCACTGTGCAGAAACAGTAGCAGCAATGTGTCTTTTTTTTGTTTGTTTCAGGCTTACATTTGTCCTAGTAAAGCATAAAGGCAGGTGAGTATCATGAGGTTGTATCTGTCTCAGGTCGGTGGCTAAGAGCAGCATTTGTCTCCAACAGAAAACTTTTTTTATGTAGCTAAAAGACAAGAAAGAACGGGTGGACCAATAAAAATGAATCACGGGACCTTGGAGTAAAAACTGATAAAACATATATAGCTAACACACAGATTTACTGTGGAATTTTTCATAAAGATGAAGCAAGATACAAGTGGATTAAGGTTGCCAACTGGATCCAGATTTGCTCAACAGGGTTGATCCAGCCCTGGGTTTTCTCTATTGCATGCAGGGACTTGTACCCTTGCTTTTCTTAGGGAAAGGGGAAAATAATTTGGTATCCTACCATTATGAGGGTACAACCAAAGTGATGCACTTATTTTGTACCTGGGGCAATGGAGGGTTAAGTGACTTGGCCAGAGTCATAAGGAACTACAGTGGGAACTGAACTCAGTTCACTAGGATTAAAGCCCACTGCACTAACCACTAGGGGCTATTCCTCCTCCACTCCATTGGTTATTAATAGCACAAATAATAAAGTATTAAAATTGGCACATATTGGTGCTCATTTTCAAAGCACATAGACTTACAAAGTTCCATAGTAATATATGTAACTTTGTAAGTCTGTGTGCTTTGAAGATGAGCGTCATTGCATATTATCAACATGAACCACCATATTTTAAATTATCTAGTACTCCCCTACACACCAAGTAGGGTTCTAAAGTCACTACAAGACCACAGAAAGCTTATGTCTCACAGGAATGGACCCGGAAAATGTCTTGTCTTTGGTTAGCACCCTACCTGTGGAACGATCTGCCTAAAGCAATTCAAGATGAAGCTGATTAAAAAAAAAATAAGTTTTATTAAAAACATTTTTATTTACACAGGCATTCATTTGAAAAAGAGTAACTATATTAGGAGATGCTGCAAAACACATTGAGAAGATGAGATATTAAGCCTGGATTATGTGGTGAATGCTTTTTCTGCTGATTGATTTAGTCTTTCCTGTCAAAGAAATAGTATTTTCTTTTTCTTTTTAATGTATATCGTAAACCACTTTGTACTGAATAAGTTAAGCAGTATATAAAATTTAATAAACATAAACATAATTACCCCCTTATCCCTCAAATGCCTCGGTTGCAAATTAGGGACCCTTTTAATAAAGTGCGCTAAGCAGTTGGCATGAGCACAATTCATGTGCTAAATGCAAAACATGTTATGGGATGGGAAATGGATGCCTGCACATTGCAGTTAGTGCACAGAACTGTAATGTATGCTGCTACTGTTGTAATAGGTGTGAATTTATTTAGGGATCCTTTTATTAAGCTGCAGTAGGAGTGGCCGGCCCTGCTATCAGCACATGGTTTCCTGCGCTCTACAGACAGTTTTAGCTTGACAGTAAAATGGCCGCATTTTTTGGGTTTTTTTAATAATGGCCATGTGCTCATTTCTCCAATTTGCACATGGCCATTAATGCCAGGAGCCCTTACCATCACCTATTAGGAGGCAGGAAGGGCTCTGGTGCTACTCACTCGCTAATCGGGTAGCATGCGGTTCTGTGCCCATGCTACCCGATTAGCACAGGTATTGCCTACATTCCATCCCCGAATGTGTAATTATACACTAGAGTCCAAACAAATAGTTATAATTGAAATGTATTGTTATTTCTTTAAATAGATCTCTAGTGCAGCTTGGAGCTGAGGAAGAGGTTTTTTTACAGCTTCAAGAATCATGCACCCAGTTCTTCATTGGTCTCTTTGTAATTTTGATATAAAAATGCTTATTTATGATTTTCTCTTAAATCTTTAAGATACTAGTGATTAAATGCAGAAACTTAGCTTTATCAGCTTTTGTTGGCTCAGGGGCAAACAGTCTGACATGGCACATATTTAGCTTAACGCCATTTCAAGGACAGATCCCCTGAAAAAAAATCAAAACAAACAGATATTGAGGGGCATTATCGAACGGCGCCAGCCAAATCGATGGCCGGCCATCTTCAGGGCCGGCTCCACGAGCAGGCGGAGCCAAGCATATTTTCAAAATACGCTTGGTGCCGGCCAAATCGCTCGCCGGTTTTCAAACAGGATTGCCGGCACATCACCGGGTTTAGATGAGATGGCTGGCTCCGATTTTCAGCCATAATGGAAACCAGACCCGGCCATCTCAAACCCGGTGAAATGCAAGGCATTTGGTCGTGGGAGGAGCCAGCATTTGTAGTGCACTGGCCCCCCTGACATGTCAGGACACCAACCGGGCACCCTAGGGGGCACTTAAAAATCTTTAAAAAAATACAAAATTAGCTTCCAGGTGCATAGCACCCTTCCCTTGTGTGCTGAGCCCCCCAAATCCACCCAAAACCCACTGCCCACATGTCTACACCATTACCATAGACCTAAGGGGTGAAGGGGGCACCTACATGTGGGTACAGTGGGTTTTAGGGGGCTCAACATTAACCACACAAGTGGAACAGGTAGGGGGGGATGGGCCTGGGTCCACCTGTGCAGTGCACCCACTAAAAGCTGCTCCAGGGACCTGCATACTGCTGTCAGGGAGCTGGGTATGACATTTGAGGCTGGCATACAGGCTGGCAAAAAATGTTTTGTTTTGTTTTTTGTGGGAGGGGGTTGGTGACCACTGGGGGAGTAAGGGAAAGTGATCCCTGCTTCCCTCTGGTGGTCATCTGGTCAGTTGGGGCTTTTTTTTGGGACTTGGTCCTAACAATACATAGACCAAGTCCGGCCAGTGAAATGCTCGTTCGAGCCGGCCTTTTTTTTTCATAATAAGGGGAAGCCGGCCATCTCGTAACCCCGCCCTGGCCCGCCCCTTCCCGCCTTTGCTACCCTACCAACATGCCCACTTGAAGGTTGGCCGGCGCCGCAACGAAAATGCAATTGGGGCTGGCCAAAATCGGCTTTCGATAATACCGATTTGGCCGGGATTGAGAGATCGCCGGCGATCTCCCGATTTGTGTCAGAAGATGGCCGGCGATCCCTTTCGAAAATAAGCCTGATTGTCTTCCACTTTCTGCCTTAAAATAACAATGGTGATATACCTCTCTTTAAGAAAGGGGTTTGAGGGGTTTTCATCATTTAATAGATTATTTTAGGGCAAAGAAAAAAAGAACAAGGAAATAAATATTTAGACTCTTCTACTTGCCGACCGGCGATGACATGATAACATGGCACTGGCATTTTACTTGAGGTATTTAAATAATCAGCTCACCAAGCCCACCAATCAAACACTCCTATTCTGATGATACCATATTAAGGAAGTCCATTCAATCTCACTATTCAGACTGGTTGGTATTACCGTCTATAACAAAAATATCCACCGTTCTTTAAAATTAAGAGTACTCTCATGATTTCCACCCTTCCAGCTCTCTTTTACTTGATCTAAAATTTGCCAGTGAATATCCTTCACAGTATGTTGTTTCTCCCTCCAATGGGGAGCTAAAGGCATCTCCATGTTATTGATAGTGATTTATGTTCTGTCAATCGTATACGTACTGGTCTACTTCTCCTTCCTGTATAGATTAACTGGTATGGACATTCTACCATATATACCACATTAGCACTTTTACAGTCTGTGTTGAAACGTGATTGTATCATACATCTCATTTTATGATCCATCCATTTTGGACCAGTAATAGCAAATACCATTGACAATGTCCAAAATTTGAATGGCATTCTATTCAATCAGATGACATCTTCCTCATAACGTTGCCTGGATAGTAACTCGCCAATCGTGCACCCTCTTTTCTAAGCAATAATGGGAAATATTTCCAAACAAGGATGCAGTTCTAAAACGTTCCAATGGGTCCTCAAAATGTGACAAATAAATATATCATCTTTGAAAATGGCAAAATGCATGTCAACACATCCATATCTGATGACCGGGGTTTGTCCATCAAAAGCAATTCTCTAGGCATGATAGACCTACGGCACGCTAAAAGAATACTAACATGGGATGCAGTATTCCACTGTAGTGTTCTGCTTAGCATGAACTAATCCCACACTGGAAGATATTTTTTATTTCCCTGCACAGGAGGCACATCTGGGGACATTGCTAATTGCAATATCCTCGGAAGGCTATATCAAAAGCTTATTTAAGATCTATCTCAGGCAACCCATTGCAAGGCTGTGAAGCCATTCTAATCTTTAGAAGCACGATAAAGCTCAAAGTCTGTGTTAGGTAATATAATTTTCATAATATCCAGTGTGCTGATATTATCAAGAGAAAGAACTGCATGGAAAGGCCTTGTAAGACAAAAAAAAAGTTGTACACACTGAGAAGAGACTAACCCTCCTGTTTACTAAGCTATGCTAGCAGCTGCCAGTGCGCTAATGCCGACGCAGCCCATTCACTTTGAATGGGCTGTGTTGGCATTGCTGAGCGGCATAGTAAACAAGGGGGTAAGAGAGGTGACAGGAGGGACAACTGACTGCTGGCTAAGGCTATAATAAATCTTTCATCCTTGTAGGTAATACTTAACAATATATTGAACTTCCCCTTATTATTCTTTTTGTAAAATCTTTAAAACTTATTTATTTAAAAATAATCTTGTTTAACTGTTTGTTGGAACTGCTTTTCTTTTTCTTCTTTTTTTTATTACCAGTTTTTTTGTGATCCACTTTGAACCACTGTTTTATGGGACTTAGCAGGACACAAGAACCATGTTACATTACATTGTTTGTGTAGCACTCTTTGCTGGTCCAGAAAGTTTTGTGTAGCAGTTTCTCTCCCCCCCCCCCCCCCCCCAACATACACACACACACTAAAAATGCATAAATAGTTTTCTCGTCTTTCTATATTGGGCTCTTTTGTCTCTTCTTTATTTTCTCATTTCTTCCTTATTGTTGTCTTTGTGACAGTTTCTTATATACATCCATTCTCCCTTCCTTATTGTCTACTCCCATTCCTCTTTTCCGGGCCTTCTCCAATTTTTCTCTTCATTCACATCCTTCTCTCAGTTCACAACTTGTTGTCTTTATTTATGTCTCTGTCTCTCCCACCTCCCAACACAATTGGTTTTCTTGTTATCTCTCACCACCTTCTACTTGCTCCTTTTTCTCCATCCCTTGTTCTACATACCTCTGTTTTCATCTTCTTTCTGCCAATCACTGTATTCCTACTCTTGCTGCATTTCATTCACAGAGATGGAAGTTTAAAGGCTCGAAGCTAATGTGGGCATACTTTCCGTTCTTCTTAACTCTTCAGTTTGTCTCTATCCCACTATCATTTCCTTACCCATCTTAATGTACCTTTCAATCTTTCTGTCTAACTACCTCGTTCAGTTCTGTTTCCCTTTCTCATCTGTCCATCACCTTTTCTTCCCTGTCTACTTTCATTTTTCCCTGTCTATATCTTCCTCTTTCCACAGATACAAATGGTTTACTGGAACACAACCAGAATGCATTTAGACAGTGCAAGTATTGCCTCACCAATTTTCTTCATTTCTTTGAAGACGTGAATAAACACAAGGATAGTGGTGAGCTGTTTGATATAGCATATCTAGATTTTCGGAAAGCTTTTGACAAAGTTCTTCATGAGAGACTCCTGAGAAAATTAAAGAATCATGGGATTTTTTACTCTTTCAAAAAGTACAAAGAGTAGGGGACACTTAATTAAGTTACATGGAAATACTTTAAAAAAAATAGCAGGAAATAATTTTTCACTCAGTGAATAGTTAAGCTCAGGAATTCGTTGCCGAAGATAACAGCAGTTAGATTATCTGGGTTAAAAAAATGTTTATACAAGTTCCTGAAGGAAAGTCCATAGTCCTTGTTATTGAGACGGACATGGGGAAGCCACTGCTTGCCCTGGAATTGGTAGCATGGAATGTTGCTATTATTGGTTTTCTTACAGGTAGTGGCATACCTAGGGTAGTTAACACCCAGGGCCAGTCATTCTTTAACACCCCTCTCCAAAATCTAGTACTAGGCATTCAGAGAATATAAAACACTCAGGACCTATAGAGCAATTCTAGCATACCATAAGCAGTAATTTCTATGAGTCACACAAGGAAAAGGAATCATCTTAACAGTGGCGTACTAAGGGGGGGGCGGTGGTTGCGGCCCGCCCCGGGTGCACGCCGCTGGGAGGGGTGCCGTGCGCCGGTCAGCTTCATTGTTTCCATGCTCCCTCTGCCCCAGAACAGGTTACTTCCTGTTCCGAGGCAGAGGGAGCATGGAAACAACGAAGCTGACCGGCGTGCGGCACCCCCCCCCCAGCAGTGTGCACCCGGGGGGGGGTCTTTCACTGGGGTGGGGGGGTGATGAGGGGGTTCGCGCTGCACCGGGGGGGGGGGGGGGGCGGGGCGCTGCACTCAGGGGGCAGGGCGCATCGGCAACCGCCCCGGGTGTCAGCGCCTCTAGGAACGCCACTGCATCTTAAACACTACAGTGAGCACTAGAACATCAATTCACCTATTGTAAAATGAAACTGGCCTCCCACTTAGCCATCTATCCCCCCTTCAGTCCATTCAGAACTCTGCTGCACGTCTTATCTTCCGCCTGGACCGATATACTCATATCACCGCTCTCCTCAAGTCACTGCACTGGCTTCCGATTAGGTACCGCAAGCAGTTCAAGCTTCTCCTACTAACCTACAAATGCACTCGATCTGCAGCCCCTCCCTACCTCTCTACCCTCATCTCCCCCTATGTTCCTACCTGTAACCTCTGCTCTCAAGACAAATCCCTCCTTTCAGTACCCTTCTCCACCACCGCCAACTCCAGGCTCCGCCCTTTCTGCCTCGCCTCACCCCATACTTGGAATAAACTCCCTGAGCCCATTCGCCAGGCCCCCTCCCTGCCCATCTTCAAATCCTTGCTCAAAGCCCACCTCTTCAATGTCACCTTCAGCACCTAACCACCATACCTCTATTCAGGAAATCTAGACTGCCCCAACTTGACATTTCGTCCTTTAGATTGTAAGCTCCTTTGAGCAGGGACTGTCCTTCTTTGTTAAACTGTACAGCGCTGCGTAACCCTAGTAGCGCTCTAGAAATGTTAAGTAGTAGTAGTAGTAGAATAGTACAGATCGTCGATCCTGCACAGTCAATGCCAACTGAAAGCCATGTCTTTTTCACAAACACAGATATACCCTAATCCACTATAGAATAAGTAATCGTAAACTTTCTATTTAGACAAAAATTAAACTGAAACCCCAAGATCCTAGATTCTGCATGTAATGCAACACCACAGAAACAGAAAATGTAAATTTGAAAAAACTAACAAATACCAATCACCACTTTACAAATTAACAAATAGAAATAAAACAAGTATAGAAAATAAAATAATACCATTTTATTGGACTAATACATTAAGCTTCCAGAGGCCAAAATCTCCTTCCTCAGGTCAATACAGTATAGTGCTGTTACAGTATCCTATCCTGACCTGAGGAAGGGGGTTTTGATCTCTGAAAATTAGTCAAAATGTAATAAAATTAGTCCAATAAAAAGATTACCTTATTTAAATGTTCTATTTATAAACATTTATTAACACAATACTACTTTATCCTAAAGCAAAAAAAATAAAATATATATTTTATTTACAGTTTGTTGTCTCTGGTTTCTGTTTTCCTCATCTTCTTTTCACTGTCTTCCTTCCATCCAGCATCTTTCGCTCTCTCTCTCTCTCTCTGCTCCCCTCCATCCAATGTCTGCCCTCTCTCTTCCTTCCATCTACATCTGCCCTATCTCTCTCTTCCTTCCATCTACATCTGCCCTATCTCTCTCTTCCATCCACATCTGCCCTATCTCTGCCCCTTCCATCCACCATCTGCCCTCTATCGCAGCCCCTTCCATCCACCATCTGCCTGTCTACCCTCTCTCTCTCCCCCTTCCATCCACTGTCTGACCTTTCTATGCCTTCCATCCACTGTCTGCCCTTTCTCTCTGCCCCTTCAATTTAACATTTGTCCTCCCTCTCCCATCCATCCAGGGTCTGCCCTCCCTCTCACTCCCCCTTCCATCCAGGATCTGTCCCCTCTCTCTCTGCCCCCTCTTTTCGGCCCCAAGTTCCAGCCCCATTATCCCACCTGCCCCTAGTTCCAGCCCAAGCCCTTTTCTCCCACCAGTGCCGAGCTTCAGCCCCAGCCACTTTTCCCTGTCCCCTTTTCAGCCCCCAGTCCCCATAGTTTCAGCCCCTGCCCCCTTTCAGCCCCCAGTTCCAGTCCCCTTTATCCACATGCATTGCATTAAGGCCCCCCTTTTTAGCCCCAGACCCATTCTCCCTCCTGCCCCAGGCATGGCCCCATTCTCCCTCCTGCCCCCTTCTCAAACTCCAGTTCCAGGCCTCTTCTCCCATTTGAGCCCCCCCTCCCTGACCCAGTCCCCTTCTCCCATATGAGCCCTCCGCTTCTCCCATCTGAGCCCCCCTCTCCGACCCATTCCCCACCTGCCTACCAGCTCTGTGGACAGACGACTCTGTTCTCTTGCCACCCTGCACCTGACCCAGCCTTTTTTAAAAAATCTGTGAAGGTGCTGGTGCAGTGCAGTGCCTCACGTCTGTCTGCTCTGCGTGTAAAGGATGCAAATCGCCTCGTTGGCCGGCCTTCCCTCACTGTGTCCTGCCTTCTGATGTAACTTCCTATTTCCGCGAGGGTGGGACACAGTGAGGGAAGGCTGGCCGATGAGGCGATTTGCTTCCTTTACACGCAGAGCAGACAGACGTGAGGCGCTGTGCTGCCGCTTCACAGATTTTTTTAAAAGGCTGGGTCAGGTGCCGGGTGGCAGGAGAAGAGGATCGTCTGTCCATGGAGCTGTCAGGCAGGTGGGGACTGGGGCGCCGGCGGAGCACCCCCCACGCACACCTGCTGACATCCGGGGCGGACCGCCCCCACCGCCCCGCCCTTGGTACACCACTGCTTACAGGTACCTATGAACTGGATTGGCCACTGTTGGAAGCAGGATACTGGGCTAGATGGACCATTAGTCTGACCCAATATGGCTGTTCTTATGTTCTTATGTTCATATCTCAGTACAATCCTCTAACCTCCTCTTCCTTTGTTTCTGCCCTTCCCTGTTCCTTCTCTATGCCTCTTTAGGAATATTCAGAAATTCATTTATTATTTAGCAATATCAAATGCTGAAATCAGAGGGGTAATAGTGAACTCAACCAATTATTGTTTCAGCACTAAGGAATAGTTCTTCATACTCTCTCTGTGTTATGATGAGGTAAGTACTTACATTGTACAAGAGTTGCCAGAGTAGCTGAAACTTGCTATACCTGTTTCTCAAGCTCCCCATGTTTCCTTTCTGGTTATGATAATCTCTTCACCTCTCAACATAAACAGATATCAGAAGATGAATGAGCTAGCAAGGAAAAGTTTTCCACAGAGGCCAAACCAACCAAAATTGTTTTGAGGGTCACATCTACAGGTCTTACCAAAGGACTTCTGCTATTCAATCAAATGACCACTAGAGAGCAGCTCAAAACTAACCAGTTGGGCACTGTAGAACTTGATTATCCTACTGGGGCCAACTCAGATCTCGCTTCTGCAGACAAATCATTGCCACCATTTGCCATGGTCATCTCCTTCATCTCCAGGGATCCCTTTGATGTCACCATCAGTGGATTTCTATCACTGATTTCTTTTACACTGTCTCATGTAATAGCTTTCCCACAGTGCTGTCCCCAGTGCCACTCCTGACCTGCCCATTTTCTGTTTGGGTGGTCTCAGGGAGATATTCAGTGGCACTGTCCAGTTAAGTGCCACTGAATATCCCCAGCTAGGCAGCAGGAAGCTATTTAAGCAGGCAAGAGAGGTTCCTGTCTGATTAAATCACTTGGAATATCGGCCTCCTGGAGTTTTTTTTGTGGACAATACACTGGGGGGGGGGCCCTTTTAGTAAGGTGCGTAGGTGCCTACGCGGGTCCTACGCATCCAACACACCTCAATTTGGAACTACTTCACAGCTACTGCAAGCCCCGGATGGTAATTCCATTTTTTACGTTCATCCCAAAATATGTTTTACTTTCTACCGTGTGGCGCTAACCGGGCAATAATTGGCAGTGTACGTGCTGTGAGGGGGCAGGTGATAGGGGGACAAGGAAACCACGTGAACAAGGGTTGCAGAGAGCAGGGGAGTACCGACAGAGAAAGTTTCAATACCAAGTTCCCAGTATATGGAGAGCTCGCCCTCTGGTGGCCAAAAGGCCAACTGAAGTAGTGAAGCGAGGAAGGAACTATCAATCCCAGGAACCCTCTCTTCCCAGACGAGCTATGCAAAAGCTAGGAGACGGAGTAGAGGATTGGGAGATGATTTCTGATGAGGGTAATGAGGGACAGCTGAGGAGGCCTGGGGAGGAGGAGGCTGGTGATGAGGATAAAATGGAAGTAACTGAGGGACTGGAGGAGGAGAGCATGGAAATTGCTGCTCTGGCCCAGACGGAGGAAAATACAGTGAGAGGTTTTCTAGCAGCTCCATTAAAACGGTGGTGGAAGACTGGAGGAGAAAAATTGAGGCCGTGGGGAAGGACTCTGTTTAAAATATGACAGGTACACTGGCCTTTGAGACTAGAAAGGAATGCTGCCCAGTTTAAGCATCAGAATTGTGGGGGATGTGAAAGAAAACTGTTTTTTCTTTCTTTTGCTGTTTTGTACTGTGACCATTTGAGAACACCCCGGCGAGGGGAAGGGGAGGGAAATGAAAGAAGCTGTATGAACTGCTCTGGACCTGAAAAGTGTTTGACTGGAAGACACAAAGCAAATGCTTTTGAGTTGTGTTTGAATAAAAGGAAGAATAAGAGAGGAAGATTATGTTGAATTGAGGAAAAAAATAAAAGAACTTTTATTTATAAGAAGTCTGGTTTTTGGTCAGCATTTTTGAATAGAACAAGAAAGGAGCTGGCAAACCTCCACTCCCCTAATTGCAAGGGCTTGAAATACAAGGCGCTGCACGCGTCAACCTTTTCTAACATGAGCACGCAGTTCTGGAATTCACTGCCGCGCAACCTGAAAACGATTTATGAGCAAACCACGTTCCGCAAACTACTGAAGACCCATCTTTTTGAGAAAATTTACGTAAAGAACCAAAACACATAAAGCCCACACTCACTATTCAATAATGCATCATTACAGCCACTCTGAATTTCTCATTCCCTGTAATCTCACCTTCTCATCCCCCGTAATCTCAGCACACTCATACCTTTACTCACAGAAAATGTATACCAAATGCTTTCCTGTCATTATATATTGCCCCTTTTAGTTTCCCATTGTTTCCTTTCCAATGTTTCAATGCTCTTTTCCATTGTTATATTGCTTAATGATACTTGACTTTGTCTCACATAACTCCTTACAATGTAATCCATAACCGAGTTGTAACAAACTGTATTTCCATCTTTCATAACGTATTGTAAGCCACACTGAACCCGCAAAAAGGTGGGAAAATGTGGGATAAAAATGCAATAAATAACTAAATAAAATAAAACAGAGGACTCCCTGGGCGTGAGGCTGGATCAGGGAGTAGCCCATTGAGGTGTGGAACCAAGCAGTCACTGTGCTTGAAAGGAAGCTAAGCAGCAGGGTTGGCCCCATCTGGGTCCTGGAAGGGTGACTAAGCCACAGCATGCTGACAATTACTGCCCAGTTAACATGTGAGAACTTACTATTAAATCAATGGCTGGCAGTAAGGTCTCAGGCCCAAAATGGACATGGGCCAATTTTTATTTTGCTGCACGATTATTTTCGGCCAAAATATACACACGTCTACAACAGCGCAGGCCATTTTTTGGTGCAACTTAGTAAAAGAACCCCTGACATTTTCAGTCCAGTGTGCCACAGTTCATAAAGAAACAAAGAAAATGTTAGGGATTGTTTAAAAGGAAGTGAACCAAACTGAGAATATCATTATACCTCTGTATAGGTCCCTAGTGTGACCACATTAAAAAAAAAAAGTACAGAAGAAATAGAAACGGTTTAGAGAAGGTGACACAAATGAGAAAGAAAATAGAACACCTCCCTTATGAAGAAAGGATAAACTGGTAAGGGTTCTTCAGAGGGCATATAACAGAAGTTTACAAAATCATGAGTAGAGTAGAAGAGTTAAATAGGGAACAGTTGCTTAACCTTTCAAACAACACCAAAACAAGAGGATGGTTCATGAAACTAATGACCAACAGATTGAAAATAAATTGTAGAAAGGTTTTTTTTCATACAGTGCATAATCAACCTATGCTAGAGGATGTGTTCAAGGCAACCAACATAGCAGAGTTCAAAAGAGGTTTGCACAAGTTCTATGAGGAAAAGGACTATGAAAAGATTTAGCTAAGAAGACTTGGGAGAGTCATTGTTCATGCCTGGAAATGAGTTACTGGGTACTTGTGTTCTGGACTGACCACAATCGGATGCTGGGATTGATGGACCTTGGTTTGAGTCAGTATGGCTTTTCTTATGTTCTTATGAGCTTCTGACTTTCTAAGGGATACGAATGAGGTGTTTTCTCCAGCACAGAGGTGTTATCTTGGACATGAGAGTGGGAACTAAGGCTGATGCCAGACAGACTTCTACGGTTTGTGTCCTGCAAATGGCAACAGACTGAAATATTATAAAAAAACATATCATTATATAAAATCAGAAACATAAATAATTAAATACAATTAAGAGCATTAAAAATATGACATTTACCATTAAGCATATAAGACTTACATGGAGGGGCACCCAAGTTTTCCTGAGGGCATCCTCGCAGGATGTCCCCGCGAAGGGGCAGGGAAACCCATATTATCAAAACAAGATGGGTGTCCATCTTTCATTTCGATAATACGGTCAGGGACGCCCAAATCTCCACATTTAGGTCGACCTTAGAGATGGTCGACCTAAATGTTGAGATGGTCGACCTTAGAGATGGTTGTCCCCGGTTTTCAGCCATAATGGAAACCAATGATGCCCATCTCAAAAATGACCAAATCCAACTCATTTGGTCATGGGAGATGCCAGCATTCATAGTGCACTGGTCCCCCTGACATGCCAGGACACCAACCAGGCACCCTAGGGGGCACTGTAGTGAACTAACTGATGCAATAACTGAACGGAAAAAGCCCTTCCTTTACCGATCTCTTATCGATTCAGAAAGGAACGGACATGCATGAAGGAAATTGCACGCATGCATGATTTCCTTCCTAAGGAGGGGAAGCCAGTGCAGAGCAGCCAAGCATTATGCATGGCTGCTCTGCGCATGCCAAAGACGGCTTCATACATGCAGACAAGCTGTGTATATAATAGCCGTCTACCTTAGAAAAATACAAGTCCAAGTGCTTGTCAGGGATGTTTTTTTTAAGAGTATGGGTGAAGGATGTCCTTAGCTATGCCTGCATTGGCAGTTGAGGATGTCCTTTGCTATGACTCCGTCCCTGTGATGGCAGTTGAGGATGTCCTTTGCTATGCCTCTGTCCCTGTGATGGCAGTTGAGGATGTCCAAGGTGTGGATGTTTCTGTGAGAAGGACGCCCATGCCTACTATGTTTCTGACACCCCCTTTATTTATTTGGATTTTGGATCACAAGTAGCAGCAGTGGGATTTGAACCAGCCACATCTGGATTGCAAGACCAGTGCTCTAACCACTAGGCCACTCCTCTCCACTCCATGTCACTCCACTCCCTTGAAATTTGGCTGTCACTGGGGGGGGGGGGGGGCAGTTCAGGAAGTCCAAAATGTTTGAAAGAAGGATGTTCATGCCTTCGCTATGCCTCCACTGACACACACATACCTCCCCTCCTGGGGACCTGCATACTGCTGCGATGGACCTGAGTATGACATTTTAGGCTGGCAAAAAAAGTTTTTAAAGTTGTTTTTTTCAGGGTGGGAGGGGGGTTAGTGACCACTGGGGGAGTCAGGGGAGGTCATCCCCGATTCCCTCCAGTGCTCATCTGGTCAGCTCGTGCACCTTTTTGAGGCTTGGTCATAAGAAAAAATGGAGCAAGACCCCCTTCTTTTTTCCATTATTATTTGAGGACGCCCATCTGTTAGGCACGCCCCAGTACCACCTTCGCTACGCCTCCGACATGCCCCCGGGAACTTTGGTCATCCCCGCGACGGGAAGCAGTTGGGGACGCCCAAAATTGACTTTCGATTATGCCGATTTGTGTCGAAAGATGGGCGCCCTTCTCTTTCCAAAATAAGCCTGATAATGTCAGCAGAGACAATAAAAAAACCCAATAAATCACCTCATTATCCATTTATTATTTATGTTTTATTTAATGTTATATTGATACTGTATAACATCAATATGAATATTGAGGTGATTTATTGGTTGTTTGCCATCTTTGCTGATATTATGTATGTTTTATATACTTAATGGTAAAGTCATATTTTAATGTTCTTAATTTTATTTAATTATTTATGTTTCTGATTTATATCATGATATTTTTATATTGTTAATTTGTGTAATATTTATTGTTTTTTGATCAGATCCCTGACTCAGGTGGGTTGCTGAAACACAGACCGTGTCAAGTCTTGTAATAAAGCCACATCTCAATGCTTATCTGTTCTTGTAGGCCCTTTATGTTTTTTTCCACTAGTTGACTCATTTTGTTGTGCTCTGATCCCTCTCTTTTGCTTGCATTTTCTCCAGTGCATCACCTTTTAACACTATTAAACATACTTCAACAATTAGTAAATGTAGGGTTATCATACTTCCAATTTTACCTGGACATGTCCTCTTTTTGAGGACACAGCTAGACAAATGGGCGGGTTTTGCCAGCCTGTCCATTTTTCCTGATTTGCGTATGAACGGGCAGGCTGGTGGGTGGA
Organism: Microcaecilia unicolor; assembly: GCF_901765095.1. Lineage (NCBI taxonomy): Eukaryota > Metazoa > Chordata > Amphibia > Gymnophiona > Siphonopidae > Microcaecilia > Microcaecilia unicolor. Next base: position 82,494,143 of record NC_044037.1, on the reverse strand, counting down.
CAGTCTCCCCTTCTCACAAATGTTGAGGTTGAGACGCATTTGTTCAGACCTAGCCACCTTTAAGGAACAAGCTGAAGATCTGATGACAAATCTTTTGGATAGAGGCTATTCAAGGGCCGTCCTAAAACATGCATATCAAAGAGCCAAATACAATGACAGACAGCTTTTGCTGTCTAAGCCCATGAAACATAAAATTGAAGATAATATGCTCACCATGGTCATGCAATATAATGAACATGGTTCTTTTCTAGCCAACATGATTCGAAATAGGTGGGACATTATGAGATCTACAAACACATTTAAAAATACCAATCTTCGTATAGCGTTTGCCAGATCCAACAACATCAAAAAGAAGCGATTAGTCCAGCTGACATTCAACTTCATATCAACAAACCAAAAACAGTAGGTCACTTCAAATGTGGCCACTGTCAAATTTGTGGTATCACCAAACAAATCAAGCAGTTTGTAAATCCACACACCAATAGAGTGCACAAGTTAACACATTTTTCAAACTCCTTACGCTGCCCTTGCAACAAAACATATATTGGGATGACAACGAGATCCCTGAAAGTCAGAATTTTGGAGCACAGATCAAATATCCGAAGGTCTGCAATAAAAGAACCCATCGTTGAACATTGTGTCACTCAGAAGCATAAATTTGAAGATTTACAATGTTCTGTCATTGACTGGATCGCGCCGCTCAATAGGGGCGGCGATCGCAAGCTTAAGTTAGCCAGGAAGGAAGCAAGGTGGATCTTTGAACTGGACACTCTAGTACCCAATGGGCTTAACAGCTCCATTGATTGGTTCAACTTCTATTGATGTGTTTTACGTCATTCTTACGCGAGTATATTTGACAGTTGTCCCTACGTGAACGCTGAGGCGCCATTTTAAATTCATGCCTTCAGCTTAAGTATGTTTTTCCATGGAATGATTGCTTTAGAGGTGTTTTCAACAAGGTTTTTCTGCACAGCGAATGGCATTTAATATATAATCTGTTTGTTTCAGATCTTTGACTCAACATCACAGAAAGCACTCCGTTCCTGACGAAGCCATTTTTAGGTGAAACGGCGGTCCCCGTCGAACGGTTACAGAAAAGTGCTGATTTGAAATACAAAGCTAAGTGCTACTTTATTCTGTGTGTTGCTTTAACATAGAGAATACATAAAAACTACTGCATTTATATTTTGTGTAGAACTTGAGACTTAAACAACAGTCCGGGAAATAGAGAGTTTTTTGCCCTATGATAGAACCGTTGCCTGAGTTATATCGCAAATAAATTTCATATAACCTCGCACTAAACCACCAGTATCACACTGGAGGTTTCTGAGGGCTTTTTCTCTATTCCCATCTATTGAGTATTGCACCGATATATTTAATTGACTGGAACAGTTCTATTTTGTATCCTATTCTTCCCTCCCCTCCCCTCCTTTACCTTAGTGTGTGCCCCGGTTGGCTAGTGGCCTCTTTGGGGCAGGGAGCCCCCTTTTTCCTGTCCAGTGCGTCTGCACACTGTCTTTCTCCCGGCACTGATTCAAAAGGGCTACCGAGAGTTCTTGCAAGGTCACTGCTTGAACTCTCGGCAGCCATTTTGAATCGGTGCTGGGAGAAAGACAATCTGCAGATGCGTCAGGCAGGAAAGAGGGGACTCTTTCCTGCCCTGAAGAGGTCACTAGACCACCAGTGCACCATACTCGTTAGGTTAGGGAAGTGAGGGGAGGGGTAGTGAATGGAGTCATGTGGGTGGAGGGACATATTTGGAGGGCAAATATAGTAACCCTAAGTACATGTATGTGCATTTTGACTACATTCTGGTCAATATATGATTTTACCTCCACAGGCATAAAGTTAAAGAAAAATTGAAGTAAACAATTGGCTTTGACAACTTCAGAAATTTAGAACTAGAACAAGGACAGTGCAGGGCAGACCTCTACAGTCTGTGCCCTGAATATGGCAAGGACAAATCAAGATCAGCTATACATATGAAGTATCACATCATACCATATGTAATGAGTTTATCTTGTTGAGCAGACTGGAAGGACTGTACAGGTCTTTATCTGCCGTCATCTACTATGTTACTATATTTTACCTCTCAGCCATTGGTTTATGTTTTTTCCATCACAAATCTCTACCCTCTCTTAGTCACGATTTCAAGTTTTCTCCCTTCAAAGCAATGCTTTCTACTGCAGTACATGGAGCCTCTGCAGATGGCATAAGAAAATAAAATGCTCTGTTCATTAACTCTGTTTCAGACAGGTGGTGTTAATCTGGAACGGGAAAAGTCACTGAAACAAAAATAAATATGATTCTTGCAGAGCACTGGTTTTGCCAGGGTCCACAGGCAAAAACGTGAGGAAATGTGTGATTTTTCAATCACAGACGAGAAGGCACCGATTAGTACTCCTTGACAGAGAGGTTACCGAAGGGTTGACCAGGCTGAGACTGTATTATAGGCCTTTGATTTAACTCAGGAAGAGTCAAAGGCAAATGGAAAAAAATACATTACACATGACAATATTAATGTCTTGTTTGTTTTTCTTTCACATATTAAAGGCAAAATCTAAGTACTAAGTTCAAGCCATCTCAACTGGTTGAAAGAAAGGTCAAATGACTCAAATTGATTAACATCTGAGACTTTTTATTATTACTATTATTCAGGACATAACTCTGGCTGGGAAGGCTTTAATATGAGTTTTTAGGGAAGCAGCAGTACTTTGCATGTATCTGCAGATCCTGATTTTATGATCTACCTGAGAAGTCATGTCATTATAAAGACTTGTCACCACATACCTAAACCACCTTCCTTCACATTTGGTGAGTCTCCCTCACCCGCCTTCTTAGCCCCTTCTACTTTCAACCTCAATGACCATGTCCACTTTCTCACTCATATCAGCTTGTAATTTCTAAGAGTCTGAAGGGGATCTATGAAAAGCATGATAGTGTCTATATTAAAGAGAGGAAAATGCCTCAAGAAGCCCCCAGCGAATTTTTAAGCTGTTAGGGGCTGGACTTCTTCATCATTGGCATAGAAAAACCTCTCTTTATAATAACAGTGTTGTTCCTTCGTATTTTAAAGATTATTTTTTATATATTTTACATTCAAAACTCAAAACTGAGTTGCACTTAACTTTAAGCCAACATCACATCGTGCGGATCCTTGCTAACACGTCGGCCACGACCAACGATGGCCGCCATTTCATGGACCTGCTTCAGGGTCAATGGTCCGCGTGTTGCCTGCAAAAAAAATATATATTTTTTTAAATCAACAAACTAAAAAGTTCTTATGAGCAGGCAAACAAAAGATCTCAAAGTACCTCCGCTCCAATACTACTTCTTGACGTTTATGAGAGTGAAAAAAATGGCCGCCCTTAAAAGCGAGCCACGTCAGACGCCATGCTTCAATGATGGCCAATCAGCATGGAGAAACACAGGAGGCTAATATATACATCCAGGACAGCTCTCTTGGGTCCTAAAGAACATTATATTGGGAACCAATGTCTAAATAGTCACTACAGGGATACATGGAAAATAATTTGAACAAAAGGTAAAATCAGAAAGATCAGGAAAAAATCAGAAAAGGTGACACCATTCAATTCTACCATTCAGACCTTTTGGAGCTATTTGAACAATTGAGATGTGTAGTTCTTCAGCAGATTGAGGAGATCCCTACCCATATTGGGACTAATAGAAAACAGCTGCTTCTTCAAAATGAGCAAAGATGGATTTTTCGTTTGAATACCCTAGCTCCAAAAGGTCTGAATGGTAGAATTGAATGGTGTCACTTTTTCTGATTTTTTTCCTGATTTTTTCTGATCTTTCTGATTTTACCTTTTGTTCAAATTATTTTCCATGTATCCCGGCAGTGACTATTTAGACATTAGTTCCCAATATAATGTTCTTTAGGACCCAAGAGAGCTGTCCTGGATGTATATACCAGCCTCCTGTGTTTCTCGCTTTTAAGGGCGGCCATTTTTTTCACTCTCATAAACGTCAAGAAGTAGTATTTGAGCGGAGGTACTTTGAGATCTTTTGTTTGCCTGCTAATAAGAACTTTTTAGTTTGTTGATTTAAAAAAATATATATTTTTATTTTTGCAGGCAACACGCGGACCATTGACCCTAAAGCAGGTCCACGAAACGGCGGCCATCGTTGGTCATGGCCGATGTGTTAGCAAGGATCTGCACGATGTGATGTTGGCTTAAAGTTAAGTGCAACTCGGTTTTGAGTTTTGAGTGAGACAAAGTTTGAATGTAAAATATATAAAAAATAATCTTTAAAATATGAAGGAACAACACTGTTATTAGAAAGAGAGGTTTTTCTATGCCGATGATGAAGAAGTCCAGCCCCTAACAGCTTAAAAATTCGCTGGGAGCTTCTTGAGGCATTTTCCTCTCTTTAATATAGACACTATCATGCTTTTCATAGATTCCCTTAAGATTTTTTGTTACTATTTTGGTGTATAAGGAAGAGGGTGATCTTCTCCTGTTGTAATCTTTAATTTCTAAGAGTCTAACATCCTGGGATCATTTTTTGTTGACAAGCAGGCACACAAGAGGGTGAGGTCATTGCCTGGTGCCTGGATGGAACAGATCTGCCAGATATCAGAACTGAGATGTATTTTGACTAAAGTGTGCTAAACAGTTACTATGTGAATTACACATGCTGTTAGCACACTGCCATTACTGTGGCAGTATTCAGTGTTGGGTATGATTTCAAATCAAGTAAGTTGACATTATGATTTAAAATCATGTTGTATGATTTTTTGATTTTTATTTGAAAGCACTCTTTTACCCTGATTTTGATTTCAGGTTTGAAATCACATATTCAAAATCACGTGTATTCTATCAAAAATTATTTGTTGATGGATGTTGATTCAATTATAGAATTCATGGATTTAGTACTGTGATGGCCAATAAAATCGGTGAGGTCTAAACTGAAGCCTAACCTACCAAAGACCATAAACCCTATTTATATATTAATTCTTGCCATATATGGACTTGTAATTTGCACATTCATGTATCAATATTGACAAATGAGTCTATAATCCTGTCCCTTGACATCTTGATGGGTACACCTAAAGTTTAGTCACAAGAACAGCACATGAGCATATTCTATAAACTACGCCTAACTTTAGGCATAATTTATAGAATTGCACTAAGCGTGTGGTTTTTCGACGCTGATTTTTAAGGTGTCATTTATAGAATTTGGCCCTTTGTACTTAGTGATTTTAATTTGAAATCTTTGTTTAAATGATTTTACCATGACAACACACTTATTTACACATGTCAAAATTGGGCAACTGGACTGGCACCTACTGAAACTAGGTGTAATTCCTGGTGCCCAATTTGGGTGTGCATCTCTGGTATTCTATAACACTGCACGTGAATTTTTGGAATGCCCCTGACTCATCCATGCCCTCCTCCTATGGCCATGCCCCTTTTTGGTTTGCATGCTATGGGATTTGGGCACTCACTGTTATAGAATAGTGTGCAGTCAGATGCACATGCAAATCCTAATTGGTGACAACTAACATCAATAATTGTTAGTGCCTAATTATTGTCATTCATTAACCAATTAAGTTGTGTGGATAGTGCCTGCATGGTGACCACACTATCCATATGTTCAGTTCCATTACCTACTGTATATGGAAAGCAACACTGAATAGACTGTCATGGCTCTGCTATGCCCTGCGCCTGATTCACCCTCTTCCCACAGTACAGTCATCCTCCGTGGCTTCAGGGCACCGGACTGGCTCCCTGATGTGGTGGACTGCCGGTGCTGCAGCTCCCACTTGCTGGAGCATCCCATCGGTCTGGCGGGCCGCAAGAGCACAGTCCTCTGCTGCTTCTGGCATTGGCACCCCCAAAGCACATGCCCACACATGGGGTCTTCTTTTAAAGATCCTATGGTGGGAACTGGATGGCATGCCTGTTGATGACCTCATCTGTTGGGGGTTCTTAAAAGGGACCTTAGAACTCTTCACCGGTGCCTTCGCAACAGGTCCCCAGGAGCTGTGCCTTGTCTTGCCTTGCCTCTTGTGTTTCCATGTTCCAGCCTTGCCTATTCCAGCCCAGCCTTGTCTCCAGCTCCAGCCCAGCCTTGTCTCCAGCTCCAGCCCAGCCTTGTTTCCAGCTCCAGCCCAGCTTTGTCTCCTGCTCCAGTCCTTTCTTGTTCTGTTTGGTCTAATCTGAATCCAGTTCTTGCCTACCCTGCTTTGCCCTGCCTTGCCTTATCTGGATCCATTTCTTGTCTTGTCCTGTCTGCCTTGTCTGGATCCAGTTCTTGCCTTGCCTGTCTAGTCCTGCCTAGCTCTGTCTACAGCCAAGCCCTTCCTACCTTGTCTCCAATTCAAGTCCTGCCTGCCTTGTCTTCAGTTCAAGCCTTGCCTGCTGTGCCCATCTTCAGGCTGAGCCTGCCTTGCCTAGTAGTTTGCCTAATGCTGTGCTTAGCCCAAGTGACTCGCCATCCCCTGAGTCTATGACATAGACATATTAATTTAAATATTTGTGCCGGAACTAAAATTAATATAGAGGGACATTTTCAATATGACATTTAAATCCGACTTTGGACATTTTGCTCAAAAGGCTCAAAATTCAAGTGGTGACTATAGCGATTTTCTAAACATCAAAACATTTATCTTTTTGTTTTGAAAATGGTCATTTGCTAGACATTGTGGTCCTTCATGCATCTCTTTTTGGACCAATTTTGAAAAAAGAAGAAAACACTTCCAAGTGAAAAACACACAAAATCAAACCATTGGGATGTAGGAGGAGCCGGCATTCTTAGTAGACTGGCCACATAGACATCCCAGCAGAGAAATAGGGCACCCAAGGGGCACTGCAGTGGACTTCATATAAATGGTTCCAGGTACACATCTTACCCTAACCCCCTTATATTGTTTGATGAGCCCTCCAAAACCCACTAAAAACTTACTGTACCCAACCGTACACCACTTCAATAGCCCTTATGACTGCAGGTGTCACCTATATCCTTAAAATCGAGCTTGGTACCGGAAGATTGGAGGGTGGCCAATGTAACGCCCATTTTTAAAAAAGGCTCCAGGGGAGATCCGGGAAATTATAGACTGGTGAGTCTGACGTCGGTGCCGGGGAAAATGGTAGAGGCTATTATTAAAAACAAAATTACAGAGCACATCCGAGGACATGGATTACTGAGACCGAGTCAGCACGGCTTTTGTGTGGGGAAATCTTGCCTAACCAATTTACTTCAATTCTTTGAAGGAGTAAACAAACATGTGGACAAAGGGGAGCCGGTTGATATTGTGTATCTGGATTTTCAAATGGCGTTTGACAAGGTACCTCATGAAAGGCTACAGAGGAAATTGGAGGGTCATGGGATAGGAGGAAATGTCCTATTGTGGATTAAAAACTGGTTGAAGGATAGGAAACAGAGAGTGGGGTTAAATGGGCAGTATTCACAATGGAGAAGGGTAGTTAGTGGGGTTCCTCAGGGGTCTGTGCTAGGACCGCTGCTTTTTAATATATTTATAAATGATTTAGAGATGGGAGTAACTAGCGAGGTAATTAAATTGCTGATGACACAAAGTTATTCAAAGTTGTTAACTCGCGACAGGATTGTGAAAAATTACAAGAGGACCTTACGAGACTGGGAGACTGGGCGGCTAAATGGCAGATGACGTTTAATGTGAGCAAGTGCAAGGTGATGCATGTGTGAAAAAAGAACCCGAATTATAGCTACGTCATGCAAGGTTCCACGTTAGGAGTTACGGACCAAGAAAGGGATCTGGGTGTCGTCGTCGATAACACACTGAAACCTTCTGCTCAGTGTGCTGCTGCGGCTAGGAAAGTGAATGAAATGTTGGGTATTATTAGGAAAGGTATGGAAAACAGGTGTGACGATGTTATAATGCCGTTGTATCGCTCCATGGTGCGACCGCACCTTGAGTATTGTGTTCAATTCTGGTCGCCACATCTCAAGAAAGATATAGTAGAATTGGAAAAGGTGCAGCGAAGGGCAACTAAAATGATAGCGGGGATGGGACGACTTCCCTATGAAGAAAGACTAAGGAGGCTAGGGCTATTCAGCTTGGAGAAGAGACGGCTGAGGGGAGACATGATAGAGGTATATAAAATAATGAGTGGAGTGGAACAGGTGGATGTGAAGCGTCTGTTCACGCTTTCCAAAAATACTAAGACTAGGGGGCATGCGATTAAATTACAGTGTAGTAAATTTAAAACAAATCGGAGAAAAGTTTTCTTCACCCAACGTGTAATTAAACTCTGGAATTCATTGCCGGAAAATGTGGTGACGGCAGTTAGCTTAGCAGAGTTTAAAAAGGGGTTGGACGGTTTCCTAAAGGACAAGTCCATAAACCGCTACTAAACGGACTTGGAAAAATCCAAAATCCCAGGAATAACATGTATAGAATGTTTGTACGTTTGGGAAGCTTGCCAGGTGCCCTTGGCCTGGATTGGCCGCTGTCGTGGACAAGATGCTGGGCTCGATGGACCCTTGGTCTTTTCCCAGTATGGCATTACTTATGTACTTATATGTGCGTACAGTAGAGTTTTGATTGGTTTGGGGTGGCTGACACTTTCCACAACAAGTTTAACAGTTAGAGTGGATTATGGGCCTGGGTCCCCTTCTCCACAGTGAACTGCACCAACCACTAGGTTACTCCAGGGACCTGCTTGCTGCTCTAATAGGACTGGCCATAACATCAGAAGCTGTCATAGAGGCTGGTATGTACTGTTTCTTTCATATCTTTGGGGAGTGGGAGAGGGTCAGTGACCACTAGTGGGGTAATGGAGGTAATTTATTCCTCCAGTGGACATCTGGTTATTTAGGGCATTCTTTGTGGCTTATTCGATATTAAAACTAGTCTAGATCAAACTGTCTTAGTTTTAGTGCTGAAAGTTTTTGTTTTGCCCAAATCCCACCCTTAACCGGCCCCCTACATGCCCCCTTGTGATCTGAATGCACTGCGGATTAACAGCATTAAAGAAAACATTTAGAAAATAGGTTTCAAAATAGTGATTTGAACGTTTTGGTGAACAAAACGTCCACATGCTGCTTTATGCCACTTTTTAAATGTTTTTCTCTTTCAAAAATGAGCCCCAAAGTCACTGTTCTGACTGAAAATCCAGTTCTATATATTTTGCAATGTTTTATTCTCTAAATATGAAAATGTGTAATGCCATTGGACTGCCTGTGGATCTCATTTTCAAAAGAGAAAACTCTCTCAAAAGCAGCACAAAGTGGCAGATGGATGGTTTTCTTCTCAATATGTCTAAATTGTGATTTGCAAAAAGGTAGAAATGGGACTTTTTTCACCAAGTTCATCCAAATAGATAGGGCATGTTGGAGGCATGATTTGGCTGGGCCTTTGGTGGACTTGCAATCTGGACATTTTTGAGAGATAATGGAAAAGAAAAAAAGGTCCAGGAAAAAAAAGAAGTACATTTTTATCTATTCCTGTTTCATTCACAACTAAGTCAGAAAAGGGTACCCTAACTGACTAGCTGACCACTGGAGGAATTAAGCCATGACCCCCTCTTAATTCCCCAATGATCACTGACCCCCCTCCCATCCCCCAAAGATGTGACAGTGACAGTAGATATCAAGCTGTATGATAGCTCCAGATATTATGGCCATTCCTAAGAAAGCAGCAAGCAAGAGGACAGTAGCGGTCAGGACAGTGAACAATGAGATCCAGGTTCAATTCCCACTGTAACTCTTTCATTTCAGTAAAAATATGTAAGCCCTCTTGGAACAACAGAAATACCTCCTGTACTTAAATTTATAAGTGACCTGCAAGCCTGAGGGTCTATTGTAGTAGTAGACCTTTAGCTATAGTAGGTTTTCTCTGTTCCTGGAGAGCTCACCATACAATATGAAGGCATTTAGGTGGGATTTGTACCTGGGTTTCTTTATGTGAAGTCCACTCAGCTGGACATGTTGAGCATGAAAACTTCCTAGCTCTAAGCCATAACTAAACCAGAAATGTAGATGTTTTCTGGTTTGGTTATGGCTGTGAGCTATATGTTTCTTTGAGACTTTTTTTTAGCAAAACGTCTCAATTCAGACTTAGACATCATATAAAAAAATGCCCTTCTATAATTTTAAACTCATTGTAATACTCTGTAGAGAAAAGCATGACAATGTATAAGGTTTGTATAGAGATTTTATTGCTCTTAAATATATTATTAAACAATTAAAGTGACACATAACATTCTTTAATAGCATGGTATATTTACAATAAAGTGCAGTACATAGGCAGGAAATAACTCTGACACGTTGTGCCCTGGGTGTTGAGCCTTGACTCTGAGTTGTGGTGAGGACTGAAAGGCCGTTGCCACTGTCCTGGCTCAGAACATCTTGGTGAAGAAGCTTGGGGCATGGTCTGCAAAATACTGAAACTCGTCTGTCCCGGCAACCAGCACAGTGGCTGGGAAAGTACGAGGGCGTTCAGGGTCCTGACATTGAAAAAAGGAATGAATAACATGAGAAACCTTAACAATGGAGTAAAGATGCTTGATCTGTTGATGAAAATGTGTTTGCTTGTTTTTTTTGTTTTTTAATGCTGAGCAACAGTAACAAGACTTTTAGAGGCCCTCTTACCAAGCCGTGTAGGTGCCTATGCACACCCAAAGCGCAGCAATTTGGAGTTACCACCCGGCTACCGCGTGACCTTTGATGTAATTTCATTTTTGACACATGCCTGCTATGCACGCAGGAAAATAATTTTTATTTTCTGGCGTGCGGCAGAAACTGGGCAGTAATCGTCATTCTATGTGTGTAGATGATTACCACACGGTTACCGTGTGAAACCTCACCGCTAAGTCAATGGCTGGCGGTAAGGTCTCAGACCCAAAATGGACGTGTGCCAATTTTTATTTTGCCGGACGTCCATTTTCGACAAAAAAATTTAAAAGGCCCTTTTTGCAGGCGTGCTGAAAAATGGATCTGCATGCGCCCAAAACATGCACCTACCCTAGCGCAGGCCATTTTTCAGCATACTTTAGTAAAAGGGCCCCTTAGGCAGAATATTTGTTAACTAGTTTAGATTTATTTCTAAAAATGTAGATGAGAAAGAGGGAAGAGGTGTAATGATGGCTTCCCTCACTCTTCCAATACTTTCTTCTTAATTGTTGTGGGTTTGCTTTCTGGGATTTGTAATGTCTACTTTGTAAAAGTTGGTCTATAAAGCAGAAGGAATCAGGATTAAAAAGGCATTTCTGCCTTTCCAGGTTATGCTTGGTTCAGTTAATAGTCACTTGAACTTTTTATCTTCATCTCTAACAGGTCTCATGTTGGAGATCTTGTTATTTCTTTTCTGATTTTATTGGACTATCTCTCCTTGATTTCAGACTGGGATTTGTTGAATCTCGCTGTACAATAAATACCCAGATTATAAACAGAGGTTTAGATCATAATCTCATACTACAGTTTTCTGGCATATCTTTACGTAAATCTATATGGCTTGTTGGTTAAATAACATTTGCTTTTCGTAGGAGAGAGGGGATATAGCTGGGTTGGATGTGTGTGTTGGAGGAACTTGTAATTGTCTTCATGAATTCTATTTTGGAGATCTTTTTCTTTTGTTAGATTTTGCCAATGAATGGATCTACTAATGAAACAAGCACATGGACCTGAGACTTGGGGGGTCTTGAACTAAGGCACGCTGGTGTTTTTTGCACGCACTAAAAATAGATGTGCGCTAAACACTAAAGATGCCAATGTATTTCTATGGGCGTCTTTAGCGTTTAGCCAGCGCACCTAAGTAAAAGACTCCCTTAGAAGCTAAGAAGTACCATGCCTGAATCCACAGTATCTATTTTAGGGTCCCTTTTGTGAAGGCACACTAGAGTTTTTAATGCACACTAAAAATTAGCATGTTCTAAATGCTAAGACGCCCATTATATTCCTATGGACATCTTAGCATTTAATGCATGTGAATTTTTAGTGCATGCCAAAATGCCAGCATGCCTTTGTAAAAGTCCCCATTACAGCCTGATTTATTCAGACTATTTTTTTCTTACTGTATCAATGGGGAAGAAACATTTAGTAAATCTGGCCCTTAAAGACATGCTTTATTCTGCTGTGTCCCAAATAAACCGCATGCTACTTTGTACCCACAGTCCAGAAAGCACTATATGAAGGCAAAAATTGTCCTTTTTATTAATGATAATGAATTAAAAACAAACCTCTATAGGGTAGGCAGTAGTGGGTACGTAACGAATGACAAAACCACATCTCCTCCTGTCAGACATATTTGGCTCACTGGCGTGGACTGTCAGTCCATCATGGATCTGAAAAAAAGAAAGGGAACATTATGTGGTAAAATGTTGGTGGGGAATAATATATATTTTTTTATTTATGAGAAAGATAAGATTTCAGTTGTCTATAGGAAGGTTATCAAAGCAAACTCTTTCCCCTTTCTACTGAGAAACCCACTTCCATTCTGTATGCTGGGTTACAGATGGATATGGTTCTGTTTTTAGTACACATCCGTCATGTCAAATTGGAATAAACTTGAACATTAAATGGTAATTATCAATTAATTTGGCTAATCATGATTCTAATTAGCTTAATTTAATTGATAATTTGCTTCTCATATTCAAGATACACTCTTTTTTTCCAGCAAGGTCATATCAATCAAGTTACATTGGCAATGAATTTCATCGAAATGATATGATTACAATTGCAACCATCTCATAAGAATTTGTTGGGTTATTACAATAGTGATTCTGTTCATCAGGCCATGAAGATCCCTAAATATAAATTCATTTCTTGTTACATTAAATCAGTATAATATTGGCTGATGTTAATTTCCATTGAAGATTATGTATCCTATTGTTTGGCAACTCCTTAATATGAGTGAAAATTCAGGAGACTATTTAGTCATATCTGTTATGATGGGATCAGTAACCATGACTAATGTGATCTCTAGTTGCTTTCTGATAATGATTGTAAATTTAGTTGTTTTTTTTACAGTAGTCTGTTGATTTATTATCTCTTCTATCATATTTGCGTTGCAAACCGTACGAGGAGAGACTTGCTGACCTGAACATGTATACCTTGGAGGAAAGGAGAAACAGGGGTGACATGATACAGACATTCAAATATTTGAAAGGTATTAATCCGCAAATGAACCTTTTTCGGAGACAGGAAGGCAGTAGAACTAGAGGACGTGAATTGAGGTTGAAGGGGGGAAGACTCAGGACTAATGTCAGGAAGTACTGGGCAGACTTCTACGGTCTGTGCCCTGAGAAAGGCAAGGACAAATCAAACTCGGATATACATATAAAGTATCACATACCATGTAAAATGAGTTTATCTTGTTGGGCAGACTGGATGGACCATACAGGTCTTTATCTGCCGTCATTTACTATGTTACTATATGGTCTCATTCTCTAGCTTTAATAGTTAACTGTTTTACTGACCGACATTTGCCCAGCTTTGAGCGGGCATTCAACAGCCTTCTCTGCCTCAACCAGGTGCCGTGGTATCTCTTGGTTTGCGGTTAACATGTTCCCAGGGATGATTGCTGTATGATGTTCCAAAATGCCTTGCTTATGGCTTTCTACAAAGACAAAGAGATTCAGATTTATTTTTCACACTTTGGTTTCCTTTGTCCTGCATTCCTTCAAAAACAGTTTTACCAATGTCTGGGATATATATGTATGAACTTCCCAAAATCTCTGGGAATAAAAATTGTTGTTCTTGTAACATTCTTATGGAAATTAGCCATGGATATTCTGAGAATTCAATTGTTATATATGCAATTCAAAATGCATAAAATGTTAGGAATTTCATTGTATTTTTCCTTTGAAAGAAGTAAAGTTGATTAGGTTCACTTAGGGCCCCTTTTACTAAGCCGCATAGGCGCCTATGTGCGCCAAACACGCGCCAAATTGGAGTAACACCCAGTTACCATGTGGCCCTGGCGGTAATTTCAATTTTGGCGTGCGTCTGAAAAATATTTTTTATTTTCTGGCGCGCATAGCGGACACATGCCGAGTGACATCTGACACGCATAGGTCATTACCACCCAAATTCTTTACCGCTAGGTTTATGGCTGGCGGTACGGTCTCAGACCCAACATAGACATGTGGCAATTTTGATTTTGCCACACATCCATTTTTGGCAGAAAACAAAACAGGCATTTTTTGCAGGCGCGCTGAAAAGTGGATCTGTGCGCCCAAAACCTGCTCCTACACTACCGCAAGCCATTTTTCAGTGTGCCTTTGTAAAAGGACCCCTTAGTTACATCTGTTCGAATGGCAATTTTCTAGACAACCATACAGAACTAATCTCCCTGTTTATTAAGCCACGTGGCAATACTGACACAGACCATTCAAAGCACAGCTTAGTAAACAGGGGGTAAGAGAGAGAATTTAAATCTACTAACTATCCATAGTATTGGGTCTCTCCTAAAAAAGTAATAATGTTCTTAAAGCTATTGTACCTGGAATAACCTGCAGCACTCCATTTTCTGTGTTTACTTCATCCAGGGCAAGCCATACTGAGGCCACAGGACCTCCCTCAAATCCCCAATACCTAGGAAGAAGGAAAGAAGAGAGAGAAGAAAAGGCATCAATCCCTGGATCTGGATCTGCAAATTAAGATTATGGACTTCCACCTACAGAAATGGTTCTTATCACCCTATATCATTTAATGGAGAGGTTCTGATTCAGGAATGGCCTATTGTAATTCCAAAACATCACTAAATCTGAAATCTCACTCCTTTAGGATGTGGGTCATTTCAGCTACCTATATCGTTGTATTTAGCTTGTTTGGTTAGCAGGTCAGAGAAGATGATTATGCGCTCATGGTTTGGTGGAACTGTAAGTTCTTATTTTTCATTGTAGTGTGTACCATCTTAAGAAATTAATTTATTCCTAGTAGTGCTGTCCTTGACTTTGAAGTCAGTACTATTAATTATTATTAATACGAATTAGAGAAACATTTTCTTCACTCAACGTGTAATTAAACTCTGGAATTCGTTGCCAGAGAATGTGGTAAAGGTGGTTAGCTTAGAGGGGTTTAAAAAGGGTCTGGATGGCTTCCTAAAGGAAAAGTCCATAGACCATTATTAAATGACTTGGAGAAAATACACTGCCTATTTCTGGGATAACCAGCATAAATTGTATTGAACTTTTTCGGGATCTTGCCAGGTATTTGTGACATGGATTGGCCATTGTTGGAAACAGGATGCTGGGTTTGATGGACCTTTGTGGGTTCATTTTCAAAAGAGAAGGACGCCCATCTTTCAACATAAATCGGAAGATGGGCGTCCTTCTCACAGGGTCGTCCAAATTGGTATAATCGAAATCCAATTTTGGATGTCCTCAACTGCTTTCCGTCGCAGGAACAGCCAAAGTTCAAGAGGGCATATTGGAGGCATAGCGAAGGCGTAACCTGAGCATGCCTAACCCATAATCGAAAGAAACAAGGATGTCCATGACAAACTCTTGGACGCGTTTTTCTTACAACCAAGGCACAAAAAGGTGCCCGAAATGACCAAATGACCATCAGAGAGAATCGGGGATGACCTCCCCTTACTCCCCCAGTGGTCACTAATCCCCTCCCACCCTCAAAAAACATCTTTAAAAAGATTGATTGGCAGCCTCTATGACAGCCTCAGATGTCATACTCAGGTCCATCACAGCACTATGCAGGTACCTGGAGCAGTTTTAGTGGGTGCAGTGTACTTCAGGCAGGCGGATCCAGGCCCATACCCCCTATCTGTTACATTTGTGGAGGAAACAGTGAGTCCTCCAAAACCCACCAGAAACCCACTGTACCCACATCTAGGTGCCCCCCTTCACCCATAAAGGCTATGGTAGTGGTGTACAGTTATGGTGAGTGGGTTTTGGGGGGCTCAGTACACAAGGTAAGGGAGCTATGTACCTGGGAGCAATTTATTAAGTCCACTGCAGTGCCCCCTAGGGTGACCGGTTGGTGTCCTGGCATGTCAGGGAGACCAGTGCACTACAAATGCTGTCTCCTCCCACAACCAAATGGCTTGCATTGGTCGTTTCTGAGATGGATGTCCTTGGTTTCGATTATTGCCGAAAATCAGAAATGACCAAGTCTAGGGACGACCATCTCTAAGGACGACCAAATTTCAGGATTTGGGCGTCCCTGACCGTATTATCAAAACGAAAGATGGACGTCCATCTTGTTTCGAAAATATGGGCTTCTCCGCCCCTGGATAGGGACGTTTTGCGAGGGCGACCAAATCGGAACGAGGACGTCCCTTTCGATTATGCCCCTCCACGTCTGTCTCAGTGTGGCAATACTTATGTACTATGGTTTTACTTCTTTATGCCAAGAAGTCCTTCTACTAGGAAATTAACTACTGGCATTTTAAAAGACATTCAACATTCTATGTAAGATTGCTTGATAATACAATTGCATCATAGATATTGCTACCTTCTTATAATGTACATAAATGTATGCATGCAGTTTTTATACTTGACTTCTAAAGTACTACTTTTACTCATTTTAGAGCAAGATTTTCACTCTTTATCTACCTTTCTCTTCATTTTCCTGTTACTCCGTCCCAAAGCTACAGTCCTTTAATAGCTATTTCATTTCAAAGATATAAAATGCTTCTGAAGCAGACTGTAGTAAACCATAGCACTTCCAAATTTATACCACATTCCATTTTAAACTAATAGCTATCTTAATTTGCTTTCTAAATGCTTCTTTTTCTTCCTTCAGATAATTGTTCAATTTGCAACTGCAAAATGAATTTCTCCACGAATACTCATGATGCAATCTTTCGTAGAATTCTCAGCATTTGCCCTGAGGGTTAGAAATATTAATCATAATATTAGAGTGCAGGGAAGTGAAGTAATGCACTGATAGAGATTAGAGCAAAGCCTTCATCAAGAGACCAAATGACCCATCATTTCTGCTCAATGATTTGGTTCTCCATTACTGAAGGTATACCCCAGTTGCAAGCTACAGAATCTTGATCCCTTGTAGGATATTCTCATTCATATCAGTTTTTGGTTTCGTCTCATTTGTTACATGCTATCCTGGATAAGTGAGCTTAGTAGGTACTATACTTAGGGGCCACTTTACAACGCAGCAGTAGGGCTACTGTGTGTGTAGCATGCGCCAAATTGACACTATCGCCTAGTTAATGCGCCCACCCAGTGGTAATTTCAAAGTTGGCACATGCTGTTTCCCACAGTAGAAAATATGTTTCTATTTTCTATCATGGGGGCCATTCTCAGTGGTAATCAGCAGCATGGCCACATTGGCATGAGCTGCATGAGTACCGAGCGTGTAGCATGTAAGCCCTTACCGCAAGGTCAATGGGTGGTGGTAAGGGCTCAGGCAGTATATAGCCGTGAGCTACTTTTAATTATAGCACACGGCCAGTAAAATAGCCTTTTTCCCCAGCCGCGGTAAAAACTGTGTGCACCAAAAATATGCGGCTACACTACCGCAGGCCAGTCTTATACTGCAGCTTAGTAAAAGGACCCCTTAATTAAACAGCCAGTAGCCCCCATCTCTTGTCTTAGAAACTGACTTTGGGGCCTCAGCGCACTCTTATGTGACTCTTTCCCATGAGCTAAAGCCATTTTTACTGCGGCTGAAAAATGGCTGATTTTCCTATTTTCTGAATTAATGGCAATGTGTTAATTTTGCCATTAGAGTGTGGCCCTTAAAAAATTAGTGAATGAGCACTTACCAACACCTAATTTGTAGACAGTAAGGGCTCATGTGCTAAACCTGTGCTAATAGTTAGCACGCGATAAAGTAGATGTTCTAACTGACTAGCTCAGATATGCCCACTCTCTGCTCCAGGCAAGCTCACTCCCAGAAAAATTACAAAATATTTTTTAGTACATGGGTTACCACCGCACAAGCCATTTTCGAGGTTTTTTTTCTTTTTCTCCTGAAAATGGTGCACACTTGGGGCGGGACTACTGCTGGTGGCCGCGTTGGGTCGGCAGTAGTCCTGGAAGAGCGAGTGGTAAGCCCACGTTGGGTTTACTGCTGCTCTGTAAAAGGGCCCCTCAGGAAAACCAAAGAAAACAAAAATTTGGGGGATGCATATACCTAGTGGGTACTTATGTCATTCATGTTCTAGCTAACCAACAGATTTTCAGAGGGGAACTACCTGGGACGTTTCCTACTGAAATTTAGTGGGCAGACCCTTGGGTACATAGTACCTGCAAGTGTACGAGTTTTCCAGTGGTTTAGAAATTGGTCTGCTCATGTATCATTTAGTGGAGCTTAGTGTGCTGAACCTGTACCACTAGACTTAATGAAACAAGATTGAAAAATTACATTTACATTTTCTCTGTCTTGACCATTGTATAATTATTTGGAAGCCCAGACCTGAGATTTAGGTTCAGGCTCTAAAAATGACAAGAAAAGTACAGGCCTTTAGCCGAGAAGTTCCAGCAAGCTCCTGAGCTAAATGAGGAAGGACCATGCAGCAGAATGAGGAAGAAGTTAGGGTGCAGAAAACCTCATAAACAGGATACAGATGGCTCCTCAAACTAGGTGTAAGGTCGTGCTTAAGTTTGTGGTTAAGCAAGCTAAAGATGAGAACATGTTCACGAGATGAAGCTACTTATTAGCATAAGCCAATCAGTGACAACCATGACATAAATTAGATCCAATCAGATGGGCTTACTGTCATATTACTGATATCCTTTATGAACCTATAAAAGTTAGTGTATTTCCTGGTTTAAGCTAGAGAGAAGGGTTGCCACTCACTCTCTCCAGGGGAAATCAATGTGACCAGCAGAATTGACAAATTACCTAATTGCTTTCCCATGTAAAACCTTTTGATTGGTAAAAGAAATTATAAAAGACTAAGATTCAGATAGCACCTGTTTGCAGCTGGATTATTATATTCCTATAACTAATTGATTGTACATGCCTGTTGTCAATCACTGATTTGACTCGTATCTTGGCAAATAAACTCATCCCAAATGATGTTCTGTGGGCTTCACTTAATGATCAAAGGCTGTAAGTATAATTGTTTCTGCTCTATCAGGCTTTCTTTCACCGCATTGTATAACCTGTAGCCTAAATCCAGTTTGTCATGAGACTGGTATCTTTTCCTTGCCAGTGCTGAGAGGCGGACTAATGCGGGTCCCTTAAACCTAATGTCTCTCTCAGTGGCAATTCCTTTTAGAACTTCACAGCTTCTTGATTACCTCAGTACTAGTGAATTATTCTATTTAGAGATGAAGTTAGATTTGAGGTCAATCCAGCCTTCTTGGAGGTTCTCCCTGCCACTGGACAGCTGAACTCCAGTACCAGACAGAACCTAGGGGTCTCTGAACCCCAGAACAAAACACCATTTTATTCTGAATGTATGTACAAAAATATGGATGAAGTCATAAGAACATAATTATTAAATCATTCATTTTCTTACTTGATATCCTGATGCCAGGCTACATAAGGAGCTACGTTGTCTGTGTGAGGAACCTCAGAAAATGGGTATTTACAGATAAATCTGGAATCCAGGAGAATAACATTGGGTCCCAAGATGGCTGTCATAGTTTCCAGTACCCGAGGATGAGCTGCTAAGTTCATAACCCATTCATGCTCTAGATGACTGTTATGTAGGTTGTACTGAGTGTATTCCTTCCCTACAAAACAATATTTAAGTAAATTATTTATTGTTAATAAGGCAAAAAGAAAACTTTTTATTAATAAAAAATCCATAATGTGTTTGCTATGTTATATCACTTTAAAACCATATGAATGGCATCTTCTTTTCTAGATAAGATCACAATATCTTTCTGATATAAATTGCAACATCTGACAGAATAGACCTTTAATGAAAATTTATTCATATAGGTTGTAGTCTGATTAAAATAAAAAATGACCCAGAAAATGTTGATTCACTTTTGTAATGCAACTGTGACTTCTATTATCAATAAAATTTAAAATGACTGGATTAGAAATTGGTTTAATGATAGACTAAAAGAGGTAAATTGAATTCATCTGTGGAAAGATTCGTGATAAGTGGAGTGCCTCAGTTGTTTCTGGGATTGGTTCTATTCAATATTTTTGAGAGTATTATTGTTTTGCCATAGCTTAGTAAAAGGACTCCTTTGTACCAATATTTGTGCAAATTAAAATGGGAGAGGCCAAGAGCATTCTTGTGATGGGACCAACATTTCTAAGTGTAATGGTGATATATAGTCACTATCTAAATAGGTAAAGAGAGTAATTTTGTAGAAGTCATGTAGCTTGGAAAATGGATGTTTATGTTTGAGTGTTCAAGAAAACCATTGAAAGATACTTATATGGTCAATGGGCATAAACAACATCTGGCCCAATGAACAGATAACTTTGGATGTATAAATTATTACATGATCAAAATTCTCTGCTTAATAAAAGGGCATTCCATGGGAGGTACAACTGAAATGTAAAACTTAAATGGTGATCAGCCCTTAAATGCATAAATTAGATGGCTAAATAGGCTGCACAAAGAACAGGTAGAAGTTGCATTTTCTAACTTGGACAATTCAAGTTACATTAATGTTTTCAATGGCACCTTATAAGCAGGTAGCACTGCTGAATATATGTAATTTGAAAAAGCTAAGGGTTCCTTTTACTAAGGTGCACTGAAAAATGGATTGTGCTGGTGTACACACGTGTATTGGACACGTGCAGGTCCATTTTTCAACGCACCTGCAAGAAAGGCCTTTTTTTGGCCGAAAATGGACGTGTGGCAAAATAAAAATTAGCGTGCATCCATTTTGGGCCTGAGACCTTACTGCCACCCATTAACCTAGCGGTAAGGTCTCACACGTTAACCAGGCGGTAATGGTCTACGTGCGTACAATGCCGATTACCGCCCGGTTAGCACCACGTGCCGGAACATTTCCGGCATGTTTAGTGGATGCACGTAAAAATTAAATTACCGCCCGGGCCATGTGGTAGCTGGGTGGCAGTTCAAAATTAATGTGAGTAGGACACGAGTAGGTACCTATCCAGCTTATTTTCGATGGAGATCGCCGGCCATCTTCGGACACAAATCAGGAGATGGCTGGCGATCTCCTGAACCCGGCCAAATCTGTATAATCAAAAGCCGATTTTGGCCGGCGCCAACTGCTTTCCGTCATGGAGCCGGCCAAACTTCAAGGGGGCGTGTCGGTAGGGTAGCGAAAGCGGGATGGGGGTGTGGTACGAGATGGCTGGCTTCGCCCGATAATGGAAAAAAGAAAGCCGGCCTTGACGAGCATTTCGCCGGCTTTATTTTATTATTTATTTATTTATTTTTATTTTATTTTATTTATTTATTATTTATTTATTATTTTTATTTATTTATTGCATTTGTACCCCACATTATCCCACCTTTTTGCAGGCCCAATGTCGCTTACAGGGTGTTAATAAGATATAGTCATTACATAATATTAGATACAGTCGGTGATAAGCTGGAGGTAGAAGAGGAATAAGTTAGAAGGTGTTAGGTAAGGTCGTGTGAGGGGTGTTTTAAAGCATTTGGGTGGTATAAGGAGTGATTTGGTCCCTTTTTTTTCAGGACCAAGCTTCAAAAAGGTGCCCCAACTGACCAAATGACCACCGGAAGGAATCGGGGATGACCTCCCCTTACTCCCCCAGTGGTCACCAACCCCCTCCCACCCCCCAAAAAAAAGAAAAATATTTTTTTGGCAGCCTCTATGCCAGCCTCCAATGTCATACCCAGCTCAATGACAGCAGTATACGGGTCCCTGGAGCAGTTTTTTGTCAGTGCAGTGCACTTCAGGCAAGTAGACCCAAGCCCACCCCCCCCTACCTGTTACACTTGTGGTGGTAAGTGGGAGCCCTCCACCCCCCCCCAAAGCCCACTGTACCCACATGTAGGTGCCCCCCTTCACCCATAAGGGCTAGGGTAGTGGTATAGAGTTGTGGGTAGTGGGTTTTGGGGTGGTTTTGGGAGGCTCAGCACACAAGGTAAGGGAGGTATGCACCTGGGAGCAATTTATGAAGTCCACTGCAGTGCCCCCTAGGGTGCCCGGTTGGTGTCCTGGCATGTCAGGGGGACCAGTGCACTACAAATGCTGGCCCCTCCCATGACCAAATGCCTTGGATTTGGCCGTGTTTGAGATTCCCGGCATCGGTTTCCATTATCGGTGAAAACCGATGCCAACCATCTCAAACCTGTAAAAAATGCCCTTTTAAAATTTTTGCCAAAAATAGACATACGGCAAAATGAAAATTGATACGCATCCATTTTGGGTCTGAGACCACCAGCCATTGACCTAGCAGTAAAGTCTCATATGGTAACTGGGCAGTAATGACCTAGGCACGTCAAATGCCACTTGGCACATGTCTGATACGCGCATCTAACAATAAAAATTATTTTTCGGACACGCGTATCGGATGTGCATCAAAAATGAAATTTACCGCAAAAGCCATGCAGTAGCCGGGCGGTAACTCCATTTTGGCGCACATTGGGTGCACGTAGACACGAAGCTTAGTAAAAGGGCCCCTAGGAGTATTACTAATGGGGTTTGCACATGAATGCAGCATTACCTACAGTTAGAAGCCGACATTTTGCAACTCATGGGGTCCTTTTCCTAAGCCACAGTAAAAAGTGGCCTGTGGTAGTATGGGCACGTGTTTTAGGCACGCACTAGGCCATTTTTATACCGCAACTGGGAAAACGGGCTTTTTTAATGGGCCTGGAAATGGGTGTGCAGTGAAATTAAAACTAATTTCCGCCTATTTATGGCTTGAGCCCTTACCACCACCCATTGACCTAGTGCTAAGGGCTCATGTGCTACCTGTGCGGTAACCATGCAGCACATGCCAACTGCTGATTACCGCCAGGAATGCCCCTGTGGTAGAAAATAAAAAATTATTTTCTACAGTGGGATTCGGTGAGCACCAAACTCAGAATTACCGTCAGGCACAAGCGCCAGCCTGATTTGGCATGCACTACCTGCATGTTATCCCTCACGCACCTTAGAAAAAGGACCCATATCCTCACGGGTTCTATATAGTAAGCCAACAGATTGGCACCAGAATTGATATGGATTCTATAACAATGCGTTTAATTTAACAAGTTTAAAAAACTAATGAGCGCTAATAACAGTACTTAACAAGCAATAATGAGCACTAATTGGCACTGAATAGAATTTAAGTGCACAGCTCACTAAGTATTTTCTGTAACGACATGCACCGAACTTGTAACGTGCGCAGGCAAGAAGGGGCATGGTTATGGGCAGGGAAATAGGCATTTCATGGGCGTTCTGAAATTTACACATCTAGTTATAGAATATGGCCCAGTGTGCCTAAATCTATGCACTGGGATTTACGCCACATTTTCATTGGTGTAAATGGATCTACTTAGATTTAGGCATTGAAATATCAACTAAGAATATTCTATAATCAGCGCCTAAATCTAGACTTAGTCAGCACTGAAATTTTAGGCACCATATATAGAATCTTCCCTTATCTGTGTAAGTGATGAATTTTGGAAATCTGCACATCTGCGAGGAGCTAATTATGTTGATAGCTTCTGAAACACATTTTGCAAGTTGAGGCAAGTAAATATAACTCCCCCCACCCCCAATCACTTATCCAAACCCCAGGTTCAAATGAGAAGTTAACTGAAAATCAGTGTATGTGTTCCTTTAAATAGACGTAATTGCTGATATAGAATTATGAGGATAAATCTGTATTGAATTATAAAATATGGAATACATGTACACTTTGAGAACCACCTAAAGGATGCTCAGAACAAACCTCCTTTAAAACGTTGCATTCTGCATCATATTTTCTACTTATGCATGCATGATGATTTTTTTGCATGTAAATACCTTTTATATATGTGAAAATGGCACATAACTTCTAAAATAGCCCCTGTGGGTAAACGCTGGACTGCAGAAATGGCAGGTATAACTTCATAGGGATAAGTTATTCATACTAAGTTATGCATATATTTTTAGTGATCTGAACCATAGTTAGGATCACTGAAAATCCACATCTATCTATCTAAACTTGTGTGGTCATTGCATTGCTGAAGATTCAGTTCTATGTTATTATATCTTTAAAAACTTACCCAATTCCTCCTCCAGTTTTTCGAAAGCTCTTTTTGCCTCCTCCAGCTCTTCGGTGTCTAGGACAGAGATTTCTGTAAGAAAACCCTGTGTATCATAGTGTGACTTCATCTGCTCAGAACTGATCTTCATTGTACAGAATGAGATGTAGTATGGACTCTTTAAGCCTGTTTATGCTGCTGCCGCTGCTACTTCTGCTGTTTTTCTCCCTGTTGATGAAGAACCTTTTATACCACTTCAGCACTAATTTCCCTGCCTCTTTTTCAGTGACTCAATTCCTTGGAAATTTTGTTTTTATTTCAACCTTTCTTCAGGTATGCAAAATACATGATTACTTGACATGGATCAAAGGTGACGTTGAATCCTGCATTTCATAATCCTAAAGAGTTCTACTTCTCGTGCTGTGACGTTATAGCAGGAAGTCAAATTATTCAAAAATACCTTGAAAGACATGTCATGATGGAAAGTTTCTATCTTTAGATTTGATGTGAAAAGCAATGAGGAATTAAGTATAAGGAAAAAAACAATGATGGAATTAACTTTGAGGAAATTCTGAAAACAAACAAAACATTTTAGAAAAAGCTACTGTAATATTAAAAGTAGCATAAAAAATGAGAGATGGGAGAGAGGTGCGAGAAAACGCAGATCACTCCACTGAGTATAATCTGTACAAAGGCACATTGAAAATTGGCTTACGGTAGTGTAGGCATGGGTTTTGGGCGCGCGCAGAATCATTTTTCAGCACACCTGTAAAAAAGGCCTTTTTTTTGCTGAAAATGGATATGCGGCAAAATCAAAATTGCCGCACATCCATTTTGGGTCTGAAACCTTACTGCCAGCCATAGACCTAGCGGTAAAGAATTTGGGTGGTAATGTCCTATGCTTGCCAGATGCCACTTGCCATGCGTCCGCTATGCACGCCAGAAAATAAAAAATAGTTTTCAGACACGCGTAGTGGATATGCGCCAAAATTGAAATTACCGCAAGGGCCACGCGGTAATCAGGCAGTAACTCCAATTTGGCGTGCGTTGGGCATGCATAGGTGCCTACTCAGCTTAGTAAAAGGGGCCCTGAGGAATTATGACAATTGAAGCCAGCAGACTGTACTTTTAAGTAACTTCACCCCCAGATTTATAGAGGTTCTTTTTTCCCATTTTAAGAAGTAAATTATTTTAAATTGAAACTTAAGTTGAAACATAAAGCTATTTACAGCATCACTTAGCTAACAGTCATAAAAATACAGTAGCATGCCCTTTTTCCTTCGTAAACGGTGTAACTTTTCGCTAGTAGAATCTATTAGTGAAGGAATAGCCTGGTGGTTAGAGTGCTGGGCTCAGAACTAGGAAAGCCAGTGTTCAAATCCTTCTGGCATTTCTTGTGATCTGGGGCATTTCACTTCACTCTCTATTGGCTCAGATACAAAACTAATAGCATCATTTTCTATCCCGTGTGAATGCACATTATTGTGAGTTAGAACACATTATTTAATGTAAGCTTCATTATCCTTAATGCAGTCTATTTAATAATGAAACTCATAACTTATATTAATGTACATAAAAGGAAGGGTGGGGGATCTATCATACCATTAGATAATTCAGTTTGAGCTCAGAGTTCAAAAGGCTAATAATTAACAAAAAACATTCCCAACAATGGTAGATTTTTTGAAGATGAGCTTTGTGGTAAATTATTTAATCTAAGCATCACATTCCGCTGCAATTTATTCCTACTGACCGTCTGTAAAAGAAACTCTGGAGTATGGTGCTTATTTCAGACGTTCTAATCGGCTTTTAGACTTGTGTCTTTAGATGGAGCTATGGTAGACCTAAAATATAAACATGTATTCTCCATTTCAGAAGGGGAATGCACATCTGTGTCCAATAATACTTACATTGGGATTTTCACGTGCTACTCAGTTTGTCTAGGTTTCAGAAAAATGCTCACGCTGAGCAGCATACCACTGGAGAGAGTAGGGGGAACTGACCCCTGAATCCCCAGTAGTTGATATCATCTCTGAATGCAAAACTGACAAAAGACATCAAACACTATCCACCTTATAATTGAAAGAGAAAAACGCCTAGATTTTGACCCAAATCGGGAGATAGACGTTTATCTCACAAAAACGAATAAATCGGTATAATGGAAAGCCGATTTTGGACGTTTTCAACTGCACTCCATCGCGGAAGCGTACAAAGTTGACGGGGGTGTGTCGGAGGCGTGGCGAAGGTGGAACTGGGGCGTGGTTATCGGCCGAGGAGAGATGGGCGCCTTTCGCCGATAATGGAAAAAAAGTATGCGTTTGTAGCTAGAATTTAGGGCACTTTTCCTGGACCCTGTTTTTTCACGAATAAGGCCCCCAAAAGTGCCCTAAATGACCAGATTACCCCCAGAGGGAATCGGGGATGACCTCCCCTGACTCCCCCAGTGGTCACTAACCCCCTCCCACCACAAAAAATGATGTTTCACAACTTTTTATTTTCACCCTCAAATGTCATACCCACCTCCCTGGCAGCAGTATGCAGGTCCCTGGAGCAGTTGTTAGGGGGTGCAGTGGACTTCAGGCAGGTGGACCCAGGCCCATCCCCCCCTACCTGTTACAATTGTGCTGCTTAATGCTTAGTCGTCCAACCCCCCCAAACCCACTGTACCCACATGTAGGTGCCCCCCTTCACCCCTTAGGGCTATAGTAATGGTGTAGACTTGTGGGCAGTGGGTTTTGAGGGGGATTTGGGGGGCTCAACACACAAGGGAAGGGTGCTATGCACCTGGGAGCTCTTTTACCTTTTTTTTTTGTTTTTGTAAAAGTGCCCCCTAGAGTGCCCGGTTGGTGTCCTGGCATGTGAGGGGGACCAGTGCACTACGACTCCTGGCCTCTCCCACGAACAAATGCCTTGGATTTATTCGTTTTTGAGCTGGGTGCTTTCATTTTCCATTATCACTGAAAAACAAAAACGCCCAGCTCACAAATTGTCGAATAAAACATGGACGTCTATTTTTCTCGAAAATACGGTTCGGTCCGCCCCTTCACGGACCCGTTCTCGGAGATAAATGCCCATGGAGATAGACGTTTTTGTTCAATTATGCCCCTCCACGACAGATTAGGAAAAATAAACAGATGTGCCCCCTTTTACAAAGCTGCACTAGTGGCGGCCAATGCGGTAATGCTGACACAGCCCATTCAAAGTGATGAAAGGTTTCTATCTTTAGATTTTATATGAAAAGCAATGATCAAATTAACTTTGAGGAAAATCTGAAAGCAAAAACAAGTTCAGACACAGCTAATATGATACTAGAAATAGCCTAAAGAAGGAGAGGTAGGAGAGAGGTGAGAAGAAATGCAGGAAAACAGCTTGTACAATCTAGATATTTGTGACAACTGAAACTAGAAATTCCACCCTCAGATTGTTAGATAGTTTTTTCCCCCTGTTTTAAGAAGTACATTACTTCTAACTGAAAACATACTTATGGCATCACTTTGCCAGTAGTCTTATAAATATTGCATGCACAGTTTCAGTTATGAAAAGAGTAAAAATTCATAAATGGTAGAATCTGCTAGCAAAGGAGTTGCCTGGTGGTTAGAGTTTTTTGCTCAGAGCTAGGGAAGCCAAGGTTACCTCACGAGTAGCATGTGGTGAAACAGCACTACCGTGGGGCGTGGCCAGACACCCTTTGGTAATTCTGCCTTCAGCGCTTGCTATTGCCCGTGGGCTGGGAGTAGGTGTGTCCGACGGTAATCGGGAAGCACACATCCCTCACCGTGCGCTGCCCGATAACTACTGAATTAACGCATAAGCCCTTACCACCAAGTAAATAGGTGGTGGTAAGGGCTCAGGCAGTAATGGCCACACGCTAATTGTGAAATTAGCGCGTGGCCATTAAGGATGCCAATGGAAAAAAGTCTTTTTACGGCCACAATAAAAATTTGCCTTGGCGCACGGCAATCTCACATGCCAACATTACCACAGGTCACTTTTTACCGTGGCACTGTAAAAGGACCCCTTTACTCTCTATTGCCTCAGGTACAAAATTAGTAGCATTTCTACTAACCTGTATTAGTGCACATTATTGCAAGTTAAAGCACATTAATTGTTGTAAGCCCCATTACTCTTATTGTGGACTGTTTACTAACTGCATCATTTATATGGATGTGTGTTAAAATGGTAACACAGATTAGCACGTGAGACCATTGGACTATAAGCCTTATTAGGTTCTCCCCTCCCCTCCCCCACCACATATCATACTGTAGGTAACACACTTTGAGCTCAGAGTTTATATGGCCAATAATCAACAAATAATTTTCCAACAGCGGTAGATTATTGAAGATGAGCTTTGGGGTAGACCCATAGGGGCTGAAAATCTTTGAATACTTGTTTTTTTTTTTTCAAGCAGCTAGGTTTGGAAAATAAAGTTCAAGCACAATCAGATGATCTGGCTCTTACATAGAATTCACCCATAATATTAAAACATTTTTATTTAGGAAATATGTACTGAATTCAGTGTAGTGTTAATTAGAGAGCTGAAGATTAGGATATATATTTTAGGTTCCTATTCACTAAGCTGCATTAGAGGCATGCTTGTATTTTTAGCGTGCAATAACCATGTAGATGCCCATAATATTCCTATGGGCGTCTACACGGTTAGCATGTGCTAAGGTTTAGCACACGCTAAAGACAAAAACGCACCTTAGCAAGAGAACCCTTAGTTTGTAATTACTTTGAATGTTTAATGGAAAATGAGGTAGGACATTTTCCCTTTTACAGTTTTTATTATTGCAATTCCTAGGTATTGAACAGTATTATTTTGTAAACCGCTCTACACTGGAAAGCTAGTGTGGGTTTTTTGTTATTATTATTATTATCATTATTATCATTTAATATAAAGGTCACATTCTACTAAAACATAAAGAAATAGATCCATTTGTTTTTACAGACCATCTATAACAAAGCCTATAGTATATTTTCTGCATTTATAACTATGTGAACATCCTTCTTGGTAAACTTCTGTGTAAAAAGAGTTTCAAAAACTCCTGCTACAAAATTATTGACTTATGACAACTTTTTTTCCATTATCCGAGAAAGCCGGCCATCTGATAGCCATGCCCATGCCCGCCCATGTCCCGCCTTCACTAAGCCGCCGACACACCCCCTTGAACTTTCACCAGCGAGGCGACAGGAAAGCAGCGATGCTGTCAAAAAAGCTGCTTTCGATTATACCAATTTCGCTGCTTTTGAGAGATCGCCGGCCATCTCCCGATTTATGTCAGGAAATGGCCACCGATCACTTTCAAAAATAAGCCTGATAGTGTGTTTCTTCTTTGAAAACTGATGCAAAGCCAGGGGGTTAAAGTCCCCAAGTTCTTTGCCCCAGTGCAGATGGTTTAAAAGCTGCCCACTTAGGGGTCCTTTTACTGAGCTGTGGGAAAAAGAGTCCTGTGGTAGAGGCAGGGGCCATTTTCCCCATGCACCAGGGCCCTTTTTACCGTAGCAGGTAAAAAGCCCTCTGCCCCTAAAAATGGTCACGGGGTGAGATTACTCTTACCGCTTGGCCATTAGGTGGGGAGCACTTACCACCACTCATTGAGGTGACGGAAAGGGCTCCAGCGGTAACTTGGCGGTAACTAGGCAGCACACAGCGATGCGTGATTACCGCCGCACCAGAAAAAAATTTCAGAGCGCCAGAAATAGCAGGTGCTCAACCTGGAACTACCACCGGTGGCTGCGTTGGGCCAGTGGTAGTTCAGATTTAGCATGTGGTAAGCCAGAATTGGGCTTACCGCCGCTTTGTAAAAGACCCTCTTAAAGAAGAATAACACTATATAGCATAGGCACTACAGCCTTTCATTTTCTTGGGTTTTGCTGTAAACGTTTGATTGACCACTAGGGAACAGCAGTGCTCCAATTCATGGAGAAGCTGGCTCAGGTGTCATATCAGTATCAATACATGAAGTGATGCTTTTTCATCTGAAAATCTAGCAACAGTAATATGCTTACGTGTGGTATGGGTGACTGATTATAGATTTGTCATCATTTCCTTGTACTAGGTTACTAATAATAGAAACTATCACCTGTGGAAAATTTCCCCCTAAAATACTGTTGCATGGTTTCACTTCAGGGTTTCCCAGGTTACACTATATAGTAAACATTTTATAGGACCCTGCCCTGAATGCCTGAGCTTTTATCTTTCCTTTTCTGGAATGGCAATTACAGAGGAAAAAATGAATATCAAAAAAGAACAGCAACCCCAAGAACTGCAAAGTAAGACATGTGTAGTAGGGATGACCATGAAAGAAGGATAGGCAACCTGGTTTGCCATGTTTCGGCACGACAGCCTTCATCATGGGTCCTGTATAGGGATAATGAATGTACAACAAGTTTTAGATGCGCAGCTGTGTTGAAAAACAGTTTTCTTTTTCCTATCGTGCCAATGGTGGTCGAGGGATATTTCTGGCTGTTTCAAGGAAAAGACAAGAGCACAAAGAGCAGGAATATTACATCTGCTTTTCAATGGAGCTGCATGTCTAAATCTTGTTGTAGATTCATTATCCCTATACAGAACCCCTGACAAAGGCTGTTGTGCAGAAACATGGCCCGTGTTGGTTTTTTCTGTATATCTTGTTGATGAATAAACAATTTGGAACTTTAACATTGGATCTCCTTGGAATTTATGGGGTCCTTTTACTAAGTTGCGCTGAAAAATGGCCTGCGCTAGTGTAGGCACATGTTTTGGGCGCACGCAGATCAATTTTTCAGTGCACCTGTAAAAAATGCCCTTTTTTATTTTGCCAAAAATGGACTTGCAGCAAAATAAAAATTGGCGCACGTCCATTTTGGGTCTGAGACCTTACCGCCACTCATTGATTTAGCGGTAAGGTCTCACACGGTAACTGGGCAGTAATGATCTATGCGCGCCAAATGCCAATTACTGCCAGTTTTTGTTGCGCATCAGAATATAAAAATTATTTTTCAGATGCGCATAGCGGACACGCATCAAAAATGAAATTACAGCCCAGGCCACATAGTAGCTGGGCTTGGCACATGTTGGGCATGCGTAGGCTCCTACGCGGCTTAGTTAAAGGGCCCTTATGACTTTTTGACTTGTGTTATTGGTGACTTCCACCCTTCATTTTACTTGTGCTTCCTGCTTTTTGTGGAAAATCTTTTTCTTCTTTTCTTTTTATCAACTAATATTACCACAGTTTAGCCTGCAGATCATTCCCAGTGTTACTTGAAATCTTTGTGCATGTGCATTTATGATGGCAAAAAGTTTGCCTCACTCCTGTATTTTTTGAACTTCTCTCCTTTAAGGTTAAGATGCACAAAGGAAGGGAAATGGGATGTGATATACTGCCTTTCTGAGGTTTTTGAAACTACCTTCAAAGCGGTTTACATATATTCAGGTACTTATTTTGTACAGGGAGCAATGGAGGGTTAAGTGACTTGCCCAGAGTCACAAGGAGCAGCAATGGGCATTGAACTCAATTCTCCAGGATCAAAATCCACTGCACTAACCACTAGGCTACTCCTCCACTTCACGCCACATGCTGCTCTAGAGTAGAAAAGGAAAATATAAAGTGTTTGTCCAACTTATGCCTCTTTCTCTATAGAGTGCATAATAGTAAATGTCAACATTACTAAGTTTACTTTGAGTCAGATTGAAATTCTTCTTTAACAAATCTGCCAAAAGTAAACGAAGACATCTATTCTGAAGAACAGGAACTCTAAGGATACTTATCTCAGTTTGAATTCTCTAGTCGTGGGTTTGCTCAACAAAGTGCCTCCATTTCATAGCTTCCTTCTTTAGGAGACAAACCAGGAACATTCTAGGGACACAAAGAATGTACGCTGGGTGGTTTGTTTTAGCATTCCTGTTGTTCAGAATAGATATCTGATGTGGAAGATAAACAGTAACAGACAGCATACCAGAGGAAACGTAATTAAATAAAAGAAAATTAAATAGAAAAAATAAGAAAACTTTCAGGCTAATGAGGGATTAAAAGTACCCATGTGATCAATTAGCCTGTTCCTGACTGAGAGGGAAGCATCTACTACCCAGTGCATCCCCAAATGAGCAGGAAAGTGCATGAATGCAATGTCCTGATTCTCTAAAGGAAACATGTATTCTTTTTCTAACATTGCCATTGTTCTGGGCTTCTTGTCACCATAGAAAGCACTGAATCCAGAACAACCAGGCACATTGTCCAAAATAAGATTGTTAGCCTTCATTCCATGGGCAGCCAGGAGTGCTGCTTCAAGTCAAAGGTGGGTGGCATTCCTAATATGAAGAGGTTTGGCTAGGGTTGCTGCATTTGCCATAGGTGCCCCTGCCAAGGAGGCTGCTATTGCCAAGGCATGGGTACACTGGGCTTTGTTTAAGGAAAGGAGCTTAGCGGTAGCAGGAGCCCTGTCCATGGTGCCAACAGAGGGAGGATGGAACCTGAATTATAAAATATACAGTATTTAGTATTTCAGATATATTCAGTGGCACCTTAATACTTCTATAACTATGGCGCCCTATTACTAAATTGGTAGGGCTACCGCTAGGGTAGTACCCGGTGAATTGGCCCTAACAGCAGGCTTGCCCAGGAGCCTGGCAGTAGTTCCGAGTCTACTGAGTACCGTTTCCAGCATTAGAAATTAGTTTTTATTTTCTAGCACTGGTGGGCAGTGCTAGAAACTATTGGGGCCAGTATTCAAAGTGAGTTAAGCATTTGCCAGTCGGTGTATATTGCTGCTTATTTGCCTATTTTCAGTTATTACAGATTCTGTGCCCTTCCAGGTTGTTTGCTAGTTTATGCTGTAAAAGGGAAATGAACACATTGTAAGGTTGATGTTGAAAAGTCTTTATACAGCCGGCCTCGGGTGCAGCCCATATAAGTGCCTCTAGTTAAATTTTTTGCTCAACAAAATGGAAACATTTGGCTATGTAAGATGAGCTGCAGGCAAAAATTCTGCACATGAAATGGGACAGGATTTGAAGCATGCCACTACCCTCTATAATGAACTGCGCCTAAATTCTAATGCGAGCAGTTCAAAAGGGATATGGCTATGGGCAGGGAAATGGGCATTTCATGGGCATTCCAAAATGTATGTGCACAGTTATAGAATATGACCCAATGTGCGTAAATCTACACGCAGAGATTTAGGTCACATTTTTGTTGGCCTAAATGGACATGCATTGTTTTAAGTGCCAGGATTTCCACCTCAGTGCATTCTATATACTGTATCTGAATCTAGGCACCACTTATAGAATACGCTTAGGTGGAAACCTTTACCATGTGGATTTTTTAAGGCTTAATCTATAGAATCTGGTCCTGTGAATATTAACCGTTGTACTACTACTACTATAAATCATTTCTATAGCGCTACCAGTCATACACAGTGCTTTACAATTGAACATGAAGAAAAGACAGTCCTTGCTCAAAAGAGCTTACAATCTAAATCAAATCTTTGAACAAATATTAAAGATTTTTTAAATAAATATAAAGACATTAGTCTAAGATATAGAAAAGCAGATGTCAAACTCTGGTTTTGCTCAACAGAATCATGTCTGAATGAGAATGCGATGATTCAAGACCCTGTACTCAGATCACACTCAGTATTCGGTGCAGAATAATTTGCTGGACCTTTGGTCTGACCTACTTTGGGACTGCTTTGGTATGTTTTCTTAATGCTGGTACTGTATTCTGTTTTTTTGCTCTAGAAAACACAGGGGACTTTTGAATTTGCCAGGAAAGTGCACAAGGCGGTTGTTGAAGGTATGCAGCTTTGTGCCATAAACTCAGAGTCAATTTCTTGCAGTAATGTAGGCACGGGTTTTGGACGCACGGCGATCCATTTTTCAGCACCTGTAAAAAAGGCCTTTTTTAAATGTTTGCCGAAAATGGATGTGCGGCAAAAACAAAATTGCTGCGCATCCATTTTGGGTCTGCTACCTTACCACCAGCCATTGACCTAGCGGTAAAGTCTCACGTGGTAACTTGGCTGTAATGACCGACGCATGCCAAATGCCACTTGGCGCGTTTCCGATACGCGCATCCGAAAATAAAAATGATTTTTCGGCCGCACGTATCGGCTGCATGCCAAAAATGAAATTACCGCAAGATCCACGTGGTAGCTGGGCAGTAATTCCATTTTGGCATGCTTTGGGTGTGCATAGAGACTTACGTGGCTTAGGGCCCCACAGTTTTCATGAAAATGTATGTGCCCAATAAAAGAGGTACACAAGTCCACATATACTGTGCTTCTTCTTTGAAAATGGGTGCAAATCCAGGGATTTAAAAGACCCCAAGGTCTTTGCCCCAGTGCAAACTGTTGGAGAACTGCCCATTTTCAGAGGAATAATACTGCATAGGTACAACAAAGTATTTCATTTTCTTGGGCTTTGCTGTAAAATATAGACTGACCACAAAGGAG
This sequence comes from Microcaecilia unicolor, assembly GCF_901765095.1. Classification (NCBI taxonomy): domain Eukaryota; kingdom Metazoa; phylum Chordata; class Amphibia; order Gymnophiona; family Siphonopidae; genus Microcaecilia; species Microcaecilia unicolor. The sequence continues at coordinate 82,459,690 of NC_044037.1, read as the reverse complement.
CATCAGTGCGCCAATTCTGGAAGAAGCTGGCTCAGATATATCAGTCCAAACACGTAAAATGATATTTTATCATCTGATGATGGTGTGATTTAATTTTTAGTGAGGGTCTAAAGCAGCAGTAATGCACATATGTTTAGTATCAGTTACTGAATATTGATTTATCATCATTTCCTTGTATAATACAAAGAGAGGAGTTCAGGGTAAGTGGATGAAAGTAGAATCTGTCACCTGCAGGAAATCCCCCCTTTAATACTGTTGAATGATTTCACTCCATAGTTTTCTGGGTTACATTAGATAGTAAATATTTTGCAGGACTTTTCCCTGAACACCTAAGCTTTTATTTTATTTTCTTCTGGCATGACAATTGTGTTTTTACAACTCTGAAACCTTACTAATTCCACCAGCTCAAGGTGCTTTGTTTTTTCTTTGTTATCAAGGTGCAATGAGGGGGAAGAGGAAAGGAAAGACCAAAAGTCAACCTGTATAGGCTGCTGCTTGTATAAATTCTTTGGTTTCTAAGGTAGGCCCTACGGACAAATATTTAGTCTCTTGTGGAAGATCTGCTCAGGTGAATCTTTCCTTCATCCCTATTTCAGGAGCCTCTCTTAGTTCAGGGGAACAACCCACTCCACCTTCTCCTTTTCCTCCTGTGAACCCATTTAGATTAAGTGATACCCAAGATGGTTCTGCTTTCCCATGGAGTTTAGCTCAGGCAGTGACTAATGGACCAACATCTTTAGGGGAAGCTTTGGTTAGCGCTTTAAGACCAGTGACTCTGTAAGAAGGAGTTAATGGTGTTTGTTCTACACCTCCCTCTCTGGTTACTTTAATTGATGTGTGGCAGATAGTTTGAGGCCTGGAAGACCTTATTAGAGGCCCAGTATCTCAGCTGTGTGATTTTTCTTCTAAGGTAACCTCCTCTTTGGAGGTGACTGATAATAAGATTATGCAAATGGCAGAGTGACTGAGTTCTGTTGAGTCCCAAGTGGGGATGTTGAGAGCGACTGGAACATCTGCTATTAAGGATAGTCTCTCCCTCTATAGGCAATTAGAGATTCTTGAAAATAATGTTAGGAGTAAGAATTTAAGAATATTGAATTTTCCTGTTCGTTCATTTTTGTCAGCTAAAATATTGTTTAAGAAATATCTCAAAGAGGTTTTAGTAATTGGAGATATGGATCATGCTTTTACTTCTGATTGGTATTATTTACCTAAACAAGTGAAACATGTAGCTGGGGGGGGGGGGGGGGGTGTTGTCATGGATACTTTATTTTAGTTACATTTGTACCCTGTGCTTTCCCACTCATGGCAGGCTCAATGTGGCTTACATATACAGGTACTTATTTGTACTTGGGGCAATGGAGGGTTAAGTGACTTGCCCAGAGTCACAAGGAGCTGTGCCTGAAGTGGGAATCAAACTCAGTTCTTCAGTTCCCCAGGACCAGAGTCCACCACCCTAACCACTAGGCCACTCCTCGCAATTTGACTAAATTTCTTGTATGAAAAGGATAAAGATATGTTTTAACAGGACTGGTGCTAGGGTTTCTGGTTCCCCCCTACATCCTATTAGTCAGCGCCCCCTACCCATCCAGTACCTTCTCTCGCCCCTCCCCTCAGTGAGAGCAACACAAGCTCCTCCACTACCAGACACCTGTCCCCAGTGCTTTTTTTTGTAGGAAAAAAGGTACTGGTACTCTGATGAGTAACCTAGGGGTGGGATCACTATGACTCGGCCCCTACAGTAGCCACACCCCTTTTTCCAGCCATAGCAAATATAAACAGGCTTCATTGAAAATATTACACCAGTATAGGAGAAAAAACATAATTTGTGATTTTTTTTTCATTATAAATAATTTCTGTAAACTGTTATAGCTCCAGTTTACTCAAAATGACACAAACTAAATCAGCACACAGACCAGGAATTAGGAGAATAGTCTTGCCAAATCTGAAACAAAATATGTTATAAAAAATTCAGAACCTACAACTACTACTACTAGTACTCAGTGGCGTAGCTAGGGTAGTTGACACCCGGGGCCGGTCATTTTTTAACCCCCCCCCCCCTAAATCCAGTACTAGGCATACCGAGAATACAAAACACTCAGGACCTATAGCGCAATTCTACCATACCATAAGCAGTCATTTCTACAAGTCTCACAAGCATCTTAAACGCTACAGTGAGCACTAGAACATCAGTTCACCTATTGTAAAACGAAAACAGACAGATTAGTACAGATCGTCGATCCTGCACAGTCAATGCCAACTGAAAGCCATGTCTTTTTCACAAACACAGATACACCCTAATCCACTATAGAATAAGTAATCATAAACTTTCTATTTAGACAAAAATTAAACTGAACCCCCGATGCCAGACTCTGCATACAATGCAACACCACAGAAACAGAAAATGTCCCCTAGTACTGTGCAAAATATAAAGACAGTGGATGTAAATTTGAAAAAACTAACAAATCCGATCACCAATTTACAAATTAACAAATAGAAATAAAACAAATATAGAAAATAAAATACCATTTTATTGGACTAATACATTTAGCTTTCAGAGGCCAAAACCTTCCTCAGGTCAATACAGTATAGTGCTGTTATAGTATCCTATCCTGACCTGAGGAAGGGGGTTTTGTTCTCTGAAAGTTAAGTAAAAATGTATTAAAAATTAGTCCAATAAAATGATTACCTTATTTTTATGTTCTATTTATAAACATTTATTAACACATAAATACAGATACAATACTATACCCTAAAGCAAAAAAATAAAAAAAATATATTTTATTTACAGTTTGTTGTCTCTGGTTTCTGCTTTCCTCATCTTCTTTTCACTGTCTTCCTTCCATCCAGCATCTGTCTTCGCTCTTTCTCTGAAATCCAGTGTCTGCCCTCTCTAATGTCCCTTCCATCCAGTGTCTGCCCTCTCTCTCTGCCCCTTCCATCCACCATCTGCCCTCTTTCTCTCTCCCCCTTCCACCCACCATCTGCCCTTTCTCTCTGCCCCTTCGATCCGTCTGCCCTCCCTCTCCCATCCATCCAGGGTCTGCCCTCCCTCACGCTCCCCCCTTCCATCCAGGGTCTGTCCCCTCTCTCTGCCCCCTCTTTCCACCTGCACCTAGTTCCAGTTCCAGCCCACATCTCCCACCTGCCACCCTTTTCAGCCCCACTATCCCACCAGTCCCCAGCCCTTTTCTCCCATCAGTCCTGGGCTTCAGCCCCCAGCCACTTCTCCCTGTCCCCTTTTCAGCCCCTAGTTTCAACCCCAGCCCTTTTCTCTCACCAGTTCCGAGCTTCAGCCCCAGCCAGTTCTCCCTGTCCCATTTAAAGCCCACAGTCCCCACAGTTTCAGCCCCTGCCCCTTTTCAGCCCCCAGTTCCAGTTTCAGACCCCTTCTCCCATGAGCACTTCCCTCCCCAGTCCCCTTATCCCCCTCTGAGCACCCCCACCCTCCCCAATCCCCTTCTCACCTCTGAGCACCCCTCCCCAATCCCCTCCCCAATCCCCTTCTCCCCTCTGAGCACCCCTCCTCTGAACTCCCCCACGCCTCTCCAATCCCCTTCTCCCCTCTGAGCTCTCCCCTGACCCAGTCCCGTCCCCCCTCCATTGAGAGCCACAGAGCCCTCTTCTCCTGCCACCGCCTGCCTTTTTCTTTTTTTTTTTTAAATCCGTGCAGCCACGCAGGCAGCGCTTCGCGTCTGCCCTGCGTGTACTGTGAAAGAAGTAAATCGCCAGCACTGGCATCGGGCCTTCCCTCGATGTCCCTCCCTCGAGGAAATAGGAAGTTACCTCACAAGAGGGCGGGACATCAAGGGAAGGCCCGACGCCAGCACTGGCGATTTACTTCTTTCACAGCACACGCAGGGCAGATGCGAAGCGCTGCCTGCGTGGCTGCACGGATTTTAAAAAAAAAAAGAAAAAGGCAGGTGGTGGCAGGAGAAGAGACGCGACGGAGCACCCCCCACCCGCGGACACCCAGGGCGGACCGCCCCCACCGCCCCGCCACTGCTAGTACTACTACTACTACTACTTAACATTTCTAAAGCGCTACTAGGGTTACGCAGCGCTGTACAGTCAGATCCCCTATTCAGACACTTGGCCTTGCAGTCACACATGCAGAACAGAGATCGCCCCTCTTCAAATTCTTCAAAACTTAACCTGAAATCCTAAGAAGCCAGACTCTGCATGCAGCACAATACCAGGAAAACAGAAAATAACACGTTTCCTCCTATACAATGTAAAATAAGACAGCAGATGTAAATATTCATATTGGACATATTCCAAATACTAAACTGAAAATAAAATTAGTTTTCCTACCGTTGATGTCTGCTGACTTTGTTTTTCTGATCATGTTGGTCCCAGTCTCTGATTCTACTGCTATCTGTTCTCTTAACTTCAGCTTTTGCCTATTTTCTTTATCCATGTGCAGTTTTTTCTCCTCTATTCTCTTTCCCTCATCTTCATCCATATGGATCTCCTTTCTTTCTCTTCCCTTCCCTTCATTCACGTGCATCTCCTTCGTCTTCCTTCTCCTTCATCCATGTCCAGCAATTCTCCTCTCTCCCGTGCTCTCCCCTCCATGTCCAGTGATTCTTCTCTCTCCCCCTGCCCTCCCCTCCCCTCCCATCCATGTCCAGTGATTCCCCTCCCCTCCATGTCCAGTAATTCTCCTCTCCCACCCCCTTCCATCAATTCCAGGGATTCTCCTTTGCAAAAGTGTTAAGAGAAGACAGAGGAAAGCAGAAACCAGAGACTGAAACCAATATAACAAGAAAAATAAAGGGACTAGACATCAAGAGCAAATATGCTATTTTATCCACAACAGCTTAGCAGAGCTGTCAAGTTACCGAGTTCCAAGAGGGATAAGTAAGGTCAATCCTGGTTTTCTGACAAGCCTATCATATTGCACTATAGAACTTGCAGCATAGATTTCCGTGGGTAGAATCCCATACTGTTTTGGGACGTAAGTTGAGAACTGAGATTGGACAAAACATCTCCCTCTTGGAACTGGACAATTTAGCAGCCCGACATTATGAAATTTGTCCAGTGGGCTTTTCCTGCTTCTCAATGGAAAAACTTTATGCTGGATTGCTTACCTGTTGGAGGAGAATAGCCCACTTCTGTGCAATCTGAAAGCCTTTTAACTACCATGAACCTCAAACCCATCTGCTTCCAAGACTCCAAATCCTGGTATTCCAGTCCAGGTTATTGTTTCCAGCTTTAAAAACCATTGACTTCTGGCATTCCTGTCCACAGGCTGTAAACATTTAGTGCAAAGATTTGCTGAGTGATACACTTTGGGAGTACAAATCCAAAAGAGCTGTATATGCTAGGTAGTAAGAAGATGAGATTGTCAGCCTGGGAGAGTGACCTTGAGGTGACACTGTCTGAGAATCTTGAGGTAGTGGCCATAGCCAGAAGGATGTTAGGCATAGAGAGAGGCACATAACCAGCAGAAGAAAGGAGGTTTTAATGCAACTGTACAAGTAATTAGTGAGGCCCCACTTGAAGTATTGTGTCAGTAACCAAGGCCATATCTCATTAAGGATGTAAAAAGGCATACGAGAAGAGACTTGGACACCTGAATGTGTTTATTCCAGAGGAAAGGAGAGATGAGGGAGATAAGATTTTTAAATACTTGAACGGCATTAATATACCAACAAATCTTTTCCAGAGATGGGGATCGATTGAACTAAAGGACATGAATTAAGATTGCAGGGTGGTAGACTTAGGAGCAATATCAGGAAAAACTTTTCTACGTTGGTGGATGTCTGGAATGTCCTCTGAGTGGAGGTATTGGAGACAAAAGAATGCATGGGATAAGCACAATGGATCCATAAATAGAAAGATGATGGTATCAAAACAAAACTTAAATGATTTTGTGGCTGCTGGTATATTTTGATGAGCAGGAGAGATGCATAGAAAGCAACTCCATCTGTGTAGAACTAAGGCCAGTGCTGGGTCTGTGCCCCAAAAGTGGCAAAACAGATCAGAGTGAGCTGGAGTGGGCTTCAAAGGCTACTCCATTAGTTTGGAAGTAAGGCCAATGCTAGGCAGACTTCTACAGTATGTGTCCTGAAAATTGCAAAGACAGATCAGGATCAAGTATGCATATTTTATTTACCCTGTCCTTATATTGCTTGCTCTCTTCATCCCTTCTCCAGTCCCAATATGACCCTGCTCTGGGTATGTGTTGTTGTCTCTATGAGATATCTATCACTTGCATCTGGACCTTGGGATTGCATGAGGGCAGTTTCTGTCACATCTGTCCCCCTCCCCCCCCCCAAAAAAGAGGGACAAATCTCCATAAGTATAAGAGCAGCAACCAAACAGTGAAGATGATTTGCTTATTAAAGGTTTTAAAGAAATAATCTTGGCTACGCCCTAGTTTTTGGTCATCTCCACTGTTTGGTTGAGGCGCATCTGTCCCCCATGCACATTCCATCTAGTTCACCCTTCCTTGGTCTGACCTGCTAATGACATTTACCTCTCTAGGGTGCGCTGTATCCCTGCTGAATCTCCACTGAATCCTTTCTGAGGCCCTCCACATTCTACTACTACTACTACTTAACATTTCTAAAGCGCTACTAGGGTTACGCAGCGCTGTACAGTTTAACAAAGAAGGACAGTCCCTGCTCAAAGGAGCTTACAATCTAATGGACAAAATGTGCAGACAATCAAATTGGGGCAGTCTAGATTTCCTGAAAGGTATAATGGTTAGGTGCCGAAGGCGACATTGAAGAGGTGGGCTTTGAGCAAGGATTTGAAGATGTGATTACTCCTCTGGCCAGGCACAGGGAACAATTTGTTTTTCCATAGCAGGAACAACCTGGCCAGGTTAAATCACCTGTGTGGATCAGCACTAACCACTTAAGAGTGGGCAGTCTCGGGACAGAGTTGAGGCAGATTCAACTTTTAGGGGTCCTTTTACGAAGCTGAGGTAAAAAGATCCTTGTGGTAGCAGTGACGGCTTTTTTTGCCATGCGCCAAGGCCCTTTTTACCACAGTGGGTAAAAAAGGCCAAATTTTGGCAGAGCCATACGCTAAAATTCCATTTACCATGTGACCATGCGGGGGGGGGGGGGGGGAATTTTGCATCACCCATTGAGGTGCTGCCCGTTTATCGCCGGGTTAAAGTCGTGCTATAATTTACAGAAATATTTTCCAGCATGCTGGAAATGGCGCACACGTGAGGCAGAACTACTGCTGGTAGCCACATTGGGTTGTGGCAGTTCCGCGCAGCAACCCTTTTGTAAAAGGGCCCCTTAATTAGTTAAGGGCTGATTTTCTGCCCGTAATCAGTTAACTGGCCAATTAAGACTGCTTTAACTTAACTGGTTAAAATTGGTACTTAACCTATGTACTGTCTGTCTGCATGTACCCTGATATTCAATGCCGGTGGCCGGACATGGCCTGGCATTGATATCTAGACATAACAACGGTTGCGGCAAAAAAATTGCTGACCATCATAGACTGAACATTTACCCCATAGTATTTTTTAAAAGTTTCTTTTAATATACAGCTTTTCCTAAAATATGGATAGCAGTGCCAAAAAAGTACATATAGGTGCTGATACACTCAGGGCCCTGTTTACTAAGGTGCACTAGCGTTTTTAGTACGTGCTAAAAATTAGCATGTGCTTACCATGTAGACGCCCATAGGAATATTATGGGCGTCTACATGGTTAGCATGTGCTAATGCTTAACGTGCACTAAAAATGTTAACGCACCTGTAGAGCAGCTTAATAAACAGAGCCTTCAATGAGAACAGCCCTTTTGTACAGAATGCATTCAAGTAGCAGCATCTCTAAGGGGGTCTACACTTCTGTGCAGTGCTACCTATATCTAGAAGACAAAATTTTACAGTTTATATGGAAAGCTGTTGGGTTCTGGAAATCTACACATCTGTGATGAGCTAACTATGGAGCCGTCTCTGAAACACAGACATTTTGCAGCCCAAGGCAAGTTTATTTATTTATTTTGCTGCATATGTATCTCACATTTTCCCACCTCTTTGCAGGCTCAATGTGGCTTACATTATGCCGTAATGACAATCGTCATTAACGGAATGAGAAGAACAGAGTATTGTTTTAATTGAGGTACATAAGATATCAAGAAAATTAGAAGTAAAGAAATAATTAATACATATCAGATATGCAAAATGTGGGATAAAGTATAGCGTTAAATAATAACAGTATGATTAAAGTAACCAAATTAGGAGTTCAATGTTGATTAATTCTAATACAGGTGTGATGATGAGTCTTTTATGAAGGATTCTTATTATAAGTCTCGTTGAATAAGCCTCCGGAAGGCTGTCAGATCGTATGTTGTTTTTAAGGTATTCGGCAATGCATTTAACTTCCAGAGAGGTAAACACAATTTCTCCCATCCCCAACCATTTCTGTAAACCCCAGGTTCAAATGAGATTAGAGTTATCTCCCTGATTCTATGAAAGTCGCCAAAAATTGTGCGTGCAAATTTAGGTGTGTTCCTGATTTGTTTACACACTTTAATAGAAGCAATTAACAAGCAATTATTGGCACTAATTAGACTTAATTGGGACTAATGCATGTAAATTTAGGCATGGACTCCATGCCTAAAACTTACGCTTGGTCCAAAAAAGGGGAGTGGAAATGGGAGGGTTGTGGGTGTTTTGAGGCAAATCGAGGGCATGGTTTTCAGTTATGCGTGTAATTACAAAATAACGGTGCTCCATGTGTAAATTTAGGCATGGGCATTTGCACCATATTTTCATTGGTGCACATGGTCATGCCTAAATTTGCACATGACTCTCTGCTTCAGCGTTTATTCTATAAATTGTGCCAAACTTTAGGCGTGGCTTATAGAATACCATTTAAGCAGGTATTTTTAGGCTCCAATTTTTTAGGTGACATATATAGAATCTAGCCCAATGTGTGTATCTTGAGGTAAATGCTCATGTGAAAACTTTGCAGCATATGTATACTTAATTATAAAATATGTTATACATGTATATAGTACTTCCAAACAATGGCTAGAGTACACCTCCTTTCGAAGGACTCGGGTCCTTGGATATTTGGTTTCATTTCAACTTACCTTCATTAATGCAAAGTAGTAAATTTAAAGTGAATTGGAGAAAATATTTCTTCACTCAACGTGTAACTAAACTCTGGAATTCATTGTCAGAGGATGTAGTAAAAGCAGTTAGCTTAGCGGGGTTTAAAAAGTTTTGTATGGCTTCCTAAAGGAAAAGTCCAAAGACCGTTATTAAAATGGACTTATTTCTAGCTACATTACCTTCCTCTACACCAGCACGCAATCCTGGAATGTGCTGCCACGACAGCTTAAGGAGCTTGCCGATCATCAGCAGTTCAAGAAGTCCTTGAAGACCTTCTTATTTGCCAAGGCTTATCCCCCTGGCTAATCCTCAGTTTACCCTCTTCCCCTTGTTGACTCCTCACCCCTGTAATTTACCTGTGTCATCCTGTGTACCTTCCCCTCCTGCAGCATCCTATTTCTCCAAATTGAATTGTATGCTCTTGATTTATGTAAGCCACACTGCGCCTGCTTATGTGGGAAAGTGTGGGGTACAAATGCACCAAATAAATAAATAAATAAATAAATAAATAAGCAGAATAAAATGTATTGTACTGTTTTGGGATCTTGTCAGATACTTGTGACCTGGATTGCCACTGTTGGAAACAGGAAGCTAGGCTTGATGGACCTTCAGTCTGTTCCAGTATGGCAATACTTATGTACTTAAATGACATTGATAAAAGGTGATGTTGAATCCTGCATTTCATAATCCTAAAGATTTCTATCTCTCACGCTGTGACGTTACAGCAGGAAGCCAAATGATACAAAAATACCTTGAAAGATAGCATTCCCTTCCCCCCTCGTGATGAAAGGTTTCTATCTTTAGATTTTATGTGAAAAGCAATGATGAAATTAACTTTGAGGAAAATCTGAAAGCAAAAACAAGTTCAGACACAGCTAATATGATACTAGAAATAGCCTAAAGAAGGAGAGGTAGGAGAGAGGTGAGAAGAAATGCAGGAAAACAGCTTGTACAATCTAGATATTTGTGACAACTGAAACTAGAAATTCCACCCTCAGATTGTTAGATAGTTTTTTCCCCGTTTTAAGAAGTACATTACTTCTAACTGAAAACATATTTATGGCATCACTTTGCCAGTAGTCTTATAAATATTGCATGCATGGTTTCACCACATTCTCCGGCAATGAATTCCAGAGTTTAATTATGCGTTGGGTGAAGAAAAGTTTTCTCCGATTTGTTTTAAATTTACTACACTGTAGTTTCATCGCATGCCCCCTAGTCCTAGTATTTTTGGAAAGCGTGAACAGACGCTTCACATCCACCTGTTCCACTCCACTCATTATTTTATATACCTCTATCATGTCTCCCCTCAGCCGTCTCTTCTCCAAGCTGAAAAGCCCTAGCCTCCTTAGTCTTTCTTCATAGGGAAGTCGTCCCATCCCCGCTATCATTTTAGTCGCCCTTACTGTGAATTAACTGCCAATACAAGAAATAATGCAAACAAGTTAATGTCTCCTTCAAAGGTGTTTGCAGCTGTCTCTTTAATGCATGGTAGCTGCCATTGCTCTATGTTAGCGACTTAACCACCTTCCTCAAACCCTATAGTTGTCATGAGGGTTTTGCAGCTACCGTGGTTAACTTTTGCAGTTATTGCATGTTCCTCAACCTTAACACAGTTTTGAACACAGGTCTTTATTTGTGTGAATTGGCTATTTGGAAAAGTCCTTTCTTAGATTTGGCCAACGGTGTGGGCATTGTTCCATGACATGAGTACTGTTAGCTTCATTTAGAGGAGGTGTTTCTTCGGATACATTTCATCAGGGGAAGATAATAGCATATAGAGGTTACATTCTCAACTCTATTCATGTTCCATGGAAAAAGTACCTGCACAAAAAAAAGGTACAAAAGTCCACAGGTACTTTGATTCCGTGGAGGGGCATAATCGAACGTCGCCGGTGAAATAGTTCACCGGCGATCTATTTTGGCGGCAGCGCAACAGCTGGCCGGAACCGTATTATCGAAAAAGATGGCTGGCCATCTTTTTTTTCGATAATACGGTTTAGCCCGGCCAAATGCCAGAGTTCGCCGGGTTTGAGATGGCCGGTTTTGTTTTTCAGCAATAATGGAAACCCGGCGAAATCCAAGGCATTTGGTCATGGGAGGAGCCAGCATTTGTAATGCACTGGTCCCCCTGAAATGCCAGGACACCAACCGGGCACCCTAGGGGGCACTTCTAAAAATTTTTTTAAAATACAAAAAAAGCTCCCAGGTGCATAGCTCCCTTACCTTGGGTGCTGAGCGAGCCTCCCAAATCCCCCCAAACCCACTCCCCACAACTCTACACCATTACCATAGCCCTTCCAGCTTCTAATCGAAAGTAATCGCCGGCTATTTCCCGACACAAATCGGGATATGGCCGGCGATTTCGCAAAAGCGGCGAAAAGCGTATAATCGAAAGCTACATTTGTGATAGCTTCACCGCTTTCCCTTCGCCGCGCCGGCGAAAGTTTAAAGGGGCGTGTTGGCGGCAAAGCGAAGGCGGGACATGGGCAGGCTTGGGCGTGGCTACCAGATGGCCGGCTTTTGCGGATAATGGAAAAATAAATCCCGGCAATAAGCAGTATTTCGCCGGATTTACTTGGTCCTTTTATTTTCACGACCAAGCCTCAAAAAGGTGCCCCAACTGACCAGATGACCACCGGAGAGAATGGGGGATGACCTCCCCTTACTCCCCCAGTGGTCGCCAACCCCCTCCCACACTAAAATTATTAAAATACAAACCTTTTTTGCCAGCCTGTATGCCAGCCTCAAATGGCATACCCAGCACCCTGACAGCAGTATGCAGGTCCCTGGAACAGTTGTTGTTGGTTGCAGTGGACTGCAGAAAGGCAGAGCCAGGCCCATCCCCCCCTACCTGTTCCACTTGTGGTGGGTAATGTTGAGCCCTCCCAAACCCCCCAAAACCCACTGTACCCACATGTAGGTGCCCCCTTCAGCCCTTAGGGCTAGGGTAATGGTGCACACTTGTGAGCAGTGGGTTTTGGAGGGGATTTAGGGGACTCAGCACACAAGGGAAGGGTGCTATGCACCTGGAAGCTAATTTGGTTGTTTATAAAAGATGTTTGAAGTGCCCCCTAGGGTGCCCGGTTGGTGTCCTGGCATGTGAGGGGGACCATTGTACTACAAATGCTGACTCCTCCCACGGCCAAATGCCTTGGATTTCGCCGGGTTTGAGATCGCCGGCAGTTTTTTCCATTATCGCGGAAAAACAAGAGTGCCGATCTCAAACCCGGCGAAATCCAAGGCATTTCGCCGGCCCACACCGTATTATCGAAAAAAAAGATGGCCGGCCATCTTTTTTGAAAATACGGTTCCGGCCGGCTGTTGCGCCGCCGCCAAAATAGATCGCCGGCGACCTATTTCGCCGGCGACGTTCGATTATTCCCTCCTTATGGGTGAAGGGGGGCAGTGGGTTTTGGGGGGGTGGGTTGGAGGGCTCAACACTTACCACCACAAGTGTAACAGGTAGGGGGGGATGGACCTGGGTCTGCCTGCGTGAAGTGCACTGCACCCATTAAAAACTGCTCCAGGGACTTGCATACTGCTGTCTGGGAGCTGGGTATGACATTTGAGGCTGGCATACAGGCTGGCAAAAAAGGTTTTGATTTTTATTTTTTTAGTGTGGGAGGGGGGTTGGTGACCACTGGGGGAGTATGGGGAGGTCATACCCCATTCCCTCCGGCGGTCATCTGGTGAGTTGGGGCACCTTTTTGAGGCTTGGTCATGAAAATAAAAGGACCAAGTAAACCCGGTGAAATACTGATTAACGCCGCTTTTTTTTCCATTATCCGAGAAAGCCGGCCATCTGGTAGCCATGCCCATCCCGCCCATGTCCCGCTTTCGCTAAGCCGCCGACACGCCCCCTTGAACTTTCGCCCGCGAGGCGACGGGAATGCAGCGATGCTGTCAAAAAAGCTGCTTTCGACTATACCAATTTCACCATTTTTGAGAGATCGCCGGCCATTTCCCAATTTATGTCGGGAAATGGCCAGCGATCACTTTCAAAAATAAGCCTGATAGTGTGTTTCTTCTTTGAAAACTGATGCAAAGCCAGGGGGTTAAAGTCCCCAAGTTCTTTGCCCCAGTGCAGATGGTTTAAAAACTGCCCACTTAGGGGTCCTTTTACTGAGCTGTGGGAAAAAGAGTCCTGTGGTAGAGGCAGGGGCCATTTTCCCCATGCACCAGGGCCCTTTTTACCGTAGCAGGTAAAAAGCCCTCTGCCCCTAAAAATGGTCAAGGGGTGAGATTACTCTTACCGCTTGGCCATGAGGTGGGGAGCACTTACCACCACTCATTGAGGTGACGGTAAGGGCTCCAGTGGTAACTTGGCGGTAACTAGGCAGCACGCAGCGATGCGTGATTACCGCCGCACCAGAAAAAAATTCCAGAGCGCCAGAAATAGCAGGTGCTCAACCTGGAACTACCACCGGTGGCTGCTTTGGGACAGCGGTAGTTCAGATTTAGCATGTGGTAAGCCAGAATTGGGCTTACCGCCGCTTTGTAAAAGACCCTCTTAAAGAAGAATAACACTATATAGCATAGGCACTACAGCCTTTCATTTTCTTGGGTTTTGCTGTAAAAGTTCGATTGACCACTAGGGAACAGCAGTGCTCCAATTCATGGAGAAGCTGGCTCAGGTGTCATATCAGTATCAATACATGAAGTGATGCTTTGTCATCTGAAAATCTAGCAACAGTAATATGCATACGTGTGGTATGGGTGACTGATTATAGATTTGTCATCATTTCCTTGTAAAATACAGAGAGAGGTGTGCAGAGTAGGTTACTAATAATAGAAACTATCACCTGCGGGAAATTCCCCCCTAAAATACTGTTGCATGGTTTCACTTCAGGGTTTCCCAGGTTACACTACATAGTAAATATTTTACAGGACCCTGTCCTGAATGCCTGAGCTTTTATCTTTCCTTTTCTGGAATGGCAATTACAGAGGAAAAAATGAATATCAAAAAAGAACAGCAACCCCAAGAACTGCAAAGTAAGACATGTGTAGTAGGGATGACCATGAAAGAAGGATAGGCAACCTGGTTTGCCATGTTTCGGCACGACAGCCTTCATCATGGGTCCTGTATAGGGATAATGAATGTACAACAAGTTTTAGATGCGCAGCTGTGTTGAAAAACAGTTTTCTTTTTCCTATCGTGCCAATGGTGGTCTAGGGATATTTCTGGCTGTTTCAAGGAAAAGACAAGAGCACAAAGAGCAGGAATATTACATCTGCTTTTCAATGGAGCTGCATGTCTAAATCTTGTTGTAGATTCATTATCCCTATACAGAACCCCTGACAAAGGCTGTTGTGCAGAAACGTGGCCCGTGTTGTTTTTTTTCTGTATATCTTGTTGATGAATAAACAATTTAGAACTTTAACATTGGATCTCCTTGGAATTTATGGGGTCCTTTTACTAAGTTGCGCTGAAAATGGCCTGCGCTAGTGTAGGCACGTGTTTTGGGCGCACGCAGATCAATTTTTCAGTGCACCTGTAAAAAATGCCCTTTTTTATTTTGCCAAAAATGGACTTGCAGCAAAATAAAAATTGGCGCACGTCCATTTTGGGTCTGAGACCTTACCGCCACCCATTGATTTAGCGGTAAGGTCTCACACGGTAACTGGGCAGTAATGATCTATGCGCGCCAAATGCCATTTACTGCCAGTTTTTGTTGCGCGTCAGAATATAAAAATAAAATTACTGCCCAGGCCACACAGTAGCTGGGCTTGGCACATGTTGGGCATGCGTAGGCTCCTACGCGGCTTAGTTAAACGGCCCTTATGACTTTTTGACTTGTGTTATTGGTGACTTCCACCCTTCTTTTTGCTTGTGCTTCCTGCTTTTTGTGGAAAATCTTTTTCTTCTGTTCTTTTTATCAACTAATATTACCACAGTTTAGCCTGCAGATCATTCCCAGTGTTACTTGAAATCTTTGTGTATGTGCATTTATGATGGTACTCCTGTAGTTTTTGAACTTCTCTCCTTTAAGGTTAAGATGTACAAGGGAAGGGAAATGGGATGTGATATACTGCCTTTCTGAGGTTTTTGAAACTACATTCAAAGTGGTTTACATATATTCAGGTACTTATTTTGTACCAGGAGCAATGGAGGGTTAAGTGACTTGCCCAGAGTCACAAGGAGCTGCAGTGGGCATTGAACTCAGCTCCCCAGGATCAAAGTCCACTGCAGTAACCACTAGGCTACTCCTCCACTCTGCTCCACAAGCTGCTCTAGAGTAGAAAAGGAAAATATAAAGTGTTTGTCCAACTTATGCCTCTTTCTCTATAGAGTGCATAATAGTAAATGTCAACATTACTAAGTTTACTTTGAGTCAGATTGAAATTCTTCTTTAACAAATCTGCCAAAAGTAAATGAAGACATCTATTCTGAAGAACAGGAACTCTAAGGATACTTATCTCAGTTTGAATTCTCTAGTCGTGGGTTTGCTCAACAAAGTGCCTCCATTTCACAGCTTCCTTCTTCAGAAGACAAACCAGGAACATTCTAGGGACACAAAGAATGTACGCTGGGTGGTTTGTTTTAGCATTCCTGTTGTTCAGAATAGATATCTGATGTGGAAGATAAACAGTAACAGACAGCATACCAGAGGAAACGTAATTAAATAAAAGAAAATTAAATAGAAAAAATAAGAAAACTTTCAGGCTAATGAGGGATTAAAAGTACCCATGTGATCAATTAGCCTGTTCCTGACTGAGAGGGAAGCATCTACTACCCAGTGCATCCCCAAATGAGCAGGAAAGTGCATGAATGCAATGTCCTGATTCTCTAAAGGAAACATATATTCTTTTTCTAACATTGCCATTGTTCTGGGCTTCTTGTCACCATAGAAAGCACTGAATCCAGAACAACCAGGCACATTGTCCAAAATAAGATTGTTAGCCTTCATTCCATGGGCAGCCAGGAGTGCTGCTTCAAGTCCAAGGCGGGTGGCATTCCCAATATGAAGAGGTTTGGCTAGGGTTGCTGCATTTGCCATAGGTGCCCCTGCCAAGGAGGCTGCTATTGCCAAGGCATGGGTACAATGGGCTTTGTTTAAGGAAAGGAGCTTAGCGGTAGCAGGAGCCCTGTCCATGGTGCCAACAGAGGGAGGATGGAACCTGAATTATAAAATATACAGTATTTAGTATTTCAGGTATATTCAGTGGCACCTTAGTACTTCTATAACTATGGGGCCCTATTACTAAATGGTGGTAGGGCTACCGCTAGGGTAGTATCCGGCGAATTGGCCCTATCACCAGGTTTGCCCAGGAGCCTGGTGGTAGTTCCAAGTCTACTGAGTACCTATTCCAGCACTAGAAATTCGTTTTTATTTTCTAGCACTGGTGGGCAGTGCTAGAAAATATTGGGGTCAGTATTCAAAGCGAGTTAAGCATTTGCCAGTCGGTGTATATTGCTGCTTATTTGCATATTTTCAGTTATTACAGCTTCTGTACCCTTCCAGGTAGTTTGCTAGTTTATGGTGTAAAAGGGAAATGACCACATTGTAAGGTTGATGTTGAAAAGTCTTTATACAGCAGACCTTGGGTGCAGGCCATATAAGTGCCTCTATTTAAATGTTTTGCTCCACAAAATGGAAACTTTTGGCTATGTAAGATGAGCTGCAGGCAAAAATTCTGCACATGAAGTGGGACAGGATTTGAAGCATGCCACTACCCTCATTACTTAAGCACATAATTCTAAATACAAAAATAGCAGGTCTAACCTAGCTGAAACATTGATTCCCTTATACTTCCTCTAATACATGCAAATGTTTCTTTTGCATATTCATTGTGGATACCCTAAAAACCTGATAAGCTGCTGCCCCAGCCCTCAGGACAGTTTTGAGCATCACTAGTGTGTATTTCAGATCCCACAAGGACTGCACTGCTGTTTGGTGGCTGTTATACATCTCCTACCTGGCAGTATCATAAGGCGATATTGAACACTTTGGTGGTTCTGCCAGAATGCCAACCCAAATGCTATCCAGGATCATCCATTTACTACGGTGCTATACGGCATTAGAAAGGTGCTCTGAACAGACCCCATGAATAAATGAGGCAAAGCTACTACTACTACTACTATTTAACATTTCTAAAGTGCTACTAGAGTTACGCAGTGCTGTACAAGTTAACATAGAAGGACAGTCCCTGCTCAAAGAGCTTACAATCTAATGGACAAATGTACAGTCAGTCAAGTAGGGGTAGTCAAATTGGGCAGTCTAGATTTCCTGAAAGGTATAAAGGTTAGGTGCCAAAGGCAACATTGAAGAGGTGGGCTTTGAGCAAGGATTTGAAGATGGGTATGGAGGGGGGTAGGCGTAGGGGCTCAGGAAGTTGATTCCACGCATAGGGTGAGGCGAGGCAGAATGGGCAGAGCCTGGAGTTGGCGGTGGTGGAGAAGGGTACTGAGAGGAGGGATTTGTCCTGTAAGCGGAGGTTTCGGGCAGGAGATAAGAGTTGAGATGAGGGGAAGATGAGGGTTGAGAGGTAATGAGGGGCTGCAGACTGAGTGCATTTGTAGGTGAGAAGGAGAAGCTTGAAAATGAGGCAAAGCTGCTGATAACAGTCTCCTTCAGAGGGCTCCCTTCCAACACTGCAAGAAAGGAAATGAAATAATCAGGAAAAATTGCATCCATTACTTTTTAAACTTGGAGCTCCATTCCTAGAATGACTTTAGATTTCCCATTCATTGGACTATTAAGTCATGTGAAGGAACATAAGCAAAGAATGGAGGAACTCAGTCCCAGTGGAATGCATTCTGTCCATGTCCATTTCTCTTAATCCATCACACTGTAAGAATGATAGATTGAACAAGTCATATAAGTTCTGTTTTGTATTGATATTGTGTAGCTCTAGAACTTATCTATGAGTTCAGCTTCAGTATGCAGTAATGGATGCCAAATGTAGTAATATATACACATAAGTTATGCATTTATCTTTATCCTTATATTCAGAATTACGTGCTTAAGTAATGAGGATAGTGGTACAAAATAAGTACCTGAATATTTGTAAACCGCTTTGAATGTAGTTGCAAAAACCTCAGAAAGGCAGTATATCAAGTCCCATTTCCCTTCCCTTTCCCCATGTTCTAGTATCTCTCTCTCCATTCCCCCCTGCAATCTAATGTCTCTTCCTCCATTCTCCCTCACCCTCCCCCCCCCCCCCCCCCCCCCCCCCCCCCCCGCTAGTAATAAAGGGCACCAAATTTCTAGTTCAGCATCTCTCCCCCCCTACACATGGGCCAGTATCCCCTCTCTGTCAATCCTGCCACCCCCAGGTCTATTTTCAAACTCCTAGTCTTCCCTCTGTCATGTACTGCCCCTTGGAAGCAGAAAGTTGCAAGAGAGGAAGTGGGACATGGCAGAGAGAAGATTCCGGTATGGTCATAATCAATCCATTTGAATTCTGCTGGCATCCTCTAGAAGGTATTCAGGGAAGGGGAGCTGAATACCGGACTGTAGGCAGAGTGCTGGAAGGAAGAGAGAGGGAGAGATTCCAGACCAATATATGGGTGTCTTTTATCAGTGGCGCCATGAGCCAGTGCCTCACCCAGTCCATTGGTTGAGCCAGCCCTGCTGTAACAGTTGCCATATTACAGTATTCAGAAGGGAAGCTGTATGGGAACTTTCTCTTTCAAAATCCACTTGTAGAGCCATGGGTAGGAGGTACATGTGAGCCCACAAATTTAATAGGAGAGCTGAACATTTTTCCCTCTACAGAGTGAAGCAAAAAAAAAATAATAATAATAAAGTAACCCCCTAGAGCTTTTTTTGCTGTTTTCTCAGCAATTGCTTGGGATTTCAATTTTAAAGTTTAAAGTTTATGTATCAAGTGGAATGAGATTATCTTTAAAAATGGCAAAGTTAGACTTTTTAGCATGATCATCCGGAGATTTTTGCACATTCAAAAATGTTTGCACTGTGAATCTACCATTATTTTTACAAAAATACCCCTGAAGTACCAGCTTACTGTTAGTGATATCACAGTGACATAGACTTTTGTACAAAGGACCAGTGGCCTCCAAATTCACTGGACCTAAACCCTTTGGACTACCCATGTCTGGGGAACAATGTTGGAGGCCTATCACAAGCTTCTCTCAAAGCTGCAAACAATCTCCGAACTCAAGGAAGTGCTGCAGATGATCTAGGACAGCCTGCCACTTGGGAACGATCAACAAGGCTGTTAAGAACTTCCCAAAGCAACTGAATGCCTGTGTTGAAGCTGGGGGTAGACACTTTGAGCATTCACAGTGACTGCAAAATTTTGACGCATTGTTAATTGTATCGTTTGAATAATGATTTTTTTTTTACTGTGTTTTAGCTCAAACATTTTTAAGTACATAGGTACATAAGTATTGCCATACTGGGACAGACCAAAGATCCATCAAGGCCAGCATCCTGTTTCCAACAGTGGCCAATCCAGGTCACAAATACCTGGCAAGATCCCCAAAATAGCACAAAACATTTTATGCTGCGTATCCCAGAAATAAGCAGTGGATTTTCCCCAAGTCCATTTTAATAACGGTCTATGGAGTTTTCCTTTAGAAAGCCGTCCAAACCTTTTTAAAACTCTGTTAAGCTAACCACCTTTACCACATTCTCTGGCAATGAATTCCAGAGTTTAATTACGCGTTGAGTAAAAAAAAAAATTCTCTGATTCTTTTGACACGTAAAAATTGCCGGGTGGTAATGCTAAAATGTCAGTGACATCAATATAGATTAAGATAATCAAAGTACGTAAAATTTCTCATAGAAATTCAAACTGGTTGCTGACAAAACGGAAAAAAACTGTAGGGGGTTACCAGGGCCGTGCCGATACGGTAAGCAGGGTAAGCACCACAGGGGGGCACCGACCTCTGGAGGGCGCCGCCGCAGTGCTTACCCTCGCCGCTTACCTGAGCTCCGCGCCGCAGAGGCCTTTAAACCTTTTACCTCCGAGGCTCGATGGTCGCAGCAGCATCAGTGAAAGCGCTGCCGTCTCCCTTCCCTTCGCGCTCGTTGGTTCCCTCAGTGTCCCACCTTCTTCTGTCGTCAGAAGAAGGCGGGACACTGAGGGAACCAACGAGCGCAAAGGGAAGGGAGACATCGGCAGCGCTTTCACTGACGCTGCTGCGACCGGAGGTAAAAGATTTAAAGGCCCCATGGCACGGAGCTGAGGTAAGGGAAGGGCAGAGAGGCATGGATGGGAGGGCAGAGAGGCATGGATGGGAGGGCAGGGCCCAGGGAGAGGACAAATTGCTGGAAATGGAGGGGAGGGGAGAGAGGAGGATTGCTGGATATGGATGGAGGAGGATAGGGCAGAGAGGGACAAGGATGGACATGGATGGGAGGGAAGGGCCCAGGGAGAGGACAAATTGCTGGAAATGGAGGGGAGGGGAGAGAGGAAAATTGCTGGCTATGGATGGAGGATGGAAGGGCAGAGAGGGACATGGATGGGAGGGCAGGGCCCAGAGAGAGGAGAAATTGCTGGAAATGGAGGGGAGGGGAGAGAGGAGAATTGCTGGCTATGGATGGAGGAAGGAAAGGCAGAGAGGGACAAGGATGGACATGGATGGACATGGATGGGAGGGCAGGACCCAGGGAGAGAGGAGAAATTGCTGGAAATGGATATAGAGTAAGAAATGAAGAAGAAAGGAGGAAAGTAAAGAAATAAATGGAAAGGAAGCCCTGGAAACGGAGTTAAAAGGACAGATAGCAGCAGAATCAGATACTGGGCCAGCATGATCAGAAAAAGAAAGTCACCAGACAACAAAGGTAGAAAAAAATAATTTTATTTTCATTTTAGCGTTCGGAATATGGCCACTTTGAGAATTTACATCTGCTATCTTATTTTGCAATGTATAGCAATTTGTTCCTAAGAATATTGCTGACAATTCCTGTCAGTGTGGCAAGTGGTGAGCGATCATTTTCACGGTTAAAAATCATAAAAAATTATTTGTGATCTATTTGTTGAGCAATCCCACAAAGATACACTCCATCTTTCAGCTCCTATTTCCTTTGCATCTTGTGCCACACCGGGGGGGGGGGGGGGGGGGGGGGGCAACTGATAGTCTGCAGGGGGGACACCAGAGACCCTAGGCACGGCCCTGGGGGTTACTTTTTTTTTTTGCCTTACCCTGTATATACTGCACATAACCCATTAGGCATTTTATGAATCATAAGTATTTGTGAGCAGTATAAAAGTCTAAGCTCGGTTCAATTGAATGAACTCCTGCCATCCTCAGTTCTTAAGGATTTAAGTCTACTGTGTCATTTTCAGGGATTTTGTTTATTGTTCCCATAGTATAAACTGACAATAGTTACCACATTGTCTGGCTCGCATTCAGCTTTCAGAAATAGACCTTGCCATTATCTTGGCCAAGTAAACAGTTTAAGAAATGAATACATTCCATGCATTTCTCCTGTAATACAGTTCTTTCTGGAGCTTACTTAGCTGACCAGATGATTTTTTATCAAAACAGAACTACATGTTCTGCTAGTATTAATCTGTCACTGATTCGTAGGTGTGAAACTAAATGATATCACCAGCATTATGAGCAGCAGTCCAGTTTTAATTCACTGAAAAGAACTAAGCTGTAAGTAATACAGGATTTTCCCTCACTTCTGCCTCACATCTTAATGCCTAGACCAGTGGTTCCCAAACCTGGTCCTGGAGACACCCCAGCCAGTCAGGCTTTCAGGATACCCACAATGAATATTCATGAGAGAGATTTGCATGCAGTGAAGGTAATATATGCAAATTTCTCTCATGAATATTCATTGTGGGTATCCTGAAAACCTGACTGACTGAGGTTCCTCCAGGACCAGGTTTGGGAACCACTGGCCTACACCATCCTGTTAAAGCAGGGGTGCCTAACTCAGGGGTCCTTTTACTAAAGGCTTGCTGCGTGGCAACGGGCTTGCTGCATGGCAACCCAGAACTACCTCTGGCAGTAGTTCTGCCTCGAATGTGCGACATTTCCAGTGCTATGGAAAATAATTCTGTAATTTATACCACAGCGCTAACCAAGTGCTGCCCGGTTACCACTGGGTTACCACGGGAGCCCTTAACGCCACCTCAATGGGTGGCATAAGAGCTTCCCCCCCGCATGGTCACCTGGTAAGAATAATCTTACCATATGGCCATGTCTTTTTGGGGGGCTTTTTACCCACTGCTGTAAAAAGGGTCCTGGTGAGCAGCAAAAATGGCCCTCAATGCTACCGCAGGGCCCTTTTTACCGCAGCTTGGTCAAAGGACTCCTCTGTCCTTGGGACCTACACAGGCAGTCAGGTTTTCAGGAAAGCAATAATGAATATGGATGAGATAAATTTGCATGCACTGCCTCCATTGTATGCAAATCTATCTCATGCATATTCATTGTGAGTATCCTGAAAACCTGACTGGCTGGCTAGGTGTGTCCTGAGGACTAGTTTGAGAACCACTACATTAAGGCCATTCACTAGATCAGGGATTCTCAGCCCAGTCCTCAGGACACACCTAGCCAGTCAGGTTTTCAGGATACCCACAATGATTATGAATGAGATAAATTTGCATATAATGGAGGTAT
This sequence comes from Microcaecilia unicolor, assembly GCF_901765095.1. Classification (NCBI taxonomy): domain Eukaryota; kingdom Metazoa; phylum Chordata; class Amphibia; order Gymnophiona; family Siphonopidae; genus Microcaecilia; species Microcaecilia unicolor. The sequence continues at coordinate 82,437,048 of NC_044037.1, read as the reverse complement.
TGCTTGCAAATTTATCTCATGTATATTCATAAGTACATAAGTATTGCCATACTGGGAAAGACCAAAGGTCCATCAAGCCCAGCATCCTGTTTCAAACAGTGGCCAATCCAGGTCACAAATGCCTGGCAAGATCCCAAAAAAAGTACAAAACATTTTATACTGCTTACCCCAGAAATAGTGGATTTTCCCCAAGTCCATTTAATAATGGTCTATGGACTTTTCCTTTAGGAAGCCGTCCAAACCTTTTTTTAAACTCCGCTAAGCTAACCGTCTTTACCACATTCTCTGGCAACGAATTCCAGAGTTTAATTACACGTTGAGTGAAGAAACATTTTCTCCGATTCGTTTTAAATTTACTACATTGTAGCTTCATCGCATGCCCCTTAGGGCATATCATTGTGGATATCCTGAAAACCTGACTGACTAGATGTGTTTCATGATCTGGAGAAGCTCTACATTAGATCATTAATCTTCCAAAACTCTACAGTAGGGGTCCTGAACCCAGCCCATGAATGAGATATGCATGAGATAGATTTGCATACAATGGAGGCAGTGAATTCAAATTTATCTCATGCATACTGATTGTGAATATGTTGAAATGCAGGAAAAGTTTCTTATATATTCCATTAGGTATTCGCAACATTCTCTTAGGCTTTCCAGAATTAGTCTACTACCAAAGCATTTGTGACATACAGAAATGTCCTGTTGTCTAAAGAAAATTTAAAATGGGAGTGTACAGTTTTGTAGCTGTCATTGTGCAGTGACTTGCCAGACTAATTGTTTTTCCATCATAGTCATTCTTCCTCAAGAAAATAAAAATATGATGCTAGCCAAACCATGTTATTTTGGATTCAATTCCTAGTCCTCAAAATTATTTTTATTTCCTTTTCCACTTAGGTTATGAAAGGGAAAGAAATTGACTCTGAGTTTACGGCACAAAGCTGCATACCTTCAACAGCCGCCTTGTGCACTTTCCTGGCAAATTCAAAAGTCCCCTGTGTTTTCTAGAGCAAAAAAACAGAATACAGTACCAGCATTAAGAAAACATACCAAAACAGTCCCAAAGTAGGTCAGACCAAAGGTACAGCAAATTATTCTGCACCGAATACTGAGTGTGATCTGAGTACAGGGTCTTGAATCATCGCATTCTCATTCAGACGTGATTCTGTTGAGCAAAACCAGAGTTTGACATCTGCTTTTCTATATCTTAGACTAATGTCTTTATATTTATTTAAAAAAATCTTTAATGTTTGTTCAAAGATTTGATTTAGATTGTAAGCTCTTTTGAGCAGGGACTGTCTTTTCTTCATGTTCAACTGTGAAGTGCTGTGTACGACTGGTAGTGCTATAGAAATAATTTATAGTAGTAGTAGTAGTAAAGCGGTTAATATTCACAGGACCAGGTTCTATAAATGAAGCCTTAAAAAATCCACGCAGTAAAGGTTTCCACCTAAGCGTATTCTATAAACGGTGCCTAGATTCAGGTACAGTATATAGAATACACTGAGGGGGAAATCCTGGCACTTAAAACAATGCACGTCCATTTAGGCCAACAAAAATGTGACCTAAATCCCTGCATGTAGATTTACGCACATTGGGTCATATTCTATAACTGCGCACATAAATTTTGGAACGCCCATGAAATGCCGGTTTCCCTGCCCCTTTTGAACTGCTCGCATTAGAATTTAGGCGCAGTTCATTACAGAATATGCTTAGTGAGCTGTGTGTGTAAATTCTAATTATTGCCAATTAGTGCTCAATATTGCTTGTTAAACACTGTTATCAACACTGATTAACTTGTTAAGCCAATTAAGTTACATGTGTTATTATAGAATACACTTAGATTTCGGCGCGGATCTCTAGGCGCGCTATGTAGAATCCGGGGGACAGTGTATTATGACAAGGTTATGTTTAAGCCTTGGCTTCTAAAACTGTTTCATGGGCTACAGTATATTTGTACAGCTCTGAGAAACTGTGAAGTTTGATGAGAAGACAGACTATGGTGACAATAGTACATAGAACAAAATGAACTCCTCCAAGAAATAAATATAGGCTGAACACTTACTAAACTTTATATGATCTTCTAATTTATTTATTTATTTATTTATTTGTTGCATTTGTACCCCACATTTTCCCACCTATTTGCAGGCTCAATGTGGCTTACATAGTACCGTCAAAGGCGTTTGCCCAGTCGGTGGATAACAAATACAAAGTTGTATAGTGATCATTTGAGGTATAAGTGGAGGGTCGGAATGGATGAAGATTGCGTGTTGTCCTGTTCGATCATAGTCATGCTGTGTTGGTAGGTGAAGAGGATTACGTGCGGTCGTTGGGGTAGGCCTTTTTGAAGAGGTTGGTTTTTAGTGATTTCCTGAAGTTCAAGTTGTTATTGTGTAAATATGTTGACTCCGTTTTAAAAAATTGATGGAATATGCTATAAAAGTGTCAGTTTTCTTTCTCCAAAAATGAACATGCCCTGTCCATACTCCTCCCATGCCTATGCCTCCTTTTAGAAAGTTGTGTGCATAAATTCTATTCGTTGGCAATTAATGCCAATATTTGCTTGTTAGTGGCCAATTATTAGCGCTGATTGGCTTGTTAAACAATTAAGTTGCAAATGGAGTTTGGTCACACAGCCAAAATTGTGCGGGAAACTTTTGTCACCATGTATATAATCTGGGGGTAATCTCTGAATCATTTAATCAAACAGCAACTAAATTTTCAGGAAATCTACATTCATATAAAAGTGAGAAATGTATGGAGCTAGTCAAAAATTGAAAATAGAAATTACCCATTCAAATTAAACTAAGAAACAAGTGCTCATAAGGAATTGCTCAGCACTACTTTTCTGACTGGTAGAATTTGTCTGGGAACACATTTTAAAATATATGCTATGAACAGTGAAATGGTCAGATGTGAAAATTCTTTGAAAATGTTACAAGCTGATCCATTAAAGTATTAAAGCAGCACTGACACCTTCCTCCATCACCCCCCCCCCCCCCCCCAAATATCAATTTAATATTTTCTTTAACGAAACTGCATCTGGTCTTGGTTAGAAATGTGATATTAAGAATATTAGATATTTTTTTATAGCAAATGCAACACACACATATATATAAATATATCACTATATGCATTGTCTGGAAAAGAGAAATTCTCCATGTGAGAAGAAACAGCATAACAGATTGCAACAGGTGCAGTTTTGAAGCACACATATCAGATCTTTAAAAGTGAGCCTTATCAAAAAGCAGAAAGGATTCAAACATAATATTACAATACTGAGTCCTAAGACAATATTTTTAATGCAGCATAGAGGACAGCAACATTTCTTGGTAGATGGTTGGCTCTGTCAGCTTGAGTGATTCTAGAGAAATCTAATAAAAAAGACTCAGTCCTGCAGGGTTCATATACTCATTCTACTGAGGAAATCTTTCATTTTTTAAAATCAATAGTTTGTGTGACATCATAGTTCAGGTAGAATAAATTGGGGGAGGGGCTGGGTTTAGAGGGTAAAGCTCGAGTTGGGCGTGTTTTATTTCTTCAGCCCTGGGGAAAAGAAACTAACATCATGTAGGGAAATTTTCATAAGGATGTGCTAAGTGCAGGAACGAAAACAAACCAGTAAAGCAAGTAAGCAGGAAAGAAGAGGGAGTGAGAGAGAAAGGGGAAGAAGAACCCAGGCAAATCCAACTGCTGTGTGCCATACCAAAGGAGGGCGTGGACCAGTCATTTCACAGGGCTCCTCCTACAATAAAATATGTCCTATAAAACTCGTCACAGGAGAGGAAGTGGTATGAAACAAAGCTTACCTCAGTCGCTCTGGTGGAGCATCCTTCTACACAGGTGAGTTCTCCTGAAGACTGTGCTGCCCGGCACTTTCTACAGAAATCTGCTGATTGCTTCTTATGTCTGCTAGGATCTGCATTTGCCAAAACCTGTCTTTTTTTCTCAGTTCTACTATATTATCCTTCATATTTCCTTAGAGTTGCTATGGCATGCTTTCCTCTGTAGGGCTTTTATATTTATTTAACGGGGCTTTGATTTGTTTTGGGACGTTGGTTAGCACAGCAAATCGGGTTACATGTGGAAGACATTGGAAATTTATATTTTCCCATAAGGCTTCCTTAAAACACATTGGCTCTGTTAATACAGTTTTACAAAAAAGTTTACTGCATATCTTGAACGGGAAAAATAGGACATGACCATAGTGATTAATAGTATCTACTGTGAAATGCAGTTCTTTCTACAGATAAAAGTCCTTTGGAAAGCTTTCATGTTAAAATGCAATGGACCTTCTTTTGAGAAGCATTTGCTTAGAGTTAAACAGCATCTGTAACATAAATGGACTTGAAGAGGTGGGCTCTGTGAGGAGAGGGAGCAGAAAGCAGTAGCTTTGAGCAAAGCAGACACTGCTGGAACCCTATTGCTGCTGTAATTTCTTTTAGGTGGCTTATAGCACTCCTAGGAGCTAGATGTGTCCAAATATTGATTTTGTCATTGTTAGCTTCTTAGCTTTCTCTTTTTAGTGTACTGTTTAGTTAGGAGTTTATAGGGTGAGTTATAAGACTTTCAGAGTTCCAAAGGGCTTCATTTATGTGCCTACCTGAGGCAACTGGTGATTACTGGGCCTGACTGAGAGGCTGAAGAAATTCCCTGTACTGATCCGAACAACGCTGAAAAATTAGCACCAGAGCAGCATGGGGAATTAAAGCCCTGATGATCAAAAGTATAAGCATGCCAATTTATGCGTGCCATTAGTTTTGATCATGGGGGGGGGGGGGACTTCTGCAGGAGGATTGTGCCTGGGCATTCACCAAAGGCACTATACTCCTGCAGAAGTTGTTTGACATGTCCGGGCTGTCAAAAACAAAAATGCCCGGACCATTCAAACAGACCAGGCTGGAGGTTTTCCCCCCCTCTCCCCCCCCCCCCCCACACACAGGGGACTGGAGGTCCAGTGAACCTCTAGTCCCCCTAATCCCTCTGTACGTTTACTTGGTGGCTTAGTGGGCTACCTCCCCCCACAGACACAGAGACCTGGAGGTCCAGTGGAGGTCCAGTGGACCTCCAGCCCCCCAACACCAGAAAACATTTCCTGGTGGCCCAGTGGGAAACCCCATCCACTATTGTGATCTAGTGCCCCCAAACTCCCCAGTACCTTTAGAAGCAGAGGAGGGAGGAGCACCTTCAAAATGGCAGTGCCTTGCCCTGCCCAGTGCATCCTGGGATGCATTGGGTGGGGCCTCAATATCATATAAAGTATTGAAGGTATGGTATTGAAGTCACACCCAGTGTATCCCAGTATGCACCAGGCAGGGTGCCACCATTTTGAAGGCAGCACTCCAGGAGGAGGGAGTGCAACTCCATCCTCTGCTTCTAATTGTATGGGGGTGTTTGGGGGGGCACTAGACCACCTGTGATGGTGGGGGTAGGGTTGCCATCAGGGAAAGGATTTTGGTGATTGGGGGGGGGTTAGGGGTGCTGGAGGTCTATTGGACCTCCAGCACCTGTGTCCAGGAGGGTTGGGGGTAGTCACTGGGCCACAAAGGAAACTTGTCCCGAGGTTAGGAGGGCTGGAGACCCTCCGGAACTCCAGCCCCCCTGTGTCCAGCGAGGGGCCTGTAAACATGCAAATGCATGGTGGACAGGGCTACCCATTCCTCCCTAATGTTTCAGAAATCCTAAAACCAGACCCGAGCTGGCATAGGGTTTGCTTTGGGAGCAGCACCAATTTTTGGCACACTGACTACTGAGCATTGGGGAGGAATAGGTAATGCCCTGTTTTGAAATCATTTGCATGATACTTGCTGAAAGAGCCAGCGAGCTCATTGTTTCATGCACTCGCCGGCTCTAATCATAGGGCAGGAACAAATGCGGGTTCTAGTATGGTGCTAATAGCCTCTAGCGTCCACGTTTGCTTCTGATCATTGGGACCTTAGTGTCATAAAGACTGTTTTCTGAAAAGCAAGGCTTGATATCTTTCTCATATCTCCTCATAAAAGACTCACCAATGTTAAATGTCTATCTGAAACTGTATATTTGTCTAACATTATTTCGCTGGTATTGCCACTTTAAATGATGATTGCTTCCACCCTTCTGTTGATCTTGGCAGCATGTTGCTGTTTTGCTGGATAAAACGGATCAAAGCCAGGAATTTTGCTGACACTTCTGCACAATTTACAATGAGCACTAAAAGCAGTGGGCACCAGCTCACCATCACTGTTATGCAATAAGCATGCCTGTCCTGGATATTTTTTTCCATTGCTTCTGCAAACTGACCTGAATGCTGTTGCATATTAACAGTGGTCTTGTGAAGGGAGAAACTCCTGTCAGTGACTGTACTGCAGGAACAAAGAACATTCCATGAACACTGGCAGGACACATGTGTGGAAAATTCAAGGTTGAACTAAAATTTCTGAACTTTCCCCAGAGGAGTGAATCTAGGGAAAAGCTGATCAGATTCAAATTGAGTTTGACACTGTTAAATGATTCCCTGGAATTGGCATCAAATTTGTCCACAGTGGATCTCATGTCAGATCATGTAGGAATTCACACTGGCTATTTTTTTTCCAGAAAATGTTAAATGATAAGACTCAGTACTCGTCCATTTTTGGCAGATTTGTCAAACTAGCTTGTGACCTCTTCAAACCTGGAAATAATCAATACAAAGACATAATTATATAGTAGCTTTTCATTGGACTTGCTTTGGGGATCTAAACCTCCCCCCCCCCCCTAAAATATTTAATCGACCAGATATTTAAAGAAGGCTGAGCTCCTAAAGTTATATGGTCTGAAATTAGTACTCTATTTTCAGCTGAAAATTAATTTAATTTTAGGAGCACAAACGTTAAGCTTATAAATTTAGACCTGACATTCATATGCCCAGATTTCTGAGACTAATGTATGAACTTGGTGCTGAAAATCGCTGCTAAATTCGTATCGTATTTTCCTTGCCCTAAATCCACCCCTGTTGCCACTCACTTTTTATGCACTTAAATTTAGGAGCTGAGTGGAATTCTGAGTCTACAATTAATCACTCAGCTCTAGTGAAATTTTCAAAGAGTCCAATTTATGAGCATTACTTTCAAAGTTAGGAGAATAAATCCTTTGGATATCAGTTTAACTGGCAGTAACTCCAGCATAGTCTGACTGAAGAAAATACTGTCATGTTTTTTGAATCGGCGTTTCTGTAATGTGATTTAGATGGGGGTTGGGGAGAGTTTCTTAGCTTTTTGACCTTTCATATTAGTTCATTAGTCTATTGGAGAGATGGACAACATGTACTATGGATTAACACAGTGAGTTACACCTAAGTGACAACAGAAACTAGAAAAAGTTGAGAGGCACAAAAAAGAGAGTTATAGTATTGTTATTTAATATTCCACCTTTTCTCTGGAGGAGACAAAAATATCCACTATGCCCAAGGGCATGTAACATTACCAGATACTTCCAATACACAGGCATCCACTCAAAAAAAATGGCCTCTCTCGCAATATAATTAAATGGTGGTTCAGAGGGTTCCCTTCCATCCATCCTTGAAAACTCCATTTCTTAACAGTTAAGTGTAGCAATTCATAGTTGTTGTTACAGCTTTCTGCTTTCATTGGCAGATCCAAAATAGGTCCTGTCATCAAATCTATTTTCAGAATCTCCTAAATGCTCTGAGGTAAACCCTTTGGAAATGTTAGCGCATTTGTGTTTCCTGATGAAGCTCCAGAGGTGGACTATGCTATTAATATAGTCATTACTCACCAAAGCATGAAAACAGGGAAAGCAAATGAATACACCCATGGCTGGCAAAAAAAGTTGTCTGTTTAATTCAAGAGTTAGAACTGCACTCTTTTTAAGTGAAATACAATGAATAATTTAGTTTGTGGGATCCAGGTGTACTATCGCTGACAGTTTGTCTCCGAGTGCAGATAATCCAGATAGAAAAGGCCATAAACCAGTGGTTCCCAAACTTTCTCGGATCATGGTGCCCCAGGCTACACATTTCATATCAAGTCTCCCCCCACCCCTGCCCCCCACATCCCAACAGCATTGAGTCCTACCCAGTGGCGTAGCCACAGGTGGGCTTCGCTGGGCCAGGGCCTACCCACTTAGGGCTCAGGCCCCCCTCAACAGTAGCACACGTTTAGCGGTAGCTGGTGGGGATCCCAAGCTCTGCCAGCTGAAGACTTCCCCCTGATAGTAACGAAAACACTGCTCTCCATGATACTGACACCTGTGCATGCTCAGTTTTCAGCGCATGCCTGCTGCAGACTACCAAGGTGGAAAGAAGCATTTTCCCACCAGCTAAGATATTTGTTTGGTGGGGGGGGGGGGGGGGGGGCAACACTTGGTGCCCACCCACTTCTTGACTAGGCCCACATGATCCAGCATTGAATATATGAAAATAAAACTGACGTGGACCAAAAACAACACTGATTACAGCTGGCTGAATATCAGCCTGTGTGTTTCTGAAGAGTATTCAAATGAGAAAGGCATTGTAATGGAGCCAGTAACACTATATAGAGGTCTTGCAAAAAGGCTCACCTGTCCCACATATTCACAAAGATCTATTTTCTGTATTTTTATGGCAGAACTGAAGTTTGTGGCCAGAATGGAAGGATTTGCTGCTGTGTTTTACAGTGAGCCTGCTGTGCTGGGCCTTCTTGCCAATGTTATTAGTGCATTTCTCGTGGCTCTGCAGAACTTTACTTATTTCCACACGAACATCAGAGCTGAAGGGATTGAAAATGTGCTTGCGGGTGAGTAGGCATGAGTAAACTAGCTGGAATCATTTATCATCCATGTTTATGAATCCCTATACTGAAGACAACACAGCTAAATAAGATGGCTTAATTTGTGAAAAACAAAGATGTCTATAGAGTGTATATTTCCCTTGAAAATTATGGGGCTGATATTCAAAGATAAATGCTGGTGAGAGGAGTATTCAGTGGGACTAACCGGATGCCGCCAAATAGCAGACTGAATATTACCATATTACCACTACGCATATAAGTTATGGGACCATCCTGGCTCCATTCGCACTCTAGTCCAGTACTATCTAGTATGTAAGGATATTCAGCAGTGCTGTTAAATATCCTAGTGAGCAGCACTTATCTGAATAGCAGGTGATGATATCTGAAAAAGTGCTTTTGAATACTGACTCAAACATTTCTAGCTACCTTAAATATAGTAATATCTCATGTAACAGTATGACAGTTATTTAATTCTTTTCTTTTCTTTTTTTCTCATTTAGGCATTCACCTCATTTTGATTGGAGGACTGACACAACTTGTTGCTGGATTCCTCTCTTTCCGGAAATATGACCACCTAGGAGGCACAGCCTTTATTGCGTTCTCAGCTCTGTGGAGTAGCTATGGGGCGACCCGGATCATTTTAGGAGCCTATTCTCCCTTAAGCAACATTACCCAAATGTCTTATAATACCAGTCATGACTTCCTCCCTGCCATTTCTCCTCTTCCTGTTAGTGAGAGCGCTGTTGCCGGGCTGGTGGCTTACATCTTCATCGCTTTCATTCTGTCTTTTTGCTCAGCCACGGTAAATTATATCATGCCTTTTGTGTTTGGTGCACTTACTCTCACTCTTGTATTTGAAGCAGTAGGTTTGTTTGGTCAGTGGGCACTTGTTGTATCAGGGACCTTAGAGCTGGTTATTGTGCTTTGTGGTCTGTATGGCGGAGCAGCACTTCTCTTAAAAGGCATTACCCAAAGGTATGTCCTTCCAGGCTTTGGGAATGCACTCTTCAATGTCTTGCTGTTAGGGTCAGCTAACCGTAATTCGTCTAAAAGTATTGGCGAAGAGAAGAAAAAGAACACAAAATATGCTGAGCCTATGCCCTTAGGTAATATATGTGACACTATTTCTGCTTTCATCTTTGCCTTCTACTGCTTTGGGTATATGAAGATCTTCTATGTTGGAGCAGTTTGGGTTACTATCAATGCCATATCTCAGCTGTTTGCCAGTTACTACAGTTACTTGCGGGATGATGTCTATTACACCACCAAGTTTGGCCTTCACAGTCTTTATTGGCTAGTAAATTCTTGGGAAAATTTTGTCTTAACTGTTTTCATCCAGTCGGAGAATGTTGAGCAAAGCAGGGTGGGAATGATTGGCAGCTGGTTCTTTCTAATCATTGCCATCATTTTCTGCTTGATGTCTATTAACAGAGACATCCTGGAAGTTGCTCACAATGTTTGCTTTGTTCTGCTCACAATTTCCACCATCCATCAAATTCCTGCTAGAGGGTCTTACATATTATTTGGGGTTGCCTGCAGCATTTATACCATCATGTCCCTGTATATCACCTTTGCAAGTCTCATTAACTCAATCGCTGAAAAGATTTTGATCCCTGTTGGGGCCCAACTTACCTCAAGTGCAAAATTCCAGACTGCACTAATAAATTTTAAAAACTTCACCACACGGTCTAAAAAAGACCCAGATGGTGCCACTTCCCAGCTCCCTGATGCCTTGTTCTACATCTGCAATGGCCTTGCTTCACTCTCTGCCATCCAGGGAACCCTTAGTGATCCCATTAGAGCCCAGCTTTCCATTCCCTGGGTGTTGATACCAGGAACTCTCTTCCAGCTATATGTATCCAGGATAGTCGTCCAAAAAGGCAGAAAATTTGGATCGGTTATACCATTCTGCTATGCAGCTATTTGGGCCACATGGACCTGGCTTCGATTTGCAGGTAAAATTGCTGTAGAGATTTTTCAAGCTTACTATAGAAGTCTTTAATCATTTTGCACACATATCCCTGGATTCTATAAACTCCTATTATTTCCACACACAAATCAACATGCGTAGCTGACTTGTTTGCAGAGCTTATTTGGTTAACAAGCCAATCAGCGCAGATAATTAACAAGCAATTATCAGCACTAATTGGGACTAATTGGGGTTTACACACATTACTCACTAAGCGTATTCTATAAAATGATGTGTGTAAATCATACCATGCATATTTCAAAAGGGGGCATGGCCATGGGAGGGGCATGGGCAGGTCATAGGTGTTCCTAAAATTTACACGCAGTGTTATAGAATCTGCCTGATCCATGTCTAAATGGCCTTGACAAATTTAGTTGCAGGAATGGGTGCTATGCATATTCTACAAACTGTGCCTTACTTTAGGTAAGGTTTACAGAATAGCGCTAAGTGCAGTTTCTTTCAGCACTGATTTTTTTTTTTTGATCCATATACAGAATCTAGTCCATAAAAGGCAATTCTATAAACTGGTGCCTCAGTCTAGGAGGTCTTGGTGCCAAGATTCTATTCTAGAATACTAGCATAAGGTCGGCCATGGCATGCCCATGTTAGGCACATTCTCAAATGCTGTGTTAATGGTAGGTGTAAGTTGGCATACCTAGGTGCACTGAGTGATGCATGTGGTTTATAGTATTCTATAAACTATGCACTTAATTGTGAGACATACTCATGGTCTACCTGTACTCCATCCATGCGTATGCCCCTCCTTGTAGTTATTTACTATGGCCCTTAGACACTACCTTATAGAATATGGTCTACTGCACATAGGTGCCTGACTGTCAATTAATGGTGCCTTTGACCTGAATTTCTTGTAACTAATTTTAGCTTAGGGATTGCTGCCATTTTAAAACAGCATATTGTTGTTTGAATATTTTTATTGCTGTAATTGTCTGTTACTTATGTTTGACTTATTCTTGCTGTACACTGTCTTGAGTGAATTCCTTCAAAAAGGCATTAAATAAATCCTAATAAATAAATAAGTGACACCTACATCTAGGTGCCACTTTATAGAATTGCTCTCATATTGGAGAACTCACAAATGAATAGCAATGTATAGAGCTACAAATTTAAATTACAAATGTAAGTACACGTTTTGCTTTTAGAAACATACTAGAAAAAGATTCAAAGTAAAAATGGCCCTAATTACAGAAAATTCCCAAAATTAAGAGGTAGCGTTCCACTATCTTAATGGACAGCCAGCAGAAGAGAGGGAATCCAAAACACACAGACCCAAAACACCAAGAAACAGCACCAAGGGCCTTCAGAACTAGTATAGCAAGCAGGTTTTTATTTAAGGACCTGACACAGGCCTTGTTTAGGCACTATCTCCTGTGTCAGGAGTCAAAATGATACAAACATTTACAATTCACAAAGAAAACTCAACATATAAAAATAGAAACCAAAATGGAATCCATAACATAATAACTTTAACATAATATCAATTAGTGGAGATATAATATCACTAAATAACTGTAAAAACATAATTAATTGTATGTGACTAACTATGGATAGTCCCTGAAATAAATTCTGCAACAGAATGTTTTGCATCTTGATTTTCACTTTTTTATGAGGCAAAATTAAATGCTACAGTGTATGCTCTATGTTGCACTTGATGCCTGCCATTATAACATATGTTTGTCTCTTGCAGGTCACTTATTAAACATTAGCACCGATAGTGATGGAGGATTCACAGTGGGAGCAGTAACTTTCCTGATAGTCAACCTCTTCTTAATGGCCATATGTAAGTCATCAAATAAACAGCACATGTCTACCCAAATGAAATGGAGTAGAATCCACCATACATGGACTAAAATCCACCACACATTGATTCTCATAGAATAGGGGCAAAAAATGTCTTCATTACAAATCTGATATGTTTCCTTCTGAAAAATCAGAGGATATGTGCTCACAGCCCGGGGGTGGACTGGAAAGAGTCAATAGCCAATATGCAATGGTGGCAGGTAGTGACTGAATCTAGGGTCCATAAAAGCAGGGTCTGGAAGGATCCCTAGTGCTGCACTGTCATCAGGCAAGGGTAAATTGAAAGAAAATATAAAGTAGGGGACAATTCAAATGAAAGCTCATATTAGAGGCCAGTCAAATTTCAGTTTTGTTTTCAGTTATGGTGCCAGAACTGACCCAAAATCCATTTTCTGCCCAGTTTTGGTTCCGGCTAAAAGATTACAACCATGGTTTCAGTTTTGGCTGAAACTAACCTTGGGTTTTTGATGAAAGCCAAAAATTAGTGCTTTGTCCTGTTGTTTACCTTCTCCCCTTCGAACAAGAGTTGTCTTCCCCCACTCCCCACCTACCTGTAGGTGCCTATCTTAAAATCTTTGGCAATCTAGGGGAATAGAGCAAGAGTGATCCCCAGTCACTTCTGTCCATACTAGCTCTGTTGTCAAAATGGCTGCCATTACGTCTAGTGGCAATCTCATGAGACTGCCTCAAGAGGTCACAGCAGCCATTTTGAGAGTAGAGCTGACATGGCAAAGTTTAGCAGGAATTTAACTCTGTAAATTTGGGATGATAAACTCCTTAGGAATTTAGCCTTTCTGTGGAGATGTGACATCAGCTGTCACTCCAAATGTGGTGCAAAGTCAGCCATTTTAAAAGCACTGTGACTTTTAATTTCAGTTTTCATTGGCTAAGGTCCATTTGTGCGGAGGCTATTTTGCTTGGAGGTAGAATATGATCTTTCATTATTTAAATTATTTTATATATATGCTGGCTTGGATACTATTTGGGTGATACTAAAGAATTTCCAGGCTCTGTTGGGTATGATGAAAATGCAGAGTTTTAATCCATCTTCTGGTATGCAGAAGCTAGATTCTATAAGAGAAGATCCTGCAGTGATTTGTTTTCAAACACCAGTACCGATCAGCTTATAGTGTTAGTTGGGAAATGATAATACAATGAAATGAAGTTTATATAGTAGAAAATAATTTTGAGAAAAGTATTGCTCTTGGTTTCAGAGCATATAGGGGGTCTTTTACTAAAGGTTAGCTCAAGTTATCTGCAGCAGGGCCCATAGCAATAAAATGGGCCTTGCTGCAGATAACTCAAGCTAATCTTTAGTAAAAGACCCCCAGAGTCCTCACATTCAGTGATATTAATGTGCTTTTTTTATTCTGGCTTGTGCATAAGGCTGGTATAATGTCCACAGTGTAGACCTGTGTCTGGACTCCTTTACCCTATTTTAGTAAGAATCTATATCATGCTTCTCCTTAATCAGTTTTATAACTAAATACAAAAAGGGGAAACATCTCAATGCTCCTTTCTCTTGCTATTTGTACACAGTTTGGATAAGCATAAAAAGCTGATAACCATGAATTTCTTTCACACATTCTCACAATCTCAGAGGATATTTAACTACATCTGTATTGACTTGGGAACCTAAACATGCCAGACTTGTTGAGAAATCCTTGTTAAAATGGTTCTCCCAGTTGTCAGCATGTGTTTGCAGTTCCTGGGACTGGAGGGGAATATTCTGTGGGTTTAGCAGAGGGCTGCCAACTACAAGCTCTGACAATCCTCAGTGGGTCTCATTGGTTCACATTTAAACAACCAAACTTTAGTTTTTGGTTTTGGCTTTGGCCAAAAGCAGGTGCTAAGTTTTGGCTGCAGTTTCGGTTTTGGCAGAAAGTGTTCAGACAATTTTGGTAGCAGTTTTGGTTTCAGCTGAGACTGAGACTGAAAAAAGCAGTTTCCTATGACCAGATCTCATCCCTGGCCCCAACTGAGAGAAGGAAGAAACTGCTGGATCAGAACATTTCAGCTAGAACTGGGAGCTGCTTTGCAATCCTAGCTTAACATTTTGGTAATGCTGCTTTTAAAACCTGAAATAGTTCCTGCTTAAAATTCAGAAATTGCAGCTCTTCAGAGAAAGGCTGTTACATGTTGACAAACAGCAAAGGAACCTAAAATGAGGCACAATTTAGATGGGTGATTAGAATTATTATTGGTATTGTTCTCATTAAAATGCTGTCCATGCCAAAAATTAATGTTTTCTTTTACCTTTTCACAGCCACCTACGCTAATGTGGTTCTGTTCTTCCTGACTCTGGTGATGGAAATTGTGATCGTTTGTTTTCTTCTCTTTACGATAAATAATCTACCTCTACCACTTGAGAGTAAGTAATAGCAGGACACTAACTTGCATTTAGATTATATTCCAGCCCCCCCCCCCCCCCCCCCCCCCGGTATTCAAAACCATTTAACCAGCCAGGAATGGTAACTGGCCAGCTATCTGGCAATATTCAGCGGCAGATAGCCGGCTGACTCCTACTAAATATTCTCGGTTAGCGTTTAGCACATAGACGGTTAAATCACACCATATAACCAGCTATCGGCTGATTTTCAGTGCATCACCGATTGTTTGGTGGCATATTTGGCCGCATAAATACCTGGAATATCTTTGGCCAGTTTAAACCTAACTGGCCAGTGTTGAATACCAACTTGGCTGGTTATGTTTAAATCAGCCAAAAATAAACCAGATTTTCAATGCCAGTCACTGGAAACGGCCTGACATTGAATATCTGAGGTCAACGCCGACCAAAGGAGTCAGCCTGGCTAAACCTCACAATCTGAATATTGGGCCCCAGATATTTTGTTGCCAGTTCACTGCTGCAAAATGATTTCATTTGAGTTTTATTGGTATCACATATTGAGCCTTTTTAAGCAGAGATGATATCTCAGGTTCTCTGTCTGTCTTTTAGTTGCAATGTTGGCCATCTTTGCTACCATCTGTGTCTATGGAGCAGCAGCATCCCTTGTAAACTGCATATTCAACAAAGACCTTCTTTCTATGGGACCACCTCTCTTCAGGGTAAGAATCAATTACTTGGAAGAATCAATTACTTGGGAACATGATATGAGTAAGGGGAGCTTATTGGTTTCCCTAACATATTTTAAACAAACAGTGCTCACCGTGGTGTGGGTTAGATATAAATAATTAAACATGCATGATTGTTTCATGGCAGAATGATGTATCTTTCTGGTTATTACCATTGTCTGAAATTCTGCTTTCCCTGTGGGCTCTTTCAGGAAGCGAAGCGTGAGAGTAAAACAGAAACTTTGGAGTCATGCATTTGTCCAGATTCCCGTCGAACTAGTGGGCTGAGATCCATTGCAAAGTTGTTAGATGTTGGTGGCGTGTGTGGCATTCCCACTGACACTGTGTATGCTCTGGCTGCATCCTGCAAACATCCGGAAGCCATTGAAAGGATTTATACAATTAAGGTGGGAAACTGTTTTGATTTTTTTTTTTACTATCACGTTTGTCCAGGTTGTGCAAGACTTTTTGCTTGTGTAATTGAAGGAATCTTAACTGAATTCAACTTCTTCAAACTAGTAACACCAGGAGCAGACTGAGGGCTGGGCCCCTGGACAATGAGGGTGATATGGGCCCCCCACCCAGTTGCTGCCTGACACCACCCCTGCCACTGCAGCCAACGCCCCCGCTGCCCCGGTCCTACCTGAGGGGTTCTGGTAATCTGGTGGCCTCTGCGGGAGGCCATGTTCTTTTCTGCCTGCTGTGCTGCCACTATTCCCCCATCTGCCGGTGCCACCGTGTTTTCAAAATGGCAGACAAGACTTCCCACGGTATTCTCGTCCTATGTACAGTGGTGGAAATAAGTATTTGATCCCTTGCTGATTTTGTAAGTTTGCCCACTGACAAAGACATGAGCAGCCCATAATTGAAGGGTAGGTTATTGGTAACAGTGAGAGATAGCACATCACAAATTAAATCCGGAAAATCACATTGTGGAAAGTATATGAATTTATTTGCATTCTGCAGAGGGAAATAAGTATTTAATCCCTCTGGCAAACAAGACCTAATACTTGGTGGCAAAACCCTTGTTGGCAAGCACAGCGGTCAGACGTCTTCTGTAGTTGATGATGAGGTTTGCACACATGTCAGGAGGAATTTTGGTCCACTCCTCTTTGCAGATCATCTCTAAATCATTAAGAGTTCTGGGCTGTCCCTTGGCAACTCGCAGCTTCAGCTCCCTCCATAAGTTTTCAATGGGATTAAGGTCTGGTGACTGGCTAGGCCACTCCATGACCCTAATGTGCTTCTTCCTGAGCCACTCCTTTGTTGCCTTGGCTGTATGTTTTGGGTCATTGTCGTGCTGGAAGACCCAGCCACGACCCATTTTTAAGGCCCTGGCGGAGGGAAGGAGGTTGTCACTCAGAATTGTACGGTACATGGCCCCATCCATTCTCCCATTGATGCGGTGAAGTAGTCCTGTGCCCTTAGCAGAGAAACACCCCCAAAACATAACATTTCCACCTCCATGCTTGACAGTGGGGACGGTGTTCTTTGGGTCATAGGCAGCATTTCTCTTCCTCCAAACACGGCGAGTTGAGTTCATGCCAAAGAGCTCAATTTTTGTCTCATCTGACCACAGCACCTTCTCCCAATCACTCTCGGCATCATCCAGGTGTTCATTGGCAAACTTCAGACGGGCCGTCACATGTGCCTTCCGGAGCAGGGGGACCTTGCGGGCACTGCAGGATTGCAATCCGTTATGTCGTAATGTGTTACCAATGGTTTTCGTGGTGACAGCGGTCCCAGCTGCCTTGAGATCATTGACAAGTTCCCCCCTTGTAGTTGTAGGCTGATTTCTAACCTTCCTCATGATCAAGGATACCCCACGAGGTGAGATTTTGCGTGGAGCCCCAGATCTTTGTCGATTGACAGTCATTTTGTACTTCTTCCATTTTCTTACTATGGCACCAACAGTTGTCTCCTTCTCGCCCAGCGTCTTACTGATGGTTTTGTAGCCCATTCCAGCCTTGTGCAGGTGTATGATCTTGTCCCTGACATCCTTAGACAGCTCCTTGCTCTTGGCCATTTTGTAGAGGTTAGAGTCTGACTGATTCACTGAGTCTGTGGACAGGTGTCTTTCATACAGGTGACCATTGCCGACAGCTGTCTGTCATGCAGGTAACGAGTTGATTTGGAGCATCTACCTGGTCTGTAGGGGCCAGATCTCTTACTGGTTGGTGGGGGATCAAATACTTATTTCCCTCTGCAGAATGCAAATAAATTCATATACTTTCCACAATGTGATTTTCCGGATTTAATTTGTGATGTGCTATCTCTCACTGTTACCAATAACCTACCCTTCAATTATGGGCTGCTCATGTCTTTGTCAGTGGGCAAACTTACAAAATCAGCAAGGGATCAAATACTTATTTCCACCACTGTATATACTTTACCATTAGCTTAATTACATGTCATATTAGCATCATCCATTTTAAAGTGCAATAAAAACCTTGTGTTAATGGTTGACACGCATGCACTTAGTGTATTGTCCCCTATCAATTTGAATGCATTGAACCAGTAAATGCTGAGAACATCTATCTGCAGCTTCCAAACAGCATAAGTGAAAGATCTGCAGTATGTTTTTGTAATAAGTATTTCTCTTTGAATTTCACAGGATCGACCCTTGGAAAAGCCCATATGCATCTGCATTTCAAACTTAGATCAACTGCGAGCAGTTGAACCTCCCTTCAGCCGCCTGCTGTGGGAATTCATGGAAAATGTTTATCCTGGAGGTGTCAGCTGTATTGTTAAGAAAGAGGAGTGGTTGAAGAAACTAGGTGAGTTTCTTAGCCCGTTCATTTTGTACTGTGGCTTTGTTTTATCCCCATATGTTCTATATTGCAGCCATGATAAGTTCTTGCTACACATGTTTTCATACAGGACAATCCACATGAAAGCCTTAGTCACTGCTGGACCTCCCTATGCTAACTTAACTGCAACCACCTAAATATGGCAGGCACCTGCCTATGTCCAAATCACAAGGGCGGGGGTGTTGGGAGATGCTGGGAAGCAGGATTTTGACATTCCCCAAACTTAGATGTTTTTCTGCCATAATGGAATAAAGCAAAAACATCTAGGGCTAAAAGTTAGATGTTTTGGTCTAGACCTGTTTCAATCACAACTAAGTCATTAAAAAGGTGCCCTAAATAACCAAATGACCAGTGGAGGGATTAAGGCATGGCCTCCCCTTACTTCCCCAGTGATCACTGACCCCCTCCCACCCCCTAAAGATGTGAAAGAAACAGTATATACCAGGGTATATGAGAGCTTTGATGTTATGGCCAGTCCTATTAGAGCAGCAAGGAGGTTCATGGAGAGGAAGCTGACCCAGAAGCTTAGGTGGTCAGTCGCAAAAAGGGCTGCAGCATTGCACAGAGAAAATAGGTCTGGGGAGAGAGGGGGCAGGGGTGAGCATGCAGGTAGGAGCAGGCAGGTTAGATATAGAGATAAAGGAAGGGAGGTAGTAAAAGGCAGAAGGGGAGAGGTAGATACAGGTAATAGGAAGGGAGGTCTGGGAGACGAGAGCGTTTTCAAGAGTGCAATCACCATTTTTGCCCTGCTGCTCCAACGGTTCACCTGCCCCACCTGCCCCAATTGAGTGCACAACGGTATGTGTCAGACCAATTCAAGCTGCAACAGTGGTCAAATGTGAGTTGTGTTGTCACATGCTAGCAGTGGCATGGGTGACATCAAAACCAGGGGCGGTCCCTCTGTTGTATAGAAGGGAATCAGTGCCAGCACAACAGAAAGTCTGCGGTGCCTACCTTAGACTTGGACGAGATGGGGGTGGCTGAACGCATCAAGAAAGAGAGTCCATGTTTAAAAGGGGATGTGCTTTTATGGCAACCCCTCATCAAGGGTGTGGTGGAAGCTCATTGGCATGTCAACGGTATATGTCTCAGGCAGAGCAGGAAAAGTGCCTCATGAGTAAGCAGAACTTGGTAGAGCTGTATGACTCAGAAGGCTAGACACCCAGCCCCAAAATGCTCTAGGTAGAAGATCTATCCATATATTTGATTTCTAACTATTGTTAATTGCATATAGGTATATATATGCACGATACTGTAAACGTCTTCACATATATAAGTAATAGAATGCTGTGGCCATAATAAATTCCACTCTTCTTCTCGGACAATTTGTCATATGTGAGTTTATGGACTGTGTGGAAGGATGAAGGGAGAGACTCAAGTGCACTGTAAAGAAGGGAATCCAGGCCCATAGCCAACTGTTACATTTGTGTTGGAAAGTGTGAGCCCTCCAAAACTCACCAAAAACGTATTGTACCCACATATAAGTGACACCTGCAGCCATAAGGGCTATTGTAGTGGTGTACAGTTGGGTACAGTAGTTTTTTGATGGATTTTGGAGGGCTCCCCGTATAATATAAAGGGGTAACGATGAGATGTATACCTGGGACATTTTATGTGATGTCTCTCCCCCCCCCCCCCCCCCCCCCCATGGTGTCCCACTATTCTGCTGGGATGTCTTTGTGGCCAGTCTGCTAAGAATGCTGGCACCCCATACATCCCAATGGCTTGATTTTGAGCATTTTTCTCTTAAATACTTTCTTTTTTTCAAAAGGTCCACCTGAGCACAAAAACATCTAGCAAATGGCCATTATTGAAACAAAAGACATTTTTCTGATTTGAAAATCGCTATGTTTGCCAGTTGATTTTTGGTCTTTTCAGCAAAACATCATATTGAAAATGCCCCTCCACATGTGTCTGTTTAGTTTACTCATTGTGTCTCAGTGTGTCTTTTTTATATGAAGTAAGCTTCTTTCCTTTTAAAATTCTTTTTAATGTACTGCTTATGTTTGAATTATGATGTTTAATGCATAGTATTGGGCATATTTAGCCTTGTTACAATGGGATCACCAGCCAAGGCTAAATGTGCTGAATACTAGTGGTTCTTCACGCCTTTTTAAACTAACGCAACTTTTTTTTGGAGACCGTAAAGACATGATAGCCCGGTTATTTTCCTCCTCCCACGTTACCTGTAACGTTTTCTTGGGCGGTTGGTTGGGCTTATTGCTGAGCCCCCCCCCCCCCCCCATTTCCCCCTTTTTCAAAAGTTATTATTTAACTGAATCAACTCTTTAAATGCGCTTCACAGAACTATAGTCATACTTGTAAAAATACTCTATGCCAGTGTGTGAGAGACATTTTTGAGTTTATATAGGATCTATACTCTCTTAAATCCTTTTTTTGTGATGCAAAAGTCAATATTCTATACCATATTCTATGAATTTGAAAAAATCAGCTTATTCAACAAAGGAGTTTTATGTGTTCCTGTGCATCTGTGTCGGCCTTTTATTTATACTTATATGACTCTCTGTAATAAGGAGTTGGACCAGCATATGATCGAGTGGGGACAAAGGACTCTATCATGATCAGAGTACCTGACCACACTGTGACCGTCCACCTCACAGACATGACTGGCCCTCTGGCCATCACATCAGCCAATCCCAGTGGAGAGAGTGACAGCACGCACCATGACATGGTCATCTCGTAAGTATTTGCTTTTTTAATGAACACTTTTAATAATAATTACAATTAACTGAAGTATGTTTATAGTTATCAAGTTACACAACAGCTGCTTCAGTAGAACACTCATTATACAGTAGTGAAAATTACTCCCACAGTTAAATCTCTTCCATTGATTTATTGTGTTAATTCTCTCATTCCACAACTACAATCACCCAGTTCAACAAGCTCTTGCTTCACAAACCACTAAACCTCGATTAACAAGACATTTTGGCATAATCCAAAAAATGAAAGTGAAATGCTACACATAGGAGCAGATCAGAAAAATGTGATTAGAAGATCAGTGGCACTGGATATTTTTCCATCTATTTTCCTTGTTTGGCATTTATTCTATCAGGCTTGGCATTATCAGGAAAGATGGAGCCTACTGTAATAGCAACAGTAGGGAGGATCATTTTAAAAGGTGTTTCCATGAGTAGCACAATGGCTTACTCACAGAACTAATATTGTACAACATTGGTTTCCTGATCCAAGCAAAATTTAAGCACATGGAGCCTGTGTGCCCCTAAGTTTAATCAGACTGAGTGAAGATGTTTCTGGGGTGAAGCAGGGGATGGGATGTATTATTGTTTGACTATGTAAAATAAGTCAGGACATGTCTGTGCACTAGAAAGCAGGTGTAAATTCCTTGGAAGAATTTTCAAAGCATTTGGAAAATATCCAGTACCACTACTACTACTACTACTTAACATTTCTAGAGCGCTACTAGGGTTACGCAGCGCTGTACAATTTAACAAAGAGAGACAGTCCCTGCTCAAAGAGCTTACAATATTATAGACAAGTGAACGGTCGGTCCGATAGGGGCAGTCAAATTGGGGCAGTCTGGATTCACTGAACGGTAAGGGTTAGGTGCCGAACGCAGCATTGAAGAGGTGGGCTTTAAGCAAAGACTTGAAGACGGGCAGGGAGGGGGCTTGGCGTAAGGGTTCAGGAAGGTTGTTCCAAGCATAGGGTGAGGCGAGGCAGAATGAGCGGAGCCTGGAGTTGGCGGTGGTGGAGAAGGGCACTGAGAGGAGGGATTTATCCTGTGTACCAACAAAGAGAAAAGTACTGCAGTCTGTTACAAAATTGTTGGCTCAGATAGGTACTTAGAAAATTCCCCAGGGGTATATGCACATAAAGGTAAAAGTTCAGAAAATATAGGTGCTGGTATTCAAAAGGGCTTATTCCGTTAGGGGGACCTGCAAACCAGATATGTCCTGGTGAGCCCGATAATCAGTGGCATTGTCCAGTTAGTGCTATTGGATATTTCCTCTGGATAGTCCCAGTGGCAGTCTAGGAGCAGGGCTTGAGCAGAGCTGGATGTTGCCTGGTTAGTGAGGATATTTAGAGGTGAAGTTATCAATGTGGGCTACCATTAAGATGTGTTATTTTACTGTTCACCCCGGATATTAGTAATTAGTTCTCATTGCATAATATGGGACCAATTCGGGTCACAAGTACCTGACAGAATCTCAAGATTCATGCTACTGATCCCAGGGATAAGCAGTGACTTTCCCCATGTCTATCTCGATGTTAGCCTGTTGACTTTTTCTCCAGGAACTTGTCCATACCTTTTTGTAAACCCAAATACACTAATCACTGATACCACATTCACTGGCAATGAGTTCCAGAACTTAACTATTTGTTGTTTAAAAAATATTTCCTCCTTTCATTTTATAAATAGTACCTTGTAACTTCCTTGAGTGTCACTTAGGCTTTGTACTTTTGGAAAGAATAAAAAATCAATTTATATTTTCCCATTTTACACCACTCAGTATTTTGTAGACCTCTATCATATCCTCCCTCAGCCATCTCTTTTGCAAGCTGAAGAATCCTAACCTGTTAAGCCTTTCCTCATATGAGAGGAGTTCCATCCCCTTAATCATTTTCGTCACTCTTTAAGCCTTTTCAAATTCTGCTATATCTTTTTTAAGATATGGTGACCAGAATTGCACACAATACTGAAGGTGTAGTCACACCATGAAGCAATATAGAGGCATTATAATATTTGTTGCCTTATTTTCTATCCCTTTCCTAATAACTCCTAGCATTCTGTTTGCTTTTTGGCCCCCGTCATAGAATGGGAAGAAGAAGAAATTATATTTTCCACCATGGAATCTAGCATCAAATAGCTATGATTTAGATTAATCTTCCCAATGTGCATTACTTCTACATTAAATCTCTTCTGCCATTTCTTCCAACGTCCTAAGGTCTTCCTGCAATTTTTCACAATCACATGTGTTTTAACAACTTTGAATAGTTTTGTGTTGTCTTCAAATTTAATCAACTCACTCATTGTTCCCATTTCCTGATCATTAATAAATATGTTAAATAGCACTGGTTCCAGTACAGATCTCAGTAGCACTCCACTATTCACTCTCCTTCACTGAAAAAAAAATGGCCATTTAACACTACCCTCTGTTTGTGTCCAATAAGCAATTCCTAATCCGCAACATATCATTGCCTCCTATCCCATGATTCATTAATTTTCTCAGGAGTCTCTCATGAAGGACTTTCAATGCTTTCTGAAAATCTAGATACACTACATCAACTAGCTCACCTTTTTCTACATGTTTGTTCACACATTCAAAGAAATGCAGCAAATTGGTGAGTCAAGACTTTACAGGATCCATGTTGACTCTGTCCCATTAAACCATGTTTGTCTATATGTTCAGTAATTTTATTCTTTATAATAGCTTCCAGTATTTTTCCCAGTCCAGTACTGACGTCAGGCTTACCAGTCTGTAATTTCCCAGATCATCCCTGGATCCCTTTTTAAAAGTAGGCATTACATTGATCACCCTCCAATCTTTAGGTACAATGGATGATTTTAACAACAGGTCACTAACAGCAGATCTGCAATTTCATATTTGAGTTCTTTCAGTACCCTGGGGTTTATACCATCTGGCCCAAGTGATTTACTACTCATTAATTTATTGTTTTGGCTCAGTACATCTTCCAGGTTCACTAAAATTTCTTTCAATTCCTTTGCATCGTCACCCTTGAAAAACATCTCTGGTACAGATAGACTCTTACATTTTCTTCATTAAAGACCAAGGCAAAGAATTCATTCTGCCTCTCTGCTACGGCCCTGTCCTCCCTGAGTGTCCCTTTTACTCACTGATGATATAACAGTCCCACTGAGTCCTTCACAGGCTTTCTGCATCTGATATGCCTGAAAAAGTCATTACTATAAGTTTTTGCCTCAAAGACAAGTTTCTCTTTGTATTCCCTTTTGGCCTTCTTTATCAATGCTTTGCATCTAACTTGCCAGTGCTTATATTGCTCCTTGTTTTCTTCATTCAGATCTTTTCTCCATATTCTGAAAGATGTTGTTCTTTTGGCTCTAATAGCTTCTTTCACTTCTCCCTTTAACCATGCTGGCAACCATTTGCTCTTCTTTCCACCTTTCTTAATACATGGAATACATCTGGTCTGGGCTTCCAAAATGGTATTTTAAACAACGATTAAGAGAGAGAGAGAGAGACTTTTGGTCTTTTATCCTTGCAATTACCAGATGTTTAATTTCTTAGCTTCCCTCCCTTGTTAAATATGTATTAAATAAGTTTGCATTTTCTTTTCTTCCCCCTTAGACGTTTGAGCCATAAACTGGATGGGGTGTTATGTGATGGAGACTCCAATGAGATAGTGGGTTCTACTGTGGTCAACTGTTTGAGAATAGATGAAGGTAAGTTTTATATATTCATTGTATTAATGTCTAAAATTTTGACCAACATCAACCAATTCTTTGATCATGTATGGGCACCCAGGTTATAACTGAACAACCACATGCATTAGAATTTCTCAGTGTCATAAAATACATCACTTTCCGATGCTGGTAATAATATGTATTTTTCTGTCAATTCTATGGCTTTGTTATCTTGTACTTCTGCTTTTACTCAAAGATCATAAAATTCTTGATCTCCATTCTCAGGTGTCCTCAGCATAGTGAGGGAGGGTTGTGTCCCAGCTGCAAAAGTGATGCATATTTTTGAAAGACTGAAGAACACACCAGAGTAATATCTTTGAAAGACTGAAGAACACACAAGATTAAAAGTGAAAAAGACTTCTGAGCCTGACACAGAAACTGGAAAATCATTCTACTTCCATTTCAAAGTCAATCTACATGGTCCTTTCTCAATTTGTCTAGCTTCTGAAATGGTTGCTCTCGATTATCCATTTGTATCTCTTTCTATTCTCTAGGGTTTCAAGATATGTTCTATAATATTCCATAGGGAAAGCAAAGAGAACTATAGGTGTATTTTTCCCAAATTTCTTGTTAAGCAGTTCTCCCTATAGATATAAACCCCCAGATTCTCTATAGGTCACTCACATGCAAACTAATTAGTTAATGAGCTATTAACAATCATTTTGGTTTATGCACATAATCTGCTGTGCACCCTATTCTATAAAGTGTGTACCACTGAAAAGGGGCATGGCCGGGTCAGGTGCATTCGTGGAATTTAGGTGCAGTGCTATAAAATGGGGTCATTTTCGTACCCAGCTGCCATCATTTGCATGCCAGCACTTTTACCAGGTTTCAGCAGGAGTAAGTGCTCGCACCCAAAGTTAGGAACAAGATCCACACTAAATTAGTATTTTATGAAGGCAGTCTGAGCAGAGAGCCCTTACTAGCTTGACATGGATCTCCCCAAATGGGAGAAAATATTTAGTGAAGAAGCCCTATATTTCAACCTGAAAAATAATAAAAGAATGTCAATCCCAGTAATTGTTTCTTAAGTACATAGAAATCAGTGCAGAAAAGGAAATTGATACCAGCAGCTATGTGACAGTCCTGTTCTTATTCGGTATATTGGACTAGGAGCAGAAACATTTCATTGGCACATGGGACATATTGCCCGTAACTGACTATTGTTATCTCTAGCAGCCTTCAAGCCAGAATGCCTGTAAGGTGGTGAGTTAGATGATACACTCACACTGTTTAAATTGCATGGGCTCACAGACTAGCTTCAAGCCTGCATCCTCAGAAGACACCGTTACTCACATATCTGTGCAATATTGGAGGGTTACTACCGTCACCGTCTGCCCCAACTTCCATCAAGCATGAAACAAATAGTCATTGAATGATGCCTCTGAGTAGCAGTGTGGCATGCTGGAAGGAAGCCCTGACTTCTTTTCCTGCACATGTGAAAACTGGAGATTTTAGTTTTATTTAAATGTATGCTGCTGGCTTTCTTTGTTTTTCATTGTTTTAGCTTCCCAGTAATGTGATATTTTTGTAAACAGGAAGGAAAAGGAATATTATAATTTTTTGCAATTCTCAAGACAAAGTGGTGAAACCATAAAGTATATGAAGGCAATTCTATAAAATGGCGCCTAGAGGGGGCGGAGTGTGAGAATACTGCAGGCGGCGCTTGTAGATCGTGCTGTGTTTGGTGGACACCTGAGGAAGGCAGTTGCACTGAAACACAGTTCGTGTCAAGCCCTTTGCATGAATCCTATACATTAATTAGAAGCTTATGTGCAAATAAAGAGCTTTTTCATTTGAATTACATGCTCATCTGCCTGGCGATTCCCACTCTATTTTTGCTGTTGTTTGTAGTTTGTGGGATTTTTTTTTCTCTCTTTTGTACTATGGCCTAGAGGTAGGTGCCACTTATGCGTGTCAAAGGTGCCATTAATTTACAGTTAGGTACCTCACGTGCACCAGGCATTATTCTTTTTTTTTTTTTTTTTAAATATCTTTATTATTAGAAGAAAAGACATGTAACATTTGAACATCACATTTCGGCTCAATGAAGCCAACTAATTCCAATATTTCCAATATCTAGCAGCCGATAATAACCTATAAATACAATGAATACATTGACTACATGTGTCAGCTAACAAACCTTGTTGTATAACCTTAACATAATACAACTATCAAAATGAGGCCATTTTAAACATAAATATATCTCCTCTGCCCTTCCCTCTAACTTTTTATTATTCTATAAGGTAGCAAAGAGGGATGTACACATGGGTGGACCATGGCAGGCCATGGGCATGTCTCCCAGTTAATACATGTAGTATATAAAATACTATAAATAGCATATGTCCCTTGGTGCCCCAACTTATGCCTGTCATTGACATGGTGTAAGGGAGCAGCCCTACACGTAGGCACGTCAATGCCATCTTATGCTAGGATTCTATAATGGAATCCTGGTTCCAAGATGTTGGTATAGAATTAGTGCTAAACGCATAGCACTGGAGCTCCTAGACTGAGGTGACAAATTTACAGAATTGCCCTTTATGTATTTATATAAGCCTTAAAGTGGGGATGACTGTGCATTATGCTATGTGGTAATTATAGTCACCTTAGCGGAAGTTCTAAATTACTCAGTGAGTATCATATGATGACAAAAAATATCTCCTGAATTTACATGTATGCATTTGTTAAATGGTGTATTGCATAAAGCTTCTCATAGATGAATATTGCAGTGATATTATGTATTTTGTGGCAAACTTTGAAAAAATGTATTTATTGAAATAGACTATATATAAAGTACTGCTCTGAAGATGGCAGATTTGCAGGTCTAGTCTGCTAAAAACCTTTTATTTATAAATTATGACTTTTCCTCCATTTGGTGCTGGACACTTATTCTGGGGGATGCCAGTGTATTGCACAATGTAACGTACAGTAATTTAAAATGTCAAAGAGGAACTATGTAGCATTTATAATCTTGGCTGTGATTGATTGAATTTTTAATAAAATATAACAAAATACAGTTGTATTCATTTTTTGGAAATAATTTTGATTTCATGTCACCAAACCTTAGACACTGCGGAAGAGATGTATTTCAATAGTCAAACAGAAATGGACTGATGACTTTGAAGTTGATTCATCTCTGGTGATTTTGACCTCCAGGAAGTAAATATCAGGATTTCCTGAATATCTAATGTCATTAAAGGGCATACATGCCCACTGGTTGAGCTGTGTTCAAATGATATTCATCAGAGCCTGTGAAAAGATATCAGACCATGCGGTGGGGGGGTGGAGAAGCTTCCTATACTATCAGGAGGCTCCACCTCTGTTCCCAGCACACAGTTACATATCTCCCCATCCCACCCAGGAAAACACAAGTCAATCTTCAGAACCACTTAGTAGCCAGCTTCACATACTGACTGCTTAAGTGTTTTGTTTATAAATATCCTGGCAAGATCAATGTATAACTTATGGTCACATAAATCATTATGCAGCCACGGCCAGCCATATAAAATGGAATGAATTTAATATGGGTTATGTGTTCGAACAGATGCTGTTTGGATACTGGTGATATTCAGCTCCTATCCATATAACTCATGCACTCAAGTCTGCAGAAATAGCAGAGACAACTTTATATGGATAGCTTATCTATATGTAAAGGGCCTGGTATTCAAAATGATTTAGTCAGCTGCTGAACGGTTAAGTCGCTTGGTTGGGGATAGCTGCTAATGTTCAATGGTATTTAACTGGCTAAGTGCCACTGAATATCGCAGTTAGCACCAAATACAAAGTAACTGACCTTTGAAATTGGACCAGAGCTTTTTCTATGCAGGTATTGCAGTACATGCTCTGAATCTGTGAACAGGACTGGCGCCCCCTACAGCCTATTAGTCAGTGCCCCTACCCATCCAGCATCTCCTCTCCTCTCCTTTTTCCTCCCAACCCCTCCCCTCCCCTCCCCTGTCTAGCACCTTCTGTCTCCCCTCCCCTCAGGGAGAGCAACAAATTCCTCCACTACCAGACACCTGCCCCCAGTGCTTTTTTTGTAGGAAAAACGGTACTGGTTCTCATGAGTAACCTTAGGGGCAGGATCACCATGGCTCCACTCCTAAAGTAACCATACCCCTTTTACCAGCCATGGCACATATAAACAGGCATCATTGAAAATATTACACCAGTGTAGGAGAAAAATAACTTGTGATTTTTTTTTCATTATAAATAATTTCTGTAAGCTGTTACAGCTCTAGTATACCCAAAATGACACAAACAAAATCAGCACACAGACCAGGAATTAGGAGAACAGTTTTACCAAATCTGAAACAAAGAATGTTATCAAAATTTCAGAACCTAACAAACTGATCCCTATTCAGACACTTGGCCTTGCAGTCAAACATGCAGAACAGAGATCGCCCCTCTTAAAATTCCTCAAATATTAACCTGAAATCCTAAGAAGCTAGACGCTGTATGCAGCACAATACCAGGAAAACAGAAAATAACATATTTCCTCCTATACAGTGCAAAATAAGACAGCAGATGTAAATTCTCAAATTGGGCATATTCCAAACACTAAAATTAAAATAAAATGATTTTTATATCTTTGTTGTCTGGTGGCTTTGTTTTCCTGATCATGTTGGTCACAGTCTCGGATTCTGCTGCTCTCTATCTGTTCTCTCAACTCTGTTTCCAGGGTTTCCTTTCCATTTATTTCTTTACTTTTCTCCTTTCTTCTTCATTTCTTGCCCTACATCCATAAGTAAAAGCTGAATCCTCCGCGGACTTGACTGGAGGAGGTATAGAGTGGATCCAGCTTTTGTCTATTTTACATAAGTACATAAGTATTGCTATCAGGGCCACCGAGAGCCAGAGCCGGGCCCGGGACAAGGCCGCCCCCGGGACCCCCCACCCACCCCACCCGAGGTCATTGTTGCCGCCGGGCCCCCCCCACCCGAGGTCGCCGTGCCCCCTCTCCACCCGCTACTGGGCCCTGAACTAACCTTAAACGCCTCCTTCCTTTCCTTTCACCACCTTCGGGGCAAGCAGCAGCAGGGCAGACCTCTCCTTCCTTCCTTGCTCCGCCCTCGCGGACGTTACGTCAGGCGAGGGCGGGACACGGAAGGAAGGAGTGGCCTGCCCTGCTGCTGCTTGCCGCAAAGGTGGTGAAAGGAAAGGAAGGAGGCGTTTAAGGTTAGTTAGTTCGGGAGTGACGGCGGGCGAGAGGGCCTGACTGCGGTGGCGCCGGGCCCCCTCCGGAGGCCCGGGCCCAGGGACTTTTGTCCCCCCTGTCCCCCCCTCTCGGCGGCCCTGATTGCCATACTGGGAAAGACCAAAGGTCCATCGAACCCAGCATCCTGTTTCCAAGAGTGGCCAATCCAGGTCACAGATCGGCAAGATCCCAAAAATGTACAAAACATTTTATACTGCTTATCCCAGAAATAGTGGATTTTCCCCAAGTCCATTTAATAACGGTCTATGGACTTTTCCTTCATCCATGTGCAGTTTTCCTCCTCTATTCTCTTTCTGTCATCTCCATCCATATGCATCTCCTTCCTCTCTTTTCCTCCCATCCATTCATGTCCAGCATTTCTCCTCTGCCCCCACCATCCATGTCCAGCATTTCTCCTCTCTCTCCTCCCCTCCATCCATGTTCATCTCACTTCCTCTCTCTTCCCTGCCCTCTATCCATGTCCTGCAATTCTTTTCTCCCCTCCCTTTCATCCATGTGCATCTCCTTCCTCTGTCTTCCTTCCCCTCAATCCATATCCAGCGATTATCCTCTCTCTCCTGCCCTCCTCTCCCATTCATGTCCAGCAATTCTCTGCCCTCCCCTCCCATTCACTCCAGCGATTGATCCCTATCCTCCCCTCCCCTTGCATCCATGTCCAGCGATTTACCCCAGCCCCCACCTGCCCTCCTTTTCAGCCCCGAGTTCCAGCCTTAGCCCCCTTCTCAGTTGCTGCTGCTGCTGCTAGTTCCAACTCCAACCACATCCTCCCCACTTGCCCGCCCTCTTCTCCTGCGACAGCCCCTTTTTGTTTCTGCTGCCCTGTGTTTAAATCTGTTTTACCTCAAAGTCAAAGTGGCAGCATCAGTGAAAGAAGCAGGCTCACCTTGGGTCTTCCCTTCCCTCACAGTGTCCTGCCTTCACTTCCAGTGGAAGTGGTGAAGATGAAAACAGTATCTGAATTCAAGAGAACTTGGACTGTTTTTGCTGATGGGGTTTTTTTTTTGGACAGAATTCACCGGAATATGACACCTTGGGATAGCATCTCCAACAATCTACTCTGGCAAAGCAAGTATCTCCAAGTATTAAATCCATGGACCCCAGCATATACTGGGCAGACATCTTGGTCCAGAAGTATATCAAAATCGTGGTATTATGGTTAGCAGTTTGAGCAGTATGACCTCTTAATAGTAGATTTCTGATCCAAAGAGAATTGATGCACCTCCAAACAGTACAACTTTACCAATTCCTTTGAGGGTTCCTTAGTGTTACAGGGAAAATTTAACATCCTCAAATTCACACTTCTTACACTTACAGTTTTGCCCTTGGCATAGTCACATTTTTAATAATTGCCTTTTGAACTGACTGAATCTGGGCCATACATTTTCCACAGCAGACATAGAACCAATAGCAGATTTAGGGGCTCATTTTCAAAAGAGAAAAACGTCTCAAAAAACAGCATAAGGTGGCATTTGGATGTTTGCCAAATGCGATATTCAAAACTTGGATTTGAGATGTTTTTCTCTGCAGTCAGTGCAAATCACAAGAGGATGTGCTGGGGGGTGGAATATGGGTGCTCCTGAAACTTGGACATTTTTCTACCATAATGCGGGATGCAAAGATCAAATCATAAAAAACCTTCAGACCGCCCAAAACACAGCAGCCAGGCTTATATTTGTAAAAACACGTTTTGACAGCGCCAAACCACTCTGAGAAAAATTGCATTGGCTACCAATCAAAGAATGTATCACTTTCAAAATCTGCATGACTATTCATAAAATTATTTACGGCGAGGCTCCTGGATACATGACAGACCTTATTGACCTGCCAACCAGAAACACCACAAAATCTGCACGATCATACCTAAATCTCCACTACCCAAGCAACAAAGGACTCAAATAAATCCACCTATGCATCCAGCTTTTCCTACTTAAGCGCACAACTATGGAACGCACTGCCAAAAATAGTAAAAGCTATGCCAGACCACCTTAATTTCTAGAAAAC
Source organism: Microcaecilia unicolor (assembly GCF_901765095.1). Taxonomy (NCBI): domain Eukaryota; kingdom Metazoa; phylum Chordata; class Amphibia; order Gymnophiona; family Siphonopidae; genus Microcaecilia; species Microcaecilia unicolor. The sequence goes on along the minus strand of NC_044037.1, from coordinate 82,404,989 downwards.
ACTAAAAACAGACCTATTCAAAAGAGCAGACCCCACCTACCCAACATAAAAATACATGGACACCTGCGACACAATGTAACCAAAGAATGTAAAGGACATTACCTGACTCTTCCTCTCCCCCTCCCTCTCTAAGTTCCCCCCAATTGTACCTACCATACATGCACCTTATCTATTACAATATCACCTTGTATTCATTCATACCATGTATTTGTTCAGACTGGAATCGGCTAATGCAGTTAACGGTAATACGTAAGCCACATTGAGCCTGCAAAAAGGTGGGCAAATGTGGGCTACAAATGCAACAAATAAATAAATAATGGAACAAAGCAAAAATGTCCAGTGCTAAAAGTTAAACTTTTTGGTCTAGACCCCTGTTTCAATCATGCCTAAGTCACAAAAAGGTGCTCTAAATGACCAGATAACCACTGGAAATATTAAGGCATGACCCCTTACTCCCCCAGTGGTCAGTGACCCCTTCCCACCCCCAAAGATGTAAAAGAAACAGTACATACCAGCCTCTTTGACAGCTTCAGATGTTATGGCCAGTCCTGGAGTAGCCTCATGGTCCGTACAGTAGACTACAGAGAAGGGAACATAGGCCCATATCCCACTCTAACTGGCACACTTGTGATGGAAAGTGTCAGCCCTTCAAAACCCACCAAAACCTACTGTACTCACTTGTAGATGACACATGCAGGTATAAGGGCTATTGTAGTGGTGTACAATTGGGTACAGTAGGTTTTTGGTGGTTTTAGAGGGCTCCCCATACAATATAAGGGGTAACGGTGAGATGTGTACCTGGGACCTTTAATGTGAAGTCCATTGCAGTGCCCCTTAGGGTGCCCCACTACACAGCGTTGGCTATTTTCAAAACAAAAAGTATTTTTCAGGTTTGAAAATGGCATATGTTCGCTACTGGATTTTTGAATGCTTTTCATAAAACTTCCAAAATCGGATTTAGACTTCATATCGAAAGTGCCTCTTTTAATCTCCTGATATTCAGTCTCCATTTGAGTCACCCTTTTATCAACTTCTTTTATTTGAGAAGACAAGTTAATTAGCACTGGGTGAATAGATTTTGCTAAATCTGAAATGGCAAACCAAATGATATCAAGCATCATTCCTGCTGGTTTAGATCTCAAAGTCTCTGACAACACTTCCATGATTTTCCTAGAAAATCCTACATCCAGGTCTCCTCTTGGTCCTTGGGCATTCGGGAGCCCATCTCCTCCTCCTCCAGGCAGCACTACTATATCAGCCACCGAAACTTGTGCACAGTGACCGGAGAGCTTGCTGCACATGGCTGGGGAGGTTGAGTTCTCTGGTTTGGATTGAGTGTTAGATCTGTCCCAAGGGAGCTAGTGACTTCTCCTCCCTAAGACTCTGTTTGCTTCTCTCTGCTGCAAACCACAAAAGAGTCTTTGGGACCATCCACTGGCATTACTGGGGACTTTTTGCCAGTTCAGCTGTTTTCTCTGTCGCTTGCCCATTGGAAATCAGTAAAAAGGTAGGAGCCATGGCAACATCCTAGCTTGCAGCTGCCATCTTGGATCCCCCACTGGAAGAGATGGATATTATCAACTGCATCTGGTGGAAATGCTATGTTCAGGTCATTAAAGAGATCCTTGCCCTGTTCAGATCCCAGGATATCCTGTATCCTTTTCTCCATGTCTCTAGTAAGACATATGACAAATTCTCAGTAGCACAATGTCCATACAACTGTATGCAGATAATTCATTCAAGTAACGTTATACATGTACTTAGTGGTGGAAAATGTACAAGTATGACAGTTGAATACACCCATAAAACTTTATATGAATATGGGGCTTATTTTCGAAAGAGTAAAACATTTAAAAAGTGGCATAAAGCAGCATTTGGACGTTTTTCTCACAAAAAGATCCAAATCAGTATTTTTGAAAAATATTTTAGATGATTTTCTATGCTGTTCTTCCACAGTGCATCCAAATCTCAAGGGGGCGTGTTAAGGGCAGGATGTGGGTGCTCCTAAGACTTAGACATTTTTCAGCCATAATGGACAAAGCAAAACTGTTCAGGACTAAAATTAAGAAGTTTTGAACTAGACCTGTTTTTATAACGAAAAAGGCACAAAAAGGTGCCCCAAATGGCCACTGGAGGAAATCAGGGGTGAACACCCCAATACCCCTCTAGTGGTCACTGACCCCCTTCCCATCCCCCCAAAAAATGTGAATAAAAATATGATTTACCAGCCTGTATGACAGCCTCAGATGTTAAAAAGTCAGGTCTGTTATAGCAGTATGCAGGTCCCTGGAGTAGTATAGTGGAGTCGGTGCAGTGCACTATGGAATGGGGGACTCAGGTCCCTATCTCCCTCTACCTGTCACATTTGTGGTGGAAACTGTGACCTCTCCCAAAATCGCCAAAACCCTACTGTATCCACATATACATGCCCCCTTCACCCATAAGGGCTATTGTAGTGGTGAAGGTAAAACAAAAAGGAGGTAAAAACCCTCACGAAACCGTGAGATATGAAGCAAAAAGTGAGGAGAATGAATGAGGATACCAAATAATTTGTTTATTCACATAAAAAAATCAAGGTGGTTTACAATCTAACTAGTTGTCAGGTTTATTACAGTCTCCATGATCCCCATTATCCTTTTTCAGATATGCAAAGTTGATTTCTTGACATTATTCATATCTAGGTGTAACTCCTGGGAGTTCTATGACATCAGCTTTAACTAAGAGCATGAAGTCAAAAGCACACGTTCACAATGTCACCACACTGCCTCATTTAAACATTCACAGAAGCAAGTGCATAGTCCATCTTCATACACATCAATAAGGAAGAAGGAAAAACAAAAAATATATAACTTCTGTAGCAAAAATAGCAGGTTTATTATGGATGATTCAATGTTTTTGTATGGGTAGATGAATAGCTATGGATTATAGGTTTGGGGTGTGCAGTTGTTAATTTTAAAGGTTGTTATAGGTATACATAAAAAAGAAAACAAATTGTTACAATGTTAAATAAGAAACTCTTATACCCAGTTTTGTTTGTTCATCCTCAGAGTGAAAAGCTTTATAGACAGTCTTGTAATTTTGATTGTGGTTTGTTTGAACAAACTGAAAATGCAATCTAAAGAGCATAATAAATATTAAGTATTAAAAAAAGAAGTTAGATATATGACACAGGAGTTAGGAAAGGATCACACTTATACAAAACATAATGAAAAATGAAAATCAGATTTGCCATTCTCATTTCATAATTTTCTTGTGTTAGCAGCTCCACTATACATCATGGAGAAATGGTCTCTTTACTTCTGTAGAACTATTCTTTCTGCAGAAAAAAACTGTGCTTATTACAGCAGAGTAATACAAAGCATTATTATATAAGAGAAATGATCTAAGATCAAAACACAATATAATTCATAATATATGATCAAAACATATGAAATAAAGATAGGAAATACCTCTCCGAAACTCTCAGAGTCAAAACCAACTTACAGTAACAAATCAATATCCCAAATGAACTTGTTGGGCTAATGATAATTCTCTTCCTTTCATTTTCCAAAACCTCACACGCAAAGGACTGACGACTGAAAAAGGCCTCAAGAGCAAGAAGCTCATCATCAATGATCCCCACTATTGGCTTTAGCCTCCAGATCTCGTAGGATAGCAGGTTTTAAAATCTCTGATCCTACTTGGACAGCCTAGCACAGGATGGGTAAAGAGAGTATTCAGCAGACTGCTAAAACCTGTCATTTCTTTCTCTATAATATCACGAAAATTCACTCTTTCCTTTCTGAGCACACTACCAGAACCCTCATCCACACTCTTATCACCTCTCGCTTAGACTATTGCAACTTGCTTCTCACAGGTCTCCCACTTAGCCATCTCTCTCCTCTTCAATCTGTTCAAAATTCTGCTGCACGACTAATATTCCGCCAGTGTTGTTATGCTCATATTAGCCCTCTCCTCAAGTCACTTCACTGGCTTCCTATCCATTTCCGCATACAGTTCAAACATCTCTTATTGACCTATAAGTGCATTCACTCTGCAGCTCCTCAGTACCTCTCCACTCTCATCTCTCCCTACATTCCTCCCCGGGAACTCCGTTCACTGTGTAAATCTCTCTTATCTGCACCCTTCTCCTCCACTGCTAACTCCAGACTCTGTTCCTTTTATCTTGCTGCACCATATGCCTGGAATAGACTTCCTGAGCCAGTACGTCAAGCTCCATCTCTGGCCGTCTTCAAATCTAAGCTAAAAGCCCACCTTTTTGATGCTGCTTTTAACTTCTAACCCTTATTGACTTGTTCAGAACCCTTATTTTATCATCCTCACTTTAATATTCCCTTATCTCTTGTTTGTCCTGTTTGTCTGTCCTACTTAGATTGTAAGCTCTGTCGAGCAGGGACTGTCTCTTCATGTTCAAGTGTACAGTGCTGCGTACGTCTAGTAGCGCTATAGAAATGATAAGTAGTAGTGGTAGTATTTGTTTACTTTATTTATCACTTCTGTCACAAGATCTGGAGTATTGTTATACTCTGCCTAGTTTGTTAGGTGGGAAATAAGGTTAATAAATAATAAAGATAAAAATTCAAAACTATATAATACAACTTTCAGACTCGGTGCCTTCTGAACATACTCTAATCCATGTAGAGCTGATGGGCAGCATAGCTCCTTGGAATAGTTTTTTCCCAAAATGATGTAACAAAAGGGAGTCTTTTCCCCAAGAAGCATTAGAAAACTCTGTGTATTCCTTTGCCTTTCTATGGCTGCTTCATCCACTACCGAACAGTATGCCAGTGGGACCTTATTAAATCCTTGAGAAGGTCAGAGTCTATACTCCATGGTCAATATTTTGGAAGCAGGATGAAAAGCAAGTAGATTTTGCCACCTACAGAACTGTTGGTCCTTGAGCATGCCATAAACAGTTACTGTTGTGTCATCAGACCTATTTCATCTAGCACTTGCATCCTCACCTTTCATCAGAATCCATCCCATAATATCTTCAGCATACCAGCCATCTCTCTTTCCAGTTAACTCTCACAATATCAATCTCCACAGATACCTGCTTAGCGAGTCATGTGTGTACATTCTGATTATTGCCAATTAGTGCTCATTGTTGCTTGTTAAGTGCTGTTAAAAATGCTGATTGGCTTATTAAGCCAATTAAGTTGCGTGCATTGTTATAGAATACACTTGGATTTCAAGGTAGGATGCTAGGCGTGATATATAGAGTCCGGTGGTTTATGCCCATGGACTTCATAACATTTAGGGGGAAATTCTATATATGGCACCAAATGTTAGGAGCTACTTTCGTGCTGAATTTTTGGCACAAAAAAGCATTCTAACAGATACAAGGTGCAGAAATGGGGCAGAAATGGCAGATCCATGCAGAAACACACATACACATTTATAGAATAGTGCCAAGTGTTTCTGCATGGATCTGTAAAGGGGGCATGGCTATGGTAGGGGCATGGCCAGACTAGGGACATTCCCTTAAAATATGCACAGTGTTGTAGAATTCGAGGGATCTGTGCCCAACTTGTGAACACCTAAATACGAAAGTGCGAAACCCCTCAGAGAGAAACTGCATTGGCTCCCACTCAAGGAACGAATTGAGTTCAAGATCTGCACGACTGTACACAAAATCATTCATGCAGATGCCCCACTCTATATGATAAACTTAGTGGACTTACCGCCCAGGAATGCCAAAAGATCGGCCCGCAAATTCCTCAACCTGAACCTTCCCAGCTGTAAAGGAATGAAGTACAAACAGGCTTATGCTACCACCTTTGAGTACAAAAGTACACAGTTTTGGAACGCACTACCCATGGCCCTAAAAACCATGACCAATCTAACCAGCTTTCGCAAAGCTTTGAAAACACATCTCTTCAACAGAGCCTACAAAAGTCACCCTCATTGAAACAAATCATTCCCTAAACCACCCAAGTACACCAAAACACCTCTTTCACGACCTTACCTAACACCTTCTACCTAAATTCCTCTTTCACCTCAGCTTATGATCGACTGTTTTCTTATATCATAAAATGACGTTCTCATTTCCATACTCTGTAAGCCACATTGAGCCTGCAAAAAGGTGGGGTACAAATACAATAAATAAATAAATAAATAAACTTGTGCATTGTAAGGCTGCCGAGAGACTCGGCCGGGCCCGGGGCAAGGCCACCCCACCTCCGCCCCTCCCCCATTGCTGCTGCCCCTCCGTCGCTCCCCCCACCGCTGAAGTCTGCGATCTCAGCTGCCTACTTCCATGGCTCCGGGCCCCCTGCATTCAAGGCGGCAGTTGCAGATCGCCTCTTTTCTGGCCTTCCCTCCCTGTGTCCTGCCCTCGTCTGATGTAACTTCCGGTTTCGGCGAGGGCGAGACACAGGGAGGGAAGGCTGAAAGGGAGGCGATCTGTGACTGCCGCTTCGAATGCAGGGGGCCCAGAGCCGAGGAGGCAGGCAGGTGAGACCGGGAACTGCAGCGCCGGTGGCCTGACCCCGGCGCTGGGCTCCCCTTGGAGGCCTGGGGAATTTTGTCCCCTCTGCCCCTCCCACTCTCGGCGGCCCTGGTGCATTGGGATCTACACCTGGTGTCAGCTGGTATAACTCCTCTTGCCCAAAGTTGAGCACAAATCCTGGTACTTCATGCTATTCCATAAAGGGCATCAATCCCAGAACGCCCATTATAGAACACCATTCAACACTGATTTTTTTTCAGCACCAAATTTTGAGCGCAATTTATAGAATTTCCCCCTTAGCGATCGCTAAGCTTTAGTGAAAGGGGCCCTTTAGTAAGAAATTGAATACAAATTTAGGCATTAAAATATTGGAACCTACAGTGGTGGAAATAAGTATTTGATCCCTTGCTGATTTTGTAAGTTTGCCCACTGACAAAGACATGAGCAGCCCATAATTGAAGGGTAGGTTATTGGTAACAGTGAGAGATAGCACATCACAAATTAAATCCGGAAAATCACATTGTGGAAAGTATATGAATTTATTTGCATTCTGCAGAGGGAAATAAGTATTTAATCCCTCTGGCAAACAAGACCTAATACTTGGTGGCAAAACCCTTGTTGGCAAGCACAGCGGTCAGACGTCTTCTGTAGTTGATGATGAGGTTTGCACACATGTCAGGAGGAATTTTGGTCCACTCCTCTTTGCAGATCATCTCTAAATCATTAAGAGTTCTGGGCTGTCGCTTGGCAACTCGCAGCTTCAGCTCCCTCCATAAGTTTTCAATGGGATTAAGGTCTGGTGACTGGCTAGGCCACTCCATGACCCTAATGTGCTTCTTCCTGAGCCACTCCTTTGTTGCCTTGGCTGTATGTTTTGGGTCATTGTCGTGCTGGAAGACCCAGCCACGACCCATTTTTAAGGCCCTGGCGGAGGGAAGGAGGTTGTCACTCAGAATTGTACGGTACATGGCCCCATCCATTCTCCCATTGATGCGGTGAAGTAGTCCTGTGCCCTTAGCAGAGAAACACCCCCAAAACATAACATTTCCACCTCCATGCTTGACAGTGGGGACGGTGTTCTTTGGGTCATAGGCAGCATTTCTCTTCCTCCAAACACGGCGAGTTGAGTTCATGCCAAAGAGCTCAATTTTTGTCTCATCTGACCACAGCACCTTCTCCCAATCACTCTCGGCATCATCCAGGTGTTCACTGGCAAACTTCAGACGGGCCGTCACATGTGCCTTCCGGAGCAGGGGGACCTTGCGGGCACTGCAGGATTGCAATCCGTTATGTCGTAATGTGTTACCAATGGTTTTCATGGTGACAGTGGTCCCAGCTGCCTTGAGATCATTGACAAGTTCCCCCCTTGTAGTTGTAGGCTGATTTCTAACCTTCCTCATGATCAAGGATACCCCACGAGGTGAGATTTTGCGTGGAGCCCCAGATCTTTGTCGATTGACAGTCATTTTGTACTTCTTCCATTTTCTTACTATGGCACCAACAGTTGTCTCCTTCTCGCCCAGCGTCTTACTGATGGTTTTGTAGCCCATTCCAGCCTTGTGCAGGTGTATGATCTTGTCCCTGACATCCTTAGACAGCTCCTTGCTCTTGGCCATTTTGTAGAGGTTAGAGTCTGACTGATTCACTGAGTCTGTGGACAGGTGTCTTTCATACAGGTGACCATTGCCGACAGCTGTCTGTCATGCAGGTAACGAGTTGATTTGGAGCATCTACCTGGTCTGTAGGGGCCAGATCTCTTACTGGTTGGTGGGGGATCAAATACTTATTTCCCTCTGCAGAATGCAAATAAATTCATATACTTTCCACAATGTGATTTTCCGGATTTAATTTGTGATGTGCTATCTCTCACTGTTACCAATAACCTACCCTTCAATTATGGGCTGCTCATGTCTTTGTCAGTGGGCAAACTTACAAAATCAGCAAGGGATCAAATACTTATTTCCACCACTGTATATCTCTATGGTCAATCACTGATCAATTAAAAATAGAGGATAAACTCTCTGGGGTAGAGGCATGTTGTGCATGCATGTAATTATTATTATTATTATTTTTTTTAATCTTCTTCAGGGGAAAAGGACTTTGGATTTAGCTCATGTGGATTTTTTTTCAGTTGCAGCTCAAGACTAACTACATTCAGGGCACATTTTACTAAAATGCGGAAAAGAGGCCTTGCGCTAGCGGCAGCATGAGTTTTCCCGTGTGCAGAGTTCTCTTTTACTGCAGTGGGTAAAAAGGTGGAAAAAATAAATGGCTGTGTGGTAAGTTTGCACTTGCTGTGTGGCCATTTCGGGGGGGGAGCACTTATCGCCATCCATTGAGGTGGAGGTAAGAGCTCCTGCGCTAACCCAGCGGTAACCAGGCAGTGGTGCATGGCACCACCCGATTACCGCCAAGTAACTCCTGCACTACACTATAAAATCAGACCTGATTTTCTGCAGTACCGGAAATGGCACATGCTGGAGGTGGAAGTATCGACGAGACCTGCACTGGGCCAGCGGTAGTTCTGGGTTGCCGAATGACAACCCTTTAATAATAGGGCCTCTGAAGTACCTCCCTGCCCCTGAGTTTGTACTGGAGACAGCAGAAGGTTAAGTAGGGATGTGCAAGCAAGAAATTTTGCTTTATTTAGTAGTCATAAGTACATAAGTATTGCCATACTGGGACAGACCAAAGGTCCATTAAGCCCAACATCCTGTTTCAAACAGTGGCCAATCCAGGTCACAAATACCTGGCAAGATCCCCAAAAAAGTACAAAACATTTTATGCTGCTTATCCCAGAAATATTTTCCCCAAGTCCAATTTAATAATGGTCTATGGACTTTTCCTTTAGGAAGCTGTCCAAACCTTTTTTAAACTCTGCTAAGCTAACCGCCTTTACCACATTTTCTGGTAACGATATCCAGAGTTGAATTACATGTTGAGTGAAGAAGCATTTTCTCCGATTCATTTTAAATTTACTACTTTGTAGCTTCACCGCATGCCCCCTAGTCCTAGTATTTTTGGAAAGCGTAAACAGACGCTTCACGTCTATCCGTTCCACTCCACTCATTATTTTATAGACCTCTATCATATCTCCCCTCATCCATCTTTTCTCCAAGCTGAAGAGCCCTAGCCACTTTAGCCTTTCCTCATAGGGAAGTCGTCCTATCCCCTTTATCATTTTTGTCGCCCTTCTCTGCACCTTTTCTAATTCCACTATAGATGCAGCGACCAGAATTGAACACAATATTCGAGGTGCGGTCGCACAATGGAGCGATACAAATGCATTATAATGTCCTCATTTTTGTTTTCCATTCCTTTCCTAATAATACCTAATATTCTATTTGCTTTCTTAGCTGCCGCAGCACACTGACCAGAAGGTTTCAACGTATTATCAACAATGACACCTAGATCCCTTTCTTGGTCGGTGACTCCTAACGCGGAACCTTGCATGACGTAGCTATAATTCGGGTTCCTCTTTTCCACATGCATTACTTTGCACTTGCTCACATTAAACATCATCTGCCATTTAGACGCCCAGTCTCCCAACCTCGTAAGGTCCTCTTGTAATTTTTCACAATCCTCCTGCGATTTAACTACTTTGAATAACTTTGTGTTGTCAGCAAATTTAATTACCTTACTAGTTACCCCCATCTCTAGGTCATTTATAAATATGTTTAAAAGTAGCGGTCCCCGAACTGCCCCTGGGGAACCCCGCTAACTAGTCTTTTTGCTTTCCTGTGGTAAGCTCTAACACATGCTTACTACAGCTTAAAATGTACTACCGCGGGGTGAACTCAGGTGTCCCTTGGTAATTTTAGCATTGGTGTGTACTTCCCATGTGGTAAAAATAGATTTTATTTTTTAGTGCTGGAGTGGCTTGGGGGCAGAGAGTAGGTGTGTTCTGCACTAATTGGTTATCACAGCTAGGGCTTCTTTTACAAAGCTGTGCTAGAGATTCGAGCACGGCAAATGAGAGGAAGCCAATAGGAACTGAGTGAACTTCCTCTCATTTGCCGCACTGAGAATCGGTAGTGCAGCTTTGTAAAAGAGGCCCCTACATTGCTGCACACTAACCAATTAGCGCGTGAGCCCTTACTGACTACAAAATAGATGTCAGTAAGTGCTCACATGCTAATGGGAAAATTAGCATGTGGCCGTTAATTCAAAAGATAAAATAAGCAGCCATTTTACTCATACAGCAAAAATGGCCTTAACTTGTAGGAATTATCCACATAAGCACTCGCTAAGGGCAACTTTTACCACAGTTTGGTAAAAGGGCCCCTTAGCTTCCTGTGTCATTTGCAATCCTTTTATTTTTGTTTTTAGAATTTTTTATTTTGTTTTTAGAACTTTTTTTTAGGGCACAACTGGACAAGAACAACAGTGAAGCAACAGGAAACAAGTTCAGATGCAGTAGGAAAAAAAGGCTGGAAAACTGAAGCCTGCCCTGAGCAGGTTTCCACTGGCACAATCAGGAAACAAGAACAAAGATTACCAGACATACAAAACTCAGCTAGGCCCAGGCTGGCTATAGCAGGTTCTCCTGGAAGGTCAACAGGTTCAAGGCTGAAATGTACATGGTAGCTATTAACATTGGAAAAAATGTTGACATTTAAAGGACACTGGAAAAAAAGCCAATCATTCTGGGGTTTATTCAATGCACATCCATAAGGTTAACTGATCTGCCCAAAAATCACAAGGAGCTGAGTGGGATCTGAACCAGGTTTCCCTGGTTCTCTAGCCATTAGGCCATTTCATCATTCATCATTTAAATAACAAATTAGGGATTTCAGTTACAAATGTGCTATATAGAAAGGGTTTGTATATTAATTTTAGATAATATATCTAATAGCTCACTGTTAGCATAAGACCTGGGTGTTCTGGATCTTTTTAGCTCAGGGTGTGGTTAATTTTCATTGGGTGAAATAAAAAGGTGTGGTGCTTGTTCAGCCACTTTACAAATAAAACCATGTTCTGGTCTTACAGCTTTGCTTAATTAACATTTGGATCTGTCACAGCAACTGAGAAACAAAAACAACAGATGAGAAATTATAAAACAAGAGCCTCCGTTTTAATATTACAGTAATAATGTTCTTGAACTTAGTCAACAAAGAATACATCAAATTAGGTCATCCCTCCCTCCCCTGATGACTTAATTGCCTTTCTAGGCACTTTCCAATAGCAGGCAACCTTGTTTAATTATCCAAAATTGTGATCTGAGTATCGGAAACATCCAGATAGCACCAGCCCTGACCACTGTAATCAAATATTCAGCACTACTCATTATACACTTAGCAATGTTGCATATCCAGATTTAATTTAAAAGGTACAGTTGCCATTAAAACAAAAATTGCCAACCACAGAGTTTAAATTTTGACCAGATTGCCGATCACTCCCATAAACTAGGGCGTGACACAGCAAGGCAGCGGCGCTTCTGTTGTAACATCGTTGGGGAAGGAGTTGGAGCCTTCTGGAGTATCTTTGATTGAACTACCATCATTGAGTAAGTCCTTTTTACCAGCTAAACCTACAGTCATAACATTAGAAACTATATGGGAAGCCCTAATGGGACTAGAGACATCTTTTTCACCAAAGTTGGTTTCAGTTTTACAACAAGTTCAAATTCCTCATGAGAGGGTTGCTACGTTGGAAAAGAAAATTTCTGTGATTGAAGAAAAGATTGAAACTAAAAGCAAAGATATAAAATCTTCTCAACAAATTCAAACAAATATTATTAAGGAAAATAAGTGGTGGCAGAGCAAAATTGAAATATTAGAGAATCATCAGAGATCAAAAACATTACGATTAATAAATTTTCCAAAACAAGCATCTGCAGCACTTTTAATAACTTTTAAAAAATACATGTTTGAAATATTAAAAATACCAGAACAAGCATATCCTCCAATTTCAAAAATGTATTACCTACAGCCTTATAAAAAGGAATTGACTGATCAGCCTGTGGTTGAAGGAACTGTTTTTGAGACATTAAATCTCACGCAAATACTTGAGGATGATAATGCTGGGTTATAGTTAGCAACGCTTATTGTGACTTTTGTATTGCAACCAGATAGAGACTGGATACTTAAACAATTCTTTCGACACAGGGAAGAATTTTTCCTGGGTTGTAAAATTTGAATTTTTCCAGATGTATCTAGAATACCCCAAAAGAGGCGCAACATTTTCTTAGATTATGCCTGTCTGTTTTACAGCTAGGCGGTTTGTTTTGGCTGAATTTTCCATGTAAATGCGTAGTGAAGCTGTCTTCAGTGAAATATGTTTTCTTTGATCCTGTACATTTAAGTTCTTTTTTAGAATTTAAGAGGGAAATAACATCACCCCCAAATCCAGAAGCGTTATTAACATCTACACCATAATCCGATTTGATGTTCTCCTGTGATTTCCCCCTCCATGCTTCCAATCGTGTAATTTTGATTGAACTTTAATTTCCTAGAGTTTTAATTTCCTAGAGTATTGTGCCTGCTCCTTTTCTAAAATGGTGGACTAACATAGGATTATATATCATTTGCTTTTTTTCTTCTTTCTTTCTTTTCTACCTTTTATAGGGTATGATTTGTAAAGATGAAACAATTGTGTTAATCCTCTTTATTTTCTGTAACAAGATTTATTCTTGGAACGTTTTTAGTAAACTTAAAAAAAAAAAGTTATTTGCTATGAGCCACATGGCAGACATTTCTACCATTCTGTGTCTAACAGGAAACAGCAGAGTGAATCCAATCCTAAATCATACTCTAGAAATGAATTGTAGATTGGGTTAATCCACTGTAAAGCAAGAATATATTGAAATGTTAATGTAAACGATGATGGAATAATCCAAGTTGAATAACAAATGTTCTGTTATTTCAATGGGTAAAATACAGCATGCAAAGTGAAATTCTGAATGGGCCTGAAAAAAAGCATCACAATTATTTGTCTATACTATGCTACAAATAACCTTCAGCATATTCCTTAAATTATCTTGCCACATTTGCCTGTGAAATCACCTGCCCCTGTGTACACCCTTCTTAAAATACATACCATGTAAGTTAACTGGGTATTTACAAAATAGTGTTTAGATGGCAAGATGACATATACAGGTGTGCATATATAAGTTCACATAGGCTACTATTCTAAATATTTATGCATGTAACACACATGTAACCATGGTCCCACTTACACAATTAACAGGCACCTGCCAAGCTCCTTAGGTCAGGCACCCCAGGACCAGGATGTACAAAAACAGAGTTCTAGGTGTCGAGCTGAGTGTAGGCCGGGGCCAGGCTAAATCCTGGTAGGCCAAAGCAGTGGTATAGCTAGGTGGGGCCACGGGGGCCTGGGCCTCCAAAATTTGCTGTGGGCCCCTGCTTGGCTGATGGGGGTCCTCAACCCCCGCCAGCTGAAGGCTTCGTCCAGTGCTGGTCTGCGGCAGCACCACCATATTGTCTGCCCTGCTCTATCTTCCCCCTCAAGTAGGGCACACTCCTTTTAGTGAAATAGTTTCACTAAAACAAGTGTGCCAGACATGAGGGGAAGAGAGAACAGGGCAGGAAATGCAGCAGCACCGGAGACCAGCACTGGACGAAGTCTTCAGCTGGCGGGTGATAGGGACCCCCGCCAGCCAAGGTATTTGCAGTGGCAGAGGTTGGGGACCCCCACCAGCCAAGATGTTACAGCGACGACAGTCGGTGGTGGTGGTGGGGGGCGGCCATCAAAATGTGCCCCCCCACCTTGGGCTCTGTCCCCCTCCCACCTTGAGGTCTGTCTACGCCCCTGGGCCAAAGGGTACTGTTTTCTGGGCACTCTTTATTACATTCACACACAAAATGGCAGTCTCCATATTTCAATTTCAACTTGCTTTATTAAAAGCACCTTGAAAAACAGTTCATAAACTTGTCAACTTGGTCCGTACCTAGCAGGGTCCTTCAGATGGTCAGCATAGCATCAAATATGATATTGAAATAATATCAGGGCATTCAAATCACAGTTCAGTTCTATCTGAAATATCCTCTATTTGCAAACTAGAACAAAGTACTTGGCAATCTCCCCGTAGACTTCTTACAGTTTCACAGTCATCTCCACATGATTAACTCAATTCTCTCTCTCCCATCCCGGAACAGGGGTCATTCACATGAATGTTCTTTGAGGAAGCTGGGTGTCCTGATATGTAAAATCGGCTCCATTGATTTATTGGACAACATAAGTCTCTACCGGTTGTAGTGGAGTAAGAGACTGCTTTGGGCTGCTTTGAAACATTACAAGATTGTTATGAGTCTGGGATACAAGGTTATGCTGGACTCTATCGGAGCATAATGGACACAGAGCTTTAAAGTTAATTTAATTATACTGATATTTTATCTGTATAAAAAGTTGATACAACAGTGCAATGTAATTAGGATAAAGGTTTTGGATGCATGGTGTGTGTGAGTGAGTACATAGGCACCACAGAGTTTTATGGGTTTATGGGTATATTTAAATAAAGCATATTATTATTTAGTAGAAAGTAACAGGGTACTGTGGTTATTGTGCAATGAAAATCCTGCCAGTATTGAGGTTCTCTCACTCTCACTTCTCCTACCTAGGGTGTCTTTTCCCCCCAAGCACTCCTAGTTGTTCCCAAGTCAGGAACACTCCGCAGGTACCCACTGCTCTGTAGCAAGGGCTTCAATCACCACACACTGCTTCTGCAAACTCCTCCTGCCTTGACTCCCAGGACTTCCCCCTCGGTTCTCAGGGTCTCAGCGGGGGTAGGTTACCAAAGACCAGAATTTTCTCCATGCAACGCCTTTTATCACTTCTTGGCCCTGCCCCCATGGGCCGGCCCTTCACGAAACCTCCCACCAGACTGGCAGTCCCAGCCCCTGTTGTCTTAGTGACCTCCCTGAAAAACCTTCTGCCTGCAGCACAGGCAATTTTCAGGGGGGTCACTTGTAAATGATAGCACCTAGTTTATAGAATTGCCCTCGCTAATTTTGCATTTGGAAGTAAAAATCTGCTTTTCACATATTGACATTTAGGGAGGGGGGTAGTTATCAACGTGGGCTACCATTAAGATGGGCTATTTTACTGTTAACTGAGGTTACTACTTCTACTACTATTACTACTACTACTAGTAACTAGATCTCATCACATAAAATGGGACCTGTGCTAAAATAAGCATAAGTTATGGTAAAAAAAAATCTGAATAGTAGCTTACATTGATAACTTCTTCTCTTAGATATGTAATTTATGGCCTGATATTTAAGGAAATTATTTGTGTTCTCTGACCAAAGTAATTGGCTTGATAGAATCTGTATAATGAGGAGTCAGGTTTGGAGCAGCGCAAGAGCAGGCCAAGGACATTGTCCAGATAAACTCATAAAGAAACTCCAGGCAGCCCAAAACACGGCAGCCAGGTTGATATTCGGTAAATCATGCTTTGAATCTGCCAAACCCCTCCGAGAAAAACTACAGTGGCTCCCTATCAAAGAACGTATCACCTTCAAAATCTGCACCTTGGTTCACAAGATTATCTATGGTGAAGCATCAGGATACATGGTCGACCTGTTTGACATTCGAAACAGAAACAGAACTAGAACATCACGCACCTACCTAAATCTCCACTACCCGAGCTGCAAAGGCCTCAGATACAAAGTAACCTATGGATCAAACTTCTCCTACATAAGCACACAATTATGGAATATACTCCCAAAGACTGTGAAATCAATTTACGACCATCTAAACTTCAGAAGATCATTAAAGACCTACCTATTCAGAAAAGCATTCCCCACCAACCTAACCTAGATGCCTCCAACCTACAATACAGCAAACCACAAGTTGTACTGGACACTACATATTACTTCCTAACTTTGATCCCTAGGCACCTGCCTACACTAGTTTTACCCGACCCTAACATCAAATTGTATTTCTTTCCATACTGACCTAGACGATCACCTAGACCGGTAAGTTGTAAGCCACATTGAGCCTGCAAATAGATGGGAAAATATGGAATACAAATGCAACAAATAAATAAATAAAATTTAGGGCCCTGTTTAGTAAGCCATGCTAGAGGTATACTAGCATTATTAGCACACACTAACCATGTAAATGCCCATAATATTCCTATGGGCATCTACGCAGTTAGCGTGTGCTAATTTTTAGCTTGCGCTAAAAATGCTAGTGCACCTTAGTAAACAGGGCCCTTAGTAAGACTCAGATTGTGAAACTGAGAGAAAACTCATATTATTTTGTTTTAAGTTGATTATATATTGTGTAGTTTATTTATTTATTTATTTATTTATTTATTTATTTATTGAAAAGCTTATGTTCCATGCAATCCAATTGGTGGATAGCAATATATACATTCATAATATATAGAAAACCAATCATAAATAATTAAACATATAAATGCCTCCTGCACATTCTTCACATAAATCACACTTTAACTTATCTGAACAATTCTGCACATTTAGGGCCCTGTTTACAAAGGTGTGTTAGTGTTTTTAGCATTCCTACACTTAGTGAGCACGCTATAGAGATATTGTAGACGCATACATGGTTAATGCGCATACATGGTTAATACACGTTATAAATGTTAATGCGCCTATAACGCTGCTTAGTAAACAGGACCCTTAGTTCTATAATAACACAGTTCTTGCCATCTTATTTCAATTCTTTCACCTCCCCATATGCTTGTATAAAAAGATATGTCTTTAAATCCCTCTTAAACTTTTTACATCTTGATTCTTTCTTAGCATCAATGGTAAGCTATTCCACAATAAGGGACCTGGTACATAAAAAACGGATGGCCTGAACTCATTTAACCTTATTACACAATATAATGGTACATCCAGTATGAACTGATCTGCAGATCTTGATTCAACCAACAAGATCCAATTATGTAAGTTTAATTGCAATCTGCCATGAACTGTGGAATGTGCAGAATACTATATATATATATATATATATACATACATACATACATAAACTAAAGGGATAGATGATCCAGTTATAGCCTAAAATCTATCTATCTATCTATCTATCTATCTATCTATCTATCTATCTATCTATCTATAGTTCCAATTATGTAAGTTTAATTGCAAGATATATATTCTATTCTGCACATTCCACAGTTCATGGCAGATTGCGATTAAACTTACATAATTGGTATGATAGATAGATAGATAGATAGATAGATAGATAGATAGATAGATAGATAGATAGATAGATAGATAGATAGATAGATAGATAGATATATTTTAGGCTATATCTGGATCATCTATCCCTTTAGTTTATGCATGTGGTACTACGGACTGCCTTACCAACTATATTTGTAGTACTACTGTGTAGAGTGGAGGAGTGGTTAGTGCACTGGTCTTGACATCCAGAGGTGGCTGTTTCAAATCCCACTGCTGCTCCTTGTGGTCTTGGGCAAGTCACTTAACTCTCTATTGCAGGGGCGTAGCTACAGGTGGGCCCAGGCCCAACCAATTTCGGCTCAGGCCTGCCCAAGCGCACACACTGCAGCAGCCTTTTTTCCATGTTTTCTACTGTAATCGTGATCGTGTAGCAACATAGCGTATGACGGCAGACGGCACCCGCTCAGCTGATCTCAGCTGATCTCCCACCTACCTTTGGGCTTGCAGACTCAGCAGTCAGCACTGAAATGCAGGTTGTGTCGCACAGCTTGTTCCATCCTACGCGCGGTATGATGTGTGAGGCGGCGGCATGCTCAGTTTCGCTCTCGCTCCGCTCTGCTCCACTCATGGCCATCTGCAGCACAGTGAGAGTGATGGAGAGAAAAGGATGAAGTAATGCTGACCTGCAAGGCGGACTGGGAGTGAGTGGCTCAGGGCTGTACTTGCAGGGTGGGAGAGGGGCAGGCTGGGAAACAGTGGCTGCACCTGTGGGGGGTGGGGGGACTGGAGGCCAAAGAGAAGGGAAAGGAAAGAGGTTCTAGACCTACAAAAGGGGGGTTGGCTGGAGAGAAGGCAGAGAGGTTCTCGACCTGCAAGGGGGAGGGGGGCAGAAGGCTAACTGGCTGAAGGGAAGGGAGAGAGGTGCTGGATTTACGGGGGGGGGGGGGGGGGCTGGAGGCAAGGGCGAGAGGTGCTGCACCTGCAAGGGGGGAGGACGACGGAGGAAAGGAAGAGAGGTGCTGGACCTACAAAGGGGAGAGGCTGGGGGCTGGAGGAAAGGAAGGAAGTTGCTGGACCTGCAAGGGGGGCAGGCTAGAAGGAAGGGAGGTGCTGGACCTATGGGGGGGGGGGCTAGAGGGAAGGCTTGCAGGGGAGGCTCGAGGGAAGGAACAGAGGTGCTGTAGCATGGGGAGAAATTAGAGGGAAGAGAGAGAGAGATGACGGGTCAAGGGGATCAAGGAAGAGGAAGACAAATTTTTAACTCACAGTGGGAGAAAGAGCCAAAAGCTGGAAGGAAGGAGAGAAGCTGGATAGGTGGGGTAGCAGAGGAAAGAGAGACATTGGTGTGGGTGAGGGAGAAAGGGGAGATACAGAAACAGATCTGAGATGCTGTATGGGGATGGCATCAGGAGCGTAGCCACGGGTGGGCCTGGATGGGCCCAGGCCCACCTACTTTCCCTCCAGGCCCACCCATCCACATCCTTCCTTGCTGCCGCTGCCTTTTCTCCCGCGGCTCCGCTGGGTACGGCCGTCCGGGAGGCAGCATTCAGCGTAGCCTGCCTGCCTGCCCTTAATTCTTCTCCCCAGGCTCCGCTTCGCTGCATTGCTCTGCATTCTTCTTCTCGCCTGTCACGCAGCGCTGCCATTCACACAGGCAGCTGCGCTCCACCCTACTGCATCTATCCGGTCCTAACAGGAAGTGCATCAGAGGACCAGATGGACGCGGCAAAGGGGAGCGCAGCTGCCTGTATGAATGGCAGCGCTGCGTGACAGGCGAGAAGAAGAATGCAGGGAGCGATCATGCAGCGAAGCGGAGCCTGGGGAGAAGTGCGCATAGCTATATTTTGGGCTCAGCCAAGGTACCGGGTAGGCAGCAGAGCAGAGGGAGAAATCTTGTATATAGTGGGAGGAGAGGGAGAAATGCTGCCTGGAGGGAGAGGGGGATAGGGACAAGAGATATGGGGTGGATGGAGAAGGAGAAATGTTGCATGGAGGGAGAGGAAGAACACAGGGAGAAATGTTGGACAGAGGTGAAGGGGAGGGAGAGAGAGACAAAGGAGTAGAGGGGAGCAAGAAAGGGAGAAATCTTGTATATGGGGGTGCAGGGGAGGGATAGATGGTGCACAGAGAAGAGAGGGAAAAATGTTGGGCATGACAGTGGATGGGAGGAAGGGAGAGATGCTGTATGGGAGGAGGAGAAAGAGGTATTGGGCCTGGGGCACAAGGGAAGGGGAGACAGAGATGGTGGGCAGTGGGAAAGAGGCAGAAATGTTGGACATGGTGGAGGAAGGAAGAGAATGCTGCATGGGAGGGAGGGGGAAGACAGATATTGGATCTGGGGTACAAGGGAGGGGGAAAGAAGGATGTGGACAATGGGAGAGAGGGGGAGATGTAGGACATGGGGTTGGATGAGAGGCAGGGGAGATTCATAGGAGAGGGGAGAGAGGGAGATATTGGATCCAGGAGCAAATGAGAATGATGGAGAGATGCCAGACAATGGGAGTGAGGGAAGAGAGAGGGAGAAATGCTGGACCATGGGGGACAGGGGAGGAGAGAAGAGAAGGGACAGGGAGATGTTGGGCTATGAGAGCAGGGAGGGAAGAAAGAGGGAGTAGATATTGAGCTAGAAGGGTGGATGGAGGAAGATGCTGGGAATTGTGGAACCATGTGGGAGATGCTGGGGGGGGGGGGGGGAGGAAGAGGGTGGCAAGGAAATGGATGAGTGGATAGTGATTATAGAGGATAGAAATATAGTAATGGGGAGTAGTTTAAAGATGAAAGGGAATGGCTGGAGAAGGAGTGAATTGAGTAATGGTAGAGCTAGTGGGTGAGAGAAGAAGATGACGATCTGATAGGCAGTTGTAAAGTAAAAAGAAGGAGAAAGGCGAGAAAGAGAGTAAAATTTGAGTTGACAGAGAGGCAGAAAATAAAAAAATAAAATAAAAAAAAGAGGAAAGAGCTAAAAAGGAATGATCAGTATGTCAGAGGTAGATGTAGTGAGGGAATAGACGGTAGAGAGAAGAAAAGACAAATGGACAGCAGTCACTTGAAGGAGAATTAGTAGACGACAGACAGGAAATTAGCAACATAATGGAAAAATAAAATGTCCAGACATCAAAGGTAGAAAGAAGCATTTTATTTTGAATGTTTAAATGGAATATGTTAGCTTTGTGAAAAGTTCATAGCAAATGTCTTTGCATTATGTTCAGTAGAAAGGAAATGCATTTTTATTTTTATTTCTCCAGGGTTGTAGTACATGTTAAGTACTTCTTGGGGTTCTCAATTCAATTTTTGTGTAAATATTTTTATTTCTAACTTGTGATCCCTTGTTCTGTTTTTGGTGAGGGTCTGTCAGTGTGATAGTAATGGCAGGTACAGAAATCGGAAGGGAGGCAGGGAAGAGAGGGGATTGGAGAGAGTGCCCTCCTTTATTTTCTGACCTGGGCCAGAGCATGTCTAACATTGACCCTTACCCTTGCTTTATAGCTGGTGGGGCTCCCCAAGCATTCCAGCTGAGGACCTCCTCCAAAGGCAGACAGAACTCCCTTCTACCAAGCTCTGCAGTTGGCAACAGCATCTTTGAGTTACTGACAACTAAGGATGCAAGGGGTGCCAGCTTTGATCGCTTAGGGATGTTGCTACTGCCTGCCAAGCTTGGTAAAAGGAAGTTCTGGCCACTTTCAGAGGAAGTCTTCAGCTGACAGAGTTTGAGGATCCTTATTAGCTAAAGTATTTATATTTTGAGGTGAAGGTATGGCGAGGCAGAAAAACTTTTGTGCCACCCACTTTGGGCTCAGGCCCACCCAAAATTGGTTTTCTGTGGATGCAGAATTTATTTGCCTTTAATACTAGACTATTCTTTCTGGGATCATTTCTATAGCGTGTAACTAGAGACGTGTCGAAAAGTGTTTGGTCTTGCTATACAGGCTAAGTATGTGTGTTAGGGGACCGAGGCTGAAGCGTGCAATCTCTTGTACTTCCCCTAGCCCTCAATGTGGCCTGCAGTCACTGAAGCCTGCACTGCTACCCTCATTGAAGTTATTGGGAGTGGGGTAGAGCTGGAGCATGGGGTGGGGCATCAGGTGGCAAGTTTTTCAATTTCAAAAAGTTGGCAACCCTGGTGCCCACCCATCTGACCTATTAGCCCACCCAAAAATTGCCTTCTGGCTACGTCACTGCTCTATTGTCTTAGGTACAAACTTACACTCTGGTTTACTAAGCAACAATAGCAGCTATTCATGTACTAGTGCAGACACAGCCCACTCCTGCAAGCTTTAAAACTTTGCAACAAACTGAACTTAATGAGGGTTTATAATATGGAAAAACCACATGACTTGACTTTTACTTATCTGATTTCAAATGACCAACATCCTGAAGTGCCAGTAGAACAGGTTAGAGGAGGGATAGGGAAAACTGGAAGGACAGGTGATGGGGGTTGCTTACACTATGGAACCTGTGCATGAATACTGCTGATGGGTGAGGTTCTTTTATTTTCAAACAGATCTCCAGCCTCCAGGGCAAGAATGTGAGTGGGAGGTGGGAGTAGGTTAAAGAGAATGTTACAGGAAAAGAGCTGCTGGTGGAGGATTAATTGACAAGAGTTACAACATGATGACTCTTTGAAGAAATAAAAAAATAATTTATCAAAAATAATTTGTCACCATCTGGGAAAAGGTAACTAAAGTAGCAGATCCAAAATGTTGAAAATGACCAAATTTTGTTTCATCTTATGGGTTCATAAGCAGTCTGCAAAAGTTACATGTTTGAACTTCTGTAACTTTTTATTTTTCTCGCATAAATGGATGGGGTTTGGACTGTTGTATTACAAATTGTTTTGCTCTAACAGAATTCATTAAAATGTCATTTTTTTTGTTTCTGTTAACTTTAGTCACTTTTTCCCAGAGAAGGTCACATTTGTGTCATGAATTAGGAAGATTTGAACATAGGCCGTGTTTGGGGATGGGGGGACAAAGCCCCCCAAATATAAGGGGTCAGTCCCAGACCCAAGTACATTAACAGCACCAGTATAAAAAGTGAAAATGGGAGACTGAGTTAGCTTGTATGCTCATTTCATAGGTATCATGGTATGTAAAATGGAAACGCTTTTAAAACAGAGAATAATGACATTTCTGGAATCCAATGGATTACAAGACACGAGACAAGATGGTTTCACTAAAGGCAGGTCTTGTCAGACAATTCTGATTAATTTCTTTGACTGGGTGACCAGTGAATTGGATTGAGGGAGAGCACCAGGTGAGGTGTATTTAGATTTGAGAAAAGTCTTTGACACAATTCTGCATAGATGACTAATAAATAAACTGAGTGCCCTCAATATGAGCCCTAAAGTGACTGAATGAGTTAGGAACTGGTTACAGTTAGTTGACTTATAGGCCACTAACACCATTTACATAGTTCATAGCGGGTTACAGTAAGAAAACTAGAACACAAAGAGGGGCATTTTCGAAAGAAAAGTCCAAGTTGCAATTTGGACGTCTTTGCAAAACGTCAAAATCCAGGGGCGGGGAAAACTGTATTTTTGAAAAATAATGGACATCCATCTTTCATTTCGAAAATACCGTCAGAGACGTCCAAATCCTTAAATTTGGACAGTCCTAGATTTGGACGTCCTTGGATCTGGACGTTTCTGACTTTCGGCGATTTTTGAAACCAAAGACGTCCATGTCAAAAACGGCCAAATGCAAGCCATTTGGACGTGGGAGGAGCCAGCATTTGCCAGGACACCAACCGGGCACCCTAGGGGGCACTGCAGTGGACTTCATAAATTGCTCCCAGGAACATAACTCCCTTACCTTGTGTGCTGAGCCCCCCAAAACCCACTTCCACCACTACCATAGCCCTCATGGGTGAAGGGGGGCACCTATATATGGGTACAGTGGGTTTGTGGTGGGTTTTGGAGAGCTCGCTGTTTCCTCCACAAATGTAACAGGTAGGGGGGGTATGGGCTTGGGTCCGCCTGTCTGAAGTGCACTGCAGTACCCACTAAAACTGCTCCAGGGACCTGTCTTATGTGCAAGGATGGTGAGCCCTTAGGTCCCGCAAGGCCCCGAGGGACCTTAAGGAACAGCCGTGCAACCCCAAGTCTTCACCCGCGGCGACCGCCGTTCACCAAGGGTTGAGCCCCCAGCTGCAGGCGGTCAACGGGACTTCAGGAACCGCGGGGAGCAGAGCTGACCCAGACAGGGACCAGGAGAGCAGCGGGCAGTTGGAGAAAGAGAACATCCGATAACAGGCCAAGTTCAGGGCAGGCAGTAGGCAACGAAGTCCAGATCCGGCAAGAGGTCGAGGCAGGCAGCGAGCAGGGAAACCAGAAACAGTCCAAGGGTCAAGAACCAGCAAAACAAGGAATGCAGAGAGTCACAGGAACCACAGGAAGCAGGCCTCGGGCACAGAACCTGAAGCCAAGATCTGACTCTGTTTCATCCTTAAATATAGCTCAGCATTAGCCGCCCCGCCCCCGCAGGTATAGCCAACCAACCCGGGCCTGGCTATTGACAGAGCCCTTCTGATTGGCTCTGTCCGCCCAATCCCGCACCTCGGAGGCGGAGTTCCAAACCCCGCGTCCAGGGAAGATGAGGACGCCGGCCAGCGCGCCCGGGCACCACCTCTACCCCCAGCGTGAACACTACCTTCCCCGCCGGTGACCGAGAGACCGGCGGCCGAAATCGCCGGCCTCAGGCCTCGGCCCCGGCCCGAGCGGCCATTACCGCGGTGGGCCTCAGCTCCCCGCTGCGACCCCCGAATCGCCGCCCCTCGTCACGGAGGACGCCGGTTCCCGCCCCCCGTGGCGGAGGCGCCGGAGGGAGCAGCGGACGCGACAGTATCTCCCCCCCAGATGCCCCCCTCCTCCTGGGGCCAGGTTTAAGAGGATATCGCTCATGGAAGGTCCTTACCAACTCCGGGGCATGTACATTGGTAGCCGGTTCCCAGGAATTGTCTTCGGGACCAAAATGATTCCAAGATAGCAGGTAGAGCAGCTTTCCCCGACGCCTCTTGGAATCCAAGATCTCCTCCACCTCGTATTCGGGATCGGGGTCTGTCTCCGGAACCATAGACTCTTTATTCTGTGGATGCCATCTGGACCCTCGGAAAGTCTTCAGCAGAGAAATATGGAAGGCATTATGGATCCGTAGAGTACTAGGTAGCCGCAGGCGGTATGTCACTGCCCCAATCCGAGACTGGACAGCAAATGGCCCGATGTACCGTGGCCCCAACTTCCGAGAGGGTACCTGGAGCCTTAGGTATTTCCTGCTTAACCATACTTTTTGCCCCGGTTGCAATACCGGGGTGGGGCGCCGGTGTCGGTCAGCAAACGACTTGTACTTGGCGGCCACTCTCTGTAGTTGCTCCCGAGCCATATTCCAGACTTCCTGCAGGTCCGCCAGGGTTTGAGTAACCATGGGCGTAGAGGAGTCAGAGGGAATGGGTGATGGAAGCCGTGGGTGTTGCCCGTATACCATGAAAAATGGGGATTGCCCCGAGGCCGAATGTTCACTGTGGTTATAGGCGAACTCGGCCCACGGAAGAAGAGATACCCAGTTGTCTTGCCGCTTGTTGACAAAGGCCCGCAAGAACCCCTTCAGCGTTTGGTTAATCCATTCCACCATTCCATTGGTCTGCGGACGGTAGGCAGAAGAGAAATGAGTAACAATCCCCAGAGCAGAACACAGGGCTCTCCAGAATCGTGAAGTGAACTGGGCTCCACGGTCACTGATGATCCTGGCTGGTAGCCCATGGAGCCGGAAAATATGTTGGATAAACTGTTGGGCTAACAGCACTGCCGACGGGAGTCCTGGCAGGGGAACAAAATGTGCCATACGGGAGAACCGGTCTACCACCACCCAGATCACGGTGTGCCCCTGGGAGAGAGGAAGGTCCGTTATGAAATCCATGGACAATTCCTCCCAGGGGACTGCAGGGACGGGCAAAGGCTGCAGCTCGCCCCACGGGCGCCCCACCACCGCCTTGGTCCAGGCACAGGTAGGGCAGGTCGTGACAAACTGAAGGATATCTTGCCTCATATGAGGCCACTGGTACTGTCGAGAAATCAGATGGAGGGTCTTTTGAAACCCAAAGTGTCCGGCCCATACAGAAGAATGTCCCCAACGCATGACTTCTCCACGGTCCTGTGGAGGCACAAGCTTCCGCAATGGGGTGACCTCCCCTGGGGCCGCACTGAAACAGACTGGGTCAAACATAGGATGAGGCTCTTCAAAGTCCTCGGAGGCTTCAAAAGCTCGAGAGAGGAAGTCCGCAGGGGTATTCTGAGCAGCTGACCAGAATACCAGTTGAAACCGGAACCTGGCAAAGAACAGCGACCAGCGGGCTTGCCGCGGATTCAGTCTTTGAGCCTCCTGCAGATACAAAAGATTCTTATGGTCAGTGATTACCGTAAACCGATGCTCGTCCCCCTCCAGCAAGTGTCTCCACTCTTGCAGAGCTAACTTCAAGGCCAGCAGTTCTCTGTCTCCCACCGTGTAATTGCGTTCCGCTGGGGAGAACTTTCAGGAGAAGAAGAAGCAGGGTTGACGCCGGCCCTTGGCATTCACTTGGGAAAGGACTGCCCCGGCACCCAGAGCGGAAGCGTCCACCTCCACCACAAAGGGCTTGTCAGAATCCGGAGCCTGAAGGATGGGAGCAGATTCAAAGGCTTCCTTCAATCGGTCAAATGCTGCTTGCGCCTCGGCTGGCCAGTTCCGGACATCCGCATGCTTCTTCGTGAGCGCTGTCAGTGGAGCTGTCAATTGCGAATAGTGAGGAATAAACTGACGATAGTAATTCGCAAACCCCAGGAACCGTTGCAGTGCCTTCAGGCCCTGGGGTCGAGGCCACTCCCGGATAGCGCGGAGCTTATCTGGATCCATTTGCAGACCTCCCGGTAACAGAATATGTCCCAGGAACGGCAGGACTGCTGATGAAAGGAGCATTTGCTGAGCTTAGCAAACAGACGAAATTGTCGGAGGCGCTGAAGCACAGTTCGAACGTGGGTCACGTGCTCCCGGGGCTCTTTGGAAAAGATCAGGATGTCGTCCAGGTAAACAATTACCGTAGCATAAAGCAAGTCCTCTAGAGCAAAGTTTATAAACCTCTGGAACACCGCGGGAGCATTGCACAGGCCGAAGGGCATCACTCGGTACTCAAAGTGTCCTTCATGCGTATTAAATGCAGTCTTCCATTCGTCCCCCTGCTGGATACGGACCAAGTTGTAGGCCCCATGGAGATCCAACTTGGTGAAGATCTGGGCCCCCTGCAGCCGATCAAATAACTCAGGAATCAGGGGCAGAGGGTACCGGTCTTTCACGGTGATGGCATTTAGGCCCCGGTAGTCAATACAGGGCCTCAAGGAGCCATCTTTCTTGGTCACGAAAAAAAATCCCGCTCCGGCAGGGGACGTGGAGGGACGAATGAACCCCTTCTGGAGATTCTCTCGGATGTAGGCTTGCATGACCTTAGATTCCTCCCGGGACAATGTAAAGAGGCGGCCCCGTGGCAGCATTTTGTCAGCCATCAAATTAATAGCACAATCAAAAGACCGATGAGGCGGTAGAACATCCGCTTCCACGGGACTAAACACATCAGCGAACTCTCGGTACTCCTCTGGCAGAGCCGCTTGACAGGCTGACACAGCTCTAGAGGTGGCTACTACCGCGGGACAGCTGGATTCCCGGCCCTTCAAACAAGCCTCAGTGCAGGCGCCACCCCAAGCCTGTATCCCCCCTAAAGTCCAATCTATTACAGGAGTGTGGCGCTGTAACCAGGGTAAGCCCAATACCACAGGATGAATGGTGCGGGGTAAGATCAGGAATTCAGCCTCCTCGAAATGATCCTCCCACACCTGAAGCCCCAAAAACGGAGTCACCTCCGTGATAGGCTGGGGTAACGCTGTACCCTGGATAGAAGCCACTTGCAGAGCAGGTCGATAGGGCAGTGTGGGCCATCCCATCTGCCGCAAGAGTTCCTGGCAAATAAAATTTCCCCTGGCCCCGGAATCCAAGAGGGCACGGGTGTGAACCACAGTCTCCTGCCACCGCAGAGTCACTGGAAGCGTTATCAGATGGTTAGGTAGGGGAGTAGAGTGCCCCAAGACCCCTCCCCTCAGGGCGCCTTGGAAGTGGCGTTTCCCGGTCGTGTGGGGCAAGTACGAATGAAATGACCAGCCTCGCCGCAATACAGGCAAAGACCGCCCCAAAGGCGTTGAGTCCTTTCAGATGGAGTCAGTCGTTGGCGGCCAATAACCATAGGTTCTTCAGAGGTCTCCCTGGGTTCCCTGGAGCCATGGCGGGGAGACGGTCCCCGACTAGCCTGAGACACCCCCCCCCCCGGATCCCTTCCGCCGGTCCGCTCGGGCTCTGGCCCTTTCCTGGAAACGGGTAGCTATCCGGACACAGAGCGAGATCAGGGCGTCCAATTGCCCCGGGACCTCCCGGCCGGCCAGCTCGTCCTTGATTCAATCCTGAAGTCCCTCCAGGAAGATGGCAGATAGGGATTCTTGATTCCAGCGCAACTCAGTTGCCAAAGTCCGAAACCGAATAGCATAGTCTGCCACCGTCCCTTCGTCTTGCTGAATCCGCAGCAGCTCGGACGCCGCGGAAGACGGCCTTCCTGGAAGATCAAACACCATGCGGAAGCGGCGTTGGAACTCCGCATAGTTGTCTAAAAGTGGATCCTGCTGTTCACATAACGGGGACGCCCAGGCCAGGGCCCGTCCTGTAAGCAAGGAAATAACATAGGCCACTTTTATCTGGTCTGATGCAAAAGCTTCTGGTTGCATCTTGAAGTATAAGTTGCACTGGTTGAGGAACCCTCGGTAGCTTCCGGGAACCCCATCAAACCGTGCTGGCTCAGGGAACCGAGGTCCTGGGAAGGACCCTCCCGGACGGGGAGCCACTGCGGCGACCTGATGGACCGCAGCAGCCTGGTTCTGTACCTGGACCGATGAGAGCTGGGAGCATACGTTCTGTAGGGCCCCCGACAGGGCGTTCAACTGCTCCTGCTGCTGCTGGAGAGCTTTAGCCAGGTCCCGTAGGTCGGGTTGCGTAGGCGAGCTCATGGCTTCAGGTTCCTGTCTTATGTGCAAGGATGGTGAGCCCTTAGGTCCCGCAAGGCCCCGAGGGACCTTAAGGAACAGCCGTGCAACCCCAAGTCTTCACCCGCGGCGACCGCCGTTCACCAAGGGTTGAGCCCCCAGCTGCAGGCGGCCAACGGGACTTCAGGAACCGCGGGGAGCAGAGCTGACCCAGACAGGGACCAGGAGAGCAGCGGGCAGTTGGAGAAAGAGAACATCCGATAACAGGCCAAGTTCAGGGCAGGCAGTAGGCAACGAAGTCCAGATCCGGCAAGAGGTCGAGGCAGGCAGCGAGCAGGGAAACCAGAAACAGTCCAAGGGTCAAGAACCAGCAAAACAAGGAACGCAGAGAGTCACAGGAACCACAGGAAGCAGGCCTCGGGCACAGAACTTGAAGCCAAGATCTGACTCTGTTTCATCCTTAAATATAGCTCAGCATTAGCCGCCCCGCCCCCGCAGGTATAGCCAACCAACCCGGGCCTGGCTATTGACAGAGCCTTTCTGATTGGCTCTGTCCACCCAATCCCGCACCTCGGAGGCGGAGTTCCAACCCCCCGTGTCCGGGGAAGACGAGGACGCCGGCCAGCGCGCCCGGGCACCACCTCTACCCCCAGCGTGAACACTACCTTCCCCGCTGGCGACCGAGAGACCGGCGGCCGCAATCGCTGGCCTCAGGCCTCGGCCCCGGCCCGAGCGGCCATTACCGCGGTGGGCCTCAGCTCCCCGCTGCGACCCCCGAATCGCCGCCCCTCGTCGCGGATGACGCCAGTTCCCGCCCCCCACGGCGGAGGCACCGGAGGGAGCAGCAGACGCGACAGGACCTTCATGCGCTGTCATGGACCTGAGTATGACATCTGAGGCTGGAACGAAATATTTTTAAAGATGTTTTTTGATGATGGGAGGGGGTTAGTGACCACTGGGGGAGTAACGGGAGGTCATCCACGATTCCCTTCGGTGGTCATCTGTTTACTTCGGGCACCTTTTTGTGCCTTATTCGTAAAAAAAATACCTAGGCACAATAATTTCCACCAAATGAAAATGATTAAAGTCTCTAAAAATAGTACCGTTCTGTAGTCTAGAAGGAAAAAGGCCTTCCAGAGCTCCTAGATTATGACCATATATTGGAGCTTAAACGGGTCTAAAAAGATCCTCTGTTCATCATTGCCCAAAAAAACCTTCTAAGGTGTGTGGTGTTTTTGATATCCCTCACACATTTATACATATATTAAACAAAAAAGTGATATGTTATACTGAATATCACTCATAGTTTGACGTTACTGCTATATTGATCTACAGGGTAAAGCAAGCACAGGCAAGACACAACAGATCTAGAGACCGTTTCCAAAACAGTCCCGCTACCAAGACCCTGAATCAGCTTGGCGAAATGCTGGCTATCGTTGGCTTGGGGCGAGGGAGAGAAATAACAAGCTCTAATTGAAGAACTCCCTAGTGCTGGCAGCTAGCAGTTTGAAAGATGTGTTTTCAACGCCATATTTTTTGAATTACCCTGTGATGATGCCTCTGTATAAGACTCTGATGAGATCTCTTTTAGAATATTGTGTACAATTCTGGAGATCGCACCTTCAAAATGATACAAACAGGATGTAGCCACCCCAAAGAGAAATTACTAAACTGATCAGTGGTCTTCATTTTAAAGCGTATAGGAAAAGATTTAAAGATCTCAATAGTCTACTTTGGAAAAAAGGTGGGAGATGGGAGATATGATAGAGATATTCAAATACTTCCATGGCATAGATGCACAGGATGTGAGTCTCTTGCAGTTGAAAGGAAGCTCTAGAATGAGGGGGCATAGGATGAATGTGAAATAGGATAGACTCAGAACTAACCTGAGAAAATAATTCTTCACGGAAAGGGTGGTGAATTAATGGAACAGCCTCCCAGGGGATGAAAAATGTATCTGAATTCAAGAAATGTTGGAAAAAGTAAATAGGATCTCTAAAGGAGAAGAAGGGATAGTAGATGGCATGGATGGGGCAGACTGGATAAGCCATATGCAGGTTTATTTTCGAAAGAGAAGGGCGCTAATCTTTCGACACAAATCGGGAGATGGGAGTCCTTCTCCCAGGGTCACCCAAATCGGCATAATCGAAAGCCGATTTTGGGCGCCCTCATCTGCTTTCCGTTGCTGGGACGACCAAAGTTCCCGGGGGGGGGGGGGGGGGTGTCAGAATCATAGCGAAGGCGGGACTGGGGCGTGCTTAACACATGGGCATCCTTGGCCGATAATGGAAAAAAGAAGGGCGTCCCTGAGGAACACTTGGCCGACTTTACTTGGTCCATTTTGTCTTGCGACCAAGCCTCAAATAGGTGCCCGAACTGATCAGATGACCACTGGAGGGAATCGGGGATGACCTCCCCTTACTCCCCCAGTGGTCACTATCCCCCTCCCACCCTAAAAAAAAAACTTTAAAAATATTTTTTGCCAGCCTCTAATGTCATACCCAGCTCCCTGACAGCAGTGTGCAGGTCCCTGGAGCAGTTTTAGTGGGTGCAGTGCACTTCAGGCAGGCGGACCCAGGCCCATCCCCCCTACCTGCTACACTTATGGTAGTAAATGTGAGCCCTTCAAAACCAACCCGAAACCCACTGTACCCACATGTAGATGCCCCCCCTTCACTCCTTACGGCTATGGTAGTATTGTACAGTTGTGGGGAGTGGGTTTTGGGAGGGGGATTGGGGGGCTCAGCACCCAAGGTAAGGGAGCTATGCACCTGGGAGCAATTTCTGACATCCACTGCAATGCCCCTTAGGGTGCCCGGTTGGTGTCCTGGCATGTCAGGGGGACCAGTGCAATACAAATGCTGGCTCCTCCCCATGGCCAAAGGGCTTGGATTTGGTCGTTTTTGAGATGGGCGTCCTCGGTTTTCATTATCGCCGAAAACTGGGGACGACCATCTCTAAGGTTGACCTAAATGTTGAGATTTGGGTGTGCCCGACCGTATTATCGAAACAAAAGATGGACGCCCATCTTGTTTTGATAATATGGGTTTCCCCGCCCCTTCGCTGGGACGTCCTGCGAGGACATCCTCAGGAAAACTTGGGCGCCCCGTTCGATTATGCTCCTCATGGTCTTCATCTGTCTTCCTTTTTCTAAGTTTCTATGGTAACCCCCTTCTCTCTCTGGTTTCTTTGTGGGCTCCTAAACCAAACCCCACACTTCTGGGTTTCTGACTTGATTTATCTTTTCTTGCCTCTGCAAGCCTTGGTGCCAAGTTCAGGGTCCAATGCCCCACTGTCCTAGCTTCTCACAATCTTCAGTGCCCATGGAACTGCTTAAACAGATGATACCAACTGATATTTAAAGTGATTAACTGGGCAGGAGAGGCTTCTGCTCATTTAAATCATCTATGTCCACCTAAGCACTGATAATCAATGGCACTCTCTGGTTATCATCACAGATCACTCCTGCACTACCAGGTTAATGCTAGGACAGTCCATTAATGGAGCTGGGGAAAAGCCAGGACTTAACAGTGAGCAGCCATATTCAGACCGTTAACTGGTTAAGCAAATGGCTAAAGTTAAGACAGTGAAAAGGACATTTTAGTGAATTGCAACTTCTTATTAATAATTTGCAAGACATTTTCGAACTGAGGTGCTAAAGAGTGATAGCTCTGATAACATGGTCTACAATGAGAGTTTCATTTTATGACAGGTGCTGGTCAGCAAAACCTAAGTGTTTCCTGCTGTGTGAATTCAACTGATCAAAATGATTTTGGGTGACCAGGAGGGGCATAATTGAATGTCGCCGGTGAAATAGATCGCCGGCAATCTATTTTGGCGGCAGCGCAACAGCTGGCCAGAACCGTATTTTCGAAAAAGATGGCCGGCCATCTTTTTTTTGGTAATACGGTTTAGCCCGGCCAAATGCCAGAGTTTGCCGGGGTTGAGATTGCCGGTTTTGTTTTTCAGCGATAATGGAAAAAAACTGCCCACCATCTCAAACCCGGCGAAATGCAAGACATTTGGTCATGGGAGGAGCCAGCATTCGGAGTGCACTGGCCCCCCTGACATGCCAGGACACCAACTGGGCACCCTAGGGGTCAGTGCAGCTGACTTCAGAAAAAGCTCCCACATGCCTAGCTCCCTTACTTTGGGTGCTGAGCCCCCCCCCCCCCCAAAAAAAAAAACCACTACCCACAAATGTACAACACTACCATAGCTCTTAGGGGTGAAGGGAGCAACTACATGTGGGTACAGTGGGTTTTGGAGGGCTCCCATTTACCAGCACAAATGTTACAGGTGGGGGGGGGTATGGGCCTGGGTCCGCCTGCCTTAAGTGCACTGCGGTACCCACTAAAAGTGCTCCAGGGACTTGCATACACGCAGGCCTCTAGGACTTGTTGCTGCTGTATAACCTTGGCACACCAGTTGACACCTGAAGACTAATCTCTTTGAAAAAGTCCTTTATTTGAATAAGCATGTTTACTCACAGTTAACTGCAGATCAGAGGTTGTGCCTCACTGGCAAAGCGTTTCCCAGGTACTGAGATTAGCAGTAGGTCAGAGCTGGCAGAATGGTGTACAATGCCCTCTTTCAGCAACATTCAAGGTAAGAACTAAGTTCTCTAATGTGGGTAACACATGAAAGGGATCTAAAACTGGCTGACAAAAATGGCCACTACCTTATGGACTACCGGAAACAAAACTGGACACACTCTGACCCAGTTAGCAGGGGGAAAAGCACCATGGGAGTAGAGCCCACTACCCTACACCCACCACAATGTATTGCTGATGTGACTCTGCAGTGCACCTAACAGAAAAGGTGTCACACTCACCCAAGAGCTACATCACAACCAGGGAAAGGCTGTCAGAGGATAGAACACATTCTGCTGTCATGGAGTGGGTACGTCATTTGAGGCTGGCATACAGGCTGGCAAAAAAGGTTTTTAGTTTTATTGTTTTAGAGTGGGAGGGGGTTAGTGACCACTGGGGGAGTACAGGGAGGTCATCCCCGATTCCTTCCGGTGGTCATCTGGTCAGTTGGGGCACCTTTTTGAGGCTTGGTTTTGAAAATAAAAGGACCAAGTAAACCTGGCGAAATACTGTTGAACTCCGCTTTTTTTTCCATTATCCGCGAAAGCCGGCCATCTGGTAGCCACGCCCATGCCTGCCCATGTCCCATCTTTGCTACGCCACTGACACACCCCCTTGAACTTTCACCGGCGAGGCGACGGGAAAGCGGCGATGCTGTCAAAAATGCCGCTTTCGATTATACCGATTTGGCCGCTTTTCCGAGATCGCCAGCCATCTCCCGATTTATGGCCGGCGATCACT
Organism: Microcaecilia unicolor; assembly: GCF_901765095.1. Classification (NCBI taxonomy): domain Eukaryota; kingdom Metazoa; phylum Chordata; class Amphibia; order Gymnophiona; family Siphonopidae; genus Microcaecilia; species Microcaecilia unicolor. Next base: position 82,371,047 of record NC_044037.1, on the reverse strand, counting down.
TTCGAAAATAAGCTTGCAGATCAACCACTAGACGAGACCTCTAATCCAAAAACAGAAATAAACAAAATACTTACATGGCCTATCTATCCCAGATATTTTTATTTCCCTAGCTCAAAAATTGACAAATGAGTGCCTATCTTGGCCCATGTGCATATAGAAACAGGCACTCACTCACCTAAATATGACTGTTTAGCTAACTTTGGAATGTAAATTTTGTTTTATTCCAAGGGTCATTTGACTGTAGAGTCAAGAGACCTTAATGAACTTGTTATGACTGAAACAGACTTCCTGAATTCATAAACAGAATTATTTATTTCGTTTTAATGATCTTCAAACACTGTGTCTGTTAACTCACAGAGGTCTTTGGGACATTACTATCTTGAAGGAGCACATGCATAAAAACAGTTTCCTAATTTTTATTGATGTTTGGAATCATATTTACATTTGGTTTGTGCCAAGCCTTTTCTCAGGACGTCCATGTGTACAGTTGGCATTCCTAAAGTAATTGACCCAGAAAAGGTTCTTTAAGCTTTGCAGAAAATATTTTTGAAGGGTTTGTGCTACCAGTAAGGTATTCCTCTCAGTTAGGTCCAGCCTCTGTTGATACAGCTGCCTAGAATTCTTCAATCTCACAGACTTTAAGGTTGGCTGTGTGTGCTTGAACAGGATGTGCCGGTTTTATTCATTGACCCTTGCCATGACCATGGTCTGAAGGTATGGCCAGAATGCACCAGGTAGGCCCTGGTACCACCATTTTGCTGATGAGAGTGCCCAGAGGCAGGAGCGAATGGCCATCGCTCCTGTCTCATTCAAGGTATGGGGTGGGGGGGCTAGGCTTGGGGTTAGTGGGGGGTCCCACTGAACTACCAGGGATTTTTGTAGGGATGGTGGGGGAAGGAGTCTACAAGACTACCAGGGAATCTGTGGGGGGGGGGGGGGGGCACTAGACCGCCAGGGCATTCTTTTTTAAATATGAGTTGAAGGGGGATCAGGCTAAGTCTGAAGTAGGGATGGGTCGGGAGAGGGGCCATCGCTAAGCTGGGGATGAAGGGGTGTTTGTATAGGGACAGAGCTGGTACACTAAGCAGTCTGGGGCAGGGTGGTTGGGCTGGAGAAAGAGAAGCCATTAGATCCCACTTCTCTTAACCAATGCTTCTATGCTGTCCCAGACCCGTGAAAATTTTCCCATGCACATAGTGCATAAGAAACTTTTTTTTTGAGAATTGCCAGAGAATACTAAATGAACATATTAAAGTGCATTTAAATGCAGCTTGTAGTAATGGTTTCAGCGCAAGTTAATACCCGTGTTGAAACCATTTGAGCATTGTTTGGGTAAAACATGAGGTATAACTATGCTAATGTTTTGTGCATTAACCCTAAAATTGGAATCATTCTGGTTTAACGTTAACTGTTATAATGTACCATGGCCTAAAATTCAGCTACAGTTTAATATCACACTGGGCCGGCTCAAGAGAGAGTGGCGCCCTGAGTCAACTTGCTTTGGTGGCTCCCCTCCCCTTCACATCACTTTCAGCTCCCCCTCCCCCCCCCAACATACACAGTGTGTTTAGCATCTTCCACCCCCTCCAATCCAGTCTCTCTTTCCACCTCCCCATTGGTCCACACTGTTAACGCACCTCTCTCACTCCCCTGTGGTCCTGTAAAATTTACATTGGTTGTCTGTGGAAGCAGCAGTAGCTGCATAACATGCTGCCCCAGCCCCTGGGTTTTCCCTCTGACACATCCTGCCCACAAAAATTATATCAGGACTTAAAGAGGATCTCATTTAAAAACTACAAACCGCTCAAAACACTGCCGCATGTCTCATATTCAGACCACCACGCTTCACCAAAGCAACTCCTCTTTTGTACGATTTGCATTAGCTGCCAATAAAAGATAGAATACCATTCAAGCTATGTACCTTCATTCACAAAATTTTGTATAGTTCGGCCCCACTATACATGAACAACCTCATTGAATTATATTCACATAATGCCTCTAAATCATCTAGAGAAAACAATCCATACTGCTAACTTTTCATAACAAGACACTAAAATTTGGAACTCCTCACTTGAAACCATCAAATGCACCAAATATTATTTGTTATTCCAAAGTGTATTGAAAACTCACTTCTTCAGTCTAGCCTTTAAGGAAATAAGCGTTCTTCTCAAATAAAGTACATAGTACATAAGTATTGCCATACTGGGACAGACCAAAGGTCCATCAAACCCAGCATCCTGTTTCCAACAATGGCCAATCCAGGTCACAAATACCTGGCTAGATCCCAAAAAAGTTTAATACGTTTTATTCTGCTTATCCTAGAAATAAGCAGTGGATTTTCCCCAAGTCAGTTTCAGAATGGACTGTAGACTTTTCCTTTAGGAAGCTGTCCAGACCTTTTTTAAACACTGCCAAGCTAACCACCTTTACCACATTCTCTGGCAATGAATTCCAGAGTTTAATTACATGTTGAGTGAAGAAAATGTTTCTCCAATTCATTTTAAATTTACTACTTTATAGCTTCATCACATGCCCCTAGTCCTAGTATTTTTGGAAAGAGTAATGAAACGATTCCTTCCAAAGGACACCATAGTACCTACCTTCTAAATAAGATTGTGACCACCTTACTGTTACACCTATCTGCTTTAATCAAAGCAATGAAAGGCCATGGTCTATCACATCTATCACATTTCTTTGTATAGTGTCTATACTGCAGTTTGTCACAGGCACATCGCTATCACAAAGGTCTTTTTAAAGACTCATTATTTATTTATTTGTATCCCACAATACTCATGGCATTCATTTTTTACCTCATCCCACCTCCCACTACTCCTGTCTCTCCCAGCTAATCCTAGCCCTTGACCATTTCCATCCATATTTCAATTATCTAGCTTAAATCACTAAGAGGTCCTTTTACTAAACCACGGTAAAAAGTGGCCTGCAGTAGTGCGAGCATGTCTTTTGGGCATGCACTGGACCATAATTTACTGTGTCTAAGAAAAAGGGCCTTTTTTAAGGGGCCAGAAAATGGACATGCATTAAAATTGAAACCTGCGCACATCCGTTTTGGCCTGAGACCTTACCACCACCCATTGACTCAGCGGTAAGGTCTCACACGCTATCCGCATGGTAAGCATGCAGCACGCGCCAACTGCTGTTTACCTCTGGGTAAGAGGCCCGCACTAAAAAATAGAAAATTATTTTCTACCACAGGATTCAACGCACTCCAAATTCGGAATTACCGCCTGGCTCACATGCTAGGCAGGCGGTAGTGCCGATTTGGCGTGCGCTGTATGTACGTAGGCCCTTACACATTAGTAAAAGACCCTTCAGTATTTAATTACATCTGTTCCTAACTCAAGTTTTACTGGTCTAACATTATAGGATGTATTTTACTTTCTGTTAATATATTTTGAACATGATCATGCTTTTCTAATTGTTATGTAAGTCACATTGAACCTGAGTTCTACTCGGGCTAATGCAGGATATAAATGTCATAAATAAGTACATAAAATAAATATCAGAGGAGGCAGGATGCGGCAGAGGGAAGACCCAGGGGCTGGCTGAATTCACACTGTCATGCTGCTGCTTCCACCGTGACCAATGTAAACTTTACAGGACCATAGGGGAGTGAGAGAGGTGAGGGAGTAGTGAGGACCGATGGGGGGGGGGGGGGGGGGGGGGAGAATAGACTTAACCTGTAGACCAGTGAAAGTCAGAAGCTGGGTATTTTGGGACCCTTAATCACCAGCACCCTGGGCCAGAGCCTCACCTGGTCCAATGGTTATGCTGGCCCTGATATTAATATATAAACCAGAATTTCCTCTAGATTTGCTCCAGTCTCTACAGATCCTCCAGGCAGTAGTGTACCAAGGGGGAGGGGGCGGTGGGGGTGGTCCGCCCCGGGTGCATGCCGCTGGGGGGGTGCCGCGCGCTGGTCAACTTCCTTCGTTTCCATGCTCCCTCTGCTCCGGAACAGGAAGTAGCCTGTTCCGGGGCAGAGGGAGCATGGAAACGAAGGAAGCTGACCGGCGCACAGCACCCCCCCCCCAGCGGCGCGCACCCGGGGGGTTCTTTCGCCGGGGCGGGGAATGTCTCTTCGCTGGGGGGGGGTCGCGCTGCACCAGGGGGGGGGGGCGCTGCACCCGGGGGGCGGGGCGCATCAGCGATCCGCCCCGGGTGTCAGCCCCCCTAGGAACGCCACTGCCTCCAGGCCCCTGTTTACAGTTTCCCCCTACATTCCTGGATGTATTCTTGTGAGATCAGTTTTTAAAGGTTGTTGGTCCCTCCTCTAGCCATTTATCTGATCTTCAAAGTGATCAGTGCTTTGTTTAACCTCCTGCTAACCCACATTCCTTCAATAATCCATTCAGAAGTTTTAAGGTCTCTGTTACAGTATGCAATGCTGGGTTCCATTATTAAGAGTTGCCACTACTACTACTATTTATCATTTCTATAGCGCTACAAGGCATACGCAGCGCTGTACACCATACACAAAAAGAGTCCCTGCTCAAAGAGCTTACAATCTAGATAAGACAGGCAAACAGACAGAACAATTAAGGGTAAGGGAATAAATAGGTGAGGATAAAGGACAGGGCAAGTGAGTAGTGGGAAATGGACCTTGAAAATACCGAGGAGAATTTTATAACAGGCTGCATAACTTGCGTGGCAGATATGCACTTAAGATATGCCTGCTTTATAAAAGAAATTTATGTGCATACAGGTGCCTTTACAAAATCATCCCCTGGAAAACAGCCTGAGACATTTACACCAGCTCTAAGACTCCTGGAAAATGATTCAGCAAATGTAGTGCATGCCTACATATATTTTATATATATTTTATATGCACATTTTGTCCATTAGATTGTAAGCTCCTTTGAGCAGGGACTGTCCTTCTTTGTTAAACTGTACAGCGCTGCATAACCCTAGTAGCGCTTTAGAAATGTTAAGTAGTAGTAGTAGTATATCATATGCACAAAAATCCAACCCTGGTAACACCTCCTCTCATTCTGCACTATGGGGTCCTTTTATAAATGCATGGTAGCATTTTTAGAGAATTCTGATTAGCATGCACTAAATGCTAGAGACGCCCATAGGAATATACGGGCATCTCTAGCGTTTAGCACATGCTAATTTTTAGCACGCGCTAAAATGCTAGCGTGCCTTTGTAAAAGGACCCCTAAGAGAATGTCCTTTCATACTTTTTCCCCAAGTATAACTAGGACAATTTTATAAATAAGCTTTTCTGTTTGTAAAACCTGGTTTTACTCCCATTGAAATTCTCAGTACAGTGTGCTATAGCAAACACAATGTTAGACATTATTGGGAAACAAATAGAGAATAAAATCACAATGCCTCAGTGTAAACCTATTGTGCAGTCAGATATTGAGTACTGCGTACAATTCTGGTTGCCCCATTTCAAAAGTATTGATGTAGATATAGGAAAGGTATAGAAAACAACAACCAAAATGATGAAAGGGAAAGAATATTTATTTTCCGAAGAGAGGGTAAACAGATTAGAGTTCTTTGGCTTGGAGAAAAAGGGGTATGATAAATATTTATAAACTCATTTGTGGTGTAAGGTTATTATAGATACTCTAAGTTATACCCTTTCAAATGGCAATAGGTATAGGGTAATATTTCATGAAACTGACAGAAAATTTACAATAAATTTAAGAAAGCATTTTTTCAGTCAATGCACAAGTAAAGGGTGAAAGAATTGCCTAATCTTTAGAGCATGCTGTGAGAACTGGATAGCCCAGGTTCAAGTCCCACAGTGGCTGCCTGTGGTCCTTGGAAAGCCACTCAGCCCTCCATTGCCTTGGCATAGCTGGAGACAGCACTGGCAACCCATCTCATTCAGGGCCTGACACAGAAACCATAATCATACTTGTAGCAAGCCCCATCAGTCATTTATAGCTTGGTATTTATATACAGGAGGACTAACAATAACAAACAAGTAGGGAAGGCCTATCATTTGCAACAACATAGGAAATGTCAACAGTATAACCCATATACAACAAAAAGCACCAAGAGCCTTCAAAAACGGGACACAGTTCCTTTAATTGTAAAAGTCAATCTTCCTCGGGCCCCAAGTGATCGCGTCCCAACAGAAGCAGGAGAAAGAACTCCAGCACCGGGCCCCCCTCCAGCGCTGCTCTTCGCTCACCTCTACTGCCGTGCCAGACATGGAGTGTAGAAAAGCAACATAGGTGAGACCTCAAAGATGTAGACATCTAGAAAGGAATGAGAAAGGATAGTAATGAAGATAAATGAGATGGAGGCTGAGAAGAAAAGATAGGAGAGAGCAGTCCTGGTAGTGGACAAGTAATAAGGAGTGGCACTGATGGGGCTACAGTAGAAATGGTTGAGGGATGGGGGATGGAATGTTTAACACCCCTTCCCCTGCCACTCACTTGCAAAAATCATGTGCCCAACAGAAGGGCAAATTCACTGATACCCCTGAGGAAATTAGGGGAGGGGGTGCTCATTGTTTGGGACTGGGCTTGTCCTGGGTTTCAGAATAACTGAACAGCTTCCTGTAGGGGTAGAGGAGGCAAAGACAGCTTGGAATACCCTTTGACTTTAAAATAGCATGTGCAAAAGGTAATTAAAGATGTCTTCATGAAATTGTATATACTGAGAAGGTTTAAGACCTTATCAATTATAGTAAATTCAGAAAAGTAATCCAGATTATCATCACACCATGTTTTGACTACTGTAATGGGTTAATGCTCAGTTAAAAAAACACACAAAAAAACTAAATTATGAGCACTGCAAGTAGCTCAAAACACGTAGCAAGGGTTTTTACAGGAAGATCTAAATATGAATATATTTCCCTAGTGTTGATAGAATTACACTGGCTGCTGATTGAACAAAGGATCAAATTTAGGATTTTAAACTTGATGTTTAAAGTGCAAAATAGACAGGTGTCTCCTGTAATGGCATCAAAGCTACACGTGTTCAAGTTTAGACGATCACTGAGATCTGGAGGTGAATGCTCTTAATCCATAGTAATACCTTACCTCCGATCCCATGACTCTCCAGTTTCCTCAGGAGTCTTTCATGAGGCACTTTGTCAAACGTCTTTTGAAAATCCAGATACACAATATCCACCGGCTCCCCATTGTCCACATGTTTGTTCACCCCCCTCAAAAAAATGAAGTAGATTGGTGAGGCAAGACTTCCCTTCACTAAATCTGTGCTGACTTTCAGGCTTATTTTCGAAAGTGATCACCGGGCACCTTCCACATAAATCGGGAGATGGCCGGCGATCTCTCAAAAGCGGTGAAATCAGTATAATCGAAAGCTGCTTTTTTGACAGCATCACCGCTTTCCCGTCGCTGAGCCAGCAAAAGTTCAAGGGGGTGTGTTGGCGGCGTAGCGAAGGCGGGACATGGACGGGCATGGGTGTGGCTACCGCTTTCGCGGATAATGGAAAAAAAAGCGGCGTTAATCAGTATTTCGCCGAGTTTACTTGGTCCTTTTATTTTCACGACCAAACCTCAAAAAGGTGCCCCAACTCACCAGATGACCACCGGAGGAAATGGGGAATGACCTCCCAATACTCCCCCAGTGGTCACCAACCCCCTCCCACACTAAAAAAATAAAAATAAAAACCTTTTTTGCCAGCCTGTATGCCAACTTCAAATGTCATACCCAGCTCCCTGACAGCAGTATGCAAGTCCCTGGAGCAGTTAATGGGTGCAGTGCACTTCAGGCAGGCAGACCCAGGCCCATCCCCCCCTACCTGTTACACTTGTGGTGGTAAGTGTTGAGCCCTCCAAATCCCCCCAAACCTACTGTACCCACATGTAGATGCCCCCCTTAACCCATAAGGACTATGGTAGTGGTGTAGAGTTGTGGGGAGTGGGTTTTGGGGGGATTTGGGGGGCTCAGCGCCCAAGGTAAGGGAGCTATGCACCTGGGAGGTATTTGTATATTTAAAAAAAAAAATTGTAGAAGTGCCCCCTTGGGTACCCGGTTGCTGTCCTGGCATGTCAGGGGGACCAGTGCACTACAAATGCTGGCTCCTCCCATGACCAAATGCCTTGGATTTCGCCGGGTTTGAGATCGCCGGCATTTTTTTCCATTATCGCTGAAAAACAAAACCAGCCATCTCAAACCCGGCGAACTCTGGCATTTGGCCGGGCTAAACCGTATTATCGAAAAAAAAGATGGCCGGCCATCTTTTTCGATAATACGGTTCCAGCCAGCTGTTGCGCCGCCGCCAAAATAGATTGCCGGCGACGTTCAATTATGCCCCTCTTTGTCTCATCAGCCTATGTTTTTGTATGTGCTCTATAATTTTATTCTTGATAATAGCCTCTATCATTTTGTCCGGTACCGACGTCAGACTCACCGGTCTATAATTTCCCGGATCTCCTCTGGAACCTTTTAAAAAAATCGGCGTAACATTGGCTACCCTCCAGTCTTTCGGTACCACACTCGATTTTAGGGATAGATTGCATATTACTAACAGTAGCTCTACAAGTTCATTTTTCAGTTCCATAAATACTCTGGGATGAATACCATCAGGTCCTGGTGATTTACTACTCTTCAGTTTGCAGAACTGACCCATTGTATCCTCCAAGTTTACAGAGAATTGTTTAGTTTCTTTGACTCGCCCGCTTCAAATATGCTTTCCGGCACCGGTGTCCCTCCCAAATCCTCCTCGGTGAAGACGAGTAAACAAATTTAATAGTGTACACATTTTTATATGAATGAAAAATTAATACACATACTATGATATAGAAAACATTCAATATTTTAATGCATTTTGTGCATTATAAATAAAATTCAGAAATATGTTCTTATTCATCAAACAGCAACAGCAAAAACAAGTTTAATTTTTCATAAACAACAAATCAAACTACACTTTCAACATTAAAGAAGACAAAAAGGGTTGGGTAAATGCATCTAAATATCAACCATTTGTCAGCAAAGGGCCCTGTTTACTAAGCAGCGCTAAGGGTGCGTTAGTGTTTTTAGCATGCGTAATAATTAGGATGTGCTAAACGCTAAGTCGCCCATAGGAACATATGGGCAACTCTAGTGTTTAGTGTGCACTAAAAAAGCTAGCATGGCTTAGTAAACAGGGCCCTTTAATACAACTGTTCATGCACAAAAAGAAACCTTGATACAAGGAAGTAGAGACAGAAAAATAGCATTTCTTTCGAAACAGTCGTTCTTTCATTGGAGATTTCATGCACACAGCATACTCCATTTCTCAATGACTCTAGTGTTTTTAAAAGCTTATTTTTTTTTTAGGAAGATATTTACACATATTTGATCACATACTGTATGTGAAGGGTAATTTTATAACAGGACACTGAGGGCCCTGTTTCTAAAGGTGTGTTAGCGTTTTTAACATGCCTATAATTAGCATACGCGCTAACCGTGTAGGCGCCTATAGGCATATTGTAGGAGGCGCATACAAGGTTAACATGCGTACATGGTTAACGCGCATTAAAGACGCTAACATGCCTATAATGCGGCTTAGTAAACAGAGCCCTGAAGGTGCTACTAAAGATCCTTATTTTAAAACAATTTTCTAAGCAAAGTGCCAGGGCGGTCTAGAGTAATCTGGTTAGCAGCAATTTTCAGCCTCCTAATAGTGTAAATGCCCAGATAAAGTTAAAGACTGTCCTAACTTTATCCAAGTTGCTATCTGCTTACCAGTCTGAATATCAGCTGGCACCCAGATAACTTCCTGCAGCTGCCACAAACCTGAATATTCAATGCCCATCCTTGGATTAGGCCCAGCATTGAATATTTGGGTTATTTTAGGGTTGTGGCAAATGCTGACTGTCACAGGCTCAATATTGGGCCCACAAAGATTAGGAACTTTCTCCATTAAGCTGTATGTCTTCATTTTTACTGGAACTAATACTTATATGAACCACCTAGAGTTCAAAAATTATACAACAATGGGGAATGATATAAGTGTGAACAATTCAAATAAAATGGCCATTTTTCTCTGAAAGAAGAGATTCTGAATTTAACCGTTCTCTGTCCATATGCAAATGTCTAAAATAATGTGCATGCCAGTTTCAAAAGTTAAAATTGCTAACATCCTGGTAATAAAATAAATTACAGCATGTAACACTTTTTTTCAGAGCATTTGCTTGCTAGAAACATGATTATGGCGCTCATTTTCAAAACAAAGAAAAATAAATGTCCAAAAGATGTCATAAGATGGCAGGAGGACATTTTTCTCTCAGGAACATCCAAGTTGCGATTTTCAATATCCTGATTTTAGACATTTTGTTCCATAGTCTGTCCAAATTTCAAAAGAGCGTGTCAGGGGCATGACTTGGATGGGACATAGGCGGCACCAAAAGATAGATGTATTTCTGTAATAATGGAACAAAATGAAAATGTCTAGGGCCAAAATTAAGGCTAGACCTGTTTCAATCATGACCAAGTGAACAAAGGGTGCCCTAAATTTATTTGCTGCACTTGTATCCCACATTTCCCCACCTATTTGCTGGCTCAATGACCACTGTAGGGATTAAGGCATAACCCCTCTTACTGCCCCAGTGGTCACTGACCCTCTCCCAGCCCCCTAAGATATGACAGTGTCTGTGTGGTCAGTCCACTAAGAATACTGGCACCTCCCCCCCCCCACCCCGCAATATATCACAATGGCTTGTTTTTGTGCGTTTTCCCCTTGGACTGTTTTTTTCTAAAATGGTCCTTAAATTAGACACTCTGTCTTTGCTCATGAATACTCTATGGTTCACACATATTATTTGAACGTGTAATCAGCAAGTTATAGTCTTTGTATTTCCTTTCAGGGATCCACCTCCATCTTCTTTCTCACTCTTCTGAGGTACAATTTTGTGGGTGTTTTCTTGCAGCACTAGTTGGCTGTTGAGTTTGGTTTGTTTATATTGCTTGAAAGATGTGGCAGCATTTTCTGTTACTTAGTTTCATCAATAAATCCACCATTGACATGGCCAGACTGGTATTCCTTGTGGACTTTTTGTAAAATTCCTAGCACCTATAATCAATAGAACAGTCAAGGTGTTAAATGGATGACCAATGGAGGAATAAAGTCACCTTCCCATTCATTTCTAAAAGAAGCATCACCTTTCACCTCACCTGACTTAATTTCCATGTTGTGGAAAGATGGAACAATTTTATTCACTTATGTGGCACAAACGTCATAACTTAAAGCACAGCATGGGGTAATTTTATAACAGGGAACCCATAAAAATGTTCAAAATATGTCCATTTTATGTCTATCTTATAAAGGTAAAAAGCCCTCAAACGTGGTACCAATATTTCTGTCTTATTATGTAGTGAGTTATTCACAAACATCAATATAAACAATCTCTCACCACATTATATCTATATCAATATCTATCTATATATCTATGTGTATCTATCTATATAAATATGTATGTATATTGTGATGAAGTCACATCTAGGATAGTTGGGTTAAGGCAGTGTCAGTTTGAAATACAAGTCCCAGAAGGCATTGCAGGCAAGGAGCCAGGGGGTGAGATGAAGAACCCAGACTGGACTCCTAGCTGCAATAGGGGAAGACATGGGTGTAAGCTGGCAGGATGTGTAGATTGGTTGCCACTAGGGGGAAAGAGAGATAAGAAACCCTGTGTGCAGGAGCTCATCATTAGTCTAATGCTTAACTCAGCTGGTATGGGTGTGGGGGAAGCTAATGGAAGGAGAATGATTGGTTTTGAGAGCAGAAGCCAGGGATTGATTAGGCAGGTGGGAAGGAGTCCCAGAGGAGAGAAGCAGTTGCAGGCTGAAAATCCTTGGGTAAGAGAGATCCCTAAAGTACTGAAGTAGGCTGAAATTCCTTGGGTGTGAGGAAGTCCAAAAAGTATTTGCAAGCTGAAAATCCTTGGGTAAGGGAGGTCCCTAAAATATTGAATTTACCAGTGAAGCTGATGCAGGGTGAAATCCCTTGGGTATGAGGAGTCCCTAAAGTATTGAACTCTCCTGAAAGTAAAGAGAGTAGAAGGTAGAAACTGCTGCTTTGTAATTTAACTGTGATGATGAATTGAAAGAACTGCTTCTATTTGGAATTGAACTACTGTTTATTGTGCACTGGATAAAGAGCCCAGACTGGAGCTGACTGTGAGCCTGTATTGAATCCTGGTATGTGCTGATAGCCTACTGCTTAAAGGGGACTATTTGCCACACACTTTCAGGTGGCTTATATGTGTTTAAGATTGAAGGTGAATGCTGCTGTTGGAACTGTGTATCAGGTCTACTAGAAACCTGCATGGAATAAATTCTTTAAGATTGAAGTTGCGGGTGGACATTTATTTCTTGACTGTACCAGGAGCCTGTGGCTGGAGGAGATTGTTCTATCCTTGGCTGCACCTAGAGATACCTGGTTACAATATGTATATAGTCAGATCTTCAGAAGGTGTTCTTATATTATATAACAACAGTTCATTCAGGGGTCCTTTTACTAAGCTGTGGCAAAAGGGGGCCTGTGCTAGCATCAGTGTGTGTTTTTGGCACGCGCTAAGGCCCCTTTTTATGGCCGTTTGGGGGGAGCACTTACTGACGCCCACTGAGGTGGCAGTAAGGGTTCCCGCACTAATACAGCGCTACCCAATTACCGCCAGGTAAGCACTTCCACCAGGTAAGCACTTGCAGTGCAAAAATAGAAAATCTTTTTGTAGCGCTGGAAATGGTGCTTGCTGGGGGTGGGAACTACTGCTGGGCTCCTACAGTAGTCCGGCAGTGTTTCCAGATTAGCATGGCAAGCCCATTGCTGCGTGCAAACCCTTTAGTAAAAGGGCCCCTCAGTTCTTAATACTATAAAAGGTATGCACTTATCTGAAAATAGTCAAATCCAGGACAACAATAGAGATCCACTTTATCACCCCAGGATGGTCCAGAATAGCTTATCATAAGGATTCATGTAATATTCTGTTTGTAAAATTACTTTTTCTCCTATGTTCCTAAAAGGAGCATTTACATTCTCTGCAATGTTCACATTCCATCCCTCTGACATTCCACGGTCAACAGATTCAACATTTGGAGACCTGAAGTTTGCCACTGTTGAAGTCAAGCTGGATTCCCTTTCCTCCTAACACTTTTGGATAGGAAGGGCAAAACCTGAATTAGATTACAGTATTTTACTTTGAATTTGAAATTCTGCTACCCTGATTTGTATTCTAAATAAAATTATTTCTAATAGTGGAGGAATTTACCTGGGACATAGGAACAATTCCAACTCTAAAGAATCCGATATTCCCATTGTCGATTTTGGTGCAGTCCACAACAGTGGAGGCAATATTCTCTGGAGAGGGACCATCACAAAGAACTCCATCCACCTGGAGAGAAAAACAGCATGTGGATATCAGTGTTTTTTGTAGAGTTAAAATAGAGGAAGAAGTGTTCTTATAGCATTTCATTATAGCCTCAAAGTATCTCTTTGGGCCCCTTGTACAAAGGCACGCTAAAAGTTGGTCCTTATTATAGTCCTTATTCTTTAAAGATTATTCTCCTAAATTTACGTTCCTAAAATTTATGCTCCTAATTTATGTGCAAAATGTATATTCCTTCCTATGCTTGGTCTGCAGGCCTGGCCTGCTGTCATCATCATAAGTTTTGTTTCTCCCTACAGCTGCCTGTATACAGAGTGCATGATCAGTAAATAGCAAATATTGTTATGCACTTCTTGTAAGTCACGTGACAAGGAGAAACACAGGAGGAACTGAGTCTATGCAGCCCAAATATGGCAGAAACAAACTGATATAACCTTGATGGTGAAGAGATACTGAGGACCACCCAAAGAAAGAGATATTCCTCCAAAAATATGTGTTCAGAAAGAAGGACACCAGATGTTTGATATAACTTGTTTGCTGTTGCTGGGATCATGTGTATAGGATAAGGGAATTAGCCAATGAGCACAGAATGTGCATGTGATTGGAGCAGGAGAGGTTGGTAAGCAAACAGGAACAGGAAATTACCTTTTATGTATTACTAGTAAATCAGGCCCGCTTCTGACACAAAGGAAACGGGCGCTAGCAAGGTTTTCCTCGGAGTGTGTATGTTTGACAAAATGTGTGTGAGAGTGACTGTGTGAGAGTGAATGTGCGAGTGTGTGTGTGTGACATAGAGAGAGTGAGTGTGGGTGCGAGTGTGTGTGTGAGATAGAGAGTGTGGTTGAGATAGATAGAGTGTGAGAGAATGTGTGCGTTACATAGACTCTCTGTGAGACTGCTGCCTGGTGAATCTTTTCTGCCCTCTGCTCTGTGGTTTCTCCCTTCCGATATCTTCTCTCTTTCAGGCATTTGTGTGTTTATTTATTTCTGTCCCAAGGTTCTATTATCTTCTCTGTTGCTTCTGTGACTATTTCTCTACTTCAGGTATCCTGTATGGCTGCTTTGCAGTACAATGTCGTAGCCTTTTGCCGTCTGCTCTGCGTCTTCTACTGTCCTCTGAGCTGCTGTGCTCTTTCAAGGTTTCCTCTGATCTCATCTCCCCCACTCTGGGATCTTTCCTGCTCTTTCTGAAATGCAGTTTGAAGGTAGAAACAATGCTGGAATCCAGTGTGACAGTGTGAGTTGAGTTTGCTTCTTATAGGAGCCTGTAGTACTGTTCTGTACTGTAAGCATAGTTCTGAATTGCAGTGCAAAGTGCCTGTCTGCGTCTGTGTTTCGTTAAAAACCCTGCTGTTCAGAAGTATGCACTTTCCACATAGAGGTCTAATCTCTGCCCCTCTGAACTATATCAGCTCTGGCTCTTGTTTTCAGTGGTGGTGACATGGGGGGGTGGGTGGAGGGGGGGAATGGTGGCGATCCTGGGGGGGGAGGTGTGGGACACGGCGCGAGGGGCAGGAGGGCAGAACAGGGCGCGAGGAACTTAGCCAGCTGGCTGTTCAGATCAGCTGGGCTCCGAGGGCGGGAGGGCTCCGAGGAAGGGGCTATGAGAGCGAGTGCGATTCCTGTGGTTTGTCCCTTCTCTTGACGTCTCATTAGCTGGGCTCCGAGAGCGGGAGGGCTCCGAGGGTGGGGCTATGAGAGCGAGTGCAATTCCTGTGTTTGTTTCCTTCTCTTGACGTCGCGTTAGCTGTGCTCCGAGGGTGGGAGGGCTCCAAGTGCGGGGCTATGAGAGCGAGTGCGATTCCTTTGGATCGTGTTGTTTTCTTGTGGTTGGTTAGTGTCGCTGGTGACGTACCAGGAAGTGCCGACATCATTTCATCACACGGAGAGCACGAATGGCTCAAGGTTTAAGTGCCATGGAGTCAGCTTCAGAACGTTGGAGGTGCTTTTTATTATATAGGATGAGAAATAATATCAAAGGAATATGGTCTTTTTTGTATAATGAAGGAAACAAGAAACTCCCTTATATGTACAATAAGTTAGAATGAGAGAAATCACATGATTTCAGAAAAATGAAACTTATCACAGTATAAAAATACAGAATGAGAGCAGCCTTATTGCTCAGCCTTAGCGTCTTGTTTGGCTGTGTGATAACACTGCTCCAGAGGAAACAATTCTTTTTGTAATGACTTAGTGAAATACTAATAAAGATTTTTACTGGTTACGCCTACACCTAAGTCTGATTGTCTCTCTTATTCCAGTTGCTAATAATTTATGCTCCTAAATTACGAACATGATCTATTTTAGAGCATTGAGTATGCTCATAATTTAGGAGCATAAACTATGATCATAAATTAGGAGCACCCTCCTCCCACTGACTGGATCCCAACCACCTCTGGGTGAGTCTCTCGCTCTCAAGGTGTTCCCCAGTGGTTTCTAGGTTACTGGGGCCACACTCCCAGTTATCCCACAGTTCCTAGAAAGCAACTACAGACCCAACAAACAAACCACCAGGATTCTTAGTCAGTCCAGACAAGCAGAGACAATAAACTAAAAATGTTTATTGTCATGAAAAATTAGAACAATGAACAGAAAACAATAACAGAGAACTGAAATATGGATCAATTATAACACTATCTAAACATTTGTTCATTACCTGAACACTTCCTGGAGAGTACAGGAAATATAGCTGCTCACAGGTTATAGAATACTAGTAAAAAAGGCCCGTTTCTGACACATATGAAACGGGCGCTAGCAAGGTTTTCCTCATAATGTGTATGTTTTGGAGAGTGTATGTGAGAGTGACTGTGTGTGATAGAGAGAGTGAAAGTGTGAGTGTGTGTGTGAGAGAGAGAGTGAGTATGGGTGTGAGCGTGTCTGTGAGAGAGTGTGTGTGTGAGAATGAGAGTGTGTGCAATTGCGTATGGGAGACACAGTGTGATAGAGAGAGAGAGAGTGTGTTTCACACAGATACAGTGTATGCGTGAATGAGAGTGTGTGTGAGGCACAGATTGTCTGTGAGACTGAGTGTATGAGACCAAGCGAGTATGTAAGTGACTGTGTGACACATAGAGAGTGAATGTGATACAATGTGAGACATAGAGTGTATGAGAGTGAGAGACAGAAACACATAGTCTGTGAGAGAGAGAGTGTGTGTGTGTGTGACAGAGATACCTCCCTCCCTCCCTCCCTCTCTCTCTCTCTATGGTGTCAGGCCCCCCTCTTTCTCTGGTGTCTGAGATTGCTGCCACTGCACCTAAGCAATTGGTGTGCTGGAGGAGAGGAAGAGAGAGAGAGAGTGTGTGTGTGGGGTGGGGGGGATGTGTTGGAGGGGTTCAGCTTGGAAGAAGAGGGGTGTGGGGGATTGTGGATGCGCTGTCAGATGAAAGTAAGTGAGTATGTGTGTGTGTGGGGGGGGGGGGTTCAGGAAGCAATGGCAGATGACAGAGTGAGGGAGTGTGTGTGTGTGGGGGGGGGGCAGGGGGTACAGGAAGCGCTGCCAGATGAGAGAGTGAGTGTGTATGGGGTTTCATGAAGCGCTCCCATCCTTGAACCCCCTCCCCACCTCAGTCCCCTTCTCTCATTCAAGAACCCCCTCCCCAGTCTCTCCCATCCAAAAACCCCAGTCCCCTCCCCACCCGTCCCCTTCTCCAATCCGAGAACCCCCTCCCCAGTCTCTCCCATCCAAAAACCCCAGTGCCCTTCCCACCCGTCCCCTTCAAGCATCCAAGAACCCCCTCCCCACCTCAGTCTCCTTCTCCCATTCAAGAACCCCCTCCCCAGTCTCTCCCATCCAAAAACCCCAGTCCCCTCCCCACTCGTCCTCTTCAAGTATCCAAGAACCCCCTCCCCACCTCAGTCCCCTTCTCCCATTCAAGAATCCCAGTCCTCTCCCCATCCGTCCCCTTCTCCCATCCGAGAACCCCCTCCCCAGTCTCTCCCATCCAAGAACCCCCTCCCCACCCCCTTCTGCTTCTCCCATCCATGAACCCCTCCCACCTCAGTCTCCTTCCCATTTGAGAACCCCCTCCCCCCCACCTGAGAGCCCCACACCCTTCTCCCATCTGAGTCCCTCCCCACCTACCAGCTCCATTCTCCTGCCGCCCAGGCCCACCACCCTCACTGCCTTAAAAAAAAAAAACCCAATTTGAAGCACTGGAGTAACAGGCAGCAGCGCCTCGCGTCTGCCCTTCTACTAAAAATCTCTTCCACGACGTCATTGGGCCTTCCCACATTGAGTCCCACCCGCCCTCGCGGTAATTGGAAGTTACCTGAGAGGAGGGCGGGACTCAATGTGGGAAGGCCGAATGACGTCGTCGAAGAGATTTTTAGTAGAAGGGCAGACGCGAGGCGCTGCTGCCTGTTATTCCAGCGCTTCAAATTGGGTTTTAAAGGCAGGACAGCGCCGGGAGCGGACTCGCAGCACCCCCCACCCGCTGACATCTGGGGCGGAGCGCCCCCACCACGTCGCCGTCGCGCGTTGCTGAACTTGGGAGGGAGGGAGAGTGGTGCTCGGGCGGTCGGGGCGGGGCTACCTGAGGCACGCGGCGCGGTTGGTAGCCAGCGTTTCCTTGGCAGGGGGAGGAGTAGGGAAACACGCGGAGCGTGTTTCCCTACTCCTCCCCCTTCCTTGATGCGGTCCCTGCTTTCATTTTTCTGTTGGTTTTCCGCCCTCGACGTCATGACGTTTGACGCGAGGGCGGGGCAGCAAGTCGTTCAGTGGCTTCACCACCACGAACTTACGAACCGTTCTGGGAGTCTGAGTGACTTCAGAACGTTGTCCTCAGAACGTTGAGGGTGCCTTTTATTATATTAGATAACTGCTCATAGGGTTTCAGTGAAGAGATCTTTTTCTCTTCCCTCCCCATCTGGACAACAAGCTAGTACATCCTAGCTGAATTTGAGCTCCTGGCCAATCAGAGCCCAGAACAACAATTAAAAGTAGCTGGCCACATCACTGCAGGTTACCTCTTCCCTGTGTTGAACTAAAGAAGGAACAGTCATTTTTCTGTAACAACTTTAAACATAAACATGCACCACCTGCTAGCCAAACTAGAGAAATATACTTCATGAAATATTCTTGTAATTCATATGCTGGAAAATTCTCCATTTCACCACAATTGCCATTTAGTGCTCATAATGGCTTGTTAAGCACTGTTATCAACACCGATTGGCTTGTTAAGCCAATTAAGTTATGCGCATGGTTATAGAATACTCTTGGATTTTGGTGCGGAACGCTAGGCACGATATAGAATCTGGGGGATGGTGCCCAGATTTATGTGCCCCAATTTGGGCACATGCCCAAGATATGCACACAAATTAATTAACAATGTAGAGGGAACATTGCTTGCCAGAGAAAATTGGAAAGGACAATTGCCTATCACTTTGATACTTTGCATGCTGCCCTTTTTCTCAGTAGGGATTAGCTCTGCATCTCCAACGTTTGAGAGCAATACCTCTGCAAACTGTCCAACTCCTGCTGACCCCGACAGACATAAGAATCGGAACACTAGTCTCCTGTACCCCAGCTAGCTGTGATGTTGCTGTGAAACTAGTGATGTTTCCCACTGATACCTCACAGCCAGAATTTTATTTAACATGCATGATCAAGCACTATCTTTAATGGACGTTTCTAGTGGAGCGTATCCTTTTTTGTGTGTGAGTAACTACACAGATTCCATGACTGATTTTTGATATTTCTATACCTTGTTCCCAAGCTTAGCATAGACTTGGTTATGGTGGGTGGTATCTGCTTCTCCAGATGGATTGACTGATGTAACTGCAATGGGCCCAACCTGATAGGAGTAATAATGGAGTATGAGAGAGAGAGAGAGAGAATTACAGATCTTGTTTGTTTTTGGCAAAAAGTGGTGCATTCATTAGTATGCATTCGGTTTGTTAGCTTGCCTTAACAAAATTAATTTAACATACATTAGCTTATAAATAAATGTATGTTAAATCAATTGATGTGCATCAAAAAGTTCTAATGAGCTTTAATTAGTTTTAATTAAAATCAATGTTTGACTCAAAACAGAATAAAATTCAGAGAAAAATTCTGAAAATAACCTGGAAAGTAACCACATCTTTTTTTTATTTCCCATGCACATCCCTAGTTTTGCAGTATTAATATTAATTTAATTCTAGCAATTGTAAACCATCTTATCAAAACAGTATGCAAGGCTGAGGTACAGTCAAATCAACAATGCATTTTAGATATAAAGTCTAAATTATGCTTCTGTTTTTCCATTATGTGAGAGATAAGTTAAGAGAGAAAAATGCAAAAGGGTCAGGAGCTGGATATTTAATCAGTATGGCCTTGATGCAACTTCACAATGACACAATCTTGCTATTTCTCTGGAATGGGTATAGTAGCTAGTTTACTATCAATGATTTTTCAGAAGATAAGCAAGAAACTCATCCACTTCTTTATCAATCCTTAGATTATAATATCACCAAAATTGATTTTTGTATTTAAATTTGAACAGTAGTGCAGGAGGAATTTCTCTGGAAGGGGAGGGGCAATATTTTTTGTATTATCCAATAGAATGCTCAAGTGGAGGGGAATAGCAGCAGCAGGCAGAAGTGAGTGGCTATGAAATCTGAGGGGGTGGGGCACTGCCCTATCCCTACACCCCTGAATTTGATCAAGAATGACATCACCATCTATCCATATTGTCCAACAAGGATTTATAAAGGGCAGTTCTATAAAGGATGCCTATATTTATACACCAATAGCACACATAACTTTAAAGAATAACAGTACATACAGGTGTAAATGATGCCCAAATTTGGGTGCTGAAAAAAATGCACACTGAGCGCTGTTACATAAATGCCACTCTGAGTTGGGTGCCATTTATAGAATAGCTCTGGTATCTGTACCCAACTTTGGGCATGAGAATTTACACCAACTGAAACCTGGGATACATCCTCGTACGTAAATTAGGTGCAGATCCCCCAAATTTTATAACACTGCACGCATCTTCAGTGAACACCCCTGATTCACCCATGCACCTCCCATGGCCACATCCTCTTTTCATGTTAAAAGATTTGGGCGCACATCTTTATAAATAGCACTTAGCAAGATGCGACTGCAAATCCAAAGTGTTGTCAATTAACACCAGTAATTAATTGTTGGTACCCAAGTACTGGCACTAATTGGCTTGTTACTCAATTAAATTGCATGTGCAAATTGAGCCTTTGTCCAAATTTGCACACTTAATTTTGAGTGCCATATATAGAATCCAGGGGACAGCACAGAACAAGAGTGGAGGAGTGGCCTAGTGGTTAGCGTGGTGGACTTTGGTCCTGGGGAACAGAGGAACTGAGTTTGATTCCCACTTCAGGCACAGGCAGCTCCTTGTGACTCTGGGCAAGTCACTTAACCCTCCATTGCCCCATGTAAGCCACATTGAGCCTGCCATGAGTGGGAAAGCGCGGGGTACAAATGTAACAAAAAAAACCTGTGATGGGGGCATATATATGGAAGGAGCATGGATGTGTCATGGCTGTTCCACCTTGCAATGCACTGACAGACACATCCAAGTGCCAAATAGCATAAGAGGCTAGGAGGTTTTGGAAGTAAGCCTATCTAGTCCACTGTAAGCAAGGAAGTTGGTTACTCTCTGTGTATCCACTCCCCTGCGCAGCCGTCATTGTCATACTCTCAAAACAAAGCGAGCAAACCTATGAGTTGCTGCATTCACGTTGTCGTTCTTTATTGTTGGTCCATCTGTAACAAGGCTAAAGCCGTTTCTGTTGGATAGGCACTGCTCATGCTGTACTAATTAGTGCTGCAGCAAAACAAGAATCAGCTTGTCTGTTTAATTGCTAGATCTGCTTGCTACTCTGCCTGAGTGCAAAGTAACCACATTGTTAGTTATTGTTCTATTTTTACATGTCTCAATTGCACTGCTTTAGTGTCTACTTATAATTGTTTCTAGATGTATTACTTTTAATGCTTGATTATAACTGTCTCTAAGTGCATTGCATTATAAACATGAATACCAACAAACTACTGATAATAATCTACCTCATCCCATAATCTACCACGCATGGACCACCCCCAACATCAACAACAACCCAACCACAACTCACCAACTCTATGTACAACCTAATAACAACTCACCAGACCAAAAACACAACAACCAACCTAAAGGAAAACCCCCCACATACGAACACCACCAACAGAAAGAGAAAAAAAGAAAAACCAATAACAATGACAAATTCAACCGCCGAGAAAACAGACAATTATTAAAGAAAAAAACATCTAACCTCCCTACAGAACCATACCGCTCAATCCGAATAGGTTACATCAACGCAAGATCAGCAGTAAGCAACTCAGTAGACATACTAGATTGGATCACCAAAGACAATCTAGACCTTTTATTCATCACGGAAACATGGTTTCCACAGCCCATCAGACCCCGCCATCATAGAGACATGCCTACCAGAATACAAAATCACCCACTGGACAAAAAATGGAAAAAGAGGTGGCGGAATAGCTATAATTTATAAATCCGAATTCACCATCACAACCACTGGCGAATCCACCTCGCCACAACTCGAAATTCGCCTCGACAAAAATCAATCATCCGAACCTACAAGGACACCTCAGTGCAATCCTATTCTACAGACCACCAGGAAAATGGAAAGACTCCCAAACGCAACTCATGGACTTTATCTCGAATACATGTGTCTCTGCATCAAACATCCTCATAATAGGAGATATCAACCTACACCTCGAAGACGACCCCTCAACAGGCACACAAGAATGCAAAGAATTCTTAAAACTCTGGGATCTACATGCACCTAACAATCAGCCAACGCACGCCAAGGGACACACACTAGACATCATCACACACAAATTCAACTCAGACTCAACCATCCAACTTACAGACACAAGATGGACACCCGCACTATGGACAGACCACCATAAAGCACATGTCTCCCTCCACTGGCGAAAAATGCACATAAACGCAATCAACAAACAGGAACAAACAACATACACCACGAGAGGAAAAATAGACCCCACAACATTCTGGCAGCAGGTCTACCAAAATGAATGGTCAACAAATACAGACACCATCCAATTCCTCCAGGAATGGGACGACATATGCAAAACAACATTGGACACAATTGCCCCAATCCAAACCAGAACATCATGCAGGAAAAAATCAAATCCATGGTTCACCGAAGAGCTGAAAAAACTCAAAACACAAGTCAGAAAGCTAGAACGCGCATGGAACAAAAAGAAAGATGAACACACACTAAATGCCTGGAAATCACTTCGGAGGAAATACAAATATACCATAAAACAGACTAAAAGACTACACTACAAAACAATAATTGGACCAAACTATAAAGACACACACAAACTCTTCTACCTTGTAAACAAATTGCTAGACACCACACCAGTTACAAACAATAGCAAAGATACACCAGGGGTCGACGACCTTGCTAAATACTTCAAGGAAAAAATTATACAATTACGACTCAAAATACCCACCAGCCCTACTGAATACGCCACACTCCTAAACTGTCTAGACCCAGAAGACGGAATATACCCAGCAGACAGGATCTGGACAGAATTCGAACCACTGTCAGAGGACCTCATCTCTAAAACGCTCAAAGATTTGCCAAATCCCATTGCAAACTAGATATCTGCCCAAACAACCTCATGAAATCAGCTCCTCAACAATTCATAATAGACCTAACAAACCACGTGAATTTCATGCTACAAAATGGACTTTTCCCAAAGGAAAAAGGGAAAATTTTACTCACCCCAATACCCAAAGACACAAAAAAAAAAAACGCAAGCGAAATAACAAATTACAGACCAGTAGCATCTATTCCACTAATAACCAAAATAACCGAAGGGATGGTAACAAAACAACTCACAAATTATCTCAACAAGTTCTCAATACTGCATGATGCCCAATCAGGATTCCGGTCAAATCACAGCACAGAAACAGTACTAATCACCCTTATGAACAAATTCAAACAAATGATTGCTACAGGCACCAACATACTCCTCCTACAATTTGACATGTCAAGCGCCTTTGATATGGTTGACCACGGAATTCTATTACACATACTTGAATACTTTGGCATCGGAGGCAACGTCCTAAACTGGTTCAAGGGATTCCTAAACTTGTGCTCATACCAAGTCACATCAAATTCAACAACATCTGCTGCATGGACACCGGAATGTGGAGTACCGCAGGGATCCCCCCTCTCACCAACTATCTTCAACCTAATGATGATCCCCTTGGCAAAACTACTATCAAATCATAACCTTCACCCTTACATATACGCAGATGATGTAACGATATATATTCCTTTCAAACAAGACATTAACGAAATCTCCAACGAAATCAACCAAAGTCTACACATCATGAATACTTGGGCAGATGCATTCCGACTGAAACTGAATGCAGAAAAAACTCAATGCCTCATACTCACCTCCCAATACAACATGAAAACATTTACCGCTATCAGCACACCTAAACTACAACTGCCAATCTCCGAAACGTTAAAAATCCTCGGAGTCACTATCGACCGCCACCTAACACTTGAGACTCACGCAAACAACAAAACCAAAAAGATGTTGTACTCCATGTGGAAACTGAAAAGAATAAGACAATTCTTTCCGAGATCCATCTTCCGTAACCTAGTGCAATCACTCGTACTCAGTCATCTAGACTACTGTAACTCACTATACGCAGGCTGCAAAGAACAAATACAGAGGAAACTTCAAACAGCCCAGAATACAGCAGCTAGACTCATCTTCGGAAAACCAAAATACGAAAGTGCAAAACCCTTACGTGAGAAACTGCACTGGCTCCCACTCAAGGAACGTATCACCTTCAAAGTATGCACCTTAGTCGACAAAATAATCCACGGTGAAGCCCCTGCATACATGTCGGACTTAATAGACCTGCCACCCAGAAACGCTAAAAGATCATCCCGAACTTTCCTCAATCTCCACTTCCCTAACTGCAAAGGCATAAAATACAAAGTACTGCACGCGTCAACCTTCTCTTATATGAACACGCAACTCTGGAATACACTACCACGCAACCTGAAAACCATCTACGAACTAACGGACTTCTGCAAACGATTAAAGACTTATCTCTTCGAGAAAATTTACTGCAAAGATCAAAACACATGAAGTCCACACACACTAACAGAAATGCATCAACACACTCTCTTCTGAATTCTCCTACCCGTATCTTCACCACAATTAATACACCCTAAGGTTCTCGTGCTATTGTTATATCACCCTATCTTTTCCCCATTGTAACATTCCACTGTTTATACGCACTAAATGTCATTTTGACTTGACTTGTCTTCCCACAACTCCTCATAATGTAACCCATAATTGTACTGTAGCACATTGTATTTCCATCATTCAAAATGTATTGTAAGCCACACTGAACCCGCAAATAGGTGGGAAAATGTGGGATACAAATGCAGTAAATAAATAAATAAATAAATTAAAGATCTGAGCTTTCTAGCCCATTATAAAGCATAAAATTGTATTGCTTTGTAAATCGTATTGCTCTGTCACCTTCCTGTCTCCCACCTATCCATCCCCATCCTGTGAGACTGTCACTGAAATGCTTTGATGTTTCACTCATATATACTGTCATCTACCAACATTTGCTTATTTCCGATCTGACAAAGAAGGGCAACTTTCGAAAGCTAATCAAGAAATGTATTAAGTTATGTCCCATAAAAAAGGTATCATCTTATTTTCTTTTCCATGTTTTATTTTGTTTTATTTCTATTGATTAGCTCACAGTAGAAATCAGCTGGCAGTAAACACTGAAATGCTCGTAGGAATATAAAGGGCATCTCAGCATTTACAAGATGATTTCTACTGCAAACTAAAAATGCAAGCGTGGCTTATTAAAGACCCTCTCAATGTGGCTGGCTAGATTAGGCATTCAATCTGCACTGAAAATCCATCCCATAGACAATACATGACTTAATGGCTACCTGAAAATCCTCCATAATTCACTTACCAGGTCAATGAGATGTGTGGCCACTGAGCAGTCTGGGATCTGTATGATGATGCTCTGAGAAGTGCCAATGTACTTTGCACAGTCTTTCATGCCCAAGAAATCAATCCACTTTCCTGCACATAAAACAGACAAAACATTTAACATGAACATAAGAACATAAGTATTGCCATACTGGGACAGACAGAAGGTCAATCAAGCCCAGCATCCCGTTTCCAACAGTGGCCAATCCAGGTTACAAGTACCTGGCAAGATCCCAAAACAGTACAATACATTTTATGCTGCTTATTCTAGAAATAAGAAGTGGATTTTCTCCAAGTCCATTTTAATACTGACTTATGGGATTTTCTTTTAGGAAGGTCTTGCAACCTTTCTTAAACCCCGTTAAGCTAACTGCTTTTTACAACATTCTCTGGCAACGAATTCCAGAGTTTAATTACACGTTGAGTGAAGAAATATTTCCCTGATTTATTTTAAATTTACTACTTTATAGCTTCGTTGTGTGCTCCCTAGTCCTAGTATTTTTTGAAAGAGTAAACAAGTGATTCACTTCCACCTGTTCCACTCCACTCATTATTTTATAGATCTCTATCATATCTCCCCTCAGCTGTCTTTTCTCCAAGCTGAAGAGCCCTAGCCACTTTAGCCTTTCCTCATAGGAAAGCCATCCCATCCGCTTTATCATTTTTGTCGCCCTTCTCTGTACCTTTTCTAATTCCACTATATCTTTTTTGAGATGCGGTGATCAGAAATGCTCACACCATGGAGCGATACAAAGGCATTATAACATCCTCATTTTTCTTTTCCATTCCTTTCCTAATAATACTTAACATCCTATTTGCTTTCTTAGCCACCGCTGCACACTGAGGAGAGGGTTTCAATGTATCATAAATGATGTCTCCTAGATCCCTTTCCTGTTTGGTGACTCCTAATATGGAACCTTGCATCGGGTTCCTGTTTCTCACAGGCATCATCTTGCACTTGCACACATTAAACATCACCTGCCATTTAGACACCCAGTCTCCCAGTCTCGTAAGGTCCTCTCGCAATTTAACAACTTTGAATAACTTTGTGTTGTCAGCAAATTTAATTACCTCACTAGTTACTCCAATTTCTAGATCATTTATAAATATGATAAAAAGCAACGGTCCTAGCACAGCCCCCTTGGGAACCCCACTCTCTACCCTTCTCCATTGAGAATACTGACCATTTAACCCTACTCTCTGTTTTACTAGTACTACTACTACTACTACTATTTAGCATTTCTATAGCGCTAAAATGGCATAACCATTTTTTAATCCACAATAGAACACTACCTCCTATCCCATGACTCTCTAATTTCCTCTGGAGTCTTTCATGAGATACTTTGTCAAATGTCTTTTGAAAATCCAGATACACCATAACTACTGGCTCACCTTTATCCACATGTTTGTTCACCCCTTCAAAGAAATGTAATGCTCTGTAATTTTGTACTTTATAATAGTCTCTACCATTTAGCCTGTCACCGTCAGTCTCACCGGTATATAATTTCACAGATCACCTCTGGAACATTTTTTAAAAATCGGCATTACATTGGCCACCTTCCAATCTTCTGGTATCATACTTGGTTTTAAATATAAATTACATATTAATAAAAATAGTTCTGCAAGTTCATTTTTCAATTCTATCAGTACCCTGGGATGAATACCATCTGATCCAGGCGATTTGCTACCTCAATTTGTCAAATTGCACCATTATATCTTCCAGGTTTTTTACAGATTTCATTCAGTTTCCATGACTCGTCTGCTTTGAATACCATTTCTGGTTCAGGTATCTCTCCCAAATCTTCCTCGGTGAAGACCGAAGAAAAAGAGTTCATTTAATCTTTCCGCTATGGCTTTGTTTTCCTGAGTGCCCTTTTTACTCCTCGGTCATTTAGCAGTCCAACTGATTCTTTTGTTGGCTTCTTGCTTTTAATATACCTAAAAAAAAATTTTACTATGTGTTTTTGCCTCCAACACATTCTTTTTTTCAAAGTCCCTCTTTACATAGTAACATAGTAAATGATGGCAGATAAAGACCTGAACGGTCCATCCAGTCTGCCCAACAAGATACACTCATTTTACATGGTATGTGCTACTTTAAATGTATACCCGAGTTTGATTTGTTCGTGCCTTTCTCAGGGCACAGACCATAAAAGTCTGCCCAGCACTATTCCTGTACTAAAAGTTCTGAAGCTAACGTCGAAGCCCCTTAAAATTTACACTCCAGCCCATCCATATCTATTCAGCCACGATCAGGGCGCAGACTGTAGAAGTCTGCCCAGCATTGGTTTTACTCTCCAATTACAAGCGTCACCACCCAATCTCCTCTAAGATTTCGTAGATCCATTCCTTCTAAACAGGATTCCTTTATGTTTATCCTACATATGTTTGAATTCCGTTACTGTTTTCATCTCCACCACCTCCCGCGAGAGGGCATTCCAAGTATCCACCACTCTCTCCGTGAAAAAATACTTCCTGACATTTTTCTTGAGTCTGCCCCCCTTCAATCTCATTTCATGTCCTCTAGTTCTACCGCCTTCCCATCTACGGAAAAGGTTTGTTTGCGGATTAATACCTTACAAATATTTGAACATCTGTATCATATCACCCCTGTTTCTCCTTTCCTCCAGGGTATACATGTTCAGGTCAGCAAGTCTCTCCTCATACGTCTTGTAACACAAATCCCATACCATTCTCGTAGCTTTTCTTTGCACTGCTTCAATTCTTTTTACATCCTTAGCAAGATACGGCCTCCAAAACTGAACACAATACTCCAGGTGGGGCCTCACCAACGACTTATACAGGGGCATTAAAACCTCTTTTCTTCTGCTGGTCACACCTCTCTCTATACAGCCCAGCAACCTTCTAGCTACGGCCACCACCTTGTCACACTGTTTCGTCGCCTTCAGATCATCAGATACTATCACCCCAAGATCCCTCTCCCCGTCCATACATATCAGACTCTCACCGCCTAACACATATGTCTCCCATAGATTTCTGCTCCCTAAGTGCATCACTTTGAATTGAATTTTAATTGCCAAACCTTAGACCATTCTTCTAGCTTCCGCAGACGCCCCCCTTCCCCAGAATGTTGCCCAGTTCCTTACAAATCTAAAACCCTCCACCCTGCACCATCGCCTCATCCACGCATTGAGACTCCAGAGCTCTGCCTATTTCTTGGGCCTTGTACGTGGAACAGGGAGCACTTCGGAAAATGCTACCCTAGAGGTTCTGGATTTGAGCTTTCTACCTAAGAGCCTAAATTTGGCTTCCAGAACCTCTCTCTCACATTTTCCTGTCATTGGTACCCACATGTACCGAGTTAGGATGCCAACTAAGCATTGTAGGTTTCTGCTAGCAGGCTGGGTAGGGGCTGGGAATATCTCTGCTAGGTAGCTGGGAGAGACTTGCTCGCTATTGGTCAGCTGGGTAGTAGCTGACGTCTGCAGCTCTGATGTCAGTAGCCAGGATCTATTTTTACCTGCAGTGCCTGGTAAACCTTGCTTTGGCGTTTCAGACTTGTGCTTGCTGGAAGCCTTGGCTTTCTCTGTTTAGAGAGCTTTTGCTCTGTGGGGGAAGGGTAGATTCCTCTTGCCTCTCTCCCTCTCTGTTTCTTATTTGTTTGTTTTTATCAGTGTGTGGTAATTAGCTTCCCTTTGCAGCTGGGCTGTGTGCTTGTCACTTGTTGGTCTTAGTTCTGTCTGTTGTGGTTCCACCCCCTTCTCTGTGTCTAAGCTTGCTGTGTTAACCCTTTTGTGTCTGTGTCTGGCTTTGTAGGGGTTTGTGGCCAGAAGCCTTCCTCTGGCTGGGATTCCTTCTGTTATTTGTGCTGGGTGCTGTCTGCCCTGTTCTGCTTGTCTGTTGGTTCAGCTTTTCCTGCTCCTGCTGCTGCTTCCGATGGCCCTAAGTCCTGCCGGCTGCCTGCAGCCAGGGGCTCAACTCCTGGTGAACAGCGGCTAAGTGCAGGTGAAGTCGGGTAGCTATTCCAGTATCGGTGTTCCCGCTTTTCCCCAGGGAGTACCTGTTGTTGCCTGTCGGTTCCAGTGGCCCCGCTTCCGCTATCTGTGTGCAGACCATCCGTGTCCTGAAGTTCTCTACCTGTGAGGAGTTCTGCACCTCTCTGCGGAAGCTGGAGTTCTGGGTGAGTACCCTGTGGGCTATTTCTTTCATTTATTGTGGTTCGGCCTACCTCAGGCCTCTCCTAGACTTCCCTTCTGTCAGTGGCTTGGGCTCAAGGGCTCACGAGCGGGGTGGTAGTAACAAGCATATTCTATATACTGCGTCTAACTGTAAACACCGCTTATAGAATACGCTTAGTTGGCACTGATTTCTGCGCCAATTTTTTATGTGCCCTATAGAATCTCTCCCTAGTTGCCTAACTTTAGGTGCACCAATGCCCACCTGTGCTAGTATTCTATAAAGGAATCTTGACTCCAATCTGCCATTATAGAATTGAGGTGCCCAAATCTTGGCACCGATTTATAGACTTTCCATTTTCAGGCCTGTGCCTAGTTTGCCTATGCCTTAATCATGTCCTGGCTAAGTTTAGCTGCCTGATCCAGAGTACTGACATTCTGGCCAGGATCTAGGCAGTTCTATTTTGGGTGGATAATGTTAAGCAGCCTAGGTTGCAGCTGATAATGACCAGCTAGATTTAGAATTATTTTCAGCTGATTTGGCTAAAGCTATTCCTTTGAGATCCTACATGTGTCATTGAATAACCACGTTAGATGAACCCCAGTTCCTTTCTCTGTCCTACCTTTTTGAATCACCAGGCTGATGGAAGAAGGCCAAACAGCTTCCATAAAGCCCCAGAGCAAGGGACTGAAGAAATGTTTCACTGGTTTCAGTTGTTTTAGATTAGAGATCCACAGGGACATTGGATGATCCCGAGCTTGAAGTTTTGTTCTATAAAGAAAATATTCTATGTGAAAAATGATCATATTTTTAAATTCTATTACACAGTTTGCTTCATTTCCAGCTGGAAGTGTAGGAGACAAAGCAAACACTGTCTTTTGATTAATAGCCGCATATTCATGGTAATTAAATCCCCTCATAAGCTTACAGAAAAATGGTTGAATTAGAAAACATTTCTCCTGTATAGTAGTACTTTATCAACTTTCATGCCATGTAACATTCATGAATCTTTCATGAACAGTCAGACTTGCAAGTATTTCATTAGACTCAGATATAGAAATATTATATACAGCAAATAATTCAGGTGTTGATATTCAAAGTGATTTAAGTATTCAGAAGAGGCCCCTGCCCATAAATCTTGCTCAGTGGCTGACCGCCAGTATTCAGCAGCACTTAACCAGGCAGTGCCATTGAATATCAGCTCTGATTGGCCTTTTTTGAAGTGGGCTGGAGAAGGGCATTCTGAGGATGTAGTCAGGGAGTAGCTAGCATCTATGTGGCTACTGGTAATATTCAGTGCTTGTTCCCACAAAGCTAAGTGACCAAATAGGACTGCGTTAATAGCAGTCCTAACTTTGGTCATTTAGCTGTGCAGATACTGCCACTAAACATTGCAAGGTACCAGCATAGCTTCTGGGTACTGGCCTGAAGTGTTCTTTTCCCCATTCCCTTTCTCCTACTGCCCCCAAACATGACAACATCCCCTCTTGTTGCTCCTCCCACCCTCTGAACATGATGAAACCTCATTCTGATTTCCTCTTTCTCCCCTCTGAACATTCAAAGCACCCCTAGGATTGGGTCTACCTGCCCAACCCCTGGTGGTCTAGTGGGGGTTATAGGAAGGAACAATGCCCAATTATTCCTGTCCATAATGGCTGTCTCTTCAAAATGGATATTGTAACCTCTACCAGCAGCCTTGCAGTACTTCAGTAGATCCATCCCACAAGCAGCACTATTTTATTGACCTGGAGCATCAGGACATCAAGCTGCAGCCTGATGCTTTCAGCCATAATTTCCAGGCCAGGCCCCCCGCCCAATCCAAACACCCCTTGATCTGGGCCCTCTTCTTAATCCAAAGAACGTCCCCCTAATCTGGTCCCCTCAATCCAAAGACCACCCTAATCAAAACCCCCTGATCCAGCTAACCCCAATCAATCCCCCACCACCAAAAGATCTCCCCTCACCACTGCACCAGTATCTAAAATTCCTGATGGTCTAGAGGTTCACAGGAGTAGGAGTGACTACCTGAAGGGGTGCCATTTTTAATGATGGCACCTGAAGGGCCTGGAGTGACAGAGGTTTGCTCCTACCCCAGGAATCCTAGACCACCAGAGATTCTAGGTACTGGCACAAGGGTGAGGGGGATCCTTTTGTGGTGGAGGGCTTGTTTGGGGAGGGGTCTTTGGATTGGGGGCCAAATTTGTAGGGCATTGATCGGGGGGCCTTGATTGGTCGGGCCAAGATCAGGGGGCCTGGATTGTGGAGGGGGGGGAACCTTTGGATCATGGAGAGTCTGACCTGGAAGACATAGCCAGGAACATAGTGACACAGCTTGGAAGCCTGATTCTTCTGGGTGGTAAAATAACCCCAGCTTTTGCCATAATTATAGGGCTATAATATGACATGTAGTGTGTACCAAATGTTCACAAGTCGTGTTATGGAATTTACATAATAATGAGCTGCTTTTCATGCACTTGAAATGTTTTGCACCTCATTACTATGCAACCCATAGTGACTAAAATATCGCTACATTAGTGCAAAGCAAGCTGCGTTAGTGCCCTTTCAATCACATTAAGGAGAAAATAACATGTTTTAAAGCCCTAACACAGCTTGATAAATCTTCAGTATTGAAATTCTGCTGCTGAATGTATAAGGTTCAGGTCTAACTTTAACAGACAGATGATCAAAACCCTGCGCTGTTCCAAACAGCTCTCCAAAAATAGCGCTGGAACAGCACAGGGCATTATTAGACCTATGATCAGAGATAATTGCATACATATTTAAGCACACAATTATCTCTGATCATGGGATAGAAGTGTGGGAGAATTGTGCCCGAGCATGCACTCAACACAATCCTCCCACACTTGTTTGACAGGTCTGGGCTGTCAAAAGCCCAAACCTGTCAAACACAGGGGCTGGAGGTCCATGGGACCAGCAGGCCCCAACTACCCCTGCCCCGAGCAACGGGGGCTGGAAGTCCGGCGGACCTCCGGTCCCCCCAACAATCCCCCCCCCCTCCCAGGTTCAGGGAGGGCTGGAGACCCACCGGACCTCCAGCCCCCTGTCGCTGGCAAATGAATGCTAGACAGGGCTCACCATTCATCCCCAATGATCTGCAAACCCTAATGCCAGCTCGGAGCTGGGGTAGGGTTTGCCGCAGCCAGCGGCCCAAATTTGGCGCGCTGGCCGCTGATCATTGGGGATGAATATGTTTAGCCCTGTTTAGCATGTATTTGCATGCTAATTGCATTCAGAGCCCTCGAGCGCACTGTTTCACGCGCTCGAGGGTTCCAATCATGGGGCGTTAGCAAACGTCGGTGCTAGTATGGCACTAACAGCCTCTAGCACCGGCATTTGCTTCAGATCATCCGCCCTAAATGTTTAAACTATCCATCTAAAGTTATATGTGCATTTTCAATGCCAATACTTATAAAGTAGTACCATTGAAAATATATATAACTTTAAACATATAAATTAAAGTTGAACAGTGGCCACATCACTGAATATCGACCTCCAAGTATTTTTGTAAGATTTAGAAAATGTACCTATATGCTTTCTCTACAGCACAAGGATGACTGCAGGCTGCTGCGAGCATATAAACTGTGTCTGAGGGAATCCCACACGTTCCTCCATTTTTCATGATTTCTGCAACAGAGGTTTAGGATGAATATCATTAGCTCCTTGTACCAACACATATCCTGCAGAGAGCTAATAAATTTCCATTCTTCAAACCATATCTCTGAGAAAGTAATATGACCGTATCTTTAAAGTCCTGGGTCTTCACTGTAGGATAGTGGCAAGTTTGCTTAGATATATATAAAGTGACCCTTTTAGTTTATATCTTGCTGATTAATCCTATCTTCTACCTCATATTTTATTTCCCTTATGATGTATTATATTTCTATATTTAAGGAAATATGATGATATCTTCACAAATATTTTAGAAACAGTCTACCTGATATTCAAAGTGATGTAAACAGCCCAGGGACCCTTTTTCTAAGCTACGTGGGCACCTATGTGTGCCCGACGCGCATCAGTTTGGGATTACCGCCCAGTTGTGTAGCCAAGGCGGTAATTTCATTTTTATGCATGTCCGATACGTGCACCAGAAAATACTTTTTATTTTATGGTGCGCAGCGCTACCAGGCGGTAAAAGGTATTCTACGCGCATAGACCATTACTGCCTGGTTAACGCATGAGACCTTACCACTAAGTTAATGGGTGGCGGTAAGGTCTCAGACCCAAAATGGATGCGCACCAATTTTCATTTTGCCGCACGTCCATTTTCGGTCACAATTGTAAAAAGGCATTTTTACAGGTGCGCTTAAAAATGGATCTGCGCGTGTCCAAAACACACGCCTACATTAGCACAGGCCATTTTTCAGTGCAACTTAGTAAAAGAACCCCCTCAGAGATGCTCCTTGGCTAACCGTGAATATTCAGCACACGTAACTGGTTAGTGCCATTCAATATTTACGGTTAGCGCCTGAGACAAAACCAGCTAAATTGTGGGCGTTCCAGGGGCGCAGTTGGCACTTATGTGGTTAAATGCCGATATTCAGCTCTTAACCACATAAGACAACTGCTTAAATTGGGCCACATAAAAAGCAGTCCTATCTTATGCAGTTCATCTTATACAGTTAAGGGCTGAATACTGCACTTAACTGCATACGTTTTAGGAGCCAATATATAACTGGGTATTCAGAGCTGGTGCCTAGACATGGCCCGGCATTGAATATCTGGGAATACAGCCGGTGGAAGACCATAAAAATGCTGTCACCCAGCTGAATATTGGCCGAAGTATATTTAGAAAACAGTGAAAAAAAGGGAGGAAATGTCCATCAGCAGAAAGGCCATAGCAAGGCACCCCTCCCCCCCCAAATAAATAAAAAATATGTGATCATAGAAAAAAAAGTACAAAGTACATATTGCAATAGTGCAATCTCTATCTCATTACTTAGGTGTCATATTGGTATTAGTCAATAGGGGTCAATATAAAGAATCAGGGGGCCCTTTTGCTAAGGTGCGTAGGTGCCAATGCGCGTGCTATGTGTGTCAAATTAGAACTACTGCCTGGCTACCACGTGCCCTGGCTGGTAATTCTAATTTTGATGCACGTCCAAAATGCGTGGCAGAAAATAATTTCTATT
Source organism: Microcaecilia unicolor (assembly GCF_901765095.1). Lineage (NCBI taxonomy): Eukaryota > Metazoa > Chordata > Amphibia > Gymnophiona > Siphonopidae > Microcaecilia > Microcaecilia unicolor. Next base: position 82,336,398 of record NC_044037.1, on the reverse strand, counting down.
TTCTACCGCGTGGCACTAACTGGGTGGTAATCGGCAGTGTACATGCACTGACGATTACCACCCGGTTAACGCGTGAGACTTTACCACTAAGTCAAAGGGTGGTGGTAAGGTCTCAGGCCCAAAATGGAAACGCACTGATTTTTATTTTGCCGCACATCCATTTTCGGCAAAAAAAAAGGCCTTTTTTTTACAGGTGCGCTGTAAAATGGACCTGTGCGCACCCAATACATATGTCTACACCATCGCAGGCCATATTTCAGCGCACCTTAGTAAAAGGTTCCCACAAGCATTTTAAAGTAGATGTGAAACAAACGGCCTTGCCTAAGACTGTTTCATGTAGTTGCTATACTTTACATTAGATATTGAACAGAGCTCACAGTAGTTTCTCATGTGACACAGAGTACTCCCATTTCTGTCCAAAAGTGATTTTATAAAATGTATAAAATAAGCCGGCTATAACTGGACTTAGAAACAATGAAGAACCATAAATGTCTTTCAACATAAGCTACACATGTTAGTCGTTAAGGGACGTTTTTACTAAAGGGTGTTAAGCCCTTATCACAGAATTAGCGTGGGAAAACAGACTCCCGTAACACGTGTTAAAGCATATTGCAGTATTTAACCTGTTTTTATGCATTAAGGGCCTCTTTTACTAAACTGCGTTAGTGATTCCCGGTGTGGCAAATGTGCCACAGACCATTCATTTTGCATGGACTGCCTCGCATTTGATGCATGGGAATCGCTAGCATGGTTTTGTAAAAGAGGCCCTAAATGCATATTAACTATTTTTAAAATATTTTTTCAAGGAGGTGTATCATGGCCATTCCTGCATTATCTGGCTAGTGCAATATGATTAGCATGCATGAACCAGATAACATTAACGTGGGAGCACTTAGCATCTCCTAAATAGGAGTCAGTAAGTTCTCCCATGCGGCTTTGTAAAAGGGTGTGTGTGGGGGGGGGGGGGGGGGGGGGGGTAAGTTTTTTGCAAGTCTTGCATGCTAATGAAAACAGTAGCACATGACCTGCAATTCTTTTTTTAAATAAGCCCCCAAAAAAGTGCCACATTAAATCTGGGCTCATTTTGTGGAAAAGTCCCATGTTAAAACACGTTAAGCCCATATTTTACTGCACTTTTGTACAAGGGCATTTTGTACAAGGGCATTTTTGTTAAAAAAAAATGCAACTCTAGCAAAAGATTATCTTCAGGTTTCTTGGTGTTTGATGTTTTTTTTTTTCCCAAATTCAATTACATTGATGTCCACTGTTTTCTTTCACTGGGAGTATTCCTTACCTGCAATTCTTATGACAGAGGTTGCTTTTTTGCAGGGTAGATGAGGACATATGTCACTGCCACTCCCAAAGCCACTGAGTTTCAGAATGGGAATGCCAACTGGAAGCTGGGGACTTTCAAAAGTGCTGTTGAACAAGGCCATCCCGAAGCAGTAAAAGCTGACCAGACCAAAAATAATGGTGACAGAAAGATCAAAACCAACTGGCAAAGCATCAAGCGCATCCAAAAGGAAGCTGATAAGAATGAGTTCAAAGGTGAAGGAGTACATGAACCAAGCTTTGCTTAAAAACAGAGAGCAGAAGACCATGAAGCTGTTAAACATTATAAAGCAGATGATGCCCACTGCTATACCGAATCCCCTAGGGCCATCATAGAATCCACCAAATCGAAAAGTGCCCCATATAATCCACATGATGCCATAAAGAATAAAGGTAGTGCTTTCAAGAGTTTTGCCACAGGAAAAAGCCACTGAGCCGCTTAGGAGCTGAAAAAATCCACCAGCTATCACCTTCCAGGGCACCATAATAGTGATCAATGGTGATCTTGGGTTAATTGTTGTTATGCAAAATGCAGAAAGGACATTGCAAGCATGGCCAAGCACATCAGCATTTGCATATTTGGAATAGCCAAGGAAGGGGCTATTGTGGTCATTTCCTTGAGCGAACTTGAAAATATGGGTTCGTGAAAGCAAATCCTTGATTGTTCCCTGCCCTGTAGGGATTTTTACATCAGCTTTAATGTTGTAAAGATAAACTAGTGTTAAAACAGCAGAGGCCACAAATATAGCAATGGCCACACCTTGAGGTCCACATTGAAAAATACCGAGAGGCTTACAACTCATTGCGATGCAGTAGGACACAAAAAAGAGAACATAAAAACCTTCTGCTAGATTTTTAACAGTGACGAACAAGGCCAAAATAAAAAACAAGATGGCAAAAGCCACCAAAATAGGAGTAGGAAAAATTGGCTGAACTGAGTGCCATATCTGAAACAATAGGGAATAGCCTTCGACAAACTTCAGGATAGCCGTGAAGCCAAAAAATGTAGCAGCAAGTGTATCAAGACAGCGATACGACAAAATGCAGATCCCTATTTGGTAAACCCCAGCTACCAAAAGCCATGGCACATGACCTACAAAAAGTTTAGTTGTCACACCTAGGAGTTTACAGCCAAAGATACTAGCAGATGACATGTTCAAAATTAAGCCGATGACAACCAAATCATTTTTATTGGTACCCTTGGCTTGGCTCTGCCCATTCCCTTTATTCTTAGGAGGGGCTGTGCCGGGAAGGATAATTCGCTGCATGCTGAAGAAGCGCAGGATCACAGCTAGGAAGAGGTAAACACTAACAATGGTGACAATAAGGTAGTTACATGCAACAGCAGAAGAGCCAAAGCTGCTATCAGAAAATGTGACGATTCCATGAGCATTTGAAAATGAAATGGCAAATGCCATAATGGCAATAGCGATTTCCTTCTGAAGAAGCCCCACAGCTCCAATGATAAACATACCCAGACTAAAAGCCACTAGCCCAGGGAGCATGGCATCCTTCATATCCCCGGCTCCATTTAGAATTCCTTGCCCTGCCAGAATTTGGACCACTCCAGAGCTGAACCACAACGCAGAAACCGTCAGGCAAAAAGAAACAACAATAGGGGCATTCCCTAAGCTGTTCTGGACTCCTGCAAGAAGAATAAGAATTACAATAATTATTATCCATAAATGAAAAGTCAGAAGAACCCTTCCTTAACTTCCAGTTTAAGCGGCAACGGTACTAACCTAAGAAAAAACCTGAAAAGTGCTATTGCATGCTGAACCCCCCCCCCCCCCCCGAAATAGTGCACATAGGGGCCCTTTTACTAAGGCGCATAGGCATCCACGTGCGTCCAATGTGCATCAATTTGAAACTACCACCTGGCTACCGCAAGTCCCGGGAGGTAATTCCATTTTTACACGTGTCCAATCCACGGGGCAGAAAATATTTTTTATTTTCTACTGTGTGGTGCTGACGATTACTACCTGGCTAACGCTCGAGACCTTACTGCTAAGTCAATGGGTGGCAGTAAGGTCTCAGACCCAAAATGGACGCGAGCCAATTTTTATTTTGCTGCACATCCATTGTGGCCTTTTTTGCAGGTGCGCTGGAAAATGGACCTGCGCGCATCCAATACATGCATCTACACCAGCGCAGGCCACTTTTTGACGCACCTTAGTAAAAGGACCCCAAAGTTGCATTTCTTAATTTAATGCAAGTGTTATTTGCATTACTTCTGCGCATAATTTAGGAGCCATTTTACCACGTGTAGTGCGCATCAAACCAACACTACCACCCGGTTAGCGCACCCACCCGGTGGTAATTTCGAATCTGGTACACACTGTTTCCCAAGTAGAAAATATTTTTCTATTTTCTACCATGGGGGGCGTTCTTGGTTGTAATCATCAATGCAGCCAAATTGGCGTGCACTGCACAAGTACCACATGTGTAGTCCGTGAGCCAGTGATGATCCTAGGTCGGCTGCCACCCGGGGCGGATCGCCAATGCGCACCCCCCCCCAGGTGCAGAATGACCCCCCGGCGCATCAATATCCCCCCCCCCCCCCGGGTGCATTTTTAGCTGCTGGGAGCAGCCGCGCGGCTGCTCCCTCTGCCCCGGAACAGGAAGTAACCTATTCCAGGGCAGAGGGAGCAGGGAACCAATGGAGCCGACAGGCAAGCGGCTGCTCTCTGCACCCCCCCCCAGCAGCATGCACCCGGGGTAGACCGCCCCGCCCTTGGTACGCCGCTGGCATGAGTCCTTACCGGTAAGTCAATGGGTGGCAGTAACGGATCTGGCAGTAAATAGCCATGCACTACCTTTAATTCTAGTGCACAGCCATTTACTGCCCCATTAAAAAAAGCCTTTTTCCCTGCCCTGGTATAAAATGGCCCAGCACGTGCCAAAAAACATGTGCCCACACTATCTCAAGCCAGGTTTTACCACGGCTTAGTAAAAGGCTCCTTAGTAATTGTGCAGTCATTTGTAAAAATTATACAAATTCAGCAATGAACTAAAGAATCATACAAAAAGCTAATTAGTAATTTTGGCATAAATTGTTCTAGCTCAGAGAAAATTTATCATAAGAACATCACAATTCATTTGCATTTCAGATCCAAGATTTGGTATTACATGAATATTTCTTCTGATGTGAGGCCATTCTAGCAGATCCAGTCACAGGTTAAAACATTGGCCTCTAAACTTAAACATATAGATAGAACAACTTGCTTGAGGCCAAACAGAAAGTGGTGGAGACAGAAAACAACCTGAGTTTTCAGGTTACGTAACTCTGTGCTCTAACTGCAAATCTTATTATCTGGAATAAAAACAGAGGGCCCGATATGCAACTGTGGTGATCAGTGGTTTAGAATACTTCCAGCTGCCGTGGTTATAATAATTCCAGATAATCAGCGCTGCTACTCGGATACCATCCGGCACTGAATACCTTAGTGTTATCTTATTAGTGGCCACACATAGACTGCTGAATGGATAACAAACTAGCCTTTTTGCTATTTAACTTTATACAGTTAAAAATGAGTGCTGAGTGCTATTCTATAAATGCTATTCCAATTTGGGAGCTGTTTATAGAATAGCACACAGTGCCAGGATCCACGTCCAGCTTTTGGCGTGAGGATATACACCTTCTGAAAGCTGATGTGAATCCTTGCACATAAGTTAGGCATGGATCCTCCAAAGTCTAGAAAACTACACGCATCATTAGTGAACGCCCCTGACCCGCCCATGCTCCTCCGAAGGCCATGCCCCCTTTTCAGTTGCACGCTAAAAGATTTAAGTGCGCATCTTTAAAACTTAGCAAGATGCACATGTAAATCCAAATTACCAATTAACGCCAATAACTGATTGTTAGCACCCACTTATCGGTGCTAATTAGATCATTACTTAGTTAAATTGCACATGCAAATTGGGCATGCACCCAAATTTGTGTGTACAATTTTGAGCGCTATAGATAGAAACTGGGAGTAAGTGGTCTAAATATGGCTGTTAACTGATTAACCACTGGTTTTATTCATCCATACATTAAAATGAAACACTTACATATCTGATTAGTTTGGATTTTTAATATCTCAAGTATTTTTAACAATCCAGTGTATAATTCTTAGCCTTGAACTCTAGTTGCATCGTTTTCATCATGTGTATTTATAAATTGTCGTTTATTTTACATTTTGCATCCCCGACCATATTATCAAAATGAAAGATGGACGCCCATCTTGTTTTGATAATACGGGTTTCCCCGCCCCTTCGCCGGGACGTCCTTCGAGGACGTCCTCAGGAAAACTTGGGCACCCCTTTCGATTATGCCCCTCCACGTAAGATTGTACTACCAGTGCAAAATGTTTAATATCAAAAGAGCCCTTTTACCAAGCTCCAGTAAAAGGGGCTCTGCGGTGGCATCAGTGCATGGATTTGCCAGGCACTGAGGTCCCTTTTACCACAGTGACTTGTTTTTTTAAAAAAGGAAATGGCTGTGCGGTAAGAACAAACTTGCTGTGTGGCCATTTCCTGGGGGGATTCCTTACTGCCTCCTATTTAGGAGGTGGTAAGGGCTCTTGTGCTAACCCAGCGGTAAAAAATATATATATTTCCGATTCAAGATGGCGTTCAAGCAGGACGTTGTGACATAGACGCTCCTGAAACTCTCTTACTTTAAGCCTTATCTTCGTTGAATTAATGCCGAAAAGGAAAGGGAAGCCAAGGGGATTACCCCTCCCGAAGCCGATTCCTCCCTTACCTGGGCAGCAGTCTATGGTTAAATTTTTGGTTTCAACTCCAAATGCGGACATTTCCGCTAGCGGGGAAAGGAAGAGCCACGCTCAGGAGAGCGAATTATCGCTCAGTCCGCTGGGACCTTTGACCTCGACGACGCCACATGCACCCGGAACTGCAGTACCGAAACCCGATAGCGAGGTGGTTTTGAAGGAGTGGCGCGCTCCAGAGGTAGCAGCGACGCCCGATGTGAACCAGGGGCTGGTGCAGGGAACCCAGAGATTACCAGGAACAACAACTGGGGAAACCAGTGTGGAATCGCCGATAACAGCTGAGCAGGAAGCTATTTCCCGCGTTTTAGCGATCCAGCCTCTGGTGAAACCCCAAGAAGTATCGCTGGAGTCGATTTGGATGGTGTTAGAATCTCTTCACAAGGTCTGTACCTCGTTTGTCACTGTCTCCTTGAATAATGCCTCACATTAAATTTAAAATGATAAATAAAGAATTAAAAAAAAAAAAAAATATATATATATATATATATATATATATATATATTTCCGATTGTGCCGGAACTGGTGCTTGGTGCGGGTGGCACTACTGCTGGCTCCCACGGTGGGCTGGCAGTAGTGCCAGATTGGCGCTTGTCAATACCACGGTAGCTCTGCTGAGGCACTGTAAAAGGGCACCAAAGTAAGGCCAAATAATCCTTAACTGCCTTAATTAAAAAAAAAAAAACACGAGATACCTGAGACACAGGTAACAACTGAGATAGATCTAATGGAATCATAGCAGGAATAGTATGCGAAGTATTGCTGAACCACAAAATCTTGGTCTTATCAGCACTGAGCATCACCATGTGCCTTGAAGCCCACAATTTTAAGTTGTTAATACCTGATGATGCAGCAGAATGAGTCAATTCTAGACTATCAAGTACAGGAAACCAAATAAAAATGTCATCGACGTAAGAGAACAAACAAGCTCCTGATGGCAAACAGTTAGTACTTAAAATACTCATAACTACATTAAATAATATGGGAGAATGGTGACACCTGAGGTACCTCCACATACTAGGACCTAAAATAAATAGGGGTGCCATAAATCAGTCCTGAAGCGCCACAACCCAATTGGATTTTCAGGATTTCCACAATGTATATGCATGAGATCTATCCTGAAAACTTAAATGGATTGGAGTCCTCGTGGACCAAGTTTGGATATCCCTGTCTTAAAACAAAGTGGTGACAATGATATACAAGTTAACTACTTATAACGGGCTTTACCTGCGTATGCCAAGAGAGCTGCTAGAATAAGTAGAAGGATCCCCAGTGCAATGTTGGGAATCAAAGGCACTTCTCTATTGGCGGTGTAGAAATTAAGAGCCAGCAAAAAGGAACCTGAAAACAGAAAATCACAACTAGATAAATATAAAAATGGAAAATGAGTTCAAGTAATTTTAATATGTGGCAAGGGTTGGTTCAGGTGAAGACACAAGTCCTTACACAATCTGCATTGCAACACCCTTGATATTCACAAGTGCTCTCTGAAATAATAAATATAATTTGGAACTATAGTACTGTAAATTGTTTGGAAACCTGAAAGATAAAATTTATTTGGAAAAGCACTTTTAGGTCTCTGCAAGTAGTAGTGGGGACATGCTGATATTTTCCAAAGGTAAATTTGGGGTTGGAAAAAGGAGACATGGAGGGGCATAATCGAACGTCGCCGGCCAAATATATCGCCGGCGATCTATGTTGGCGGCGGCGCTACAGCTGGCCGGAACCGTATTATCGAAACAGATGGCCGGCCATCTTTTTTTTTCGATAATACGGTTTAGCCCGGCCAAATGCCGTGGAGTTCGCTGGGTTTGAGATGGCCGGGTTTGTTTTTCAGCGATAATGGAAAGTTATGTCAGCCATCTCAAACCCCGGCCAAATTCAAGGCATCTGGCCGTGGGAGGAGCCAGCATTTTTAGTGCACTAGCCCCCCTTACATGCCAGGACACCAACCAGCCTCCCTAGGGGTCACTGCGGTGGACTTCAGAAAAGCTCCCACGTGCATAGCTCCCTTACTTTGGGAGCTGAGCCCCCCAACCCCACTACCCACAAATTTACTGCACCCACTAAAATTGCTCCAGGGACCTGCATACAGCCTCTAGGACCTTATTGCTGCTGTATAACTTTGGCACACCAGTTCACACCTGAAGACTAATCTCTCTGAAAAAGTCCTTTCTTGAAATAACCACGTTTACTCACAGTTAACTGCAGATCAGAGGTTGTGCCCCACTGGCAAAGAGTCCCCTGGTACTAAGATTAGCAGTAGGTCAGAGCTGGCACAATGGTGTACAATGCCCTCTTTCAGCACCATTCAAGGTAAGAACTACGTTCTCTAATGTGGGTAACACAGGAAAGGGAACTAAAACTGCCTTACAAAAATGGCCACTACTGCATGACCTACAACAGGAAACAAAACAGGGCACTCTCTGACCCAGTTAGCAGGGGGGAAAAGTACCATGGGAGTACAGCCCAGTACCCTACACCCACCACAATGCATTGCTAATGTGACTCTGCTGGGCACCTAATAGAAAAGGTGTCACACTCACCCGAGAGCCACATCGCAACCAGGGAAAGGCTGTCGGAGGATACAACACATTCTGCTGTCATGGAGGTGGGTACGGCATTTGAGGCTGGCATACAGGCTGGCAAAAAAGGTTTTTAGTTTAATTTTTTTAGTTTGGAAGGGGATTGGTGACCACTGGGGGAGTGTGGGGAGGTCATACCCCATTCCCTCCAGTGGTCATCTGGTCAGTTGGGGCACCTTTTTGAGGCTTGGTCGTGAAAATAAAAGGACCAAGTAAAGCCGGCAAAATACTGCTTAACGCCGCTTTTTTTTTTCCATTATCGGCGAAATCCGGCCATCTGGTAGCCACGCCCATGCCCACCCATGCCCTGCCTTCACTAATCTACCGACACACCCCCTTGAACTTTCGCCGGCGAAGCCACGGGAAAGCAGCGATGCTGTCAAAAATGCCGCTTTTGATTATACCGATTTCGCCGCTTTTAAGAAATCACCGGCCATCTCCCGATTTGTGTCGGAAGATGGCCGACGATCACTTTCGATTATAATCTGGATGGTCATTTTGTACTAACAATGCATTACAAAAAGGTATTGTTAGAAGGAAGAGAGTAGAAAAATGGAAACAGTTTTCTACATGAAAAAAATTCTCCTTCATAAAAAAGAATTTTTGGTGTTTTTTTTTTTACAAATGTACCATCTTGTCAGGTGTGCTGGGTAGAAGAGAAGTGAAAGTATATTACAGACAGCATGTCATGTATTAGCCATGAGAGATCTTCTTCACAGAGATGCACATTTGCTTTGAAATGAAAATTAAGAATATAGAACATAAGTGTTGCTATATTGGGACAGACCGAAGGTCCATCAAGCCCAGTATCTTGTTTCTAACTGTGACTAATCCAGGTTACAAGTACCTGGCAAGATCCCAAAACAGTACAATACATTTTATGCTGCTTATCCTAGAAATAAGCAGTGGATTTTCTCAAGCCCATTATAATAGTGGCTTATGGACTTTTCTTTTAGGAAGATATCCAAACCTTTTTTAATCCCCGCTAAGCTAACTGATTTTACCACATTCTCTGGCAACGAATTCCAGAGTTTAATAATTGCACCAAAGCCAGTTGGTTTTATTTAGGTGCCAGTTTTCAGCATGGTTTAAGTGGGCCAGTCGTCAGTATTCTGTTGCACTTCATTGAGCATTACTGCTGAATATCACTCTGACTCCCCTAGCACAATCCTGGCAGAGTCAGGGAGGACCTAGAAGTGCTACATCCCTAATCAAGCATACAAGATCACATAAAAAGAAGTCCTATCTTTGCCCAGTTAGTTATGCAGGTACTGGCACTGAATATTGGCTAGTACTCGCATGACTCCTGGGTTTTCCAAAGACCCGGATATTAAATGCCAGTGCCTGGACATTGCCTAGCATTGAATAACCTGGTATAATTTAGCCAGTGGAGGTCAGTGCTTACAAAATCTCTGATTGCCACTAGCTGAATATTGACCTGTTCATTTCTAAATGAACTCAAGAAACCTCCAACACATTTTCTTTTCTTTTGTTTCATTTTCAATTCAAAACACATTATGGACCATTTACTGTGTACACTAAGGGGGACCTGGAACGCTGAGGGAGGGGGGACGAGAGAGAGGGAGAGGAGAGGGGGCGGAGGAGAGGGGGAGAGGGGGTGGGGGAGAGGGGAGAGGGGGTGGAGGGGAGGAGGGAGAGAGGGGGACGTAGGGGAGAGGGAGGGCGGAGGGAAGAGGGGGGGGTGGAGGGGAGGGGAATGCACCACCTGTAAAAAAAAGGTTTTAGCACCCCCAATCATTTTGAAAAGTTGGCTCCTATGCTACAATGGCTTAATAAATGACCCCCTACATAAGTTAAAGCACTTTATTTGACTAGTATATGGTGTTAGTAAATGATACTGATTATTTACTATAGAAAAGGTGCAACAAAATGAAATGTAATGAAACAGATGATAAAAAAATACCTGAATGAAGTTTAAAAAAAACCTCCTCAGGTCCATATTCAAAGCAATTTAACAGACCAGAAATGGGTTCTGGCCACTTAAATCAACTGTTCGGGGCTAACTGTTAAATTTCAGCAGCACTTAACTGGTTAGTGTCTCTGAAAATAATAGCCTGATTAAATCAGGGGATGTTCTGGGGGAAAGTCACCACTTCACTGGTTAAATGCCGATATTCATCACTTAACAGGCCAGGTTAACCAAATAAATGGGATCGGACAAGTCAGTATTATCTTTATGCAGCAACCCATGGCTGGAGAAAATATTTATTCACTCAATATGTAATTAAACTCTGGAATTTGTTGCCAGAGAATGTGGCTTAGCAAGGTTTAAAAAAGGTTTGGATAATTTCCTAAAAAAGTCCATAAGCCATTATTAAGATGGACTCAGGAAAATCCACTGCTTATTTCTAGAATAAGCAGCATAAAATCTGTTTTACTGTTCTGGGATCTTGTCACTGTTGGAAACAGGATATTGGGCTTAATGGACCTTCGTTCTGTCCCAGTATGGCCACGCTTATATTCTTATGCTTAATATTGGACTTAAATGTCTCCACAAAACCTGATGTATCAATGGCAAAGCCTGGACAGGGCACAGCATTGAATATCAGGAATAACGCCAGCAGTGGTAACAAATGCTGTGTGCCGCTGGCTGAATATTGAGCCTCCTGATTGATATTAGGTAAAATAAAACATGACCAGTGTGCACGCTCAGGTCCTTTCTGTTGATTTAATATAAGTTGTAAGAATCATTGTGCTTATACAGTAGCTGTTTGTATTGGATCAAAATGTTATGTATAGATCAAATATTTATACCTGACCCCATAGGCATCTGATATCCAAGAGAACCTACAGCCTTGTGCCCCCTCCCCCCGATGGCTCAAGGCCCTACCTTCCTATCCCTATAGTCCACAGTAGGGTGGCCAGACATACTATTTGAGCCCAAAGTGGGTGGGCACACAATTCCACCCCTTCACAAACACACTTTCTGCCCCCCCCCCGCCCCTGCACCAATGATCCCCAATAAATAATAAATACCTGAACTTTGGGAATTCCCAAGCCCCGCCAGCTGATAAGGTACTCCAGTGGCTATAACACGTAATTCTCCTATTTGCTACAGATGGCAGCACTGTCCATGCATTGCCGTCAAGCGGGCCTCCTCCCTCCCCACACATGCTTGAAAACCAGGTGTGTGAGGAGCGGAGAGGCTAGCGTGAAAGCAGCATGTGGACAGTGCTGCTGGCTGCAGCAAGGTAGGGAAGTGACCTTCCCTACCCCAGGTATTCAGCATCTGTCCTTTCTTTCCTCTCCCCACTCCAGTGTTTAGCATCTTTTACTTATCCCCCCCCCCCACACACACACACACATTTCCACCATCTCCCTATTTCATTCACACTTTGGTCCTACTAATTGCTGTCTCTGCTATTGCTGCACTGCTGCCACCATGTCCACCCAGGCCTGCAACACTAAATAAATAAACAAAAATCAGGACAGTTGGCGTGGGCCTTGATTGTCCATGCACGCTCAAGGCCTGCCGTGTTCCACTCCCTCCAAACTTCATGCCAAAATAAGATTGGGTGGGGGCTATAAACTGCTACTGCCCACAGCAACAGAGGTCCGGTAGGGAGAGGAATTCCTTGAGAGGAGGGAAGGAGGATGGGAACAAAAGAAGCCCCTTAATAAACTCATGAGAAACAGTATGAAGAAAGGGGACAGTGTAGTGTACAGCATCCTGTGAGTTGTGCCAGGGTTTTAGAAGTACAGTCAGGGAAAAAGGAAATCAGAAAGCAAAATGGGGCCACAATATCCAACCATAGGATAAGCTGTTTTTCTTTCCTCCGTGGTCTCCTCCACACTGTCTCCCTCATGGGTCTTTGGACAGAGAACTCTGTCCCTGTCACTGATGTGTGTTCTCAGTCAGCAATTGATTGTGTAGTTAACTGGCTTGTCTTCATGCTGTTCCCACTCAGCTGCAGTCAGCATTCTGACTATCCTGCTTGCAAAAGGCATTCCAGATGCATCAGGTGAAGGAGGAAGCAATCTCCTGTTGCAACACACCTTCTGGGTCACTCTGCTTGAGAACCAACGATGTAATGGGATGACTGTCATGCCAGTGCTGCCCCCTTCCCCCTATTTTCTCACCCTAGGCGGGTGCCTAGCTTTTTTGGTAGACAAGTTGGAACTGCAGGTATCTCTGTAAAATTTGTTCAGAATAAGCTATTCACTGAATTTTTTTAATTTGTTTTGGTTGTCTGCCTCTTCTTACTCTCTGGACTTTTTGGCCAGTTTAAGAATGTCCCAGTTTGTTCACTGTCATTAATAATAGTGAAAAAGGTGGTGCTCTACAAAAAAAATTCTATTTTGAGGTTCTGCTCATTTTAAAAATCCACCTCCCATTTACCTGAATCATTGTAAAGACTGAGGGAGGCAGCAGTTCCCTACAGAATCTGGCATACAGATACACTTATAAACCATCCAATATATGTTGCTGATGAGTGATAACTGAATTTTCCTCCATCCTGGGTTCTGTAAGTATAGCACCCCATCATTAAAGCGTGGGATACAAATGTAACAAAAATAAATTTAAAGGGGCACGAAAAGCTCTGGAAAGTTGACTTGAGTCTCTAGTACAGGATCGGCTATTGAGATGAAGGATATGTTCAATTTGTTGACCTCACGCAACAGGCATGGGTGCCTTAAAATTAGATCATGCTTTATAATACAATGTCAGTGATAATACATACCGGTGATTCTCCCAGTAGATATTGACAGGAATCCTAATGAGTCTTGTGCGGGTCTAGCTGCTTTCTTTGATGCCATGATGCTTAAACTGTTGACTTTACAAAAACAAAACCTGGAATACAAGTTAGAACTGAACGTAAATGATTTTTGCCCTATCAAGATATTACAATATACAAATTGGCACACATAAGATCACCACTGGCTAAATTCTTGACCCAGATATTCATTGTCGTGCTTAATCTGGCTATCGGTATTCAATATACAGGAAGTTTTCCGGATACCGGTTTATATTTGAACCAGTACCAGGATAACTACCTGGGTAAAATTTGGATAGATCTTTTGCTGTCTTACTTTATCCAGGAACTTACCTAGCCAGTGACACTTTTCAGTTTAATTTCTGAGGGTCCCTTTTACTAAGCTGTGTAAGCATCTACGCACGCCCAATGTGTGCCAAAATGGCGTTACTGCATAGCTACCCACGAAGCTCTTCCAGTAATTTCATTTTGCCGCTCATCCAATACACGCGGCTGATTTTCAGACATCCAAAATGGATATTCAATATCTGGAGAAAATGCCAGCAGTGGCAAAAAAAACAATGTTGACCACTGAATTCTATAATACTCACGTTGTCTGTTACAACTTCCTTCGTTACAGAATAATGAAATTGGCTGACACGAGGAAAGGAGCTTTTAACTATGTGGGACCTTCTTTATGGAACACTTTGCCGGCTCATTTTTGAGCGAGAAAAACTTCTAAAAAGTGGCATAGAGCAGCCTTTAGATGTTTTTTTCCACCAAAACGTCCGAATTGGTATTTTTGAAACCCATTTTCCAATGTTTTTTGTGTGCAGTTTGGTCGGCAGTACATCCAGATCTAAAGGGGACAGGATTTGGGCATTCCTACGGCCTGGACATTTTTCTGCCATAATGGAACAAACGAAAACGTCCATGACTAAAACTAAGATATTTTGAGCTACATCTGTTTAACTACTAAGCCAGAAAAAAGTGCCCTAAATGACCAGATGACCACTGGAGGAATAATGGAATGACCCCCCCTTACTCCCCCAGTGGTCACTGACCTCCTTCCACCCCACAAAGATGTAAAAGAAACAGTACATACCAGCCTCTATGATAGCCTCAGATACTATAGCCAGTCATTTTTTAAGCAGCAAGCAGGTCCCTGAGTAGCCTATTGGTCAATGCAGTGCACAATAGAGAAGAGGACCCAGGCCCATAAATCTACTCTAACTGTTACACTTGTGGTGGATAGTGTGAGCCCTCCAAAACCCACCAAACACCTACTGTACCTACATATAGGTGACACCTGCAGGCATAAGGGCTATTGTAGTAGTGTGCAGTTGGGTAAAGTAGGTTTTTGGTGGGTTTTGCAATGCTCACTATACAATAAGTGAGGAATGGTGAGATGTGTACATAGTAACGTGGAGGGGAATAATCGAACATCACCGGTGAAATAGATCACCGGCGATCTATTTTGCGGCGGCGCTACAACAGCTGGCCGGAAACAGTATTATCAAAAAAAGATGGCCACCATCTTTCTTTTCGATAATACGGGTTTAGGCCCAGCCAAATGCCAGAGTTCGTCGGGTTTGAGATGGCCGGGTTTGTTTTTTCAGCAATAATGGAAAAAAATGCCAGCGATCTCCCAACCCGCGATATCCAGGCATTTGGTCGTGGGGGGAGCCAGCTTTGTAGTGCACTGGTCCCCCTCCATGCCAGGACACCAACTAGGTACCCTAGGGCTCAGTGCGGTGGACTTCAGAAAAAGCTCCCACATGCATAGCTCCCTTACTTTGGGTGCTGAGCCCCTCAATCCCCCCACCAAAACCCACTACCCACAAATGTACACCACTACTGTAGCTCTTAGGGGTGAAGGGGGCAACTACATGTGGGTACAGTGGTTGTGGTGGGCTCCTCCCATTTACCAGCACAAGTGTTACAGGTAGGGGGGATGGGCCTGGGTCCGGCCTGCCTTAAGTGCACTGCGGTACCCACTGAAAAGTGCTCCAGGGACCTGCATACATGCAGGCCTCTAGGACTTGTTGCTGCTGTATACCTTGGCACACCAGTTGACACCTGAAGACTAATCTCTTTGAAAAGTCCTTTATTGAATAAGCACGTTACTCACAGTATAACTGCAGATCAGAGGTTGTGCCCCACTGGCAAACAGTCTCCCTGGTACTGAGATTAGCAGTAGGTCAGAGCTGGCAGAATGGTGTACAATGCCCTCTTTCAACCACATTCAAGGTAATAACTAAGTTCTCTAATGTGGGTAACACATGAAAGGGATCTAAAACTGGCTTACAAAAATGGCCACTACCTCATGGACTACCGGAAACAAAACTGGACACAATCTGACCCAGTTAGCAGGGGGAAAGCACCATGGGAGTACAACCCACTACCCTACACCCACCACAATGCATTGCTGGTGTGACTCTGCAGTGCACCTAACAGAAAAGGTGTCACACTCACCCGAGAGCCACATCACAACCAGGGAAAGGCTGTCAGAGGATAGAACACATTTTGCTGTCATGGAGGTGGGTACGGCATTTGAGGCTGCCATACAGGCTGGCAAAAAAAAGGTTTTAATTTTATTGTTTTAGTGTGGAAGGGGGTTGGTGACCACTGAGGGAGTACGGGGAGGTCATCCCCGATTCCTTCCGGTGGTCATCTGGTCAGTTGGGGCACCTTTTTGAGGCTTGGTCGTGAAAATAAAAGGACCAAGTAAACCCGGTGAAATACTGATGAACGCAGCTTTTTTTCCATTATCCGTGAAAGCCGGCCATCTGGTAGCCACGCCCATGCCTGCCCATGTCTTGCCTTCGCTACACCGCCGTCATGCCCCCTTGAACTTTCGCCGGCGAGGCGACAGGAAAGCAGCGATGCTGTCAAAAAAGCCGCTTTCGATTATACCGATTTGGTCGCTTTTGAGAGATCGCCGGCCATCTCCCGATTTATGTTGGAAGATGGCCGGCAATCACTTTCAAAAATAAGCCTGATAGTAACATAGTAGATGACGGCAGAAAAAGACCTGCACGGTCCATCCAGTCTGCCCAACAAGATAAACTCATATGTGCTACGTTTTGTGTATACCTTACCTTGATTTGTATCTGCCATTGTCAGGGCATAGACCGTATAAGTCTGCCCAGCACTAGCCCCACCTCCCAACCACCAGCCCCGCCTCCCCCCACCGGCTCTACTACTACTACTACTACTACTACTACTCAACATTTCCAAAGCGCTACCAGACTCACGCAGCGCTATACTGCCACCCAATCTCAGCTAAGCTTCTGGGGGCTTTTAGGTGAAGTCCAATGCAGTTACCCCATGGCGCGCGTCACTGCTCTACTGGGAAGTCTGTGTGGCCAGTCTATTAAGAATGCTGGCTTTTCCTACATCCCAATGGCTTGGTTTTGTGCATTTTTCACTTGGACATTTTTTTTAGAAAATGGACCAACGCACAGAGCACAAAAACATCTAGCAAGTGGCCATTTTAAAAAAACATATAGACATTTTGCTGTTTTGAAAATGGCTATGGGTCCCTTTCACAAAGCGGCGGTAAGCCCAACGCAGGCTTACCGCTCGCTAAAAAGGAAGTACCACTGGGCTACTTCAGCAGCCCGGCGGTAGTTCCCATCTCTAATGTGCCGTCATATCCGGTGGTAATCAGGCAGTGCCGCACGCCGCCCAGTTACTGTCGGGTTAGCACGGGAGCTCCTACTGCCACCTCAATGGGTGGCAGTAAGGGCTCCCCCCAGAAATGGCTGCGTGGCAAGTGCTTCACTTGCTGCATAGTCATTTCTTTCCCGGTCTTCGTCCCAGTCCCCATCCCTTTATTGCACGAAACAGGAAGTAGCGTCAAAGGAGGACGGACCCTGGAGAAAAAAAAAAAGCTGCGGGGCCTCTCAAAGACATCCTTGTTCTTTACAATTTCATTGTAATTCAGCTGTTTCATCTGTTCCAACCAAAGCTGATAAACCCCTGATGCAGGCCGATGTGGCCGAAACACGATTCGTGTCGGGTTTTTATTGATTTTAATAAAGACATTGTTTGGGAAGACATTACATGAGAGAGGACTCTTTTTTGGATCCACTGTGTGTACCTGTTAGTCATTTCTTTAAAAATAAGACCTATTTTTTACCCGCTGCAGTAAAAGGGGGCCTCGGTGCGCGTCAAAAACAACAGTGCTATAATCCAAACGTATATAGGTCAACAGTTCCCATATCGTTTTGCCAAGATGGTATGCACATATTGGATGAGTTTCAAAAACTCATGCACTTGCAGTATTCTCCAGTGTGAGTGAATGGATGTATTGATCAAGGAACTCAAAGGTGAAAAAGGCAGAACCGCCACCAACCTCTCTTTGTCAGAATGTTGTTTATATTGAAGCAAAAGCTCTGGTGAATATTTGGCTTGTAGGTAAGCTCTTCTAATTACGTTGCCTGGATACCCTCTTTCAGAGAATGTCTGTGACACTTTGGTTGGATACAAATGCTCAGGAAGAAACTGGACACACCTAGCTCAGTCATGAGTTTCAAAAATGCTGAATTTGGCAAAATGGGAAAGTACCTGAAGGAGGAACTGGTAAGGTATGAGGAAATAGGAAAGTGGAAGAACAGTGACCTAAATTAAAATAAGTTCTAATATTGGCAACAGATCTTTATGTAAGAAAAATAAATAAAAGCAAGAGGTAAAAGAAAACAATACAAAGAATCTCAACAAGTGGAACACAGAAAATTATACCTGATAAGCTGAAAGAGGCAATGAAAGATATTAGAGCATAAACAAGGATGGAATAACGATTGATAGAGATGTAACATGAGAAGGTGAGGTTTGTCAGGGAAAGATAAAGTCTAGAGCTGGAATTGTAAGACTAAAAGTTGTCAGTGTTCAATATGTGGAGATTGATGCAGAAAGGCACAATTGCTAACTAAATATTTCTGTTCAGTCTCTTCAGATGAAAATCCTGGATAAGGACAACAGATGGCCAGCAAAAGTACATGTGGAAATGGAGCAGATAATTCACTATTCACATGTAAACAATTACATAAACTGAAAGTGGACAAAGGCATGGGGCTGGATACTAATGGGCTCATTTTCGAAAGAGAAGGACGCCCATCTTTCAACGTAAATAGGAAGATGGGCATCCTTCTCACAGGGTCGTCCAAATTGGTAAAATCGAAAGCCAATTTTGGACGTCCACAACTGCTTTCCGTCACAGGGACGGCCAAAGATCAAGGAGGCGTATCGGAGGCGTAGTGAAGGCGGGACTTGGGCGTGCCCAACACTAGGACGTCCTCGACCCATAATCGAAAGAAACAATGACGTCCCTGACAAACACTTGGACAACTTTACCTGGTCCTGTTTTTCTCATGACCAAGGTACAAAAAGGTGCCCGAAATGACCACCGGAGAGAATTGGGGATGACCACCCCTTACTCCCCCAGTGGTCACTAACCCCCTCCCACCCTCAAAAAACATCTTTACAAATATTGATTGCCAGCCTCTATGCCAACCTCAGATGTCATACTCAGGTTCATTATATATTACTGGGGATAAATATTTAAACTAGAAGAACAGATATACTCAGGTTCATGACAGCAGTATGCAGATCCCTGGAGCAGTTTTAGTGGGTGCAGTGCACTTCAGGCAGGCGGACCCAGGCCCATCCCCTCCCTAGCTGTTACGTTTGTGGAGGAAACAGCGAGTCCTCTAAAACCCACCACAAACCCACTGTACCCACATCTAGGTGCCCCCCTTCACCCATAAGGGCTATGGTAGTGGTGTACAGTTGTGGGGAGTGGGTTGGGTTTTTTGTAGGGGAGGGCCTCAGCACACAAGGTAAGGGAGCTATGTTCCTGGGAGCAATTTAGGAAGTCCACTGCAGCGCCCCCTAGGGTGCCCAGTTGGTGTCCTGGCATGTCAGGGGGACCAGTGCACTACAAATGCTGGCTCCTCCCATGACCAAAGGGCTTGCATTTGGTCATTTCTGAGGTGGACGTCCTTGGTTTCCATTATCACCGAAAATCAGAAACGACCAAGTCTAGGGGCGACCATCTGTAAGGACAACCAAATTTCAGGATTTGAGCGTCCCTGACCGTATTATTGAAATGAAAGATGGACGTCCATCTTGTTTCGGAAATACGGGTTTCCCCGCCCCTGGATGGGGACGTTTTGCGAGGATGTCCAAATCAAAACGAGGACGTCCCTTTCAATTATGCCCCTCCACGGGAACTCAGAGATATCCTGGTTGGTCCTCTGAAGGATGTGTTTAATAGATCTTTGGAGACAGGAGATGTTCCATGGGACTGGAGAAGGATGGATGTAGACCATGTTGCACCGGGGTCTTGAAATCCATTGGATACCGAAACCTCACTATCCTCTCTTTTAGAAGTGTTTAGATTAATTTCCTCATCACAAAGGTCAGACTAACTGGCCTATGGTTCCCAGCCTCCTCCTTAATTTTCTGGAGTGGAACCTTCTCTAGTTTTCCTGGACACTCCAGACTCTAAAGAACCATTGAAAATATCAGACAGCAAAGCCACCTGAACTTCCTTAAGTTCCTTCAAAACCCTCAGATGTATACCATCTGGATCCATCACTTCATTTCACTTTGTAGTCTACACAGATCCTCATGAACACAGTCTTTTGAAAATCTTTCATGGTCTACCACATGTCTATTCCTATTAGCACTTGTCTTGTATAATCTTTCTTCTAGCCCTTCATCTGTAAACTCAGAAAATAAATATTTGTTAAGCAATTCTGCTTCATCCTTATCAGCTTCTACATATGGTGACCCTTTAACCTTGAGCCTCACAATGCCACTTTTGCACATCTATCACTAATTATCTAATACAAGCCTTGTCCCCCCCATGTTATTATATTGGCTATTTTTCTTCCACTTGCATCTTTATTTTCCTGACTTCTTTACCAGCTTCTCTTAGCTTTTCTAGCTATTGTTCCTGTCTTCATCTTTCTGCGCTCTCTTGTAATTTATGAAGTCTAACCTCTTTTTCCTTACATTATCAGCTACTACTTTTGATAATCAAAGCAGACTTCTTTTCTTCTTGCTTTTTTTTTTTTACTTTTCTAACAAAAAAGGTTTGTTGCCCTTTAAAGTAGATCCTTTCAGTTTTGCCCACTGCTTTGCTACTTCCCCCAGATATTCCCATCCAGATAAACAATTCCTTAACCTATGCTCCCATCTTGACAAAGTTAGTTCTTTTGAAGTTTAGAATATTCACTTTTGAATAACCCTCTCCACTTGTGTTTTAATATTGAACCACACCATCTGGTGATCACTACATGCCAGATGATCACCCACTATGACATCAGAAACACTCTCCTTATTTATAAGCACCAGGTGCAGGATGGCCCCATCCCATATAAGAACATAAGAATAGCCATACTGGGTCAGACCAATGGTCCATCTAGCCCAGTATCCTGCTTCCAGTAGTGGCCAGTTCTACGTAACTTCTATTACCAACTGCTGGAAGAGTTCTATCTGTAGAGAATCCAGGATTTCTTTACCTCTAGATGATCCTGCAGCAGGGATGCCCAATCACCCACTTGTAGCACTTCCCCTTTCATAGCTATATTGTAAATGTCTTCAGTCACATCTTTGTCTACTTCTTCTGCCAGTAATGGAGGTCTGTATATCATAGCAATGTAAATAGAAATTTGCTTTTTCCAGATTAACCCACAGTGCCAAGTTCTGCAATTCTGTTACTTTAATCTCTTTAGCATACACCACTCTACTTCCCGCTTCCTGTTCTTCTTACCCTGTCCTTCCTGAATAAATTATAGCACAGTATAACTATATCACAGTCATGGCTCTCTGTGAACCACATCTCTGTGACCACTACTAAATCTAACTCAGTCTCTTCCATCACTGCCTCTAGATCCAGAACCTTATTTCCCATACTACAGGTATTAGTGTACACAGCTTTTCAGATATTGCCTCTTTTTCCTATTTAATATAGAGGTATTTGATGTTTTACACACCTGAGGAATTTTAATTGCATGGACACTTTGTTCACTCATCCCCCACAATCAAAGTTTAAAGTCCTCTTGAGCAGGTTAACTAGCCAACTGAGAAAGACACTTCATTCCTTCTTTGATAGATAGACACCATCTCTTTTCAGTAGCTCTTGGAAAATAATCCCAGGGTCCAGCACTCTCAATGACACCATCCACACAGCCATACATTCATCTCCGGTATGCAAGCTTCTCTGCTAGAGCCTTTGCCCTCAACATGGAGTATCAGTATCTCTCCCAGAGCCATGAAGTCACTTTTGATATGTTCAGTGGGGTACCAAGTGGTATCATTCTTTACAGCATGGATGAGGAGTATAGGATAATTATCAGTAGGCTTGATAAGTCTTGGCAAACTCTCTATAACTTCTCTAACCTTGGCACCTAGCAGACAACATACCTCCCTGAACCTCATGTCTGGTCAGCATATAGATGTCTCTGTACCCCTCAGAAATGAATCATCAAATACCATTACCCTTTACTTCCTAGTGGTCCTGCTCCTGCGATGTCCTCTCCTGCTCCACTTCCAGGGTTGCATACTGGTTCTTCTGTTTGAGAAAAGACAATGTCAGGATATTGATTTTGCAGGTGTGCCAATCTGTGTCCAGGTGTCCATTATCAGCACAATTTCTTCTTGCATTCTGTGCCGAGCAGCAGTTCAATATATTTCTCATTCTCATGGATGCCTCTCAGCCTCACCACCTTCTCTCTCAGTTTTTCCACTCCTTTCTTGAACATGGAACCAGTCCCTTGCCCTGTGTCACACTTGCCTTCTAGACAGAGACAAAAGCTGTAATGGGGGCAGCAACTTGGTGACATATGTTTCCTAGCCATACTTCAGTTTAAGGAGTTTTTGCACCTGTTGAAAGAAAAGAGAAACACAAAACCTACCTAGGTCCCTACTGTTTTTCTTATTTTAATCATCTTACTGGGCAGACAAGGAAGGGCCATTTTGGTCTTTATCTGCCATCATCAGTGTTATTTTAGTAACTTTTAACCGGATATTCAGGGTGTCGTGGAGGGGCATAATCAAACGGGGTGCCCAAGTTTTCCTGAGGCCGTCCTCGCAGGATGTCCCGGCAAAGGGGCGGGGGAAACCTGTATTATCAAAACAAGATGGGTGGCCATCTTTTGTTTTGATAATACGGCCGGGGACGCCCAAATCTCCACATTTAGGTCGACCTTAGAAATGGTCGTCCTTAGAGATGGTCGTCCCCGTTTTTTGGCGAAAATGGAAACCGAGGACGCCCATCTCAGAAATGATCAAATCCAAGCCATTTGGTCATGGGAGGAGCTAGAATTCGTAGTGCACTGGTCCCCCTGGCATGCCAGGACACCAACCGGGCACCCTAGGGGGCACTGCAGTGGACTTCACAAATTGCTCCCAGCTACATAGCTCCCTTTGGGGTGCTGAGACCCCAAAACCCACTCCCCACAACTGTACAATACTACCATAGCCCTAAGGGATTAAGGGGGCACCTACATGTGGGTACAGTGGATTTTGGTGGGTTTTGAAGGGCTCACATTTACCACCACAAGTGTAACAGGTGGGGGGGGGGATGGGCCTGGGTCTGCCTGGCTGAAGTGTACTGCAGTACCCACTAAAACTGCTCCAGGGACCTACATACTGCTGTCAGGGAGCTGGATATGACATTTGAGGCTGGCAAAAAATATTTTTAAAGTTTTTTTTAGGGTGGGAGGGGGTTAGTGACCACTGGGGGAGTAAGGGGAGGTCATCCTTGATTCCCTCCAGTGGTCATCTGGTCAGTTCGGGCACCTTTTTGAGTCTTGGTCGCAAGAAAAAATGGAACAAGTAAAGTCGGCCAAGTGCTCATCAGAGACGCCCTTCTTTTTTCCATTATCGGCCGAGGACGCCCATGTGTTAAGCACGCCCCAGTCCCGCCTTCGCTATGCTTCCGACACGCTCCCGTGAACTTTGGTCATCCCTGCAATGGAAAGCAGCTGAGGACACCCAAAATCAGCTTTCGATTATGCTGATTTGGGCAACCGTGGGAGGACGCCCATCTTCCAATTTGTGTCGAAAGATAGGCACCCTTCTCTTTCGAAAATAAGCCTATTAGCCAGTTAAGGTTTCTGCATGAATATAACTGGTTAAAGTTATCTTGCTCAACTATTCATGAGGCCAGACTTAGCAAAGATAACTTTAACCAGTCAGCCCTAATACCATGCCATCAGCATACCAGGTATTGCATTTTCATAGCCACATACATTTTGTGTGGTCATCTCAAAAGCCAAACTTTGTCCAGGTCTCAGATATGCCTAGACAAAATATTTTGAATATTGTTCTCTATATTGTTCTTCTGCATGCCCCTTGCAAAAACATCCATAGCTTTCACATCATGCCTCCCACGGGACTCATTTCACTGCCTGGGTTTGAAGATGGCCACAGAAGATGCTAGCTAATTATGTAGGAATGAAGCCTACCCTTCTTGCTAAAGGATGATCTCCAGAATACGTATTTGGGGCAGGAAATAAAAGGTTAGTTGAATTAAATCTATTTGGTGTAGGAATCTCTCTGTAGAACTAGGAGGGTTAACTGAAATTATAAGCGAAACATAGCGGAAAAAATGTTTCAGCAAGACTGGTAATACAATGGTCATCATTTTACATGAGTCAGCTTTTGCCTATAACAGCTCACAAACTGATAAACCAAGAAAGATCAAATTAATATTAGCAAATATTTTTTTCATATAATACACAATCAATATGAACAATTCAGGAATGGATTTACCCTTTGGGATCCTACTCCTTGAAATTGACGTCTAAGTCAAGTCTTAGTAGAACACCGTGATATTCTTATGATTATGCTGCTTTGTTATCCATGGGGATACTTTTATAACTTGTTCCTTGAATAAAACCTGTTTTACATATATAAAAGAGCTTATTTTATCCCAGACTTATGCATGTGAAAAACTATAATTAAATAAGAAACTAAGAAGTCTAACACTGATGTTGTTATCCATCTAGGAACAAATGGCCTGTCCAATCATACCCTACTTGTAGTGCAGAGAGATTTCAGGAGCTGGGGGAGGGGTTAAAAGTGTTGGTACAAACAGCAGTTTTTTTTTCTGAAGTACTACCTACTTTTGGAAAGGAAGAACATTTTTTACAAAATACTGAGAACTTTAATAGGTGGTTCAAAGCCAAGTGTCACCAAGAAGGTTTTTTGGTATATAGGAGGACGGGGTAATACATGGGGGAAAAAAAACCCAAAACAAAAACAAGGACTATATTGTAATGATGAGCTGCATCTCAAAAGAATCCTTGGTGATAAATTCCAGACAATATGTTTCTAGGCATTTAAACTAGAAGGTGGGGATGGCAAATGGATGCAGGTCACTTCAGTGGTCACCTCAGCAGAAGACAAGATGTAACAGTAGTAAGAAAGTACAATGTTAGCAATCACTTGTTACCAACATAGTAGGAGT
The DNA here is from genome assembly GCF_901765095.1 of Microcaecilia unicolor. Lineage (NCBI taxonomy): Eukaryota > Metazoa > Chordata > Amphibia > Gymnophiona > Siphonopidae > Microcaecilia > Microcaecilia unicolor. The sequence goes on along the minus strand of NC_044037.1, from coordinate 82,311,509 downwards.
GAGACTAATCAAAAAAAATTAACAGAAGATAAGACTGCCCTGAAATCTAGCTGGAAAGCATGACCACAAACGCTCATAGTCTAAGCAAGAAAGTTAATGATCTGCAAGCCTTGATATTAACAGATATTGTTGCTATCACAGAGACATGGTTTCAGTGATTCCCATGAATGGGATACAAACATGCCAGGCTATAATGTATCTAGGAGGATAGAGATGGTCGGAAAGGGTAGAGAAGTAGCTTTGTAAGTGAGAAACAATATCAAAGTGACTGACATGCTGGGAGCCTAGGTAAAGGAAGAGGCGATATGGATCACTTGGAAAAGAGAATATGGAACCTCTGTCGACATGGGTGTTGTCTACAGACCTCCAACATGATCAAATCAACTAGATAAAAATGTGTTTACAAATATCCAAAAGTTGGGAAAGAAAGGGGAGGTGCTATTGCTGGAAGATTTCAACCTGCCTGATGCAGATTGGAAAGTTCCATCTGTGGAATCAGAAAGAAGTAGAGAGATCATGGATGCTTTCAAAGTGCTCTGCTCAGACAAATGGTGACAGACCCCAAGAGGGAAGCAGCAACACTGGATCTGGTACTCACAAATGGGGAAAGTGTGTCTAATGTTCTGAGTGGGGTGCCCACCTGAGCAGTAGTGATTATCAAATGGTATGTAGGGCAGCCACTCAAACTCAAAGCCCTGGATTTCAAACATGCTGACTTTAGTAAATGGGGGGTACCTGAAGAAAGAGCTGATGGAATGGGATGGGAGGACATACGAGAAGTGGAACGACAGTGGTCCAGACTGAAAGGAGCTATAAATATAGCTACTGACCTTTACATGAGGAGAGTAAATAAAAGCAAAAGAAAAAGGAAACTGATATGGTTCTCCAAGAAAGTTGTTGAAAAAAATAAAGGGGAGACAAGAATTTTTTCAGGTATATTAGTGAAAGGAGGAAGGCTAAAAATGGAATTGTGAGACTGAAAGATACTGTGAAACATGATGTGGGGGATGATGAGGAAAAAGCAAACATACTAAACAAGTACTTCTGTTCTGTGTTCACAGAAGAAAATCCTGGAGAAGGACCATGATTGCCTGGCAAATGGTACATATGAGAATGGAGTGAAAATAGCATCGTTCAGGGAAGAAAGTGTTTATGAAGAACTTGAAAATGTGAAGGTAGACAAAGCCATGGGACTGGATAGGATCCATCCCAGGATATTGTTTAATTTATTTTAGTTACATTTTGTATCCCATGCTTTCCCACTCAGGACAGGCTCAATGTGGCTTACATGGGGCAATGGAGGGTTAAGTGACTTGCCCACAATCACAAGGAGCTGCCTGTGCCTAAAGTGGGAATTGAACTCAATTCCTCAGGACCAAAGTCCACCATCCTAACCACTAGGCCCTCCTCCACTCTTTGGAGACAGAAGAGGTTCCATAGGATTGGAGAAGAGTGGATGTGGTCCCTCTTCACAAAGTAGTGACAGAGAAAAAAGCTGGAAACTACAGGTCGGTTAAGCCTCACTTCGGTTATTGGAAAAGTAATGTAAGCAATGCTGAAGGAAAGCATAGTGAATTTCCTGGAATCCAATAGTTTACAAGATCCGAGACAACATGGTTTTACCAAAGGTAAATCATGCCAAATGAATCGGAATGAATTCTTTGACCAGGTGACCAGAGAATTGGATCAGGGATATGTGCTAGATGTTATCTATTTAGATTTCAGCAAAAGCCTTTGACAGGATTCCTCATTAGGAGGCTCTTGAATAAACTTGACAAGCTGAAGTTAGGACCCAAAGTGGTGAACTGGTTGACAAACAGATGCCAGAGGGTGGTGGTTAATGGAATTCACTCGAAGGAAGGAAAGGTGAGTAGTGGAGTGCCTCAAGGATTGGTGCTGGGCCAATTTAGAGGCAAAAGTTAGAAGAATGGTCTAATGTTTGGCAATTAAAATTCAATGCAAAGAAGTGCAGAGTGATGCACTTAAGGAGTAGAAATTCAAGGGAGCCATATGTGCTAGGAGGTGAGAGGCTGATATACACAGAAAGGGAGAAGGACCTTGGGGTGATAGTATCTGAGGATCTGAAGGCAATGAAACAGTGTGACAAGGTGGTGGCTGTAGCCAGAAGAATGCTAGGCTGTATAGAGAGAGACATAACCAGCAGAAGAAAGGAGGTCTTGATGCCCCTGTACAAGTCATTGGTGAAGCCCCAATTGGAGTACTGTATTCAGTATTAGAGGCTGTATCTTACTAAGGACGTAAAAAAGACTTGAAGCAGTCCAGAGGAAGGCAACAAAAATGGTAGGGGTCTTACGCCAAAAGACGTATGAGAAGAGCTGGAGCCTGGAGGACCTGAATATGTATACCCTAGAGGAGAGGGGAGATATGATGCAGACGTTGAAATACTTGAAAGGAATTAATATAGAAACAAATATTTTTCAGAGAAGGGAAACAGTAAAACTAAGGATTTGAATTAAGGCTGCGGGGTGGTAGACTTAGGAATAATGTCAGGAAATTCTTTTTCATGGAGAAGGTAAGAATAAGTATCTTAACCTCTTGAACTATGTGCTCTCTTACACAATTACCCTCAAGCATACAGGGCCATTATTGAATTAGACATTAACTGCAACATTTGTAATGCACAGTATTGTTTATTTACTTAGACTCATTTGAGGACTTTAGAAATCAATTCAGACCCTCTCTACATGGCTGAACCTTGACTTCTGCAACCAGAAAAGGCTGAAATAACTGATCTTATTCATCACTTATTCAGCATTTTCTAGTAAGCTGATTTACATAGCCAGTATAAATAATAGAATATTATGGCCTGATTTACTAAGATAGTTTTGTTGTTGTTTTTGGGTTTGTTTGTTTTTTTACTGTCGACAGACTTGTAGAAATAAAGATCAACAAACAAGATGTGGGTGATAACCCAATGATATGTGTGACCAGTTTTTAAGAGCTGTGAGTCTTTCATCAGAGGTCTAAAGAAACAGTACTACTACTACTACTACTATTAGCATTTCTATAGCGCTACAGGCGTACGCAGCACTGCACAAACATAGAAGAAAGACAGTCCCTGCTCAAAGAGCTTACAATCTAATAGACAAAAATAAAGTAAGGCAAATCAAATCAATTAATGTGTACAGGAAGGAGGAGAGGAGTACACTTACACTGCACACAGAAACCATAGAGGTCACTTGAGCACAAAGTTAACTAAGTTTCAAGTTACACTACAGTTAAACTCAGTAAAAGAATGAGGTGGGGCTGGAGTGGGACTGAAACTGGGAATTGGGGGAGGGGGATTGATTGAGTTAGAAGGACAAATGAAAACTTTGTGGCTTCAAAGGTCCTATGTTTGAAAATGGATTAGAAAGCCAAGATCTCATAAATTATTCTGTGTTGCTTTCAAACTATTATCTTAATTTCTTTTCCAGAGGGCACTACTGAAAGCCATAGTTGCACACAAAACATGGGGTTTTGCAAAGAAATAGGGACTTGAGAATTGCCCATTCCAATTAACTGGTAAACTTATGTGTATTGTTCTACTGCATTCATACGTTTACCCATACATCTGAGAGTTGTTTCTAGAGCCAGGATTTAGACAGGGAGTTAATTCCATTAACCACAAAAGTGTGTGCATAACTTTCCCTAGGAAAAATACCTGCACAAATAGCAGGGCAGATGTACATATATGCATTCTTTGCCTGACTCACAGGGGGATGATCAGAAGCAAACGCTGGTGCTAGAGGCTGTTAGCGCCATACTAGCACTGGAGTTTGCTAACACGTTCGAGGGCTCTGAACTCAACTAGCATGCAAATGCATGCTAAACAGGGATAAACATATTCATTCCCAATGATCAGCGGCCAGCGCGCCAAAGATTGGGTCGCTGGCCGCTGCAAACCCTATGCCAGCTCCAAGCTGGCGTTAGGGTTTGCAGATCATTGGGGAGGAATGGTGAGCCCTGTCCAGCATGCATTTGCATGCTAGCAGACCCCAATTCACTCCAACAGCAAACCTGCCAGCGACAGGGGGCTGGAGGTCCGGTCCCCCCGACGATCCCCCCCAGGTTTAGGGAGGGCTGGAGATCTGGTGGGTCTCCAGCCCCCCCTAACTTCCCAGCAAAAGGTCCTGGTGGCCTAGTGGGTGACCAACCAAACCCCCCCCCCCCCCCGCCAGTGACAGGGGGGGCCGGAGGTACGCTGGACCCCCCGGTCCCCCCCCAGGTTCAAGGAGGGCTGGAGATCGGTGGGTCTCCAGCCCCCCTAACTCCCCCAGCAAAAGGTCCCTGGTGGCCTAGTGGGTGACTAACCAACCCCCCCCCCAGCGACAGGGGGTGGGCTGGAGGTCCGCTGAACCTCCGGTCCTCCCCCGACAATCCCCCCTAGGTTCAGGGAGGGCTGAAGATCCAGTGGGTCTCCAGCCCCCCCTAGTCCCCCAGCAAGGGGTCCCTGGTGGTCCAGACCCCCCTACCTTGTGTGTTGGAGGAGGGAGGGTAGCCTGCCTCCCTCCTCTTCCTGTGACGCCGCAAAATGGCGGTGCCCATCCCTGCCCAGTGTATCCTGGGATGCGCTGGGCGGGGCTATACACCATATAAGTTTCTTCCTTATATGGTGTATAGCCCCGCCCAGCACATCCCAGGATACACTGGGCAGGGATGGGCACCGCCATTTTGCGGCGTCACAGGAAGAGGAGGGAGGCAGGCTACCCTCCCTCTCCAACACACAAGGTAGGGGGGTCTGGACCACCAGGGACCCCTTGCTGGGGGACTAGGGGGGGGCTGGAGACTCACCGGATCTCCAGCCCTCCCTGATGGGTCTCCAGCCCCCCCTGAACCTGGGGGGGGATCGTCGGGGGGGGGGGGGTCTGGCGATCCAGCGGACCTCCAGCCCCCCTGTCACTGGCGGGGGGAGGTTGGTTGGACGCCCACTAGGCCACCAGGGACCCTTTGCTGGGGGACTTAGGGGGGGCTGGAGACCCACTGGATCTCCAGCCCTCCCTGACCTGGGGGGGGATCGTTGGGGGGACCGGATGTCTGCCAGACCTCCAGCCCCCGTTGCTTGGGGCAGGGGTTGTTGGGGCCTGGTGGTCCCATGGATCTCCAGCCCCTGTGTTGACAGGTTTGGGCTTTTGACAGCCCAGACCTGTCAACAACGTGCGGGAGGATTGTGCTGAGCGCATGCTCAGGCACAATTCTCCCGAACTTCTACCCCATGATCAGAGATAATTGCGTGCTTAAATTTGCATGCAATTATCTCTGATCATAGGTCTAATAACGCCCCGCGCTGTTCCAGGACTATTTTTGGAGCGCTGTTTGGAACAGCGTGGGGTTTTGATAAAAAATGACGCAAAGTCTTTAGGTAAAAAGTATCAATAAACTTACATGTAGATGCTTTCTTTGCCCCCATAAAACTTTCATGACACAGATATTCATGAATATTTGAATGGATTTGCAGCTTCTAAATATCTTTAAGACTTTACAGTTTACATTTATTCATACTTTCTATACTGCTCATACTGACACACAGAACTGGGCAGTTTGCAATCTAATAAATGAAAAAAAAAAAAAGGAAACAGAAAAGGAACTACAATATGCATAAGACAAGAAAACATTCACACCAATGTTTTGAACTAGTTAGAGGCACATTTAAAGGTTTACTTTGGGTTTGTATTATGCAGAAAAGTAAGTTGTTACTTAGCTGTCTTCAAGGATTGCAGCAGCTCCAGGTTCATCTTATGTTTATTCTGAAAAGTTTTTGACTATATATTTCCAAAAAACAGTATTTTTATCCCCCTCACCCCTAAAATAACTTGGTGGACTGATTTGAAGACTGGTTGAGTTAATGTTTTCCTAATTTGATTTACACATCTGATGTTGGTGCTTTATTTTATTTTTTTCTCTTTCTTCGAAGTTCTACATAAGAATGCTTTTCTTGTATGTAGTGTAGAAGTACATAGTAAAGGCAACATTAAAAATATAAAAGAAATACAAATTATTATGTCTATTATTGAGACAAGTTTTCCTTACCTTTTTCAGTATGGACGGTACGGAAGTCTCTCAAGCCTTATGAAAAAGCAAGAACTGAGGATCTGGCACTCAGTTTTCGTAAAGAAAATCCATAGCTGGAAATAAACTCTCACAGTAAGAATCTCTGAGACTGAAAGTCTCTGAGTGATCGACACCAGTAGAGTATAGGAGCTTTGAGATTCTTGTGGAATGAGTGCTTAGTTATTCAAATTTGAACCCTTCCCTCTCCTATTATGAAGCAATATTTGTATAACTCAAGGCACTGAGTCACAACTAAATAAGCATTTGCAAGTTTCCTATTTCCTCCCTTCTATCTCTTCCACCTCTCACTTATCCCTTGTTAATTATCTGCTTTCCTCTTACCACCTCCTTTTGTTTCTTGTCCTGTTCCATCCAGCAAAATTTCCCTTTCATATTCTTCCATATACTCTTCTAACATCTCTGTTTTCAACCACATTCTTTCCTACCAATGCACCTCTGCTGTTTCATCTTTTTTCTTACCATGCGGCTGATGTGCATAGCTGTGATATATTATCACACAAAAAAGACTTACCTGGTTAAAAATCACAAAATCAATGCCAACTCAAACCCCCTCCCCTCTCCTAAAAAAATGGCAACAATTTAGGCTCTTTAGCATACAAAGAGGCCTATTTGCTAGATCATATTAGGAAGGGCATTTTGAAAAAGACATCCAAGTCAGAATGTCCTAAGTGGATGTCCATCTCACAGGTATTTTTTGAACAGGAACAGCCCTATTAGATTGTAAGCTCTTTGAGCAGGGACTGTCCTTTCTTCTATGTTTGTGCAGCGCTGCGTATGCCTTGTAGCGCTATAGAAATGCTAAATAGTAGTAGTAGTAGTAGTACTTGTTTCAAAACACATGAAATGGACATCCATGTGCAGGAAACGTCCAGCATGAACATCCATTTTACAAACTGAAATGTCCAAATGCTGAACAAAGGAAAACAAGGGGCATGGATATCTGCATAGCAGCATTCTTAGAAAATGGCCACACAGACATCCGTGCAGAGCAGAGGGTTCAAATCCAACTTTAACTCTATGCACCCCCTGTTGTATGGGGTTACTGAGAGAATAGAGCCCTGGTAGAAGGTCATTGAGGGGAGTATCCTGGAGGTCCCTGGGTGGGGGAGCAAGCCCAGCCTTAGGGGACGGGTTAGGAAATAAAATGCAGCAGGATGGTGCAACAAAGGGGATGAGTGACATGTTGGGAGGTGAAATGATCACCATGTGCTTGCACATGACCTTTTGACTGTCCAAAATTCCCCTACCAGAGACCAGGGTGGAGTAAAGGGGAGTCCCTGATTATGAAATGACAACCTGTGGATTTGGGAAAAGGAGACAATTCATAGTCCAGATGGACAGAGACCGTCAGGAGCTCTGGAGCGTGAGTCAGGGGAGTCACGTCAGGAGCTGGAGATAGGAACTGGGGAGAGTTCCATCTCATAGGGGAGCTGGGACACCCGAGTCCAGAACCTGTACACAGGATCCACACAGCCTGTGTGGGGTGGATTGTCAATTGGAAGGGATGGACGAGGAGTGGCACTGTACAAAGTGTATATATTTCTGACCTGCATTCTTGTAAATACTCTGATAAAATCCAGTTTATATTGGACTGTTATCTATTTCACTGGTTTGAACTGTCTGAGCTGCTGGTTGCGGAAGTTAATAGAAGTTCCAGTTGTTTTCATATAAATCACCAGACTGTGGAGTGATTAATCCTAGAAAGTGTCGTGGGAGACAAGAATTCTCAGGGCCATGCTAACTACTGCCAGCTTACATCCCACAGGAGATTTGGAGCAGTGACTGAGTTCCTGGGAGGAGAAGAGGGTCTTTGAACTCACTTACCACTTATTTTTCCCAGGTGGAGGCACCGCGTATCAACTGTGAGGTGAAAGGGTCCGAAGAAGTCTGCTCATCGAGGAGACTCCCACCCACTCGGACCCCGAACCCGAGGAAGCTCCAGGAAGGGGGCGTTTCATCTATTTTGTAATTGTGAGCCCTCCAGGAACAGAAAAAATGCCTACTTTACCTGAATATGTACCATTTCAATAGCCTTCAGACTTGTAAGTGTCTTATATATATGATTCCCCCCCCCCCCCCAACACACCCAATGAAAATGCCCAAGCTGAAAGGGTGGGAGGAAGGATTTTCAGGGTGATCACTAAGGAAATAGAGCTGCTATTGACAGCGATGTGGTATAATCATTGTAAGGGCCAGCCCCTGGGGGCAGGGCCAGAGAAATAATAAAAAACTATGATGAGGAAAATTCTGTCCTTTGGTAGCCCACCTCCTCTGAGACCCATAGAACCAAGGGGAAAGTCCCAGGTGTCACAATAGAAGAAGTTTGTGAACATGGTGTTGTAGACTTCTGCACAAGGCAGAAGGGATCTGCAGCAGAATTCCCAGCAAGGGAACAATAGAGAAGTGCTTGAGGGAAAGAAACCCCAGGTGGAGAAGTCAGAATGGAAGTGCCTGATTTCTGGCAGGACCTACACTAACTAATCAGATAGACCCTGATCCAGGATGGGACAGAGGCTAAGACATAATTATGTGAGTGGACTATGGGCAAAGTGAGACCAGTGTGGCTCACCCCTCTACTACATTTACCTCTTATGATTCCACAAGAGAAAGATACCAGGAAAATGAAGGGAAGAAAAGAGGACTAGTGCTTTGAGGGGACATGGCGTGGCTAGTTACCCCACTTCATCTTCCCCAGGAAATGATAAGAGGAGTATGAAAAGGAACTGAAGGACTATTTTGGATAATTGCAACAGTTGTGTATGCAGAGATGCATGTGGACTGAGTTTAATCAAGAAAGGAAAATCACCAAGTACTCTTTCTGTTTTGTAAACAGAGGAGATAAGATTGAAGCTGAGAACCATAAATGCCCTAATCTTATTGACTGTTTTATGCTATGCTGACCATCTGAAGGAGAATTAACCACCCTGTATTGTTCAAACCAAGTTGACGTTTATGAACTGTTTTTTCCAAGTTTGTTAGTAAAGGAAATTAAAGTTTTTGCAACTGAAGCTGTTGACTAATTCTCGGAGAGAGTGTGCCCAGAAAAAGAGTACCCTCTGCCTATCAGATTAAATCTGGCTCCTTCCCACGCCCAGCTCATGTAAATCTCCCAGTGGAGCTGTAAGGATGAGGCAGAGATGAAATTTGTTTGTGAACCCCTGGCCCCTGAGGAGAGGTGTGTGTGGACGAGAGAGACCTCCCCATGGTGAGGAGTTGAGCCAGAGGAACGTGTCTGGGTGGGTTATTATATTTAGGTACAGTAGGTATTTTTCTGCTTCTTGAGGGCTCACAATATTTAAAAAAAAGTTGAAGTGGGATTTGAACCTGGGTCTCTTGGTTTATAGTCTCCTGCACCAATCACTAGACAATTCCTCAGACTTCCTTCCTACTCTCTTAAAAGCACCTGCAATACCTGAAGCTGTCATAGAGTCTGCTATCTCTTCTGGTTTCACTTTCAGGGGAGAGACAGGGGGACAGCAACCACTGGGGGATAAGAGGTGTCACGCCTTAATCCCTCCAATGCTCAGCTGCTCAATCAGAGCACCTTTCTGTAACCTAGGCATTCCTGAAATAAGTCTAAATAAGGACATCCTTCTTTTTAGACATGGGCATTTCTTCCCCTTCGGTAATTGCTGTTGGATATTCAGATTTCAGGCCCGCCCTAGTCCCAACCAAAACATGCTCCCTTGCTATTTGGACATACTGTAATGTTGGACGTCCCTATTCTGCTGCCTTTGTAAAATTGGGATTTGGACATTTCAAGGCCATTTCAGCATTCTGAGGCATCCATATGCTTAAAAAATGAGTGCCTAGGTGTTTAATTTGGGTTTTAATACAAGTTAATGTAGAGGTCAAAAAACATTTATATGCCCTTTTACTAAAGCTTAGCGTGCACTACATGGCATTAGTGTGCATTAAGTGCCATATGGCCCACAGGTATAAAAATAGGATGTGCAACAATTAGCATGAAGTAATGTCTGTTAGCGCGCACTAAGCTTTAGTTAATGCAGAGTGTTAAGAGCTCATACCCAGCCCCATGGTAGATAGAATGTAGAAAACAGATCTGAGACATCCAAGTCAGGATGTGTAAAATTCGGTAGTATTTTTGAAAAGAATCTATTGACAAATCCTTTTCTACAATACACTCTGGAATGCACATGTATGCAGTGGTTACGTGTGGTGGAACAAGTGTTATACAATTGTGAATGTCTATGTCACAAGCACAGGGAAGGTGAGACCTTGGGCCACCCCAGAGTACCGGCTAGTGGCAGTTGAATCACCCGGGACAGGCACCATACAAGGAACTTGGCACGACAGGTTTGAATGGAAGCAGGCAAGGCAGCTCAGACTGAAGCTGGAGGGAAGGCAGGCAAGGCAAGGCTGGAACTGGAGGCAAGGTAGGTGCAGATAGGGCAAATGAGGCAAGGCTGAAGCTGGAGACAGCCAAGCCAGTGCCCGGCCAGGACCAACTGTCTGTCACATGCCCATGAAAACTGTGGGACCCAACCCCCAGGAGCAAGGATAAGTTGGGGCACTCGGCATGGCCCCTGCAGCTGTGACAGTACACCTCCTCAATGGGCCTCCTCTCCTCCATCTAGGGCTGAGTGTCTGGGGAGACTGATGATAGAACCTTCTCATGAGCAAATGAACAAGACCAGCGGACTTCCACGAGCTGTCCTCGGAACCATAGGCCCTCCTGGAATCAGGGATATCCTGGACCATAAACCCATGGTCCAGTTCTTCAGGCACGGACATGAAGTAGGAACGTGTGAGAGTTTACTTTGGTAGATCATCCACCATGACCTGGCTCATGCATGCGAAGAGCAAACAAGTTTTTCTCTGAAGAAGCCTCCCTCCCAGTAGAAGATCTGCGGCATCCTTGTTCACCTGACTTGTCTCTACTTGCTGCTTGAGGAAGAGCTTGGCCACAACCCGAATGGTCTGGGACAGATCATCCAGAATGCATGCACTGGTTAGGGTGACAGCAGATGTCTTGGAATCCAAGCAACATTCTTCACAAGTATCACTTTAGGTGGTGATTTCATCTCTCTCCTAGTCTAATGTCAGGTTGTGTTTCTGTAGCCAAGGCAACTCTAGGACGATGGGCTTCATGGATGTCTGGAGGACATACAGAACAATTCCTCCCTGTGGTCACCTATGCACAGGTGTAGCAGAACTGTCCTTGTTTTAAGATGTCCTTGGGTAGGGATTCTGAAATGTCGAACAAGAGTGTCATCTATGAAGTTTCTGCCTGCTCCAGAATCCATGAAAAACTTGATACCTTTCTTTTCTTGATCTAAATTAAACACTGTCATAACTAGAAATGGGCTTTGAGGAGTCTCGGGGGTGGATAAAGTGCCACAACCCCAGCCAGAACTAGGCTAGAAGATCCAGAGTTGTTAGGGCATTTAAGTGCATAGTGTTCTTTCCACCACAAGAAAGGCATAAATTCAGGGTCCGACGCATCTACTTCTCCTGCACAGAAAGGGGGGAGGGGAGCGGTCCACCTGCATGGGTTCCACAAGGTCTAGAGATGGGGCTCCTCTGGCACGAGTTTTGCTGAGGACTAGATGCATGGCAGGCTGACTTCCCCAATGATAGTTGCTCACGGGCCATTTCTTGGAACTGAATATCCACCAGGTTAAAGAGCCCAATTAAATCATCCCTTGATATGGGGCTAACCCCTGCCAAAAGGCCGCAACCAGACTTTCATTATTGCAGCTCAGTTCCAACGTCAGTGTGCAGAAATGTACGGCATACTTCCCAAGGATCCACGTCCCCTGCAGCCTGAGAAGCTCGGAGGCTGCAGACCTGACTTTCCCAGGCTTCTCAAAGACTCGCCTGATCTGTACCAGGAAACCATGGAAGTCATGGTGCACGGGGTCATTCCATACCCAGAGATGAGAGCCTGTGCCAGAGTTTGGCCAGACAGCAAGGAGATAATCTAGGCCACCCTGGCCCTATCAAAAGAGACATCTCTCTAGCATGGAGCTCAAAGATGATCTGACACTGGTCAATGAACCCTCTGCAGTCCTTGGGGTTCCTGTCGTATCTGGTGGTGCCACAAGATGAATGCCTGGAGTTATGGAGGCAGCTTCAGGGACTGGGTCAGACCAGGAGGGGCTGGAGCCTGTTGCGCAAGCAATGACTGGTAGCGATCCATGCAAGACTAGAGGATAACACACTGACTTCCACGCGGGGAATATCCAAACATAAATCTTTATTATGGCACAAACAAAAGACCTGACATGGGCAATGCTTCAGCAGGTGTGCCCGCCTGCCTCAGGGGTCAGATACACTGTATAAATAATACATAAAATATGATGAAAAGCTTGCATGAGACAGCAAATAAAAAAAACCATACAAAATCAACAAATACGATCAATATAAAGCAATGGGTGGCACAAATAACAAAAATTATAATGACAATAATAATATGATGAACCTGAGGTATTAAATACAAATAAAGTCTTTAAAACGCAAGGTAGAAAAAGTAAAACTGTCAAACTCTAAGAACACTACGTGCTAGAGGTTAATAGACCACAAAACTTTATGTATATTTACTGTCTCATACACCTTTTGATCATATGTATTGTTTATACAGTGTATCTGACCCCTGAGGCAGGTGGGCACACCGCCGAGAAATGGCCCGTGTCAGATATTTTGTTTGTGCTACAATAAATATATGTTTGGACAGTCCCCGTGTAGAAATCAGTGTGTTATTCTCTATTCTTCTGTTCATTTTGGATTCATGTAGAGGCCATTTCCTGTTTCACCTTCAGTTAGCTGCATTCTCTATTAAAGGTCATGGTTGTCTTTCCATAAGTGCCTAGAACACACCTTACATTTCCCATGGATTAGGGAGCAATTTTATAAAGTAAATGAGAAATTCTATAAATCGTGCTCCAAATTTGTTGCTGAATGATATTTTATAACGGGTGTATGTGGCACCAGGATTCGCTCTCAACTTTGGACACAAGGAGTTACACCAACTGAAACCAAGTGTAACTCAAGGTGCACAAGTTGGGCATAGATCCCCTGAATTCTATAACACTGTATGTATATTAAGGGAATGCCACGGCTTACTCATACACCCTCCCACGGTCATGCCCCCTTTGCAGATCAGTGTGAAAACACTTAGGGTGCTATTCTATAAATGGTCACATAAGCATGCTATCACGCAGATCTAACATTTCTGTCCCATTTCAGCACCTTATATCCATTAGAATGCTTTTTTTTTTTTTGCTGAAACTTCAGCGCAGAAGTAGAACTTCACATTCGTTACCATATTACAATTTCCCCCTATGTGTCCACATATAGGCTTAAATAGCCTCTTATAAAATTCTAACTGGTGTAAAAGTATCTGCGGACTTTCCTGGTAGGTTTATACAGGGGATGAGTTTCAGTGGAGCGTTGGCAGAGCATGCATGTATGCATGTAGATTACAGAGGTCTATAAAATACTGAGTGGAATGGAATGGGTAGAGGTAAATTGCTTGTTTACTCTTTCCCACAATACTAGGACTAGGGAGAATGCATTGAAGCTACTAAGTAGTAAATTTAAAACAAACCAGAGAAAGCATTTCTTCACTCAACATGCAATTAAACTCAAGAGTTCGTTGCCAGAGAATGTGATGAAACCAGTTAGTTTAGCAGGGTTTAAAAATGGTTTGGATAATTTCCTAAAAGTCCATAAGCCATTATTAAGATGGACTTGGGAAAATCCACTTTTTAATTCTAGGATAAGCAGCATAAAATCTGTTTTACTATTCTGGGATCTTGTCAGGTACTTGTAACCTGGATTGTCCACTGCTGGAAACAGGATACAGGGCTTGATGAACCTTCGGCAATGCTTATGTTCTAATGTTCTTATAAATATGCTAATCTACTGGGTGTGCTTAAAAATTATAGATGCAGCCATTTATAGCTGCTCCAAGACAACTGTAAATGCCTATGCAAGCAATGTAAGCATAGTTTCTGCCACTTATGCTAGCGTTTTATAAAGGGGAGTCAACCACATGAGTGAAGGAACATGAATCCCTACGGACGTAACAGGAACATTTTAAAGGAGTAGGGTAGAAGAATAGCATTTCCAAAAACACAAGGGAGTCAAGAGTTCTTTGTACACAGAGTTATTCTAAAAGATACATCTTGAAGACTCAGTCAAGGACTTAGGGGTCCTTTAACTAAGATGCGCTAAATGATAAGACACCCATTATATTCCTGTAGGCGTCTTATCATTTAGTGCACACTAATTATTAGCCCTCACTAAATCTGTTAGCACACGTTAGTAAAAGGACCCCTTAGTTTCTGTTGGGTAGGAGACAATGTGGAGTGAGTGGAATGTGAGAAGTGCTTAAAGAGTGGAATTTACAATCTATATGTGGTGTATGTTTTGTATGATAAAGTATCATGCACAGTAAGGTAATGAAGAGAAGGAAACCACTATACGTTGTAAAGAATGTGAAACATAAAGTATGATTATGCAATAATATGTATTTTATAAAAACAATCAGACACTTGTCTCTTATAAAATCAACTTAAAATAGGTGCCTGAGATGGGATTACACTAAGCGCTCCCTTATAAAATTAAATGGAAACCCCAAAATATCCATACTCAGCAGAGTATGGATATTTTGGAACACTGAAGAAAGAACACTGAAGTGGAACACTGAAGAAAGAAAATCAGAAATAGATGTTCTTCCCATACAGAATATAATTAAAGCACATTTTCAAAAGTGACATTTTCATTCTCTAAAAATTGAAAAATAAATATTTTGTACCTTTTGTCTGATCATTTTGTTTTTCCAGTTGGGTTCATCCTGGATTATCCTTAGCACTTCCTCTTGTTTTTGCTTAACTCATTTTCCAGGATCTCATATCTATTTTGTGTTTCTTCATTCTTCCCATCTTCTTCCCTTCATCTCGCTATAACACTGATCCTTCTGTTTCAGCTTTTTTCTATATTTCTCTTATTTGCTTTTTATCTTTTAGCTAGATGGTATTCCTCCTTTCCCTCCTTAGCCCAGTATCTCTTTCTGCATCATATGCTTACTTCTCTAGTCCTCCCATTTCACCCTGTGTCTCTCATTCCCATCTTTCAGGCACCTTCTGGTTCCCCATTTCTACCCTCTATACTCATATCCTAACCAGCCTCATCTACCTCTGCCTCTCATCCCCTCTCAAACCCTGTTCCTTCCCATACTACCTCCAGACTCTTACCACCTTATTGAGGCTCCCATTCCCCTTTATACTTCCATTTCCACTCTCTCATCTCCTTCAAAGACCTGTCCCCTTCCTTTATCTTTCACCTTCATAGCCCTCTGCTTTTTTGTCCCCCCCCCCCCCCCCCACCCCAAATCCAGCATCTTTATTTCTCCCATGTATCTCCCTCAGGGCTGGCTCAACTTTTGCTTTTACACCTCATCTGGTGCCAATCTTGCGGTATGAACTGTGCAGATAGCAGGGCTCATACTATGAAAATGAGTGACCCACACCAGAAGGTACCTGAGTTGTCTGTTCATTTAGTTTTCCAGTTGTGTTGATCCTGGTTTCTCTTTTTCACTTCCTCTTGCTGATTTTCTCCTAAATACTTTTCAGGATCTCATTTTCATTTTCTGTTTCCCTGTCTTCTTCCCTGTCTCTCCTATATCTATCTCTGGTATTAATCCTTCAGTTTCACCTTTTTTTCTCTTTGCCTTTTTATGTATCTATAGCAGTGATTTTCAACAGCACATTTACAAGGTGCAAAAACTGTCAAGGCACATCACCCTCCTCACTAATATCCATTTCATCCCCACATGTAATCTCCTCCAACCCCACCCTTACCTGTAACCTTCAGAAGTAGTTATTTCATTTAATTATGCTACTGAAATACATTAGGACACCAATTTACCTGTGACTGCGAAACTGGAAGAAGATTGGCTGTTACAGATTTGTACACAGACACCACATGCCATCAGAACCTTTTACCTCAGTTGCAGAAGCAGAACCTGACTCTCAACTGATACATAACAGGAAACCACAAAAAAACATACAGACAAAAATGAAAGCAGAAATATAGGACTCTGCATATTGTGCAACACCAGAGAAACAGAAAGAAATGCATGTCCTGTACAGTGCAAAATAAAGACAACAGATGTAAATTCTCAACACTGATGTAATTAAATCATTAAACTAAAAATAACAGCCCCCAACCTCTTCCTCCAAGTCTCTAGCACCATCAATAGTCTCCAGCCCCAACATCAGCTCCCTTCTCCCTTCTCCCAACCCCAGCTCCTTTCTCCCAGTGTTCTGCCCTTCCTCTTCTCCCAGCCCCTCTGCCCCAGCATCCATCTTCAGTTTCCACTCCTCAGCTTTAAGAATTGCTTTTCTGCTCTTAGCACAGAACTGAAACCTATACAGGGTGAATTACTTTCTAGGATTGAAACCCTACACCAAGATATGCGTGATCTTTGCTCACACATGGATGATATGGACAGCCAAATTGAATAGCAGGGCGAGGCCATGCTTGAACTACAATCTAAATACAACACTTTGCAAACTCAGTATGAGGAATTGCAATATAAGATGGACGATGTTGAAAACTGGGGATGACGCAACAACTTACGTTTCTGGGGTGTTCCTGAAAATAAAAAAACAGGAAGATGTGACTTTTATTGTGCAAATCCTCTGTGTGCAAACCCTCTGTCGGCGGCTGCTTAATTTGGGTGACGACGTGCCGGTTATTGCAGTTGACCAAGCTTATTGGGCTTTTGGAGCACCACTGGACAATCACCCTCATGATATCATAGTTTAAAACATAAGTATTGCCATACTGGGAAAGACCAAAGGTCCATCAAGTCCAGCATCCTGTTTCCAACAGTGGCCAATCCAGGTTACAAGTACATCGCAAGATCCCAAATCAGTACAATACATTTTATGCTGCTTATTGTAGAAATAAGCAGTGGATTTTCCCCAACTCCATTTTAATAATAGCTTATGAACTTTTCTTTTAGGAAGCTATCCCAACCTTCTTTAAACCCCGCTAAGATAACTGCTTTTACTACATTCTCTGGCAACAAATTCCAGAGTTTAATTACACATTGAGTGAAGAAATATTTTCTCCGATTCATTTTAAATGTACTTTGAGCTTCATTGTGTACCCCCTAGTCTACCCATTCCACTCTACATTATTTTATAGACCTCTATCATATCTCCCCTCAGCCATCTTTTCTCCAAGCTGAAGAGCCCTAGCCACTTTAGCCTTTCTTCATAGGGAAGTTATCCCATCCTCTTTATTATTTTCATTGCCCTTTCTGTGGTGACCAGACTTGTACACAATATTTGAGGTTGTGGTCGCACCATAGAGCAATACAAAGACATTATAACGTCCTCATTTTTGTTTTACATTCTTTCCTAATAATACCTAACATTCTATTTGCTTTCTTAGCTGCTGCCGCACACTGAGCAGAAGGTTTCAACAGTGGCGTACCAAGGGGGGGGGGGGGGCGGTCCGCCCCGGGTGCCAGTGGGTGGGGGCTGCTCCGCTCCCGCTGCCTCCCGTGGCCGTTCCCGCGGCGCCGCACATTAAAAAAACCGGCGAAGCAGCGTCGCAGGCAGCGCCTCGCGCCCTACTTGTAAAAATAAAATAAAATCTCCTTCCTTCTCCTCCTCGTCTTGACGTCGACTCGGGCCTTCCAATTTGATTGGAAGGCCCGAGTCGACGTCAAGACGTCAAGACGAGGAGAAGGAAGGAGATTTGATTTTTTTTTTTACAAGCAGGGCACGAGGCGCTGCCTGCGACGCTGCTTCGCCGGTTTTAACGGGACTGAGGTGGGGAAGGAGAGGGGCGAAAGGGACTCGGGTGGGGGTGTTCAGAGGGGAGAAGGGGACTGGGGTGGGGGTCTCGGACAGGGGGGGGAGAAGGGGACTGGGGTGGGGATCTCAGGGGAGAAGGGAAGGGGAGGGAGAAGGGGACTGGGGTGGGAGAAGGGGACTGGGGTGGGGATCTCAGACAGGGGAGGGGGAGGGGAGAAGGGGACTGGGGTGGGGATCAGAGGGGAGAAGGGGACTGGGGTGGGGGTGTTCTGAGGGGAAAAGGGGAGGGGAGAAGGGGACTGGGGTGAGGATCTCAGACAGGGGGGGAGAAGGGGACTGGGGTGGGGATCTCAGAGGGGAGAAGGGGACTGGGATGGGGATCTCAGGGGAGAAGGGAAGGGGAGGGGAGAAGGGGACTGGGGGGGGGTGTTCAGAGGAGAGAAGGGGACTGGGGGGGGGTCTCAGACAGGGGAGGGGAGAAGGGGACTGGGGTGGGGGTGTTCAGAGGGGAGAAGGGGGCTGGAACTGGGGGCTGAAAAAAGGGGCAGAGAGAGAGAGAGGGGACAGATCCTAGATGGAAGGGGGAGCGAGAGGGAGGGCAGACCTGGATGGATGGGAGAGGGAGGGCAAATGGTGGATTGAATGGGCAGAGAGAAAGGGCAGGCAGTGGATGGAAGGGACGGCAGAGAGGGCAGACACTGGATGGCAGAGAGAGAGAGAGAGAGTGAAGACAGATGCTGGATGGAAGGAAGACAGTGAAAAGAAGATGAGAAAAGCAGAAACCAGAGACAACAAACTGTAAATAAAATATATTTTTTATTTTTTTTTGCTTTAGGATAAAGTATTGTTGATGTGTTAAATGTTTATAATAGAACATGTAAATAAGGTAATCTTTTTATTGGACTAATTTTAATACATTTTGACTAGCTTTCGGAGAACAAAACCCCCTTCCTCAGGTCAGGATAGGTATACTGTAACAGCACTATAACGGTTACTGACCCGAGGACGGAGGTTTTGGCCTCTGAAAGCTAAATGTATTAGTCCAATAAAGTGGTATTACTTTACTTTCTATATTTGTTTTATTTCTATTTGTTAATTTGTAAAGTGGTGATTGGTACTGTTAGTTTTTTTCAAGATTTACATCATGCTGGCTACTTTATATTTTGCACAGTACTATGGGGACAGTTTCTGTTCTGTGGTGTTGCATGGTATGCAGAGTCTGGCATTGGGGGTTCAGTTTAATTTTGTCTAAATAGAAAGTTTATGATTACTTATTCTATAGTGGATTAGGGTGTATCTGTGTTTGTGAAAAAGACATGGCTTTCAGTTGGCATTGACTGTGCAGGATCTACGATCTGTACTATTCTGTCTGGTTTCGTTTTACAATAGGTGAATTGATGTTCTAGTGCTCACTGTAGTGTTTAAGATACTTTCCTTTTCCTTGTGTGACTCGTAGTAGAAATGACTGCTTATGGTATGGTAGAATTGCTCTATAGGTCCTGAGTGTTTTGTATTCTCGGCATGCCTAGTACTGGATTTGGGGGGGGGGGGTGTTAAAAAATGACCGGCCCCGGGTGTCAACTACCCTAGGTACCCTGGGTTTCAACATATCATCAATGATGACACCTAGATCCTTTCCCGGTTGGTGACTTCTAATGTGGAACCTTGTATCACATAGATATAGTTTGGGTTCTTTCTCACATGCATCACTTTGCACTTGCTTACATTAAAATCATCTGCCATTGCTTTTGTCGATATGTGGACAAAAATGCCATCTTGCAAAAAGCTCATTCTGGGACACCCTTGCGCTATCAGGATGCTGCTTGACTGTATTCTAGGATCTCTCTGCTTTCACCCTAACAAAGTGTCAGGATTTTAAACCGGTTTTGAAAGTTCTGAAGTGTGCACAGATCAAGTACCAGTGGGCCTTCCTTTTTGCCTTATGCTTTCCTTTGAGTGGTGTGTTACATTGAGTGTAGTCCCTGGATCAGGCTTGGACACTGTTGAGGGACGCTGGTCATAAGTACATAAGTAATGCCATACTGGGAAAAGACCAAGGGTCCATCGAGCCCAGCATCCTGTCCACGACAGCGGCCAATCCAGGCCAAGGGCACCTGGCAAGCTTCCCAAACGTACAAACATTCTATACATGTTATTCCTGGAATTGTGGATTTTTCCCAAGTCCATTTAGTAGCGGTTTATGGACTTGTCCTTTAGGAAACCGTCCAACCCCTTTTAAACTCTGCTAAGCTAACCGCCTTCACCACTTTCTCCGGCAACAAATTCCAGAGTTTAATTATGCGTTGGGTGAAGAAATATTTTCTCCGATTTGTTTTAAATTTACTACACTGTAGTTTCATCGCATGCCCCCTAGTCCTAGTATTTTTGGAAAGCGTGAACAGACGCTTCACATCCACCTGTTCCACTCCACTCATTATTTTATATACCTCTATCATGTCTCCCCTCAGCCGTCTCTTCTCCAAGCTGAATAGCCCTAGCCTCCTTAATCTTTTTCATAGGGAAGTCGTCCCATCCCCGCTATCATTTTAGTCGCCCTTTGCTGTGAGGCAGCCATGGGCAAAGAATAATTCTGAGAAATCATATTAAGGGTTAATTCTGTTAAAATCTGGGGTTTAAAAGTGGTGTTTGAATTCTAGCTTTTTACCTTGCAAGCAAGATAAAGGAATGCAGGCTGGAATTAATTACTAGAAGTCTAGCGTTTGCCGGGCTGGGTTAGAAAGGTCAGAAAGACCCTTGTGATTGATGGATTGCTAAGCAAACACATATGTATTCTATTATGAGCCGGCATATTGCAGGCAGTTTGTTTAGGATTAGTTTAAAATGCTTAGAAGAAAATACTATTTAGAGAGAGAGGCAATAGATTAGTATTTACAAGTTTTTGATATTTAGAATATGTCTTATAAGGATGCTTATTTTAGAATATGCTGTTTCTGTGTAAATTAATAAGTTTTGTGTCTGTGTAGAATGTCTGTTAAATTCTGTATTACTCTTTGTCTGCTGTTTAAGAGGTCAAGCAAGGACTGCAGTGAAGAGGTCAACATGTGTTTTGACTTATCTGCAGTTCTGGCTGGTTCAATGTATAAGCTGATAGGTGACGAGGTCAGGACTAGTCAGCTCTCTTCTCCTTGATTAATTGTAGGTAAATGTAGAAATGGTCCTGAATGCCATTAAGTAAGATTGGCTTTTGACCCTTTAATGAATGCCAGAGTTCAGCTAGCAGGTAGTATGAAGCTGATTAGGAATATGAGAATAACCAATGTTAGATTGGGCCTCTTGGTCTCTAAGGGAACCCAGTTTAAGCTATAGATGAGAAATCAATCATAATGAACATGCAAGAGTTCTGGAGACCAAATGTCTGGTGTAAGGGGCCCCAGGTCACAGGTCAGTTTAGGATGTCTGGAACCTATGTAACTGATATTTTAAAGTAATGATTGGTTGAGGCCAGGTAACCAATCTATTCCTTAACCAATTGGAGAGTAAGGGGGGGCAAGGCTAGGAGGGGGATAGAACAGTATTTAAGTAGGAGCAGAAGCAGTTTACGTCAGAAGAAAGGAAGGAGAGCTGAAAGAAAGCTGGAAGACAACAGGAGAGAAAGAGAGCAGAAGGAACAGACAGAAGAGAAGAGAGCTGAAGAGGACAGACAAAAGCCATAACATCCAGAGAGCTGAGAGAGAGAGAAGAGAGCTAGAACTGATGTCCTGCTTTGTTTGCTGGCAAATAAAGAAGATTTCTCCCTCATTCTGGTGTGTGCTGTCTGACTCCTGAAGTATCACAAATTCCTATCTCAATACTGCAACAGCTGCACCTTTTCCAATTCTACTATATCTTTCTTGAGATGTGGCGACTAGAATTGAACACAATACTCAAGGTGCGGCCGCACAATGGAGCGATATAACAGCATTTAACATCTTCACACCTGTTTTCCATACCTTTCCTAATAATACCCAACATTCTATTTGCTTTCCTAGCCGCAGCAGCACACTGAGCAGAAGGTTTCAGTGTATTATCGACGACGACACCCAGATCCCTTTCTTGGTCCGTAACTCCTAACGTGGAACCTTGCATGACATAGCTATAATTCGGGTTCTTTTTTCCCATATGCATCACCTCGCACTTGCTCACATTAAACGTCATCTGCCATTTAGCTGCCCAGTCTCCCAGTCTCGTAAGGTCCTCTTGTAATTTTTCACAATCCTGTCGCGATTTAACAACTTTGAATAACTTTGTGTCATCAGCAAATTTAATTACCTCGCTAGTTACTCCCATCTCTAATCATTTATAAATATATTAAAAAACAGCGGTCCTAGCACAGACCCCTGTGAGACTTCAATTGCATATGTTCTCTTCTGCTGAGTTGGAACTAGCTGCTCAACTGCTGAGACACGTTCTTCTGGTCTGGTTACTGATTCTTTTCCTGTGCCAGATCTACTGCTTTGTCTTCTTCTAAGCCCAGTGTTGCGTGAAACCATCTAATAAAGGAAAGTGGCTCATATGTAATGCAGCCGACACAGAAGGCTGAGGGACAGTCAGAGCCGGCCCTAGAGTTTCTAGTGCCCTCCTGCAGTCTATTAGTCGGCGCCCCTACCCATCCAGGGGCGGGATCACTATGGCTCCCGCCCCCACAGTAGACACACCCCTTTACCAGCCTGGCATCATTGAAAATATTACACCAGTATAGAAGAAAAATAACTTAGCACACAGACCAGGAATTAGGAGAACAGACAGTCTTGCCAACTCTGAAAAACGTGTTATCAAAATTTCAGAATCTAACAAACAGATCCCTATTCAGACACTTGGCCTTGCAGTCACACATGTAGAACAGAGATAGCCCCTCTTCAAATTCTTCAAAAATTAACCTGAAATCCTAAGAAGTTAGACTCTGCATGCAGCACAATAGCCTTCCCATCCAGCACAGTTTAGGATCTAGCTAGGGCAGACTTAATCAGCATAACTAACATATTCTACAATCTGAGTTGAACAAACAGGAGTTACTGAAGTGGGAATGAGGGATAGGAGATTGGTGATGGTTAGGAATTGAAAGCAGGCATCTAGCCCTCCTGTCCTGTGAGTTGCTGTGTTGGGGGGGGGAGGGGTGGAAAAGGGTGGGTCAGGGTGCAGCACTAAACAGCAGTCTCTGACAAAACAAGGGTCCAGGCTCTGCTTGCTGTCTCTGAGCCCTCTGGGCTGGATTCCAGCTCCTGGTTTCATCCTCAATCCCAATGTGTTGAAGGGGTGGCTGCAGAGAATCCTATGCTGCTGCTTACAGTGCTTAGGCAGTGTTGCCCAGATGGTGGGTTTCCCACCCAATTGGGCTGGTTTTTAAGCCAGGATGCTGGAAATTTTCGAAGGCTGCGGGCTGCGGGGAAATTGGGCTTCTTTTTCGTTGCAGCCTGTGCGGGGTTTGCACTTTTTTCGGGGCTTCTATTGGTCCAATTTGGTCCAATAGACGCTTTTCCGGAGCTTCTATTGGTCCAATTGGTCCAATAGAAGCTTTCCGAGGTAGGGTTGACATCAGGGGCGGGGTTAATGACATCAAAGGTGATGTCAGGGGGCGGGGTCAGTGACATTGGGGGTGGGGTCGGTGATGCTGGGGGCGGGGCGGTGATGTTGGAGGCGGGGTTTGACTTTGGGTGGGTTTTTGGGCTGGTTTAGAGCCGATTTGGGGTGGGGAAAATTTTTCCCATCTGCCCACGCTGGTGCTTAGCTCCTGAGCTCAGCCAGGCATAGATAGTGAGTGCCTGTGCTGGAGCCTCCTCAGGCTTTCCCTTCTTGCCCTGAAGCCCCTTGTCACCAGAGGGAGGGAGGGGGCAGAGGTTAGCTGAGCTCCCACCAAGTTATTTTCGGAGCCAGATTCAGTTGGAGCAGTGACATCCTCCTCTGACAACACAAGGAGGATATTTCTCTGCTTGGGAGGGGGGAGGGGACAGGGACGCTTTGAAGCCAGACTGAGATGAGCTGCAGAGATTAGATCTGAAAAACAAATGCCTCAGCAGAGCTTGCTGGCGCCCTTGAAGGCATGCGCCCCCCTGCAGTGCTTACCATGCTTACTGGGTTTGACCGGCCTGGGGACAGTTATTAACTACTGTGACTAGCTTTACTGGTTCCATCTTTGCTTAGTCAGTTGCATAAGTGCATAGGAGGTCCTCCATGTCCTGGCTGGAAATGTGAGACTTCAATTGCATTGTTCTCTTCTGCTGAGGTTGGAACTAGCTGCTCAACTGCTGAGACACGTTCTTCTTGTGGATCCTTTGATCTGCATTGTTGGAATTCTGGTCTGGAAAGGTTCCTGGGGGGGGGGGGGGTTGGGTGGAGTTTGGCTGGGTTATGGGTGTTGGGGAATGAGTGGGGTGGGAAGTTGGGGGGTTAGATGGGATTTCTTTTTCTCTTTGTACTGGGAGGGGAGGGTTTTTGATGCTGATTTGTGGGTATAACTGCTTTGTCTACTTGGAGTCACTTTTGGGCTCATTTTCGAAAGAGAAGGACGTCCATCTTTCAACATAAAATCGGAAGAGGGACGTCCAAATCGGTATAATCGAAAACCGATTTAAGACATCTCCAACTGCACTCCGTCGCAAGGACGGCCAAAGTTCAAGGGGGTATGTCGGAGGCATAGCGAAGGCAGGACTTGGTAATGCCTAACACTTGGACGTCCTTGACCCATAATCGAAAAAACAAGGACGTCCCTGACGAACAGGTTTTCACACCCGGAACGTGCTTTTCTTACGACTAGGCACAAAAGGTGCCCCAAAATGACCAGATGACCACCAGACAGAATTAGGGATGACCTCCCGTTACTCCCCCAGTGGTCACTAACCCCCTCCCACCCTCAAAAAAACATCTTTAAAAATATGTCGTGCCAGCCTCTATGCCAGCCTCAGATGTCATACTCAGGCCCATGACAAGCGCATGCAGGGTCCCTGGAGCAGTTTTAAGTGGCTCCTGCAGTGCTTCTTTCTTCTATGTTTGTGCAGCGCTGCGTACGCTTTGTAGCGCTATAGAAATGCTAATTGTAGTAGTAGTAGGCTCCTGCAGGCACTTCAGACAGGCAGACCCAGGCCCATACCCCCTCTACCTGTTACATTTGTGGAGGGAAACAGCGAGCTCTCCAAAACCCACCACAAACCCACTGTACCCATATATTTGCCCCCCCCTCAACACGTAAGGGCTATGGTAATGGTGTACATTTGTGGGTAGTGGGTTTCGGGAGGGTTCGGGTGCTCAGCACACAAGATAAGGAAGCTATGTTCCTGGAGCATTTTATAAGTCCACTGCAGTGCCCCCCTAGGGTGCCCAGTTGTGGTCCTTGGCATGTCAGGGGGACCAGTGCACTACAAATGCTGGCTCCTCCCATGACCAAATGGTTTGCATTTGGCCGTTTTTGACATGGACGTCTTTGGTTTCGAAAATTGCCGAAAGTCAGAAACGTCCATGTCTAGGGACTACCAAATCTAGGGACATCCAAATTTAAGAATTTGGACGTCTCTGATGGTATTTTCGAAACAAAAGATGGACGTCCATCTTGTTTCGAAAATATGGGTTTCCCGCCCCTGGATTTTGCCATTTTGCAAGGACGTCCAAATCGCAACTTGGACGTCCCTTTCAAAGATGGCCATCCACATCTCTTGCTGTGCAGTTATTCCGTCTATTAGATACTAACTTTGAATGTCAATGGTCTTAACTCGCCAGGCAAGAGGCATTCACTTTATAGAGATCTAACTCTATAAAGAGCTAACTCTATAGAGAGCAACTCATTTGCATGTACAAATTGTATGTCTACAAGAAATCCTTCATTATAAACAACACACATATTGCTTCCCACAACTGTATCCTCATATTCTTTTTGCTTCTGACCAGCAGAATACTAAGAAACGCAGAGTGGCTTTACTCTTTCTTAGAGATTTGGGATTACAGATTCAAAACGTTAAATGGGATCCTGAGGGTAGGTTTCTTATAGCACGTCTGGATTGATCAACTGAAATGACTATTGCTAGCTTGTATGCCCCCAATGTGGATCAAGCCCCCTTTTTTATATAGGGTGTTATTGAGTGGCTTTTCACGAGGACCTTTGGTGATAGGAGGTGACTATAATGTATGTCTAAATTCTGCCTTATACGCCACTCCTGTGCGCATTAGCAGTGATTCGAGAGCAAGTTTAGCTTTGAAAACTGTACTGCAAGATCTGGGTTTGGTGGATATATGGAGAGAATGTTTTTTTGGAGTTTTATTTGGGCATTGGTTCTAATATTTATAAAAATGGAAGTACTATTTGCTGCTTTTATCCTGAAAACCATTGATTTGCTTGTTCTTCTGTACTTGTTGATGCTTGTTACCTTTGTTGCTGTAATTGTTAATAAAGACTTCCTGTTACAATTGAAAAAAAATAAAAACACCTAATAGCATGTTTTGCAGATGTGATAATGCCATTTTAAAACTATTGTTGGCCAGAGATAAATTAGCTCTACATATGAAGATGTAGCAGATTAAATCTTACTTGTTGAATTTCCCAAAGACCTCTGCTGTATTGCCTGTAGATCTTTTAAGAGATACTTGGATTTTTGAAGTTTAGCCGAAAAATCTATCCTCTGTTGAACACAGTGGCGTACCTAGGGTAGTTGACACCCGGGGCCGGTCATTTTTAAACCCCCCCCCCCCCCCCCAAAATCCAGTACTAGGCATGTCGAGAATACAAAACACTCAGGACCTATAGAGCAATTCTACCATACCATAAGCAGTCATTTTCTACTAGTCACACAAGAAAAAGGAAGCATCTTAAACACTACAGTGAGCACTAGAACATCAATTCACCAATTGTAAAACGAAACCAGACAGAATAGTACAGATCGTAGATCCTGCCCATCATGCCAACCTGAAGCCATGTCTTTTTCACAAACACAGATACACCCTAATCCACTATAGAATAAGTAATCATAAACTTTCTATTTAGACAAAAATTAAACTGAACCCCCAATGCCAGACTCCGCATACAATGCAACACCACAGAAACAGAAACTGTCCCCTAGTACCGTGCAAAATATAAAGACAGCAGATGTAAATTTGAAAAAAACTAACAAGTACCAATCACCACTTTACAAATTAACAAATAGAAATAAAACAAATATAGAAAGTAAAATAATACATTTTATTGGACTAATACATTAGCTTTCAGAGGCCAAAACCTCCGTCCTCGGGTCAGTACAGTATAATGCTGTTACAGTATCCTATCCTGACCTGAGGAAGGGGGTTTTGTTCTCCGAAAGTTAGTCAAAATGTATTAAATTAGTCCAATAAAAAGATTACCTTATTTACATGTTCTATTATAACATTTAACACATCTACAATACTTTATCCTAAAGCAAAAAAATAAAAAAATATATTTTATTTACAGTTTGTTGTCTCTGGTTCTGCTTTCCTCATCTTCTTTTCACCGTCTTTCTTCCATCCAGCTCTGCTTCACTCTCTCTCTCTCTCTCTCTCTGCCATCCAGTGTCTGCCCTCTCTGCCGTCCCTTCCATCCACTGCCTCCCTTTCTCCTCTGCCCTTCAATCCACCATTTGCCCTCCCTCTCCCATCCATCCAGGGTCTGCCCTCCTCTCTCTCTCCCCCGTCCTCTAGGGATCTGTCCCCTCTCTCTCTCTCTGCCCCTTTTTTCAGCCCCCAGATTCCAGCCCCCTTCTCCCCTCTGAACACCCCCACCCCAGTCCCCTTCTCCCTCCCCTTCTCCTGTCTGAGACCCCCCCACTACAGTCACCTTCTCCCCTCCCCTGTCGAGACCCCCACCCCAGTCCCCTTCTCTCCTCTGAACACTCCCACCCCAGTCCCCTTCTCCCCTCCCCTTCTCCACTCTGAGATCCCCACCCCAGTCCCCTTCTCCCCTCCCCTGTCTGAGTATCCCCACCCCAGTCCCCTTCTCCCCCTCCCCTGTCTGAGACCCCACCCCAGTCCCCTTCTCATCCTCTGAAACCCCCCCACCCAGTACCCTTCTCCCTCCCCTGTCTGAGATCCCACCACCCAGTCCCTTCTCCCTCCCCTTTTTCCCCTCTGAACACCCCCACCCCCAGTCCCCTTCTCCCTCTGAGATCCCCACCCCAGTCCCCTTACTCCCCTCCCCTCCCGTCTGAGATCCCCACCCAGTCCCCTTCTCCCCTATGAGACCCCACCCCAGTCCCCTTCTCCCCTCTGAACACCCCCACCCAGTCCCCTTCTCTTCTCCCCCTGAGATCCCCACCCCAGTCCCCTTTTCCCCTCCCCTGTCTGAGGCCCCCCACCCCAGTCCCCTTCTCCCCTCCCCTTCTCCCTCTGAGATCCCCACCCCAGTCCCCTTCTCCCCTCTGAACACCCCCACCCCGAGTCCCCTTCTCCCCTCCCCTTCTCCCCTCTGAGATCCCCACCCCAGTCCCCTTCTCTCCTCCCCTGTCTGAGACCCCACCCCAGTCCCCTTCTCCCCTCTGAACACCCCCACCCGAGTCCCTTTCGCCCCTCTCCTTCCCCACCCCAGTCAAAACCGGCGAAGCAGCGTCGCAGGCAGCACCTGGTGCCCTGCTTGAAAAAAAAAATCAAATCTCCTTCCTTCTTCTCGTCTTGACGTCTTGACGTCGACTCGGGCCTTCCAATCAAATTGATTGGAAGGCCCGAGTCGACGTCAAGACGAGGAGGAGAAGGAAGGAGATTTTTTTTTTTTTTCAAGCAGGGCACGAGGCGCTGCCTGCGACGCTGCTTCGCCGATTTTTTTTTAATGTGCGGCGCCGCGGGAACGGCCACGGAAGGCGGCGGGAGCGGAGCACCCCCCACCCACTGGCACCCGGGGCGGACTGCCCCCACCGCCCCCCCCTTGGTACGCCCCTGGTTGAACAGAATCTATTACTTACCTAATGCTTGTTCCAATTTCCTGATCATTTATAAATATGTTAAATAGTACCGGTCCCAGTACAGCTTCCTGCAGCACTCCACTATGCACCCTCCTACATTGAGAGAAATTTCCATTTAACTCTACTCTCTGTTCCTGTCTAATAACCAGTTCCTAATCCACAACAGAATATCACCTCCTATCCCATGACTCTTTAATTTTCTCAGGATTTTCTCTTGAGGAACTTTGTCAAAATCTTTCTGAAAATCTAGATACTCTACATCAACTGGCTCACCTTTATCGACATGTTTATTCACGCCTTCAAAGAAACTAAGCAAACTGGTGAGGCAAGACTTCCTTTGGCTGAATCCATGCTGACTCTGTCCCATTAAATCATGTTTATCTATGTGTTCTGTAATTTTATTCTTTATATTCATTTTCACTATTTTACTCAACACTGACTTCAGGTTTACCGGTTAGTAATTTCCCAGATTAGCCCTGGATCTTCAGGTACTGATGCATGCCATCAGGTCCAGGTGATTTACTACTCTTTAGTTGATTTGGCTCAGAGGGTCTTCGATGTTCAATTAGATTTCTTTCAGTTCCTCTGCATCATCACCTTTGAAAACTATTTCTGGTACAGGTAGATCTCTTACTCTTCTTCCATGAAGACCAAAGCAAAAAATTCATTCAATCTCTCCGCTATGGTCTTGTCTTCCCTGAGTGCCCCTTTTGCTCCTTCGAGATCTAATGGCCCCATAGATTCAATTGCAGGCTTTCTGCTTCTGATATACCTGAAAATGTTTTTACTGTGAGTTCTTGCCTGGACCTAAAACAGCTCAGATTTTCAGTATAAAGAGAGGAGATTCTCAAAGCTTAGCAAGCTCTTCCATAGAATCTCATAAAAAGGTACTTTTAGCTCAACCCTTTGGTGGCAATCTGCAAGCTGATGCTGGAATGACTTTTCATCTTTTATATCTTGCACTGAAAACATCAATTGGGTGGGTCCAGTGGGAAATGGTTTCAAAACCAAATAGAATTGAGCAGGAAGGGAAAAACTAGGAACAGCTCCCCCAGAGCAGGATAGTGATGTGGTCTGAATTTTAAGATCAATAACCAATGTTCTTTCTGCTGAGGAACTCAGAATGAGTAGAATTGTAGTGTTGTTTGTTTTCAGAAGTGACATCTTTCCTTTCATCTACTTATTCTTTGGACTTTTTCCATATCTTGTGGCCTGCTATAGACTATGGAAATTTCCTTCATATTCTTTCATGTATTCTTTATGCAATTATAACAATCTCCTTTATTGATATCAATATCATTCTGTTATTTTTTCAATTTGGCAGTCTCCCATAAGTAATAAGGAAGAGAAAAATAACATATACTTAGTCTTTCTCTTCCTGAGTTATTTTTTATTTCCTCTTATGATTCATCCTTCAGATAAGTCCTCAACTGAAATTTGTGTCAGTTACACATAGTTCACAAGAGCATTTCCAAAACAAACAAATGTAACCCTGGTTCTCCCCTCATAAAGGAATCCTGTTCAGAAGGAATGGATCCTAAGGAGCTTAGTCAAGATTGGGTGGCAGAGCCAGTGGCGGGAGGCGGGGATAGTGCTGGGCAGACTTATACGGTCTGTGCCAGAGCTGGTGGTGGGAGGCGGGGCTGGTGGTTGGAAGGCGGGGATAGTGCTGGGCAGACTTATACGGTCTGTGCCCTGAAGAGGACAGGTACAAATCAAAGTAGGGTATACACAAAAAGTAGCACATATGAGTTTATCTTGTTGGGCAGACTGGATGGACCATGCAGGTCTTTTTCTGCCGTCATTTACTATGTTACTATGTTACTATGGTTCTCCCCTCAGTCAGGGTCGCCAGCTAAGCTCCCCGGGTCATGTACATGGGACCATGGTCTACCAAATAGATTGTACTTCAGTTCAGCTGGGCGCAGGCTGGAGCTGGGCTAAATCTTGGTAGGTCGAAGGGCTCTTTCCCCCTGGAATACTCAAGAGTTCGCTCTCAGAAAAAATGACCAGCAGTCTTGGTGGATAACTTCAACTTTCCTTTTACTGAACCAAAACCAGTTCATGAAAACAAAACAAAACAACTTAATATATATAGTTCAAGTGCATATACAGGCCATAGCCAAAATTCAAATAATGTTCCATTTATCTCTGGTCCATCCTGGATCTGGGTTGTTTCTGAGCATTTATTTATTTATTTGTTACATTTGTATCCCACATTTTCCCACCTATTTGCAGGCTCAATGTGGCTTACATAGTACCGTGAAGCGTTAGCCACCTCCAGTGATGAAATAAATACAGAGTGATGTTATTGTCAATGAGATAAATGTGTTACACACATATTAGGGAATCATAGAGAAGAGGAGTTGTATAGTGTTCATTACAAATTTTGGTTTCTTTGTGTTGCTGGGTTCAGGCATTTAAGTTGGGTCAGTAGCAGGGGCATAGCCAGACACTCAATTTTGGGTGGGCCTGGGCCCCAGATGGGTGGGCAGAAGAACTCCACCCTATCCCACAGTGATTTGGTCTCTCTCTATCTTGCCTATGTGCCATATGGTCTCTCAAACATCCCCCCTCCCCCACATACCTCTTAAATAGCAGATTTTCATCGGAGTGAGAAGCAACTAATACACAT
This sequence comes from Microcaecilia unicolor, assembly GCF_901765095.1. Taxonomy (NCBI): domain Eukaryota; kingdom Metazoa; phylum Chordata; class Amphibia; order Gymnophiona; family Siphonopidae; genus Microcaecilia; species Microcaecilia unicolor. Next base: position 82,280,118 of record NC_044037.1, on the reverse strand, counting down.
TGCTCATATTGGCCCCATAGCCTTCCCTCTGATGCAACTTCCTGTTTCTGCATAGGTGGGAATACATCAGAGGGAAGGCTGTGGGGCCAGTGCACAGTATGTATCAGTCGCTGCTTGATGCAGGCAAAGATCTGCTATTTACACGGTATGCGGGAGGGCCAGTTGTTGGGAGTTTTCAGCTGGTGTGGCTTGGGGATCCCTGCCTGCCAAATCATAGGTGTGCTGCTACTGGGTGGGCCTGAGCCCAAAGAGGGTGGGCCTGGGCCCACCCAAGCCCACCCTTGGCTACACCACTGGTCAGTAGGGTATGCCTTTTTGAACAGGTTGGTCTTTAGTGATTTCCGGAAGTTGAGGTGGTCGTACGTTGTTTTTACAGTGTTTGGTAGTGCATTCCAGAGTTGTGTGCTTATATAGGAGAAGTTGGATCCATAAATTGATTTGTACTTGAGTCCTTTGCAGCTAGGGTGGTGAAGATTTAGGTATGTTTCTGATGATTTATTTATTTATTTTCCATATCTTGTGGCCTGCTATAGACTATGGAAATTTCCTTCATATTCTTTCATGTATTCTTTATGCAATTATAACAATCTCCTTTATTGATATCAATATCATTCTGTTATTTTTTCAATTTGGCAGTCTCCCAAACTCTGGATGAGTTTCTGGTTGGCAGGTCTATGAGGTCAATCATATATCCTGGGGCATCGCCACAGATAATTTTGTGGACCAGGGTGCAGATTTTGAAAGTAATACGTTCTTTGATTGGGAGCCAATTGTCACGTACTCAAAGCTGGAAACTGGGTTGTGAGCCCTTGGACCACTGCCGAGGAGCAGCAGTGGCAGGCAAAACCACCCCACACCAGAAGCAAGGCATAACAGACGTACCGGCAAATCCAGGCAAGGTCTCTTGGCAGTCAGCCAGCAAGCAGAAGACAACGTCCAGACAACGGTTCAAAAGGCAGGCGGCAAGCAAAGCAAAGTCCAGGTCCAGGCAAAGATTCAATAGGCAGGCGGCAAACAAAGCAAAGTCCAGGTCCAGGCAAAGGTTCAAAAGGCAGGCAGCAAGCAAAGCAAAGTCCAGGTCCAGGCAAAGGTTCAAAAGGCAAGCGGCAAGCAAAGCAAAGTCCAGGTCCAGGCAAAGGTTCAAAAGGCAGGAAACCAGCAAAAACAGAATCAGGTCCAGACAAAGTCTCTCAGGCAGAAGTGCACCAGCACCCACATACCAGGGCCTAAGACGCAATGCAAAGGCAACTGACTGCAGTCTCTAGGTGATTTATAAAGCCCATCCACACCTGAGATGCAGCTGCAGCAACTGAGTAACAAGGGAGGCTGTTCCCAAAGGAGATCTCTAAGGACCAAATAAGGGCTTCCTTCCTGTCCTTGTTACTCCAAGATGGCTTCCTATGATATAATCTACCCAAGATGGCTGTACCCCTTGAGCCATCCAAGATGGCTGCCGCCATTGATCCAACCCAGATGACGGCGGCCAGAGATAGGAAACCGAAACAGATCTTCCCAAAGACAGAACTACTCCAGAAAGGATAGGCAGAAGCCAGCTCAGAAACTGACCCCCAGAAATCAGGTAGAGGCTGTGAGGGGTCACGATCACAGACGTGACAGTACCTCCCCCTCAAGGCTCCCGTGTCCCCATGGGAACTCCAGGTCTCTAAAGGAACTTCAGGTCTCCAAGGAAAACAATGGTGAAATCTACGGAGGAGCTCCAACACGTGGCCATGGTCAGCTGGGCAGGAACTGGAACAGGAATCAGGACTGGAACTCAGAGCAGACTCCGGCGCTTGGCTGACACTCAGTGCAGGCTCAGGAACATATTGGCTGGAACTCAGGGCAGGCTCGGGCACATCTTGGCTGGAGCTCCGGGCAGGCTCAGAAGCTTGGCTGGAACTCAGGGCAGGCTCAGAAGCTTGGCCGGAACTCAGTGCAGGCTCAGGAACATCTTGGCTAGAACTGAGGGCAGGCTCGATCTTGGCTGGAGCTCTGGGCAGGCTCAGAAGCTTGGCTGGAACTCAGAGCAGACTCCGGCACTTGGCTGGAACTCAGTGCAGTCTCAGGAACATCTTGGCTGGAACTCGAACTCAGCAAAGGCTCGGCTAGGAATGCCACTTGAACAGGACTCCGGGGCTTGACTGGAAGCCCCACCTGGACAGGAAGTGGTGGCTTGGATTGAAGTACCCCTCGGGCAGGAATCGGAGGTTCGGTTAGAAGCACCCCTCGAACTGGACTCAGAGGCTTGATTGGATGGGTCCCTTGGACTAGTACCGGAGGCTCGACCTGGAGTGCCACTTGAATAGGTCTCGGAGGCTCTATCAGAAGCACCCCCCGAGCTGGCCTCAGGGGTTTCACTGGCCTTGCCACTTGAACGAGGACTGGAGGCTCGGCCAGACGTGCCACTCGAACAAGAATCAGAGGCTCAATTGAAACCTTCCCTCGGACTGGACTCGGAGGCTTAACTGGAAGCGTTACTTGAATTGGAATTGGAGCCTCGGTTAGAAGCGTCACTCTGACAGGACTCAGAGCTTGGCTGGAACTGGAATTTAGCATGGACTCAGCAGCTTGGTTGGAGCTGGAACTCGGCTGAGACTCGGCTAGAAGTGCCACTGGGAACGGAGTCGGAGGCTTGACTAGAGGCGCCACTCGAGCGCAAAAAGACTGCAGGAGAGCCGTGCACTCGGGACTTCTAAGACACCTTCTCTCAGCATCGGCTTCAGGAGTATCCCGCAGGGCTGGATCAAACGAAAGTCTGAGGCGGTAATCGTAGAGCGGGGTAGCCGGATCAATAGCAGAAACTGGGTTTTCAAAGAACCCAAGCCCACGGACACGCTGTCTCTCTGCTGCAGCTTCCGGAGTATTCTTCAGGGCTGGATCAGACAAAAGTTTATCATGGTACTCATGGAGCGTCATCCAAGTGTCAAGAGCAGACATTAAGTTGAAACTGGAATCTGAACTGGAACTAGGAGCTGCGCCCAGGCTGGGAGCTGGCCTGCCACCAGGAAACAAAGTCAGAGGCTGGAATCCCAGTTGGAAGGGTAATCTTGCCGAGCTCAGGGCCTTTGCATTCTGTCACGTACTCAAAGCTGGAAACTGGGTTGTGAGCAGACAAAACCACCCCACACCAGAAGCAAGGCAGAACAGACGTACCAGCAAATCTAGGCAAGGTCTCTTGGCAGTCAGCCAGCAAGCAGAAGACAGGTCCAGACAACGGTTCAAAAGGCAGGCGGCAAGCAAAGCAAAGTCCAGTTCCAGGCAAAGATTCAATAGGCAGGCGGCAAACAAAGCAAAGTCCAGGTCCAGGCAAAGATTCAATAGGCAGGCGGCAAACAAAGCAAAGTCCAGGTCCAGGCAAAGGTTCAAAAGGCAGGCGGCAAGCAAAGCAAAGTCCAGGTCCAGGCAAAGGTTCAAAAGGCAGGCGGCAAGCAAAGCAAAGTCCAGGTCCAGGCAAAGGTTCAAAAAGCAGGAAACCAGCAAAAACAGAATCAGGTCCAGACAAAGTCTCTCAGGCAGAAGTGCACCAGCACCCACATACCAGGGCCTAAGACGCAATGCAAAGGCAACTGACTGCAGTCTCTAGGTGATTTATAAAGCCCATCCACACCTGAGATGCAGCTGCAGCAACTGAGTAACAAGGGAGGCTATTCCCACAGGAGATCTCTAAGGACCAAATAAGGGCTTCCTTCCTGTCCTTGTTACTCCAAGATGGCTTCCTATGATATAATCTACCCAAGATGGCTGTACCCCTTGAGCTATCCAAGATGGCTACGACTCTTGAGCCATCCAAGATGGCTGCCGCCATTGATCCAACCCAGATGACGGCGGCCAGAGATAGGAAACCGAAACAGATCTTCCCGAAGACAGAACTACTCCAGAAAGGATAGGTAGAAGCCAGCTCAGAAACTGACCCCCAGAAATCAGGTAGAGGCTGTGAGGGGTCACCATCACAGACGTGACACCAATGTAGTTTTTCTCGAAGGGGTTTGGCGCTTTCGAATCACGATTTTCCAAATATAAGCCTGGCTGCCGTGTTTTGAGCGGTCTGTAGCTTGTTTATGAGTTGTTCTTTGCATCCCGCATAAATTCCATTGCAGTAGTCGGCATAGCTTAGGATCATTGATTGTATTAGGTTGCGGAATGTTGCCTTTGGGAAGAATGGTTTCACGCGTTTAAGTTTTCACATAGAGTGGAACATTTTCTTGATTGTAGAGTTGACTTGGCTCTCGAGTGTAAGGTTCCTGTCGATTGTGACACCGAGAATTTTCAGGTTATCTGAAATAGGGAGGGCGTAATCTGGGGTGATTAAGTTTGTGGGTATATTCATATTGTATTGGGATGAGAGGATGAGGCAGTGTGTTTTCTCTGTATTGAGTTTTAGTTGGAATGCATTTGCCCATGAGTTCATGGTATGCAAGCCGAGGCTGATTTCGTTGGAGATTTCTGTCAACTCATGTTTGAAAGGGATGTCTATAGTAACGTCATCTGCGTAGATGAATGGGTTGAGGCCCTGGGTGGATAAGGACTTAGCTAATGGGGTCATCATTAGGTTGAAAAGGATCGGTGATAGTGGTGATCCCTGAGGTACTCCACAGTCTGCTTTCCACGGCGATGATATATTTGAATTTGATTTCACTTAGTATGTTCTGGTGGTTAGGAAACCCTTGATCCAACTGAGAACATTGCCACCAATCCCGAAGTAGCCTAGGAGTCTTAGTAGTATATTATGGTTTACCATGGCGAATGCACTAGACATGTCGAACTGGAGGAGAAGTATGCTATTACCTGTTGCTAATCCCTGCTTAAATTTGGCCAGTAGGGTGGTTAACACTGTTTCAGTGCTGTGGCGGGGCAAAATCCCAATTGTGATTCATGTAGAATAGAGAATTTGTGTATGTAATTGGTAAGCTGTTTGGTTACCATACTTTCCATCAACTTGACTGCTAGTGGAATAGATGCTACTGGGCGGTAATTGGTGAGTTCATTTTTTTCTTGGTATCTTTGGTATGGGGGTGAGTAGGATGTTGCCATTTTCCTTTGGGAAGAGACCTTGTTGGAGCATGAAGTTTAGGTGGGAAGTGAGATCTGCTGTGCAGCGATCGGGGGCGGATTTTATTAGGTAGCTGGGACAGGTGTCCAATTTGCAGTGAGTGTTGGAGGCTCTATTAATCACATGGGTAATTGTTTTGGTGGTGAGGAGAGTGAATTTTGACCAGATTCGATCCACTGGGTATTCTCCTGAGGTTGGGTCCAGGCCATTGATGAAGTTTTCGATATCGGTGGTGTTCTGAAGAAGGTTGTTTCGTAGTTTTACAATTTTTTCATTGAAGTATTTGGCGAGTTCGTCTGCCGATGGGATGTCTGAGTTGGTTGTAGTGACCAAAATAGTGTCCAGTAGTTTATGTACGAGTTGGTATAGTTTCTTCGTGTCTTTGTGATCTGGACCTGTTTTGATTTTATAGTGTGACCTTTTGGTTTGTCTTATTGCGTATTTATATTTCCTATGTATTAGCTTCCAAGCGTTAAGTGTGTGATCGTCTTTTATTTTTATCCATGCTCGTTCAAACTTCCTAGTCTGTGTTTTTAGTTTTTCCAGCATTAGGATAAAGAAGGGGGAACTCATCATCAACTCTGATGATTATACTAATGTTCCTCAAACAAGCATCATATATATCAAAGGGAACAAAAGATCCTGTTTCTGAGCATTGACAGCATCCCTCTAAGAATGAGGCTCCTCCGCTCTCATTCCTCTCCTGCCTGTGGTGTCCTCTCCCACCAGACACTGCTTCCCTTAAGGCTCCCCACATTGGAGAAACCAGCTGCAGGCACTCTTTACCCTTGGACAAAGATCTCATCTACCAGTCTCTGCAGGTTTTCACCCACTTCATTCCAGGACATCCCCTCAGTGCTCAGGGTCTCAGCAAGGGCAAGCAACCAAAGACCCTATTTCAACCAACTCAACACTTTTTAGCTCCTCCTCACCCTGCCCACTAGGGCCGGACCTCGCCGTTATCACCCCGTAGGGATAGTGGCTACATCCCTCATTGTTATAGTGACCCACAGAAAATCCTCCCACCTTCTGCCTGTAGCAGAGGCACTTTTCAGGGGGGTCACACATACAAAAAATACTTTGTAATTGCTGACCAAACAGGATCAACTCCAAGTGGTTTTAGGAAGTCAACCCTGGCTCAGCAGGGTTATGAAAAGAACATTTTCTTGGTGTCCACATCAGTGGCATAGCTGGAGAGGGGGGAGCTTGGGGGCCTACCCCCTCAATTTGGGTTTGGATCACCCAAAATTGAAGCACAGTCTGCTGCTTTAGCTGGTGGGAGTTGCCAAGCCTCATCCGCAGAAGTCCCCTCCTCGCAAAAACAGGCAGTTAGCAGCACTTTTCTTGGGCCGCCACCACACCGGCTAACCACCCCCTGCACATGCTTGGTTTTTTTGACACTGAGCATGCATGAGGGAGGCCTGCCCCCCTGCTCAGTTTCATCAAAATACATGTGCTTTGGGGGGGGGGGGGGAGGGAGGGATGTTCAGCCAGCACGGCAATGGCAGCCCAACAACAGTGTCACCAACTGCCTGGTTTTGTGAGGAGGAGGACTTCCAGTGGTGGGGCTTGGTGATTCCCTGCCAGGTATGTGGATGTGGGTGTAGGTAGGGCAAAACTCTGTGCCCCTCCACCTTGTGCTTAGGATCCCTCAAATCTGAGGTCTGGCTACATGCCTGATCCACATGAAGGCAGTTCACTGTCCCTGAAAAGAAAAATAACACATACATAAGCTCATCAGTCCTATGTAGGTGGCAAATAAATCATCAGCCTAGATGTTACACATGTATTAGTGCAATGAGCAGTGAATCATGGAAACAGGAATGGATCACTGACCCAACTGGATCAAGGAAGACAGTATAAGTCTGACAGAAAGCTATGAAGTGAGTAGCAGCAGTAATTACGTGAAAAGGCCATTATGGTACCATGACAAGGAAGACTGCAAACCTGTCATCTTCACCTGGACTAAGAAATGAGCAATAGCCCTAATCATGCAGGGTTGGCATACCCAATGGTGCAGTAAGTACATTTGCACATGGAGGCAAGATCTGGTGGTTGGCAAAAATCATCAGACTATTCTGTGATCAAGTGAAGAGGGAAAAGATCGTCAAGTACCAAGAAATATAGTCAGAAACCACAAAAATGTGACAGAAAGATATAATATGTTGCATTGTATCAGGTGTTACAGACATTATTAAAAGCAATTCCCAAACATACTTCAATAGGTCGTCTACAGCTCTGACCGGTCTCATAGGCAGACTACATGTCCACATAGGGTGGCTCAATTTGGGGGTAGCACCAGTGTTGCAGACTTGGTGTTTACAGAAGATTCATGGTGGTCAGCACAGAACTTGAGCATCCATGCATGCTCAAGGCTTGCCAGATCCCACCCCTCAGAAACACAAAGTTTGGAGGGGGCGAGACCCAGCAGATCTTGAATATGACATTATGCTGAAGGAACTGCACTTATTGTAAACTGCTTTGGTTTTGGATGGAGCTGTACAGCAAATCTTATTAACAAGAATAAACATAAACCATGAGTTTTCTATAAACACTATAACTGTCATGTTGGCACCATGGCTGCTGCCTAATAGGTGGTAGAGATGGAAGGAAACAACTTGAAATCTTGCTGAACACCTCAGAGAGAGGAGATAGGGAAGGAGAGAGATGCTGGACACCACGAAAAGGGGGAGGGGCAGGAGAAAGAGACTGTGGACACCATAGGGGGAGGGGATAGGAAAGGAAATGATATCTGGTCACTGGGTGGGGAGACACAAACAGGGAAGAAGAGAAATGTTGGACACCACTCAGACACACACAAGGCCACACAGATATATCCACAGGCACATAGAAATATCAAAACACAGATGCACACACGTGTGCACAAGAACAGACACATACAGGTATACATACAAAAATGTATACACATACAGATGCAAACACACACATATGCACATGTGCGTGTACACACATGACATATAGATACACCCAGACATACACAAACACATGCATACACGCACAGACACGCACATAGTCATACCCCTCCACATACACACACAGGGGTTAGCAATGATTCCATGAGGCATATGCCATGTACTTTCCTAACCTACACTACCATGCCCTCCCCTCAGATGTCCTATCCCTATTCCTGTTTGCCTGGCCAGTAAGCAATTTTATTTATTTAATCTTAATCTTTTTTTCTCCCTCAGAGATCCTCTGTTCCTGCTTTCTTAATTTCTGATACCGTCCTTGTCTTTACCACCTCCACTACGATGCTATTCCACATGTCCTCCACCATTTCAGCATACAGATATTTCTTTAGATTTCCTCTCCACCCTCTAGTGTACCTAGGGCGGTGCAGTGGGAGCGGTCTGCCAAGGGGGCCAGCAGCAAAGGGGTGCATGGAGCAGGTGCACACTGTCGGCTCTGTCGGTCCCTTGCATTGGAACAGGAAGTTGACATTTGAAGAGACAGGAGACTGGCAGAGCCAACAGCGCACTCCTGCTCCATGCATCCCGTTGCTTGGAAGAGGGGGTGTGCTCCGTCCAGGAGGGTGCATGCTCCACCTCTCTTCGGGTGCTATATAAGCTAGGTATGCCACTGTCTCCACCCTTATCCCATGACCCCTTGCTCCAAAGTCGCCTTCCCATTGAAAAAGGCTCACTTCCTACTTGTTTTTCCTTTTGAAATGTTTGAACATTTTTATCACCTTTTACCGAGGGTATACATGTTTAGCTCTCTAAAGGGCCCTTTTATTACAGGATATTAAGCACTTACCCCCAAATTCCATAAAGGTCACTCAAATTTGGGCATCCAAATTTAGGCACAATCTGGAGTTGTGTGTGCAACTAAGGGTCCTGTTTAGCATGTGCTAAAAATGAATGTGCGCTGTGCAGATGCCCATAAGAATATTATGGGTATCTACATAATTAGCACGCACTAAAAATGCTAATGTGCCTCTAATACAGCTTAGAAAACAAGGCCCTAAATTAGTTAATGAGCCATTAACTTGCAATAATTGGCTGCTAACTATCAATTATTGGCTTTAATTGGCACTAATTTGGAGTTGTGCGTGCAAATGCCTATCTGCGATTCTATAAAGAGCCACACCTAAGTCATCTCACATGCAACCCAAAAGGGGACATGGCCATGGATGGGTCAGAGTGGAGGAGTAGTCTAATGGTTAGTGCGGTGGACCGAGATCCTGGGGAACTAGGTTCAATTCCCACTGCAGCTCCTTGTGACCCTGGGCAAGTCATTCCATTGCCCCAGGTACAAAAACTTAGATTGTGAGCCCACTATGGACAGTGAAAGCACCTGCATATAATGTGTACAGCACTACGTACATCTAGGAACCCTACAGAAATGATTAGTTGTGGTAGAGGTGTTCCAAAAAGTTATGTGCACTGTTACTTAATCTGGGGCAGTGGTTCCCAAACCTGATCCTGGAGGCACCCCAGCCAGTCAGGTTTTCAGGATAGCCAAAATGAATATTCATGAGAGAGATTTGCAAGCGGTGGAATCAGTGCATGCAGATCTGTCATGAATATTCATTGTAGATATCCTGAAAACCTGACTGGCTGGGGTGCCTCCAGGACCAGGTCTGGAAACCACTGATCTGGGGGATGCATGCTGGGATTACACCTGGTTTCAGTTGGTGTAAGTCCTTGCATCCAAAGTTGGACATGGGAATAGCACTGAGTGTGGGTTTTTGTCAGCACCCCAGTCCTTATTGTGTGGTTAACACACAGAAACAGGCTACTACATGAACGCATTAAGGGGTTTTGCGATAGTTTGCTTGTTTCCACACATTACTGAATTTTTAAGACTTTTTCTGTCAGGGGTATGGCATGGGTGGAGAGTGGATGTGGAAGCATTAGCTAGCTAGCATGTTACATTTACTACAACACTAACTGGCTAAGGCAGAGTTAATGTAGGATCACTTACTGCCTCCTAAATATGAGGTACTATGAGGCTGATTTTCAGACCACAGGAGTTAGACCAGCTAACTCCCCCAGTAGGTGCTGAGAGCCGATATTCAATGCGGGGCCATTTCCGGTGACCGACATTGAATATCTGGTTTAACTTTGGTCAGTCAGACTTTAACCAACCAAGCCAGTCAGACCAGCGAAAGATATTCCAGGGGTTCATGTGGCCAAATATGGCTGCCAAGCTTGGCTGGTCTAACCTTAAAAACCAGTGGATAACCGGTTATATCGGGCAATATAACTGGCTATCTAGTATCTGCTAACTGGCAATATTCAGCGATACTTGGCTGGACAAATGCTGCTGAATATGGGGGGGGGAGGGGGAGGAGGGTAAATGTTTCAATGTTAACTGGGAGCAGGTACCATGCATTAATCTGAATGTTAACGCACAACCTGCAATAACAAATAGTGGGAACAGTCAGTGGCGTACCAAGGGGGGGCGGTGGGGGCGGTCCGCCCCGGGTGCCAGTGGGTGGGGGGTGCTCCGCTCCCGCCGCCTCCCATGGCCGTTCCCGCGGCGCCGCACATTAAAAAAACCGGCGAAGCAGCGTCGCAGGCAGCGCCTCGCGCCCTACTTGTAAAAAAAAAAATCAAATCTCCTTCCTTCTCCTCCTCGTCTTGACGTCGACTCGGGCCTTCCAATTTGATTGGAAGGCCCGAGTCGACGTCAAGACGTCAAGACGAGGAGAAGGAAGGAGATTTGATTTTTTTTTTTACAAGTAGGGCGCGAGGCGCTGCTGGGGTGGGGATCTCAGAGGGGAGAAGGGGACTGGGATGGGGATCTCAGAGGGGAGAAGGGAAGGGGAGGGGAGAAGGGGACTGGGGTGGGGGTGTTCAGAGGAGAGAAGGGGACTGGGGTGGGGGTCTCAGACAGGGGAGGGGAGAAGGGGACTGGGGTGGGGGTGTTCAGAGGGGAGAAGGGGGCTGGAACTGGGGGCTGAAAAAAGGGGCAGAGAGAGAGAGAGGGGACAGATCCTAGATGGAAGGGGGAGCGAGAGGGAGGGCAGAACCTGGATGGATGGGAGAGGGAGGGCAAATGGTGGATTGAAGGGGCAGAGAGAAAGGGCAGGCAGTGGATGGAAGGGACGGCAGAGAGGGCAGACACTGGATGGCAGAGAGAGAGAGAGAGTGAAGACAGATGCTGGATGGAAGGAAGACAGTGAAAAGAAGATGAGGAAAGCAGAAACCAGAGACAACAAACTGTAAATAAAATATATTTTTTTATTTTTTTTGCTTTAGGATAAAGTATTGTAGATGTGTTAAATGTTTATAATAGAACATGTAAATAAGGTAATCTTTTTATTGGACTAATTTAATACATTTTGACTAACTTTCGGAGAACAAAACCCCCTTCCTCAGGTCAGGATAGGATACTGTAACAGCACTATACTGTACTGACCCGAGGACGGAGGTTTTGGCCTCTGAAAGCTAAATGTATTAGTCCAATAAAATGGTATTATTTTACTTTCTATATTTGTTTTATTTCTATTTGTTAATTTGTAAAGTGGTGATTGGTACTTGTTAGTTTTTTTCAAATTTACATCTGCTGTCTTTATATTTTGCACAGTACTAGGGGACAGTTTCTGTTTCTGTGGTGTTGCATTGTATGCAGAGTCTGGCATTGGGGGTTCAGTTTAATTTTTGTCTAAATAGAAAGTTTATGATTACTTATTCTATAGTGGATTAGGGTGGAGCTGTGTTTGTGAAAAAGACATAGCTTTCAGTTGGCATTGACTGTGCAGGATAAACGATCTGTACTATTCTGTCTGGTTTCGCTTTACAATAGGTGAATTGATGTTCTAGTGCTCACTGTAGTGTTTAAGATGCTTTCCTTTTCCTTGTGTGACTCGTAGAAATGACTGCTTATGGTATGGTAGAATTGCTCTATAGGTCCTGAGTGTTTTGTATTCTCGGCATGCCTAGTACTGGATTTGGGGGGGGGGGGGGGGATGTTAAAAAATGACCGGCCCCGGGTGTCAACTACCCTAGGTACGCCACTGGGAACAGTCCTTCTTGATGCAGTGTTAGCTTTGGGCCTGCTGTGCGCTAAAATTCTGCATTATAGTGCATTAAACCCAAAAGTTAATGCATTTAAGTCTGTCCCCATAAGTTTTTATGGTGAAGACTGTTGATGATTTTGGTAGCTGGCCTCTGGATCAACTCTATCTGTTTTATATAGTTTTGTATATGCAGTCTCCAGAACTGTACTCAGGACTTCAAATGAAGTCTCATCAGAGACTTATATAGAGGCAATATCACCTCCTTTTCCCTCTGGCTATTGCTTTTCCTATGCATCTAACTTTCCTTCTGTCTTTTGGTGTCACCTTATCTCCCTTTTTGGCCACCTGAAGGTCAACAGATATGATCAAGCCACATCCTGCTCTTGTTTTGTAGACAGAAAACGACCCACTATACTGAACCACTCCCATGGGTGTTTGCCAAATAAATACATGACTCTGCATTTTTCAGTGTTAAACCTTAGACCATCAACCTATTTCCAACTCCTTCAAGCTGTCTCTATCCCCAGTTCTTTAATCCTCCTATGTGGTTGTCCATAAATGATGTCACCAATTTTGAACCCCCCTTGTGACATTTTGTCATATGACTCTGCCCCCCCCCCCCCCAATAATGCCACATCTAAACCTCAAACAAAATAAATGCTTATAGAAAGTACTTGCCACTGTTTCTATAAAGCAAAACACTTAAATACCAATCTGGTCTAGTTTACAAACAATATGCTCAAACAGTTATTAAAGCTATTAACTGACTATTAAATCAAGTCAGTTTGTAATCAGTTCAGCTTTGTAAATGCCATGTAAAGCTGAGTATGTTGAATTGTTCCATGACTTACTTACTTATTTGTCATTGTGCAAATAGAAGGACTTCTGACATTTACTTTAGTTTTCTGGAAGGGGTAGTCCACTTAAATCCAGATCATCTTCATCACGCCACTCCACACTCTCTCCATTTTCAGTATGTACTGTAATAAAAATCATTTTATGTTGCTGTCATGAAACGCCTAGCCACTCGCCTTGGGTTACCCCGCGGCCATTTAGAAGGGCTATCCACAGCACAGCTCAGGTCACCCTGCACATGCTGCTTGTGCTCTAAATTAGCACCCTCCTCCCACCGACTGGGTCACAAATGCCTCTGGGTGAGTCTCCCACTCTCAAATTATCCCAGTGATTTCTAGGTTAGTGGAGCAACACTCCCAGTGGTCCCACAGTTCCCAGAAAGCACTCACAGACCCAACACACAAACCACCAGGATTCTTTATCAGCTCAGATAGGCAGAACAAACAAACAAATATGTTTATTCTCACACTGAAGCAACAAACAAAAAAATGTACAATTAGCATACAATAACAGGTAACTGAAATATGGATCAATTACAACACTAACTAAACATTTGGCATACTGTCTAAACAGTACCTGGGAAGATTAGGACATATAATTGTTCACAGAGCCTTAGCAAAGAGATCTGTCTCCCTCTTCTTCCAGGCTAAGACTGAAGCAACAGTCAGCACTACTGGGTAATTTCAAACTTCAGGCCAATCAGAATCCAGAACAGTCAAGTTTCAAATTAAAACTGGTTACACCACTACAGACACTTCCTAGTATCTGTGTGTCAAAGAAAAACAAGTCAGTCCTCAGCTTTAAGCATAAACATGCACCATCTGCTGGCCAAACAGGAGAAATATACTTCAGAACAATGCAGGAAAATATCCAATACATTTTACATGCTTAAAACCAGGACTTTTTTTGAGGGGGTACTTGGGGGTACTGAGTACCAGCACCTTTTCCACTGTCTGCTAAACGTGACCCATGGCTCTCTTATTTTAATGAAAGAGCTCGGGTTCTACATACAAATTCTGCCTTGTCATAGATTCTATGACTGGTTGCAGGGGTCTTGGCTATTGTAGGGTGGGTCCCTCAATGACCACTCCACCCCTGAAGGGTGGCCTGGCATTTGAGTACCGGCACCTTTTTTGCTAGACAAAATGCACTGCTTAAAACACACTGTTTCTTCAAACCTCCCTCCTCAAGAAAGAGACCCCGGACTGCAGCCTCCACAGACCGCTGATCAGGTCTCAATAGTTCTCTGTAGGGTGGTTCCGGCTCTTCCTTTCTGGAGAGGCCATCAGCATTACCATGTTCACTGCCTTTCTGTTTCTGTATGGTGAAGTTGTACATTTGCGGGGACAGGCTCCACTGGAGTAGCTTCCAATTCTCTCCTGAGACCCTCTTCAGCCAGACCAATGGATTGTGATCTGTGGTGACAGTAAAGTCTCGCCCATACAGATACTGTTGTAACTTCTTGAGGGCTCACTCTAAGGCCAGATACTCCTTTTCAATAGTGGCATACAGGACCGGTCTTAGGGCGAAGTGACCGAGGCGACCGCATAGGGCCTTGCGCTCAAGGGGGCCCTATGCGGTGTGCCTGAAGTCGCCCCGCCCCGACCGCTCAAGCTCCAGTCCCCCCACCCTCTGAATTTTAAGTTACCTCATTGTCAACATCGGAGCGGCCAGCAGGTAGCAGCAGCCGTGAAAAGCGTGCGAGCTGCTGGGCGGTGCTTCGGGAGCCTTCCTTTCCCTTGCCTCACTCAGCTCTGGTCCCGCTCCCCCCCCCCTCCCCCCATCTATTGCAAATTCCTTTTTTCTACAGAGTGGGATGCGCGCACGCATGAGGAGAGGCCCCGACGCTGGCAGAAGACTGACTGTGAATCGCTGGTGCTGTGCAGGAGGAAGAAGGCTTCAGGGAAGTAAAAAGTGACCACGCAGATGGGAGAGACGGGCAGAAGAGACTGGAGGGAGTAGAAAAATATTTTATTGGCACGAGGCGCATAGGCGCCATTTTTTCTAAACAGCTGTTTGGGGGAGCGACTGCTCCCCCTGCGCCCCACCTAGCTACGCCACTGCTAAGAGGGCAGGTATGGGCTCACTATTCTGTCACTCTTCTGGTAGACTGCATACAGCTAGCACCAAAGTGATGCGATTTGCATAGGCCTTTAACATACTTATATGAAAAGTATGCTGCTTTCTGTCTTGAGAGTCCAAAGATATAACATAGTTTGTATCATTCAGGTGCCTTATGACCTTGTAAGGTCCCGCCCAATTAGCTTGAAGTTTATTCTGACAAACTGGGACTAAAACAAGTACCTGCTGGCAGTCATAAAACTCTCTATTTTGGGCCTTACGATACCAAGTCTTTTGCTTAGTCTGGGCTGCCTGCAAGTTATCTCTGACAAAGCCCACAAGTTCTAATCTCTGCCGCATGTTAACTACATATTCAATTGCAGGGGTGTCAGAGGTACCAACTTTCTCCTCCCAATGTTCTCTTATTAGGTCAAGGGGCCCTCTCACCCTCCAGCCATAAAACAACTCAAAAGGGGAGAACCCTGTGGACTCCTGAGGTACTTCCTTGTATGCAAACAGTAGGTAGGGTAAGTATTTTTCAGTCTCCTGTTTCTATGAAAGTCTTTAACATGTGTTTTCATGTACCATTAAATCTCTCCACCAACCCATTAGTTTCAGGGTGTAATTTTTATTTTTTTATTTTTGTTACATTTGTACCCTGCGCTTTCCCACTCATGGCAGGCTCAATGGTGTGGTATGTACAGATTTCACTTCACAGTGTGCCCACAGATTCTGAATCAACTCAGTCATAAACTGTGTCCCTTGGTCTGAGAGTATTTCTCATGGATATCCTACCCAGGAACATATTTCTAGCAGAGCAGTGGCAATTTTCTCTGATTCTATAGAGGATAAGGCTTCCGCTTCAGGATATCTGGTAGCAAAGTCCACCACTATCAATATATACCTTTTCCCAGTCCAGCTAGGGACAGCTAGAGGCCCCACTATAGCCACAGCTATTCTTTCAAATGGCTCACTGATAATGGGTAAAGGTTTCAGGGGAGCTCGGGGGTGATTTTGGGCCTTACCCACCCTTTGGCACGCATCACAGGTTCTACGATAATCAGCTATGGCTCAAGATACTCCTGGCCAATAGAAGTTCTGGGTCAATCTGGTGCATGTGCGTGTCACTCCCTGATGTCCCGCTAGTGGAATATCATGTACAATCTGTAGGAGTTATTCTCTGTATGCCCTGGGCACTATAGGCTGCTTGCCTGCTGTCCAGGGCCTATTAGGATCAACAGGATCAGTCTCTCTGTACAACAAGCCCCCTTTCCATAGGATACAATCTTTACCAGTCTCATTGGTTGGCTGACCAACCCTCTGACTCAGGGCTTCCAGGTCAGGGTCAGAGCGCTGTGCTTCCTGAAAAGCATGTCTCTGTCCTATGTCAGTACCCATATCAGGGTCACCAGTCTGATCAATAGGTGTGTCAGGTAAGTCAGGCTGTTCCATATTCACGGCCCTGGTCACCTCAGGAACTGGTGCTGCTGGAAGCACTGGAGCATCTCCTCCTGTCACTTGGTCAGCTGGTCCCACCTGGACTGGCTCAGGATCTGGAACTGGAGAGGTGATCTCTGCTGCTTCTGCTTGTTAGGCCGCCTTGGCCTGACTACGGGTCACCATAGTGGAAATACTGGCTCCGCTATCAAGGGTAATACTCATTCGACCCATGTCGGTCCCACACAGTTTTGGTACCAGTATGTTTTTCACTCTGTATCCAGGCTTGGTACCCCAATCCAGAAATACTTGAGCAATGGGTACAGTCTCTCTGGATCCATTGGCTAGTACTACCTCCGTAGTGCGCCCTAGTAGAATACCATCTTCCGGCACTAGCTCTGGTTGTAACAAAGTAATGCAAGAGCCAGTGTCCATAAGCCCAGATACCTGGGTCTGATTCACAATTACTGGGGTGCTATAATGTTGTGGAAATCCATCTGCTTCTTTGTTTGATGAATGGCCAGTAACTTTTTGTGCTTTGGCAATTGTGTGGGTCTCCTTCGTAGTGCTGGAGCCACCCACGAAAGCCACCAGCCTTGGTGCAGGAACTGGAATGCTCATTAGTGCAGGCTTGGGATTATCTGGGCAATCCGCTTTGTCTTGTGCACCCACACTGCTAACAAGGATGTTCATGCCAGAAGTCTTTAGGTTTCTGGGGAACACTAGAGGGTTTGCTGATGGTCTCCGAGGTTGCAGGGATATTTGACTTAGGACCTTGCCTGCCCTTATATCCCAGCTGCTGCAGATAAGGACAGCTTCTCTTTGCCAATCAGGGACGGTTAGCCATAAAGATGTCTGCCAACTCAGCTACCTTCTCTGGAATATGGGGCTGGTGATCTTAAACATGTTCCCTCACCTCTGGATGAGAACACTAAAGAAACTGCTCCAGGACCATCAGGTTCTGGCAGTCCTCCAGGGGTTTAACTTCAGCTCCACTGAGCTACCGCTGATGCTGATATCTTAGTTAAATCACAAACTCACTGTGAGTATCATCCACCCCCTTTTGTAAAGTCCGAAACTTTAGTCAGTAGGTCTCGGGGGTAATAGCATAACAGTTCAACAAATTTTTGTGCACCTCCTCAACCTGGGAGCACATCTCCATGGACAGTCCTTGGAATGCCTCAAGTGCTCAACCAGTGAGCTTTCCTCCCAGATAGTGCACCTTCTGAGGAATCTCATTGAAGTGGCAAATTTTTTCAAAGGCAGTTAGATATCCATCATGTCATTTCTGGTATCATCAAACTGCAAAAACAAGTTGGGCCCGATCCAGGCTGTGGATCCTGCTTCTGACCTTGGTGCAGGGATTGGGCTGAAGCTTTGGATGTGAGCCATTTCCATCTCTAACTTCATTTTCTGCAGCTGGAATGCACGTTCCCGTTGCTCTTCCCAGTCCCATTTCTTTCGCCACAACTAGTCCAGCTGCTGTCACTCTAGCATGTAGATCTGCTGGATGAGTTCATCCAAGGACATATTCTGTGTTGCAGACTTGCCTGCTATCTCCTGGGAAGATTGAATGAGAGAGTCACACATGGCTCCAGGAGTATCTGAGCAGACAGGGAAGTTTGCTTGCCATCGATAACATAGTAACATAGTAAATGACGGCAGAAAAAGACCTGTACAGTCCATCCAGTCTGCCCAACAAGATAAACTCATATGTGCTACTTTATATGTATACCTGACCTTGATTTGTATCTGCCATTTTCAGGGCACAGACTGTAGAAGTCTGCCCAGCACTAGCCCCGCCTCCCAACCACTAGCCCCACCTTCTAACCACCGGTGCTGCCACCCAATCTCTGCTAAGCTTCTGAGGATCAATTTCTTCTGAACAGGATTCCTTTATGTTTATCCCACGCTTTTTTGAATTCCGTTACCGTTTTCATCTTCACCACCTCCCTCGGGAGGGCATTCCAAGTATCCATCACTCTCTCCATGAAACAATACGTCCTGACATTTTTCTTGATTTTACCCCCCACATTGATTTTTATTTTCTGCCCCCCCCCCCCCCAAAAAAAAAGGATCCGGGGCAACTTACAGCACGACAGCAACAATAAATATTAAAGAAAATACAATAAGAAATGAACCAACCCCCCCCCCCCCCCCCCCCCCCACACACACACACGCAACAACTATCCCTTTCCAATTCGCCTCACAAAAGGTAGGGGACCATTCCAGCTCAATATCTTTCTTACCCACTAACTCCCGAAAACATGACTAGCCCTCATTCTGGCTAAGGTATGTCTGCAAGTGTTTTTCTTTTTTGTAGTTTACTCATTACTGATCTGATTTTCTGATCTGAATAAGAAGAAGGGTTACCTTTGAAAGCTAATCAGAAAATGTATTGTTATTTTCTTATCTATGTTTTATTTTATTTCTATTGATTATCTTTTAAAAGTGGACTAATACTGCTACCACATCACTCTACTCATAATGACAGACTGAGTGAAAAATGTAACCAATTTATTGCAATATTGCAGAAAACGTTTTTAAGCAACTTTAAGATGGTATTTTTTGGCCCATCAGTTTCTGCTGGCTTTTTTGGTCTTCCACGTCAAATCGAACCCAGTTGCCATGAACCACCACCAGTAATCAGTTGCCATGAACCACCACCTGGGAATTTTCCCCTACCTAATATCCCACCTTACTTAGTGCAGTCACAATTCTTGGTTAATAGCCACACCCCATCTTGAAACCCTATAGTTATGGGCTCTACAACCAGCCACTGATTGTCAGTTGCAAGATGACTAGGACTCTGTTTCCACAACCCTCCAAGTAGTGGCGTAGCCACAGGTAGGTGAGCCTGGGTGGGCCAGGGCTCACCCACTTAGGGCTCAGGCCCACCCTTAGCAGTAGCTGGTGAGGATCTCAAGCACTGCCAGCTGAAGACCTCTCCTCGTTGATGCTGAAAACCAGGGGCATAGCCAGACAGAACAGTTTCATGGCTACATACAACAAAGGCTCGCTTCATGGCCATGAAGCTGACTGGACATTATGTCACCGTATATGATTTGTCCACAGGTATCATCTGACCTTTGGATACCAAAAAGTTTGGACTGAGGAGAATCAGGGAGACGACCGGAGGATTTGCAGGTGAACAGAATGCTCGAAAGAGCCAGAGACTGATTTTCCTAACACCAGTGAACTACGTGCCTTGTAACTAACTGACAAGGCCTACTCAGCTACAATATCAGGCCTTATCTAAGACTGTACCATTTGCATCCAGAATTCAACTCTCGGACCTTATTCCTGGACTGTGAGACTCGCTGAGAATTCAGCTCGAGTCGAGAGGAGAAATCCACTTCGGAACCATTGGAAGTCTGCCACAGACTGCAGGGTGAGATCGGGATTTATTCCTATGGCCAGGGGGATAATTAGTCCTTGTCTTTATTCTGTGACAGATGGGTTGTGTCATGATTTATGGTCTGTGAATTTAGCTGCTACGGTATTTTGCATAAGACGTGTGGTATAACTTCTGATGCTAATCATTAGGATTTCAGTACTGTAATTGGTGGTGTAATCACTCATTTATTTAGTTCATTAGGATAATCATATGTCATTACCTGTATTTTGGTTATAATCTCTTTGTATAGCAAGTTCTTGTATTTTGCTTGGCATTTTGCTGCAGAACTATTTTTATACACATATTTTTCTTTACATAATAAATAATATATATATTCCTTCTGCACAGCTAGCTTGTCATTGGGATAAAGAGGTACGCTTCCCTAGACACGAGTCCAGGATATTCCTATTTAGTAGTGTTCTGTCAGCTAAGTACCTCTTGCATAGAACATACCCTACAATGGGACCCTGTTACTGCTGCACTTATTCACTGTGCTCTGTGTCTGGAGGTTACAGATAAAAAAAACTCTGAACCACGCAGTGGATGGTGACCCTCACACCACACACTGAGCCTGACAATCCCACTATGCTGCCACAAAAAAAGAAAAAGACAAAGGTCTGTCATAAAATGCCTAGCCACCCGCCCTCTGTAACAGCTTTAAGTATAAACATGCACCATCTGCTGGCCAAACAGGAGAAATATACTTCAGAAAAATGCAGGAAAATATTGAATACGTTTTACATGCTTAAACACACTGTTTCTTCACAATTGCCAATAGGCAGACCATCTCTGATAAATTTAGCTGGAGCAGACTGTTCGTGCATGGCTGTGTAGCTTCACAGCATCACCACAGACATGAAATAGTGATACCACATCTTGTCACTCAATACAGACTAGACTGACAGACACTATAGGTACCTGCAACATATTGTAATGTGACGTGACATGTTTCTTGTATTCCGCTAACTCCCACTACCCAGTGGTTCAAAGTGGTTAACAAAAATTTAAAAAAAAAGAAAAAAACCTGAAACTTAAAAATGAGAATATTACAATAGATAATGTTTAAACAGATAAATATGTAAATTCCTACAAAATTAAAATAACTAGAAAGACTATGCAAATTCATAGCTCATAGCTGAGTGGTGAAGGATGATGTTTTCCTTCAAACTAAAAGCTGTAAATAGGAATGGAAACTCATTCTGACATTTTCTCAGGAACCTTAAGTCCTTCATTAGTTTGAACAAGGGAGGTTGGCTGGTTCAATATATTCAGCAATAATTGGATGATTGTGAACTATTAACTGTGCAGAAACAAACAGGAAACAACCTACTGCCTACTGAAGAAGCAAAACAGCAGCAGCAGCGATCCAAAGAAGGACAAAACACAGCAAGAGTTTATCCAAATAGAAACTTTCATGGGAACAGGACCCAACCTTCATTAGGGGTCACATAGATTTCTACAATACATTCACAGATTCAAAGCATGTACTACAATACTTGTGTTTACAAGAAAAATGAGGTCCATGTCAAAAGTAAAAAGAATGCACCAACAGTATCTGCATAGAAAAAGCTCTGGTCCAATTCCAAAAGTCAGTAACCACCAAGTCTCCAGCCCAAAATCAAAGAGCACAGTTAAAGGTGGCCTGATGTGACATCACTGCTGACATACTGTCTACATCACTGTGTTTAAAAGAAAATTAAGGTTCAATGTCAAAAGCAAAAGAATGCACCAATAGCATCTGCATAGAAAAAGCTCTGGTCTAATTCCAAAAGTGGGTTACTGACTTTTGGAATTGGACCAGAGCTTTTTCTATGCAGTCCAATAGGTCTGTACAATGCATTGATGTATCAGATTCAGGCAGAAACTAGCCTACATACGGCAAGACACAGCAAAACCTACTTAGCTGGAGGTCAGACTGTGTATTACCTTATTACAAGCCTGGCCTGCGCACAGCCAGTCAAACTAGATCACAGAGGGGTTCTTTTACTAAAGTTAGCTCAAGTTATCTGCAGCAGGTCCCATTTTATTCCTATGGGCCCTGCTGCAGATAACTCGAGCTAATCTTTAGTAAAAGACCCCCCAGAGTCATGTCCTCATCATCAGCCATGCTAATAGCATTTTATATTAACTGTAGTTGGAGGCCCTGATGAAAATCCACACTACCAAAAAGTCTTTAAGGTTGGCATTCATCACTTTATTCAGCATGATCTAGACATTGTGTTTATCAAAACAAATGCTCCTGGATGAAGTGCATTCAACAGGGTTGAATGAAAGATGAGGCCATCAAATAGAGAATTGAGCAGACTGATCCTGCCTCACAATCACTATGCGGTCATTTAGATCAGTGTTTCCCAAGTCAGTCCTGGAGTACCCCCTTGCCAGTCAGGATATCCACAATGAATATGTAAGAGATCGATTTGCATACACTACATCTATTGTATGCAAATTTATTCATACATATCCATTGCAGATATCCTGAAAACCTGACTGGCAAGGGGGTACTCCTAGACCAGCTTGGGAAACACTGATTTTAAATGAAAGCGGTAACAGCAGTTCAGGCTTACCATGAGCTTGATGTTGGCGGTCCATCTAGGTAGAGTAGTACAAAATCATAATAGTGGTTTTATTAAGACTTTTGTGATATCAGGATAGTTCAACTCCCCGTCCCCATCCCCACCCCCAATACACACACACACACAAACACATTATCACAAAAGTCTAAAACCCCTCCCTTCCCTCAAAGCATGGTGACCCTTATATTTTCTCCACAGGCTTATTAGCAGTGCCACCTCTGGAACAGCTGTACTGGAGCCGATATTAAAGCTAGTTAACTGGTTAAGATAGTCTCCCACCTGGTTAACTGTTGCTGAGTGAGCCCTGAGGGAATATTCAGTGATACTTACCTGGATACTGTAGCTGATTATCCCCTCTGACCTCTAAAACTGAAACCAGCTATAGTGTAGGTAGTCCAAGGACGGCGTCAGGGCAGAGTTGGCACTTAGCCGGATAAGTGCCGGCTCTTAACTGGCTAAATAGGGCTGCATCAATTGCAGTCCTATCTTTACTTGGTTTAACTTAACTGGTTAAGGGTAGAATATTGACATTAATCCAGTTAAGTGCTGGGAAACCACACATACCCAGACACTTAATGCTGATACCTAGACTTGGCCCAGCATTGAATATCTGGGCATAATTTCATCACCAGTGGTCAGCTGGCTGAAGATGTGACTTAAATTTAGAAAGAGCTGAATGGTGGAAAAAGATAACAGAAAACTGATATTGATGTAGTACCAGTTGCATGACTTGGGGAGGGGGGAATAGTTAGAAGGCTATGTTTAGGATTGTTGGGGGGCCGCAACTGGTATCCGGGCCTTGCTATAAAGAACATTGCACTACACCATTCCTTAAGGTCAAGCCTCATATTTTCCACACCTTACAGGGTGTCAGCTCTCTTACAGGTTTTGGCATCATCTCCAAAAAGACAAACATTCACTGAAGCTCTTCCGCAGTATTATTTTTTTAAATGTTGAACAGAACAGGACTGAGGACTGATTCCTGAAGCATACCACTGGTAACCCCCTTTATTCTTGGTGGGCTAAGAGCCAAGGAAACAATGTTCAATTCCCATTACAGTTCCTTGTGAGCCTAGCCAAATCAATGAAAGCTCTATTGTCACAGGTACAAAAAAACCTTAGACTGTGAGCCCACTAAGGACGGAGAAGTACCTGTTTAAATATATGCAAACCACTTTGATTGTACCAAAGAAAGGCAGTATATCAAATTCATTGCCCTTTGCAGCTATCTTAATCAGTTTCTAACCCCCATAAATCACTTTAGGGCCATACCAAGGGCACCCAGTTTGTTTAACAGTTACTTATGAAGAACCATGTCAAAGGCCTTACTGAGAGTGAACAGCCAAAAATAAATAAATAAATAAATAAAATAAATAATTTAGTGTCTCCAGTCAGGGGGTGGTGGTGAAGAGTCTTTACTTGTCAGGGATAGGAGAAAGGATTTTGGGGGTGGGAGAGGGAGTGTTTATGTGTTGATGGTGGGGGGTGAGAGCAGCAATCAGACTCTGCTGTAAGGATGGGAAGGAGAGGAGGACTTCAAACTATTTGCTGGCCAGCACCTGAAGTTATGCTGATGCTGGCCCATATTCAGATTCGGAACCCACACAGTTAATTGTCCTACATGCCTGGTTAACCATGTGAATGCTGACAATGAATATTGCCTGCACCAGTATAACTCCTGGCTCCTCCCCGGCTTCACCTCCAGTAATACCCCTAACTGCCCTACTTGGGATATGACTAGTGAGTGACAATATTCAGTAGCATTAGTTAACTGCTACTGAATATTGGCTGCTGAGTGGGCACAAGTGATTTAAACTGAATATCGACCCCATTGATTTTTGAGTAAAAGTAGGTAGCAGACGATATGGGATTATCTGTGGGAACATAGGGAGGATCAGTAAATACAAAATAGTTCATTTCGTGTGAGTGAAATTGGAATCTAAAAAAAAATACCACAGTACCTACAATAAAATCATTCTGTGGGATGTCACTGAGGGGAATGGAAGAGTTTAGTGGAGTGAGTTCTATGTGTATGTGCAGATGTGAATGGATTTGGAAGGAAACAGATGTTTTTAAAATGGTTTGCTAGAACATTAAAATGTTTGGTGGTTATGAGGCTCTTGGTAGCAGGGAAACCAATGGAAAGGTAAGGAAAGACGTTTGGGCCCATTTGGGGAATATTAGGAATGGGCCCATCATGTATTACAAGAATTGAGTAATTTATTTTTCTATTGGGGGAGGCATTTAGGTACTTCAAACAGCTTCAATCAAATTACTCAACATTTCCATTAGTCAGTTTGAAATGCAGGAGCTACACAAGCCTAGGTAATACCATAGCAACCAATGAAAGCCAAACCTGTAACCATAGAAATACTTTTGTTTTCAGACTGGATCTCCTTGGGGATGCTGAGAGGTACAGAGCTATTTGTTGAGTGCTCTGAATAAAAGTATTACAAAGTTGAAAGATTTTAAAAATGTGGTAAAATTTGTATGACTGGAAATGTGATGTTTGTTTGTTTATTTATTTATATTCCACTTTAACCAAAGCAGATCAGAAAGCAAAACATACATAAACTTTAAAACATACAAATAAAAAAATTGATACAACATAAAATATATCAGCTGCCATCTTCTGCTAAGCAGCTCTCGAATCCCATAAAAATGAATATTCCTTTAATTAAACTCTTCATTTGCCTGACATAAATACGGATCTGCTGACACAACGAGCCTTCAATTTCTTTTTTAAAAGTTACAGTATCAGAGATAGACCCCAAGAAAAAAGGAAGATGAGTCCATTCAATGGGCCTATACACTGAAAACACACTTTGCCCTGTTACCTCATAATGAATTTAGGGTCCCTTTTACTAAGCTGCAATAAGAATTAGCACACGCTTACTGCAGCTTAAAATGGTTTACCATGGGAAGCACTCAACTGTCCTGTAGTAAGTTCCAAATCAGCACATACTAACCGCATGCTAAAAGATATTTAGAAATTTTTGTTGGAGGGGTCATATCTGGGAGCAGAGAGTGGGCTATTCAGAACAGCTACATTACTGCACACTAACTGGTTAGTGTAAGATTGGTGTAGAAGCCTTTATTTATTTATTGTATTTGTACCCCACATTTTCCCACCTTTTTGCAGGCTCAATGTGGCTTACAGAGTATGGAAATGAGAACGTCATTACATGATATAAGAAAACAGTCGATCATAAGCTGAGGTGAAAGAGGAATTTAGGTAGAAGATGTTAGGTAAGGTCGTGTGAGAGGTGTTTTGGTGTATTTGGGTGGTTTAAGGGACGATTTGTTTCATTGAGGGTGACTTTTGTAGGCTCTGTTGAAGAGATGTGTTTTCAAAGCTTTGCGAAAACTGGTTAGATTGGTCATGGTTTTTAGGGCCATGGGTAGTGCGTTCCAAAACTGTGTACTTTTGTATGCAAAGGTAGTAGCATAAGCCTGTTTGTATTTCATTCCTTTACAGCTGGGAAAGTTCAGGTTGAGGAATTTGCAGGCCGATCTTTTGGCATTCCTGGGCGGTAAATCCACTAAGTTTAGCATATAGAGTGGGGCATCTGCGTGAATGATTTTGTGTACAGTCGTGCAGATCTTGAACTCAATTCGTTCCTGAGCGGCAGGAGCCAGTGCAGTTTCTCTCTGAGGGGTTTCACACTTTCGTATTTAGGTGTTCCAAAAATGAGTCTGGCTGCGGTGTTCTGGGCTGTTTGGAGATTTTTGATGGTCTGTTCTTTGCAGCCTGCATACAGAGCGTTACAGTAGTCCAAGTGGCTTAATATCAATGACTGTACTAGGGTGCGGAAGATGTTTCTTGGGAAAAAAGGTTTTATTCTTTTGAGTTTCCACATCGATTGGAACATTTTTTTCGTCGTGTTCTTTGCGTGGGTGTTGAGAGTGAGGTTTTGATCAATAGTGACTCCAAGGATTTTCAGATTTTCTGAGATAGGAAGTGTGCAGTAGGGTGTGGTTATTGTGGGGTATTTGTTTGTATTGTATTGGGAGGTGAGAACTAGACACTGGGTTTTTTCTGCGTTGAGTTTTAGCTTGAATGAGTCCGCCCAAGAGTGCATGGTCTGGAAGCTCTGGTTGATCTCATTGGTTATTTCGTTTAAGTCACTTTTGAACGGGATATGGATCGTAACGTCATCGGCATATATGTAAGGGTTAAGGTTTTGATTGGCTAGGAGTTTGGCTAATGGTATCATCATTAGGTTGAAGTTAGTTGGTGAGAGGGGGGATCCTTGAGGAACTCCGCATTCTGGTCTCCAAGGTGGCGATCTGTCCATGTTCGTTATTACTTGGTAGGATCTGGTGGTGAGGAATTCTTCAAACCATTTGAGAACTGGGCCTCCGATTCCGAGGTACTCTAGTAGGTGTAACAGTATTTCATGATCCACCATGTCGAAGGCACTAGACATGTCGAATTGTAGAATGAGTATGTTCTTGCCGGTTGCGATCGTTTTTTTGAATGTGTTCATTGCAGACACTAGCACAGTTTCAGTACTATGATTTGATCGAAATCCTGATTGAAACTCGTGTAGAATTGAGTGTTTGGTCAGGTATTCCGTGAGTTGTTTCGTCACTATGCCTTCCATCAATTTTGTTGTGAGTGGGATAGAAGTGACTGGTCGGTAGTTGGTTAAGTCCATTGTGCTTTTCTTGGCATCTTTAGGCAGTGGAGTGAGTAGGATATTTCCATTTTCCATGGGGAAGAGTCCATTTATGAGTCTATAGTTTACTTAGTTCATGACGTCTTGTTTGAATTGTTTGGGTGCGGATCTTATTAGGCTGGTAGGGCAAATGTCAAGTTTGCATTGAGATTTGACATATTTACGGAGCCAGTGTGTGAGTTCATTTATTGAAATCAGGTCAAGATTGGTCCATGATCGATCGGCTGGGTATTCCCCAGGATTTGGGTCTAAGCATTCAAGGATGTTTGTATACTCAATGGTATTGCTTGGTATCAAACGTCGGAGCTTTGTGATTTTTTTCATTGAAATATTTCGCTAAGTTGGTGGCCGATGGGGTGTCTGTGCTATTCGAGGTGACCCGTGTGGTGTTTAAGAGGTTGTTTACCACCTACAAAATAAGAGTAGATAAGTTTCAAGTTTATTCAGCTCTCGATATACTTCCAAAACAGTAGCCTTTCTAGGTGGTATATAAAATTAAAAAAAAAATTGAAAAGAACTCCATTTACAGACAGGAAAGAGATAGTAAGGTAACAAAAATAAGACAGTGCTTTGATGGTGACCCACTGAGATCCACCTAGACATCAAAAAAAGAATTACAATTCAATTTCTTTTTAAAAACACCTAAGGAATGTTCCTCACAGATAAATTGTGGCAAATTATTCCACAAAGTAGGGCCTGTAACACATGGAGGGGCATTTTCAATATGATGTTTAAATCCGATTTTGGACGTTTTGTTGAAAACGTCTAAAAATCAAGTGGTGAACATAGCAATTTTTTGAATCAGAAAAATGTCTATCTTTTATTTCAAAAATGGCCATTTGCTAGATGTTTTATAGCTGTTTTGGGCTCAATGCATTTTTCTTTTGTGACCATTAAAAAAAAAATCCTAGGGAAAATTGTACAAAAACAAGCCTTTGGGCCGTAATTGGGGGGGGGGGGGGGGGTTGGCCAGTATTCCTAGTAGTCTGGCCACACAGACATCCCAGTAGAGCAGTGGGGCACCCTAGAAGGCACTGCAGTGGACTTCACATAAAAGGTCCCAAGTACACATCTCACCACTATCCCCTTATATTGAACGAGGGGAACCCACCAAAAACTTACTGTACCCAACTATATAACACTACAATTGCTCTTATGTCTGCAGGAGTCACTTATATGTAGGTATAGTAGGTTTTTGGTGGGTTTTGTAGGGCTCACACTTTCCACCACAAGTGGAACAGTTAGAGTGGGATATGGGCCTCGGTCCCCTTCTGTACAGTGCACTGCACTGACCACTAGCTTGCTCCAAGGACCTGCTTGCTGCTCTAATAGGACTGAAGCTGTCATAGAGGCTGGTATGTACTGTTTCTTTCACATCCTTGGGGGTGTGAAGGGCTCAGTGATCACTGGGGGAGTAAGTAGGGGTCATGCCTTAATCCCTCCAGTAGTCATCTGGTCATTTAGGGCACCTTTTTATGACTTAGGCATGATTGAAACAGGACTAGACCAAAATGTCTTTCAGTTCTGAACATTTTTACTTTGTTTCATTATGGCAGAAAAAACATCCAAATATTTGGAATACCCAAATCCCACCCCCAACACGCCCCCTTGTGATTTGAACACACTGCAGATGAACTGCACAGGAAAATATCTTAAAATAGGTTTCAAAAATAGCGATATGCACATTTTGGAATAAAAAAATGTCCATCTGCCTCTTTGTGTCGCTTTTTGGATGTTTTTCTGTTTCAAAAATGAGCCCCTATATGTCCTAGAACAAATTGTATCAAATTCTATAATTCAATTCACAGTTACCCATTCCACTCCATTCAGGATTATGTAGACCTCTATCCTATCTCCCCTCAGCCATCTCTTCTCCAAGCTGAAGAGCTCTAACCTCTTTAGTCTTTCTCTTAACGATTCACACCTACAACCAAGTAGTTATGTTTTATATCAACAACAAGGGGGCTATGGTTCCCTTTTCCTTTGCTGGGAGGCAGTCAGGATCTGGAACTTAACTATTCCCATAGGAGTAACACTGCAAGCATCACACCTTCTGGGAGCCCTGAATCAGTTAGTAGACAGACTCAGCCAGCCATAGGATCTAAATGACTGATGTCTTGATGCCACTGTGCTACAAGACCTTTAACACAGGTGAAAATGTAACCTAGAGGTTAGAAAATAGAGGGAGAAAAAAATAAAAATATTTACCTGGGGCTCCAGAGGGCCTGAAGAGCCGGGTGGCAGGCAGAGGAGAGAGTCGGGGGAGAGATGTGCTGCAGGAAGCAGCGCTGATTTTTTTTTGTTTTGGTCTGGGGCAGCGGTGCCATTTCGAAGCCCGGGGATGGTTGAGCACGTCCCCAGGATTGAAGTGTGTAATCGGGGCCGGGTTTAGGGCCGTTCGCGCGGGGGGAGTTCGGGTGTAGGGCCAGTCTTGGGCCATTTTTGCAGGAGGCAGTGGCGCTGGTTTTGGCTCCCGGGGACGATTTGGCACGTCCCCGGGAGTGAAGAGGTATTCAGGCCTGGGGATGGTTGAGTACGTTCCCAGGCAGGGCGAGCCGCACTGGAGATTCCCGCAATTTTCGGGACTGTTTCGGGCTGGAGGCGGCGAGCAGCGGGTTTGGGAGCGAGTTTGGGACGCCGCAGGAGGAAGAGGAACCCCGGGAGACGCTGAGGAAGGCCAGCGTCAGAGTTTTCTGTGGCCCGGCGACGTCTGGGGGTGACGGGGATCGTCTTTCCAGCCATTTTGGGCCGAATGGAGGAAGGGACGGTGATCAGAGGTGGACCGGGACGCTCTGGCGGTCCAGAGGGGGAACACTGGGTTTTGGGGTCTGACCGCAATTGCGCGGTGACACCGAAGATATAGGAAAGAGCAGGCTTGCAGCCCGAACCAGCGGGCAGAAGGAGAAGGAGGAGAGTACGTTGAGGGGGTGCGCGCTCCCATGGGATGCGCGCCTTATGCTATTTGACTGGTATAATTGTTCTTTATGGTAGTGATTTTCATTCCACCAATTCCTTTAAAATAGTAATTATACCAGTCAAATAGCACTTTTAGTGAAGATTTCTAATTAAATAAAATGAAAAGCATGAGAGTGACCCAATCAATGAAGTGCTATGCCACGAAGCCACAGAATTTTTTGTGTGCCATTTCAGTGGCGATAGCTGAGGGTGCTCTTAACATAAGAGGATTATAAACAATTGTATTTGTAAGGCATTTAATTTATGGTTCTGATGAAACATTTTGGATAAAGTTACCAGAAGTTTACGGATATTGCGATTATACGTAACTTTAAGTCCCAACATTCAGCACTTAACCAGATAATTAAACTGGATAAATAGGACCACATAAAACATTTATTGGGATTTATTAACCATCTTTATGAAGGGATTCACCCAAGGTGGTCTGCAGCAGGTATAGTTTAACATAAAACTTAGAATTTTGTTAACAGCATGACAATAGTAAAATAACTAAGAATAAACATAAATGCAATAAATGAGGTAAACTTGAAAACAGTAAACTGAAACCTAATAATAGAACTACTGTGAAACAGTATCAAAAATGTACACATTTAACAGCACTGGAATTCAAATAACAGAGATATAATAAACTGATAGTATAATACTGATATATCTAATAAGCAAGCATGTGCTAACGATTTTCTATACTATGGCTTACCATATAGCTGAGGGATCAAAAGCAGATATATGATGGGAACAAGATGCGTGGTACAGAGTCAGTTGGGATAATTTGATGGTTAGCTAAAATCAAGGCAAGTTCTTTGTATAGTTAAGCAAGAGATAAGAAACTGATCTAAGCAAGCTAGTCCAGGTGCAAAATGGGTGTATAGTCAGTCACCCTGGGACCCTTTTACAAAGCCACGGTAAAAAGTGGCCTGCAGTAGTGTAGGCATGTCTTAGGTTCTCGCTGGGCCTTTTTTTTACAGTGGCTGGGAAAAATTTTTTAATGGGCCTGCACTAATATTAAAACCAGCGCACGCCTATTTATGGCTTAAGCCCTTACTGCCACCCATTGTCTTCGTGGTAAGGGCTTACATGATACCCACATTGGTACCCACGATGCCTGTTACCACCAGGAACGCCCCCGGGGTAAATAGAAAATTATTTTCTATTACAGGATTTGGTGCACAGCAAACTCGGAATTACTGCTGGGCACATGCACTACCTGTGAGTAAAAGGGTCCCCCTATGTATTAAAGTTCTATTCCTGTTCAGTTTAACTTATGCGGTTAAATGCTGAATATTGCACTTAACCGGATAGGTGATAGCCAGCCATATATACCTAGATATTGAATGCTGGTGTCAAGACATGGCTTGGCATTGAATATTTGGGTATAATTTATTTATTTATTTATCACATTTATACCCAGTGGTGTGCTGGTAAATGTTTAACAACAGGCTCTCTCCCCGGTCCACCTCTGCGCTCCCCCTGTCCACCTCTGCGCCCCCCCATCCACCTCTGCGCCCTCCCCCCCAAATTGCAGAGCTGGCTATAGCCGGGTAGAGAGCCTGGGGGGGGGGGGGGGGGACAATGCATTACTCCAGGAAAAAAAAATTAAATGATCCCAGGTTCCAATCTAATTCATGTTTAATGTGGGATAAAATACCATAAATAAGTAAATAATATAAACTTTTATGTTGAGCACCTGATTCTCAAAGTGGACATATTCCAAACACTATAATGAAAATAAAATGATTTTTTTCTACCTTTGTTGTCTGGTGACTTTGTTTTTCTGATCATGCTGGCCCAGTATCCGATTCTGCTGCTATCTGTCCTCTTAACTCCGTTTCCAGGGCTTCCTTTCCATTTATTTCTTTACTTTACTTTTCCAGGATCTCCCCTTCCACCGTCTTCTGTGGCCAGTATATCCTCCATCTACTTTTCCAGCATATCCAGTGTCTCCCCCTGATCTCCCCTTCCACTTGGCCTCCTCTCCAGCATCTTCTTTCTGGTTTTCCTTTTAGCCTTCTTTCCCTGTGTGTTGGCCAGACGAGCTGTTGCCTCTGAAAGCATCTCAAGTTCATCTTCATCCATATCAACTGGATCAGGCCTGGCTCGTTTTGTTTCTGGGTTTGGATCAATTTCTCCAGGTTTAAGTTTCCGAGGATCATCTGCTGTTTCTTCTTCATTATCTCTCTGTGCAGCTTTATCTAGTAGGAATTCATAATGTTCTAAACACTGTGCAGCTGTTCTTCCGATGATTGGTGCTATGGTTCTCCACTGGGTTGGCATTAGTTTGGCTAGATGTAATAATTTTTCCTCTTCTTCACGTGACCATTCCGTCTTTTTGATGCTTTGATCCAGCCATTCGTACCATCGAGCTTTACACTGCTTTGCTGATTTTCTGTGCAACAAGGAAGCTATTCGAGACCACTGGTTTTTGCCATATTTCATAACAGCTGCTGTAAGAATTTCATCCTCGGTGTTGCGCTACACCCCGCCCTTTATCATAATCCGCGGCATGATTGCGGCTAATTCGGCGATTCAGCGTCCACTTGAAGAGTTCCAATCAGCCAACGGCCGCCGTTAGAGAAACGGAACGTGCGACGACTCAAGTTAGAAGAACCGCCCCCTTCTTGGCAGAAGGAAGTGCGTGGGAGGGAGGGTGCATCCGGCAGACAGATCTCCCCGCTGGAAGTAACACAACACAGTACTAGGGAGAGTAACGCATTACTGCCATGTTGCGCCACCCCTAGGAGCCGGCTCGCCTGCAGGAACAACCGGCTCGCAAGAGCTTTAAAAATTTAACAACCGGCTCTTGCGAGCCGGTGCGAGCCGGCTCCAGCACACCACTGTTTATACCCCCCAGTTTCCCACATGTTTGCAGGCTCAATGTGGCTTACAATAAACCGAAAAGGCTATCGCCAGTCCAGTAGTTATACAATTACAATATATTGTGGAAGTCATAGAGGATAGAAAGAACAAGGTAAAACGGGGAAAAGGGGAAAGGTAAGAGAGTCCAAAATGGTCTATTTATATGCTGTTTTGAAGGACTTTAGGATTTATGTTGGATCCTGGTTGTAGGCCTTCCTGAATAGGTTGGTCTTGAGTAATTTCCTGACGTTGAGATGGTTTCGAGTAGTTTTGACAGCTTTAGGCAGTGCATTCCATAATTGGGTGCTGATAAAGGAAAAGGAGAAAGCGTAGGTGGATTTATATTTGAGGCCATTGCAGGTAGAATAATGGAGATTAAGGAATGAATGGGATGTGCTTGATGTATTCCTGGCTGGAAGATTGATTAGGATATTCATGTATCCTGGGGCTTCTCCATAAAGTATTTTGTGGACTAGGGTGCAGATTTTGAAGTTAATTTGTTCCTTTATTGGGAGCCAATGCAATTTCTCTCGAAGGGGCTTGGAACTTTCAAATTTAGATTTACCAAAGATTAGTCTTGCTGCTGTGTTTTGGACAGTCTGAAGTTTCTTTACAAGTTGTTCTTTGCACCCTGCAAATATTCCATTATAGTAGTCTAGGTGACTTAATACCATTGATTGTACTAGGTTTCAAAATACTTCTCTGGGGAAGAAAGGTTTTATCCGCTTGAGTTTCCACAATGAAAAGAACATTTTCTTTGTAGTGGAATTTGTTTGGCTAACAAGTGATAGGTTGCGATCGATAATTACACCAAGTATTTTTAGACTCTCAGAGATAGGAAGGGTGAGGTTTGGAGTAATTAAAGATGAAGGTTTGAACCTATTATGTAAAGATAAAAGTATAAGGCAGTGCGTTTTCTCAGTATTCAGCTTAAATTGAAAAGTGTTAGCCCATTTGTTCATGATGTGCATGCAAGATTGATTTCTTTGGAGATTTTGAACAGGTCGTTTCTAAAGGGGATGTAGATTGTGACATCATCCGCATAGATAAATGGGTTGAGGCCAAGATTCGATAAGGATTTGGCCAAAGGGATCAACATTATGTTGAAGAGTGTAGGGGATAGAGGGGAGCCTTGAGGAACTCCACAATCAGCTTTCCACGGCGGTGATAGGGTTGAATTAGATTTTACTTGATAGGTCCTGGAGGTGAGAAAACCCTTTATCCATCTAAATACATTTCCCCCTATCCAGAAGTAATCGAGAAGGTTTAATAGAATGTCATGGTTTACCATGTCGAAAGCACTTGACATGTCAATTTGGAGAAGGAGTATGCTATTACATATAGCTATTTCTTTTTTTAAATTGGACAAGAGGGTAATTAGCACGGTTTCAGTGCTATGAAGGGGGTGGAATCCTGATTGTGATTCGCGCAGTATGGAGAATTTGTCCAGGTAGTCATTAAGCTGCTTTGTCACCTTACTCTCCATTAATGTAACAAAAAGTGGTACGGATGCAATTGGATGATAATTAGTGAGATCATTACATTTTTTCTTGACATCCTTAGGTATTGGAGTGAGTAGAATGTTGCCGAGATCCTCGGGGAAGAAGCCATTTGCAAGCATGAAGTTTAGATGATCTGTAAGGTCTGTGGTGCAGCAGTCAGGGAGGGATTTTAGTAAGTGGTTGAGACAGATATCTAATTTACAATAGGTACTTGAAAATCTATGGATCCCCTGGGTAACTGAATCTTTGGTTAAGGGTGCAAATTCAGATAGATTCCGATCTGCTGGGTATTCTCCCGGGATTGAGTCCAGGTCGCTTATGAAATGTTCAACGTCAGAGTTGTGCTTAGGTAATGAATTGTGTAATTATGTTATTTTTTTTCTTTAAAATATGTGGCAAGACTGACAGCAGAAGGTGTAACAGTATTGAGAGAAGTAAGTGGATTGGTATCTGTTAATTTGTTGATGAAATAATCAAGTTTCTTCAGGTCTTTGTAGTCTGGACCTATTTTGGTTTTATAATAAAGCCTTTTGGACTGCCTAATAGCATATTTGTATTTTCTTTGCATTTGTTTCCATGCATTGAAAGTTAGTTCATTTTTTTTTTCTTTCTCCATGCTCGCTCAAGTTTCCTGAATAGAGTTGTGAGTTTTCTTAGATCATCATTGAACCAAGGCATCGGGTCATGTCGTTTTGATATTCGTGTTCTTACTGAGGCTAGAACGTCTAATATGCTTTTACATCTTTCTTCCCATTCTGAGAGGAAGTTCGTGGAATTTAATAATGCCAGCAGCAGTCATAAAAACACTAACCACCGCCAGCTGAATATTTACCCTGTACTTTATAAGCCAGGTTGTGGCCAGAGACCAGGGGCAGACTGACCATTCGGGCAACTGGACAGTGCCCGAGGGCCCAGAGGCTCTAGGGGGCCAGAGGCTCTGCCCGGTTGCCCACCATCGCACACTAAAGCTCCCACAGGGCCCTGGTGGTCTGCTGTCCGCTGCCGCTAGTTTCCCTGGTTGCACACCATGAGAGGCGAGACCACTGTGGAAAGTCTCAGCAGCCATTTTGTAAACACGGTGGCACACCGGGCAGAGTACAGGCAGCGGGTGGGCAGGAAAGAAGGGATTTATTTCCTCCCCCTAAAGAAGCCCCAGCCACTAGACTACCAGGGCTCTTCAAGATAGGGGGGACAGAGACAACACGGTGGGAGGGAGGCAGCATGGCAGGGGTGGGGGCACTGGTTGTGGCAGCAGCAGCATGGTGGGGGGGGGGGCAATAGCAGCGTGTTGGGGGGAGGGCAGCAGCAGCATGGCAGGAGGGCCCAGAATAGTCTCAGTGCCTGGGGACTCACCAGCTTATAATCGAAAGTGATCGCCGGCCATCTTCTGACACAAATCGGGAGATGGCTGGCGATTTTTTAAAAGCGGCGAAATTGGTATAATCGAAAGTGGCATTTTTGACTGCATCGCCGCTTTCCCGTCGCTTTGCCGGCGAAAGTTCAAGGGGGGCGTATCGGTAGATAAGCGAAGGCAGGACATGGGCGGGCATGGGCGTGGCTACCAGATGGCCGGCTTTCGCCGATAATGGAAAAAAAAAGCGGCGTTAAGCAGTATTTCACCGGCTTTACTTGGTCCTTTTATTTTCACAACCAAGCCTCAAAAAGGCGCCCCAACTGACCAGATGACCACTGGAGGGAATGGGGGATGACCTCCCCATACTCCCCCAGTGGTCACCAATCCCCTTCCAAACTAAAAAAATAAAACTAAAAACCTTTTTTGCCAGCCTATATGCCAGCCTCAAATGCCGTACCCACCTCCATGACAGCAGAATGTGTTGTATCCTCCGACAGCCTTTCCCTGGTTGCGATGTGGCTCTTGGGTGAGTGTGACACCTTTTCTGTTAGGTGCCCAGCAGAGTCACATTAGCAATGCATTGTGGTGGGTGTAGGGTACTGGGCTCTACTCCCCTGGTGCTTCCCCCCCCCCCCCCCCTGCTAACTGGGTCATAGTGTGCCCTGTTTTGTTTCCTGTTGTAGTCCATGCAGTAGTGGCCATTTTTGTAAGCCAGTTTTAGTTCCCTTTCCTGTGTTACCCACGCTAGAGAACGTAGTTCTTACCTTGCATGGTGCTGAAAGAGGGCATTGTACACCATTGTGCCAGCTCTGACCTACTGCTAATCTTAGTACCAGGGGACTCTTTGCCAGTGGGGCACAACCTCTGATCTGCAGTTAACTGTGAGTAAACGTGCCTATTTCAAGAAAGGACTTTTTCAGAGAGATTAGTCTTCAGGTGTGAACTGGTATGCCAAAGTTATACAGCAGCAATAAGTCCTAGAGGCTGTATGCAGGTCCCTGGAACAATTTTAGTGGGTGCAGTACATTTGTGGGTAGTGGGTTTGGGGGGGTTGGGGGGCTCAGCTCCCAAAGTAAGGGAGCTATGCACGTGGGAGCTTTTCTGAAGTCCAGCGCAGTGACCCCTAGGGTGACTGGTTGGTGTCCTGGCATGTCAGGGGGGCCAGTGCACTAAAAATGCTGGCTCCTCCCATGGCCAAATGCCTTGAATTTGGCCGGGGTTTGAGATGGCCGACATAACTTTCCATTATCGCTGAAAAACAAACCCGGCCATCTCAAACCCGGCGAACTCCATGGCATTTGGCCGGGCTAAACCGTATTATCGAAAAAAAGAGATGGCCGGCCATCTTTTTCGATAATACGGTTCCGACCAGCTGTAGCACCACCGGCGATCTATTTGGCCGGCGACGTTCGATTATGCCCCTCTCAGAGTACTCTCAGTCTGCCCCTGCCAGAGACCAATAAGTTATTTCTACTGTTTTCTCACGGATGCACTTGCTAACCAAAATCGTTTCATTCTGCTGTGTACAGTACACGCCTTCTGATAAACTCAAAACTGAATCTTGTAAAAAGAGACAAATACTTTCTTCTATTGGCTTATTTTCCCAAATTTAGTGAACACTGAAAAGAAAAACCATTAATTCATTTTACAGAAATTAATATATGCACATGGCATGCTGCTTTCTTTACCTATTTGCTGCATAAGGAAATGAAGATTCACATATTATAAGTTTACTGGCAAAATCTAATGATTTTAAAATACACACCTAAGAAGCAGACTGAATTAAAAAAGAACAACTGTTTTTCATGTAACAATGGCATTTCAGGCAGTAATCTTGGAAAATCCCCTTGCTTGGTTCAAAGCAATGACTGGTTTGCTCAATAAACTAATGAGCGTATTAAATACTGGATAGACAAGAAACAAGCTACAAACTTCCTTCTAGAAAGGAAGGATCTGCTGCATGATGTAAGGTGCCACGCCTTCCATCCCTCCCCTTCAGGGTCGTGGTGTATTGCTATAAAAGTTCAGGAAGCAACTTCAGTTAGAAAGAGCGAGACTTCCTTGAACTGTGCTACCTGCTTGCTTTTCTCAGTATCCTAAGCAGAGCCGTGTGTATTTAGAACTGAAAACTATGGGGAAGAAAGTAGCTGTCATTCTGTCTGGCTGTGGTGTATATGACGGCAGTGAGATCCACGAGTGTTCAGCTGTTCTGGTACACCTCAGCAGGGCTGGTGCAGAGGTAAGGTGCGGTCTTAACTGAGGGGAGGAGTTGTACTTGATCGTCTGTCCTTTAAAATAACCTCTTTTTTTTTCTGCAGCAGAGGATCTGTCTAGATCTGCTTCCTACTAGCTACATCCTGGGGTTTTCTGTTCCACTGACATTCCTTGAACCGATGTAATCTATGTTTAAAAAAAGCATTAGAAATACTTTCAAAACCAGTCTGTTCATTGTGCTACTTGGTGGAGATCGTGTGTTTGTTTTAAGCTTTAACATATACTATATGGCTTTGCTATAAACTGAAATCTGAGGCTGAAATAGATTTTGCTTTAAAGGCATCAAAGACCACAACATTGAAATGATCACATTCAAAATTTTCTACCTATAATGAACAACTGTGTATTTTTTTCCAAATGGTTGACTCACATGTCTTATAGATTATTTGTAATAATCTGTCTCCATATGTTATATAAAGAGGGACACTTTTATAATAATTTGTCACCATATGTTATGTAATGAGGGACATTTTTGATATGATGTAAAAATCTGATTTTTGCAAAAAAAAAGTCCAAAAATCTAGTAGCAAATATGGCCATTTTCAAACCAGAAATCCATTCAACTTTTTATTTTGAAAATGGCCATTTTCTAGATGTTTTTGTGCTGTGTGTCTGTCCTCTAGGACCATTAAAAAAAAAAAAGTCCCAGGGAAGAACGCACAGAAACAAGCCATTGGGATGTATGGGGGGAGGGCAGCATTCTTAGTAGACTGGCCACACAGACATTCCAGCAGAGCAGCTCAGCACCCTAGGGGGCATTGCAGTGGACTTCACATAAAAGGTCCCAGGTACATATCTCACCGTTACCCCCTTATATTGTATGGTGATTCCTCCAAAACCCACTGAAAGCCTACTGTACCTAACTGTACACCACTAAAATAGCCCTTAAGGCTGCAGGTATCACCTATATGTAGGTACAGTAGGTTTTGGAGGGCTCACACTTTCTACCACAAGTGTTCCAGTCAGTGGCATAGCTACGTGGGGCCACGGGGGCTTGGGCCCCTGTAGATTTGGCCTTGGACCCCTCTTCCGACGACCCTCTCGACCTCCCCTCCCGCCGCCAACCCTCCCCCGCCATCGTCTACCTTTGCTGGCGGGGGACCCCAACCCCCGCCAGCTGAGGTCCTCTTCTTCCAGCTCAAGGCTTCGTTCTGTTTCTGTGAGTCTAACGTCCTGCACGTACAATGCACTGCAAAGAAAAACACCTCAAATTTGAGTTGCGAAAATCATGATTTGGACGTTTTTCAGAGAAAAACATCCAAATGCCACTTTATTCTGTTTTTGAAATGTTCTATAAGGGTAGTTTTCAAGCCTGCCCTGGGAACCCCAACCAGTCAGTACTTCAGGATTCCTGCAATTAATATGTATAAAGGACATTTCAGTGAAGGCTGTGATGCAGATCTGCCTCATGAATATTTATGGTTGATATCCTGGGAACCTGACTTGCTGTGGTCCTCCAGGAGATGTTTGTGAAACCTAATTACAGATCTTTAAAGATGGTAATGAGTTGTTTCATGCAGAGCCGGCAGACTGCTGTCTCTACCTCTGTTTAGTGGAGGAGTAGCCTAATGGTTAGTACAGTGGGTTTTGATCCTGGCAACCTGGGTTCAATTCACACTACAGCTCCTTGTGACCTTGGGCAAGTCACTTAACCCTCCATTGCCCCAGGTACACAAAACTTAGATTTTGAGCCTTCTAGGGACAGAGAAAGTACCTGTATATAATATGTACAGTGTTGCGTATGTCTAGTAGCGCTATAGAAATGATTAGTAGTAGTAGTAGTCTTTCCTATGCCCAAACTGAATCAGCATTTGGGTGATTAGGGCAGCCTACTATAAAGAGGGATTACAGGACTAAGAAGTATATGAATAGAGGAGGAGGAGGAGTTTAGTGGAAAACGAAGGAGAACTTGAAATCAGGACGAAATAATTCCTGTACTGATCTAATATAAAGTTTAAAGCTAATACTTTTACCAAATTTAAATGCTATTGTAGTCTGTACCTTTAATCTGGGGAGCCCTCTAGTGGGAGAAAGTTTCAAGAAAAGATTATAATTTTGTATTAAACACATCTTGCTTATCTAGTTTTTGGTGGCCTGAAGCAATCTTACTGTTGTGTAAAGAATTTCATCATTCCTACTTTGAAGTTTTTTTTTAATTGTCAGCTCCACCCAAATACTACACCCCAGCAATGCCTATGCATGTATCACATGAAAGTGCATGTCCGCTCATGTACTTGTATGTGTGTATTCACCTGCACAATTTTATAAAAGCCATATTCCATGTGCAAAACACACTTTAGAAGCAGAAAATGCCTTATAAAATTACCTCGTACCTTCACTGTTAAAGTATATGGTGTTTTATACAACATTCTAGAATTATAACTTAAGATCCTAAAAACTGGGTGGCAAGAGGGGTGGAGTTAAGGTGGGGGATAGTTAAAAGCGTATCACTGATTTTCAGCACTAGGTACTTAAATTAGATTTATGCAAATGATAGCAGGCTTAAATTAAAAGCATAACTTTTAAGGGTCTTTTTACTAAGGCACACTAAAAGATTTAGGGCCCTGTTTACTAAGGCGCACTAGTGTTTTTAGCACACGCTAATACGAGAGACACCTATAGGAATATATGGATGTCTGTAGCTTTAGTGTGCGCTAATTTTTAGCATGTGCTAAAAACGCTAGCATACCTTAGTAAACAGGGCCCTAAGCATACACTAACAAATTAGTGTGCGATGTGACTTGCAGCCCATAGGTATACAGTGGGCTGCCCAGGATATAGTGCACACTAAATCAGTTAGTGCACCTTAATAAATGGACCCCTTAGGAACTTAAATTTAGGTGAAGTTTCAGCTGAAAATGTAGGCTTCTACATTTGGCTGAAACTTAGGGGCAAATTTAGGCCCTAACATGAGCCTAAATTTAGGATCACAGTGTTTTGTTTTGTGTTTTGTTAATACCAGGTCCTATATGATTTGTTGGACTTGCCAGCCATAGAAGAATGTGAAATTACTACTACTACTTATCATTTCTATAGTGCTACAAGGCATATGCGCTACCTGTGGGCTTGCAACTTTAGTCATACCCACAAAATATTTATGGAGCCTTGACTTTGCTAACAAAGCATCCACAGGCAGAGCTTAGTTCTGTAAAAAGGCAAACTACTCATGCCTCATTTTTTCATAATCTATCTAGATTCTGTATACCTTCCTGATGCTGGAATAAGCTTTGTTCCTATCTTCTTCTCCTCAGGTAGAACTTTATGCTCCCAACAAAGAACAGATGCATGTGGTAGATCACGTAAAGGGGCAGCCTACACAAGAGAAACGTAATGTGCTAGTAGAGAGTGCCAGAATTGCCAGAGGGAATATCAAAGACCTGGCAAACCTAAAAGCCAGTGAACTGGATGCTCTTATTATTCCAGGTAAAGTATGCAATGCTGTACTTAAAAATAAAGATTTCCAGGTGAAGCTAACTGGTCAAGACTGAAACGTGAGGAGTAGTCTAGAACCACTGGTAGTAGGGTCTCAGTCTGGCTCTCATGGATTCAAAATAGGCAAGAATTTTGTATATTTTGAGCATTCAGAAAACCCCAAATCTTTGAGTATCACAAAGATTGGTGTTGAGGATGAATGTCCCAATGCTACCTCCATATGGATCTTACAGTTGTTTAACACCCCTGTTATCAAACTTGGATTTCTTGCCCTTTGGAGAAGAGGATTTGTACAAAGATCTCTTCATTACTGGTCCATACAAGATCAAAAACACTTGCCTTGTCAAGAGGGACAGGGACCTCCAGCAGTGGGACTGTAAACTGGGGTATATTCCATTAGTATAGGGTCCTTTTTACTAAGCTGTGGCAAAAAGTGGCCTTAATGCACCCCTATGTGGGTCTTTCCTGTGTGCAAAGGCCATTTTTACTGCAGCCATAAAATGGAAGATTTTCTATTTTTTGCATTAATGACCATGTGTTAATTTTGCCATTAACTCGTGGACAGTTTTAAAAATTACCATGTGTGCACTTACCGCCACCTGTAGTAACAGCTCATGTGGTATCCCTGCACTAACCAGTTAGCATGCAGTAAGTTTTGCACAGGAATGCCCACTTTTTAGCGTGTGGTTTGTGTATGCATGTTGCAAAATTACTGCAGGACACCTCAGCACACCCTGCGGTAAGGTTTATTAAGCTGCCATAAGCACGTGCTGATGCTTACTGCAGCTTAGTAAAAGGACCCCTTGGTTTTTAATGAGATAAGAATATACTAGGGTAACTTCGTTACTTGAAGCCAAAGTGTAATTAGACTTTATTTTAAAATGATGGAAAAAATAATGGTTTGCTTTAGGTTCCAGGTTTTAACTGGACTTCTGATTATAAAGTTATGATTGGAAGGGGTAGGGTGAAGCTTAGATGTTATTGAAACAATTACTCTTTCTTCGGTATATTTAGGTGGTTTTGGTGTGGCTAAGAATCTCTCAACGTGGGCTGTGGATGGAAAAGACTGTACTGTAACTCAGGCTGTGGAGGATGCAATAAAGGCATTCCATACTGCAAAGAAACCCATCGGCCTCTGCTGTATTTCTCCAGTCCTGGCAGCTAAAATTATCCCTGGGTGTGAACTGACGGTGGGCCATGATAGTGAATGTGAAAAGTAAGTATAGGATTAAACCTCATACATTGTGCTGCAGATACTCAAAGACATTTTCTTTCTGTGGGCCAGGGGAAGAGTAATATGACTCTCTATTCAATAATAGGATAGCAGCTGAGTTGCAACTCTCCCATGGTGGCAGGGAAACAGCTGTTGTTGATTTAAATAAAAATACAGAACTGTGTAATAAAAGCA
Source organism: Microcaecilia unicolor (assembly GCF_901765095.1). Classification (NCBI taxonomy): domain Eukaryota; kingdom Metazoa; phylum Chordata; class Amphibia; order Gymnophiona; family Siphonopidae; genus Microcaecilia; species Microcaecilia unicolor. The sequence goes on along the minus strand of NC_044037.1, from coordinate 82,237,276 downwards.
GAGTCTATGGCTTACTTTGAGAAAGGAGGATGGGGAAGGCTGATAAGTGAACAGTTTAAAGCAATTTTCGGTGGAGTTGGTAAAAATGTATTGAATCTGACTCCAGTTTCAAAATAAAAACGTACAACATTATGTATCTATCTATCTATGTAGTTAGTTAGTTATAATTACCAGTACGGTAGATTCAGACCATAAAATACCAGCCAATTTAGCCAGCCACTGACCAGGTAAATCTCTTGGTCAGGGCTAGCCACTAATTTTGTGGCAGTTAACCGGCTAAGTGCTGCTGAAATTCGCGGTTACTACCTAACTCAAAGCTGATTCTGTTTGGACGTTCAGGGGCCGGAGTCAGCACTTGGCTGCTTAAGTGCTGATATTCAGCCCTTAAGGGGGGATTCTATATATGGCGCCTAAAAAATCTGCATGGAAAACATTTCTGACTAAGCGTATTTTATAAGAAGTTTCTAGATTTAGGCATGGTATATAGAATATGCTTAGTCAATATCCCAGCACCTAAAACTACACACCTCCATTTACTCCAGTGAAAATGTGGCTTAAATCCTAGCATGTAGATTTAGGCGCAGAGGGCCATATTCTATAACTATAAACTATATGTGTAAATTTCAGAGCGCCCACAAAAAATGCCTATTTCCCTACCCATAACCACACCCCTTTTTACCTACACACATTAGAAGTTAGGCGCACTGCATTACAGAATAAGCTTAGCAAGTTGTGCACGTAAATTCTAATTATTGCCAATTAGTGCCATTATTTCTTAAGTGCTATTATCAATGCAGATTAGCTTGTTAAGGCAATTAAGTTATGCTTGTTATAGAATATGCCTGGATTGTGGCACGGATCTCTAGGTGTGCTATATAGAATCCAGGGGTAAGCAGCCAGGTTTAGCACATAAATGGGACCACATAAAAGTCTGTCCTATTTTTATGCATTACTCCATGGTCGCTTAAGTGCTGAATATCGACTTAAGCGGCTATGTGTTAGCTGTTTCAAAAATAACCGGATAATCAACGTCAAAGCCCGGACTGGGCCAGGCTTTGAATATCTGGGAATAACTCCATCGGTGGTGAGCAAAATGCTCACCACCAGTGGCTGAATATCAGGCCCTGAAAGCCCAGTGCGTTTTTTCTAGCGAAAAAGGTGCCAGTACTCAAACACCAGGCCACCCTTCAGGGATGGGGTGATCACTGAGGGACCTACACCACAATAGCCAGGCCCCCTGCAACAAGTCATAGAATCTATGACAAGGCAGAATTTGTGTGTAGAGCCTGAGCTCTTTCATTAAAACTTTGGGGACCATTGGTCAATTTTAGCAGGCAATGGAAAAGGTGCTGGTACTCAGTACCCCTTCAAAACAAAAAGCCCTGTGAAAGCCTAGTATCAGTCAGTCAAAGTCGGACAATAGAAAATAGAGGAGCTGGAGTCAAAGTCAAAGGTTTGAGGTACTGACTCCACAGCCCTGGTTTAAGGCCAAGTTGAGAATATTTTCAACCTATCAGTCAGTTGACATTGCCAGTTAAAAATGCCCTCTACTCCCCTGGACATCTAAGCTTATACACCTAAATACAAAGGCACATAAATCAATGCTGGTTAGAAATGGGTGACCCTTGGGATAGGTTTATGATTTAGCTGGTTAATACTGATTTTTTTCATTCTTCCTGCAGGTGGCCATATGCAAAGACAGCAGATGCCATGAAAGAGCTGGGCTGTAAGCATGTAAACAAACATGTAGACGAAGTTCATGTGGATGCCAAGAACAAACTGGTTACAACTAGTGCCTTCATGTGTAATGCCCCTATCCACGAGATCTTTGATGGCATTGGGAAAATGGTCACAGACGTACTAAAGCTTGCTTAACCTAGAGAGAGACAGAAATAAGTGCTGGTCGACTAATGGTCAGAACTACAGTAATACTGCATAGAAAAACAAGACAAATTGTATTTTTCCTGTTTCTCACCAAATGAGCTGTCTGTTTGACTATGACCACAGAACATAACATTCTAGACAGATGCCTCGTCTACTTCTGTACACTAGTTTGGCCATTAAGACCTTAGAAATGCGCTGGGTCTTGTTTCATTTCACTTCCATTTGTACACGATGTAAGATGCACTAAAAGATTGTCATAGTGTCTGCACAAGCTAAACCATAAAAATGACATCAAAGGGTTGACATTTTTACCTTGATTCAACTTAAAAAAAAATAAATGTAAATAGGTATTCACCTCTGTGTGCTAATGACGGCATCATGTCATGAGTGAAATGGCATCTTCTGTTTTAAGTGTTGGTCAGGAACGATACAACTTTAATGACTGTTGTTTAATGTTTTCATATTAAATATGTAATTTTAAAGCAAATAAAAGCTGTGCAAGTTGTATGCAAACTTCAAGCATGAACATTTTTTTGTATTAACAATATGAAAACTTGTATCTTAAGATCATCAAGTCTGTCTTACTACTTTCAAATTTGTGTCACAAATGGTAGAGTGCATTTGATGCTCTTCACACAAAGAATTCATTTTTACTCTATTCAGTCAGAGTTCAAGTTCAATTTTATTTTGATATACCGTGAAATCATAACAAGATATCTAAGCAGTTTACAAAGTCAATTTAAAATTAAGAGGGGAGGGAGTAGTAAAAAAAAAACACAGACTGGGAGGCTGAGAAGCAAACAAAAGGAAAGCACAGAGGGAAAGAGAATAACAAATTCATGGGGAGTAATAGGGTGAACAGAGGGTAGAAAAAAATTGGAGGTAATGCGCTGCACAGAGTGAAGCCTAAAGCAGCATCTGTCAAATCGAATCAGGGAAAGTTTGAGAGAAAACGCATGATTTAAGGTTGCATTTAAACTTTTTAAAGGCGGGTTCAGTTCTGGTTGAAAGGGGAAGAGTGTTTAAAAGAGATGGGGCGATGATGCTAAAGCAGATATTTCAGAGGACATCGAGCCATGATGAAAGGGACAGTGAGCAGATGGTGTTGAGAACAGTGAAGTGTATGGCATGGTCTGAATAGAATAAGATTACATAGAAAAAATGGAAAACCTGAGTGGAGGGTCTGGTGGACAATGGTCAAATATTTAAACAGGATCCGAAAAGAGATTGGAAGCCAGTGTTCAGAGATAAAAAGCAGTGATATGTGAGAATGGTTCTGTTTTACCAAAGAGTAGTGTAATGACTGTATTCTGGACAAGTTGCAATCTTCTGATCCAAGTGAGGAGTTGGCTGTGACTGTAGAGCAATAGTCCAGTTTTGAGATGACAAAGGACAAAAGGAGACTCCTAACGCAGGGGTATCATACATCAAATGAATGGACTGTGTCTGCTTTAGGGTGAAAAAACTTCTCAAAACAATAGAGGAGATTTGTTTTTGAAATGAGAGCGAGCTGTCTAGATGGACTTTCAGAACTTTATCCAAGTCTTTAAGAGGGATCAGTGCAAATTGTGCTGTGGTCAAGTATTTGTAAAAATCTCTTACCATTGGTTGACACTCAGCTATTTAAAAGCTGCTTTACTATTGGTTGATGAATATAGTCACCCACTAGCTATTTCCTGCATAGTTTTCTATAGAGAAAAAATAAGTCACTTAAAACCGATAATTGGGTGCCATTAATCAATTATTGGCAATAATTGGAATTTATGTATGTATCTTTATAGTCACTATTCTATAAAGACATGTGTAACATGGGGTTAGGGAAAGAAGAAAAAACAAAGTTGTAAAATGGGGATTTACTTGTGCTGGCGAACATTCCGCCGGTCAGCAATGTAGCTTGGAATTTTGAGAAGGGTTTGGAATGGGAAGCTAAGGAGGGGTTTCCTGGGAGACAGGGCTGGTTGGCAGTTGCAGAGAGGATCTGACAGCTAAAGAGAGTGGGTGTGCTGTTCAGTGTAGGAGAGGAAGTGTGGGATTGAATGAAATTAAAAAGGTTTTGAAGTGAGATTGGCTGGCAGTGAAAGCATTGAGGTGAGAGTGGTAGTAAAGGTGAGATTGGGAAGGGAGTAGATTAAGGTTTCACAATTTTGGGGAATTTTGTGTAAATGTGGAGTGAATGGTGAAGGGAGAAAATGCTTAAGAGACAAGGTAACTGTGGCAGGGGAATATTTAAAGTAACAGAAAACGGGAAGCAGTGAAAGCAGGTTGATTGGTTAGGAAAACGTTTGGAAAGTAATGGAAAAGAAGGTGATAAGTTAAAATAGGGAGCTGTGCATGGAATGTTGTGAGTGTTGTGCATATGACTGAAGGGTTGTCAGTCACTCTTAGCTTAGGGAACTAAAAAATATCAGTACAGGCCTGGAAAGAAAAGGGAATTTTGCTTAATTTTATTTTAATAGATTAATTTGGCCACAGCTTTTGTAATATTTCCCAGTAGCAGGGAAAGGTGTAAATCCTACCTATAGGAAAGATAGGGTTTTGCCTTCTTTAAGTTCTTTAAGTGTGAAGTTTAGGAAGAAGCTTCAACTGGATAAGACTGCCAGACTTACAGAAAGCAACAAGGGCCCCTCCGCAAGAAAGTCTACGCTGCCAACGAGTGAAGACCGGTATCAGCTAAGTGACTTTTGAGAACGCAGGGAAAAAATATACTTACCTTGTTCCTTAGGAATAGTGAACAGAGTACCTGTGAAAACAATGAAAAGGGATACACAAAGAATCAATTCTTAAAGGTTATTACAAAAATAAATAATATATTTTATATCTAATTTGAGGAATTGATTATTGCTAAAGGGAGATACTTATCTGAAAAGTGCTCTGTAAAGACGAAGGTGGTTTCTGTGAAAAGAATACAAGTAAAATAAGGTTATTATTGGGAGACCAGGTTGAAAGGAAACAAAGTTAATATTTAAGGGGGAAGGGGAAATTCTGGTGTGCGGTGTAATTGATTTATTGCTCTTTCCATAAGTAAAAGAATGTTTTAATAAAATTGTTACATTGTTTCTGAAGATCTAATCCCTCCTTATTGCCACCCAAGAAGTTAAAGGAAATCCTGAATTTAGTTTATTTTTCTCCTTGGTTTCTAGGGAGCCAAGGACGTGGTTAGTTTTTGTTACTCCCTCCTCCTTCCTGAGAACTGAATTCCGGAAAGGTTGCCACAATTACCTACATCTGACCAACCAGAACCCGGGTCATCATACTCAGGCAGGAGGGGCAGAGTCACACATGTGCATAAATGATTTGGTGTGGATCCAAAAAGGTGGCATGGCCATGGGAGGGGCATGGGTGGTGTCACGAAATGCCTAGTCACATGCCTGGGGTTACCCTGCGGCCACTTAGAGGGGCTATACCCAGCACAGCTCAGATCAGCTTGCACCTGCCGCTTGTGCTCTACACTAGCACTCTCCTCCCACCGACTGGGTCACAACCTCCTCTGGGTGAGTCTCCCGCTCTCAAATTATCCCCAGTGATATCTAGGTTGCTGGAGGCCCAGTGGTCCCACAGTTCCCAGAAAGCAGTCACAGACCCAACACACAAACCACCAGGATTATTTATCAGTCCAGACAGAGCGGCAATAAAGCAAATATTGATTATTGTCTTTTAAAAACGAACAATGGAACAAAATAGTTCAATCAGCAAACAATAACAGGTAACTGAAATATGGATCAATTATAACACTTACTAAATATTTGCATACTGTCTAAACATTACCTGGGAAGATCAGGACATATAATTCACTTAGCCTCAGCAAAGCAATCTGTCTCTCTTCTTCTGGGCTAAGACTGAAGCAGCAGCCAGTACTACAGGATCATTTCAAACTCGAGGCCAATCAGAGCTCAGTCAACAAGTTTTAAAAGTATACTGCTCACAGTACTATAGATTCACTTCTTCACTCAGTGAAAGTAAAAGAGGGTATTCATTTTTCTATAACAGCTTTAACATAAAACATGCATCACCTGCTGGCCAAACTTGAAAAATGCACTTCAAGGTTTAATAAAGGCAATTTTACAGGTTTAAAACACACTATTCTGTCACAGGTGGGTCAGAGACATTTTTAGGATTTGCATGGAGTGTTATAGAATTCAAGAGATCTGTGCCTAATTTATGCTTCGGGATACCCACAATTGGGCGTTGATCCTAGCATTAAGTACTATTCTATAAACAGTGCCCAACTTGGAGCGCCTTTTATAGAATCGATTCTGATATCTTTATTACACAAAAATGTATATAATAAATGTTGTCATAACTATGTGCAGATTTCAGTACTGAAAAAAAGAAACTAAACATCATGAAATGTTCATACTACTGTTTCCTCTAAGCTGAGCGGGAGTCCTCCAACTGCATTGCTGGGGGATGGTGCTACAATACTCTGTTTTCAATCACTAGGGACAGGCAGGTTCCCTGGAGCCCTGGAGAGCTTGCTTGCCCCTCCCAATTGAAAATGTGATAGTGAAACAGTACCCCCCACTGGCAGGACTGTAGGTGGATGACTCTCTCTTAGAGGGAATAATGGTTCACACATCTTCTTTTAGTGTACATGTATACAGTATCTTATTACTCGAAATGTGCGTACAACTGTTCCAGAAATTGTCAGGGTAAATAACTACAATAGGCACCTATTAAGCTTATAATCGAAAGTGATCGCCGGCCATCTTCTGACACAAATCGGGAGATGGCCGGCGATTTCTTAAAAGCGGCAAAATTGGTATAATCGAAAGCGGCATTTTTGACAAGCATCGCTGCTTTCCCTTCGCATCGCCGGAGAAAGTTCAAGGGGGGCGTGTCGGTAGATTAGCAAAGGCGGGACATGGGCGGGCATGGGCGTGGCTACCAGATGGCCGGCTTTCGCTGATAATGGGAAAAAAAAGCGGCGTTAAGCAGTGTTTTGCTGGGTTTACTTGGTCCTTTTATTTTCACGACCAAGCCTCAAAAAGGTGCCCCAACTGACCAGATGACCACTGGAGAGAATGGGGGATGACCTCCCCATACTCCCCCAGTGGTTACCAACCCCCTTCCATACTAAAAAAATAAAACTAAAAACCTTTTTTGCCAGCCTGTATGCCAGCCTCAAATGCCGTACCCATCTCCATGACAGCAGAATGTGTTGTATCCTCCGACAGCCTTTCCCTGGTTGCGATGTGGCTCTCGGGTGAGTGTGACACCTTTTCTGTTAGGTGCCTTGCAGAGTCACATTAGCAATGCATTGTGGTGGGTGTAGGGTACTGGGCTCTACTCCCATGGTGCTTTTCCCCTCTGCTAACTGGGTCAGAGTGTGCCCTGTTTTGTTTCCTGTTGTAGTCCATGCGGTAGTGGCCATTTTTGTAAGCCAGTTTTAGTTCCCTTTCCTGTGTTACCCACGTTAGAGAACGTAGTTCTTACCTTGAATTGTGCTAAAAGAGGGCATTGTACACCATTCTGCCAGCTCTGACCTACTGCTAATCTTAGTACCAGGGGACTCTTTGCCAGTGGGGCACAACCTCTGATCTGCAGTTAACTGTGAGTAAACGTGGTTATTTCAAGAAAGGACTTTTTCAGAGAGATTAGTCTTTAGGTGTGAACTGGTGTGCCAAAGTTATACAGCAGCAATAAGTCCTAGAGGCTGTATGCAGGTCCCTGGATCAATTTTAGTGGGTGCAGTACATTTGTGGGTAGTGGGTTTGGGGGAGGGGTTGGGGGGCTCAGCTCACAAAGTAAGGGAGCTATGCACGTGGGAGCTTTTCTGAAGTCCACCTCAGTGACCCCTAGGATGGCTGGTTGGTGTCCTGGCATGTCAGGGGGGCCAGTGTACTAAAAATGCTGGCTCCTCCCACGGCCAAATGCCTTGAATATGGCCGGGGTTTGAGATGGCCGACATAACTTTCCATTATCGCTGAAAAACAAACCCGGCCATCTCAAACCTGGCGAACTCCACGGCATTTGGCCAGGCTAAACCATATTATCAACAAAAAAGAAGGCCGGCCATCTATTTCGATAATACGGTTCCGGCCAGCTGTAGCGCCGCCGCCAACATAGATCGCCGGCGATCTATTTGGCCGGCGACGTTCAATTATGCCCCTCCACGTGTCTTTACTAGTGCACATCCAGCAGCAATAGCACCTACATTAAAGGTGGAGATATTGAGAGCGGGCATAAATGTTAGCACATAAATAGTTTTATAACCAGGCTCCACCCAGTCCATATCCCTGGGATTTATTGGGAGTAATCACCTTTATGAAGAGACCACCCAAGGTACTCTACAAAAATGTCCATGCTAACACATGCACTTTTGCACTTGACTTTAATTTTATAAATGCCATTTTGTATGTGTATGTTGCCACATATATGCTAAAATGACTTTCGGGCTCATTTTTGAAAGAGAAGGACGCCCATCTTTCGACACAAATCAGAAAATGGACGTCCTCACAGGGTCGTCCAAATCAGTATAATCAAAAGCCGATTTTGGACGTCCCCAACTGCTTTCCATTGCAGGGACGGCCAAAGTTCAGGGGGGTGTTTTGAAGGCGTAGTGAAGATGGGACTTGGGCGTGCCTAACACATGGACGTCCTTGACCCATAATGAAAAAAAAGGGCGTTCCTGATGACCACTTGGACGACTACCTGGTCATGTTTTTCTAACAACCAAGGCACAAAAAGGTACCTGAAATGACCAGATGACCACCGGAGAGAATCGGGGATGACCTCCCCTTACTCCCCCAGTGGTCACTAACCCCCTCCCACACTCAAAAAATATCTTTCAAAATATTTTTTTGCCAGCCTCTATGCCACCCTCAGATGTCCGTGACAGCAGTATGCAGGTCCCTGGAGCAGTTCTAGTAGGTGCAGTGCACTTCAGACAGTCCATACCCCCCCACCTGTTACATTTGTGGAGGAAACAACAAGCTCTCCAAAACCCACCACAAACCCACTGTGCCCAAATCTAGGTGCCCCCTTCACCTGTAAGGGCTATGGTAGTGGTGTACAGTTGTGGGGAGTGGTTTTTTTTTTTGGGGGGGGGGGTTGGGTGGCTCAGCACACAAGGTAAGGGAGCTATGTACCTGGGAGCAATTTATGAAGTCCACTGCAGTGCCCCCTAGGGTGCCCGGTTGGTGTCCTAGCATGTCAGGGGGACGAGTGCACTACAAATGCTTGCATTTGGTCGTATCTGAGATGGACGTCCTTGGTTTCCATTATCACAGAAATCAGAAATGACCAAGTCTAAGGACGACCATCTCTAGGAACAACCTAAATTTCAAGATTTAGATGTCCCTGACTGTATTATCGAAACAAAAGATGGATGTCCATCTTGTTTCGATAATACGGGTTTCCCCGCCCCTCCATCGGGGACGTTCTGTGAGGATGTCCTCAACAAAACTTAGACGTCCCTTTCGATTATGCCCCTCTTTGTAAAATTACCCAAAACAGAAAAGAACAATGGGATCGGAAAGGAAAAATAATCACAATAAATTGTACCCAATCTGTATAAAAAAGAGATCCTCTACCAATATTTGGAGAAAAAAAGACCTCAGAGGATGAAAGTCTATAAGGGAACTAAGCCCTTACTAAAGACCATCATCATTGGTCAAAAACACCTCCAGAGACAGATTAAAGCATTGCTTCAAAATATAACAAAGTCCAGTTTATATTCATCAATTAACTAGAAAAAAAATCTTTGCAGTGTATAACATTGTGCTTTTTATCATATAATAATGCACTTTAACCTGTACATCTTCAATCAGCATGCAGGTACCTGGCATCATTCCAGTTGGAGGTGTCTTTAAGTAGCTAAGCCAGTGGTTCCCAAACTTTTTCAGTTCAAGGCACCCTTAGGATCCAAGAAAGTTTTTCTGGCCCATCCCCCTCCCGACACACAAGTCTCTACCCCTCCTAGCCACACAGGTCTCTACTGCCTCCCCCCCACTACACATCATATCCAGTATTTCTCCTCTCCCCCACGCACCATCTCTCCCTCCCCTCCACTCAGCATATCCCACCCCCCCAGGGCTGAAGAACGGCTCCGCGATTGGCTGAAACAGCCTATCCTAGCTGACATGTACCAGCACTGCTTAAAAATAATTAATTGCACCGCGCCGGCAATACGAGGCAAGGAGATGCAGGGAGCAAACACTGAGTAAAGGCGCTTGCCTGTTAACCTCCTATCTGCCCACTGGCACCTCTGTGAGTTCACCGTGGTTCACTGGGGTGCAATGGTGCACAGTTTGGGAAATGCTGAGCTAAGCAAATTTCCACCAAGGGTTTTCGTTTCACATGAGCTGCATTAGGTAAATGTGCACTGAAAAAAAAAGATTGAAACTATGTCACAAAATTAAATTGATTATTCAAAAATTCTTTTAGAACAATTACTAACCTCAAAATTACAGCCTGGCCAACCTTGCAAAACCAGAAAATGGCGCTGCGGTTTTTAAATTATGTAAAGCTATCCTAGCACCAATTAGACAGCAGAATTCAACAGAACAAATAATTATTGGTTGGCATCCAAAAACAGCCAATCGCTAAATAAAAAAAAATGATTTCCACTCTATACTTTCATTTAACTCTATTGGCTCCACAGATGGAAATTTAAATATGCAGCACTACTCTCATTGGTAGAGCATTCTCTTGAAATCACCCTCTCATGTAGCAGACAAAAGTTGATCAATTATCCAACATTTCAAATCCTCAAAGTTATGCCCTAATGAGGAGAAATGTTGTACTAAAGGTGCCTCCAGCTTTTGTTTAGTTAAAGGAGAAAGGGGATAGGATTTGATATACCATCTTTTTCTGGTTACAGTCAAAGCAGTTTACACATTATTTGCCGGATTCTATATAGCGTGCCTAAAGATCCACGCTGAAATCCAGATGTATTCTATGACAACGCGAGTAACTTAATTGGCTTAACAAGCTAATAAGCATTGAGAACAGAACTTAAAACAATAATGAACACTAATTGGCAATAATTAGAATTTATGCACACAACTGGATAAGCATATTCTGTAATGAACTGCACCTAATTTCTAATGCCTGCAGTTCAAAAGGGGCAGGGAAATGGGCATTTTATAGGCATTCCCAAATTTATGCACGTAGTTATAGAATATGGCTCTGTGAGCTTAAATCTACACGCAAGGATTTAGGCCACATTTTTGTTGGTGTAAATGGAGGCTCATAGTTTTGGGCGCTAGGATATTAACTAAGCATTTTCTATATACCACACCCAAATCTAGGTGTCACTTATAGAATAAACTTAGGTGGAATTGTTTACCGCATGGATTTTTTAGGTGCCTTATATAGAATCTGGCCCTATATACAGGTACTTAATTTTGTACCTGGAGCAATGGAGGGTTAAGTGATTTGCCCAGAGTCACAAGGAGCTACAGTACTGATCAAACCCAGTTGCCCTGGATCTACTACTACTACTACTTAGCATTCAGATTACTGCACTAACCATTGGACTATTTCCTCCGGTGGGAGTTAGCTTTCTAGATCACAATATAAAAGGGTAACTACTTGACTCCTGCATTTGTCAGATTCCAGTTTCATACTGATCGTACAAGGATATTTGCAACCTCACTTCTTCCTCCTATGCTAGTTACAGACTCATGATCCATTCAGTGGATATTTACCCTTTCTGGCGCCACATTAATCCATGTTCATTTTCAAACACATTATGTAATGAGCACACAAATTATGCTCAGATAAGGGATATATGTTTGCCAAAATCCAATAATCCTACAAAATTTGGCAACTGCTTTTCAGTCGTGGGTGCTGGATATTTTGCTATCTCTTGTTTCTTTTTCCTGAAAGCTATCATTGCTCCTTGCTCCATTGAGTTCCTAGGAAAAAAGTGCTGTCTGGGCACATCCCTACAGTCTCTGCATTTCCCAATCTGGTGATTTCATGTGTTATTCTACCTCGGGCACTTGAGCTCTGACACTCCTTGTATTGGTATATCATCTATTTAAAGACTTGGCTGTAATTCTTCTAATGCAGGTTTAAAATCCAAATTCTGTGCCACCATTTGGTAATAAATGATGGAGCTGTACACATACTCATGCAACAACCTACTGAAGGTATACTGGCTGCCTACCAGGTAAATACAACTGTGGAGAGCAACTCATTTGTGGACTTAGAGCTAAAAGGGATAAATCAAATGTCATTCTCATAGCTAATTTCATAACCTGTTCCCTTCAAGTTTAAAATTAAAAGTCATCCACTATGTCTAAATTTGTTGATTGTTGTCCTTTATAACAATTACCACTAACTCTAATAAGCAGTGTTTTTTTCTAGCAAAATAGGTGCCAGTACTCAAATACTAGGCCACCTTTCAGGAGTGGGGTGATCACTGAGGGACCCACCCCATAACAGCCAGGCCCCCTGCAACCAGTCATAGGATTGATGACAAGACAGAATTGGTGTGTAGAGCCTGAGCTCTATCATTAGAACTTGGGTTCTGTGGGTCAATTTTAGCAAATAATGGAAAAGGTGCTGGTACTCAGTACCCCCAAGTACTCCCTCAAAAAAAAGCCATGCTAATAAGTTAATTTTGAGACCCTCTTACAAAAGCATGGTGGACCTACCACCGGCTTGCCGCATGGTGATTCAGCTCTACCATCAAGCTCCTGGAGGAGTCCAGCAGTAGCTCTGGCTCCCACCATACACCATTTTTAGTGCTGGAAAATAGTTTTGTATTTTCTAGCACTAGAGGTATGACCAGCATTAATTGGGCAGTGCTATGTGCTGCCCAGTTACCGCCAGAGACCTTAACGCCTCCTTAATAGGAGGCGGTAAGGGGTCCCCCAGTAAATGGCAGTGCACCAATACTTTTGTTTAGCACATAGCCATTTCCTCCCCTTCAAAAGAGAAAAGCCTTTTACTACCGGCAGTAAAAGGTGGTCTTAATCTCCTCCCAGGAATGATTTGATATCGGTATAAATAGAAAGATTTTTACCCAACTACCCACATTTCTTGATACCATCTTTGTAAACGTATACAATATTTGTTGTATACGTTTACCAAAATCCAATAATCCTGCAAAATTTGGCAACTGCAAAATTTGGCAGATACCAGAATATTTGTTCTGGTATCTGCCAGTCTAATTGCCCAGGTCAGCAAATATAAGATGACCTACACGTCCAATTTCACCTATTTAAGTACACAAATGTGGAATGCATTACCAACAGCAGTGAAAACAATACATGACCATCTACAATTCAGGCGAACTTTGAAGACCTATCTGTTTTGTAAGGTCTACCCTGCTGTTTCTGATTTAGCAACTTCAACTCTGCACTGATTTAAAAGACAATCCAGCTTATAATCGAAATAGAAAAACGCCTATATTGTGACCCAAATCGGGAGATAGACGTTTATCTCACAAAAACGAATAAAGCGGTATAATCGAAAGCCGAATTTGGATGTTGTCAACTGCACTCCGTCGCGGATGCGGACAAAGTTGATGGGGGCGTGTTGAAGGCGTGGTGAAGGTGGAACTGGGGCGTGGTTATCGGCTGATCAGAGATAGGTGCCTTTCGCCGATAATGGAAAAAAAATATGCATTTTTAGCGAGAATTTAGGGCACTTTTCCTGGACCCTGTTTTTCCACAAATAAGGCCCCAAAAAGTGCCCTAAATGACCAGATGACCACTGGAGGGAATCGGGGATGACCTCCCCTGACTCCCCCAGTGGTCACAAACCCCTTCCAACCACAAAATATGCCGTTTCACAACTTTTTATTTTCACCCTCAAATGTCATACCCACCTCCCTGGCAGCAGTATGCAGGTCACTGGAGCAGTTATTAGGGGGTGCAGTGGACTTCAGGCAGGTGGACCCAGGCCCATCCCCCCCCACCTGTTACACTTGTGCTGGTAAATGGGAGCCCTCCAAACCGCCCCCCAAACCCACTGTACCCACATGTAGGTGCCCCCCTTCACCCCTTAGGGCTATAGTAATGGTGTAGACTTGTGAGCAGTGGGTTTTGAGGGGGATTTGGGGGGCTCAACACACAAGGAAAGGGTGCTATGCACCTGGGAGCTGTTTTACCTTTTTTTTTGTTTTTGTAAAAGTGCCCCCTAGGGTGCCCGGTTGGTGTCCTGGCATGTGAGGGGGACCAGTGCACTACGACTCCTGGCCCCTCCCATGAACAAATGCCTTGGATTTATTCGTTTTTGAGCTGGGCGCTTTCATTTTCCATTATCACTGAAAAACAATAACGCCCAGCTCACAAATTGTCGAATAAAACATGGACGTCTATTTTTTTCGAAAATACGGTTCGGTCCGCCCCTTCACGGACCCGTTCTCGGAGATAAACGCCCATGGAGATAGACGTTTTCGTTCAATTATGCCCCTCATAGTTATTTCTTATATCTTTGTCATTTATTGTTCCCATTTACCCCCACCTTCCCTTACCCTGATTCTATTTGTATTTGTTTAACATCGACCGTATTGGAGCTCCCAAATACGGTGACTTGTAAGCCACATTGAGCCTGCTAATGTGTGAGAAAATGGGGGATACAAATGCTGCAAATAAACAAACAAATAAATAAATAAATAAATAAATATTTAGTTTGACTTTTTATTGGCATTTTTCAGTTCCCCATCTTGCTGATTGTAACAGCGTAAGCAGAATATTGCCTTGCCCCCCCCCCCCCCAAATTTAAATTATGTCTCTATAATCCACTGGAAAATGTGAATTTTGTGCTGAACATCCACCAGTTATTAGCAGACACAGTTTAATTTTCTTCTTTTCTGAAAAGAAGTATCATTCTTTTTCAGATTTCTCCTCACTCGCCTTCTCTCCCTGGAATCCCTCTCATTCTTTCTGAGTCTCCCCCTCCTCTCCCTGCAGACTACAATAAAGAAACTGGAGTTTCCCAGCTACCTACAAGGAAGGAGAAAAGCTGAATGATTTCATTCTTGAATGATTTGGAAAAGGCAGTGGGTGGGGCCTAGGAGAAACGTCACACTCTGGTTGTCAGTTCCTATAAGTAGCCAGAAGAGGCTGTGATGTGAGATCAGTTAAGTTTAGTTCTGTCAGTCAAAGATTCAGCCATGGAGCAGGCAGGGAACGAAGCTCCTGAGACATTACACTATTCTGTGGGAATCCTTTCTATAGCCGCAGGTAAGGGGTGCCATCGAGCCACATTTCATTTGTGGTGGTATTCATATTTTTAGTTCAAGTTTTAATAACGTCGATAGGAACTTAAACCTGCTAGCTTACATCACCATTTCTATATACATATATCTTAGTTATTAGATTGAATTTGTAGTTTGCTTGTTAACATTTTAATTATTTCAAGTCAAGGCACGTTTATTCCCTGTTGCCTATTTTTTCTAATAATGTTTCCTCTGCTATGATAATTTGATTTCAGGGTCCTTATTGCTGGCAGTAAATTATTACAGTCTTGCAAGTGCTATTCCTCTCATTCCCAGCACAGCACTGGGTATCCTGCTGCTCATTACAGCTGCTGTTTTGGCATATGCAGGTAAGTCAGATGTTTAGCATATTTAAGCGAGAATATTTAATTTTCCAAATATTAAGAGCAAAACAGTGATACCCTGTTATGTTTGTGATACCTCCCATCTTATTCTATGTTATTCTTCTGTATTAGCTATGTTTTACCATGGATTAGTGGTCTTATGTATAACCTGTCCTTGTTCTGAACTAATAAACACATTCTCAAAAAAAAAAAAAATAGAAGAGAGAAACATTTTATTTTGAATGCTTTTATAAAACCCAAACTGATGAGATGGGTTTTGCAACCAGACCTGCTTTCATTTCTGTGATTTCTTTTGCAGTGATGGAAAAACTGACAAACTGTATAGAATTCTTTCTTTACTGTGATTTACAAAAATCTTTAACTCTTAGTAAAGACCAATATTGCAAGTTCAGATGACAAATAGTACAATAGATAACTGATCGATGGTAAAATTTCAGGACATAAGCAGGATATTCAAATCCAGTCCTAACACACCATAGACAGGTTTGATTCTTAAGATATCTGCAAGGAATGCTCATCAGACTGATTTACATATATTTGCATATTTTGTTTACTCTGTAAATCAAACCTTTCTGCAGCTCTTTGATGGTAGTAACTGCATAGATCTAGTGTAGGGGGTAACTAAGAGATGGAGCTTGGTACAGTACTGGCAGAGGAGTTCTGACAGACTGATTACAAGGACTGATTGACTCAAGTTACACTTTATGTAGATGATATTCAGAGGTCTGGCATATGGATCTGGTACTTTGATCCTAGTGATGCTTTTTCTTTTTTTACCACAAATATATTTATTTGAAGTTTGAACAAAGAACCTGAACAAAAATGCTGCAGGTTCTGAAATGAGACCCGTTAATATTCTCAGAATTCACAGGCCCCCTCATTCAATAAAGGCACCCAAAGTTAGGTGCAGAATTGGGTGCTTGGTCATAAATGTGCATAAGCAAATTGGTTGATTAGCACTCAGTTGGCACATAGCCATAACTGACAATAATTGGCCTTAATAAATGCTAATAGGCACTAATTAGGAGTTACACACACAACTGATCTATGCACCTATTGTCTAATCCCTAATTTCTCTGGCACCCTACTCCAAAGGGAGTAAGACCAAGAGAGGGGCATGAGCAGGTCAGGAGCACTGTTACAGAATATTTACATTTAGGTGCCTATATGCCTGTTCTTAGACATGAGAATTTATGCCAGCCTTTAGTTGGCATAAATACTGGTGCCTAAAGGGACCTTTTACTAAGTTACAGTAAAAAGGGCCCTGCACTAGTGGCAGGGGCTGTTTTTGCCACACTCTGAGGCCCTTTTTACCACAGCAGATAACAAGGCCAAAAATAGCCACAGCTATGAGGTAAGGTTGTGGGGGAGGGGGGAGGGCACTTACTGCCACCCACTGAGGTGGTGATAAGGGCTCCCACACTAACCCGGCGGTAACCAGGTGGCATGTGGCACTGCCCAATTACTGCTGGGTAACCCCCTTCACAAATATTTTTGGAATATTTCCACTAGCACCAGAAATGTCACAAGCTGGGTTGTGGAACTACCACCAGCTGGCGGTAGTTCTAGAATGACAATTGGTAAGCCTGAATTGGGCTTACCGATACTTAGTAAAACAGCCCCAAACTTGGGTGCGAAAATAGGAACTTAAGCTAGTATTCTATAATGGCAGTTCCATGTGGAAACATGGCTATAGAATTCATGATTAGCACTCTGTACTCAGGGCCTAACTTAAGCCTGAATCCAGTGGCGTAGCTACATGGGGCCACAGGGGCCTGGGCTCCCCACAATTCCTCTGGGCCCCTGGTTTTGCTGGCGGGGTCCCCAACCCCTGCCAGCTGAAGCCTTATCCAGTGCCAGTCTTTAAAAAGCCGCCACGTTGCCTCCTCTGTCTTCCCTCACGTCCAGCATGCTCCTTTTAGTGAAACTGAGCATGCTCAATTTCACTAAAAGGCGCATGCAAGATGTGAGGGGAAGAGAGAGCAGGGCAGGCAATGCGGTGGTACCAGAGACCGGCGCTGGACAAGGCTTCAGCTAGCAGGGGCCAAGGTTGTTGCAGTGGCAGGGCGGCAGGATGGCGAGGATGTGGGGGCGCAGAGGGGCAGCAGACCAAAATGTGCCCCCCACCTCGGGCTCTGGCCCCCTCCCACCGTGAGGTATGGCTATGCTCCTGACTCAGGAAATACTCATAAACATAGAAACAGCCTTCTACTAGTATGTTACATCCACAGACCATTGATGGACATTGCTCCATGGCCATTAAGCAATTCTGGAGCTCCTAATAATGCAGGTGTACTTGAACTAAGGACTTTAATCGTAATGCTAGAGAATATAGGGGGTCTTCTACTAAAGCTTAACTTGAGTTATCTGCAGCAGGGCCCATTTTATTCGTATGGGCCCTGCTGCACATTACTCAAATAGCGTAAAAAGAGTGGGAAGTGGACCAATGACTCCAGGGAAACGGGATATAAGATTTCAAAGTACCACTTTATTCAATGACTCGACACAGAAACTGTGTTTCGGCCACAGGCCTGCCTCAGGAGTCTTAGCTGATCTTTGTGGTTCCAAAAAATGGATCTTGAGGTCGAGTGGTCTTAATAAAGACCTTTGTGATTCTCTGCTGGCGTAGCGTCTCAATATGTCTGTATACTCAGTATAGGACAAAACCTATATAAGTCAAACCAAGCATTAGTAAAAGACCCCAATAGAATCCATGTATTCATTGTCTATAGATCAAATAAAAAACTGCACTAAGTGGCTATAAGATAAGATAATCAGTCTTCAGCCTGGTTTAATAAACGTTATTCCTTTCATTGTTTTCTTTCTTGGACAGGAATTCGAAAGAGTCAAGAAAATTTCTCACTTTTTGTGTCCCTTTGTCTGACCATCTCAGCACTATGGTGCAGTGCTGGAGTGATTCATATCCTTTTCGGCCAAGGGGTGCTAAGTGCCACTGATTTGCGTAATGCAATGGTTCCTGGACTAGCAGCTTTCACTTTGGGGTTGTTAATCATTGCAACTGTAGGCATCCTTCAGAAAGAAACTATCCTTTCTATTATAGCTATTGCAATTTCTCTCTCCACTGCCCACATGATAGCCATGTTTTATAATAGCAGCTTTGGTTCTTCTGCCGTTGCAAGCAATTTTTTGATAGTCTGTACTACTTGTGCTTACTTTGGGGTAGCCAGGCTTCTATACTTCCTCAGCAAGAAGCGCATCCTCCTCCCCGGCACAGATTTATCCAGACATAAAGTCAATGACCAGACGAAAGTCAAAGGAACTGGTAGAAATGACTTTATTGTAATTGGTTTAATCTTGAACATGGTATCTGCTAGCGTGTTTGGCTGCAAACTTTTAGGTGTGACTAACAAACTCTTTGTTGGTCAAGTACCATGGCTGTGGGCTGCTGGAATATTTCAGACCGGGGTCTGTATTTTATCTTACCGCTGCTTTGATATGTTAATGGCTACGTTTTTTGGCTTCACTTCTATCCTGAGGTTTGCTGAAGGTTATTGCCTCTTACTGCAAATGTGGCAATCTGCTGAACCAGTTTTCCCTGTCCCTTTTCTGGTAGTATTTGCAATTTTATTTTTCATTCTGGCACTGTTTATGACTTGTAGAAGTCTCTTAGAAGGCCTCTATTTGCTCTCTTTTGTGGCTTACTGCATTGCTGTGGCCTGTCACCCCAATGGGTTTTTCCATGGAGGATCACAAGGCATAAATGTGGCTATTTTTGTGGCCTCTGCTCTTATGGAACTGGTTTACCTTTACAATACTAAAGCAGTTTCAAAAATTCCCATAGGAAAAGATATAGTCAAAAATTTGCTCTCTCACACCAGTTTTTTAAAATTGCGTCAAGAAAAAGACCTCCAGGCTCCATTTCTTGGCTATTCCAAATATGCAGATGCGGAGGTGCTTGGCCATGCTTGCAGTGTCCTTGCAGCATTTGCCATTACTATGACAGGGGACTCAAAGACACCACTTGTCACTGTCGTTCTTCCATGGGTTGTCATAGCTGGAGGACTTTTTCAACTAATTTGTGGTTCAGTTGCCTTTTCTCGTGGCAAGACACTAGAAAGCAGTGCCTATATTCTCTATGGGATGATGTGGACCATCTGGGGCTTTACTAGATACGGCGGGCTCTATGGGTCCACAAGGGGCTTCAACATGGCTGTGGGCATTATCTGCTTCATGCTATTTAACTGTTTCATTGTCTTCTGCACTTTGTTTTTAAACAAAGCTTGGTTCATTTATTCTCTCACCTTTAACCTCATCCTCATTAGCTTTCTATTGGATGCAGTTAATGTTCTCCCAGTTGGGTATGACATTGCAGTCACCATCATTTTTGGTCTGGTGAGCTTCTACTGCTTCCTCTCTGCTCTGTTTAACAGCACTTTTGAAAGTTGCCAGATTCCACTTGGCACCCCCTTAGTAAAACTTAGTGGCTTTGCAGGTGGAAGCTCCAAGTGTCCTCACCTCCCTTCCAGGAGAGCAACCTCAGTCAAGAAAATTGCAGGTATGAATCCACTGTGAAAGGTAGAACTAGGCATAAGAATGATTGATTTTTTTTAAGTATAGAAGATTGAAAGTCATCTGAACTGTAGCTAAAATGTACATAATATTTCAGCAATGAATGGCATCTATATAAATAAAGTGTTAAGGATGGATACTCAAAAGGAATCAATCAGATAACAGCAGCCCTTATCTGTATAATTCCCTTAGAAGAGTCAATCTGTGGATATTCCGTGGCACTCTATGGACAGTTCCACAGAATATCCTTACAGATGCTTTGGCACTATCTGGACAGTGCCATGATGGTGGGTGGGCAGAGGAGTAAATTATCCAGAGAACAGCCCTATTTGGACAACTATCTGAATAATTATCTAGATAAAGTTAGAACAGAAAAAATGCTTTTCTATCTTAATCTAGAGAGCTATTTCGATAGTGGTTTCATCATTGCTGCTAACTGGATAGCAGTGGCACTCCCCATGCTGTATAGATATTCAGATAGCTGTGCTTAATATCTTGGATAATTCAAATACCACGGGCCAGGTTTCAAATCAAATTGACTACATAATACACAACATGATAATTTTCATGTTTATAACCTTTCAAAAGGTTAATGTACAAAGCCATGGGTTGATTTGCAGATATGGAGGGGCATAATTGAATGAAAACGCCTATCTCCATGGGCGTTTATCTCCGAGAACGGGTCCGTGAAGGGGCGGACCGAACCGTATTTTGGGAAAAAATAGACGCCCATGTTTTATTCAACAATGTGTGAGCTGGGCGTTTTTGTTTTTCAGCGATAATGGAAAATGAAAGCGCCCAGCTCAAAAACGAATAAATCCAAGACATTTATTCGTGGGAGGGGCCAGGATTCGTAGTGCACTGGTCCCCCTCACATGCCAGGACATCAACCGGGCACCCTAGGGGGCACTTTTACAAAACCAAAAAAACAGGTAAAAGAGCTCCCAGGTGCATAGCACCCTTCCCTTGTGTGTTGAGCCCCCCCAAATCCCCCTCAAAACCCACTGCCCACAAGTCTACACCATTACTATAGCCCTAAGGGGTGAAGGGGGGCACCTACATGTGGGTACAGTGGGTTTGGGGGGGTTGGACGACTAATAAGCATTAAGCAGCACAATTGTAACAGGTAGGGGGGATGGGCCTGGGTCCACCTGCCTGAAGTCCACTGCACCCCCTAACAACTCCTCCAGTGACCTGCATACTGCTGCCAGGGAGCTGGGTATGACATTTGAGGGTGAAAATAAAAAGTTGTGAAACATCATTTTTTTGTGGTGGGAGGGGGTTAGTGACCACTGGGGGAGTCAGGGGAGGTCATCCCCGATTCCCTCCAGTGGTCATCTGGTCCTTTAGGGCACTTTTTGGGGCTTTATTCGTGAAAAAACAGGGTCCAGGAAAAGTGTCCTAAATTCTAGCTAAAAACGCATACTTTTTTCCCATTATCGGTGAAATGCACCCATCTTTGTTCGGCAGATAACCACGCCCCAGTTCCGCCTTCGCCACACCTCTGACACGCCCCCATCAACTTTGTCCGCATCCGCGACGGAGTGCAGTTGAAAACGTCCAAAAATCGGCTTTCGATTATACCGCTTTGTTCGTTTTTGTGAGATAAACGTCCATCTCCCGATTTAGGTCGGAACTTGGGCGTTTTTCTCATTCGATTATAAGCAGGATGGTCTACTATTTTGCATAATATTTAAATTTATTTTTGAAGAATTTCCTACAAAGGATGGTGCTGTTCTTTATAAATGTGTAAACTTTTAATTATGCACACTATCGACATTTTTGAGACATAAAATTTTACATTTGCAAATAAAAGATAAAGGGTCATAGATTTGATATACTGCCATTTTGTGAGTACAAACTAATAGTAGGAATGGAAATCTAATAACTCCCGGGCCTTCTGAGCTTTAAACAAAATGGACTATGCCATAGGGATCAGCTGTCATTTGAAATGAATGGTAATAGTGCATACTATTGGGAAAGACGGCCCACTATGTGCAAATCATGCACATTCTTTAAGAAAAGTATGCACTATCGTCCTCATTCTATATAGTGTGCCAAATGTTAAGCCTCAATTTGGCGACTAGCATTTGGTGCAACAATGGCAGTTATGTGACAAAACAGTGGTGAAACGGTAGATAGTGTGTACATGCACTTAGGTACTATGCTGAAACTTGGTGCTGAAGGGCCAGATAAACAAAAAAAGAAGGAAAGAACAAACCTTTCCACACAAAAACAGAAGTACAAACAGCAAAGGTGACACAAAAGTCCAGCAAATGAATGATGTAGTGCAATAATTTATTCTAATATTAATAACAGGTATCGCCGACTCGACACAGGCCATCAATACCAATGGTTGCACTAGATATATGTATTCCTATAAAGTCATAAAATAATGCACTGGTAGATAACACAACAAAGTGTGCGTAACTGAGCACAGTGTATGGTTAAACGATTAGTGGTGCTGACTGCCAGCGCAATATCAATGTCTATATGTTGGTGCACAAGTACTAACTTAATGCTGTATTCTATAATGGAATCTGGGCACCCAGATACCATTATAGAACTCTAGCTTAGCGCTCAGATTTCTTCACCTTGTATTTGTATACACCGGAGTCTGCAACTGCTCCCCGGCACTATGTAAGCCACATTGAACCTACAAAGAGGTGGAAAAATGTGGGGTACAAATGAAACAAATAAATAAATAAAGTGGTGCAAGTAAATTGGATCTCAATAGGGGGCATGGGTGGGTCGTGGTCATTCTTAGAAACTATGCACACTGTTATAGAATATGCCCGATCTGCACCTAAGTTAGGTGCGGGCATTTTTACCAGGTTTTAGTTTGCATAAATGATTGCACCTAAATTTAATCATGGGTCCGGGTGCTATCCAGCTTATTTTCGAAAGAGAAAAACGCCTATAGTGCGACCTAAATCGGGAGATAGACGTTTGTCTCGCAAAGGCGCCCAAATCGGTATAATCGAAAGCCGATTTTGGGCATTTCCAACTGCACTCTGTCGCGGAAATGAATAAAGTTGACGGGGGCGTGTCGGAGGCGTGGTTGAGGCGGAACTGGGGCGTGGTTATCAGCCCAGGAGAGATGGGCGTCTTTAGCTGATAATCAAAAAAAAAGGCGTTTTACCACGATTTTGGGTCACTTTTTTTGGACCCTTTTTTTTCACGAACAAGTCCCAAAAAAGTGCTCCGACTGCCCAGATGACCACTGGAGGGAATCGGGGATGACCTCCCCGGACTCTCCCAGTGGTCACTAACCCCCTCCCACCAAAAAAACCCCACTTTAAAAACTTTTTTTCCACCCTCTATGCCAGCCTCAAATGCCGTACCCACCTCCATGACAGGAGAATGTGTTCGATCCTGTCACAGCCTTTCCCTGGGTCAGTTGTGGCTCTCGGGTGCAGTACAGGGTCACATCAGCATTGCATTCTGGTAGGTGTAGGGTATTGGGCTCCGTGATTTCATTAGCTTGTGTTACAGTCTCACGATGTTGGTAGTTGGTAGGCTCTTCTCCCATGGTGCTTTTCCCCCTGCCTACTGGGTCAGAGTGTGCCCTGTTGTGTTTCCTGTTGTAGTCCATGCGGTAGTGGCCATTTTTGTAAGCCAGTTTTAGTTCCCTTTCCTGTGTTAGCCACGTTAGACAACTTAGTTCTTCCCTTGAATGTGGCTGAAAGAGGGCATTTACAGCATTCTGCCAGCTCTGACCTACTGCTCATCTCAGTACCAGGGAGATTCGTTGCCAGTGGGGCACAACCTCTGATCTGCAGTTAACTGTGAGTAAAAGTGGTTATTCCAATAAAGGATGTTTTCGGAGAGATTAGTCTTCAGGTGTCAACTGGTGTGCCAATGTTATATAGCAGCAACCAGTCCTAGAGGCCTGCGTGTATGCAGGTCCCTGGAGCACTTTTAGTGGGTACCACAGTGCACTGCAGCCAGGTGGCCCCAGGCCCATCCCCCCCCCCACCTGTAACACTTGTGCTGGTAAATGGGAGGCCTCCAAAACCCAATGTACCCACATGTAGGTGCCCCCTTCACCCCTAAGAGCTATGGTAGTGTTGTACATTTGTGGGTAGTGGGTTTTGGGGGAGGGGGGTTGGGAGCTCAGCACCCGTGGTAAGGGAGCTATGCATGTGGGAGCTTTTTTTGAAGTCCACCGCACTGACCTAGGGGTGCCCAGTTGGTGTCCTGGCATATCAGGGGGGCCAGTGTACTACCAATCCTGGCCCCTCCCACGACCAAATGGCTCAGATTAGGACGTTTGAGCTGGGCGTTTTTAGTTTCCATTATCGCTAAAAAAAACAAATGCCCAGCTCAAAAACGTCCATTTTTTCAAAAATACAGTTCGGCCCGCCCCTTCATGGACCCGTTCTCGGAGATAAACGCCCATGGAGATAGGCGTTTCCGTTCAATTATGCCCCTCCACGTGTATTCAATAAACCATGCCTAACATTAGGGGTGAGTTATAAAATAGTGCTAAGCATGTTTTTTTCTGCACCAATTTTTTCAATGCCATATATAGTATCTAGTCTATAGTGTGCACTATTAACAACATTTGTTTTGAAACAACAACGAAATTACATGAAAACTTTCTGGCTGGCCAACCCTATTAAGCTGCCAGTCCAATCCACGCATGGAAATTTAACTGAAGAATTAAAATCCTTTAACTATTCTGTGTCATGGTGAATAATCAATGCTTGATCTAATTCATCGAATGGATTCTATCCCTTGATTCATTTCCTATTGCAGAAATAATGATGGATGGGGGAACTTGTGGTATCCCCACAGACACGGTGTACGTACTGGTGGCAGCTTGCAATCGCCCTGGTGCTGTGGAGAAGGCATACAAGTAAGTGTTCCTCAGCATAGTGTGGTCAAAGGCATCCAAGAATATAATGGGCGACTCAGTGTTTAGTGCCAGCTGATTTTTGGCGTGAACTAAAAACGCTAGCACACCTTAGTAAAAGAACCATTTAGCATGCACTTAAAATTTAATTGATTAACAAGCTATTTAGTGCTAATAATTGGGTGCTAATAATCAATTATCAGCACTAACTGACAATTGAATTTTACACTTGCATTTTTAGTCATGTGGCTATGAAAAGGGGGCGAAGTCATGGGAGGGTCATGAGCAGATCAGGGACATTCCTAGAATTTATGCACACTATTATAGAATAAGAGGGATCCGCTCCTAATTTAGATGCAAGAATTTACACCAGGGTTTATTTGGTGTAAAACTTCACATCTAAAGTTAGGCGCTAATGGCTAAATTCAATATATCAAGCCTAAAAAATTAGCACCAAAAAATAAAATATGCCTAGGCATATTCTATAAGGTATGCCTAAATTTAGGCATACTTTATATAGAATATTCCTAAATGTCCTTGTGGTTTATAGAATACACCAAGCGCCCATCCATGCAACTACATTTAGTCACGGGCAGTTATGCCAAGTAAAACTTAGTGTAAATGCTGATGCCTAAATTAGGAACAAAATTAGTGTATTCTATAACAATGCACATAATCGAAAGCCGATTTGGGGCGGCTTCAACTGCTTTCCGTCGCGGAGCCAGCAAAATTTTAAGGGGGTGTGTCAGTAGGGTAGTGAAGGCGGGACAGGGGCGTGCTCACGAGATGGCCGGCTTCGCCCGATAATGGAAAAAAAAAGCCAGGCTTGATAAGCATTTCGCCGGCTTTACTTGGTCCCTTTTTTTTCACGACCAAACTTCAAAAAGGAGCCCCAACTGACCAAATGACCATCCGAGGGAATCAGGGATGACCTCCCCTTACTCCCCCAGTGGTCACCAATCCCCTCCCACCCAAAAAAAATCCAAATGCTTGTCAGGGACGTCCTAAATTAAAATTATTTTTGCTTGGCTTTTTCAGTAGTACTAGTAGGGTTTGAACTGGCCTTCTCTGGATTACAAGACTGGCATTCTAACCACTTTTTTCACAGCTCCACTTACTTGGAAGTCCCTCCCTTTTGATTATGCCCCTTCAGGTCTCTCTCAGCCAATCACAGACAGGGGTCTCTCTCAGCTAATCACAGCCCATTTAGCTGTCTGTGAGTGGCTGAGAGAGAACTAAAGGGGCATAATCAAAAGGGAGGGACATTTAAGTAAGTGGAGCTGTGGCCAAGTGGTTAGAGCACCAAGCTCATAATCCAGAGGTGGGTGGTTCAAATCGCACTGGTACTACTGAAAAAGCCCAAGCACTTGGATTTTTTTCCACTTTTTTAAAGCCGGCCATCTGTAAACCCGGCGATCTTAACATTTGACCTAAATGTTGAGATTTAGCCGGCCCCAACCGTATTATCGAAAGAAAAGATGGTCGGCCATCTTTTTCGATAATACATTTGGCACCGCCCCTTTGTGGAGCTGGCCCCGAAGATGGCCGGCCATATAGATGGCCGACGCCGTTCAATTATGCCCCTCCATGTGACTTAGAATTTGCTTGCTTCACATTACAGAATACGTTTATACAGCTGTGTGCGTAAATTTTAATTAATGCCAATTAGTGTCAATAATTGCTTAATTGGCAATTATCATCACTGATTGGCTTGTTAGCTAATTAAGTTGCATGCGCAGCTCCAGAATATGACCGGCTTTGTGAGCACAACTTAGGTCATGTTATATAGAATCCAGGGTAAGCGTATTTTATAAACAGCGCCTAACTTTCAGTGCTGTTTATAGAATAGTGCTTAGCACATTATTTTTTTCAGCACCTGTTTCAGGTGTAAGTCCGGCACCCAAAGTTAGGTGTGACCTACGCACTATGCCAGTATTCTAAAAAGATCAGATGCCCTTTATAGAATAGAAATTCTATAAATAGAATTTCCCCTTCATGATCTACATGCCACATCACTAGCGTAGCCAGACATAGCATTCTGGTTTGGCCGGAGCCCAAACTGGGTGGGCAAACAATCCCCCTGCATGTGGTTTCTGCCCCTGCCCAGCATACAATCCTCCCCCCCCCCACATGAGCTTTCTGCCCCTGCCTCGCACCACCAACCCTAAAGAATAAAATAAATACCTGAGCTGGCGGGGGATCCCCAAGCCCCACCAGCTGAAGATGTCCTTCGGCAGCCAAAACAAGTGATTTTCCTACCTGCTACAGCCGGCGGCACTTTCCAACCATTGCCACCATGCTGGCCTCTCTCCTCCTGCACATGCTTGGTTTTCAGGCATGAGCAAAAAACAAGCATGTGCACGAAGTGGGGAGGGGGGGGGGGTTGTTCTGGCTGCTGAAGGACATCTTCAGCTGATGGGGCTTGGGGATCCCCAACAGCTGTAAGAGTGTCGGAATTTTTGGTGGGCCTGAGCTGAGACTGTGTGGGCCCAGGCCCACCCATACCTATGCTCGTGTGCCATGTTTCCTTGGAAAAATACTGTAGAGCAGGGCGGCTCAATGTCGGTCTCCAAGGTCTGCAGCCCATTCAGGTTTTCAGGATTTCCACTATCAATATGCATGAGATCTATTTGCATACAATGGAGGCAGTGCATGCAAATAGATCTCATGTATATTCATTGGGGAAATCCTGAAAACCCAACTAGTTTGCAGATTTCGAGGACCAACATTGAGCACCACTGCAGTAGAGAGTTGTCTGTCTTCTGCAGACTATGACACCTGGCTTCCATAGTGGACTTCCTTCTAAGAATTAGTCAGAAACAATCATGCTTTGCTTCCAAGATCTAGCAAGCTCAGGATCACTGTTGCTGGGAAAAGCGAGGCATAGGATAGCCGAATTGGAACTAGTAGGCTACAACTTCTACTAGGCCTCTGGTTCAATGGCTGCAGGTTGCCAGGTATTGTCCAGCAAAATAAAAAGGAGCAAAAAGGGTCAGGTTGCCAAGTTGGTACTATCAGAATCCACAGACACCAAGGACATAGGTACCAGCACATTGATAATGACTGGAGGCCATCTAGTAAAGCCATGATGACTGAAGAAGCCACATATTTAGGAAACAATCTCATTAGTTTTAGAAGCTTTACTAGAAATCTTGGTAGATGGGTAGAAGGACTGGGCGTTACACAGTGGTGTGCTGGAGCCGGCTCGCTCCGGCTCGCAAGAGCCGCTTATTAAATTTTGACAGCTCTTGCGAGCCGGTTGTTGTTGGGGGCGAGCCGGCTCCATTAGGGGAGGTAAGCATGGCAGGAGGGCGCCATCACAAGCCATGCTTACCTCCCCTCCCGCTCCCAAACACGTCCAACGATGTCCTTCACCCCCACCCTCCCCTCTCGCTCCTATCCGTCAGTTTCTCTTACCGCCCTCAAAGCGCCGCTTATTTAAAGCGCAGCTGCCCGTCTTCAGCCTTCTCTGCTTGTTTCGGATGAGTACTTCCCTCAGTCCCGCCTTCTGACGTCATTCTGACGTCATTTCCTTTTTCCGCGAAGGCGGGACTGAAGGAAGAACTCATCCGAAACAAGCAGGGAAGGCTGAAGACGGGCAGCAGCACTTTAAATAAGCGGCGCTTTGAGGGCGGTAAGAGAAACTGACGGATAGGAGCGAGAGGAGAGGGTGGGGGCGAAGGACATTGTTGGACGTGTTTGGGAGCGGGAGGGCAGGGAAGGGAAGAGAATTGCTGGGCATGGATGAGTAGAGGGGGCAGGGGAGAGAAATGCTGGGCATGGAAGGGCAGAGGGGGCAGGGGAGAGAATTGCTGGGCATGGATGGGCAGAGGGGGGCAGGGGAAAGAAATGCTGGGCATGGATGAGTAGAGGGGGGCAGGAGAGAGAAATGCTGGGCATGGATGGGCAGAGGGGGGCAGGGGAGAGAAATGCTGGGCATGGAAGGGCAGAGGGGGGCAGGGGAGAGAAATGCTGGGCATGGAAGGGCAGAGGGGGGCAGGGGAGAGAAATGCTGAGCATGGAAGGGCAGAGGGGGGCAGGGGAGAGAATTGCTGGGCATGGATGAGTAGAGGGGGGCAGGGGAGAGAATTGCTGGGCATGGATGAGTAGAGGGGGGCAGGGGAGAGAAATGCTGGGCATGGAAGGGCAGAGGGGGGCAAGGGAGAGAAATGCTGGGCATGGAAGGGCAGAGGGGGGCAGGGGAGAGAAATGCTGGGCATGGATGGGTAGAGAGGGGCAGGGGAGAGAGGAGAGTTTCAGGACATGGATGGAAGGAAGGGCAAGAGAAATTCTGGACATGGATGGAGGGAAGGGAGAGAGAAGAAATGCTGGACATGGAGGGAAGATAGAGGAAGGAGATTAGATGAGGGAAAAGGAAGTGAGGAGAGAAACTGCACATGGATGGAGAAAATAGGCAGAAGCTGGGTCCACTGTACAGTCAAGTCTGTGGAGGACCAGAAATGAAGAAGAAAGGAGGAAAGAAAAGAAATAAATGGAAAGGAAGCCCTGGAAACGGAGTTAAGAGGATAGATAGCAGCAGAATCAGATACTGGGCCAGCATGATCAGAGAAACAAAGTCACCAGACAACAAAGGTAGAAAAAAATAATTTTATTTTCATTATAGTGTTTGGAATCAGGTGCTGAACGTTAAAAGTTTATATTTATTTACTTATTTATGGCATTTTATCCCATATTAAACATGAATTAGATTGGAACCTGGGATCATTTAATTTTTTTTTTCCTGGAGAGAGTAATGCATTGCCCCCCCCCCCCCCCCCCCCGGCTATAGCCAGCTCTGCAATTTTAGGGGGGGCGCAGAGGTGGATGGGGGGGGGGGGGGGGGGCACAGTGGTGGGCAGGGGCGAGGTGGACCGGGGAGAGAGCCTGTTGTTAAAAATTTACCAGCACACCACTGGTGTTACATTAAATATGGAAACTTGCATGGTCATCTAATCAGAATGGTAAAGGAGTAAAAACACATAAAAGTGGAAACTGACTTGACTAGGTGACAATCTACAGTACAAGTGGACAAGCTACTATCTGGGATAGTTCATTGCAGTGTGAACAGGAATAACTGGGTAGACTGCATGGGCCAATTAGTCTTTTTCTTCTGTCATCATTAATGGAGCTAATTTTCAAATGTTAGCTAATTTCAGGAGTTAGCTGGGTTCCAGTTAAATTCTGGCTGGTCGAATTTTAGGTTTAGCTGAAAATTCACCTAATGAAGACAGTTCAAAACTACTCTGAGTCGTTAAAAAAAAATGGTTATTTTGAAAATTGACTCCCAAGCTTCTATATAATGACATATTGGAGTATTGGATCCAGAAGAACTGGAATAAGACAAAAGGGAACTTTCACTACAAATAATAAAAACAATGCAACTCATTTTTATATTTATTAATTTTGTTAATTTTCTTCCTAGAACAAAACTGCAAGCTGAAGAACGTCCTATGTCCCTGTGGATTTCCAGTCTGAAGCAGTTGGAGCCAGCAAAGCATTTGTTCAGTCCACTGCTCTGGGACTTCATGCAAGAGGCTTGGCCATCCTCCATTAGTCTGGTGATTCCAAGAGGTGAGGCCAAAGGTCTCTTGTCTCGTGGGCAGCTCTTCACATTAGGGCTTCCCAAATAGATCTCACAGCCAATTGGATTTTTAGGAGTAGTTCTGCACTGAAATCTAAGCGTATTCTATAATAACACACGTAACTTAATTGACTTAACAAGCTAATCTGCATTGTTAATGGCACTTAACAAGCAATAATGAGCACTAATTGGCAATAATTAGAATTTACGTGCTCAACTCCCTAAACATATTCTGTAATAGACTGTGCCTAACTTCTAATGCACGCAGTTCAAAAGAGGTGTGTCATAGACTGTGAAATGGGTGTTTTGTGGGTGTTCCAAAATGTTCATGTGTAGTTGTAGAATATGGCCCAGTGCACAGGGATTTACACCATGTTTTCGTTGGTGTAAATGGAGGCTTGTAGTTTTAGGCACTGGGATATCAACTAAGCATATTCTATATATGTGCCTAAATGTTACAGAATACGCTTAGGCGGAAACGTTGGATGCTGAATTTGGATTTTTTTTTTTTTAGTTTTGCTGTAGGTTTTATGTTTCATTTTATTGTACTGTATGTTTTAGTTTTGAATTTGGGTCAACTTTTATGAGTGCAAGTTGTAACCCATGTAGATGCTTTGGATAGATAGGCTATAAATTTGATAGATAAATAAATAAATAATCGCATCTTACTGCTCCCATCATTATGAATCTAAATAAATTGGGCTACTGTTATTGGCCATTGCCAACAGTTCAGCAGTATATGATACAATATAGGTAAACCATGAACCATTTCATTCTAAAATATCATATACAAACAAATTATTTAGGGGAGGAGGAAGCAAGAAAATCTATAGATAAGACCAAGAACAGAAGGGGTAAAGTCAAGCTAGATGATATTATGAAGACTCAGATTTAGCATTGCTGCTTTATGTGTGGTCTGGTTTCCTCTTTTACAGGAGAGTGGCTGGACTGCTTTGGATTAAAAGAGTCTGCAAAGTATATTGGAACTCCTCAGAGCATCGCCATCCGGATTCCAGACTGCTCTGTAACCACACACCTGATTGACTTGGTATGTAACTACCGAGTCTTTTCATTAATTATTTATCTTTATTTTAACTGTATTTATATTCCACAAGATCTATACATTCTCTGTGGATAATAGCATTAAAATATACATAATCTTTTATACTGGCTTCCCATCAAAGCAAGAATCACCTTCAAATTATGTACCTTTATCTTTCAAATACTAAATGGCACAGCTCCAGACTATATGGTACTAATAAACTTACCTCAAAGAAACACTAAATATGAGGCATGAAACTCAGACTACACCTCCCAAATTGCAAAATGATCTACAAAACTGTCCACTCTACAGACTTCACTTACCTAGGAACCAAATGGTGGAACTCCTTACCATCCAAAATAAGAAATATACAGGAAAATACTAGATTCTGCAAAATCCTCAAATCGTTCCTATTCAAACAAACCCTCACAAAGAACAACCATATCTCAAACAATTAATTATTACCTGAATTGGTTATTACTCTATTTACCATTAACTTTCTCTTTGTTTCATGTACAATTTCACAATAGGTTTTCTAAATGTTAAACATCCATAGCTATCCCAGTGTTTATGATATTGTATTGTAAAATTGGATTCTTACAACAAATTACTTTCTTACGCATTATTCTTGGTTATGTATCCAATACTGTTTATTGTATTGTGACTCCTTGTGACTCTGGGCAATTCACTTAACCCTCCATTGCCCCAGGTACAAATAAGTACCTGTATATGTAAGCCACATTGAGCCTGCCATGAGTGGGAAAGCGCGGGGTACAAATATAACAAAAAAAACATACTGTTGATTGTAAGCCGCATTGAACTCAAACTTATTTGGGATAATGTGGGCTATAAATGTCATAAATAAACATATACGGTAAATGAAAAACAAAAGAAGCCCTGTTTACTTCCTGGCTCAGCAGTTTGTCAGAAATCTGGTTTCTCCATTATAATCATGAGAAATTAACTGATTGTATGATTTCTAACTTCCAGCCTAGTAGAGCCTAACCTTTGCTTTTCATGCAGAATTCACTAGTGCACTTCTAGTGCATGCATTGGTCCTAGAAAAAAAATACTCAGATTCATAATAAGCTGGAATACCTTGCTAAATAGCCAATGAAAAGAAAATGTTGCAGTACTTGATCTTGAAGAAGGGACCTATGTTGTCTCAAAACCCATATACTACAGGCTGGTCTTTTCAAAAGTATCACAACTTTTTTTTTGATCTGGCATGAATCATTTTCTTCTTGTCTCTCTTCAGTCAAGCATCACTCTTGTCCAAAGTCCAGGAATGTAAAAAAAGAAAAAACAAATAGACTAGCTGACACTCAGAAAACTGATTGACCCTAGAATCTCATCAGTTCCCTCAGTCTAAACTGAAGCACTCTGCTTCCCTTAGCTGTTTATGACTGGGCATAATTTGAAATGACATGGAACGTGCCATTTTTAAACCATCGCAAGAAGAATTGTTTTTTTCTGTGTCACCATTGTGTAACAGTATGCACTATTGTGCAAATAGTGTGCATGATTGCTTAATAGTGCACCCTATTGTTCAATAATGTGCATATGTATATCAACAGATAAACTATTGAAGAATAGGGTGCACTATTATGTAATAATGTACATTTTAATGATATTGCCCTCAAAACAAAAAACAAAATTTAAAAACTCCCAAACAAAATGAAAAATCTCGTAAACAACACAGGAAACTAAAGAGAAACCAAATTCCTGGGCTGAGAGTCTTTGTGCTTGCCTCAGGTCCCACCATCCCAGCTTCTCTGTGGTTGCATAGCTCTGCACTTTGCAAAAAGTATATGGGATAGCATATTGCACAAACCTTTTGCACTGCCCCCCTGGATTCTGTAGATGTCACCCAAATTTGAGAATGGATGCCAGAAATGCTCATAAACTAATTATTCAATTAGGAACTAACAGTTATTGGAGTTAACAAGCACTTAATTGGCAGTAATTAGGAGTTACTTGTGAATCGGCCCTATGCAGTGGCGTTCCTAGGGGGGCGGACACCCGGGGCGGCGCCCCGCCCCCCGGGTGCAGCACCCCCCCCCCCCCCCGCCAAAGCACCCCCCTGGCAAAAGAACCCCCCCCCCCGGGTGCACGCTGCTGTGGGGGGTGCCGCAGCTCGCGCCTGCTCAGCGTTGGCTGAGTTGGCGCATTCGCTGCAGCCTGCAGCTCCCTCTGACCCGGAACAGGAAACTGTTCCGGGGCAGAGAGGGAGCTGCAGGCTGCAGCGAACGCGCAAACTCAGCCAACGCTGAGCAGGCGCGCGCCGTGGCACCCCCCCCCAGCGGTGAACACCCGGGGCGGACCGCCCCCACCGCCCCCCCCTTGGTACGCCACTGGCCCTATGCCCTATTCCAGTGTTTCCCAGATCTGGTCCTGGAGTGCCCCTTGCCAGTCAGGTTTTTAGGATATCCACAAAGAATATGCATGAAAGAGATTTGCATGTAATTTAGGCAGTGTATGCACATCCGGTTCATGCATATTCACTGTGGATATCCTGAAAACCTGACTGGCAAGGGGTACTCCAGGACTGGACATGAGAAACATTGCCCTATTCTATAACATGTGTACCTAACTTTCACAGCACACAACTCAAAAGGGGATATGGTCATGGGAAATACATGGGTTGTTCTCAGAATTTAGGCGCTATGTTATAGAATAAAGTAATTTACATGCCCAACTGCCATTAATTAGCTACCAGCATTTACACCAGCTTTTTGCAGGAATAAGTGCTTGTGCCCAAAGTTAGGTGTGAGATGCACATCAAAACTAATATTTTGTAAAGGGTGTTTGTCTAGTAGCACTATAAAAGTGATAAGTAGTAGTAGTAGTAGTATGATGACACATAAGACCTCTAGAAAGCCACAGCCCCCAAACCCACATCAGCATGGTTCCCAACCAGGGGCGTAGCCAGACTGGCGGGAGGGGGGTCCAGAGCCCGAGTTGAGGGGGCACATTTTAGCCCCCCCCCCCCCCGCCGCTGCCGTCACCATCACCTTGTCCCCCCCTTCCGACGACCCTCTTGACCCCCCCCACTGCCAACCCTCCCCTGCTGTTGCCTAACTTTGCTGGCGGGGGACCCCAACCCCCACCAGCCGAGGTCCTCTTCTTCCTTCGTTCTGTTTCTGAGTCTGACATCCTGCACGTGCAGGACGTGCAGGACATCAGACTCAGAAACAGAACGAAGGAAGAAGAGGACCTCGGCTAGCAGGGGTTGGGGTCCCCCGCCAGCAAAGGTAGGCGACGGCGGGTTGGCGGCAGGAGGGGGGTCAAGAGGGTCGTCGGCAGGGAGGTTCAGGGCCAAATCTATGGGGGCCCAGGCCTCCATAGCCCCACGTAGCTACACCCCTGTAATCCCAACAGACTTACAGAGATAAGACTTTGCTCTACAGTGCAGTTCTATGAGCAGCAGCTTTTTTGAAAAGTGCCTCTGTTTAGTTTACACACAAGGAGTCCAGAAGTTTTTGTTTGATACCAGCTACACACTTACAGACTCCTGATGCAGGCAGAAATGCCAGAACACAGCACTGTGTTGAGTCTCAGAGGTGTATCTACCATAATAATCTTTCTATTACATAAACTTTCTATTACATTAAAATTTACATCTGGTTGATTGCAGGTTGGAAGTGCCATTAAATACCTCACTCTTCTGTCTCTCTTTCTCCCAACAGCCAGCCACCACTTTCACAAAGCCAACCATATTATATTTGATTCAGTTACAATCTCACTGTATTTTCTGTCTCTTATTAGATTGGGCCCATTGCTGTCACATCAGCCAATCCATCAGGGGAAGCCGATACCACTCACCACAACCAGGTCTTTGCCAAGCTAGGGAAAAAGGTAACTTTCAGTAATAAGTAGCATTGGCTTGGAACTTGCAGAAAGTGGAAATAAATGAAATGTGTGTAATACAGCTTGCTGTAATTCATATATGAAGATAATCTGGACAATTTTGTCATATCCCCTCACTTTGCACTCCCTCAGCTCCTTCACTATATGATAGTATTAGGCAGGTCAGAAGGAGTTTTGGCTGGATATTATGCTTACACCCCCGGATTCTATATATCGTGACTAGTGTTCTGTGCCAAAATCTAAGCATATTCTACAACAATGTGCGTAACTTAATTGGCTTAACAAGTATAATGAGCACTAATTGGCAGTAATTAGAATTTACGTGAACAACTTGGTAAGCATATTCTGTAACACACTGTGCCTTAATTCTAGTGCACACATCCAAAAAGAGGCATGGTTATGGGCGGGGAAATTGACATTTTGTAGGTGTTCCAAAATTTAGGTACACTGTTATAGACTATGCCCCTATGTGCCTAAATCTACATGCTGGCATTTATGCCATGTTTCCCTTGGTGTAAATGGATGCGTATAGTTTTATGCGCTGTGATATCAACTAAGCGTATTCTATATACTGTACCTAAATATAGGTGCTGCTTACAGAATACGATTAGGCGGAAATTTATTCTGCATGGAGTTTTCATGTGCCATATATAGAAGCTGGCCTACAGTGGCCAACCATCAACAGAGAGTGGAAACACATGTTCACCAGCAGCTGGTGAACATATGTCTGTTTGAATATCGGCTCAATAGAAATTTGGCCATTTCAATCATTAAACAGCAAATGTTATACATTCTATAAAGAGGTTTCATTTATGGACGGCCAAGGGTGGTCTACAAATGTATACCTTAATCCTCAAAAGTCAACAACTGAACTTATAAATTATGGGGTCAATATTCAAATTAATTTAACTGGCTAGAATGGCTCTTCACTGGTTAAATTACTTGTTTGGGCTAACCAGTCATGTTCACCTGCACTTAACTGGTTATTGCCACTGAAAAAGTCTGGTCAGTGCCCAAATCAAAACTGGCTATTTTAGGGGCATTCCAGGGTTGGAGTCAGCACTTGGCAAGTTAAGTGCTGATATTTAGCATTTAACCAGTCAAGGTAACCATATAAATAAGGCCACATAAAAGTCAGTCCTATCTTTATGTGGCTCACCACAACTGCTTAATGGCTTCTTTTACTAAGCAACGGTAAGGCTAGCACTGCCCAGTTACCACTGGGTTAACAAAGGAACCCTTACCGCCACCTCAATGACTGGCGGTAAGGCTACCCCTCGAAATGGCTGCGCAGCAAGTGCTTTACTTGCCACATGGCCATTTCCTGCAGGAAGGTGAGACTTCCCTTTTACCAGCTGCTGTAAAATGGGGCCTCGGCGCACGTGTAAAACACGCGCTGGCCCCCTTTTGCCGCAGTTTGGTAAAAGGGGACCTGAATGCTGAATATTGCACTTAACTGCCGAGGGAGGTGGTGGAGATGAAATCGGTAATGGAATTCAAAAATGCATGGGATAAACACAAAGGAATCCTGTTCAGAAGGAATGGATCCACAGAAGCATAGCGGAGATTGGGTGGCAACAATGGTATTTGGGAAGCAAAGCTAGTGCTGGGCAGACTTCTACAGTCTGTGCCCTGAAAATGGAAAGGACAGATCAAGGTCAGGTATACATATAACTAGCTATGGTTTTGCTGGTTCCGTAAATCTGGAAATTTAGTGCCGGAGCCTATAGCCCACCATTGAATTTCTAGGTATAATACTGGCGACATTCAGCAAAACGTTGAGTACCACTGGCTGAATATCCGGCCCTATGCCTTTTATTCTGTGTATGAATAGCGATAATTTTACATTGACAACAAATCCATTTAAAATTATAAGCTAATTTTCAATGGCAGCACTTATACTACCACTGAAACAAAATTCAGTTTAAAACATATTTCTCATCTGTTTTAAATTATGCAGGAGGTGTGTTGCTAAACATTGATCTACTAGACTTTTTGAAGCAAATTATTATTTTCTAATTTGAATTTAGGAACTTCAGTGTAGCTCACACCTTTCTCAGTAGTTCAAGTCAAATTACATTCCGATACAGTATTTGTTTTGCCCCTGGACAGCTTACAATCTAAGGAACCCCTGTACTAAAGTGTACTGAGATCTGGACTTAACACATTGTAATACAGGATTTTACTGTGTGCTAAACCCAGGTTTAGGGTCCCTTTTACAAAGTGACTATACTTGTTCTGCCGCGTTGCCATGTGCCAAATCAGGCCTACTGTCAGGCTCGCTCAGGAGTCTGGTGCTAGTTTCGGCTTTTGGTATGTGGCAACTAAGGTGCTAAAAAATACTTGTGTATTTTCTAGGACTGGGGGCGTGCTCAGTAGTAATCAGCAGCACCCTGCGCTGCCTGATTACTGCTGGGTTACCACCAGAGCTCCTACCGCCTCCTATTTAGGTGGTGGTAAGGGCTCCCCCAGGAAATGGCCACGCAGCAAGAATTAAACTTACCACACAGCCATTTCCTTTTTAAAACAAACAAACAAAAAGCCTTTTACTGGCAGTGGTAAAAGGGGTTCTTGGAGCATGGCAAACCCATGTGCTGATGCCACTGCATGGGTCCTTTTACTGCCACTTAATAAAAGGACCCCTTAATGCAGCACTTTTTGGAGGCCTTCTCTCTATTTTTTTTTATTACAGATTGTTTGTTAATATAACCCTTAGCTTGTGGTGCCTGCAGGATGTTAATACAGGACCATTTACCACCCCCTTTTTAGGTTGCCACATTTCCTCTGCATTAGCCAGTTAGTGCACGGTAAGTACAGTGTGCTAGTTGGCTACAGCTTCCATGCCCACTTTCCACTCATGCCATGCTCCCTTCAAGAAAAATTCAGAACCCCCCCCCCCCCCTCCCAATGATGTATGGTGTAACATGTGGTAATAGGCAGACCATCCCATAATGTTTATGTGCAGTAGCTTGTTCCCATGCACTAACCCCACGTTAACTTCTTTACACCCTTTATTGCAAGGGCTCCTAAATTTGTACCTCAGGCACTTGAAGGTTGAGTGATTTGCCCAAGATCATAAGGAGTGACAGCTTGATTTGAATCTGGCTTCCCAGATCTCAGGCTGCTGCTCTAACAATTAGGCTATTCCTCCACTCCAAATCCCTTAATTTTCAGTCAGTTTATTAATGATTAAAAAATAAAAGTGATATTAAGATAAAAATATAAATAGCCTTCTTCTGTTTTTGTTAACCTGGAATCCAGATCACCTTCTGGTGTTCAGGGATTAGAGATATTTCTGGCTCTGAACCAAATTAATGGATCCAGAAGCTGAGAACCAGGGAACACAGGATTCAAAGCTTGCTTCTCCCATTGCCTCAGCTATAACTTAGATTTTGCACCCACTGGGCAAAGAAATAACTTGTGTACCTGACAGTAACTCATCTTGACTTCAGATGAGGACAAATCATATTATTAAATCTAAAATCCAAAGCCAAAACAAAAGGCTATTCAGCGGTAGAAATTGCTCCTCCCCAGTCTGTTGCAGTAGATTATAAAATGCATTTGTTCTTTTTCTTTACAGGTGGATGGAGTTCTTTGTGATGGGCCTTCTCCAGAGAATATTGCCTCCACTGTTGTGGACTGCACTAAGATTGAGAGTGGGAATGTCGGGTTCTTTAGGGTTGGCATTGTCCCCAAATCACAGGTAAGCTCTTTATCTAATATCAGTTATTTTCCTGATGTTACAGGTGTAACAAGATTAAAGTACATAAGTATAGCCACACTGGGACAGACCAAAAGTCCATCAAGCCCATCATCCTGTTTCCAACAGTGGCCAAACCAGGTCACAAATACCTGGCAAGATCTCAAAAAAGTTCAATACATTTTATGCTGCTTATCCCAGAAATAGCAGTGGATTTTCCCCAAGTAAATTTAATAATGGTATAAGGACTTTTCATTTAGGAAGTCGTCCAGCCCTTTTTAAAACCCCACTAATCTAACCACTTTTACCACATTGTCTTGCAACAAATTCCAGAATTTAATTACACGTTGAGTGAAGAAACATTTTCTCCAATTCATATTAAATTTACTGCTTTGTAGCTTCATCACATGCCCTCTAGTCTTAGTATTATTGGAAAAAGTGAACAAATGGTTCATGTCTACCCGTTCCACTCCACTCATTGTTTTAAAGACCTCTATCATATCTCCCCTCAGCTGTCTTTTCTCCAAGCTGAAGAGCCCTAGACGCTTCAGCCTTTCCTCATAGGGATGTCCTCCCATCCTGTTTATCATTTTCATCGCCCTTCTCTGTACCTTTTCTAATTTCACTTTATCTTTTTTGAGATGCGGCGACCAGAATTGAACACAATATTTGAGGTGTGGTTGCACCATGGACCAATACAAAGGCATTATAACGTCCTCACTTTTGTTTTCCATTCCTTTCCTAATAATTGCCTAACATTCTATTTGCTTTCTTAGCCGCAGCAGCACACTTAGCAGAGGGTTTCAACATATCGTCAACAAAGATGCCGAGATCCCTTTCTTGGTCATTGGTTCCTAACATGGGACCTTGCATTACGTAGCTATAGTTCGGATTCCTCTTTCCCACATGCACCACTTTGCACTTGTTCACATTAAACGTCATCTGCCATTTAGACGCCCAGTCTCCCAGTCTCGTAAGGTCATCTTGTAATTTTTCACAATCCTCTTACGATTTAACACCTTTGAATAACCTTGTGTCTTCAGCAAATTTAATTACCTCACTAGTTACTCCCATCTCTAGATCATTTATAAATATGCTAAAAAGCAGCGCTCCCAGCACAGACCCCTGAGGAACCCCACTATTTACCCTTCTCCATTGAGAATACTGACTATTTAACCCTACTCTCTGTTTTCTATCCTTTAACCAGTTTTTAATCCACAATAGGACACTACCTCATATCCCATGATTCTCCAATTTCTTCTGGAGTCTTTCATGAGGTACTTTGTCAAATGCCTTTTGACAAATGTGAGGTAGGACAATGCCAGTTAACTGGGTTAAATTCATCATCAGACATTTATAATAATTTTTTTCTGATGCCATACACCTAAGAATATATCATAGGTAGTCATTTATAACAATTCAAAAATAAAGAAAAAACATTATTACAGATGAAAAACTAAATATTTGATTGAATGTGAATACATTCACCTTAAGTGTGCATTGAGGTTCTGAGGCCATTCATAAAAGTTAAAATAAATTCTAAACTTCTGAATATATTAGGGGGGAAATTCTAGCACAGTTCTTTAATTAATTTGTTTGTTGGTTTCAGGTTTTGCAAATATTAGAAAAAGTGCAACAGAAACACAAGCATGGCCACATCAATAGTGCCTTCACAGGTGATACTAGAGAACAAGAAGAGACATCACATCTATCAAGCACTAGCCCAGACCAAACACATACCAAGGACACTGAACAGAATCCCCAGAAATCTTATATGAATGGAGGATTTAGTATGAGTGATGAGGAATGTGAAAGACACTGAAACTGTTATGAAGAAGCAGGAATTTACAGAAGGCAGCTACTGTGCAGAGACATCTGATGACACATATTATCATGAACCACATAGGAAAGACTGGCCATATGCTGAAGAAGATACTCCAAAATATTCTAAAGATTTACAGAACACAGACATAAGGACCAGAAAGGAGAATGTGCTGTTTTACTTATAATAAGTAATAGGCATATGTGTAGTTTGCTTGTTCACTTTGAGATGGAGCAAAGGGGAAGTGAGGGAAGGGGTGCAATTCAACATTAGCACTTGCAGCACTGAGGGGAGGTGGCATTGTCTCCAAGCTGACCCCAAACTACACTTATGGTACAAAGGAACCCTTGTACTAAAACTTAGAGTGCGCTAAGGGACATTAGTATGCACTAAGGGGCCCTTTTACCAAGCTGCGGTAAAAAGGGCTCTTCGGTAGTGGTGGCGGCCATTTTTGCCACATGCCAGGGGCCTTTTTACCGCAGTGGATAAAAAAGGCTAAAAATTGACATGGCCATGCGGTAAAATTGCATTTACCACTTGGCCATGTGGGGGAGGAGCACTTACCTTCGCCATTCAGGTGGTGGTAAGGACTCCCGCGATAACCCAGCAGTAACAGGGCAATGCCAATTACCACCGGGTTAGCACTACACTAATAATTACTGAAAAATTTTCCATGGCGCACACTCAAGATGGAACTACCACTGGCAGCCACACTGGACCGAAGGTAGTTACAGTTTGCTATGCAGCAAGCCCTTTGCTGCTTGGCAACCCTTTACAAAAAGGGCCCCTAAGTGCCATATGGCTCATAGGTATAAAATAGGATATGCAGCATTTAGCATCCGCTAATGTTAGCATGCACTAAGCTTTAGTAGTTGGGCACCAAGATTAATATTCAGCTACAATAACAGACTATGTTGGAAACATGGGGAAATTGTAATATTTTGTTTTTGCTAGACCAGTATTGTGCTTGACAGTGAATGCCTGTGCACTTTAGATACCTGTTTTTTATGAGACATCAAATTAATAACCGATAGTATTGAAAATATGTATGTATGTTTATTTATATAAGCATATAGAAGACAATGAAGAGTTTCTTCTCAAACTTGCAGTCCTGTGACTATAAATGAAAGCTCTTTCAGAAGGAAATACCTTCCAAACATTCCCATTTTTTAGTTTTCTAAACACATTTTAAATAAGTTGCAAACCTATATATTTAATGAATTGATTTGGAACAGGTAGGTTTATAGTTTGAAATCCAGACTATAGTGTATTGGAACTCATTCTATAAATTTCATTTTTCTAGCTGAACTCTCCAAAAATTCTTAGGAAATCAGCAGTTTGAAAGTTTACAGTGATATTATTGTATATATTGTAAATGAGACCTTTTTATAAACTAAATTATTTATATAAATGTAAAATATGTTTGGAATGCAAAACAAGCTTTCAGATCCATAAGATTCAATATTGTATTGCTTATTAATATATCTTATATACATTTTTATATTCACACTTTCCTTAGGTATATTTATGTGATGTAATTAAAGCAGCACTACTATTTTAGAGCTCAAAGTATTACCTTGCAATTTCTTGGTTGGACTATTTCCTAGATTACTCATGTGCCTCGGTCTCTTCCTACTTAGTCCAATTTTACATGTGTTCTGCTGTCTCTCCTGATAGGCTCTCTACTCAGGAGCTTAGCATGCAGGTAACCACAGTATAGAACATCACTGTGAAGACTCAGAACTCTTGAATCAAAATCTTCTTTAATGCAAATCAAAGGGAAATAATTTACAATTAGGTATGCTGGACAAGAGTCTCTGCCTTGCAGAACTGCAAGTCTGTTCTCTATCAGCTCACCCTGTAACCAGAGAAGCCAGGAAATCTCAGCCTGGCTGATGAGTAGATGCTGTCAATACTTTTAAATGGTAAAAACCTGGTTATTTACAGTAGCTTGAAAGGAAAGTATGTAACAGGTACAGCAAAGTCAAGTACAGTTCTTAGAAAACCATGCTGAAGGCATTCTCAACCACAAAATGGAACAAGAAGGGGCAGACTACATCCCACATACACAGGGACAACAGGCCAGCCAATAGGAAAAGTCTCACAAGGCCTAGGGAACAGGGACAGGTGCTCAGGAACAGCCTATCACAAGAGAACTACAATTACATCACTTTGTAGTCTTATCCTTTTTAAAGAGTACAAAACACATAAACAACAATCACCCTGCCTCCATGATTATGGGGGCAAAAGCAGAACAATATGTTTACATTAGTTTGTAAGGTAAGTTATGCACTTCATGTTATAGCCACACCCCATCTTTCTTTTTATCTGGTCTTCAGCTGCTTGTGCTTATGTTACAAATGACTGTATGATATAAGAGTGTCACAGAAGGATCAGCAGAACAGTTCCCAAATCAA
Organism: Microcaecilia unicolor; assembly: GCF_901765095.1. Taxonomy (NCBI): domain Eukaryota; kingdom Metazoa; phylum Chordata; class Amphibia; order Gymnophiona; family Siphonopidae; genus Microcaecilia; species Microcaecilia unicolor. Next base: position 82,194,051 of record NC_044037.1, on the reverse strand, counting down.
GATTTGTAATGGTGGTAATCAGTAAATGGGGCAGAGGGAGGGGGCACAGTTAAAACATTGAAAGGCATCAAATTAATAAATATTAAACAGTTAAGCCAATGTCCTACCCTCATAACTTGACTCAATATACTTTAATGACATCCACATAATTAATATCAGAGGAGTCTACCATAATGCATACTATTACATAAACCCAACCTATCATTAGTGAATCTGAAATATCAATGGCAAACCATATGTTATAATTACATGGCTATATCACTGTGAGTGCTCTTAAGGATGTCACAATATACAGAAAGGAAGCTGTAGAATGAGAAGCGGTAGAAACATTGTCAAGAAATTGGTGATGGATGCCTGGAATGTACTCCCCCCAATGGGTGATAAAAGCCAAAATGGAAATGTGCTCCAAAAAATTGTAATGGAAAAAATCCCCCCAAAGTTCCTGAACTGCAAAAAAATAAAGAAATAACAGAAGCCACTGGTGTAATCTGCATGAAGGGGCAAATACAACCCTAACAACAGTAATATGACTTGGCCAGCTTTCCAGGAAGGCAGTGGGGTAACATGTAATAAGCATGTGAAGGCCAGATGTGTAGGACAAGGCTTAGCAAGTTTTGGTATGTATGTGGATTATTACAAAATGTAGTAATAAGATGGGAGGGCAGGAGAGTCTCTAGACAAAACACTTGCCGTGAGTAAATGTTGTTTAAAGCACTCTCATCCCAACCTTTTTGGCATGCATGCTTCCAAACTCACAAGCTTACACAAAAGAATGACATGCTTCATGCCTTAGGTGGTTTTCATTCTTGCAAACTCCTTGCAACAGCCCTATGGAAGAGAAACCTACATTAAGACACCATGGCTAAAACTGAAATTTCACGGACAATAGGAAGACCAGATGTTTTGGTTAATGACTCGCAGCTGTTTGGGTTGTTAAAAAGCTTAATAAAAAGACATGGGAGGGACGCTTATATTTAAATTAGTGTTGGTGTGGTAAGATAGAAGGAGAATGAGAAGATCTCAAAATGCCAGCCAGTGGAGGTGGTAGAGGATACCACTTTAACAGATTCTAGGCATTTTTGAAACTAATGTGGAAATCAATAGTAAGAATGGGTTTGAAAACTAAAAAAAAAAAAAAAAGAGGATAGCAAGCTAGTGTTGGGTTCACTAAGGGGCCCTTTTACTAAGCTGTGGTGAAAGGGGCCCTGCACTAGTGGTGGTGGCCGTTTTTGCCCTGTGCCAGGGCCCCTTTTACCACAGTGGGTAAAAATAGTCAAAAATGAAATGGCCGTGCGATAAGTTTGCATGTGTGCAGCCATTTGGGGGGGGGGGGGGGAGAAGGAGGGAGAGCACTCGCCACCACCCATTGAGTTGGTGGTAAGGGCTCCTGCACTAACCCGGCGGTAACCAGGCAGTGCACAATGCTGTCCGATTACCACCAGGTAACCTCCTGTGGAAATATGTTTTCAATATTTCCACTAGCACTGGAAATGTCGCACGATGGGGGCGGAACTACTGCCCACACCTGCGTTAAGCCGGTGGTAGTTTAACGACTCCTAAGAGAATTTATTGATTCAGTTTTCAGCTGGAAACATAAGTCTATATTTTTAATGACTGTGATACTTTTAATAATACATATATTTCAGTGCCACATATGTGCAAGTGGGGGCAATTTTATAAAATCTTTTTTGCACATTTGCAACCAAATACCCACATAAATGGCCTTTTATAAAATACCAACTGGTTTAAAAATATGTAAGGATCCTTTCAAGGTGATCTGGCTTAGGCTATAGTACCTGGTGAGTTCCAGGGAAAAAGGGTGGCCCTAGCTCAGACCTTGCATGCTGAGTGAGAAGTCTGAAGCTTATGCTTGAAGGAATTCCAGGGTTGATTGCTTGTAAGAGAGAAGACTGCCAAGGTATGCTCAAATTCCCTTGGTTGCTGAACTATCGTTATAAGTAATGAAGATGTTGTATATGGAAGAGAGTAGCTATGCCAGAGATGGGCTATTGAAAGTGAGATTGCGTTTGAGAAGCATGAAGAGTATTGAACCTGTGAGGAAACAGGCTTGTTTATTTCCCTCAGGGCTGCCGAGAGGGAGGTGGCATGGGGGGCGGGGAGGGAAGATTCCCCGGCCCCAGCCTCCAAGGGGGGGCCCAGCGCTGGGGTCTGTCTTTCTCCTGCTTCTTTGAATCAAGACTCAGGTGATTGCATTAACGCGATAACCCGGGTCACGGTACACAGGAGCAGGAGAGTGACAGACCGAAGGAGAAGCAGATGCAGGAAGGTAAGGGGTGCAGTGGCTGGCCAAGTGGGAGGGGGGAACAGGGGACGGTGGTGGCCCAAGTGGGGTGTGGGGGCAGTGGTGGTGACGGTGGCTGCAGCGGCCCTGCCCCGGGCCCAGTTCTGTCTCTTGGTGACCCTGATTTCCCTTGTACACAGTAATAAAATTTTCCTTTCTGACCTTTTACTGCCCTGTGGTGTGTTTTCTGAGGGCTCCATGGTGCTTTGCCAAGTCACGTTATCACAGGCCCTTTAAAAACCATGCACACTGTTTTCAAAGGGTACACACTATTCACAAATAGTTCATCCTATTTGTAAGCAATGCACACTCTTTCCTGATAGTGAATGCACGCATGCTTGATGGTTCACAACTGCATGCATGCATTGGGAAAGAGCACACTCTTTCTGAAAGAATGCACACTGCACACTATTGACAGCACACAAAAAACCCACAAAATTTAATATTTTTTCTGCTTGCTTTCATTTGCCAATGAGAAATGTTGTTGACATTTCCTATGTTGTATCAAATGAACGTACATCTCTATTGGGGACACTTCAGTGTAGAGAAGAAATGGTTGAGGAGAGATGTAGTAGTGGTCTACAAAACCCTGAGTAGAGTAGAACAGCTAAATGTGAATCTTTGCTTACTCTTTCAAAAATACAAAGACAAGGGGACACTCCAACAAGTTACACAATAATTACAAAACAAATAGGAGAAAATATTTTTGTCACTCAATGCATAATTCAACTTTGGAACTCATTCCTAGGGGATTTGATAAAAGCAGTTAGTATAAAAAGCACTATTTATCCCTGGGGAAAAGTAGCAATGGATGTTATGATTTTGGGGGCATTCTGCCAGGTATTTGTAACCCGGATTGGCCACTGTTAAGAGGGTTAGGAATTCTTATATTCATAAGACTTAACAGTTCTGAAAGGGACAGTCTGTCTATATTTACACTTTGGAAAGCACCTAGGGGATAAGTATACATGGAGTGGAGGAGTGGCCTAGTGGTTAGGGTGGTGGACTTTGGTCCTGAAGAACTGAGTTGAATTCCCAGCACAGGCAGCTCCTTGTGACTCTGGGCAAGTCACTTAACCCTCCATTGCCCCATGTAAGCCGCATTGAGTGGGAAAGCGCAGGGTACAAATGTAATAAAATATACAGAGAAATTTTTTCTGTAGATACTTTACCTGTGTGAGGGACCCTTTTACAAAGGTGTGTAAGGACCTATGCACCAGTGGCGTAGCTACAGGTGGGCCTGGGTGGGCCGGGGCCCACCCGCTTATGGTTCAGGTCCACCCAACAGTACCACACGTTTAGCGGTAGCTGGTGGGGATCCCAAGCTCCGCCAGCTGAAGTCGTCCCCCTTTTGGTAATGAAAACACTACGCTCCATGATACCGGCATCTGCGCATGCTCAGTTTTCAGTGCATGCCTGCTGCAGACTGCCAAAATGGTAAGAAGTGTTTTCCTGCCAGCTGAGATATATTTTTTTTTTTTGGGGGGGGGGGGTGAGAGAACACTTGGTGCCCACCCACGCCTTGCCTAGGCCCACCCAAATTCTGTTGTCTGACTACGCCCTTGCTATGCATGTCCAGTGTGTGCCAATTCGGCATTATCGTCTGGCTACCAAGTGCCCTGGGCAATAATGCTGAATTTGGCACATGCCAAAAACACACGATAGAAAATATTTTTGATTTTCTACCCTGGGGCCCCTACCTGCGGTAAACAGCAGTTGGCGCGCCCAGATAGTGTGTGTGAGACCTTACCTCTAGGTCAATGGGTAGCGGTAAGGTCTCATGTTTAAAATGGACGAACACTGGATTCAATTTTAGTGCACATCCATTTTCCAGCCCCTTAAAAAAGGCCCTTTTTCCTAGACACCGTAAAAAATGGCTCAGCGCACACCTAAAAGACACGCTCGTACTACCACAAGCCACTTTTTACAGCGGCTTAGTAAAAGGGCCCCCTCAAAGCCTAAGGGGACACATTGAGGGGCATTTTCGAATGGGGCTGGCCATCTCTAAGGGCGCCCATCTCCGAGGAAACCTTTCTAGTCCTTTATTAACAACTTTTAAAAATAGTAGTAACTGGGAGGGTATGTGATGTTTTGCACCTGCCATATTCACCTTTTTATTAATTTCATTTGATTAAAATTAGCAAAGAAAAGTAATAATCCATTAAAGTTTGCAGAAAGATGTGCTTAATTTTGTACCATGTACAGGTTTGTTCACTTATGATTCATTATGATACACTTATGATACAATTTAGTCAGGGGAACCTAAACCTTGGCACACAACTGTAAGCATGTCTGCCTACTTTCCGACTGGGTAATTTAATTAAAGCACTTAGGAGGACCCACAGTTCGTTGCCTACGTGCTGCATATGATAGAAAACTCGTGTTCTTCCTGAAGCAACCATTATGGCAAAAACCATGGTGCCATATTGAAGACTTGTAGTTCTTTGTTTCTATCCATCTAAGTTTTGAATTTATGATTCTTTTGAAACTGAGTGTATTAATATTGAATTGTTGGTTTTATTTATCAAAACCCCTTTAGATATATTTTGAAACACTTTGTCGTTTGGTGTTTTTAGGTATATGATGATCAGATAAGACAAAATTATCCCTTTTGGTATATGGAGTATACATTTTATGAGGGTGCCTTTTTTCACCTTATTTTTTTTAGTTGTGAAAGTTAATTCCTTGAGTTTGTAGTGTGGCATTCAACCAAATCATTATCAATCATGCCTTGTCATAGTTGAGCCTACTCTCATCAAACATATAAACGGCGAGTGACCGAACTCACTTGCAAATGCGCAGTAGAGACTTCCCTCTCTGTCCCGCCCCCGCGTCAATACATGATGACGGGGGCAGGACAGAGAGGGAAACTGCGCTCCCCCCCGAGGTCGCCGCCACCGTTACTCCCCCCCCCCCCCCGAGTCGCCGCCGCCACCCCTCTACCTGGTCTGGGCCCTCTGATCGCAATTAATTCATCTTACATCGCCGCAGCACGCAGATCAGCTGAGCTCTGGTCGGCCTTCCTTCCCTGCCTGTGTCCCGCCCTCGCCGACGGTACATCACACAAGGGCGGGACACAGGCAGAGAAGGAAGGCCAGGCCGACAGGAGCTCAGCTGATCTGCGTGCTGCGGCGATGAAGGACTTTTTTCTACATACATCTGCAGTTGAGCAAGATCATCTTGTATATTCCATTGTTTAAACTTTTTAAAGGACTATTAATATTATTTTTTTAAATCAGGTTGTCTGTTTTTCTCCTTTGTCTATACCATCCACACTACTTTGACCTAGTATATATTATGTGAGGACTTGATTCTTCTTTCTGCTTCATTTGCCAATGATAGGAGCCATTGGAGCCGACTCTGTGGGTGCTGTGGGTGCTTGAGCACCCCCAATATTGAGAAAATTCCTTGTATGTGTCCAGGGAGGGGTTATTTCCATTGGGCTTAGCACCCCCAATAATTTTGAAACGTTGGCTCCTATGATAGGAGCCCATTCTGTAATGGAGCCATGGCTCCTGGATTCTGTTACAGAATGCAAGCATAACTTTCAGAATATAGCTTATATGGAATATTGGCATATATTTGTGTATGTGTGTACACATGTGTGTATATGGAAGTATTCTAAACATTTACATATATAACACATGCATAAATGTTAGCACCTAGTTTAAAGAATTGCCCTTCAGGTGACTACTAATAATGCAACATCTTTGGCTGTTAATTGTAATTAGTGAGAAAATAGGACTAACTGTGTAAGGACCCCTTTTACCAAGCTGCAGCAAAAGGGGGCCTGCGCTGGCATTGGCATGTGTTTTTCATGCTCGCTGGTAAAAGGGAAGTCTCTCTTTCCTGCAGCAAATTGTCGTGTGGCAAGTAAAGCATTTGCTGCGTGGCCATTTCGGGGGGGGGGGGGGACCCTTACCACCACCCATTGAGGTGGCATTAAGGGCTCCCGCGCTAATCCAGCAGTAATCGAGCAGAATGCGGCACTGGCCGATTACTGCCGGGTACACTCTGGTGCTACAAAAGTAAATATATTTTTGTAGCGCTGGATATGACGGCGTGCTAGAAATGGGAAGTACTGCCAGGCTGCTGTGGTAACCCGGCAGTACTTCCTGTTTAGTGAGCAGTGAGCCCACGTTGGGCTTACCGCCGCATAGTAAAATGGGCCCTAATTATCTTCATCAACCTCAGTTGCACCATCACAGTGCAAATATGATTGTAATAATCAATCATATTTGCATTGTGACATGTTATTTTCCTGCTTTTTCAATATATGGGAGTTTTTCTCTTTAATCTTTAACCCACACATTGGAAGGAGAACACAAGAGGGAAAGAATTTCAACATACATTAATAAACTTGCACATCCAGAGAGCTCTGGGCAACCCAGTATTAAGCTAATAATAGCTTTCTCACTGATGAAACACTGGAATGAAAACTGTTAACTCACTAAAAGATCTATGGCATGCAGTGAAGTAAAAAAAAGTGAGAACATACAAATTCTCTAAACTGACATGAGAAGATCATACACAAAGCATTGAGTAATTGTGGGAGAGATTTTATAAAGGTCAATAGGTACCTTGGAAATTCCGTATTATTTAAAAACACCAGAGGACATTTGACTTATCTGATTGTTATACTGGGTGGCACTCCTAGTAGCAACATTCCATCTCAACAGCAGACTATGGAGCTCAATAGCAGATGATGGACTTTTTATCCAGGGACTTGTTCAAACCTTTTTTAAACCCGTATACACTAACCACTGTTAGCACATCCTCTTGCAACAAGTTCCAGAGCGTAACTATTCGTTGAGTGAAGAAATATTTTCTCTTATTTGTTTTAGAAGTATTTCCATGTAACTTCATTATGTCCCCTATTGTACTTTTTGAATGATTAAAAAATCAATTCATTTTTACCCATTATATACCACTCAGGATTTTGTAGACCTCAATCATATCCACCCCTCAGCTGTCTCTTTTCCAAGCTGAACAGCCCTGATCTCGTTAGCCTTTCCTCACATGAGAGGAGTTCCATCCCCTTTACCATTTTGGTTGCTCTTCTTTGAACCTTTTCTAATTACGCTACAGGGCCAATATTCAGACCATAGGAGTTAGCCCGACTAACTCCCATGGTCAGCACTAAACTAGATATTCTAGTCCAGAAAATGTTATTGATTATAAGTATAATACAAAAAACAGAGTAACAGCCACCAAACTAAACTGGATATTCAATGCCGAGTCGTTTCTGGTGACCAGCACTAAATGTCTGGTTTATTTTTGGCCAGTTTGAATATAACCATCTAAGTTGATATTCAAACTTATCTGATTATGTTCAAACTGGCCAAAGATATCCTATGTATAATATCCTATGTATTCACACAACCAAATATAGTCACTAAAGTGGAGCTGAAAATCGGCAGATAGCCAGTTATATAGCCCAACATAACTGGCGATGTTCAGCATGCTATCCCATGCTGAATATCACTGGATAGACAATTATGAGGTATTTAACTGGCCAGGTCCCGATCCTGGCCAGTTAAATGCTTTTGAATATCAGGTGATATTGTAACCTGGAGGTTAATAAAATAAATAAAATTACCTGAGTGTTCCCAAAGTTCTATTGTGGCCAGCAACATAGATTCTTGGAATTTGCTGAGACCTGAGCTTCTGTTGGCTTGGCAACAGCAGCTGGCAGTTGCCTGAGGAAGCTTGGCACTGAGAGAGAGAGAGGCAGGTTGTGTTTTTGCAGGCTGTGCACATGAGACTGTGAGTAGGGTGTTGAAAGTATTTGGAAAGGTGTTGGGGTGTAAGAGAATAAATGAGAATTAATGTAGAAGGGGTTTTAAAGTGGATTTGACTGGAAAAAGGTTGTTGTGGGAGAAGAGTATGAGAAGTGAAGGAGGGTGTTTGAGATAAGAGAGAATTAAAGCTGTGCATGGTCTAGGGAAGGAGTGAAAGTGGGATTGAAGTGGTGAGGGTTTAATGAGAGGTAAGAGTCTGATTCTGACTGTAACAATTATGACTTCAGTGCAGAAGCTCTCTCCAGCCCATAGAATAGGGACGGCTCAGTGAGAGATAGGGGAACAAGATAGAATCATTCTGATTAATTTTGTTTAATTTAGCTATCTGACTCCAGTATAATGTACCATCTTTAAAGTCCCTGAGTTAGATATCCTGGGAAACAAAAGGAAAGGAAGTCAGGGTTTTGGTTCCTTTTTGGTTCAATTTTTTTAGCGAGGTTTAGGGAGAAGAGAGAAACTGGAAGAAAGAGACTGTGGAGATCCTGATCCAGCAATAAGGGCCCCCACGCAAGAAAGACAAGTACTAAAAATCTGCTTCAGTGGAAACGTGGGACTGAGCTAAGTGATTCTACCTGGAAAGCATCACAAATTAGTAGAGTTTACACACACTTTAACTTCACAGAAGCTGTTACCTTTTGGAACACTAAGTGAATAGAGGAAAAAGGGAAGCAGGGAAAGAAGTACACTTACATGGAAATCTTGGTCTAAGTTCTGCGACCCTGAAAACAGGGTAATCTGTAAGACAAGAATACAATACAAAAAATCAAATTCTTTATACAAAGGAGAAAAACTATTAATGCATGATATTTCAAGTAAATAAGTAATACACAAAGTTATTTAAAGAAAAGTACTTATCTGTGAAAGTGAACTGGAAGAAGTGGTATGCACCTGTTGGAAAAATAGAAAGACAAGTGAGAAAGAGTGTTATGTACTTGTCGGTAATTGCCTAGAGAATAGGGGGAGGGACTGAAAGATACACTGTTGATATTTGTCTACTTTAGAATAGTTTCTAAGTAAGGTGAATTGCTAATGTTATTTTATTAAGAAAATAAGTTCAAGGTTTATATTTAAAGATCCTTAAAATTGGGAAGAAACAATATTTGTGCTGAACTTTTATTATTAAAACCTTTTAATTCAACTGAAAAGTGAACTGGCGAGTTCTGTCCAAGGTTGGGAAAAATCTCTGTATTTAGTTTATTTTCCTCTCATGTCTCTTGTAGGCATGAGACGTGGTTAGTGAATTTGTTCTCCCTCCACTTCTGGGTGCTGGGTTCCAAAGCCACGGCTACATACGATAGGTGAACAGGACCCAGAGCCTAACATACATCTCCACCAGAAGTGAGGGGGGGTTTCAAATTTTGGCGTAGTCGGCAGGATTTTTCCTGATTTTGGGGGACCCAAACCGGTGAAATTGTAAAATTTGGCTGGGTATATTTGATATGTGAAGTCTATTACAAGTTCCTGAAGTCCATCCTGAAGAGAAGTGACGTGCACAGTTGGCTGATTAAAAAAAAAAGTTTTTGAAGTAGGGACTATGATTTATTTTGGGGTCCCGGATCTTGCATTTGTGTCTTCCTGAGGGTTTTTGTTTCTAGGGTGCAGCCAGTTTCCCAGATAAACAAGAAAATGGACAGAGAGGCCTCAGGAAGTCGGGCAGGGCCACAAATCTTAATCCACACCATAGTAATTCCACAGGACAGAACCGTACCGGACTTCTATGGGTTCCCCAGGGGTCCTGAGGATCTGAAGGTAGAGGATTGGATTGAGAAGATGAAGTCTCGGATGAGGATTTTAAGAGTCCCTGTCGAAGACCAGGTCGAGGTCGTGAGAGATCATCTGAGGGGTATAGCTCTGGATACCGTCAAATATTCCCTACAGAGAGATTGCTCAGTGAATGAGATATTCGATCTACTGAGGCAGGTATATGGAGACAAGGTTGCCTTGGGGTTGAGGATTCAGGAGTTTTATAACTACCGACAAGGGGAAAAAGAAACAATCAGAGTCTTCGCGTACAAGCTGCAGGAAAAGCTCGAGTCTATCATGAAGAGAGATCGGAGAAGATGGGGAACCCGGATGAGACTCTGCGGGAGCAATTCATCATTGGCCTGAGGGATGAGGCGTTGAAAAGAGAAATTGCGAAGAGAAATGAGGCTAACTCGAACATCCCCTTCGCTGACCTGATGCAAGCCTCCATCCGCTGGGCTGGAGAAGAGAAGGGGTTAGCAGCTTGGGAATTTTCCCCGAAAAGAGCTCTCCAGAGGTTCAGAGAGGAAACTGGTGATCAAGGTCGGCCGGAGGAGTCCCGTATGATGGCTATGATACATCAGATGTCGACTATGTTTTCCCGACTCTGTGAAAGGCAGGAAGAAGAATGGGAGAGACAGAGAAGAGAAAGAAACAGCATCGGATATCCCGGCTCTTGAGGGGGATATACAGGGTATAACCCAAACCGGAACTCTGCCAGAACCCCTATGGGAGAAGTTATTTGCTTCAGATGCCAGGTACCGGGTCACATAGCCCGGAACTGTCAAAGCGAGCGAGTGGCTCGTGCCTGTGCTGGTGGTGATAGAAGAGATATCAAAATCTGCACTTTCCTTACACTAGAATGACTCAAAAAATCAGTATATTGTGCTTAGATAATATTAAGGAGGAAAAAGAGCCTCACAGAGCTCCTAGACAATATATCTGTCTACTGGAGCTAAAACGGATCTTATATAGATCCTCTGTTCATCATTGGCTCTGAAAAAACCTCCAAAGAAATTTTATACTATTTCAACCACAGTGACAAATATAGTGGTTCCTTACTATTGTTACTTAACAAAATGTTGGAACTGATTGTTGTATCACAAAATATTAGACTAAAGTGTAAAATGAACACTTATCTATAGCATGGGAAGACTTCAATCTCTCTTTCTTAGTAGGCTTCAATCTTTCTTTCTTAAGGCGCTCCAAGCCAACGTGGCCAGCGTTTCGTAACGTTTTACGAAACGCTGGCCACGTTGGCTTGGAGCGCCTTAAGAAAGAAAGATTGAAGCCTTCTAAGAAAGAGAGATTGAAGTCTTCCCATGCTATAGATAAGTGTTCATTTTACACTTTAGTCTAATATTTTGTGATACAACAATCAGTTCCAACATTTTGTTAAGTAACAATAGTAAGGAACCACTATATTTGTCACTGTGGTTGAAATAGTATAAAATTTCTTTGGAGGTTTTTTCAGAGCCAATGATGAACAGAGGATCTATATAAGATCCGTTTTAGCTCCAGTAGACAGATATATTGTCTAGGAGCTCTGTGAGGCTCTTTTTCCTCCTTAATATTATCTAAGCACAATATACTGATTTTTTGAGTCATTCTAGTGTAAGGAAAGTGCAGATTTTGATATATTTTTTTGAGATAAACTTTCCCCACCTTGTATATGTTTTTTAGGTGATAGAAGAGAACCAGAAGATCTAAGGATTAGTGGATGCGTTTATTTTTATTATTATTATTATTATTATTATTATTATTATTTATTGCATTTGTATCCCACATTTTCCCACCTTTTTGCGGGCTCAGTGTGGCTTACAATAGGATATGAATAATAGAAATACATTTGTTACAATTTGGTTATGGATTATATTGTACAAAGATATACGAGACATTCAAATATCAAATTAGGAATATGACAATGGAACATCAACATAGAAATAATTGGAAGGGGACAATGGGAAGCTAAAGGGTAGTATTAGACAAAGACATATGGTGTCCATAGTTCCGTGGATAAGTATATGATAGACTGGGGTGCGGGATGAGGGATCAAAGTGGATGTAAATTGCATTGATGAATAGTAAGTATGGACTCTATGTGAGTTGGCTCTTTCCGTAAGTTTGTTCAAACAGGTGAGTCTTTAGTAGTTTACGGAAGGAAGCTTGATCGTCAATCATTCTCAGGTTGCGCGGTAGTGTGTTCCAAGCCTGCGTGCTCTTGTGGGAAAAGGTTGACGCGTGCAGCGTCTTGTATTTCATGCCTTTGCAAGTGGGGAAGTGGAGGTTTAGGTGTGTTCGGGATGATCTTTTAGCGTTTCTGGGTGGTAAGTCTATTAGATCAGACATGTACGCTGGGGCTTCGCCGTAGATGATCTTATGGACTAGTGTACAAACTTTAAAAGTAACGCGTTCCTTAAGTGGAAGCCAATGTAGTTTCTCTCGTAGTGGTTTTACCCTTTCATATCTTGGTTTTCCGAAGATGAGCCTGGCTGCTGTGTTTTGGGCTGTTTGAAGTTTCCTCAGTATTTGCTCTTTGCAGCCCGCGTATAGTGAGTTGCAGTAGTCCAGGTGGCTGAGGACGAGGGATTGCACTAGGCTGCGGAAGACGTATCTTGGGAAGAATGGTCTTATCCTTTTCAATTTCCACATGTAGTAGAACATCTTCTTGGTTGTGTTGTTTGTGTGGGTTTCGAGTGTTAAGTGGCGGTCGATGGTGACTCCAAGGATTTTTAGCGTTTCTGAGACTGGGAGGTTTAGGGTTGGTGTGTTTATTGCGTTGAATTCATTTGTGTTGTATTGGGAGGTGAGTATCAGGCATTGGGTTTTTTCTGCGTTTAGTTTCAGGCGGAATGCATCTGCCCATGTGTTCATGATGTGTAGACTTTGATTGATTTCGTTGGAGATTTCTTTGGTATCTTGTTTGAATGGGATGTATATTGTCACATCATCGGCGTATATGTATGGGTTGAGGTTGTGGTTTGATAGGAGTTTTGCTAAAGGGATCATCATTAGGTTGAATATAGTTGGTGAGAGAGGTGATCCTTGTGGGACTCCACATTCAGGTGTCCATGCTTTGGACGTGGTTGGATTTGATGTGACTTGATACGAACGCACGGTTAAGAACCCCGTTCAGAAAAATGGTGACTCAAGAGCGGAGGTGGCGGGACCTTCTAGAGGTAATGATATGAAAACGGTAGTTTGTCTTCAGAAACCAAAGTGCCAGGAAGAATCTCAGGATCAGAAGCTGCTGGGGGAAAATGCCATCGGGGCAAGCCCTTTGTTAAGGGCGAAGATTGAGGGGATCGAGACCCTCTGCACGGTGGACACAGGCTCTAATGTGTCCACTCTGTTGGCCAGTTTCTTTTATAAAAACGTTGAAAACGCTGATCGCCTGAAGGATGCCAGCCGTTTGACTTTGGTAGCGGTAAATGGTACAGAACTCCCAGTGCTGGGATACATTGAAGTGGATGTGAAATGCCTGGGACAGGTGATTCCCAAGTGCTGCTTCTTTGTTGTGAGGGATAATTTCCGTGAGGGCCAGTTGGAGAATGTCTCTTTCCCAGGAATCCTAGGGATGAACGTTCTACGACATCTAAGAGGGCTATTTAAAGATCCTACATGTGGACACCCAGGAGGGAGTGGAAAACATGAAAAAGAGGAAGCTAGAAGAATGGTCTAAGGTTTGGCAATTAAAATTCAATGCGAAGAAATGCAAAGTGATGCACTTAGGGAATAGAAATCCACGGGAGACGTATGTGTTAGGCGGGGAGAGTCTGATAGGTACGAGCGGAGAGAGGGATCTTGGGGTGATAGTATCTGAGGATTTGAAGGAGATGAAACAGTGTGACAAGGCGGTGGCCATAGCTAGAAGGTTGTTAGGCTGTATAGAGAGAGGTGTGACCAGCAGAAGAAAGGGGGTGTTGATGCCCCTGTATAAGTAGTTGATGAGGCCCCACCTGGAGTATTGTGTTCAGTTTTGGAGGCCGTATCTTGTTAAGGATGTAAAAAGAATTGAAGCGGTGCAAAGAAAAGCTACGAGAATGGTATGGGATTTGCGTTACAAGACGTATGAAGAGAGACTTGCTGAACTAAACATGTATACTCTGGAGGAAAGGAGAAACAGGGGTGATATGATACAGACATTCAAATATTTGAAAGGTATTAATCTACAAACGAACCTTTTCCGGAGATGCGAAGGCAGTAGAATGAGAGGACATGAAATGAGATTGAAGGGGGGCAGACTCAAGAAAAATGTCAGGAAGTATTTTTTCACAGAGAGAGTAGTGGATGCTTGGAATGCCCTCCCGCGGGAGGTGGTGGAAATGAAAATGGTAATGGAATTCAAACATGCGTGGGATAAACATAAAGGAATCCTGTTCAGAAGGAATGGATCCTAAGGAGCTTAGCCGAGATTGGGTGGCAGAACCAGTTGCGCGAGGTGGAGATGGTGCTGGGCAGACTTATACGGTCTGTGCCAGAGCCAGTGGTGGGAGGCGGGACTGGTTTTTGGGAGGCGGGGATAGTGCTGGGCAGACTTATACGGTCTGTGCCCTGAAAAGGACAGGTACAAATCAAGGTAAGGTATACACAAAAAGTAGCACATGTGAGTTTATCTTTTGGGCAGACTGGATGGCCCGTGCAGGTCTTTTTCTGCCGTCATCTACTATGTTACTATGTAAAATCAGACTGTGGTGGTGGCTGCAACAGTGCGGTGACTATATTTCACAAACATTGAATGTAAAACTTACCTGAGATGATCGCTGTTCAAAGTACCTGCAAGATATAAAAAGTGCACACAAAGTATCATTTCCTTATGATTTTATGTAGAAATTTAAAGTTAGATAAAAATACGTCTAGAGTTATGGCTGAAATACTTATCTAATCTGAATTATTATTTCAGTTAAGCCGCGCAGCATCTATAAGAGAAGAAAACAAACGGGGAATTGTTTACTGTTAGAAAAGTTATGATAAAGTTTTCCATTTGCTGTAAATAAAATAAATGTTAATTTTATGGTAACAACTGATTTGTATTTGCCACCTTAGTGGGGATATTCAGCAACACTTAACCACAGAGTGCCGCTGAATATCCCCTTTGTTTGCCCAGCTAAAAAGTGGGCAGGACAGGGGCAGCACTGGGGGCTGCCATGAGGAGGAGCCTGGGATTATGTGGTTCCTGCCAGTATTCAGTGCCAGCACCAGTATAGCTAAGTGGCTTTTGAGCTGTCCTAAATAAGGCCACTTAGCAAAATGGGTGCCAGTACTGAATATCAGGCCGTCACCTGCATAACTATTTTTTCTGTTTTACAAAAAAAAAAGAGCCCCCAAGCCCCCTTCTTGCCCACCCAACGATGCTCCTCCTTCCCTCCCCCCTCCCAAAGCCCACAGAAAAGGCTCCCCAACCCCTAAAAAATCCAGGTAGCCCCCCCCCCCCCAGCTTACCTGTATAGCTGGTGGTCCAGCAGTAGTTGTACTCTATGGAAACTAGTTAATAAAGTAATTTTGCTTTTTTAAAATTCAAACTGTCTTTATCAACAAACCTACAATTTTTCTTTTATCCCAATCTTGATATTACCAAAGCACAGAGTAAAATAATGTTCACTCACCCAGAGAAATGTCCTCTTCTCTCAGAATACACTACCTGGTTAACACTTTCATGTCCATTCTCTGCCCATGAAACGTCCCCTCTCTAATCCGGACATTTCCTGATATGATACTGTGTATCCACCTTCTTAAGTGCAATCTACACTGAGAGGGGATATTCCCAGTTTTTCATCAGTACATCTTTAAGGGTAGGGTGCAATGGTACTGTGACCACTTCCTTAGGAGGAGATTCGTAGTCTAGGACAGTTAACATTTCTGCCCTAGGCTCTTCCTCCATTTATAACTTAAAGGGGATGGCAAAAGCCATCTCTCTAACCAAACCAATGACAGAGAGACCCTCTTCAGAACCCTTATTTTATCATCCTCACTTTAAAATTCCCTTATCTCTTGTTTGTCCTGTTCGTCTGTCCTAATTAGATTGTAAGCTCTGTCAAGCAGGGACTGTCTCTTCATGTTCAGGTGTACAGCACTGCGTACGTCCAGTAGCGCTTTAGAAATGATGAGTAGTAGTAGTAGTAGGTAGAGATTTACATCTCTTTTGATTTGGGATGGGATCAGAGGGTATCCTATAAAATTCCTCTTCTGAGAAGTAGTGTGGATCCTCCTCTAAATCCCATGAACAGTCCCACTCAGACTTTTCACCATACTCAGACCAGGCTGAATGAGTCTGGGGCTACCTCAGCTCAGTAGAACCATGTCAGTGCCCCAAAGAGTGTCAATGTACAGTTTTACCTTCCGACTCCAGGGAAGCTTCCTCCCCCAACATCGAGTGGTACTGTATGTGTTGATGTCAACATTGACACCCTATGAGGTGCCAGCATCAAGGATCTCTGCACAGGCATGGGTTGAGCCTCAGGAATAATCTGGGGTTGATCCGTGGCTGGCACAAGTGCAATCAGTGCCTAAGCAGTTCTGCACCAGCTCCTCCCTGAACATGGCTCAGAACTGCTCATTGAAAGAAGGCATCTACAAAGGCAGGAGAGCCAGTAGAGAGGCAGCCTGCAAAAGGGTCAGTGCCAAACTGGTTGCTGGGACCTGGCTACCTAGAGACTTGTTCATGGCAGCTCTTCCAAAGAGGGGGAGCATTCCTCCCGGTGCTTGCAATTCTTGGATATTGGTTAAGCCGATGCCTTGGTTCTCCTGGCACCATGTGTCGATGAGGAATGATACTTATGCTTCTTGGGTTTCCCCTTATGCTCAGCACTGTGGACCTTCGGTGCCAATGAGGACATTGTCAAGCCTGTACATACCCTTGGTGTTGGGTCTGATGCTGAGCAGTCCCGGGGCCTAATCTTGGTGCCCGATGTCGAGAGACGTGGAGACCTTCTCAAAGTAGGTGCACTCCCAGTGGATGTTGAAGTCTTGGCAGCTATCAAGATTGATACTTCTGGTGCCAATGACAATGTACCAGCCTTCAAGGAGCCAAAATGTTTATCCTGTTGGATCTGCTGCACCTTTTGTGTCCTCAACTGCATTTTTAAACAGAGAACAAGAGTTAGGCTCATGGTCAGGCCCAAGCACCAAGACTGCGGGTCCATCACAGAAATTACCCAATTACATTGGGTGCACCTCTTAAAGGCACTGGGGGTCTTCTTGGACGTCGAGAAAAGAATCACAGCAAATTAAACTCCTCAATTGTGAACCAAAAAAGGGGCTGCGTTCAAAATGAGGTCAGTGCTCCAGCCTAAACGGATCTAGCAACTGATGAAAAATAAAGGAAACTTGAACAGCCAAAAAAAGAAGAATAGCAAATATTAACCAAAACGATAAAAAAAACACCCGCACAGGAGGGCACTGCGAAAGAGAGAGAAATGCACACACTATGAACAGAACACAAAACATGTCCTCCCTGCTCCATGGAAAAATTGAGACTGAGAGACCTGCGCTCACATGTCAAGAAGGGAGGCACCAGCACATGCACAGTGGGATGCTATAAGAAAGATGTCCAATAATCTTGCTAGTCAGCGTCCACACCAGACTCTGTTGGATGATGTCACCCATCTGTAAAGATATGACAGCCTGCTTGTCCTCGGAGAATAGGAAATATTTATATGTTTTGGACTATCCAAAACCACCTCCAAATTGTGCCTCTTTCAAATCTTGGCATCCCACTTTTCTACATGTGTAAATAGCAGCATTGCAAACTCATCACTTATATGTATATAACATTTAAATATATAAATGTCACTATTTATACATGTAGAAGCCAAACAAATGTTCCAAAATGACCTTCCTATGGATCTGATTCAGATCAATATCTGATATAGTTATGATTAAGGACTGACCACATTGTTACAGACCCTAATGAAGCTTCTAACGGTTTTTCTTCCCTTACATCTGATTGCAACCTACTTCAGGCCTCTCACCTCTGTCATTGTGCAGTCACAATTCTCTTTCCTGTGCTTATAGAGAGGTGGATGATCCACTTTTGTACCAGGGCCTATGGTCCGGGCTTTCGTGTACTGAAACTGTGTAATCACCTCAAAAAATAAGAAACACATTTCCATAATTCTCTTTTCTCTTTCCAGTTCAGTACCTTATGATTCATTTTCCAAAAATATTAAAATAGTCCCAGATTAGGCTGCACAGATTTTGTTTTTTGTTTGTTTGTGTGTTTTTGCCATTTATAGACTTTAATTGAACATTTGAGATATTTGCATTTTATTCCTGCCAAGGTTTCTCTGCTCTGCCAGTCCATGGAAAAAGGAGCTAAATCAGAATCCAGCTTGAGTGAGTGTCTCACCAGGTAAGGCACAGTGCCACAGTAAATCCCAGACATTTATTATTTTTTAACAAACATGAAAGGTGTACTGTGTTAGCTCGCCAATACTAAAAGGTTAAAATAAAGCCAGCAAAATAGTCTGCTATAAGAAATATCTTTATTTGGCTAACAAATTTTTATAGAAGTCAATTTTTGGTTATCTCCAAAGCCATTTTTTTCAGAAAATGGCATTGCCAAAGAAAGTAATCCTTCCGTGAGAGTGACCCAATTCCAGTTACACTACAAAAGTCAATAGTCAAAGATTCACTGATTGGACTAGATAGTTGGCTAGTTTGGCTACTTAAACCTGGCTGTTTTTAGAAGAATTTTCAGTTGAACCTAGCTGACTGATTTTCAGGTAAAAATTGTCCTAAATCGAGTTGGTTGAATTTTAACTAGATATGGTTCCCTAGTTTACATAGAATGTAGACATCAGAACTGAGATGTCTAAATGAGCACATACTCAATTTTGGTGGCTTTTTACAAATGGGTCTGCTGGTGCCAAACAAAACAATGTAAAGAGAAGGAAACCAAAGCACACAATACAAAGCAACACAAAAGAAACAGCACTAAAAGCTTCCAGAACTGGGATAGCAATTCTTTCATATAAGACTCAACACGGGCCGTGTTTTGGCAACTGTGTCTGCTTCATGGATCTGCAATGTGCATTTAATAAAATGATATCTGAGGAAAAGGTCCAACAAGTCATTATTAAAAGCTCAGAAAAGCAAGTATTATAATCCGCATTTGAGAGTCAACGACATCACTGCCACAGCTGAATGTCAAACTGTGCCAAAAAAACAGGTGCCAAGCCTTTTCTGAAATACCTGCAAAAGTGCATGCATATTTGGCAGCATAGACAGTAACAGCAGCAATTTTACAAATGTACAAATTTGTTAAAAAATGAATGGTAAGGACCTGGCAGTTTTCACATGAAGATGTCATCACTTATAGTAC
Organism: Microcaecilia unicolor; assembly: GCF_901765095.1. Classification (NCBI taxonomy): domain Eukaryota; kingdom Metazoa; phylum Chordata; class Amphibia; order Gymnophiona; family Siphonopidae; genus Microcaecilia; species Microcaecilia unicolor. The sequence continues at coordinate 82,174,884 of NC_044037.1, read as the reverse complement.
ATGCAGAAGTGGTGATTTTACATCTTGAAAAATATGATTGGCATCATTTCCGTATGTAGCTACTCCATTTTATAATCCTACGTATTGAAAGTATCACCAATTAAGTAATGAGGCTACAATTTTAACACAGTTTCATTTTGGAGGTGAGATTAAATAATATGACTTCTTTAATCCTTCATGTGAAACCCCAGTGTGAGGGGGAACTGGCCAGAGCGTAGGCAGCCACAGCAGGTCCAAAAGCAGTTTAATCTTCAAGAAACTCCTGATACCAGTGGCGTTCCTAGGGGGGGGGGAGGCGGTGGGTGCGGTCCGTCCCGGGTGCACGCCGCTGGGGGGGGGGGGTGCCACGCGCGCCTGTCCTTCGTTCGTTCCATGCTCCCTCTGCCCCGGAACAGGTTCCTGTTCCGGGGCAGAGGGAGCATGGAACGAACAAAGGACAGGTGCGCGCGGCACCCCCCTCCAACGGCGTGCACCCGGGGGGTTCTTTCGTGAGGGGGGTGTCCTTTTGCCGGGGGGGAGGTCACGCTGCATACGGGGGGAGGGGCGCTGCACCCAGGGGGCGGGGCGCATCGGCGATCCGCCCCGGGTGTCAGTCCCCCTAGGAACGCCACTGCCTGATACACAGATTAAATATATATAGAACTATGGTACAATGGGAATGTTCCCTTATTCACCCCTTGTTGAGAGTCTTTGGGCATTGACAAGGACTCCAAAGATTCATGAGACAAGGCCAGCTGGAATGGAAATACAGGCACAGTACAGGGGAGTATTAGCAGAGGCCCAGGAAACCAGAAACATACTATGAACATCCATAGTTCCTGATGCTGCCAAAGAACCCAATATCCCATACCAGTTTCATATTTGGGGGGAGAGGGACACCTATAGTTCCTGAAGTTGTCAAAGAACCCAATATCCCTTGCCAGTTTCACATTTAAGAGGTGGGGGGGGGGGGGGGGAGCAAGCAACCACTGGGGATTAAGGGACATCCTGGGTACTGAGTTTAAATACCAACATCCATCTCTTTGGACATAGATCCCCCTTCCCCTTCCGAAACTGGAGTTGGATGTCCATATTTGGAACCTCCCTAGTCTCACCCCAACATGTCCAGAGCACTCCCCCTTGCCATAAGGATGTACTGCAGTTTTAGATGTCTGTATCACAACTTTATATTAATCAGGATTTGGATACCTATGCAATATGGATGTCTAAATATCTGTTTTCAGGCATCCAATACATGGATAGAGCTTCTGAAATAAGGGTTTGCTTACTGGTATACTACTTTTTTTTAATCTAGGGATTATATCCCTTATTCTCCTTCCCAGGCCTTCCGTTCCTTATAGCAGAATCTTTTAGTTATTTTCTCATGTAGACCTGTCTTTCTGGACATAACTTGCCATTATATTTTTTGCACAACAAAAAAGCACAAAACGGCTTTCTGCAAGCTCGAAGGCTATTGAAGTGTATGTTTAGGTGCAGTAGCTTTTTTTTTTTTTGTAAAAAGAAAATTCACAAAGAACAGTTGTGGGATTTGAACCAGGATCCCCAGGTTTTCAGACCACTGCTCTATTGAGCTACTCCTCCACTCCACATACAGATCTACCTATGGTGCCATCTACTAAAGCAAGGTGATTCCTATACTACCACAATGACGTCCATGTCCCTTGTTTTGCCTTGTTCATAGTTTGACGGTTTCAGTTTGGAAAACAGATGTTCATTCTGGATGAACTTTTCTCTTGAATTTAGAACAGGTTGTATATCAGCAGATCCTATTCTAAAATGTTAGCACCACCAGTGAAGTACATCCTTATTCTGAGTTGGACATCATTCTACCCCCAGTGTGTGGCATTTCTGGCGCTGCCAGAATTTTTGTAAAATTAACACTGCAGGGGGTTATCTGGCAGTAATTGTGCAGTACCATACGCTACCCGATTACCGCTGGGTTAACGCGGAAGCCCTTTATTTATTTATAGCACACCTATTAACTAGTCGGGATACAGAAAAACAAACACAGTAATGTGACAAAAAACAAAGAACCGAGTTAAAACCCTAAGGGCCCTGTTTATAACTGTTTGGATACCCATAATATTCCTATGGGCATCTGCACGGTTAGCGCACACTAATTTTTAGTGCAAGCTAAAAACGCTAGCGTGCCTTTGTAAGTACTGAGGCCATATTTTTAATTTGGTTTCATTTTGAAGGTAGAAATAAACAGCAGAGGATTAAGAAGAGTGATTCCATTAATCTCTCATGTTCAGCCCTGCCCAAGAAAAAAATTGGTGTGTAGTTCTTGGCTAATGTAAAACCCAACAGGATATTTTTCCTCATAAACATATATTCTGCCCATGAAATAGATCTTGGTCTGACATAAACCACACCCCAACCAAACCAAACCTCCCCCCTTGAAATCTCTGTAAATAGTAGCTTTCTACAGTTGCTATTATTTGTTAGGTATTTGTATTCTACATGTGCTCCTTGTGACTCTGGGCAAGTCACTTAACCCTCCAGTGCCCCAGGTACAAATAAGTACCTGTATATACTATCAGGCTTATTTTTGAAAGAGAAGGGCACCCATCTTTTGACACAAATCGGGAGATGGGCGGCCTTCTCTCAGGGTAGCCCAAATCGGCATAATCGAAAACTGATTTTGGGCGTCCCCAACTGCTTCCCGTCGCGGGGATGACCAAAGTTCCCGGGGGCGTGTCGGAGAGGCGGGACTGGGGCATGCCTAACAGATGGGCGTCCTCGAGTGATAATGGAAAAAAGAAGGGCGTCCCTGAGGAGCACTTGGGTGACTTTACTTGGTCTATTTTTTCTTACGACCAAGCCTCAAAAAGGTGCCCGAACTGACCAGATGACCACCGGATGGAATCGGGGATGACCTCCCCTTACTCCCCCAGTGGTCACTAATCCCGTCCCACCCTGAAAAAAACAACTTAAAATGTTTTTATTGCCAGACTGAAATGTCATACTCAGGTCCATTGCAGCAGTATGCAGGTCCCTGGGGGGGGGGGGGGGGGGGGGGGGGAGGTATGTGTGTGTCAGCGGAGGCATAGCAAAAGGCGTGGATGTCCTTCTTTCAAACATTTTGGACGTCCTAAACTGCCCCCCCCCCCCCCAGGGACAGCCAAATTTCAAGGCAGTGGAGTGGAGAAGTGGCCTAGTGATTAGAGTACTGGTCTTGCAAACCAGAAGTGGCCAATTCAAATCCCACTGCTGCTACTTGTGATCCAAAATCCAACTAAATAAAGGAGATAGCAAAGGCATGGACCTCCTTCTCACACAAACATCCAAATCTTGGAAAGACATCCCTGACAAGCATTTGTACATTTTCACCTGGACTTGTGTTTTTATAAGGTTGTAGACAGCTATTATACACACAGCTTGTCTGCATGTATGAAGCCATCTTTGGCATGTGCAGAGCAGCCACGCATAATGCTTCCCCTCCTTAGGAAGGAAATCATGTGCAAATGAGCGAGCAGCTCATTTGCATGTGATTTCCTACATGCATGCCCGTTCCTTTCCGAATTGCTAAGAGATCGGTAAGTGAAGGGCTATTTCCATTCAGTTAGTGTATCTGGCTGAAGGTAAGGGAGCTATGTTCCTGGGAGCAATTTGTGAAGTCCACTGCAGTGCCCCCTAGGGTGCCCGGTTGGTGTCCTGGCATGTCAGGGGGACCAGTGCATTATGAATGCTGGCTCCTCCCATGACCAAATCGCTTGGATTTGGTCGTTTCTGAGATGGGCGTCCTCACTTTCCATTATCGCTGAAAATCAGAAACGACCAAGTCCTCAGGACGACCATCTCTAAGGTCGACCTAAATTTGCTGATTTGGGCGTCCCCAACCATATTATCGAAACGAAAGATGGACACCCATCTTGTTTCGATAATACGGGTTTCCTCACCCCTTGCTGGAGCCGTCCTGCGAGGACGTCCCCAAGAAAACTTGGGCGTCCCTTTCGATTATGCCCCTCCACGTAAACCGCTTTGAATGTAGTTGTAAAAAACACAAGCGATATATCAAGTCCCATTCCCTTTCCTTCCCTAAATGCCACTACTTACACATGAATACATTTTTTAAAATAGAGGCGTGGAGGGGCATAATCGAATGGAAACGCCTATCTCCATGGGCGTTTATCTCCGAGAATGGGTCCATGAAGGGGCGGGCCGAACCAAATTTTTGAAAAAATGGACGTTTTTGAGCTGTGCATTTGTTTTTTTTAGCGATAAACATAGTAGATGACGGCAGAAAAAGACCTGCACGGTCCATCCAGTCTGCCCAAGAAGATAAATTCATATGTGGTACTTTTTTATTTGTACTGTCCTCTTCAGTGCAGACCCTATAAGTCTGCCCAGCACTATACCCGCCTCCCAACTACCAGTCCCGCCTTCCACCACCAGCTCTGGCACAGACCGTATAAGTCTGCCCAGCACTATCCCTGCCTCCCACCACCGGCTCTGGCACAGACCGTATAAGTCTGCCCAGCACTAGTCCCGCCTCCCAACCACCAGTCCCAGCACAGACCGTATAAGTCTGCCCAGCACTAGCCCCGCCTCCCAACAATGGAAACTAAAAACGCCCAGCTCAAAAACGTCCTAATCCGAGCCATTTGGTCGTGGGAGGGGCCAGGATTGGTAGTACACTGGCCCCCCTGATATGCCAGGACACCAACTGGGCACCCTAGGTCAGTGCGGTGGACTTCAGAAAAAGCTCCCACATGCATAGCTCCCTTACCACGGGTGCTGAGCTCCCAACCCCCCTCCCCCAAAACCCACTACCCACAAATGTACAACACTACCATAGCTCTTAGGGGTGAAGGGGGCACCTACATGTGGGTACAGTGGGTTTTGGAGGCCTCCCATTTACCAGCACAAGTGTTACAGTTGGAGGGGATGGGTCTGAGGCCACCTGGCTGAAGTGCACTGCGGTACCCACTAAACGTGCTCCAGGGACCTGCATACATGCAAGCCTCTAGGACTTGTTACTGCTGTATAACATTGGCACACCAGTTGACACCTGAAGACTAATCTCTCCGAAAACGTCCTTTATTGGAATAACCGCGTTTACTCACAGTTAACTGCAGATCAGAGGTTTGCCCCACCACTGGCAACGAGTCTCCCTGGTAGTGAGATTAGCAGGTCAGAGCTGGCAGAATGTTGTACAATGCTCTCTTTCAGCCACATTCAAGGTAAGAACTAAGTTCTCTAACTTGGCTAACACATGGAAGGGATCTAAAACTGGCTTACAAAAATGGCCACTACCTCATTTACTACCAGAAACACAACAGGGCACACTCTGACCCAGTAGGGGGAAAAGCACCATGGGAGAAGAGCCTACCAACTACCAACATCGTGAGACTGTAACACAAGCTAATGAAATCACGGAGCCCAATACCCTACACCCACCACAATGCAATGCTGATGTGACCCTGTAGTGCACCCAAGAACCACATCTGACCCAGGGAAAGGCTGTGACAGGATCGAACACATTCTGCTGTCATGGAGGTGGATACGGCATTTGAGGCTGGCATAGAGGCTGGAAAAAAAAGTTTGTAATGTGGGTTTTTTTTTGGTGGGAGGGGGTTAGTGACCACTGGGGGAGTCCGGGGAGGTCATCCCCGATTCCCTCCAGTGGTCATCTGGGCAGTTGGAGCACTTTTTTGGGACTTGTTTGTGAAAAAAAGGGTCAAAAAAAGTGACCCAAAATCGCGGTAAACACGCCTTTTTTTTTCGATTATCAGCTAAAGACGCCCATCTCTCCTCGGCTGATAACCACGCCCCAGTTCCACTGACACCACGCCTCCGACACGCCCCCGTCAACTTTATTCGTTTCCGCGACGGAGTGCAGTTGGAAACGCCCAAAATCGGCTGTCGATTATACCGATTTGGGCGCCTTTGCGAGACAAATGTCTATCTCCCGATTTAGGTCGCACTATAGGCGTTTTTCTCTTTCGAAAATAAGCTGGATAGTCTTCCAGCAGATTTACAGCTTCTTTCCCTCTAGCTTAAAAATAATACAAGTATCTTGGCAGACCAACCCCTACCCTCTGCATTCTTGACATTCAAAAGTCTCCTGGCAGTGGCAATTTGCTTCCCACATGCTGTGCTAATTGGGGGGGGGGGGGGGGGGGGCATTAAAAAATGTTTCAAGAATGGAAGAGAAAGAGAAGAAAGGTATTGGGTGGATGCAGAGGTATTTGTTAATAATGCAAAAGTGAGAGGGTGTGAACAAGGAAAAGGTCAAGGTACCCATAGGCTTTTTTTTCTTAATCTTTCAAGAAGGGACAACATGGGAGTTCCTCACCCTGAAACTTGACCTAATGTCTTCCCATATTGCCCTCCAGTTCTCTACACACCTGTATGCTTCTGCCTCAGGCCTGTGATTTTTGCTGACTAATCCTTCTGAGGCTTGTGCCAGTGTCCTCTTTTCCTGCTGTGGCTGTGAAATTGATTGATAGATTGTCTGAAATGCACAGGGATTTACAACAATTCAGATACTGGATGAATAAACAGTATAGCTGTCTCTCTGTGTCAGGTGTTCAGCGCTGCGTGCGTCTGGTAGCGCTATACAAATGTAAATAATAATAATAATAATAGCAGCAGGATGAAAAGAAAGAAGTACCACTGACTGGCAAAAGGGCATTACGAATCACTCTAGGCCCCTTCCACGCCTGGCTTGTCTGCCCCTTACTGAGTGGGTGAATACAATAAAGATCAGGTGTAACAGTGAAAAGACCTAACAGGGTTTACTTCAAAAACATAGCTATGCAAATAGGAAAACAAAAATAAATTTCTATAAAGTGGCATCTAAATGTAGGTACAGCATAGGGGTGTGCTTAGCACCAATTGTATGTGTTAAGGCATGCCTAACTAATTGGTTTAATATACACTTTAGAGGCCCTTTTACTAAGTGGTAATAAGCCTACCGCGGGCTTACTGCAGCCTGGAGGTAGCTCCCACACCCAGCGCACACCATTTCCAGCGCTACAAAAATATTTTCTATTTTTGTAGTGCTGGTATTTACCCGGCAGTAATTGGGCAGTGCCGGGTTAACGCAAGAGCCCTTACCACCACCTGAATGGGTGACGGTAAGTGCTTCCCTCTGAAATGGCTGCACGGTAAGTAGTTCACTTACTGCACGGCCATTTCATTTTGTGCCCTTTAGTTCTGGTGTTTACTCACCCACTAGGTGACATTATTTTAACACTAATCCCAAAGAATGAGAATAGAAATTTGCAAGAAGTTAGTAATTATAGGCCTATAACCTCTATTCCACTAATTACAAACATGATGGAGGTTTGGTTGCTCACCAGCTTGAGAACTATTCAGAAAAATTTGGTATATTGCATAGCTCTCAATCTGGATTTTGAAAGCATTTCAGTACTGAGATGGTGGTGGGTTCCATTGTCACTTTGGGGAGGACATCATTGAGTGAGGGCAATTGTGCAATTTTGATTGGATATTACTGAGTGAGGGAAAATGTGCAATTTTGATCCAGTTTGATCTCTCATGTGTATTTGACTTAGTGGACCATGAGATTATGGAGGTCTTTTACTAAAGTTTAGCTCGACGTATCTGCAGAAGGGCCCATAGGAATAAAATGGGCCCTGCTGCAGATAACTCAAGCAAAACTTTAGTAAAAGACCCCCTATGTTATCTTTGTTGAGTAAATTGGGCATCCATGGCTTTGTATTGCAATGGTTTGGTGATTTTCTTGCTTATTGGTCTTATTGGGTAAAGTAAGCCTATTGAATGCTGTTCTAATTTTTTCCTGATAATAGAAGCTTCTTGTATTTTCACATAATGCTTTATATTCAAACAGCCTCAACTTGTAAGAGTCATGATCATCAACATCCTGAGATTTCTTCCAAACACGTTCAGCTACTCTTAATTCTCGTCACACTTCTCTCAATGTCACTGTCTGCCTCCAACTTATTTCTGTGGATTTCTTAATCACAACAGTTTTCTGTGGAGCTATAAGATCTAAAGATTCATTCAACAAATTTGGCCATCTATCAATCATATCATCATGTCAATGCTGAAGAGGTATTAAGAGGACAATTCTATAATGTGCTCTTAGGTGCCCATAGGAAAGTAGGCACCTATTTTTGTTTATAGAATACTAGTATAACAGCATAGACAAGCCAGCTATAGAGTTAGTGTAAGTGCTCATACCTAAAAGCCAGAGGGACCCATGTAACTAATACTATTGTATAAGTTACATGCATAAGTGTGACTCCTGCCCATGTTCTGGCAATATGTATGTCTACCTGCAAACTATGTGCTATTAAAATAAATACATATTTAAAGAATAGTACTTAGGCAGATTTTTGACATTCACATACATATTGTTTATAGTGGAGTATGGGGTTATATGGTCCCCTTTGCTAACCACCCAGTCTCAGGCTATAATATGTGGTAATTCTTTCTCTGGCCTTTCTACTTACCATAAGAATTATACCAATAGGGTTTTCTGCCTCCTTACACCCACCCCAAGATACAGTGGACCAGCCACCCCGAAGATATGGGGTGACAGAAAAGACAGAGGCTATGTTTCTTCCAAAGGAAAAGTCTTTATTCCTTTCCAATTTAGATAGCAAAGTGATCAGGCAATAACAAATATTTGTTATGTACATATATCCAATTATTCTAATAATGTATGTATGTAATCAGCATGTAAATGTTAGCACCCACTTTATAGAATTATCTTCTAGCTATTTAGATGTAATCCAGGATATTTGAATAAATGGATAGCAAAATCATGGAAGAACCCTTATGCAGGACTTTGGTGACATGCTGGTCATGATACTCCCAAAACTAGTGATCTCGCTTGTGGAGAGAGTGCTACTTCTATTTATTTATTTATTTATTGGGATTATTAACCATCTTTATGAAAAGATTCACCCAAGGTGGTGTATATAAATATTATGTCATTTTTTTCCATTATCAGCTGGAATTAAAACTGACTAAATAATGTCAGGTTCTTGATGGAGTTGTCTCCTAACAGTTATATCTAATCATAAATGAAATGTCAACTGAAATTCAAACAAAAATTCAAACTGAAGGAAATCAAAGAAGGGTTTGCCTGCCACATAACCTTTATCATTTTGTCTGTCTGCTCTTGGCCAATTTTTAAAATTATTTTGGTTCAACGTCATGCTACAGAAACTCTTAATAAATCTGTTTTTTTTAAGTACATTCGTCGCAAATGAGGAAATGCCATACTGTATTTAGCACACTACTACTACTACTACTACTTATCATTTCTAAAGCGCTACTAGACATACGCAGCGCTGTACACTTGAACATGAAGAGACAGTCCCTGCTCGACAGAGCTTACAATCTAATTACTAAAGTATTTCAGAAATAGATGTGTTGAAGGAAATTACATAACAATTTTATTGTGTAAGTCCCTTCATGGAAACTATATGACTCTAAACTATGAGGAAAGGAAAAAGGGTGCACCTAGTTTTACCTGTCTGGTGTGTAATTTATGGGTGAAAAGCAAGCTGTAAATAAAGGTAGCCTCAGGAATGGAGATTTGTAAATCGAGAAGGTGTGACCACTGTTTAGCAGCTTGACATCATTCTTGTTTTGTAAGTGCAGCCCCTGTCCCAAGTGGGGAAGAGGGCGTGAGAACATTTACATAGCTTCCAGGATACCCAGTTTCAAGATGGAGATTTTAAGACAGTACTGGATTTCAGACAACCCTATCTTGGGTAGAACCAAGGACTACTACATTATTTTGGGATGTATGTGCAAAACATGGAAGCCAAAAATTATCCCTCTTGGAACTGGGTAACTTGGCTCCTTCATATCAAAGTAGTTGAGGTCAGCCAGCTGGGCTTGCAAAAATCTCTGCTCACACATTCAAATGGTCTTCCAACAATTAACTCTACTTAAAGGTAAACATAATAGTGTCAGTCTGACACAGTGTGCTTGTACATGGGGATGAATCTTTTACATCCACGTATTCACTCACAAATCAGAGACTCTTAGGATCCTTGTGTATTTAAAAAATTTTATACATGTGTTTACATGATTTTATGTATGTATTTTTATAAGCCACCTTGGACAAAGGTGAGGTGGATTAAAAATAATAAATCCAAATCCAATCCTCTTGCTTGTTTTCTTCCAGGATTTCCTAATGAGTTTAGACTTTACATTCCAGGATAGCTCTTAAGATTTAATTGGTTCAAAAAAGATGAATCTATCTAGGATTGCCAACTGGCTTTAGCTTTTCAGGTTAAACTGATCAAGTTCTGTTGTTTTATCAATAGGGAACAGCAGAATTAGAAGTATATACATGATATGATATGATATTTATATTCCACCAACTCTATAACATAAGGTTCAAAGCAGATTACAAAATGCTACAATACAGAAAAAAGCAGGAATGTATCCTGATAGATATTTCCTAATTAAATACGCCCTTAATGCCTTTCGAAAACTTGAATAAGTAGATAATATTTTCCACGCTAGCAGAAGAGCACACCAAATCTGAACTGCCTGATGAATAAAGGATTTTTCCAAATATGTCTTACAAGATATTCAGAAAAAAGAGGGAAATAACAGCATTCTAGAAAAGCCTGCTCTTGAAATGTTAGGGTGAAGAGGAAATGAGAACAACCAGCTTATTTTCGAAAGAGAAAGACGCCCATATTTCGACCCAAATCGGGAGATGGGCGTCCCATTCCCGTGGGCGCCCAAATCGGTATAATCGAAACCCGATTTTTGGCGTCCTCAACTGCAGTCCGTCACGGAGATGAACAAAGATCACTGGGGTGTGTCGGAGGCGTGGCGAAGGCGGGACTGGGGCGTGGTTATTGGCCGAGAAGAGATGGGCATCTTTAGCTGATAATCGAAACAAGAAGGGCGTTTTTGGCGAGAATTTGGTCCGCTTTATTTGGACCCTTTTTTTCAGGTCCAAGTTCCAAAAAAGTGTCCCAACTGACCAACGGAGGGAATAAGGGATGACCTCCCCTGACTCCCCCAGTGGTCACTAACCATAGGCACCCGGTATAAGAGGCTTGGGGAGGCTAAGCCTCCCCAGCCGCAGCAGGAAAAGGTTAGGTGTCCGGGGGGGGGGGGGGGTTTGGGCGGGCGAACGGCGCCGTGAGTGTCCCCTTCCCTCCCTTTCCCTTGCTTACTATCTGCCTTGTGCCATCTTTAATTTACCTCCATCCCAGCATTGGCCGCATCATTTCAAAGCCCACCCTGCTGCCCGTCTCTATTCTTCCCTCCCTCACTTTACAAACGTTTTTTCCCAGCCTGTATGCCGTACTCACCTCCATGACAGCAGAATGTGTTCTATCCTCTGACAGCCTTTCCCTGGTTCTCATGTGGGTCTCGGGTGAGTGTGACACCTTTTCTGATAAGGGCACTGCAGAGTCACATCAGCAATGCATTGTGGTGGGTGTAGGGTATTGGGTCCGTGATTCCACTAGCTTGTGTTAAATGCTCACGATGTTGGTAGTTGGAAGGCTCTACTCCCATGGTGCTTTTCCCTCTGCTTACTGGGTCAGAGTGTGCCCTGTTTTGTTTCCGGTAGTCCATGAGGTAGTGGCCATTTGTGTAAGACACCTTTAGATCCCTTTCATGTGTTAGCCACGTTACAGCACTTAGTTCTTACCTTGAATGTTGCTGAAAGAGTGCATTGTACACCATTCTGCCAGCTCGGACCTACTGCTAATCTCTGTACCAGCGAGACTCGTTGCCACTGGGGCACAACCTCTGATCTGCAGTTAACTGTGAGTAAAGGTGCTTATTCAAATAAAGGACGTTTTCAGCGAGATTAGTGTTCAGGTGTCAACTGGTGTGCCAAGGTTATACACCAGCAACAAGTCCTGTCCCTGGAACACTTTTAGTGGGTACTGGAGTGCACTTCAGGCAGGCAGACCCAGGCCCATCCCCCGTCCAAACCGTATTTTCGAAACGAAAGATGGACACCCATCTTTTTCGATAATACAGTCTGTCCCGCCTCTTCACATACCCGTTTTCGGACATAGACGCCCATGGAGATGGGCGTTCACATTCGATTATGCCCCTCCAAACCTCTTAAATATTCTGGACATGCAGTTGAGTAAATCAAAGCCTGGATCAACCAGTCCTGGAAAAATAAAGTCAGCATTTAATGGGTAAAGCTCTTTCTCCTTTGATATAGTCCAGAATGGGTATACTTGTCTTTCCTCAACAATGTATAGTACTAGTTCTCACAGTGTATATTACCTGGAACAGTTGTATAACATGTCATATCTAAACTTACAGCAGCCAACTTTGTAGTTTCCAAAACCCCTTCGAGCAAAACCACCTGGAAATTTAGACCAAAATGAGAAACCTCTTCTCCCATAAGTCCTTTAAGCAAGAGCTTTCTCCCCGAAATATGCAGACAATTTCTCTCCTTTTCTTGTCTATCACCATAGGTCCTTGAGAAGAAGAATACAGAAGAGTGGAATGTTTTGGATTTATCTCTAGTCCTGCTTATGACAATCTCTTTGCTGTCTGTTTGCCTCCAGCAGCTCTCAACAGTACAGAAAGCAAAAACTGCTCAGTTGGCAGCAGTGAGCGTTTTTCTTTTCGCCGCTGCTGGCCTTATCTCTGGATCTTCATTCAGTTCATTCATTTATTAAACTTAATATACCACTTCTACCACTATTGCATATCTAAGAGGTGCACAATACAAAATATAAAAGCAATTAATTGAAAGGAACTCCATGTACCAGATAGGAAAGGGACCACAGACATACAAGAGCAAGCAAACTGCAAAATCCGCAATGATACCACAGCAACTTGTGCAGTGATACAGATACACTATTGTAGCAGGTTTTTTCCTCCTATTTTTTTCTGTGGAAAGACAATGGTGACAGTTTTACAGATACAGGCTCATTTTCAAAAGAGAAAAACATCTAAAAAGTGGCATAAAGCAGCATTTGGATGTTTTTCTCACAAAAACGTCCAAATCAGTATTTTCAAAACCTATTTTTAGATGTTTTCTATGAAGTCCATCAGAAGTACGTCTAATTCTCAAGGGGGTGTTTCAGGGGCGTGTTCAGGGTGGGACTTGGCCGTTCCTAAGACTTAGACGTTTTTCAGCCATAATGGAACAATACAAAAACGTCCATGACTAAAACTAAGACGTTTTGAGCTAGACCTGATTTTATAACGAATAAGGCACAAAAAGGTACCCTAAATGACCAGATGACCACTGGAGGGAATCAGGGGTGACCTCCCCTTATTCACCCAGTGGTCACTAACCCCCTCCCACCCCCAAAAATGTGTGAAAAACATTATTTGCCAGGCTCTATCCAGCTCATTTTTGAAAGTGATCGCCGGCCATCTTCCGACACAAATCACAAAACGTCCAAAAAACAAAATGTCCAAATTACAAAACAGTATTTTTGAAAAAAAAGATAGACGTTTTTCTTTTTCAAAAATGACCTTTCCTATTTCGATTTTGAACATTTTTTTCAAAACGTCCAAAGTCGGACAGACGTCATATCGAAAATGCCCCTCTTAGACTCCTGAAGCAGGCATATTTTTGCCGAAACAGGGGACCGTGTTGAGTCCATTGTATCTGCCTTCTGGCAATAAAGACTTTTGTTCTCCTACCTCTGGTGTTCTACTTGTCATTGGTTGACCAAAGTTTCTTCCCTACTTCGTTGGCATATACATTGGTTTGGTAGCGGATCCTTCCTTATTGTTTGGGTGTTGGTTCATACTGCTTAGCAACACACATACCTTATAGAACCGTATCAAATGTGAGCATTGCAAGGTGCACTTAGATGCACCAGCTTATGCCTGCCATTGAACTGGCATAAGCTGTATGCCTAAGTTTCAGCACACCAAAGTGGCTATATATATATATATATATATATATATATATATATATATATATATATATCAATGCAGGTAACAATCATTAAAAAGAAATATGAACCAGTCTTTCAAAAGATATACAAATAAACTAATTAACAATCACTTAAAATTCGATGCCATACATTTCTTAAATAAAAAGGTCTTGAGCAACTTCCTAAAAATTAAATAATTACCCATTGACCTAAGATCAACAGGTACAGAATTCCACATTGGGACATTGGAATAAGAGAAAGAAGAAGATACAAATTTAGTGGACTTAGGGCCCTGTTTACTAAGTAGCACTGTAGGTGCGCTATCGTTTTTAACACGTGCTAATTCTAGACACACCCATAAGAATATATGGGTGTCTCTAGCATTAGCGGGCATTAAAAAAGCTAGCATGCCTTAATAAACAGGGGCCTTAGTTTTTTGTGCTGAAGGATAACTTTATAAAAGTTGTTTGTGCAACCGACTTGAATTTTGAAATATAACACCAAATTGGACACATCGACCAAATAAAATGGAGCAAAACTGTGGAGAATCTGAAAAGCCATAATCCTCAATTTAAATAAAACCTGGGCTTCAACAGGAAGCTAATGTATTTAAACATATAAAAAGACAGGGAATCGTATCTACCCAAAGAAAATATCAATCGAATTGCTGTATTCTGCACAAATTGCAAATGCCCCAAAAAGGCCTTAGTACATCCCAAAATAGTCAAAGTGGTATAAAATCAGTACCTGAACAACAAGCCTCAACATAGAAGGATCAAAATATTTTTCGATAGTATGAAGCTTTTTTAATAATAATAATAATAATAATATAGATTTCTTCACCACATGAGTTAGGGAGACGTTATACTAATCCTACTATGAACCTCGACACCCAGAATTCTTGTAGAATCCTCAAACAAAAAATTATCTGATCCTATTGTGACCTGGTAATGCCTAAAATGATTGGTCATTGACCTTAACCACATGATTTTTTTTCTTTATTGAGCTGAAGTCTATGAGAGGTAATCCAATTTTCAATCAAATAAAAAGTTTAAAATACCCTCATAAGTCTTGGCCCAATCATTTAAAACAGGGCAAAGAACTGTGATGTCATCAGCATATATGAAAAATTGCAATTTAGCTTGTTCTAATACTGCTCCCGATGACTGCAACATGATATTAAATAAAGTAGGCAAAAGGGGAGAGTCCTGCGGGACTCCTACTAGAGCTCATTGATCCTTGTTCTTCAGTATTGTTTCATTCTTTAATAGATTTTGTGGGATCAGCTTTGATGAGAATTGTAAATAAATCATTGCAGGATGTACATTTGCTCTTCTCCTTGAAGCTGGCTACTGTAAAACCTCTGTTGATGTGACAGTAGTAATTATAGACTGATTTCAGTTTTGCATTTTTTGGCAAAAGTGATTGAAAAGGAGGTTTTAAAACAGTAGAATTTGTTGATAGAAACCAATTGTTAGATGACCATCAGTATGGTTTCAGAAAAGATCACAGTGTGTTGTTTCTACTACTGTCTATCATAGATGAGTTATGGACAGGTATGGATCAAAATATTTCTTATTGTTTAGTCACCTTAGATATCACATCTGATTTTGATATGATTGGGGTCAATGATTTGAGTATTTGAGGACAGGTATTGCAATATTTTGACATATTGTAACATAGAGAAAACGATAAAATAATTTTAGTTTACTTACCTGAGGGCTCTGGAGGGTGTTCGGAGGTTGGAGAGGCAGGGCATGCTGTGTTTTGGGGTCTCCGGTGCCATTTTAGGGAGGTTCGGGGGTTTTGAAGGCTTGGGAATGTTTGGGGAAGGGACATCGGCTTTCACCGATGGTTTTGGGCCGTTTCGTGGAGCGCTGGAGGAGCATTCAGGGTCTGGGGCAGCAGTGCTACTTCGGGAGGCCGGGGACAGTGAAGCAAGTCCCCAGGCGTGGGGAGGATCTCCGGGTTTCTCCGGGCAGATTCAGGAGCCGCTCGGGGCGTTGGCGGGCCCGAGAAGTGGGCCAGAGGGAAGAGGAGAATTGGCGGTCTGGAGGGGGCGGAGAGACACGGTGGGAAACGGAGCGAAGATTTCCTGGTTCCCGGGGACGATTGGGCACGTCCCTGGGAGTAGGGTTACCATATGGCTCCAGAAAAAGGAGGACGGATTGAGCCAGCCGGGTTTTACTTCCATTGCTTTCCATTGAAAGCAATGGAGGTAAAACCCGGCTGGCTCAATTGCTTTCCATTGAAAGCAATGGAAGTAAAACCCGGCTGGCTCAATCCATCCTCCTTTTTCTGGAGCCATATGGTAACCCTACCTGGGAGTGAAGAAGCGGCCTGCTGCCGTGTTTGCCGCAAAAGTGGGCGGCGAAGAGCGGACGGGAGAGGGAAAAAAACAAGGCGGTTCGGGAGGCGATGGCAGGAGGATGGCCGGCAGAGAGGGAAGAAAGCGTGCACGCGCACATCCGATTTGTGCATACCTCATGCACGAATCGGGGTCGCGCGTCGGAAGAGCTCCAGTGAGGCCTAGAAGCCTGGGCCTCAATTTTTAACTGGAGCTCCAGAAGATTCGGCGGTTTTTGGGGCCGTTTTTTATTTTTGGCTCTGTTTTTGGACACAGAGCAGTGGGACGGGAACCGAGGGCAGGTGTCATGTGTGGGGGAAACCAGGATGAAGGTAAGGGGTCTTTTGACTCAGAATTTTAATTAGTTTAATTTTAAATTGTGAAAATTGTGTTTTTTATTTTTAAAAATTCAGGGATTTGTGTTATTTGAATTCTGTTTTTGGATTTGTGTTCAGGGGATTTTGTTTGATTTTTCTGAGGGGTTAGTTTTAACATTTTAATATTTTTAGTGGGTCTTTTGGAGCGGATCTGATTTTAAGGGGTAAGGAAAGGGTTAAAAAGATTTATTTGACATAGTAGGTTAAGGAAGAGTTAATTTAATTTTTGGTACAGGTTTAATTAAATTGGGAATTTTTGGAGGGGTCTTAGAGGGGATAGTTTGGTGCGGACCTTAAAAAATGATTAATTTTAAAATTTAAAATTATAGTTTAATAGGGAATGAAGAGTTTAATTATTTTGGGAAACTTGGGGTATTTTGATTGAAGTTTTATAGGGAATTGATTTGTTAGAATAAAATCTCCATTGATTTCTATAGAAATTTACTGTTTAAAATGGAGATTTAGCAGTGCTGCTCAGCATTCCGCCGGTCAACAGTGAATTTTGGAAGCCTGAGAGAGGCTCGGGATTGGCTGGCGCTGCTCGGAATTGGAAGCTGAGGGACAGTTTCCTAGGAAACGGCTGTTGGGGACAGTTGGGAGAAGGAGCTTCAGTGTGGAAGAAAGAGGGTGTGTGTGGTTGGTGCTCTGTGACTGTGATTGAGAAAGTAAGAGTTAGCGGGTTTATAGTTATGAGAAGGGGTTGAAAATAAAGGGAATAGTGTAGGATAGGAACTGAGGGCTAGCACCTGCGGTTGGAATTTTTATTTTGTCATTGAATTAAAGGAGGGGGGGAATAACTCTTCATTGGTAAGGGTTAAAGAGTGACTGTGAGGGGACACAAAGGGAAAGCTGTGAGAGTGGTACTAGAAACCCTGAGATCCCCTGCGTTAAAGCTTGACATTGGGAGTTTAGGGTTATATTTTGAAAGAGGGAAAAAAAGGAAATAAGTTTAAAAGAGGTTCTGTTTGCTACAAAAGAATGCTGTGAGTGATGGTGAGGTTTCAGAAGAGACTGAGTGAACACACTACCGGTCCGCTCCTTTTAGGCAGGGGAATGAAGTGAGTTAGGTTGCAAAGAAAGGGAATTGAATTACTTTTCTTTATAATAGCAAGTTTTGAACAGTCCAATTAAATGTCATTTAGGAAAGTGTTTCTTTGAAGGGTCAGGGAGGTAGGGTTTTGCTTCCCTGTTCTGTTGTTAAGAGGAGGTATAGAAGGAAGATACAGAAGACAAGACGCTGCATCATCTGAAAGCAACGGGCCCCCACGCAAGAAAGGAAACCACCTTCTTTGGTGAATCAAAAGAGGGACTGAGCAACACCGAAAGGGAAGTGACTATGGGGGGGGGGGGGGGGAGAAAGGGGGGTAAAAAGGAGAAGCACTTACCTGAATCCTTCGGGAGGGTATAGAGGGACCCTGAAAAACAAAAGAAAATGGACACAAAGAATCAATTTTTAGGAATTATGGGAAATTGAGAGAAACATTATTCTACAGTTAAGTTGAGGAAGTTAGAGTTAATTTTAAATACTTATCTGATATTTTCCGGTAGTGAGTTGAAGGGTTGACCTGTTAAGAACAACAACAAAAGCACAACAAGTTGGGTGAATTTGAACTTGTTAAATAATAATAATAATCTGATATTGTAGCACTAAATGAGAATTTTTATCTAAAGCCTTTACGAGTTACATCTTCCTGATTTGATTAATTTATATTTGAATAAACTAAATTTACTGTAAACATTGAAGTTTGCTTCTTCCTAGTCAGACCAAAACCAACAAATTAGTTTCTTTTCCTCCCATCTCTGGAACAGACTTGGGACGAGGTTAGTGTACTGTAGCCCGACTCCCTCTGCTCTGGAGTGGGTGATTACTCTCTTGGCTCGACTACAGGTAAAGAGAGGTCCGTGTCACCTATTAGCTAAAGACCAAGCTCTTCAGGGCAGGGGAAGAGGTTTACATTTGGTGTAGTCGGCAGGAGTTTGCCTGATTAGGGGGTACCAAACTCGGGAAATTGTGAAAATTAAGTGTTTTTCTGGTGAAGATCCAAATCTGTTTAGGGTATTAACATTTTCCTTTCAGAATATCGTTCCTGGTATGGTGGAGCAGTTTGAATAAAATAATTTAGGGAAAAGAGTGTGTATTAAATTTTTTTTTGTTTCCCAGGGTCTTGGTCTCCGAAGCAGAACCCATTCATGAAGAGTTGCGGAGATGGAAGGAGAAGGAAGTCACAAAGTTCCCCCTATTGTGGCACACACTGTTGTCATTCCACAGGATTGGTCAGTCCCAGATTTCCATGGATTCCCCAGAGGTCTGGAGGACTTAAATATTTAGGACTGGATAGACAAGGTTAAATCAAGATTGAGGATACTTCGAGTTCTGGCTGAGGACCAGGTTGAAGTGGTTCGGGATCACCTGAAGGGTATTGCACTGGATACTGTGAAATACTCATTGCCGAGGGACTGCACAGTGGAGGCTATATATGATCTCTTGCGTCGTCTATGGAGATAAGGTATCGCTGGGATTGAGAATTCAAGAATTTTACAACCAACGACAGGGGGAGAGAGAAACTATCCGGATTTTCGCATATAGGTTGCAAGAGAAACTTAAGGCGATCATGAAGAGGAATAGAAGAAGGGTAGGAAATCCTGAAGAGACACTAAAGGAGCAATTTATGATAGGGTTGAGAGATGAAAGTCTTAAGAGAGAGATATCTAAAAGGAGCGAAGACAACCCGATGATGCCTTTTTCCGAGCTTATGCAGTCGGGCATTAAATGGGCTGGAGAAGAAAGGGGTTTGACCCCCTGGTAACATCAGACAAGAAAAATCCTACAGCAGAACAGGGAAGAGGCAGGTGATCATGGTCATGCTGGTGAACGTACTACTGTCGCGATGATGCAGCATCTCATCCACATGTTCTCCTGGATGTGTGAGTGGCAGGAGCAGGAGTGGGATCGCCAGAGGAGAGAGAGGAATGAACTGAGGTACTCAAACCCAAGAGGAGAGCAACCCGGGCCGAGTCAAAGTTGGAGGCCGGCTAGAACAAGCTCTGGAGAAATAATCTGTTATCGCTGCCAGGAGCCGGGACATATCACACGGAATTGCCAGAGCGAGAGGGTAGCTCGCACTTGTCATGGGCCGAGGAGAGAAGATGAGGCAGTTCCAAGCTGTAGTGGAACCTGTAAGAAAAGTGGCAATGCTGGGGTAGAGGCACCTGAGGTAAAAAAAAAAAGGGGGTGACCCCAGACCTCCTATTCGAATGCAGAAGGGTATTTGTGAGGGAGAGGAGCAGGAGGCGAAACTGTTGGGAGAACAGGCGATTGGTGCTAGCCCTATGTTGAAAGTGAAAATAAATGGAATAGAAACATTGTGCACTGTGGACATGGGCTCCAGTGTCTCCACCATCCTCGACAGTTTCTTCTATCGGGACTTTGACCACACGGACCATTTGAAGGATGCCAGCCAGTTAACACTAGTTGTGGTGAATGGAACAGATCTCCCTGTATTAGGATACATAGACGCAGATGTCCAGTGTTTGGGGCAACTGATTCCAGAAAGATGTATATTCATCGTGAAGGACAACTTCCATGGAAAAAGGGTGGAAAGTAACTCTGTGCCGGGCACAGTAAGAATGAATGTCCTCCAACACCTGGAAGGATTGTTCAAAGACTTGTCCTGCTTCACCCTGGAGCCGGTGAAAATAGCTAGAATCCTTTCCAAAATCTCACAAAGGCAGTCCTGGACTCGAGAAAATGACGGCTGGGTGAAGCTGAGAG
Source organism: Microcaecilia unicolor (assembly GCF_901765095.1). Taxonomy (NCBI): domain Eukaryota; kingdom Metazoa; phylum Chordata; class Amphibia; order Gymnophiona; family Siphonopidae; genus Microcaecilia; species Microcaecilia unicolor. The sequence continues at coordinate 82,154,544 of NC_044037.1, read as the reverse complement.
GGACAAGTGATTCCAACAATGTCGGAGAAGATTCTGATGGGCAAGTGTCAGAGTGTAAGGAAAGCCTCGGCTGAATTGTTGGTGTCGGCATCCAGAAGGATCAATCTACCAGATAAAACCATGGTAGCAAACACCTTTGTGAAGCAACACCATGGGAATGTGGCTGTGAGAATGATTAATATCGGAGTCCAGGATATTATCATTCGGGGAAGAGCACAGATTGCTGAGGTACATGAAGCCAAATTGTTGATTCCTGAAGAGGAGCCGGAAGGGTCGGAGGCAATGGTTGATGGCTAGGAAGAAATGCTACCAAAGGTGAAGGTGGAGTGGGACAAGCTGTCATGCGAACAGGCACAAAGTCTAAAGAAACTGTTGTGGAAGCACCGAGGTGTCTTTTCAAGTGATGATACAGATATCAGTTACTCCAACATAATCACTCATCGGATAAATACAGGGAGTGCCACACCGATTAAACAACCATTTTGACGTGTCTCACCACACCTCTTTGATCAGTTCAAGATGCACGTTCATGATCTGGTACATCAGGGGATTCTACAGAAGAGTCATAGTCCCTGGGCTTCTCCTGCTGTAGTCATTAAGAAGAAAGATGACACCCTAAGATTCTGTGTTGATTATAGGAAACTGAATGCAGTGACGGTCCGGGACGCATTCCCTCTACCACGCATAGATGAATCCCTGGATGCGTTGGGAACATCCAGGTGGTTTTCGTCCTTAGACATGACCTCAGGGTACTTTCAGCTGGGGATGGCCCCTGAAGATATGCAGAAAACCGCGGTTACCACTCCCTTTGGATTGTTTGAGTGGACGCGCATGCCATTCGGTTTGTGTAATGTACCGGCAAGTTTTCAATGGCTAATGGAAACAGTCCTATCCGAGTATGTGTTTCAAATCTAGCTGCTATACCTCGACGATATTTTGATCTATGTGCCGAGTTTTGAGGAACATCTACAATGACTGGAGTTGGTTTTCCATTGTCTGGAACATGTTGGCCTAAAGCTAAAGCCAACCAAGTGTAAGCTAATGTGCGAAGAGGTGAGGTTTCTGGGCTACATCGTTTCCAACCAGGGAGTTTCAACCGACCCACAGAAAGTCTGAGCATTATGTAGCATGATATAAGTTTAATTGTGAGAGTTATTAATTTTGCTGGATCAGATCTAAATCATATAAAATATACAGCTTCAAAGATTCTACTCCCCCCCCCCCCCTTTTCCTCTGGAAAACTACTAGCTGGGTGGTTACCTAAGCCCATCAACACCTATCCAAAGAATCAATCACAGAGACTACAGTAACAAAAGACAGTGAAACTCCACCTATTACTCAGACTCAGAAGCCCATCTATCAGACAAAAGAAGCTCAATCACCCTCAGACAATGGACCAGCAGATGTTCCTTTCTAAAGACAGCTATCTCAGAGACTGCAGTAACAAAAGACTACACCTCCACCTATTTTCAGGCAAAGACTAAGCCATCTAAGCTCAATCACTCTCAGACAATGGACTAGCAGATGTCCAGGCAGGAAGTCTTGTGATGTCATTGAGCATGTGACCTGTTGCCATGCTCCATCTCAAAGCCAGATGCCCAGAATTCAGCTACCCAGGAGCTTTCTAATTGGACCAAGGGCAACCACCTGACGCGAGTCTAAAAATAGCCTGGTAGATAAATGCCCAGTTCAGACACTTTAAAAGCAGGGGCTCTTTCTTTAGAAGGAGAGTTCTTCCTGGCTGTTCCTGATGCTCATGCTCCTGTCCTAGTCGCTGCTGCCCTGAAGTGATTAAATCTAAAAGCAAACTAGAATCCTGACTTCTCAAGCTGGACATCACATCCACCTAAAAGAAACTGCTTCAAGCTCATCAGACAGCAAATCTACAAAGAAACTTCCTGTTCCAACAAGGATCTCCTGCATCACTCTCCATAGCAGCCTCCATCAATGTGAGTTATCCAGTTTCATTTACAATCAAACCTGTTATTTTGTAGCACACTTCCATTAGTAAAAGATCCTCTCTAAAATTGCCTCTCTATTGTAAACTTGTTACCTTGCCTGTATTAGAAATAAACATTTTCTTTTTAAAGTTAACTATCTGGCCTTTATATTGGGAAAAGCACATGTCCTCACATGTGCAAGCTCCAAATGCTTTAAGCACATGTTCCTAGACATACAATGCAGGTTAATGTAATTAATTCAAATTTAGTGTATTTACTTCCCCTTTTCCTTACCTTATAGGTAATTGGGGAATAATAAAACAGGATAGAATCAAAATATAAATACAGCACATGTTGCGACCACATGCTCTGAGCGATCCCCTCTATTCTTAAACATCATTTTGGAACTGTAACATTTCCTGTAACATTTTTAATGGTGGAGAAATGTGGCCAAGGAAAAGTGTGCACAAGATAACAGTGTTCTTCTAAAAATTATATTGTTACTGAAATTGTATTTTTGCTGCCTGATAAGACAATTGAGTATCTAGTTTCATTAATTAACTTCCAGTTGGTAAAAGTGAAAACACTCACCATATGTCTTTCTTTGCTGGATAACTCAATCTAATTCACTATCCCTGTGCCTCTATTTTCAATTTCCTGCTAGCATGTGCCTTGGTGAAAACACACTTGAATGTGTTGGAACCGGTGCCTAGCAAATCTTTAATCTTCTAAGCCTCCTCTATATTCACTCCTAAACTTCCATTTTTTTTGAGGATGGTAACCATTTGTTATTCAGGCACATTTTCAAGGGAAGGTCTTCATGCCAGCAACTCTTGCTGAACTCCCTGAAAGTTGTGTTTTTCCAGCTATCATTCTAAGCCTCCCTTCTTCATAAAAGGAAGCATTTTCTAATACATAAAGCCTACCCTGGCTTTCTTCCCATACCAACTTGTGGAAAGTTATCGGGTTTCATTAATTAAATTTCCAACTGATAAATTGATAAGGTTTTCAGGGTAGTCAGAATGTTGTGCTGGATGGATATTTGGGCTCTGCCAGCGTGCCAATACTTAAGTACTTATGCAATTATGTACTGTATCTACTGTATAACAAAAATTTTAGCCATACTCTGGCATAAAATAAAAACCAATTTTACAGCTTCTGTTGAAGGGAATACACACACAGAGAAACAAACTATTCTAGGGGTAGATAACCCTACTTTGCTCAAGCAATGCATAATATCCTCTGGCCCCAATCCATGGACCCCTACCGTAGTGGAGGACATTAGTAGCATCTCTGATATGGAGAGCAAATTTGAGAAATATTGTAATTTATATTCAATTAAGGAAGGGAGCAAGAGAATCTCTGCATGCACTTGGTTAATGTGGGCCATGTGTAAGAAAGCCTTAAAAGAGCATGCAGAATTGAACGATAAATTACTAGCTAAAGAGAAAGAATGCAAGCAGATAGGCACAGAAAAGGATTTTTTGATCACAATGGCTAATTGCTTAAATTATCAATTAGACTATTCTAAGCAGCAGATAGAGCACCAGCAAACTCAGGAAAATAAAATGAAGGCCCAAATTTTAGGTTTAGAAGTGCAGGCAAATCAGGTCCCAGGCCTAAAACAACTAACCAGAGAGCTAATACTGCAGATGTCCCCTATAGGTGAGAATAACACGGACCATGTAAGTCAAAAAATACAGGATTCTCATGTGCAGATATCAGCTATCTCAGGCCTTCCATATGCCCCTCCAAATACAGCCACAGCCATGCCTGTTTCAGCCGTAGTAAAAGTATCTTAGTCTAGACCGCTACCGGGAGGACTCACCCAGACGATCAGTTCCCAGGCCCTCTCACAGACAGATATAGAAGTAATAGCAAGACAAATAGGCAAGATAGACCCTGATAAGTTCCCCCATGCTTGCATAGCGCTATGGAAATTAGAATAGGAAGGGAGGGTTGATGCAGACGAATCAATTAAAGTGATCCGTCTCTGTATTAAACCGGAATTTACAGAACAGATGGAGGGAGCTATTGAATTGGCAAGACAAAGGGGTTTCTCTTTGCTAAATTTGGCTATTGCTGCAAGTGTATCCTTTGGCATGAGAACGTTCAAGATCTTAAGTACATATGTCCAGCAGGGCAAAAATGAGAGCATTGAAGATTATGTAAGGAGGGCAATTCTTTTGCTAATTATGACAGGGGAAGTGGAAGGAAGAGATTCCAGAAGGCAGATCCCAGGAGATCTACTAGATGTAAACGTAGATGATGAGAGGTTGAGAGAAATTTGTCAGGGCATGCATCCTATTATTGCAAGAGCTCTCTGCTCTTGAGCCCCAGGTGAGCCTGCCTCTGCTAGGAATTTGTGCCTGAAGGCCAGAAATGTACAAAGATATCAGCCTTATGCAGTACATCCAGTGGCGGCAGCTGTACCCACTTTATACCCTGATCTAGCTCCATACCAGGAGAAGGCCCCCCAGGCCCCCTCACAGCATCCAAAATTCCAGTGCATAGGAACACAGCCTGTCCTGTATTCTGATTTAAGTAAAAGTAAGCCCTCACAGCATCCAGCTCCCCAACCCAAGAATGCACCACCTGGGCTGCATTCTGACCGAAGCTCCCATAAAGGTAAACCTTTAAGTAAAAAATCCGCTCCTCTATATGTAGATAATGAAACTCGCAGGCAAGCGGTTAGCATTTTAAAAACTCATGGTGAGAACATGACATACTGGGACCAAAAACCCACTGATGTTCTTACCGCGTGGGCGCTGCAGGTTCTCTCAGCAAACAGGGAAGAGCCCCCCTCTGAAAAGGAAGAAGCCATAGCCACCTGTCTATCACTAACACACACGGTAGCCCCATCAGCCCCTCCATTAGAAGCCTAGGATAAGGGGTCCGGCCTGGATTGGAGGGATGCCCAATGGACCCCACTCTGCACATTGCAGTGGGACCCAGGGGGCAGACCTCTGATGTGGGTTGGACAAGGACACAGAAAAGTTTTGGCATTAGTGGACACTGGTGCCGCTGTAACACTTACTAGCTTTGTACCTGCAGGATCATATCCCATAGGGCCAACAAATCTGTCCACCTTTGCAGGAGACACCAAAAAGGGGTACCAGTACGGAGATGTACAATTTAAAATAGGAGATGAGACATTTCATACCACAGTAGTGCAGTGCCCTGACACATCCACTGAAGTGATAATAGGCTCTGATTTTCTACACAAAAATAACATGGTAGTGGACCTATGTAATCAGATACTATGGAAGTGCCCTCACAATGAGTGGCAGAAACAAATTGATCCGTATTACAAACCAAAGTGGCAGAAAATAGCAGGAATAATGCCAGAAACAGAGCAGAGCAGGTGGAAAGAACTCTTTCCAGACCTCTGGACCACTAGTGCCACTGACTGTGGGAAAATAGAATCCTTAGTGAAAGTTAAGGGAGAATCTGTACCACCCCAGAAACAGTATCCCTATCCTAGGGAAGCAATCCCTGCACTTCAGGGTGTTATATCAGATCTCATGAAACAGGGAGTAATTAGAGAAACCCAATCTCCCTTTAACTCAGCCCTTTGGCCTGTAAAGAAGGCTGATGGCAAAAACTGGCGCCTCACAGTGGACTACCGAAGGATTAACAAAGGTACACAAACTATAGCACCTATTGTTGCCTCTGCACTAGATATCTTAAGCTCCATCACTCCAGAGAGTAAGTGGTTTTCTGTAATAGACTTAGCAAACTGCTTCTTTGCTATTCAGCTTCATCCAGAAAGCCAAGACAGATTCGCATTTACATTTCAGGACAAGCAATACACATTCACCCGCCTTCCTCAAGGGTTTCATAATTCCCCTACCTTGTGCCACCTCCATGTTACACAGATGCTAGAAAAGTTGGGGGCCCAGGATAGGAAATATGTTCATTCATATGTGGATGACATTTTGATTGTGGGTTCTGACAGAGAGGAAGTTCAGAGTCGCACAGAAAGGGTCCTTGCTTTAATTCAGGAAACAGGTTTCAAGGTGAATCTGGGTAAAGCTCAATTGGTCCAACAGTCAGTTCAGTATCTAGGGACTATAGTGGGAAACGATGGGAGGCAAGCTGATACCCGTAAGGTACGTGCCTTGCTGGAAGCACCAGCTCCCCACGATGTCCATTCCTTGCGAGTCCTGTTAGGGGGGGTTCAACTTCCTCCGCTCCTATATTTATCAGTACTCTGATATTGCAAGCCCCCTGTATAGGCTCCTGAAAAAGAAAAGTCACTGGGAATGGACTGAAGAGCATGAGAGAGCACTGTCTAGATTGAAAACTGCTGCAGCACAGGCTCCAACACTGATATATCCAGACCCTGCTAAAAGCTTTACCATCAAGTTAGCCACAACTGAGACTGCTTTAGCTGCTGTCCTTCTCTAGCGTAATCAACAGGGAAAACTTTGCCCTGTGGCATATGAATCATGTAAACTGACTGATGTGGAGAGCAGGTACACTGAATGTGAAAGAGAATGTCTAGCTGCTGTTTGGGCAGTTCAGACATTCCAGCATCTCTGTGGAGAGGCCCAGATCTCTATTTGCTCAGGTCACCCTCCTCTCAAGTATATCATTTCAGGTGCCCTTACTGGCTCACACATTTCAAACACAAGACTAGCACAATGGACCCTAGTTTTAATGAACAAAAGGGTTCAATTTGAAATCCAGAAAAGTCCAAGCCTTTTAGCCCATGCACTGATTGAAACTGGGTCCAATCACTCTTGCCCTTATCAAGAGAATCTGCAATCTCCCCTGTAATGTCCCTCAGCGCCCCCAGTGGAGGAGGCTAAGACTTTAGTTCCACCCAGAAACATTTGGTTTACCGATGGGTCCTCATTTTGGGATAAAGGTGTACGATATACTCAGTACACAGCCCTCAGCATAGACCAGGAAGTTCTAAAAGGTAGATCTGACAGCCATTCCTCAGCTCAGAATGCAGAGGTATTGGCTGTCCAGGCTGTATTAATTCACACATGTCCACATGTAGATACTAACATATCTCATAAGTGTCTCCTAACGCATCCTTTAATGATATACAGCGACAATGATTATGTAGTAGAAGCCTGCTCAGGATGGCTGAGTCAGTGGTCTCGTAATGGTTTCTGCACTGCTGATGGCAAGCCCTTGCAGCAAGGACAATTGTGGAAATGGATTGGGAATTGGTTACAGTGTCATTCAGGCAAATTAATGATACGTCATGTTAAATCACACCAGGACCCCCACCATTCTCTTGAAGCTTCTTTTAACCATCAGGTAGATTTGTTAGCTTCTCAGATTTCTGCTGTCACCAGATCTGGTAAAGATACTTCTGAGCATATCCCAGATCAAATATTTAGACAAGAACTGATTTGTTTAGCCCACTCTTATCTGCATGAGGGAGTAGAAGGAACCCTCAGTCGCCTTAAAGCCATGGCATCATGGCCAGGAATGAGAAAGGAAGTGGAGGATTGGGTAGGCGGGTGCCTACAATGTGCACAAGTTAAAGCAGGTCAGACCAAACCAACCCCACTTTTACACCAGAGAAGGGTAGGACCCTTGCGCCGGTTACAAATTGATTTCATAGACAATTTACCAGTGACCAGAGAGGGATACAAATACCTTCTAGTTATTGTTGATGCTTTTAGTGGCTGGGTGGAAGCATTTCCTTGTAAAAATCATACTGCACAGACTGCTGCTAATAAACTATTCTCTGAGGTAATTTGCAGGTTTGGCACTCCTCAAATCATCGACTCAGATCGCGGACCAGCATTTGTGGGTGAGATTTTCACAGTCCTATTACAAGCCCTAAATATAAAACACAAGCTTCATGTTCCATATCACCCACAGAGTTCTGGGCAGGTAGAGAGAATGAACAGGACCATAAAAGAGGCCCTCAGAAAAGTTGTAAATTCGACAGGTAAAGATTGGGCTCAGAAATTGCCTTTGATACTAGCATCCATACGCAGTACATCTCGCCTGAATTCACATGTAACCCCTTATCAGATACTATTCGGACACACTATGCCACTCCTAATTTCTAGTGACTATATCAATCAGGACCCAAATGATGATGAGACAGACCCTACTTTTGTTCACTATATCAAACAACTGGTAGAGGATAAAACTACTCTACAAGCCAGAGTCACTCAAGCTCTTGAGAAAGCAGCTCAATCCAAAAGTTTACATTCTACTATCAGCCCCCTCTTTGAAGTAGGTTCTCAGGTAATGTATCGTAAGCTCTTTAAAGGAAAACGGGACCATGCCCTCTCTGCAGGTTGGAATGGCCCTTATACAGTATCCAACCGTATATCCCCAGTGGTATATCAGATCAACTTTCCACAGGGAAAGACAAAATGGGTACACATATCTCAGCTAAAGAAATACACCTAATTGTTTTTCCAAATAACCTCTAGGTGTCTCCAGCGAACATGTGAGCTTCTATTGTGACTGAAATTGTAAAATGTTTTTTTTTTTACACTAAAGAACCTTTTGTAAATAGTTTCTAAGGATTTATAATGTAGCTTCTATTGTGACTATAGTATGCTTGAGATTTAAAATGTACCTTTGCAGTATTGTTGAAGTAAGATTTAGAAATGTCTTTTTCTGATAAGTAAACTCCCGCTGGAGCTGAAACTGAATATTGTGCTTTAATGTGAAGTAACAAAAGACAGTGAAACTCCACCTATTACTCAGACTCAGAAGCCCATCTATCAGACAAAAGAAGCTCAATCACCCTCAGACAATGGACCAGCAGATGTTCCTTTCAAAAGACAGCTATCTCAGAGACTGCAGTAACAAAAAACTACACCTCCACCTATTTTCAGACAAAGACTAAGCCATCTAAGCTCAATCACTCTCAGACAATGGACTAGCAGATGTCCAGGCAGGAAGTCTTGTGATGTCATTGAGCATGTGACCTGTTGCCATGCTCCATCTCAAAGCCAGATGCCCAGAATTCAGCTACCCAGGAGCTTTCTAATTGGACCAAGGGCAACCACCTGACGCGAGTCTAAAAATAGCCTGGTAGATAAATGCCCAGTTCAGACACTTTAAAAGCAGGGGCTCTTTCTTTAGAAGGAGAGTTCTTCCTGGCTGTTCCTGATGCTTGTGCTCCTGTCCTAGTCGCTGCTGCCCTGAAGTGATTAAATCTAAAAGCAAGCTAGAATCCTGACTTCTCAAGCTGGACATCACATCCACCTAAAAGAAACTGCTTCAAGCTCATCAGACAGCAAATCTACAAAGAAACTTCCTGTTCCAACAAGGATCTCCTGCATCACTCTCCATAGCAGCCTCCATCAATGTGAGTTATCCAGTTTCATTTACAATCAAACCTGTTATTTTGTAGCACACTTCCATTAGTAAAAGATCCTCTCTAAAATTGCCTCTCTATTGTAAACTTGTTACCTTGCCTGTATTAGAAATAAACATTTTCTTTTTAAAGTTAACTATCTGGCCTTTATATTGGGAAAAGCACATGTCCTCACATGTGCAAGCTCCAAATGCTTTAAGCACATGTTCCTAGACATACAATGCAGGTTAATGTAATTAATTCAAATTTAGTGTATTTACTTCCCCTTTTCCTTACCTTATAGGTAATTGGGGAATAATAAAACAGAATAGAATCAAAATATAAATACAGCACATGTTGCGACCACATGCTCTGAGCGATCCCCTCTATTCTTAAACATCATTTTGGAACTGTAACATTTCTTATAACAATTACAAGATTGGAAGATCCCTAAGTCCAAAACTGATGTAAGAAGTTTCATGGGATTTGCAAGCTTTTACAGACGTTTTGTGGTGAATTTTGCACGGATCGCGGCACCCTTGCATGCCATCACAGGGAAGATGGTCCCAGAAGAGTCTAAATTTATTTGGAACGAGGAGTGTCACGTCGCCTTTGAACATCTAAATAGGAAATTGTTAACAGCTCCGATTCTAGCTTACCCGATATTTACAGAGCCTTTTATACTGACCACTGATGCGAGTAACAAAGGTCTTGGAGCAATTCTGAGTCAGATGCAAAATAGTGAGGAAAGGGTAATTGCCTTTGCGAGTAGAGGGTTACAGAAGTCGGAGAGGAACTCAAGCAATTACTCAGCCTTCAAATTAGAGTTGCTAGCTCTTAAATGGGTGGCAACCGATAAATTCCGTGAGTATTTGCTGTACCGAAGATTCCTCGTAAGAACTGACCATAACCCCTTGAAATACCTAGAGACAGCCAAAGTTCAAGCCGTGGAGCAGATGTGGCTTGCTCAGTTGGCGGAGCTAGATTTTATCGTTGAGTACAAACCAGGAAGAAGCAATGGGGCGGCTGATGTGCTTTCCCGTCTTCCCGAGACTGAAGAACCGGAACCGCAGAGGGATGAGTAAAAGGACTTTTTGTGGATTAATCTCGGCTTATTCAAAGTTGAAAAAAAAGAGTATTAAGAAAAGTTGTGGGAACCTGGGACAACAAGAGTCTGAAATCTGGAAGGCTCAATGCGAGAATGAGACATTAACGAAGGTCATCACTTGGTTGGAAACTAATCAAGTGTCTGAGTCAGAGGAGTTGGATTCTGTGGAGAAACGAGCACTGTGGAAACACCGATCAAGGTTGCGTGTACATAAGGAAATCCTTTGCCGAGTGTTTGAGGTTGGACGTCTGGGTGAAGATGTACCGCAGATAGTAGTGCCTGGTGCCTTGAAGGAAGAGATATAAAGGACGTATCATGATCAGCGGGGTCACTTCACACTGGATACAACATTCAAGAATTTCAGAAAGACTTATTTTTGGGTTCAGATGAAAAGAGATGTAGAAGACTGGATACGGAAGTGTGAGCGGTGCTGCTATTCCAAAGACCTATTTCCTAGAGAAAGAGAAAAGCTAACGTGCTTCAACGTCGTCAGGCCGCACAAGGTTTTGGCGATAGATTATATGATGCTGGAGAGGGATAATAGGGGATTTGAGCAGATACTTGTGATGACGGACTTGTTCTCCAGATTCACCATTGCCGTGCCTACCAGAAACCAGTCCGCAAAAACAACAACAACAAGGGAGCTGGTAACCAAGTGGTTTTCTGTGTATGGATTGCTGGAGAGGTTACATTCTGATCAAGGGGCAAGTTTTGAGTCAAAACTGATCAAAGACCAGTGTGAGTTGTACGGAATAAAGAAAACCAGGACCACCCCGTACCATCCACAGGGGAATGGACGATGTAGGAGGTTCAACCGCATTTTCCTACAGGTCATCCAAACTTTTCCGGAAGAGAAAAAGAAGTGCTGGTCGAAGTATGTCCCGGAAGTTAACCAAGTATATAATAGTTCGGTACATCAAGCCACTGGATATATGCCGACATCCTTATTTCTGGGAAGGGAAGATCTGTTGCCCCATCACTTGTTGGTAAAGAGAGAAGAGTAGCCAGAGGATGTGGAGTTTGGGGGAAGCCTAGAAGACTGGGTGAGACAACACCGAGAAAAGCTGGAGTTTGCACGAGAGATAGCCGGAAGAACAGCTGAGCGATGGAATGAAAGAATGAGAGAGCATTACAATAAGCATGCTGGAGCAGAGCTTCTCAAAGAAGGAGATTGGGTTCTGCTGAGGAGACTGAGATTTCCGGGCAGGCATAAGGTTGAAGACATATGGGAAGCTCAGCCATATCAGATAGTGGAAATTCTTGGGGAAAATTCCAATGTGTTGAAGCTATTCAATAAAATAAAAGGTGAAAAAATAGTTCACAGGAATTTAGTAAAAAGTTGTCCATTGAAAAATGTGGAGTATGAAATATCCCAAACCCAATGCAATGTACAGGAAGAGAGGTTAGTGACTCTGAGATCGGGGAATGTAAGGAATAAGTGTGGTTATATAATTTATACCGAATATAGTATGGAACCTGCAATAGTACAGGGTGAAATCGAACAAGGGAGTTGGGAAGGTGTAAGAAGGTCACAAAGAAATAATAAGGGGACATGTTCCTCTTTCTTAAGAGAAAACTTTATTTTAAATTAAAGGTATATGGGAAAAAAAAAAACAATACCAATCACTTCTGAAAAAAGTTGTTCAGAATTGTCTTGGCCTGTTCCATTTCACATTTTTAGGGATGAGTTAAGTTTGGAGGGGACTGAGAGTACAGTGTTGTTAAATGATTTAGGTTTATGACTGCAGAGGTGATGAGTGGGAGAATGAATAATTGGAGTTTGAAAGGGGATAGTTATGGTATGTTTGTATTGAAAGAATCTGAGTTAGAATGTTAGTGAGGGGTGACAATATTGGGGACAATATTGGTTTCTTAGCATGGATGAATATAACATAGAGAGAACGATAAAATAATTTTAGTTTACTTACCTGAGGGCTCTGGAGGGAGTTCGGAGGTTGGAGAGGCAGGGCAGGCTGTGTTTTGGGGTCTCCGGTGCCATTTTGGGGAGGTTCGGGGGTTTTGAAGGCTTGGGAATGTTTGGGGAAGGGACATCGGCTTTCACCGATGGTTTTGGGCCGTTTCGTGGAGCACTGGAGGAGCGCTCAGGGTCCGGGGCAGCAGTGCTACTTTGGAAGGCCAGGGACAGTGAAGCAAGTCCCCAGGCGTGGGGAGGATCTCCGGGGTTCTTCGGGCAGATTCAGGAGCCGCTCGGGGCGTTGTCAGGCCTGAGAAGTGGGCCAGAGGGAAGAGGAGAATTGGCGGTCCAGAGGGGGCGGAGAGACACGGCGGGAAACGGAGCGAAGATTTCCTGGCTCCTGCGGATGATTGGGCACGTCCCCGGGAGTGAAGAAGCGGCCTGCTGCCGTGTTTGCCGCAAGAGTGGGCGGCGAAGAGCGGACGGGAGAGGGGAAAAAAACAAGGCGGTTCGGGAGGCGCTGGCAGAAGGAGGATGGCCGGCAGAGAGGGAAGAAAGCATGCACGCGCACATCCGATTTGTGCATGCCTCATGCACGAATCGGGGTCGCGCGTCGGAAGAGCTCCGGTGAGGCCTAGAAGCCTGGGCCTCAATTTTTAACTGGAGCTCCAGAAGATTCGGCGGTTTTTGGGGCCGTTTTTTATTTTTGGCTCTGTTTTTGGACACAGAGCAGCGGGACGGGAACCGAGGGCAGGTGTCATGTGTGGGGAAAACCAGGATGAAGGTAAGGGGTCTTTTGACTCAGAATTTTAATTAGTTTAATTTTAAATTGTGAAAATTGTGTTTTTTATTTTTAAAAATTCAGGGATTTGTGTTATTTGAATTCTGTTTTTGGATTTGTGTTCGGGGGATTTTGTTTGATTTTTCTGGGGGGTTAGTTTTAACATTTTAATATTTTTAGGGGGTCTTTTGGAGTGGATCTGATTTTAAGGGGTTAGGAAAGGGTTAAAAAGATTTATTTGACGTAGTAGGTTAAGGAAGAGTTAATTTAATTTTTGGTACAGGTTTAATTAAATTGGGAATTTTTGGAGGGGTCTTAGAGGGGATAGTTTGGTGCGGACCTTAAAAAATGGTTAATTTTAAAATTTAAAATTATAGTTTAATAGGGAATGAGGGGTTTAATTATTTTGGGAAACTTGGGGTATTTTGATTGAAGTTTTATAGGGAATTGATTTGTTAGAATAAAATCTCCATTGATTTCTATAGAAATTTACTGTTTAAAATGGAGATTTAGCAGTGCTGCTCAGCATTCCGCCAGTCAACAGTGAATTTTGGAAGCCTGAGGGAGGCTCAGGATTGGCTGGCGCTGCTCGGAATTGGAAGCTGAAGGACAGTTTCCTAGGAAACGGCTGTTGGGGACAGTTGGGAGAAGGAGCTTCAGTGTGGAAGAAAGAGGGTGTGTGTGGTTGGTGCTCTGTGACTGTGATTGAGAAAGTAAGAGTTAGCAGGTTTATAGTTATGAGAAGGGGTTGAAAATAAAGGGAATAGTGTAGGATAGGAACTGAGGGCTAGCACCTGCGGTTGGAATTTTTATTTTGTCATTGAATTAAAGGAGGGGGGGAATAACTCTTCATTGGTAAGGGTTAAAGAGTGACTGTGAGGGGACACAAAGGGAAAGCTGTGAGAGTGGTACTAGAAACCCTGAGATCCCCTGCGTTAAAGCTTGACATTGGGAGTTTAGGGTTATATTTTGAAAGAGGGAAAAAAAGGAAATAAGTTTAAAAGAGGTTCTGTTTGCTACAAAAGAATGCTGTGAGTGATGGTGAGGTTTCAGAAGAGACGGAGTGAACACACTACCGGTCCGCTCCTTTTAGGCAGGGGAATGAAGTGAGTTAGGTTGCAAAGAAAGTTTTGAACAGTCCAATTAAATGTCATTTAGGAACGTGTTTCTTTGAAGAGTCAGGGAGGTAGGGTTTTGCTTCCCTGTTCTGTTGTTAAGAGGAGGTATAGGAGGAAGATACAGAAGACAAGACGCTGCATCATCTGAAAGCAACGGGCCCCCACGCAAGAAAGGAAACCACCTTCTTTGGTGAATCAAAAGAGGGACTGAGCAACACCGAAAGGGAAGTGACTATGGGGGGGGGGGGAAGAAAGGGGGGTAAAAAGGAGTAGCACTTACCTGAATCCTTCGGGAGGGTATAGAGGGACCCTGAAAAACAAAAGAAAATGGACACAAAGAATCAATTTTTAGGAATTATGGGAAATTGAGAGAAACATTATTCTACAGTTAAGTTGAGGAAGTTAGAGTTAATTTTAAATACTTATCTGATATTTTCCGGTAGTGAGTTGAAGGGTTGACCTGTTAAGAACAACAAGTTGGGTGAATTTGAACTTGTTAAATAATAATTTGAACTTGTTAAATAATAATAATAATCTGATATTGTAGCACTAAATGAGAATTTTTATCTAAAGCCTTTACGAGTTACATCTTCCTGATTTGATTAATTTATATTTGAATAAACTAAATTTACTGTAAACATTGAAGTTTGCTTCTTCCTAATCAGACCAAAACCAACAAATTAGTTTCTTTTCCTCCCATCTCTGAAACAGACTTGGGACGAGGTTAGTGTACTGTAGCCCGACTCCCTCTGCTCTGGAGTGGGTGATTACTCTCTTGGCTTGACTACAGGTAAAGAGAGGTCCTTGTCACCTATTAGCTAAAGACCAAGCTCTTCAGGGCAGGGGAAGAGGTTTATATGATCTAACAGGGAGATCTTTTGAAGTTAAGATACAAGATTCTTTTTCTGATAATTTTTTGATAAATTGAGGTGTGCCACAGGGCTCAGTCCTATTTGCCCTACTTTTCAACTTGTTTATGACATCATTGAGTTCATTATTCTAGGAGTTGAATGTGTCTTTCAGAATGTATGCTGATGACGTACAATTTTTTCCCCTTGAAAGAGATCTGTAGGATTCAAGTTTTAAGTTAACATTATGTTTTGATAAGATTACAGACTGGATATGTAAACATAAATTATTAAAATATCAGGAGGAGGATTTTTGCAGTTAAATCTTGTCTTTGGAATCTCAGACTGGACGCTAATCTTATGATACAGCAGGGGCGTAGCCAGACAACAGATTTTGGGTGGGCCTAGGCAAGAAGTGGGTGGGCACCAAGTGTTGTTCTCCCCCCCCCCCCCCCCAAAATAATATCTCAACTGATGGGAAAACGTTTCTTTCCACCTTGGCAGTCTGCAGCAGGCATGCGCTGAAAAATGAGCAAACTCAGGTGCCGGTATCATGGAGAGTAGCTGGCCAAGCTTGGGATTCCCACCAGCTACCGCTAAACGTGTGCTGCTTTTGGGTGGGCCTGAGCCCTAAATGGGTGGGCCCCGGCCCACCCTGGCCCACCTGTGGCTACGCCACTGTGATACAGTAACAAGTTGATCAGGTGATTTCTTCATGCTTTTTTCAGCTTCGTCTTTTGAGTAACCTGAAGGGGATGGTGCCTGCCTCAGATTTTCAGGTGATCATACGGAACCTGGTGTTGATGAGGACTGATTACTGTAAGTCATTATATTTGGGGATGTCAGCTGCAAGGTATCAGGCTCTGCAGGTTGTCCAGAATGCAGCAGTGTGTTTGATTGTGGAACTGCCTTGATCTGCTCATATTACTCCAGTTTTGAAAGAGCTTCACTGGTTACCAGTGACATACTGTCCCGTCCCGGGCTCTTACCTGGCGGCCCGCAGTAGGGGGCGAGGACCAGCGGAGGCCGCGGGATCCGGGGCGGCGAGGAGGAGCCGCCGACAGGGCCGGCGCTGCCGCGGGCCGCTCCGAAGCCGGCGATCCGCGGGAGCAAGCGCCGGCCTCGGAGAAGGAGATACGCCGGCCAAGATGGCGGCGCCGGCGTCGTCGTCCTCCTCGTGGGAGCGGACCAGCGAACCAGCACCGCCTACTCGCGCCGGATTGGCGCATCGACCAGGAGACCCCGCCCGCCGGACAGGTGGGCCAATCCAGGCCTCCTCTGCCTGCCTGGGCCAGGGGGATTGGCTCCAGCTGTTGGAAGGGGAAGGACAGGCGGGGGATTTAAACCACGAAACGGAAGGGGTCCAGTGCTTCCGTTTCGTTCGTCAGAAGCCGACACAGTGGATCTCGGAGTGTTGCCACCTCCAGAGACTGTGTTCCTCTTCAGCTAGCCGTCCTGCTAGCCTTTCCTTTAGTGTTGTGCCTCCTGCTAGCCGTCCTGCTAGCCCTCCTGCGGAGACAGTGACTTCTGCTAGCCGTCCTGCTAGCCCCCTTCAGAGACTGTGTCTTCTTCAGCTAGCCGTCCTTGCTAGCCACCTCCAGAGACTGTGTTCTTCGGCTAGCCGTCCTTGCTAGCCACCTCCAGAGACTGTGTTCTTCTTCAGCTAGCCGTCCTGCTAGCCCCCTTCAGAGACTGTGTCTTCTTCAGCTAGCCGTCCTGCTAGTCTGTCCTTCAGAGTTGTGCCTCCCGCTAGCCGTCTTGCTAGCCCCTCCTTCCGAGTTGTGCCTTCTGCTAGCCGTCCTGCTAGCCCCCCTTCAGAGACTGTGACTTTTGCTAGCCGTCCTGCTAGCCCTCTTCCATAGACTGTGCTACGTGCTGGCCGCCCTTGCCAGCTATCCTCCAGCGACTGTTCCCTCTCGGAGTGCTAGCCGCCTCTGCTAGTCCTCCCTTAAAGACTGCGTTCTGACTACCAGCCAGGTCAGCCGTCACCCCGCGGTTCCAGCAGTCCTGCTGGCCGCCTGCAGCTGAGGGCTCAACCCTCGGTGAACGGCGGTCGCCGCGGGTGAAGATTCGGGGTGCTCGGCTGTCCTCTGGGGCCTTGCGGGGCCTTCGGGAACCTGAGGGCTCACCAACAGAAACACAACAGAAACAGAACACATACAGAGTTATGTTTATGGCTTTATCCTTGATTCATCAGCGAAACTATGCTAATGTACTAGTATATTTTCTTAACATTCAAAGCACGTATCAGCCAAGGCAATCTTTATGATCTGAGACGGCAAAACAATTATGTCGTCTGGTATTTTCAACATATCACTTTGTCGAGACTTGTACATGTATATTTTCAATTGCAGGACCTACTATGGTGGAATAAGTTTCCAGGTCATTTGAGACTTTGTGGGAATGTCCAACAGTTTAAAAAGTACTTGCAACTTGTAAAGGCTCTTCTGGAGAGATAGTTTCAAGCGGGATTCAAAATTTCTTTCTTATTTGCTGGATGTATAGACAAAATTTGGAAATGTGGATTAATGTGGCCTTGAATGTTTAAATTATGTATGTTGATTGTAACTTGCTTTGGTTAAAGTGGGATATAAATGTGGATAAATAAATAAAAATAAATATACTGACAGAATACAAGAAATTCTTTTTCCCAACTATTTTGTAGTGTTAGAACAAGTTGTGCCACAATCACGAGGGGGTGATGTAAATGCCCTTCTCTGTTACAAAGAATGTCGATGGGTTCATTACCTTTCAAATATTGAACCGAAAGGCTTGAACAGGACATTGGATGCTTAACTAGGGGATACGTCACTGGTGAACAGATGCGGGTCTTGCAACATTTTATGTTACATGGTTTGCTTTTTGCTTGTGTTTTCTGTTCTTATTTTGGTACAGTAAGATGTATTTTTTTTGTTTTTCTTTTTGCTTTGGAGTTTGCTTTTTATTTTTTCGTTTGTATCAACAAAAACTGTTTTTCTCATTTTTTATTCATTCTTTTTTGTTTCAAAAGCTTGTCACCCCCTTCATTATTCTGTGATTTCTCAACATCTAGTTTGACATGGTGTGTTGTATAAACAGATGGTTCTTTCATGCTCATTTTTCTGAGGCTTTTTCACCCTTGATGTCATTACATCTTGAATTTTGATTTAAAGACCGGCAAATGCACCTTCCTGCGCCTTCAGACGTTCACATCTTTTTGCCAGTTGCCACCTAAGTGTTGCGGTTTGCAATTGTAAGTATTTTTATTCAGTTACATTACTTTGTTGCACTTGCCAGATTTATGTTTTGTACACAGTGGTGAGACAGTTCTTTTACTAATATTACAGCATTGTTTTGCTTCCAAACTTGGCTTTTTACCATTTTATGTTCTAGTGCTCAGCAACCTATTCAAAATTACCCCAGAAGCAAGTTCTTTAGAACTGAATTGCCATGCTCTCCTCATAGTAGGCATTGGAAGATCTGGTTTGCCCTCAGCGCTGTGCCATTGTGGTGCTAGTTAAGTTTTGGGATTGCTGTTTCTTGGTTTTATTGTAAATTTACACAAAAGCAATTAAAATTAAACATTAAATAACTTAAAGGATTCAATCCAGTATAGGATGCAAATGATTAATTAATATGAAGTGTGGCATATCTGGAATAGTTTGTGCTATAGGAGATCACATGGAGGGGAATAATCGAACGGCGCCGGCGAAATAAGATTGCTGGTGATCTACTTTGGCAGCGCCGCAAACAGCTAGCCAAACCGTATTATCAAAAAAGTTGGCTGGCCATCTTTTTTTTCGATAATACGGTTTGGCCCGGCCAAATGCCAGAGTTCGCCGGGTGTAGAGATGGCCGTTTTTGTTTTTCAGCGATAATGGAAAAAATTGCCGGCGATTTCAAACCCGGCAAATTCAAGGCATTTGATCATGGGAGGAGCCAGCATTTGTAGTGTACTGGTCCCCTTGACATGCCAGGACACCAACCGGGCACCCTAGGGGGCACTTCTAAAAATTAAAAAAATATATACAAATACCTCCCAGGTGCATAGCTCCCTTACCTTGGGTGCTGTGCTCCCCAAAACCCACTCCCCACAACTCTACACCACTACCATGGCCCTAAGGGGTGAAGGTGGGCACCTACATGTGTGGGTACAGTGGGTTTTGGGGGGGGGGTTGGAAGGCTCAACACTTACCACTACAAGTGCAACAGGTAGGGGAGGATGGGCCTGGGTCCGCCTGCCTGAAGTTCACTGCAACCAACAAAGACTGTTCCAGGGTCCTACATGCTGCTGTCAGGTAGCTGGGTATGACATTTGAGGCTGGCAAAAAAGGTTTTTATTTTTATTTTTTTAGTGTGGGAGGGGGTTGGTGACCACTGGGGGAGTACGAGGAGTTCATCCCCCATTCCCTCCTGTGGTCATCTGGTGAGTTGGGGCACCTTTTTGAGGCTTGGTCGTGAAAATAAAAGGACCAAGTAAAACCGGCAAAAAACTGATTAACACCATTTTTTTTTCCATTATCCGCGGAAGCCGGCCATCTGGTAGCCACGCCCATGCCCGCCCATGTCCCCTCTTCACTACGCCACTGACACGCCCCCTTGAACTTTCACCGGCTCGGCAACGGGAAAGTGACGATGGTGTAAAAAAAAGCAGCTTTCGATTATACCGATTTCGCCGCTTTTGAGAGATTGCCGGCCATCTCCCGATTTATGTCAGAAGATGGCCAGCGATCACTTTCGAAAATAAGCCCGATAGCCAATTTGATTTCCCTTATAATGCCTCCTATCTGGTATTTCCTTTTTAAGTTTTTGTGGGCTTTTTTGGTGACATGGCCTCATGTTTCTCATCACTGTTATTCAGGTTTGTTACACTAATTGGCTTTCTGCCAGGTACTTGTATCTGGATTGGCCACGGATGTAAGGAAGATACTGGACTAGATGAATCATTGGTCTGACCCAGTATAGCTATTCTTATGTTCTTATGTAGAATTGTTTTACCTCTGCTTTTTGCTTGTCATTAAACATATCATGAAGGCCTGGGCTTAGGATTATAGCTAATGCCCAGTAATTCAATAGATATTTGTTCAGTTTTGACATACTTTATCTGCAGTATGTACGGTTAAATTTGTCTGCTTTTTTCAAGCTGGCATTTTCACTGGCCTTTTTTGGAGCCCTATGAATAGCTGAACTCATAGATGAATATAGAGGTGAGGCCTTCTCAAAACATCTTGAAAGTTGATATTTAAAATGACTTGAGAGGGCAGGAGAGGCTCAGCAGGCTGACTGCCAATATTTAGCAGCACTTAACTGAACAGTATCCCTGAATATAGTCTCTGACTGACCATTTTTGAAGAGGGACAGAGACGAGCATTCTGAGGATGGAATCAAGGAGTAGTTGAAAGCTGTGCAGGCACCAGCAATATTCAGTGCCAGTGCCCACATAGCTAAGCAACCAAATATAATCACATAAATAGTCCTAATTTGGACACTTAGCTATGTGGGTACAGGCACTGAATATTGGCTGGTACCCGCATACTCTTTTACTCACTCTCACCCACCCACCACCTAAACATCAATGATACCCCTTCTGATTTCCCAGCCCTCCCTCCCTCCAAATATCAAAACACCTTTTCTTATTCCATAGCTCTCCCTCCCTCCCCCAAACATCAAAACACCCCTTCTGATTCCCCAGCCCACCATCCCACCCCTGAACATCAACAACATTCTTTCCAATCACACAGCCCTCTCTTCCACCCCCCGCCTGAACATCAACAACATCCCCCAGAACCTCTTTGGGCCTATCTGCCCAATCTCTGGTGGTCTAGCAGGGGAACAGGTAAGAACGATGCCCATTTGCTCCTATCACAGCCACCTATTTAAAATGGCTGCCACGATCTCTACCCAACACTCTACCTTCTCTAGCAAACTAACTAGTCCAAAATATCTAACAGTATATCATTTTATGATGTAAAGGAGGAACTCCATAGCAACAGCTCTATTAAAAACATACTACTACTACTTAGCATTTCTATAGCGCTACAAGGGTTACGCAGCGTTGTACAAGTTAAGACATGGGGAAGGACAGTCCCTGATCAAGAGAGCTTACAATCTAAAGGTAATAAGCTATGTAGTCAGTGTATGTATCATGAATGGGGAAGGTGGTTAGGCGCCAAAAGCAAGGGAGAAGAGATGGGCTTTGAGTAAGGACTTGAAGATGGGCAGGGAGGGCGCATGGCGTATGGGCTCGGGGAGTCTGTTCCAGGCATAAGGTGATGCGAGGCAGAAGGGGCGGAGTCTGGAGTTAGCGGTGGTGGAGAAGGGTACAGATAGGAGTGATTTGTCCTGAGAGCGGAGGTTACGGGTGGGGACATAGGGGGAGAGGAGGGAAGAGAGGTAATGGGGGGCTGCAGATTGAGTGCATTTGAAGGTCATTAGGAGAAGCTTGAACTGTATACGGTAGCGGATCGGGAGCCAGTGAAGCGACTTGAGGAGAGGGGTGATATGAGAGTATCGGTTCACGCGGTAGATAAGACGTGCGGCGGAATTTTGGACAGATTGAAGGGGGGATAGGTGGCTAAGCGGGAGACCAGCGAGGAGAAGGTTGCAATAGTCAAGACGAGAGGTAACGAGTGAGTGGACGAGGGTTCGGGTGGTCTGTACAGAGAGGAATGGGCGGATTTTGCTAATATTATAGAGGAAGAAGCGACAGGTCTTAGCTGTCTGCTGGATATGGGCAGAGAAGGAGAGGGAGGAGTCGAAAATGACTCTGAGATTGCGGGCTGATGAGACAGGATGAGGGCGTTGTCAACAGAGACGGAGAGTGGGGGAAGAGGAGAGGAGGGTTTGGGTGGAAAAACAAGGAGCTCAGTCTTTGCCATGTTCAGTTTCAGATGCCGGTTGGACATCCAGGCGGCGATATCTGAGAGGCAGGCCGAAACTTTGGCCTGGGTTTCGACTGTGATGTCGGGAGTGGAGAGGTAGAGCTGGGTGTCATCGGCATAGAGATGGTACTGGAAACCATGTGATGAGATCAGCAAGCCCAGGGAAGAGGTGTATATCGAGAAAAGAAGCGGTCCAAGGACAGATCCTTGAGGAACCCCGACAGAGAGTGGGACGGGGGTGGAGGAAGAGCCATTAGAAAATACTCTGAAGGTGCGTTGGGAAAGATACGAGGAAAACCAGGAGAGGACGGAGCCCTGGAATCCAAATGAGGACAGTGTGTCAAGAAGTAAATTATGATTGACGGTGTCAAAGGCAGCGGATAGGTCGAGGAGGATAAGGATGGAATAGTGACCTTTGGATTTGGCAAGGAACAGGTCATTACAGACTTTGGTGAGTGCTGTTTCTGTTGAGTGTAGTGGGCGAAAGCTGGATTGAAGCGGGTCAAGGATGGCCTGAGAGGAGAGGAAATCAAGGCAGCGGCTGTGAACATACCAATTTGCTGTCCTATTTAAGTGTGCCTGGTGTCTGTGGGGCTGGACCCTTCTTGTTCTAGAGTGAATTCATTCCTTATTGGGGCTGTACTAGCACTGCTAAGTCTTGTTTCCTTGTTGAAGCAGTACAGTGAATTGGGCACTGGAAGCCCAGGGTGCAAAAATATATCTGGAGAAGCAGCAATATGAAGAATTTGAGTGCCATTAAATCTGATTTTGCTGTATTTTCTCAAAAATGTCCAAAATAAAAGCACCAGTCTTCATCACTGAATACTCTTATCTTTTGAGTAAGAAAGTTTGTTAGTTGTAGGACACATAGAAAGCACATCAACATTACAGTTAAAGGAGTCAATATGTTCTTCTTAAAAAGGGTGAGTTGTGTGATGGGACTAGTGAATTATGTTAATGGATTACCACAGGTAATGCCTCAATCTTTTTATAATTCATCGTAGATTGTATACTGCCTAGATATGCATTGCTAGTATAGGTGATATAAAATGTTTTAATAAACATAAACATCTTGTCAATTATTTGGACCACCTGTCCTGGCACCAGCTAATCCTATTGGTTAAAACATCCTCAATTTTGCAAATCAGTGACAAGTATAGTAATCTTCTGGTCTGACATAATACCTCACCCAGATTGGTAAGTATCAAAATTATGGAACTATGGACTCCAGAAAGGGATCTTACCAGGTATTTGTTACCTGAATTGGCCACTGTTGGAAGCAGGATGCTGGGCTTGATGGACCTTTGGTCTGTCCCAGTGTGGCAATACTTATGTAGTATGTAACCTGTAAATTTGTTTTCAGGTGTCATTGAGGGGCATTTTCGAAAGAAACGTGTATGTTGGAATTTGGACATCTTTGTAAAATGTCCAAATTCGGAGGTGGGGAAAGGTCATTTTCAAAAAAGGGTAGATGTCCATCTTTGGTTTCGAAAATACCATGGACATCCTTAGATTTGGACGTCTTTGATTTTCGGCGATTTTCAAACGCAAAGACATCCAAGTCTAAAACGTCCATAGTCAAGCCATTTGGACATGGTAGGAGCCAGCATTTGTAGTGCACTGGTCCCCCTGACATGCCAGGACACCAACCAGCCACCATAGGGGGCACTGCAGTGGACTTCATTAAATGCTCCCAGGTACATAGCTCCCTTACTTTGTGTATTGAGCCCCCTCAAAACCCACTACCCCCAACTGTACACCACTATCATAGCACTTACGGGTGAACGGGCACCTATATGTGGGTACAGCGGGTTTATGGTGGGTTTTGGAGGGCTCGCTGTTTCCTCCACAAATGTAACAGGTAAGGGTGTATGGGCCTGGGTCCGCCTGTCTGAAGTGCACTGCAGTACCCAGTAAAACTGCTCCAGGGAGCAGCATGCACTGTCATAGACTTGAGTATGACATCTGAGGCTGGCATACAGGCTGGCACGACATATTTTGAAAAATGTTTTTTGAGGATGGGAGGGGGTTAGTGACCACTAGGGGAGTAAGGGAAGGTCATCCCCAATTATCTCTGGTGGTCATCTGGTCATTTTGTGCAGCTTTTTGTGCCTTAGTCGTAAGAAAAACAGGTCCGGGTGAAAACATCCAAGTGTTCATCAGGGACGTCCTTGTTTTTTTTCGATTATGGGTCAAAGACGTCCAAGTGTTAGGCACGCCCAAGTCCCACCTTCACTACGCCTCCAACACGCCTCCTTGAACTTTGGACGTCTTTGCAACGGACTGCAGTTGAAGACGTCCTAAATTGAGCTTCGATTATACCAATTTGGACATCCCTGGGAGAAGGATGCCCATCTTCCGATTTATGTCGAAAGATGGATGCCCTTCTCTTTTGAAAATGAGCCCCCAAGGGAGTCTTTTACTAAAGCTTAGCTCAAGTTATCTGCATCAGGGCTCATAGGAATAAAATGGGCCCTGCTGCAGATAACTCGAGCTAAGCTTTAGTAAAAGACCCCCCAAGTGTTTATCTCAGTAGGATTTAGCACAGTAGAGTCCCAGATTATTCATATAGCGAATGCTACATACCTGTAGAAGGTATTCTCCGAGGACAGCAGGCTGATTGTTCTCACTGATGGGTGACGTCCACGGCAGCCCCTCCAATCGGAAACTTCACTAGCAAAGTCCTTTGCTAGCCCTCGCGCGCCCGCGCGCACCGCGCATGCGCGGCCGTCTTCCCGCCCGAAACCGGCTCGAGCCGGCCAGTCCAGTATGTAGCAAGACAATACACTTCAAGGGAAGACACAACTCCAAAGGGGAGGCGGGCGGGTTTGTGAGAACAATCAGCCTGCTGTCCTCGGAGAATACCTTCTACAGGTATGTAGCATTCGCTTTCTCCGAGGACAAGCAGGCTGCTTGTTCTCACTGATGGGGTATCCCTAGCCCCCAGGCTCACTCAAAACAACAACATTGGTCAATGGGGCCTCGCAACGGCGAGGACATAACTGAGATTGACCTAAAAAATTTACCAACTAACTGAGAGTGTAGCCTGGAACAGAACAAACAGGGCCCTCGGGGGGTGGAGTTGGATCCTAAAGCCCAAACAGGTTCTGAAGAACTGACTGCCCGAACCGACTATCACGTCGGGTATCCTGCTGCAGGCAGTAATGAGATGTGAATGTGTGGACAGATGACCACGTCGCAGCTTTGCAAATTTCCTCCATGGTGGCTGACTTCAAGTGGGCTACCGACGCTGCCATGGCTCTAACATTATGAGCCGTGACATGACCCTCAAGAGCCAGCCCAGCCTGGGCGTAAGTGAAGGAAATGCAATCTGCTAGCCAATTGGATATGGTGCGTTTCCCTACAGCCACTCCCCTCTTGTTGGGATCAAAAGAAACAAACAATTGGGCGGACTGTCTGTGGGGCTGTGTCCGCTCCAGATAGAAGGCCAATGCTCTCTTGCAGTCCAATGTGTGCAGCTGACGTTCAGCAGGGCAGGAATGAGGACGGGGAAAGAATGTTGGCAAGACAATTGACTGGTTCAGATGGAACTCCGACACAACCTTTGGCAGAAACTTAGGGTGAGTGCGGAGGACTACTCTGTTGTGATGAAATTTGGTGTAAGGGGCCTGGGCTACCAGGGCCTGAAGCTCACTGACTCTACGAGCCGAGGTAACTGCCACCAAGAAATGACCTTCCAGGTCAAGTACTTCGGATGGCAGGAATTCAGTGGCTCGAAAGGAGGTTTCATCAGCTGGGTGAGAACGACATTGAGATCCCATGACACTGTAGGAGGCTTGACAGGGGGCTTTGACAAAAGCAAACCTCTCATGAAGCGAACAACTAAAGGCTGTCCTGAGATCGGCTTACCTTCCACTTGGTAATGGTATGCACTGATTGCACTAAGGTGAACCCTTACGGAGTTGGTCTTCAGACCAGACTCAGACAAGTGGAGAAGGTATTCAAGCAGGGTCTGTGTAGGACAAGAGCGAGGATCTAGGGCCTTGCTGTCACACCAGACGGCAAACCTCCTCCAATGAAATAAGTAACTTCTCTTAGTGGAGTCTTTCCTGGAAGCAAGCAAGATGCGGGAGACACCCTCTGGCAGACCCAAAGAGGCAAAGTCTACGCCCTCAACATCCAGGCCGTGAGAGCCAGGGACTGGAGGTTGGGATGCAGAAGAGCCCCTTCGTCCTGCGTGATGAGGGTCGGAAAACACTCCAATCTCCACGGTTCTTCGGAGGATAACTCCAGAAGAAGAGGGAACCAGATCTGACGCGGCCAAAAGGGAGCAATCAGAATCATGGTGCCTCGGTCTTGCTTGAGTTTCAACAAAGTCTTCCCCACCAGAGGAATGGGAGGATAAGCATACAGCAGACCTTCCCCCCAATCCAGGAGGAAGGCATCCGACGCCAGTCTGCCGTGGGCCTGAAGCCTGGAACAGAACTGAGGGACCTTGTGGTTCACTTGAGATGCGAAGAGATCCACCAGGGGGGTGCCCCACGCCTGGAAGATCTGTCGCACCACACGGGAATTGAGCGACCACTCGTGAGGTTGCATAATCCTGCTCAACCTGTCGGCCAGACTGTTGTTTACCGCCTGCCAGATATGTGGCTTGGAGCACCATGCCTTGACGGCGAGCCCAGAGCCACATGCTGACGGCTTCCTGACACAGGGGGCGAGATCCGGTGCCCCCCTGCTTGTTGACATAGTACATGGCAACCTGATTGTCTGTCTGAATTTGGATAATTTGGTGGGACAGCCGATCTCTGAAAGCCTTCAGAGCGTTCCAGATCGCTCGCAACTCCAGAAGATTGATCTGTAGATCGCTTTCTTGGAGGGACCACCTTCCTTGGGTGTGAAGCCCATCGACATGAGCTCCCCATCCCAGGAGAGACGCATCCGTGGTCAGCACTTTTTGAGGCTGAGGAATTTGGAAGGGACGTCCCAGAGTCAAATTGGAGCAAATCGTCCACCAATACAGGGATTCGAGAAAACTCGTGGACAGGTGGATCACGTCCTCTAGACCCCCGGCGGCCTGATACCACTGGGAGGCTAGGGTCCATTGAGCAGATCTCATGTGAAGGCGGGCCATGGGAGTCACATGAACTGTGGAAGCCATGTGGCCCAGCAATCTCAACATCTGCCGAGCTGTGATCTGCTGGGACGCTCGCACCCGCGAGACGAGGGACAACAAGTTGTTGGCCCTCGCCTCTGGGAGATAGGCGCGAGCCGTCCGAGAATCCAGCAGGGCTCCGATGAATTCGAGTTTCTGCACTGGGAGAAGATGGGACTTTGGGTAATTTATCACAAACCCCAGTAGCTCCAGGAGGCGAATAGTCATCTGCATGGACTGCAGGGCTCCTGCCTCGGATGTGTTCTTCACCAGCCAATCGTCGAGATATGGGAACACGTGCACTCCCAGCCTGCGAAGCGCCGCTGCTACCACAGCTAGGCACTTTGTGAACACCCTGGGCGCAGAGGCGAGCCCAAAGGGTAGCACACAGTACTGGAAGTGGCGTGCGCCCAGCTGAAATCGCAGATACTGTCTGTGAGCTGGCAGTATCGGGATGTGTGTGTAGGCATCCTTCAAGTCCAGAGAGCATAGCCAATCGTTTTGCTGAATCATGGGGAGAAGGGTGCCCAGGGAAAGCATCCTGAACTTTTCTTTTACGAGATATTTGTTCAGGGCCCTTAGGTCTAGGATGGGACGCATCCCCCCTGTTTTCTTTTCCACAAGGAAGTACCTGGAATAGAACCCCAGCCCTTCTTGCCCGGATGGCACGGGCTCGACCGCATTGGCGCTGAGAAGGGCGGAGAGTTCCTCTGCAAGTACCTGCTTGTGCTGGAAGCTGTAGGACTGAGCTCCCGGTGGACAATTTGGAGGTTGAGAGGCCAAATTGAGGGTGTATCCTTGCCGGACTATTTGGAGAACCCACTGATCGGAGGTTATGAGAGGCCACCTTTGGTGAAAAGCTTTCAACCTCCCTCCGACAGGCAGGTCGCCCGGCACTGACACTTGGATGTCGGCTATGCTCTGCTGGAGCCAGTCAAAAGCTCGCCCCTTGCTTTTGCTGGGGAGCCGCGGGGCCTTGCTGATTCGCACGCTGCTGACGAGAGCGAGCGCGCTGGGGCTTAGCCTGGGCCACAGGCTGTCGGGAAGGAGGATTGTACCTACGCTTGCCAGAAGTATAGGGAACAGTCTTCCTTCCCCCGAAAAATCGTCTACCTGTAGAGGTAGAAGCTGAAGGCTGCCGGCGGGCGAACTTGTCGAATGCGGTGTCCCGCTGGTGGAGAGACTCTACCACCTGCTCGACTTTTTCGCCAAAAATGTTATCCGCACGGCAAGGCAAGTCCGCAATCCGCTGCTGGATTCTATTCTCCAGGTCGGCGGCACGCAGCCATGAGAGCCTGCGCATCACCACACCTTGAGCAGCGGCCCTGGACGCAACATCAAAAGTGTCATAAACTCCTCTGGCCAGGAATTTTCTGCACGCCTTCAGCTGCCTGACCACCTCCTGAAAAGGCTTGGCTTGCTCAGGGGGAAGAGCATCAACCAAGCCCGCCAACTGCCGCACATTATTCCGCATGTGTATGCTCGTGTAGAGCTGGTAAGACTGGATCTTGGACACGAGCATAGAGGAATGGTAGGCCTTCCTCCCAAAGGAGTCTAAGGTTCTAGCGTCCTTGCCCGGGGGCGCCGAAGCATGTTCCCTAGAACTCTTAGCCTTCTTTAGGGCCAAATCCACAACTCCAGAGTCATGAGGCAACTGAGTGCGCATCAGCTCTGGGTCCCCATGGATCCGGTACTGGGACTCGATCTTCTTGGGAATGTGGGGATTAGTTAATGGCTTGGTCCAGTTCGCAAGCAATGTCTTCTTCAGGACATGGTGCAAGGGAACAGTGGACGCTTCCTTAGGTGGAGAAGGATAGTCCAGGAGCTCAAACATTTCAGCCCTGGGCTCGTCCTCCACAACCACCGGGAAGGGGATGGCCGTAGACATCTCCCGGACAAAGGAGGCAAAAGACAGACTCTCGGGAGGAGAAAGCTGTCTCTCAGGAGAGGGAGTGGGATCAGACGGAAGACCCTCAGACTCCTCGTCAGAGAAATATCTGGGATCTTCCTCTTCCTCCCACGAGGCCTCACCCTCGGTGTCAGACACAAGTTCACGGACCTGTGTCTGCAACCTCGCCCTGCTCGACTCCGTGGAACCCCGTCCACGATGGGGGCGTCGAGAGGTAGACTCCCTCGCCCGCATCGGCGAAGCTCCCTCCGCCGACGTAGTCGGGGAGCCTTCCTGGGAGGTGGCCGCGGTCGGTACCGCACGCGGTACCGACGTCGGGGACCTCAACCTGGGCGATGGGCCAGCCGGCGCCACGCTCGACGGTACCGGTGGCGCAAGCACCGCCGGTACCGGAGGGGTAGGGCGCAACAGCTCTCCCAGAATCTCTGGGAGAACGGCCCGGAGGCTCTCGTTTAGAGCGGCTGCAGAGAAAGGCTGAGAGGTCGATGCAGGCGTCGACGTCAGTACCTGTTCCGGGCGTGGAGGCTGTTCCGGGCTGTCCAGAGCGGAGCGCATCGACACCTCCTGAACAGAGGGTGAGCGGTCCTCTCGGTGCCGATGCCTGCTGGGTGCCGAATCCCTCGGCGACCCAGAGCTCTCGGTGCCGACACGGGGAGGAGACCGGTGTCGATGCTTCTTCGATTTCTTCCGAAGCATGTCACCGGAGCTCCCCGGCACCGACGAGGAGGACGTCGAATCCATCCGTCGCTTCCTCGGGGCCGAGACTGAAGAAGGTCGATCTCGGGGGGGCTGTACCGCAGGAGCCCTCAGGGTAGGCGGAGACCCACCCGAGGGCTCACCGCCACCAGCAGGGGAATGGACAGCCCTCACCTGCACTCCACCCGATGCACCCCCGTCCGACGACATCAGCAGACGAGGTCCTGGTACCACCGACGTCGATGCAGCTATCCGATGTCTCGGCGCCGATGCAGAGGCCCGATGCCTCGATGCACTCGATGCAGGGGCGGCCGAGGAAGATGGTCTGGACGCTGACGACGTCGATGCACTCGAAGATCCCGGTGCCGATGCCGACGAAGAGCCCGAGAACAACACGTTCCACTGGGCTAGTCTCGCTACCTGAGTCCGCCTTTGAAGCAGGGAACACAGACTGCAGTTCTGAGGGCGGTGCTCGGCCCCCAGACACTGAAGACACGACGAGTGTCGATCAGTGAGCGAGATAACCCGGGCGCACTGGGTGCACTTCTTGAAGCCGCTGGAAGGCTTCGATGTCATGGGCGGAAAAATCACGCCGGCGAAATCAAAAGCCGAAATGGCGAAATTTGAAGCACCAAATTTAGAGGGAGAAAAAATCTCGACCGAGGCCGAAAAGAGGCCTACCCCGACGACGAAAGAAAACTTACCGGGGCAAAAAAGCTGGAAGTACGGGGAGGATTTACACGAAACCCGGCGGGGGGTTTCCGGAGCACTTCCCGACTAGGACAAGGCTTTCCCGAAGGAAAAAAACACGTTCAAAACAAATTGGACGCGCGAGGTCGACTTTCCGGGGCTCGACACGGCGAAAACACGACCGTACCGAGTGCGGACAAAAGAAGACTGGCCGGCTTGAGCCGGTTTCGGGCGGGAAGACGGCCGCGCATGCGCGGTGCGCGCGGGCGCGCGAGGGCTAGCAAAGGACTTTGCTAGTGAAGTTTCCGATTGGAGGGGCTGCCGTGGACGTCACCCATCAGTGAGAACAAGCAGCCTGCTTGTCCTCGGAGAATTGAATTTACATCCCTATTTGGCCGAATACAAATAATATTTTTGGGACCCTATTCAAGACCAAATCAAATACGAATATTCAATAAAATCCTAGTGGAAATTATTACAAAACATGGAAACAAAACATGGAAAGGTCCCCAGGTTTTGGATTAAGTATTGGTTTTACAGGATCAAAACCAAAACTGACAAAGCCTACAATGGCCAAAGGACAGCACTTTTGATAGATTTTAGGCATGTTTGGGACATAAATTTAGGGCCCCTTTTACTAAGCTGTGACAAAATGGGGCCTGTGCTGGCATCGGTGTGTGTTTTTGATGCATGCAGAGGCCCCCTTTTACCGCGTACTTGCCGTGTGGCCATTTTGGGGGAGTCCTTACTGCCACCCATTGAGGTGGCAGTAAGGAGGGGCATAATTGAACGGGGTTGGCCATCTATATGGCTGACCATCTTCAAGGCCGGCCCCGTAAAGCGGCGTCCCGACCGTACTATCGAAACAAGATGGCTGGCCATCTTTTGTTTCGATAATACGGTCGGAGCCGGCCAAATCTCAACATTTGGGCCGGCTTTAGAGATGGCCGGCATTGGTTTTCAACGATAATGGAAACTAATGGCGGCCATCTCAAGCCCGGCCAAATCCAAGGCATTTGGTCGTGGGAGGAGCCAGCATTTGTAGTGCACTGGTCCCCCTCACAAGCCAGGACACCAACCGGGCACCCTACGGGGCACTGCAGTGGACTTCAAAAATTGCTCCCAGGTGCATACCACCCTTACCTTGTGTGCTGAGCCCCCCCAAAATCCCCCCCAAAACCCACTACCCACAACTGTACACCACTACCATAGCCCTAAGGGGTGAAGGGGGGCACCTACATGTGGGTACAGTGGGTTTTGGGGGGGGGGGGGTTGGAGGGCTCCCATTTACCACCACAAGTGTAACAGGTAGGGGGGGATGGGCCTGGGTCCGCCTGCCTGAAGTTCACTGCACCCACTAAAAACTGCTCCAGGGACCTGCGTACTGCTATCATGGAGCTGGGTATGACATTTGAGGCTGGCAAAAAATGATTTTTTATTTTTGGGTGGGAGGGGGTTGGTGACCACTGGGGCAGTAAGGGGAGGTCATCCCTGATTCCCTCCGGTGGTCATCTGCTCAGTTGGGGCACTTTTTTGAGGCTTGGTCCTAAAAATAAATGGCCCAAGTGAAGCCGGCCAAGTACTCGTCAAAGCCGGCCTTCTTTTTTCCATTATTGGCTGAAGCCGGCTATCTCGTAACCACGCCCCCGTCCCGCCTTCCGTACCCTGCCAAAACGCCACCTTGAAGTTTGGCCGGCCCTGTGACGAAAAGCAGTTGAAGCTGTCCAAAATCGGCTTTCTATTATAGCGATTTGGCTGGCTTCAGGAGATGGCCGGCCATCTCCCGATTTGTGCCGGAAGATGGCCGGCCTTCTCGTTCAAAAATAAGCAGGTAGGGCTCCTACACTAACCTGGCAGTAACCGAGCAGATTACCACTGAGTACACACGGGCACTACAAACATATATATATTCGGGGTGGGAACTACTGCTGGGCTGCTGCAGTAGCTCCTATTGAGCTTACCACCTTAGAGTGGAGTTAGGGAAAAGGTTCAAAGCTCAGATTTATTTATTTTTATTACATTTGTACCCCACAGTTTCACACTCATGGCGGGCTCAATGCGGCAGGCCATGGAGGATTAAGTGATTTGCCCAGAGTCACAAGGAGCCGCCTGTGCCAGGAATTGAACTCAGTTCCCCAAAGTCCACCACCCTAACTACTAGGCCACTCCTCCACTCACTTTTAACCATACCATTCTATCTGACTTAGCAAATAAACTATGAGGCACAAGCCAGCCTTGCACCTGCAAGCCTTAGATTAGAAGGCAGCTTCCTTTCAGAAGGAGCAACTCTGTCTCTTGGGAATCCACCTGCAGCTAGCCCATTCAATAGCTGTGTCTTTTATTTTTGGTTATTTATTTAGTTCCTGTTTCCTGATAGGTCCAGCAGTTAACAGCTCAAGCAGGCTTGAACATTTCTGCCCTGCCTCTGAGCTTATTTCTTTTTGCTTCAGTGTTGTTTTCTTGTCTAGCCATATATTTGGCTCCTGTTTTTGCCTTACTTCCTGATACTTCATCCTGAATTTCATCTTTTGGTTTCAGTAATTCTTGTTTGCCCTTTTGTGCTGGAAGTACTTTAAAACTTACTTTGGGCAATTCTAGTTCTTGTTTTGTTCTAGTCTAGTATTCAAGAGACCTTCTAGAGACTTTGTAAAACAATGAATTAGCCAAAGTAAAGGTACTGAAAGATTGACTCAATCACACAAACAAATAAAAGTGATAGAAGAATTCATCTAAATCTGCGTGCCCACAGCAGTAGAACTGCCAAGTTATCTAGTTTGAAGAGAGAGATTTTAGGACAGTCCTAGCTTTCTGATAACCATATCATGATACAAATCAGAATTAGACAAAATATCTCCCTCCTGAAACTGGAAAACCTGGTGTTTCTGCATTAGATAATTTACTAATGAATTGCTTCCAGTGGTTCCTGGAACTCACAGAAGTTTCATATAGAAGAAGCCCAGGTGGGCTTTATTCCCTTTTCAAATAAAAATAATAAAAAAAACCTTTATGCTAGGCTACTCCTGCTGTATGAAAACAGCCCACTTCCTTGCAATCTGTAATTCTCATTACCCTCAAGTTTGAGGTATCCACATCTGCTTCAAATATTCCTAAATCTGTGGCTTTAAGCTGTGTTTCAAAGCCTCCTGCTTCTAATACTCTTAAATCCTGGTAATCCAGTACAGCAGCTACAGCTACCTTTATTTTAGCGCAATTGGCTTGAGATCAAAGGAAGATCACTCCTGCCCCTTCACTATACCATCAATAATAACTTTGGTAAGTACCAAGGAGGGGAGGGGATATCATCTGCCTCTTTGTTGTATATGTTCCTCTGTGTGTGTGTGTGTGTGTGTGGGGGGGGGGGGGGGGGGGGTTACATTGCCTAACACTGGTGCTATGGGGTAATGGGGGGGGTAAGGGGTGGATCAGGTGATACTCTTGAAGGTGCCCCATTTTACTGGACAATCAGGGTGTGACGGAGAGGTTGTGGGGGGGGGGGGGGGCGCACAAGGTTTATCTTTTTGTTAAGGCAACAGCCACCACCACAAAACTAAACTAAAATTTATAAAACAAAATTTAAAAAAAAAGTGCAAATGACAGGAAACTAAGCAATTTTTCTCCTATATTTCTTGGATTTCTAATCTAGCTCTAGGCTTAGATCCTAAGCTACCCTACCACAGAAGGCAGTGGAAGATTTTCCTCATGCACCCATTCCAACCATACTACAATGTAAGTTTTAGCCACACATAGTTGGAAGAATATGGCTTCTAAAATCTCTTACTGATTATTATTAAGCTCAAATCGTATAAGTAGACGTCATTTTCTGTGAGATCCCCAGGCAGTGTACACCAGCTCGATTGAGCCTGACCTGCTTCCCATGAAAGACAATCAGGCTCATTTTAGAAAGAGATGGACGTCCAAAAAGTGACATAAATCGGTACTTGGACGTCCATCTCTCACTTGGGGGACCAGTGCACTACAAATGCTGGCCCTTCCCACAACCAAATGGCTTGCATTTGGTCGTTTTTGACATGGACGTCTTTGGTTTTGAAAATCGCCGAAAGTCAGAAACGTCCATGTCTACGCACTTCCAAACCTAGGGATGGCAAAATTTAAGGATTTGGACTTCCCTGACAGTATTTTTGAAACAAAAGATGGACATCCATCTTGTTTCGAAAATACAGGTTTCCCCACCCCTGGATTTCACCGTTTTGCAAGGACGTCCAAATTGCAACTTGGACGTCCCTTTCGAAAATGCCCCTCCACATCTCTCATTTCGCATTGCTTCTTTTATTATTTGTTATGTTTAAGCTCAATGTCCACTATTCGTATTCGGCCAAATAATATTTTTCATTATTTGTATTTGGCTGAATAGTAAAATATGATGTTTGGTACAGCTCTAATTCCCATAGCCACTCAAATTAATGAGACTGTTGTGCAGAACATTCAGCCTCCCCTCATTCACTGAAGGCTGGGTTTTAGCTATTGTCTCACAATTTATGTCACTCCCGACCTCTTGGAAACCCAATGCAGCTGTAGCACTATTTTTAGGACTGTATCCACTTTTCAGTGCAGGCTACCCAAATACCTAAAATTTAATTATAGTATTGCCTTATGTGGATCTTAAGTATTGCAAAGTATATAACAAAAATTTTTAAATAGAATAAATGGATATTCCTTGCCTCTATTACTTATATTCACAATTGTTCCTGCTCTAATCTGCCTTCCTTACCCCATGAAAGCCTTTGGCTTAGAGGTGGGGGGGGGGGGGGTATTTTCTATATAAAATCGCAGTTGAGAGATGGGATTACTTATGTGAATCCATCTAATACAGTAATCACACTTGAAATACCAGATACTTTGCCAGACCACTATCCTAAGGGGAGCTACCAGTGATACTAGTCCTATTAGTATATGAAGTTCCAAGACGCTGGGCAGCCTTCAAGTTGCTGGGACAGATTCCTAATATCAACAACATCTTTCTTTGACCATCCAACCAATCTAGTTCTTTAGAGATATGGTTCCAGAAACTATTATTGAAGAAATTTCCATTAAAACCTTGGCCTTTTCTTAGTTTTACAAGATAATTAGCCAGGGGAAAATGGTGAGTATGGGTATGATGGAAATGCTGAAGACGGACAGGTTAGAGAAGAAGGAAATAAAGGAGATGAAGTAATCTCAGGAACATGGAGGAGAGATGGGGTGGGGATGAAATGTAGTCTGCCTACATGATTTAATATCTTATCAGCTTTCACTTGAACTTTGGTAAAATTAAACTGAAATCCTTTGTCCCTGCCATCACTTCCTTATGTGAATGTTCCCCTTAGTTTCTAAAAAGAGTTTCTTTTTCATTAAAGGAAATAAATACTTTGAAATAGCTATAAATAGAATAGATGTTGTTTATAGACTCATTACTCAGTTTATTTATTTTAAGATATGCTTTATTTACTATTTCTGTTTTGGTTCTTTAGTTTTTAAACAAGTATACTGTTAGTTGTTAAGTTGGCCAGAGTCGAGAGGAAGGAGGTATGTGGTTCTTTGATACATTCTTTGAGTGGAGGAGTGGTCTAGTGGTTAAGGTGGTGGACTCTGGTCTTGAGGAACTGAGTTCAATTCCCACTTCAGGCACAACTCCTTGTGACTCTGGGCAAGTCACTTAACTCTCCATTGCCCCAGCTACAAATAAGTACCTGTATATATAAGCCACCTTGAGCCTGCCATGAGTGGGAAAGCACAGGGTACAAATGTAATAAAAATAAACCATGAGACATATATTCTAATATATGAAAAACTGAAATAAATAGCTTGTGTAATTTATTCTACCTGCTAAATAGAAACTACCTGCCAGAGTGGGTTGCATATATAATCAAATGGGTGTGTAACCTAATAAGGAAACACACCTGGTAATAATATTGCCCATGACATTTTGCAATAGGAAATTAAGAAAAAAAAGAAAAGACTAATCTCTTGAAGATGAACATAAATTGTGTGCATGAGAGAGACAGAGGTGCTGGGGATGGTAAAACTGAAAGAGAAGGTGATTGTTGGGAAAACTAGGATTTAGATAGAGAAAAAAACGACCGGAGATTTAAAAGGTCTAAGAGTGCTGAGGGAGGGGGATAAGAGATTGAAAGAGAAAGAGTGACTGTTCAGGAGGAGAGATATTAAAAGAGAGAGAGAGAGTGACCAATGGGGACTGCTGGAGATGAGGTAGATTTGAGAAAAGTAGAATACCTGGGCATGAGAGAGAGAGAGAGAGGGGGGGGGGCAGGGAGAGAGAGAGAGAGAGAGAGAGAGAGAGAGAGAGAGAGAGAGAGAGAGAAGAACGACTGATGAGGACTGTTAAGAACTGAAAGGACGTTTGAGAATTCTGGGGATAAGAAAACAGAGATCAGGTGAGTGATTTCAGGGACGGGAGAGATTGAAAGGCAGAGAGTGACAGCTGAGGAGGTGGAAGTGAGAGAGAATGACTACTGGAGTTGGGGGATTGAGTGAGTGAATGAATAAAGGGAATGAATGGGGAGTGAGTGAGAGAGAATGAGTCCTAAGAATAGAGGAATTGATAGAGAGGAAGAGAGAAACTGAGAGAAACTGGACCAGCAGTGGGTAAATTGTTTTTGGGAATCATTTGGAATTGAATTTAATGTGTTGTTATAAAAACATTGATGTTTTGACATTACCTTGTGGTAAGATGAATGACTTGGCAGATGTTGAGTCTTTTGGCATGGATGGAATATTTTATCTTGGGAAAGTATAAGGAAAACTGGAAGTATGCATCTCAGAAACAGTCTCAGGGGTGGGAGGGGGTTCATTGGTTTGCAACTCTTTGCAAACCACATGGGCATTATTATATAGTGAGGGATTTAATATATAAAAATGACATAAAATGAAGAATAACCACTGGGGATATAGTGGGATCACTCTAGTGGGAGATAACAACTGTTAAACATGGGGTAGAAAGAGAGAGAGAGAGAGAGAAGGCGAAAAAGCTAGCAACGGGATAGAGTGAAGAAGCAATTTAACTGATTGTCCCAATGTGCCTCTTAATATATTTTAAACAAAGAAAAAATGTCATTGTTCTTCTGGTTTGATGGTTTCAGAATCTTGCCCCAGGGTAACCTCTGGGAACATATGTATTTGAGAATACTACATAGTTGCCACAAGGAGAGAGAAAACACCAAGAGAAGAATCAAAACAAAAATAAACAAGGATTGGCCATAAGCATCAACCTATGAACCACAGGATTCTGTGTTTCCTCACAGCTGATATTTATTGACTAACCATATGGGCCTGCTGTGAGGAAACACTGGATCCTGTGGTTCACCTGTTGGTGCTCGTGGCCACTCCTTATTGATTTTTGTTTTGATTCTTCTCTTGGTGTTTATCCTCTCCTTTTGGAACAAAAGTAAGCAAAACATAAACATGCAAATATTTAATTTGAGTTATACATTCACCGTTTGGTGTGGTCCGGTTCTGTTATGCTTATCCAATATATGTATCCTTGGCTCTTGTGTCTTGTAGCTTGAGGTCTATGGGAGAGGAAAGAATAAACCGGACACAAATATATATTATATATGACTAAAGCTTTAGGGAAGCAGTCTCACAGCTGCAAAATCCAGCAGCCTTGTTCAACTGATCTGACTTCCTTCTCAGATCTGGCTTTTTATTAGCAATAATCAAGCATGACTGCACATTCCATATATGATTACAAATTTGGTGAACAATATAGTTTTCTCTTTCTCACACATTGCTTGCAACATTTACAGCCCACCTTATCTTCTTTGGCTAGAATACATTTCCTGGCTAAAGTACACACCTTATCCAGCTTATTTTCGAAAGAGAAAGATGGCCATATTTCGACCCAAATTGGGAGATGGGCGTCTTTCTCCCGTGGGCGTCCAAATCGGTATAATCAAAAAACGATTTTGGGCGTCTTCAACTGCAATCTGTCACGGAAATGGCCAAAGTTGATGGGGGCGCGTCGGAGGTGTGGTGAAGGCGGGACTGGGGCGAGTTTATTGGCCAAGGAGAGATGGGCGTCCTCGGCAGATAATCGAAAAAAGAAAGGCGTTTTTAGCGCAAATTTGGGTCACTTTTTTTGGACCCTTTTTTTTCACGAACAAGTCCCAAAATAGTGCCCTAAATGACCAGATGACCACCGGAGGAATGACCACCCCTGACTCCTCCAGTGGTCACTAATCCCTTCCCACTCCAAAAAAACAACTTTAACAACTTTTTTTTCCAACCTGTATGCCAGCCTCAAATGTCATTCCTAGCTCCATCACAGCAGTATGCAGGTCCCTGGAGCAGTTGTTAGTGGGTGCAGTGGACTTCAGCCAGGTGGACCCAGGCCCATCCCCCACCTGTCACACTTGTGGTGGTAAATGGGAGCACTCCAACCCTCCCCCAAAACCCACTGTACCCACATCTAGGTGCCCCCCTTCAGCCATAAGGGCTATGGTAATGGTGTAGAGTTGTGGGCAGTTGGGTTTTGGGGGGGGGGATTTGGGGGACTCAGCAACCAAAGGAAGGGAGCTATGGACTTCAGAGGTAGTTAACTGTTTATTTTAAATTGTTACAAGTGCCCCCTAGGGTGCCCGGTTGGTGTCCTGGCATGTGAGGGGGGCCAGTGCACTATGAATCCTGGCCCCTCCCACGAACCAATGCCTTGGATTTGGTTGTTTTTGAGTTGGGCGCCTTCGGTTTCCATTATCGCTGAAAAACGAAGGCGCCCAGCTCAAATCCGCACAAATCCAATGCATTTGCCGGGCACCAACTGTATTATCGGAAATAAGATGAACACACATTTTTTTTCGAAAATACGGTTTGTCCCGCCCCTTCACGTACCCGTTCTCAGAGATAGACGCCCATGGAGATGGGCATTCGTGTTCGATTATGCCTCTTCATATCTCCTCTACCTTAACTATGTATTTCTCTTTTCCGGAATTGGTAATCACCATTACGGAACAATGTAAACCACATTGAGCCTGAAAATAGGTGGGAAAATGTGGGATACAAATGCTACAAATAAATAAATAAATAAATAAATAAATAAAGTGTATAACATCAGCCTAAAATAATAATATAAAAATATATATTTTTTAATTTCCAACAAATAAGCTTGTAAACGCTTATGGAATAACAAGTACAAAGAAATTGTCTTAAGTTTCACAGCTAAAGAACACCATGTAAGGACTGCTTGATAGTGAAAAGATAATGATATAGCTTTTTTTTAATATAAATGACTGACACAAAAGTAGGATAATAAATAAGGCAAGACTCTATAGCTTGTGACGAAGAAAGGAACTAAAGAAAAGAAAATAATGAAAATAAATACTCTGGGCATACACCTTTAAACATTTTATGAAACCATCCCAATTTAAAAAGCAAAGGGGCCTTAATGGGTAACCAATAGAATTCTCTCAATGTTGGTATTAAATGATCTACCCTTTCTTTTTCCCACTCTCTTTTGTATTGTGCAGTATTCTGTATCAACTATAATATAGATACCAAATTAGCTGAAAAAGAGACAGTATAAATCATTGTAATAGTCTAATTTCAACAAAATCACCACCTGGACCAGAATTGAAAAATGTTTTCTTTCAAAGAACAAATTTTCCTAAGGCAATGTAATTTATAAAAGTTGGACTTAATAACTGTATCTAAATGAAACTTTAAAGATAGAAAAGTGTCCAAATGAACCCCAAGTACCTTAGCACACATAGGTTTGATTGACAGATGTGTCAATGACATATCACTAGCATATATTCACAGCTGAAAAGGATAGGATTGGGGCTAGGAAAGGGTGCATATGACCCTGTGACAATCCCAAGGGTACATCCCACCTCACAATGACTCCCTTGCTGAAAATATATCTATTGCCAAGTGTTCTGCTAAAGAGCTATAATCTTTCCAAAAAAGTACTTATCTTAGTGCCAAAAGTTAATAAAGTAACAGATGGCTGAAAACACTTCAACCGCTGGCTCTACAGAGCTCTGTTTCAAAATCTTCATCAGGAACCCCAGTCTTGAAGAGCTGGAGGCAAACAGGGGTCAGGCACCTTTCAAGATGGCAACCAAATCAGGGGAACTTTTGACACAAAGATGAGTACTTTTTTGGAAAGATTATTGTAACATAGAAGAAGGAAGAGATTAAAATAAAACAAAATAAAAATAATAATGTTTATTTTTACTTGAGACTCCGGAGGAAGGAGGGTGGAGAGAAGGTGGGCTGCTTGGTGGAGAAGGGCTCTGGGGGCTGCTGCTCAGGTCAAGGTCGCCGCAGGAGAGAGGAACCTCGGAGGGGCGCTGCTGGAGGTAGCACTGCAGTTTCGGGAGCCCGGGTGGTCCGTTTGCCTTCGGGGTTTTGTTTGGGGCCAGTGGGGGTTGTTGGGGGTGCTGCAGAGGCAGCAAAGAGGTTTGTGGAGCCCAGGAACGGTTGGATACATTCCCGGGCGTGGTGAAGTGCATGGGAGAGGGGGGGGGGGGGGGGTTGGGGTGTTGTTGGGCCAAGGGCAGAGGGAGATGGGACTCTGGGGACGCAGGCAAGGGAACAGAGCGCTGGAGGAGAGATGCGCTGCGGAAAGCAGCACCAACTTTTTCGGGGGCGTCCGGGCAGACCAGGAGTGATGGCCGTTTCCATGGATGTTTTTTTAATGGCCAGTTTTTGAGGGGTAGGCAGCCAGTGACGTCTCAGTGAAGGACGTGGAGGTTGAGCGTCTGACCGCGAATGCGCAGAGATGTGGGAAACGAGTGGGGAAGAGGCAGAAGGAAGAGTGGAGCTCCCGGTGGGCGGGTTTGCAGCCCGATCTTTTGGGAAGGATGAAGGAGGAGACGTCACGGGTTCACGCACTTGCGCACCGTGCACGAGCAGGTTTTCAGACTGGAGCTCCAGTGAGGCCTAAAGCCTGGGCCTCGATTTTTGACCGGAGTTCCAGCAGTTTTTTTATTTTTGGCCTGGATTTTCATTTCAACTCTGTTTTTCGATCGGAATGAGCGGGACAGGATCTAATAGTGGTTGTTTGATGAGGGGAAAATCTGGATCAAGGTAAGGGGTCATTTGGCCTAAAATTTTAATTGTTGTTTTTTTTTTAATTGTGAATATTGGTTTTTTTTATTTTTAAAAATTCAGGGGTTAATGGGATTTTAATTTTGTTTGTGGATTTGGGATTGGGGGATTTTATTGGATTTTTCTGGGGGTTTAGATTTGAAATTTAAATATTTTTAGGGCAGTTTTTGAAAAGGGGCTTAAAAGCAGTTTATTTTTGGGTTTAAATTTTTGAATTCGACGGCACAGGTGTGGGAAAGGTTAAGGTCAATTTTGAGGTATGTTTAAATTTAATTGGGAATTTTATTTGTGGTTTATAGCGGAAAGTTATAAAAAGGGGCTTAAATGGCATTACATTTGAAAAGTGAAACCATAGCATGGTAGGGATTGTAGTGCATAGGTTAACTGATAAGTTTGGTGAAGCTAGGGGTGTTTTTGACTGTCATTTTTGTGATAAATAGCAATTTTATATTAATCTCTATGGGAAAAAAGGAAAGCAAAATGGGGATTTAGATTTTTCAGTAGGAATTCTAAACTGGCTGAGGAAGAAAAAAAACTGCTTAAGGTTTTTCTGATTGGCTGAGGAACTTCGGAATGTCAAGCCAAACTTCCGTTGGCTTGACAACAGCTGGGGAAACAGTGGTAGAGTGCTGGCTGAACGTGAAGAGAGAGGAAGCGTGAAACTGTGTGTCAGGAATTTGGAAGTGGAAAGCTAATTTTAATGTAACAGTGAATGATTGGAATAGCTGGAAAGGAGTGAGTGTTCTGGGACAGTGAGAACAGCTGTGCCGTGAGTGTAAAAGTTGTGATGTGTGATTTAATGAGGAATTAAAAGGAGAGAGTTACAAGAAATTGTATGTTGCTGGTTGGTTTGATTGCAACAGTGCACCCATGCTGAAAATCACTCAATAGCATAGGGAAATCTAAGTAAAGACTAGGTTTGAATTTGTAAAGGAAGGGATTGTTTGGTTACTTTTGTTTCCTGAAAGTTAACTGAGGCCCAGTATTTGTGAAAAACCCTTGAGGACACTTATGTGAAGTAATTGCTAAGGTTAAGGAGTCAGGGTTTTGCCTCCATTTATTTTGGCTAAAGTTGAGGTGAAGGGAGAAGAAACTGAACTGGAGCACGAGGACCTGAAACATATCTTGGGCCCCCACGCAAGAAAGATTGCAAGAGAAAATGACATCAAAATTCAACTACAGCTAAGTTGCAACTATTTGGCATGACAGAGAAAAGACACACACTTACCTAAACTGAGGGTAAACTGAAGTTCTGAGGAAACACAAAAAGAATGCACAAAGTAT
This sequence comes from Microcaecilia unicolor, assembly GCF_901765095.1. Lineage (NCBI taxonomy): Eukaryota > Metazoa > Chordata > Amphibia > Gymnophiona > Siphonopidae > Microcaecilia > Microcaecilia unicolor. The sequence goes on along the minus strand of NC_044037.1, from coordinate 82,111,924 downwards.
CAATTCCTTGCAATTAAAATACACTTAAAAGTTGAGAAAGGAGTTAAACATTGGGAATAGTTAGGGACTTATACTTATCTGATAGTATTCCTGGTAGCAGTTACTGGAAGAGGATTCTGTAAAGAAAGAAAAGTCAAACAAAAACTGTAATATAAATGCGGTATTGAACCAAAGTATAAATGTTGGGTTTATGTTGAAATATTGGGAAATTGGAACATTGGAAAATAAGAAATATTGATGAATCTAAATGATGAATCTACAATTATGGGAACTACAGTGCATACAACCAGAGCTATAGTCAGCCTCAGACTGCTCCTGCTGCACCAGCTCCTGCTCCTGTACCACCTCCAGCCCCAGCCCCTGCCCCTGCTCCAGTACAGAGCTACAGTCAGCCCAACTATAACCAGTATCAACAGGTAAATGACAAGACAAGTGGAGCCATATGCTAAAATTTGGACTTTGGTGATAAAGGTTGATTTGAATATATAATTATATCACTTTGGGCAAAATAAAAACTAATCTTATTATTAACAATTCTTAAATTTGGTTCTTCCAGATGCAGGACAAATCCTAATTTATTTTATTTTCCCCTCTCATTCTCTGAGTTTGAGAGGTGAGGTTAGTGAATTGTACACTCCGCCATCTTCAGTGAGGTGACTCTGGGTATTGGGCATGATTGCAGGTACTCAGAGATACATCCTACACTGAGGCATAGGAGGGGTGCATAACATTTTTGGCTTAGTCGGCAGGATTTTTCTTGCATTTGGGGGCCCAAATGGTTACATTTTGAGGGTTAAGAATTGATTAATACTTTTGAAGAATTTTCTTGTTTAGGTGGAGCAGTTTTAATAAATATTTGCAGGAACAAGTTATTCGGGGGGGATTTCTTTGTCCTGAGTCTTGGTCACCTGGGAACTTCTGCTTCTGAGGTAATTACTGTCTTCTGAAAGTCAAGAGAATGGAGGGAGAAGCCACAGGAGGTCAAGCTATTCCGCAGATCCTAACACAGACAATCGTTATACCACAAGATAGAACCGTGCCATGCTTTTATGGATTTCCCAGAGGTCCTGATGATCTGAAAATCGAAGAAAGGATAGACAAAATGAAGTCGCGGCTTAGAATATTGCGAGTACCAGCTGAAGATCAAGTGGAAGTGGTAAGAGATCATTTAAAGGGAATCACAGTATCAACAGGTAAATGACAGGACAAGTGGAGCCATATGCTAAAATTTGGACTTTGGTGATAAAGGTTGATTTGAATATATAATTATATCACTTTGGGCAAAATAAAAACAAATCTTATTATTTACAGTTCTTAAGTTTGGTTCTTCCAGACGCAGGACAAATCCTAATTTAGTTTATTTTCCCCTCTCATTCTCTGAGTTTGAGAGGCGAAGTTAGTGAATTGTACACTCCGCCGTCTTCAGTGAGGTGACTCTGGGTATTGGGCATGATTGCAGGTACTCAGAGATATATCCTACACTGAGGCATAGGAGGGGTGCATAACATTATGACTCTAACAGAACACTTGGCAATAGATATATTTTCAGCAATGTAGTTGTTCTTATTTTATTGTGGGACACCAGATTTATTGTTAGTAGTGGATGTATACACTTTGAGATTATTTAGTTTTCCACTTATTTGCACTCACACAAGGATCTTGGTTCACTCGGGGATGTATCGAGCCCCATATGGTAGGCTCATAGTTCTTGCCTTAGAAGCCTTAGGTGCGGGTGTGCCACAGCTTAGATAACTGAGAGTGACCATTATCTTTTTAAAAAAATGTTTGTATTCTAAACAATTTTTTGTACTCTGGAAGTGTTACATCTCCTGCTATATATTTGCATATGGGATTTTTATTTTTCTATTGATTTTGTATTCCCTGTTCATGGGTTTTTTCTGTTTGATTTACTATTCTACCCTCTAAACTGTGTGCATGTGTATACATACACAGATTGTAAACCCCGTGTACACAGCAAAACATAGCATGCACAAGAAAATATATTCTGTGACACATTTTTAATTAGGTGTTATGAAGCAGCACAAACAAACTGAACAATTTGCCTTTGCCTGTTCTTAGCAGCTCATGAGTTCTAATTATTTAAAACAAATGATATGCTAAAATAACTGATTTACTAATGATTAGCTCATGCTATCTGCCACAGGGCCCATTTTATTCCTATTCCCCTTAACATAGAATTATCTTACTTTATAACAGCATTTTTAAAATCCCAATATTTGCATTGTACTTGCAGAAGTATGTTTAAATGTTTGTGCACACAGTCTATCAAATAGCCCTGCCTGTTCTCCACACCTTGAATACCTACATCTTTATCACTTATGTTTCTGAGCATCTACTTTTTATGAATACTTAACTAAGGCAGCTTTCTGTTTCTGTCCTACCTGCTCTATTCCTTATAAAATTGCTTCCTGTTTGTCTACTGTATGAAATGTTTAAGGTGAAATGTTTTTTCATTGTCCACACGTGAATATGTGAGGTAAGACTTCCTCATGAGTCAGTTATTGCATGTTTTTCCCCACTTACCCATTTGTGACATCATAATTCTTGTAAAGTGCTATTTTAAAACAGCAATCATCAGAAGAAAGCACTAATAAACTATTCATAAGAAGCATATTTCAGTTTCCTCATTGTTTTAGATTTAAACATTAGACATGCATTTGGGTTTCTGTACTTTCCACTGTCATAATATAGAGCATTAGTCATGGAGAGTTTTTAAAATAGGTATATTACAGAGGCAAATATACTCTAAGGCAGGGTTCTAATTAAGTAACATGGGGTGAATATTCAGCCTGCAATGGTCAGAATATTTTCAAATGCTGGCTGCCAAGAACTGAATTAGACCCAGTCAATCAGTGCCGGCCTGTATCTGGGTACCAGTTCTGAATCTTCTGAGGGTCCTGGAGGCCATACAGTGCCAATACTCAGCTATGCAGGCAATTTAGAACTGCTATGTATGTGGACCTACTTGCCTGGATAATTATCTGGGCACCAGCAGCAATATTGGTGGTGTCCAGATAGCTTTATGCTTCTTCTCCTCTCTGCCCTGGACCACTCCAACACTAATCAGATAGGGCTCCTTTTACTAAACAGCGGTAAGACCAATGTGGGCTTACCGCTTGCTATAAGAAAAGTACCGCCAGGCTACCGCAGCAACCCGGTAAAAGGGGCCTCAGCAGGCATGTAAAACATGCGCCGATGCCAGCCTCAGCCCCCTTTTGCCGCAGCTTGGTAAAAGGGGCCTATAGTGTTGCTGTGGTCACACATGATATTCAGCAATGTTAACTGGTTAAATGCTGCTGAATATCACTTGGGGAACATAAGAACATAAGAGTAGGCATACTGGGTCAGACCAATGGTCCATCTAGCCAAGAAAACTTTTTCCAACAGTGGTCAAGCCAACCTGGCAGAAACCCAAATCATGGCAACATTTCATGATACTAATCCAAGGTCAAGCAGTTGCTTCCCATGTCTGTCTCAATAGCAGACTATGGACTTTTCCTCCAGGAACTTGTCCAAACTTTTTTTAAAACCCAGATATACTAACCACTGTTACTACATCTTCTGGCAAAAAGTTCCAGAGCTTAACTATTCATTGAATGACAAAATATTTCTTTCTGTTTGTTTTAAAAGTAGTTCCATGTAACTTCCTTGTACTTTTGGAAAAAGTAAAAATTGATTTACTTCTACTCGTTCTACAACACTCAGGATTTTATAGACCTCAATCTTATCTCCCCTCATCCATCTCTTTTCCAAGCTGAAGAGCCTAACCTTTTGGGAGTTGGTCAGTGTGAATTAACTGGGCAGCAACCTTCCCTGTCCTTGTTAACTCCTTCTGCAAGTGATCAAAAACACCTCTATTAAATTAATATCAGGCTCCAGAAAATTTGATCACGTCACTCGACTTCTCAAAAATGCACACTGGTTACCAGTTATACACAGGATTACCTATAAAATTCTTCTCCTGGTCTTCCAAGTTAAACACTCAGGATCTCCTCCCTTTTTGGCAAGAGTATTGACCCCATATGTCTCTCTATGCATTCTTCATTCATCTCAACAACACTTGTTGGTTGTACCATCAATCCAGTACATCAGATATGACAGTACACATGAGTCTATTTTTTTAGTTGTGTGTCCTAACCTAAGGAATGCATTACTTCTTTTTCTCAGGTCACAAACCTCTCTGACTAAATTCACAATCCACCTTATAATTGAAAGAGAAAAACGCCTAGATTTTGACCCAAATCGGGAGATAGACGTTTATCTCACAAAAACAAATAAATCGGTATAATGGAAAGCCGATTTTGGACGTTTTCAACTGCACTCCATCGCGGAAGCGTACAAAGTTGACGGGGGCGTGTTGGAGGCGTGGTGAAGGTGGAACTGGGGCGTGGTTATCGGCCGAGGAGAGATGGGCGCCTTTCGCCGATAATGGAAAAAAAGTATGCGTTTGTAGCTAGAATTTAGGGCACTTTTCCTGGACCCTGTTTTTTCACGAATAAGGCCCCCAAAAGTGCCCTAAATGACCAGATTACCCCCAGAGGGAATCGGGGATGACCTCCCCTGACTCCCCTAGTGGTCACTAACCCCCTCCCACCACAAAATATACCGTTTCACAACTTTTTATTTTCACCCTCAAATGTCATACCCACCCCCCTGGCAGCAGTATGCAGGTCCCTGGAACAGTTGTTAGGGGGTGCAGTGGACTTCAGGCAGGTGGACCCAGGCCCACCCCCCCCCTACCTGTTACAATTGTGCTGCTTAATGCTTAGTCGTCCAACCCCCCCAAACCCACTGTACCCACATGTAGGTGCCCCCCTTCACCCCTTAGGGCTATAGTAATGGTGTAGACTTGTGGGCGGTGGGTTTTGAGGGGGATTTGGGGGGCTCAACACCCAAGGGAAGGGTGCTATGCACCTGGGAGCTCTTTTACCTTTTTTTTTGTTTTTGTAAAAGTGCCCCCTAGGGTGCCCGGTTGGTGTCCTGGCATGTGAGGGGGACCAGTGCACTACGACTCCTGGCCCCTCCCACGAACAAATGCCTTGGATTTATTCGTTTTTGAGCTGGGTGCTTTCATTTTCCATTATCACTGAAAAACAAAAACGCCCAGCTCACAAATTGTCGAATAAAACATGGACGTCTATTTTTTTCGAAAATACGGTTCGGTCCGCCCCTTCACGGACCCGTTCTCGGAGATAAACGCCCATGGAGATAGACGTTTTCGTTCAATTATGCCCCTCTATATATCTTAAAACATATCTTTTTGAGGATTCTTTTATAGTACCCTAAGCACTGTCCTGAGACACAGCCTGACAGCCAGTTTAGACCTACTTCCCTTCTGCTCTGTCACCAGAATAGCCATACTGGGTCAGACCAATGGTCCCTCTAGCCCAGCATCCTGCTGCCAGCAGTGGCCAATCGAGGTCACAAGTACCTGGCAGAAACCCAATTAGTAGCACCATTCCATTCCTCCCTCCCCGTACTATTCTTCTCCTCTCACAATTTCATTTCTTTATATCTCTTGCTTATTTTAGCAATGTAAACTGCATAGATATCTTTTTTTTGATGACTGGGATAACAAGTCTTTAATAAACTTGAAACCTGAATATTGATTCCATAGTTTGTTTTCTAAAATGAAGTGTTTATGCATTTCAGAATCTGTTTGAACTTTTTAAAATCAAATTTTCATGAAATAAATAACCTTTCACTTGAAACTGAATGCGCCTTTGAGTGTTGTTGTTTTCTCCCTTAGGAGAAGTTTTTCTACCTACAATCTTTAAAAAAGAATTGTAGACTTTATCATAAAATTTTATAGTCTCCCGTAGCTGGAATACTCGGATATTGGAGATAAACTCGATACATAAGGTAAGCTCACCATATTATTCCACAATTTTATGGCTCACCCCTATATTATTTATTTATTTGTTGCATTTGTATCCCACCTTATCCCACCTCTTTGCAGGCTCAAAGTCCTCAAAGTCTTTTATTTTTTAGATTATTTTTTTAGATTTCATTAATTTTATTCAATTGGGTGATGGTTAAATGTTATTTTTTTTTAATCTCCATGAAACACTCTAGAGAGTACACAAAAGGCCAGAGATATATGGGAAATTGGCCAATTGCAGGCAAAATTGTGTCTTTTGATAAAAGTTATAAGGCTACTTACTATTTGTATTTTAGGATAGCCAATTGCTTATACATTTTCTTTTTTGCTGTATATCATTTGAGACAGACCAGGGACGGCCAATTTTGCAAGTATTTTTAAGCTGTTTTCTTAAATGTCACCCCTGATGTAGTAATTGATGAAACATGGCTGTGTTGGGTCTTTTAGTAGCCCTTTTACTTCAGCTTAGTGTGCACTTAGTGGGGAATTCCATAAATGACACTCAAAATTTGGCGCCTAAAAAAATTGGTGCTGAATGGTATTCTATAATGGGTGTTCTGGGATCGGTGCCCTTTTTAGAATTGCATGTAGCACTGGGATTCATGTTCAACTTTGGGCATGAAAAATTACACCAACTGAATCCAGGTGTAAATCCCGGTGTGTAAGTTGGGCGCAGATCCCCAAATTCTATAACACTGCATGCATTTTAAGGGAACGCTCCTGGCCCATCCATGCCCCAAGCAAAGCAAAACAATAGCACAAATAGTCCTTCAAAACTGAGATAATCAAGAACTCCTTAATGAATCATGCAGGTCAGCCTCTAAATAGTGTAACAGACTTATCATGTCCAAGATCAATTGTATATTGTCAACAAATAAGCGAGCAGTAAAAACCTGTATGATCATTAAGGAGTTCTGCATATATTTTTGACCCCTGATGCAGGTGGATGCTCGCCGAAACACAGTCCATGTCGGGTCTTTTTAATAAAGAACTCCTGAAAATTCCAGTCTTGAATGCTCATTTGTGCTGTTGTTTTGCTTGGCTTGGCTTGTATACTTGTGAATTTCTTTTACTTTTCCATCCATGCCCCATGCATGACCACACCCCCTTTGAAGATCCACACAGAAACACTTACATGTGGGCATGTAAGTGTGTTTTTGCATACATCTGCATATTTTGCCCTGATTTGGTGCTTTGTATCTGTTTTACACTGAACATTCAGCGTGGAAGTAGTATCTAATGTTCCACGATGAACAATCGGAGCTAAGCAGTAGTCTATAAAGGGTGTGCTGAGATAAGCATTCTTTATAGAATAGCGCTTAGAGCCAATTCATTCTTGTGCCAAAAGATGAGTGCCAGTATTTATGCCATCTGAAACCCGGTATAATTGCCAGTGCCCAACTCATGGCATTTCATTGTGTAAATGAACCTGTATTATAACATTTTCAGAATACCCCTCCCCTGGCCACACCCCATTTTGAGATACCTTCTATGGGATTTAGGTGCACAGGATTATAGAATAATACATATGCAAATGTGCATGTAAATACAAATTAGTGGCAATTCACTTCAATAGTTGATTGTCATGGCCAATTAATTCATAGTTCACAGCTTATTAACTAAATTGGTAGCACACACATCTTGGATCCATGCCAAATGTTTGGTACCATATATAGACTCTGGGGGTAAGTGCCATGTGGTCCATAGGTATGAAAAAGGATGCACAGCATTTCATGCGCTAAGTTTAATGTTTTACAATAGAGTCTTGAAGTCCTGCTTTTCTATTGTTTACAGGTGCAGGTACATTATCTGTTCCTTGGGAAATCACAAACTTAAGTTTTTGTACTTGGGGCAACAAAGGGTTAAATGACTTGCCTAGGGTCATAAGGAGCCACAGTGGGAATTGAACCTGGTGTTCAGTCCACTGGGCTAACCATTAGGTTACTCTTTGATGTAATGGTTTAATGTTTTCATATAGTTTCTTGTTTAACCTTTATTGCATAATTGTACTTAGTTTTCTTTATCCTCTGCTGTGGTTTGTCTATATTGTTTTTGTGCAGAAAGTTTGCCTTGATACGTTTGTATTGTCAATCCTACCTTGACAGAAAAAGTTCATTTTCCTGCAAGAAGATGACGCACACATATGCAAGTTAAGACTTCCTCAATACTCATTTCATGGCAGGTTTCCCCACTTACCAATTTATGACATCAAAACTGGTTCTAAGTTGGTATTGTGAAATGGTAATTATCACTGGATGGAACTGATAAATTATTCCTAGGAAGCATATTTCAATTTCGTCATTGCTTCAGGTGTAGACATTAGACAACAGTCAGGTTTCTGTATTTTCCATGATCCAAATATAGAACATTACTCAATGAGTGTTCTTGAAAATAGGTGGATTACAGAAGCAAACATATCCTTAGATAGAGTTTTACTTAAGTAATACTGTTTATTTCCTAAAATGAAATGTTTATACATTTCAAAATACTTTATATGTTGTGATGCCTTTATGTGGCCAACATAGAGAGGGGTATAACCAGCAGTAGAAAAACATTGTTGATGCCCCTGTAAAAGTCATTGGTGAGGTCCTGCTTGAAGTATTGTGTTCAGTTTTGGAGGCTGTATCTCACTAAGGACGTAAAAAGACAAAGCAGTTCAGAGAAAAGCAACAAAAATGGTATGGGGTTTGTGCCACAAGACATAAGAGAAGAGACTTGATTATCTGCAGATGTATACCCTGGAGGAAAGGAGAGATAGGGGATGATATGTAGATGTGTAGCCAGGTTTTTGACATCAAGGGAAGCAGACCTTTTGGAACACAGGCACCAGTGCAAGACTAATGGGCCGGTCTGCATAAGCACTGTTGCATTCAACATGCATTTAGGGGAGTAGAAAGGACAAAACAAGCTAAAGTATGGAGGAGTAGCCTAGTGGTTAGAGCACCAAGTTTGACATCCAGAGGTGGCCAGTTCAAATCTCACTGCTGCTTCTTGTGATCTTAAGCAAGTCACTTAAATCTCCGTTATCTCAGGTACAAAATTAGCTTGTGAGTCCTCTAGGGGCAGAGCAACACCCAGTGTGCCTGAATGTAACTCACCTTGAGCTATTACCAAAAAAGGTGTGAGCAAAATCTAAATAAATAAAATAAAAACAATGAAGTATGTAGAACTGCATCATATGCTATGCTATGAGTTTATCACATTGGGCAGACATGATGGCATCATTTTCAAAGCACTTAGACCAGGGGCATAGCCAGTATGGGGCCACGGGGGCCTGGACCCCCCCCTGCCGATGACCCGACGACCCCCCTCCCGCAGCCGCCTACCTTTGCTGGCGGGGGACCCCAACCCTCGCCAGCCGAGCCGAGGTCCTCTTCTTCCCAATCCTGCACAAGGCTTCGTTCTAGTCTGACGTCGTGCACGTTGTACGTGCAGGACGTCAGACTCACAGAAACAGAACAAAGCCTTGCAAGGTTTCGTTCTGTTTCTGTGAGTCTGAAGTCCTGCTACAACGTGCTACAACGTGCAGGTTAAAATGAGCCCCCTCACCTTGGGCTCTGGACCCCCCTCCCACCGAAGTCTGGCTACACCCCTGACTTAGACTTACAAAGTTCCATAGATGTCAGCAGTAGTTCCAGTGCTAATGGAAACATTTAAAAAATATTTCCACAGGAAATTGCCTGTCAGTAATAGGGCAGTGCACACGTTATGGTTATTGTGTAACTTTGTAGTAAGTCTAAGTGCTTTGAAAATATGCCTCATTATGTAACATATGAATATCATACAAAGATATTGTAATACAGTAGATGAGCTTTCAAGATCATACATGTCCCTTCTTCAGATACAATTTTAACAAATCATGTATGATAACATATTTGGATTGTTCTTATGTGATTCTGGGCTTTTTTTTACACAGCGGCACTGGTAATTCCCATAGGAAATGAATGGGCTTCCTCTCATTTGCCGCACCAAGAAACGGCAACGCAACTTTGTAAAAGAGGCTCTAAATAAAAGACTCAGTAAAAGAATGAATAGTTAGGACTGAGCTAATGCCTCTACTTTTCTAGATTATTGCAGATTCAAATGTATCGCTAGAGATCTAAGGATGTCAAAAACACCTAAAATATTTGAGAAGGATAATGATTTTATAATGAAATAGGAGGCTATCCTGAAGAAATGTTCTCTGGACCTCATGTTATGAATTATTCGGACAGCTAATAGGTAATCTAGGGGCCCTTTACTAAAGGGTAGCTGTGCGGCAACTCGGAACTACCGCCAGCCCAACGCGGGTGCTAGCAGTAGTTCCATCCCCAGCGTGCGGCATTTCCAGTGCTAGCGGAAATATTTCTACAGGAGGTTGCCTGACAATAATAGGGCAGTACTGCATATTGCATGGCTACCGCTGGGTTAGCACAGGAGACCTTACTGTCACCTAAATGGGTGGCGGTAAGTGCTCCCCCTGAAAAGGCTGCATGGCAAGTGCGAATTTACTGCACAGCCATTTCTTTTTTCCACCTTTTTACCCGCTGTGGTAAAAGGGGACTCCGTGTGCAGCAAAACCTCTCACTGCTGCTAGCACAGGGCCACTTTTACCACAGCTTAGTAAAAGAGGTCCCTAATGAGGTAAAAAAAAAACAATCTAGACAAGGAGCTGTTTTTTTTTTTTTTTTAAGAAATGATCTATGTTTCAATATTTTATATGATGATTACAAGAAACAACTAGAAAATATGAAAAGAGATCTTAAACAAATTACATTTGAGAAGTTTAAAAGGGATGAGAATGATTATAGAAATGGTAGAATTTACCCTTGGCACAATGAAAAATAAAGTTAGGAATGATCAAAAGGGATAGACTTATAATACAAAAAAGTTTAAAAAGTCAAACATATAAAAGAATCAGTAAAAGAAGCAGGAATTATTCAGGAGATGTACTTGATCCTTCTATTTCTCTCTACACAATACCTCTTAGGAGCAATATAAATCACAAGGCTTTTCAATTAGAAAAGTTGTGAAGAAGAGACTCCACAATGGACACATCAGCACAGAAAAACTAGGAAAAGATGTTAACAATTATGGTATGAGAGAATGAGGGAGATGGAGGGGGAGAGGAAGGCCTTATCAGAACAATGGGAAATACAGTGGGGGAAATAAGTATTTGATCCCTTGCTGATTTTGTAAGTTTGCCCACTGACAAAGACATGAGCAGCCCATAATTGAAGGGTAGGTTATTGGTAACAGTGAGAGATAGCACATCACAAATTAAATCCGGAAAATCACATTGTGGAAAGTATATGAATTTATTTGCATTCTGCAGAGGGAAATAAGTATTTAATCCCTCTGGCAAACAAGACCTAATACTTGGTGGCAAAACCCTTGTTGGCAAGCACAGCGGTCAGACGTCTTCTGTAGTTGATGATGAGGTTTGCACACATGTCAGGAGGAATTTTGGTCCACTCCTCTTTGCAGATCATCTCTAAATCATTAAGAGTTCTGGGCTGTCGCTTGGCAACTCGCAGCTTCAGCTCCCTCCATAAGTTTTCAATGGGATTAAGGTCTGGTGACTGGCTAGGCCACTCCATGACCCTAATGTGCTTCTTCCTGAGCCACTCCTTTGTTGCCTTGGCTGTATGTTTTGGGTCATTGTCGTGCTGGAAGACCCAGCCACGACCCATTTTTAAGGCCCTGGCGGAGGGAAGGAGGTTGTCACTCAGAATTGTACGGTACATGGCCCCATCCATTCTCCCATTGATGCGGTGAAGTAGTCCTGTGCCCTTAGCAGAGAAACACCCCCAAAACATAACATTTCCACCTCCATGCTTGACAGTGGGGACGGTGTTCTTTGGGTCATAGGCAGCATTTCTCTTCCTCCAAACACGGCGAGTTGAGTTCATGCCAAAGAGCTCAATTTTTGTCTCATCTGACCACAGCACCTTCTCCCAATCACTCTCGGCATCATCCAGGTGTTCACTGGCAAACTTCAGACGGGCCGTCACATGTGCCTTCCGGAGCAGGGGGACCTTGCGGGCACTGCAGGATTGCAATCCGTTATGTCGTAATGTGTTACCAATGGTTTTCGTGGTGACAGTGGTCCCAGCTGCCTTGAGATCATTGACAAGTTCCCCCCTTGTAGTTGTAGGCTGATTTCTAACCTTCCTCATGATCAAGGATACCCCACGAGGTGAGATTTTGCGTGGAGCCCCAGATCTTTGTCGATTGACAGTCATTTTGTACTTCTTCCATTTTCTTACTATGGCACCAACAGTTGTCTCCTTCTCGCCCAGCGTCTTACTGATGGTTTTGTAGCCCATTCCAGCCTTGTGCAGGTGTATGATCTTGTCCCTGACATCCTTAGACAGCTCCTTGCTCTTGGCCATTTTGTAGAGGTTAGAGTCTGACTGATTCACTGAGTCTGTGGACAGGTGTCTTTCATACAGGTGACCATTGCCGACAGCTGTCTGTCATGCAGGTAACGAGTTGATTTGGAGCATCTACCTGGTCTGTAGGGGCCAGATCTCTTACTGGTTGGTGGGGGATCAAATACTTATTTCCCTCTGCAGAATGCAAATAAATTCATATACTTTCCACAATGTGATTTTCCGGATTTAATTTGTGATGTGCTATCTCTCACTGTTACCAATAACCTACCCTTCAATTATGGGCTGCTCATGTCTTTGTCAGTGGGCAAACTTACAAAATCAGCAAGGGATCAAATACTTATTTCCCCCACTGTAGCAGTACTTGAAAAAAGTATGTCCTTTGCCCCCACACTACACTACAATGGCCAATTTTAATGTGAGACTCCCTGTTAAGAATAAAAGATTTTATCCTATTGAAGTGTGATCTGCTAAACTTGCACCCCCTCTAATACCTGCAGATCATTTATCTTCTCTTGCTGACCCTAACTCTCATACAAAAGGACAGCAACAAAGACTCACATTGGAAGATAGAACCCCATGTAATCATTTCACTTTCCCATGGGACGGAGAAATGATTATATGGGAGTCTATTCTCCATTGTGAGCTTTTGTTGCTGGTACAGTCTTTGCCCATTCTATACCCCCTTCTGTCTTAGCTGCTGAAAGTGCTGGTTAATATACTAATAATAAACACAACTCTGCACTATAATTCTGGCATTAAACAACTAACTCCCTTTAGTAAACAGAGGCTAAAGTATAACTAGGAATTGCACAGTTGAAGCCAGCAAACCTGGATCTGACTCCTAGGCAAAGACTTTCCTGAGTGTTGGAGGTACTGCAGAGGTAGTGCTAAAGCCTCTAAAACTTATTGTGCCTGACCCCTGGCCAAGTTTCATCATTGAGGTCCAATTTAAAAAGTGAAGGCGAAGTATACATAAATAGGGTAAAGAAACATGGTAGTTGTATTGGACTGGCCCCAAACCTTAGTTTTAATTGAGCTCAAAGCTATGAGGAAACTATTGGCAAAAATTAAAATAATATAATCCAATGGTTTCATTAGCAACCTGTGTATGTGTGTGTGTGGGGGGGGGGGGGGGGGGGGGGGGGAGGGGGAGGGTTGGGAGTTCTGCAAGTGTCATTCCTATGTCCATTTATTCAATGTTTTATTGATTATATGAGAGATGAAATACAGAGAATCTGGTTGATATTCAAAATGATTTAACTGGCCAGAAAACGCCGCTGAACAGTTAAATTGCTTGTTCAGGGCTATCCACTAATTTTCAGTGGCACTTAACTGGTTATCGCTGCTAAAAATTAGTGGTTAGCACCTAAATGAAAGTCAGCTATTTTGGGGGTGTTCCAGGAGGTGGAGTCAGCACTTGGCCAGTTAAGTTCTGATATGTAGCACTTAGGGCTCCTTTTACCAAGCAGTGGTACAAGAGGTCCTACATCAGCATGAGGATTTGCCACGTCTTGAGGTCCCCTTTTACCGCTACTGGTAAAAGGCTTTTAAAAAAGAGAACATGGCCATGTGGTAAGTTAAACACTTTCTGCACAGCCATTTCCTGGGGGATCTCTTACCGCCTTCTATTTAGGGGGTGCTAGGGGCTCTGGCCATAGCCTGGCAGTAACTGGGCAACATGTGGCACTCCTGATTACTGCCGGGCATGCCCCCTGTGTTAGAAAATGCAAAAGTGTTTTCTACCACCCTAATTGCTGCATTCTGGAAGCTGGAACTACTGCCGGGCTCCTGAGCGAGCCTGCTGGTAGGGCCAATTTAGAGTGCAGCAATGCGGCAGTACCCTGGTTCCCTTTCCACTTCGTAGGTATTTCGAAACAGGACAATGGAGCCCAGGGGTGTACATCTCCCTTTAGGGTACCATCTTGCTTCCCCACCATGAGAAAGTTTTAAAAGCATCTGCTATATCCTATTGAAGTTATACCCCTGATATTTAAAATCATTTAACCGGCCAGGAATGGCACCCGGCCAATTAAATGGTACTTATCCAGCTATCCACCGATATTCTGTGGGAGATAGTCGGCTATCTCCTGCTGAATATCTCCAGTCAGCAGGTAGCGGCTAGACGGTTATATCATGCAATATAACCATCTAGTCAGGAATATTCAGCAACAGTCAAGTGGCCATATATGCTCATGTGAATAGCTGATATATCTTTAGCTGGTTTGAACTTAACCGTCCAGCCCAGAATATCGGCTTCGCCTGTTAAGTTCAAACCAGCCAAAAATAAATCGGATATTGAATGCTGGTCACCAGAAACAGCCTGGCATTGAATATCTGGGCTCAGCACCTACATGGGAGTTAACTAGGCAAACTCCCACAGTCTGAATATCGGGCCAGTACAACCTAGAACTAGACACAGTTCTTCAGATATAGAAGTTGTTCATCATGATCCAGGCACCATGGAGACCACAGTGTCAGTAGTATTTTGATTTAATGTTTTCAGATTATTCAGTTTAGGATCTTGATTTTCTAAATACTGCCATAAGGGAAATAACAAGCTGATGGGTGAGGTTTAAGATTCTAATCTTAAATCACAAATAATTCCCTAGCATTAAAAATAAACGTTAAAAAAAATCAGCTTTGCAGTAATTAGATTTGCTAAGTCTTAACCCTATCACCCACATGTTAACAAGCCAGAATCAAATATAGCATTATCTGATCAAGTGGACTGCTTATGGTTCTCCAATGGCTATTTAGAAGGGTCTCCTTGTTAGAGTAAAGGTAAGGGTGCTATTTGAAGTTCTTGCTTCCATCCCAGTTGCTATTACTTTTATAGTAAACGTTATTCATCTAACTAGTCATTCCATTACTATAATTTGTTAGAAATGACAATAGTAATAATAATTGTTATTTTTGTAATATAAACACAACGCAACAATGATTTTGCTACTGAGAGAAAAACATGTGATTTATACTAAATTGAACCCGCCGATTCCAAATATGAACTCCGAATTTGCCTGACACATCTAGATTTTAAGTTATACATGCAAAGCCTATTCACTTATAATATTAATGCTTGGGATGCATTTGAACTAGTAGTGCAGAACTTCCTTGGGAACAGATGAGCTGAAAACTATGCTGAACTAGTAGACAACCCAGCTTATAATTGAAAAAGAAAAACGCCTATATTGCGACCCAAATCGGGAGATAGACGTTTATCTCACAAAAACGAATAAAGCGGTATAATCGAAAGCCGAATTTGGACGTTTTCAACTGCACTCCGTCACGGATGCGGATAAAGTTAATGGGGGCGTGTCGAAGGCGTGGTGAAGGCAGAACTGGGGCGTGGTTATCGGGTGATCAGAGATGGGCGCCTTTCGCCGATAATGGAAGAAAAATATGCGATTTTAGCGAGAATTTAGGGCACTTTTCCTGGACCCTGTTTTTCCACGAATAAGGCCCCAAAAAGTGCCCTAAATGACCAGATGACCACTGGAGGGAATCGGGGATGACCTCCCCTGACTCCCCCAGTGGTCACAAACCCCCTCCCACCACAAAATATACCGTTTCACAACTTTTTATTTTCACCCTCAAATGTCATACCCACCTCCCTGGCAGCAGTATGCAGGTCACTGGAGCAGTTATTAGGGGGTGTAGTGGAATTCAGGCAGGTGGACCCAGGCCCACCCCCCCTCCACCTGTTACACTTGTGCTGGTAAATGGGAGCCCTCCAAACCGCCCCCCCCAAACCCACTGTACCCACATGTAGGTGCCCCCCTTCACCCCTTACGGCTATAGTAATGGTGTAGACTTGTGGGCGGTGGGTTTTGAGGGGGATTTGGGGGGCTCAACACCCAAGGGAAGGGTGCTATGCACCTGGGAGCTCTTTTACCTTTTTTTTTGTTTTTGTAAAAGTGCCCCCTAGGGTGCCCGGTTGGTGTCCTGGCATGTGAGGGGGACCAGTGCACTACGACTCCTGGCCCCTCCCACGAACAAATGCCTTGGATTTATTCGTTTTTGAGCTGGGCGCTTTCATTTTCCATTATCACTGAAAAACAAAAACGCCCAGCTCACAAATTGTCGAATAAAACATGGACGTCTATTTTTTTCGAAAATACGGTTCGGTCCGCCCCTTCACGGACCCGTTCTCGGAGATAAACGCCCATGGAGATAGACGTTTTTGTTCAATTATGCCCCTCAACATGCTTAAAGCATATGAACAACTTGGCTGCCGAATGTCATTGAAAATGCATTTCTTACATTCCCATCTTGACTTTTTCCCACCCAATTTGGGATACGTAAGTGACGAACATGGAGAGAGGTTCCATAAAGACATTTCTACAATGGAGAACAGATATCAAGACTGCTGGAATCCCAACATGATGGGGGACTACTGCTGGTTTTTGCAACAGGAAAATATGACCGTTCACAAACGCAAAAGTAGATGCCTGAAGCACTTTTAACAGTAGTGGGCCTTGCTGAAGTAAGACTTTTAAACTGGAATACGAGACTTTTTTGAAATGTTGTTATTCCATTACATCTTCATATACTGTTTACTACAAAAACTTTGATGTAGATCAAACTTTGATGTAGATCAGGTAATTGTTGGAATAAAACTCGTTCTGTAAAAAATTATTCAATGCTTTCCAAGTGCTTAATTCATTTGGGCAAACTTATGCATAACAAAATTTCCTGACGTGTTACAACAATTCTGACTTTGGATTTGAAATACGCACACTGAATTTAGTATAGGACAAATGGTTTTTGGCCAGTAGCACACACAATTTTTTTTGTTGTGCTGTGAATATAGCATCAGTCCACCTCTTTCTTTCATCAATACCAATGAATGTCTTTCTTTAGTTTTTACATGCAAGTCATATTCTATATTCAAATGTTGATTAACAGCATATGAAGATGTAGGGAATGACAAAATGACTTCCAGTGGGCAGTTCGATGTAACCACAACCTTTATTAAACAAGCATCAATACAGGATCCATTGTATCATTTCCTACTTCTTCCTTTGCATTTTGGACATGTTGTAGGGATCCTTTTACCTGTTTTTTGGTGTTGCGATTAACATATTTCATCTAGGAAATATATGAATTTCTGAAGCCAGATTTCAATCCAAACTTTCTTCTGTTTTAACAAATTATTACATTTAATTCTAATAAATCTTTTTTTAAGTAGAACTAACCAGAAAAAGGTCACAGACTAAGGACACATTGGGCTTGCCAAGGAGAAATCCAGATGAAGGAAATAAGTACATAAGTACATAAGTATTGCCATACTGGGAAAGACCAAAGGTCCATCGAGCCCAGCATCCTGTTTCCAAACAGTGGCCAATCCAGGTCATAAATACCTGGCAAGATCCCAAAAATGTACAAAACATTTTATACCAGAAAGCAACAAGGCAAACGATCTGCAAAATCCAACGTGGAAAACAAACCAGCTGATCAGTATAATATCAAAAAAGACTTTATTGAGGATACCGTGTATGAAACAAATGCCCGACACAGGCCGTGTTTCGCCCAACAATAGGGCTGCGTCAGGGGCTAGTCTGTATCTTTCTTAAATAAGATCGGTATCAAATTATATGTCAAAACAAGAATATAGGGAATCTTCTTCATAAAAAACCAGCATGAGCATAGGGAATCTTCGTTAGCAGGCTATTCATTGTCTATCTGGCGTCATCCAGGATATTCTATTTTATGCTGTTCATGCTGGTTTTCTTGGTCCAGGACTCCTAAGATGGAACCTTGCAAGACGTAGCTATAATTCGGGTTCCTCTTTCCCACATGCATCACTTTGCACTTGCTCACAAGGAATGGTATCTTACTGGTTTCCTTTTGATTTCCAGAGTAAAGCAATAAGGGAGAAACAAATTTGACTCCTGCTCCTTGAGGCTCAGTATTGGACAACAGCTGCCTCAGAATGTCATGGTACATTGGATCTTCAAAAATTATCCCTACTGATGTGAACAGTTTCAGTAGATACAGAAAAATACCAAATATCTTACTGTAAACAGATTTGTACCAGTTTTACATCACAAATTTTTCTATTTTGATATTTAGTGCTATGAATTCATGACATCAACAAATCATCAAGAAACTCCAAACTGCCCAAAACACAGCAGCCAGACTCATATTTGGAAAAAATAAATACGAAAGCGCCAAACCCTTAAGAAAAAAATTACACTGGCTCCCACTAAAAGAACGAATTGCGTTCAAAGTTTGCACCCTAGTCCACAAAATCGTGCATGGTGAAGCCCCAGCCTATATGTCAGACCTCATAGACCTGCCAACTAGAAACACAAAAAGATCAGCACGCACATTCTTGAATCTTCACCATCCCATCTGCAAAGGACATAAATACAAATCCACATATGCAGCCAGCTTCTCCTATATAAGCACGCAAATATGGAACGGGCTACCAAAGGCCATAAAAACAATGCAAGACCTAACAACCTTCCTTGCAAGACTGAAAACCAACCTGTTCAAGAAGGCATACCAAAACGACCAATCCTAAACAAGAGATAATTAGTCACCACATGAACTAGATGAAAACAAACTCTTTACATCAGATTGTAACCTTTGCTACCTCTCATAAAGTTACACAATATACACTACCACTTTAGCTATTATGCCGGATCGAACTGTGTCTCTCATGCTGGAAATGAACTTTCTATATTTGATTCTATAACTTATTTTATAACTCTTTCAGCAACTTTTATATTTGACTATCTAACTTATTCTATAACTCATTAAGGAACTTCAATGCAATACCTCTCTGTATTCTATTGTACCAGTCATCTGCTGTAATGTAATACAATCTGTAATTCTCTATCTGGAAATGGCGATCGCCATTACGGTGTAATGTAAGCCACATTGAGCCTGCAAATTGGTGGGAAAATGTGGGGATACAAATGCAACAAATAATAAATAATAATAATAATTAACTGTTGAATAACATTATATTTCCACTAGGGAATACCTGCTTACACAAGTCAGGGAACTGGATTTCAGTCTGAGCATTCAGGTGCTGGCCCTTTATCAGGATCAACAGATGGTTTGACCATGTTTCTATCTTAGTCCTCTCTTATTCTGTCATTTTTGTTATCAGCAAATAAGTGGTTTGTAACTCAAGATCCTATTTTCATGTGAGCAACCTCTGAACTTGTTTTTCCCTTTATCCTAAGTTTGCACACCATCTGTATACCCCAAACAAGACCACACCTTCAGAAAGGATGGAATGGAGTTGATTCCGAGGGCAGCTACTAAAATGGTCAGTGGTCTTAATCATAAAGCACATGGGGGCAGAGTTAAAGATTTCAATATGTTTACTTTGAAAGAAATACATATAAATATAGAAACACAGTCACAAGTATGTAAGCACAAGAGTATCCTTTCTGGAGGGAAACGCCTCTAGAAGCTCCTCTCCCATATTTATAACAGGGTGAGGGCTAGGGCTTCATCATCATCGGCGGCTAAAAACCTCCTTATTTTTAAATTATTTTTCAGTTTCTAAATAAATGCATTGCACTGCCGTACAGTCCTAGAGAATTACTTAACTTAAGCAGACGAACAGCCTTCTTCAACCCAGACCGTGATCAGGCCGTGGTCAACAGGTCCCGTTTCGCGTTAGCTGCTTCAGAACCAACAGTCTTCAATAGATCAATAGATAACTCTGCTCTAGCAAAAACAGAGGGAAAAGTAACACTGAAGACCGGTGAAGACATCATTTTGGGGTGTTTGGGGTTGGGGGGAAGAAACCGCTCCATTTGGGGAGTTACTGCATTTGGAGAGCTGGGAGTGAGGCAAAACCCACTGTACCCACATGTAGGTGCCCCCCCTCACCCCTTAGGGCTATGGTAGTGTTGTAAAGTTGTGGGTAGTGGGTTTTGGGGGGCTCAGCACACAAGGTAAGGGAGCTATGTACCTGGGAGCTATTTTAATTTTTTTTTTTTTTACTTTTTAGAAGTGCCCCCTAGGGTGCCCGGTTGGTGTCCTGGCATGTGAGGGGGGACCAGTGCACTACAAATCCTGGCCCCTCCTATGACCAAATGCCTTGGATTTGGCTGGATTTGAGATCGCCGGCTTCGGTTTCCATTATGCGCAAAAACCGATGCCGGCCATCTCACACCTGGCCATCTCTGACATTTGGCCGGCCCCAACCATATTATCGAAACAAAAGATAGCCGCCATCTTTTTCGAAAATATGGTTGGCTCCGCCCACTTGCAGAGCCGGCCTCGGAGATGGCCGGCCATGGAGACGGCTGGCGCCGTTCGATTATGCCCCTCCATATGTTCTTTATCTGCCATCATTTTCTATCTCCCTGATATTCGGCGCTATTTAACCAGTCATAAATAGTCTCTGACCAGTTAAATAGAGTTTTGGCAGCTAACTGCAAATATTCTGTGAGAGATAACTGGTTATTTCCCTCTGAATATGCGCAGTTAGCACCTACCACTAAACCGGCTATTGTGTGACTTATCTGGTTAGGCGTTGGACTGGATAAGATTAGCAGTTAAATCAGACTGCATAAATAGCAGTCCTATCTTCAACTGCTATAATTTAACAGGTCAGCTTCTGAAAATCGGCTTAGGGGTCACTTACAGCCATCCATTGAGGTGGCAGTAAGGGCATCTGCGGTAACATGGTAGTAACTGGGCAGCATGCGGTGATGCTCGGTTATTGCTGAGTTGGTACCACGCTACAGAAAAAAAATTAGCTCCAAATTATTGCTAGTAATTGGCTCATTATTCAATTAAATTGTGCATGCAAATTGGGCACCCACACAAATTTACACACACAATTTAAAGCACCATTTATATAATTAGGTTGTAGTGTGTATTTGCAAGGGGGTATACATAAGGGTAGAGCTTGGAAGGACATAGGCAGGGCTCCCAGTTACACAACTTACTGAACACTGTAAGTTCTGTGTGCACCTATCACATGTAGGTGCACTTATATCAGCTATATGGCTGCCGTAAATATGGGCGCCTACTTTTAGGTGCACCAATATTGAGTTACGCTAGTATTCTATAATGAAACCTAGGTGCCTTGGTTCCATTATAGAATAGGCTACTATGGCAAGGGCTTCAGGGCACCTAAATGAAGGTGTCCAGTTATGGACTTACCCCTTGAACATCTTGCAATAACTAGAAAAAAGACATGAGTTAAAGCATAAACTCAGTATGTAGTTTATGAAACCCAACATTTCTTTCAACAAATTGGAGATCATTCTTAAAGCCATGTCTCTATTTGCTGTCCCTACTTGTTTACATTTAATTTGATCTGACTTTCTACCTCATCTTTTACAAGTACCTCTGAGGTCAGTTTGTTTTTTTGTTTTTTTTTTGAGGACTTGTAATAGAAAATTAAGGCTGTAGTTAGCTGAAAAGTTTATGATGTTTTTCTGATTGCCTTGATCACTCATCAGTCAGGAAATTGTTTAAGAAGGTTTCAGAGATGTGTTTATCCAGAAAGGCAAATTTACACAGGCCAGTGGTTAGACTAAGAATATCCTGAACATTTGGAATTCCCAGACTAATGGTCAGACTTCCTGATGGGTGTCTCCCATTTTGAATTGGCTGTTACTATTGTAAACTGCTGATATAAAAGCACAGTCTTTATGGATTTTCCTAACCAAACTTAAAATACTTCAAAAACTTGGGGTCAATTTCTTTTGAATTGAGTAACTTTTGCCAGAGCTGCATTGATGGTAGCTACCATGGGTAATCCTGGAGCTCAGTATCAGGGGCAGGATTTTATACATAGAAGTGGGAGTATAACCCTACTAAGGGATCCTTCTACTAAAGAGTGGGAAGTTTTGCACCAAAATTAACCTGGTAAGAGCAAAGCCTTTGTGGTAAATGCAGGGGGCGTGCCCTCCATTTACGGCAAAGGGCAGAGAGTTACTGTACTGCATGGTACAGTGTTATCTGAAGTAGCTGATTACATGGGAGGAACTGCCACTGCCACTGCAAGTAACGCGGTGTAGGCCTGCATAAATAAACATATAAATAACAAGTGTCAGACCTGCACTGACAGTGTATACAACCACACATCCTCCTATCTCCTACACCCCAAAGTACAAAGGGTCCCCTCCTTCCACCCCAAAGTGCAGCCGACTCTCTCTTCACACCCCGACACCACAAAGTGCAGCCAATAACCTTCCCCAACACTTGACACCATAGTGCTGCCAATCTTCTCCCACTGATCTTCATTGTTGAAGCCCCCTGCCTTTAAACCTCACCCCTGTCCATGACCCCATCCTTATATGGAAGAATGCCCCCTAGCAATAGTCTTGTGAAACTACTGCTATGGGGAAGAGACATCATTTTGGGGTGTTTGGGGTTGGGGGGAAGAAACCGCTCCATTTGGGGAGTTACTGCATTTGGAGAGCTGGGAGTGAGGCAAAACCCACTGTACCCACATGTAGGTGCCCCCCCTCACCCCTTAGGGCTATGGTAGTGTTGTAAAGTTGTGGGTAGTGGGTTTTGGGGGGCTCAGCACACAAGGTAAGGGAGCTATGTACCTGGGAGCTATTGTTATTATTTTTTTTTTAATTTTTAGAAGTGCCCCCTAGGGTGCCCGGTTGGTGTCCTGGCATGTGAGGGGGGCCAGTGCACTACAAATGCTGGCTCCTTCCACGACCAAATGCCTTGCATATCGCCAGGTTTGAGATGGCCGGGCCCGGTTTCCATTATGGCTGAAAAATGAAGCCGGCCATCTCTACACCCGGCGATCGATTTAGCCGGCTCCAACCATATTTTGAAAATACGGTTGGCGCCGGCCCCTTGCGGCGCCAGCCCCAAAGATGGCCGGCCAGCTATTTGGCCAGCGCTGTTCGATTATGCCCCTCTTTGTAACCCAGGATGGATCAGGCTGCAAACCTTGTCCCTGTTCTTGTCCTTAGATGAAATTATTTTTCACATAAAATCTCTTCCCTTATTTCCACAGAAAGATATGTGCATCTCTACTGACATCGGGAAAGGAGCAAAAATATCCTGTGAATAAACCCCAAGAGCAAAATCAACATGCAATGGAGGCATGAAGACATGAAAGTTTATGTGTTTTTTTTCTCAGCCTCAGTACCTCCACAAAATTACCAAGTTGTCCAGTTGTGAGAAGATTTCTAACAACCCCATCCTGATACATTATAAATAATTATGGAATCGATAGCACTAGTTTTAATTGGTAGAATAAAAGACTACACATACAACACTGCACTGGGATGTAAGTTGAAACCAAGACTATCCAAAAAGTCTCTCTTATATTGCTGTAAAAATCAGCAATTCTAGGTCCCAAGTAAAAGGGGCACACAAAATCAGTCTCCATCCCTCCCTTTCCCTTTATTTCCTATCACGTCTAGGACAGAGATCACCACCAGCATCAGAATCCTTTTCATCTAACTCATTCTCTTAATAAAACCATTCAATAAAGAAAAGATAATGTTTTAATGCGTGTATGTGTTGTGATTATATGTGTTGTGTGTGAGTTGTGATAATGTTTTAATGTGTGTGTGTGTTGTGATTGTTACACGTATATGCATGATCTGTGTTTATATTGCTTGCATATCGAATACATGTAAATATGGAAATCTGGAGTTAGAAATGTTCAGAACATGAGGACAACAAAAGAGAGAAAAGGTTGAAGAAAGTATGTATGGGAACAATAGAAGGTAGAGAGTTTGATGGTATCACAGGGCAGATGTAGAGTAAAATGGGGCAAAAAAGACATGAAGAAAAAAGAAGCAGTAAGGAGGTATCTATGAGGATCAAGGGGAAGACATGCATAAGAGGAAGCTATTTGAATTTTACATAAGCTCAAGGCAGGTTACAATCAGGTATGTAAGTTATTTTGTCATCCCAAGTGGACTTACAATCCAAGTTGTATCCAAGGCAATGGAGGTTGAAGTGAATTGCCTAAGGTCTCATGTAGCATCAGGGAAATGAAAGGCTACCCAAAAATTTGTAGGAAATGGAGTGAATCATGGATAGCTGAATTCTGGATAAAGAAATTGGAGTAGATTCTCTTGCTTAGAAAGGACAAGTCAAGATGACAGATAGATTTGTATGTAGGGAATTATGGGATGAACAATTCATGGGGAGCTGGTAGAGTTATGCATAATAAAACCCAAATGTAAATGAGAGGCAAGATACAAAAATACACAACTATACAGGGGAAAATATTGGGCATTTAGGAAGAAGGGCAATCTTCATTATATTTTTAATTTGGCTACTTATAGCCGAACTAATCTCTGGAAACAATTGAAATTGTATGTAATTTCTCCTGATTAATCAATCTTCTATTTTTGTAACAATAGGAAAAACCAAAGTTTGTATGAGTTTTTAAACAGCCACAACATGTCTGCTTAACTATAGGAAGGGCTGGAGGCATTTTGGAGAATAAGCCAAAGCCATGATATTCAGCTATCTGAATAATTTTATTCCTTTATGTCAACAGCATAAATGAAGGTCCAAATGTTAAATTATTTATAATTTCTCTATTTATATTTAGGTCTACAAATTAGCAGTTGAACTCAAACAAACAGGTGTGCTATTTTTCAAAGGTTTGCTCTTATTTTGTGATTATAGCAAAGATCTTTGTTAAATCAAGCATTTGAAGGGGGGATACTATAAATGGCACTCAAAATGTGCACCAGAAAAGATTGGCACCATCTGCCAGATTCTATATAGCGTGTCTAGAGATCCAATCTGAAATCCAGCATATTCTATAACAACGCGCATAACTTAATTGGCTTAACAAGCTAATCAGCATTGATAACAACACTTAGCGAGCAATAATGAGAACTAATAGGCAATAATTAGAATTTACACACATTACTCGCTAAGCTTATTCTGTAATGAACTGTGCCTAACTGCACACAGTTCAAAAGGGGCATGAAGCCCTGAAGTGGGTGAAACGATTTGGGCCCCATTGAATGAAAATTAGCAGTTGGAACGTGGGGTTACCAAGTCAGCTAAAAGAAAGCTACGTTTATCTATGCTAAGCTGTAACTTGGGAATATTTGTATGCTCAGTAATGTCTTAAAACTTATGCCTAAATAAGAACAGTTTCGGTTGAGAGTAAGTGGGCAAGCTTTACCCTATGAAAGAGACTAGACCGCGGACACATAAATCTTATATAGATATCACTCCTGCTGGTCAGACCTTGGTGGAAGCCTTGGTTTCTGAGGGTAATTCCCACATTTCTGTTATTGTTGTATGTTCACTCTATACAACCCTTTGGGATTGTGAATGGCTGTTTTTCAGTTTTTGTTGTTCCAAAATTTACAAATGTAGTTATAGAATATGGTCCAGTGCGTGTAAATCTACGTGCAGGAATTTATACCATGTTTTCATTGGTGTAAATGGAGGCACATAGTTTTAGGCACTGGGACATCAACTAAGCCTATATCTAGGCACGGCTTATAGAATACACTTAGGTGGAAATGTTTACCGCATGGTTTTTAAGGTGCCTTATACAGAATCTGGCCCTAAGTGCTGTTCTGTAAAGGTTGCATGCCCTTTATAGTATAGAGTTTAACACAGATTCTCTGGATGCCAGACTTCACCCTGCTGAAACCTGGTGTAAAACCTGTGCCCAAGTTGGGCGCACTGATCCATTATTCTATAACACTGTGCACAACGTTTTGGAATACTCCTGAGCCGCCCATGCTCCTCCCATGGCCACGCTTCCTTTTGAGTTGCATACTATGGGATTTAGGCACCCAAGGGGTCTTTTACTAAGATGCGCTAACGTTTTTAGCATGTGCTAAAAATGGACATGCGCTAAACAATAGAGACGCCAATGTATTCCTATGGGCGTCTCTAGTGTTTAGCGTGTGCCTATTTTTAGTGTATGCTAAAAACGCTAGCGCACCTTAGTAAAAGATCCCCTTAATATTATAGAATAGTGTGCAGTCAGATGCATGTGCAATCCTAATTGGTGCCAATTAACATCAATAATTGGTTGTTAGCTTCCTATTATTGATGGATAACAACTCGTTAGCCAATTAAGTTGTGCCCACTTACCAGGTGCATGCCAAAATTTGGGCACCCAAATCTCTGTGCCATATATAGAATCTAGGGTTTGATATCAAATTTAACATTTATTGTTGACGCCAAGCTGTAGTGGGAAAAACAGGGTATAAAAAGAATGTGTTTGCACACTTCATTGAAATTAAAAGATAGTGTTGGTAGCCTAATATGAGCCAATGACTCAAAAACAAACTCGTGTAAAGTTAAAATAGTTTTAAAAGCTAATAAAGGTTTATGCTTCCTACTGAACTCAGTACGAGACAGGCTAAAATTATTCTTTTTGGCACTGAGTATGTTTAGCTAGATCATCCTGTTTTGAAGTTCTGATGAGTAATTATTGCTATTTTTTGGGCGCAGAGCTTACACAGCTTAGGTATGGATTCCCATCTACCACAGAGGATTTTTCAGGACAGGTGCTGATCTCTAAATAAATATTAAACACTTGCAGCTTGAGGAGCAGGAATGAGTGTGTGTGTGCGGAGAGGGGGGAGTACTCCTGTTCTGCACCTCCACCTCTAAGGTAAGGGGCAGGAGAAAACTCTATGGGGTGTGGGGTAGAGTCACTGGCAAGCACAGGGGTCTTTGTAAAGACTTGCAGTGGAAGCGAGGGATGGATAAGATTCATCTTGCCCTATTGAGAACTAAGAATTAGGAGTGGATAGGTGAGGTGAGAAGTAGGAAGAGGACAGAGGGTCCAGAAAGTATAGGCAGAGGGATTCTGAAGTACACGTTAAGCAGGTAAGAGGGGTACTGGGCCTGACAATGGTTTTCTTGTTTTGTCACCCCATCCAAGACTTTGGCTATATAATGATAGCTTCACCTTCTGTAGGGGAAGCTGTTCTTGAAATGTGTATTCTAGTAGGGCTCCCAACCCCTTTACCTGTGAGCTGATTAATGAAACAAGGTAAAACAGAAACTAGAAAGCTGCACACACAGGATTAACCATAAATATGTATGAACATCTCTGTACAAAGTGCACACCAGTTTTCCGTGATACTCTACCCTTAGGAAAAAAATGTATGATTTATATGTAGCTTTATGTTTATAGGTTGCAATGCCTAGGACACCTTTAAATTTTTAGTGTGTTCATTATAACCTTTGAGACTATATATTTACATTACAAACCAGGCTCATTAATTTGCAGGAACATAGCAAAGTCCTCTGAGGCCAACAGTCCATAGTGAAACATGCCCAGAGGTAAACTAAGATGTGAAAAAAAGACATCACTTTCATCCTTTGGTTAGATAGATAGAAGTGGAGGGGCATAATCGAACGGAAACGCCTATCTCCATGGGCGTTTATCTCCGAGAACGGGTCCATGAAGGGGCGGGGCGAACCGTATTTTCGAAAAAATGGACGTTTTTGAGCTGGGCGTTTGTTTTTTTTAGAGATAATGGAAACTAAAAACGCCCAGCTCAAAAACGTCCTAATCCGAGCCATTTGGTCATGGGAGGGGCCACGATTCGTAGTACACTCGCCCCCCTGATATGCCAGGACACCAACTGGGCACCCTAGGTCAGTACGGTGGAATTCAGAAAAAGCTCCCACATGCATAGCTCCCTTACCACAGTTGCTGAGCTCCCAACCCCCCTCCCCCAAAACCCACTACCCACAAATGTACAATACTACCATAGCTCTTAGGGGTGAAGGGGGCACCTACATGTGGGTACAGTGGGTTTTGGAGGCCTCCCATTTACCAGCACAAGTGTTACAGGTGTGGGGGGGGGGGGGGGATGGGCCTGGGTCCACCTGGCTGAAGTGCACTGCGGTACCCACTAAAAGTGCTCCAGGGACCTGCATACACGCAGGCCTCTAGGACTTGTTACTGCTGTATAACATTGGCACACCAGTTACACCTGAAGACTAATCTCTCCGAAAACGTCCTTTATTGGAATAAGCACGCTTACTCACAGTTAACTGCAGATCAGAGGTTGTGCCCCACCACTGGCAAAGAGTCAGTGGCGTACCAAGGGGGGGGCGGTGGGGGCGGTCTGCCCCGGGTGCACATCGCTGGGGGGATGCCGCAGCGCGTGCCTGTTGCCCTGTCTCAGTCCGAGAAAGTTCGGAATTCGCATGTGTTCACTGCTCCCTCTGAGTCTGCTCCGGAACAGGTTACTTCCTGTTCTGGGGCAGACTCAGAGGGAGCAGTGAACACATGCGAATTGCGAACTTTCTCGGAGACAGGGCAACAGGCGTGCGCCGCGGCACCCCCCCCAGCGGCGGGGGTGGTGATGTCATTTCGCCGGAGGGGGGGAAGAGGAATCATTTCGCCGGGGGTGGGGGGGGGGCGCATCGGCGATCCGCCCCGTGTGTCAGCTAGGGTCGGAACACCACTGCAAAGAGTCTCCCTGGTACTGAGATTAGCAGGTCAGAGCTGGCAGAATGCTGTACAATGCCCTCTTTCAGCCACATTCAAGGTAAGAACTAAGTTGTCTAATGTGGCTAACACAGGAAAGGGATCTAAAACTGGCTTACAAAAATGGCCACTACCTCATGGACTACTGGAAACAAAACTGGACACACTCTGACCCAGTAAGCAGGGGGAAAAGCACCATGGGAGAAGATCCTACCAACTACCAACATCGTGAGACTGTAACACAAGCTAATGAAATCACGGAGCCCAATACCCTACACCTACCACAATGCAATGCTGATGTGACCCTTTAGTGTACCCGAGAGCCACATCTGACCCAGGGAAAGGCTGTGAGAGGATCGAACATATTCTGCTGTTATGAAGGTGGGTACGGCATTTGAGGCTGGCATAGAGGCTGGAAAAAAAGTTTTTAAAGTGTTTTTTTTGGTGGGAGGGGGTTAGTGACCACTGGGGGAGTCAGGGGAGGTCATCCTCGATTCCCTCCAGTGGTCATCTGGGCAGTTGGGGCACTTTTTTGGGACTTGTTCGTGAAAAAAAAGGTTCCAAAAAAAGTGACCCAAAATTGCGGTAAAACGCCTTTTTTTTCGATTATCAGCTAAAGACGCCCATTTCACCTCGGCTGATAACCACGCCCCAGTCCCACCTCCACCACGCTTCTGACACCTTTACCCGTTTCTGCGACGGATTGAAGTTGGAAACGCCCAAAATCGGCTTTCAAGTATACCGTTTTGGGCGCCTTTGTGAGAAAAACGCCCATCTCCCGATTTGGGTCGAAATATAGGCATTTTTCTCTTTCGATTATAAGCTGGATAGTCTGGAAAAACGTCATGATAGAATGAATGCACTGTATTGGGTAGATTAGTGAGGTTTATACTTTTAATATTCTATCTAGGCAATGTAGGCTCTCAAACAAATTGAGACCCACTCTGAAGCAGTTATGAATATTTATTTATTTAGATTTTGCTCACACCTTTTTCAGTAGTAGCTCAAGGTGAGTTACATTCAGGTACTCTGGATATTTCTCTGTCCCAGGAGGGCTCACAATCTAAGTTTGTACCTGAGGCAATGGAGGGTTAAGTGACTTGCCCAAGATCACAAGGAGCAGCAGCAGGATTTAAACCTGCCACCTCTGGATTACAAGACCGGTGCTCTAACCACTAGGCCACTCCTCTATATGCATGTGCTATAAAAAGGCAATTCTATAACTGGGTGATTGTATTTATGTGCCACTTGAGCATGTAAGTATACAGAATACTAGTACTTTCACAGGTAAGTGTACATTTATACAAGTGTTCCAGTAGAGTGACTAAGCGCTATTCTGTAACAGTGCACAGAATTGGCATAGTGCATAAATACAAGGACGTATGCACAAGGGTAAAACAGGGGAAAGGCAAGGGCTGACACTGACATGCATAACTTGAACAAAACTGTTGGTTATGCGTACTCCTGTCACATTTATGCAATGTAATTCTGTTAGGTCTACTGCTAGTGTGGATGCATACAGAAGATATGAAGGTGAAGAAACAATGTGACAAGGCGATGACTGTGGCCAGAAGAATGCTAGGCTGCAAAGAGAGGGATATAACCAGCAGAAGAAAGGAGGTGTTGTTGCCCCTCTACAAGTCGTTAGTGAGGCCCCACTTGGAGTATTGTGTTCAGTTTTGTAGGCAGTATCTTGCTAAAGATGTAAAAAGAATGGAAGTGGTGCGATGAAAAGCTACAAAATGGTATGGATTTGCATTGCAAACCGTATGAGGAAAGACTTGCCGACTGAACATGTATACCTTGGAGGAAAGGAGAAACAGGGGTGAATGATACAGATGTTTAAATATTTGAAAAGGTATAATCTGCAAACAAACCTTTTCCAGAGACACGAAGGTGGTAGAACTAGAGGCCTGAATTGAGGTGAAGGGGGGAAGACTCAGGAGTAATGTAAGGAAGTATTTTTTTCACAGCAAAGAGTGGTAGATACGTGGAATGCCCTCCCACGGGAGGTGTGGAAATGAGAACGGTAATGAATTCAAATATGCATGGGATAACCATAAAGGATTCCGTTCAGAAGGAATGATCTACAGAATCTTAGCAGACATTGGGTGGGACGACGGGTAATTGGGAAGCAAACCAGTGCTGGGCAGACTTCTACGGTCTGGTCTGTGCCCTGAGCATGGCAAGGACAAATCAAACTCGGTTGTATACATATAAAGTATCCTATATCTACATGTAAAATGAGTTTATCTTGTTGAGCATACTGGATGGACCGTGCAGGTCTTTATCTGCCGTCATTTTCTATGTTACTATGCTTACATGTAGGCATGCCTATACTGGGTTACCAATATTATTCTATAACAGAATTCAGGTGCCCAGATGTCTTTATGGAATAGGCTATCACCGCCTGCACTGTGGGCACCTAAAAGGAGACACCTACTTCATAGAATTGCCCCTTAATCCCGGATTTTATATAGCACGCCTAGCGTTCGCACCAAACATCCAAGGCGGATCTATAACCTGCGTGCTTAACTTAATTGGCTCAATACAGCTAATTAGTGTTACTGCACTAACAAGCAATAATGAGAACTAATGGCATTAATTAGAATTTACACGCACAACTCGCTACGCATATCTGTAACATACTGCAGCTAACTTCTAGCGTGTGCAGGCAAAAGGGGCATGGTTTTTAGGAGGAAAATGGGCATTTTGTGGCATTCCAAAATGTACATGTGTAGTTATAGAATAAGGTGCGGTGCACCTAAGTCAATGAGCTGAGATTGATGCCATGTTTTCGTTGGCGTAAATGGATGTACATAGTTTTAGGCGCTGGAATATCAACTAAGTGTATTCTATATATCATGCCTAAATCAAGGTGTGCTTATAGAATACGCTTAGGCAGAAATGTTTTCCGCACGGATTTTCTAGGCGCCATATATAGAATCTGGCCGTAAGTGTGTATGCATGGATTTTATAACACATTCATTGCAAACTTATATTCCATAGGATGTGTATATACACAAACAATTTTATGTTATTTTGTCAGTTCTATTTAGTTTATTATACTGTACACTGGCTTATATCCTTTTTGGGAAAATTGGTTTATAAGATTAACTAATAAGTAATTATAAAATTAATCCCTACATGTGCAATTAAAATCCATCCAAGAGGTTATGATGTATCTAAAGATGTAGATTTGAAAGCAGAATTTCCCAAGATCTATGACAGCCGAAACAGCAATGAGGTTGTCTGCTCCTGTTTAGTAAAACCTGTCTGGATAATATAGCACGTTACGTGTAGTGATGCAACAGAGGAAACTTAAGAATCTGACAAATTGCTGCTCCAAAATTTCTCCTCTGGACATGTTGTTGTATCTGAAAGAATGTTTCATGTGATAGACTGTAATTTTGATGAATCACAGTAATTAAGAAATTGCCTGCTGGGGAAATCCCTATTATATGGTGTTCAAAGCAAATTAAAATCCTGCTTGTTCCAGTTTGAGATTAGAGAAATAGATCCCCGTACCTGTCTTACAGCTGTTTTGACCTTTTTCCTCTTTCTTTGATCATCATTGAGGCATAAGATTTTGTAATGCATCTTCAATGTGCTTGTTTTTGGAGGACATTTCTGGCAGTATACAGTGCTGAGAAAAAGTTTGTGAACCCCCTAGAAAGATCTGCATTTTATCACAATGTATCTGCAAATCAAGATTAGACCCTTATCTAAAGTGTAATAAGAGAGAAAGAACCCCAGGAAATAATTCATTCAGACAAAAAAGATATGTTTTTATTATTTATTCATCAAAAAGATTTCACAAAAAGTATATGGGTCCTTTATTTGTTAATTATTGGCCCCTCACTGAGCAGCAATAAGTTCAACTAAACGTTTCCTGTAACTGTAGATCACTCTCTCATATCATCCTTGAGGAATTTTGGCCACTCCACCTTTTATGAGGTTCAATATGTGATTTCAAAAGTCTTCTATACATTAAAGATTGTGAGACACATTAGGCCTTTGGTTACAGTGGAAAACTGTTCAATCTGTAGTCTGTCCAATGCTGGACTATTGCAACGGTTTGTTAATAGCAGTTTCTGCTAATATGTTAAGAGCCCTTCAAGTTATTCAAAATTCTATAGTGAGAGTAATTAAAGGGGGATCACATTATGATCATATGACTCCAATTCTAAAATCTTTGCACTGGCTTCCTATAAAATTTCACATTGAGTTTAAAATCTTATTGTTGATTTTCAAATATTGAATGGTGGTATTTCCTTAACACTCAGTGCCACTTTAAGGTGTTATCAACCTTTTAGCTCCTTAAGAGCATCTCAAAAACAACTACTTGAAGTACCTTCTTTTTGGCAAGTTCACCTAGAAGAATATAGATGTTCTATTTTTTATATTAAAGGCCCTAAGTTATGGAAAGTGCTGCCTATTGAACTCCACACTATGCAGAATATTGCCCAGTTCAAAAATGCCTTAAAGCCCCATATGTTTATTCAGGTATATAGATCACCAGATGTATGATATTATTTTGTTTTATAGTGGTGTCTGAACTTACATTATAGTATGTTTTTGTTATGTTGTAGTATAGTACAATTTTGTAAAGTGATGATGTATTTTTATTGCTATGTTTATGTTATTTTATTTTGTATGTGGTTTTCTTCCCTGTTTAGACTGTTTCAGATATAGCGGGCTATAAATAAAGTTGTATTATTATTATTATAATAATTATTATTATTACTTCAGTTGTTCCTTCCCTACTGACGCAGCTTCTGGAACTGATGGGATGTACAAAACAGTTTTCAAATAAGGTGGGAAACCGAGATGGTGGTGGACAGGGCAGCAGAGCCAAAAGATACTTCTGACCTAGCCACTACATCTACCCATTAATGTCTCACAAAGGAGTGCAATGAGGCCCAAGTAGTCAACCAACAGATTTCATCAAGAGAAAAACTATGAGATTCTGTCCAGGAAGTAGCCATTTCCTGTGTCGAATGCACCCTTAAAGCCAACAGGCATTCCTTGCCCAAATTAAGATAGGTCAAAGCAAATGACTTTTTGATCCAACAAGCAATTGTAGCCTTTGAAGCTACATGACCCTTATTAGAACCACCAAAGAGCATGAAAAAATGATCTGACTGAAAAAAGTAATTTGTGCGTTCCAGGAAAGGAAGCAACAGGAGCCGATGGTAATTCTTACCCCAATCCTCCTTATGGAGGAAAGGAAGAAATAAAGGCTGGTTAATGTAGAATTCTGCAACAATCTTAGGCAAAAAGTAATGGACCATTCAAATAGACACTCCAGCTTCCATGAAGGAAAGGAAAGGGTTCCTACTCAAGATAAGGCCTGCAATTCCAAAATCAGTGGTTGAGACGACCACTACCAGGAACACTGTCTTCAGAGTAAGGTCCTTGAGAGTGGCAGTCCTCAATGGTTAAAATGGAGGTTTCTGGAGAGCCCAGAACAGCAGATTGGGAATGAACAGGAGGCTTGAGGTGACTGACTCCTTACAGGAACAAAAGCACATCTGGATGAGCCTCTAGAGAGGAATGGGAGAGCCTACCCCTGTAACAAGATATTGCTGTCCTTTGATCTTTTAGTAAATTTAAGGCCAACACTCTCTGAAGCCCCACTTGCAGAAAGGCTAAGATCTGCAGCAATGAATCCATGAAAGGGGAAATCGCCCATTCAGAACATCAAACAGCTTCCACATCCGATAATACACTGAAGAAGTGGAACGCTTATATGCTTGCAATAATGTTGTGAAGACATCCTCCATATAAACTTTCTTCTTGAACTTCGACCTCTCAAGAACAAAGCCAGCAGACCACAGGGGGACAGATCATCCCTGTGAATGGGTCCCTGAGAGAGCAGATCCTGACGGAGAGGGAGAAGGAACAGTTTGTTGATAAGAAACTATATCGGATCCGCATACCATGGCCTCCTGGCCAATCCGATGCCACAAGCATTACCAGACCTGAATGATGCAGAATCTTGTATAGCACACATCCTATCATCAGCCAGGGAGGGAATACATATATCAGCTCCTGCACTGGTCACTCCTGAAGCAACGTATCTAGCCCCTTCAAACTGAACTCTCTTCTTCTGCTGAAAAATCTGGGAACCTTTGCATTGTTTGCGGATGCCGTGAGGTCTATAGTGTTCTGCACCTCAGCATGATCATGTGATAGACCTTCGGAGACAGCTCCCATTTCCCCGGCTACAGGGAGTTTCTGCTGAGGTAATCCATTGAACATTCAGAGACCCCGCAATGTGGGCTGCTGCAATTATAGGAAGATGACGTTCTGCCCACTGAATCAACAGATGAGCCTTCTGGGCAAGAGAAGCATTGTGTGTCCTTCCTTGCCTGTTGATATATGCCCTCGCAGTTGTCTTGTCTGAAAAAAATCTCACTGGGTGTCTCCTGAGGAAGTGAAGGAAGGCCTGTGGAGCCAGGTGAAGTACTCTGAACTCCAGATGATTGATAGAGGGCTTCCACCTTAGACTAAAGACCCTGCATTGTGTGATGAAGACAGTGAGCTCCTCAACCAGTGGTGTAGCCAAGGGTGGGCACGGGTGGGCCCAGGACCACCCACTTTGGGCTCAGGCCCACCCAGTAGCAGCATACCTATGATGTGGCTAGTAGGGATCCCAAAGCCCCACCAGCCCAAAACTCCCAACAACTGTCCCTCCTGCATACCTTGAAAACAGCAGATCTTCACCTGCAGCGAGCAGCAACTGATGCATACTGTTCATATCGGTCCCACAGCCTTCCCTCTGATGTATTTCCGCCTATGCAGAAACAGGAAGTTGCATCAGAGGGAAGGCTGTGGGGCCAACATGAGCAGTGTGTATTAGTTGCTGCTTGCTGCCAGTAAAAATCTGCTATTTAAAAGGTATGCAGGGGAGAGGAATGTTTGAGAGACCATGTGACATGCAGGTGAGAGAGAGAGACACCAAATCACTTGTGGGACAGGGTAGAATTCTTCTGCCCACCCATCTTGGGCCCAGGCCCACCCAAAATTGGGTGTCTGGCTACACCCCTGTCCTCAACCAGTCAGGTTGGCATCCATAGAGACCACCATCCATTGTGGATCCCCCAGAGGAACGCCGTTCAGCAAACTTCAAGGCTGGAGTCACCAGTCCATTTGATTCTTGCTTGCAAGGTCCAAAAGAGGTGAAGATTGTAGTCCTGTGACACAGGGACCACTGGAACAAGAGAGTGTTGTAGATGCTTTAGGTGAGCTCTGGCCCAAGGAAAAACTTCTATGGCTGCCATCATTGATCCCAGAGCTTGCACAAAGTCACAAACTCGAGGCTCTGAAGGCTCAGTGATGAATGAATCTGACTCTGCAGCTTGATCAACTGATGATGAGGGAGGAATACCCTGCCCTCGAGACTCCCAAGTACTCCAAGTTCTGTGGCTGTAACTGACTCTACGACATGTTGATCACCCACCCCAAAGATTGGAACAAAGAGACCACTTGAAAGGTGACAGACAAACTCTCCTGAAAGGAAGAGGCTCTGATCAGCCAGTTGTCCAGGTACGCATTCACTCTGATTCCCTTTTTCCACAAAAATGCCGCCACTACTTCCATCATCTTGGAAAATACCCTTGGCACAGTTGCTAAACCGAAAGGCATTGTTTTGAACTGATAGAATTTGTTTAATACTGCAGACTGTAAGAACCTCTGATGTAAAGGTCAAATTGGAATGTGAAAATATGTTTCCTTTAAGTACAGAGATGTGAGAAACTTTCCTGGATGGACAGCCACAATGACCAATCTCAGTGTTTTCATTTGGAAATGCTTGACTTGGAGAAACCTGTTTACCTTCTTGAGATCGAGAACTGGATGAAAGGAGCCCCCTTTCTTGGAAACCATGAAATAAATGGAATAACACCCTTGATCCCATTTGAGAGGCAGAACTGGTACAATTGCCCCCAAAGTAATCAGGTTTCCCAGAGTGTGACAACTTGCATGCCACTTGTGTAAGGCTTTGCTCAGGGATTCTAAGAAAAAAATCGTTGACATGACAGCAGAAGTCTAATTTGTAACCTTCCCTGATGACCTCTAAAACCCACTGATCAGAAGTTACCTTGGTCCACTCCTCATAAAAGTTAGAAAAATACCCTCCTATGATCAGAGAGGAAGAGTGGACTGGAACCCCATCATTGGAAACTGCAGACAGAGGAAGCTGACCAGGAAGTTTGTTGGGAATTTCTTCGATCAGCCTGAAAGGATGATTTCGGTTGAAATGTATTTCTTGAACAACCCTGTGACTGTCTAGGTCTGTACTTCTTGGATTCCCTCAGATGAGAGTGAGATTGGTAGGATCAGAAGGCAGGTTTTGGTTTATCCTCCGGTATGCAGTGAGATTTAGAGTCCCCTAAATTCTTAACCAATTTTTCTAAATACTCCCCAAACAGCAACTTTACCCGGAATGGAAGCTTAATGAGATGTTGTTTAGAGGCTACATCCACAGCCCAATGGCAAAGTCATAACAAGTGCCAGACCGTGACTGATAATGCAGCCTTCTTAGCCAAAGCCCGGATGTGATCGTATAATGAAACAGCAAGATAGGGCAACCCAGTTTCAATACTGGGCATGACCTGAGGCAACTGAGAGTCCAGATCAAAAAGGGAGTCTACTGCCTGCTGAAATCTGGTGTAATTACTCACACTCAACTAATGGCAGCTGTTGCAAAAATCCAAGTATTCTATAATGTCACAAGTAATTTCTGGAAACATCCTGACCCGCACATGCCTCTCCCATGGCCACGCCTACTTTTGAGTTGCATTTTATAAAATGTAGGCACAAATGTTATAGAATATGGTGCAGGGCACATCTGTATATAAATCCAAATGACTGCCAATTAACACCTATTATTGATTGTTAATGACTCATCAACTAATTAGTTTGTATGCTGATCTGGGATCCACTTCCAAATTTGGGCACCCAACTTTTGGCACCCTATATAGAATCCAGGGTTAAGTGCTTAATGTAATTTAGTAAAAGGACCCCAAAAAAGCATTCCAATGACATTCTTGAGGAAAAGGTGGGGTGGGAATTTAGGAAGCGTGAGAAATAGGCAGAGATGGTTGGAATGCTTTTATGTTTCATTCATTTATTTTGATATTGTCATCTTTTGTCTATTTCTGACCTGAGGCATCAATGAAAATAGTACACAAGTCCCTAGGTCCAATAAAAGAACCCGTAAGAGTGACCATAAACTAATAAAATATGTAGACAAAAATTCAGCTGAAACCCCCCAAAACCAGACTCTGGTATGCAGGATAACACCAGAAAAAAAATTCCCCTTATACTGCTAAAAAGATAGCAGACATAAATTTCAAAAACTGACATATTCCATTCACTACAATATAAATTAACAACTACAAATATAACAAAAAATTAACACAGCTACCATACTATCTTATCTTAAACTAAAAATAAAATTCTTTTTTTCTACCTTTGATGTCTGACCATGTACTTTTTTTCAGCTGTGTTGATCCCAGTTTCTGGTTTCTACTTTCCTCGTCTTCTCTTAATTATATTGCCAGGATTTCATGTTTGTCATTCTCTCCTCCATTTCCTTTAAGCTTTCTTCAATTTTATTTTCTACCTTGTCCACCTGTAGTTCTTTCATACTATCCAGTCTTCAATTCCCCTCATTTCACTGTGTCTACTTACAGCTTGCCCCTCTCTCCTCCCCACTTCCATCCAGCATTTCCCCCTTTTGACTGTGCCTACCTACAGTTTGCCCTTCGCTCTTCCCCACTTCAATCCAGCATTTCCCCTCTCTCCTCCTTACTATCATCTGCCCCTCTCTCTCCTCCCCACTTCTATCCAGCATTGCCTCTCCTCTCCTCCCCTGAGCAGGGACTGTCTTTCTTCTATGTTTGTGCAGCGCTGCGTACGCCTTGTAGCGCTATAGAAATGCTAAATAGTAGTAGTAATATCCATCCAGAATTTGCCCCCCTCTCTCCTTCACACATCCATTCAGCATTTGACCCCTCTCTTTCCCACTTCCATCTAGCATTTCTCCCTTTTCCCCACTCTCCCCATCCAGCATCTCTTCCCATGCCCCCTAGCTCCCCATCCAGCATTTCTCCCATTCCCTCTTCTCTCCCCATCCAGCATTTCTCCCCCTTGACCCCTCTATCCCCATCTGGCATTTCTCCCCTTGTCCCCTCTCTTCTCATCTGGTATTTCTCCTCCTGCCCCCTCTCTCCCATTCAGCATCTCTCCCCTTGCTCCTCTCTCCCATACAGTGCTACTCCTTGCTTTGTCCATTGGGAAAAGCATCAGTGGCCACAGGAGAGAGGATGGAGACAGGGGGATGAGCGGGCAAGGGAAAAAAGGTGCCGGTGTACTGTACCGGCACAAAAAAATCCCTGAGTACATTTAAACGTATCTGTTTAATTCACTTTCTTTTTGCGTTTTGCAAGTG
Organism: Microcaecilia unicolor; assembly: GCF_901765095.1. Classification (NCBI taxonomy): domain Eukaryota; kingdom Metazoa; phylum Chordata; class Amphibia; order Gymnophiona; family Siphonopidae; genus Microcaecilia; species Microcaecilia unicolor. The sequence continues at coordinate 82,072,784 of NC_044037.1, read as the reverse complement.
CTTAGTAAGATGCAGGCTTCAGCAGCCTCCAGTGGCAAAAAGTCATAATTGCAATTTCTACTACTGCTAGACAATGGAAGAACCTTCCGCATATGAAAGTCTCCCACCTTCTTTTCTGGTCTTATGGAACACTGCTTTACCAGTGGAGATGAATTTTGAGAAAATTGCCCATCTCATATTAGAAGTAATGAGTATAGATCCAGTACACACATGCACACACAGAAAGGAGAGTCATTCCTGGGAGCAGTTATGAGAAGAAGCTTGGAACATTGGTATAGTTGCACTGCTTAGTTTGGTGGGTCAAGGAGTAGGGAGGGCATATTAGGGGTTGGGAAGGGGAACAAATTCAACATCAATAATTAAAGCATTTGGAGGGCATTGCCTTCTTATGCCCCCACCCCCACACACTACACCTATGGTATAGAAATACAGACATACTTTTCAATTTTTAAAACTATGTGTGCAGTTTTTTCTGAAAAAGTACTTGCACAGCTTAGCAGGTGTAAAACTTTGTGGGCATGTTTTTATTAGACAATTTTCAAGCAAACCGTCACCTTAAAAATTAATGAAACATCCAGGGGATTTTAAAAATTCTGATGCAAACAACTTAGATTAGTGGCTCTGTAGTTCACCCAATTTTAGTGACCTGTTCCATTTAATTCAGATTCCCATGAATTGGAATCTGAACTGGGTTAATATTTTCCCCAGATTTACTCAAATGATGTGGGGAAAATCCTCAATTTTGTTGAACCAGAGCAAAATTTGCCTGCTTCTAGCTTCGCTTCAAATTTTCTGTCTCTACACCAGATGCATAAGGAAATTTACTGGTTCTAGCTGAACTACTCATAGATATAGACCCCTTCTATCTGGCAGAGAAACTGCTTTGGAAACATTGTTCTGACAAACAGCTCTAATTTCCATAAGGCAAAATTATATACTACAAAAGGAGAGATCCCAGTAAATATTCAAAGTGATTTAACCGGGCAGGAAGTTCTCCCTTTGCCTCCTCTCTTCCCATCCAGCATTTCTCCCCTTGCCCCCTCTCTCCTCATTTTCATCCCTCCCCTTGCCCTTTCTCTCCCGTTCAGCAACTCCCCTTGCCTCCTCTCTCCCCATCCAGTATCTCTCCCCTTGCCCCCTCTCTCCCATACAGCATCTTCCCTTGCCTTTTCTCTCCCCATTCCTGCCCGGTGAAATTGCTTGCACCTGCCTAACCAATAATGTTCAGCAGCACTTAACCGGACAGTGCCACTGAATATCAGTATTAACCACCCCTGCACTACCCAGTTAGTGCTGGGGTGGTCTGTGGGTGGAGCTTGGGCAAAGCCAACATGAGCGATGTTCAGACCACTAACCGGTTTAGTAAATGGCTAAAGTAAGACCAGTGCCCAGTTAATTTCAGGAAGCAGCATCAGGGATTTCTGGTGCCTCTCTTCCCCTCAATCTGGACCCCCCTTCAACCTATTCTGAAGACAGGAAGCCTTCAATGAGGATCCCATTCCCCCATCCCTGTAGCCCCACAGGCTAACCTTGGATAGGAAGGGGGTGTCCTACAGACAAGAGCAAAGCCACTCTCTTCTGCCCATCATGGTTCTCACCTCTAAATGGCCGCTGCAACATCTATCAGCAGTCTCATGATTCATGCTAATACCGCAAGACTGCTGCTAGACTCTGCAGCCATTTTGAGACAGACAGGAGCAAGTGGGCATGACTCCTGCTCATAGGACCTCCTAGCCTACCAGGGATATCCAAGGTAGGCCCAGGGGGGTCTATAAGGGTGGGTGGGCTATGTTGGGGGTTTCCTATCTTTGATACTGTGAAGGACAGAGATTCAGATCTCAGGGGAGGGAGGAAGGACTCGAGATAGTGAGGGCACTTGCTTTACCTTATGTGGATCCCTGGCCAATAATCAGCTGAGGCCTGCATAACTGTCTTATGCATGTCCCAGCTGAATATATTGGCCATCATCGGCATAAGACCCAGTGACCAGGATATGCTGGCATGGTCCTGGTTATTCGATGAATTGAATATCTGGGCCTAATTCTGCCCACAATTCTATAAAGAGAGCATACCCTTTATAGAATACCATTCGGCGCAGATCTCACACCTAACTTTTGGACACTGTAAGCCTGCTAAAATCAGGTGTAAATGTTGACACCCAACTTTGGCATGCTTCAGGTGAATTCTGTACATCTGTACACATATTTTTGGAATGCCCCCTTTTCAGATACACTTGATTGAAGTTAGGTGTTGTGTTTTATAGTGTAGCAGGGAAATGATAAATAAGCCTGACAAAAAAAATGTCAGTCTTCCTATAATCATCTGCGCAATCACAGAGAGCGTCACCACTGTCTTAATTGTCTATAAACTGGAAAGCGCTGTTGGTATGAAAATACCACGCCTTATAGTCTGATATTCTCGGGCTGGCTGGGTGGCGTCACTGAAGCTTTTTTTTCTCCACTACAGCGAATAGTGCTGTTTGATAATTAGGGTGATAGCTCTTTCCTGTATCCATACTTTTGCATAGCGGGTGTGAAGCTGTGGTTTGAGTTTTGGATATGAAAATACTGCCTAACCAAAAATGGACAATTAAAACAGCGGCGACACTCTCGCCGACACACGACATTTTATCCTATTGTCCAGTCTTTTACACGGCCTAAGTTGTGCAGATACTTTTTCAGAAAAAACTATACACATACTTTTAAAAATGGAAATATGTACATACTTCATACCATAGAGTGGTGCAGCCCAGATATGGCCTATCACCTGAATATATGGATCTAAGTCACCAAGCAGTGGTCAGTCACCTGGCTCAGTATTAACTCATTCATTTCCTCAATAGCCATAGAATTATTTATTATAAAATGTAAAACTTGAACCATCCACAGTTCTGGCTTCTCCCTTCTTGTGTCATGGACGTAAATAACTGTAAATCTTTCGCCCTCTCCTAGCTGTAAGATTAATGTATCTTGGTCTCCTCTTTTCTATTATAAAAATGGTGTTCTTTTCCTACTGAATTGAGTCTATTCACCACTTTGTTATGTCCATAAGGAAGGGCAGTATAGTAAATAAAATTAAATCATAGACCATAATGTATGTTTTAAATGTTACACCCCTGTTCCTAAGCCGCGCTATCGCAACTGCCGCGCGGCAACACCGACACAGCTTAGTAAAACATGGGGGTTTAATTTTTTGAAAATAGAAAACTCTTGTTTCTCTAGGATGTGCAGGCAAAACACTTTGGTTTTGTTTTCAGATTTTCAGAAATGTTCTATTTTTCAGTGTTTAGGAAGTGATCAAATGTGTGTATGTGTGTGTGTGTGGGGGGGGGGGGAGATCAGAAGGATCCGGGCTTCTTGGGATTGGAGCTTTGGGGGAGGATTGAGATTTGAGGGAGTATCAGACAAGGAGAGCTGGGGGGGGGGGGGTGCAAACACAGTATTTCTATCTTTATGTGTGCCCCTCCCCCATATGTGACATGCAGTGGCATATTGTGTGGTGCTCCCGTGCATATGAAGCAGTGAATGTGGTATGTATCTGCTCGGTGCAGTAGATACAATGACATGATGCTGAACACCCCTCTGCCTTTACCGCAGAGACTTTTCTTTACCATGCCCTAACGTTTGCTATAATGCGCGGTAAGTGCAAAAAAGTACTGCACTTGAATTAAAGGACCTTTAAATGTGCACTAAGGAAAACACAACCCTATTTTTCTTACCACTCTCCTACTGGCAGTGTTCTGGCTATTTTCTCATGTGCTTAACTTAGAAGGGATTTTTGTTTTTTTGCTATCAATGTCAGGCAGTATTTTGCTGAACCTGTGCACAGACTGCATTCAGACTGTTTAGAGTTAGCAGTCAGTAAAATCAGCTTGTACTGCTGTTTCTGTGGATGGTAACATGATCTTAAAAGAATTCTTGTTATTTATCTACCAGGTACTATTCTTCTATTTTAGTAGCAAAATAAGATACACATTAGTTTAAATTACCAGACCGCTTTTCAATCTCCAGTTAAAGAAAAAGGTCTTTCAAAATGTGCAGTCCCCTAAGTCCAATAGAATCTGGAAGTCTCCCTCCCTCCCCCTCACCCATTTTTGATACACTAGGAAGCAGTTTTGGAAAATCCATCTCTTTGACCATTGTTTGTCATTGTCTTGTTTTTTAAAAGTATTTACTTCCTTTTGTTTCCCAAGAGGAAAGAAACCACCCAAGTCAGCCTTCTCTTCTTTCCACCTACTTAAACCGTGATGTCACCATTCTTGCTGGAATTGCCACAGGTACTGTAACCTCAGTAGAGTATATAAACACAGGCAGGGTAGAGACTTTCCAACAAACTTCTCTACCAGCATCACTCCTAGAGGGAAGAATCTGTCACACAAGAGAAGCAGAAAGACAGACTGCAGTACACAGCAAAATGCTTTCCTCAGCTGTTTCTGTAAATACCATTTCACGTATTACATAGTATTTTGATTTTAGTTATGTTTGTTTGTGTGTGTGTATTTAGGTATATCTATCAGATTCTTAGTTGCAGCACAACTGTTCACGTTTGCATATTCTGTTTCCTATGTGTGCCTGAAATATCTCTTTGTTCATTATTTCTTCATCCCTTTTGATTTCTAACTTTTAATATGTGTTTGTGTATGTACTTCTTGTATGTTTCCGCTTTCTATTACATATTGTTATTAACTGTTTAAAGGTCATAAAGCATAAAATTAATTATTGCTGTATTTACAGAAGTAGCTCATTTAACTTAAGATGTCATTTTGTTTAGACAGTTTATTACATCTATAACTTAAAGGTGTATATGTGTGGGTATATTTCTCTCTCACCTCATACGCATTTCTTTATGTTTATGTTTGTGTATCACAGTGGTTCCCAAACCTGGTCCTGGAGGCACCCCAGCCAGTCAGTTTTCAGGATATCTACAATGGATATTCATGAGACAGATTTGCATGCACTGCCTCCACAACATGCAAATCTCTCGTGAATATCCTGAAAACCTGACTGGCTGGGGTGCCTCCAGGATCAGGTTTGGGAACCACTGCTATATTACTTAATGGGTGAATGCCCAAGACTGTGTACAGACTAAATTATGGAGGAAAAGAACACCAAAATTAATAGGATAGGACAGGCAAAACAAAAAATGAAGGGAAAGCATATACAATCACAACTGAGATTAATGTAACATGAAATAACAAATATAAATAAGCAAATAAAACATTCTCAGCAGCCAACCGCCAAACTCAGAGACAGGCTATAGGCATTTTGGAATATAGAGGTTTTCAAACCTGCACAAAATCTTAGATATGATGGTTCTGAGCATAGATTCTTTAGAAGGGAATTCCAAAGTGTTGGAACAAGAAAGAAAAATGCTGAGGTATGGGTAGACTCCAATAGTGAGATGTGATTCATAAGCAGAATGAAGCATACTTACAGGGCTATATGGGGTGATCAATGAGGCTCGATAAGTAGGAGCAGAAGAAAAGAGAACCTTATGGGTCAACATAGGATCATGAACTGAACTCTGAAGTAAACAGGAAGAAGCCAGTGTGTGTGTGTGCGTATTACATGTTACTTACAACAGTAAAAATAGAAATCCAGCATAGAAAGCAAAATTACAGAAGCTTATTTTATGTTGACATAAAGAATTCAAATGGTAACAAAAGAATTATGTTGCTTCTTTCCTTCTGTAGAAATCACAGAAGATTTTCATAATTTCTCGACAACTGCACAAAACAGCTGTGGAAGGTACGTCTGCACTTTGTGTCATAAATACTTGCATGTGTATAGAGATCTAAACATAAATGCTCTCCATAAACATTGTCTCAATTTAAATTTTCTGGGTCAAATTAGTATATTGAAATTGATGATTAACAAGAGGATTTTTTCTTGGTACCCGATCTCAAAAAATGGTCTTCATAATTAGAATTTCACTGTGAATTCCATGTGTCATTCTTGGTGTGTAATTTGTAGATGCCATTCATGTGTATGTATATTTTATATATATGATAATACACACATAAGTTTATATCTATATATCTTTCTAGAAACACTCAGACAATATACAGAGCAAGCTGTAAGATGTACTTAGGCAAATTTGAATTTAATTTTATAAAATGATTTTGATTTGTCAGGTAGCTGCACATAACCAGATGTATAAGTCCTCTGACATCTTCTCTTGGGGTCATGGAGTAGGGGGAATGACTGGGGGAGTGGGGGTATCTTGTGAGGAAGGGAGTCTAGGGGAGACTTTGGAGGCGGAGGCTGTCTTGAGGTGGGCCTTGATCAGAAGGGTATTTGCTAGGGAGGGGTTGTTCAGGAGTGGGGGTGGATTTACATTACCTTTGGCCCCCTTTAAAACAGCCCCTAGGAGCATCAGACCATATGTTAGCAGCCCCAAGCTCATGAAGAGGAAATAGAGGGGAGGCTTTTAATAAAGGTTAGCTTGAGTTATCTGCAGCAGATCCTATTTTATTCCTATGTGCTCTGCTGCAGATAACTTGAGCTAATCTTTAGTAAAAGACCCCCTTAGTGCAGTTTGGAAGCTTGATTGCAAGTATTTACCATGGGAACTACTAAACTGTGGGACTGAGCTACCACAGGTAGTGAGTGATTCCTGTAGTATATTATTGCATTTTACCACAGCTTAAAAGCTACCCCTCTAAATCCAACCACTGAAAATTTGACTGGTTAGATTTATAAACATAGGACCAGATTCAGTATGTGGCATCCAAACTTAGGTCAACATTCGTAATGGAGAATATAATCGCTGTAATAGTTTCCACTCAATGTCTACAGATAGTGATTACTTTCAAAAATATCTGTTCAGGAAACTCTCACTGTATTTTTAAATTATTTTTGAAACACTCTTAATAAGTATTACTCATTTTATTTTTGTATTTGTTGACGGAGGAAAAGGCTCTGCCAAGTTAGGTAACAAACATCAATGTTAATCTCCTAACATTTACCCTCCTTCCCTAACCCTGTCCAAATTTTTTTCTGGCTAAATTTAGCCACCTGTGTGAAATTTTAGGTAAGGATAAGGCAGCTACTTACTCAGCAAGTGTTCAAAATACTTAGCCAGCTAGATGCATTTGAAAATTTACCTCAGTGTGGATTTGGCACGTTAGATTCCATTTTCTGAACATGTCTTTTAACTCTTGGCAGTGCTGGAGAGGAATGCTTTGGAGGAGACCATCACCAGCAACTTTGCATCATTCATTCATGGGGTCCGTTCAGAGCACCTTTCTGATACTGTACGCCATCGGAGCAAGCGGATGATTCTGGATAGCATTGGGGTTGGCCTTGTGGGTAGCACTACTGAAGTGTTCAAGATTGCCCTGCAATACTGTCAAGTAAGGAGGATATAACCAGCAAGCAATATCTTAAATATTACAGAACTTTAGCTCACTTGTACTACCTTGACCCATGGGGCACAACTTAGATGATAAATGGAAACATGTGGAGGATAATTTTATGAGGAGGTGCATATTTTGAGTGGTGATCTTAGATGATAAATGGAAACATGTTTAGAAATAATTTTATGAGGAGGTGCATATTTTGAGTGGTAATATATGTACATCCTTTGCATACATAAGTGGCCACATACATAACTTAATGGCTTCTTATAAAATACTGACCAGTTGAAAAATATAATTCCTTGTATTTTGCCAGTAGGTGATATCGAGGCCGTGGTCTGGGCACAGCATGTATAGAGTTAGCAAGGACATGCTGGATTATGATATACACTAGTCTACTTGCCTATCCCTCTGCACCCTCTAAAGTTGGGTGCGGAAATTTATGTGTGGATCCCAGATCTACACACAAACTAATGTATTAATGAGATGTTAACAATCAATAAATGGTGTTAATTGTTTTCAGAAATATCCAAATTGTCATAAAGCAGCATTTGGACAAATTTCTTCTCAAAACATCAAAATCACTGTTTTTGAAACCTATTTTGCAGATGTTGATCAACGCAATTCATCTGCAGTGCGTACAAATCACAAGGGGGCTTGCAGGGGGCAAGATTAGGGTGTTCCTAACACTTGGACATTTTACAACCATACTGGAACAAAACAAAAATATCTAGGGCTACAACTTCAACGTTTTGGTCTACACCTGTTTTTAGAACAAACAAGGCACAAAAAAGGTGTCCTATCCTGCTTATTTTCGAAGGAGAAGGGCGGCCATCTTCCGACACAAATCGGGAGATGGGCACCCTTATCCTAATGGCGGTCAAGTCGGTATAATCGAAAGTCAATTTTGGCTGCCCTCAACTGCTTTCCGTCGCAGGGCCGGCCAAAGTTCAAGGGGGCGTGTCAGCAGTGTACCGAAGGTGGGACGGGGGCGTGGTTAAGAGATGGCCGGCTTCAGCTGATAATGGAAAAAAGAAGGCCGGCCCTGAAGAGCATTTGGCCAACTTTACTTTATTTTCAGGACCAAGCCCTCAAAAGGTGCCCCAAACTGACCAGATAACCCACCAGAGGGAATCGGGGATGACCTCCCCATACTCCCCAAGTGGTCACCAATCCCCCCCCCCCCCCCCCCACCCCCCCCACCCCCCAAAAAAAACCCTTTTTTAAATATTTTTGCCAGCCTCAAATGTCATTACCCAGCTTCATGGACAGCAGTATGCAGGTCCCTGGAGCAGTTTTAGTGCGGTGCAATGCATTTCAGGTAGGCAGACCCAGGCCCATCCCCCCCTACCTGTTACACTTGTGGTGGTAAATGGGAGCCCTCCAAGACCCACCCGAAACCCACTATACCCACATGTAGGTGCCTCCCTTCACCCATAAGGGCTATGGTAGTGGTGTATTAGATTGTAAGCTCTTTGAGCAGGGACTGTCTTTCTTCTATGCTTGTGCAGCGCTGCATATGCCTTGTAGCGCTATAGAAATGCTAAATAGTAGTAGTAGTAGTAATAGTGTACAGTTGTGGGGAGTGGGTTTGGGGGGATTTGGGGGGCTGAGCACCGAAGGGAAGGGAGCTATGTACCTGGGAGCAATTAATGAAGTCCACTGCAGTGCCCCCTAGGGTGCCTGGTTGGTGTCCTGGCATGTCAGGGGGACCAGTGCACTACAAATGCTGGCTCCTCCCACGACCAAGTGGCTTGGATTTGACCAGGTTTGAGATGGCCGGCCTCGGTTTCCATTATCTGCGAAAACCAATGCCGGCCATCTCTGGGATTGACCCAAATGTTGAGATTTGGCCTGCCCCGACCGTATTATCGAAATGAAAGATGGCCGCCCATCTTGTTTCGATAATACGGTCGGGGACGCCTCTTTACGGTGCAAGCCTTAGAGATGGCAGCCCTTATAGATGGCTACCCCCGTTCGATTATGCCCCTCAAAATGACCAGATGACTACTAAAGGAAATCAGGGATGATGCCCCTTCCTTCCCCAGTGGTCACTGACCCCCTCCCACCCCCTAAAGATGTGAAACAAATTACATACCAGCCTCTATGACAGCTTCAGATCTTATAGCCAGTTTTATTACACTGGCAAGCAGGTCCCTGGGGTAGTGTAGTGGTCAGTGCGGTGCACTGTAGAGAGGAGGACTCAATCCCTTATCACACACTACCTGTACACTTGTGGTGGAAACTGTGAGCCCTCCCACACTCACAAGAAACCTAATATACCCACATATAAGTGACCCCTTCACCCATGAGGGCTATGTAGTGGTGTACAGTTGGAGGCGGTGGATTTTGGAGGATTCAGCAGATAATATAAGAGCATAACAGTGACATGTGTACCTAGGGTGTCCCATTGCTCTCCTGGGATGTCTGTGTGGCCAGTCTACTAAGCATGCTGGTTTTTCCTACATCCCAATGGCTTGATTTTGTGCATTTTCACCTGGACTTTTTTTTTCCCGAAAATGTACCAACAATATAAACGCACAGAGCACAAAGGGTGGCCATTTTCTGGATTTGGGACATTTAGTGCAAAACATCCAAAGTTCAACTTAGATGTAATATTGAAAATGCCCCTCCACATATATGGCTGATGCCACAAGGCACATAAAGGTCAATACTGAGCCAGTAATGGTCAGTGTTTTTTAAATCCACTGACTACTATACGCAGAATTGAGCCTGGATATTCAATGGCAAAGCCACATCTGGTTTCCAGCATTGAATATCTGGATATCTGCCATCATATGAAAGTTAACCGGGTACCAGCCAATATTCAGACTGGTGCCTGGTTTATTCAGTGCAAGTACTGACTCATGTACTGTCCTTTAGTAAATATAGGAAATGAGCTATTAAGCCCATTAACTCCCGATATGCCTATTTAATATCAGTAGACTGGAGTAATCAAGTAGGCCTCTTCTGACAGCATCTATGCTTCTATGTGCAATGCATGGGGTACTTTTCTTACACCAAAGTGAGAAAGCAATTTCATCTCTAATGGTACCTCTAATGGTATTAAGCGTAAATTGTAACAAGACGTAGCCAGATGTTGAAGTGGGGGGGGGGGGGTGTCCAGAGCCCAAAGTGAGGGAACACATTTTGGTCCACAGCTCTCCCCTCACCGCAACGCCACACACCTTGGCTGGCGGGGGTCAGCTGAAGCGTTTCTCCTTACATTACCTGCCCTGCTTCCCCTCACGTTACACATGCTCAATTTAAATGAAATTAAGCATGCACAAACCGAACATGCATGCGACGAGAGGGAATCAAGGCAGGCAATGTAAGAAGAGCTGCGCTGAAGAAATGCTTCAGCTGGTGGGGGTTGGGGACTCCAGCCAGCCAAACCAGGGGCCCTGGATCCATTTTGAGGTGGGGCCAGGCCCCTGTGGCCTCCTGTAGCTTTGCCACTGAATTGTAACTTTGACCTTTAGTCTAGTCATTTGTTTTTATTATTGTTCCTTATCTTGTTTTGCACTGTAAAAGACTTAGGCAATTTAATTGACTTTGTGGTATATTAGCTAAAGGTGATGATGATGATGATAATATTGATGATGATGATTATGGTACGTTGCCCTAATGTCTTATTAAAGTATCTTTTTCCCACAGGATATGTTTTCATCATCTCCTATTAGCACTGTTTATGGAAAAAAAGGACTGAAGTTGTCCCCCACATTGGCTGCATTCACCAATGGAGTTGCGGTAAGGCATATTTTGCCTAAACAGTACAAACAATATTGATAACATTTGACCAATATTCAAAAGGGTTTAATTGGGCAGGGGAGACTCCCCCTGGTTAAACTTATTGAGATAGCCATGCGGCAATATTCAGCAGCATATATGAGGATAGTGCCCTAAATATTGCATGTGATTGTACAGGCACTGTCTGGGGACAGAGCCTGGGTTCAGCCAGAAATTAATTAGTTAGTGGTGACATTCAGTCCGCTAAGGAGGAGATTCTATATAGATGTAGCCTAAAAAATTAGCACTGAAATCAGTGCTAAGCGCATTCTATAATCGGCACCTAGATTTAGGTGCCAATTATAGAATAAGTTTAGTTGACATTTCAGCACCTAAATCTGTGCGCATTCATTTACACCTACTAAAACATAGTGTAAATCCTGGCATGTAGATTTAGGCACACTGGGCCATATTCTATAAATAGGCGCCTAAATTTCAGAACGTCCACAAAACGCTCATTTCCCTGCCTATAACCATGCCCCTTTTTGCCTGCACTTTAGAAGTTTGACGCATATCATTACAGAATATGCTTAGCGAGTTGTGCACCTAAACTCTAATCAGTGCCAATTAGTGTTCATTATTGCTTGTTAAGTGCTGTTATCTGCACTCATTTGCTTGTTAAGCCAATTAAGTTACACATGGTGTTATAGAATCCGCGCCGATTTTGGTGCCTAAATCTAAGCACACTATATGGAATCCAAGGGTAACTGGCTAATTAAGTGGATAAAGTAGGACAGTAAAAAAGGCTGCCCAAACTGTACCCATCAAGCCAATTGTGTATAGTTAACTTCCATATGACCACATATAGTTGGATGTTCAATGCTGGAGCTCGGATAATGCCTGATATTGAACATTCGAGGTTAATTCAGCCCATGGTTGTAAGTGGCTTAAAAACAGCTGGCCACCACAGGATGAATGTCTAGTCCATTGACTTTTAAATTGAAAACACTTTTTACATCTTACTACAGTGGGATCCTGTGGTGGTTATGCTCATTTTAGGATCATTACCCACTATGGATTTCAATTTACTTTAGGCTGCAAACAGATTTCTGCAGCATATATACTCATGAAACATATTTGTATATAATTGGTGTGTGACATGAATTAATTTGCTTAATTTGATCACCCTGAAAACCAATTTGGTTTGCGGTTGTCATGGTCAGTGACAAAAATATATGTAAAGCCCATTTCATGGCAGTGTTAGTTCAATGAAATACATGTGGTAATTAGTATCAAATATAACTATTATGTTAGATAGGAACCTTAAAGGATCAGCATGAATAACTTGTCAACCCAAAGTTATGGGGGGAGGGGAAGAAAACAAATAAACAAATTCTAATACCTAGGAAGGAATTTTTAAAAAATGAACCAGCTTTACTTCATTAGTTACTGTTCATTTACTTTCAATCACCACTTTTCTGCATTTGATTTCAAGTTTTAACTGTGATTCTTGTGTCAGGTTCATTCCATGGACTTTGATGATACCTGGCACCCTGCCACTCACCCCTCTGGCGCTGTGCTGCCTGCTCTCTTGGCTGCTTCTGAGATGCTTCCTGCAGGTTCCAAACCCAGTGGCTCAGACCTTCTACTGGCATTTAATGTGGGCATTGAAGTACAAGGAAGACTTATGCGATTCTCCACTGAGGCAACAAACATCCCTAAAAGGTAAGTATTTCATTGTTTAGAGCAGTGGTTTACAACCCAGTCCATAGGGCACAACCAGCCACTCTGTATACCCACAATGGATATGCATGTGTATACTGTATAATGGAGGCTTACGTGTGTAAATGCTAGTGTCCTGTACACTTACATGCACTAGGGACCCATAATTGTGGGTGCCCAGTTACAGAACTGTTCTGCATGATATTTATGCATACTTACTATCTAAACATAAACGGTTCTTTATAAAATTATCTCCATTGTGAATGTGGTTTGAACATTCCTTCAAAATACAGAACAAATTCTGTATTTTAAAATTGCAGTACACATACTGTATATCCTATAAAAAAATCCACCTTTAGAATTTATATCTACTTCAAGCCATGCTTCTCAGTTGGACTTGGGAATTGAAGGAAAGTTTGGAGGGGAAATTATGCTTACTTCACTGGAGTTCAAATCCACCTCAAAATGCAAAAAAAAATTTTGAACTTTGGAGGATGGTTCCTTAATTGCTTCCCTGCACACTTTCATGTTTTCAAAACTAACCACTTCCACATGTAAGTGATACCATTTACACAGAAGTAGAAAATTGATATTTATAGATATCCACAATACTGTTCTACTAATTTTCTTTTGAATGTGATCTTTTCTAAAACTGATGTTCCTGTTGAGCATGGCATCAATCATACATGCTTTATGATGGTGCTATACATACTTTAGAAAAGCTTCCATGTTCCTTGAGCTTTTATATATAATACTAGTGGTTTTCTGAATGCATGGACCTAAACATGACCTGGATGACCTTTACCAAATTATCTTCTGAATATAATGAGGATACAAGTATTAATTTGTTTTGTTTTGTTTTATAATTCAGGTTCCATCCTCCCTCTGTTGTTGGCACTATGGGCAGTGCTGCCGCTACTGCTAAGCTCCTTTCCTTAAACAAAGTCCAGTGTACCCATGCTTTGGCAATAGCAGCCTCCTTGGCAGGGGCACCTATGGCAAATGCAGCAACCCTAGCCAAACCTCTTCATATTGGGAATGCCACCCGCCTTGGATTTGAAGCAGCACTCCTGGCTGCTCGTGGGATGGAGGCTAACCCTCTTATTTTGGATGATGTGCCTGGTTGTTCTGGATTCAGTGCTTTCTATGGGGACTATCAACCCACTGCTATTTCAGTGCCAGAAAAGGACCATGTATTTCTCTTGGAGAATCAGGACATTGCATTCAAACGTTTCCCTGCTCATTTGGGGATGCACTGGGTAGTAGATGCTTCCCTCTCAGTCAGGAACAGGCTAATCAATCACATAGGTTCTTTTAATCCCTCTGTTATACACTCTGTTCTTTTGAGGATCCCAGTCTCCAAGTACATTAACAGGCCCTTCCCAGAATCTGAACATCAGGCTCGACATTCCTTTCAGTTCAATGCCTGCACTGCTGTCCTAGATGGTCATGTTGGCATTGAATCCTTCAGTGAAGACAATATAAATCGACATGACCTTCAGAAGCTTCTAGGCAAAGTGATTGTAGAACATCCTTCTGATAATGAAGCCAATTTTGACAAGATGTATGGAGAAGTAGCATTGCTTTTGGAAAATGGAGACATCCTGACAGGAAGGTGTGACACTTTTTATGGACACTGGAGGAACCCACTAAGTAGAGAATCCCTTCTGCAGAAGTTCCATTCTAATGCCACCCATGTTCTCCATGAAGAGCAGGTGAAGGCCATTACCCATATGGTAGAGGACATAGAGAACCTGCCTGATAGCTCCCATTTGTCTACTTCCCTGCAGTAAATTAAAATGCAGGTTTGGTTCACTGAAAATCAGTATAAATTGTAATAAAAATTTTATTTAGGAGTTATTTAAAACTCCTTTATAAAATATAAGCATAATACAGGTACATTCTGCATAAACCCCCCTGTTCACTAAGCTGTGCTAGCAACTGGCATGCACTAATGCCGGCACAGCCCATTCACTTTGAATGGGCTGTGTCATCATTGCCGCGCAGCAGCTGCTAGTGCAGCTTTGTAAACGGGGGGGGGGGGGGGGGGGGGGGGGTGAGTACATGAAATATATTCTCAAGTGTATTACTGAAATTAGTGTTATTGTTGTTCTATATAATAATAATTGGTTTATTTTAGTTGTCTGCAGTTCCAGATAAAACCAAGTTCACCAAAATCCAATTCATTTAGGGGACCTTTTATTAAGCTGTGCTAATAAATGGCCTCAGCGCGTGCTTACATGGGTCTTTCCTGCATGGTAAGATAATTCCTAGTGTGGCCATAACATTGGCATTTTTCTATTATATATATATTTTTACCATGCACTAATGTTAGCATTAGTTTGTGACCATTAAAAAAAAAATTAAAGCGGAAACACTTACCGCTTCCTATTTATGAGGCGCTAAGGGATTTAGCATTGTCAACGTTATTCAGTTAGCTTCTGTGTCCATTCTAACATTTCCCCTCCCTCCCAAAATTAAAATACTGCACGCGCAGATTTCAAAGTTAATGCAGAACAATTTAGCGCATCATGTCTTAGGTCATCATTGTTGTGTTAGACGTTCTTTCGAGCCTAATGCAGTTTCGTAAAGGGCCCCTTCATTAGTTCAGAATGTATTCTTATGAAGTATTAATATATTCAGGGGCTATGGATTTGTAATTAAGATGAAACCACAATGGGCCACTAACTAGCAAACAATGGGGCCCTTTTACTGAGCTGAGCTAAAAAGTGGTTTGCACTATGTTTAGTGCATGGGTTTCCCATGTGCAGAAGCCATTTAATGTGGCTGTAAAATGACCACATTTTTTTCCATTAATGGCCATGCACTAATTTCCAAAATAACATGGGAGCCCTTATCACCACCTACTTTATAGGCAGTAGGAGCTCCCGTGGTAATCCTGCGCTAATCAGTCAGTGCATGCCAATGCACCCAAGCTAACTAGTGCAGGGAACACCTACTCTCCTCCTCCAAACATGCCCCCTGTGCTATAAAATAAAATCTATTTTTTAGCGTGGAGATAGCGCATGGCAGTCACAAAACTACCATGGGATGTCTGAGCACAGTGCTTACCACAGCTTAGTAAAAGTGCCCCAAAGTAATTTGCTCAGAAACGTGAATGTTAAGCAAAAATTATACTGTGATTTTAAAGTTTATTTATTTCATATATTGTAAATAGATGTAAATACAGTCCATATAAAATTTAGACATCATATTTTGTGATGTCAGCTTATTTCTTACATGGTGCTCATGGAATACATAAAATAAATGATATATTTAGGGGCTCATTTTTGGAACAGAAAAAAACGTCCAAAAACAGCACAAAGTGGCAGATGGACTTTTTTATGCCAAAATGTCCAAATAGCTATTTTTGAAATCCATTTAAATTTTTTTCTATGCAGTTCATCTGCAGTACATCCAAATCAGAAGGGGATGAGTTGGGGACATATTGGGGGTGGGATTTGGGCATTCCCAGAACTTGGATGTTTTTCTGCCATAATGGAACAAAGCAAAAATGTCCAGGGCTAAAAGTTAAATGTTTTGGTCTAGACCTATTTCAATCACGACTAAGTAACAAAAAGATGTCCTAAATGACCAGATGACCACTGGAGGGATTATGGCATGACTTCCTTACTCCCCCAGTGGTCACTGACCCCCTCCCATCCCCCAAAGATGTGAAAGAAACAGTACATACCTGTCTCTATGACAGTGTCAGATGTTATAGCCAGTCCTATTAAAATTGCAAGCAGGTCCCTGGAGTAACCTAGTGGATGGTGCAGTGCACTGTAGAGAAGGGGACCCAGGCCCATATGTCACACTTGTGGTGGAAATTATGAGCCCTCCAAAACCCATCAAAAACCTACTGTACCTACATATAGGTGACACCTGCAGCCATAAGGGCTATTGTAATGGTGCATAGTTGGGTACAGTAGGTTGTTGCTGGGGGGGGGGGGGGGGGGTCATAGTGAGATGTGTATCTGGGTCCTTTTATGTGAAGTCCACTGTAGTGTCCCCTATGGTGCCCCACTGCTCTGTTGGGATGTCTGTGTGGCCAGTCTACTAAGAATATTGGGCCCCCATATGTCCCAGTGGTTTGTTTTTGTGCATTTTTCCTTTGGTCAAAAAGGAAAAATGCACTGAGCGCAAAACGTCTAAGACATGACCATTTCTGAAACAAAAAGACATTTTTCTGGTTTGAAAATGGCCATATTTGCCACTTGCTTTTTGGACGTTTTCAGCAAAATATCTAAAATCTGATGTACACGTCATATCGAAAATGCCCCTTCACATCTATGACTTGAAGAGGCCAATTGTTAACTCATGGAATTTCTGATGAAGCTCTCATGTGCAATTAGTGTTACTTAACTTGATTATGCATATTATGTTATTGATGATTTATTGATCTTTATGAATTTTTTGAATTGTTGGTTGTTAGTTTTGTTTGTATTTGCTCTTTTGTGTTTTTTGCATGTTATAATGCAAACCACTTTGTTGTTCACGGTGAAAAACAGTATAGCAAATCAAGTAGTGCAATGCACTGTAATACAATATAAGGGGCCTGTACATGTGAATGGATGCAAGTGAACTCTGTGTCAAACTTTTTCATGATATTTTGCCACTAAAATTCCAACAGAAAAAATACGCATTCCACATATCATTTCTGTGCACTAGTTTTCAAAAACCAATTCAAAATTAAAAACCTGTTTTGCCATCATAACTTATCACAGCAGGTAATCAATTTTGAATTTAAATACAATTTTGCATGTAGAAAACCATACTCAACATTTTACTATTTGCGACCTGGCTAAACTGTGATATTTTTTTTAACTAGAGGAATTCATGTGATAAAGGTCCTAGAATTTTGATGTTTTTTTCCATATTTATGGATGTTTTCATACAATTGTTCATATTTTTTACCTTAAGCCCTTTTTGTGAAATGTTTGCAGGTTAGTTCATTACTCTCAAAATAATAAAGCTGTGCTTGACTGTTCAAACTATATAATAATAATAATAATATGAACCGGAGCTTTCCAACTCATTTTTATTTAAGCATAGTGCTTTCATACCTGCCTTGTAACTATTAGATAAACTAGGTAAGATTGATGTTTTTTTCAGTTTTTTCACAGGAATATATTCATCTGTTAATGCTCATTGTTATATTGTTATGTTTCTTTCATATCTCAATAAAATAACAGATTCTTTATAAGTTTCTTTATGCCTGAAACATAAGGGTCCTTTTTACTAAGCTGCTGTAAGCACGAACCTGTATTTACTGCAGGTTAAAATCCACTACTGTGGGGGTTCGTTTGGGAGCGGAGAGTAGGCATGCCCAGTGCTATAACCAATTAGCATATGGTTACCACAGGAGCCCTTACCACCTCGTAAATAGGTATTGGTAAGAGCCCCCGTGTTTATGGTCATGTGCTAAATGGGAAATTAGCACATAATTATTAATAGGGGAAATAGGAAATGCAGACATTTTACAGGCACTCGGCCTGAACACATGGGAAAACTCTGCTTTACTGATACTGCAGGCCACCTTTTAATGCAGCTTAAGTAGAGTAACAGAAAACTATGACTAGTTTTACTGCAGAGCATATCAAAACTACTGTAGGATAGGAAGCAGAATTTGTAAACCATTTTAACATAAAACAATTAAATATACCATATCTCAGCTTGTTACATAAATCATTTTCACAGATGAAACCTATCTTAAATGTAAAGCATTAGAAGAAGAGACTGCTGAAATCTCAAATGTTCATGATGAATACTTTTTTTTTTTTTTCAATTCAATGGTTGATGGAATGAAATTATATATAAAGGGTCAAAAATATCTGTCTGGGAGCAAAATAAGTCTCCCAAAATGTAATGGAATGGGACCAAATTTGGCATAGTGAAAAAAAATGGTAAAAAGACACATCACACTTGAAAATGGACCAGTTTGGACCTTGGGATCCAGAGAAATAAGTTCTCCATAAAAATGACTTAAGGCAGTCCTTGGGGAAAAGCTTGCAGCTTTAAGTATTGTGAGATTACCGTTAGGGGTCAGATGTGCTATTCTGAAACTGGTCATCAATGAAGCAAGAGCATCCAATTATTTTTTCTAGAGGCTGCTACAGACCAGAAAGACCAGATAGGGCAGGTCAGCTATACTTTACCCCTTTCCTCCCTTAACTCCTTTTACAAAACACAATTTCTCCTTTACTTAACAGAAAACCAGTATTTAAAATGGTATTATTTTTTCCCTAAGCAGCTTTTTAAACACCCTGTTTAGCACTTTAATACTCCAGCACACACCTCAGCCCCATGCTGAACCAGATATACCTCTCCCAATCATCAACTCTCCTTTACTTCACCACACTCTAGTTTATTTCACTGTGCTCACTGATTCAAGCTCAATTTTTCTCTCTCATACAGGGATAACTGTCACACAGGTTTGACTCCAGGGTTGCCAGGTAGAAATTTTTTTTCCAGCCCAATCCGGGCCAGAAACCAGCCCAAACCCGCCCAAAACACAAACCCCGCCCCTGACACCCCCACCCCGCGTCACCGGCCCCGCCCCCGCCGTCACCGGCCCCGCCTCCCATGTCATCGGCCCGCCTCCCCGTCATCAGCCCCGCCTCCCACGTCATCGGGCCCGCCTCCCCGTCATCAGCCCCCCCCCCCCGTCATCGGCCCCGCCTCCCACGTCATCGGCCCCGCCTCCCACGTCATCGGCCCCGCCCAAAACGTCACTAACCCCGCCCAAAAAACGTCACTAACCCCGCCCCCCCGCGGCCGAAAAAAATCAAAAAGCCGCCCAAAAAGCCGCCCGGAAGCCTAAAAAAACCGCCCAAAAAACCGCAACCCGCCGCGGGCAAAAATTTCCCGCGGCGGGGCGCGGAAAACCGCCCAATTGGGCGGTAAAACCGCCCACCTGGCAACACTGTTTGACTCCTTTAGCTTCTTCAGTTCCTCTGCCACTGTAAGCCACTCGGTTTCCCTAGCAACCAAGAATCTGCTTAGCCACCTGACCTATTGTCACCAATCAGGTGCTGGCGCACAGACTGTCAGCTACCTTTTACAGTTCGGAATTTTCAGCTAATCTCCATTTTAAAATCCATCTTCCCCATTAAAACCAATGGAGAAAATTAATTTTTACACAAAATACCATTTACATTTCATCTTACTCAAATAAAATAAATACCAACACCCAGGTCATCTTTCCCCAAATCCGGACAATGTTTTATTTTATTTGAAAACCATTTTAGTTCCATTTTACCACATTCCCCCCCCCCCCCCCCCCAAAATACCATTTAAAATCCCAGGAAAAACACCAAATTTTCCACACCTATTAATGAACATCTATCCCTTCATACGCCATCATCAGAATTTTAGAAAACGCCCTCGGAGCAGCGCAGGACACTCCACACCGAAAATGACCCCAAAACCCTCTTCAAAATTAACTTTTAAAAATTTAAACAATACAGTCCTCCTAAACCCCCCAGACCCCCTGACCATAAAAATAAAAATTCTAAAAAAACTCAGGGAAGGCCCGGCAGAAAAACACCTCAAAAAGCTCAAAATTAAATTAAATTGAATCAAAATAAGGCCATAGGACCTCTTGCCTGGCCTCCCTCACGTGCATTCTGGGGTCAAATTGCTTCCCCAGCGTCCCGGTCACCTTCCGATGGGTCTTCTGATTTCGGCCCCAAAAATCGCAAAATTGAGGCCAAGGCTTTCCCTAGGCCTACCGACATTTTTAACCTAATCGCGCATGCGCGCGCACCAGAGGCACAGGCCCGGAAGCAATCTGCTTCTTCTCTCTCCGTCTCTCCTCACATTGCGGCGGTGATGCAAATCTTTTCAGCGGCGATTGCTGCTGCTTCCCCAGACGCGACCTCAGACTCTGCTTCTCCCCTCGGCCCCCTCTCACATCGCGGCATCGCGGTGGCACGCCACTCGCACCTGCCGCGATTTCAACTGCTCCTGCTTTCTCCTGCTCCCCTCAGCTCCAGGACTTGCTCCGGTCCCAAAATGGGACCCAAACACAGCGGAGCAAGCGTGAAGCAGGGCAGAAAAATGCCGGCCACCCCTCCGAATGGGCAAAAAACGGCCCGGAACCTGTCGGACCCGCAACAGGTCGAAGAAAACCCGCGGGGCACATCCCAAAAACCCCCAAAGTGCCCAATCAGCCCCGGATGAGCCCAAAACCCCTTTTAAAGGGGACACACTTTTATTTTAATTTTTTTTCAACCCTTTACATTTTAAAATATAAAACCTCACACAGATCAAAAAGGTTGCTTATAAAATGTTGGTATACTCAAAAAAATCACAAAGCAGTTGTGCAGTGTCTGTATTTAAACAGGGGAAAAGTCTCAAATATTGCTGCCTCCTGTTTAGTTCTCAGGATGGCATGCAAAAAAAGTCATCATCAACTATAAAACCCCTGAATTGATAAATTCTTTTTTTTCTTCTATTTTGTTTTTTTCTTTCTATTTTGTTTTGTTTTATGTTAATCTTGTGCTACTTAATTATTACATATGTATCGTATGTTCAAAAAGTTCCTGAGTCAAACATTCAACTAGACCCCATAACTTATCTTGTCTATTCGTGATGAACTCCAGCTTGCGCGTTGATTCCAACAGTCCCGTTTCGTTGTCTTCTTCAGGGAACCACACCGCAAGTATCCGATAATGAGGCAGGCGGCCTGATTAACAAATCCTTTTAAAAAGGAAAAAGCTCTGGTGCCGATGAATAAGCAGCTAGGCCAGTGGGGGTTATTAGCACATAGTAAGTGTAGCTAGGGATGGTAGGGCTGATCCTTGAAAAGGATGGCCTACTGAAAGAGGCTGAGGCGGTGGTACCTGGGAAAGTTCTGGCTCTGGAGAATAGCATTTCAGTGAGGTTGTATGGCAGGCAGGGTTTTTCCTTTCAGTCCTAAAGTGATTCCAAGTTGCTGAACCAGTTCTTGGGTGTTCCTGATACTGTTTGAGGTGGTTGCAACCAGAAGTGAGGAGGCTAGCCAACGTCAAGAAAGTCCCTGGAAAATACGTTTTTAAAATTTTTCTTGGGGGTTTTGTGTACACACATATACTTCCCTCACATTTTTTGTGTTGGACAATACCTTTTGAAGGGAGTACCCAGGCTTGGGAAAGGGGAAAAAGGGATTACAGTTTATTTGGGTAAGAATACACTTACCTGTGGTTATAGTGTTAGATCATGAGTGGGGTGAATAGCCAAGAACAACAGCGCTGTTGTCTTTGATAGCAAAGCTGTGGAGACAAACAGAAGAAAAAGAATTCTACACAAAGGAATGGCTCCTTAAGGTTAAAGAGTATAAAGGGGTAAAAAAAAAAAACAATGTGTAAATGCACTTACCTGATATCTTTGTCGAGACAAAGTCCAAATCTTACCCATCCCCACCCGTCCCCACTGAAATCTTACCCATCCCCAACCCATCCCCGCAAGAATTTAATGGTACATAAAAGAAAATTCCGGTCAGCTCTCTCAGTCTCTCTCTGGATTTGAGTCATAGCACTGCAGGCAAGGAAGGAATTGACTTTGGAACTTGGAACACTCTTGTCTCTGATTCACTGGCACTCTATGCTGAGAGGTCACTACATGCACGCTCTAGTAGGTCAGGTGACATCTGATGCTCGTTCATGCCTGTGTCAGAACTGAGGTCTGCGCATCAGCCCGGGAAGCAAAGAGGATTAATAGTAACATAGTAAGTGACGGCAAATAAAGGCCTGAATGGTCCATCCAGTCTGCCCAATGATTAAATCAACGAGTGTGATATTATATACTTGATTATGGTCTTTCTTTGGTGCTTCTGGGACATAGACCATAGAAGTCTATGCGGCCCTATCCTTATGTTCCAACTGCCGTTGAAGCCCACTCCAGTCTATTTGTCTTCTTGCAAACCCCGTTCCCATGCAGGTCTCTATCCCAGAATCACCTTAAGATGGTACACCTCTGCAACCCCAATCCTTGGCGACAATTTAATTTTCCACTGACCTGTATTCATAATACGCACCACCACTTTGTCCCAGTAAGGCATGATGAGGGTGTTAGCAATTGTTGTTATTTGCTACACAAATGCCTGAGGGTAATATAGCAGTTTCTGTCCTTGTCACTGCTACTGGAGGTTCTGCACACTCCCGCAGTTATACGCAGCTTCCCACTAGCACCTTTTTTCTTTCAACTAACTTGATAAACCCAGTTTTGTCATGCTCAGTATTCTTGACTTGTTTCCAGATCTTGTATATTTCCCCTTTTCGGTGCCAGCTTTCAACTAGCAGGTTCCAGTTTAACTCTTGCAAAATGTTCATATCCACATTATTCCGGGGACAGAATTCACCCGCTGGTAAGATGCATCATCACAGATGATTAAGATGCCTCAGTTTCTCACCAGCTGTCCCAGGCAGACCATTTAGGCCTCTATACAACTGACGATTGGAACATTCACAATGTTGATGGCAGACAGCTTTACCAAAGTTTTCTTGAGATCATCGCAATTCCCCATATACTGGCTTTTATTGACCTTTGGTCTGACCTAGTATGACAATAATTATG
The DNA here is from genome assembly GCF_901765095.1 of Microcaecilia unicolor. NCBI lineage: Eukaryota > Metazoa > Chordata > Amphibia > Gymnophiona > Siphonopidae > Microcaecilia > Microcaecilia unicolor. The sequence goes on along the minus strand of NC_044037.1, from coordinate 82,049,419 downwards.
TACTCATCTGTGGAAAACACATGATATATCTGACCATACCATCTATCTGTGGGAATGATTTTTGGAGTTGCCAATGTCTCTTTCCCTCTTCTTTTTAAATTTTACACAACTGTGAAGATCATAGTAGGGATGACCTGTCACTGCGAATGACTAAGAACATAAGAATGTCACTTGTCAGTAAGAGAGCACACTATTTGTACACAGTGCACACTATACATGCACTCTTTAAGAAAAGTGCAAACTATGGGTCTTCTTTTACCAAATTGTGCTAATGTGGCAATGTTGATAAAGTCCATTCAAAGGGGCCCTATGTGCACATAGTACATGCTCTTAATGTCATTTGTTTAAAACTGAAAAAAAAAAGCTGAACACAAAGATGAAAATTTTCTGGTTGCCTATCCTTAGATCACGCCCTGAGTGACTAAGATTTTCATCTTCATGGGGTTTCATTTTATTTATTTATTTGTGTTACTTTTATACCGCCTTTCATTAAACATTAAAGCGGGGTACAGTTCAAATTTAAATCTGAGTAAACAATAACTATAAAATGTTCAAAACAAAAAAAAGAACACCACAAATAAAATTTAGACAAAACTACAGACACAAATTTAGGGGACGATTCATAGCACAATATAAAACCCAGTAGGGTATTTTACTAAAAAGTGAATTTGCCCTAAAACCATAAATAATATATCCCTGTCCACTGTCTCATAAAAAAGAGTGGTATTGTACTAAAATAATAATTAAAACAAACTCATATTCTAGTCTATTGTTTTGATCTACAAAGTAAAAGACTGGTTAAAGTCTTAAATTTCCAATAGGAAATCTGCTAAGTTTTAAAGGAAGAGCTTTCCAGAGAGTAGGAGCAACACTACAAAATGCTGTATGGTGTGATGTATCTAGCCATATTAACTTATGAGTTGGGATCACTAAATAATTAGTTTGAGTTGAACGCAAAACTCATGATGGACAGTACTTAGTAATGACATATATTGGTAAACTGGAATCCTTGAGTAAAATGTGCAACGAGCCAAAATCAGGATTTTAAACTGAAAGAGAAACGCTGGTTACAGAAATTAAATAAAGGAGTCACATGATCTGAAGATTTTACATTGTATAACAACCTTAAAGCTATATTTTGAATCAGCTGTAATCTTTTAAGCATGAATTAGGACGCCCTCGCAAAGTCGGCCAAAATCAGGTAGGTATAATCGAAAAATAGTATTGACGTCCTTAGATATTCCATTATCGCAGTGCAAAACGTCCAAATCAGGGACGCCCAAAGTATAGTAAAAAGGATGCCTATCTTCCAGAACCGCAAAAGGACATCCCTAAAACATTCACTGTACTTGCCAATTTGTCATATCAACATCCTTCGCCGGTTCTACGAGAAAGACGTCCTTATTACTATGCTTTGGACTTCTCTGATGTACCTGGTTGTTCTGCAAGTACAGTGCAAGTAGTTGTGGACATCCAGGTACGGGAAATATAAGGAACATCATAACTGTAAAGTACAGTAACAAGGTCGTGTTTCTCACAGAACTGCCGAAGGATGTCCATCTTACTAGGCCCACCGAAGGACAGCGGGCCTGTAAGGGGGACGTCCTTCGGCAGTTCTGTGAGAAACACATCCTTGTTACTGTACTTTACACTTATGATGTTCCTTATATTTCCCGTACCTGGACGTTCACAAATATAAGGAACATATATATTTTATGTGTACTAGTAAAAAAGGCCCGTTTCTGACACAAATGAAACGGGCGCTAGCAAGGTTCTCCTCGGAGTGTGTATGTTTGAGAGAGTGTATGTGAGAGTGACTGTATGTGAGAGAGAGAGTGAATGTGTGAGTGTGTGTGTGTGTGTAAGAGAGAAAGAGTGAGTCTGGGTGCAAGTGTGTCTGTGAGAGGTAGAGTGTGTGTGTGAGAATGAGAGTGTGTGCAAGTGTGTATGTGAGACACAGTGTGAGTCTGTGTGTGTTGAGTGTGTCTGTGAGAGAGTGTGTGAGATTGAGAGTGTGTGCAAGTGCATATGTGAGGCACAGTGTGAGAGAGAGAGAGTGTGTTTCACACAGATACAGTATGTGCGAGAGAGAGAGTGTGTGTGAGACACAGACCCTCTGTGAGACTGAGTGTATGAGACCAAGAGAGTGTGTGAGTGACTGTGTGACACATAGAGAGTGAATGTGATACAGTGTGAGACAGAGTGCGTGAGAGGCAGTGTGTGAGAGTGAGAGAGAGAAAGACATTGACTGTGAGAGAGAGAGAGTGTGTGAGAGAGAGTGTGTGTGTGTGTGAGAGATACCCCCCCCCCCCCCCCCCCGGTGTCAGACCCCCCCCTCTCTCTCTGTGCAGGACGCTGAGCTCTGGCTGTGCTTCAAGGAACTGACCAATCCTATTTAATAGAATGCACCTCCAACATTCTGAAGCCGAGAAACCTTGTGTGGTTCGTCACTTCTGCTTGTGACGAACCCGGAAGTACATGATGTCAATTCAGGAGATGGATACAGAGAGCAGGAATGCCTCAGCCATGCAGTCAGCTTCAGAATGTTGGAGGTGCATTTTATTATATAGGATATATGAAGAGGTTCACACACTTGATAATGATCTATATAAGGAAGGCTCCGCACTCATCCAACTAAGGCCCCGCACACGTGACGACGGTCCATGCACGTCATGGACGTCCATGCGCCATGGTCGTCCACATGCCGACCCATCATATATGGGGGCAGGATGTCCACGTGCTGACTCATCCATATATGGGATGGTCGTCCATATATGGAACTGTGCACGTAGGGACGTCCATCACGCATAGTCATCCATATAGGGCGATGCACGCTTTCCAACGGTTATTCCCTGACAAACATGTCTTTATGGCGAGAGCCAAATTTCAGCAATGCTGAAAGCTTGTACCTGGTATACAATTGCCTAAAACACCGGCACATTCTTTTTAAGCACCACCACCACCACCACCTGCCCCCCAGGACTGTCTCCATCCAAGCCTGGTGTCAAATAAGAGACAGATTGGAAAGGTAAGTGTTTGCTTTCCCACTCCTCCCTAGGCTATCAGGTCCCCCTCCTGTAGCTACACATATAAGAGCTCCCTCAGCAATGTAAGCACTAACTGTAGTCTGTATTCAAGGGTAATCAGTGATATGTGCACATGCACATTCATTAATAGAATCTATGTACTAGAAAGGAAAACCATTCTCACATCCCTACAATACTGCACACAAATGGTACTCTCTGTCCTCATGTCCACCTCAATGACATCACCTGTACCAATGTAATGTCCCCCCTCCCCCCCAATCAGTGTTGTGCGTCTCTCCTATTTGATTTCCAAATGAATTTGAATGCTGAAGGCAAGAAGGGCCATCCCCTGACTCCTGGTGTACAAACTTATATCTTGCAGAAGATTTGGCATTCGGAGGGACCTTGAGTCCCTCCGGCGGAGGTTCCGCCAAATAAAGCGGGAGAGCCCTGACATGATAAGGGCAGTGAGACGGTGCCTCAGAGCGCGACGTAAGTATTACAAACAGGGCACCTGTACTCATTTATAAATGTATTTATTTAATAATGCAAATATTGTGTACAATATCAGTTTCCATGTGGCTAATAGGCAACTAGTAAGTCATAACTACCCTCCTGTGAGTGTGGCTCCAACTTCCAACTAACTTCCTCTGAGATGACATGCCTCACTTCTGTATCCCCCCTTTCTGGGGTGCATACTGTTTCATGGTATTCCTGCCTGAGGTCCTACTCTTAGTGGATGTCATTGCCTCATATTAAAGTTATGTGCTTCCCCTCCCCCCCCCCCCAAAAAAAAAAAAAAAAATTGGTCAGCTAACTATAGTCACAAATCATAATGCAAACATGCTACTGACCAATGATTGTGGTCTGCCAACATATCCTGTGTACTCTGTGTCAGACCAGCTTCCAGGGTTCACTCACACCCCATGGGTATAGCCCAGGGCTCACCACACCTTTCCCCATCCCCCGCCTCAGGCCAGCCAGCTCCAGCACTATGCAAGTCATGTTGGATGTGCTGATCTCAGTGGCGTAGGAAGGGGGGGCGGTGGGGCGGTCCGCCCCGGGTGCACGCCGCTGGGGGGTGTCGGCGCCTCGCTGGTTCCTTGCTCTCTCTGCCCCGGAACAGGTTACTTCCTGTTCCGGGGCAGAGAGAGCAGGGAACCAGTGAGGCGCCGACACCCCCCAGCGGCGTGCACTCGGCGGATTGGCTCTCCCGCCCGCCCCTCACCGCCTTCCAGGTATATTCTCGGGGGGGGGCTTGCGCTCCGGATGGGGGAGGGTGCGCTGCGCTGCAACCGGGGGGGGGGGGGGGGTGCGCAGCTGCGACCCGCCCCAGGTGTCAGCTGCCCTCGCGACGCCACTGGCTGATCTCAAAGACAGTCCTTTTATATACACAGGGCATCAGCAGCAGGAGGAGGAGGAGGAGGCGGCGGCCACAGCACCAGTGGCGCAGCAGGAGGAGGAGGCCACAGCACTAGTGGCACAGGAAGAGGAGGCTGAGGAGGAGGAGCACCCACCAGCCCCACCAACACCACCAGCCCCACCAGCTCCACAAACACCACCAGCTATAGACAACAGTGCCGCAGTACTGCAACTCCTGCAGCAACTGGTTGCTGTAGTCAACCAGTTGCTGCAGGAGGTGGCAGCACTGCGGTACTCAGTCGAGGACTGCCAGCAGACTCATAGCCGGCTCATGCTGCTGGTGATAGAGCTGCTGTGACGGCAATTGGAGGGACAGGAGAGGGGAGAATGATTTGGTGGAGAGGGGAAATTTGTATATAGTTTGTTTTTATATAAAGTTTTTATATAAAAACACTTTTGGCACTGTCCAGGGTATGTGTGTGTACTTTGTGCACTACATATGTGATGTTATCAAATGCTGGGGTTGATGTGAGAGGAGTCAGCAATCTGGGTTGCATGACAGGTGAACTGTGACAGAGAAACTTTGGTACATATGTGTCATAAGTGTGGCCATACAGAAGGCCACCTGTTCCTTCCAAACTACATGGCTGTATGGTAAGGGGGGGGCGCTTTTTGGACGCCCTTCTCTTTCGAAAATGAGCCTGATAGCCTCACATTTTAATGGATTTACAAACAAGTTGTGATCATGAATTATAATTTCTTGAAATATCAGGTAAGTGTCTACGCGCCCAATGCGTGCCAAAATGGAGTTACCGCCTGACTACCCCGTGGCTCTTGCAGTAATTTCATTTTTGGCGCACGTCCGTTACACACGTCTGGAAAATGTTTTTTATTTTCGGGCACGCATAATGGACGGATGTCAAGTGGCATTTGGCATGTGTAGGTCATTATCACCTGGCTACCGCTAGGTCAATGACTGGCGATAAGGTCTCAGACCCAAAATGGACACGCGGCAATTTTGATTTTGCCGCATGTCCATTTTTGGCAAAAAGGCCTTTTTTATAGGCGTGATGAAAAATGGATTGGCGCGTACCCAAAACCCGCACTTTCACTACCGCCAGCCATTTTTCAGTGCACCTTAGTAAAAGGACCCCTTAGTGAGCTATCACCAAATGTATAACGTACCATCTGCATGAAAGTGTGCATCAAATACCAAGGGGTCCTTTTACTAAGGTGCACTGAAAAATGGCCTGTGGTAGTGTAGATGCATGTTTTGGGCGCATGCAGAATCATTTTTAGCGCACCCATAAAAAAAACAATTTTTGCCAAAAATGGACATGCGGCAAAATGCAAATTGCCACACGTCCATTTTGGGTCTGAGACCTTACCGCAAGCCATTGACCTAGCAGTAAGGTCTCATGCGGTAACCAGGCAGTAATGGTCTATGACGCTCATAGCTGCTGAGTGTCAGAAAATAAAAAATATTTTTCGGACGCGCTTAGCGGACACATGCCAAAATTGAAATTACCGCAAGGACCACGCAATAACTGGGCGGTAACTCCAATTTGGCGCGCGTTGGGCACACATAGGCGCCTACGCAGCTTAGTAAAAGGGCCCTCAAGATCTTGAATCAATAGCACCAAAGGTAAAATACAGATATTTAACAAAATTGGCAGAAAAAATGAGCCATATGGTTCTTCGCATGAAAAAATAAGTGGGGTGTATGAATAAGTTGCATCCTGCCAACGTCCACGTTTCCTCCGGTTTTTCTTTATTTATGTACAAACTGCTGTTGGCTAGTGATGGAAGTGGTGGCTCACAGACATCCCAAAAACAGTGCTATTCATGACATTCTCCCTCTGTAGCAACACGTCTAACCTTAGCTTGTTTCCGAGAGCTGTGAATGAGGCTGTTTGTTAGTTTACTGAAGCTATAGCTCTGAGAGCAGAGACTGGAGAGGAAGCTGGCAAGAATTTTTTTCCCCATATTTTTCTCAAGTGTGAAGAAGGAATTTCTGAAGTAAGATTCTCAAATTAATGCAATGATATTTCCTCCAGTTCAGTTTGAAATATAAATTAAAATGGCTTTAACTGTTAATGTTGCTAATAACAGTTGAAAATCCATGAGGATTGAATATGTAAATAGTTTCCTTGGAACTATCATATGCAAAGGAGGCTGTTTACTATCATCTATGTTATAACAATTCTACAGTTTCTGTTTACCATTCAAATTATGGCTCTGATTTACAAAATGTTTCCTCTTACCCTTACAGTTGTAGCAAAAACATATTCATTAATTTGACCTTTTAAAGAAATTGATGCTTTCAATGCTAGTGCAATGAAAAAGAAAAAGATTAAAAAGCACTTACAAAATGCATATCTTCACAGAAACAGAAACTACAGTATTTTCAGGAGAGGACAGTTTCTGTGATTTTTGTGATCTATTTTATTTATCCAGCTAAAGCTAGATAGAGGGAGGTAAAGAGACCTTTATACTACAGTACGCGAAGCCCTAGTGGGAGGGGGATTCTATATATGGTGCCTAAAAAATCTGCATAGAAAACATTTCTGCTTAAGCGTATTCTATAAGCCATGTTTAGATTTTGGTGTGGTATATAGAATACACGTAGGTGGCAACCATAGTGTCTAAATCTATACATCTCCATTTATACTAATGAAAACATGGCATAAATCTCAGAACATAGATTTATTTTTTATTTATTTTTGTTATTTTTGTACCCCGCGCTTTCCCACTCATGCCAGGCTCAATGTGGCTTACATATTGTATACAGGTACTTATTTGTACCTGGGGCAATGGAGGGTTAAGTGACTTGCCAAGAGTCACAAGGAGCTGCCTGTGCCTGAAGTGGGAATCAAACTCAGTTCCTCAGTTCCCCAGAAACAAACCCAACCACCCTAACCACTAGGCCACTCCTCTCTCCCTCTTTAGGTGCAGTGGGCATATTCTATAACAATGCGTGTAAAAATTGGACTGTCCACAAAACACCGATTTTCCCACCTATGACCATGTCCCATTTTACATGTGTGCATTAGAAGTTAGGCTCACTGTGTTACAGAATATGCTTAGTGAGTTGTGCGTGTAAATTCTCATCATTGTCAGTTTGTGCTCATTATTGCTTGTTAAGCCAATTAACTAATGCATGTTATTATAGAATACGCTTGGATTTCGGTGTAGAACTCTAGGCGCACTATATAGAATCTGGGGGAATGTGGGCTTATAGTAAACAGTTAGGCACGTAGATGAAGGTACTCTATAACCCGCTCCTGTGCCCCTCCCAGATCCACGCCCCCTTAAAGTTGCACACTCTGGACTTATAGAATAGTGACTAAGGGCAGATTTGTGTGTAACTGCTAATTGGTGTCAGTTAATGCCAATTAAGGCTAATTATAGCCAATAATTATTCACTCCAATTAGCAACCAATTATTGAATTAAGTTATGTGTACAACTAACCTATTCTATAACTTGCATGCACAAATTTGTGAGTTAGTCAGAAATTATGGAATTAGGAAGAATACATGCATATGTTAAGGGGTATTGCTTTGGCATGGTTTTGGAGGAACTAAGGTGAGGCTAAATAACACACATGTATTCCCTATTTCAGAAGCTGCATGCATATCTATAACCTTCAGAATTAATGCTGGAATTTACAGCTGCTTCCAGGGATGTTTAGGTTTTGGCAAAGTGCTTGGTTTGGCCCGAACTCTACAGGTGAGGATAAGAGAACATGTCCCTTAGTCCCCCAGTGTTTTCACCATTCCCACCTTCCAATATTGATAATGCTAAATGATAGTGCTAGATTTTATTGTGCCACTACATCTCAAAACTTCCTATATCCGCAGCTCAACACCATGGTACTCCGTACATCTAAAAACCTTAAAAACAGAGACTAGAAGACTTGAAAGAGCTTTGCGTAAACGAAAAACAGATTTAGCACTAGGAGCCTGGAAAAACTGTCACCGTAAATATAAGTACGCCATCAGGCAAGCAAAATGTGCATACTTTTCATCTAAGTTACAGTCTGCAGGCCAGGACATAAAAAAGGTGTATCAACTTCTGAACTCCTTCCTTGATACCTGAAAGTTAGAAGTCTCTAGTGACGATCTTCCATCTGCCACCCAACTTGCCACTTACTTAAAGAGAAAATCTTAACCTTACGTTCAACATCTGTAAGTAATATTTTCTGCTGTGGATGACTTCTTAGAATTCATTGGCCATATCTGCGGATTTCTGCCCGGCTGATCGTACGTGGACCAACTTCAAACACCTGTCACTTGATAGCGTATCAAATGCTTTACAAAAGTTCTCCAACAAGTACTGTAGACTGGATGTTTGTCTGAACCATCTTTTAAAATGCTTTGTTGAAGAACTGACTTGCTACCTAAACCATATGTTAAGCTCTGGAACTTTCCTGCCAGAACATGGTAATATTCTCCTCAAACCCATTCCAAAGAACCTTAAGATTAAATGTGATATTACCTCAAATTACCGCCCAGTGGCTTCCATACCATTGGTTATCAAGTTAATGGAGAGTAAGGTTAACATTCAGCTCAATGATTTCCTGGCTGACTTTGATATCCTTCACCATTCACACTCAGGTTTCCGTGCTCAGTATAGCACAGAGACAGTTCTAGTCACCCTCTTATCAAATTTCAAACGAGAACTATCTATTGGACGGAAGGTACTACTGCTTCAATTCGACATGTCGAGTGCCTTCGACATGGTGGACCACGGCCTACTACTTCATCTACTAGACTCATTCGGCGTAGGAGGGTCTGTTTTACACTGGTTCAAGGGCTTCTTGACCACAAGAACTTACCAGGTCACAGTGAATTCTGCCACTTCTGCTCCGTGGAATGCCTCTTGCGGGGTACCCCAAGGTTCACCCCTTTCGCCAACATTATTTAATATCATGCTGATGCCATTAGCCTCAGCTCTAGCAAAATTAGACCTAAATCCATTCATCTATGCTGGCGATATTACCATCTACATCGCTAATCTCATTGAAGCTAGCTTTTTCACTATTGAACACTGGGCTCAGGTGTTTTGGTTTAAACTAAACAAGGATAAAACTCAATGCCTCATACTCTCATTCCCCCATCACAAAATAACCGATACAACGCTTCCCGTTAAGGATTAGGTTCTTCCAATTTCCAACAGTCTGCGGCTTTTAGGAGTGAATCTGAACATGCACCTAGAGTTAGATAATCACGTGCATTTAGTCTCCAAAAGAATGTTTAATGCTATGTGGAGGCTCCGGCGCGTAAGATATTCCTTACTGAGAGCTGTTCCGTACCCTTGTGCATTGGTTAGTCCTCTCCCACCTAGATTATTGCAGCAGGATTTATGCGGGCTGCAAGGTCTCTTTATTGAGAAAGTTCCAGACAGTCTAGAACACAGCTGCAAGACTGATTCTGGGAAAACAACAATTTGCGCTTGCTCAGCCTCTGCGCTACAACCTACATTGGCTACCTATAAAGGAACGTATTATTTTTAAAATCTGCTCCTTAATCCACAAAACCATCTATGGCCTCGCTCCGGACTATATGCTCAACTTGATTGATCTTCCACCAAGGAATGCCACGCCTGCAGCATGGTCATATCTCCAACTACACTTCCCAAACTGCAAGGGCGTCAAATATAAGCTGATTTTCACCTCTTCTTTCCGCTACTGGAGCCCTAAATACTGGAGCGCTCTTCCACAGCACCTCAAAACGCAAATAGACCACATCCTCTTCAAAAAATTGCTGAAAACTTACTTCTTTGTTAAAACATATTCCCCTAGTTCCTCTGCTGATTAATATTCCCACCGCACCCCCCCATCCTGCTTAGTTCCCCATTGTTAGCTACTGCTCCCCTTGTCTATCCTTTGCCAACTTTAACTGTATTTTCTCAATTTGTAATTTTTCCTAATTTTTCTGTAAGCCGCATTGTGCCTGTATGTGTGGGAAAATGTGGGATACAAATGAACTATAAATAAATAAATAAGAGCATAACATAAGAATAGGCATACTGGATCAGACCAATGGTCCATCTAGCTCAATATCCTGCTTCCAACAGTGGCCAATCAAGGTCACAAGTACCTAGCAGAAAACAAATTAGTAGCAACATTCCTTGCTACCAATCCTGGGGCAAGCAGTGGTTTCCCTCATGTCCATCTCAATAACACGCTATGGACCTTTCCTCCAGAAAATTGTCCAAACCATTTTTAAACCCAGACACACTAATCGCTGTTATCACATCCTCCGGCTACGAGTTCCAGAGCTTAACTATTCATTGAGTGAAAATAATATTTCCTTCCTTTGTTTTACCATTATTTTCATGTAATTTCATTGAGTGTTCCCTGGTCTTTGTTCTTTTTGAAAGAGTGAAAAATCGATTCACTTTTATCTGTTCTATTCCACTCAGGATTTTGTAGACCTCAATCATAACTCCCCCCCCCCCCCCCCCCAATGTTCTCTTTTGCAAACTGAAGAAGCCTAATCTCTTTAGCTTTTCCTCATATGGGAGGAGTTCCATCCCTTTTATTATTTTGGGTACTCTTCTTTGAACCTTTTCTAATTCTACTATATCTTTGTTGAGGTATGGTGACCAGAATTGAACGCAATACTCGAGGTTAGGTCATACCATGGAGCAATACAGAGGCATTATAATATTCTTGATTGTGGGCTCTATACCTAATTTGGAAAATGTATACATATAGGCTTCCAGCATGGACACATACCCATCTAAGGGTTGGCACATACATACCCAGGTTCTGACATACCCACTTACATATACATATGTGCTGACACTTAGACATGTATGTTACTACATTGCCTCATTGTTGGTTTAGATGTTAACAAATGGAAAATGGTTGCTCAGGCTGCACATAGGTTGTATATACATATACATTCCTGCATGTATTTTAGAAAGGACTTTATGTTGGCAGATCCTTTTCTAAAATAATAGCGAAATTTGACACGTCTCAACCTGGAAATCTCAATTCCGATTTCTATGTTCTATCTAAAATGGAGCTTTCTATCCCTTTGTCACTAAGGTAACTGAGATATTGACATGTACTATCAGAACAAAAGTTCCAAAGGTTTATTATACATGGAAAATATTAGCATTTGTTTCAGTAATGTTTCCTTGTTCAATAACGGCAAACATGGTTGACATTTTTGGTGCTAATAATTCCTTCCTTAACCAGAATTATAGCTTACCTGTATGAGGAGCATTCCTTATTCTCTTCCCACTAAGCAATTTATTTGACTAGCAAATGGTGCAGGGAGCGCCTCAAGCCCCCAAATGCACATGTAATACAATCTAAATATTTCTAAAGAATCAGCTTCCCCAAGTGAAAAAGTCAAGTCCATTGTTGTTAACCAATCTATCTGATGAAAAAGCAAAGTTACTCACCTGTAGCAGGTGTTCTCCAAGGACAACAGTATTTTCACATGTGGGTGACATCATCCAATGGAGCTGTGAAAAAAAAAGTGTGTTTTAAAGCTGTAAAATGTATTGGATATTTTCCTGCCTTCATTATGTCCTGAAGTGTATTTCTCCTATTTGGCCAGCTGGTGGTGTTTCTGTGTTGTAAAGCGGTTACAGAGAACTGAATGTTCTGTTTCTTTAACACAAGCAGGAAGCAAGCAGCAGTATACTTTTAAATCTTGTTGACTGGGCTCTGATTGGCCCAGGAGCTCATTTCCTTTGGAGTGTGCTGATTATGCCTCCAGCCTTAGCCAGGGAGAAAAGAGACACATATATCTTTGCTGAGGCTTAGTGGACAGTTATATATCCTGATCTTCCCAGGTACTGTTGAGAAAGTATACAGATGTCTAGTTAATGTTATAATTGATCCATATTTCAGTTACCTGTTATTGTTTGCTATTTGCACTATTTTGTTCCACTGTTCAATTTTTAAAAGACAATAAACATAAGTATGTAATGCCATACTGGGAAAAGACCAAGGGTCCATCGAGCCCAGCATCCTGTCCACGACAGCGGCCAATCCAGGCCAAGGGCACCTGGCAAGCTTCCCAAACGTACAAACATTCTATACATGTTATTCCTGGAATTTTGGATTTTTCCAAGTCCGTTTAGTAGCGGTTTATGGACTTGTCCTTTAGGAAACCGTCCAACCCCTTTTTAAACAATGCTAAGCTAACCGCCTTCACCACTTTCTCCGGCAACGAATTCCAGAGTTTAATTACACGTTGGGTGAAGAAAATTTTTCTCCGATTTGTTTTAAATTTACTACACTGTAGTTTCATCGCATGCCCTCTAGTCCTAGTATTTTTGGAAAGCGTGAACAGAAGCTTCACATCCACCTGTTCCACTCCATTCATTATTTTATATACCTCTATCATGTCTCCCCTCAGCCGTCTCTTCTCCAAGCTGTATAGCCCTAGCCTCCTTAGTCTTTCTTCATAGGGAAGTCGTCCCATCCCCGCTATCATTTTAGTCGTCCTTCGCTGCACCTTTTCCAATTCTACTATATCTTTCTTAGTGTATTGCCTCTCTGCCTGGACTGTTAAAGGATCCTAGTGGTTTGTGTGTTGGGTCCATAAGTGTTTTTCTGGGAACTGTGGGACCACTGGGAGTGTGGCCCAAGTAACCTAGAAATCACTGGGGATAATTTGAGAGCAGGAGACTTGCCCAGAGGCGACTATGACCCAGTCGGTGGGAGGAAGGTGCTAGTGTGAGCACAAGCAGTAGATGCAGGTGGACTTGAGCTGTGCTGGGGATAGGCCCCCTAAGTGGCCACAGGGTAACCACAGGCAGGTGGTTAGGCATTTCGTGACGGGAGCCCAGTGCAGATGCTGACCATTGAGTTCAAGAATTTTCTAGCAGCATCCCACCATGCATGTGCTGGTGTCTTCTCACCCAAAGTGCAAGCTCGAGTCCCTTAGTCATTGTAAAAAGTTAAAGAATTTAACTCCAAAGGAAGTTGGGATACTTGGCCTGCTCAAATGTGGGAAACCCTAGCTACCAGGCTCATCAAAAACAACATGTCATGGACAATAGGGCCTCAAAACATCGAAGCCTGTACTCAATCAACCTGAAACAATTTGTATACTAGTTGTGGAGGTGCTGTCTGGAATAGAACAAGACTGGGCCTGGGTGAGGGGGAGGTAGATTCTAGGCACCAAAGAAATTCTGTAGAACTGTGACCGAACCAGCTGTCACGCCGGGTATCCTGCTCAAGGCAGTAATGAGATATGAATGTATGGATGGATGGACTAATCACAGCTTAGCAAATCTCCTCTATGGGGTGACCGATGCAGCCATGGCTCTGACACTGTGAATCTTGACTTTCCCTCTAGAGTCAGCCCAGTCTGGAATACGTACAAGGAGATGCAATCTGCTAACCAATTAGAAATTGTGCATTTGCCGATGGCTACTCCCATCCTGTTTGGGTCAAATGCAGTGCTTTTTTTTGTGTTGGTACGTGCTGCGTACCAGCACCTTTTTTCCCCAAGGCCGGCTCACCTGCCCACCCTCATCTTCCCGACAGCTCTGTTTTCTGTTTCTGCCGTCCCGCGTTTAAATCTTTTATTTTTTTACCTGAAGTCACAGCACAACCAGCGGCGTTTGTGAGAACAGCACAGACTTGCCTCCTCCGAGTCCAGCCTTCCCTTCCCTCAGTGTTCTGCCCTCGCGGAAACAGGAAACTAAATCAGAGGAAGGCGGGACACTGAGGAAGGGAAGGCTGGACTCGGAGGGAGGCGAGGTCTGCGCTGCTTTCCCTAATGCCACCGCCGGCGTTGCGACTTCAGGTAAAAAAATAAAAGATTTAAATGCAGGGCGGTAGGAACAGAAAGCAGGGCTGTCGGGGAGCTGAGGGTGGGCAGGTGGGGCTGGGGTTGGAACTGGAAATCGATGGGGGCTGAAAGGGGGGCGGTGGAGTCTGGGGCACGGTCACTGGACATGGAGGGGAGGGGAGGGCAGGGAGAGAGAAGAGAGGAGAAATCGCTGAACATAAATGGTTAGGGGAGGGCAGAGGAGAATCGCTGGACATGGAGGGGAGGGCAGGGGAGAGAGGAGAACCACTGGACATGGATGGGAGGGGAGGATAGGGGCAAAAGAGAATCACTGGACATAGAAGGGAGGGGAGGGCAGAGGAGAATCGCTGGACATGGATGGGAGAGGAGGGCAGGGGAGAGAGCAGAGTTGCTGGACATGGATGGATGGAGGGGAGGGCAGGAGAAATGCTGGATATGGATGGAGGAGAATGACGACAGGAAGGAGATGCACATGGATAGAGAGGAGGGGATAAGGGAGAGGAGAAATGCTGGACATGGATGGAGTGGAGGGCAGGGAAGAGAGAAATGTTGGAGGGAAAGAAAGACAGAGGAAGGAGATGCACACAATTGGAGGGGAAGGGAGAGAGGAGAAATACTGGACATGGATGGAGGGGAGGGAAGACAGAGGAAGTAGATGCACATGGAGTGGAGGGGAAGAGGAGAAATGCTGGACACGGAGGGGAGGGAAGTCAGAGGAGGAGATGCGCATGGATTTGCTGTACCATATGCTGGAATAAACTTCCTGAGCCGGTCCGTCAAGCTCCATCTCTGGCCGTCTTCAATTCTAGGCTAAAAGCCCACCTTTTTGATGCTGCTTTTAACTCCTAACCCTTACTCACTTGTTCAGTACCCTTATTTTATCATCCCCACCTCAGTAATTCCCTTATCTCTTATTTGTCCTGTTTGTCCTAATTAGATTGTAAGCTCTGTTGAGCGGGGACTGTCTCTTCATGTTCAAGTGTACAGCGCTGCGTACATCTAGTAGCGCTATAGAAATGATAAGTAGTAGTAGTAGGATTTAGAGGAGAGAGGAGAAATTCTGGACATGGATGAAGGGGACGGGAGAGAGTTGAAATGCTGGACATGGGTGGAGGGGAGGAAAGAGAGAGGAAGTGAGATGAACATGGATGGAGGGGAGGAGAGAGGAGAAAGCTGGACATGGATGGAGGGGAGAGAGGAAAAAATGCTGGACATGGATAGAAAGAAGAAGGAGATGCATACTGACGAGATGAGGGAAAGGGAAAAGAGAAGAAAAACTACACATGGATGGATAAAATAGGCAAAAACACTGGATCCACTCTATACCTCCTCCTGTCAAGTCCGCGGAGGACCCAGCTTTTACCTATGGATGTAGGGCAAGAAATGAAGAAAAGAAGAAATAAACGGAAAGGAAGCCCTGGAAATGGAGTTAAGAGAACAGATAGCAGCAGAATCAGAGACTGGGACCAACATGATCAGAAAAACAAAGTCACCAGACAACAAAGGTAGAAAAAAATCATTTTATTTTCATTTTAGCGTTTGGAAGATTTATATCTGCTGTCTTATTTTGCACTAGGTATACTGGAGCTGGAGAAATTATTTATAATGAAAAAGAAATCACATTTTTTCTCCTATACTGGTATAGTATTTTCAATGATACTACTTATATGCGCCATGGCTGGTATAAGGGGTGTGGCTACTGTGGGTATTGCTACCATAGGGGTGGAGCCATAAATGGTGACCCCACCCATAATGAGTACTGGTACCTTTTTTCTTACAAAAGAAGCACTGGTCAAAAGAAACAAAAAGCTGGGTGGAATGTCTATGGGCTTTAGTTCACTCCAGGTAAAAAGCTAAGGCTTCCTTACAGTCTAAGGTATACACTACACTCTCACCAGGTGGGCATGTGGTTTCAGGAAAAAATATTGGCTAGGATAATTGACTGATTAAGATGGAACTCTGACACTACCTTAAGAAGGAACTTAGGGTGCGTGAGAGAACTACTCTATTGTGGTGAAATTTTATGTAAGGTGGGTCAGCCTCTAGGGCTTGAAGCTCATTGACTCTCAAGCTGAAGTGATTGCCACCAGAAACACAATTTTCCAGGTCAAATACTTCAGATGACAGGATTCAAGTGGCTCAAAAGGAACGTTCATCAGTTCAGTGACGATAGCGTTGAGATCCCATGACACAGTTGGAGGTCTATGTTTGTGCAGCGCTGCGTACGCCTTGTAGCGCTATAGAAATGCTAAATAGTAGTAGTAGGTTTGACAGGGGGCTTTGTCAGTAGCAAACATCTCATGAATTTGCGAAAGACTAGACTACTGCACAGAGATGGGCTTACGTCTCACACAGCAATGATAAGCACTAATTGCGCTGAGATGACCCTTAAAGAGTAGTTTTCAAACCAGATGCAGAGGAGGTGCAGAAGGTATTCAAGCAGTTGTTGTATAGGACAAGTGAGGGGATCTACGGCTTCACCCTCACACCAGACAGCAAACCCTCCTCCACTAAGAGTAACACCTCCTAGTGGAGTCTTTTCTGGAAGCCAGCAGAATGTGGAGATACCTTCCGGCAAGCAAAATGTTTCAACTCCTACTCTCTCAACATTCAAGCCATGAGGGCCAGGGATTGTAGGTAGTGTGAAAGGTCCTTCCCTCCACCTGAGGGTCTTCGGGATCTTGCCTCCACCTGGTCACTCAGCCTCCCGGCCCACTGCAGTCCACAGGGCAGGGCTCGAAGAAAATAAACTTCAAAAAGGTAAACGTCACAAGCTCCTTTATTGTCAGGGATTCACAGTTCAGTAACTTTCAAAGGAATCCTGCAGCCCTTCAAAACAGTTTGCTCCTGTTTTTCTCTCAGGGCCCAGGTACAGCAGAAAAACAAACACATCCCCTTCCAGCTGCTGCACAAATCAGTTGGAGCCAAATTACAGTCCCCACAGATCGGTCCTCTGTAGTCCAACTTCACACCCCAAAAAGAATCCCTGTATCTTGTCCACCCCCCCGGGGTTTCTGAAAACAGTTCAAAACCCACAGTTCTATGGGCCTCAGCCCACAAAAAGGGAAAAAAAACACTGCAGCTTACTTTCCCCTCCCCCACACAAAAAAAGGTTTGTTTTCCCAACAGTTCAAAATCCACAGTGCTTAATGCCTTAGCACTCAGTTCAGACACACAGTCTCTTCAAAGAACACAGCCTGAACTCTTTTGGGAAAGAGGAAAAGATCCCACCCTTTCTGGGTCACTCTATTACTTCACTGACCCTCCTCCTGCATGACCTTTCCCCTTTCCACTTTCAGCCCAGCTGTGACACCAAGAGTTCACCTGATTTTTCAGTTTAGCTTTCAAGGCATGAGCCCAGGCAGAAAGGTGCATGGGTTCCTCAGAGCCTGCCTCCTGCTCCTCTCTCCGGCCAGCTGCCAGTCCATGGGCTCATTCTCCTACTCTGGGCGGCCTGTTCCTCTCTTACTTGATTATGTTCCAGGTGCCCCTCCCTTGCCTTGTCAGAGCCTTCTCCCGGGGAATGCTGGGGCCAATAATCCCTATGCCAGGGTTTCCCCAGGGATGCTGGGAAATGTAGTCCTCCCACCTCCATTTTCTAGGGGGCACTACCTTTTCCCTTCTCTCTCTCTCTCCCTGAGGAATGATTAAAGGTAAGGCTCTGCTCTGTCTCCCTCGGCTCTTGATCCTCCTTCCTTCTCCCCCCTCCACTTATCCTCCCCTTCACAGTAGGGATACAAAAGAGACCCCTTGTTCTGTGTGATGAAGGATGGAAAACAGTCCAATCTCCACAGATCTTTGGAGGATATCTCTAGAAAAAAAGAGGAAACCAGATCTGTCTTGGCCAGTGAGATGCGATCAAGATCATCCACTTTCTCTTATCCAGCTGCCAATACAGGATATTGGTGGTGTCTGGATACCTTCATAGTGCTGTGATGGTCACACACAATATTCAGCTACATTATCTTGTTAATTGCCTTTTTAACTCACACTGAGCATCTCTCTACTTTTTGGGATCCTGTCAGGAACTTGTGACCTGAATTGGCCAGTGTTGGAAAAAGGATACTGGGCTACAATGGCCTTTGGTTTGACCCAGTATGGCAATTCTTATGTTCTTATGTAATTTTTCAAAAGTTATTCAGTTTTCCTTCTTTATGATTTCGTCACATAAAAAAAGCAATGCTGCCATCTTGTGGCTCTCTGTTATCATTTAATCTTATGTGTCCTGTATTGTAGTATCTTCTTATCATGAACATTGTAAAAGCTGCAGTTTTGACAAATTCAGTATCTCAACAAGTCAACCCCTCAGAACAGCCAAGTAATTAAGGTTTATCCTTATGCTTCTGAATTTTTTTTTAATCTATAAGACACATATATACATTCCTCCCTTTTCTTGAAAAAAATGTAGAAAAGAAAAATGTACATTTTATATTTCAGCATGACCCACTTTCATTTCCTTTCTTAGAGCCCTCCGGGGATAACTGACCCTGTCCAGCTCATGTTCTTTTACTAGTCAAGGGCTAAAGGGAAAGAATCATACTCTCTAAACATTTTGTTTAGTATGTGTGAGTTCATTCACTGTATGCTGCATCATTTTTCACCCTGTGAATATCTTCAATGGGTATAATATAGGGGGTACTCAGCCCAGTCCTCAGGACACACCCAGCCAATCATGTTTTCATGATAATAGACTGCATACAATGGAGGCAGTGCATGCAAATTTATCTCATGCATATTGATTGTGGACATCTTGTAATAAAGACTAGCTTGTTGTGTCCTGAGAACTGAGTTGAGACCCAATGCCCTAGAAGACGTTGGATGTATATATATGGAAGCAGGGATTGCCATATTTCCTTCTCAGCCCCCCCCCCCCCCCCACACACACACACTAGTTTCCTTGTGATTTACTGTTAAGACTCCTGCGTGTAATTGACAGCCTGTCTCCCCAAAGAGAGAGGGTGTACCTAAAAATTTTGATTGGCAATGGTCTCCCACAGGATCTGCATGCTGGAAGGAATATGGTGTTGCACTGATGACAACCCACCCAAACCCACTTCTCCTCTACCTCCACTCTCTATCTCGGTTGATAACACCCTCATCGTCCCCGTCTCATCTGCCCGCAACCTCGGTGTCATCTTCGACTCCTCCCTCTCCTTCTCTGCGCATATCCAGCAGATAGCCAAGACCTGTCGCTTCTTCCTCTATAACATTAGCAAAATCCGCCCTTTCCTCTCTGAGCACACCACCCGAACTCTCATCCACTCTCTCGTTACCTCTCGCCTTGACTACTGCAACCTACTCCTCACTGGTCTCCCACTTAGCCACCTATCCCCCCTTCAGTCACGTCTTATCTTCCGCCTGAACCGATACACTCATATCACTCCTCTCCTCAAGTCACTTCATTGGCTTCCGATCAGGTACCGCATTCAATTCAAGCTTCTGCTACTAACCTACACATGTACTTGATCTGCAGCCCCTCCTTACCTCTCAACCCTCATCTCCCCTTACGTTCCTACCCGTAACCTCCACTCTCAAGACAAATCCCTCCTTTCAGTACCCTTCTCCACCACCGCCAACTCCAGGCTCCACCCTTTCTGCCTCGCCTCACCCCACACGTGGAACAAACTCCCCGAACCCATACGCCAGGCCCCCTCCCTGCCCATCTTCAAATCACTGCTTAAAGCCCACCTCTTCAATGTCGCCTTCGACACCTAACCACTACACCTCTACCCAGGAAATCTAGACTGCCCCAACTTGACATTTCGTTCTTTAGATTGTAAGCTCCTTTGAGCAGGGACCGTCCTTCTTTCTTTAATTTGTACAGCGCTGCGTAACCCTAGTAGCGCTCTAGAAATGTTAAGTAGTAGTAGTAGTAGTAGTAGTAATGCAGTAATATACAGCCTTTAATAAGGAGAGATTAGGGGGCTTCCTTTTTTTTCTCTTCACCCTACTAAGATGCAGCCAGAGCACAAAATGAGTACTTGAACCATACAGGAAAAAGTTGCTAGGCCAGGGTGTGCCTGGGACAGAAATAGGTTTCCCTGTGAGAAGTCCTCACACTGTTATTGGACAGAAAAGGCCAAGGGAGGGCACGTAGATCCCTTGGTAAAGGGTCATTGGGCTGGAAATTGCCTAGGAAAGAGGCAGAACAGGCCTTCTGTTAGCATTTTAGAACAGGATTTGCCAACATAGTGAAATGGATGCACAGGAGCATCCATTTTAGAATTATAAACATTTAAAATATGAATGGGTGAACATAAGCACATAAACACTTATGTTATATGCTGGAACATTTTAGAAACATTATTACTTATTTTTCCGGGAGCTGTCACAGAGCTCAATATCCCTCGCCAGTTTCACTTTTGAGGTGACATCAATCACTAGGGGATTAAGGGGATCATCTTCCCTAATACCTCTAGCAGAAGTAGGAACACTTTTCTGAAACCTAGATGTCTCAGGTAGCAGATGTATATCTCAACATCAACTTCTTTGGAAATAGTCATGCATTCCCCTTCTGAAATGAGGAATACTACTACTACTACTACTATTTAGCATTTCTATAGCGCTACAAGGCGTACGCAGTGCTGCACAAACATAGAAGAAAGACAGTCCCTGCTCAAAGAGCTTACAATCTAATAGACAAAAAATAAATAAAGTAAGCAAATCAAATCAATTAATATGAACGGGAAGGAAGAGAGGAGGGTAGGTGGAGGCGAGTGGTTACGAGTCAAAAG
The DNA here is from genome assembly GCF_901765095.1 of Microcaecilia unicolor. Lineage (NCBI taxonomy): Eukaryota > Metazoa > Chordata > Amphibia > Gymnophiona > Siphonopidae > Microcaecilia > Microcaecilia unicolor. Next base: position 82,028,508 of record NC_044037.1, on the reverse strand, counting down.
CAATGTTAAGAGGTGGGCTTTCAGTATAGATTTAAAGGTGGCCAAGGATGGGGCAAGACGTAGGGGCTCAGGAAGTTTATTCCAGGCGTAGGGTGCAGCGAGACAGAAGGCGCGAAGTCTGGAGTTGGCAGTAGTGGAGAAGGGAACAGATAAGAAGGATTTATCCATGGAGCGGAGTGCACGGGAAGGGGTGTAGGGAAGGACGAGTGTGGAGAGATACCTGGGAGCAGCAGAGTGATTATATTTATAGGTTAGTAGAAGAAGTTTGAACAGGATGCGAAAACGGATAGGGAGCCAGTGAAGGGTCTTGAGGAGAGGGGTAGTATGAGTAAAGCGACCCTGGCGGAAGACGAGACGGGCAGCAGAGTTTTGAACCGACTGGAGAGGGGAGAGGTGACTAAGTGGGAGGCCAGCAAGAAGCAGATTGCAGTAGTCTAAACGAGAGATGACAAGGGTGTGGATGAGGGTTTTGGTAGAGTGCTCAGAAAGAAAGGGGCGGATTTTACGGATGTTGTAAAGAAAGAAACGACAGGTCTTGGCAATCTGTTGGATATGAGCAGAGAAGGAGAGAGAAGAGTCAAAGATGACCTCAATACACTCACCCTAGTCCTACCCAGAACTTGATCAGACCACAGCTCCTTGCCATATGCGCATTTTAGAGTTTCAGACATGTATATATTGGTATTGTAAAATTGGAATGTAGTTGTTTAAGCATTATACTTCAGATTCTATATAGGTTGCCAATGCCAGTAAACTTATGCCATCAAGGAGTGTCTGAAAATTGACCTCACAATATATGAAGATCCTTTAATATTTTCATTTAGCTAAATTTTAGTCCATGTTAGGTGTGAGGAGGCTTCAACCACCTGTCTCTCTGTCTGCATGCATAGGTGCTAAGACACACGTGGAGGGGCATAATCGAAAAGGGCGCCCAAGTTTTCCTGAGGACGTCCTCACAAGACGTCCCGGCGAAGGGGCGGGGAAACCCGTATTATTGAAACAAGATGGGCGTTTCGATAATACGGTTGGGGATGCCCAAATCGTAAAATTTAGGTCGACCTTAGAAGTAGTAGTAGTAGTAGATGGTCGACCGCAATTTTCAGCCATAATGGAAACTGAGAATGCCCATCTCAGAAACAACCAAATCTAAGTCATTTGGTCATGGGAGAAGCCAGCATTTGTAGTGCACTGTTCGCCCTGACATGCCAGGACACCAACCGGGCACCCTAGGGGGCACTGCAGTGGACTTCAGAAATTGCTCCCAGGTGCTTAGCTCTCTTACCTTGGGTGCTGAGCCCCCCCAACCCCCCCAACCCCACTCCCCACAACTGTGCACCACTATCATAGCCCTAAGGGGTGAAAGTGGGCACCTACATGTGGTACAGTGGATTTCTGGTGGGTTTTGAAGGACTCACATTTACCACCACAAGTGTAACAGGTAGGGGGGATGGGCCTAAGTCCGCCTGCCTGAAGTGCACTGCACCCACTAAAACTGCTCCAGGGACCTGCATACTGCTGTCAAGGAGCTGGTTATGACATTTGAGGCTGGCAAAAAATATTTAAAAAGTTTTTTTTAGGATGGGAGGGGGTTAGTGACCACTGGGGGAGTAAGGGGAGGTCATACCCGATTCCCTCTGGTGGTCATCTGGTCAGTTTGGGCACTTTTTTGAGGCTTCGTCATAAGAAAAAATGGACTAGGTAAAGTTGCCCAAGTGCTCATCAGGGACACTCTTCTTTTTTCCATTATCAGTCGAGGATACCCATGTGTTAGGCATGCTCTAGTCCCGCCTTCGCTGCGCTTCCAACACGTCCCCATGAACTTTGGTCGTCCTGCGACGGAAAGCAGTTGAGGACGCCCAAAACCGGCTTTTGATTAAGCCGATTTGGGCGACCCTGAGAGAAGGACGCCCATCTCCCGATTTGTGTCAAAAGATGGGCGCCCTTCTCTTTCGAAAATAAGCCTGAAAGACACACACAGATATATACATACATACACACACACTCACAGAAACACACAAGGAGACACACATACACAGAGACATGCCTCATACAGTGCCTGTCACTCTGAGACACACTTTGCCATATCTTATCACACCCAGCCCCCTTACATATATGCATGAGTTTACAAATGAAGGAAGGGGAAATGCACCATGTTGCCACACTGTAAGCAGGGCCGCCGAGAGACTGAGCTGGGCCCGAGACAAGGCTGCCCCTGCCCCCCCCCCCCCCCCCCCCCGAGGTCGCCGCTGCTCCCCCTCCAGCCGCTCCTCTCCGTCCGCCACCGGGCCAGGCCCCTGCACTATATATAGATCCTTCAAGAGGTAGTGTGTCATGATTTAGGCTCTACACCTTTTATGATGTTTTGGTGCCACCTCAGTAAGGCCAAAACACAATCTCTCCACCGCAAAACACTGTACACAAACTTGTGCAAAAACCCACTCATAACCTTACCAAACCATAACAGCACTAATTCCAAGGACAGGACAAGCTACAACCTTATGCGTGGAAAGGCTGCACTGTAATTACACCGGGCTCTAAAACACCAGTACACTACCTAATGAAAAACAAAACAAAAAGGGCTGCAAATACTACACACTAGCAGAATACTGCACCTTGATCACACATGAAAAACACATGACAACAGATATGACACAAGGAACTAGAAATTTTTTCTCCCACACTTTACAACTTTTCAAAGTTGCCCCAATACCATTATACATCTATTATAGGTTTCTCAAATTTAGCCTCAATGGTGCTTAATTGTCTAATACTTAGTTTTTGGCAGTTGATCTATACACCAAATTCCTCATCGGCTTCTACATAATTATTTGAAGAATAACTTAGTTGAGCTGGCGGCGGCACTAGAACGGCATAAGGAGGGAGTCCTTGACACAGTCTAGCAGGCGAAACATGCATATCGGACAGTTTTGAGCCCCCTGTCCGAATATACTTAAGTTAAGTGCTTTAAAATATTCTTCAAATAATTATGTAGAAGCTGATGAGGAATTTGGTGCGTAGATCAATTGCCAAAAACTAAGAATTGGACAATTAAGCAACACTGAGGCTAAATTTGAGAAACCTATAATAGACATATAATGAATGGTATTGTGGCAACTTTGAAAAGTTATAAAGTGTGGGAGAAAAATATCGAATAATAGGTCAGGGACCATCAAATGTGAATGGCTTTAAATAAGACAGGAATGAGCATACCAAAATATAGAAACTTCTAGAAAGAACAGGATAGGCAGGCTTGCATTTATAAAAAATTATAAACAATAATTTTATTACCTGGTCCCTGGCAGGTGACGTGACAACAGAGCTTTGCTGGCTGGTGCTGCTCTTTCCTCCACTCCAGTGCACAAGTCAAGTGTGCACACTCAAATCCCCCGACCTCCAAAACTGCTTACTTAGCTAGTTAGCTTACAAAAGGGGTCCAGTGCTGCTCTCCCACAAATTATTGCTCCTCCAGCTCCAGTCACAACTGCAGCATTTCCCGTGCTGGTCCACTGGAACAGAAGTTGAACTTGGAACAGACCAGGCCACCAGCACTGTAGTAGTGCACTCCAAATTTAGCCCGGCCCGCCACGCGCCACCTGACCTGTCCTGACTCCTGAGGTCACCCACGACGCGACCCGGCCGGAAAAGGAGCAGCAGGCACTAGCCCCACCCGCCCCGTAGTAGCACAGGCTGCCGCTGGTGCCGCTGGCCACACACCGCCCACCCACGCGGCACACACCGCACGTACACACAGGAGCGGTTCCAGAGCAGAGCGAATCGCGAGGCTGCCTTCAGTGCAGAGGACTGGTATTGTCTGCGAGCACGGAGCTGCGGCGGAGGAAAAAAACATTAGCGCAAATGCCGCTGCCGGGCCCCCCTTTCAGGCTGGGCCTGGGGAATTTTGTTCCCCCTGTCCCCCCCTCTCGGTGGCCCTGACTGTAAGCCCCCATATTCTATGTATTGCACTCAAAATTGTACATGCAAATTTGGGTGCACACTAATTTGTATGCAAAATTTAACTAATGAGTCAATTAGTGCCAATAATTGGGTGCTAACAATTATTGGTATTAATTGGCAGCAATTTGGATTTACACGTGCATCTTGCTAAGTTCTATTCTATAAAGATGCACATGTAAATCTTTTAGCACATAACTGAAAAGGGTTTGTGGCCATGGGAGGAGCATGGGCGGGTCAGGGATGTTCACTAAAGATGTGCACACTATTATAGAAATTGGGGAATCTGCACCTAATTTATGTATGAAGATTTACTCCAGGTTTCAATTGGTGTAAAATCTTTGCACCCAAAGTTCGGCCTGGATCCTGTCACTACACACTGTTCTATAAACAGCGCCCAAATCAGAGCGCCATTTATAGAATTGCGCTCAGCACTTTCTTTTATTTCCAGAATCTAGTCCTCTGTGTGAACATTTCAACTTGTTTTATTTTGAATTATTTCCATCCAAACACTAGTTTCTACAATTTTTGAATCAGTCTTCCCATTTCTAACTCATATCACATTTCATGTCTGCTATGTCAATGTCTTGTAGCTAAATGCTGGTATGATCTTTGACTCCAACAGAATATTGTGAACTAACAGAATTTCCTAGTGGTTTAAAGGTTTTTCACCTGGCCAGTGGGCTCAGCTGTCAGAAAAGCAGAGTCAGTGGCCCTGTTTCATAACATTCTTCTACACCCCAGCCATTTTGTTGCTGGTAAAGCACAATCCTACATCGGCAAGAAAGCAGAGTTGATACTTCCATTCTTTCTGAACCTGCATGTTTTGCTGCCACTGACTCCTTGTATTTTGGAATATTGTTCAAATAAGTGATCTGTGAACTGTGCAGGAGGGACAAGGGACAAGAAGAAGCAGGTTAGAAAACCATGAAGCTACTGACTTTGACTAAGCCTTTGACTAAGCAGCATTAAGTGCTAATGCGCACTTAGGGGTCCTTTTACCAAGGTGCGGTAAAAAGTGGTCTGTGGTAGTGTGGGCGTGTGTTTTGGACGTGCGCTGGGCCATTTTTATTACCACATCTGTAATAAAGTTTTGGGGTTTTTTTAATGGGCTGGGAAATGGACATGTGGCAAAATTAAAACTAGCACGCGCCTATTTACGGCCTGAGCCCTTAGTGCCACCCACTGTCTTAGCGGTAAGGACTCACGCACTACCCGTGTGGTAACCAACTGCCACTTCCTTGTTATCAGCAGCAGATGAATCCATTAACTGATAGGTTGTATCTGCTTACCAGCAGGTGGAGATAGAAAACACTGAAAAGACACAGTGACCCTAGACGGCTAGCTCCTTCTGCCTTCAGTATATCTCTATCTCCCAGCAGGTGTGGATGTCGCTTGATCAGCTCCTGGATCTCTGCCTGCGGTGGCTCCTGTGCTTTGCCAGTAGAGCGGGGGTGTTGTGGCTGGTGGTGCTCACTTTGAAGGCATACTTGGTTTTGTTCCCTGTCCCTGCCTTACCCCATCCCCCCTCTTCCCGGAGTCCCTCGTTTGCTGCCTGCCTCTAACTTTCCTCACAGATTAAAAAAAAAGGGCGCGCTTATACAGCGTTGCTGTTTCTGAGGCTTTCTCCAGAGATTCTGGTTCTGTGCAGCTTGACCGGAGCTCGTTGACTCGGTCTTCTGAGGTGAGAGTGGTGCCCAGCTCCTCCGGGGAGGTTCCTGCGGACAGCGTTCTGTGCGAGGTAAGTTTTTGGTGCAGGGCTGCCATTTTTTTTTTAATGTTTCCGTCCAGTCAGGTGATGGCTGCTGAAGCAGTTAAGCGTTGCTCCTGCTGTGGTAAACGCAGGTCAGCAGCGGGGCTTTGCAGTATGTGCTCCTTAGATGCTCGTGCTAGTACGGGCATGGCGAGCAGTGATTCTTCCCGCTCAATGGAACTGGTAGCGGGTGCCATTTTGGAAGCGCCACGTGGCTCAACCCTCGCTGTTGCGGAGGAGTCTGAGTGTAGGGGGACACCTCGTTCCGAGGCTGCTACTTCGGGGGCGGAGGGCCAGGGTGAGTTTTTCTCCCCTGAATTTGTGCTGCTGATGCATAAGGCCTTTATGTTAAAAAGAGCTCTGCCGGAGGTGTCTGACACTACGATGCGGACTGGATTCCCTCCAGGTCTTGATAGCCCTGTGTTGGCTGCTGAGTTTACTTCTTCCCCCGAGCGTTGGACTGATGCTAAACGTAGACGGGTAAATTCCCCATCTGAGGGTGGCGCCTCTCCCTTTTCCCCCCTGTTGTCAGGCTGTGAGGAGTCTGAGGGGTCTGGCAGGTCCTCATGGACAGATGATCCAGATGAGGGTGCCTGTTTGCCACAGGACTTGGATAATCCTAAAGTGGTGCGGATTTTCCACCGCGACGAGCTGCCAGCTCTAATTTCTGACGCCTTGCAGGCCCTTTCTATTGAAGATTCGGCCGAGGGCGATGCCTCCTCTGTTAATCCTAGAATGGCTAGTACTAACAAGCCTTCTCGGGCTTTTCCGGTGCATGACTCCATCCAAGGGCTTATTTCAGCTCAATGGTCTGACCCTGATGGGCCTTTGAAGGTAGCCAGGGCTATGGGTCAGCTTTACCCTCTGAGTGAGGATCACTTGGCCATTTTTGGGATGCCTAAAGTGGATGCGTTGGTCACGGCCGTGACTAAAAAGACCACTCTCCCGGTGGAGGGAGGGGTCGCTTTGAAAGATATGCAGGACTGGCGGCTAGAATCCGCGCTGAAGCGGTCCTTTGAAATCTTGGGCCTTTCCTTAAGGGCGGCTATTTGCAGTTCCTATGCAGCCCAGGCCTTTTCTAGAGTTCTCAGAGTCTGGGGTAACGGTGCATACAGTGCTTTCCTTCCTGCCTAAGGTGGTTTCAGCGTTTCACCTGAACCAGCCCATTTTTCTACTTTCCGGATTCCTTTGGGCAATTGCATCTTTTGGATGTCCACAGGGCTCTGTTTCTGTATCTACAGATGTCAAATGACTTCAGGGCTTCTGATCACCTCTTTGTATTGTTGACAGGTCCTCGACGCGGGTGTAAGGCGCCTAAGGCCACTATAGCCCGCTGGCTTAAGGAACTCATTTTTTCAGCGTATCTTCTTTCAGGACGGTATCCGCCTGAAGCGTTTAAAGCGCATTCCATGAGAACAATTTCCTCCTCGTGGGCTGAAATGAGTGTCCTTTCTCTTCAAGAGATCTGTCGTGCAGCTACTTGGGCTTCTCAGCTGTCATTTGTATGGCATTACAGGCTGGATGTTGCAGCGAGGCAGGACGCGCATTTTGGAGCGCAGGTGCTTGCTCGTGGAGTTTCCTGTTCCCACCCTACGTAGGGAGTGCTTTTGTACATCCCATCAGTTAATGGATTCATCTGCTGGTGATGACAAGGAAGGGAAAATTAGGTTCTTACCTTGGTAATTTTCTTTCCTTTAGTCACAGCAGATGAATCCATGATCCCTCCCTGTCTGGTTTTGTTTTTTGTTCAGATCTTTCATGCAGATACTGTATCTCATTGGGAGGAGTTGAAGACCAGTTCTCAGAGTTTCTACATGCTGTTCTATTGCAGGAAGTTGAGGTCGTCCCCCCTTTGTTTGGTTATTGCTCCGGTTCTGGGTGTTTGTTCACTGTGAGGAAAGTTTACGTTGTGTTACCTTTCTTATTCACTCTGCTTTGGAAGTTTCCTATACTGAAGGCAGAAGGAGCTAGCCGTCCAGAGTCACTGTGTCTTTTCAGTGTTCTCTATCTCCACCTGCTGGTAGGCGGATACAACCCATCAGTTAATGGATTCATCTGCTGTGACTAAAGGAAAGAAAATTACCAAGGTAAGAACCTAATTTTCCCTTACTGCCGGGGATGTCCCCTGCAGTAGAAACTAGAAAATCAATTTCTACCACAGGATTCGGTGTGCTCCAAACTCAGAATTACCGCCAGGTGCATGCGCTAGCCCAGTGGTAGTGATGATTTGGTGCGCAGAACCCACGCGTTAGCGTCTTGCGCCTTTGTAAAAGGGCCCCTTAATGAAGGAAAAATGGCCTAAAGCAGGACACACTAAAGTGTTCTGCATTCGGTTTTCCATTCAAACCTGCTGATCACGTGGTATTTTTTTTCGGGGGGGGGGGGGGGGGAATACCAGAGGCAGAGAATCATGCTGACTTTACCATATGTTAATTGGTTACTACTACTACTACTACTACTTAACATTTCTAGAGCGCTACTAGGGTTACGCAGCGCTGAACAGATTAACAAAAAGGACAGTCCCTGCTCCAAGGAGCTTACAATCTAATGGGCGAAATGTCAAGTAGGGGCAGTCCAGATTTCCTGAATAGAGGTATGATAGTTAGGTGCCGAAGGCGACATTGAAGAGGTGGGCTTTGAGCAAGGCTTTGAAGATGGGCAGGGAGGGGGCCTACTGTATGGGCTCGGGGAGTTTATTCCAGGCATGGGGTGAGGCGAGGCAGAAAGGGCGGAGCCTGGAGTTGGCGGAGAAGGGTACTGACAGGTGGGATTTGTCTTGAGAACGGAGGTTACAGGTAGGAATGTAAGGGGAGATGAGGGTAGAGAGGTAGGGAGGGGCTGTAGATCGAGTGCATTTGTAGGTTACAAGGAGAAGCTTAAAGTGTATGCGGTACCTGATCAGAAGCCAGTGAAGAGACTTGAGGAGAGGGGTGATATGAGTGTACCGGTTCAAGCGGAAGATAAGATGTGCAGCAGAGTTTTGAACGGACTGAAGGGGGGATAGATGGCAAAATGGGAGGCCAGTGAGGAGTAGGTTGCAGTAGTCAAGGCGAGAGGTAATGAGAGAGTGGATGAGAGTTCGGGTGGTGTGCTCAGACAGGAAGGGGCGAATTTTGCTGATGTTATAGAGGAAGAAGCGACAGGTCTTGGCTATCTGCTGGATATGCGCAGAGAAGGAGAGGGAGGAGTCAAAGATGACCCCGAGGTTGCGGGCAGATGAAGGTGTTATCAACAGAGATAGAGAGTGGAGGGAGAGGAGAAGTACGTTTGGGAGGGAAGACAATAAGCTCGGTCTTGGCCATGTTCAGTTTCAAGTGGCGGTTGGACACCCAGGTCGCAATGTCGGCTAAGCAGGCCGATACTTTAGCCTGGGTTTCTGCAGTGATGTCTGGTGTGAAGAGATAAAGCTGGGTGTCATCAGCATAAAGATGATATTGGAACCCATGGGAGGAGATTAGGGAACCCAGGGAGGAGGTATAGATTGAGAAAAGAAGGGGTCCAAGGACAGATCCCTGAGGAACTCCAATAGAGAGCGGGATGGGGTGGAGGAAGAACCCTGAGAATGTACTCTGAAGGTACGGTGGGAGAGATAAGAGGAGAACCAGGAAAGGACAGAGCCCTGGAACCCAAGTGAGGACAGTGTGGCGAGAAGTAAGTTGTGATTGACTGTGTCAAAAGCTGTGGATAGGTCAAGGAGGATAAGGATGGAGTAGTGACCTTTGGATTTGGCAAGGAACAGGTCACTGCAAACTTTAGATAGTGCCGTTTCCGTCGAGTGTAGGGGGCGAAAGCCAGATTGCAGCGGATCGAGGATGGCATGAGAGGAGAGAAAATCAAGGCAAAGGCTGTGAACGGCGCGTTCAAGTATCTTGGAGAGGAAGGGTAGGAGGGAAATGGGGCGGTAGTTGGAGGGACAGGTAGGGTCAAGTGATGGTTTTTTGATGGTAAATGCTCCTGCATTAATTTTTTTTAATGGTCACGCCCTAATTCTAACATTAGTGCATGACAAGTAATTCAACAAACAGAAAAATGCTTATTTTACAGCCACACTAGAAATGGGCTTAGTGCACGGGAAAGTCCCACTTTCAGATTCGCTAAGCCCATTTACTAGGGCAGCTTGGTAAAAGGGCCCCTTTGTTTTCCTTTTGGTCTGGCCTGGACAGTTCAGTTTCAGCTGGGTTGGGCTGTAAAGGGAGAAGCAAGCAGGTGGTGAGAGTGAGAGGTGAAATTGGCATGTTGGAAATGCATGGGCCTCTCATTTCTCATTATATCACCTATGGACATGCTGGACAGTAGCATCAGTCTACTTTCAAACAGGGCTCTTACAAGTGAAAAGAACAAGCATCACATCAAAAACTGTGTTTCGCTTCTATTAGCAGCAAAATTGAGAAATACAATATACATTAACAGATGAATATTTCTTAAGTGGATGATTGATGCAGCCTAACTGTCCCACTGGGGATCAAAGTAGACTTTTATCACTTCACGTTTCTGCAAAAACCCGCATCTCAAATATCGCATGGCAGACCAATCATACAGACATGGCGCCGGTAAGTAACGTTTAGGATGAAGCGTAGTTGACCGAGTAGAAAACACAGCATGGCCGTAGTGCTGCGTGACATGGGCAGCTTATACAACATGGGCAACTTATACCGCACTAAATTTTACCGAATTAGATAACACGGCGTGGCAGACCACAATGGGGCTTGTATAGCTCTGCGTGGCCTGGGCGGCTTATACAGCATGAGCGATTTATACTGCACTCATTTTTGCCGCATTACATCGAAAATCTGGTGTGGCCGGCCATAACGGGGCTTAAGGTCCGTCGCCGTAATGGCATGGACGGCTTATACCGCATTTATTTTTCAAATTAGATAACACGGCGTGGCTAGCCACAACGGGGCTCGAAGGTCCGTTGCTGTATAGTGCGTAACTGTCGGCCAATTATTAGTGGCCGGCCATCACCGCATCTTAACGTGCGGTGTGCCGCTGAGGCAGGAGAAGAGCAAAAATGACGTACCATTAAAGGTGTTTTCGTCTCCCTGAGATAGTTTGCGCCTCGGTTCAGTACTGTGCACAAGGTCTTCCTAGTCGTGCCTCAGTGCCGTGCTATGCACTGCAGATTGTGAGCACTGCATGGCCGGCCAAAAATGGCAACCGCGCTGTGGCAAACCCATCTGCCATGCGCCATGGGCAGCGTATGTGGGACTCTAGCCTAGTGCACGTAATGCCGTGAGATAGGCAGCTAACCCGAGATGGCCGGCCATCCTGGAAAACTAAATGGGGGTCGGCAGGAGAAAGCTAAAATGCCTTGCACAAAGTTTTAAATGTCTACATACCGTAAAATTTGTTCTCAATTTGCTGGAATATCGTGCTCTGCTGTAAGAGCTTCTTTGGCTGTACTCTGCACAAGCTCTGCCCAGGGCAGACACAAAACATGTGCCTGTAAAAATTTCAGGAGCTGCTGCCCAGGGTTGCTCTTCTCCTGCTTCCAAATTCAAAAGGACTTCCTGTGCAGTTCAAATTCCTCTCTCCTCCTCCCTTGCTCCTCCCCTTTTTTCCTGCCCCCTCCCCTTGCTACCCCTTGTTTCCCTCCCACTACTACCTCTGCTCTCTAGCTAGGCCCTCCCTGTACCCTCCCCCACACTTCTGTCTTTGCTGGCCTTCAGCCCGGTTGTGGTCGGCCCCCCTTTAATGGGTGTGCCTGGTTCTTTCTTTAGGTTCAGCTCAAATTAAAAGAATTGTTAATATCTGTCGAAACTTAAATTTAAGTTGTTTTTCTTTTCCAGTTTGACTTTTGATCTAAATTTCTATTATCTGAAAAGTTGCATTTTTCAAAATAAATTATAGGAATTGTTCATTATCTTGAAAAAGTGGCTATCTTATGATCTGTTGGTTGGAAAAAGTCCCATTATCTTAAATTATTTTATCAGATGTCCCTATTATCCAGAACCTCCATGACCTGTCAAACTATATTGTATTGAAAAAGTCCTGACCCTAACCACTTCATGAAAAAATTCACTATCACATCTTTTAGAATGCTTGCTTTAATGATGATGCATTGAAGGTAAAGTTAAGCCCTTACCCTTGAAATATCATCATAGCTTTTCCAGTATTTGAAGTTTAATTGAGACAGGGAGAAAATTCCGCTCTTATAATATTCTAATAAAAGAAGGTGGGCTGGATTGGCTGTATATCTCATTGTTTAATCTACTTTAAATTTGTAACAGCTATAGTTTTATAATTTTCATTCTAATCTCTCCAGAGAATGAATCAGATTGTATAATTCCTTGCACATTGTTAGGGTTCTGAAAGTATTATCCATGATCAATAGGCTTAAAGGTGATAGAAATCACGTCAGCCTAAACTGATGATTATTAAGAGGAAGAATCCACTGGACTTATAAAAGTTTAATATACCCCTGGATGGCAGTATAACTCTTTCATTAGAAAAACTCATTTTGGGAATTATATTGAATTGCTCTTCCATTAAGACTGCACATTCTCCACAGTGGAATTCTTCCTCTGTCAAAGAGATGTACTTCAGTCTTTCCTTGTTTCATCCTCCTAAAATTCCAATACATTTTGCTGGTAGCTAAAGACTTTTTACCAAATAGGGTAAGGGTAATGAGATTTAATATACTGCCTTTTTGTGGCATAATCAGAAGTGGTTTATATTTATTACTAGTAAAAAAGGCCCGTTTCTGTGAGCCATGAAACGGGCGCTAGCAAGGTTTACCTGCAGCAGCGTCGGGAGGGCGCAGGACGGCAGCATGGCAGCGTGGGGAGAGTGCAGGCGAGTAGTTTTGTTTTTGCGGGCGGCAGCTTCGGGTTCCCGGCGACTCACGTGTTCGGACGGCACTCCTCCCCCTGCGTAGCTCGGTGTTTGTCGCTGTGCATCGGGGGGGTGGAGGCCCTGCGTAGTCCGCTGTTTCTCGCAGTGCATCAGGGGGGTAGCGTCAGAGGGTGGTGGAACTGGCGATTGGCTGAGTGTCATAGCCCCGCCCTCCACATCATCACGTTGTGACGCGAGGGCGGGGCATACACTCATGGGATCTTGCAACTACAAATTTGCATTTAGAATGTTGGGGTTGTGAATTATGTGTGGATGGGGCGTGGCTGAGGGCGGGTCTATGAGTGAGAGTGAGAGTGAGTGGTGCTGACAGCATAGAAGACTACAGGGCTTCAGTGTTTCCCTGCCACACAGTGAAGTTCTGAACTTTGGAGGTGAGAATTATTTATATAGATATGCAGGTATTTTCTCTGTCCCTAGTGGGCTCATAATCTAAGTATTGTATTAAGGGTCCTGTTTACAAAGGTGTGCTAGCATTTTTAGCATTTGTTAATCGTTTAGACGCCCATAGGAATATTATGGGCATCTACACAGTTAGCGTGTGCTCTAAAAATGTTAGTGCACCTTTGTAAACCGGGCCCTTAGGGGGTCTTTTACTAAGCCTGGTAGTTCCCACTCTCAGCATGCACCATTTCTGGTGCTACAAAAATATTTTTTATTTTTGTAGCGCTGGTGTTTTCCAGGCAGTAATTGGGCAGTACCACATGCTACCCAGTTACCACCTAGTTAGCACAGGAGTCCTTACCGCCACCTCAATGGGTGGCGGTAAATGCTCTCTCTGAAATGGCCACGTGGCAAGTGGTTCACTTACTGTATGGCCATTTCTTAGGAAAAAATGATAGCCTTTTACCTGCTGCGGTAAAAGGGAGCCTCAGCGTGCCCAAAAAAACGTGCTGATGCCAGCGCAGGGCCCCTTTTACCGTGGCTTAGTAAAAGGGGCCTTTAGTGACTTGCCTAGAGTCACGTCGCTCCCAAGCAACTCTAGTGTGTTTATTAATCTGCCATTTATTGACCTTACCTTGATATTTTCAGAGCTGTGTCTCCCAGCTCTGCATTACAATTTGGGTCTCCACAATTAAGGGGTACTAATAACATTAGTGTGCTCCCATTGTTATAGTAGCTAGGCAAAGCAGATGCTATTTCAGCTAACTCGTTTTCAGAAGTGATTACTCTAACAGTAGATTTATACTACCTTTCATCTGTGTTGCTACAGTGGACAAAAAAAATTAGTCTACACACAGTCAAAAATTGTCCTGTTTATAAAGAAGAGAGAGTTGAATAAGATAAAATCTGTAGTTGAACAAAATAAGAAATGAAAATACACGTCTATTGAATTTTTCATCTACTTAGGGGCTCTTTTACTAAAGCTTGCTGAAAAATGGTCTGCGCTGGTATAGACGCATGTCTTGGACACGCACAGATCCATTGTTCAGCACGCCTGCAAAAAAGGGCCTTTTTTGGCTGAAAATGGACATGCGCGTAAAAAGTAGAATTACCACCCAGGGCACGCGGTAGCCGGGCAGTAGTTCTAATTTGACGCACGTTGTACATTGTGCCTTGGTAAAAGGGCCCCTAAGTTTGCAAATGTACTCTTACAGAAGACAAGAATGGACCTTTAAATATTTAACACATTAACCCCCTAATTCTATAAAAGTGCCCAATTTGAACACATTTAATTGAATAATGCGCCAATTAGTGCCAATAATTGGCTTTTTAACAACCAATTATTGGCATTAATTAGATTTAATTGGTATTTACGCATGGCCCATAAATGGGAGGGTCATTGGGGTTTTGGAGTGGATTGGGGGTGTTGTTTTGAGTTATGCATCTAATTGGGGCACCGCACATAAATTTAGGTGCCGGCATTTCCACCACATTTTCATTGGTGAAAATGGTAGTGCCTAAATTTATGCGCAACTCCTATATGTAACACTATTCTATAAACCACATCTAACTTTTTAGGCACCATATATAGAATCCCTCCTAAACACAAAGTACAACTGAAAATGAATCAATCAACATAATAGAAGCTATATAATAACAAAAATTAACTTGTCTTGGGTGAGTCAACCAGAAATCACAGCATGCTTTGAAGGGCCTTGAGGGGATGGAAAACATTCTTCCACAATCACTAAAAGAGGACTGAAGACATGGAGAGAACATCAATGCCAGGAGCTGTCATCTTTTCACCCCCATTTGTAGAAAGACATATGGCTTGCACTCAGTCCTTTTAAGTTTCTACCAGATGCTCTGGAATTGACACTGGATAGATCAAACTCATATGTATGTATTTCCCTCTGCCTGGGTACTTCCGATTTTGGGGTCTGAGTGGGCTGGAGCCCCCATGAAGGGCAGACTTCATCGGACCCTTTCTCACTCACTCACTCACTTGGAGTGTGGTGCCTCCACCTGTAGAAAGAAGTGTTAGCGGGTAGGATGACCCTCTTCTCCCCCAGGAACTCAAAAGTTAAGGTCCAAATCTGTGTGGGAAACAAGGCCAGCAGTTAAAATAGGCTGTCTGTGGGGAGACAGTTGTACACCTGTTAGTCCAAATGACCACTCCACAAGCAGCAGCTTAAAGCTCGAACAGTTTATTCTTCAACTTCATACCACAGGAACATTCAACTGTATGAACTCTTCATCAAATAATACAATCTTTAAGTACATCATCCACTGGTATTCCCCCAGCAGAACTCCTGTATTCTCCTCCATTAGGATATATCTTACAAGGCACTCTCAAACAGGGTTATTTATACTTTGTACAGCTGTAGTCTGTGCCTATCCCCAAGATAGTGTTCCAAAGGCTGTACTCATCTCTCTGATCTGACCTCCACCCAGGATGACCTTGTGTTAGCTCACCCTGGCTATGGGATGGGCTCTCCTTGTCTCCTACCCTGCGCTCCTGGAATGGGTTTCTCCACTGCCCATCCTAGAGCTCTCCTTCACAGTTATTGTTTGTCTTAGCAGTAACTCTCCTTGTACTTAGTGTACTTAGCCAATGGATTCACTTCTTTTCAATGGGATCCCCTTGTCCTTCTTTGGGTCACTTGGCAGGGGCTTGCAGGCAACCGAAGACCCACAGCCTCAAACAGAAAACCCCAAAATGAAAACCAAAGGAGCCCCCCCCCCCCCCACAAAAAAAAAGGGCAACTAACTATTTTATTACCAGCTAACTCCACCTCCCCTGTCACTCTTCTTTATAGTGCACTTTCTTTCTGCATTTTATTTGAAAGCTACTCCCCTTGTGCTAGGCTTCCTCCCACCTGGGGACCTCCTGGTCACTCCTCTCGGTGACTCTTCACAGGGACTTATTCTCTTAGTAATCCCATCTAACTGAAGCTTACATACATAACTAGTAGGAAGGGTAGTAGGAACAGAAGTGGACTCAGAAAAGTCTTTTCTGAGAGTTAGTTTCTCATCAATCCACAAGATGCACCAGTTGCTCCCATTTCCAGTTGGAAAGGAGTCCATAGGTGGCTGACCCTAAGCACAGTTGTTTATATCTATTTTAAAATTTAAATTGTATAATTATCACTTGGCAAGTAGCTGGATGCAGTGTGGTCTGTCAACAGCCAAAACCCAAGCTGGAAAGAATATATAGATGGGTTGCAACTCCCCAGAACTTGAAAAGTGGCTTGAAGGTAGGGGTACATTTGTTACCACATATTGGTTTGTTAACATACCTTAAAAAATGAATTCATATAAAATCAGTTCAGTACATTCCAACCTACAAATTAATACATGTAAACTTGATTGCCATGTGTTGAATTTTTATTAACAAACAAGTTTGTAACAAACCAAAAAATATCCAAATTTAGGGGAAAGCCCCAAAGTGACAAAAAAAAAAGAGAAAAGAGTGGAAAATCTTTCCTTTTCATATGCATACTGGAGGGAGTGCAGGTACCAGCAGCTACAATCCAAGCCCAGAAAGGTAAGCAGACAAGCTATAACTCCACAGTAGTTAACAAGTGATTTCAAGCAGTGCAGGGTATGCAGCCAAAATACATCACAAATAGAGCTTGAAATATTAGACTATACTGTTTCTTCCAGCTCATGGCAAAATGCAGGATGTATGTATGTATGTATGTATTTATTTATTTATGATTTGATATACTGCCTTAACTGAGAAACAGAGTAAAGTGGTTAACAATACAATTAATTAAAAGCAAAAGAAAAGAGATATGTACGGACAGGGAGAGGGATCTTGGGGTGATAGTATCTGAGGATCTGAAGGCGACGCAACAGTGTGACAAGACGGTAGCCGTAGCTAGAAGGTTGCTAGGCTGTATAGAGAGAGGTGTGACCAGCAGAAGAAAAGAGGTTTTAATGCCCCTGTATAAGTAGTTGGTGAGGCCCCATCTGGAGTATTGTGTTCCGTTTTGGAGGCCGTATCTTGCTAAGGATGTAAAAAGAATTGAAGAAGTGGAAAGAAAAGCTACAAGAATGGTATGGGATTTGTGTTACAAATTGGAAGATCGTCACTTGAATGATCTTTTTCTTGGGGATAAGATCCAGGTTTTTCCTGACATTGCAAGGAACACACAAAAAAGGAGGAAGGAATTCCTTTTATATAAATCCAGAATTTTGAGTTTAGGGGGCTCTTTTGTGTTAAAATTTCCTTGCAAATGTTGTATATCTTTTGAATCTGTTAATTATGTGTATTAGATTGTAAGCTCTTTGAGCAGGGACTGTCTTTCTTCTATGTTTGTGCAGCGCTGCGTATGCCTTGTAGCGCTATAGAAATGCTAAATAGTAGTAGTAGTAGTAGTAGTATGAGGAGAGACTTGCTGACCCTGGAGGAAAGGAGAAACAGGGGTGATATGATACAGACGTTCAAATATTTGAAAGGTATTAATCCGCAAACAAACCTTTTCCGGAGATGGGAAGGCAGTAGAACTAGAGGACATGAAATGAGATTGAAGGGGGGCAGACTCAAGAGAAATGGCAGGAAGTATTTTTTCACAGAGAGAGTAGTGGATACTTGGAATGCCCTCCTGCGGGAGGTGGTGGAGATGAAAATGGTAACGGAATTCAAACATGCGTGGGATAAACATAAAGGAATCCTCCTCAGAAGGAATGGATCCTCAGAAGCTTAGCCAAAACTGGGTGGCAGAGCCGGTGGTGGGAGGCGGGGCTAGTGCTGGGCAGACTTCTACGGTCTGTGCCCTGAAAATGGCAGATACAAATCAAGGTAAGGTATACACAAAAAGTAGTACATATGAGTTTATCTTGTTGGGCAGACTGGATGGACCGTGCAGGTCTTTTTCTGCAATCATCTACTATGTTACTATCACGCTTATTTTCGAAAGAGAAGGGCACCTATCTTTTGACACAAATTAGGAGATGGGCGTCCTTCTTGCAAGGCCGGCCAAATCAGCATAATCGAAAGCTGATTTTGGCCGTCCGCAACTGCTTTCCGTCATGGGGACGGCCAAAGTTCACGGGGGGGCGTGTCGGCAGGGTAGCAAAGGCGGGACTGGGGCATGATTAAGAGATGGCCGTCCTTGGCTGATAATAGAAAAAAAAAGAGCGTCCCTGACGAGCACTTGGCCGACTTTACTTGGTCCATTTTTTCTTGCGACCAAAACTCAAAAAGGTGCCTGAACTGACCAGATGACCACCGGAGGGAATCAGGGATGACCTCCCCTTACTTCCCCAGTGGTCACTAACCCCCTCCCACCATAAAAAACAAGTTTAAAAATACTTTTTTGGGAGCCTCAAATGCCATACTCAGGTCCATCGCAGCAGTATACAGGTCCCTGGAGCAGTTTTAGTGGGTGCAGTGCACTTCAGCCAGGCGGACCCAGACCCATCCCCCCTACCTGTTACACATGTGGTGGTAAATGTGAGCCCTCCAAAACCCACTATACCCATATCTAGGTGCCCCCCTTCACCTGTGAGGGCTATGGTAGTGGTGTACAGTTGTATGTAGTGGGTTTTGGGGGGGGGGGGTTGGGGGGTCAGCACACAAGGTAAGGGAGCTATGCACCTGGGAGCAATTTGTGAAGTCCACTGCAGTGACCCCTAGGGTGCCCGGTTGGTGTCCTGGCATGTGAGGGGGACCAGTGCACTACAAATGCTGGCTCCTTCCACAACCAAAGGGCTTGGATTTGGCTGTTTTTGAGATAGACGTCTTTGGTTTCCATTATCGGTGAAAACCGAGGTCGCCCATCTCTAAGGACGACCCAAATGTTTACATTTGGCCGTCCCCAACCGTATTATCGAAATGAAAGATGGACGCCCATCTTGTTCCGATAATGCGGGTTTCCCCGCCCTTTCGCGGCACCGTCCTTAGAGATGGGCGCCCTTAGAGATGGGCGCCCCCGTTCGATTATGCCCCTCCACGTTACTATGTAACTAGAAGTGTTACAAGAAAGATTTAAAAACAGGGGGAATTACTCAGAGCATGTGCTGTATTTTTATATTTTAAGAACATGCGCTGTATTTATAAGTTTTAGGATATATAGTTTGATTAATTCTCCACCAATTACCTATTAAGGTAATACGATTCACAATTGCAAGAATAAAGATGAATTGAATATTATATTTTGTTGAATCACATTAACCTGCAATGCATAAGATTTAGGAACTTGTGCTCAAAGCATGGCACTAAGTTTTAAAAATGACCTTACATTAATCTGCACTGCAAGTTTTAAAAGCATGTGCCCAGAACATAAAGACCATACATTTAGCTTCAAAGGGGGTTTAATTATAATACAGTTAATGTAATCAATCTTGAAGCAAGAGGTAGTCTTTTAAAACGGATCTTGGAACAGAGAATTTGTGCTTTAAAACAACAAGGTAACAGGTTTAAATCAAAAGGTAACTTACAAAAAAGTCTTTGTTGTTGAAGCAGAGAGAGAAGCTGGGCAATGAACACATGGTTGCAGAAGGAGGGAGAGTCTCTGTAGCAGTGGCAGGGAGTCGATCAGGGCTGCAGCAGAGGAGAAGAAATCTGTGTCTGTGTAGAACAGCTCCTGCCTTTTATACATTGCAAGTTGCAGGAAGACATGATCACATGAATCTCAGCACTTGCTTTCTGGTTGCACTGGACTCTGGGTAGTTGCAAAGAATCATGGTACCTGGTCTCATGTTTTATGACATCATAAGACTTCCTGTCTGGACTTCTGCTGCAAATGGTCTATTGAAGCAAAATGCTTCCTGTTTGGACCTCTGTGGCAGATACACATCTGATATGATTTGTCTGAGGTAGCCAGCAGATAGTTTAGCAAGCAAATGGCCTCGTTTATACTTTCCTTTTGTCAATAGGTGTGTGGATTCACACCTCCACAGTCTTTCTGTCTCCTTGCTTCTACTGGTTGTCTTTGATCCTTTGTTCACCCTCAGGAAGGCTTTTTGATAGGAGGAAATAAGGAAGTTTAAAAAAACTCTTTGAAGTAGCCTCTTACTTGTTTGTATTTGAATAGTCATTTTGTTAAGAGTAGGAGAGATGTTAATGGCTTTAGGTAACCACCTAGCCAAGCTTTTGCTATCAGAAGTTTCCCAGGGAAAGGGAGGGGGAGATGAAAGCCAGGCTAGCTGTTCTCAATGAGTGTTTAAAGCTGTTTTATATTTGTATCTGATCCAGCACAATCAATAATTCTACTACATATTTCAATAATTCTGACAATTAAACTCATATCATGTTACAGAAGTAGTCAAGAAGCAGAAGCAAACTGAAAAATGTGAAGAAGCAGTATGGCAATATCGTGCGTATTGATCAACAATAGACCCGGAGTGGCCACATTTCAGTAGTTGCCTGCATCAGGGGCAGAATTTCAGCTTTGCACACATAAAGGACTTAGGACTACATTCAGTAAATGGTGCACATAAAACAGTGCAAAAAATAAAAATCAGCATGGAGCGTGATTCTATAAATGGTGTTCTGAGTTGCACACCATTTATAGAATAGCTTTTAGAGCCAAACTCTGGGCATGAGGATATCCAGCAACTGAAACATGGTGCAAATCTTTGCATGTAATATAGTCACAGATCTCTTGTATTTAGTAATACTGTGCA
Source organism: Microcaecilia unicolor (assembly GCF_901765095.1). Taxonomy (NCBI): domain Eukaryota; kingdom Metazoa; phylum Chordata; class Amphibia; order Gymnophiona; family Siphonopidae; genus Microcaecilia; species Microcaecilia unicolor. The sequence goes on along the minus strand of NC_044037.1, from coordinate 82,007,933 downwards.
TATCTTTAGTGAACACCCCTGACCCACCCATGTCACTCCCATGGCCACACCCCCTTTTGAGTTGTACACTATAAGAGTTGTATTTGGACATTTATAGAATAGCATCTAGAAAGATGTGTGCAAAAATCCAAAATGTTGCCAATTAATGCCAATAATTGATTGTTAGCACCCAATTATTGGCGCTAATTGGTTTATTAGCCAAGTTAGTTGCTCACTGTGGTGTGTAGCCTGGGGGGGTCAATGCAGATGTGGTCAGAAAAGTTCCTTTTGTTCGATCATGGAGGAAACCTCCGTCTTCATGAATCCCTTTGATGGGAGAAGTTATGCCTTGAGAGCGAGTACATCGTGTAAATCGACTCACGTTATTTATTGCATGATTTGCCCGTGCAAGAGATTATACGTGGGCCAGACCTCTAGGAAGCTCTCAGTCCGTCTGGCAGAACATAAAAGTGCCATACAGACTGAGAGGATTGGAGTGCCCCTAGTGTCACACTGTACTCTATACAACAACATGCTTTTTCTGACTTAAAATGTGTGGTTCTGCAAGCAGTGTTGCATGCTCCCCGAGAAGAGGAGACCATCAACGGATTTTACTTCAGCAGGAGCAGAAATGGATATACAAATTACGCTCCCTTGAGCCAATTGGCCTAAACTCACGTATAGAGTGGTGCCATTTTTTCTAATTTAAAGCAGCGCTTGTGATTGGTCGTTAATTTGACAGCGTCCGACATCATGACAAGTATATACTGCAGAAACCATTCGGTTTGTCAGATGTCAAGTGTAGTATAGTGGAGAGAACCAGTGACTGTCACAAGTAATGTGTTAAAGGGTACCCTGTGGGGATAGCAGTGAGGTACGAACTGGTAGTAATTGCTTGTTTCTCCGTTTCACCCGCAGAGTAGCCCTGTCACCAAGACCCTGAAGCAGCAGCGCGAAACGCTGGCCACCGTCGGCTTGGGGGCAGATGGATGAAGACAGCACGGCACAGCAAAAGATTCCCAAGTGCTGTTGACTGGAAACATTGACATTGAAAGATGTGTCAGTTCTTTACTACCTTACATAGAGATGTGTGATTGCAGTCCCTCTGGGCAATCTATGGATTAGCGTGTATTATTGGACATTGTATTGAGCATGCACTCAAGCAAAGAAGAGCACAATAAAATATATTGAAGAAAAGTTTCAAAAGAAGAGCACAATTAAATATATTTAAGACAGTTTCATAAATAATAGAAATAAAGAAAAAAAGGATAAACATTGCAGCAAGAGGTTTTTTGGCCAATGATGAAGAGAGGATCAGGTGGATCTGGTTAGCTCTTTACGATATTGATTATCCAAGAGCTCTATGAGGCCTTTTTTCTTCCAGCCACATGCTGTAAGAATCGAGACCAGGAGAGACTAGCATAAGCCCATCTATAGCCAGAAAGTAGGACTTCCTTAATGTGTGGAATTTTTTGATGTTTTGTATTCTAGCAATTTGATATTCCCACCCCCGATTTTGTTGAATTTTTAGTGGATTTGACCTCATAATGAACAGTGAAAGGACTGCACAGATGGGATGAAACATCTCTGGCATCTAGCATGTTGGCGGAAGAAGAGAAGGTGTCAGCCATGAAACACCCAGCAAGATATGGGAGTTAGCCTACAAAAATCTAGAAGGTATTGTTATTTATTTATTTCTAGTCAGTTTCCCCTTACCCCACAGATTGTATATAGTGCGACTTAAGTTGTGCATGCAAATTCGGTCATATTCTGCATTTGCACATGCAACTTAATTACTTAACAAGCCAATCAGCACTGATAATTGCCCATTAACAAGCAATTATTGACACTGGCTTTAATTAGAATTTACGTGCACAACTGTCTAATTGTATTCTGTAATGTGATGAGTGTAAATTCTAATTCACATAGTTGAAAAGGAGGTGTGGCCATGGACATGGAATGGGTGGGTCATAGGCATTTCACAAATCTATGTGCGTTATAGAATACACCTGGTCCGCACCTAATTTAGGCATCGGCATTTAGACCAAGTTTTACTTGGCCTAACTGTCCATGACTAAATTTAGTCATGCGGATGGGCTCTGGGTGTATTCTATAATCTCCACAGAAATGTAGGCTTATTCTTTGAAGTACGCCTAGATTTAGGCGTACTTTATAGGTGTATTTTTTTCCACACAGATTTTTCAGGTGCCATTTATAGAATCTAGCCCTATATGACTAGCACTAGGGATAAGCATCACCATTTTGAAGAAGGCATCCACCCAGACAGAGCAAGTGGGAATCACTCTTGTCTTCATCTCTCTCGGTACCCCTAGGATAAGTTTGGATTATGGGGGCAGGTGGGGGAGAGCGAAGCTGGCTAGATTGAAGCTGAAGTGGGGGAGGGGAAGCTGGCTAGAAGGGAGCTGATGTAAACAGGTGGGGTAAGCTGGCTGGGTGCTGATCTGGGGGTGGTGGTGCTTGTCGATGTAGGTAGGGGTGTCATAGCAAAGGTTGTACAGTGCGCCACAACCCTTTGTAGCTGCCCAGAGTGGCAATAAGACTTTTTCCCTCTATAGATTACATTAATATATTATTTTGGTAAAGATATAATTATTTTTCACCAACGGTTAATGCTTTCAGTTTTAGGACTTCTTTTCTGCCATGTACCATAGTTTTAGTAGTACACAATCTTTTATGTACGAAGTTACTTACATTTATTGTTACAAATGGGGGTGTACAGGGTAGGGAATATTTGCATTTATTTTGCTTTTTTGTATCTTTTATTCTTATCTTTTATTCTCTTTCATTAGGTTTCATGCACAAATGCAATTTTCATACACGTTATGTTTATGCACATTTCTATGTACACTTTTGTGCACATAAAAAAATTATACTAAAAGTCATAATTTAAGATTTGTCAACTTCCCCAGAGTACAAAATGTAACTCCTCAAGAAATGTTAAAACGCTATATGCGTGAGATTTTGGATATTCCTGAACAGAATCTTCCACCTTTTACCTTGGTTTACTATATTCCCGGGAAAGACCCGAATCAGATACCTGATAAACCAATAGACATTTCTCTTTTGCTTGAAACTACTGACTCTGAACTTGCTTCAGCCGCCACTTTGGTGGCGACTGTGGCATTATTGCCAGACAAGAATTGGATATTCCGCATGTTTTTCCGTAATAAAGAAAAGCCTTTTTTAGGGTTTAAAATCCTTTTGTTTCCAGATGTCTCTAAGGAGACTAGACGGCGGAGGAAACAATTCTTGCTCCTAAAGCCTGAAGTGTTGCACTTGGGGGGTACTTTTTTTTTAAGATACCCTTGCAAGTGCATAATAAGGCTTGGGGGCAAAAAATATGTATTTATGGAACCTGCTCATGTTTCTGCCCTTATAGCCTCAGCAAAATTGGATAAACGATAAAATAATTTAGGCATCACCTCTTAATGTAGTGCGATATCCACTTAGAATTTCTTTTTCTATTGTTAGTTTCCAGTATTTTTCCTATATCTTGGATTCCTCATTTATGGACTTGAGTGTCAATTTCTTATGAAGAGTGAATTATTTTACTTTTTGTGATTAAGTTTTTCCTGAGAAAGATTTATGTATATGTATGACACTTCCTAAACAAGATGTTTCTTGTATTAATTTGAATAATTGAATAAATAAACAAATAAAAAAAAAAAAAAAGCAAAGGAACGGGTAAATGAATGCACTCAATCTATATATATAAAAGGCACCTCCAACGTTCTATTGAAGCTTCAAGCCGGAAACTTGAGGCGCCCGAGATATCCGGTTTGGCCTGCAAGCTGCAGTCACTGTAGCTCCGCCCTCACGTCTAAACGCGATGACGTAGAGGGTGGGGGCAGGACTCCTGTCAGTGTACCTCTGCCCTCACCTCAACACACGATGATGCAGAGAGCACGCCGGGGAACACACAACGCACGACAGTGACAGCTGCTGGGAGAACGCTCCGAACTTTACTCACACAAACTCGCAACCGCCTCACTGACGAACGGAGGGAGGGAGGGAAAGGACAGGTCTGGAACTCAGAAGGGAGCCACAGAGGGGGGGTCTGGAACTCGGGAGGGAGGGAGGACGGGGGGGAGGGGGAATTACCCTGCTAGTGCCCGTTTCATTGTTCCCCGAAACGGGCATTTCTTACTAGTTTATAAATAAGCAAATGCTAGGGGAGCAGTGCACTAAATTAAGTTTCTCTATTTTTAACTTGTTGGGCTAGTTTTAATGTAGATTTCAAAAAGATTTATAGAGGTTTTCTAAATTAATTTCAACTGAAAATTAAGGCATTCCTATGTGAAGTAAAATAATTAAAAAAAAGTACAGCCATCATTAAGTACATGGATTTATTCATGCCATTTAATTTAAAAAGTTTTTGCTCTTTTTAAATCAGAAAGGTCTGCAAAATTCCTGAATTTCTTAAATGAAGAAACAGCTGGCATTTCCCTTAAGCTGTGGATAATAAAGATGTTCACAAAAACAAAGTCCAGATTAGACAAACTCCAGTCCCTATGGGCAACAATCCACCTGGGTTTTCAGGATACTCCTAATGATTATGCAAAAGTCCAAATCACTATTTTTAAAACCCATTTTAAGACATTTTTCTAAGCAGTTCATCTGCAGGGCATCCAAATCACAAGGGAGCATGTCAGGGGCATATTGGGGGCAGGATATTGGCATTCCCAAAGCTTGGATATTTTTCTGTCATAATGAAACAAAGCAAAAACAAAAAGTTAGATGTTTTCGTCTAGACGTGCTTCAATCATGTCTAAGTCACAAACAGTTGCTCTAAATTACCAGTGGAGTGATTAAGGCATGACCCTCCTGGTTACTGACCCCCTTCCAGCCCACAAAGATGTGAATGAAACAGTACATAACAGCCTCAATGACAGCTTCAGATGTTACGGCCAGGCATACTATTGTGACACCATATAGAACTGCCTATGGAGCTCATTTCCAAAAGAGAAAAACATCCAAAAACGTGGCATAAATTTGCATTCAATATTTTTCTCACAAAAATTTCCAAATTGTCATTTTCAAAACCAATTTTTAGACATTTTTCTATGAAGTCCATCAGAAGTGCATTCAAACCACAGGGGGGTTTGTCAGGGGGTGTGTTAAAGGTGGATTACTAAGATGTTTTGAGCTAGACCTGTTTTTATAACGAATAAGGCACAAAAGAGTGCCCTAAATGACCAGGACGGCATATTTTCAAAGCACTTAGCCTTCCAAAGTTCCATAGAAACCTATGGAACTTTGGAAGGCTAAGTGCTTTGAAAATACAGATGACCACTGGGGGGAATCAGGGGTGACCCCTCAATAACCCCCCAGTGGTCACTGGCCCCCCACAAACGTGAATACAAATATGATTTAGCAACCTCTATGACAGCCTCAGATGTTAGAGCCAGGTCTATTACAGCAGTATTCAGGTCCCTGTAGTATAGTGGTCAGTGCAGTGCTGTGCACCATGGAGTAGAGGATTGTGGTCCTTATCTCCCTGTAACTGCCACATTTGTGGTGGAAACTGTGAGCCCTCCAAAACTCACCAGAAACCCACTGTACCCACATAAGGGCTATTGTGTACAGCTGTGGGCAGTGGACTTTGGGGGGCTCAGCAGACAAGATAATGGAGCAATGGTGAGATGTGTACCTGGGAGCATGTTTTTGAAGTTCCTGGGATGTCTGGGACACCAGTTTACTAAAAATACTGGCCCCTCCTACATCCCAATGGCTTGATTTTCTACATTTTTCCCTTGGACATTTTGTTTTTAATGGACCAAAAAACAAACGTCCAAAGCACAAAACCTTGTTAGAAAACAGTATTTTTGAAAACTAAACAGACACATTTTTCTTTTTGGAAAATTAACTTCTTTCTAATTCAGATTTTGCACATTTTTTGCAAAATGTCTAAAGTCAGACTTAGACGTCATATCAAAGATGCCCATCTATATGTGATAGGCACTGCATGTATGTGTGACTGCACCTTGAATATTGTGTGCAATTCTGGCCACCGCATCTCAAAAAAAGATATAGTGGAACTAGAAAAGGTACAGAGAAAGGCGATGAAAATGATAAAAGGGATGGTACAATTTCCCTATGAGAAAAGGCTAAAGTGGCTAGGGCTCTTCAGCTTGGAGAAGAGACGGATGAGAGAAGATATGATAGTGGTCTATAAAATAATGAGTGGAATGGAATGGGTAGATGTAAATCACTTGTTTACTCTTTCCATAAATACTAGGACTAGAGGGCACGCGATGAAACTACAAAGTAGTACATTTAAAATGAATCTGAGAAAATATTTCTTCACTCAATTCTGGAATTAAATTCTGGAATTCATTGCCAGAGAATGTAGTAAAAGCAGTTAGCTTAGTGGGGTTTTTAGAAAGGTCTGGATAGCTTCCTAAAAGAAAAGTTCATAAACCATTGCTTATTTCTAGCATACGCAAATCTAGATAAGAAGAGCACGTTGCCACAACAGAAATATATTGTGTATAAAGGGGACGTCTCATACAGTCACACAGACACTTAGAAGTGTCTGGCTTATGTTGAGCCAATATATTTGTGACAACATATAATCATTGACTGCCCCCAACCTCCAATGGTGCACAATATTTGCTTATTGTGAGATTGCTCGTGCTCAATTTTTAAATGTATGTGTCTTCATATCACACTGTGTCCATGTCACTTTTTAGTTGTTTTTTTGTGCACCCATAGAGTTCTAGATCTTCAAAAACTATATCACTGTTGTAGTCAACTAAATCAATGAAAGCAAAAGCATATATATATAACTTATCTTAATCTTCTTAGAAGCTACGAGTCACTTTATATTGCTTTAAATCCAACGATTAATGTGTCTCTCGTGCTTCATAGACTTCGCTTATCGAGTCCTGATCAGATCTCTGAGATCAATGCCCACCCGACAGGAGCCTGTTTCGCAGTTATTTGCTTTGTCAAGGGCAATAGGCATATATCTGTTAAAACACGGAGCACATGTACTTAATTCACAAATCTGCTTATGTTTGCTTAATTTTTACATACCATGTATATCTATGGCGTCTGGTCTCACTTTGACGGCACTCAGTATAGGCAGGATCTGATGAAAAATGGCGCTGGCGTTCGTCTTTACAAACACGTAAGCTCCGCCTACCAATCATGACGTTGGCATCAGCTGAACATGATAGCCATTACAAGAAACAATTCCAATGTAAATAAGTGTTAAGACCATGGGGTTCTAATGTATTAAGACGATAAATCCAACGTGTCTCCCTTTGTAACAATAGCCTATCAAAGGGGGAATTAGTGGGGCGGGTGGTAAATTTACGTATTTTTAAATTTTGAATAAATAGGTTAATAGGGAATGGGAAGTTTTAATATTTTGGAAATTTGGGGGTAATTAGGTTAAGGTTTGAGTGTGTTTTTGCTTCGTTTTATAGTTTTTCCATTATTTTCTATGGGAAGTAATAGGAAAAAAATGGAGATTTTGCACTGCTGACCAACATTCCGTTGGTCAGCAGTGAATTTTGGAATTTAGAGGGAGGCTGGGGATTGGCTGGTGGTTTTTTGGAATCCAGCCGAAAACTCCGTATCCTAGGATACGGAGTCGCTGGTGGTTGGCAGAAGGAGTTAGGATCTGGTGGGGTGAGGCTGTGTGTTCGTGTGACTGGTGTTGGTTGAAGGTTAAAGGGTGAGTGGTACAGGTCTAGGTTTGGGAAAATGAGTAATTTGACAGGAGTAAGTGAATAAAGAGTGAGTTGGTGAAAAATTTGGGTTTATACTGGATGTGAGGAATAAATACATTGGGCTAGGTGTGAGACAATAGAGATTGGGAAGGAGTGATTGTTGGGAGTTGAGTGGGTTCCTGCATGTCAACAGATAGCTTCTTCCTAGTCTAGGGTTTGTTTTTTTTTAAGGTTAGGTTCACTAGATTAGGAAATTATGCTTATATTTGTTTTAAGTTAAATACAGCCAAAGTATTGATTTTGTAAAAGCGTAATGTCACTAAGTGGAAGTCATTGAGAGGGAGAGAGGGTTTTGCCTCCCTTTTGGTTATTTAAGAGCGAGGTTTAAAGCTGCCACGACTACGGACATCTGGCTAACCGGGGCTCAGTTTTTATCATATACTGCACCCAGGCATGAGGGGCCGACTACACCAATTGTTGGTATGCGAAGACACCCGCTGGTTCCAATCCTGGGCGTTCCAATCCAAAAACGGCCTGCACGGAGCTTCTTTCCAGATGTGCGCCACCAATTCGTGCATGTGGCGCGCACCTCGTCGGGAGCGCGCCCGCACATTTTTCCCTCGTCGGCCATCTTCTCTTCGCCGGCCTCTGCGCCTATTCCAGCCCTCAGGCAGGACCGCCCTGATATCGGCCCAAGAACAGGCCCCGAGTAGCTCACTCTGTCCGGGGACGTGCTCCACTATCCCCGGACACGCGCCCCCTGCCTCTCGCTCTCCCCACCGGCCCCGGACAGCCCAAAATCCCCCATACGACCCCGGGGATGTACCCAACCATCCCTGGGTCCCCCGAAACAATGGCGCTGTCCTCCGTGATGCCCCTCGAACCCCTTGACCACCTGGCCCCAAAAATCCTTGTTCCAGCAGCGCTCCTGAACCCGGAGCGCTCCTTAATTTCCCCGACGCAGAGCCCCACCGGGAATGCCCCAACCAGATGGAAAAGAAAAAAATTATATAGTGACATCAAAGAGTTCTATAGTGACATCACTCTGGAACCACAGCTGAGCAAGCTGAGACCTGGTTGCCTTGGAGATAGCTTGCTGTTCAGTTAAAAGTTGGGCAGAAACTGATGAAGACAGTATATGTATTTTTGGAGTGTGAGAGTGGTCAGAAGGAGTTGAGCTGTGGTGAGGAGTAGATGTGTGTGGTTGGAGCTGGTAAGGGTTGATTAGGAAAAGGGAATTTTACTCAGTAATTGAATTTAGGAAGTGAGTGGGAGGGATAAGGGAGAGACAGGAGAGAGGCTGCGGCGCTGCAGGAGTAAGGTTGTGTTTTTGCATGCTCTGTGCAAGAGAGTGAGGGGATAGTGTTAAAGTTATTTTGAAAGGTTTGGGGTGAAAGTAAATGAATGGGAACTAGTTTAGGGGTGATTTGAAGATGAGTATGACCGAGTGATGTCGCTGTGAGGGAAGGGTATGAAAAATAAGTGAGTGTGCCTGGGGTGAGAGAGGATTAGAGTTGTGGATGATTTTGGAAGAAAAGGGGTGAAAGTGGGGTTTAAGGAAAAAAAAAACATACAAATTCTGTTTGAAGCGGAATGTGGGATTTAGAGTGACTGAATGAGTAACTGAGTGTTAAATGAGAAGGGAGAGACTGATTCTGACTGGATTAATTGTGAGTTCAGTCTCTCTAGCTCAATTAACAAGCTCACAAGGTTAGCTCAGCTACAATGTACAGCCTTACCTAAAGACTGTGCCATCTGTATCCAGAATGCAGACCTTGGACTTTATTCCTGGACTGAGTGACTCGCTGAAGCTTCAGCTTGAGTCTCAGAGGAGGAATCTGCTTCTTTACCATTGGAAGTCTGCCACAGACTGCAAGGTGAGATAACAGGATTTACTACCTATTAGTTAGGGGATAACTAGTTCTTGGCTTTTGTCTGAGACAGATGGGTTTTATGTCATGACTTATGGTCTGTGAATTTAGCTGCTAACTGTGTATTTTGCATAAGGTGTGTGGTGTAAGTTCTCATAATAATCATTAGGATATCAGTATTGTAATTGGTTGTGTAATCAGTCATTTAGTTAGTCCGTTAGGATAATCATATATCATTATCTATATTTTGGTGATAATCTATTTTTATAGCAAGTTATTTGTATTTATAATAATAAAACTCACCCTCAACGTCTGAAGACAATGTTCTGAAGTCACTCAGTCACTCCCTGAAGGGTTCGTGGATTCATGGTGGTGAAGCCACAACACTGACCATGTCTCTCAGCCCCGCCCTCGCATGACAGACCAATCAGAAAAAACACACTCAATGTTCTGAAACACCATCACAAAACCGTTCCAGGCAACGCTAGGCAACGTAAGACGGACCTATCAGAGGAAACTACGTGGCAATAAGGGAGGAGCATTCACCAGCAGAATGGCTCATTATCTGTGCAGCACGGAGAGCACAGAACCACCGCTTGAACGAGAGAAGAATATTCCTGCTGTGGGTATGTGCAAAAATAGACCGAAAGGGGGGGGGGGGGTGAGAAATTTTTAAATGCCTAATGCCGGTACTGAAGAGTGCCGGAGGGCCTATAGCACAGACTATATTTGGGTTCGCTAGACGTGGAGTCGGTGGAGCCGGAGAACAGTGTGCCTCTCACCATCTGGGACGTGGGCGAACAGGACAAGCTGTGGCCCAGCTGGAAGGATTACCCGCGACCCAGCCAGCAGCAAATTTCCCTACTCCTTCCCTGCCTAGGAATCGCTGGAGACTGGCTGCAAAACTAACGAAACAACCGCACACCGACACACCACCTCCATCATTCGAAGGCATCCACTCTTTCTACAACAGAAAGCAAACTAATAATACAAACAACAAAGAATACCCGGTTTCTCACGCGGCTGCAGGTAACTCCCTACCCCCTTCCTCTTCCCCTTTTGCTGAAGCGGCCAAGAACGTGCCCAACCATCCCCAGCCTCTGGCAAGCCATCTCCCACCTCGGGGATTCCCCAAGCACCCGGAAAATACGGCGCTGCTTCCCGCAGCGCATAAATGTTCCAGCATTCCCCTGCAGCAGCCTGAAATGGACCGAACATACCGGATCACCCCCCGACGGCCTGAGACCGTGCTCCTCTCCCTTCCGCCAACTTAAAAACAACCATCCGCGTCCTCAGGCAAGCCGTCTCCCACCTCCAGGATGCCAGAACCCCAGCCCAATGGAAAAAGACGGCGCTGCTTCCCACAGCATATTTCACTTCCAGCGTTCCCCTACAGCAGCCCTGAAATGGCCAAAAAATACCGACAGACCAAGAACGTGCTCCTCTACTTTCCGCCCATCTAAAACAACACTGCTGCCTCAGCACAACACACAAAAAAAACCCGGAAAAAACAATCCACCACTCAGCAAAGGCTGACCCCCCCTACAACCACATTTACATTCACCAAAAGAAAGACCCCCCTCCACAAACCTCCTTGACAGACAAAACCACACACACAAACAATACAACAGAAACACACCCTCAAAGCCACACACCAATCCATTCCACTTTGCCAGCACAGCACATCCCCCAACCCCCCACCCAAAAAACAAATTTAAAAAAAAACAACACATCAACAACCTGCACACACACCACACCCCTCACACACTCACACACACCACACATGAAAACTCTGCGACACATACACACACACACACACAAAAAAAAGCCACATGCTAGCGCCCGTTTCATTGGTTTCGGAAACGGGCCTTTTTTACTAGTAATATATATATAATATATATATATATATATTATATATATATATATTTTCTTTACCTAATAAATAATATATTCCATCTGTGGCATTGTTCCTTTTTCCAGCACAGCTAGCTAGCCATAGGGCCAAAGAGGTATCCTTGGGGTGATAGTATCTGAGGATTTGAAGGCGACGAAACAGTGTGACAAGGCAGTGGCTGTATACAGAGAGGTGTGACCAGCAGAAGAAAGGGAGTGTTGATGCCCCTGTATAAGTCGTTGGTGAGGCCCCATCTGGAGTACTGTGTTCAGTTTTGGAGGCCGTATCTTGCTAAGGATGTAAAAAGAATCGAAGCGATGCAAAGAAAAGCTACGAGAATGGTATGGGATTTGCGTTACAAGACGTATGAGGAAAGACTTGCTGACCTGAACATGTATACCCTGGAGGAAAGGAGAAACAGGGGTGATATGATATAGACGTTCAAATATTTGAAAGGTATTAATCAGCAAACGAACCTTTTCCGGAGATACGAAGGCGGTAGAACGAGAGGACATGAAATGAGATTGAAGGGGGGCAGACTCAAGAAAAATGTCAGGAAGTATTTCTTCATGGAGAGAGTGGTGGATGCTTGGAATGCCCTCCCCCGGGAGGTGGTGGAGATGAAAACGGTAACGGAATTCAAACATGCGTGGGATAAACATAAAGGAATCCTGTTCAGAAGGAATGGATCCTCAGGAGCTTAACCGAGATTGGATAGCAGAGCCGGTAGTGGGAGGCGGGGCTGGAGGTTGGGAGGCGGGGATAGTGCTGGGCAGACTTATACGGTCTGTGCCAGAGCCGGTGGTGGGAGGCAGGGATAGTGCTGGGCAGACTTATACAGTCTGTGCCAGAGCCGGTGGTGGGAGGCAGGACTGGAGGTTGGGAGGCGGGGATAGTGCTGGGCAGACTTATACGGTCTGTGCCAGAGCCGGTGGTGGGAGGCGGGACTGGAGGTTTGGAGGCAGGGATAGTGCTGGGCAGACTTATACGGTCTGTGCCAGAGCCGGTGGTTGGGAGGCGGGGCTGGTGGTTGGGAGGCGGGGATAGTGCTGGGCAAACTTATACGGTCTGTGCCCTGAAGAGCACAGGTACAAATCAAAGTAGGGTATACACAAAAAGTAGCACACATGAATTGTCTTGTTGGGCAGACTGGAGGGACCGTGCAGGTCTTTTTTCTGCCGTCATCTACTATGTTACTATGCACCTGCATGAAAACCTCAGCTGATAAATCTAGGAACCTAACTTTAGGAGTTTGGCACCTAGATTTGTAAAACTGAATGTTTGCCCACTTTAAACTCCTGAAGTTAGGTTCCTAGATTTATCAGCTGAGGTTTCATCCCAGTCCTTGGTACACACCTAGCTAGGGAAAACTTGTTTTTATGCTAACTGGACAGAAGATGGAGGTTTGTGGAGAAGCCATATGCCCTTAAGCAACCAAACATTAACAGAAAACATGAGACTATTACCCTCTTTCTTCCAAGATAAATTTAGATTACAAAACATCACACCCTCTCAAGAGATTATCACCAACCAATTTTTCCCTCTATCTCACACATTTCACTTGTAAACCCTAGGGTAACAAAAGAGAGGGTTAAAACAGTACACAATACAGTCAAAGAAAAAAAGCACAGTTGGGCCTTCAGGGTTGAGATAACATAGTAACATAGTAGATGACAGCAGAAAAGACCTGCATGGTCCATCTAGTCTGCCCAAGATAAACTCATATCTTGAATTTGTACATGTCTTTTTCAGGGCACAGACCGTATAAGTCTGCCCAGCAGTATTTCCCGCCTCCCAACCACCAGTCCCGTCTCCCATCACCGGCTCTGGTACAGACCGTATAAGTCTGCCCTCCCCTATCCTAGCCTCCCAACCACCAACCCCTCTTCCCCCCCACCTGCTCCGCCACCCAATTTCAGCTAAGCTTCTGAGGATCCATTCCTGCTGCACAGGATACCTTTATGCATATCCCACGCATGTTGAATTCCGTTACCGTTTTCATCTCCACCACCTCCCGCGGGAGGGCATTCCAAGCATCCACCACCCTCTCCGTGAAAAAATACTTCCTGACATCTTTTTTGAGTCTGCCCCCCTTCAATCTCATTTCATGTCCTCTCGTTCTACCGCCTTCCCATCTCCGGAAAAGATTTTTTTGCGGATTAATACCTTTCAAGTATTTGAACGTCTGTATCATATCACCCCTGTTCCTCCTTTCCTCCAGGGTATACATGTTCAGGTCAGCAAGTCTTTGGTCATACGTCTTGGAACGCAAATCCCATACCATTCTCGTAGCTTTTCTTTGCACCACTTCCATTTTTTTAACATCCTTCGCAAGGTACGGCCTCCAAAACTGAACACAATACTCCAGGTGGGGCCTCACCAACGACTTGTACAGGGGCATCAACACTTCCTTTCTTCTGCTGATCACACCTCTCTCTATACAGCCTAACAACCTTCTCGCTACAGCCACCGCCCTGTCACACTGTTTTGTCGCCTTCAGATCCTCGGATACTATCACCCCAAGATCCCTCTCCCCCTCAGTACCTATCAGACTCTCCCCGCCTAACACATACGTCTCTCGTGGGTTTCTACTCCCTAAATGCATCACTTTGCATTTCTTCGCATTGAATTTTAATTGCCAAACCTCAGACCATTCTTCTAGCTTCCTCAGATCCCTTTTCATGCTTTCCACTCCCTCCCGCGCGTCCACTCTGTTGCAAATCTTAGTATCATCCGCAAATAGGCAAACTTTACCTTCTAACTCACTCACTCACTCACTCACTCACTCACAAATATATTGAACAGAATCGGCCCCAGCACCGATCCCTGAGGCACTCCGCTACTCACCTTTCCCTCCTCCGAGCGAACTCCATTTACCACCACCCTCTGTCGTCTGTCCGTCAACCAGTTCCTAATCCAGTTCACCACTTCGGGACCTATCTTCAGCCCATCTAGTTTATTTAAGAGCCTCCTGTGAGGAACCGTGTCAAAAGCTTTGCTAAAATCTAAGTAGATTACGTCTATAGCACGTCGATGATTCAATTCTCCAGTTACCCAATCAAAGAATTCAATGAGATTCATTTGGCACGATTTCCCTCTGGTAAAACCATGTTGTCTCGGATCTTGCAGCTTGTTGGCTTCTAGGAAATTCACTATCCTTTCCTTCAGCATGGCTTCCATTACTTTTCCAATAACCGAAGTGAGGCTTACCGGCCTGTAGTTTCCAGCTTCTTCCCTATCACACTTTTGTGAAGAGGTACCACCTCCGCCGTTCTCCAGTCCCTCGGAACCTCTCCGGTCTCCAGGATTTATTAAACAAATCTTTAAGAGGACCCGCCAGGACCTCTCTGAGCTCCCTCAATATTCTGGGGTGGATCCCGTCCGGTCCCATGGCTTTGTCCACCTTTAGCTTTCCAAGTTGTTGATACACACTCTCTTCCATGAACGGTGCTATATCCATTCCATTCTCAGGTGTACTTTTGCCAGTCCCTCGCGGTCCTTCTCCAGGATTTTCTTCAGTGAAAACCGAACAAAAGTATCTATTTAGTAAATTGGCTTTTTCTTCATCATTATCTACATAGCGGTTCGCTGTATCTTTTAGTCTCACAATTCCCTTTTTAGTCCTTCTTCTTTCACTAATATACCTGAAGAAATTTTTGTCGCCCCTCCTTACATTTCTAGCCATTTGTTCTTCCGCTTGCGCCTTCGCCAGACGTACCTCTCTCTTGGCTTCTTTCAGTTTCATCCGGTATTCCTCCCCGTGTTCCTCTTCTTGAGATTATCTATATTTCTGGAACGCTAACTCTTTAGCCTTTATTTTCTCAGCCACTTGCTTGGAGAACCATATCGGTTTCCTTTTCCTCTTGCTTTTATTTACTCTCCTTACATAAAGGTCTGTGGCCCTATTTATTGCTTCTTTCAGCCTGGACCACTGCCCTTCCACTTCCTGTTCGTCCTCCCAGCCCATCATCTCCTTCCTCAGGTATTCCCCCATTTTACTAAAGTCAGCACGCTTTAAATCCAGGACTTTGAGTTTAGAGTGGCCGCCCTCCACTTCAGCTGTTATATCAAACCAAACCGTTTGATGGTCACTGTTTCCCAGATGTGCACACACTCGCACATTTGACACACTATCCTTTTAATCTGAGAGAGACCCAACACGGGCCCTATTGCGGCACAATAGCACCTGCCTCAGGGGTGGCTCTGTTTTTTTTTTAAATTATTGTTAAAATTGAGTGTAATGTTAACTGTTTTTATATGATGAAATATATTTTCCCAATAGAAATTAATGGAAAAAGGGGGTTTCAAAATGGAGATTCTGTCAGGGTTCCATATATTTAAAAAAATCAGTAAACATTCTGTGTGCCAGTGTTTGATTGGCTCAGAGGAATCAGGTGGCCCAGTCGCGTCCCCATTGCTCTGGCAACAGATGTTGTTACAGTTGAAGAGGAGCTCAAGAAGTTGAGAAGAGCGGATACGTGTTTGAGCTGGTCTGCATGTGTGTGCAGGAGAAGCAGTTAAAAAGCTATAAAAAGATTCTTTAAAAGAGTTGAAGTGCCTGGAGAGAAAAACAGTGCTAGAAATCTGCCCGGTGAATAATTGTGTGAAAAAAATAATAAACTGCACTTTATTTCACTTTGCTCAAGGCTCAAGGTTACATTTATTTGAATGATCGCCTAAGGTCGAGGCCATCAAAGTGATTTACATATAATAAAAATTCAAACATGCTGCATGCATAATATTGTATTTCAAAATTGTTACAACATAAGCAAAGTACATCAAGCACACACATAAAAGTAAAATAACAACATAGGCAAACAAACTTTAGCAAATGCAAGTAAATGCAAGCAAACACAAGCAACCCTAGAAAACCTGCTGTATCTCACATTATCCTATAGCTGAGGCAGATCAACAGTTAGAGAACCAAAATTTAGTTAGGGAAAGTGTTATAGAATTTGTCATGTAACTATACTTCTTTGTGCTCTGAGACTGCTTGTTCTGGAGTTTGTTACAACAGACTACAGCACATTCTGTTCACAGTAGCTAGAGGCCTGATAACGGTCATATCTGCAAACTAGTACAAACCAGTTATAGCTGGACATATAAGAATAACTGTAGATAAAACATGTGGTAATGACCAGACACATGGGCGGCGCCCTGTGTATGTGCAGGATTGCTGATTGGGTGATATATGAGGTGGTCCGACACATGGGCGGCGCCCTGTGTATGTGCAGGATTGCTGATTGGGGGATATATGAGGTGGTCCTCTGTGATGGGAAGGGTATATAAGTGACTGCTCATCTAAGAAGCCCTGAAATATGCCTCCTGGACAAGTTAGAGTATTATTTCCTTGCCAGGGCCTATTTCCCGGGGGCGGCTGCACCTTCCCCCCCCCCCCCCCCCCCCCCGGGACAACTAAATCTTTGCAACTAAGAATCTTTCTTTCTTTCTTTCTTTCTCCACCAGAAATGCCTATGATAATGTAGTAATTTCCAAACACTATTTAGTTATTCCCTGGTAGTTAGGACCTGAATTGTTTCTTACTCTTTCTACAACCTTTCATTCTCTAACTTTGCCTTTTTAGTCTGATGAGCCTGGGTGTAATAAAAGTAGCTTCTCTGTACTTGTATACAAACTTACCTCCTGTGCTTCTGTGGTGAGTAATAAAACCTCCCTTTTTCTATCTTCTGGTCTCTGCCTCACTTTATTCTTCCTGAGAATAGCATAATAAGTGCAGCCAGAACAAAGGCCAGCTGGAAGAGGTGGGTTTTAAGCATAGCATTAAATGAAGGAAGAGAGATTTCTGTACGCAAGAGTATGGGTACATTGTTCCAGAGTGTTGGTCCCACCACACTGAATGTCACCTTCCGAAATGTAGAAGATGGTATGGTGTGCAACGAAGGAACAGACAGTAATGTTTGTTGGCTATAGCAGAGAGGACGTCCAGGCACATAAGGCTGCAAACTAGGTGATAAGAAAGCAGGTAGCTTTGTATGAAAAATCTTGAACACCAGAAGCAATATTTTATAAGTAATGTGATGTTCCACTGGTAACCATTGTTCAGTTTTCAGTAAGAGAGTCATATGGTCATATTTTATAGCATGAAAAAGTAGCTTTTGTATATGCTTTCCTATGCTTGGCCTGTTACTAAGGGCTAGGCCTAAGGCCTGTACTGTCAGTTTGGTTCTCACATGTTAGCCTACTAACTTAGCATCTTGTGTAACAATCATCGCTTTCTCAGGAGCTGAGAACTGACACTTCATAACATTTGTTTGCAGCTGAGTATGTTTTTCATATAGGGTGGATGTAACCTTGTAAGTTGCTAGGAGACAGGCTGAGGACACAGTGTGAGCCTAACATGTCCAGAATGTTTCATTTGGGGAGATAGACAGAGAGAGGACACAAGGGTATTGTTCTGGCTGTGCACGAAGAACAGATAACCGATTAGCCAATGGCCACTAAAGGTGCATGTGCCCACAATGTCAGAAGAGACTGATATACCCATATATGGAAGAGGCTACTTTCTGATTCTAGTTTGGGAAAAGTCACATGATTTCTGGGAAAGCAGAACTTGTAACAGTATATATGTAATGTCTGAGAGGTGTGAGCAGAGCAGTCCTTGTCTTTCAGGATGCGCATTGCTGACTGACAACCTGCTCCAAGAGAGAGAACTATTTTTTGTATTTTTGGCTCTGTGAGATACTAATAAAGGATAAAGGTAATTTACTGGCTGCGCCTAACTGAGTCTAAGTTCTCTTTCTTATCTGTGTTTTCCCTCCCTAGGGGGCTAAGGGGCGGAAGTACACACTTTACAGTGACATTCTGCATCAGTTGCAGTCACCTGGTCTCTCTCTGACCTATGCCACTAAAATGAACATTACAGTAATCCAGCTATTGCATGACTAAAGGCATGAATTACAACCCACAAAGCCTTTGACTGGTTCAGAGGAGTCAGGTGACCCAGACACGTCACCGTTGTGCTTGAGCCGAGTCTCTTGTAACATAGTAACAGCTTAAGGCTGAGAAGCAGATTAAACTACTCTGAGCGTGCTCTGAGTAATTTCAGTAGAAGGCTGTATATTCTCAATTACCAAACTGAAAAATTGAATGAGAGAAGTTGGGAGTGGGAAGCATGGTGGAAGCTGAAGCACTGCATGTGTGTGAGAAGCCAATAGGCTGTAGACCCAAAAGTGTGGCTGACAGTGAAGCTGGTCAAGGCCATAGGGTGAGAGATGTGATAGAGGCCTGAGACATTAACTGTGTGACCACAGCATTGCTGAATGGGCTGAGTCATCCACAGCAAAGGCTACTTTAGTTAGGAACTACAGTGAAAAAGACAGGACATCTTTGTAGGGAAATTTAATTAATTTTAATTTATTATTAGAGAGTGGCCACAGTGTCCCATTTCTGCATTCTTCACTGGTAAAGGGAGGAAAGGGTTTTGCTTCCCATTTATTTATTTATTTATTTAAAGCACAGGTTATCTTTGATCCTAAGGTCGACAGTGATCTTCCTTCGCTGGATTAGCAAGGGCCCTCACACCAGAAACAGATAGAGAAGTTCAGACCCTAAGTAAAAAAAAATAGTTAATTTAAATTAGGAATACTTATCTGATAAGTGTTCTTGGCCATGGTTGATATTGTGGAAGTTGCAAGAATTTATCAGGGAAAATTCTGCTGTACACATCTATATAAATAAAAATATAAATGTTCGTTAGTTCAAATTCTTAAATCTCCGAAAGTTCTTCACCGATTCCTTTCAAATTTGGAAACAACATTGCATTCGAATACGCACATGTTTTCATGTACCTACTATTATATAGATGTCACAGCTGTCGTACTCGCGGAGCGCAAGCAGTGCGACGAGTAATTGCAAATCAAACTGAGGAAGAATGGCCATCACCAAACAAGCGAAACAGACAAAGAATGGCTAAAATATGTGCCGAGGAAGCAGCAGGAGTGATGTGCAGCCAGACTTGATGATACACGGTTGCGAGCACAGCGATCGCGTTCTGCAGCTTCAGATCTGCTTCATTCTCAACAGAATCAACGCGACAGGCTGAGAGTGGCTTAAATCTCTGAAAGTTCTTCACCGATTGTTTTGAAATTATGCGCATGTTTTTATATACCTACTATTATATAGATGACACAGCTGTCGTACTCGTGGAGCGGAAGCAGTGCGACGAGTAATTGCAAATCATACTGAGGAAGAACGGCCATAAGCGAATGAGCGAAACACACAAACAATAGCTCAAATACGTGCCAAGGAAGCAGCAGAGCGACGTGCAGCCAGACTTGACGATGCACGGTTGCGAGCACGGCGATCGCGTTCTGCAGCTTCAGATCTGCTTCGTTCCGAACAGAATCAACACGACAGGCTGAGAGTGGCTTAAATCTCCGAAAGTTCTTCACCGATTGCTTTGAAATTTCGACACAACGTTGCATTCGAATACGCGCGTATTTTTATATACCTACAATTGGAAATCAAACTGAGGAAAAACGGGCATCAGCGAACGAGCGAAACAGACAAAGAATGGCTCAAATACGTGCCGAGGAAACAGCACAGTGAAAAACATCGCTCGAGGCTCTTGATCAATCATTGCAAGATTTGCGTGGAAACATCAGACCATTTGGGAACACATTAATATTGCTTGCAGGAGATTTCAGGCAAACATTACCTGTAGTTCCTCGATCGACACCAGCAGACAAAATAAATGCTTGCCTAAAATACTCTACTTTGTGGCAACAAGTAAAGACGTTAAACATAACTACAAATATGCGTGTCCAGCTGCAAAACGATCAATCAGCTCAGATACTTTCACATCGATTGCTGAAAATTGGGAACGGAAAGGTGCCGGTTGATCTGACCTCAGGACGAATTTCATTGCCTCATAACTTCTGCAATTTAGTGACCACAAAAGAACAATTGGTTGAAAAAGTATTTCCCAATATTCAAACCAATTATAAGAATCATGATTCACTGAGTGAACGAGCTGTTCTTGCGGCCAAGAACAAAGACGTCTACGAACTGAACAATATTATTCAGTCTAACATTCAAAGCGAGCCACTCACATACAAGTCCGTCGACACTGTTCTGGAAGCAGATGAAGCGCTTAATTATCCGACAGACTTTTTCAATTCACTCGATCTGCTTGGGATGCCACTGCACATACTGCAATTGAAAATCGGCATGCCAATTATCATGTTGCGAAATATCAACCAGCCAAAACTTTGCAACCGCACGCGGCTTGCAGTAAAAAAATTAATGAGCAATGTCGTACAAGCAACAATCTTGACAGGACCTTTCAAAGGTGAACATGTCCTCATTCCTCGCATTCATATGATTCCAACAGATATGCCATTTCAATTTAACAGATTGCAATTCCCAATTCGATTGGTGTTTGCAATCACCATCAACAAAGCTCAGGGCCAATCTTTAGAATTCACCTGTTTACATCTACACACGGATTGCTTCTCACATGGACAATTATATGTTGCATGTTCTACAGTCGGCAAACCAGACAATCTCTATCTCTGCACATACAATGGAACAACAAAAAATATTGTATACCCACAAGCATTGTGAAATTAAACATATTAGAAATGTGCGCTTCCTCTTTTCTTTCTTTTCCATTTAACCAGACTGAGCCACAGCAACGCGTGGCCGGGTACAACTAGTTCTAAATAAGCACTGACAGGCCAGGGGCGTAGCCAGACACCCAATTTTGGGTGGGCCTGGGCCCAAGATGGTTGGGCAGAAAAAATCCACCTTGTCACACAAGTGATTTGGTCTCTCCCTCTCTTGCCTGTATACTATATGGTCTCTCAAACATCCCCCCCCCCCCCATATCTTTTAAATAGCAGATTTTCACCGGCAGCGAGCAGCATCTAATACACACTGCTCATGTTGGCCCCACAACATATATCAGTCGCTGCTAGCTGCAGGCAAAGATCTGCTATTTGCAAGGTATGTAGGAGGGAGGTTTGGTGAGTTTTCAGCTGGTAGGGCTCGTGAATTCCTGCCAGCCACATCATAGGTGTGCTGCTACTGGATGGGCCTGAGCCCAAAGTGGGTGGGCCTGGGCCCACCCGGGCCCACCCTTGGCTACACCACTGTGACAGGCTAGGTACCGTTGTTGGAAAGAAAACTGTTTAAGTTGAAATATGTTGAATAATTGACAACTGGTTTTGAACAATTCATCATCACAGCACTTTATCCTAATTGTGCACTTTAAACAACTAGAGCACTTTGATTGATTTTTAATGCAGCTGTGTCTTTTTAACATCTGGTTTTAACATTTTAGAAATTATTCCATTTATTAAAAACATTTTGTGCAATAAAGCTTAACAATTGAAAAACTGACTCAATGCTTGCTGTCTAATTGTTTGAAACTGAAAAAGGTTCAGGAAATTGTTCAATACACTTACTCACTTTTCTTTGTGGCATCCCTAAGTAGTTAATTATCAGGAAAACCCAACACTGTGACAAAAATTAGACTAAACTGTAATAACATCAATCAACCGCTGTGGTGTGGATATAATTTCTGGATGAGTAGGAGGGGTTACTACAATGACTTCAGTATTATGGGTGTATCACTGAATGGGAGGGGCTAGTACAGTAACATCAGTATTATGGGTTGGATCACTGAGTAGGAGGGGCTAGTGTAGTGACATCAGCAGGTTGTCAGCAGGTTTGAGGAGCACTGAAGCTCTTAGTTACTGATCAGATAGTGGAATGGATTGTTTTTTTCCAACAATGGAAACATGTTTTAAATGTTGCACTTTAGGGTATGTAGCAGGGTTTCTCCAGTAACAGAAAAGGAGACACCAAGTGCTTCAGAGGTTGGGGGAATGTAGAGAGGCAGGAGCTTCCTATGCTCCTTCTCTTCAACCTTGAGTACCATCAGCGAGGTTAGTAGTTTGGAGACGCAAGGGAGCTCATCATCAGGTTGATCGATGGATAGCAGCATAGAAGAGATCCCTGTCATCAAGGATCCAGCTGCTTATGTGGGTTTGACAAGGGACATGCTGCCATGGGCAAGTAAGAGCTCAAAATTTTATATTACACAATTTTAATTGGTCAAGAACACAAATATGATTATTTGAGATTTAGCTTAAGGCAAAAACAAAAAAGGGACTTGGAAAGGATTTCATACAAATGAGCAAAGAATGTGACAAAGATTTAGAGAGGAATTAGGCAAGGTAAGATTAAGAAAAAGAGAAAAACTGCCACTGATAGCAAAACCTGCCCCAAAAGATCCTTCCTTAATCTGAAAGGATGAGAAGGGATGTTAGAGGAGCTCTTGTAGCTGGGGTAGAGAATAAGGGACAGGGACAAAGCATAAATAAACACAACTTAACCATGTGTCTGCAGTGTACTTTATTGGATTATGGCTGCATTACTGCGTCTGGTTAACAGTTTTCTAGTATCTGAGTGTGGTTTGTTATCTGTGGCCTTCACAAAATTCCTACATCCTTATCCTAAAACTTTTACATTTCTCTCTCATCTCTTTAAGATTGCTCAAGTCCGGATGGCACTTAGTCAAATGGAACAGCCTGTCCCACCTCCTCTGCCAAATGAGGGGCAAAAAAAAGCAGCATATCCCCCCCCCCCCCCCCCCATGTTTCTTGAGGAAATTGTGGAGGAGGAAATGAGGAGGAGGAAGAGCGAGAGGGAAATGTGTGAAAGGAATACCCTGAATTTTATCTGGGGTCCTTCATCCTTGGCCTCTCCCTAGCCCTGTCATCACTAGATGTGAATGTACCATCAATCATTACATCTCATCTTAATTTCAAGCCTCCTACTTGATCTTCCCCTTACTTGTCCCAGAAAATGTCCACACTGTTCATAATGGAGACAGGCTATTCATTGACTGCTCATCCCATCTCCCAGCCATACTGTGGCTGTTTGGGCAGCATTAATATCTGCTTGACAATCCTGTATCTTCCCTAAAACATTTAAGCAGTTCCTGCAGGAGTGACAACATAAAAGGGCTAAAGATGGAACTGTGAAGTAAGTGTAATTTGAAAGTGAAAAATCAATGGCTGCTGTACAATGAAGTTTTTTTTTAATTAAACAAACATTAGTATAATTTTGATGTAATTGTTTTTTTTTAATTCACAGGAGTGAAATAAAAAAGTGACTTGTACTCTTATTCTCTGACTAAACCTATTGCAAGACAGAAGAATTAAGTGGCAAGCAGGTCCACTGCAGTACCTGCAATCCCAGATTTATGACAGGTCAGGAATCTTCAATATCCAGTACCACTCTGCTATAAAAGAGGACACCTGAATGTTCAGGAACCTACTCTAATTAAGGATATCTGTAATACCCAGATCTCCTTAAATGTAGAAATGACCACCCTCCTCCAAAAAGACAGTTCATGTCACAGTGCCTGCTCTGCTAAAAGGCTGGAGAACTCAAGGTGTACTACAGACCAGGACATTGTCCAGAACCCACTCTCTTGCAAGACAGAACTCCTCAATGCTATAGTATCCACTCAACAAAAGACCCAATATCTCAATCATCAGAATCTCCTCTCTAAAAGAGAAGTGATTCTCAATATAAGCAGCTGCCCTGCTACAAGACAGGACATAGGAGCCAACTTTTCAAAATGATTGGGGGTGATGAATTTTTTTTTTACAGGTGGTGTATTCCCCCCCCCCCACCACCCCCTCTCTCCCCCCTCCACCCCCTCTCCCCTCTCCATTCATATCCAGCAATTCTCCTCTCTCCCCTGCCCTCTCCTCCATTCATATCCAGCAATTCTCCTCTCCCCTACCCTCCCTTCCCTCTCATCCATGTCCAGCAAATTCTCCTCTCTCTCCTGCCCTCCCCTCCTTCCATCCCTGTCCAACAAGTCTCATCTCTCCCCTGCCCTCCCTTCCATGTCCAGTGATTTCTCCTCTCTCCCCTCACCTCCATGTCCAGTAACTTGCCCCAAATACCACCTGCCCCTTTTCAGCCCCCCTCTCCTCCGAGTTCCAGGCCCCCCTCTTCTCCGAGTTCCAGGCCCTCCTCCTCCACTCCGAGTGCCAATCCCAACCCCAGCCCGACCTCTTCTCCCACAACAGTCCTCCGTCCTCGCCTTCCTCACGGAAATGAGGGCGAGACCAGAGCTGAGAGAGAGAAGAGAAGGCTGAAGCTGAGCCTGCTTGCCTTTTACTCCTGCCAGGACCCATGGTGAGTTTTAAATACTGGGTGGCAGGAAGGTGAGGACGAAGGACTGTTGAGGGAGAAGAGGGTGGGGGAAATATTGGGGGTGCTCAAGCACCTACAGCACCCACGGAGTCGGCACCTATGAGACAGGATAACTCAAATCAAACACCCAAAGGCAAAACACCTACAAGACTAGACCTACCTTAAATTCCAGTATCCACTCTGCTGGAAGGCAATAAATTTTGATGTCCAGCACCCTCTAGAATTAAAGAAAGGATATCTGCATCACCATAATATTTTCAACTGAGAAAAGGACAATGTTCTCATGTAAAGTATCAGCTGAAAAACAGGACATTCATAATACCTTGCCAACTTTATATCAGAACACCTCAATATCCAGAATCCACTCTAATGAAAGACAAGATCCACCATAGCAGAATCTCTACTAATGCAAGAAACATTACTCTTAACATACAAGTACCTACTATGTTTTAAGACAGGAATTTCTCCATGTGAAATACCTGTTTTATTGAAAGATACAACAACTGAATTGTCCAGCTCCCACTGTAATGAAGCAAAGAGGACTTCAATATCCAGACCAAGTCTAATGAAGACAGGATATAGGTATTATCAGCAACTTCTTAATGCAGAAAAAGACAACTTCCTTATGATAAGCACACGCTGTGCTGCAAGACAAGTACCTGCTCTGCTGAAAGACAGACCACCTGCAATACAAGGACTATTGCAGATCAAGACACCTCAATATCCGGCATCCACCTAAAAATGAAAATTTCACATCACTAGAATCTCCGTTAATTCATGAAAGGACTTTCTTCTCATAATGGGATCTCATCTGGTATTAAGATAGGAAAACCCACGGTGTACCCGAAACAGTAAAAGGAGAAATTATTTGCCAAAGGTGCCCCAGTTAGGGAAAGATGATTGGAATCTTGGTCTTCCCTTCTCCTTAGCCTGCTGCTTAAATCCCTGGGCTACTCCTCTATTGACTGGAAGGTAGGTAATGAGGAACTACAACTTGCAAATCAGCTTTACACATAAAAATGGCAAATCATAAGGACAAATAGTAAATGTTTGGATGTAGTATATATTTAAGTGATTAATTTATAAGATACCCAGATGAAAATATGCAAAGCAACTCATTATTAATGCACAACACAATTATATGTGGAATTTGCTTAACAAAACCAATTTAACAAAACTTGAAATCTCAGTGAGGCGTAGTTAAAGGTTGTGCAAAACTTCTTGTAGACAAACTATGTGCTATTTTCTGCTGGATTCATTTGCATATAAGCCTCCATAACATGATTAAAGAAAAAGGCTGAAATTGCCTATTCAATCTATCCAGTGAAATGGTTAGGACTGTAACTGCTTTTTTTGCTGCAGTTTACCCCCATGTCTTCAGACAAATGTTTTGAGCTGAAGCACTCAAAGCCTGGTTTTCATCCTTTCATTATTTAGAGATCCTCTGTGTATATACCATGTCTTTTTGAATTCTATCACCATTTTGTCTCCACCACCTCTCCATGGGAGAGACTCTATGAAGAAATATTTCCTAACGTCATGCTAAATCAATAAAAGTATGCGGAAGTTTCCCCCTGTTAATACATTGGACTCCGTGCTTGTGAATCAGTTTATGATACTACAGAAAATACAATTACTGGTGCTTGAAATAGTTTCCCTGACTAATCTGTTAGAACATCATACTGTGGAATTAGTAGCACATTTCAACAAATGTGTGGCAAAATAGGTCAAGTTGGATTCACTAACTGATCTGGAAGTGCCACGCTGGATAAATCAGGACAAAATCTATACCAGCACATGCCTCATCTCATTTTTGTCACTTATTAAGAAAATGGCAATTCTCATATATTCTCAATAGGTGATGCTGCAGGGTATGAATTTAATAAAATTCAGTGTTGGTGGGATCATAAAATTGGAAAGCTGTTTCATATTATGTAGCAGTTATTACAATGATATCTTAATAATGCCTCTTGTTAGGTATATATAATAGCTGAGAGCGGAAAGTCTACAAGAGGCATCTTTCCTTAATATCTATTCTAATTAGATCTACACTTGTAATACAGTAGAAAGTAACAGAAGAATGTAATAAAAAATTCCAGTGGGTTTTGACTGCTACCAGATGAGAATAAATTGCACTGTGGATTTTTTTCCTCTGCTAAGTCCTCATTCTCATACTAATGCATCTATTACAAGTATTTACCTGACAAAGCGAGATCATTTCTATTTCTGTTCAATAATTCTGTACACAAAAAAACTCTGGACTTGATTTCAGCAAAACTCAACTATATAGTCAAATAACAAGCTGAATCTTCATATACTAAATATAGACTTAAATCTATGTACGATGTGATATCTTTTTCTCTAATTTTAATTTATTATTTTTTTTATTTTTTAATTTTAATTCCAAAAGAAATGGAGAAAAAAGACCTCATCAGTCCCAGCTTGACGATATTTTTATTCAATTTTTCAATCGATTTGATCGTCTGCTTGTTCAAGGACTCCGTTATAATCCTTGGTCTTAAAAAACTCCACCTCTCTTTATTATAATAACAAAATTATTCTTTCATTGTTCAATCTCCATATTATAATCGTGATTATTTTCGATATTCATGTAATTAATCAGAAATTTAATACCAAGATATATAAAAAATCTACAGATAGGAATACGTTTCTCCAATATCAAAGTTGTCACCCTAAGAAACTTAAAGACAGCCTTCCACTGTCACAGTTCTTAAGATTTAAGAGGGTGTGTAAAAATCAAGAAGACTTTAAAAGGTGCGCAAAGACTTTCCAGGGAGACCTTAGAGATAGAGGCTACCCAGATAAGGTGATTAAAACTACATATAAAAGAGCGAAATATAACAATAGGGAGTTATTGTTATCAAACTCGACAAAACCGCAAGTAGAAGATATTAATACCTTTGTGATACAATTTTTCAAGGGGGGAGATAGTATGAGGAATATAATACATCGGAACTGGTCGATAATGCAATCACATCCAATTTTACATGACCAGCAGATTAGAATTGCGTTTTCAAGAACACGGAATCTTAAAGAAATAGTGAGCCCTACTAATTTACCTTCATTGGAACAGGATAACAAAATAGGTGAACATAAAAAATGTCTACAGTGTAAAACTTGCAGTATTACAGATGAGGTAACTGAATTCAGGAATCCGGTGGATGGTAAAATCTACAAATTACGGTTTCAGACTAATTGCCAATCTACATATGTTATATACATTTTGAAATGCCCTTGTCAAAAAATCTATGTTGGGAAAACGGAACGTCGATTACATCAACGCATCACAGAACATCGTTCATGCATTAAATTAAACAGAAGAGGCGCTCCATTAGTGGGACATTGTCAAGAAAAAGGACACACTTTTGATTCGCTGAGATGTTTTGTGTTGGATCATGTTCCATATAATTCATGTGGAGGAGATAGGAATAAAATACTTATTAGAAAGGAACAGAAGTGGATATATGTTTTACAATCATTAGAACCAAGAGGATTGAATTCACAAATAGAATGGTCTGCATTTTTCTGAAAAATTTTTTTGAAATACATTTTGAACCTTTAGAGTTGTTGAATCCTTATTCTGAGGTAAAAATAGAGTGAGAAATGAGTTACCATGGACCCTATTAGGGCTAGATTGAAGTCAATTAAGACTATAAATGAGAGCAACTCCTTCCGGGTAAAAAATTTTCACTACCGGTGTCAGATGAGTAGGAGACGCCATATTCTAAGGTTGGTAGTTAGATATTGTATCAGAATATAATATATTTAGTCTTTTATATGAAAATGATGTGATATCCATTTGTTGAATTGTAGATATCGTGAATTATGATCTGCCATTTGTTACTTGGCCCCCTGAAGAAGCATAAGATATAACATGTAGCGAAACGGAGAGCCCCGTAGGGCAGAGAAAAAAGCTAAGTAACATTAGTATTTAACTTGATATCGAAAATAATCACGATTATAATATGGAGATTGAACAATGAAAGAATAATTTTGTTATTATAATAAAGAGAGGTGGAGTTTTTTAAGACCAAGGATTATAACGGAGTCCTTGAACAAGCAGACGATCAAATCGATTGAAAAATTGAATAAAAATATCGTCAAGCTGGGACTGATGAGGTCTTTTTTCTCCATTTCTTTTGGAATTAAAATTAAAAAATAAAAAATAATAAATTAAAATTAGAGAAAAAGATATCACATCGTACATAGATTTAAGTCTATATTTAGTATATGAAGATTCAGCTTGTTATTTGACAATAATTCTGTACAACACTGAATATGAGTTTTGCAATTATTGTCAGCAGCGGAAATACCTCTACGAAAGTATCACTTGCCCCATTGGAATGTATTCCATAGCAATCCTCATATGTCTCAAACAGATTAAGCAGGCCTGCCTTGTGAAGTTTTTGTTTAGACAGGCATCTATAGATCTACCTATCCAGTGCATTTTTTCTAGCTAAAAAGATGCAGGTACTCAAATGTCAGACCAGCCTTCAGGGGTGGGATAATCATTGAGGAATCCACTCCACAATAGCCAGGTCCCCTGTAACCAGCCATTGAATCTGTGAAAACACAAAATTGGTGTGCAAAGCCTGGGCTTTTTCATTAATACCTAGGGACAATGGTGGAAAAGGTGCTAGTACCCAGTACCCCCAAGTACCTCTTATAAATTAAAAAAAGCCCTGTATCTATGTATTTAGTGAGACAGAATATATCTATTAGATTGTAAGCTCTTTGAGCAGGGACTGTCTTTCTTCTATGTTTGTGCAGCGCTGCGTACGCCTTGTAGCGCTATAGAAATGCTAAATAGTAGTAGTAGTAGTAAGCTCTGGAACTCATTGCCAGAGGATGTGGTAACAGCGATTAGCGTATCTGGGTTTTGAAAAGTTTGGACAAGTTCCTGGAAGAAAAGCACATAGTCTTCTATTGAGACAGACATGGGGAAGCCACTACTCGTGTAACCCGGTCCTGCTATTCCAGTTAGAAGGGGCTCTGGGCTCAAGAGGCACTGCATGATATTGTCACTTACTCACTCTGGTCCTGTCAGCTCATCCACTTAGGAACCACACAACACTCAGAGGATTAAAAGAACTGGAACATTTATTAATTCTTAACTGATGGTTTCCACTGTATTGATCTTCTTACAGTCAATTGTAATTCATATTGCTCTTCAGATGATCATAAGCAATAATACATATCTAGGCTAATACACATGCTTAACCCTCATGCCTGTCAGAACTCAGAGCGGATTTCACACTCCCGATGTACTTCAGTACCATCTGGGCCAGGCTTCTGATAACTGCATACTCCCTTCGGGCTGTCACCCCGAAGTTCTCACTATTAACCAGGGTAGACTACAATCCCACCTGAGCCCCAGTTACAGCCGGACTCCCCAATTGGTTGATGCAATATAACAGCTTACTGTCCAAGTAATCTATCCACTGTTTACAATGCTACAAGATTTCCCCTTCTTTTGCAATGTGTCATCTGGCAGGGGAACCAACAGTAACACCAAACTCCCACATCCAGAGCTGGTTACCTTATATAAAGGCAGAACCAGAGACAGGATCCTTTCCCCAGGGCTTCCCTTATATAGTATCTGAGCTCCTTCCGGGTCCTCCAGCCACTCCCCTAATGATCTGCTACCCGGGGGCCCATGCTATCATGTTCTTAAACAACCCATAGGTTATACTTGCCCTGGGATCGGTAGCATGGAATGCTGCTACTATTTGGGTTTCTGCCAGGTACTTGTAACCTGGATTGCTGTCACAATTCAGGAAAGATGATCCCTTGAGCCACTGCTGGGAGCCGTAGCCGTGTCACCCGGGCTAAGCACAAAACTAGACAAAGGCTAGGTAAGGTAGGCTCAGACAGGAGACAAGGCAGGCAGGGCATGGAGCTGGAGATGAGGCAGGCCAGGGAATGGAGCAGGAGATGAGGTAGGCAGGGCTTGGAGCTGGAGATGAGGCAGACAGGGCTTGGAACAGGAGATGACGTAGGCAGGGCTTGTCAGAAGGCAAGGCAAACAAGGCAGATCAGGAGACAGGCAGACCAAGGAACAGGTCAGACAAGGAAAGACTGAGCAGGTCAGGTCAGGAATGACAGGTAGGAACACTCAGAAGACAACCTGTTGCGAAGGCCCCAAGAGAATGCAAGGGCCTTCTTTAAATAGGCCCCAATCCAGAAGTGTAGGTGTCCCTCATGGCTCTGGTGCTTCCAGCTGCCAGTCCTTAACCCCAGTTCCTAGGAGCGCACCTGGAAGCAGGAATCGGCTTACAGTGGAGGGGCTGCATGGATGCCAACCGCCACTCCGGGAAGTGCCGTGGGACCTGACAAGCGGAAACACGTGTGTCCGGGCAGGAGACATGGCAGAGCCGTGACAATTGACCACCATTGGAAACAGGATACTTGGCCTGATGGATCATTGGTCTGACCCAGGATGGCTATTCTCATATTTTTATGTAAGAAGAACAAGTTTAATTGTTATTAGGTAGGTCATTTTAAAATCTGCATGTATAAAAAATAAGCTGGCTATTCAACGCACGGCAGTCAAACGTTTTTAAGTTACTGACAGTCATAGGCTGAATTAAGCTCAGATATTCAATATTGGGCCATTTCTGGTCTACAGTGTTGAATATCTGAGTACATTTGTGGGCTCATTTTTGAAAGAGAAGGACTTCCATCTTTCAACATAAATCAGAAGATGGACGTCCTTCTCCCAGGGACGTCCAAATCGGTATAATCGAAACCCGATTTAGGACATCTCCAACTGCACTCCCTAGCAAAGAATGGCCAAAGTTCAAGGGGGCGTGTCAGAGGCGTAGTGAAGGCGGGAATTGAGCGTGCCTAATACTTGGAAGTCTTTGACCCATAATCGAAAAAAGCAAGGACGTCCCTGACAAACACTTGGACGTTTTCACCCGGACCTGTTTTTCTTACAAATAAGGCACAAAAAGGTGCCCAAAATGACCAGATGACCACTGGAGAAAATTGGGGATGACCTCCCGTCACGCCCCCAGTGGTCACTAACCCTCTCCCACCCTCAAAAAACATCTTTCAAAATATGTCATGCCAGCCTCAGATGCCATACTCAGGTCCATGACAGCGCACTGCAGTACCCAGTTTTAGTGGGTACTGCAGTGCACTTCAGACAGACGGACCCAGGCCCATACTCCCCCTACCTGTTACATTTGTGGAGGGAACAGCGAGCTCTCCAAAACCCACCACAAACCCACTGTACCCATATAAAGGTGCCCCCCTAAACCCGTAAGGGCTATGGTAATGGTGTACAGTTGTGGGTAGTGGGTTTTGGGGGGGGGGGGTTGGGGGGCTCAGCACACAAGGTAAGGGAGCTATGTTCCTGGGAGCAATTTATGAAGTCCACTGCAGTGCCCCCTAGGGTGGCCGGTTGGTGTCCTGGCATGTCAGAGGGACCAGTGCACTACAAATGCTGGCTCCTCCCACGACCAAATGGCTTGCATTTGACTGTTTTTGACATGGACGTCTTTGGTTTCGAAAATCGCCAGAAGTCAGAAACGTCCATGTATAGGGATGACCAAATCTAGGGACGTCCAAATTTAAGGATTTGGATGTCTCTGACAGCATTTTTGAAACGAAAGATGGACGTCCATCTTGTTTCAAAAATACGGGTTTCCCCGCCCCTGGATTTTGCCATTTTGCAAGGACATCCAAATCGCAACCTGGATGTTCCTTTCGAAAATGCCCCTCTTGGTCACCCAGAAATTAATGGACACCAGCTGATATTTAGGTAAGTGCCCAGTTAGCTTGGCGCATAAGGTTAGGAAAGCCATTTTGCTAACTTTATGCACTTTCTTACCTGGTTAGCGGACTGAATATCACTGCTAACCAGTTTAAGTGCTGGGTCCACCCAAGCTCCACCCCAGACCACATCGGCATTGACTGGACAGTGCCACAGTGATCAGAAGCAATATTCAGCAGCAGAACCTGCTTACGTGTTGGTAAATATTGGGAGATGGTCAGCTCAATGGGATTTAACTAGGCAGGAACCTCTCCTGCCCTGTTAAACCCTTTTGAAAGCTGGGCCCAAGAAACTTATTCATGCAAAATGGCATACATGTATATGTGTTATTTCTGGGTGACCAAGAGAGGCATTTTCGAAAGGGACGTCCAAGTTTCGATTTGGACGTCCTTGCAAAACAGCGGAATCCGTATTTTCGAAAACAAGATGGACGTCCATCTTTTGTTTCGAAAATACTGTCAGAGACGTCCGAATCCTTAAATTTGGACGTCCCTAGATTTAGTCGTCCCTAGGCATGGAAGTTTCTGACTTTTGGCGATTTTCAAAACCAAAGACGTCCATGTCAAAAACGGCCAAATGCAAGCCATTTGGTCATGGGAGGAGCCAGCATTAGTAGTGCACTGGTCCCTCTGACATGCCAGGACACCAACCGGGCACCCTAGGGGGCACTGCAGTGGACTTCATAAATTGCTCCCAGGAACATAGCTCACCTTGTTTGCTGAGCCTCCCAAAACCCACAACCCACAAATGTACACCACTACCATTGCCCTTACGGGTGAAAGGGGCACCTTTATATGGGCACAGTGGGTTTGTGGTGGGTTTTGGAGAGCTTGCTGTTCCCTCCACAAATATATCAGGTAGGGGGGGTATGGGCCTTGGTCTGCCTGTCTGAAATGCACTGCAGTACCCACTAAAACTGCTCCTGGAACCTGCATGCACTGTCATGGACTTGACTATGACATCTGAGGCTGGCATAGAGGCTGGCACGACATATTTTGAAAGACGTTTTTTGAGGGCGGGAGGGGGTTAGTGACCGCTGGCGAGTAATGGGAGGTCATCTCCGATTCTCTGCAGTGGTCATCTGGTCATTTCAGGCACCTTTTTGTGCCTTAGTCGTAAGAAAAACAGGTCCGGGTGAAAACGTCCAAGTTTTCGTCAGGGACACCCTTGGTTTTTTTCGATTATGGGTCAAAGACATCCAAGTGTTAGGCACGCCCAAGTCCCACCTTCGCTATGCCTCCAACACGCCCCCTTGAACTTTGGTCGTCCTTGCAACAGAGTGCAGTTGGAGACGTCCGAAATCGGGTTTCGATTATACCGATTTGGACATCCCTGGGAGAAGGATGTCCATCTTCCGATTGATGTCGAAAGATGGACGTTCTTCTCTTTCAAAAATGAGCCCAATAGTAACACTGTAAATAACAGCACATAAAGGTCCATCCAGTCTACCCGACGTATCCTGGCACCCCCTCAGTAACATATATATCTTCACCCCAGGGAAGGCACACACATCCTGCCCTCCCTCCCCCCGAAAAATTTT
Organism: Microcaecilia unicolor; assembly: GCF_901765095.1. Lineage (NCBI taxonomy): Eukaryota > Metazoa > Chordata > Amphibia > Gymnophiona > Siphonopidae > Microcaecilia > Microcaecilia unicolor. The sequence continues at coordinate 81,973,948 of NC_044037.1, read as the reverse complement.
TTTGTATCTTTCATTCGGTGCAGATTATACTCCTTTATATTAAATACTGGCATCACAAAGAAGGCAGTCAATAAATTATCTCTAATCCAACTTCATTTAGGCAGTTACATATGATGCAATCTTGTAATACAACACATTAGTGGTTCGAGTGGTTTTATTATTATTAAGGCCTCAGCAGAGTCACATTTAAAACCCAATGTACTGTCATTTAAACCTGCTCAATGTCATGCATTACCCCTGAGTAATTTGTCTTTTGGAGCTTAAGACCTGGACATGGCTGGCTCAACTATTTGGTATGATTATGCAACTGCCTAGGGCAGCAGCTTCTTGGGAGCAGCAAACAGCAGCTGCAGTCAAACAACAGATTCTCACAGACATACAACCTCCAAGAACCATCAGCACATACTATAATGAGTATTTTTATAGGACTTGTGTGTGATGTGTTTTGAGTTTAATTATCAAGATCTTGAGGGAGAGCAAGCTAGAGGCCTGAAAATTAATTGAGCGGGCGTCAAGCTGAAGGTTTTCCTAGGACACCCACTACCCTTGGAACGGCCCTGGACTTGGAGCATTGCTTCTCAACCCAGTCCTCGTGACACACCTAGCAGGTCAGGTTTTCAGGATACCCATAATGAATATGCATGAGATTGATTTGCATACATTGGAGGTAAGAGCATTCCAAATTATCTCATGCATATTCATTAAGAACATTCTGAAAAATGGACTGGCTGGGTGTGTCCCGAGGGCTGGGAGGGCTGGGTGAGAACTCCTGGCTTGGAGAAATGTTTAATGGTGGAGAACAGGGATGGACAGTTAGCAAACAAAATCAGGCAGCATGCTCTCTCCCCCTAGGCCTTCCTCTACCATGATGGTACATCAGGGTCCAATGGAGTGGGAGCGAGCCTACTGGCTACTTTCCAAGGCTGTGGCCACATCCAATATGGTCCCAAGACTAGGGTGAAAGGTCAAAGCCATTAAACTGATTTAACACACATTAGCCTATGTAACACCAGGCATTAAGTTGATTTACATTCATTAACAAGTTCTAACATGTTAAAGTGATTTCTTATCAAAATGAATGTGAAACAAACCAAAAGAAAAGCCTGAAAACTGGGGATAAAGCTCGAATGAGTCCAACATTTTTCTTTGTGCATATCCCAAGAAGGCAATGATTTGAATATAAATGTTGCTTATGTTGATATATGTATCCTGACTGCAGGAACCTATGGTACAAACTGCTTTTCGCCACTACTTTTTGCTTTGTGAGTCCTCGTTATTGGAATGCTCTGCCATCAGCATTAAAGGAGACTACCGACCACACTCTGTTCAAGAAACTCCTCAAGACCTATCTATGTAATAGAACTTATTCCGCTGTTAATTAACTTCCTACCGCCCCTCATTTGTTTCCCCTGTTATTTCCCCCCTAGATGTTCCTTCTTCTCTGTTCCGCCCTTGCCTTTGTTTGATGTTCATTCTTTATAAACATTGTTAGCCACATAGAGCCTGATATGTTGGGAATATGTGGATATAAATGTTCTAAATAAATAAATATCATTTTGCAAAATAATGCTCACATGATTGCTACATTTAGGGAGCAGCTATAAATATGAGCTACTACCTTTAAAAGTGGACTAACACGACTACCACATCACTTTACTCTTTAATGGTGAAACTCTTTTGGTAACTGATAATTTGGATGCACAAGGCTTTATCCTCTCAGGAATAAATGAAGTAATTCTAGCAGAGGGTCTGAACATTTTGCAGTTTAAATGCCATAAGGACACTTTTATCAAGCTGTGGCAAAATGTTTTTGATGTGGGCCAAGGCTCCCTTTTACCACAGCAGGTAAAAGGCAGGTTCTTTTTTTAAAGAAATGGATGTGCGGCAAGTGAAGCACTTGGGTGGGAGCACTTACTGCCAAGGGCTTCCACACTATCCCGGTGGTAACCGGGCAGCACACGGCACTGCCCAATTACCACCAGGTACACACTGACGCTACAAAAAATATCTTTGTAGTGCCTGAAATGGCGTTCACTGAGGGTGGGAACTATTGCCGGGCTGCTGCGGTAGCCCAGCGGTACTTCCCTTTTAGTGAGCAGTAAGCCCGCATTGGGCTTACCGCTGCTTTGTAAAAGGGCCCCCTAGTGTCTTCAGATGTTCTTCCAGACTTTTGATATTGTTCCAAGGGTGACAATTATAACAATGACCACAACTGCAGGATTTTGCCAGAGTCACTCATATTCAGTCTTCAAGTTTTGATATTTTGTGATTTTCTCCAACTGTTTGTCTTCAATATGGCTGTCTCCTGCCACATCTACAGTATGATCCACACCTGCTTCTTTTCAATCACAGTGATATTGGGTATACAGTGGAGCAAGTATCCTGAAGTTCCAGAGAATTTTAGTTTGTTCACTTTCTACCAGCTTCAGTTTTGTGGTCCCACCAATTTATGGTACCACGCAAATGAAACTTTCAGCAGATGTTGATTTAAAATATTTACTAGATCGTCAATTCTAAAACATCTAGGCAAATCTAAAACAGAAATCAATCTACAGTATAGACATATATAATATTACATAATGAACTATATAATAGACAAGATCAATAAAGCCTCTCTAGGACTCCTCAAATGATATTTTAATTTAAATTGTATTTATTCAAAAATTACCTTTGCCTTAGATGCAATTTTACTAATTACTATTACAGAAAAATATTTATCAATGGTACCTGTTATGTCTATTAGGAGTAGCCTAGTGGTTAGTGCAGTGGACTTTGATGCTGGGTGTGTGAGTTTGATACCCACTGTAGCTCCTTGTGACTCTGGGCAAGTCACTTAACCCTCCATTGCTTCTGGTACAAAATAAGTACCTGAATATATGTAAACTACTTTGAATGTAGTTGCAAAAACCTCAGAAAGGCAGTATATTAAGTCCCATTTCCCATTATTAAAAAGAACATATTTAAATGATAATATTTTCAGAAGGTAATTTTAAGATAGTTTGCCCCATCTCCAAAATATCATAGTGAGTCATTTCCACCGTCATAGCTTAATTACTACATTTTATGGACCTGTTGATAAAATGGCAGGACTTCTAATTAACTGTGATTTTGTTGTTCTTTTCCTGCTGCATGAACCCCCATATTCACCTTTTGCTTATCTGTAATTTCACAAACTCAGTCAAGGATGAATACAGCTGTGGGGCACTTGGCTTTAATCCAAGTTGAGAAACTTGCAGAATTTTTTAATCAAAGTATGATTACTCTCCCTGTCTTCCACTTCAGGTTCAGACTACTTCCAGTGTTTCTAACAACCCTGGGAAAGTAATCACATTGGCTTAATAAGGGATGCCAAATTTTGCAGTGTCATTATCCCATAAATTAGACATTTTCAAATTTTGCCCTTAAGAGGAAGTGCAAACAAATTGGACGAGGGATTGAACCAGACACATTTAATCCTGACTTGTTTTGCAGAAATTCAACAAATTTGCTTTAATTCCTTGCAAAAACAACAGTTTGAGCAACGTTTGTTGTACATGATTAGAAAAGTGTGGCAGCTTTCTATAAATCAAAAAGGTTGTACACAATCCACAGAAAAGCAATTTGTACTATTTGCTAGAATAATTATTTACTTTCTTTGGTGTTGTGCTATACTGTTAGGTTGTTTCATAAATCACATTTTAAGAAAGTTCATACATCTCTAACTTTGAACTACATCTAATCTCAAAAGGAAAAATAAATAAGTTTCCCACTTGTGCTGGCATTCAGTAATCAAGACTGTAGCATTTAGAACTAATCCCAGGAATAATGAGAAAAACAATGCTTGCTTTTTTTCCAAAAGTAATCTTCTTCAGGATACAGAGAGAAATTTTATAAAGTGGCACCTAGAGATAGGTGTCATTAATTGACAGTTAGGAACCTATGGGGCCCTTTTAAAAAGAGTCAGTAAGCCTAACTCAGGTTTACTGCACGCTAACTCCAAACTACTGCCCGCCCAATGTGGCTGCCGGCATTTCTTTTATTGTGTGGTGATAACCCGATGGTAATCGGGCATCACCACGCGCTGCCTGGTTACCGCAGGTTACCATGGGAGCCCTTACTGCCACCTCAATGGGTGGTGGTAAGTGCACTCCCCACATGGCTACATAGTAAGAGTAATCTTACCCCATGGCCAATTTTTTAGAGGCTTTTTACCCGCTGCAGTAAAAAAGGCCCTGACACGTGGGAAAAACAGCCCCCTCTGCTACCACAGGGCCCTTTTTCTTGCAGCTTAGTAAAAGGACCCCTATGTGCACTAGGTGCTATTCTAAGTACCATGGAGGGGGATAATCGCACGGGGGCGCCCATCTCTAAGGACGGCCCTGTAAAGGGGCAGGGCAATCCGTATTATTGAAACAAGATGGACGTCCATCTTTCGTTTTGATGATATGGTCGGGAGGTCGACCTTAGAGATGGTTGTCCCCTGTTTTCGGCGATAATGGAAAGTGAGGACGCCCATCTCAGAAATGACCAAATCCAAGCCATTTGGTTGTGGAAGGAGCCAGCATTTGTAGTGCACTGGTCCCACTAACTGAATGGAAAAAGCCCTTCCCTTACCGATCCGGAAAAGAACGGGCATGCATGAAGGAAATTGCATGCAAATGAGCTGCTCGCTCATTTGCACATGATTTCCTTCCTAAGGAGGGGAAGCAACGTCAGTTGAAGACATCCAAAACGTGTATGTTTTGTGAGAAGGATGTCCATGCCTTTGCTATGCATCTGACACCCTCTTTATTTATTTGTATTCTGGACCACAAGTAGCAGCAGTGGGATTTGAACTGGCCACCTATAAATTGCAAGACCAATGCTCTAACCACTTAGCCACTCTGCCACACCTCAGCTCTACACCACTCCCTTGAAATTTGGCCATCCCTGTGGAGGGCAGTTGAGGATGTCCAAAATGTTTGAAATAAGGACGTCCACGCCTTCGTTATGCCTCCGCTGACACACACATACCTCCCCCCCCTAGAGACCTGCATACTGCCCCCCCCCCCCCCCACAGGGATGGCCAAATTTCAAGGGAGTGGAGTGGAGGAGTGGCCTAGTGGTTAGAGCACTGATCTTGCAAACCAGAGGTGGCCAGTTCAAATCCCACTGCTGCTACTTGTGATCCAAAATCCAAATAAATAAATAAAGAGGGTGTCAGAGGCATAGCAAAGGCATGGATGTCCTTCTCACAAAAACACTCACATTTTGGACACCCTGACAGGGACGGAGGCATAGCGAAGGACATACTCTAAAAAGACAAAAGTTTTTGAATTTGTTTTTTTCGGGGTGGGAGGTGGTTAGTGACCACTGTGGAAGTCAGGGGAGGTCATCCCCAATTCCCTCCGGTGGTCATCTGGTCAGTTCGGGCACCTTTTTGATGCTTGGTCATGAAAATAAATGGACCAAGTAAAGTCAGCCAAATGCTCGTGAGGGACGCCCTTCTTTTTTCCATTATCGGCCAAGGATGCCCATCTGTTAACCCTGCCCAGGTCCCACGTTCAGTACACTGCCAACACGCCCCCTTGAACTTTGGTCATCCCTGCAACAGAAAGCAGTTGAGGACTCCCAAAATCGGCTTTCGATTATGCCGATTTGGGCAACTTTAGGAGAAGGACGCCCATCTCCCGATTTGTGTCTTCTTCGAAAATAAGCAGGATAGCGCCTAACTGCAAGATGGGGCATACACCAATGTGGAGCATGGGTGGACCCTGGGCATTCTTCCAGGTACACATGCAGTTTATGGAATACTATAAACTATGCACATCACTTGGTGCACCTATGCATGCTAACTCATACCTACCATTGACATGGTGAAAAAGGGTGCGCCTAAACATGGGCATGCCATTGCCGACTTAAACCAATATTCTATAACGTAATCTTGGTACCAAGATTCTTTTACAGAATTGGGTCTAAGTACATGGCATTGGGGCACCTAGACTGAGGTGTCAATTTATAAAATTGAAAGTAAAAAACAATGAAAAAATTACCTAAAGAATAGTAATATAACAGGATTGATGAGAATTGTGATACTACCCCTAAAAAGTATTTTCAAGCTTTTTAAAATTTCATTTCAGACATTCATTTTAATAACTTCCTACTGGAACTTTTTAGCAGACATAAATCGTGTGTGTGTGTGTGTTATGTGCTCTGAAATCAGGATGACACGACACTCCATTTTTATTGCATTGTTTTGATTTGAAGCACTCTTTTCATTCTTGGTTGTGTTTTGTTATTGATCAAGTGCCTCCACTGGATTGTGGAGGTAAGCACAATTTATTATTATGTCAATCAGAACAAAAGTGGATCTATAGACTTCAAATCAGTGTATCCTGACAGCCTGAAAGCTTCTATAGAATGTCATCATTCTTGCAATATTTTGAGTTCATATAAATGGCGTGTTCAAATTATGTGATTGATTGAATGCCATTTTGGCAAGCATCATTTTCATATCAATTTATAAATTTATATGTTAGTCTGGTTCAGATCATTAAGAAGCTGCACAGTCATCTTTTCAACGATTGATATAAATTGTATTGGCTACATCTAAGTCAGTAAATACTGTTTTTTAAAATTATATGGTGGAAGATTAAATCATCTTTTTAATGCTGATTTTACTGTTCAGAACAGACATTGAAGCAGCCTCATGAGACAAAACTTGGCCATCGTTTGTGTTACGATGTCATTGCCCATACCAGCACTGGATACAATGCTAATCAGATCCCATATACCTGTACATGCATTCCTATTGTAAAATGGGGATTATTCATATAGATTTTTGCTCTGCACAAACTATACCTCCAACATGGGGATACAGCATCTTTAAGGTAATTTTTTGTTTGTTGGAACTTTGAAAATGATGGAGGATTTATTGGATTTATGATGGTGTTTATGTATCGGCTTAGGGGCCCTTTAACTAAGCAGCGGTAAGCCCACCACGGGCTTACCGTGTGCCAATCCAGAACTATTGGTAGTTACCACCCCTATAACACACGTCATTTCCGGTGCTACAAAAATATGATTTATTTTTGTAGTGCCAGAACTTAACCGGTGGTAATTGGGCAGCGCCACACGCTGTCCGGAAACTGCCAGGTTAGCGCGAGAGTCCTTACTGCCATCCCAATGGGTGCCAGTAAGGGCTCCCCCCAAAATGGCCACATGGTAAGTGTTTCACTTACCACACACTCATTTCTTTTCCTAAAAAAAAGGACACCCTTTCACCCACTACAGTAAAAGGGAGCCTCAGCATATGTCAAAAACACGCTCTGATGCTAGCGCATGCTTCCTTAATTAGCTGAGTGCAGAGTCACTTAAAAAATTGGTTTCACTGAGGTCTTTGCTTCCATTTTGTGTACACTTGGTTGCACTGAATTTTTTCACCAACTACGAGTGTTATATTAACACACTATCCCCCTCCCCCCTTTTACAAAGCCATACTAGCAGCTGCCAGTGTGGTAATGCTGACACAGCCCATTCAAAGTGAATGGGCTGTGTTGGCATTACTACGCGGCTTTGTAAAAGGGGGGTAAGGGGGGACGTTAACCTGGTTTACCATTAAAAGACAGGTTATTTTACTGCTAACCAGGGTCATTAGTAACTAGGTCTCATTGCATAAAATGGGACCGGTGCTAAAATGGCGTGAGTTAGGAGTAAAATAACCCTTCTTAATGGTAACCCATGTTGATACCTTCTTCTCTAAGGAGGTTATTATAGTAACTTCTCCATGTATAAATACAGTGGGGGAAATAAGTATTTGATCCCTTGCTGATTTTGTAAGTTTGCCCACTGACAAAGACATGAGCAGCCCATAATTGAAGGGTAGGTTATTGGTAACAGTGAGAGATAGCACATCACAAATTAAATCCGGAAAATCACATTGTGGAAAGTATATGAATTTATTTGCATTCTGCAGAGGGAAATAAGTATTTAATCCCTCTGGCAAACAAGACCTAATACTTGGTGGCAAAACCCTTGTTGGCAAGCACAGCGGTCAGACGTCTTCTGTAGTTGATGATGAGGTTTGCACACATGTCAGGAGGAATTTTGGTCCACTCCTCTTTGCATATCATCTCTAAATCATTAAGAGTTCTGGGCTGTCGCTTGGCAACTTGCAGCTTCAGCTCCCTCCATAAGTTTTCAATGGGATTAAGGTCTGGTGACTGGCTAGGCCACTCCATGACCCTAATGTGCTTCTTCCTGAGCCACTCCTTTGTTGCCTTGGCTGTATGTTTTGGGTCATTGTCGTGCTGGAAGACCCAGCCACGACCCATTTTTAAGGCCCTGGCGGAGGGAAGGAGGTTGTCACTCAGAATTGTACGGTACATGGCCCCATCCATTCTCCCATTGATGCGGTGAAGTAGTCCTGTGCCCTTAGCAGAGAAACACCCCCAAAACATAACATTTCCACCTCCATGCTTGACAGTGGGGACGGTGTTCTTTGGGTCATAGGCAGCATTTCTCTTCCTCCAAACACGGCGAGTTGAATTCATGCCAAAGAGCTCAATTTTTGTCTCATCTGACCACAGCACCTTCTCCCAATCACTCTCGGCATCATCCAGGTGTTCACTGGCAAACTTCAGACGGGCCGTCACATGTGCCATCCGGAGCAGGGGGACCTTGCGGGCACTGCAGGATTGCAATCCGTTATGTCGTAATGTGTTACCAATGGTTTTCGTGGTGACAGTGGTCCCAGCTGCCTTGAGATCATTGACAAGTTCCCCCCTTGTAGTTGTAGGCTGATTTCTAACCTTCCTCATGATCAAGGATACCCCACGAGGTGAGATTTTGCGTGGAGCCCCAGATCTTTGTCGATTGACAGTCATTTTGTACTTCTTCCATTTTCTTACTATGGCACCAACAGTTGTCTCCTTCTCGCCCAGCGTCTTACTGATGGTTTTGTAGCCCATTCCAGCCTTGTGCAGGTGTATGATCTTGTCCCTGACATCCTTAGACAGCTCCTTGCTCTTGGCCATTTTGTAGAGGTTAGAGTCTGACTGATTCACTGAGTCTGTGGACAGGTGTCTTTCATACAGGTGACCATTGCCGACAGCTGTCTGTCATGCAGGTAACGAGTTGATTTGGAGCATCTACCTGGTCTGTAGGGGCCAGATCTCTTACTGGTTGGTGGGGGATCAAATACTTATTTCCCTCTGCAGAATGCAAATAAATTCATATACTTTCCACAATGTGATTTTCCGGATTTAATTTGTGATGTGCTATCTCTCACTGTTACCAATAACCTACCCTTCAATTATGGGCTGCTCATGTCTTTGTCAGTGGGCAAACTTACAAAATCAGCAAGGGATCAAATACTTATTTCCCCCACTGTAGCAGCTATTTTAAGGGAAGATCACAGGGGATTTCAAGGGAGTGTGTTGGAGGCATGGTTTGGGCATGGCTTCTGCATGTGTATTCCTTATTTCTACGATAGAAATGCATGCATATAGGGAAGAATTTCTACATCAGTTTTTTATACCAGCTCAGAGACATGCACAGTTTTTTAAAAAGTGCTGATTTCAACCACAGCTTTAAATGAAGGATTACATGAATATTTTTCCTTAATTCACCATTATTTATTTCCACCTTCAGAATGAAAAGAAAATGACAATTTTGGCCTTAGTAATTAATTGGTATAAAGGGTAATTCAGTAACAGGGTTCCAGGAAGGTGCCAATTCAATAAAGGAACGTAGGTGCCTATTTTCATTTGTAGAATATTAGCCTAAGCATATATTACAGACCTGCAACCTCAATCCCATTATTTGTCAAGGTCATGGAAGGACTGGTTTCACAACAGCTAATGGAATATCTCCAACTCTTTTCCATTCTACACAAATCGCATTCTGGATTTAGATCTTCCTACAGCACCAAAATTGTTCTTAGCACTCTCTTAGCCAGCTTCAGATGGGAGCTCAGTATTGGTAATAAAATTATAGTACTCCAATTCGATATGTCTAGCATGTTCGATACTGTCAACCACAATATTCTCTTAAATATTCTTGACCATTATGGTATTTGTGGTGCTGTCCATGATTGGTTCTTAGGGTTTTTGAAATCTAGATCATACCAAGTTAAGCAATTAGGCACTCTCTTTTCATCCTGGCTTTCTAGTTGTGGAGTACCACAGGGTTCTCCCTTGTCTCCCATCTTATTTAACATCATGATGATTCCTCATAGTAATCTACTTGAGAGCAATGATCTTTCTACTTTTATTTAAGCTGATGACATCACTATTTATATATCATTAACAAAATCAGATTAGGTATCACATTAACTGAATCCTGGGCATCTAACTTTAAATTGAGAATTAATACTGAGACTACTAAATTTTTATTAAGTCCTTACCATTCTACTATTCTCAAAGATTTACAATTGATAATATAACATATCCTCTTGTATCCTCAATGAAAATCTTAGCGGTTACACTTGATCAGTTTTTATCCTTAGAAAGTCAAGTCTTGAATGTTGTCTCTAGTTCCTTCCATAGGCTGTGGAAACTAAAGAGATTGTGATTATTTTTCACAAGACCAGTCTTCCATACCTTAACCCAATCTCTTTTTCTAACAAAAATCGACTACTGTAGTTCCATCTATGCTGGAATTAAATTCAGCCTTCTCAATAAACTACAAACTGTTCAAAACATGGCTGCCGTCTAACTTGTAAATTGCCACGCTTTGCTAAAGCTACCCCACTCCTTCATGATCTACACTGGTTACCTATAAAGAGCAGAATTTCATTCAAGCTATGTGCATTGGTCCATCAAACTGTATTTTATGTCACCGTCCTATAAACGAACTATATAAACAAACTCATTGATTTACCTCTACGCAATGCTTCCGTGTCATCCAGAGAATATCTCATTTTACATTTCCCAGTTGCAGAAATGTGTCTTACAAAACAGAGCTCTACTTTTGCAAGTGTGACGAACAGCGATTACAATTATTCAAATTTGGGACATTGAACCTACACCACATGTATGTCATAGAGCTATTCTTTGACCCCTGAAGTAGGCGTTGTTCAACGCCGAAACACGGCCCGTGTTGGGTCACTTATTAATAAAGAACTTCAATTGTCCCAGTCTTGAAGGCCCAGTGTTGCTTTTTTGTTTGCATACTTTTTATGTATGCTGTATGCTGTATTACCCTCTCTATTTTCTTATAAATTCACCAAAATCTGCAATTCTCTTCCTAAACAAATTAGATATACTAGTGATTATGGGTTATTTTGGAATTTACTGAAAACGTTTTAAAGCTCAATCTTCAACAATGTTAGAACTCAGTGCTGATTATTATTTAGTTCCTTATATTTCACTTCTTCCTGACGCCCCACTGAATTTGCCCCATCACTTCCTTTATATTATTTTTATGATGTATTTTTAAATGTAACTCTAATTTATTTCTTTTCTTTTATGTTTATATTGTAAGCCACATTGAAACTGAGTTTCACTTGGGCTAATGTGGGATAGAAATGGCATAAATAGATAAATAAATAAATAAAGTGCTTAAAACGTTAGGTGTGAGCACTTATACCAACTATAGAGCTGGTACAAATGTTCATGCCTAAATGTTGGAGGCACACACTGTTCAGTGAAGGTCCGCCAAGGTGGAGGAACGCTGAGAATACCATGACAAATCAACAGAATCAAGCAAACTGTAGGAAATAGACCAAGAGGGGCATAATCGAACGCGAACGCCCATCTCCATGGGCGTCTATGTCCGAGAACGGGTACGTGAAGGGGCAGGACAGACCGTATTTTCGTAAAAAATGGGCATCCATCTTTTTTTTCGATAATACGGTTTGGGACCACAAATGCATCGGATTGGTGCGGATTTGAGCCGGGGCGAAATCGTTTTTTCAGCGATAATGGAAACCGAAGGCGCCCAGCTCAAAAACGAACAAATCCAAGGCATTTGGTCATGGGAGTGGCAGGATTCATAGTGCACTGGTCCCCCTCACATGCCAGGACACCAACCGGGCACCCTAAGGGGATTTTGTAACAATTAAAACAAAAAAGTAAAATACCTCCCAAGTCCATAATTCCCTTCCTTTGGGTGCTGAGCCCCTCAAACCCCCCCCCCCCAAAACCCACTGCCCACAACTCTACACCATTACCATAGCCCTTATGGTGGAAGGGGGGCACCTATATGTGGGTACAGTGGGTTTTGGGGGCAGTTTGGAGGCCTTCCATTTACCAGCACAAGTGTAATAGGTTTTTGTTTGGTGGGAGGGAGTTGGTGACCACTGGGGGAGTCAGGGGTGGCCATCCCCGATTCCCTCCGGTGGTCATCTGGTCATTTAGGGCACTTTTTTGGGACTTGTCTGTGAAAAAAAGGGTCCAAAAAAAGTGACCCAAATTCACAGTAAAAATGCCTTTCTTTTTTCGATTATCGGCCGAGGGCGCCCATCTCTCCTCAGCCGATAAACACGCCCCAGTCCCGCCTTCACCACACCTCTGACATGCCCCCGTCAACTTTGTTCATTTCCGTGACTGAGTGCAGTTGAAGACGCCCAAAATCGGCTTTCTATTATACCGATTTGGGCGCCTTTGCGAGATGGACGCCCATCTCCCGATTTGGGTCGAAATCTGGGCGCCCATCACTTTCAAAAATAAGGCGGCAAGCAAACTAGAGACAAACGAGGAGAAATTCATCAATTGAAGAAAGTTTATTGATGAAGACTTCACACAGTACTGCGTTTTGGCCACAGGCCTGCTACAGGAGTCTAAATAAATATTAATAGAAACAAAAAAATGCACACAAGGGCCTTCAAGACTGGGACAATGAAAGGAAATGTATTCAAAGGATGACCTGACATGGATCATTTTTCATTAAAAATCTGACTGCATCAAAAATCTGCCTGCTGTGTCTTGTAGAATGATAGATAATACAAGATAATATTGTTGGTTTCCTAGTAGGCATCTACACAATTGCAGATAGAAAATACACTATCTAGATGCTTGATAAGATGGAGAACACCGTTGGGTAAAAATTACAGCCAAACATTTTGCCTGATGGCGTTCTCCAGTTTATCAAGCATCTAGATAGCATATTTTTTCTCTCTTGGATTGTCCCAGAATTGAAGGCTCGTGTGTGCTTTTTAAATTATGTTTTGGTTTTTGTACTCTTGATCCCTCTTTTGTTAACTAAATAAATATTAACAAAATACAGATAAGACACAAAAAAAACAAACAAAATATGCCAAAATATAAAACCTAATAAAATAAACCTAATAAAAAGATGCATAGGGGTTTGTGCATTGAACATTCACGGGTCAATATTTAGCCAGGGTTTTTTTTTTTAAATGCTGACTGTTGCCAGCTAAAGTAGCCTCAGATATTCAGTGCCATGCCATGTCCGGCACTGGCAATGAATATTCGGTGCTAATTTAAGTGGGGCTGGCCACCAGAGCTTATGCAGGTTCTGGTCGATATTCAGCCAGGGCCAGCATAAGACAGCTATCAGCCACTGGCTGAATGTTGTGACCCACATAACAAAAAAACATTTAGAGGCCCTCCAATTCCTCTTTCTGGTCCACATTCCCCTCCCTCCTCTCAGGCTTACTCCAAGGTAGCCTCCCTCTTTCCTCCAACTGACCCCCTCCCTCCCTTCCAATATGTAGGACAGAGCTCTCCCCCTGGAGACCCAGTGAGGGCAGGAATGATGCCCAGTCTCTTGTACCCCAGTCACTGCTTTTCCAAAACGGCTGTCATGACCTCTCACAGCAGCCTCATGGTACTTCGATCCTGCCCCTGCTGGACCACCAGGGATTGCAGGAAGGTCCAGGGTGACCTATCCTGCATCTTACAGGGGTGGGAAAGGGTTTGGGTTGTTGCTTGGTGTGGGGATGGAGGGAGGAGGGCCTGCCTTGGAGTAAACTTGAGAGTGGAAGGGGAGATTGGAGGGCTTCTAAATTTCTATTGTTATGCAGGAAGAGGTCAATATTCAGCTCTGCCCACATACCTATTCACAGTTCATTATGATCCCAGGAGTAAGCCTCTACAAATTTATGTAACACCCAGAGTGTTCCCTGGATTTGAAGGGGGCGGGGAGCTCGCCTGACAGATGCCCCAACTGGGTTCATCTGTATCATTTATCTCCCTTTATAGATGTGTCCACCCAAGGGCGAGTATTAAAGGGTAGGTTCCACTCCTTGTCCCTCAGAAACTACTTCAAAACCACAGTGAATTCAAGTTTCTTACATTTCTCACAGCTCTCCCTCATGACTAAGCTCTGTCTACTCTGAGAGCCTCTCACAACTGCAAGAAAACCTATCACACCTCAGTCACCTGTGATCTCTTCACACTGACAGAGATTACAGAACTAAATCCTTCACCTCTCTTGTCATCTGTGATCTGTTCATTCTGACAGTCTGTCTGTCAGTGACAGATATGAGACATCACACAAATCCCTCCCTGAGCCAAGGAAACACCCACTGATATTTTCCTCCTCAGAAAACTCCTCCCCCTTCTTCACAGCCTTAGTTGCCATGCAGAAGACAGATCGATACATATAGCCTGCTCTCTGTCTGACAACATAACTGACAGGAAAATTACACAGATTAAAATGCCTGCTTCACTAACACACAAACTACTCTCTATCAAACCCAATTTATATATAGGTTACACTCTCTCACCTTCTTAAATCTCTTGTTTCCCCACAACAAGATATCATTATTTTCATTACATTCATTACTCTAAGATTTCAAATACAAACGTCCCCATTATAACACATTCCAGTCCTCAAGAGTCCAGATCCAAATCTTTGTCCTTTCTCATATGTATGAGAGGCAGTTAGTTTGTGTATTACCTGCAAAGGCTCTTGTGTTTGAGTTCCAGGGCTATCATAGGTTAGTCTGAACATAGGTTTTACTGCCCTGCCTGTCTTTCGAGGTTTTGTAGTGGAAAAATAGTCCCAGTTACTCTTTTTACTGTTTTCCTTTGCACACTGCCCTCCCTTTCCTGATCCTGAAACTCTGGTTCCTCATTTTCATTTAAACATTTCCCTGCTCACTAAGCCTCAAAAATCTGCTCCCCCCCCCCCCCCCCCCCCCACACCCCATGGGTCTTTTCTCTCAGACAAATATCTTGTATAGTCTCAGTCTTGTGCAGGTGTTATTAAGGTATATCCAGGATTCTGTGTCCCGTCACATGTATCTCATACTTCCCTCATTAAGCACTTCTGAATCTTCACTATTGTCATACCGACCCCATGGTTCACCTTGTGTGTACTCAGGGTTCTCACTTGTTCTCCATTCATACTGGGAAGATCCTATTCCATGTCTGTTCATTACCTTCCTCTTCCTTGTCCGTGGGGGATAAGCTTCAGGAATTATCTGATTCTCTTCAATAGGAAATATCAGCTGCTGAAGGAAATCATAGGTCTATGTTTTGTGCTATTATAAATTGTACAGGCAGTCCGCAAAGGAATGCAGGGGGCAGGGGTATGGTAGCAAGTATTCAGTGATCTATACTGAAGGTAATATTAGGCATACAAGAGGGGTGGGGTCAGCAATTAAATGAGATGATCACTTAGAAATTAAGTAAATAACGAGATGATCACATAGAAGTTATGTAAATAACAGGGATGTGTCTTATTATGAACCGCTTTGGCACTATGGTAGAAAGCGGTATATAAAAATTGAATAAATCTAATCCAATCCAGTTGTGTAAAATACCTGGCACATAATATAGCCCTGTCATACAGGTATAAACTGGTTTTGGGCAGAATTTGTTTTCCTCAAAGAGTGTGTGAAGACATGAGAGATCAGACAATTACCTCTTCTTGACCGACTTTCACTAACCATGCGTGTCTGGACTGTGTCATTGTATATACCTTCTACTACTACTACTACTTGACATTTCTAAAGCGCTACTAGGGTTACGCAGCGCTGTACAATTTAACATAGAAGGACAGTCCCTGCTCAAAGGAGCTTACAATCTAAAGGACAAATTTACAGTCAGTCAAATAGGGGCAGTCTAGATTTCCTGAAAGGTATAAATGTTAGGTGCCGAAAGCAACATTGAAGAGGTGGGCTTTGAGCAAGGATTTGAAGATGGGTAGGGAGGGGGCTTGGCGTAAGGGCTCAGGAAGTTGATTCCAAGCATAGGGTGAGGCGAGGCAGAATGAGCGGAGCCTGGAGTTGGCGGTGGTGGAGAAGGGTACTGAGAGGAGGGATTTGTCCTGTGAGCAGAGGTTACGGGTGGGAACGTAAGGGGAAATGAGGGTAGAGAGGTAATGAGGGGCTGCAGACTGAATGCATTTGTAGGTAAGAAGGAGAAGCTTGAACTGTATGCGGTATCTGATTGGAAGCCAGTGAAGTGACTTGAGAAGAGGGGTGATATGAGTATATCGGTTCAGGCGGAATATAAGACGTGCAGCAGAGTTCTGAACAGATTGAAGGGGGGATAGATGGCTAAGTGGGAGGCCAGTAAGGAGTAGGTTGCAGTAGTCAAGGCGAGAGGTAATGAGAGCGTGGACGAGTGTACGGGTAGTGTGCTCAGAGAGGAAAGGGCGAATTTTGCTGATGTTAAAGAGAAAGAAGCGACAGGACTTTGCTATCTGCTGGATATGTGCAGAGAAGGAGAGGGAGGAGTCGAAGATGACTCCGAGGTTGCGGGCAGATGAAACAGGGAGGATGAGGGTGCCATCAACTGAGATAGAGAGTGGAGGAAGAGGAGAGGTGGGTTTAGGTGGAAAGACGATAAGCTCGGTCTTGGACATGTTCAGTTTCAGGTGGCGGTTGGACATCCATGCAGCAATGTCGGATAAGCAGGCCGATACCTTGGCCTGGGTCTCCGCGGTGATGTCTGGTGTGGAGAGATATAGCTGGGTGTCATCAGCATAAAGATGATACTGGAAACCATGAGATGAGATCAGTGAGCCCAGGGAAGAGGTGTAAATTGAAAAAAGAAGGGGTCCAAGGACAGATCCCTGGGGCACTCCAACAGAGAGCGGGATGGGGGTGGAGGAAGATCCATGAGAGTGTACTCTGAAGGTGCGGTGGGAGAGATAGGAGGAGAACCAGGAGAGGACAGAACCCTGGAACCCAAATGAGGACAGTGTGGCAAGAAGTAAATCATGATTGACAGTATCAAAAGCAGCGGATAGATCAAGGAGGATGAGAATGGAGTAGTGGCCTCTGGATTTGGCAAGGAACAGGTCATTACAGACTTTAGAGAGTGCCGTTTCTGTCGAGTGTAGAGGGCGAAAACCGGATTGAAGCGGATCGAGGATGGCATGAGAGGAGAGAAAATCAAGGCAGCGGCTGTGAACAGCACGCTCAAGTATTTTGGAGAGGAAGGGTAGGAGGGAGATGGGGCGGTAGTTGGAGGGACTGGTAGGGTCAAGTGATGTTTTTTTGAGGAGAGGTGTGACTACGGCGTGCTTGAAGGTGTCAGGGACAGTTGCAGTGGAGAGAGAGAGGTTGAGGATATGACAGATGGAGGGGGTGACAGTATGAGAGATGGAGTTAAGTAAGTTGGTGGGGATGGGATCAGAGGAACAAGTGGTGCATTTCGAGGAGGAAAGAAGGCGGGCGGTTTCCTCCTCGGTGATATCAGGAAAGGAGGAGAAAGAGGCCTGGGTTGGTTGGTTGGTTGGTTGAGGGAGAGGGTTGAAGGGTGAAGAGGAAGAGGTGCCTTGGTAGTGAACTCAAGGTTGATCTTTTGCACCTTGTCGCGGAAGTAGTCAGCCAGTGATTGAGGTGAGAGTGAGGGGGGGGGGGTGGGAGTGGAGGGCACTTTGAGGAGGGAGTTAAGGGTGGCGAAGAGATGACGAGGGTTGGCGCTGAGAGAATTGGTCAATTGGGTGTAATAGTCCTGTTTGGCAAGGAATAGGGAGGACTGGAAGGAGGATAGCATGAATTTGTAATGAAGGAAATCTGAATGGGTACGAGATTTCCTCCACAGGCGTTCAGCAGATCGGGCGCAGGAGCGAAGGTAACAGATGCAAGGGGTCAGCCAGGGCTGAGGATTAGTACGTCTTGTGGGACGGGAGATGGATGGTGCAAGGGTGTCCAGAGCAGAGGAGAGAGTGGCATTGTAAGCGGAGACAGCCTTGTCGACAGACTCGGAGGACATGATGGAAGGGAGGAGATTAGAGATAATGGAGGATAAGGTGGGAGGGTCGACAGCCTGGAGATTCCTGGAAGTAGTGGTTAGTGTTGGGCGGGACTGCGGGGGAGGGTGATGCAGTGTGAAGATGATCAGGTGATGGTCAGAGGGAGGAAGAGCTGAGGCGCAGAAATTGGAGGGTGAGCAGGTAGAGGAGAGGACGAGGTCAAGACAATGGCCGTCTCGGTGAGTAGGGGTGGTGGAGCATAGCTGGAGGTTGAAGGAGGATGCTAGAGTGAGGAACTGAGAAGCATGAGGGTCGGATTGGTCATCAACGTGTATGTTAAAGTCTCCGAGAATGAGGGATGGGGATGAGGGCTCAAGAAAAACGGAGAGCCAGGCATCGAAGCCGGTAAGGAAGGAAGATAGGGACTTATCAGGGGGGCAGTAAATGACTGCAACTCTGAGTGACAGTGGGTAGAATAGACGGATGGCGTGAACTTCAAAGGATAAGAAGCAGTGAGACTGCGGTAGGAGGAGAGGTTGAAAACTGCAGGAGGGTGAAAGTAGTAACTCGACGCCGCCACCGCGGCCAACTGGGCGGGGAGAATGGGAGAAGAGATAGCCTCCATGTCATAGGGCCATGACTGAGGCAAAGTCATCAGGGGTGAGCCAGGTTTCAGTTAGGGCGAGGAGTTGGAGAGAATGGGAGATGAAGAGGTCATGGGTAAAGGAGAGTTTGTTGCAGACAGATCGGGCATTCCATAGGGCGCACGAGAAAGGGAGGGAAGAGGGGGAGAGGAGGGGAATGGAAATGAGGTTGGAGACATTCCGGAGTGGTCTGCATAGATAGGATGAGGATTGGTGTGGGGGACCTGGATTGGGATTGATGTCCCCAGCGGATAGTAGGAGAAGGAGTAAGAGAATACGAAGAATAAGTAGTGCTAAAGGGTATCACTCATTAGTGAGGGGCAATTAACAAGATTAGCAAGTGTTATGTTATTAATCAGTATTACGTGTATGCACTAACAAGCCATGATATGTATTATCCTAGGTTGTGCTTAGGGAAATATAGTAACATAGTAGATGATGGCAGATAAAGATCTGTTTGGTCCATCCAGTCTGCCCAATAAGATAAACTCATTGCATATGGTACGAAGTGATACTTGATTTTGATTTATCCTTGCCATTTTTGGGCATAGACCATAGAAGTCTGCCTAGCACTGGCCTTGTTCTAAAATTTCTGAAGTTGTTGTCAAAGCCCCTGAATAGATCCACTCCAGCCCATCCAAATTTATTCAGCCTCGATCAGGGCACAGACCGTAGATAATTACCCAGCACCGGCTTTCCTACTTAATCTCTGCTAAGCTTCTTTGGATCCGATTCTTCTAATCAGGATTCCATTGTGTTTGTCCTATGCATTTTTAAATTCTGTTACTGTTTTCATCTCTACCATCTCCCCTGGGAGGGCATTCCAGGTATCTACCACCCTCTCAGTGAAAAAGTACTTCCTGAGTCAGCCCCCTTTCGACCTCAATTCATGCCCTCTGGTTCTGCCACCTTCCCGTCTCTGGAAATGTTTTACCTGTGGATTAATACCTTTCAAAAATTTGAACTTCTGTATTATATCACCCCTGTTCTCCTTTCCTCCAAGGTATACATGTTTAGATCAGTAAGTTTCTCCACGTATGTCTTGCTACGTAAACCCCCTACCATTTTAGTCACGTTTCTTTGAACCGCTTCAAGTCTTTTTACATCCTTAGCTAGATAAGGCCTCCAAAACTGAACACAATACTCCAAGTGGGGCCTCACCAATGACTTGTACAGGGGCATCAACATCTCATTTCTTCTGCTGGTTATACCCCTCTCTATGGAACCTAACATCCTTCTGGCTGTGGCCACTGCCTTGTCACACTGTTTTGTCACCTTCAGATCTTCAGATTCCATCACCCCAAGGTCCCTCTCCTGAGCCGTGCTTACCAATCTCTCCCCTCCTATCCAGTACATCTCGTTTTTATGCACCCCAAGTGCATCACTCTGCACTTCTTGGTATTAAATTTTAACTGTGCTAGATCCTTAACCATTCTTCTAACATTTGGAGATTCCTTTTCATGGTTTCTACTCCCTCCAGGGTATCCACTCTATTGGCTATCTTCATGTCATTTGCAAAAAGGCATACTTTTCCTTTTTAAACCTTCAGCAATGTCTGTCACAAATATATTAAACAAAATCAGTCCCAGCACTGACACCTGAGGCACTCCACTACTTTCCTTCCTTTCCTCCAATCCGATTCCGTGTACCACCACCCTTTGCGGCCTGTTGGTCAACCAGTTTCCAATCCAGTTCACCACTTTGGGTCCTAAGTTCAGCCCTCTCAGCTTATTCACAAGTCTTCTGTGAGAGACCGTATCAAAGGCTTTGCTGAAATCCAAGTAGAACACATCTGTCGCACATCCTTCATCCAGTTCTTTGGTCACCCAGTTGAAAAAGTCAACCAGATTCATTTGGTAAAGCCATGTTGCCTCAGATCATGTAACCTGTTGGCTTCTAGAAAGTCAATTATCCTTTCCTTCAGCAGAGATTCCATTATTTTTCCTACCACCGATGTGAGGCTTACCAGCCTGTAGTTTCACACTTCTTCTCTGTCTCCGCTTTTGTGAAGAGGGACCACATCAGCTCGTCTCCAATCTAGCAGAACCTCTCCTGTCTCTAAAGATCTATTAAATAATTCCTTAAGAAGTCCTGCCAGGGCTTCTCTGAGCTCCCTCAGTATGCTGGGATGTATACCATTTGGCCCCATAGCTTTATCCACTGTAAAGCTATATAAGGTGCAGCACAGCACTTTCTAATTCAGACAGGGAATCTGATTGCGAAATCCCTGTCTCTCAGCATTTATTTATTTGTGACATTTATATCCCACATTATCCCAAACAAGTTTGAGTTCAATGTGGTAATGCATAAGAAAGTAATTTGTTGTAAGAATCCAATTTTAAAATACAGTATCATAAACGTACTGGGATAGCTATGGATGTTTAACATTTAGAAAATCTATTATGCTTGAGAAATTGTACATGAAGCAACGAGAAGGTTAATGGTAAATAGAGTAGTAACCAATTCAGGAAATACTTAGTTGTTTGAGATATGGTTATTGTTTATGAGGGTTTGTTTGAATAGGAACGATTTGAGGATTTTGCAGAATCTAGTATATTCCTGTAAATTTCTTATTTTGGATGGTAAGAAGTTCCACCATTTGATTCCTAGTTAAGTGAAGTCTACAGAGTGGACAGTTTTGTAGATCACTTTTTTACAATTTGGGAGGTGTAGTCTGAGATAGTTTCTTGTATCAAATTTAGCGTTTCTTTGAGGTAAGTTTATTAATGGTACCATATAGTCTGGAGCTATGGCATTTAGGATTTGAAAGATAGAAGTATATAATTTGAAGTAATTTGATTAATAAAGCGGAGGCACTTTGAAAACCAGAGATTTTGTATATGAACCTAGCTGCACTGATACGATAAACACTTTTGTATAAAGCTATGGGAACTGTTTATTTAATTCTCTACCAGTGTTAGTAGATGGGAATCTGGAGACTTTGAATTGAACTGTTTCAGATTGCCCAGGAATACTGGTTACCGCTTGGCACCAGGTGATAAAATTTCTTCTTACTACAGTGCCTTGTATGGCTAGGTTTTCTCGGTGATCCCTTCAATGTCTCTTGATCTATCACTTGTCTTTCCTCCTGCAAGTACAAAGCCAATATAGCAGTGTAAAAACTTGACATTAATTGGCCTTAATTGGGATTTACACATGCTATTCTTGACCCACTACAATCTGGTTTTCGCACTCTCCACTCAACCGAAACTGCGCTTACTAAAGTCTCCAATGACCTATTACTGGCTAAATCCAGAGGTCTCTATTCCATCCCCATTCTTCTTGATCTTTCCGTTGCTTTTGACACTGTCGATCACAGCATACTCCTCGATATCCTGTCCTCACTTGGATTCCAGGGCTCTGTCCTTTCCTAGTTCTCTTCATACCTCTCTCTCCGCACCTTCAGTGTTCACTCTGGTGGATCCTCTTCTACTTTTATCCCTCTGCCTGTTGGCGTACCTCAGGGTTCTGTTCTTGGTCCCCTCCTCTTTTCTATCTACACTTCTTCCCTTGGTTCATTAATCTCATCCCATGGCTTTTCCTACCATCTCTATGCTGATGACTCCCAAATCTACCTTTCTACCCCTGATATCTCACCTTGCATCCAAACCAAAGTTTCAGCGTGCTTGTCTGACATTGCTGTCTGGATGTCTCAATGCCACCTGAAATTAAACATGACCAACACCGAGCTTCTCATTTTCCCCCTCAAACTCACCTCCCCACTCCCCCCCCCCCCCCCCCCCCGTTTTCTATTTCTGTTGATGACTCTCTCATTCTCCCTGTCTCCTCAGCTCAAAACCTTGGGGTCATCTTTGACTCATAAGTACATAAGTAGTGCCATACTGGGAAAGACCAAAGGTCCATCTAGCCCAGCATCCTGTCACCGACAGTGGCCAATCCAGGTCAAGGGCACCTGGCACGCTCCCCAAACGTAAAAACATTCCAGACAAGTTATACCTAAAAATGAGGAATTTTTCCAGTCCATTTAATAGCGGTCTATGGACTTGTCCTTTAGGAATCTATCTAACCCCTTTTTAAACTCCGTCAAGCTAACCGCCCGTACCACGTTCTCCGGCAATGAATTCCAGAGTCTAATTACACGTTGGGTGAAGAAAAATTTTCTCCGATTCGTTTTAAATTTACCACACTGTAGCTTCAACTCATGCCCTCTAGTCCTAGTATTTTTGGATAGCGTGAACAGTCGCTTCACATCCACCCGATCCATTCCACTCATTATTTTATACACTTCTATCATATCTCCCCTCAGCCGTCTCTTCTCCAAGCTGAAAAGCCCTAGCCTTCTCAGCCTCTCTTCATAGGAAAGTCGTCCCATCCCCACTATCATTTTCGTCGCCCTTCGCTGTACCTTTTCCAATTCTACTATATCTTTTTTGAGATACGGAGACCAGTACTGAACACAATACTCCAGGTGCGGTCGCACCATGGAGCGATACAACGGCATTATAACATCCGCACACCTGGACTCCATACCCTTCTTAATAACACCCAACATTCTATTCGCTTTCCTAGCCGCAGCAGCACACTGAGCAGAAGGTTTCAGCGTATCATCGACGACGACACCCAGATCCCTTTCTTGATCCGTAACTCCTAACGCGGAACCTTGCAAGACGTAGCTATAATTCGGGTTCCTCTTACCCACATGCATCACTTTGCACTTGTCAACATTGAACTTCATCTGCCACTTGCACGCCCATTCTCCCAGTCTCGCAAGGTCCTCCTGTAATCGTTCACATTCCTCCTGCGACTTGACGACCCTGAATAATTTTGTGTCATCGGCGAATTTAATTACCTCACTAGTTATTCCCATCTCTAGGTCATTTATAAATACATTAAAAAGCAACGGACCCAGCACAGACCCCTGCGGGACCCCACTAACTACCCTCCTCCACTGAGAATACTGGCCACGCAATCCTACTCTCTGCTTCCTATCTTTCAACCAGTTCTTAATCCATAATAATACCCTACCTCCGATTCCATGACTCTGCAATTTCTTCAGGAGTCTTTCGTGCGGCACTTTGTCAAACGCCTTCTGAAAATCCAGATATACAATATCAACCGGCTCCCCATTGTCCACATGTTTGCTTACCCCCTCAAAAAAATGCATTAGATTGGTGAGGCAAGACTTCCCTTCACTAAATCCGTGCTGACTTTGTCTCATCAGTCCATGTTTTTGTATATGCTCTGCAATTTTATTCTTAATAATAGCCTCCACCATCTTGCCCGGCACCGACGTTAGACTCACCGGTCTATAATTTCCCGGATCTCCTCTGGAACCTTTCTTAAAAATCGGAGTAACATTGGCTACCCTCCAGTCTTCCGGTATTACACTCGATTTTAGGGACAGATTGCATATTTCTAACAGTAGCTCCGCAAGTTCATTTTTTAGTTCTATTAATACTCTGGGATGAATACCATCAGGTCCCGGTGATTTACTACTCTTCAGCTTGCTGAACTGACCCATTACATCCTCCAAGGTTACAGAGAATTTGTTTAGTTTCTCCGACTCCCCCGCTTCAAATATTCTTTCCGGCACCGGTGTCCCCCCCAAATCCTCCTCGGTGAAGACCGAAGCAAAGAATTCATTTAATTTCTCCGCTACGGCTTTGTCCTCCTTGATCGCCCCTTTAACACCATTTTCGTCCAGCGGCCCAACCGACTCTTTGGCCGGTTTCCTGCTTTTAATGTATCTAAAAAAGTTTTTACTATGTATTTTTGCTTCCAACGCTAATTTCTTCTCAAAGTCCTTTTTTGCCCTCCTTATCTCCGCTTTGCATTTGGCTTGGCATTCCTTATGATCTATCCTGTTACTTTCAGTTGGTTCTCTTCTCCACTTTCTGAAGGATTGTTTTTTGGCTCTAATGATTTCCTTTATCTTACTGTTTAGCCACGCCGGCTGACGTTTAGTCTTTTTTCCCTTTTTTCTAATACGTGGAATATATTTGTCCTGAACCTCCAGGATGGTGTTTTTAAACAGCATCCACGCCTGATGCAAGTTTTTTACTCTGCGAGCTGCTCCTTTCAGTCTTTTTTTTACCATTTTTCTCATTTTGTCGTAATCACCTTTTCTATAGTTAAACGCTAGCGTACTTGATTTCCTAGTTTCACTTCCTTCAATGCCAATATCAAAACCGATCATATTATGATCACTGTTATCTTCTCTCTCCTTCTCTGATCATATCCAGCAGATCGCCAAGACCTGTCGTTTCTTTCTTTACAACATCCGTAAAATCAGCCCCTTTCCGAACATTCTACCAAAACCCTCATGCACACCTTTGTCACCTCTTGTTTAGACTACTGCAATCTGCTTCTTGCTGGCCTCCCACTTAGTCACCTCTCCCCTCTCCAATCAGTTCAAAACTCTGCTGCCCGTCTCGTCTTCCATCAGGGTCGCTTTACTCATACTACCCCTCTCCTCAAGTCGCTTCACTGGCTCCCTATCCGTTTTCGTATCCTGTTCAAACTTCTTCTACTAACCTATAAATGTACTCACTCTGCTGCTCCCCAGTATCTCTCCACACTCGTCCTTCCCTACACCCCTTCCCGTGCACTCCGCTCCATGGATAAATCCTTCTTATCTGTTCCCTTCTCCACTACTGCCAACTCCAGACTTCGCGCCTTCTGTCTCGCTGCACCCTAAGCCTGGAATAAACTTCCTGAGCCCCTACATCTTGCCCCATCCTTGGCCACCTTTAAATCTAGACTGAAAGCCCACATCTTTGACATTGCTTTTGACTCGTAACCACTTGTAACCACTCGCCTCCACCTACCCTCCTCTCCTCCTTCCTTTACACATTAATTGATTTGATTTGCTTACTTTATTTTTGTCTATTAGATTGTAAACTCTTTGAGCAGGGACTGTCTTTCTTCTATGTTTGTGCAGCGCTGCGTATGCCTTGTAGCACTATAGAAATGCTAAATAGTAGTAGTAGTAGTAGCATTGTATTCTATATACTGCAACTAGTGGGTAAATGTGGGGTATAAATGTGTTAAATAAATAAATAAATATCAATCCATGTAGAAATCCTATAGCGTGTAAATTCAAGGGAGCATGGCCGGGGGTGGGGGGGGAGGTGTTTTGGGGGCATTCTGGGGGCCATTCCTAGAATGTATGTGCATTGTTATAGAATAGGTCCAATCGGTACCTAATTTAAGTGCCATCATTTATACCTATTTTCAGCAGGCATAATTGCTGGTGCCTTAAGTTAGACACTTTTTATGTACTTACCCACTGTTCTATAAAGGGGTATGGATCCTTTATAGCATAGTATGCAGTGCTTAATTTTTTCAGTGCCTATTTTTAGGCACCATTTATAAAATCTAGTCCACCCTCTGACAACTTATACCACTTCAGTACTGCAAGCTGGAATTGTACAGGGACAATGCAGCTAGCTACCTGTGTCCAGTGGCATCCAGCTTTGCAGTTGTCAGTACATAAATGAATGGCTTATTATCAGCTTTAACTTTAAATTCTACCCCATACAGGTAGTCCTTAAATTTATCCACACCTGCCAATTTAAGGGCTAGGAATTACAGCTTGTGTGCAGGATAGTACTTTTCAGTTTTACTCAAACTATGACTAACATAACTCACAGGTGCCCTCTGAGTATGGCTGGTATAAAACTGCCCCTAAAACATCCAGACAAACATCTATATGCAGTTCATAGGGCCTGTCTGGGTTAGTAACTACTAATACTGGAGTATGGACTGAGCACTGGAGGGGAATGCCTGTTTCCATAGTTCTCTGGTATGCCTACACTAGCCTATCAAACATGTGTAAATTTGTACCTACTGTACAGTACTGGTGTCTGGATTCAAGATTCATACACTAACATCAGAGGTTCTAGTTTTTGGCTTCCTCCTTAAAGTACTGGGGAAATTGTATAGTCACCACTATAACCCTCATTAAGGCAACTATAATTTCTTAATCCTCATAAAAACTCTAGTATACAAGAGAGACTTGTGACCCACTAATAGAACTTGGAAAGTCTTACCTTCCAAACAGATTGGGACAACAGTCTTAGGACCCACCAGCCCCTCTCGCACAGGGGCTCCTGTCCAATCTCTATTTGGCAGGGGCAGCTGAAAACTATTGACATACGTAGCTCCAGGCTTCTCCCTTCCCCAGAGTCCTCACTATGGCCCAGATGCACAAAACCTAATGAACCAGCAACGTGGTTTTTATACCAGATCTAGCCAGTTCAGCAAGCAAGGAGTACAACAAGTCCTGCACAAAAGAGCTCTTTTGCAAAGCTATTATAATGAGCTAATTACTATACAAATGTGCATGCATGTCAATGCACAGATGTTTTCTGACCTGATGCACAGAAGCAGTCCCTAGCTTTCTTGTGGAAAAGTTAACGGGAGGTCTGGAGCTCCAGCCCTTCCTCCCTCCTGTTCACTCCAGCACTGCCTCTGTCTCCTTCAGCTCCAGACCTCCCTTCCTCCCCTTCCCTCCAGCGCTGCCTCTATCCCCTTCTAATCCAGCCCTCCCTCCCTCCAGCGCTGCCGCCTCAGTTCCAGACCTCCCTCCCTTCAGCACTGCCCTCCCTCAGTTCCAGCCCTTTCTCCCTCCAGCACTGTCGCCCCCCCCCCCCCCATGGGTCCAACACTGCCCAGCCACAGATCCAGCCATCCCTCCTTCCCTCCAGCGCTGCCTCTCTCCCCTTCAGCTCTAGCCCCCCCCCCCCTTCTCCCACATGGGTCTGACATTTTGTTTTCGCCACAAAGAAGATCCTCCACAGGCCTGCTCCAGGGCCTTCCCTCCTCTGCCAGCTCCCACCTTCTGATGTAACTTCCTCTTTGCTAAGTTGACTTAATAACCTTAAATGATCCACAGCATTGAATGCTGCAGATATATCAAACTGAAGCAGAACAACCTGTCTTTCTTTACTCAAAAAACCTCAGATCTCAGATATAAGGTTCAATAACAGTGTCTCCAGGGAGGAGGGGGGAGTGGCCAAGATGGCGACGTGACTCTGCAGCTATTGGAGTTCTCTCATTTGTTGCCATTTTCCTCTGAATTTACCTTCCTCTGGATGCAATACCACACACCAAGCAAAAGGGTTTAGTCAGAACCATTCCTCCAGCCGATCTGACTTCATCATCTGTGTAGCAAACATTGACCTGATATGCTGTCTGAACCCCATCCTCAACTGCAGAAGGTTTCCCAGCAGTGGTATCAGCTGAAGGTGTGATTGATACTTTGGGGCTCAATGTCACTCTTTCACCTCCGGTATGCAACCCACCGCCATGTCCTTTGACTCTGGTTGCAGGGGAGATTCAACCCATACTGGAAGAGAGGGTTCAAGGAGCCTTAGTCGGAGGCGCTGATGCTGAGGGAATCAAGGGTATGCAGAACAACACTGGAGCTCAGGCTGGGCTTGTGTCTCATGGAGGAGCACCCATTGTGGTGGTGTTGGAGAAGAACTGCTCAAGATCTTTCAGCACTTGTGAGTAAAGTTGATATGGTTTCCCAGAGTTTAGAAGCTGTGAAGTTGGAGTTTTCAGGAAAAATTAAAGACATCCAGAACTATGTAAAATCCCTTCAAGACCTTACGACAACTTTGGTAAAAGATAAGGTTCTATTGCATAATAAGATTGAACAAATTGAAAATTACAACAGGATATTGAACCTTAGGATTTTAAATTTTTCTGTATCGCCGGAATTTCCCCTCTCAATGTGTTTAAAAGATATTTGGTGCAAGTACTTAAATATTCCTCTGAAGGTATTCCTTCTTTGAACAAAATTTACTATATTCCTACTATGCCTAAAGAGAGGGGAGATCAACTGGGGTCAGTGAATGTTGATCAATAAATGGAAGATTTAAATATTTCTGAAATTTTGGGGACATTATCTGAGGAATCTGAAAGAGCTACGCTATTAGTATAATTTGTCTTTGAACAGGACTTGAATTCCCTAATGAGATTTTATTTTAGGAATTTAAATTCCCTGTGTTATGGGAAAAAGATATGGATATACCCTGATGTCACCACGCAAACACAAGATCGGAAAAGAGCCTTTCTGACTTTGAGGCAGAATGTTTTAGCACTGGGTGCTTCATTTTTGCTAGTATACCCTTGCCAAAGTGTTGTTAAATATCTGGGGACCAAACATGTCTTCTTTGCTACTGAGCAGTTACAAGAAAATAGTGTAGTTAGTGGTGACTGATTTCTTATGGTTGTATTTAATAATGGGATGGTATAATCAGGTTATTGGTCTTTCTTATATAGATTTTCTGATGCTTAAACGTTGGTACTTGGATGTCACATCTGTGGCCGTGACCCCTCTCAGACTCACCTTATTTCCTGTGGTCAGCTTCTGAGCTGGCTTCTGTCTGTTCTTTGTGAGTTAGTTCTGTCTCTGTCTCTGTGTGCTGGCTGTATTAGATTGTCAGTGTGCTGTCACCCATTCCAGATTTCAGCCCAGTCCAGTCCGGATCTTCCAGGCTGCCCGACCCTTACTTGCCTGGTGATTGTTGCACCTCAGTCTCAGCTGCCTGCTGGGCTTATTAGCCATTTGGAACCTCTCTGCCTTTGCCTTTGCATTGCGTCTAAGGCCCTGGTATGTTGGTGCTTGTTGCACTTCTGCTAGTCCAGTGTTTGCCTGAGATTCTTGCCTGTTTCTAGTTAGTCTGTGTTTAGTTTAGGTTTTGCTTGCTTTCCTTGCCTGGTTTCTTGTTTGTAATTCTGTGTTTAGTTTCTGTTTGTCTGTGTTCTGGCTTTGGGGCTGCTTGCAGCTCTTAGTTCTGTGTCTTGTTAGTCAGTGTTTGTTCCCTGTTTTGTGACTGTTCTGCAGCTTTCTGTTCTGCCCTTTAGCTTTCCCTTCCTTGCCCAGTCTCCTGCCTTGCTGCCCATGTTCCTCCCTCTCCCCTCTGACCCTCAGTCCCTGTGCTGCCTTGCTGTTATCCAGTCCTGCCCTGTCCAGCAAGTCCTGCCGGCCACCTGAAGCCCAGAGCTCAACTCTGGGTGAAAAGTGGCCAAGTGCAGGTGAAGCCTAACTGCTTGCCTGAGATTTGCCCTGTCTCTAGCGTGGGGTGGTTTTGCCTGCCACTGCCGCTCCTCGGCAGTTTCCCAAGGGCTCACAACCTAGTTTCCAGTTTTGAAAACGTGACATTGGAGCAGAGACAGCTCATTTCACACTGGATTTCAAGTTCCTTGACAAAGGTCTTTTTAAAAACCATATTTCATCATCTGCTTGTGCCAATGTTTATTGACCTTTTGATGGTTTTACATATTTTATATAAAGACTCCTGAAGCAGGCTTACTGCCGAAACATGGTACTATGTCGAGTCTTCACCAATAAACATTTTACCATCATTTGAAGTCTCTTTGTTAGTTCCTGGTCAGCCTGGTCTAT
This sequence comes from Microcaecilia unicolor, assembly GCF_901765095.1. Lineage (NCBI taxonomy): Eukaryota > Metazoa > Chordata > Amphibia > Gymnophiona > Siphonopidae > Microcaecilia > Microcaecilia unicolor. The sequence goes on along the minus strand of NC_044037.1, from coordinate 81,943,852 downwards.
TTCCCACTCTTTTTGTTTCTCTGTTATTTCACTGTGGGATCTCAGTGTTCCTCCACCTCGGCAGACCTTCACTGAGAAAATGAAGCTCATAATCTATACCCAGGGATTCCTTCTGACTCATTGCCCTCAAAATATCATGTCCCTAAAATAGCACTATTATCATTAGACTCTGATGCTATATCTTGCTGCACAACATTGAGATGTTTGTGTAATTTTACTGACTTTTGATTGAAAAAAATTGAGCTAATGCTTCTGGATTAGGTTGATGCACTAAAGGAACTGTAAGAACCTTATCAGTCTTGGTCAAAGATGAACTAACCTTAAAAGCCTCTTTCATGAGGTTCTCAGAATTCTTAGGCCCCTGTTTACAAAGCCATGCTAGCAGCTGGTAGTGCAGTAGTGCTGACACAACCCATTCACTTTGAATGGGCTGTGTCGGCAATGCCATGCGGCAACCGCTAGCAGGGCTTTGTAAACAAGAGGGGGGGGGGGGGTCATCTTTCCTCATAATATGCTTTCTTAGACGTCTATACTTCTAACCTTTAATTTTAGATCTCCAGTTTATATAGCTTTGAGTATCTCTAACCTTTCTCCAGTGTCTCTCAAGCCAATTTCTCTGAATACCAAGCTGCTGTGAGTTTTTGAACTATAATTTTCATTTTATTTTTGTCTGATTTCACGCTATATTCCTCTCTTCTCTTGCCTGTCAATTACTTAGCGTTCCTTTTCCCACTTTGATTTTATGTAAATTTCTTTGATTGATAGGCCCTGAAAGGTGGTACATCAGGTACCAACAAACATAAACATAACTTACGCAATACAGTAAGATACACTTCCTTTACACATTTAGATACCTGCACTTATGCCAGCTGTAGAGTTGATATAACTGCGGGCACCTAAATGTTAGGCATACTGATGCTGTGTTATGCTAGCATTCTATAATTGAACCTGGCACCTTGGTTTCTTTATAGAATAGGTACATACCAAGTGGAAGTGCTGATTTATAGAATCGTCTCCTAAATGTCTGTCCTGAATGGTAAAAAGCAGGGCAAATGCTTGTTAGACTCCCAACATTTACTGCACAGGTTTTGTACTTACCATACTTTAAATTTTCAACTAACATGTGGTAAGTGGAAAATCTTAACATACTTTAGTAAACTAAGCTGCAGTAAAAGAGGGCCTCCACTAGCGTCAGCATGTGTTTTTGACAGGCGCTTGAGGCCCCTTTTTCCACAGCGGGTAAAAGGCAGACCAATGTTTGGGAAAATAAACGGCCGTGCGTTAAGTGAACCACTTTCCGCACAACATTTCTTGGGGGAGCACTTACCGCCACCTGAGTACTGCCGGGTAAGCACAGGTGCTACAAAAATAGACATTGTTTTTGTAGCAATGGAAATGGCACATGATGGGGGTAGGAACTACCACTGGGATCCTGCAGTAGCCCGGTGGTAGTCCGGATTGGGGCGTGGCAAGCCTGTCACCGCACATCAACCCTTTAGTAAAAGGGACCCTATCAGGCTTATTTTCAAAAGAGAAGGGCACCCATCTTTTGACACAAATCACAAGATAGGCGTCCTTCTCTCAGGTTCACCCAAATTGGCATAATCGAAAGCCAATTTTGGGCATACTCAACTACTTTCCGTTGCGGGGATGACCAAAGTTCACAGGGGCATGTCGGAAGCGTAGCGAAGGCGGGACTGGGGCATGCCTAACACATGGGTATCCTCGACCGATAATGGAAAAAAAGAAGGGCGTCCCTGATGAACACTTGGGCGACTTACTTGGTCCATTTTTTTCTTACGACCAAGCCTCAAAAGGTGCCTGAACTGACCAGATGACCACCGGAGGGAATCGGGGATGATCTCCCCTTACTCCCCAAGTGGTCACTAACCCCCTTCCCACCCTAAAAAAACCTTTTTAAATATTCTTTCCATCCTCTATGCCAGCCTCAAATATCATACCCAGCTCCATGACAGCAGTATGCAGGTCCCAGGAGCAGTTTTAGTGGGTACTGCAGTGCACTTCAGGCAGGCGGACCCAGGCCCATCCCCCCCTACCTGTTACACTTGAGGTGGTAAATGTGAGCCCTCCAAAATCCACCACAAACCCACTGTACCCACATCTAGGTGCTCCCCTTCATCCCTAAGGGTATGGTACTGGTGTACAGTTGTGGGGAGTGGGTTTGGGGGCGCAGCACACAAGGTAAGGAAGCTGTGCACCTGGGAGCTTTTTCTGAAGTCCACTGTAGAGCCCCCTAGGGTGTCCGGTTGGTGTCCTGGCATGTGAAGGGGAACAGTGCACTACGAATGCTGGCTCCTCCCATGACCAAATGGCCTGGATTTGGTCATTTCTGAGATGGGCGTCCTCGGTTTTCATTATCGCCGAAAATCGGGGACGGCCATCTCTAACTAAGTTCGACCTAAATGTTGAGATTTTGGCGTCCCCAACCATATTATCGAAACGAAAGATGGACGCCCATCTTGTTTCGATAATACGGGTTTCCCTGCCCCTTCACCAGGATATCCTGCGAGGACGTCCTCAGGAAAACATGAGGGCCCCCGTTCGATTATGCCCCTCTCAGTCTCTTAAAGGTGTGAATTGAAGAAATTAATTTTTTGTATTCATAAAAAGCTTCTGTAATGAGTTTGCTTTTCCTACACAAATTATGTATATATAGTTTCAAGTCATATTAAACTATGAATTTCAGAACTAACTAGTCTTCCATGACAGAAGATTGGTGTTTCTCTGTTCAAGTGCTTTCTTTCAGTCAGCAAATTAGTTTTGCTTCCTGTTCCCTGCTCAGAAATAAATTAGATTATACTTTTAATTTAATTAATAGCATGTGCAATTTTCAAATTGAGCATACAGGTTGGAGTTTAGAATACACATGGAAATTAGTGGCAATTATTTTTCTTTGTCTTTGTTATTAGTACAATATAAAAAAATAGCTGGCATAAGGGAGACAAAAATGGGAGATTGTATCAAGCTTCCTGAGCACATGAGGGGAAAGAATAGCAAATGTTTAGACAGCTTCATAATACGTCTACTTGCGCAGAAGGTTAACATTTGGTGTTATTTTGAATAAATTCAGATGTTAAGCACAACGCTCTTTGCATGCATAAATGTTCAGAACTTTAGCACCTATATGTGTATATCTGTGTAAGTGCCAGCAGAGCACATATGTGCTATTGTGTAAATAACCGCTTAACTTACATAGCTCATATTTGAAAGGGGAGCATATATACGGGTGGAACATGATTGAGAGATAGGCAGAGCTTCAATCTATGTTCCTAATTTACAGAAAACTGTATTGCGCGCGTCCCTGCCACATTTTGACATCTACACTTACACAAGCTCTATGGATTTGCATAAGTGCGAACGTCAAATGTTAGGTGCCTAGGTTCCTGTATAGAATACAAGTACAAGCAGGAGGAAGTAGAGGTTGGTCAAAAAACGAACCACCACTGGAGATGAGAGGTGTGTAAAATACTAGTGGCTGTCATGCAAATTTTCAGCACGGAAAACAAATTCTAAAGGATGCAAGGTGCTGAAACAGGGCAGAAACGACAGATCCACGTGAAAACACACTTACACGCCCCTTTATAGAAGAGTGCCTAAATGCTTCCATGTAGATCTACAAAGGGAGTTTTAGTAGTGTGTTCAGAGACTTTCTTTGCTCTATGGAATTGATAGATACACTTTGAGAGCTTACTGGCGTTACATAGGACATCAGTGGTTCACGACCCAGGTAGGGTTTCAGGATTTGTTCATGAATAAGCATAATATCTAGCTGCCTGCACTGCCTCTAATATATGAAATAGAACTCATGAGTATTCGTTGTGGAAATCCTAAAAATCTGCCTTGGTTACTATCTTGGAGGACTTCTGCAGTACACATGATCCTGAATCTATCTCCAGTTAATATCGTATTATTTTCTCCTGTCTAAGCAGGTACTACAGAGAATAATAAAAAGTGGTTTTCAGACAATGATGGGAATGTTGAGTTCAATGAACCACTGATTTTCTTTGTACGTTTTGAAAGGTGAGATGAGGTTGCAATAACCTGCACTTTAGCTTTTAGATGAGATGTCTTCTAAGCTCCTGAATCTATCTCCAGTTCATAGCAACTGTCCACAGTTCAGATAGCTTAGAACAATGTCACCATTCCTTAAGTGGAAGTCCTAACTTGACGTATACTGACAATGGCCCTCTGATCAAAAGCACCTGGTTGAAGTTTTGGAAAATTGCAACATGTCTTCTCTGGATACAATTGAAACCATTAGTTAATGTTTGTAAGTGTCTTATCAATCACACTGGGGTGGATGTGCAATAGCAAGATGAGTTGCTTACAAATTTTTATCGAGTAGTTTGATCTTAGGATAACCTATTAAATTATTCTAAACCAGCTGTGAAATAGCCTACAACAATTGCTTGCTTATGTAAAACACTTCTCTAAATCACATACAACTGACAAATTCAGGCAAAATATAGGTTCTCCTCCTAATTTCTCATCAAATAAGTAATATGTGTTGACTTTTCAGTTAAAGTGAATTAGGTAAGTGAGTTAATATATTTTTCTGGTTTACAATGAAGATCACCTATTTTGCATGAATTTATCATCCTGTATGCAATTTACTGAGAATAAATACTAGCAAGTTATTGCACAATGATGCTGAATAATGTAATAATTTACAGTGAGACTAAACATTTGATTGCACCCTGAAAATTGTTTTGGAGTTTTTTCTTAATTTGTGAGGGTTTTTTTTTAGCCCATGTGATATTTTGATTAATCTCTTGAGCACTGTTCCATGTATATTCTAAATTCTTATAGGTGACCATAAAGCTAAAAGTCATCTATCATCCTAGTAGTGGATCTCTTTCACTTCCACTGCCATCACATTTACCTTGCTAGTGGCTGAATCCAACAGTTGCTGTTGGCTTGGTCCATTAAAGAGCGAAAGATTTGACAAAAATAGAAGACATCAGGGAGGATTAGTGGTACCATATGGCTCCAGAAAAAGGAGGACAGATTGAGCCAGCCGGGTCAATGGAATGGAATGGAAGTAAAACCCGGCTGGCTCAATCCATCCTCCTTTTTCTGGAGCCATATGGTAACCCTAGGGAGGATCAGCACCTCATTGAAACATGCAGACAGTAGTAGTAGTGGTGGTGGTGGCTACAGTTGCAGCAGCAGTGATGGTGTGAACTTACAGACCCCAACACTTTGATAGAGTTTCCAGTCTAATAGGAAGCCCACACAGGAGAAGGGGACAAGGTCTGCAAACATTTAGGCCCAGATTCAGTAAATGGCACTCAAATCTAGGCATGGGAAAAATCCACACTAAGAACTGTTCTATAAAGGGCTCTCTGGGCTGATGGGCCTTTATAGAATAGCACTTAGAGAGGATTCCTGTGCCCAACTTTGGGTGTGAGGATTTACGCCAGCTGAAAATCCTGGCTTGCAAGTTGGGCACATAACCTTGGTATTTTATAACACGGTGCTTAAATATTTGGAATGAACCTGACCCACCCATGCCCTACCTATGGCCATGATCCCTTTTGGGTTGCGTGTGAAACACTTTGAGCATACAGCTTTGTAGAATAGCATGTAGACAGATATGCACATAAATCTAAGGGGTCCTTTTACTAAGGCGTGCTGAAAAATGACCTGTGCTGGTGTAGGCGCGTGTATTGGATGTTCACAGGTCCATTTTTCAGCACACCTGCAAAAAAGGCCTTTTTTTGGCTGAAAATGGACGTGCAGCAAAATAAAAATTGACGCGCATCCATTTTGGGCCTGAGACCTTACCGCCACCCATTAACTTAGCGGTAAGGTCTCACAGGTTATCCAGGCAGTAATCGTCAGCGTGAACACTGCTGATTACCACCCGGTTAGCGCCACGTGGTAGAAAATAAAAACTTTTCTGCCGCATGTGAAAATTAGAATCACCGCCCTGGGCACATGGTAGCTGGGCAGTAGTTCTGATTTGACACGCATTGTACATGCATAGGCACCTACGCGTCCTCGGTTTCCATTATCGCCGAAAATCGGGGATGACCATCTCTAACTAAAGTCGACCTGAATGTTGAGATTTGGGTGTCCCCGACATTATTATAGAAACGAAAGATGGACGCCCATCGATTATGCTCCGCTCAGTCTCTTAAAGATGTGAATTGAAAAAATGAATGTTTTTATACATAAAAAGCTTCTGTAATGAGTTTACTTTTCCTACACAAATTATGTATATATAGTTTCGATTCATATTAAATTATGAATTTCAGAACTAACTAGTCTTCCATGACAGAAGATTGGTGTTTCTCTGTTCAAGTGCTTTCTTTCAGTCAGCAAATTAGTTTTGCTTCCTGTTCCCTGCTCAGAAATAAATTAGATTATACTTTTAATTTAATTAATAGCATGTGCAATTTTCAAATTGAGCATACAGGTTGGAGATTCAGAATACACATGGAAATTAGTGGCAATTATTGTTCTTTGTCTTTGTTATTACTACAATATAAAAAAAATTAGCTGGCATAAGGCAGACAAAAATGGGAGATTGTATCAAGCTTCTATAACTTAGCGGTAAGGTCTCACAGGTTAACCAGGCAGTAATCGTCAGCAAGAACACTGCTGATTACCGACCGGTTAGTGCCACACGGTAGAAAATAAAAACTTTTCTGCCGCACGTGAAAATTAGAATCACTGCCCGGGGCACATGGTAGTTGGGCAGTAGTTCTGATTTGACACGCATTGTACATGCATAGGTGCCTACGCGTCTTAGTAATAGAGCCCCAAAGTTACTGCCAATTAGATGCCAATTTACTCTAAATAATGTCAATAATTGGTTGTTAGCACCCAACAGACTAATTAGTTTACACGTGTGTCTGAGCTCCGTGCCCAAATGTGGGTGCCTAACTTTGGGTGATCTATATAGAATCCAGGAGTTACAAACTCATAGGCCCCATGCTGATTGACACTACTGAAAAAAATAAACCCCAAGGAAGAGATAATACTAAAACTCTCACAGAAAAGAATCAATCCCAGTAAAAATACCTAAAAGGCTCTGCTACCTGATAGAGACACAGGAAACATTTAAATCAATGATCACTAAAAATATATATATAAAAGGAAAATAGGGAGAATTCGGTATAGGCTGTATTCACAGCCAAACCCATTCCCAGTGGAAACCTCTGACCAATGCAGCTCACTTGAACGCTCTATGCATCATTAAACTCCCTAAAATATATCATGTGTATTCTTCAATGACTTTAGTAATTTTTATTATTATTTTTTTTATTTTAAACAAATGAACTCAGTTCCTTTGAGACTGCCATTACTGGGCAGAGATTAGAGTGGAGGTGTATAGTGAAAGAAAGGGAAGCAGTCCTATTTTTGTGACTACATCCATTGATGATTTGACCCCATTTTGAGTCCTGATAGATAGTTTGGAAACCATTGTCTTAAAAATACCCGATATCTTTTATAAGAGCAGAAAGAGATCACAGTTCCATGCGGCTTGCATTTTTAATTTAAAGGTATGACCAAAATCAACAGGGGCATATGTTGTTCCATAATACAGATAACCTGATAATCCCACACATACTCAACAGCAACATCTCTACTATAATAAAACGCACCTCCAATGTTCTGAAGCTGACTCCGTGGCTTCAGTGAAGGGTTCGTAAGATCGTAAGTCTGTCACATCTCTCTCTGCCCCGCCCTCACGTCAAAACTTGATGATGTCGAGGGCGGGCCCCGCCCTCGTCCCTCGCGTCAAAACGTTATGACGCAGGGCGGGGCACAGAAAGATGTGACACACTTCTGAATGATACGAACCCTTCACTGAAGCCACGGAGTCAGCTTCAGAACGTTGGAGGTGAGTTTTATTATAGTACAAATAATAATATAACTGTATAATTTGGAAGGACATCCAGGACAATGTGTGAATATAAAGATTTATAACAACGGCACCTACGTGTCACAAAAAGTGAAGCCCAAGCTAACAAAATAGCATACCGGTAAACGACAGTCCTCTGCTAAAATGCCAAACAACTGTGAAGTGGTAGCAAAGCTCAGGCAGGAGGACACTGAAAATAAAGAATATAAAATAAGAAAAAATAAAAAGAAGAAGCAAAGGGAGCAGGAATCTGATGGCAGGAACATACAGCAGAGCTAAGCACTGGCACAGAGAACAGAAGCTGGCGCTGAAAAGAAAAATAGCGCTAGGGCAAAGCCAATGCAAATAAAGAGTCACAGACTGCATATCGGCATGTAAAAACAACAAAACATAAGAAAAGAAAACTGGAGCAGAAATTCGTAGAGGGGGAGGGGATCCCGAGACCTGAGAGGAGGGAGGGGGTCCTGAGAGGGGGGAGGGGGGTCCTCAGACCACGGGGGAGGGGATCCTGAGACCACAGGGGAGGGGAGGGGGTCCTCATACCAGAGGGGGAGGAGGGGGCCCTGAGACCACAGAGGGACGGGTGGGGAGGTATCTGTCACACATACACTCTCTCTCACACACACACACTCTCTCTCTCTCACAGTCAGTGTCTTTCTCTCACTCTCACACAGTCTCTCACACTATCCTGCTTATAATTGAAAGAGAAAAACGCCTATATTGCCACCCAAATCGGGAGATGGGCGTCTTTCTCCTGTGGGCGCCCAAATCGGTATAATCGAACGCCGATTTTGGGCATTTCCAACTGCAATCCGTCACGTAAATGTGTAAAGATGATGGGGCGTGTCGGAGGCATGGTGAAGGCGGAACTGGGGCGTGGTTATCGGCCGAGGAGAGATGGGCATCTTTAGCTGATAATCAAAAAAAGGCGTTTTTACCGCGATTTTGGGTCACTTTTTTGGAACCTTTTTTTTCACGAACAGGTCCCAAAAAAGTGCCCCAACTGACCAGATGACCACTGGAGGGAATCGGGGATGACCTCCCCGGACTCCCCCAGTGGTCACTAACCCCCTCCCACCAAAAAACCCCCACTTTAAAAACTTTTTTTTTCCAGCCTCTATGCCAGCCTCAAATGCCGTACCCACCTCCATGACAGCAGAATGTGTTCTATCCTGTGACAGCCTTTCCCTGGTTCTGATGTGGCTCTCGGGTGAGTGTGACACCCTTTCTGTTACGCGCAGTGCAGAGTCACATCAGCAATGCATTGTGGTGGGTGTAGGGTATTGGGCTCCGTGATTGCACAAGCTTGTGGCAAATGCTCACGATGTTGGTAGATGGTAGACTCTACTCCCATGGTGCTTTTCCCCCTGCTTACTGGGTCAGAGTGTGCCCTGTTTTGTTTCCGGTAGTCCATGAGGTAGTGGCCATTTTTGTAAGCCAGTTTTAGATCCCTTTCACGTGTTAGCCACGTTACAGAACTTAGTTCTTACCTTGAATGTGGCTGAAAGAGGGCATTGCACACCATTCTGCCAGCTCTGACCTACTGCTAATCTCAGTACCAGGGAGACTCGTTGTCAGTGGGGCATAACCTCTGATCTGCAGTTAACTGTGAGTAAGTGTGCTTATTCCAATAAAGGACGTTTTCGGTGAGATTAGTCTTCAGGTGTCAACTGGTGTGCCAATGTTATATAGCAGCAACAAGTCGTAGAGGCCTGCGTGTATGCAGGTCCTTGGAGCACTTTTAGTGGGTACCGCAGTGCACTTCAGCCAGGTGGACCCAGGCTCATCCCCCCTACCTGTAACACTTGTGCTGGTAAATGGGAGGCCTCCAGAACCCCTAAGAGCTATGGTAGTGTTGTACATTTGTGGGTAGTGGGTTTTGGGGAAGGGGGGTTGGGTGCTCAGCACCCGTGGTAAGGGAGCTATGCATGTGGGAGCGTTGTCTGAAGTCCACCACACTGACCTCTAGGATGCCCAGTTGGTGTCCTGGCATGTCAGGGGGGCGAGTGTACTACGAATCGTGGCCCCTCCCATGACCAAATGGCTCGGATTAGGACATTTTTGAGCTGGGCATTTTTAGTTTCCATTATCGCTAAAAAAACAATGCCCAGCTGAAAAACGTCCATTTTTTCGAAAATACGATCTGTCCCGCCTCTTCACGTACCCGTTTTCGGACATAAACGCTCATGGAGATAGGCGTTCGCTTTCAATTATGCCCCTCTATGTCTCACACACTCTCGGTCTCACACACACTCTTGGTCTCATACACTCTCGGTCTCAGAGCCTGTGTATCGCACACATACTCTCTCACACACACACATACACTCTCTCTCACACACAGTGTATCTGTGTGAGACCAAAGGGGAGGGGAGGGGGTCCTCATACCAGAGGGGGAGGAGGGGCCCTGAGACCACAGAGGGACGGGGGGGTGGTATCTGTCACACACACACTCTCTCTTTCACACACACTCTCTCTCTCACATTCAGTGTCTTTCTCTCACTGTCACACAGTCTTTCACACTATGTCTCACACTGTATCACATACTCACTCTCACACACTCTCGGTCTCACACACACTCTCGGTCTCATACACTCTCGGTCTCAGAGTCTGTGTATCGCACACATACTCTCTCTCACACACACACACTCTCTCTCTCACACACAGTGTATCTGTGTGAAACACACTCTCTCTCTCTCACACTCGCTCTGTCTCTCATATGCACTCGCACACACTCTCATTCAAACACACACACTCTCTCTCACAGACACACATTCTCTCTCACAGACACACTCTCTCTCTCACAGACACACTTGCACCCAGTCTCACTCTCTCTCTGTCACACACACACACTCGCACATTCACTCTCTCTCTCACACACACAGTCACTCTCACACACACTCTCTCAAACATACACACTCCAAGGAAAATCTTGCTAGCGCCCGTTTCATTTGTGTCAGAAACGGGCCTTTTTTTTTACTAGTTTTACTATATTAAGAGCAACTAGCCCTATTACTCATTATTTAAACATCCACTTTAAAAAGCTTCATTTAAAAAAATAATGCTGCAAAGAAGTAAACCACAGATTAGAATGCTGGGTAATTGCCTTGGATGGCTCCAACCATAATTTTTAAAAAGTTGCCTGGAATGGAACACATGTAATTAGAAAAATATGGTGATTCAGTAATCAAGTTCCTAAAATATCTCAAGGTCATATGGTCAAACTCATTATCACCAACATAGAAGTGCTGGTCAGTGATTTTATTTCCCATTTATTTTTAATAGCAGGGGAAGCGATCTAACTGAGGCATAATGAGATGCAGCCTGCAGGCCCTTTCTTCAATTTAGCTTTTATTGGAGGAGAAGTTGCCCTGGGTATAGCAGGTTGAACTGCAGTTGCATTCTCCAACCCAGAACTGATGAAACAAAGGGGACTTGGAAAAGGCTCTGCGTTTTGCATTGTTTTGTATCAGTAGTTCTATTATCTTTGGACGGCTGATAGACACTGAGCAGCAAAGGCATTTCTCAAGCATCATGCAGTTTTAATAGGAGATGAGCTTCTCTGTCTAGGGTGAACTCAGTGGCAGTCCATTTTCTCTCATTTTACTAACATTCAGTTGGGGAGAAATAAGGAAGAATGAAAAATTAAAAATGCATCTGGTGCTCCAGGAATTGTATTGCAAATTGAAAAGCAGAGAAAGTTTGCAGTGGGCATGATATTGTGCTCTGCTTCATTTGTTAAGCTGCTTAGGCACTCAACAGCCACAAATATTACATGCTTGACACCTTGAATCTACTATTTATAAGAGTTGTGCCTTTTATCATCATATTAATAAAATACAGTATTTTTTGTAATCTGAATATTAGCCAGAACATCTATATCTAATTTTCTACCATTCAGATTCAAAAGTAATTATTACAGTTCATGCTAATGCAGTGTCTTCTGTAACCCAAGTACAATTTCATTGAGCTCTGTTATTCTTCTGAGTGTGTAAAAAAGAGAAGGTTAGTTAAAGCTGTGACACCTCAAAGTTTAAAAAAACTCCAGTAAGAATTACATTGGAGACAAAGCTGTTTTTCCATCAGCTTGAAGCAATAGGACACCAGCCTACTGAAAATGTTATGTTCCCTGGAGCAGATTACCTGTCAAGAAGAACATAACAGGCAGCACAGGCTTCTAAAGCAGTGTACTACACTGCAGGAATAAAATACTCAACAGATTACTGTAAAGAATGAAAACAGAATGAAAATAAAGAACAGGTGATACTTGCAAGCAAAAACATTTTAACCCCTCCTATTTACTAAGCCATGTTAGCAGTTGCAGTGCGCGAATGCCAACATAGCCCATTTACTTTGAATGGGTTGTGACGACATTGACACTTGGCAGCTGCTAGCACGGCTTAGTAAACAGGGGGGTTATAGTGCTTTCATCTTCTGACTGTGCTTTAAATACATAGACCTGTTCTCTTCCTCAAAGTAGGAATACAGATTCATGCTTGTAATAGAATGAAGAAATAAAAATGTCCTGGTCTGTGACTGATGTGCTTTGTTACCCCCGCTCTCATGCTCCAATATCTTGGCATATCCTTTGCCACATGGATCCCATCCCCATACCTTGATTATGAGCCCTGTCACAAAACAGAAGAAACTACCTCCATGGATAAAGTATATCACGTAGAAAACAGTAGAGGAAAAAAACTTTCTCGTAGATGGTGTCCAAAGAGCTTTTATTCCAAAAATCTTCAGGAAACATTAAAAGAGGCACAACATGACTCGTGTTTCGGCCCTACTGGCCTGCATCAGGAGTCTAGGAATTGGTGTTGTCATATGTACTTCCAGAAAAATTGTCAAGCAAAAGTCTCCTATTAATAGTTCAAAACAATATGTAAAACTGTGAAAACTTTGTGCAAAAAGCACCAACTCCTTGGTGGATATGGCAATGTCAATGGTTTTTGCAAAAACTTTTCATTGTTGGTTTAACCATGAATTGATAATGAGTGGAAATATTGGGCAGACTGGATGGACCGTTCAGGTCTTTATCTGCCATCATCTACTATGTTACTATGTTCTGGACATAGGGTAGCTGTGTTGTCAGTGTTGTGTAGGAAGAATTTTAAAATATATGGGTATTTCCCATTTCAAATAATGTCCTTATCAGCATTTATATCTCTTCTGAACCATGCGTAATTGTGAGCAAAATATGTGTACCCTCCAGCCTTAAAAACCAGGTATGAGGTTTAGAACTCGAGTCTTTAATTAGTCCCCTGTCCTGATTCTTCTCTCTTTTCTTACAACATTCCTCTATTGAGATTCTTTTCTCCCTAACTTCCCATTCGAATCCCTTTTCCCTCATTTTTCTTGTCTTTCTAATCTCTGGCCACAGAATGGCAGGATGGGCACAGATTGCTAATGCATGCTTTTGGCTCTTGTGATGATTCTTCCTATTTCTGTCCAACACCCTTCCTCTCTAAAAAGAAAGAAAGAAAATATGCAAGAGTCAGAGACAGAATCTCATAAAGTCCGAAAAACATCATTTTTAGTCTGTTCCCACCTGCTACTCTGAATGCTGCAGTCCAGGGTAGTGAAGCAGGAAATATGTCCCACTTTCCCATGGCTTGTTAGTTGAAGTACTTTAGCACAGTTGCAATATAGATATAAAGCCCCAAGAACCAAATCTAAATCTCATTAGCATGCATGCAGTTGCAAAAATAGCCAGTCTGATGAAGCTTTATGGTCTAGTTTATTTCATTCTAGACAGACACAAATATTAAATAAAGCCTAGGTGCAGCAAGCTTGGAAAAATCAACATTCCATCAAATGAGTTAATGTTACAAAATAAAAGAATGAATTGAGATATTGACTGTATTTGGATATAATTATTCCGTTTTCAAAAACTGTGCAAAGCAATGTACTATTAAGGTACAGTAAGCACAAGCTATGTTGGAACCTGAGAAAATGGAGGAAAAAGTGACTTGTCCAAAGTTACAAAAACCATCACTGGGAGAAGTTGGATTTGAAGCCTGGCTTACCTGGTTCTTAGTTACTAATCTTACTAGTCAGTCATTCTTCAGCAGAGTTTAAAACTGGTGCCACCTTGAATATCTTAATTTTCAGATATTCTGTTACTAAAAGCTTTTGTTGGACAAATAATTTAATGTGATTGATCTTAACTAATCAGTTGATATAGACCTGCATGTTCCAAAAGCATCTCCTGTTGCAGCATTATTAACACAAAGTAAAACGTCAGCAGATCCTGCATGAAATGAAGGCAAGAACCTACTGACCTCTAGAATCCTTTCAATAATTTCTTCACCAAAAATGTTGAAGTGAATTCTTTCATCCCAGAAATTTTACATAGAAGCCTCATATTAGACAAAGCCGCAGCCATGGTATGAGCCATAGGTAAAATTAGCAGTGAATATTGACTCCATAAATAATTTGAAAAAGAAATTGGACTATTTCAATAGAATAGAAATGAATGTCTCTTCAGCCAGTTCAGATATTCTACCATTTACGTTTACCAAATATAAACTCTTTGACGTATGACTTGGAATCCCAGAGAATGTTAAATTCTGTATTTATTTTTAAATAAACAGGAGCATTAAAAACGTTAAAAGTATAACTTCACTGTGACAAATACAAAGGAATTTAAATGTTTAAAGCTTTTACTTATAAATGAGCCTTATTTCAGGAGCTCCATCATTTTTCTTGTCAGTTCAGACCATTTTTGTTGCTTAATCTGTCATACTTTTGCCATATCCCTTCTTCTTGTGTTTTGTTCTGACAGTTTGCATTACTGTTAATACTGAATTTATCTTGTTTATGCAGTCCTCTGCCTTCTGTTTTGTCAGCTTGTGTATCTATAAACATCCATCATATTCTTTTAGGCACAGTTTCATATTAGTATTTTGCATCACTTTTTTAATCTCCTCCCATGTAAACAGTGCTCTTTATTTATGTTATTTTATCTAACTCTATTGTGAATTCCCACCTCAACCTGGGAGCTCAAAGCAGCAGATTTGGGGAATATATGGCATGAATAGTGAGGATGGTGATTGGAAAGGTTTGTGATATCAGGTAAAGCAGAGGAAGATGGGAAGGAGGAAGGATTGGTGTTGGGTTGCACATGGAAGTATATATACAGTGCAATCCGCTTAAGTGCAAGGGTCTGGGACCATAGAAATGCATGCAGTTAACTGGATCGTGCACTTAACCGTTGTGACCCAAAGAAGCTTGACATCTGATAAACATATGTACTGTTTATTATTATACATACAGTATACAGTCTACATTAACAGACGTTAGGCTTACTTGAAGTAATCAGTTATAGTCCTCTGTACACTATTGGGTCTGTGAGTTCCATAGACTACGTCTGACAGACGGTAAAAACTGTCATAGCACTGACATCCAGTGGCCTCCAGATAGGCCCGCATGGTGTTGAGACTCTCCAGCGCTCTTGCAAAAGTGACAAGAGGAGGTTGTTGAATTTCGTCAGCATGTGCCTCATTTCATCATCAGTTTAACCATCAGCCGTTGTTGCCTGCCTGTAGGCGCATATCTCGACATCAGTGCTGTCGTCAGCTGTTTGTAGATCATAATCAACAGCTACATAGCGATGAAACTCCTCTTCAGTAACACAGGCTGGGATGTCAATAACCTGTTCATCTGACGCGTTTGCAACAGCTGCATCTGTTTCGTCCCTCTCCACATCCTTAACAAAGCTTGCCCGCTTGTAGCAGTTCACAATGGTTGCCTGTGTAACATGATTCCAGGCTTCTTTCTGCATATGTAGGGAATCCAACAGCGATAGATTACGAGCCAGTTCAATAGCACATTTATCCTTGCCAGTCTGGTCATCCATAAAGCTCCTCAGACGACGTAGCACAAGAGCCCGATAATGTTGTTTGAAATTGACTATTTTGCCCTGATCCATAGGTTGGATCAGAGAGGTAGTGTTTGGTGGCAGGAAGACCACCTTGACGTTAGACAGCCTGACATCATCTCTGTGTGCAGCGCAATTATCACAAAGCAACAAAATCTGACGCTTTTGTGCCCGCATTCTAGTGTCTAACTTCTTTAGCCACTGCTTCCAAATTTCCCCAGTCATCCATGAATTTGCATTAGCCTCGTATGACACAGGAAGTCGCTTAACTTTCTTGAAGCAATGGGGCTGTTTGCTCTTTCCAATGACGAGGGGTTCCAACTTCTAACTCCCATCCATATTGTAGCAAAGGAGGATCGTCAGTTGGTCCTTTGACGTTTTACCTCCAGTAGTTTTGGCATGTTTGAATGCAAGTGTTCCATCAGGAATCACTCGCCAGTAGAGACCGTTTTCATCAGCATTGAAAATGTCACGAGGTGCAAACTCGTTCAAGATGGTACGAAGAACTGAAACAACCCAATTTTCAGCACCAAAGTCATCAGCATCTTGTTTCTAACCATGCTGTTTCTTGAATTTTATGTTGTTCCTCTCCTTCCATCTTTCCAACCATCCAACAGTGGCTTTGAATTCAGTTAGTCCAAGTCTTTCAGCTAGTTGGTTAGCTTTCTCCATAAGCAGTGGACCACTGACAGAAAACTGTCTGCTCCTGACTCGAGAAAACCACCAAAGAAGAGCATCTTCTACCTCCTCAGCTTTTACCGCCCGTTTTTGTTTCTGTTGTGGATTTGTATTGTTTTGCCAGTCTTCCAGAAGCTGGTCTTTCTGCTTCAAGACACGTGAAATTTGACTGGGATTGACACCATATTCTTTAGCAATAGATGCTTGACTTTGTTTGTTTTCTGATTTTTTAAGAACTTCTATTCATTCAGCCAGTGTTAAAGTCTTACAGTTCCACCAAGTCGACGACCCCAGTGTACACTCTATCAACATTCTTTCTCTTATTCTGCCTGTGGCAGTTAAAGGGGCAGTAAATTTGAAATCTCATTGGTTGTCACGCGCCAATCGGCTTCCATATTCCATGCGCTCTTATGCGGAGTCTTTCCTGCAGAGAAGTGGTCTTAAACCATGCATATAACCAAATCTTGCACTTATCAGTGGTGCGCTAAACTGAAGTTTGTCCCCATAGAAATTGATGGTGCCAAAAACGGGATCGAAGTACGGCATGCAGTTAAACAGTGCATGTGCTTATCCGACGTGCACTTAAATGGAGTGCCCTGTACTTCTCTATCCAAAGGCGAAGAATCTCAACTAAGCAAAAACTAAAGGGCTAATTTGACTTTTATGGATGTAGTGTACCAACGTTTAGGTGCCAAGAACATGTGTCAATTACCAGAAAACTGGCATACGCGCAATATGGAGGGAGATCTATAAATGGCAGCCAAAGGTAGACACTAGGAAGATCCATGCTAGTATTATGTAAAGAGCACTCTGTGTCGAACTCCCTTTATAGAATACTAGCTTAGCGTATACCTCGAACCTAACTTTAGGCACAACACATACACCTGCTGAAGTATAAATACTGGTGTGCAACTAATGGCAGTTGGGCGCAAAAATGACCCTATTCTATAAAATCAAGCCTATTTTCTGGAAATACCCATTCCCCTCCCTTGGACACACCCCCTTTTGAGTCACATGCCAGAACATTTAGGTGCACATGTGGAACCTCATTTTATATAGAAAGTAGACAATGGAGTTGAGATGTACAATCCAGGTGGTGTTGTATAAAAGGATCCGCTGATGCAAAACCTTTTCTAAACTATCTGCAAGAGTGCATACGTATTT
The DNA here is from genome assembly GCF_901765095.1 of Microcaecilia unicolor. Lineage (NCBI taxonomy): Eukaryota > Metazoa > Chordata > Amphibia > Gymnophiona > Siphonopidae > Microcaecilia > Microcaecilia unicolor. The sequence continues at coordinate 81,926,237 of NC_044037.1, read as the reverse complement.
GCCAATATGAGCAGCAGAAGGAGCCATTTTACTGAACAAAAACATATGTTGAAAAACATATGAACAGCACAAAGGGGTCCCTTTACTAATCTGCGGGAAAAGGGGGCCTGTACTAGCATCAGCATGTGTTTTTGACACGCGCTGAGGCCCCCTTTTACTGCAGCAGGTAAAAGGTTATCCATTTTTGGGAAAAATAAATGACCGTGTGGTAAGTGGACTGTCAAAGGATACCAGCTCTGTTAACGGTTTGGTAAAATATACATCTGCGGGCCCCTTTTACAAAGCGGTGGTAAGTCCAATGCAGGCTTATCACTTGCTACCAAGGAAGTATCATCTGGCAGCAGCCCACATTAGTTCCCACCCCCAGCATGCGATATATCCGGTGCTGCAAACATATTTTTATTTTTTGTAGTGCTGGTGTGTACCCAATGGTAAAAGGGCAATGGTTATTGCCAGGCTCCCCCCCCCCCCCCCCCCGTGAAATGTGTGCTTCACTTGCCATACTGCCATTTCGTGAAAAAAAGAAAGTCCTACCTTTTACCCGCTACAATAAAAGGGGGCATTGGTGCACATCAAAAACATGCGCCAACCCCAGCACAGGGTCCCTTTTGCCGCAACTTGGTGTGTATTTCTGTCCCTTAGCCCCCACAGGGAGAGAAAGCACTACAGCCCCAATAGCTGGAAAAATAAGAAAGAGAATTTAGACTCTGTTAGGCGCAGCCAGTAAATTACCTTTATTAGCATCTCACAGAGCCAAAAATACAAACAATAGTTCTCTTCCCTGGAGCAGGTTGTCAGTCAGTAATGCGCATCCTGAAAGACAAGGGACTGCTCAGCTAACACCTCCCGGACATCAGATATAGCGAATGCTACATACCTGTAGAAGGTATTCTCCGAGGACAGCAGGCTGATTGTTTTTTTTTGTTTGTTTCATTTGTACCCCGCGCTTTCCCACTCATGGCAGGCTCAATGCGGCTTACATGGGGCAATGGAGGGTTAAGTGACTTGCCCAGAGTCACAAGGAGCTGCCTGTGCCTGAAGTGAGAATCGAAATCAGTTCCTCAGTTCCCCAGGACCAAAGTCCACCACCCTAACCACTAGGCCACTCCTCCTTCACTGATGGGTGACGTCCACGGCAGCCCCTCCAATCGGAAACTTCACTAGCAAAGGCCTTTGCTAGCTCTCGCGCGCCCATGCGCACCGCGGATGCGCGGCCGTCTTCCCGCCCGAACCGGCTCGCGTTCGTCAGTCCCGTATGTAGCAAGACAAAGACAAGGGAAGACACAACTCCAAAGGGGAGGCGGGCGGGTTTGTGAGAACAATCAGCCTGCTATCCTCGGAGAATACCTTCTACAGGTATGTAGCATTCGCTTTCTCCGAGGACAAGCAGGCTGCTTGTTCTCACTGATGGGGTATCCCTAGCCCCCAGGCTCACTCAAAACAACAAACATGGTCAATTGGGCCTCGCAACGGCGAGGACATAACTGAGATTGACCTAATAACTTATCCAACTAACAGAGAGTGTAGCCTGGAACAGAATAAAAGACGGGCCTAGGGGGGTGCAGTTGGATTCTAAAACCCGAACAGATTCTGAAGCACTGACTGCCCGAACCGACTGTCGTGGTGGGTATCCTGCTGCAGGCAGTAATGAGATGTGAATGTGTGGACAGATGACCACGTCGCAGCTTTGCAGATCTCTTCAATAGTGGCTGACTTCAAGTGGGCCACTGCCACAGCCATGGCTCTGACATTGTGAGCCGTGACATGACCCTCAAGAGCCAGCCCAGCCTGGGCGTAAGTGAAGGAAATGCAATCTGCTAGCCAATTGGATATGGTGCGTTTCCCCACAGCCACTCCTCTCCTGTTGGGATCAAAAGAAACAAACAATTGGGCGGACTGTCTGTTGGGCTGTGTCCGCTCCAGATAGAAGGCCAATGCTCTTTTGCAGTCCAATGTGTGCAGCTGACGTTCAGCAGGGCAGGAATGAGGACGGGGAAAAAATGTTGGCAAGACAATTGACTGGTTCAGATGGAACTCCGACACAACCTTTGGCAAGAACTTAGGGTGAGTGCGGAGGACTACTCTATTATGATGAAATCTGGTGTAAGGGGCCTGGGCTACCAGGGCCTGAAGCTCACTGACTCTACGAGCTGAAGTAACTGCCACCAAGAAAATGACCTTCCAGGTGAAGTACTTCAGATGACAGGAGTTCAGTGGCTCAAAAGGAGGTTTCATCAGCTGGGTGAGAACGACATTGAGATCCCATGACACTGTAGGAGGCTTGACAGGGGGCTTTGACAAAAGCAAACCTCTCATGAAGCGAACATTTAAAGGCTGTCCTGAGATCGGCTTACCTTCCACACGGTAATGGTATGCACTGATTGCGCTAAGGTGAACCCTTACAGAGTTGGTCTTGAGACCAGACTCAGACAAGTGCAGAAGGTAGTCAAGCAGGGTCTGTGAAGGACAAGAGCAAGGATCTAAGGCCTTGCTGTCACACCAGACGGCAAACCTCCTCCACAAAAAGAAGTAACTCCTCTTAGTGGAATCTTTTCTGGAAGCAAGCAAGACACGGGAGACACACTCTGACAGACCCAAAGAGGCAAAGTCTACGCTCTCAACATCCAGGCCATGAGAGCCAGAGACTGGAGGTTGGGATGCAGAAGCGCCCCTTCGTCCTGTGTGATGAGGGTCGGAAAACACTCCAATCTCCACGGTTCTTCAGAGGACAACTCCAGAAGAAGAGGGAACCAGATCAGACGCAGCCAAAAGGGAGCAATCAGAATCATGGTGCCCCGGTCTTGTTTGAGTTTCAACAAAGTCTTCCCCACCAGAGGTATGGGAGGATAAGCATACAGCAGACCTTCCCCCCAATCCAGGAGGAAGGCATCCGATGCCAGTCGACCGTGGGCCTGAAGTCTGGAACAGAACTGAGGGACCTTGTGGTTGGCTCGAGATGCGAAGAGATCTACCAAGGGGGTGCCCCACACTTGGAAGATCTGGCGCACTACTCCGGAATTGAGCGACCACTCGTGAGGTTGCATAATCCTGCTCAACCTGTCGGCCAGACTGTTGTTTACGCCTGCCCGATATGTGGCTTGGAGCCACATGCTGACGGCTTTCTGACACAGGGGGCGAGATCCGGTGCCCCCCTGCTTGTTGATGTAATACATGGCAACCTGGGTGTCTGTCTGAATTTGGATAATTTGGTGGGACAGCCGATCTCTGAAAGCCTTCAGAGCATTCCAGACCGCTCGTAACTCCAGGAGATTGATCTGCAGATCGCGTTCCTGGAGGGACCAGCTTCCTTGGGTGTGAAGTCCATCGACATGAGTTCCCCACCCCAGGAGAGACGCATCCGTAGTCAGCACCTTTTGTGGCTGAGGAATTTGGAAGGGGCGTCCCAGAGTCAAATTGGCCCAAATCGTCCACCAGTACAGGGATTTGAGAAAACTCGTGGACAGGTGGATCACGTCCTCTAGATCCCCAGCAGCCTGAAACCACTGGGAAGCTAGGATCCATTGAGCAGATCGCATGTGAAGACGAGCCATGGGAGTCACATGGACTGTGGAGGCCATGTGGCCAAGCAATCTCAACATCTGCCGAGCTGTGATCTGCTGGGACGCTCGTACCCGGGAGACGAGGGACAGCAGATTGCTGGCTCTCATCTCCGGGAGATAGGCACGAGCCGTCCGAGAATCCAGCAGAGGTCCTATGAATTCAAGTCTCTGTACTGGGAGAAGGTGGGACTTTGGGTAATTTATCACAAACCCTAGTAGCTCCAGGAGTCGAATAGTCATCTGGATGGACTGTAGAGCTCCTGCCTCAGAAGTGTTCTTCACCAGCCAATCGTTGAGATAAGGAAACACGTGCACTCCGAGCCTGTGAAGCGCTGCTGCTACCACAGCTAGGCACTTCGTGAACACTCTGGGCGCAGAGGCGAGCCCAAAGGGTAGCACACAGTACTGGAAGTGACGTGATCCCAGACGAAATCGAAGATACTGTCTGTGAGCTGGCAGTATCGGGATGTGTGTATAAGCATCCTTTAAGTCCAGAGAGCATAGCCAATCGTTTTGCTGAATCATGGGAATAAGGGTGCCCAGGGAAAGCATCCTGAACTTTTCCTTGACCAGATATTTGTTCAGGGCCCTTAGGTCTAGGATGGGACGCATCCCCCCTGTTTTCTTTTCCACAAAGAAGTACCTGGAATAGAATCCCAGCCCTTCTTGCCCCGGTGGCACGGGCTCGACCGCATTGGCGCTGAGAAGGGCGGAGAGTTCCTCTGCAAGTACCTGCTTGTGCTGGAAGCTGTAAGACTGAGCTCCCGGAGGACAATTTGGAGGTTTTGAGGCCAAATTGAGGGTGTATCCTTGTCGAACTATTTGGAGAACCCACTGGTCGGAGGTTATGAGAGGCCACCTTTGGTGAAAAACTTTCAACCTCCCCCCGACTGGCAGATTGCCCGGCACGGACACCTTGACATCGGCTATGCTCTTCTGGAGCCAGTCAAAAGCTCGCCCCCTGCTTTTGCTGGGGAGCCGAGGGGCCTTGCTGAGGTGCACGCTGCTGACGAGAGCGAGCGCGCTGGGGCTTAGCCTGGGCCACAGGCTGTCGAGAAGGAGGATTGTACCTATGCTTACCAGAAGAGTAGGGAACAGTCTTCCTTCCCCCATAAAAACGTCTACCTGAAGAGGTAGATGCTGAAGGCTGCCGGCGGGAGAATTTGTCGAAAGCGTTATCCCGCTAGTGGAGCTGCTCTACCACCTGTTCGACCTTCTCTCCAAAAATATTGTCCGCACGGCAAGGCAAGTCCGCAATCCGCTGCTGGATCCTATTCTCCAGGTCGGAGGCACGCAGCCATGAGAGTCTGCGCATCACCACACCTTGAGCAGCGGCCCTGGACGCAACATCAAAGGTGTCATACACCCCTCTGGCCAGGAATTTTCTGCACGCCTTCAGCTGCCTGACCACCTCCTAAATGGCTTGGCTTGCTCAGGAGGGAGCTTGTCCACCAAGCCCGCCAACTGCCGCACATTGTTCCGCATGTGTATGCCCTGTAGAGCTGGTAAAACTGAATTTTGGCCACGAGCATAGAGGAATGGTAGGCCTTCCTCCCAAAGGAGTCTAAGGTTCTAGAGTCTTTGCCCGGGGGCGCCGAAGCATGCTCTCTAGAACTCTTAGCCTTCTTTAGGGCCAAATCCACCACACCAGAGTCGTGAGGCAACTGAGTGCACATCAGCTCTGGGTCCCCATGGATCCGGTACTGGGATTCGATCTTCTTGGGAATGTGGGGATTAGTTAGAGGCTTGGTCCAGTTCGCCAGCAATGTCTTTTTTAGGACATGATGCATGGGTACTGTGGATGCTTCCTTAGGTGGAGAAGGATAGTCCAAGAGCTGAAACATCTCAGCCCTGGGCTCATCCTCCACGACCACCGGGAAGGGGATGGCCGTAGACATCTCCCGGACAAAGGCCGCGAAAGACAGACTCTCGGGAGGAGAAAGCTGCCTTTCAGGGGAGGGAGTGGTTTCAGAAGGAAGGCCATCAGACTCTTCGTCAGAGAAATATCTGATGTCCTCCTCCTCCTCTCACGAGGCCTCACCATCGGTATCAGACACAAGTTAATGAACCTGCGTCTGAAGCCGTGCCCGACTCGACTCCGTGGAAACACGGCCACGGTGGGAGCGCCGAGAGGTAGACTCCCTCGCCCGCACCGGCGAAGCTCCCTCCACCGACGTCGTCGGGGAGTCTTCCTGGGAGGCGGCCGCAAGCGGTACCGATGTCGGAGACCTCACCCCGGGCAAAGGGCCAGCCGTCGCCTCGCACCCCCGGTACCGGAGGAGAAGGGTGCAACAGCTCTCCCAGAATCTCTGGAAGAACGGCCCGGAGACTCTCATGCAGAGCGGCTGTGGAGAAAGACTGGGAAGCCAATGCAGGCGTCGAGGTCAGAATCTGTTCTGGGCGTGGAGGTGGTTCCGGGCTGTCCAAGGTGGAGCGCATCGATACCTCCTGAACAGAGGGTGAGCGATCCTCCCGGTGCCGATGCCTACTGGTTGCCGACTCCAGAGCTCTCGGTACCGAGGCGGGAAGGAGACCGGTGAGGGGGACCGGTGTCGATGCTTCTTTGATTTCTTCACACGAAGCATGTCACCGGAGCTTCCCGGTACCGACGAGGAGGACGTAGAATCCAACTGTCTCTTCCTCGGGGCTGAGGCCGAAGAAGGTCGGTCTCGGGGGGGGGGGGGGGGGGGCTGTACCGCAGGAGCCCTCAGGGCAGGAGGAGACCCACCCGAAGGCTCACCGCCACCAGCAGGGGAATGGACAGCCCTCACCTGCACTCCAGTCGAAGCACCACCATCCGACGACATCAACAACAGCGGAGGTCCCGGTACCACCGACGTCGACGCAGCCTTCCGATGTCTCAGTACCGATGATGCAGAGGGTCGAAGCCTCGATGCCGTCGATGCAGTCGATGCCGAGGTCGAAGACTTCGATGCTGTCGACGTCGATGCACTCGATGCGTCCTGTGCTGTTGTCGACGAAGAGCCCAAGAACAACACGTTCCACTGGGCCAATCTCGCTACCTGAGTCCTCTTTTGTAAAAGAGAACAAAGACTGCAGGCCTGCGGGTGGTGCCCAGCCCCCAGACACTGAAGACACGAAGCGTGCCTATCAGTGAGCGAGATTACCCGGGCGCACTGGGTGCACTTTTTGAAGCCGCTGGGAGACTTCGATGACATGGGCGGAATAATCACGCCGGCGAAATCAAAATTTGCGATGATGACGAAAGGCACCAAAAATAAGGGAGAGAAAACCCGTATCGAGGCCAAAAAGGCCTATCCCGAAAGCGAAAGGAAACTTACGCTGGGGGAAAAGCTGGACACACGGGAAGGGACAAAGACCGAAGGTCTCTCTTTTTTTTTTTTTTTTTAGCGAAATCGACGCGCGAGGGTCAACTTCAGGGGCATGAAACGGCGGCAAAACACGACCGTCCCGAGCGCGGACAAAAGAAGACTGATGAATACGAGCCGGTTCAGGCGGGAAGACGGCCCGCGCATGCGTGGTGCACATGGGAGCGCGAGAGCTAGCAAAGGCCTTTGCTAGTGAAGTTTCTGATTGGAGGGGCTGCCGTGGACGTCACCCATCAGTGAGAACAAGCAGCCTGCTTGTCCTCGGAGAAATACTGTTGCAAATTACATTTCTCATAAATCATGTGATTTCCCATAAACTAGAACCATTAGGTAGCCTTACACCATATATGGATTGTTCCTGTATTCTATCAGTCTCTCCTGATGGAAGTTCACATGCAAAGTCGGTAGCCATTGTGTGCAGTTAGTCAGAGAGCAAAAAATACATAGAACAATACCCTTGTGTCCCCTCACCCAAAAACTGAAACATTCTAGGCTCACTGTGTCCCATGATTACATCATTATATCCAGTTTATATGAAAAGCCTAGTCTCAGCTCCAGCAAAGTCAGCAAAATGTGTATCCCTGAAGTGTCTGTTCTCAGCTCCTGAGAAAGCAGTACTGTATGTTACATGTGAGAACCAAACTGAGCAAAGTACAGGCCTTAGGCCTAGCCCTTAGGAACAGGCCTAACAGAGGAAAGAATATAACATTGGTAAAAGGGGCCTTATATTTCTAAAGTGGCGGACATAAATGTAAATATTCCAACAAATACAAAGTTTGACAGAAACCTATTCAAAGTTGTTAAAACACATGCGAACTGTAAAAAATTGCAGGAAGACCTTAGGAAATTGGAAGACTGGACATTCAAATGGTAGAAGAAATTTAATGTGGACAAATGCAAAGTGAGGCATATTGAGGAGAATAATCCAAATCATAATTACTTGATGCTTGGTTCCAACTTAGGAGTCAGTATCTAAGAAAAAGATCTAGAAGTCATTATAGACAATACACTAAAATCTTATGCCCAGTGTGTGACAGTGGCCAAAACAAAGCAAACAGGATGCTAGGAATTATTAAGAAAGGAATAGAAAATAAGACAAAGAATATTATAATTTATAATCATTATTGCTGATGGACTGTCTTTGTGGATGATACCAAAACCTGAAATAGGGTAGCCACCCATGATGGTATAGATAACAAAAGGAGGACTTAGTGAAGGTAGAGGAATGGTCTGGAATTTGGCAACTTAAATTTAATGCTAAAAGTTCAGGGTTATGCATTTGGCTGCAAAACCTCAAGGGAACGCTACAGTTAAGGGGGTGGAGGACTTTTGTGCATGAAAGAGGAGCAGAACTTGGGTGTAATCATACTTGATCTTAATATGGCCAAACAGATAGAAAAGATGCCTTTGAAAGGTCGAAGGATGCTTGGGTGTATATGGAGAGGAATGGACAGTAGGGAAAAGGAGGTGATGATGCCCCTGTATAAGACTAGCGAGACCTTTTAGAATATTTTGTACAATTCTGGAGACCACACTTTTAAAAAGATATAAATAGTATAGAGTTGGTCCAGAAGACGGCTACTAAAATGGTTAGTGGTCTTTGTCATGAAGTGTATGGGGACAGAATTAAAGAACTCAATATGTATACTTTGGAAGAAAGGTGGGAGAAGGGAGATATGAAGGAAATATTTAAATACCTATATGGCATAAATGCACAGGAGATGACTTTCAATTGAAAGAAAACTTTGAAACGAGGAGGCATAGGATGAAGGAGAAAGGGGATAGACTCAGAAGTAATTGAGGAAATACTTCTTCATGGAAAGGGTGGTGGATTTGTGGAATGGCCTCCTGGTGGAATTGGTGGAGATGAAAACACTATCTGAATTCAAGAGATCTTGGGATTTCTAAGTGATAGGGAGAGTAGATGGCTTGGATGGGCAGACTGGATAGGCCATATAGTCTTTGCCTACATTTTTCTATGTATTCTATAATGCCTCTGTAACAGTCTATGATGCGACCTCACCTTGAATACTGCATACAATTCTGGCCTCTGTATCTCAAAAAAGATATAGCGGAATTAGAAAAGGTTCAAAGAAGGGTGTCCAAAATGATAAAGGAAATAAAATTCCTCTTATATGAGGAAAAGCTAAAGAGGTTAAGGCTGTTCAGCTTGGAAAAGAGACATCTCAGGGGAGATATGATAGGAAGTCTACAAAATCCTGAGTGGTGAAGAACAGTAAAAGTGAATCAAATTATCACTCTTTCAAAAAATACCAGGAGACACAATTAAATTACATGGAAATATTTTTAAAACGAATAGGAGGAAATACATTTTCACTCAAAAAATAGTTAAGCCATGTGCTAAAATTTATCAAGCACGGATTGAGGTGGTAACTGCTTACCCCATGTTAGTAAAAGGCTCCTTGGTGCCAGTAATAGGGCTTATTTAGTAGTTAACCCCTTGCATCAATAATGGTTAACCATTTTTGTTGTCAGTCTCCATTTCCTTTCATGGCACTGTCCTTGCTCTAAAACATTCCTCTTCATTTTTATGCATCTACCATTTTTTCCAGCTCAGTCAAACCCTCTTCTGACACCATGGGCCTTCAGTTGTTCCTTATTTCACCTATATCACGTCGCTCTAAGTCATTGCAGCAACAGTATTTAAAACAAAGACAGGTTAAAAAAACAACAACAACAACAAACTGTCTACAGTCAGAAGATAGAGCTGGGGGGAAAAACAAGAAAAGAAAGCAATATGGTAAAAAGTAAAAGTAAATTACTTCCCACACAACATTTGTTTTCTAAAACAAATGCTGTGTGAGCCATGTTGGGATGCCCATTTTCTCAATAGATTCTTTCAACTGCAGAAAAGTAAAACTTCTGTTGTATACAACCAATTATAGAAATCTTTCTGCTTTAAGAAGGAACTGACTAGATCTCATTGCTTACTCTTATCTTCTGACTAACTCTTCTCAGTCTGGAGCAATACACAAAGGGGCTGTTTTACCAAGCTGCTGTAAAAGGGGGTCTGTGCTAGCATCAGCATGTGTTTTTGGCACGTGCTGAGGCCCCTTTTTTACCACAGCGGGTAAAGGCAGTCTTTTTTTGAGGAAAAGAAATGGCCAGGCAGTAAGTGAAACACTTACCACATGGACATTTTGGGAGGGAGCCCTTACTTCCACCCAATGAAATGGCGGTAAGGGTTTCCGTGGTAACCGGGCAGTGCATGGTGCTACCTGATTACCGCTGGTTAAGTTCCAGCGCTATAAAAATAGATCACTATAGGCGCGCTAATGTTTTTAGCGCATGCTAACACTAGAGTCGTCCATAGGAATATATGGGTGTCTAGCATTTAGCATGTGCTAATAAAAACGCTAGCAAACCACAATAAATGGCGGAAGATAAACCAAAACAGACCAAAAACCAAGGGAGTAAGAGCGCCAGAAAAGTTTAATAGGGTCCTATTAAACTTTTCTGGCGCTCTTACTCCCTTGGTTTTTGGTCTGTTTTGGTTTATCTTCCTACTACTAACTACTACTAATTGACATTTCTAAAGCGCTACTAGGGTTACGCAGCGCTGTACAATTTAAACATGGAAGGACAGTCCCTGCTCAAGGAGCTTACAATCTAAAAGACAGGTGTACAATCTAGAAGACAGGTGTACAATCTAAAGACAAGTGTACAGTCAAAAGATAAGTGAAGAGTCCGTCTGATAGGGCATACTATATTACACGAAAGGTTAGGTGCCGAAAGCAGCATTGAAGAGGTGAGTTTTAAGCAGGGATTTGAAGATGGGTAGGGAGGGGGCTTGGCGTAGGGGTTGAGGAAGATTGTTCCAGGCATAGGGCGAGGCAAGGCAGAATGAGCGGAGCCTGGAGTTGGCAGTGGTGGAGAAGGGAACTGAAAGGAGGGATTTGTCCTGTGAGCGGAGGTTACGGGCGGGAACATAGGGGGAGATGAGGCTAGAGAGGTAGTGAGGAGCCGCAGACCGGGTGCATTTGTATGTAAGGAGGAGAATCTTGAATTGTATGCGGTATCTGATCGGAAGCCAGTGAAGTGACTTGAGGAGAGGGGTGATGTGAGTATATCGGTTCTGGCGGAATATAAGACATGCGGCAGCGTTTTGAATGGATTGAAGGGGGGATAGATGGCTAAGTGGGAGGCTGGTGAGGAGTAAGTTGCAGTAGTCAAGGCGAGAGGTAATGAGGACGTGGACGAGAGTTCGTGTGGTGTGCTCAGATAGGAAAGGGCGAATTTTGCTGATGTTGAAGAGGAAGAAGCGACAGGTCTTGGCAGTCTGTTGGATATGCGCAGAGGAGAGGGAGGAGTCGAAGATGACACCGAGGTTGCGGGCAGATGGGACGGGGAGGATGAGGGTGTTATCAACTGAGATAGAGAGTGGAGGAAGAGGAGAGGTGGGTTTAGGTGGAAAGACGAGGAGCTCGGTTTTGGACATGTTCAGCTTCAGGTGGCGGTTGGACATCCAGGCAGCAATGTCGGATAAGTAGGCCGATACCTTGGCCTGGGTCTCCGTGGTGATGTCTGGTGTGGAGAGATATAGCTGGGTGTCATCAGCATAAAGATGATACTGAAAACCATGAGATGAGATCAGTGAGCCTAGGGAGGAGGTGTAGATTGAGAAGAGAAGGGGTCCAAGGACAGATCCCTGGGGAACTCCAACAGATAGTGGGATGGGAGTGGAGAAAGATCCATGAGAGTGCACTCTGAAGGTGCAGTGGGAGAGATAAGAGGAGAACCAGGAGAGTACAGAGTCTTGGAACCCAAAAGAGGACAATGTGGCAAGAAGTAAATCATGATTGACAGTGTCAAATGCAGCGGATAGATCGAGGAGGATGAGGATGGAATAGTGGCCTCTGGATTTGGCGAGGAGCAGGTTGTTGCAGACTTTAGAGAGTGCAGTTTCTGTCGAGTGTAGAGGGCAAAAGCCGGATTGAAGTGGATCTAGGATGGCATGAGAGGAGAGAAAATCAATGCAGCAACTGTGAACGGCGCGTTCAATTATTTTGGAGAGGAAGGGGAGGAGAGAGATGGGGCGGTAGTTGAAGGGGCAGGTAGGGTCAAGTGATGTTTTTTTTAGGAGAGGTGTGACTACGGCGTGCTTGAAGGTGTCAGGGACAGTTGCAGTGGAGAGAGAAAGGTTAAGGATGCAACAGATGGAGGGGGTGACAGTATGGGAGATGGTGTTAAGTAGGTTGGTGGGGATGGGATCGGAGGAACAGGTGATGCATTTCGAGGAGGAAAGAAGGCCGGAGGTTCATCCTCGGTGATCTCAGGAAAGGAGGAGAAAGAGGCCATGGTTGGTTGGTTGTTGGATAGGGCTACAGGCTGAAGAGGCTGAAGAGAAGGTGGCTTGGTAGTGAACTCCAGGTTGATCTTTTGTACCTTGTCGCGGAAGTAGTCAGCCAGTGATTGAGGAGAGAGTGAAGGGGGAGTGGGAGGGGGGGCACTTTGAGGAGGGAGTTAAGGGTGGTGAAGAGACGACAAGGGTTGGAGCTGAGAGAATTGGTCAATTGGGTGTAATAGTCCTGTTTTGCAAGGAATAGGGAGGAATGGAAGGAGGATAGCATGAATTTGTAGTGAAGGAAGTCTGAATGGGTACGAGATTTCCTCCAGAGGCGTTCAGCGGATCGGGTGCAGGAGCGAAGGTAACGGATGCAAGGGGTCAGCCAAGGCTGGGGATTAGTACGCTTTGTGGGATGGGAGGTGGATGGAGCGAGGGTGTCCAAAGCAGAGGAGAGAGCGTCATTGTAAGCGGAGAACACTTTGTCTACAGTCTCGGAGGACATGATGGAGGGGAGGAGATTAGAGATACTAGAGGATAGAGTGGGGGGGGTCAATAGCCTGGAGATTCCTGGAGGTGGTGGTTAGAGTTGGACGGGGCAGAGGGGGGTGAAGAAGTGTGAATGTGATCAGGTGATGATCGGAGAGAGGGAGAGCAGAAGCATGGAAATTGGAGGGTGAGCCGGAGGAGGAGAGGACTAGGTCAAGACAATGGCCGTCACGGTGAGTGGGGGTGGTGGAGCACAGCTGGAGGTTGAAGGAGGATGTTAGGGTGAGGAACTTAGAAGCGTTAGGGTCAGATGGGTCATCAACGTGAATGTTAAAGTCTCCGAGAATGAGGGATGGGGATGAGGGATCAAGAAAGATGGAGAGCCACGCATCAAAGTCGGTGAGGAAGGAAGAGAAGGATTTATCAGGGGGGCGGTAGATGACTGCGACTCTGAGTGGCAGCGGGTAGAATAGCCGGATGGAGTGGGCTTCAAAGGATGAGAAGCAGTGAGACTGCGGTGGGGGGAGGGGTTGGAAACTACAGGAGGGCGAGAGTAGTAGCCCGACGCCTCCACCGTGACCAACTGGGCGGGGATAACCTCCATGGCAGAGGGCCGCGACTGAGGCCGAGTCTTCCGGGGAGATCCAGGTTTCGGTTAGGGTGAGCAGTTGAAGGGAGCGAGAGATGAAGAGATCGTGGGTGAAGGGCAGTTTGTTACAGACTGAGTGGGCATTCCACAGGGCGCATGAGAAGGGGAGGGAGGAGGGGGGGAGGAGGGGAATAGAGACGAGATTGGAGACATCTCGGAATCGTTTGCATGGATAGGACAGGGACAGGTGAGGGGGACCTGGATTAGGGTTAATGTCTCCCGCGGATAGCAGGAGGAGGAGCAGGAGAATGCGGAGAATGTTTCGTTTTCACGGGAGATTTGGACCTTTCTTTTGTGTGTTTAATAAAAATGCTAGCACACCTTAGTAAACAGGGCTCTAAGTGTTACTATTGCATGATGACTATAATTTTTTCTGGCAAACCCCCTTCACTCCTTGATTTATGGCTGTTGGGGAAGCATGAGCCAGGAATCAAACATAGGTTTTGATGCATGGCAAATGCACACCATTACCACTGGACCATAGAGCCAACCCCTTTTTCCTTTCCTTCTTTGTAATCAAAGAAAGTCCATTGCAATGTTTACAGAAAATAAAGAGAGTGCACCATATCAGGATGAAGTCATTCAAAAATAAGAGAAGGTGCACCGACACAAAACACAAGGTGCTAAGTGCTAAGTGCTTTTTAAATTCAGTTTCTGGAATTGAACCAGCAGTAATGATGGCTAAGTGATGTGTCGTCTTGTAGATAAGTGTGTAACACCCCTGGTGATCCCAATTACAGCATTTGCAAAGACGTGCTAGGTTTAGCCTGCCAAACAATAATGTAAAGGTCAAACATACAGCTTACACTATGCAATACCCAAAGGAAATAATTGCAAGAGTATCCACTCAGAAGAAACATCAAAGTAATTTATACAGGTGCATGTCATACAGCAAAGTTTCCCTATTCAGTTTATTTTCTACTAGTCCAGACTTTAATTGCTATTTCAACAACCTTCCCTGTTATTTTTAACACTGTAGAATATAATATATAATTAAAACCCAATGAATTTTCAATATTCTGCAAGAAAACTATAATGAAACTCATATTTGGTTTACTAGTAGGTCTGATATTTTAGTGCTGGAACTCTGGCACACAACTGAAATCTTTAAGGCAGGGTTTCTTAACCTAGTTCTTGGGACATACATAGACAATCAGATTTTCAAAATACCTACAATTAATATGCTGAGATAGAATTGCATACAATGGAGGCAGTGCATACAAATTTAGCTCACCGTTGTGGATATCTTAAAAACCATCCTGGCCTGGTATATCCTGAAGACTGAGGATCCCTGTTTCAAAGTAATTATCAGCAGTTTCATAATTAAGGAAACTAGCTAACTTATTTTCGAAAGGGAAGGACGCCCATCTTCTGACACAAATCGGGAGATGGGTGTCCTTCTCCCAAGGTCCCCAAATCGGCGTAATCGAAAGCCAATTTTTTGCATCCTCAACTGCTTTCCATCGCGGGGACGACCAAAGTTCATGGGGGTGTGTCGGCAGTGTACCGAAGGCAGGACAGGGGCGTGGTTAAGAGATGGGCATCCTTGGCCGATAATGGAAAAAAGAAGGGTGTCCCTCACGAGCATTTGGCCGACTTTACTTGGTGCCTTTTTTTTCACAACCAAGCCTTGAAAAGGTGCCCGAACTGAACAGATGACCACCAGAGGGAATCAGGGATGACCTCCCCTTACTCCCCCAGTGGTCACCAACCCCCTCCCACCCTAAAAAAAAATTAAAAAACATTTTTTGCCAGCCTCAAATGTCATACCCAGCTCCATCACAGCAGTATGCAGGTCCCTGGAACAGTTTTTAGTGGGTGCAATGCACTTCTGGCAGGCGGACTCAGGCCCACCCCTCTCCCCCCACCTGTTACACTTGTGGTGGTAAATGTGAGCCCTCCAAAACCCACCCGAAACCCACTGTACCCACATGTAGGTGCCCCCCTTCATCCCTAAGGGCTATGGTAGTGGTGTACAGTTGTGGGGAGTAGATTTGGGGGGGGGGGGGGTTGGGGAGCTCAGCACCGAAGGTAAGGGAGCTATGCACCTGGGAGCAATTTGTGAAGTGCACTGCAGTGCCCCCTAGGGTGCCCGGTTGGTGTCCTGACATATAAGGAGGACCAGTGCACTACAAATGCTGGCTCCTTCCACGACCAAATGGCTTGGATTTGGTCATTTCTGAGATGGGCGTCCTCGGTTTCCATTATGGCCGAAAACCGGGGACCACCATCTCTAAGGTCGACCATCTCTAAGGTTGACCTAAATGTTGAGATTTGGGCGTCCCCAACCGTATTATCGAAATGAAAGATGGCCGTCCATCTTGTTTCGATAATACAGGTTTCCCCACCCCTTCGCCAGAACGCCCTTAGAGATGGTCATCCCCGTTTGATTATGCCCCTCTAGATCTATGTTCTACCCAAAACTCAGAAGGGTATTTCTTATTAATGGATCTATTTTTTAAACCGTGCTAGATGTTTATTGTAACACAGACATTAATACATGCTAAGAGCATGGTGCCATATTAGCAATTAATGCAACACAGTGTGGTACATACTCGACTATGTCAACCTCATATATAAGTCAAAGGCAGTTTTGGGACTAAAAATGGCCAGGATTGGTGTGACCCACGTATAAGTTGAGACCATATACACAGCAAAATTTGAGCCCCCACTCCAGCTAGCAGGTCTTTCTTCCTGATACAAACACTCAGCCAAATTTTGCCCCCCACTCCAGCCAACAGGACTTTCTCCCTGACACAGAGGCAAATTTGACCCCCCCCCCCCTCCTTAGCCAACAGCTCTTTCTTCCTTACACACTCACACTTCTCCCTGCCTCATTCACACCCCCACACACAGATCCAGCATGCCTCCTCTGTTGCTACCCAAACACAGATCCAGCGTGCTGTATCTGCTTCCTTTTCACCTCCACAGATCCACCATGTCCTCTCTGCTACCCCCCACACATACATATAGACCCAGCATGCCCTCTCTATTTCTCCCCCACACAAATATAGACCTAGCATGTCCTCTTTGCTGCCCCCCACCACCACATAGATCTAGTATGCTTCTCTGCACCCCAACTCCCCTGCACACACACACACATATAATATATATTTATTACTCACTTATAAGTTTCTCTAAACTTTGGCAAGATCACTAAAGCAAAATGTATTTTCACAAATCACTCACCCTTCCTATCCAAGGGGAATATTTAATTCAGGAATCAATATTTCTCAGCACACACACACTCCTAATTTTCTTTGAACAAAAACAACAACAAAAAACAACCAAAATTTCACTCACCAACTCTTTCCACACTGTCTCAGTTAAACTTCCTCTTTGAAAAACCCGTTTGAACCATCAGCTAATCAAATGGCTTTTAGCTGACTCCAGGATTCCTGTAATTGGCATGCAAATTTCTCCTCCTCTGGATGTACATGCTCAGCAAAAACTTTCAACCAGCCAGAACACATAGAGGGGCATAATCGAACGGAAACGTCTATCTCCATGGGCGTTTATCTCCGAGAACGGGTCCGTGAAGGGGCGGAACGAACCGTATTTTCGAAAAACATGGACGTTTATCTTTTTTTGAGCTGGGTGTTTTTGTTTTTCAGCGATAATGGAAACCGAAAGTGCCCAGCTCAAAAACGAATAACTCCAAGACATTTATTCGTGGGAGGGGCCAGGATTCGTAGTGCACTGGTCCCCCTCACATGCCAGGACATCAACAGGGCACCCTAGGGGGTACTTTTACAAAAAAAAAAAGGTAAAAAAGCTCCCAGGTGCATAGCACCCTTCCTTTGGGTGTTGAGCCCCCCAAATCCCCCTCAAAACCCACTGCCCACAAGTCTACACCATTACTATAGCTCTAAGGGGTGAAGGGGGGCACCTACATGTGGGTACAGTGGGTTTGGGGGGCGGTTTGGAGGGCTCCCATTTACCAGCACAAGTGTAACAGGTGGGGGGGGGGGATGGGCCTGGGTCCACCTGCCTGAAGTCCACTGCACCCCCTAATAACTGCTCCAGTGACCTGCATACTGCTGCCAGGGAGGTGGGTATGACATTTGAGGGTGAAAATAAAAAGTTGTGAAACGGCATATTTTGTGGTGGGAGGGGGTTTGTGACCACTGGGGGAGTCAGGGGAGGTCATCCCCGATTCCCTCCAGTGTTCATCTGGTCATTTAGGGCACTTTTTGGGGCCTTATTTGTGGAAAAACAGGGTCCAGGAAAAGTGCCCTAAATTCTCGCGAAAGGCGCCCATCTCTGATCGGCCGATAACCACACCCCAGTTCCACCTTCACCACGCCTTCGACACGCCCCCATCAACTTTGTCCGCATCCGCGATGGAGTGCAGTTGAAAACGTCCAAATTCGGCTTTCGATTATACCGCTTTATTCGTTTTTGTGAGATAAACGTCTATCTCCCGATTTGGGTCACAATATAGGCGTTTTTCTATTTCGATTATAAGCAGGTTAGAGATACAATCACCACTAACAGTATTTATTTTTTATCATGACTCAGTCTTACTTGCACACCTCCTCCTAACCTCTTCTCTTTAATTTGAACACTGTACAAGCTCACCCTGACTTAAGAGTTCTTTCCACACCAGGAACACATATAGCTCTGACTCTGTGTTTTAAATGTAGTTCATCATAGCCTAATCTGTGTGCTTCCATAAAGCTAACACTAGGAAGAATGCTGTGAGGTTGATAAGAATGACTCATAGATAAAGCAATCCTGATTTATGAATTGGATTTTGAAGTCAAAATTTCTCATAAAGCTGTCATATACCAACAGCTCACTGATTACTTATCTATGCATACTATATCTTATGTCCTAATATATAGCGAATGCTACATACCTGTAGAAGGTATTCTCCGAGGACAGCAGGCTGATTGTTCTCACTGATGGGTGACGTCCGCGGCAGCCCCTCCAATTGGAATCTTCACTAGCAAAAGCCTTTGCTAGCCCTCGCGCGCCGATGCGCACCGCGCATGCGCGGCCGTCTTCCCGCCCGAAACCGGCTTGAGCCGGCCAGTCTCATGTGTAGCAAGACACAGACAAGGGAAGAAACAACTCCAAAGGGGAGGCGGGCGGGTTTGTGAGAACAATCAGCCTGCTGTCCTCGGAGAATACCTTCTACAGGTATGTAGCATTCGCTTTCTCCGAGGACAAGCAGGCTGCTTGTTCTCACTGATGGGGTATCCCTAGCCCCCAGGCTCACTCAAAACAACAAACATGGTCAATTGGGCCTCGCAACGACGAGGACATAACTGAGATTGACCTAAAAAATTTACCAACTAACTGAGAGTAGAGCCTGGAACAGAACAAACAGGGCCCTCGGGGGGTGGAGTTGGATCCTAAAGCCCAAACAGGTTCTGAAGAACTGACTGCCCGAACCGACTGTCGCGTCGGGTATCCTGCTGCAGGCAGTAATGAGATGTGAATGTGTGGACAGATGACCACGTCGCAGCTTTGCAAATTTCTTCAATAGAGGCTGACTTCAAAAGGGCTACCGACGCAGCCATGGCTCTAACATTATGAGCCGTGACATGACCCTCAAGAGCCAGCCCCGCCTGGGCGTAAGTGAAGGAAATGCAATCTGCTAGCCAATTGGATATGGTGCGTTTCCCCACAGCCACTCCCCTCCTATTGGGATCAAAAGAAACAAACAATTGGGCGGACTGTCTGTTGGGCTGTGTCCGCTCCAGATAGAAGGCCAATGCTCTCTTGCAGTCCAATGTGTGCAGCTGACGTTCAGCAGGGCAGGAATGAGGACGGGGAAAGAATGTTGGCAAGACAATTGACTGGTTCAGATGGAACTCCGACACAACCTTTGGCAAGAACTTAGGGTGAGTGCGGAGGACTACTCTGTTATGATGAAATTTGGTGTAAGGGGCCTGGGCTACCAGGGCCTGAAGCTCACTGACTCTACGAGCTGAAGTAACTGCCACCAAGAAAATGACCTTCCAGGTCAAGTACTTCAGATGGCAGGAGTTCAGTGGCTCAAAAGGAGGTTTCATCAGCTGGGTGAGAACGACATTGAGATCCCATGACACCGTAGGAGGCTTGACAGGGGGCTTGACAAAAGCAAACCTCTCATGAAGCGAACAACTAAAGGCTGTCCTGAGATCGGCTTACCTTCCACATGGTATTGGTATGCACTGATTGCACTAAGGTGAACTCTTACAGAGTTGGTCTTGAGACCAGACTCAGACAAGTGCAGAAGGTATTCAAGCAGGGTCTGTGTAGGACAAGAGCGAGGAACTAGGGCCTTGCTGTCACACCAGACGGCAAACCTCCTCCATAGAAAGAAGTAACTCCTCTTAGTGGAATCTTTCCTGGAAGCAAGCAAGATGCGGGAGACACCCTCTGACAGACCCAAAGAGGCAAAGTCTACGCTCTCAACATCCAGGCCGTGAGAGCCAGGGACCGGAGGCTGGGATGCAGAAGCGCCCCTTCGTCCTGCGTGATGAGGGTCAGAAAACACTCCAATCTCCAGGGTTCTTCGGAGGACAACTCCAGAAGAAGAGGGAACCAGATCTGACGCGGCCAAAAAGGAGCAATCAGAATCATGGTGCCTCGGTCTTGCTTGAGTTTCAACAAAGTCTTCCCCACCAGAGGAATGGGAGGATAAGCATACAGCAGATCTTCCCCCCAGTCCAGGAGGAAGGCATCCGATGCCAGTCTGCAGTGGGCCTGAAGCCTGGAACAGAACTGAGGGACTTTGTGGTTGGCTCGAGATGCGAAAAGATCCACCAAGGGGGTGCCCCACGCTTGGAAGATCTGGCGCACCACTCGGGAGTTGAGCGACCACTCGTGAGGTTGCATAATCCTGCTCAGTCTGTCGGCCAGACTGTTGTTTACGCCTGCCAGATATGTGGCTTGGAGCACCATGCCGTGCCGGCGAGCCCAGAGCCACATGGTGACGGCTTCCTGACACAGGGGGCGAGATCCGGTGCCCCCCTGCTTGTTGACGTAGTACATGGCAACCTGGTTGTCTGTCTGAATTTGGATAATTTGGTGGGACAGCCGATCTCTGAAAGCCTTCAGAGCGTTCCAGATCGCTCGTAACTCCAGAAGATTGATCTGTAGATCGCGTTCCTGAAGGGACCAGCTTCCTTGGGTGTGAAGCCCATCGACATGAGCTCCCCATCCCAGGAGAGACGCATCCGTGGTCAGCACTTTTTGTGGCTGAGGAATTTGGAAAGGACGTCCCAGAGTCAAATTGGACCAAATCGTCCACCAACACAGGGATTCGAGAAAACTCGTGGACAGGTGGATCACGTCTTCTAGATCCCCAGCAGCCTGAAACCACTGGGAAGCTAGGGTCCATTGAGCAAATCTCATGTGAAGGTGGGCCATGGGAGTCACATGAACTGTGGAGGCCATGTGGCCCAGCAATCTCAACATCTGCCGAGCTGTGATCTGCTGGGACGCTCGCACCCGCGAGACGAGGGACAACAAGTTGTTGGCTCTCGCCTCTGGGAGATAGGCGCGAGCCGTCCGAGAATCCAGCAGAGCTCCTATGAATTCGAGTCTCTGCGCCGGGAGAAGATGGGACTTTGGGTAATTTATCACAAACCCCAGTAGCTCCAGGAGGCGAATAGTCATCTGAATGGACTGCAGGGCTCCTGCCTCGGACGTGTTCTTCACCAGCCAATCGTCGAGATATGGGAACACGTGCACCCCCAGCCTGCGAAGTGCTGCCGCTACTACAGCCAAGCACTTTGTGAACACCCTGGGCGCAGAGGCGAGCCCAAAGGGTAGCACACAGTACTGGAAGTGACGTGTGCCCAGCTGAAATCGCAGATACTGTCTGTGAGCTGGCAGTATCGGGATGTGTGTGTAGGCATCCTTCAAGTCCAGAGAGCATAGCAAATCGTTTTCCTGAATCATGGGAAGTAGGGTGCCCAAGGAAAGCATCCTGAACTTTTCTTTGACCAGATATTTGTTCAGGGCCCTTAGGTCTAGGATGGGACGCATCCCCCCTGTTTTCTTTTCCACAAGGAAGTACCTGGAATAGAATCCCAGCCCTTCTTGCCCGGATGGCACGGGCTCGACCGCATTGGCGCTGAGAAGGGCGGAGAGTTCCTCTGCAAGTACCTGCTTGTGCTGGAAGCTGTAAGACTGAGCTCCCGATGGACAATTTGGAGGTTTTGAGGCCAAATTGAGGGTGTATCCTTGCCGGACTATTTGGAGAACCCACTGATCGGAGGTTATGAGAGGTCACCTTTGGTGAAAAGCTTTCAACCTCCCTCCGACTGGCAGGTCGCCCGGCACTGACACTCGGATGTCGGCTATGCTCTGCTGGAGCCAGTCAAAAGCTCGCCCCTTGCTTTTGCTGGGGAGCCGAGGGGCCTTGCTGAGTCGCACGCTGCTGACGAGAGCGAGCGCGCTGGGGCTTAGCCTGGGCCGCAGGCTGTCGAGAAGGAGGATTGTACCTACGCTTGCCAGAAGAGTAGGGAACAGTCTTCCTTCCCCCAAAAAATCTTCTACGTGTAGAGGTAGAGGCTGAAGGCTGCCGGCGGGAGAACTTGTCGAATGCGGTGTCCCGCTGGTGGAGCTGCTCTACCACCTGTTCGACTTTCTCTCCAAAATGTTATCCGCACGGCAAGGCGAGTCCGCAATCCGCTGCTGGATTCTATTCTCCAGGTCGGAGGCACGCAGCCATGAGAGCCTGCGCATCACCACACCTTGAGCAGCGGCCCTGGACGCAACATCAAAGGTGTCATACACCCCTCTGGCCAGGAATTTTCTGCACGCCTTCAGCTGCCTGACCACCTCCTGAAACAGCTTGGCTTGCTCAGGGGGGAGCGCATCAACCAAGCCCGCCAACTGCCGCACATTGTTCCGCATGTGTATGCTCGTGTAGAGCTGGTAAGACTGAATTTTGGCCACGAGCATAGAAGAATGGTAGGCCTTCCTCCCAAAGGAGTCTAAGGTTCTAGAGTCCTTGCCTGGGGGCGCCGAAGCATGCTCCCTAGAACTCTTAGCCTTCTTTAGGGCCAGATCCACAACTCCAGAATCATGAGGCAACTAAGTGCGCATCAGATCTGGGTCCCCATGGATCCGGTACTGGGACTCGATCTTCTTGGGGATGTGGGGATTAGTTAAAGGTTTGGTCCAGTTCGCAAGCAATGTCTTTTTTAGGACATGGTGCAAGGGAACAGTGGACGCTTCCTTAGGTGGAGAAGGATAGTCCAGGAGCTCAAACATTTCAGCCCTGGGCTCGTCCTCCACAACCACCGGGAAGGGGATGGCCGTAGGCATCTCCCGGACAAAGGAAGCGAAAGACAGACTCTCAGGAGGAGAAAGCTGTCTTTCAGGAGAGGGAGTGGGATCGGAAGGAAGACCCTCAGACTCCTCGTCAGAGAAATATCTGGGTCTTCTTCCTCTTCCCACGAGGCCTCACCCTCGGTGTCAGACACAAGTTCACGGACCTATGTCTGCAACCGTGCCCGACTCGACTCCGTGGAGCCACGTCCACGATGGGGGCGTCGAGAGGTAGACTCCCTCGCCCGCATCGGCGAAGCTCCCTCCGCCGACGTAGTCGGGGAGCCTTCCTGGGAGGCGACGGCAGCCGGCACCGCACGCGGCACCGACGCCGGAGACCTCACCTAGGGCGATGGGCCAGCCGACGCCACGCTCGACGGTACCGGTGGCGCAAGCACCGCCGGTACCGGAGGGGTAGGGTGCAACAGCTCTCCCAGAATCTCTGGGAGGACGGCCCGGAGGCTCTCGTTCAGAGCGGCTGCAGAGAAAGGCATGGAGGTCGATGCAGGCGTCGACGTCAGAACCTGTTCCGGGCGTGGAGGCTGTTCCGGGCTGTCCAGAGTGGAGCGCATCGACACCTCCTGAACAGAGGGTGAGCGGTCCTCTCGGCATCGATGCCTGCTGGGTGCCGACTCCTTCGGCGACCCAGAGCTCTCGGTACTGACACGGGAAGGGGACCGGTGACGATGCTTCTTCGACTTCTTGGGACGAAGCATGTCACCGGAGCTTCCCGGTACCGACGAGGAGGACGTAGAATCCAGCCGTCGCTTCCTCGGGGCCGAGACCGAAGAGGGTCGGTCTCGGGGGGGCTGTACCGCAGGAGCCCTCAGGGTAGGGGGAGACCCACCCGAAGGCTCACCGCCACCAGCAGGGGAATGGACAGCCCTCACCTGCACTCCAGACGAAGCACCACCGTCCGACGACATCAGCAGACGAGGTCCCGGTACCACCGACGTCGATGCAGCTATCCGATGTCTCGGCGCCGATGCAGGAGGGCCGATGCCTCGATGCACTCGATGCACTGGCCGCCGAGGTTGAAGGTCTGGACGCTGAAGACGTCGATGCACTCGATACCCCCGGTGCCGATGCCGACGAAGAGCCCGAGAACAAAATGTTCCACTGGGCTAACCTCGCTACCTGAGTCCGCCTTTGCAAAAGGGAACACAGACTACAGGCCTGAGGGCGGTGCCCAGCCCCCAGACACTGAAGACACGACGCGTGCCTGTCAGTGAGCGAGATTACCCGGGCACACTGGGTGCACTTCTTGAAGCCGCTGGAAGGCTTCGATGTCATGGGCGGAAAAATCACGCCGGCGAAATCGAAAGACGAAATGGCGAAATTTGGCACAGAAAAAAGGGAAATTTCGACCGGGTCCTAAGTAAGGCCTACCCCGACGACGAAAGAAAACTTAAAGGGGCGAAAAAACTCGAAGTAGAGGAAGGAAAAACCGAAAGTGGCTAATCCAAATGATTTCTGGATTTTTCACAGAAAAATGTCGAAAAACGACGCGCGAGGTCGACTTTACGGGGCACGAACGGTAAAACACAACCGTACCGAGCGCGGAGAAAAGAAGACTGGCCGGCTCAAGCCGGTTTCGGGCGGGAAGACGGCCGCGCATGCGCGGTGCGCATCGGCGCGCGAGGGCTAGCAAAGGCTTTTGCTAGTGAAGATTCCGATTGGAGGGGCTGCCGCGGACGTCACCCATCAGTGAGAACAAGCAGCCTGCTTGTCCTCGGAGAATTTCTATAATTCATCAATGATCATAGACTGGTCCTTCCTGGACCCTCTAGGGCAAAAATGGGAAAGGACATAAAATACAGCTTTTTTTCTTCTTCTTAGCCGCCTCTCTGCAATAATCTCTCTCTAACCCTTTGTTTCAAATATAATCTGACACATTTTTAAGACTGCTCTGAAAACACACTTTTTTCAGTTTGCTTTTGAGACCCATTGGGGTCCCAGGCAGGATACAGACTTGATTAATATGGTTTGATGTTTAATTAACATCCTCTTTAGGCAGGTATTGTAATATCTATTTTATTTGATTGATTGTATGATTCTTGGAATGCTTGTGTCTTTCCTGTATTTTGCTGGAGTTCTTTTCTCTTTATATTATGTCAAATTAGGTGGCATATATAGTTATAAAATAAATGTAAATATAAACAAGAGCTCTAAATGGTTTACAATAACCCCTGTTTTTGGCTAAAAGACCAAATCAGCATCATGACAATATAACAAAATGATAGAATGTAAAATCATAATGATCCTGCTGCCTTTACTGCTGACATCTGTTTAAATTTGAACTGAACTGGCAATGATTGAATAACATCACTGGCAGCCGCTTCAATAGTGTGACCACTTCTGGGGTGTCAAGCCTTATGCATCAGGAGTGGAGGAGTAGTGTAGTGGTTAGAACACCAGTCTTACAATCCCAAGGTGGCCAGCTCATCTCCCACTGCTGCTCCTTGTGATCTTGGGCAAGTCACTTAACTCTCCATTACCTCAGGTACAAACTTAAATTGTGAGCCCTCCTGGGACAGAGAAATACCCAGTGTACCTGAATGTAACTCACCTTGAGCTACTACTGAAGAAGGTGTGAGCAAAAAAAAAGTCATGCCAAAGGGGCACACCTTTTTGTGCATGTCATTGGGCCTGGTCTCAGGCAAGGGCTTTATACTGAATTTCAACCTTATCTTAAGCCTCAAGTATTGTTAATCTTACATAATATTTATAATGTCTAATCTAGCTATACTGCTTCTAATTCCTTGGCTTTCTGACTACCAAACTGTCTTTTTAGAAGACAATTATAACATACCATTAATCATACCTTACACTCAGTGGTTAAAAGTTAATGCTTTAAAGACAACAAATGTAAAGGCTTTACTTATCTTACTCATGCATACCAATCTTCTCAACACAGACTTAAAGATCCACATCCTAAATGACATTTAATTAAAATACAGTGTTTCAGTCTGCAACAATCCCACTCATGCATTCCCATACCTATAGGTTATATAAATTCTAGATCCATTGTGAACAAATCTGAGCTCATAATGGGATGGATTTAGGGTAAACAATTTGGTCTAGTCATGATTACTGAAACTTGGTTATGTTCAAATAATAATACTATCATTAGACATATGTCCACCAGGTTATAAGATCCTCAATCTCTGTAGACCCAATAAAAGAGGTGGTAGCTTATCAATAATATACAAATCCTTCTTCAACATAGTTACTCTCTAGTAACACCTCCTCAAACCTTTCAAATATTTGCTCGCAATGTTACTGACACTACTTTATCACAACAACTTTGTATTTGCCTATTTTATCATCCACCTGGAAATTGGCATCTGGCAGAGGATGACCTCTTTGATTTTATTTCAAATATCTGCACCAACCATCCTAATATTCTTCTATTAGGCAATATTAACCTGCACTTATATAACATAGCAAACCCCAACACAAAGGACTTTTTGAAATTTATATCCTCCTGGAATTTCTTACACTTACATACCCCTGTCTCCCATTTGAAAGGTCACCTTCTTTTTGCTTATAGATTTACCAACTCATAAGCCTTATCCATATCTGATACTTCATGGGAATCAATCCTATGGTCATATCATTATAAATTAGTATTCACCTTAAATTGGCTAGAATCATTGAAAAACACTCACCCCCAAGTCCACCCTCCCTTTTTTAAGTCTAGAGGAAGGATTGAAATTGATGACTTATGGTCGAACATATAAGATATTGAACTCATGTCCATGTCTAATTAATTAACATTCATAAAAGATTGGGATGTATTAAGTAAATCAATTCTAGACTCTGTGATACCAGTAAAAATGAAATCTAAATAAAAAAAGAGCCAATCCATCTGGTTCAATAAAGACATCCTATGCATCAAACCAAAATGTAGGCAGCTTGAAAGAAAATGGCAAAAATCCCAAACTGAAGAAAATACATTGGAAATAAGCTCTAAGACTCTATAAATATACAATAACAAAGACTAAAATAAACTACTATTGAAATTTTTTATTTATTTATTGCATTTGTATCCCACATTTTCCCACCTTTTTGCGGGCTCAGTGTGGCTAATATCAACTGACCTTTTGATACCAAATGTATTTACAGCATAGTCAACACCCTCTTAGATACCCAGGCTATTACTACCGCCAATGAATCTGCTCCATCTGCTACCCAATTAGCTACATATTTTGAGCAGAGAAATCATAAAAATTAGAGATAACATTGTAATGTTTAAAGGAAACCCTATGATATTCATGACTGAACTGACACACAACCTCACTGGTATCAAAACTGATAGCTATTGGTCAGCATTCTCTACCCATTCATTCTCCATGGTGAAATCTTTCCTATTGAAATATTCATCTTCTAACTGTGTACTGGATGTTTGCCCTAGTTTTCTGTTAAAAGCTGCACCTGACCTGTTTATAGAATCCCTAAGGTCACATATCTCCCTTTTGCAATCCTTAGGTCATTTCTATGCAGGAAAAAAGGGTCCATAATGTTAATTCCTATACCTAAAAATCCCCTGACAAAAATAAATGATGTAACAAATTACAGGTCAGTGGCCTCTATCCCCTTACTAATAAAGGTGATTAAGGGCATAGTCGCTTACCAATTTATGGATTATCCTCCTTTTCCCTTCTTCATCATACACAATCTGACTTCAGACCTAATTTCAGCACAGAAACAGTCCTAACCACATTAATTGCTAACTTCAGGAAAGAAATTAGCCTAGGCAGGAAGATCTTGAACTTGATATGTCAAGTGCATTTGATGTGGTAGACCATAATTTGCCACTTGCACTAATGGACAACTTAGGTATAGGAGGGTCTATCCTAAATTTGTTCCTAGGATTTTTTAAATCTAGATCCTATCAAGTCAAATCTTCTAATTCTACCTCCACCCAATGGACTCCAGACTGTGGAGTGCCATAGGTATCCCCCTTTCACCCATCTTACTCAATATTATGATGTCACCACTTAGGAAAGGTGCTCAATGCCAATAGTTATAATAATTTTATTTATGCAGATGAAGTAACCATCTACATCCCATTCAAAGATTCTATTGAAGAAATGATATCTATTGATGGAGAATTGGGCCTCCACCTTTAAACTAAAATTGAATAAAGAGAAAACAAAATTTATATTGTTATCTAACCCTCACCGTTTCATTAACTGCCATAACTTCACAATTGAAAATGTAACTTATCCATTGGAGTTCCAACTAAAAATACTTGGGGGATCATTTTCAAAGCACTTAGACTTACAAAGTTCCATAGGTTATTATCCTGCTTATTTTTGAATGAGAAGGCTGTCCATCTTCCGACATAAATCGGGAGTTAGCCGGCCTTCTCGTAAGCCGGCCAAATCGGTATAATCGAAAGCCGATTTTGGCCGGCTTCAACTGCTTTCTGTTGCGGAGCCAGCGAAAGTGCAAGGGGGCGTGTTGGCAGTGTACTGAAGGTGGGCGGGGGCGTGGTTAAGAGATGGCTGGCTTCGTCCGATAATGGAAAAAAGAAAGCCGGCCCTGATGAGCATTTGGCCGACTTTACTTGGTCCCTTTTTCTTCACGACCAAGCCTCAAAAAGGTGCCCCAACTGACCAGATGACCTCTGGAGGGAATGGGGGATGACCTCCCCTTACTCCCCCAGTGGTCACCAACCCCCCTCCCACCCCCCCCCCAAAAAAAAATAAAACATTTTTTTTGCCAGCCTCTATGCCAGCCTCAAATGTCATACCCAGCTCCATGACAGCAGTATGCAGGTCCCTGGAGCAGTTTTTAGTGGGTGCAGTGCACTTCAGGCAGGCGGACCCAGGCCCCCCCCTACCTGTTACACTTGTGGTGGTAAATGGGAGCCCTCCAACCCCCCCCAAAACCCACTGTACCCACATGTAGGTGCCCCCCTTCATCCCTAAAGGCTATGGTAGTGGTGTACAGTTGTGGGTAGTGGGCTTTGGGGGCATTTGGGGGGCTCAGCACACAAGGTAAGGGAGCTATGTAACTGGGATTATTTTGTGAAGTCCACTGCAGTGCCCGCTAGGGTGCCAGGTTGGTGACCTGGCATGTGAGGGGGACCAGTGCACTACAAATGCTGGCTCCTCCCACGACCAAATGCCTTGGATTTCGCCGAGTTTGAGATGGCCGCCATTAGTTTCCATTATTGGAGAAATGGTGGCCATCTGTAATGCCGAGTTTGAGATGGCCGCCATTAGTTTCCATTATCGGAGAAATGGTGGCCATCTGTAATGCCGGCGATCTCTAAGAGATTTGGCCAGCCCCGACAGTATTATCGAAACGAAAGATTGGCTGGCCATCTTATTTCGATAATACAGTCAGGTACGCCGCTTGACGGGGCCGGCCTTAGAGATGGCCGCCCTTATAGATGGCTGGCCCCATTCAATTATGGCCCTCCATGGAACTTCGTAAGTCTAAGTGCTTTGAAAAATTTCATCTTGATATAATAACTGATTCCTACATGTTATTCGAGATCCAAGTCCAAGCAGTCATCACAAAACCTTTAAAGCAATGTGGAAACTAAAAAGAATCAGGCATCTTTCCCCTAATGATATGTTTAGAACCTTAGCACAAATATTAGTATTATCATACTTCGATTATTGCAATGCCATTTATGCTGGCTGTATGGAATCCTCCTTGAATAACTGCAGACAGCTCAAAATACATCAGCCAGATTAGTCTAAAAGTGTACAAGATTTGAAAATGTAGCCCCTTTGCTCCCAATCAAAGCCAGAAAAACATTCAAACTATGTACACATTTGTTTTCAAAACTCTATATGGCTTAACCCCTGATTATCTGCAACCTTTAATTAATCTCCCCATTCACAATCCTCTCCCTGGTTCAAGAGATTGTCTAACCCTCCACTATCCCAGTTGCAAAAATGTGATCTACAAGTCAATCTACATATCAAGATTCCCTTACCTCTGTACCCAATGGTGGAATTCCCTCCCAAAATTCATCAGATGAGAACCTAATTATTTGATATTCCAGAAATACCTTAAAGCCTCTCTGTTTAAGCAATTTCTCATGGATGATCATAATTAATTTAACCCCCCATTCTAATTGTTATTATACATGGATGACTATAAATTGTTACATTTTTGTATCTAGCATTCATTTCCATATTGCATATTGTAATTACTCAATCCTCATTTATTTTGTTATTACTACTTAATCCTGCATCACTTTTTGTACTGTTAATCACAATACGTTGTTAGCCACATTCACTGTTCTAACCACTAGGCTACTCCTCCATTCCACTCCACTCCACTCCCTTGAAATTTGGCCATCCTTGGGGGGGGGGGGGGCAGTTGAGGACCTCCAAAATGTTTGAAAGAAGGATGTCCACGCCCTCGTTATGCCTCTGCTGACACACACAGGGACCTGCATACTGCCCCCCCCACAGGAATGGGCAAATTTCAATAGAGTGATGCAGAGTAGAGGAGTGGCCTAGTGGTTAGAGCACTGGTCTTGCAATACAGAGGTGGCCAGTTCAAATCCAACTGCTGCTACTTTTGATCCAAAATCCAAATAAATAAAGGGGGTGTTGGAGGCATAGCAGGCATGGACAGCCTTCTCACAAGCATCCACATTTGTCACAGGGACAGAGGCATATCAAAGGACATCCTCAACTGCTGTTGCAGGACAGAGGCATAGAAATAACCAGTATACCTGAATGTAACTCACCTTGAGCTACTACTGAAAAAGGTGTGAGCAAAATCTAAATAAATAAATAGCAAAGGACATCCTCAACTGCCAGGGACAGAGACATAGCAAAGGAGGTCCTTCACCCATACTCAAAAAAAAGTTTTTTTTTTTCAGGGTTGGAGGTGGTTAGTGACCACTGGGGGAGTCAGGGGAGGCGAGGCCATCCCCGATTCCCTCCGGTGGTCATCTTGTCATTTAGGGCACATTTTCGTGGCTTGGTCGTTAAAAAAATGGATTAAGTAAATTCGGCCAAGTGTTCGTCAGGGATGCCCTTCTTTTTTCCATTATCGCTTGAGGACGCCCATCTGCTAGGCACGCCACAGTCCCGCCTCCGACACACCCCTAGGAACTTTGGTCATCCCCACGACGGGAATCAGTTGGCGACGCTCAAAATCGGATTTTGATTATGCTGATTTGGGCGACCCTGAGAGAAGGACGCCCATCTCTTGATTTGTGTCGAAAGATGGGTGCCCTTCTCTTTTGAAAATAAGCCTGAAAGTGTTTGAAGAGAAAAATGCTTGCCTTTTTGTTTCTGGTTATGGAGACCCCAACAGTTTAGACTGATGGGGTAATAACATTGAGTCAGAAGGAAGAGAAGGGTGAATTAGTAGTAGGTACGGGGTAGGGGAAAGAGAGAGAATAGTATGAATGTGAGGGATGAGAGGGTTAATTGCTAAGTGAGAAGGGTGGCAACAGGAGTGGAAGTATGATTGGAAGATGGGGAATGAGAGGATTGGTGGTAGTCATGGTAATGGCTGTGGATAAACAAATAGGTTTTTGGTGGGTTAAAATTATTATTTGGATGGGCAGGAGTGGGTGAGGGTGGATGAGGGGTTAGGAATTTTTTAGTGGTGTGGAATTTGCATTTTGTGTGTGAACTGGTAATAAGGTCTTATCTGAATGCTGTGGGTTGTGAATTGATTCTTCATTAATTAGTAATAGCAGAGTTTGTATATAGGGAGTGAGTTTGACCGCGGCACCGGCAATGCAGATGTGAGGCTGGGGTCTGTATCCCCAGTCACTGTGCAGTAGGCTGGCAAGAGCGGTATAGTGCCGCTGCATCACTTCTGGTTCAGGTCTGGCGGACTGCATTGTGGCGGCGGCGGCTTCAGTGCAGCTGAAAAGAGCATTTTTCTCACAAAACATTTAAACTTTCCCAATTAAATTAATTCCTATTTCAAAAATTAAATTAACTCTTCTTGCACCTCCACCATCAAATTTATAATTTTAAACCCCAAATTAGACCCCTTTTTAGCCCCCTCCCCACTGAAACTACCTCCACCCAGGTAAAAAAAATAAAATGACTTTATTTTTATCCCTAGGTTACAGTAGCCACAAGGTCACACAAACACACAACAGAACTCTAGA
Source organism: Microcaecilia unicolor (assembly GCF_901765095.1). Taxonomy (NCBI): domain Eukaryota; kingdom Metazoa; phylum Chordata; class Amphibia; order Gymnophiona; family Siphonopidae; genus Microcaecilia; species Microcaecilia unicolor. The sequence goes on along the minus strand of NC_044037.1, from coordinate 81,894,493 downwards.
CAAGAACAAACAGAAGTGCCACAGGCACACCAACTAGAAACAAGGCAAGGCAGAAATGCAAACTGCATACAAACTGACCTGAAGACCTTTGGTGAGGAGGAAGGGAGCATAAGCTGGATACATACAGGGTCAGAACCAAAGCAAGTCAGAAGTGCTACTAACAGCACTAAAAGGGTAAAGCAGGGAAGCTCAAAGAAAGCAAGGCAGAAGTGCTCCTAACAGCACACCAAGGCAGAAGTGCTCCTATCAGCACCAAAAGGGTAAAGCAGGGAAGCCAAAAGGGTAAAGCAGGGAAGCTCAAACAAAGCAAGGCAGAAGTGCTCCTAACAGCACACCAACTAACCTCAACCTTTGGCGTTGCAAAGGCCCAGCTGAAAGGGCCAGGTGCATAATAAAGGCAATTACAAGTGAGGTCACAGGTAAGGGTGCTGCTTAGTTCCAAGCAACCCAAGCAAGTTTGGCAAGCTGGAAGATCCGAACTGGACTGGAATGACTTCTGAAACATGCTTGGGAAGCAGCAAGAAAACAGTCTTTAGCAGCCCCCGGTTCTAGCCACCAGAGGGCGAGGTGATCACTGACATGGAAAACAGTCACAATCATGGCATTTTAGATTCTTTTATTGTCTTCCTGTATGTCAAAAGAATTTGATCCTTTGTGAACCAATTTTGTTTCTGCAGGATTTTCACCTTCACTTCCCAGGAAGTTAGGACCCGGAATAATCACCAGGTAAGTATTTCTTTCTCTTATTTATTTTGTCACTAAATACCACTTAGCTGTAACAGTTTGTTTATTCAGTCCCTCTGGTACCACGGATTGAAGTCTTGCTTGCGTGGGGGCCCAGGAGAGTTTTCAGAAGCCGGTTTCTCAGGATTCTTCCTCTTCTTCCTAAACCTTACTTAAAAAACTAAAAATGGAGGGAATACCCTATCTCCCTATCTTTATAGAATACTCTCTATCTTAGGTGACATTTAATTTATGGAATCAAAGACTATGGCCATGTACTAACTTAAATAGAATGTAAATAAAATGTCCTTTCTTTCAAAGCCTATGCTCAATTTTGATTCCCTGCTCTAAAAAGGAGTGGCAAAGGAACTCATTCACACTATCTTCCTTGCAGTGCCTCTCTCAACATTCTCTTTCTCAGCACATTCTATCTTTTAATATTTTACCCCTCCTCACTCTATTAGACACTCCTCCTTATTACCTCAGGTACAGAACCTTAGCCTTACAATACTAAAGTGCCCCTATGTTTCACACATCCATTCCTAGATACTATTCTGCCTCTAGCCACCCAACCATCAAACTGTATTTATTTTTCAAACCCAGTGAGAAAATAACACTTTACCTTCAGTTACCCACACTCCGAGCCCACTCTCCTTCACTTTAATCACTTCCCAATTCCTATTAGTGAATTAATCAAGCAAACAGTACTGACACACATCAGCACACAACCTTTCACTCCCTTATCTTCAGCTCCTTCTGGCAACTGTCAGCATCAGCGTTGCCAAACCAACGGAACTCCGGCTGAGCACCAGTAGTCTCCTGGCCAATGAAAATGTTCCTTAGAATTCCCTTTTTTTTCCCTCTGGCTGTTGGAATTCTAATTGGCCCAGCTAGGTCTCCATTTTCTTTTCACTTTTTCCCATAAGAATCAATGTAAAATATCAAATTTCTTATAAAATTTAATCCAAACTTACCCCAAACTATACCAATTTTTCCACTACAATTCAGCCCTTCATTCCCCCCGGAATCATGTTTTTACTTTTCAAAAATAATTATTTTTAATGTCCACCCCAGCATTTTCACACAAAAAAACCATTTAAACTTTCCCAATTAAATTAATTCCTATTTCAAAAATTAAATTAACTTTTCTTGCACCTCCACCGTCAAATATATAATTTTAAACCACAAAATAGACTCATTTTTAGCCCCCCCACTGAAACTACTACTTAAAATTTAAATTTTCAATTTTAAACCCCCCAGAAAATATTAATAAAATTTCCCCAACCCAAAACTACAAAAATAATTAAAATCCCATTAACCCTTTCCTTTACAGAGCCAAACTTCCCAAAACTCGCAAATTAAAAAAAAACTAAAGTTTTTGGTCACTTGACCCCTTACCTTATTCCTGTAGGTCCCTTTACGTAACGACAACCGACAAATCCGGTCCCGAAGGTCTCCTTCCAAAAACGGAGCCAAAACAAAAACACCCCAAAATGCCGAAAATCCCTGGAACTCCGGCCGGGCCCGCTTAAAAATCGAGCCCCAGGCCTCAGTGAGGCCTACCGGAGCTCCAGGATGGACGCTGCACGTGACATGCACGCGCACGCTGCGTCCTTCCCCCCCTCTCACTGCAGGCTAGGCCTGAAATTGGCCATTTCCTTGCCGGGAGCCTGTCTCCCTTGCCGTCGGCATCCCCCCGCAATCGCGGCTGGACGCCAGACCACAGCGCTCACCCCACTGGAACCTCCCAGCATCCTGGACCACCAACGATCCATGGACCAGCCCCAAAAACGACCGCGAGGACCCCCAGAGAGCCCGGGCCCAACGGGATGCCTCCGAACACCCCGGGTCTCCCCGAGCCACCTTCGCCGACTGCAACCACCCCAAACAGGGCCCGAAAGCACCGGGTATGCCCGGTACGCATCCTGACACCTGAGGACGTGCCCAAACATCCCCAGGCCACTGGAAACAGTGGCGCCACCTCACACGGTGCCTCCCCCTTCACCCACCAGCAACCTCGACCTGGGCGGCAGCCTCCGGAGCCCTCCAACTAATAAAAGGTAATTATTTTTAACCCCTTAGGATTACATTTTCTTCAATGCCACTTTCTAGTGGGACGGGAAGTGGCGTTCCAGCACAGGGATTGGGTCTGAGAATCCATTGGAGGGCTCGTCTACTGAGAGAGTTTCTAGTGAGTTGTTAAATGATTTATTTAATGTTTTGGGAAGGTGTGTGTGAGAGAAGTGTAGGAGCGGGTAGAAGGTCGAAGGGGCAGGTGGGCATTCTAATGATCTTGGTAGTAGGGGTTTGCGGAAGAAGATGAGGAATAAAAAATTTTGCGTAGTTTACGACATGTGGTGCGGAGGCTGGATGTGGAGAAGCGACAGAGGAAAGAGGTAACTGCAGACTCCAGTGCAGGGTTGGGAGTCTTCTGACTCCTGGGATTCATCAGGTATATCTTCTTCTGATGTAGAGCCGTTGAATTGTGTGTCTGGTGTTGCAAATGATCAGGAGGTGGGAGGTGTTGTGGCAGGAGCTGTTCCCAGTGGTTCACGTCAGGGTCATACTTTCTGCAGTATTGCACTATTAGATTGTTATATCACATAAAAATGGTGTCAGAGAATCTTACAGGGTAAATATATAGACTTATTTGCCCTTTTGGCACGTGATCAGGAAGGTAATAAAGGAAAGGATGGTGGGAAGGAGGATGGTAAAAGGAAAAAAGGCATGGTCCCTAAGAAAATTTTGAATTGGTTGATGGGTTTTCATGTCTTTGCAAGTGTCCTGGGGTTAGTGAAACTTGCCCTTTATCCAGGATTATTGAGTTATTCTGATCTAATTTTAAGAGCTTATAAACATATGGTGGTTGGTCATGGCTTAATTATGATGAGCATTTTCGAAGGAATATGGCCAGGGATAAATTAGATAATTGGGGAGTTCATGATGTTGATTTATGGATTGCAAATTTGACTCCGGGCAATTTCCCCTTTCATTCAGGGGCCCCTGCTGGATTCTCTGGGTATGGTAGTGGCCCATTTGCAGGCACCGGGGGAGTTGGAGGGGTTCGGTTGGCTAATGCTGGCTGTTCAGATACATGAGGTTTGTGGGGTAGTGGGGTTGGTGCACGAGGGAGCTTCCCAAGCAATGCTTGCTTCCAATTTAATGCAGGTAGGTGTAGTTGCCCCACCTGTAGATTCCAACATTGTTGTAGGTACTGTCAGGGAACCCATCCCGTATTTAAGTGTCAAAGTGGCAGGTCTTTGGGCCGAGGACAGTAGTTGCGAGGAGTCCTGAGTGGATCAGGTTTGGGGTCGCAAGGCCCCTTCCCCCATTAAGTTCTTTGCTTTACATAAATGGTTGGTTCGGTATCCAAATAGTGGGGATGCTTATTTGCTGTGGGTAGGGTTTTCAGAAGAATTTCCTGTTCCTTTTGGGGGTCTACCATTATTTCACCATTTCAAGATTTCAATATCAGTCTTGCAGCACTCAGAGGTAGTTTGGAAACAGCTGTTGAAGGAGCTGAGCTCTGGGCATATAGTGGGACCATTTGTGGAACCACCATTTGTGAATTTTGTAGTGTCCCCATTAGGTATGATACCCAAGAAAGATCCTGGTACCTTCCGGCTTATTCATAATCTATCCCATCCAGAGGGTCATAGTGTTAACTCTTTTATTGATCCAGATTTGTGCATGGTGTAGTATGCTAGTTTTGAACAGGCCCTACAGTGTAGGTTTCTATCGAGCATTTGTTTCTCAGAGTTTGAAGTAGCTTTATTTCAAGTTGCATTTGTGGTAGCATTTTTTGCAGCTTGTAGAATGGGGGAATTGGTCATATCCTGTAAGGGTGTGAGTGGTGGGGAGGGTTTACAGAGAAGTGACATGATATTGGGGAAGCGGTTTTTGCGTTTATATTTGCGCAAGTCCAAAACAGATCAAGTAGGTAGGGGTACATGGATTGTGTTACGGGGTTCTAAGTCCTTAGAATTTTGCCCGGTTCAATGTGCGGCTTGGTATAATTCCTTGCGGCCAGTGGATGGAGAGGTCTGGCTTATTCATAAAGATGGAACTCTATTAACTAGGTTGTTTGCTGCATTACTGAAAAAAGGTTTAGTGTCTATGGGTTGTGATCCTTGTCGCTATGGGGCATATTCTTTTAGGATCAGTGCGGCTTCTCATGCAGCCAAGGAGGGTGGTTCTGCTTCATTTATTCAGCGTTTGGGGAGATGGCATTCTAACAGATACAAGGGGTATATTTGGGAATGTCCTGATTTGAATGCTGCAGGTTGTTTATAGTTTCCTTTTTAGATTCATTACCGCTTAGCATCTGTATGTGGCTCTGTGGACATTCCCATGTGTTCTGGGTGCATAAGCATGCTTGTGAATCACTCTGAGGACCCAATTTAGGACTGTTTGAGCATGGTATTTGTAGCCGTTGGTTGGCTATATGAGGCATGTCTTGGAACCAGCTATTGCCATCACTACTTCAAGCACACAGATTTTCTTCACCTGTTTTAATTTTTAACCATTGGGGGGGGGGGGGGGGTAATGATTTATGTCGAGTAAAAGGAGTTGAATTAATTCATATAATGAAACAGGATTTGTTATCCATTATGTGTCATTTCTCTCATACCTGTGTTGTGTGGTCCCATATCCTTCCTAGAAGAGTATGGAAAGGAGCAAATAACACTATGGGTATTGAATGATTGTGGCGTAGAGTGAATGCTGAAGTTTCTAAATTCATATGTAAGTTGGGGGGGAGGGTTGGTTTTAGTGCATAATCTTATCTCTGCTGATTGTGCAGGACTTTATCGCACTGATGGGGTTCACCTTGCTGGTATTGGTATTGATATATTTCTAAGTACTATTCAAGATTTATTGGAGGATTGTTTGAAGAGGGATTTGACCACAGCTAGACATGTGGGGAGCGGTGACAAGATATAGTCTGTCACTGCTTGTGGCCTGATATGTGGGGATAAAGAGGCACCAGATGCGGTTAAGTTGATATTTGTTTAAAAGATGTTTTGATTGAAAAGAGTAACTCATGGGCGGAACCGCCATGAGTGAGCTGTGGCTTGACGGCACTGTAAGTCACATGGACTGAAAGGGGGTAATTTTGTACGTCAGAGAGCCAGTTTCATTACCGAATGGCTCTGAATTGTTAAAACCGCTCTGGGAATGCCAACATTGGGGCTGGAAGAATTTAATGTATTGGATGAAAGGTTTAAGTTATAGAAATTAGTTATATATATGGTTTATAAAGCTGCAGCCCAAATTTAATTCCAATAAAGAGTACTAGTGTTATTATTATTAAATTGCGTTGGTTGTTTATTTTCCATATAATATATACTACTACTACCATAGTGGCTACTGATATTTGAATATCTTGACATGACTTTAAAGAATACTAGCTTCCTTCATTATAAAACTGTGTTTGTAAACTTTCAATGTTTAAAACGTCTTTTATTTATACCTCTATGAAAACCAGCAAGATGAATAACTGAAATATGTTGCTGATTATTTGCCCTTGAACAGCAGTTTAACAGGTTGGCCAATCCTCTGGAGAAGAATTAAAACTGTACCAAGGAAGATAAAAGATGCCATATAATGGTCCATAGCCTCCATTTTCAACTAAACTGAATGTTTGATTGGCCTGGCTATAATGTTCATTAATTGTAATTTGCAATTTGCTGCTGAGCCTAGGGTTTTTTAATAAATTCAAAAAGGATTTGAATGTTAACCTGGATAACTTAATCTTTCACAAATTTGTGTAATATTCTGGGGGTTCCACAAGCTGCAGGAAATAATAGAGATATTGATTTTACATTTTTAGGCTTCTACTTTCTAGCTGTCAAAAAACCTTTGCAAGTGTTTCAGTGCTCCTTATGAAATGTTATGTCCTTGAGTCTGTGAGATGCCATTACTGTCTTCCACTGTCATTTAAAAATCAAACTAGCTCTTTCCCAATACATATTTTTAATCATTTTCTACATATATTCAGTGATTGACTTCGGTTTTTGCTATCTCCAGACGTTGCTGGTATTGTTACACCTCTCCCTTCTTTGACCCACAAGAAGGTCGGACAACACCAGTGAAATTATACCAACTCAAAACAGCATGAAAGTAATAATTTTAAATGTATTAAATTATACATCAGGGGCTTGGAATTTAAATTAATTATTCTGCATTTCACAGCACTATCACCGGGCCATCTGGTTGATTCCCATTAATAATTTCTAGTTTGTCCAATAGGTCTCCTTTTCACAACAACAGGACAGAATTCCTCTGAATGTACTGCAGACAACCTTGGCCTAAAATCTTAGCAGAAGCCCCAAGAAATTCAGATGAAATGCATTCCTTTATTCATCAAGTATTGATTTTTTTTAAATTTTATTTTGATTGTAATTTACATGCATTTATCATGATCAATCTGTTGAACAATCCTTTTGTCCTTTTCTTGAAATCTGCTTTTGCATTATTTTGAACTACTATTTGGAGCTATTTTCTTGAGCATAGGGATGTTAAATGTGTGATTTTAAAACTGGTGTAAGGGGAAGTTGTGGCAGAACTGTTTGGGAATAGTGGTCATAATATAATCAAATTTTAAGTCATCACTGGAGAGAGGACATTCATGAAAGCTACTGCAATTGTGTTTAACTTTTAAAAGGAGAATTATAATAATGAGAACCCACGATCTTTGCATTAAAAGTTAACTGTCAATTATTTGACAAGTGTTTTAAGAGCCCTTTTACTAAGCTGCATTAAGCATTAACATGTGCTTAATGGTGGAAAAATGGCCTAACATGGGACGTGCTAAAGTGTTCTGCGTTAGTTTTGCCATCTGCACACAGTAAGGGGCCCTTTTACTAAGTGGCGGTAAGCCCACCGTGTGCTTACCATGTGCCAATCTGGAGCTACTGCTGGTCCAATGCGAGCATTGGTAGTAGTTCCACCCCAGCTTGAAGTATTTCTGGCACTAGCGGAAATATGCAAAAAAAAATTCCACAAGGGGTTACCTGGCCGTAATCAGGCAACGCTGCGTGCTACCCAGTTGCCGTTGGGTTAGCGAGGGAGCCCTTACTGCCACCTCAACGGGTGGCAGAAAATGCTTCCCCCACATGGGCACCTGGTAAGAGCAATCTTACCGCATGGTCATCAGCATTTCTACCCACTGTGGTATAAAGGTCCTCAGTGCTTGGCAAAATTGGCCCCTGCCACTAGTGCAGGGCCCTTTATGTCTCAGCTTAGTAAAAGGGTTCCTAAGTGTGCGGTATTTATTTTTAAAAACTTTTTATGGGAGGGGCTGTGTCGGGTGGAGAATGGACATGGATGTGATATGCAGCTATCACACTTAAAGTACCACTGTGACTGTGCTAACTGGTTAGCGCATCCTTTATGTAGGAACACTTAGCACTTCCTAAATAGAAGGCAGTAAGTGCTCCCATGTTAATTTGTTAAATGGCTATACACTAATGCTAACAGCACACGGTCAGATATTCGACAGATAGAAAAATGTCTCTTTTATAGCCACGATTGAAATGAATTTAGCACAGCTTAGTAAAAGGGCCACTTGTTTTCATAGACCACTTTTCATTTTGCCTACTCCCTCTGGGGTGTGGTTTTTGTTATTTTGCATGTATGTTTTATTTTAAACGTTATAAACCACTTTGGACAGGTTCTTATTTTTCTGGTAAAATAGTATATAAGCATTTTAATAAATGCATTCGTAAATATATTTGCATTTACTTTTCTAAAGACAGCTTTTCTTTTCAGCCAAAGAAACTCTTCCAAAAGTCTGGATCATAATTTTGTTGTAATGCCTTGGTTCACAAAAAATTTGATTCTCTGAATCTCATGAGTCATGAAAAAGGCAGACTTTTGAAATAGACTTCACCCAAACTTCATTTCTGATTAGTACTCTCCAAGGACAATATCTAAGAAATTTGCAATTCTGGTTCAGCAAACAAATGCAAGTTTTGATTGTTTGGGTTTTTTTTGTTTTTTTTTTTGCTTTCTGTTAGTTACTAAACCCTAGAGAAAATATGTTTCCAGATATATTCATGACAAAAAAGAAGTTAGTATGTAAAATGTAGTGAATGCTATTGTTTAGTATCAATTTAGTACATCAATTAGCCTCTGCAGATTTATCCATTAACATCACACAAAAATAAATGTAAACTCTCCATTAATACTCAGCATGCCTAAAGATTACAAACTGGTTCAATTCACAGTTACGATTTTTTTTTTTTTGTCTTTTCTACCCTGGGGTCCTACCAGGAATGACTGACTGACCAGATAGACCGTATGCTTCTTTGCTGGCTAAAGAAGGGTTACATGGAGCAGAATTTTAGAAACGACATCCAACTCAGTATGTGGACATCCAAGTCTGTACATTAGATATACATGTCCATGCCATATGTATTTAGAACTGGATCTGACAACATACAACCTGTTATAAAATACATGAAAAATGGGAATCCAAGTGCTGGCTATGTCCAGCATGAGCATCCATTTAATGAACTGAAACATCTAAACTATAAACAATGCAAAACAAGGGACATGGGCGTTTTTGGGCCACATAGGAAAATCTATATTATAAAATGACTTGCCAATACAGACAATGGTTTGATCAGTACTAGCCTTACAAATATCAAACTGCTTTTCAAAAATACAGCTACAGTGTACTAAAGCCACTAAATTGATAGTAACAATAGAGTCCTCAGCGGTGGAGTTCTAACAGATCAAACTTATACCGCAAAGCAATAACCACCAACGTCCCCATCAGTCTCTTAAATAAATCAATTCTTCTAATCTAAAATATTTTTCATTATTGTTGTCAACTTTAGTATTTCACTTTAAGGGCCCTGTTTACTAAGATGCGCTAGTGTTTGTAGAGTGCTCTAAAATTAGCCTGTGCCAAACGCAAGAGACACCCATAGGAATATATGAGTGTCTTTAGTGTTTAGTGCATGCTAATGTTTAGCACACACTATAAACTAGTGTGCCCTTAGTGTAGCTTAGTAAACAGGGCCCTAAGGGGCCCTTTTACAAAGGTGTGGAAGGGATAATGCATGGGTAGTATGTGCCAAATCAGCACTATCTGTTACGTCCCTCACCTGGTGCCAGGCCTGCGTGGCCGATTCACCGGCGAGTCGTGGCCCGGCGAAGATAGCCGGCCATCTTGGTGTTGGTTAGCTTCAGGAAGGAAGGAAGGAGAGTCTGTTTCTGTTTCCTATTTCTGGCAACCGTCATCTGGGTTGGATCAATGGCCGCAGCCATCTTGGATAGATCAGGTCCTGGGAAGCCATCTTGGAGTAACGAGGTCAGGAAGGAAGCCCATATTTGGACGTAGGCACCTCTGCTGATGGGGGCAGCCATCTTGAATCAGCTGCACATACTTGAGCCTAATTCCTCCACTACTTAAGGCCCTGCCTTCAGTCCTTCGATGCTTCGGCCTCAATTGTCTCAGAGGTCCACGCCAGAGTTCTGTTCACCGGCTTTCCTCAGTTCCTGTATTCCTGTGTACCAGATCTTGGCTTGTTTTCCTTACCACGATTGTTTGCTGCCTGCCTAGACCTTAGACTGGTTTGACTATTTTTTGCCCTACAGATTACTTGGCTATTGGACTGTGTCTGCCTGCCCGTCAGCCTGGTCAGCAGCTGTGCAACCCCGCCGGTTCCAGAAGTCCCGGTGGCCACCTGCAGCTGGGAGCTCAACTCTTGGTGAACGGTGGTTGCTTCCCAGGTGAAGCTAGGGGTTGTCTGGCTGCCTGACCGAGTGCGGCGTCACTCTATCTCTGCCGTGCTCAGTCGGGGCACAGGGGCTCACTACTACCGGGTCATAACACTATCGTCAGGGTAGCATGTGTGCCCAGCGGTAATTCTGAGTTTGGTGTGCACTGAATCCCATGGTAGAAAATATTTTTCTATTTTCTTCCACGGGGGGGGGGGGGGGGGGGGGGGGGGCTTTACCAGCAGTAATCGGCAGCACAGCCAGCCCTTACCGCTAAGTCAATGGCTGGTAGTAAGGGCTCAGGCCATAAATAGGCATGCACTAGTTTTAATTTTTGGACACACCTATTTCCCAGCCCATTAAAAATGGCCTTTTTCCCAGCCATGGTAAAATGTGGCCCAGCATGCACCCAAAAGACGCACTCACACTACCACAGGTCACTTTTACTGTGGCTTTGTAAAGGACCCCTAAGTGACATCACTTAAAGTGACATATTAAAATTGACAAATTATTTAAGAGCCCGATGGGGAGGTTGTTGGTTATTGCTTAGCAGTAAAAGGTTGATCAGTTAAAGCTCCATCGCTTAGGTCTCTATTATTACTATAAATTTAGTGGTTTTAGGGGTCCTTTTACAAAGGTGCACTAGTGTTTTTAGTGTGTGCTACAAATAAGTATGTACTAAACGTTAGAGACACCCATATATTTCTATGGGTGTCTCTAGCGTTTAGCGAGCGCTAATCGTTAGTGTGGTCTAAAATTGCTAGCACACCTTTGTAAAATCATTCACACAGATGCCCCACTCTACATGTTAAACTTAGTGGACCTACCGCCCAGAAACGCCAAAAGATCAGCCCACAAATTCCTCAATCTGAACTTCCACAGCTGTAAAGGACTTAAATATAAGCAGGCACACGCCACTACCTTCTCGTACAGAAGTACACAGCTATGGAACGCACTACCCACAGCCTTGAAAACCATGGACAATCTAATCAACTTTCGCAAATCTTTGAAGACACATCTCTTCAACAAAGCCTACAAAAAGAACCCTCAATGACATAAATCACCACCCAACCCACCCAAGTATTAAAATACACCTCTTACACCACCCTATCTAATACTTCCTTCTCTAATCCCTTATACATCTTCTGCTTACTACCGATTGTACCTAAGATCCTGTCATGACTATGTCATAACAACACTCTGTAAGCCACATTGAGCCTGCAAATAGGTGGGATAATGTGGGGTACAAATGCAATAAATAATAATAATAATAATAATAAAAACATCTCCTTAGTACACTCTAGCCATATTTTGAAAAGCTGTTTGTTATTATAAAATGGTCGCACAGGCCTCCCTGTAGATGAGTAGCAACCAGCTGAGAACCAAAGCAAAGTTCCAGAGACTGTCAGTTTAAGTCCCACTGCAGCTCTTTGTAATTTGTGTTTCTATGTTTCTTTTGTTTTGTTTTTAATTGTGAGTCCTCCAAAGGACAGGAAAATTTAGGCTCTTAGGTAGAAAGCTCAAATCCAGATCCTCTAGGGTAGCATTTTCTGAAATGCTACCTGTTCCACGTGCAGGGCCCAAGAGACAGGCAGAGCTCCAGAGTCTCAATGCGTGGATGAGACGATGGTGCAGGGAGGAGGGTTTTAGATTTGTTAGGAACTGGGCAACATTCTGGGGAAGGGGGAGCCTATTCCGAAAGGATGGGCTCCACCTTAACCAGGGTGGGACCAGGCTGCTGGCGTCGGCATTTAAAAAGGAGATAGAGCAGCTTTTAAACTAGAAATGGGGGGAAGGCCGACAGTCGCTCAAAAGCGCATGGTTCGGGAAAAGGTATCTTGCAAAGATACCTCACAAACAGGGAAGATAGGGTTTCTGGATAGTGAGGTTGCACAACAGACCGTGGTAGACCAGGTGCCCTTAAATACAACTAAAGATCAGACAAAAGATGTCAAATCAATAGTGTCAGGTACTAAGCATCATGCAAATAAGAACAACAAACATACTCTGAAATGTCTATATGCAAATACTAGGAGTCTAAGAAATAAGATGGGAGAGTTGGAATATATTGCACTAAACAAAAAATTGGATATAATAGGCATTACTGAGACCTGGTGGAAGGAGGATAACCAGTGGGACACTGTCATACCGGGGTACAAAGTATATCGTAGTGATAGGGTGGACCGGACTGGTGGAGGGGTAGCATTGTATATTAACGAGAGCCTTGACTCAGATAGATTACAAATTCAGCAAGACACAAATCACACCTTTGAATCATTGTGGGTTGAAATTCCATGTATAAAAGGGGAAAAAAATGGTGATAGGAGTGTACTACCGTCCGCCTTGCCAGGATGAGCAGGTAGACACAGAAATGATAAAAGAAATCAGAGACGCTAACAAAATGGGCAATGTGATAATAATGGGTGACTTCAATTATCCAAATATAGACTGGGTAAATGTAACATCGGGACACGCTACAGAGATACAATTCCTTGATGAAATCAAGGACAGCTTTATGGAGCAACTGGTGCAGGAGCCGACGAGAGAAGGAAAAATTCTAGACTTGGTCCTTAGTGGAGCGTATGATCTGGTGAGGGACGTTATGGTACTGGGGCCGCTTGATAACAGTGACCATAATATGATCAGTTTTGATATCGACCTTGAAGTAACTGTACACAGAAAGTCAAATACGTTAGCGTTTAACTTTAAAAAAGGAGACTATGATAAAATGAGAAGAACGGTAAAAAAAAAACTTAGGGGGGCAACTGAGAGAGTAAAAACTGTACAACAGGCGTGGACGCTGTTCAAAAATACCATCCTGGAGGCCCAGGCCATACATATTCCGCGAATTAGAAAAGAAAGACGGAACTCCAAAAGACAGCCAGCCTGGTTGAAAAGTGAGGTGAAGGAAGCTATTAGGGCTAAAAGAAATGCCTTCAGAAAATGGAAGAAGGAACCGTCTGAAAATAACAAGAAGCAGCATAAGACTCGACATCTCAAATTTCCCAGGTTCAGACGGACCTTACAAATTTGAATTCAATGACAACAGCAGTGATTAAAGATAATATAATAATAAATCGCAAAATTGACCAGATTGAAAATTACAATAGGAGACTGAACCTGAGAATACTGAACTTTCGGTTGTTTCAGGAATTTCTGTCCTTGAACTTTTTAAGAAATACCTCATAGAAATACTTCATTATTCATCTTCCCTGTTGCCTCCAATTAATAAGATTTATTATTTACCAAATTCGATAAAATCTGTGGAAGATAAGAAAAATGCAGTTCCTCAAATACAAGAACAAGAGAAAGAACCCTTGGATATTTCAGCAATCTTAGAACAGTCACTATCGGATATAAATACCCGAAGTTCAGTCTTAGTCTCATTTGTCTTTGAACAAGACTTGAATTCTCTGGTGAAAATGTACTTTAAAAATGCTTTGACTTTTTTCTGTGGGGCCAGGATATGGATATATCCTGATGTGACTAAGACGACTCAGGACAGACGAAAATTATTTCTGGCTTTAAGGGAAGAGACTAAAGCTATAGGAGCAAAGTTTATGTTGATATATCCCTGCAAATGTATTGTTTACTACATGAATAACAAATATGTCTTCCTCGAGCCTGATCAGCTCAAATTTTTTTTGGATCAGAAAAGTTTAACCAAATAAATTCCATCGCAAGTTGAATTAAGAGAAATGATGTGCTAATCGACCAGGCCATATTTCCTGTAATAAATGCTTCTTTTGTTCTCCTATTATTTTTTAGCCCTCTATTCTAATTGTGGTCTGAGGCTGAGCTATATTTACTTTATGTAATACTTGTAGTATTGTTGAAATTTCTTTATATTTTATTTCTTTACTTGCTTATATATGTTGTTTGGAAAACAGTAGCTCGATACTGCTTGATTCAAGTGTATGGCTTGTAAATGTTTAAATTCAATAAAAAAAAAAGAAAAAAAAAAGAAGCAGCATAAGGAGTGTCAAAGCAAATGCAAGGCGCAGATAAAGAAGGCCAAGAGGGATTACAAAAAAAGATAGCATTAGAGGCAAAAAAACATAGTAAAAAATTTTTTCAGTATATTAAAAGCAGGAAGCCGGCAAAAGAATCGGTTGGGCCGCTGGATGACCGAGGGGTAAAAGGGGCAATCAAGGAAGACAAAGACGTAGCGGAGAGACTGAATGAATTCTTTGCTTCGGTCTTCACCGAGGAAGATTTGGGTGGGATACCGGTGTCGGAAATGGTATTTCAAGCGGACAAGTCGGAGAAACTTACTGACTTCATGGTAAACCTGGAGGACGTAATGGGGCAGTTCGGCAAACTGAAGAGTAGCAAATCTCCTGGATCGGATGGTATTCATCCTAGAGTACTGATAGAACTGAAAAATGAGCTTGCGGAGCTACTGCTAGTGATATGCAACTTATCCTTAAAATCGAGCGTGGTACCGGAAGATTGGAGGGTAGCCAATGTAACGCCCATTTTTAAAAAAGGCTCCAGGGGAGATCCGGGAAATTATAGACCGGTGAGTCTGACATCGGTGCTGTGGAAAATGGTAGAGGCTATTATTAAAAACAAAATTACAGAGCACATCCGAGGACATGGATTACTGAGACCGAGTCAGCACGGCTTTTGTGTGGGGAAATCTTGCCTGACCAATTTACTTCAATTCTTTGAAGGAGTAAACAAACATGTGAACAAAGGGGAGCTGGTTGATATTGTGTATCTGGATTTTCAAAAGGCGTTTGACAAGGTACCTCATGAAAGACTACAGAGGAAATTGGAGGGTCATGGGATAGGAGGAAATGTCCTATTGTGGATTAAAAACTGGTTGAAGGATAGGAAACAGAGAGTGGGGTTAAATGGGCAGTATTCACAATGGAGAAGGGTAGTTAGTGGGGTTCCTCAGGGGTCTGTGCTAGGACCGCTGCTTTTTAATATATTTATAAATGATTTAGAGATGGGAGTAACTAGCGAGGTAATTAAATTTGCTGATGACACAAAGTTATTCAAAGTCGTTAACTCGCGACAGGATTGTGAAAAATTACAAGAGGACCTTACGAGTCTGGGAGACTGGGCGGCTAAATGGCAGATGACGTTTAATGTGAGCAAGTGCAAGGTGATGCATGTGGGAAAAAAGAACCCGAATTATAGCTATGTCATGCAAGGTTCCACGTTAGGAGTTACGGACCAAGAAAGGGATCTGGGTGTCATCGTCGATAACACAGTGAAACCTTCTGCTCAGTGTGCTGCTGAGGCTAGGAAAGCGAATAGAATGTTGGGTATTATTAGGAAAGGTATGGAAAACAGGTGTGAGGATGTTATAATGCCGTTGTATCGCTCCATGGTGCGACCGCACCTTGAGTATTGTGTTCAATTCTGGTCGCCGCATCTCAAGAAAGATATAGTGGAATTGGAAAAGGTGCAGCGAAGGGCGACTAAAATGATAGCGGGGATGGGACGACTTCCCTATGAAGAAAGACTAAGGAGGCTAGGGCTATTCAGCTTGGAGAAGAGATGGCTGAGGGGAGACATGATAGAGGTATATAAAATAATGAGTGGAGTGGAACAGGTGGATGTGAAGCGTCTGTTCACGCTTTCCAAAAATACTAGGACTAGGGGGCATGCGATTAAACTACAGTATAGTAAATTTAATACAAATCGGAGAAAATGTTTCTTCACCCAACGTGTAATTAAACTCTGGAATTCATTGCCGGAAAATGTGGTGAAGGCGGTTAGCTTAGCAGAGTTTAAAAAGGGGTTGGACGGTTTCCTAAAGGACAAGTCCATAAACCACTACTAAACGGACTTGGAAAATCCAAACTCCCAGGAATAACATGTATAGAATGTTTGTACGTTTGGGAAGCTTGCCAGGTGCCCTTGGCCTGGATTGGCTGCTGTCGTGGACAAGATGCTGGGCTCGATGGACCCTTGGTCTTTTCCCAGTATGGCATTACTTATGTACTTATGCACTTATGTACTTATTTCCCCATTCAGTGGAGAAGTGCTCATTTGGTGCACATTTCTGTAACCTGGGCTTGCCAAGCACCAGGCCTGAGTAACATGGACGTCCCTTCCCTTTCCACAATCGGAGTTGGATGTCCATCTTTTGGCCCCTCCCTACTCCCACCCAAATCATGGCCAGATCATGTCCCCTTGTTTTAGGGATGTAAATCAGCTTTAGACGTCCATATCTAGGCTTTATAAAATCTGTAATTGTACATCCATGCAATATGTATGTTTAAATGCTGGTTTTCAGACGTCCAAAAAGTAAATAGAACTTCTAAAATAAGCACCAGTCACACACCTCAGCACCATTTATCAGCCATACCCTCTTTCTTATCAAACACTTCAGCACATCACTTATGGCAGGCTGTGAGCCGCATGGTGAACATGACCGTATGTAAGCCCTGAGCTGTGTCGTAGGGTGATGATTAATGAATATTTGGGAAACAGGGTGTAGAGCTAGCAGGCCAGCAAGGAACCAGCATAAAATGAAGTGCCTGCTGGTGCCTGTGCCTCTTCTTCTAGCCTCAAGTTCACTTTCCCTCCCTCCCTCCCCATTACTGATGTATTTCTTATTACTGATCTTATTGTATTGTTGAGTAGTCTAGGTGCCAGGAAGTATTTGTTAGTTAGTTTTGATACCAGTGTCATAAAAACATGAGCATTGCCATAATGGGACACACCAAAGATCCATCAAGCCCAGTACCCTGTTTCCAACCATGGCCAATCCAAGTTACAAGTACCTGGCAAGATCCCAGAAGATCCCTAGAAGTAAGCAGTGAATTTCCCCAAATCCTTTGTAATAATGGATTACAGATTTTTTTCAGGAAATTATCCGAACCTTTTTAAACACTGCTAAGTTAAATGTTTTTGCTTAAATGTTTTTGCCACATTCTATGGCAAAGCATTCCAGAGTTTAATTATACATTGAGTGAAAAAATATGTAATACTTTGTTAGGTTGGGATTACTGAAAAGAGTGAGCCCTGGTAGAGAGTCACTGGGGTGAATGACTGGGAGGTCCCTGGGTGGGAGAACGCCCAGTCCAAGGGGAGTAGCTTTCAAATAAAATGTAGAAAGTTAGTACCCTTGTTGGGGTAAGTGACAGCTCTGGAAGGAGTTAGGAGTTACTAAAAGTAGTTGCATGTGAGAACACATTACTAGTCTATTGGTTTTTTGATTGTCTGAAAATCCCCTGCCAATAGATATGGAGGAGAGAGGCGAGTCCTATTGGAAGGAGTAGAACTTTTGGCTGACAATGAGGGGGGGCTTTTCAATATGACATCTGAGTTCGACTTTGGACGTGTAGCACAAAACATCCAAAATCCAAATAGAAAAGAAGGTCATTTTTGAAACAGAAAAACATCTTCTTTTTTTTTTAAATACTGTTTCGAACAAGGTTTTGTGCTTTGTACATTTTGTTTTTTGGTCCATTTTCAAAAAACAAAAATGAATAAAATCAAGCAATTGAGATATAGGAGGAGCCAGAATTTTTAGCAGACTGGTCCCCCAGACATCCCAGGAGAGTAACGGGGCACTTCTCTGCACTTGATAAAAATGATCCCAGGTACACATCTCACCTTTGCTCCCTTATCTTGTCCCCTGAGCCTTCCAAAACCCACCTAAAGCCTACTGCCTCCAACTGTACACCACTACAATAGCCCTTATGGGTGAAAGGGGCACCTGTATATGCATACAGTAGGGTTTTTGTGACTTTGGGAGGGGTCACAGTTTCCACCACAAGTGTGACAGGTAGAGGGAGATAGGGACCTGAGTCTCCCATCCCATAGTGCACGCACTGACCACTACACTACTCCAGGGACCTGCATGCTGCTTTAATAGAAATGGCTATAACATCTGAGGCTGTCATAGACGCTGGTAAGTCATATTTTTAATTCACATTTTTGGGGGGTGAGTGGGGGGGTCAGTGAACACTGGGGGGGGGGGGGGTTATTGGGGGGATCATCCCTGATTCTCTCCAGTAGTCATCTGGTCATTAAGGGTACTTTTTTGTGCCTTATTCATTATAAAAACAGGTCTAGCTCAAAACGTCTTAGTTTTAGTTTTATTTTGTTACATTATGGCTGAAAAATGTCTAATATTCTTTAATTGTATGCTGCTAAATTTTTTTGGGTGACAATATTATGCCCCAACCTTGAAACAGTGAGAGCGAAATGCTGGCCATGTTAGTTTTGGGAATATTATGCTGGCAAGAGAGGACTAGATAAGTGCATTTAAGCAATGCCATAATTTCTGTAAGGTCTAGTATGTGATAATTAATGAAAAAACGTTTTTAAAAATGCAAAATTGTTAGGAGTGTGGAGATTTTTATGTCGATGATGAAGAATTTCTTAGCTCCGAGGGTGCTTGTGCCTAGAGCGCTTTGAGGCTTTTCCTCCCACTTTTTGTTATGCTGATATGTGAGCTATGTGTATTTGATTTGAAGAGAGTATTTGTATATTTTATATTGAAAAACGTCTAAGCCTTAGGAATGCCCAAATCCTGCCCTTAACATGCCCCCTTGAGATTTGGACACACTGCAGACTAACAACATAGAAAAACATCTGCAAAATAGGGTTTTTTTGTGAGAAAAATGTCCAAATGCTGCTTTTCTCCACTTTTAAGACATTTTTCTCTTTCAAAAATGAGCCCAATCGTGGGAACCAGAGGATTAAGAGTGCCATGGGTGGGCAGAGAAGGGTCCCAGCCCGGGAGAAGTGGGATTAGAGCCAGGGAGAGCTCAGTCCCAGGTCCAGGGTTGATTTAGAGAGTGATCACTGCTGGAGAAGGGTCAGACAGTGAGGGGTCAGAGCTCACTGACAATGATTTGATTGAGAGAGGAGAAAACAGCCTCTGAGATTTACCACTGCCTCTCAGGATAGGCATGGACAGGAGCATTTGTCTAAATGCAAATAGCCTTGATATTTCCTTGTGCGTATACCCGCAAAGAAAGTGGTAAAGGTGTTCCCCATGGAACGACAGATACAGATGATAAGTTATATGAGAGCTATACCACTGACTGTGTTGAAGATCAATTCACATTTTTATCTGCCAGTTGCAGAAGTTACAATAAAAGTTGAGTTTATTATTAAGCCTTTGGAGTGCTGTGTGGTTCCTGGACTGAAGAGCAGAGTGGAACCTAGAACTGGTAAAGTGCCTCCCAAACCCTCGTATCACTATTCCGGACCATTGACCCACTCCCAGCTCGACTGTAAGTGGACTGGAATTGAGGTGTGTGGTAAGAGTGGCCCGCGTGAAAGCAAAAACTGTGAAGTTTGAAGTGAGAGAGATAGTGAATGTCTTTTGTAGCCTGGATCTGGAGCTAAAACCAGATGAGGCCCAGGTTACAAATATTTTCTCTGATCTGCTTAAATGTACTACTTAGTAGCTTCATTGCATGCCCCCTAGTACTAGTATTTTTGGAAAGAGTAAACAAGTGATTCACGTCAACCCATTTCACTCCACTCAGTATTTTAAAAACCTCTATCATATCTCCCCTTAGGCATCTCTTCTCCAAGCTGAAGAGCCTAACTGCTTTAGCCTTTCCACATAGGAAAGCCTTCCCATCACCTTTATCATTTTCATTGCCCTTCCCTGTACCTTGTCTAATTCCACTAGATGTGGTGACCAGAACTGCAAACAATATTCGAGGTGCAGTCGCAGCATGGAGCGATACGAAGGCAATATAATATTTTAATTTTGTTTTCTATTCCTTTCCTAATAATTCCTAACATTCTATTTGCTTTCTTAGCTGCCGCTGCACGCTGAGCTGAGGGTTTCAACGTATCATCAATGATGACAACTAGATCCTTTTCCTGGGCGATGACTCATAATATGGAACCTTGCATCATGTAGCTATAGTTTGGGTTCCTCTTTCCTACATGCATCATTTTGCACTTGTTTGCATTAAATGTAATCTATCTCACTAGTTTTCCCATCTCTAGATCATTTATAAATACGTTAAAAAGCAGTAGTCCCAGCACACACCACAGGGAAATCCCAATATCTACTCTTCTTCATGAAGAATACTAATCATTTAGTCCTACTCTATCTTTTAACCAGTTCTTAATACATAATAGGACACTATCTCCGATCTCATGATTTTTCTAATGTGCTCATGAGTCATCCATGAAGTACTTGATCAATGCCTTATGAAAATCTAGATACTCAACATCGACCAGCTCACATTGTAACAATTTACACCTGTTTCTACTTGTCCACAATGGGCAGAAGCATCTGATCCAAATGAGTACCCTTGGAGCTAAAAGTAGCAAGAGAACATTGTAGCAGGCATAAACAAAGGATCCAGAGCACCATGAGTGGTTAATTTCAGTGCTAGCACCTAGCTAGACTGCATGGCAGACATGCAGTTGTAAAGCTCAGAAGTTCACAAGCAGTTCATCTAAATCTCAAGGGGGCATGTTTGAGGCATGTTTTGGGTGGGACTAGAGCAGACTTACAACTTGGACATTTTTCTGCAATAATGGAAGATTATAAAAAAGTCCAGGCAAAAAGTGAGTTGTTTTTAACTAGACATGTTTCAATAATGAGTAAGTGCCAAAAAAGTGCCCAAACTGACCAGATGACCACTGGAGGGATAAAAGCATGACTTCCCTTTAATCACCCAGTGATCACTGGCCCCCTCCTACTCACCTAGGAGGTGACAGTACATATCAGGCTCTATGATATAATAGTCATTCCTCTTAGAGTAGCAGTCAGGTCCCTGGACTAGCCTAGTTGTCAGTGCAATGGACCAGGCCCATATCCCTCTCTAACTGGTACACTTGTGGTGGAAAGTGTGAGCACCCCCAAAATCACAAAACAACTACTGAACCCACATATAGATGATACCTGCAAGCATAAGGGCTATTATTGTGATGTACAGTTGGGCGCAGTACATTTTTTTGCTATTTCAATATTTTTTTGCATTTCAGTATAAGGGGGTTATGATGTGATGTGTACCTGAGCCCTTTTATGTGAAGTTCATTGTAGTGCCTCCTAGGCTGTCCCACTGCTCTGCTGCGATGTCTGTGTGGCCATTCTAGTAAGACTGCTGGCTCCCAGACAGCCCAATGGCTTGTTTTTGTACATTTTTCCCTTAGATGTTTTTTGTTTGAAAATGGCCCTTAAAGAAAGACACACAGCACAAAACCATCTTAATTAGGGTGTTTTTTGAACCAAAAAGATAGATGTTTTTCTGGTTCAAAAATGACCATGCATGGCACTGGAGTTTTGGATTTTTTTTGCAAAACATCCAAAATGCCCTTCAATAAGTCATAATTGCATGGGAGGAGGTACAGAAAAAATGAAGCCTCTTAGATCAAAGACATCTAAGACAGATAGCAATCTAGGCAATCTGATAATGATAAACTTTCAAGAGGGCAAAGGCATGTGAAAAATATCAAATCTTATATTCTGAGGTCATCAAGCAGACTGTTCCAAACCAAAGGGGTTAAATAAACATTCAGGTGAAGGTGTACTTTGGTGAAATGCTTGAAGGTGTACTTTGGTGAAATGTATGTTTGCAAAAGCCGCTTTGCAGAAGTGGACTTTCCTCGGAAGTATGAACAAAATGCCAAGATTATGGCATTTTTGCACATTTGCTGGCATTTTCTACATTTATCCACATACCCCTGGGTTCTATATAGCCTGCCTAAAGATTGGCGCCAAAATCGGTGCGGATTCTATAACAATGTGTGTAATTTATCAAGCTTAACAAACTAATGAGCCTTGATAATAGCACTTAACAAGCAATAATGAGTACTAATTGGCACTGATTAGAATTTAGGCGCACAACTTGCTAAGCGTATTCTGTAATGATGTGCGCTGAACTTCTAACGCATGCAGGCAAAAAGGGGCATGGTTATGGGTGGGGAAATGAGCATTTTGTGGGTGTTCCAATATCTATGCACCTAGTTATAGAATATGGCCTAGTGCGTATAAATTTATGGGCACAGATTTACACCAAGTTTTTGTTGGTGTAAATGGATGCACATAGACTTAGGCACTGAAATATAAACTAAGCATATTCTATAATTGGCGCCTAAATCTAGGCACCGTCTATAGAATACGCTTAGTCGGCACTGATTTCAGCGCTGATTTTTAGGTGCCATATATAGAATCTCCTCCATAGGGGTTAATTCTCATTAGAACATCTAAAGTGAGGCACCAGGATGATGTGCTAAGTACAAATTCTATAAGGTAAAATTATGTATCATACCTGATAATTTTCTTTCCATTAATCATAGCTGATCAATCCATAGACTGGTGGGTTGTGTCCATCTACCAGCAGGTGGAGATAGAGAGCAATCCTTTTGCCTCTCTATATGTGGTCATGTGCTGCCGGAAACTCCTCAGTATGTCGATATCCAAGCTCCATCCGCAGGACTCAGCACTTAGAGAATTACACCCACAAAGGGACACTCTGGCCAGCTCACCACCGCCGAAATGGGGGAGGGGAATTAACCCAGCTCATCCCCACACAAGTGGGGGAGGGGAATCCGTCCAGCTCATCCCCGTGGAGCGGGGGAGGGACACCACACCCGCCGATGCGGGGGGATCTGGCTTATCCTGCAACCGCAACCGCGGGAGGAGCTGACTGACCCTAACACCGCCGAAGTGGGAGGGGTACAAAGCTGCCCTACTGCCGCACGAAGCGGGAGGGAGCGCCGGCAGAATTTAAGTCTCAATCCAGCCCCGTAAAACGGAGGGGAGAGGAATGCAGCAGCTCACTGTAACACAAATTCGTCTCAACTCTTGAAGAATTCATTGAAAAACTTGAACACGAAGTCCTCCTGAACAGGAACTGAAGACTAAACTTGAACCTGAAATGCAACCAGAATATAAACAGTACAGATATCTGGGAGGGGCTATGGATTGATCAGCTATGATTAATGGAAAGAAAATTATCAGGTATGATACATAATTTTACCTTCCATATCATCATGCTGATCAATCCATAGACTGGTGGGATGTACCGAAGCAGTACTCACCCAGGGCGGGACATTGAAATCCCTGACCGCGACACTGAAGCTCCAAACCGGGCCTCCGCCCGAGCAGCCACAGTCAAGCGGTAATGCCTGGAGAAGGTATGGGCTGATGCCCAAGTTGCCGCCTTGCAAATCTCTTCCAAGGAGACGGACCCGGCCTCTGCCATCGAGGCCGCCTGAGCTCTAGTGGAGTGAGCCTTCAGCTGGATAGGCGGCACCTTCCCCGCGGCCACATAAGCCGCTGCAATGGCTTCCTTGACCCATCTTGCCACTGTAGGCTTAGCAGCCTGCAGACCCTTACGAGGACCTGCAAACAGGACAAACAGATGATCCGATTTCCGGAAATCACTGGTCACTTCCAAGTATCTGATGATGACACGTCTCACATCCAGATATTTGAGAGCAGAGTATTCCTCTGGGTAGTCCTCCCTACGAAAGGAAGGGAGACAGAGCTGCTGATTCACATGGAAGCGAGAAACAATCTTGGGCAGGAAGGAAGGCACTGTGCGAATAGTCACTCCTGCCTCAGTGAACTGCAGAAAAGGCTCTCGACATGAGAGCGCCTGGAGCTCGGAAACTCTTCTGGCTGAAGTGATAGCCACCAAAAAGACTGCTTTCAACGTCAGGTCTTTCAGAGATGCCCTCGACAAGGGTTCAAAAGGTGGCTTCTGCAAGGCTCTTAGCACCAGGTTGAGATTCCACGCAGGCACCACTGAGTGCAGAGGAGGGCGCAGGTGATTAACTCCCTTGAGAAAGCGCACCACATCTGGCTGCGAAGCCAGGGAAGCACCCTTCAGGCGGCCCCTGAAGCAAGCCAGAGCCGCTACCTGGACTTTAAGGGAACTGAGCGACAGGCCTTTCTCCAGACCTTCTTGCAGGAACGCCAACACTGAAGAAATTGGAGCAGTGAAGGGAGAAAGTGAGCCTGCTTCACACCACGCTGCAAAGGTACGCCAAACCCTGGCGTAAGCAGTAGAAGTAGAGCGCTTCCTCGCTCTCAGCATAGTGGCGATGACCTTGTCTGAGAAGCCCTTCTTTCTCAGACGCTGCCGCTCAATAGCCAGGCCATAAGACCAAAGGGGGAGGGATCCTCCATCACCACGGGACCCTGATGTAACAGGCCCTGCTCCACTGGCAGCCGCAGAGGATCGTCGACTGAGAGCCTGATCAAGTCCGCATACCAGGGACGTCTGGGCCAGTCCGGACCCACCAGGATTATCCGGCCCGGATGCTTTGCCACCCGGTCTAGCACCCTGCCCAACATGGGCCAGGGCGGGAACACATAGAGAAGCTCTTGTGTCGGCCACTGTTGGAGAAGAGCATCTACTCCCAGGGATCGAGGGTCCCGTCCTCTGCTGAAAAAGCACGGCACTTGGCAATTGGCCAATGACGCCATCAGATCTAGGCTCGGCTGGCCCCAGCGCTTCGTGATGTCCAAGAATGCCTGAGCAGATAGCTGCCACTCTCCGGGCTCCAAGGTATGGCGACTGAGAAAGTCCGCCTTGACATTCATGACTCCGGCAATGTGGGCCGCTGACAGCTGTTCCAGGTTCGCTTCCGCCCACTGGCATAGATTCATGGCCTCCTTGGCTAGAGGGGCACTCTTGGTACCTCCCTGGCGGTTGACATAGGCCACAGCCGTGGCATTGTCCGACAGGACCCGTACTGGCTTCAACGCCAGTACCGGGATGAACTCCAAAAGCGCCAACCGAATGGCTCTGAGTTCCAGGAGGTTGATAGACCACTTTGCCTCTGCAGGAGACCAGAGCCCCTGCGCTGTCCTTCCCAAGCAGTGGGCTCCCCAGCCCGACAAAGAGGCGTCCGTCGTGACGACAATCCACTCCGGGGTCACCAGAGGCATTCCTGCAGACAACTTGTCTGTCTGCATCCACCAGCTCAGCGCCTTGCGCACTGCTGGGTCCAAGGGAAGGCGCACAGCATAATCCTCCGACATCGGAGTCCAGCGCTGCAGCAGAGAGTGTTGTAGTGGTCTCACATGAGCCCTGGCCCAGGGCACTACTTCCATCGTGGCCGTCATAGAGCCCAACAGCTGCACATAGTCCCAAGCCCGAAGAGGAGAGGCTACTAGGAACTGGTCCACCTGAGCCTGAAGCTTGACAATCCGATTGTCTGGCAGGAACACTCTGCCCACTTGGGTGTCGAATCGAACTCCCAGATGCTCCAGGGACTGAGTCGGGCGCAGCTGGCTCTTCTCCCAGTTGATGATCCACCCCAGGGAGCTCAAAAGAGCAACCACCCGGTCCACAGCTTTGCCGCACTCTGCATAAGAGGGGGCTCGGATCAACCAGTCGTCCAGATAAGGATGGACCTGTACTCCTTCCTTTCGCAGGAAGGCCGCGATGACCACCATTACTTTGGAGAAGGTCCGCAGAGCAGTAGCCAACCCGAAAGGGAGGGCTCTGAACTGGAAGTGTCAGCCCAGGACTGCAAAACGCAGAAAGCGTTGATGAGGAGGCCAGATGGGAATATGCAGGTACGCTTCCTTGATGTCCAAGGAAGCCAAGAACTCTCCTGCCTTCACTGCCGCTATAACAGAGCGGAGAGTCTCCATGCGAAAGTGCCGCACTTTCAAGGCCCGATTGACCCCTTTGAGGTCGAGGATAGGCCGGACAGAACCTCCTTTCTTTGGTACCACAAAGTAAATGGAGTAACGTCCCTTGCCAATCTGATTTTCTGGCACCGGGACGACCGCACCCAGGCGTATCAGGTTGTCCAAGGTCTGCTGCACTGCCACAGCTTTGACCGGAGACTTGCAGGGAGAGAGTACAAACCCGTCTCTTAAGGGTCGGCAGAACTCTAACTTGTAGCCGTCTCTGATGACTTCCAGCACCCAAGCGTCTGAAGTTACTTTGGTCCACTCGCCCAGAAACGAGGACAGGCGTCCTCCAATCTGCACTGGGCCATGGACCAGGACCCCGTCATTGGGTACGAGACCCTGGGGGAGGACCGGAGGGCATACCTCCGGGACGGCGGTCTCTGCGAAAGGAATGCTGCTTGGGGGAGAAGTTCCTTTTGAAGGAAGAGGGGGCAGAGGAGCCCGACTTGCCCGGGTGGTACCGACGGGCTTCCTGAAACCGTCCTCTGGAGATACCGGGGCGAGCACTGGCCCGAGCCCTGACCTCTGGTAACCTCTTGCCCTTAGACGTGCCGAGATCGGTCACGATTTTGTCCAGCTCGACCCCAAAGAGCAGCTTGCCTTTAAAAGGCAACTTAGCCAGGCGGGACTTAGAGGCGTGGTCCGCAGACCAATGTTTCAGCCAAAGCCAGCGCCGCGCAGAGACTGTCTGAGCCATGCCTTTAGCCGAGGCTCTCAAGACATCATACAGTAAGTCTGCCAAATAAGCCAAGCCCGATTCCAGGGCCGGCCAGTCAGCCCTCAAGGAAGGATCCGAGGGGGAAGCCCGCTGCACCATCGTCAGGCACACCCTGGCCACATAGGAGCCGCAAACTGAGGCCTGCAAACTTAAGGCAGCCGCCTCGAAGGACGACCTTAAAGCCACTTCCAATCTTCTGTCTTTGGCGTCCTTTAGTGCCGTGCCACCTTCCACCGGCAACGCCGTTTTCTTAGTCACTGCAGTGATTAAAGAATCCACGGTAGGCCAAATAAAGGCCTCACGTTCACTTTCAGGCAAAGGATAGAGGCGGGACATAGCCCTAGCCACTTTGAGGCTCGCTTCCGGGACATCCCATTGAGCCGAAATTAAGGTGTGCATGGCATCATGCACGTGGAAGGTTCTAGGCGGGCGCTTCGTCCCCAGCATAATGGCAGAGCCAACAGGGGCTGAGGGAGAGACGTCCTCTGGCGAGGAAATCTTCAAAATGCTCATGGCCTGCAGTAACAGGTTGGGCAAATCCTCTGAGCGAAAGATCCGCGCTGCAGAGGGGTCATCCGCTCCATCCGAGCGGGAATCCGTCTCCTCCAAGGAATCCCCAAAGGACCGTTGGGAGAACTCAGATACGCTGCCCTCATCTACATCAGAGGAAACAGCGTCCTCTAAGGCCTGGGAATCCACCCGAGGGCGTTTACTTCCGGGGGCCTCCACCCCGTTATCGGACAAGGGAGAAGGGGCAGCGTTTTGCATAAGGAAGGCCTGATGCAGCAGCAAAATAAACTCGGGGGAGAAACCCCCCAGACTGTGTATTTCAGCAGCCTGGGCCACAGCCCTAGACGCACCCTCAACCGGCGCTCGCAAGAGCGGGGGAGCAACATGCTGCACATCCAAGATGGCGTCCGGCGTGACACTCCGCGAAGGAGCCGCGCGGGAAGAACGGCGCTTAACTTTAGCCGCTTTTTTGCCGTCACCCAAATCAAGGGCGGCCATGGCATGAACGTCTCCCAGCTCAAGGGCGGCCCAAGAAGAAGCCGTCCGAGCAGAGTGGCCGGCCAAGATGGCGGAGGCGAGCAGCGGGGGATGGGCGTTTATGGCGGGAAAAACCGCCGCGCCGGAGGAAGACCCGGGACACTGACCGGCCTCCAAACTGACACCCAACAAGGGCGAATCAGACTTTAAAACCCCCGCATCCCCGCTAGAAGCGCACACGCGGTCCGGGGAGCGATTCTTCGCGCCCTCGCCCTCCGACGCCATAGGCCACGCGGAGATCAATCGGGGAACCCCCTGCCCGCTATAAAAAGGTAAAAATTACCTGCTTCTCGCTCCGAGCTGTAACGACCTGGTGTCCCAGTGAGTAGCTGCAATAAACGTTTAAATAAACGTCGAAATAAACGCCCTTGAGGAGCCAGCGGGAGGGGGGAGAAAAGGAGGGACCTGGCGCCACCAGGTTTGCACTTGCTCAAGAAGAGCCCTCAACCCCAGGCACTCAACAAAACCTAAAAATTAGGCTTGGAGGCCTAGCCAGAGCTGCTGCTGTGTGTGACCACCACCTGCTGAGATAGAGAACATACTGAGGAGTTTCCGGCAGCACATGACCACATATAGGGAGGCAAAAGGATTGCTCTCTATCTCCACCTGCTGGTAGATGGACACAACCCACCAGTCTATGGATTGATCAGCATGATGATATGGAATGGAAGTTGTGCATGCGCTTGCTGTTATAGAATACTAGCATAAATTCACATTTACACAGCAACCGTTGAATTCTATAACAACAAGTGTAATTTAATTGGCTTAACAAGCCAATCAGCGTTTTTAACAGCATTTAACAAGCAATAATGAGCACCAATTGACAATAATTAGAATTTATGCACATAACTCTTTAAGCATATTCTGAGACACAGAGCGCCTAACTTCTAATGCGCACAGCCAAAATGGTGCATATTTGTGGGTGGGGAAATGGGCATTTTGTGAGCATTCCAAAATTTATGTGCACTGTTACAGCATTTGCCCTTCTGCGCCTAAATCTACGCGCTAGTATTTATGCCATGTTTTCCTTGGTGTAAATGGATGAGCGTAGTTCTAGGCACTGGGATATCAACTAAGCATATTCTATATACTGCACATAAGTCTCAGCGCCACTTATAGAATATGCTTAGGTGAAACTTTGTTCCACACAGATTTTTCAGGCGAAATACATAGAATCTATCCCCAAATGGTTAATGTAAATGCTTGTATTCTATAAGCCACACACATGCATGACATGCAAGAGTCTACACAAGCCCCTCCTAGATTCATGCCCCCTCTTGGAATTGTTTCCTCTGAAATTTGAATATGGAACCGTTAGAATACCGATTAAGGCAGTTACATGCATAACTGCCAATTAGCACAAATTAACACCAATTATAACCAATAATTGATTGTTAAAGCCAATTGGCATCTATTAATTAATATCTATTAAGTTATGCACTAGTCTGAAATTTGGGTGTGCAATTTTGTAAAATTAAGGGGGATAATGCCTAGCTTTATGAAGTGACTTCACACTTCAGTATGTCAGCCTCTTGATATAAGAATTAAAATGAGTACTGAACAGCACGGCAGATGCTGAACAGATCAGTGCCATTAGACTAAACGCAGATCATAAAGCAGTCATGGATGAAGCAGTTTAGATCGTTTAGGGGTACCTGGCAACGGCTTGTTAGTATGCTGTAACATGAACTGCAACACAGGATGAGCTGACATGGTAGAAAAGTACAATAATAAAATGCATCTTTTCTGCTTTGTCAGCACAATGAACACTCCTTGCACACACCATTGGTCATAATGCCAGCACAATGCATCACTTATGTGTAAGTTTTGAGTAGGAAGCCAGGATACCACATCTACTGCAATTCAATTTGTTTTGCAGTAGATACATATTTTTGGAAGCAGAATTTAACTTAATTTAATTCATGATTTTATTTCTTATTCCACATGTTACAAAAGATTCCAATGATCAAAACAGATGACAATCCAAAGATCTATCTCAGGCTCATTATTTAGTGCAGGGTGGGAGGATGGGGGTGGGTAGGAGGTATGCATGGGGACCTATCCACACCCATCCTGTTAGAATATCAATGAAATGCTTTGATGTCCCCATGCATACCTCCTACCCACCCCCATCCTCCCACCCTGTCAGAATGTCATAGTAATGCTTGAATGTTTTCACTTATATACACTGTCAGCTAGCACATTTGCTTATTTCCGATCTGACGAAGAAGGGCAACCTTCGAAAGCTAATCAAGAAATGTATTAAGTTATGTCCAATAAAAAAGGTATCATCTTATTTTCTTTTCCATGTTTTATTTTGTTTGATTTCTATTGATAACCTTAAGAGTGGACTAACACGGCTACCACACTCCTCTACTTCCTGAAAAGGAAAAGCTGTTGCTTCATAGGCTTTAATTGGGATATTGATACTATTTAAGGAGAAAAGATAGAACACTATTTAAAAATATTTTATTCTAAAAAGTGCTGGAAAGCAGTAAAGGTTAATGATCCTTCAATAGGCTGAAGTGATGATAATAGAAATTGATATGATATAATTTCTAAAGGATATCTTCTGAATTAATAAAAGATTTTAGAAAGAAGTTATTAGAAACCGATAGGTTGGGATCTGAAGTCTGTACTAAACAGATTAGAAAACCATCTGAGGTTGGAAGGGTAAAAGTAAAGATCTAACTGAAATAAAACCTCTTAGAGCTGAGTGAATTCTGTATACTTGTGTGTGATGGTCAGTGTTAAACTACATGAACTCAGGAACTGCTCTCTTCATAGTGAGGGAAAAGGAATAAATGTTTGTTAGGCCAAGTTAGAAAAAAGACTCAGATAATTTATTTTAATTTATTTTGCTTATTTTAGAATACAGTTTAGGTTCCAGTAGCAGGCAGGCTAATATTAAAGTACATACACTGCAGGGAGGCAGACTCTCTCCTTTTGATTTTTTAAAGTATAGGTTTAGGAAGAAGACAAAGTAAAGACAACCTAGAATGAAAGGTCAAGAGGACATCCAGCTAAGTACTGCAAGAAAACAAAGATAACTGGACTCTGAACGGAGAGAGAGAGAGACACTTTGCATTTGCTCTGCACATACATACTTACCTTAAGGAACTGAGAACCTGAGGAAAGGAAAATCAAAAATAGTTAAATTATTTCTGGGCCACATGATTAGTTTGAAGTAATATTAGATGATACTTACTTTTAAAGTATTTCCTATAGGAAACAAATAAGAAAGATAAGGGGTTGTAATTACTTAAGAAAACATTATTAGGAAAATTTATGCAAAATGTGTTATCTGTTGTGTAATACTTAACTGTGACTGTATTTAATTCTGTTGAGACGTATTGAAGGAAAATTATTTTAGAGTGTGATAACTGGATCCAGTAGGTTATTGAAACAATGATAATATTTATACTATTCAAATTTTACTAGTGGTTATAAATTACTAAGTGCAATACTATAATTAATTTGCACTAGAAATAAATAATATATTTATCCTTTACTGAAGTTTGTGGTTTTGGATTGATGTAAATCAAATTGATTCTATTTATAAAAATTAATACTTATCTTTAATGTATTCATCCGGTAACATCTTTCTCTGGAAGCGAATGCTACATACCTGTAGAAGGTATTCTCCAAGGACAGCAGACTGATTGTTCTCACTGATGGGTGACGTCCACGGCAGCCCCTCCAATCAGAAACTTCACTAGCAAAGGCCTTTGCTAGTCCTCGCGCGCCCATGCGCACCGCGCATGCGCGGCCGTCTTCCCGCCCAAACCGGCTCGTGTTCGTCAGTCCCGTATGTAGTAAGACAAAGACAAGGGAAGACACAAATCCAAAGGGGAGGCGGTCGGGTTTGTGAGAACAATCAGCCTGCTGTCCTCAGAGAATACCTTCTACAGGTATGTAGCATTCGCTTTCTCTGAGGACAAGCAGGCTGCTTGTTCTCACTGATGGGGTATCCCTAGCCCCCAGGCTCACTCAAAACAACAAACATGGTCAATTGGGCCTCGCAACGGTGAGGACATAAATGAGATTGACCTAACAATTTTTCCAACTAACTGAGAGTGTAGCCTGGAACAGAATAAACATGGGCCTAGGGGGGTGGAGTTGGATCCTAAACCCCGAACAGATTCTGAAGCACTGACTTCCCGAACCGACTGTCGCGTCGGGTATCCTGCTGCAGGCAGTAATGAGATGTGAATGTGTGGACAGATGACCACGTCGCAGCTTTGCAAATCTCTTCAATAGTGGCTGACTTCAAGTGGGCTACCGACGCTGCCATGGCTCTAACATTATGAGTCGTGACATGACCCTCAAGAGCCAGCCCAGCCTGGGCGTAAGTGAAGGAAATGCAATCTGCTAGCCAATTGGATATGGTGCGTTTCCCCACAGCCACTCCCCTCCTGTTGGGATCAAAAGAAACAAACAATTGGGCGGACTGTCTGTTGGGCTGTGTCCGCTCCAGATAGAAGGCCAATGCTCTCTTGCAGTCCAATGTGTGCAGCTGACGTTCAGCAGGGCAGGAATGAGGACGGGGAAAGAATGTTGGCAAGACAATTGACTGGTTCAGATGGAACTCCGACACAACCTTTGGCAAGAACTTAGGGTGAGTGCGGAGGACTACTCTGTTATGATGAAATTTGGTGTAAGGGGCCTGGGCTACCAGGGCCTGAAGCTCACTGACTCTACGAGCTGAAGTAACTGCCACCAAGAAAATGACCTTCCAGGTGAAGTACTTCAGATGGCAGGAATTCAGTGGCTCAAAAGGAGGTTTTATCAGCTGGGTGAGAACGACATTGAGATCCCATGACACTGTAGGAGGTTTGACAGGGGGCTTTGACAAAAGCAAACCTCTCATGAAGCGAACAACTAAAGGCTGTCCTGAGATTGGCTTACCTTCCACATGGTAATGGAATGCACTGATTGCACTAAGGTGAACCCTTACAGAGTTGGTCTTGAGACCAGACTCAGACAAGTGCAGAAGGTATTCAAGCAGGGTCTGTGTAGGACAAGAGCGAGGATCTTACTCCTTGCTGTCACACCAGACGGCAAACCTCCTCCATAGAAAGAAGTAACTCCTCTTAGTGGAATCTTTCCTGGAAGCAAGCAAGATGCGGGAGACACCCTCTGACAGACCCAAAGAGGCAAAGTCTACGCTCTCAACATCCAGGCCGTGAGAGCCAGAGACTGGAGGTTGGGATGCAGAAGCGCCCCTTCGTCCTGTGTGATGAGGGTCGGAAAACACTCCAATCTCCACGGTTCTTCGGAGGACAACTCCAGAAGAAGAGGGAACCAGATCTGATGCAGCCAAAAAGGAGCAATCAGAATCATGGTGCCTCGGTCTTGCTTGAGTTTCAACAAAGTCTTCCCCACCAGAGGTATGGGAGGATAAGCATACAGCAGATCTTCCCCCCAGTCCAGGAGGAAGGCATCCGATGCCAGTCTGCAGTGGGCCTGAAGCCTGGAACAGAACTGAGGGACTTTGTGGTTGGCTCGAGATGCAAAGAGATCTACCAAGGGGGTGCCCCACACCTGGAAGATCTGGCGCACTACTCTGGAGTTGAGCGACCACTCGTGAGGTTGCATAATCCTGCTCAACCTGTCGGCCAGACTGTTGTTTACGCCTGCCAGGTATGTGGCTTGGAGCACCATGCCGTGACGGCGAGCCCAGAGCCACATGCTGATGGCTTCCTGACACAGGGGGCGAGATCCGGTGCCCCCCTGCTTGTTGATGTAATACATGGCAACCTGGTTGTCTGTCTGAATTTGGATAATTTGGTGGGACAGCCGATCCCTGAAAGCCTTCAGAGTGTTCCAGACTGCTCGTAACTCCAGAAGATTGATCTGCAGATCGCGTTCCTGGAGGGACCAGCTTCCCTGGGTGTGAAGCCCATCGACATGAGCTCCCCACCCCAGGAGAGACGCATCCGTAGTCAGCACTTTTTGTGGCTGAGGAATTTGGAAAGGACGTCCCAGAGTCAAATTGGACCAAATCGTCCACCAATACAGGGATTTGAGAAAACTCGTGGACAGGTGGATCACGTCTTCTAGATCCCCAGCAGCCTGAAACCACTGGGAAGCTAGGGTCCATTGAGCAGATCGCATGTGAAGGCGGGCTATGGGAGTCACATGAACTGTGGAGGCCATATGGCCCAGCAATCTCAACATCTGCCGAGCTGTGATCTGCTGGGACGCTCGCACCCGCGAGACTAGGGACAACAAGTTGTTGGCTCTCGCCTCTGGGAGATAGGCACGAGCCGTCCGTGAATCCAGCAGAGCTCCTATGAATTCGAGTCTCTGCACTGGGAGAAGATGGGACTTTGGGTAATTTATCACAAACCCCAGTAGCTCCAGGAGGCGAATAGTCATCTGCATGGACTGTAGAGCTCCTGCCTCGGATGTGTTCTTCACCAGCCAATCGTCGAGATATGGGAACACGTGCACCCCCAGCCTGCGAAGCGCCGCTGCTACTACAGCCAAGCACTTCGTGAACACCCTGGGCGCAGAGGCGAGCCCAAAGGGTAGCACACAGTACTAGAAGTGACGTGTGCCCAGCTGAAATCGCAGATACTGTCTGTGAGCTGGCAGTATCGGGATGTGCGTGTAGGCGTCCTTCAAGTCCAGAGAGCATAGCCAATCATTTTCCTGAATCAAGGGGAGAAGGGTGCCCAGGGAAAGCATCCTGAACTTTTCCTTGACCAGATATTTGTTCAGGGCCCTTAGGCCTAGGATGGGACGCATCCCCCCTGTTTTCTTTTCCACAAGGAAGTACCTGGAATAGAATCCCAGCCCTTCTTGCCCGGATGGCACGGGTTCGACCGCATTGGCGCTGAGAAGGGCGGAGAGTTCCTCTGCAAGTACCTGCCTGTGCTGGAAGCCTGTAAGACTGAGCTCCCGGTGGACAATTTGGAGTTTTGGAGGCCAAATTGAGGGTGTATCCTTGATGGACTATTTGAAGAACCCACTGATCGGAGGTTATGAGAGGCCACCTTTAGTGAAAAACTTTCAACCTCCCTCTGACCGGCAGATCGCCCGGCACTGACACGTGGATGTCGGCTATGCTCTGCTGGAGCCAGTCAAAAGCTCGTCCCTTGCTTTTGCTGGGGAGCCGAGGGGCCTTGCTGAGGCACACGCTGCTGACGAGAGCGAGCGCGCTGGGGCTTAGCCTGGGCCACAGGCTGTCGAGAAGGAGGATTGTACCTATGCTTACCAGAAGAGTAGGGAACAGTCTTCCTTCCCCCATAAAAATGTCTACCTGTGGAGGTAGAAGCTGAAGGCTGCCAGCGGGAGAACTTGTCGAAAGCGGTATCCCACTGGTGGAGCTGCTCTACCACCTGTTCGACCTTCTCTCCAAAAATATTGTCCGCACGGCAAGGCGAGTCCGCAATCCGCTGCTGGATCCTATTCTCCAGGTCGGAGGCACGCAGCCATGAGAGTCTGCGCATCACCACACCTTGAGCAGCGGCCCTGGACGCAACATCAAAGGTGACATACACCACTCTGGCCAGGAATTTTCTGCACGCCTTCAGCTGCCTGACCACCTCCTGAAATGGCTTGGCTTGCTCAGGAGGGAGCTTGTCCACCAAGCCCACCAACTGCCGCACATTGTTCCGCATGTGTATGCTCTGTAGAGCTGGTAAGACTGAATTTTGGCCACGAGCATAGAGGAATGGTAGGCCTTCCTCCCAAAGGAGTCTAAGGTTCTACAGTCTTTGCCCGGGGGCGCCGAAGCATGCTCTCTAGAACTCTTAGCCTTCTTTAGGGCCAAATCCACAACTCCAGAGTCGTGAGGCAACTGAGTGCGCATCAGCTCTGGGTCCCCATGGATCCGGTACTGGGAACGATCTTCTTGGGAATGTGGGGATTACTTAAAGGCTTGGTCCAGTTCGCCAGCAATGTCTTTTTTAGGACATGATGCATGTGTACTGTGGACGCTTCCTTAGGTGGAGAAGGATAGTCCAGGAGCTCAAACATTTCAGCCCTGGGCTCGTCCTCCACAACCACCGGGAAGGGGATGGCCATAGACATCTCCCGGACAAAGGCCGCAAAAGTCAGACTCTCGGGAGGAGAAAGCTGCCTTTCAGGGGAGGGAGTGGGATCAGAAGGAAGGCCATCAGACTCCTCGTCAGAGAAATATCTGATGTCCTCCTCCTCCTCCCATGAGGCCTCACCATCGGTATCAGACACAAGTTCACGAACCTGTGTCTGAAGCCGTGCCCGACTCGACTCCATGGAACCACGGCCACGGTGGGAGCGTCGAGAGGTAGACTCCCTCGCCCGCACCGGCGAAGCTCCCTCCGCCGACGTCGTCGGGGAGCCTTCCTGGGAGGCGACTGCAGTCGGTACCGCAAGCGGCACCAATGTCGCTCACCCCGGGCAAGGGGCCAGCCGGCGCCTCACTCGACGCACCCCCGGTACCGGAGGAGAAGGGCGCAACAGCACTCCCAGGATCTCTGGGAGAACGGCCCGGAGACTTTCGTGCAGGGCGGCTGTGGAGAAAGACATGGAAGCCGATGCAGGAGTCGAAGTCAGAGTCTGTTCCGGGCGTGGAGGCTGTTCCGGGCTGTCCAAGGTGGAGCGCATCGACACCTCCTGAACAGAGGGTGAGCGGTCCTCCCGGTGCCGATGCCTGCTGGGTGCAGACTCCCTCGGCGACCCAGAGCTCTCGGTACCGACGCGGGAAGGAGACCGGTGTCGATGCTTCTTTGACTTTTTCAAGCGAAGCATGTCACCGGAGCTTCCCGGTACCGACGAGAAGGACGTAGAATCCAGCCGTCGCTTCCTCGGGGCCGAGGCCGAAGAAGGTCGGTCTCGGGGGGGCTGTACCGCAGGAGCCCTCAGGGTAGGGGGAGACCCACCCGAAAGCTTACCGCCACCAGCAGGGGAATGGACAGCCCTCACCTGCACTCCAGACGAAGCACCACCATCCGACGACATCAGCACTAGTGGAGGTCCCGGTACCACCGACGCCAATGCAGCCTTCCGATGTCTCGGCCCCGACGATGCAGAGGGTCGATGCCTCGATGCAATCGATACAGTCGCGGCCGAGGGCGGAGGTCTTGACGCTGTCGACGTCTACGCACTCGATACTCCCGGTGCCGATGCCGACGAAGAGCCCGAGAACAAAACGTTCCACTGGGCCATTCTCGCTACCTGAGTCCTTTTCTGTAAAAGGGCGCAAAGACTACAGGCCTGCGGGTGGTGCCCAGCCCCCAGACACTGAAGACACGACGCGTGCCTATCAGTGAGCGAGATTACCCGGGCGCACTGAGTGCACTTCTTGAAGCCGCTGGGAGACTTCAATGACATGAGCGGAAAAATCACGCCAGCGAAATCAAAACTCGTAATTGCAGTAAGGCACCAAAAAGAGGGGGAGAAAAGAACTCGACCCGAGGCCTCAAAGAGGCCTACCCTGAAAACGAAAGAAAACTTATCGGGGCCAAAAACTAGAAATACGGGGAAGGGAAAAAGACCAAAAGGCCCTTCTCCGAAATCCCTTTTTTTTTTTTGAAAGCAAAAAGTCAAAGACGCGCGAGGGTCAACTTAAGGGGCGCGAACGGCGCAAAACACGACCGTACCGAGCGCGGACAAAAGAAGACTGACGAACACGAGCCGGTTCGGGAGGGAAGACGGCCGCGCATGCGCGGTGCACATGGGCGCACGAGGACTAGCAAAGGCCTTTGCTAGTGAAGTTTCTGATTGGAGGGGCTGCCGTGGACGTCACCCATCAGTGAGAACAAGCAGCCTGCTTGTCCTCGGAGAATGATGTTTTCTCTATGTTCACTTTGCTCTCTGTGAGCTGAGCACAGTTTGAATCTCAGACCACACGACTACAAACCAGAGGGAAAATTGTACTGTGTGCAGGCTCCACAGACAGGCCGGTGTCATATTAGCATATGCTCAGGTCAAAAAATTTACCTGTTCTTTGCCTGGTTTGTCACTGCAATATATATGGCTTTTAATTACAGTTTATATTTGATTTTTCTGCAATAACATAGACCCCTGTTTTCCCCTGTTCTGTTAGGTGAATTATATATTTATAGTTATAGGTGGTATAGAAAATTTTAAAATAAATAAATTAGGGGCTTGCAAACTGTGCTTCTGGTCAAAGGATCTACAAACTTAGTCAAAAGAACAAATCAAACAAAATTGAAAACTGTAAAGGTTTGTCAGATATTTTGTAAGAATCTCATAAGCATTGTAGATTGAACACCTTGTAGTGATGAGTTAGTCAAAAATGAACAGGAAGAAAGAAAAGATATTCCGTCTCCAAAACAGAACCCCCACTCTTCCACAAAGAACATTTCCTTCTGAAATAGACCCCCCCACACACAAACACACACTCTTTCTCAAAGAGAATCCTGTTCGGAAGGAATGGATCCTCAGAAGCTTAGCCGAGATTGGGTGGCAGAGCCGGTGGGGGGAGGCGGGGCTGGTGGTTGGGAGGTGGGCCTTTTTCTGGGCAGACTTCTACGGTCTGTGCCCTGAAAATGGCTGAAACAAATCAAGGTCAGGTATACACATAAAGTAGCACATATGAGTTTAAATTGTTGGGCAGACTAGATGGACCATGCAGGTCTTTTTCTGCCTTCATCTACTATGTTACTATCCAGCTTATAATCGAAAGAGAAAAACGCCTATATTGCGACCCAAATCGGGAGATGGGCGTCTTTCTACCGTGGGCGCCCAAATCGGTATAATCAAAAGCCGATTTTGGGTGTTTCCAACTGCAATCTGTCGCGGAAACGGGTAAAGTTGATGGGGCGTGTCGGAGGCGTGGTGAAGGTGGAATTGGGGCGTGGTTATCGGCCGAGAGATGGGCGTCTTTAGCTGCTAATCGAAAAAAAGGCGTTTTTACCGCGATTTTGGGTCACTTTTTTTGGACCTTTTTTTTCACGAACAGGTTCCCCAACTGACCAGATGACCACTGGAGGGAATGGGGGATGACCTCCCCGGACTCCCCCAGTGGTCACTAACCCCCTCCCACAAAAAAAACCCACTTTACAAACTTTTTTCCAGCCTCTATGCCAGCCTCAAATGCTGTACCCACCTCCATGACAGCAGAATGTGTTCTATCCTGTGACAGCCTTTCCCTGGTTCTGATGTGGCTCTCAGGTGAGTGTGACACCTTTTCTGTTAAGGGCACTGCAGAGTCACATCAGCAATGCATTGTGGTGAGTGTAGGGTATTGGGCTCCATGATTCCACTAGCTTGAGGCAAATGCTCACAATGTTGGTAGTTGGTAGGCACTACTCCCATGGTGCTTTTCCCCCTGCTTACTGGGTCAGAGTGTGCCCTGTTTTGTTTCCAGTAGTCCATGAGGTAGTGGCCATTTTTGTAAGCCAGTTTTAGATCCCTTTCACGTGTTAGCCACTCTACAGAACTTAGTTCTTACCTTGAATGTGGCTGAAAGAGGGCATTGTACAGCATTCTGCCAGCTCTGACCTACTGCTCATCTCAGTAACAGGGAGGCCTATTCCTAGCAGAAGATAGTGCATATACAGATTTTATTCCTCAGTGACTATAGACACTGAGGAATAAAATCTGTTTATGCACTAAAATACTTATTGTAGGGATGTCCAACCCAGCCATGCTTCATTTCACTTCGGGCCCTGTTTAAGACCTCTAGCATTAGCTAATTTTTAACATGTGCTAAAAACATTAGCGTGCCTTAGTAAACAGGGCCCTTTGTGGTTGGGGTCTACATTTTGTCTAATTTATTTTTATTTTCATTTTTAAAATTGCATTAAATTTTGTTCTTAATGCATGCCTTTTGCAACTAATGCAGACACAAAA
Source organism: Microcaecilia unicolor (assembly GCF_901765095.1). Lineage (NCBI taxonomy): Eukaryota > Metazoa > Chordata > Amphibia > Gymnophiona > Siphonopidae > Microcaecilia > Microcaecilia unicolor. Next base: position 81,854,861 of record NC_044037.1, on the reverse strand, counting down.
TGAAACAAAGAATAAAAAAGAGATTTTGTTGTTTTCCTCATTTTTTGCTATTACTGATTTCAAACCTAGAAGAAAAAGGAAAAGTTTGAGGGGACGATCATATCCTTCAAGAAGTTTTATACCAAACATTCAGACTATTAGTACAATCATTAACATTATCCCAATTCGATTACTGTAATGCCATATAAGCTGGCTGTAAGGAGTACCTGTTGAAAAAACTCCAAACAGTTCAAAACACTGCAGCTAGGTTCATATACAAAATCTCTCATTTCGAAAGTGCCTTCCCTTTATTAATAAAATTACACTGTCTTCCCATCAAAGCAAGAATCACCTTCAAATTACATACTTTTATCTTTCAAATACTAAATGACATAGCTCCAGACTATATGGTACCATTAATAAACTTACCTCAAAGAAACACTAAATATGAGACAACTATCTCAGACTACACCTCCCAAATTGCAAAAAAGTGATCTACAGAACTGTCCACTCTGCAGACTTCACTTACCTAGGAACCAAATGGTGGAACTCCTTACCACCCAAAATAAGAAATATACAGGAATATACTAGATTCCGCAATATCCTCAAATCGTTCCTATTCAAACAAACCCTCACGAAGAACAACCATATTTCAACCAATTATTACCTGAATTAGTTATTACTCTGTTTACCATTAACTTTCTCTTTGCTTCATGTACAATTTCTTATTCATAATAGATTTTCTAAATCTTAAGCATCCATAGCTATCCCAGTATGTTTATGATACTGTATTGTAAAACTGGATTCTTACAACAAATTACTTTCTTACGCATTATTCTTGGTTATGTATCCATTACTGTTTATTGTAAGCCATATTGAACTCAAACTTGTTTGGGATAATGTGGGATATAAATGTCATAAATAAATAAATATCCTCTTATCCAAGCCCTCAGGTAAACTTGTGCTGGTGGTTATGTACTATATACAGTGAGGCTTCAAGAATTCTTATCACAAGGATTTAGTTGGTTTCCTCAAGACTGCACATAAAATTCTTGTTTAAATGTTTACAGCATTTTATTGCAGTGTGGATCATGTTTTTTTTTGTTTGCTGTAATCACTACAAATAATTAAAAAAAAGTTATGAAGTTTCTGGTGAGTCATCATAACCCAGGATTTTGGATTTGGTAGAGAGCAGAACTAGTTCTCCTCTGTCCCCATTTAAATTCAAGCCATTTCACCCACCTTTAGCAGAAAGCCCAGGGTCTCAAGAGAAAAATATTAGTTCCTTGAATTTCCTGCACTGCCCGGGCAGCTTTATTGTTTCAAGGACAGAGGAAGAAAGGATGGCAGTAGCCACTAAATTTATTGACATTCTTGCAGATACTTACACTTCTACCTGAATGAAACTACCTTTAATAGGGCCCTCTGGAGTTTTAAATTCTTTGAATAGTGAATCTAGGGGATGGAAGACACTTTCACTCAAACTAGTTTTCAATATTTGAAGAAAAAGTATGCAGGTGGTGAAATACTTAACTGCAAATAATTGGACAATAAAAATTAATAAGTAGTTTCTTGTTTACTGCTTGGCCAAATACCAAATCATCAAACTTATTTCTCATTTTTGCAGCATACTGTGTGCATAGTTACAGTTGGCATCAACAGAACCTGTTAGAAAGAAGTTGACATTTAAAAACACTGGTAACAGAATTAAAAAAAAAAAAATATATATATATATATATATATATTGTTCACAGACTGATTCTCTAAACTGCCCTAATGTGTTTTATTAATGTGCATTAACTGCTGATTTTAATGTAATTTTCTCTAAAGGGAATGAGGCCTATTTACTAATATGCTTTAATAAAACCTTCTGGCATCTGTTAATACATATTAATTAGGAAAATACATTCATTGGCATGCACACAGTTGACAGTGAGCCTTAAAATGAAAACTGTAGGGGCACTTTCACTGAAGTTATAAGTTTGTGCACTTAACAGCCAAAAGTAATGTGCAGTAAATACAAATGCTGTGTGGTAATTGTTGAGGGCATGTCCAGTATTCCCCCCTGCAGTTACCTACAGAAAAGTTCCCAACTGCTAATTAAAGTCTAGCTAATTGCATGTTTGACAGTGCATGCTAACTACTGTGTACTTACTGCAGTGTGCAGTCTCTGCTCCATCTCCATTCATACTTCACCTACTCCCTGCCTAATCCCATGCTAAGAAGCTAGCATGGGATTTTTACTGCTGATTTAACACATGGTAGCTGGCTAGCATGAGCTAAAACTCATGCAAAACTGCTTAGCACATTTTAGTAAAAGAGACCATTCATTCACATTAACCTAAGAATTAGCACCTGTATAATAGATTTACATGGATTTAAAAGTATCAACTTTTGCTAAAACTGTTTATTAAAATAAATGTCTTAAAATTGGTAAAAGATCTGAACAATTTGTAATTAAACCAAATAATGTTGTCTGTACCGATACCTAACATGAGCTGCTATATTATTTTAAATTATTGGGGGCTGAGACGGGTCTGTTTCATAGTAATATAGTAAATGTTGGCAGATAAAGACCTGCCCACGGTTCATTCAGTTTGCTAAACAAGGTGACTAGATTTGAATCTGGCACTCTGCACAGATCCCACTTCATTAATCTTGGTCTCTCCCTGCCAATTTTGGGGCACAGACTGTAGAAGTCTGCCCAGCATTGGTCCTACTTCCCAACTACAGGAGTTGTTGTGGAAGCCCACTCCAGCCTTGATCCGGATCTGTTTTTGCCATTTACTGATTCACACTTTAGAACTCTGGTCAGCATTGGTCTTATTTCCCAGTCTCTAAAGCTGCCATCAAAGTTCACTCAAGTTTATGACGTCATTTAAGCTTTGTTTTTGTTTTAAATTTTATTTAATTTGCATTTATATTAACAATATAAACACAGAGAAATATTGTGCAGAAAAAATTCATAAGGCAAAATAAAAAGTAATTATAGAGCACATATTTACCCCTCCTTAAACCACAATACCTGGGTCAGAATAACACAATATACAAGGAGATCTAATGAAGAAAATGTCTTAAACCTGAACCATCCCACAGATTTCAACTGACACCAACATCTTGAGATATTCCACCACCAGATGCTCTTTTCAGGTCAATGAAAGACCTAAGATGCTCCAGCTAAAAAATAACAACACATATTTCACTCTTACATAATGAACAACACATTTATATGGATAAACAAGCAAAAATGTTGCTCCCAATGCTCTAGTGTCTTCCCTCATATCCAAAAAGCGCCTTCTCTTGTCCTGGGTAAATCCACAGTTTCTAACCACAAAACAGCTGTTGAGAGTTCTTAAAATATAGTCTCAATATACCATTTAAGTCCTGTTCAAATGCAAAGTAGTTCTATCAGACATTTCTGAGAGTGAATCTTCTAATATAACTGATAGATCCTTCAACAGGTTTTCTTCCTCTGGACCCTGCCCTTGCACTTGCTCTTCCAGGCCCCTTCTCTTCCCCAAAGAAACTACTTTTCTTGAAGGCAAATAATATATTTTATTCATCGTAGGCAGGGCTTTTTTTGAGGGGGTACTTGGGGGTACTGAGTACCGGCACCTTTTCTATTGTCTGCTAAAATTGACCATAGTCCCACAGTTTTAATGAAAGAGCTCAGGCTCTACACAACAATTCTGCCTTGTCATAGATTCTATGACTGATTTCAAGGGGCCTGGCTATTGTGGGATGGGTCCCTCAGAGATCACCCCAACCCTGAAGGGTAGCCCAGCATTTGAGTACCAGCACCTTTTTCACTAGAAAAAAATGCACTGATCATAGGTACAGCATCCAAGGAAAATTTTAAATTCTCAACTAAATACTTTTTAAATAATTCCATTGTGGGGGACATCAACAGGCTTAGGAAAATTCAATATCCAAAGATACAAACGCCTGTTGAAATTTTCCTATGTATATTATCTTTCATCACAGTTGTTATATTTACTTTAAGAGTCTTTGTCTCCATTTGAGTTTGTTATACGTGTTTGACAGAGTCCTATTTAATTTTCCGTGAGGGCGGGACACTGTGTGAAGAGAGAAGCTGGAAGCAGCCTGTTGTGCTTTCTTCTTCATTGATTGACGTCGCTGCCAGCCTGCCACGTCAGAAAGGTTAAAACGCGCGCCGGGGGGGGGGGGGGGGGAGCCGAGAGCGGGAAGGAAGGAGGCCCCAGCAGCTTCGGTTTCCCGTTCATGTTCCGCTGCCGATCAGGGAGCCGAGAGCAAGGAAGGAAGGAGGGAGAGCCAGAGCTGCCTGTCAAAAGCACTGTGCTTGTGAGGGCAGCACTGCAGCAGCCAAGGGAAGTCCGAAGTCCACGATTGGGCTGGGGAGGCTTAGCCTCCCCAAGCCTCCTATACGTGGCGCCTATGCTTGGGACAGACATCGCTATAATCAAGACCACTTTGGTATTTTGCTCTTTTACCATTATATCTGGTTTTCTTGCATCCAGTCAGGGTGGAAAGGCCCAGATGATCATAAGCAATTTGTTTTCCACAATTCATTTAGGGTCATAATCTCAGTGCTTTTCTGGTACACTGATGTTGTATTGCTTATAGTTTCCAATGAATGAGATGTGCTATGTTATTATGTCTTTCCATATAAACATTTTCCACCATCAGCACTTCCTAGCCAGCCATAAGATGTTTCTAGGTCTCTCTTACAGAATCTTCAGATGTCTGTTGCAGCAATTTTTTCAATGCTTGCTATAAACCTTCTCATCTGTAATCTGCTGTCCTGGACTGCAACTATCAATTGCTCTGCCTTAGGTTTCAATTCACCTTTCCTGACCCATTCATGTGTCCAGTTTTGATCAACAAATGGTTCTTGGAGTAACACTTTGTATTTCCTGATGTACTTAGGCAGTTGCCACTTGTTATTTCTCCCCTGCTGATCCAATTCCTCAGAGTTTTTTCTCTTCCTTTTTAAATTCTATTACTTTCAACCCTTTTTGTACCAATGGATTTTCACCCAATCCTTCTACTCATTGAGGGGTCCTTTTACCAAGTTACAGTAAAAAGGGCCCTTTACTGCAGTGTGTAAAAAGCCCCTAAAAAAGACATGGCCGTGAAGTAAGATTATTCTTACCGTGTGGCCATATGGTACAGCGCTGCATAACCCTAGTAGCGCTCTAGAAATGTTAAGTAGTACTAGTAGTAGAACTTACCGCCACCCATTGAGGTGGTGGTAAGGGCTTCCGCAGTAACCTAGCGGTAACTGGGCAGTGTGCTGCACTGCCCTATTACTGCTGGATTAGCACCATGTTACAAATTACAGAATTATTTTCCATAGTACTGGAAATAGAGCATGCTTGAGGCAAAACTACTGCCAGTGGCTGCATTGGGCCGGCGGTAGTATGTATATACCTTCCTAGATCTGAAGGAGGAATGGTTTGCATAGAAATAGATTATACTCATTGAGCTACTATCACAGGCCTCCAGGTTTACTTGACAGCATCATCAGACTCCAGTACACAAAAGATGTTGAAATATGAAAGAAAGCTTCCAGAAACTGATCCATTATTAAACTTGGAAAAATGTTTCAGGCAGTGGCGTACTAAGGGGGGGGGGGGGGTGGGGGCAGTCCGCCCCGGGTGCACGCCGCTGGGGGGGGGTGCCGCGCGTCTGTCGGCAACGCTCGTTCTCTGCTCCCTCTGGCCCCGGAATGGGTTATTTCCTGTAACGGGGCAGAGGGAGCAGCAGGTAAAGATGCACCGGGGGGGGGGGGGGGTCGTTTCGCTGGGGAGAGCTGCCCCTTTCACGTCCCCTGTCCCGCCCCTTCCATGCCCTCACCTCCCCCCTGTCATCTCTCTCCTCCCCCTCCCCTCCCCTTACTCTGCTATCCCTGGTGGTCTAGAGGTACCTCTTCGGGGCAGGAAAGAGCCCCCTCTTTCCTGCCTGGAGCTGCTAGCTGCCCTGCATCCTGTCCTGTGGTGAGTCCAGCTCTCAGCTTTTCAAAATGGTCACCGAGAGTTGAAGTCTCGCGAGGCTGCTTCAACTCTCGGCGGCCATTTTGAAACGCCTAGAGCCAGACTCACCACAGGACAGGATGCAGCAGCAGCGCTCCGGGCAGAGGGGGCTCTTTCCTGCCCCGAAGACGAAGAGGTACCTCTAGACCACCAGGGATAGCAGAGTAAGGGGGGGGGATAGTCGTGTTTCGCCGGGGGGAGGGTCGCGCTGCACCTGGGGGGCGGGGGCGCTGTACCCGGAGGGAGGGGCGCATCGGCGATCCGCCCCGGGTGTCAGCCCCCCTAGGAACGCCACTGGTTTCAGGGGCCCTGTTACTAAAGGGTTGGTGTGTGATAACAGGCTTGCCACGCGGCAACCCTTAAGTAAAAGGGCCCCTGAAACATTTTTCCACGTTTAATAATGGACCAGTTTCTGAAAGCTTTCTTTCATATTTCAACATCTTTTGTGCAATGGAGTCTGATAATGCTGTCAAGTAAACCTGGAGGCCTGTGATAGTAGCTCAATAGGTATAATCTATTTCTATGAAAACCATTCCTTCTTCAGATCTAGGAAGGTATATACACATGATCACAATAACACAATAATAGCATAGGATCCTTACTAGTTGATTACACTATGCTATCTTCATTGGAAGCTGTGCATGTTTGAAAACACCAACTGACCCCTGACACAGGCAACACGCTGAAACATGGACCATATTGGGTTCCTCAATAAATATTGGCTTCCTCTAATTTTGTTCTTCACCTCTGGTGGCCACTACACTGTCTTTCTGTGCAAAGTAACCAGGACAAATTTGAGAAGCCCTGTTTTATAGACTCTTAGCATAGGATAATCCTTATTGTGAAGGTTGTATTTTTTTCTATCCATATCTGGTTTTGCTATTTATAATATCTAAAGGTTATTAAGAAGAGCACTGTTTGTTGTTCCTAAATAATGAACACTGAGTTTATACAAAAGTATTTATAAGAGTATATATATTGTAGATACAGGATCATTTCATAACAAACTTTCAAAATTGCCTGAGATTAGAAGAAATAAAGAGGGCAATTTTCAAACTATCTACACTGAGATAAAGACCACATATATTATTTATCCTTAGTTTTTCCCTAGTTTTCAAAGTGAAAGCATGGTACACATTTGCTTTAAAATGTATTACAGGTGTAGATTTCACATAGAGCCACTTTTATCAGGATTTGTCTTTCTGTGAGTAGATTTTTGCAATGAAAGTGTGCATGAAGATCTGAAAATATAATCTGCATGTGCTCTTTTCTCACTTTACCTAAACATTCCATATGAATGCAATTGCAAAAATGTAGCCACATTGATAAAGGACATTTTTCAGCCAGCCAATTAATGCAGATGAACTGCTTTTCTACCCTCACTGAGAATGGTCCTCTGAGTCAATGACCAGCTCAAATTGAAGGATATATAACTAGGGATTTTTGAAGTCTGATTTTCTTTATTCTTAGCTTCTTATTCTAACCACTAAGCCATAGGTGCAAATTCTTACAATTCTGCTTACCTGGTCTAAAGCTCTTCAGTGGATTTCAGCTTAGTGCAATGGAGGTCAGAGCAATTTAGCAAGGGTTCAAGAGTTGACGCCTGGGCAATAGCACTGCCATGATCACATTCTAAACATGGCTTCAGCTCATAGGGAACAGGCAAGTCTTGCTTTATTCAGCTTGTAAGATTTGCTTATTATTAAAACAAATCAAAATAGAGCTGAAAAGCTAGAATTATAGTAGCTGTTCCTAATCAATTGCAGCTGGGTGGTCTTCCTATTTAAACATCCACTAATTCCATTACTTTTCTGTCCTAAAATAAATAGGAAAATAGGGCTCACATATATTGGACATTAGGTAGTTTACACACAGGGATTACATTAGCACACATTTGAGCTTGTGAACAGTAGCCTAACCATACTTCATTGCAAACCTCCTCTCCCCATTGATTTTGCAATTCTTTAATGGGAGATTATAAAGAAATCTGAAATGTCATGCCCATCAAACATGAGGCAAAGGAATGAAAGATTTATTTTTAGTTTTCATTGATATTTTGGTACTTTTTTCTAAGGAAATTGAATTATTGATTTCTCACTTATGTACGGTCTACACAGAGCCTTTGGGGAGGGGAGGTGGGGAGGGCTTCAGGGGGGATGCATGGGGGGGATATTGGATGTAAATGTTGTAGTTCGCAAACTGATGATGTGCGACTTATCTGTATGTTTGTATTGGCGTTGAACCAATAAAGAAGATTTAAAAAAAACAAATGCCTATGAGAGATGTGTGAAAAAGACACTACCTCACAATTTTTATGTTTGTGCTAATTCAGTCCATTATGTGCAAAAGATGAACGTACACAATATATTCCACTAGAGGGCAGTATTGGATTTCACAATCTCAATTTTCAATGAATTTGAGGATTTGAAGGGAAAGTAGAAGCCTTTCTATAAGCAGTTAGATATTTTTTTTTCTAAGAAAAGAGATTACTGGTTTTTTTTTCTAGAATATTTATTAAGGATGAGCACAGATCTTCACCCTACAGAATGAAGGGGGCTAAGGTAGGTTCATATGAAACAGTTCCTAATTAGGAGGGACTCAAATGCTTGGAGGAAAGTGCTGTACGGGAAGTGTAAGGTTGATATTCCAAAGCAATTTTGTGATCAACAGGGAATGCTGCCCACATATGTACTTTCTATTCAATATTAAGGACTGCACAAATAAATACATATTGGATGGATGAGTCTATGTCTAAAATGTATCTGTGTACAAAAATGAGTGGCCAATGGCAGTCTGGGGTCAGGGTCTATATTTGTCCAGGTGGCAGCAATGTTCAATCTTTATCCAAATAAATGTGGCTATTTAGGTGGACCACATGCATATTACCTCCCTCCTCCAACTCAAGGTAGGGGAATTGACAGTGGCCCACTGGACCACCAGGGACCCCTTGCTAATGTTGGGGGGGTTGGTGGGGTTAGGGGGGGCTGGAGATCCACCAAATCTCCAGCCCTCCCTGAACTATATCAGGGGATCGGGGGGGGGGGACCGGAGGTCCGCCGGACCTCCAGTGCCCCTGCCGCTGGGGGGGGGGGGGGTTGGGTCGTAGGTTGCCCACTGGGCCACCAGGGACTTTTTAGAAATGCTGAGGGGGGGGGGGGTTGACCCACCGAATCTCCAGCCCTCCCTGAACCTGTGGGGGGGGGGGATTGGGGGGGACAGAAGTCTGTCAGACCTCTAGCCCCCTGTCACTGGGGGGGGGGGGCTCGTTGGTTCCTTGGAGGGTTGCTTTGTTGGGGGGAATGGGGGCCTGCTAGCATACAAATGCATGCTGGACAGGGCTCACCATTCCTCCCCAATGGTCTGCAAACCCTAACACCAGCTCGGAGCTGGCGTAGGGTTTGCCGTGGCCAGCAAGCCAATCTTTGGTGCGCTGGTCGCTGATCATTGGAGATGAATAGTTTTAGCATGCATTTGAATGCTATTTGCACTAAGAGCTCTGTTATGCATGCATTTGCATGCTAGTTACATTCAGAGCCCACGAGCACGTTGTTTCACGTGCTCAGGGTCTCTGATCATGGAGCGGTAGCAAACGCAGGTGCTAGTATGGCACTAACAGTCTCTAGCACCGGTGTTTGCTTCTTATCATCTGTATGTCAGTTCATCAGCATTCATATGGCACCTCAAGATTCTGTCCTTAACTAGCTGATATTCAAAGTGATTTAAGTGGGCAGGAGAGACTCCTGACCACTTACGATGCCTGTGGTCACCTACCCCCGATACCACTGAATAACACCTCTGACCCCCTCATTTAAAAAATAGGCAGGTCACGGGTGGTACAGGTGGTTGCATTTGGGAGAAACCAGCAGTTATGCATGTGCCAGCAATATTCAATGCTGGCAACCCGCGTAGCTAAGCGTGTGAATTTAGGACAGCTAAAAAAAAAAGCTGATGAGAAGTGGTTCGTGATTCCAAAGCTTGTACATAAGGCCTTCCAGAATCTGGACGTGAACTGGGGCCCTCGGTCACTGATGATACGTATTGGTAACCCGTGGAGGCAGAAAATATGGAGGATAAACTGCTGGGCTAGAGCTGCTGCTGATGAAAGCCCCTTTAGGGGAATGAAGTGTGCCATATGAGAGAATCGGTCAATCGCTACTCAAATGACCGTACAACCGTGAGAGGAAGGTAGCTCCATTATGAAGTCCATGGAGACCTCTTGCCATGGTGCTTGTGGAACTGGTATGGGTTGGAGCAACCCCCACGGCTTTCCAGGAGCATTCTTGTGTTGAGCATATATAGGGCAAGTGGTGACAAACTGCGGGACATCTTGGGCCATATGAGGCCATTGGTAAAACCGGGAAATAAGGTGTAATGTCTTATGGTAGCCTTGGTGTCCTGCAATCCTGGAAGCATGTCCCCATCTAAGTATTTTCCTCCTGAACTGAGGGGACACGCGAATCTTGGAAGGGCTCTGGGTATGTAGCGCGGAAACAGCGATACATGCCGGATCCAACATAGGACTCCACTCCTCAATCTCCTCCGGCGGGTCAAAGGCTCTGGCTAGGGCATCAGCCTGTACATTTTTAACTGCAGCGTGAAAACTGAGATGAAAATTGAAGCGGGCAAAAAACAAGGACCACCTGGCCTGACGAGGATTAAGTCTCTTCACCTCCTGCAGATACAATAGGTTCTTGTGGTCAGTGATAACAGAAATCAGATGTACTGCCCCCTCCAAGGGATATCGCCATTCCTCAAAGGCCAGTTTAAGGGCCAGTAGCTCTCAATCTCCGACTGTTTAGTTCTGTTCCACTGCAGTAAATTTTTTAGAAAAAAAGACATAAGGGTGCCTCTTCCCTGCATCTGAAGTCTGTGATAGGATAGCCCCAGATCCTAAGGCCGAAGCGTCCACCTCCAGAATAAATAGCCGCTGGGTATCCGGACTGTGAAGAACCGGGGCAGATAAGAAAGCCTTTTTTAAGCTTTCGAAAGCTTCAATAGCTTGTGGGGTACAATCCCTCACATTGGCTCCCTTCTTCGTCAAGGCTGTAAGGGGAGCTGCCGCTACTGAATATTGATGAATAAATTGTCTATAGTAGTTGGTAAAGCCCAAGAACCTTTGTATCGCCCATAAGCCCTGCGGGCGCAGCCAATCTTGAATAGCCCGGACTTTCCCGGGGTCCATCCGCATTCCGCAACCCAGTAGCTGAGATAATGTATCCCAAAAAAGGAATAAAATGGAATTCATATTTCTCAAGTTTGGCGAATAGTCGATTCTCTCGTAGCCTTTGAAGTACCACCCGCACATGCTTAATGTGTTCTTGGGGTGATTTTGAAAAAAACAGGATATCATCCTGATAGACAATTACTGAGGAGTATAACAAATCTTGAAAGATGGAGTTGACGGAGTCCTGGAAGACAGCTGGGGCGTTACACAGGCCAAAAGGCATGACTAAATATTCAAAGTGCCCCTCATGAGTGTTAAACGCCGTCTTCCATTCATCCCCTGGCTGGATACGCACTAAGTTATAAGCACCTCTCAGGTCCAACTTGGAGAAAATGGTGGCCCCTTGGGGACAATCAAAGAGCTCCGGAATAAGGGGTAAGGGATACCTGTTTTTAATCGTGATGGCATTTAACCCTCGATGATCAATACATGGACATAAAGAGCCGTCCTTCTTGGACACACAAAAAAAATCCCTCACCAGCGGGCGAGGAGGAAGGCCGGATGAATCCTTTTTTCAAATTATCCTGGACATACTGGCGCATAGCATCAGACTCCCCACGGGACAGAGTATACAACTGCCCCCGAGGGGGCATCTGTCCAGGCACAAGATCAATCACACAATCAAAAGGACGATGAGGAGGAAGAACATCCACTTCCCAGGCATCAAACACGTCCCGGTACGTCTGATACTCCATGGGAAGTTGGGGACTGCAAGCTTTCATACCTCCCGTTGCCACCCTCACGTTACCACCAGATGAGACCCTGAGTTTAAGGCAGGTCTCCTGATACCGAAGGCTCCAACTAGCTACATCGCCGGGCCTCCAGTTAATCTGAGGCATGTGCTGGCGTAGCCAGCACATGCCCAGGATTACCGAGTGGATAGCCTGATGAAGCACGTACAAATGGATTGTCTCTTCATGACTCACCCCAACCCTCATTTGTAAAGGTTTAGTGATCTGCGTGATAGTGTGAGGCAAGGCCATCCCCTGCACAGAGGTTAACTGCAGTGGCGATCCACAGGGCACACGAGGATTACCTAACTCCGTCAGAAGTTCGGCGGCGATGAAATTACCTCCAGCTCCAGAATCTATTAGAGCCGAGATGGATAATGTGAAATCTTGATATAGCAAGGTCAGTGGAACAATAATCAATCTTTCATGTACTGGGGATACTTGTTCAGGCTTAGCAAATACATGACCCAGGGCCACCCGCCTCAGTGGTCCTGGGTCTGGTCGTTTCCCGACTTGCAAGGACAATAAGCCACCATATGGCCATTCTCTCCGCAGTAGAAGCAGAGTCGATTCCTTCGGCGAAAAGCTTGCTCCTTCTCAGAGAGGCGTGATCGACCCATTACCATTACTTCTTCGGAACTCTCTGCCGCAGGCCCCAGTGCCCTTTGGGTCGAATGCCGGGACTGTGACCCCGAGGTGGAACTTGGTCCTGGACGCTGATTAGCCCGTTCCCGGGCTCTCTCCTGAAACCGGACATCCACTCGGGTACATAGGGAGATCACGGCATCCAATGATGCCGGTACCTCTCATCCTGCTAACTCGTCTTTAATGTGGCTGTTTAATCCCTGCCAGAATATGGCAGTCAAGGCCTCTTGGTTCCAGCCAACCTCTGCAGCTAGAGTCTGGAAGCAAATAGTGTATACCCCCACCGAGTCTGTACCCTGCTGCACTCGTAACAGCTCCCCAGCGGTGGAGGACAGTCTTCCAGGAATGTCGGACACCATCCGGAATTGGTGTAGGAACTCATTGAAATTAGTTAACAGAGGATCTCTCTGTTCCCAAAGAGGGATGGCCCACGCCAGGGCTGATCCAGACAAGAGAGTCATCATATATGTGATTTTGACTTGGTCGGATGGAAAGGCCCGGGGCTACATTTCAAATAGCATGCTACATTGGTTGATAAAACCACAGCAGGCAGATGGTGTGCCATCAAAGCGTGGTAGGTCCGGCAGCCGGAGTCCCAAAGGAGATCCCTATGACTCCGAGGGGCTAGGAGCAACCTGGCGGGCCGCCTGCATCGTCTGCATCTGAGAGCAGACATTCTGCAGCACCGTGGATAGTTGGTTCAACTGACCTTGCTGCTGTTGTACTATTCGGGTCAATTCGGCAATCTCAGACTTGTCCGATGAGCTCATGGCTTCGGCTTTCTGTCAGGCTCGCCCAGAGGAGATGTGAGCTCTTGTGCCCGATGGAGGAGGATTCCTCACCGAGCTGTCAGCCAACCCCGAGTTCCCCCTGTGTCCCCCTCCGTTCCCCAAGGGTTGAGCCCCCAGGTGCGGGAAGCAAACAGCCGAGAGGACTGAGTCCAGAACAAAGTCCACGGGGCACGGCCAAGCAACGGGCAGAAGCAGGACCAGGAGCCAACAGAGTTCAGTACCGGGCAGCAAGCAGTAGCAGATCCAGGAACAGGCAAAGGTCAATACCAGGCAGCAAACAGTAGTAGATCCAGAAGCACTGCAACTACCCAGGAAACAGAGTAGAAGCTGAAGCATGGGAGGACTGGAGGCAGGGCTTTAAATAGGACAGGAACATGCACAGCTGTCTTCAAGATGGCTGCCCCCACCAGAGACGTCCTCAAGCCCAAATATGGACTTCCTTCCTGAGGCTGCCCAGCTCCAAGTTGGCCGCCCAATCCTAGGACGCCCACCTCTAAGATGGCCGCCCTATCCTAGAGATGCCCACATCCAAGATGGCCGCTATCTCCTCAGATGCCCATACCTGCACAAGCAGGGAACATGATACATAGTCCTTTTCTATTGACCCTATAGAGACAAAACTTTCAAAAATGAAAGTTGCCCAAATTTACCCCTCCAAACGTCTTTAGCCTTAATCTCTATTATTTGTAACCTTACTTTTGATACCTTTTTGCTCAGTGTGCCACATTTAATCCCTTCCTCAGCTCATCATAACAGAAAATTTGTTTCATTCTGTGACATGCAAGATTTTGTAACCTGCAAAGTCTCTGGCTTTGCACAGTTGATACAAAGTCCAGAAAAGCCCAAACTGCTGTCTTAAGGCAATTGACCTAGGCATGATCTCTTGCATTGTCTATGAGAAGCATCATATCATCTGTGAACATGTTTATTTTACACTCTTGGTTCCCAGTTCTAATACCCAGCAAATCCCCCATCTGCCGAACCTTAAATGTCCAATGGCTTAAGAGATAAAATAATAGGGGAGAAAGAGGACACACCCTACCTTGTACATCCTTGTAAATGGAACCGGTCTGTGTCCTTTTTGTTGACTAGAAGTTTTGTCGGATCATTATACAGTATCCTTATCTATTCTAAAAACGAATCTACTATTCCAAATTGCTGCATCACCCAGAATAAATATTCTCATGTGACTATAAAAAGGCTTCTCAACATCAAGACTGGCCATAATGGTGTCCCCCTCTATAGTAGCTCCTTCCTACAATATCATTGTTGCTTTCACTATATTTGTGGAGGTAAGCATTCTGGGCACAAAACCTGTCTGATTCTCTTGGATCAGGGATGGAATGACAACTCCTAACCGCTTGGTGAAGAGGGCTGTCAAAATCTTCATATCCTGATTTAAAATGGAGATAGTAAAACCCCACCAGAGCTGGATACCTTCCAGGCTTAGGTGTAGTCCCTTCCCCACACCTGGGTAAACGTTTGGTGTACAATAGGTTCTGGTTCAGCTGATGGTAGTAGTCGTGGCCGGGTTCTGAGAACCCAGTACCCAAAAATGGAGAGGTAACACAAAAAAAACTAACCACGTCTCTCGCTCTCTAAGAACGAGAAAGGAATTTAAACTAATTTCAGGATTATTTCCCTATAGCTGGTAAGAAATAAACTCCACAATTTTATAGTTCATAAGTGATAAATATTTAATGCTGAAATTCTCTTCCTTATATACTTTTAAATATAACAGGGACACTTGGACCTTTGTAACTCAACAGTCTCTTTCCCTTGTTTGTAATATATAACCACATACAGATTTAATTGTATCAAAACTCATTTTGTTTCCTTTGTATCCTGTTAGGTTTACTTCAACATTTACTTCAATCAACCCCCATCAGATACGTATTTCCCCTTCCTCCCTTACTACCTCAGTTTCAGAACCTTAGCTCTGCAATACTAAGGTACCCTATATTTCACACGTCAATTCCTAGGTAATATTCTGCCTCCATCCAACAAAATGTAATTATTTTCCAAACCCAGTGAGGAGTTAACACTTTACCTTCAGATACCCACACTCAGAGCCCACTCTCCTTCAATTCAACCACTTCCCAATTTCTATTTGTGATTTTATTTCCTATTAACCATCAATCAGTACTGGCACTCAGCAACACACAATCTCTCACTCCCACAGCGTCAGCTCCTTCTGGCAACTGTAAGCATCAGCGTTGCCAAGCCAACGGAACCCCAGCTTGAGCACCAGTTGTCTCCTAGCCAATAAAAATGTCCTTTAGAATTCCTTTTTTTTTCTCTAATCATTGGAATTCTACCTGACATAGCCAAGTCTCCATTTTCTTTTTACTTTTTCCCATAGGAATCAATGTAAAATTTGGAATTTCTTTTAAAATTTAAATCTTTACTTACCCCAACTATACCAAATTTTCTACCACACCATTCAGTCCATCATTCCCCCCGGAATCATGTTTTTATTTTTAAAATTAATTATTTTTACTATCCGCCCCACCATTTTCTAAAAAAAAAAAAAAAATCTATTTAAATCCCCCAAACTAATGTAATTCCTATTTCAAAAATTAAATTAATCCCTCTTGCACCTTCACTGTCGAATTTATAATTTTAAACCCCAATTTAGCCCCCTCACTGAAGACCCTATTTAAAAACTTACTTTCAAATTTTAAACCACCCAGAAAATATTAATAAAATTCTCCGAACCCAAAACTACAAAAAAAAATTCAAATCCAATTAACCCTTTCCTTTCCAGAACCAAGAATCCCAAAACCCACAAATTAAAAAAAAAAAAAATAAGTTTTTGGGTCACTTGACCCCTTACCTTGTTCCTGTTGGTCCCCTTATGTTTCGACCACCAACCGATCCAGTCATGAGGGTCTGTGTCCAAAACTGGAGCCATAACAAAACACCCCCAAAAATGCGGAATTCCCTGGAACTCCTGATGGCCCGATCAAAAATCGAGCCCCACGCCTCAGTGAGGTCTATCGGATCTCCAGGTTGGATGCTAGCTTGCGCACGCGGCGCGCGCATGCTCACACGTTATGTTCTTCCCGGCCCTCCTGGCAGGTTGCAAACCGGTCCTTCTCCTGATGGGAGCTCCACTCCGGGCCAGAGCCTCTACCTCCTGTGTCCTTGCGCGATCGCGGCAGATGCAAAACAACAGGCGTCCAGATCCTCCGTTGGCTGCCTCCCTTGGCCCAAAAATGAGGCCAAAGACACTGGGGATGCCCGGGCCTTACCATTACACCAAGGAAGTGCACAACCATCCCCGGGCCACTGAAAACAACGCTGCCGCCATTCCACACGGCGCCTGCGCCCTCCATCACCACCGTCCTCGACCCGGGCAGCAGCCTCCGGGGCCCTCCGGAGCCCCCGAACTCCCCCTCCCTCAGGTAAAAAAAATTCTTTTACCCCTAGATTACTTTTGCGCCGGCTTTAAATTAATATTGTCCCCAATATTACCAGTATCCACTAATCTACCTTTATTACCAACCCTAATAAACTATCATCTTTTGATCACCCACACCCAAATGTTCCTTAAAAAAACTTTCTTTCTCCCCTTCCTTACATTCCATACTAACGATTCAACCAAGATTTGGAAACTAACCCTCACTCATCTATCAGTTTATTTTCAGGCCGCTCCTTTATTTTAAAACAAATGTTTCACTTAGGAACGATGATCATATGCCCTTATTACATCTACTAGAACTTCTCACATTTCTAGCATTTTCAGTCCCAGATGGCATTAAAACAGGATTGATCCTAACTTCAGTCCAAATAATATATCCCTCATTACTTTTATCAGATTCAACTTTTGGACCCGATAACCCAACCCACTGGCTGGACTCCTCAACCAGATTTGGGTATATTTCTTTACCAGGTTTTGATGAGCAATCTTCTCCCCATGTTCGTCATTTTGAACTTTCAATACATTTAAATTATCCCCCTATATTTGTAAAATTTTATAGGGTTCTCTCTCCCAAATGTCCTATATCTTGTGTCTCCCCCCAAATCCTCGTCTCCGAAGCAACACCCACTGTCCTTCATGAAGTGTTTTCACTCCGGCTTTTCTATTGTACTGTCTTCCTAGTTTTTCACCTTGTCCCTTGGATGTTTTCCTGGCCAGTTCCTGAGCAAACTCCAGTCTGGCTTGATGTGCACTTATCCAATCCTCCAAAGATCCTATTGACCCACTCTTCCACAATTCTTCCTCTTTATTCACAAGTAAATTATGTGGCAACAAACTCTCTCTACCTAAAAACAGAAACTCTGGTGTGTAACCAATAGCTTGATGGATGGAGCTGTTGTAAATTTGGTTAACTTCTGGCAAGAATTGTGACCAGCATCTCTTCTTTTGTTCTGGAATCGTGCAAAGTATTTGGTGTAATGTTCGATTGTACCTTTCACACCTCCCGTTTCCCTGGGGATGAGAAGTAGTAGTACGCATTTTTGTAATGCCATACTGCTCACAAAGTTCTTTAATTACAAGATATTCAAAGGCTGCTCCTTGATCCAAGTGTATTTTTTCTGGCACCCCATATGCAGCAAACCAACTATTCATTAAAATCTTAGCTGTCGTTTTTGCTGTTTGGTTCTTGGTGGGCACCGCAATAACGAATCTGGAAAACATGTACATCATTACGAGCACATTTTCGAAACCTCTGCTGTCCCTTTCCAATACCGTAAAATCTATAGCCAACACTTCTTGTGGTCTTATCAAATTGAAACAACCTAATTCCATTTTTCCCTTGGAAATAAATCTTTGGAGAAACAACATCTCTGGCAGCATTGGATCCATTGTTCTACATCTTTCTTCATTTTTACCCAGAAAAGGGTTCTTCGTAAATTCTTAAATGTTTTTCCACAGCATAATGTCCCATGTGATCATGGAAAGTTTCTAACAGCTGATTCTTTAAGGCACCACCACTTGAAACTCATCATTCCCATACCAACAATCTTCATATACTCTGAGTAATATTCCTTCTTTTATTTGTAGCTGTTCCCTGTGTTTCCATAGTAACCTTTTCTCTATAGAATCCAACTCTTCTGTTTCAGGAGAATGTTTATTTTCTAGCCAAGCAATAACACTTCGTATAGTCTCAAATTCCCTTTGTGCGTTCATAACTTCAGAATCTTGTACATAAGATTGAACACTTTTACATTGTTTATACCTCTTCTTGGAATTTATTTTCTTCTTATTCGGCTGAACAGATAGATATCCATGAACATGTCAATTTCAAAAAATCTTTTTCAGTATCTTCCTCACTTAGTTCAGGCTCTTCAGTACACGGAAACCTGGAAAGTACATCCGCCACCAAGTTACTTCGGCCTGGTTTATATTCCACCGAAAACTCTAATTCCGCTAGTTGGGCCAACCAACGTTGTTCCACGGCTTGCACTCTAGCAGTTTCCAAATATTTTAGCGGGTTATGGTCAGTACGTACCACAAACGTTTTATAAATTAAATATTCCCTGAACTTTTTGGTGCTTGCCCACTTGAGCGCCAGCAATTCTAGCTTGAATGCCGAATAATTATTTTCATTTCGCTCTGATTTCCTCAATCCTCGACTGGCGAATGCAATTACTTTTTCTTCCCCTTCTTGCACTTGACTGAGGATTGCACCTTACCCTCTATTACTGGCATCGGTAGTTAGTATGATTGGTTCCATGAACACTGGATATGCCAGGACAGGAGCTGTTGACATTTTCTGTTTAAGTATCTCGAAAGCTTGTTGACAATTTTCAGTCCAATTAAATTTGGACCCTTCTGGAGCGTTTTTTCCTGTAATAGAGTGTAATGGCGCTGCAATCTGCGCAAAGTTCTTCACAAATCTACGGTAGAAGCTGGCGAAACCCAGAAAACTCTGAACCTCCGTCTTACAGGTGCGGATCTTCCATTCCCTTAAAGTTTGCATCTTCTCGGGATCTGTCGAAACCCCATGTTGGGACATGATGTAACCTAAAAACCTGACTTCACGACATGCAAATTTGCATTTAGATGTTTTCAGCTTTAACTCATGCTTTCTCATTCTCTCAAAGACTAGATCCAACCTCTCGAGATGTTGTTCGAAGGTTGGCGCATAGATAAGGATATCGTCCAGGTACAGCAAGAGGATTTCAAAAACATATTCGCTCAAGACAGTTTCCATCAATTGTTGAAAGCTGGCTGGCGCATTACAAAGGCCGAAAGGCATTCGAGTCCATTCAAACAATCCTAGAGGTGTTGTGACTGCGGTCTTCTCCATATCTCTCGGGAACATACCCATCTGGAAGTATCCTGATGTCATATCCAAGGAAGAAAACCACTTAGAAGCTCCCAACGCATCCAGGGACTCATCGATTCTTGGCAAAGGGTAGGCATCTCTAATGGTTACAACATTCAGCTTCTGATAATCACAGCAGAAATGGATAATACTACCGTCCTTCTTCTTGATCACTACCGCCGATGATGCCCAAGGACTTTGACTTTTCCGTAGTATCCCTTGGCGAATCAAATCATTTACTTGTGCTTTGAACTGTTTGAAAATGTGTGGAGAGACTCGTCTGAAGGGTTGTCTGATTGAGTTGATATTTCCAGTATTAATCCTGTGTGAAACTAAACTAGAATACCCAATGTCGGTGTCACTTGCAGAAAAAACAGATCTGTGCTTCCACAAAAGTCCCTTTAGTTTACTGGCCTGTTCCGGCTTTAACTGATCCCAATCAACCTTCACTTTGGGGAGCCTCTCTTCCCAATCACCTTCCATTTTCTTTGACATACTCAGATCCAACTCCGGGAATAACAGCACAGGCTTATGGATTTCTGCAATTTGTGATCTGCTAGGAATGACTACATCTCACACTCCAGTATTAACCATCCTCACCAGCACATTTCCTCTTTGTGGTGTGACTAATGTATTTGCCACTAATATTTTCTCTGGCAAATTAATTCTTCTGGATGCGGACACCAGTAATGGCCCTGTCGTTCCCTGAATTTGTAGGCATTTTCCCAACAATATTTTCTCTGACATTGCTGGTATTATTTGACTCACTCTACCGTGTTCCTAAGTTTGGAATCACATTTCTGCGTAATCTTTGACAGGATACCTGAAATCTTCACCGGTTCCAACATAAAGCAGGAGAGTGCATACTACTCCTTTCTCTTCTTTGCTAATTCCACTCTTCCTCTTGCCTTTCGCATAATCTGGAAAACATACTTGAAATCTGTTGCATCATCACCACTGCGGCAGATTCTTCAGCTCTGCAATGGTCTCCTGCATCCTCACGGTTCCTTTGCAAAATTCTCTTTGGAGAAGATTCGTAAAGAGTTAACCCCTTTCTTCCCCTGTCCAACGTATTGTACTCTGCATCAAATCAGCGAAGGGCATCTCTGGGTTGTCTTCACTCCTCTTAGACATTTCTCTTTTAAGCACCTCATCTTTAAGGCCCAAAATAAATTGCTCTTTTAATGTTTCCTCCGAGTTTCCTATCCTCCTTCTGTCCCTCTTCATAATATTATCCAATTTCTCTTGCAGTTTATATGCAAATACACGGATGCTTTCTCTTTCCCCTTGCCGGATGTTATAGAATTCTTGGATTCTGAGACCTAAGGCAACCCTGTCCCCATAAACTTGTCTGAGTAAATCATAGATCTCTTCTACAGCACAATCTGTAGGAAGAGAATATTTTACGGTGTCCAGTGCGATCCCTATAAGATGGTCATGAACCACCTCTACTCGATCTTCTTCTGGGACCTGTAGTATCCTCAGCCTGGACTTCATCTTGTCAATCCACTCTTCCACTCTTAGGTCTTCAGGACCTCTTGGAAATCCATGGAAATCTGGTACTGTCCAGTCCTGTGGAATTATTACCATGTGTGTCAAAATCTGGGGACAACCCGGCTTCCCATTGCTTTATTCTCCATCTTCTCGTGAGTGTTGCCTCAGAGACAAAGACGCCGGAATACACAGACACAGGACACTTTTTAAAAAATTATATATTTATATATCAACTTCACTGCACCAGCAATCAGATTCTTACACTATTTTTTCCCCTTTCCCCCCCCTCAAGTTAGTATTTTTCCCCCCTTCTCTAGCAAAAACAGGGGAAATCCTGCTGACTACGCCAATTTTTGTAGTCCCTCCCCCACACCTGGGTAAAAGTATGGTGTAAAATAGGTTCTGGTTCAGCTGATGGTAGTAGTCCGAGAACCCAGTACCCAGAAATGGAGAGGTAACACAAAAAAACTAACCACGTCTCTCGCTCTCTAAGAGTGAGAGAAAATTTAAACTAATTTCAGGATTATTTCTCTATAGATGGTAAGAAATAAACTCCACAATTTTATAGTTCATAAGTGATAAATATGTAATGCTGAAATTCTCTTCCTTATATACTTTTAAATAAAACAGGGATACTTGGAGGGGAATAATCGAATGGCGCCGGTGAAATACATGACCGGCGATGTATTTTTGCGGTGCCGCAAACAGCTGGCCAGACCCGTATTTTCGAAAAAGATGGCCGGCCATCTTTTGTTTCGCTAATACGGTTCCGGCCAGCCAAATGCCTTGGATTTGGCCGGGGTTTGAGATGGGCAGCTTCGTTTTTTAGCTATAATGGAAAGTTATGTCGGCCATCTCAAACCCTGGCCAAATCCAAGGCATTTGGCCATGGGAGGAGCCAGCATGTTTAGTGCACTGGCCCCCCTGACATGCCAGGACACCAACTGGGCTCCCTAGGGGTCACTGCAGTGGACTTCAGAAAAGCTCCCACGTGCATAGCTCCCTTACTTTGGGAGCTGAGCCCCCCAACCCCCTCCCAAAAAAAAACCCACTACCCACAAATGTACTGCACCCACTAAAACTGCTCCAGGGACCTGCATACAGTCTCTAGGACTTATTGCTGCTGTATAACTTTGGCACACCAGTTGACACCTGAAGACAAATCTCTCTGAAAAAGTCCTTTCTTGAAATAAGCATGTTTACTCACAGTTAACTGCAGATCAGAGGTTGTGCCCCACTGGCAAAGAGTCCCCTGGTACTAAGATGAGCAGTAGGTCAGAGCTGGCACAATGGTGTACAATGCCCTCTTTCAGCATCATTCAAGGTAAGAACTACGTTCTCTAACGTGGATAACACAGGAAAGGGAACTAAAACTGGCTTACAAAAATGGCCACTACCGCATAGACTACAACAGGAAACAAAACAGGGCACATTCTGACCCAGTAAGCAGGGAGAAAGCACCAGGAGTGTAGAGCCTACCAACTACCAATACCTGTACCCACCACAATGCATTGCTGATGTGACTCTGCAGTGCAAATAACAGAAAAGGTGTCACACTCACCCCAGAGCCACATCACAAGCAGGAAAAGGCTGTCGGAGGACAGAACACATTCTACTGTCATGGAGGTGGGTACGGCATTTGAGGCTGGCATACAGGCTGGACAAAAGTGTTTAAAGTGGGTTTTTTTTGGTGGGAGGGGGTTAGTGACCACTGGGGGAGTACGGGGAGGTCATCTCCGCTTCCTTCCGGTGGTCATATGGTCAGTTTGGGCACCTTTTTGAGGCTTGGTCGTGAAAATAAAAGGACCAAGTAAACCCGGCGAAATACTGCTTTTCCATTATCGGCGAAAGCCGGCTATCTGGTAGCCACGCCCATACCTTCCCATGACCTGCCTTCGCTTCGCCACCAACACACCCCTTTGAACTTTTGCCGTCGAGACGACGGGAAAGCTGCGATGCTGTAAAAAAAGGCAGCTTTCGATTATATCGATTTCGCCGCTTTTCCCAGATAGCCGGCCATCTCCCGATTTGTGTCAGGAAATGGCCGGCGATCACTTTCGATTATGAGCTGGTTAGACCTTTGTAACTCAACAGTCTCTTTCCCTTGTTTGTAATATATAACCACAAACAGATTTAATTGTATCAAAACTCATTTTGTTTCCTTTGTATCCTGTTAGGTTTACTTCAACATTTACTTCAATCAATCCCCTTCCTCCCTTATTACCTCAGTTTCAGAACCTTAGCTCTACAATACTAAGGTACCCTATATTTCACACATCCATTCCTAGGTAATATTCTGCCTCTATCCACCCATCCAACAAAATGTAATTATTCTCCAAACCCAGTGAGAAGTTAACACTACCTTCAGATACCCACACTCAGAGCCCACTCTCCTTCACTTCAACCACTTCCCAATTTCTATTTGTGATTTTATTTCCTATTAACCATCAATCAGTACTGGCACTCAGCAACACACAACCTCTCACTCCCACAGCGTCAGCTCCTTCTGGCAACTGTCAGCATCAGCGTTGCCAAGCCAACGGAACCCCAGCTTGAGCACCAGTGGTCTCCTAGCCAATAAAAATGTCCTTTAGAATTCCTTTTTTTTTCTCTAATCATTGGAATTCTAACTGACACAGCCATTTTTACATTTTCCCATAGGAATCAATGTAAAATATGGAATTTCTTTTAAAATGTAAATCTTTACTTACCCCAACTATACCAATTTTCTACTACCATTCAGCCCATCATTCTCCCTGGAATCATGTTTTTATTTTTCAAAATTAATTATTTTTACTGTCCGCCCCACCATTTTCTAAAAAAAAAAAAAAATCTATTTAAATCCCCCAAACTAATTTAATTCCTATTTCAAGAATTAAATTAATCCCTCTTGCACCTTCACCAGCGAATTTATAATTTTAAACCCCAATTTAGCCCCCTCACTGAAGACTCTATTTAAAAACTTACTTTCAAATTTTAAACCACCCAGAAAATATTAATAAAATTCTCTGAACCAAAACTACAAAAAAAAAAAATTTCAAATCCAATTAACCCTTTCCTTTCCAGAACTGAGAATCCCAAAGCCCACTAATTAAAAAAAAAAAAACAAATAAGTTTTTGGGTCGCTTGAACCCTTACCTTGTTCCTGTAGGTCTCCTTACGTTTCGACCACCAACCGATCCGGTTCTTAGGGTCTGTGTCCAAAACTGGAACCAAAACAAAAACACACCAAAAACCGCGGAATTCCCTGGAACTCTGTCCGGCCTGATCAAAAATCGAGCCCCAGGCCTCAGTGATGCCTATCGGACCTCCAGGTTGGATGCTAGCCTGCGTGCACACGCATGCATTACATTCTTCCTGCCCCTTCTCCTTATGGGAGCTCCACTCCGGGCTGGAGCCTCTACCTCCTGCGTCCTCGCGCGATCGCGGCAGATGCGAAACAACGGCACTCCCCTCACCAGAATGCTGGAGCGTCCTGATCCTCCATTGGCCACCCCCCTTGGCCCAAAAATGAGGCCGAAGACACTGGGGATGCCCCGGGCCTCACCATTACTCCGAGGACATGCCCAATGATCCCCGGGCCACCAAAAACAATGCTGCCGCTATTCCACACTGCACCCGCGCCCTCCATCACCACCGACCTCGACCCGGACGGCAGCTTCCGTGGCCCTCCGGAGCCCCCGAACTTCTCCTCCCCCCCAAGTTAAAAAAAAATAATAATTCTTTTACCCCTAGATTACATAGGAAGCACTACTACATATGTGTGGCTTTGCTGTAGAGTTAAAGCACATGCCCTTTGGATTTTTGAAAACATTGCAACCATGGATAAACTTGCACACTCCCAAAGGATTTTGTAAAATTAGGGACCAAATCCATCAGGGCCTAGTGATTTAGCCATTTTAACCCATTAATAGTCTCCTGAATTTCATGAGCTGCAATGAGAGAATTCAAGAAATGCAATTGTCCTTAGTAACCATGGGAAGCTTAAGCCCTCAAAAGAATGCATCCCTATTTTTATGTCATAAGGGCCTTTGCTTACAGATCTTTGTAACAGTAAATAAATTGATCCAAAATATTATTTTCTGCCATTGCATTTTGCCACCTGAATCTTTAAAGTGCTCAACCAGGGCTTAATTTATGCTAGAATGGGTTGGAATGGTGATCCGGTACTTCTAGGGACAAGGAAGTAATGCCACTGTTCCACTCCCTCCCCCCCCCCCCACCCCCCCCAAAAAAAAATAAAAAAAGAAGCTGAGAAGAATAATTGCCAGGAGGGGCATAATCGAACAGAAACGCCTATCTCCATGGGCGTTTATCTCCGAGAACGGGTCCGTGAAGGGGCGGACCCCAACCGTATTTTCGAAACAAATAGACGTCCATGTTTTATTCGCCAAGTTGTGAGCTGGGCGTTTTTGCTTTTCAGCGATAATGGACAATGAAATCGCCCAGCTCAAAAACGAATAAATCCAAGGCATTTGTTCGTGGGAGGGGCCAGGAGTCGTAGTGCATTGGTCCCCCTAACATGCCAGGACACCAACCAGGCACCCTAGGGGGCACTTTTACAAAAACAAAACAAAAGGTAAAAGAGCTCCCAGGTGCATAGCACACTTCCCTTGTGTGTAGAGCCCCCCAAATCCCCCTCAAAACCCACTGCCCACAAGTCTACACCATTACTATAGCCCTAAGGGGTGAAGGGGGGCACCTACATGTGGGTACAGTGGGTTCGGGGGGGGGGGGGTTGGACGACTAAGCATTAAGCAGCACAATTGTAACAGGTAGGGGGGGGGATGGGCCTGGGTCCACCCGCCTGAAGTCCACTGCACCCCCTAACAACTGCTCCAGGGACCTGCATACTGCTGCCAGGGAGGTGGGTATGACATTTGAGGGTGAAAATAAAAAGTTGTGAAACATCATTTTTTGTGGTGGGAGGGGGTTTATGACCACTGGGGGAGTCAGGGGAGGTCATCCCCGATTCCCTCCAGTGGTCATCTGGTCATTTAGGGCACTTTTTGGGGCCTTATTCATGGAAAAACAGGGTCCAGGAAAAGTGCCCTAAATTCTAGCTAAACACGCATACTTTTTTCCCATTATCTGTGAAATGCGCCCATCTCTGTTCGGCAGATAACCACGCCCCAGTTCCGCCTTCGCCACACCTCTGACACGCCCCCATCAACTTTGTCCGCATCCGCGACGGAGTGCAGTTGAAAACGTCCAAAATCGGCTTTCGATTATACAGCTTTATTCGTTTTTGTGAGATAAACGTCCATCTCCCGATTTAGGTCGGAACTTGGGCGTTTTTCTCGTTCGATTATAAGCTGGTATGTCATGTCACCTATTCAACTGGATTATACACTGGCTGCAATTTGAGCCAGATGATCTGTTCCATACTGGAACATGTCGATGAGCTGCTTGCAACTGCCCTGCATGTGGAAGGTCCCGGTGCCACTGTGCACATGCGCCAGCAGCATCAGAGGTCACGTGGTCTACTGAAACATGTGCATTAAGCTGGAGGTTGGAGTCATGCTTTGCTTCATCACAGTTTGCTCCATCCGGCTCAACTTGCAGTCAGTATCCCACCGAACAATACTCTGGAGGGCACCATCACCTGATGGAACATGGACAGCCTACAGGAGTCTGCATCAGCTTGCGCTGCCATTGCTGAATGCTGCAGCCTGGCTGTGGTGGCAAGAAAGCGCAAGCTTGGCACAGTACAGTACAGACATACCCAAAAGCCGGTTTGGAAATACCAAGACAACAAAGAAAAGATAAAATTCATTTTTAATTTTTGGGAACTGGAATGCAACAATTTGTGGAAATGTACAGACTGCATTTTACTCAGTCCAGGTAGAAATGCATTTCTCTGTCTTCAGTGTTGCTTGCATGCAAAACCTGGCTTCATGAAGTTTCCATTTCACACCTGTAAATTTATGTTTCTAATATGCAGATGCTTATTTGGTATTTGGTGAGGGGGTGTGTTCTGTATGTGTAATTGAGGTGAAGGATTCTGCTAGTGTATTTTTTCTGCCCAGGAATGGAGCAATAGTAGTCTGACCTGTTCTGTTTTTTCAAGAAGTGCCTTTGTGTTAATACCACTTGATGTAATATTTGTAATGCTGGTATTTAAATCTAGCAATTAGTGCTTTTCTGTGTGTCAGGTTTATTATATAGGTTCTGTGGGAAGTAGGTAAAAGATGGGATGGTTCTACCAAATCCTGTGCATTCCATCTTAAATTGGATCCCCGAATCGGTGTATCTGGAGGATGCAGCTTTTACCAAGTCCCTTGTACCGCCTTCTGTGGCAGGTCTTCAGCACTGCGCGCCTCTCCTGGAAGTGACAGTGTGCATCCTGGAGGAATGTGCAGAAGAGCCAGCTGTGAGTACTGGGGTTGGGATGGGTAGACAGTGGAGCCTTGACATGGCTGGCGCTAAGGAGAGTTGAGCCTACCACAGAATGGGAGCAGCTATGCTAATTGCTGGGAACTGCAGAGCTGCTGGTGCCAGAGCTTCATGCTGCTCTGGCCCCGGACAGAGAGGCAAGATTGGCACAGCCCAGAGGGGCCAGAACCAGAATTACTACTACTACTACTACTACTATTTAACATTTCTATAGCGCTACAAGAACCTCAGATAGAGAAGGGGAGACCTAAAATTTTGGGGCGGATTAGGCTCTTCACATTAAATCCAGTTTTGGAGGTCTTCGGATTTGAATTTATTGTCAGGAGTCAATCTCTGGTGTTGAAATGTTCCTCTAGGCAGTGCCTAGATAACCTTTGTACATAAATAATATTTATGTGATAATAATGGGTGACTTCAATTATCCAAATATAGACTGGTTAAATGTAACATTGGGACACGCTACAGAGGTACAATTCCTTGATGAAATCAAGGACAGCTTTATGGAGCAGCTGGTGCAGGAGCCGACGAGAGAAGGAAAAATTCTAGACTTGGTCCTTAGTGGAGCGCATGATCTGGTGAGGGACATTATGGTACTGGGGCCGCTTGATAACAGTGATCATAATATGATCAGTTTTGATATCGACCTTGAAGTAACTGTACACAGAAAGTCAAATACGTTAGCGTTTAACTTTAAAAAAGGAGACTATGATAAAATGAGAAGAACGGTAAAAAAAAACTTAGGGGGGCAACTGAGAGAGTAAACACTGTACAACAGGCGTGGACGCTGTTCAAAAATACCATCCTGGAGGCCCAGGCCATAGATATTCCGCGTATTAGAAAAGAAAGACGGAAGTCCAAAAGACAGCCGGCCTGGTTGAAAAGTGAGGTGAAGGAAGCTATTAGGGCTAAAAGAAACGCCTTCAGAAAATGGAAGAAGGAACCGTCTGAAAATAACAAGCAGCAGCATAAGGAGTGTCAAAGCAAATGCAAGGCGCAGATAAAGAAGGCCAAGAGGGATTACGAAAAAAAGATAGCATTAGAGGCAAAAAAAACATAGTAAAAAATTTTTTTTTCGGTATATTAAAAGCAGGAAGCCGGCAAAAGAATCTGTTGGGCCGCTGGATGACCGAGGGGTAAAAGGGGCGATCAAGGAAGACAAAGACGTAGCAGAGAGACTGAATGAATTCTTTGCTTCGGTCTTCACCGAGGAAGATTTGGGTGGGATACCGGTGTCGGAAATGGTATTTCAAGCGGACGAGTCGGAGAAACTTACTGACTTCACGGTAAACCTGGAGGACGTAATGGGGCAGTTCGGCAAACTGAAGAGTAGCAAATCTCCTGGACCGGATGGTATTCATCCTAGAGTACTGATAGAACTGAAAAATGAGCTTGCAGAGCTACTGCTAGTGATATGCAACTTATCCTTAAACTCGAGTGTGGTACCCGAAGATTGGAGGGTGGCCAATGTAACGCCCATTTTTAAAAAAGGCTCCAGGGGAGATCCGGGAAATTATAGACCGGTGAGTCTGACGTCGGTGCCGAGGAAAATGGTAGAAACTATTATTAAAAACAAAATTACAGAGCACATCCGAGGACAAGAATTACTGAGACCAAGTCAGCACGGCTTTTGTGTGGGGAAATCTTGCCTGACCAATTTACTTCAATTCTTTGAAGGAGTGAACAAACATGTGGACAAAGGGGAGTCGGTTGATATTGTGTATCTGGATTTTCAAAAGGCATTTGACAAGGTACCTCATGAAAGGCTACAGAGGAAATTGGAGGGTCATGGGATAGGAGGAAATGTCCTATTGTGGATTAAAAACTGGTTGAAGGATAGGAAACAGAGAGTGGGGTTAAATGGGCAGTATTCACAATGGAGAAGGGTAGTTAGTGGGGTTCCTCAGGGGTCTGTGCTAGGACCACTGCTTTTTAATATATTTATAAATGATTTGGAGATAGGAGTAACTAGCGAGGTAATTAAATTTGCTGATGACACAAAGTTATTCAAAGTTGTTAAATCGCGACAAGATTGTGAAAAATTACAAGAGGACCTTACGAGACTGGGAGACTGGGTGGCTAAATGGCAGATGACGTTTAATGTGAGCAAGTGCAAGGTGATGCATCTGGGAAAAAAGAACCCGAATTATAGCTACGTCATGCAAGGTTCCACGTTAGGAGTTACGGACCAAGAAAGGGATCTGGGTGTCATCGTCGATAATACACTGAAACCTTCTGCTCAGTGTGCTGCTGCGGCTAGGAAAGTGAATAGAATGTTGGGTATTATTAGGAAGGTATGGAAAACAGGTGTGAGGATGTTATAATGCCGTTGTATTGCTCCATGGTGGGACCGCACCTTGAGTATTGTGTTCAATTCTGGTCGCCGCATCTCAAGAAAGATATAGTGGAATTGGAAAAGGTGCAGAGAAGGGCGACTAAAATGATAGCGGGGATGGGACGACTTCCCTATGAAGAAAGATTAAGGAGGTTAGGGCTATTCAGCTTGGAGAAGAGACGGCTGAGGTATATAAAATAATGAGTGGAGTGGAACAGGTGGATGTGAAGCGTCTGTTCACGCTTTCCAAAAATACTAGGACTAGGGGGCATGCGATGAAACTACAGTGTAGTAAATTTAAAACAAATCAGAGAAAATGTTTCTTCACCCAACGTATAATTAAACTCTGGAATTCGTTGCCGGAGAAAGTTGTGAAGGCGGTTAGCTTAGCAGAATTTTAAAAGGGGTTGGACGGTTTCCTAAAGGACAAGTCCATAAACCGCTACTAAATGGACTTGGGAAAAATCCACAATTCCGGGAATAACATGTATAGAATGTTTGTACGTTTGGGAAGCTTGCCAGGTGCCCTTGGCCTGGATTGGCCGCTGTCGTGGACAGGATGCTGGGCTTGATGGACCCTTGGTCTTTTCCCAGTATGTCATTACTTATGTACTTATTAGTTAGGACCATCTCTCCAGGAGACTGACATGGAACACCATACACTCCTCTTTTTAGTTGCAGGCAAAGAATAGAGACCAGGAAGGTGCTATGAAGCAATAAATGTACTGAAAAATTATTTTTCAGCAGTTACAAGAAAAAGAAAGGCAGATGCAATATACTGGCTAAAGCAACAATATCAAACATATTTACAAAGTCTCCACACAAGTCTCTAACTTCCTCTTTGCTTGGGTATTCTCCTTGTTCGTCATAAATATTGTCTCCCCTTCATGAGATAGGGAGAGTTCTCATAGCAGTCATTATTCCTGTCCTTAATTTCCACCTATGGGCAGAAGGGGTAGGCAACAATAAATGTTAGATGCTCAGGGACCTGAGGCTCTGTTGGCAGTCTGTTAGTAGTAGTGTCCAGTATTGTGTGGGTAAGTGTAAGTTCTCTTCTGGTTCTGGTTCTGGGCCTGCCCACACCATTCATTTCCTGCTCTGGCCCCGCCTCCAGTTCTACTTCATTTTTGTCTACAGATTAAGCCCTGTGCTAAACTCAATACTGCCTATTTGAAAGTTTTCCCAAATTGGCCAATAACTTCCTGGCTTTATTTCCCCACTGATACACTTTGTATTTCTACATTTTAATATTAGTTGAGGCCCTTCAAGTAAAAATGTCATCAATGGGGTTTTTTTCCTAATATTCAAGTATTATGTCCTATCCACCTCCCATTTTTGCCCCATTTTTAGGTATAAACTGCAGTACACTTTATAGCCTTCTGTGTTTGTTTAATTAAAATATTTCTTCTTATTTTAATTGTAGACACTACAAATTACAGTGGAAGGCCTTTATAATTTGTTTCAATCCATAGCAACCATGCATATTAATGGCAGGCTTCAAAGTTTAGCAGCAAAGCTGAAGACATATTTGATAGAGATGCCAAGACTAGCCCATCCAAAAAGAGGGAGATTTACCATCCCATTGAGTGATACTGAAGGCCTAGGAGAATTTTCAGGCTGTGTGTCAAGGGTATAAATCTGTAAAGATATGAGTATTGTATTCCTTTCCACAATAACCTTACTATACAAAACAATATTTTAGTAATGGAAATAGCAATACAAAATGATGTTTACATTTTTCATTTGTTATTTAAATAATAGCCTGCCCATAGTGTGCTGCTTGATCACTTCTTCTTTTTTTTTTTTGGGGGGGGGGGGGGGGTAGGTGTTCTTCTGCATCGCTCCCACCAGTCTCCTATGATTAGAATCAGGGCAGCTCTCCTGGACTCTCTGCAGGCTGTTCCCTGAACCATGGGAAGCAAATGACATATCCCTGATGGTCCTTATAACTTAAGTGTTTAATATTTGACTTGGGAGAAACAACAGACGTGGTACAATTATACTGGTATATATTTATAGCTGTAGTTGAAAAAATATATATGAAGGTTTGCCAATTGGATACTTATGGAAGATATCCCTGTTTTTGCTAGGTGACACTAAACATAATCAGAACCCATATCTTTTTATGTCCTCATTCCCAGGACAAAGCTTTTCTCCCTAACTAGAAGCTCACTTAACTCATCTTAGGATGTATATTCTAAGCCCAGGATACAATGCTGACATTCTCTCTAGACTTCAGTTGCTTACTGGTGACTTGCTCTTCCCCTCAGCCACAGCTGGATTAGGCATAGGCAAACTAGTCATGTACCTCAGGACCAAAAACTTTAGGGGGGTGTGTGGGGGGCGGGGGGGATATCAGATATGCTGAGGACTCAGGAGCCTTAGATTTCCAGCTGTCTGGATTTTTTTACAGTTCTCCAAATTTGTAAATTACCAGCTCAAAGTAAGAATGATGGCTAAAGCAGGGGCATAGCCAACATTGGATTTGGGGGGGGGGGGGTGCCCAGGGGTGGAATGGGGGGCAATGGATCCCCCTTCCCTCCACTGCCGTGACATTAATCTTACCTTTGCTGGTGAGGATGCTCAATCCCCACCAGCGGACAAGATCCGCTGCCCAAACTGCCCAAAGGCAGAAGTCAGCGGCCTGCTTTCCAGCCGCCGCTATCTTCGTGCATGAACTGAGAGAGCTGTGGAACTGGTGAGTATTCTGGGGAATGGGATTGTTGAAAGGGAGTAAGAATTTAAGAAGACTGGGAGAAACTGTGAAGGGTCTGCTAATGCACCTTTGTAAAAGGACCCCTGAGAGCTCCATTTACACACACTAAAAAAGACCTTAATTGTGATTTAACATTTATTCTTATCAGTGGCTCTTATCTTGTTTGAGTTTTTTTATATGTAAGGAAAGTTTTGTACATTTGGTACACAGAAATTTCCTTCTTAGGTTTTTGTTTTATTATTCAGGAATAGAACTGGCAACAGATGTAAGAACTTTGCATGATGGTGTGGAGGTGGAAACACTGCCTGAGAAAGTACATACATTTGTGTATATTTCTTTTTTTCTTTATGTTTATTTCAAAACTATTTGCAGTACACCAGCCATCAAATACATCATGTAAGTATAACAAAAGATGATGACTGACTTGGTTAGGAACTGGTTGAGTGGAAGACGACAGAGGGTAGTGGTAAATGGAGCTCATTCTGAGGAAAAGGTTGTTACCAGTGGTGCGCTGCAAGGTTCTGTTCTTGGGATGGTTCTTTTTAACATTTTTGTAAGCAATATTGCTGATGAGCTGTCAGGCAAGGCTTGCCTCTTTGCAAATGATATCAAAATCTGCAACAGGGTAAACACCCCCCATGGTGTGGATCATAGGTGCCGACTCCATGGGTGCTGTGAGTGCTCAAGCACCCCCAATATTTCACCCACCGGAAGTTCCCTTTGCCAGCCCAGAATTTAAAAAGTCCCTCCCTCCAAGTTCCAGGGTCGTCCCTCCCCCTCCCTCTCCCTCCGAGTTTCCAGGGTCTTCCTTCCCTCTGAATTTTAAAAGTCACCTTACCTCGTCGGGGTTACGCCGGCAGCAGCAGTGAAAAGCATGCAGGCGCGGAGCTTCAGCCCTTCCCCTCTCTCAGCTGTGGTCCCGCCCTCATTTCCTGTTTCCGCAAGGGCAGGACCAGAGCTGAGAGAACGGAAGGGCTGAAGCTCCGAGCCTGCACGGTTTTCACTGCTGCTGCCGGCGTAACCCCGACGAGGTGAGATGACTTTTAAAATTCAGAGGGAGGGAGGACCTGGAACTCGGAGGGAGGGACTTTTAAGATGGCCTTTAAAATTTGGACGGGGGAGGGAGGATCCTGGAACTCGAAGGGAGGACCCTGGAACTCAGAGGGAGGAGGGTGGGAGGACCTTGGAACTCAAAGGGAGGGGGGAGGACCATGGTACTCGAAGGGATGGGGGGAGGTGGACCCAGGAACTCGGAGGGAGGGGGAAGGACCCTGAAAGCATAGGAGCCGACTCTGTGGGTTGCTGTGGGTGCTTAAGCACCCCCAATATTGAGAATGTGTCCAGGGAGGGGTATTTCCATTAGGCTTTGCACTCCCAATCATTTTGAAAGTTGGCTCCTATGCTTGGAAGTCAGAGGGAGGGGGCCCTGGAACTCGAAGGGAGGGAGGGGGAGAGGGGGGGCCTAGAACTCGAAGGAAGGGAGGGAGGAGAGAGGGGGGCCTGGAACTCAAAGGGAGGGAGGGAGGGGGGTCTGGAACTTGAATGGAGGTAGGGAGGGGGGCCTGGAACAGGAAGGGAGGGAGGGGGCTTAGAACTTGGAGGGAGGGAGGGAGGGACCTGGAACTCGGAGGGAGGGGGCCTGGAACTCAGAGGGAGGAGGGGCCTGAAACTCAGAGGGGGAGGGAGAGAGGGAAAGGAGGAATGCATCCACCTGTAAAAAAAAAAAAAATCAGCACCCCCAATCATTCTGAAAAGTTGGCTCCTATGGTGTGTGGATACCATGAGGAAGGACTTTAGCGAAGCTAGTGGAATGGTCTGGAATTTGGCAGCTAAGATTTAATGCTAAAAAATAAATGGGCATGCATTTGGGCTGCAAAAACCCAAAGGAACTGTACAGTTTAGGGGGTGAAGAACTTTTTTGCATGAAAGAGGAGCAGGACTTGGTATGATCATATGTGATGATCTTAAGGTGTCCAAACAGGTAGAAAAGGCAAAAACAAAAACTAGAAGGATGCTTGGGAGTATAGGGAGAGGAATGGTCAGCATGAAAAAGGAAGTGACGTTGCCCCTGTATGACTCTGGTGAAACCACATTTAGAATATTGTGTACAATCCTGGAGACCACACCTTCAAAGATATAAACAGAATGGAGTCAATCCAGAGGGGGGCTACTAAAATAGTCCGTGGTCTTCTTTTAAAGTGTATGGGACAGACTTAAAGATTTCAATAAGTATACTTTGGAAGAAAAGCGGGAGAGGAGAGATATGATAAATGCACAGGAAGTGAGTCTCTTTTAATTGAAAGGAAACTCTGGAACAAGGGGGCATAGGGTGAAAGTGAAAGGGGATAGCCTCAGGAAATACTTCTTCATAGAAAGGGTAGTGAATTCATGGAATGACCTCCTTGTGGAAGTGGTGGAGACAAAAACAGCATCTGAATTCAAGAGAGCTTGGGACAAGTACATACAATCTCTAAGGGAGTGATAGGTAAAGTATATGGCATGGATGAGCAAATTGGATAGGCCATAGGGTCTATATCTGCCTACATTTTTCTATGTTTTATGGGGCATCTAGTTTAGTCTTACATTCTTTTGTCTCTGCTTCATGATTGATACAAAAGTATTGATTTGTTCTTCCAATCCAGATAATTTGTATGAGTATAATTTAGTTTAATAATCAGTGAACATTTGGACATTCCCTTACTAGTGGTTTTCAGTATGCCCTCTTCATTTCAGATTTCTTGTATTGTATTATGGGCTATACATTTTTTAAAGTGTGATGCTAATAAATTATTTATTCTCCACCCCCACCCCAAAATATATTGTATGAGCCTCCGCTTCTTCCATAGTTAGTTAATTTAATTCCTGTCCTAAAGCAAGAACCTTAGATATTAATTAATATTTTCCTTCTTCATCTCATTCCTAATTTCATGCATTTCCCTTAAAGACTGCCTTCATTGCATACCAAAGGATCCCAGATTTGTATTTCCATAACATAATCCTTGTCACTTACAAGAGAGGTATTCATTTCCATGCAATTCCACCACTATCCCCACCAGTTTGTAACCGAAGATGTAGAGGAGCATGGTCTGAACTTTGCAATTATACCAATATCACAAGAATGTTCACGCTTTCCAAAATACTAGGACTAGGGGGCATGCGATTAAAACTACAGTGTAGTAAATTTAAAACAAATCGGAGAAAATATTTCTTCACCCAACGCATAATTAAACTCTGGAATTCGTTGCCGGAGAATGTGGTGAAGGCGGTTAGCTTAGCAGAGTTTAAAATGGGGTTAGACGGTTTCCTAAAGGACAAGTCCGTAAATCACTACTAAATGGACTTGGGAAAAATCCACAATTCCAGGAATAACATGCATAGAATGTTTGTACGTTTGGGAAGCTTGCCAGGTGCCCTTGGCCTGGATTGGCCACTGTCGTGGACAGAATGCTGGGCTCGATGGACCCTTGGTCTTTCCCAGTGTAGCATTACTTATGTACTTATGTACTTTTGTATAGAGACTATGGTTGACCAGAAAAAGATCAATCCTAGAATAAGAATTGTGACTGGCTGAATAGCAAGCATAATCTCTTAGGGAGGGGTGCATTTCCACCAAACATCAATAAGACAAAATTCTTGACAAATTCCTGTAAGGTGAATTGTGGTCTGAACATTTGACATTCTCTAATTGCATATGTCTCATGACTAATGCATGTGACATGCAGGCTCATTTTCGAAAGAGATGGACGTCCATTTTTTCGACATAATCGGAACATGGACGTCCATCTCCCAGAGACGTCCAAATCGGTATAATCGAAACCCGAATTTGGATTTCTCTAACTGCAGTCCGTCGCAAGGATTTCCAAATTTCAAGGGGGCATGTTGGAGGTGTGGTGAAGGCGGGGCTTGGGCGTGCCTAACATTTGGACCATCTCTGAACCATAATCGAAAAAAGCAGGGATGTCCTAAAGTAAAACTTGGTCATTTTCACCCAGACTTGGATTTTTTACGAATAAGGCATAAAAAAGGTGCCCGAAATGACCAGATGACCACCGAAGGGAATCGGGGATGACCTCCCATTACTCCCCAGTGGTCACTAAACCCCTCCCACCCTCAAAAAACATCCTTAAAATATTATGTGCCAGCCTCTATGCCAGCCTCAGATGTCATACTTAGGTCCATGACAGCGCAATGCAGGTCCCTGGAGCAGTTTTAGTGGGTGCAGTTCACTTCAGACAGGCGGACCCAGGTCCATACCCAACCTATCTGTTACGTTTGTGGAGAAAACAGCGAGCCCTCCAAAACCCACCACAAACCCACTGTACCCACATCTAGGTGCACCCTTCACCAGTAAGGGGCTATTCTATGGTAGTGGGTGTACAGTTGTGGTAGTGGGTTTTGGGGGGGGTGGGGGGCACAGCACACACTGTGAGAGAGCTATGTACTGGGAGCAATTTCTGAAGTCACTGCAGTGCCCCCTAGGGTGTTCGGTTGGTTGCCCTGGCATGTCAGGGGGACCAGTGCACTACCAAATGCTGGCTTCTCCGATGTCCAAATGGCTTGCATTTGGACATTTTTGACATGGAGGGTTTTTGGTTTCGAAAATCGCCGAAAGTCAAGGACATCCTTGGTATTTTCGAAATGAAAGATAGACGTCCATCTTTTTTTGAAAATATGTTTTCGCCGCCCCCGGATTTGGACGTTTCTTTCTAAAATGCCTCTCTTGGTATCTCTGTATGATAAATATAAATAAAGGGGGCAGTTCTATAACCTAGGTGCTCACATTTGTACATGTGTTAAGGGCCAGATTGCGCTTAAAAAATCCACACAAAAACATTTCCGTCTAATTGTATTCTATAAGCAGCATCTAGATTTAGGCATGGTATACAGAATATGCTTAGTCAATATCATAACGCCTAAAACTAAAATATAGTGTAAATCCCAGCATGTAGATTTTTAGACTCAGAGGGCATATCTATAACATATGTTTAGAATACTAGCATGCCACCTAAGTGTTATTCTGCAAATACACACTTCATTTTCCTAGCATGCATTTGTAAAAGGGGCATACACAGGGGAACATGGGTGAGACAGAAGTAGGGCTCCTCTTTATGTGAGTAACTTACAGAATATTGTAAGTTGCACACATCCCTCTCCCATGTGGGTGCTCACACTTATACGAGCTCACACCTAAATGCTAGGTGCATATATACCAGAAAATGTTAGATTGAGATTTTTTTTAAGTTTATGTTCCCTTGTTCCCATTTGAGATGCACTTGGTACATTGACCAAGATATGGAACCAAGCCCCCACCCCACCCCCCACTTTGTGGAATTAGAAAACTCAACTTATAAAAACAAATTCTGGTGTCCCATCAGTTATAGCAACGCTAACTCACTTCACCACCAGACCACACTGTGAGGCAACAGAATCCAGCAAAATAATACCCTTACCAGCATCAATTACAAAAACTAACATTACACAGATCCTACTTAGAGAAAAATCAGCACTACAAATAATCTGGTTTTAGTATGCAATATTTTTTTCTTTCTTCTTTTCTTTTGTTATTATCTTTGAAAGATGAGTAGAAGGCAGTTTAATAAACCTAAACTGAAACCAAACACCATTAAAGCTCCAGCTGAGAAAACAAACTAGACTGCTACAGATTCCTAAATAGAATCTACATGTAAATAGAATCCTTCCTCTGGGTTACACTGGCAAAAAAACAGACAACCATAGCTTAGATATCTGGATTCATTAATGCATATTGGGGGACTTTTACTAAGTGACGGTAAGTATTAGCATATGTTTACTGCACGCTAAAAGGCAGTACTGCTGGCCATATCTCTCTTCTTCCTATTCCTGGCATCCAGGGGCAGCAGAACATCTTTTTGGTGAAAGGAACAAAACAGTCTGCATCCTGCTAGCAAGCTCGTCTAGTTGCTGATGCTGTGTTGCTAAAAATATTAATTGGGCCATGGCCCAGTGGCCCTCCCATTCCACTACCTATACAGGCATTCATCCGCCTTCCCTCCTCCCCTACTTCCTGCTGATTCTCCCACTTTCCCCACAGCATCTGTCTGCCTATCTTTTCATTTTTTCCCCCAACATCTGCCAGAAATGGCCTCCTCTCTTTTTCTCCCGTGCAGCCAGCAATTGACAATAATTACTTGTCTTTCCTCCCGACTCCATGCATTTGGAACTGATTCCTTCTTGTTCACCATAGCTTTCTTTTTTTCACCAGCAAAATACAGGAAGCACATGCCTTCATGTTTCAAATGGGCTTGTAGTGCTGACGGCTGATGAAGGAGACAGCAGTGGGAAGACAGTGGAAGGACGGGCTTCCATAGCTGTGGAAATGCAGCAGGAAAGGTTCCTCAATGTTTTGGTACAGGGAATCATGCAACAAGCTCCAACTCACTTCTCAAATCTTTACACTAGTATCAGTGGTACAGCAACACTGCAGGGCCCACCTGGCTTAATAAATCTATGTTAGCACATGGATACTCACCTTTGGCACCTATCCAAATACTGGAACTGAATATCCAGGACTGAGGCGGCCTTAAACCACTCAGGTGCATCAAAAAACACCTCTCACACTACCTTACCTAACACCTTTCCATCTAAATCCTTACCTACCTTCAGCCTATTATCGATTGTATTTAAGATCATGTAATGACTACATCAAAACAACACTCTGTAAGCCACATTGAGCCTGCAAAAGGTGGGATAATGTGGGGTACAAATGCAATAATAATAATAATAAGATACTGCCAATATATAGCATTGGTATCAGGGTAGATTCCCAGTTCTTTTCCCTGTCTTAAATTAGCCAATTAACTTGAATCTATTTCGGGCTAATGTGGGGTATAAATTTCATGAATAAATAAATAAATATACCAAACAGTATCTAGGTACCATCGCTGTATATTGGCAGTACCAGGGAACTTCCAGCTTTGCTCTGACTCTGCCCCCAAACCAGATAGTGCTGATTTGCTCACGCAGGATTTTCAGCGGCACTATCTGGTTATGTGATACTGAATATCCTATGGGGATCCAATCAGCACTAGTTAACAGGGTAGAAGCATCTGCTACCCAGTGGTTGGGTCCCATTATTTCCAGCGTACAGGGGTTAGCTAGATCTTAATCCTTTCACTGAGTATATCTAATTGCTGGATACAGCACATTAATATGGTCGAACTGTTAAGCAAAATAAGAACTTAAGTGCCCAAATAAACCTCCTGCATGCAGTTTTCATGAGATACTAATTTACAGACAGATGTAGGGGAATTCTTAGTAATCTTCCTTTGAGGTTTTCTTGAGTAGTTGCTGTTCGTGCTTTACGTTTCACTGCTTATGAACTTAGCAGCTTTGAATCATCATGAAATCTAATTTTCTTTGCTGAGTGCATCCTTTGTTTAGCAACTTGTTGAACTATCAAGCCTAAAGAGAAAGTAAAATTATGACCCTTGGGAAAACAGATAAATCGCAAGCTGATGAATACAAGAAAGTTTGTAATTTGAGTGTGACTGTGAATAATCATTTGTATGCAGTTCCAAATCTAAAATTCAGGGTTTTCAAAGGAAAGCTATTTTTTTAATTACTTGACAAGGAATAATAGCTGCATGAAGCCTCACATACATAAGAGTAAGCAATAAAACAGCATAACGTGCACAGCAGTCAAGATCTTTTACCTTCAGGTGTATTGATTACTTCTCTTATAAAATTTCCTGACAAAGCATCACTATGGAGTCATTTTCGAAACAGAAAAATGTCAAAACGTGGCATAAAGCAGCCTTTGGATGTTTTTTCTCACAAAATAGCCATATCGGTATTTTCTTTTTATGTGTTTCTATGCTGTTCATCTGCAGTGTGTCCAAATCTTTATGTAGCATGTTAAGGGCGGGATTTGGGTGTTCCTGAGACTTGGACGTTCTTCAGCAATAATGGAACGAAACAAAACATGACATTTTGAGCTAGACCTGTTTTTCTAACGATAAGATATAAAAGGTGCCCTAAATAACCAGATGACCACTGGAGAGAATCAGGGATGACCTCCTATTATTCCCCCAGTTGTCACTGACCCCTCTCCTATCCATGAAAAATGTGATTAAAAACATAACTTACCAGCTTCTATGCCAGCCTCAGATGTTATACTCAGGTCCATTAGAGCAGCATGCATGTCCCTGGAGTAGTCCAGTGGTGGGTGCAGTGCACTGTAGACATGTGGACCCAGGCCCTTTCCTCCCCTTATCTGTTAAACTTGAGGTGGAAAATGTCAGCCTTCCCAAACTCACCCAAACCCTACTGTGCACACACAAGTTTCCCTTTCACCCCTAAGGGCTTTTGTATGGTGCAGAGTTGTGGGCAGTGTTTTCAGGTGGGTTTTGGGAGGCTTAGCAGACAAGGTAAGGGATCAATGGTGAGATGTGTACCTGGGAGCATTTATTTAAGTTCACTGCAGTGCCCCGTAGGGTGTCTCATTGCTCTCCTGGGACATCTGATGGACCAGTCTACTAAAATGATGGCCCCCCTCCTACAACCCAATGGCTTGATTTTCTACGTTTTTAACTTGGACATTTTTTTTTTTTTTCAAAAATGGTAAGCAAAAAAAAGTACAAAGCATAAAACCTTGTATGAAACAGTTGTTTTCCTTTTTTTGA
Organism: Microcaecilia unicolor; assembly: GCF_901765095.1. Classification (NCBI taxonomy): domain Eukaryota; kingdom Metazoa; phylum Chordata; class Amphibia; order Gymnophiona; family Siphonopidae; genus Microcaecilia; species Microcaecilia unicolor. The sequence goes on along the minus strand of NC_044037.1, from coordinate 81,813,601 downwards.
AACAGCCTTCTTTCCCCATTGGATTTTGGACATTTTTTGCCATACCTCCAGAGCTAGATGTTATATCAAAATGCCTCTGTGTAGGAGTATTTACCTGAGATCTCACCTTTGCTGGTCTTGGCCTATACAAGCTGAACCATTCTGTTATAGCAATATGGACACTTCTGCCTCTGGCATGCATACATCTGAAACCATCAGAAACCAGCTTTTCTACAAAGGAAAATTATTGCTGAGCATACCATGATGACTTCATCCAAGGACATATTCTTTGTTGCAACTAGCCCTGTCATCTCCTGGGAAAAATGGAGGAGAGAGACACATATGGCTCCAGGAGTATGGCATCTGACAGGGAGGTTTGCATGCCATCGATAAACAGTTTCATTGCTACAACAAAGGCTCTCTTCATGACCATGAAGCTGGCTGGACATTATTACACCATCTGTGATTGGTCCACAGGTATCATCTGACCCATGGATGCCAAAACGTTGGACTGAAGAACAAAAATGAGGATAGAAGGCTCAGAAAGAGCAAGAGACTGATTTCCTAAATACCAGTGAACTGCATACCTTGTAACAAACTCACAAGGTTAGCTCAGCTACAATATACGGCCTTACCTAAAGACTAGGTCATCTGCATACTACTACTACCTCTACTATTTAGCATTTCTATAGCGCTATAAAGCATACGCAGCACTGCACAAGCATAGAAGAAAGACAGTCCCTGCTCAAAGAGCTTAAAATCTAGTAGACAAAAAATAAAGCAAACAAATCAATTAATTGTGTAGAGGAAAGAGGAGAGGAGGGTAGGTGGAGGCGAGAGGAAAGAGGAGAGGAGGATAGGTGGAGACGAGTGGATACAAGTGGTTATGAGTCAAAAGCAATGTTAAAGAGGTGGGCTTTCAATCTAGATTTAAAGATGGTCAAGGATGGGGCAAGACGTAGGGGCTCAGGAAGTCTATTCCAGGCATAGGGCGCAGCAAGACCAGAAGGAGCGAAGTCTGGAGTTGGCAGTAGCGGAGAAGGGAACAGATAAGAAGGATTTATCCAGGGAACGGAGTGCACTGGAAGGGGTGTAGGGAAGGACGAGTATGAAGAGATACTGGGGAGCAGCAGAGTGAGTACATTTATAGGTTAGTAGAAGAAGTTTGAACAGGATGTGACTTGAGGAGAGGGGTAGTATGAATAAGTGACCCTGGCGGAAGACCAGATGGGCAGCAGAGTTTTGAAACCGACTGGAGAGGGGAGAGGTGACTAAGTGGGAGGCCAGCATGAAGCAGATTGCAGTAGTCCAAACGAGAGGTGACAAGGGTGTGGATGCATCCAGAATACAGAGATCGGACTTTATTCCCTGGACTGAGAGACTCGCTGAGGCCTTCAGCTTGAGTCTCAGAAAATGAATCCGCATCTTTACCATTGGAAGTTTGCCACAGATGACAAGGTGAGATAACAGGAAATACTACCTATGGTCATGGGGATAATTAGTTTCTTGGCTTTTGTCTGAGATAGATGGGTTTTATGTCATGACTTAAGGTCTGTGAATTTACCTGCTAACTGTGTATTTTGCATAAGATGTGTGGTGTAAGTTCTCATAATAATCATTAGGATATCATTATGTGATTGGTTGTGTAATCACTCATTTAGTTAGTCCATTAGGATAATCATATATCATTATCTATATTTGGTGATAATCTATTTTTATAGCAAGTTATTTTGTATTTTGCTTGACATTTTGCTTCAGAACTATTTATATATATATTTCTTTTACCTAATAAATAATATATATTCCATCTGTGGCATTGTTCCTTTTTCCAGCACAGCTAGCTAGCCATTGGTCCAAAGAGGTACGCTTCCCCTAGACAGGAGTCTAGAATAATTGCTATTTTCTAGTGTTCTGTCAGCTAAGTACCTCAGGATATATATATTAGGAGTTGTCCTCCTGGATATATACCCCTACACCTCCCTGTATCCAAACCAATTTGAGGAAATTCTATATCTTTCAAAATATGTTTTCATGCACATATCAAAGATTCTATAAAATGGGCATGGTCAAGTATAATTGATTGCTTTATTAACGTTATTTTGCTTAATTTCTTTTAGTGCTGAAAGCATGCTGAACTCATAGCAATTGAAAAAGTTCTCTTTTTTTATACATAGTAAACAGGATTAATATAGACACTGTCAACAGTCTTTCCATGTGTTTTTCATAATTATGAGATGTTTATGGATTATTTATTTGGTACAACCAGAGAGGTTTACATAATACAAACAGGTATAATAGGTTATTTTCTCTGTCTTTGGTGGGCTCACAATCTAAACCCCCTGTTTACAAAGCTGTGCGCCAATGCCGACACAGCCCATTCAAAGTGAATGGGTTCTGCTGGTTTAAGCACACCAACAGCTGCTAGTGCAACTTTGTAAACAACGGGGTAAGTTTGTATGAAGGGCAATGGAGGGTTACATGACTTATCCAAGTCACAAGTTGCTGTAGTGGAAATTGAACACCGTTCCTCTGGTTTTTAGCCTACTGCGCTAACCGCCAGGCTGATAGACACTCAGTGATTCGACACTGTTTTAACATGCTTACTAAACTATGGGTGACTATATAAAAGATTTTGATTTGTTTTGTATATATTGTCATATTTTGGGGCTGCTTTCTGGGCATTCTTTCAGTTTGCTTCACAGTTTATTGGTATACAGTTTGTTTAATGTGCAGAAATAATTTTGAATCTGTAAATTAACTTTGTGCACATTAATTATGATGTTCTGTGCACAGAAATTCTTTGTCTTTTTTATGAGCATAAAATTTTTCACATAGATTTCATCAGCATGCCTTTGAAAAATATATGCATGCTAAATGAGTTAACACTGTCAATTACACATTAAGGGAGTCTGTTATTAAAGTGGAATTAAGCTGTTTACATTGCTAATTAGGGCATGTTAACTGCTACCGCAGAAGCGCACTAACAGCTACCACAGTGACATGATGGTTTGTGCATGCTAATTTGAAGATTAACTGCATATTGTATTAGGAAACAGGAACTAGGTAGGTCATGGGCAGTGAATAGGAGGTGCTAAGTGCAAATGCTCTAATTGTTCTGCCCTCTCACAGGGTTAGAACATCATTATGACAGGAACACAACTCTTGAACCAAAATCTTATTTAATGCAGTAATCAAACAAGGAAAAATAACTTACAGTTCAGATCTTCTGGAGAAGAATTTTTTGCCTTGCAAACTGGGAGTCTGTTCTCAACCAGATCTCTCTCTCCATGCAAGAGAGAAGCTAGGCAGAATTCAACAACATGCTGAGTAATGATGCTGTACACTGGTAAAATCTTGATAGAGTCAGAGTAGGTCAAAAAGATCATACAGCAGAATACAGCATAGGAAGTTTCAGCTGACAGAGGAGATATGCTGCAGACTAACTCTTGTGGACCCATAGGAGAGAGAAAGGAGGAGGGGGCAAGTAGCCCAGCATGCACAAAGAATAAGGAAAGCCAATAGAAAGAATCCTATAAGATGATCAAAGGCAAACATGGGTGCTAGAGGCCATTAGCGCCAGACTAGCACCCACGTTTTGCCTACACCACATGGTCAGAGTTGGTGAGCACATGTATCAAGAAGCTTGCCGGCTCTGAATGGTAATAGCATGCTAATACATGCTAAACAGGGACATTAGTATTCCTCCCCAATGGTCAGCGGGCAGTGCGCCAAACAAGGGCATTAGGGAGGAATGGGGAGACCCTGTCCAGCATGCATTTGCATGCTTATGGTCCTCCCATCACTCTTACACAAAGGGCTGGAGGTCTGGTGCACCTCCAGACCACTTGACAGCCCCTGACTTCGCCAAAACAAGGGGCTGGACCCCCAGACACCCCCTACACTCACTCCTCCTGCAAGCGCTGCCTCAAAATGACAGTACCCTGCTCTGCCTGGTGCATCCTGGGATGCATTGGGTGGGGCTTCAGTATCATATAAGGGAGAAGCTCAGCAATGTATCCATGCTACCATATTAGTGAAGGGTGCACTTACTCTCTGCTCATAGACATGTCTCCCGTGCCAAAAAATAAAAACTATTGTTTACTGCTGGATTAGCATGCACTGATTGGCACACAACTGCAGGATGCCTCAGCATGTCCAGTGGCAGTGCTTTTTGGCATGTGGTAGGCATGTGCTAGTGCCTACTGTGGCTTAGTAAAAGGGCCCCTTATGAGCCTATTCCATTGGCTAATATAAAGTTGTGGATCCTAATTCATCTGTGATTTCCTCTTGTTTCCTGACTTTTAATTATGATGTTCAAAATCTGGAAAGTTTATCCATTAAAGAGCTTTAATTTATCATTCTAAAGTTAGGGAAATAGTCTGGAAAAAATGCACTGTGATCAATGCTAGAGGTGTGTTTAATCTTATTAGCACTGATCCAGTAAAACTGAAATGGTAAAATTGTGATTTAATAAGCACATTTATTTCTATTATCAATATATTCTGAGTACACAGTAAAACTCCTGATAGTTGAGGAGTCATATTATTTAAAAGAACAAGCAGATCAAATCTTTAGGATATAAAAGTTAGTTTATTTAGTATTAAATTGAACTGGGACAAGGGAGCAGGATCATGTGCTGCTATGGATTAAAAGCATGCTAGTTTAAGATGAGAGTTTCTCCAGCACTGTGAAAGAGTGGGTCAGCTTCAATGCTTTCTTACACAATAACCACCTCATAACATTCATACTCCCTGTCCACCATTCATTCAGTCCAACATACCAATAAACTCAACTCACTTCAAGGATAGTGACAAGTCTCGACTACAGCTTATTAATTCAACACAAGTCCAAAGGTAACTTTAACTAGGTATCACAGTGGTTATCAATGTATCATTATTCCTAGATTTGTTTATTACATTTGACTAGGTGGTAGCATCCTAGTTATACCCATCTACAGTACTGCCAGGCTCCATCTATTCTCCAACCTGCAGTGATGCAAGGCTGAAAGAGTCACAATAAAGTACCTTTGAAGCATGTTCTTAAATCAACTAGCCACACACAACAGTGACACCTGTACTGCAGATTTACAGTTTTTAGGGTCCTTCTCTCTCTCTCCCCAGCAAACCAATCTGGGAGTCAAAGGAACAGGAATTTGTCAGCACTTCCACAAATGGGGACTGCCAACTTCTGCACCACCCACCTGATTCTATAAACTTATGCACTCAGATTTATGTTTAGCATGCAAACTTGGATGTGCAAGGTACAGAATAAGAGCAGTTGCACATGCAACTTAATTTAATAATTGGATGTTAATTGGCGTTAATAACCAATTATTGACTGAAATTGATGTTAATCAGTGCTTATTGACACTAATTAGCATTTGCACATCCAGATGTCCTTAGTTGCTATTCTAGAAGTTTTGCACACCATTGTGTGTAACTTCTAGGGGGCTGTGGATGTGGGAGGAGCATGGTTGAGGTCAGGGGGCATGCCAAGGCATTACTTGGACTCCGGTCTATAAATAGCACCGAACCCCCCCCCCCCCCCCCACAACGCTAAGTACTATTCTATAAGAGGTGCTGAAAGTTTAGCACCGTTTATAGTATAGCGCTTAGTGCCAGGATCAGTGCCTAACTTTAAATGTGAGGATTTGCACCAAGCAAACCCTGGTGTAAATCCTTGTACCTAAATTAGGTGCAGATCCCCCTTAAAACAGCATATATAAATTGTAGGAATGCCCCAACCCGCCAACCTCCCATGGCCGCACCAATAATTGATCATTAGCACTCAATTATCAACTAATTGGCTTGTTATTAAATTAAATTGCATGTACAAATTGGGCACATGACCACATTTTTGCATGCAATTCTGAACGCCATATCCAGAATTGGGGTGTATGTGCCTAACTGCCAATAGTTAGGCATGAGCACTTACATCAGCCTTTGACATTATGAAAGTTTATGCCTAAATACTGCGGACTTATGCTAGTATTCTATCAGCAATTCTGCACAGAACTGCCATTATAGAATTCACGCTTAGGACCAGGTTCTATATAAGGTGCCTAAAAAATCCATACGGTAAACATTTCTGCCTAAGTATTCTATAAGCAGCACCTAGATTTAGGCACGGTATATAGAATATGCATAATTGATATCCCAGCGCCTAAAACTACTTGCCTCCATTTACACCAACGAAAATGTGGTGTAAATCCCTGCACGTATTCTATAGCTAGGTGTGTACATTTTGGAATTCCACAAAACCCATTTCCCTGCCCATAACCACACCCCTTTTCAACTGCACTCATTAGAGTTTAAGCACAGTTCATTACAGAATATGCTTAGCGATTTGTGCGTGTAAATTCTAATTATTGCCAATTAGTGCTCATTATTGCTTGTAAGGTGCTCTTAGCAACACTAATTAGCTTGTTAAGCCAATTTGGTTATATGCATTGTTATAGAATTTCAATGTGAAACACTAGGCACGCTATATAGAATCCAGCAGTTAGTGTGCATCATCCTGGTGCCTAACTTTTATTTATTTATTTATTTATTTATTTATTGCATTTGTATCCCGCATTATCCCACCTATTTGCAGGTTCAATGTGGCTTACATAGTTTTGTAAACATTGTCATTACAGGATAGCAGATACATTTAGTATTGTGTAGAAATTAAGTGAGGGAAGAAAGAAGATGGAAGGGAGTGGTTAGGGTAATAATAGGAGGTGGGTTTTCTTAACTGAGTGGGTTGGTAGGGTGGATTAGTGTGGCTATCGGTTCTCATTGTAGGCCTTGTTGAAGAGCTAAGTCTTAAGAGATTTGCGGAAGACAGTTGTTTCGTAGATTGTTCTCAGGTCTGCAGGCAATGCATTCCATAATTGCGTGCTTATGTAGGAGAAGGTGGTGGCGTGCATCTGCTTGTATTTTAATCCTTTACAGCTGGGGAAGTGTAGGTTGAGAAATTTGCGGGATGAACTTGTGGCGTTTCTTGGCGGTAGGTCCACGAGGTTTATCATGTAGATTGGGGCGTCCGCGTGAATGATTTTGTGTACAATCGTGCTGATCTTGAACGTGATGCGTTCCCTAAGTGGGAGCCAGTGGAGCTTCTCTCTTAGGGGTTTTGCGCTTTCATATTTAGTTTTTCCAAATATGAGTCTGGCGGCAGTGTTCTGGACAGTTTGGAGTTTTTTGATAGTCTGCTCTTTGCAACCCACGTATAGTGCGTTGCAGTAATCCAGATGGCTTATTACCATTGACTATACCAGAGCGCGGAAGATGTATCTCGGGAAGAAAGGTTTTACTCTTTTAAGCTTCCACATGGAGTAGAACATCTTTTTCGTTATGTTTTTCACGTGGGCATCCAGAGTGAGGTTTCGGTCGATTGTGACTCCAAGAATTTTCAAGTTTTGTGAGATAGGAAGAGAGCAATATGGTGTGGTTATGATGGAGACGTGTTTTGTGTTATGTTGTGAGGTGAGTACAAGACATTGTGTTTTCTCTGCGTTAAGTTTTAGTTGGAATGCATCTGCCCAGTTGTACATTGTTTGGAGGCTTTGGTTGATCTCGTTGGTAATTTCATTTAGATCGTGTTTGAACGGGATGTAGATTGTGACGTCATCTGCATATATGTAGGGGTTGAGGTTTTGATTGGCTAGCAGTTTGGCTAAAGGTATCATCATCAGGTTGAATAAGGTTGGCGAGAGGGGGATCCTTGTGGGACTCCACATTCAGGTATCCAGGGGGGTGATCTGTCCACGTTCGTTGTTACTTGGTATGATCTTGTGGTCAGGAATCCTTTGAACCATTTGAGAACTGTGCCTCCTATTCCGAAGTATTCTAGTATATGTAATAGTATTTCATGATTAACCATGTCAAAGGCACTGGGCATGTCGAATTGTAGGAGGAGTATGTTGTTTCCCGTAGCAATTGTTTGTTTAAATGAGTTCATTGCAGACACTAGAACAGTTTCAGTGCTGTGATTTGACCGAAATCCTGATTGAGACTCGTGCAGGATTGAGTGTTTATTTAGGTATTCAGTAAGTTGTTTCGTCACTATGCCTTCCATGAGTTTAGTTTTAAGTGGAATAGAAGCTACTGGGCGATAGTTGGTTAGGTCCATTGTGCTTTTCTTAGCATCTTTTGGTAGCGGAGTTAGTAAGATATTTCCTTTATTCGTGGGAAAGAGACCATTTTGTAGTCTGTGGTTTACATGATTCGTGAGGTCTTTTTTGAATTGTTTGGGGGCAGATCTTATTAGGCTGTTAGGGCAAATGTCTAATTTGCATTGTGACTTGGCATATTTACTGAGCCAATGTGAGGTTTCTTCTGACGATATTGTGTCAAAGTTGGTCCATGATCAATCTGCTGGGCATTCTCCAGGTTTTGGGTCTAGACATTCAAGGATGCTTGTGTACTCAGTGGTGCTGGTAGGTATCATGAGTCTGAGCTTTATAATTTTTTCATTGAAGTAGTTTGCGGATGGGGTGTCTGTATTATTAGAGGTAACTGCTGTAGTGTTTAGGAGTTTGTTTATTAGTGAGAAGAGTTTGTGTGTGTCATTGTAATTTGGTCCTATTATGGTTTTGTAGTACGCTCTTTTAGTTTGTCTGATAGTGTATTTGTATTTTCTTTGTAATTGTTTCCAGTTTTGGTGTTCTTTCTTGAATCTACCCTTTCATGTCCATATCCTATATAATAATTCTCACCTCCAACGTTCTAAGGCTGCCTGGAACCATGGAAAAGGAAAGTGGAGTAGATAAAAGTGACATCATTCCTGAAGTGCCACTGATTGGCTGCTATGACATGCTGCAGAACGTTCAATAGACAGGAGTGGAAGTGAACAAAGCAAGTCTATGGTAAGCAAGGAAGCCCATTGGTTAATCTCTGATTCCACTCCCCAAAGCAGCCGTCATTCCTATACACTCAAAAAAAAAAAAGGAAACCTAGGAGCTGCTTCTCATTGCCGTTTTTACAGCTGTTTCCACTGGACAAAAAAGGGGGGAGACACACAGACCTGCAACTGGGAGGGGGGAGGGGGGCCCTGCAACTGGGAAAAAGGGAGGATGGGAGGAGGGGGACCCTGCAACTGGGAGGAAGGAAGGAAGGGAGGGAGGGGGGACACCCCTGCAAATGGGAGACATACCGGGGGGGGGGACAACCCTGGAACTGGAGAGAGGGGGGACCCTGGCATATACTCTCATTCTCGCACACACACTCATACCCAGTATCACTCTGTCTCTGTCACACACACACTCGCACATTCACACTCTCTCAAACATACACACTCCGAGGAAAACCTTGCTAGCGCCCGTTTCCTTTAAAACAAAAACGGGCCTTTTTTACTAGTAATAATAATAATAATGAAACACAACAATTAAACTAGAAAACGGACAATACTCAAGCCCTTGCCACATGATCCCACCCTTGCAATCTGCATGGGACGAACAACACCAAATCTAATTAATTCTACTAAGAACTCTGTATTGTTCAACACCAGAGTCTATAACCACCTCTCTGGAACTATGTAAGCCACATTGAGCCTACGAATAGGTGCAGAAATGTGGGATACAAATGTAACAAATAATAATAATAATATAACACACCCCGTAAGCTGCAGCTCTAAAGAATTACTGCTTTCTTCCAATAGGCTTTGAATAGTACTCAAAAATATATTCTTCCTGCTAGTTTCTCAACTGATCACTCCATACTCTAAATGCAAAGGAAACAACTCCAGAAATGCAATCCTCATACATCAGCCTCTCTGCATTCAACTCCTTGCTGATAATTCTGCACACCAATCTCTTAAAAGAAACTCCAAAACCAAGACCAACTGAAGAATCAGCAAACAATTCTAAATCCACATTGAACAGTGAAGAAGCCTGCCATACCCAGACCCCATTAAAACCCTGAATAAAGGATTTCCACATACTCAAATCAGCCCTCACTTATTGAGTTAATCTAACAAAATGATGTTTCTTTGAAAGGTCATGTTAATAATGCCAAACATCATGCAAATACCCTCTCCATAGGATTCACATGATGGGTAAATTTGAAGTGACCCAATAAAACCTGAGCCCGACCCAATGTTACTTTCACAGAGGATCATATTTGCTCAGTTAATTCACTCAACTTTTGAATCTTTTACCTGGCAAATGAGATTGCATATCTACTGAATCCAATTCTATTCCCAGAAAATGAGCTAAATGCATGGACCCTTGGAACTTTCCTAGCTAAGGAAATACCAAAAAATTCCATCAACATCTGGAAAGTTTCTACCAGCCATGCACACTTCCTGAGTCCTGCTGGGTCCATGAAAAGGAAGTCATCTACCTTGGACAATGAAGTAAGATACCACTGATTGATCCACTACAAATGGAAAAAGGTCGCAAATATCTCAAAACACGTGCATGCCACTGAACAGCCAATTGACGTGCACTTGCCCGCATAAAATTTGCCTTTCAACTGAACCTAACAGATTAAAGGAATCCAGGAAAACAGGCAGAAATATGAAAGCATTTTCCATATCTGCTTTTGCCATCAAGAACCCTTACCCAGGCTCACAAAAGAGCATATCCAAATTGAATGAAACATATTGAACTGAACAAAGAGCCAGATCTATAATAAGATAGGGTAAGATAAGTTATGGATTAATCAACATTTACCTGGCTCTTTCTTCAGAATGATGTCCAAGGGGACACAAACAGATTTGGCAATGGTGGATACTCAAATAGATCGGTGATTTTCCTAGATCCATCCGTCTGTGATCTTGACTTTACTATTGCACTCAGAGGCTGCACAGAAGGGACATTTCTAGCTCTATGACTTAACTGGGGCCCCGTAAAATGAATCCTGATATCAAATTAAAACCCTCCTATAATAATTTTGCTGCAGTGTATTCTGCATAATATGGGAGCTGGTACTTCACACATCCAATTTAAAGGCGAAGGAAACTTTAGAAGGCTGTACTCCCACAGGAAATGGATCCTTCTTCCAGACCCCCTTTTTTCAATGAAAAAGGAAACACAGAATGAATTTTGACATGCACAAATTGTATCTATGCCTGAAATGTCATGAAGTGCTCTCACATCATCCACCATGGAACTGAAAGCAGGAACTGACCACACCATGGAGCCACTGGAACACCAGACATGCCACTAGAATCTGACAGTGAAGACAGACCAAATGACTAATCCCTATCCCTACTCCTCCAACACTAGCTATAACACTCTGGAAACCTAAGGTTGCAACATTGTGCCATGGGGAAGCTGTTCTTCCAGATCTTAAGCACACTGGAGTCATTTTCTCTGAAGCCCCATGCCTCTTATTTCTCCTTGGCTAAACTTTCACAAAATTGCCCATCATAGTTCAACCAGACCCAACTCCCATGCTTCTGCTGAGCTCTTAATATCATATCTGAATACCTCAATAATTCCAGATCCAAAGACCTGTTTCAGTGCAACCCTCCTTGCCTACAGAAGTGTTTCTCTATATCAAAACATTTTACCACCCTCTGCAAGTTACACAAAAATTTCTTATCACAATGGTGCTTATTCGGTTTCCACACCCCTATTTTACACTACCTTAATGTTTCCCCATTTAATAATTACTGCCTGCTGCAAGCAAAGGAGCATCTGTAGAGCTAAAGCATCTACATTACTTTGATCCATGATTCTCTCCCTTCCTCTCTCACTGAGTCCACTATCCTCCAAGCTAGAAGTATAAGTAGCCCTTAAATTTTTGCAAGCTGATTCTCCTCTAATACCAGAGCTATCGCTGAAATTTGGTTCCTGGAATTCTTCTCTGTCCCTTTCACTCACTAGATAGACATATTTTCCAATGGTAAATGTACTATTCTTATTTTCACTTATCCCACAAAATCCCAGCAACTTGCACATACATGGCGTATTCAATCAAGTACTCAGGTTTTTTGACACACATTTTCCAGGGGCTCATTTTTTTCTGAGCTGCAACAGCCTTAGACATACACCATTTTCTAGAAACAGTATTTTGGTGGGCAGAATCTAGGCGAATTATTGACCAATCACAAGCATCAATGGGGGGATGATAGCCAAAGAGATCACAGACAATGCACTCATTGTTCATTGTAAACAAACCATGGTCATCAATAAAATTTGGATTACTCACCTGAAAAGATATTTCATTTTGAAAAGTTCCACTGATTGTGATTCTAAACAAGTAGTTTATGCAATTCAATGCCCTTGCCAATTATGGTATATAGGAGAAACAATGCACAAGATTAAATTTAGAATAGCACAGCATTTAAGTAACATTAGATTACAATGCAGTGAGACACCATTAGTAGAGCATTGGATGACAGCGGGACACCAGGTGGAAGATCTCCACTTTGTACTTTTGTTACAGGTGGAATCACATAGAGAAGGTGATATTCAAAAGAAATTGTTTTTTAAACTACAAAAGCACATTTGTCTGTGGAACACGGTCATGCCAAATGGTCTTAATAAAGAAGTTGACTGGAGTTTATTGATTTCAAATTAAGCAGTAACTCCGCCTCTTTTGAATGGACTAGTTTAAATTCATAAGAAGTTTGATTGACTCAGCACATGCATCAGTGTCCATGGAGCAGAACAACATGCTGAGAGAAGTCAGTCTCCTTCGGAGTAAGCAGCCACTAAGAAAGTTTTAATATAGTGTTATTAGGTAGGTTTTTGTTTTAGTAATATTTTAAATGGATAGCATACTAATTTATCTCTTTGCATTTTAGTCTGCTAAAAAGCATAAAGTGAAACATGGTCCATGTAAGGACTAAGCACGAGGTAGAGTAAGGAAATTTGATTAGTCTTTTTCTTAAACCAGGAGTCCTTCAGATAGGAGCTACATTTTACTTGCAATATCCTTCTAAATGTGTAGTTAGGCATCAAGATGTAAAATATGATTTTTTTTTAACCTTCTCAACTCACTGTTTTTCTTGCAGGTAAATGGATCGAGGGGTAAACAACTCTAATCACAAAGGGGGTTTTCCTAGTGTATCAGGGCTAAATCTTTAATTAAAATTTCCTTTTTACTCTACCATATGTAATCTTGGATCCAAAGTTGTGGACATGAATTAAGCTACCTTAATGGATACCTTTAATGATAAATAGGAAAACTTGAACTAATTATGTTGGATAGCTATACTTTGCTGTACAAGAGATTTCTTGGTTGGAAAATTTGAAATGTTAATAAATTAAAAAAAAAAGAAATTTGATTAGTATCCAGATGGAGTGAAGAAATGGGATGCATAATGGAATTTCACAACTGATTTGATTAGAGAATTTGATGCGGAGAGAACAGTAGAGAGACTAGCACAGGAGGAGTAAGAAGAAACAACAACCAAATGATTTAGTCCTCATCTCCGTGTGGGTCATATTTTGAACAGTTGCACATTAGTGAGCACGACTGGAAAAAAAAACCCTAGGGAAAACATACAGAGAAAGAAGACACCAGAAGTGCTCCTTTGGAAGGTAAGCATTTTAGAATTATTTATAACCTCATGTTTGGATGAATATAGAACTTCTGGTGTAATGATTTTCATCAGGTTACCATGACATCCCAGAGAGTGGTTATGGGGATGTACTGATTTCCACATATCAAAGTTAAATAATTAGAAAGAAATTTAAATTCATATAAAATCTTTTTACACAGGAGGGATATATTAGTAGTTGGAATGTAACATTTAAAAAATGTTAATGCATAGTAAATAAAAATAGCTTATGATTCAACAGTCAATTAGAATATTAAAATGCATATTCATTAGGGAAATTTTGAAAACCTAACTGGATTTCGGATCTCGATGACCAAGGTTGGCCAACCCTGCTATAAACCAACAGCACTAAATCCCCCAGTCACCACAGCTTAATGAAGTCTCCCCCCTCCCCATTAAAACCCAATGATTCTCTATCCCCCCCCCCCAAAATACTCATCAATGCCATACAGCTAATCCCCAATCCATTTCATTCGAATTATATTAAACTTGCTTACAGAGTTAAATTCCTCCTCTCAGCTTCTGCCTGTAAGAAGCAGCAGCTGTAAAACCCACTATGACATTAGCAGCCAACCCACTGTTAACCAGATCACATAGCACTCCTAAACCCCTGCTGCTGGTTCAATGTCACCAACACAATTCAATGCACCAGCATACTGAGGCCTAGCACAAACTAGCCAGACTAAAGAAACACTGATGCAAATCTACCCCTTTCAAAAACACTGCACTAATACCTGACATAACACCAGAAAGCCTCAAAGCAGATCCCACCTGGCATGGATGTCAAGAAGACAGCAAACACCACCCATCTCTACCACACCATTCAAATTCTTCTCAGCTGATAACACAAAGTAAATTCTCAGCCCTGCTTTCTTTCTTAAAAATCCTCCCACCTACCTAGCCACCCTAACCCAACCCCTCCCAGAGAGTAAATGGCCTGTTAGCTAAATTTCAGCATGCTAAAGGTCTTTTGAAAACTGTCCTGCAAATATATCTCTATCTATTTCTACTAGAGCTGTGCAGGAAAAAAAATTGGTTCATTTTCAGCTCATTTTTGTATATATATTTTTTAAATTTATGGGCCTTTATTCAGTTTGTTTTCACACAAATGCTTGATGTATTTATAAATATGATTATATATGTTGTTTTATTTTTGTTTTTATTTTACTGTGTATATTGGCAATCTGTTGAGCATTTAGATCATGCAGAACATGTCTCTTAAATAAATTTGCTTTAATAATTATTCTTTTCATACGTTAGAACATTTACATTATAAATTATTTACCAAGGGTCCAATACTCAAAAGGGTTTAACTAAACAGGAGAGGCTCCTGCCCTGTTAAATCTCACTGAGTTGGCCATCTGCCAATATTCATCAGCATTTAAGCAGGTAGTGCTACTGAATATTGCCTGTGATCACCATGGCACTGTCCAGTTAGTACTGGGATGGTCCAGGGGCAGAACTGGCACTTAACTGGTTAGCAGTGATATTCAGTCCACTGACCAGTAAAGGGCTCATTTTACTAAGCAGCAGTAAGCCCAACGCGGGCTTACCGCTTGCTATACAGGAAGTACTGCCGGGCTACCGCAACAGTCTGGCGGTACTTCCCTCTCCCAGTGCTAAAATATATTTATTTTTGTAGCACCGGAGTGTACCTGGTCGTAATCGGACAGTGCCATGCACTGCCCAGTTACCACCGGGTTAACTTGGGAGCCCTTACCGCCACCTCAATGGGTGGCAGTAAGGTCACCCCCCCCCCAAATGGTTGTGTGGCAAGTGCTTTACTTGCCGCCCAGCCATTTCTTGTAGGAAAGCAATTCTTCCCTTTTACCCGCTGCAGTAAAAGGGGGGCCTCGTCGCACATGTAAAACACACGCCAAAGCCAGCGCCGGCCCCCTTTTGCTGTAGTTTGGTAAAAGGGGCCCTAAGTGCATAACGTTAGGATGAGAAAAGGTTATTCTAACTTTATCTACTAAGTTAATGGGACACTGGTCTGAATATTGGACTGTGCCTGGTTAACTTCTGGGGTGACAGCACTTACTCTGATATTCACTGCTGAGCCCAGACATGACCCAACATTGAATATTCAGGGCCCTGTTTACTATGCTGTACTAGAGGTGCGCTAGCATGTTTAGTGAGCATTAAGCATTAGCAGTCGCTGTGTTGATGCCAATAATATTCCTATGGACGTCTATACGGTTTGCGTCTCACGATAAAAATGCTAGCACACTTTAGTAAATAGGGCCCTCAGTCTGTGGCTATCAGTGGCTTAAATACCACTGACCACCATAGGCTGAATATCAGTCCCTAAACATTTTTAAGGATAATAAGAAATCCAATGCATGCCAGCAAATGTACATCCCTAACCTTTAGCTAGATTTTCATTCATATCTGTAAATAATAAAGCCCTAAGTCAGAAGAAGCATGAGTATGTAATAACAACAGTTTTAGTAAAGCTAAGCAGAAATTCAAGAGCTAAAACTTGCAGAGCTGAATTTTCCAACCTTTCTCTCACCGTAACCATCGCTTTCTTAGTCCTGGCAATTACTGTGGTGCTCATACAAATCTCACTATTGTTAAATAAAATGAGTCCTCATGATATTAAAGTATAAGGCTTAGTTTATCTGATATAATATCTATAAATTACAAATGTTAAAAAATAAATACATAAATCAATGTATAGGGTTATTATAACTAGGATAAACAAAATGGAGGGGCCTAGGTTACAGAAGCATTTTAGAATAAAATATCACCGGCATTCAACATTTTTTAATGTTTGCCACCACTGGTGTTTCTAAGACTGTATATTCAGTGCCAGGCTGTACCTAGATACCAGGACTGAATGTCCAATTTTTTGGTGGCTGCTGGAAATTATCTGCCGATATTCAGTGCCAGTACCTGGATAGCTATCTGGGCAACAAAGAGCAGCCTTTTCTACATTCCAGCTTGCCTAGATAGGTATATCTGAAACAGTGTGTTTTCTCTAGCAAAAAAAGGTGCAGGTACTCAAATGCTAGGCTGCCCTTCAAGGGTGGGTTGATCACTGAGGGACCCACCCACAATAGCCAGGCCCCCTGCAACCAGTCACAGAACCTATGACAAGGCAGAATTGGGGTCCATGGGTTAATTTTAGCAGACAATGGAAAAGGTGCTGGTACTTAGTACCCCCAAGTACCCCCTCAAAAAAAAGCCCCTGATCTAGAATACCTGGAAAACTTATTGCTCTGCCTTACCTCAGGCTCCGCCTTCACCTTACCTCCATCCCTAGATAGTATTTGGGTGGTTTTGACCACATATTTAACAGCACTACCCAGTTAAATGCCTCTGAATATTTGTTCAGGACATGATCAGAAGGAGTTAACTAGGCAGGAGCCACTCCTACCTGATTAACTCCCACTGAATAATGACCCCGAAGTCCTTTAATTTGGGTCTACTCAAATTCCCAGTCTATGAGATAAATTATGAACATCTTCAGGCTGGTCTTCTCATATAGGACATTAACTGCACTTCAACAGAAGGACTCTCACTCAGTTCCTGGGAAAAGGGCACAGTAAGTCTGAAAGAATCCATAGATGTATATCAAATAAGTAAGGCAGTCTTTTACTAATTCGAGCTAAGCTTTAGTAAAAGATCCCCTAAGATTGTTAGTGAAAATGTATAGCAAATAAATGTGTAGGGATGCACATTAAGGGGTGTAGATATCAATGTGATTTACCCTACCATTAAAACATGTTATTTTACCACTAACTCTTGCTATTTTAGTACAGGTCTCATTTTATGCAATGAGACCTATTTATAAATAGCAGGGGGTTAACAGTAAAATAACACTGCTTAATGGTAGCCCACATTGATAATGCCCCCTCTCATTAGAATATCTGATGCTTTTGACACTGTTGGTCACCACCTACTCCTTGATATTGTTACACGCCCTCCCTGGTAAGGCATGTGATGTCGGCTGTGAGTTCTCTGAGGGTTAGTTGTCAGTAGTCATGACTCGCCCTCTGGAACTCTTTGCTCAAACTGGAAGGGGGTACAAATCAACTAACCTCGTCTCCTGTTCTTGAAGGGCAGGAGAGGAATAAAAAACTAAATTTAGGATAAGTTCTGAACTTGAAGGAGACCAATTCGAATAGCTGCAAAATATAAATGTTATTGAAGACTAATAATTATAATTTTACCTTCTGAACAACAAAACTTTGTATTTAACTTAGCACTAAGCATTTAAACAACATTTCAATTGCTTCACTTCAACATCATAACAATATTTTTTTTTTGTATTCTTCCTTTTCCAGATAGACTAATTTGGACTCTATGCACCACCATCAGATAAGTTCCTTTTTATACATTTACCCTTTTTAATCATCAACCTGTTGCAACAGCTATTTATTTTCTTCATCTATTTTCTTCCCTGAAATTAGGAAGAATTTGATACTTTGTGTCCTTTTTGTTTCCCTAGGTTACCTGGACTCTCTCTCAGGTAAGTATTGCTTCAAAGTCTATTTCACTTTTACTTAGCTGTCCCTCTCCTTCTGGAATTGATGCAGCTCCGAACTTTCTTGCGTGGGGGCCCGATCACCTCTCCTTCAGCACTGCTTTCACGTCCCTCTTCTTCCTCCACCTTACTCTTAATTAAATAAAATAGGAAAGAAAACCCTTTCTCCCTATTTCCTTTACCATATTTCACTATACTAAATGACTTGTACATGAAATTTCAAATACTGGGGCCGGTAGTTATTATAAATAAAATTAACCAAAGGTACCTCACTTCCAAGCCTAAACTATTACTTGTGCTTCCCTATTCTGGAAGGGTATACCCACTATAAGCATCCATTGCATACAAATCCACTTACCTAAGTCCAAATGTCATTCACACATTCCCAAGATATTCTCCCTTTCAACACAATATTAACACTTTAATTTCATCCATTCATCTCTCTTTCCTAACACCTATTACTTCCCTTGTAATTCCTTTGCTCAGACACCCTGCACCACACATCCGCTCTCACCAACAGCCTTCACCCTTCTCCCTTTAATATCCCCTCTCTAGACACTCACTTATAGGTATTCACCCCTTTCCCAATCCTAACTCAGCATATATATATCTTTCTCCACTTCAATCAGCACCAGCCTCACCCACACACAACCTCTCTCACCGCAACACCAACTCCTTCTGGCCACTCTTACACTCAAAAATACATATACTCTCTTCATCTGTTTCTGCCCAACTTTCAACTGACCAGCAAGCTGTTGCCAAGGCAACCAGGTCTCAGCTTGCTCAGCTGTTGTTCCAGAGTGATGTCACTATAGAACTATTTTTTCTTTTCCCTCTAGAGGAGCCCAGTTAAGATTATTTTAACCCCTAGGTTACAATATGCTGTCCTCACTTGGATTTCAGGGCTCAGTTCTTCCTTGGTTTTATTATCTTTCCCATCATACTTTTAGTGTATGTTCTAGTGGTTTCTCCTCCACTTCTATCCCACTATCAGTTGTTGTATCTCAGGGTCTTGTGGACCTCATCTTTTCTCCATCTACACTTCTTCCCTTGGTGCTCTAATCTTCTCCCATGGTTTTCAGTATTACCTTTATGATGATGACTCCCAGATCTACCTCTCCACATACCAGCTATTTCAGTAGGAATTCAGGCCCAAGTCTCAGCCTGCCTTACTGACATTGCTGCCTGGATGTCATGTGAAACTAAACATGGCCAAGATTGATCTTCTTATCTTCCCCCATAAAGCCACCTCCCCTCTTTCCCTATTCTCTATCTCTGTGGATAACATTCTCATCCTCCCTGTCTCATCAGCTCATAACCTTGGGGTCATCTTTGACTCATCTCTCTCTTTCTTTGCACATATCCAACAGACTGCTAAAACCTGCTCTTTCTTTCTGTTTAACATCACCAAAATCTGTCCCTTCCTTTCTGAGCACACTACCAAATCCCTTATTCATACTCTTATCACCTCTCACTTAGACTACTACAACTTGCTTCTCACAGGTGTCCCCTAAGCCATCTCTCTCCCCTTCAACCTGTTCAAAATTCTGCTGCATGACTTATATTCCGCCAGTGTCACTATGTTCATATTAGCCCTCTCCTTAAGTCACTTCATTGGTTCCCTATCCATTTTCACATACAATTCAGACTCCTTTTGTTGACTTACAAGTGCATTCACTCTGCAGCTCCTCAGTACCTCTCCATTCTTATCTCTCCCTACACTCCTCCCCGGCCAGGAACTCCTTTCAATGGGTAAGTTTCTTAACTGTACCCTTCTCCTCCACTGCCAACTCCAGACTCTTGCTGTACCATACAACTGGAATAGACATACTGATTCAGGAAGTCTATTCCTCAATGAGTACATCAAGCTCCAGCTCTGGCCATCTTCAGATGTAAGATAAAAGCCCACGTTTTTTAGGCTGATTTTAACTTCTAACTCCTATTTACTTGTTCAGTACCTGTATCTGTTTTATCATTCCCATCTTAAGTAATTCCCTTAGCTCTTATTTGTCCTATTTGTCTGTCTTGATTAGATTGTAAGCTCTGTTGAGCAGGGACTGTCTCTTATATATTCAGTATACAGTGCTGCTTATGTCCAGTAGTGCTATATAAATGATAAGTAGTAAGAGTAGCAGTAGTAATTCAGCTAGCGGCGGTTAGTGATTTTTTAAATGTTGACCATCGCTTGTAAAGTTAGACCTGGATATTCAATCCTGGGCCATGTCTGTGAACTGGAATTGAATTTTTGGTATGGACCAGGCTCCAGTGGTCTTGTACTACTACTGCTGTAGGTTAGGATAGCCTTTTTCAACCAGTGTACTGCGACTGCTCCACAGGTGTGCCACAGTTGAAAACTGTACAGGAACGAGGTTTGCAGGAATCCTCCAGAGTCCATGGGAATCCTGCATGAATCTCTTCCTGGTCCGTGGAGATCCCATGGGGATGGAGATAGTTCCTGTGGGGTGCCCATAGAAGTGTAGAGCCTCTCAGTGACCACCTACCTACCTAGGGTTCTACTACTACTACTACTATTTAGCATTTCTATAGCGCTACAAGGCATACGCAGCGCTGTACAAACATAGAAGAAAGACAGTCCCTGCTCAAAGAGCTTACAATCTAATAGACAAAAAATAAATAAAGTAAGCAAATCAAATCAATTAATGTGAACGGGAAGGAAGAGAGGAGGGTAGGTGGAGGCGAGTGGTTACAAGTGGTTACGAGTCAAAAGCAATGTTAAAGAGGTGGGTTTTCAGTCTAGATTTAAAGGTGGCCAAGGATGGGGCAAGACGTAGGGGCTCAGGAAGTTTATTCCAGGCGTAGGGTGCAGCGAGATAGAAGGCGCGAAGTCTGGAGTTGGCAGTAGTGGCGAAGGGAACAGATAAGAAGGATTTATCCATGGAGCGGAGTGCACGGGAAGGGGTGTAGGGAAGGACGAGTGTGGAGAGATACTGGGGAGCAGCAGAGTGAATACATTTATAGGTTAGTAGAAGAAGTTTGAACAGGATGCGAAAACGGATAGGGAGCCAGTGAAGGGTCTTGAGGAGAGGGGTAGTATGAGTAAAGCGACCCTGGCGGAAGATGAGACGGGCAGCAGAGTTTTGAACCGACTGGAGAGGGGAGAGGTGACTAAGTGGGAGGCCAGCAAGAAGCAGATTGCAGTAGTCTAAACGAGAGGTGACAAGGGTGTGGATGAGGGTTTTGGTAGAGTGCTCGGAAAGAAAGGGGCGGATTTTACGGATGTTGTAAAGAAAGAAACGACAGGTCTTGGCGGTCTGCTGGATATGAGCAGAGAAGGAGAGAGAAGAGTCAAAGATGACCCCAAGGTTTCGAGCTGAGGAGACAGGGAGAATGAGAGAGCCATCAACAGAAATAGAAAACGGGGGGAGCGGGGAGGTGGGTTTGGGGGGGAAAATGAGAAGCTCGGTTTTGGTCATATTTAATTTCAGGTGGCGTTGAGACATCCAGGCAGCAATGTCAGACAAGCACGCTGAAACTTTGGTTTGGATGCAAGGTGAGATATCAGGGGTAGAAAGGTAGATTTGGGAGTCATCAGCATAGAGGTGGTAGGAAAAGCCATGGGATGAGATTAATGAACCAAGGGAAGAAGTGTAGATAGAAAAGAGGAGGGGACCAAGAACAGAACCCTGAGGTACACCGACAGGCAGAGGGATAGAAGTAGAAGAGGATCCACCAGAGTGAACACTAAAGGTGCGGAGGGAGAGGTAGGAAGAGAACCAGGAAAGGACAGAGCCCTGGAATCCAAGTGAGGACAGGGTATCGAGAAGTATGCTGTGATCGACAGTGTCAAAAGCAGCGGAAAGATCAAGAAGAATGAGGATGGAATATTGACCTCTGGATTTAGCCAGTAATAGGTCATTGGAGACTTTAGTAAGCGCAGTTTCAGTTGAGTGGAGAGGGCGAAAACCAGATTGTAATGGGTCAAGAATAGCATGTGAGGAGAGAAAATCAAGGCAGCGGCGGTGAACAGCACGCTCAAGTAATTTGGAGAGAAAAGGAAGGAGGGAGATGGGTCGGTAATTAGAGGGACAAGTAGGGTCAAGTGAAGGCTTCTTAAGGAGAGGTGTGACCACAGCATGTCTAAGACATCCAAGTACACTTGCTGCATTAAAAAAAAAAAGTAATATTGTGTGCTAAAAAGTTATTAAAAAAGAATGCTGTGAAACAAATATACCCCCCTTCCCCACCTCCTATAATCAGGAAAAAAGTCAAACTGCAAAATGTTTCCCTATACACATCCCTACAAATAGTAAGGGTTGGAGCTATACGTTGTATGACAGCTCCATTTCAAGACTGAAAACTGAACCAGTCTTGACTGTACACAGATGTGGATGTACAGTTTTGATCTCACTGTTGTGTTCCCTAAAAAATATATATATTCCTCCATGTAAGCAGTGATACAATACTGACTGCCTCAGTTTGACTTCCTTGGCATAGGGCTATATAGACACCCTAGCTAAACTGCTTCCTTTAAATGGCAGAGACTATCCCACAAATAGTATCATAAACCATCTTAAACTGAACAGCTTCTAGGAACCATAAGTACTCTCCAGGTAAGCTCATTTGGATACAGTATGTGAAGTTCATACTATATGATATTTCTATCAGTTTACATTAGAAGATCATGGCTTATGATTTTTCAGTTCTAACGTCACAAAAACACTTTGACACCTTATTTCAAAAAAGAAAATGAGAATATTTTGTGTTATACAGTTAATCATACCAGATGAATATCCTAATTTTAGTATGGAAAGCAAAGTAAATGATGAGGCAAATAATGTATCTAAGTAGTGTCCTGCCTAGGTGACTAGCATAGGAATGACAGTGAAGGCAAACAAAATCCAAATCCTAGAGGAAAAAAAAAGTCTTTATCCTCAGCAAGCATAAGTCCAATTAAATCTAGTGCAGCCATGGAAACTGAGTTGGATAAGGTATTCAGTGTATTCTATACAGGAAATGCTCATCCGGCCTAGTTAGTCCGTAGCAGAAGCAGTTTGAGAATACAATTTGGCTTAAACTTAATTAATGCAACTCTGTTCAAAAAGTGTCAATTAGTCTTACTTCTTGTATGTGTACTCAAATAACATATCATGTGATCTTGTATAGTTTATAAATGCTAGTTATTGGCAGCATTCACATAGCACCCTCAGAATCTCCCTCTCCATCCCACTTCAAAGATAGTCCATTCCTTCTAAACAGGATCGTGTTTGTCCCACGCATGTTTGAATTCCATTACCGTTTTCATCTTCACCACCTCCCGTGGAAGGGCATTCCACATATCCACCACCCTCTCCGTGAAAAAATACTTCCTGACATTAGTCCTGAGTCTGCCCCCCCTTCAACCTCAATTCATGTCCTCTAGTTCTATCGCCTTCCCGTCTCCGGAAAAGGTTCATTTGCAGATTAATACCTTTCAAATATTTGAACGTCTGTATCATGTCACCCCTGTTTCTCCTTTCCTCCAAGGTACACATGTTCAGGTCATAAACAAAAAAAAAACTGAATAATCCTAATATACATCAAGACCTATCTAACTGAACAATTTAAGTGGGCAAGTGTCTGTTCTGCCTCTTAAATTATTTTGAATATCAATCAGGTATTTTTTTTATAGCTTTTATGGTTACTTAATATTTCACATTTGACCATAAGAGAAACTGTGGTTTGAGGCCTACATTTTATATTTCTAAGGATTATTGCCCCTTTATTTTATGCATTAGATTGCACAAATGTTATATATACCTTGTTTTAGATATTTGCCCCCAAATTCTATAAATGGCATTCAAAGTTACATGATTGGGCATGCAGTTATAGAATAGTGTCAGCTAGACACATAAACTAATTGGCTTAATTGGTGATAACTATCAAAATTGGTCTTAACAAGTGCTAATTCGTATCAATTATGGGCTACACACATATCTGCTCTGTGCCCCTATCCTTTAACTTGTACACCTAATTCATTTGTATGCAACTCCAAAGGGGGTGTGGCTAAGGGAGGGACATGAGCAGGGCATGGGCATTCCCAGGATTTAGGTGCGGCATTATAGAATACTTCAATTTCTGTGCCTGACAAGTAGTTAGGCTCGAGCATTTACACCCACCTTTGGCAGGCATAAATGCTTGTGCCTAAAGCTAGGCGTGAAAGGCTAGATTCTATATATGGTGCCTGAAAAATCTGCACAGAAAAGAAATACGCCTAGGCACATTCACTAAACTAAGCCTAATTTTTACAGAATTGGCTTAAATTTCTGCACGGTTTATAGAATACACCGAGCAGCTCTGCACTCAACCAAATTTAGTCACATTCATTTCAATCCTGATGCCTAAATTAGGTACAGAGAGGGTTTATTCTCTAATAATGCGCATAGATTGTAGAAACGACTATTTCCCACCCATGGCTATGCCCTCTTTTCAACTATGTGACTTAGAATTTAGGTGCACCACGTACAGAATACATATAGCAAGTTGTACATGTAAATCTCAATGCCAATTACTGCTTATAATTGTTTGTTAAAATCCAATTAACAGCACTGATTAGCTTGTTAACTAATTAAGTTATATGAATTGTTATAGAATACGCTTCAATTTCCAAGGCAGAATTCTCAGCACAATATATAGAATCTGGGGAGAAATAACTTAAGCTAGTATTCTAGAAAGGCAATTCAACGGGGAACTGCCATTATAGAATTTGTGCTTAATGTGCATCATCCCAGCGCCTGATTTGGGCACCATTTACTGAATTCCCCTTTTAGAGTGTTGTTTTGTTTTTCTTTTCTTTTTTTTTTTTAATTACTAACTGAACCTCTCTCAAGACAAATCCCTCCTTTCAGTACCCTTCTGCACCACCGCCAACTCCAGGCTCCGCCCTTTCTGCCTTGCCTCACCCCACGTGTGGAACAAACTCCCCGAGCCCATACGCCAGGCCCCCTCCCTGCCCTTCTTCAAATCTCTGCTTAAGCCCCCTCTTCAATGTCGCCTTTGGCACCTAACCTCTACAACCTCTAACCAGGAAATCTAGACTGCCCCAACTTGACATTTCGTTCTTTAGATTGTAAGCTCCTTTGAGCAGGGACCGTCCTTCTTGTTTTAATTGTACAGCGGTGCGTAACCCTAGTAGCACTCTAGAAATGTTAAGTAGTAGTAGTAGTAGTGAACCAGAATTGTAAACTGCTTTGATTGGTATATACCAGAAAGGCAGTATATCAAATACAATAAAAAATAAATAAATGCTACAGCTGAGGTACATTGTTCAATATACTGCTAGCAGAAATCACCAACCCACAACAGTAATTTCACCTGTCATATTCTTCAATACTTAACAAAAAGAACAACCAATGTGTTCAGGGTGAGCAACATAGGAGATCTGGACAAGTTCCTGGAGGAAAATTCCCTAAAGAATGATTTCCAGGTAGATGTTGAAAGCTATTGCTTATCCCTTGACATGAGATAATAGTAAATGATGGCAGATAAAGACCTGTATGGTCCATCCAGTCTGCCCAACAAGATAAACTCATTTTACATGGTATGTGATACTTTATATGTATACCTGAGTTTGATTTGTCCCTGCCTTTCTCAGGGCACAGACAGTTGAAGTCTGCCCAGTACTGTTCTTGTACTAAGCTCTGATGCTAACGTCAAAGTCCCTTAAAATTTACACTCCAGCCCATCCCTATCTATTCAGTCATGATCAAGGCATAGACCATAGAAGTCTGCCCAGCTCCCATTTTGTTTCCCAATTACCGGCGTCACCACCTAATTTCCGCTAAGATTCCATGGAACCATTCCTTCTAAACAGGATTCCTTTGTGTTTATCCCACACATGTTTGAATTCCATTATCGTTTTCATCTCCACCACCTCCCATGGGAGGGCATTCCACATATCCACCACACTCTCTGTGAAAAAATACTTCCTGACATTAATCCTGAGTCTGCCCCCCCCCCCCCCCCCCCCCAACCTCAATTCATGTCCTCTAGGTCTACTGCCTTCCCGTCCCTGGAAAAGGTTCATTTGCGGATTAATATCTTTCAAATATTTGAACGTCTGTATCATGTCACCCCTGTTTCTCCTTTCCTCCAAGGTATATATGTGCAGGTCAGCAAGTCTCTCCTTGTACGGTTTGCATCGCAAATCCCTTACCATTTTTGTAGCTTTTCTTTGCACCGCTTCCAGTCTTTTTACATCTTTAGCAAGATACGGCCTCCAAAACTGAACACAATATTCCAAGTGGGGCCATACCAACGACTTATAGAGGGGTATCAACACCTCCTTTCTTCTTCTAGTTATGCCCCTCTGTATGCAGCCTAGCATTCTTCTGGCCACGGCCGTCGCCTTGTCGCATTGTTTCTTCACCTTTAGATCCTCAGACGCCAATATCCTAAGGTCTCTCTCCTGAGTCGAGTTTACTATCTCTCTCCTCCTATCCGTATCTCTCTCTAGGGTTTCTGCACCCCAAGTGCATCACTCTACACTTCCATGGCATTAAATTTTAACTTCCGACCTTCGACCATTCTTCTAACGTTTAGCGATCCCTTCTCATTGTTTTTACTCCCTCCAGGGTATCCACTCTATTGACTATTTTTGTGTCATCCGCAAAAGGCACACCTTGCCTTCGCAACCCTTCAGCATATATTAAACAGAATAGGCCCTTCCAGCACCGACCCTTGAGGAACTCCGCTGCTCACCTTACTTTCTCCGAGCGGATTCCATTTACCACCACCCTCTGCCACCTGCCGTCAACCAGTTTCTTATCACGTTCACCACTTTCGTCCTAAGTTCAAACCTTTCAGCTTATTCATCAGTCTTCTCTGGGGGACCGTATCAAAGGCTGTGCTGAAGTCCAGTAGATTACATCTATTGCATGTCCCTCATCCAGTTCTTTAGTCCCCTAGTCAAAGAAGTCAATAAGTTCGTTTGGCAGGATTTTCCGTTGGTAAAGCCATGTTGGCCCGGGTCCTGTAACCCGTCGCTAACTGGATCTGTAGAGAGTGTTTCATGATTGCATCTGATTCCTATGTGACAAAACACAGATGTAAAATCCCTAGGGAGTAATAAAGAATATTTGTGTGTTTTCAATGTAGTTTATACAATTTCCCCCAGATTCTATATATGGTGCCCAAATTTCAATGCCTAAATTCCTAAATGCCTTATAGGGCGGGTGTGATGACCCGCCCTGTAAGGCATACAAAACCCCAACCTTGGCTGACTTCTAATATCCGCTACCTACGTTCCTGTACCCGCTCTGCCGAACGCCTCTGATGGAAATCTCGGGCCCTTGCTGATTTCTTACAGTTTAAGTTCATTATGACCTCCTTCCAATCTGCTCTTTTACGCGTCAAACAGGATTATTATATCAACTGACCAACTCTCTTGGCTCTAACCCTCGACTTCTCTTCACCACATTGAACTCTCTCCTCAAGGTGCCCCCTCCCCCAATTCCCCCTTCATTATCTCCTCAGACCCTTGCTGAATTCTTTCATGACAAGGTTCAAAAGATAAACCTTGAATTCTCTACCTTGCCACCTCTCCCTCCACTAGTCCGTTCCCCTCTCTCTCCTTCCCCTCATTCCCTTTCCTCCTTTCCTGAAGTTACTATAGAGGAAACTACACTTCTCCTTTCGTCCTCAAAATGTACCACCTGTTCCTCTGATCCCATTCCCACCCACCTTCTTAATGCCATCTCACCTGCTCTTATTCCTTTGATCTGTCACATTCTCAACCTCTCACTTTCCACTGCAACTGTCCCTACTGCCTTTAAACTTGCTGTGGTCACACCTCTCCTTAAGAAGCCTTCAGTCGACCCTACTTGTCCCTCTAATTACCGACCCATCTCCCTCCTCCCTTTTCTCTCCAAATTACTTGCTCGTGCTGTTCACCACCGCTGCCTTGATTTTCTCTCCTCACATGCTATTCTTGACCCACTACAATCTGGTTTTCGCCCTCCCCACTCAACCGAAACTGCGCTTACTAAAGTCTCCAATGACCTATTACTGGCTAAATCCAGAGGTCTCTATTCCATCCTCATTCTTCTTGATCTATCAGCTGCTTTTGACACTGTCGATCACAGCATACTCCTCGATACCCTGTCCTCACTTGGATTCCAGGCTCTGTCCTTTCCTGGTTCTCTTCTACCTCTCCCTCCGCACCTTCAGTGTTCACTCTGGTGGATCCTCTTCTACTTCTATCCCTCTGCCTGTTGGCGTTACCTCAGGGTTCTGTTCTTGGTCCCTCCTCTTTTCTATCTACACTTCTTCCTTGGTTCATTAATCTCATCCCATGGTTTTTCCTACCATCTCTATGCTGATGACTCCCAAATCTACCTTTCTACCCCTGATATCTCACCTTGCAATCCAAACCAAAGTTTCAGTGTGCATGTCTGACATTGGCAGTCTGGATGTCTCAACGCCACCTGAAATTAAACATGACCAAAACCGAGCTTCTCATTTTTCCCCCAAACCCACCTCCCCACCTCCCCCCCGTTTCTATTTCTGTTGATGGCTCTCTCATTCTCCCTGTCTCTCAGTCGAAACCTTGGGGTCATCTTGACTCTTCTCTCTGCTTCGTCTGCTCATATCCAGCAATCGCCAAGACCTGGTCATTTCTTTCTTTACAACATCAGAAAATCCGCCCCTTTCTTTCTGAGCACTCTACCAAACCTCATCCACACCTTGTCACCTCTCGTTTAGACTACTGCAATCTGTTTCTTGCTGGCCTCCCACTTAGTCACCATCTCCCCTCTCCAATCGGTTCAAAACTCTGCTGCCCATCTCGTCTTCCACCAGGGTCGCTTACTCATACTACCCTTCTCCTCAAGTCGCTTACTGGCTCTCTATCCGTTTTCCGCATCCTGTTCAAACTTCTTCTACTAACCTATAAATGTACTCACATCTGCTGCTCCCCAGTATCTCTCCACACTCGTCCTTCCATACACCTCTTTCACGTGCACTCTGCTACCATGGATAATCCTTCTTATCTGTTCCCTTCTCCACTACTGCCAACTCCAGACTTCGCGCCTTCTGTCTCGCTGCACCGTTCTATGGCCTGGAATAAACTTCCTGAGCCCCTACATCTTGCCCATCCTTGGCCACCTTTAAATCTAACTGAAAGCCACCTCTTTAACATTGCTTTTGACTTGAAACCACTTGTAACCACTCGCCTCCCCTACCCTCCTCTCCTCCTTCCTGTACACATTAATTGATTTGATTTGCTTACTTTATTTTTTGTCTATTAGATTGTAAGCTCTTTGAGAAGGGACTGTCTTTCTTCTATGTTTGTGCAGCGCTGCGTACGCCTTGTAGCGCTATAGAAATGCTAAATAGTAGTAGTAGTAGTAGGGTGTGCTGCCAGGGACTCATTAAAATTTGCATGCATGTCTGGCAATGGCGCCTAACTCGTATATCATGTATCTTAAAAGGGGAGTGGCCATGGGAGGGCCATGGGAGTGTCAGGGGTGTTACAAAAAGTTAGGCGTGTAGTTATAGAATATTGGATAAGTGTGTCTAACCTGGTACCAGAATTAGAACATAAGAATAGCCATACTGGGTCAGACCAATGGTCCATCTAACCCAGTATTCTGCTTCCAACAGTGGCCAATCCAGGTCACAAGTACCTGGCAGAAACCTAATTAATAGCAACATCCCATGCTACCAATTCCAGGGCAAGCAGTGGCTTCCCCATGTCCATCTCAGTAACAGACTCAATAACTCTTCCTCCAGGAACTTGTCCAAACCTTTTTTTAAACCCAGAAATGCTAACTGCCGTTACCACAACCTTTGGCAACAGATTCCAAGCTTAACTATTTTTTGAGTGAAAAAATATTTCCTCCTATTTGTTTTAAAAGTATTTCCATGTAATTTCATTGAGTGTCCCCTGGTCTTGGTACTTTTTGAATGAGTGAAAAATCGATTCACCTCCACCAGCTCCACACCACTCAGGATTTTGTATACCTCATCATCTCCCCCCTCAGCCGTCTCTTTTCCAAGCTGAAGAGCCCTAACCTCTTTAGCCTTTCCTTATATGGGAGCAGTTGCATCCCTTTTATTGTTTTGGTCATTCTTCTTTGAACCTTTTCTAATTCTGCTAGATCTTTTTTTGATATATAGTGACCAGAATTGAACAATAGAATACTCAAGGTGAGGTTGCATCATGGAGCGATACAGAGGCATTATAATATTCTTGGTCTTATTTACCATCCCTTTCCTAATAATTCCTAGCATCCTGTTTGCTTTTTTGATTGGTGCTGCACACTGGGCAAAAGATTTCAGCATATTGTCTGCAATGACACCTAGGTCTTTTTCTTGAGTGCTAAAGTGGACCATAGCATTTACACCTGGCTTCAGTAGGCATAATTTTGGCTTCTAAAGTTAGGTTTGGAAAATGGCGCAAAGCTCCAATTTTTTTCCAATGTGGAATTTTGAGCATCATTTATAGAATTCCCTCCTTTATACCTATGAAATTTTTCCCCATCTCAATTGATGGTCTTGAGGGGTTATATGATTTTTGTTATTCTTATGTGTTTTAGGAATGTGCAATCATATGAAAACAAATAGCAAAATGTGATAAATATGGCACAAAGTCACAAATACATTGGGTTTATCTCCACTACTTTGTATGGATACATGTATTTCACTCACTATTATCACACATGTGTAGTCCACCTCACAACAGCACCAGTCCTTCTCTTCATACTCATTTTTTCAGAAACACATCTTAGAGAATTATTTCCACTAGTTTGATTATGACTATAATTATATGTATGATCATTTTAACTTGTATATTTTTAATTTATATGATTCATTAATATAATTTTGTAAGTTTTAAATATATATGTTTTCTTTGTTTAGACTTTATTCTTTTTTTTTTTAAATTTGATTTTGTATGTGTTCCAGACCCCTGAGACAGGCACGCTTAAGCGCCGAAACACGGCCCGTGTTGGGTCAATCTCATTAAATATTGTACCATTGTTCCAGCTATGGAGGCCCTTTTGTGCTTCTTTTTTGCTTGCTATATTTTGTGTACTTTTGGACCCTCTCTTTTTTGCTGCCTAAAACTTGTTGACAAGCAGCCAAACAAGTATGTTCCAGCCTCATTTGTTCCATATTCTATGTTTAAATTGTACAGCGCTGCGTAACCCTAGTAGCACTTTAGAAATGTTAGTTAGTTAGTTAGTAGTTAGATATCCCATGGCTAATGATGGCAGTATGGAATTGAAAGCACAACAGTCTTTCTTGCTTCCATTTCAGATAAAGAGGATGATTAGGAAGGTGCTGGCTTCAGAGTATTAGTTTACTGAATTTAAAAAGGTCATTTCTATAATTGCACTACTGTTTACACAAAAATGGAGAAAGAATCACAAAGAGCATCAACAAATCTGGCAGAGAGATGGGCAGACAGTTGTTTCTCTGACAGTGCCTGAGAGAAGTCACTTAAAAAAAAAACTTAGGCTCTTTGACTCTAGACAGACTCCATAATCAGAAAGAAAAAAAAATAGTGCATAGACATGGAATAGACAGAGGAAAGCAGACAGCCATTTTTGTTTGTCAGCGTTAAATAAAATATAAAATATGAGTCAGTATTCAAAAACATTGTGGGTCAACATGATTTATATGTTTATTTATGGCTGATAAACATATAAACCCCTTTTCTTTTGGTACTATTCTTATAGACTTATTGAAAATTATTAGACTTGCCTAACACTATTCATATAGTGGGTAATTCTATAAGGGGTCATTTATGCACCTATATAAACACATATATGCTTAAGTAGCCATTTTCTGGCTGCATGCTATTCTGTAAGTATGTGCCATACTTCAGTGGCATGTATATTGCAGGTGGGCATTCAAATTGGCAGAGTTTGGAGTATTTAGACTCCTGATGTAGGCCCTTTGGCCGAAACACAACGTTGTGTTGAGTCAATATACTGATTAATAAAGTTTGGTTCATCTTTACTCTGGAACTCCTGGTTTTTTACCCACTGTTTTGTTATAGAGTTTGGATGAACCATAGGCAGGACACACAATTATATCCATAAATTATTGAATAATATGATTTACAAGCTGTGAGAGAGTCTATAGGACATTATCAGTTCTGCTTAATGGCACGCCCTCACAATGGTAGAACCACCTTAAATCTCACATTCCCACTCAGAGGTGAAATGACACAGGAAGGGTGGAGCCCAGAGACTATAAAAGCTCAGGGCAGAGTGTCACAGCCGTGGCCATGCCACCATGTCCAGACTCACCTTTTTCCAGTGATCTGGTACTGCAGCGTCTCCAGACAGCCTTTTTCCTACATTGATGCTTCTGCTGCCTGTTTCCCTGTTATCCAAGCCCCACTCCAGTCTATCCAAGCCTCACTCTGATGTTCCTGCATCCAAACTTCACTCCAATTTATCCCAGCCTTACTCTGGAGTTCCTCAGGGCCGCCGAGAGGGGTGGCAGGGAGGACAAAATTCCCCGGGCCCAGGCCTCCAAGGGGGGCCCAGCATGGCAGTCCCCTCCAGCCGCCCCCTCCGTTCACCACCGGACTGGGCCCCCCTGAATTCAAATCATAGCACCTTACCTCGACCTCGCTTCGTATGAAAAAAGCGCAGCAGCAGCAGTCTGCAGATCGCCTCCTTTCAGGCCTTCCCTCCCTGTGTCCTGCCCATTTTAAGTGATGACCTTGTGAGGACTGTGATATAGAGAGCTCTGAAATCCCAGAATTTGGGATCAGTTTGTTGACACAGTAGATGATGTCAAGCAGCTGTTAGTAAAATATGCTAAACCAACTTGTATATTGGACACATGTCCTATCCATCTAATGAGGACACCATCAGCATTTTTTTTTGCATGTGGTTACTGGTTAAATACACATTTAGGGTCTAATACCTTTCTTATTTTTGGTGGACATGTGGAGGGGCATTTTCGATATCATGTCCAAGTCAGACTTTGGATGTATTGTACTCAACATCCTAAATCCTAATAGAAAACATGACCATTTTTGAAACCACAATACGCCTATCTTTTTTTTCTCAAAAATACGATTTGTAACAAATTTTTATGCTGTGTGTGTTATCTTTTCAGGCCATTAGTGAAAACCAGAATATCAAGCCATTGGGATGTAAGAGAGGCCAGCATCTTTATTAGACTGGTCCCCTAGACATCCCAGAAGAACAATGGGGCACCCTAGGGGGCACTGCTGTAGATTTCATATGAATGCTTCCAGGTACACATCTCACCATTGCTCCCTTATCTTTATTTTTTTATTTATTAGGATTTATTTACCGCCTTTTTGAAGGAATTCACTCAGGGCGGTGTACAGTAAGAATAGATCAAACATGAGTAATAGACAATTACAGCAGTAAAAATATTCAAAAACAATACAAAGCATGGCATACTACTTACAATATGATACTATATACACTGAACATATAAAAAAAATATTTTCTTAAAAAAAAAAAAAAACATTTGGTTTCTGATATAGTTTATTAGTTATACTACTTACAATGTCAACACAACACGTAATAGAACATTATAATCGATAGTGAAGGGTAAAGCAAAGATGTAACATACAGATAGGTAAGAAAGTAGGAAGAATTAGAAAGTAAGGTGATTGATTTAAAGAAAGTTGCACATGAGGTCAGAGAGATGGTTAAATATTATCTCAGCTAGGGTAGGAGTAGATAAACATGTCCTGCTGCAGTATATGCAGGCTGAGTCACTCCTTGTGTGTGTGAGTGAGACTAATGAGTTAGTTACTTCTTCCATTAAAGGCCTGGTTGAAGAGCCAAGCTTTCACCTGCTTGCTGAAGTAGAGATAGTCTTGTGTTAAGCGCAGCCTTTCAGGCAGTGCATTCCAGAGTGTGGGAGCTACTCCGGAGAAGGCTCGCTTGCAGGTATCACATCGTGTAATGTCTTTTGGAGAGGGTATGGTTAGTGAAAGTCCTTGGGAGGACCTTAGTGTCCTTGGCGGTGTGTGGAGTATCATCCAATTTTTCAGGTACTCAGGGCCATTTCCTTTCAGGGCCTTAAAGATCAGACATAGAGTTTTAAATTTAGCCCTGTATTGTACTGGTAGCCAAAGAAGTTTTTGCAAAAATGGTGTGATATGATCACTTCACTTCCAACCTTCTATGAGTCTTGCTGCTGCATTCTGAATCAACTGGAGCTGGTGCAGGCCCTGTGCAGTCAGACCATTGTATAGTGCATTGCAGTAGTCCAGTCTTTTATGTTATCATGGCATGTACAACTGGGATAATATTTACCTTCTCGATGTAAGGAGAGAGACAGCGTAGCTGTTGCAAATAGTAGAAGCAGCTCTTGAAGGTTGCTTGGATTTGGGGAATCAGAGTAAGCATTGAATCTAACTGTATTCCAAGGTTCCAGACTTGTGATTTGAGGGGTAGTTTGTACTTCCCAAAAGGGATTTTGATGTCAGGCATGTATCCACTTGTGTTAGGGACCCAGAGAAGCTCGGTTTTACTTGGGTTCAGGCAAAGTTTATTGTGTTTAGCCCATTCTTGAATTGATGTTAGTCAGGTAATCAGTTTATTCAAGGCTGTAGGTACGTCAGGTTCAATGGGTATGAGTAGCTGCACATCATCCGCATAGATGTAGAACTAAGTATCCATTGACCAAATCAGCTCAGCTAGTGGCTTGAGGTAGATATTGACTAGAATAGATGATAGTATTGATCCTTGTGGTACCCCGCAGGTCAGTGTCCATGGTAGTGATGAGTTGCTGCCAAACATTATGGATTGTTGACTGTCTGATAGATAGGATCTGAACCAGGCAAGTACTGTTCCATTGATACCTGTTTCTGTCAGTCGTGCTAGCATGATATCATGATCCACAGTGTCAAAAGCTGCTGAGACGTCAAGCAGTACTCGGATTCTGTGAAGATCATCTACTAGGGATACGAGGACCATTTCTGTACCACAACCAGGTCTGAATCCAGATTGACATGGATCTAGCCAGTTTCTCTATTCTAGCCAGTCATTAAGTTGAACATAGACTGTTTGTTCTATGAATTTCCCTAGAAACGGGATGTTGGATACTGGCCTGTAACTTTCAAGTTTGTCCTGGTCAAGTTTGTTTTTCTTCAGCAGAGGGTGGATCACTGCCCTTTTTAATGCTGTTGGTAGTTGCCCATTAGAAAGAGAGGTGTTCACAATTTTTGTGGCGCCTTTTATGAGGCCCATACTTGCCTGCTGCACTATCTTTGATGGGCAGGAATCGAGGGAGCAGGTAGTTGGTCAAAGGTTTCTTAGGATTTTGTCAAGGCTCTCCTCTGTCACTGGGTTAAAAGTGTCCCATCTGTCTCTGTCAGGAGGGGGTGAGTTTGTGCACCCCTGGTTGATTGGTTGGGGACTGGGTGGGATTGCCTGTAAATCCTGGCGGAGACTTTTATTTTTGTTGGTAAAGTATGCAGCAAAATCATTGCAGTTCAGTTGACTGGGCAGGCTGATTCTCTTGTGGGGGCTGCAGTAGGCTGTTTACTATAATGAACAACTTCTTGGTTAAATTGGCAGCCTGTGCAATGCATTGAGAGAAATACTGTTTTTTGGTTGCTGTTAAGGCTTGGCGGTACTTTGCCATGTTCTTCCTACAGTTTAGCCTATCTTCATTCAGGCAAGATTTGCGCCATCTCCTTTCCAGTTTTCATCCTTCGTGTTTAAGGATCCGAAGTTCTTGTCTGCTGAGCCCTTTGATTACCCCTAACTGTACACACAATAGCCCTTATGAGTGAAGGGGGCACCTATATGTGGGTACAGTGGGTTTCTGGTGAGTTTGGGAGGGCTCACAGTTTCCACCACATTTATAACAGGTAGAGAGAGGTATGGGCCTGGGTTCACCTGTATACAGTGCCCTGCATTACTACCAAACCTGCCAAGTCTCCCGCATGGAGCGCACTCCCGCCAAAACAGGTAGGCTTAGGGGAAGGAGGAAGAGGGGAGAAATAACAATTGAATATCACTAAAACAGCTTAAAAAGTTATTGCAGCTGGTAGAGAAACAGCAGTTATAAACTGTATTTTGTGCTCATTTTTCTACACTATTCTATATAATACAGATGGCCAAATTTCAGTGAGAATATCTTGTTTCTTGATGGGTTAATATTAATTGTTCTTGTAATCTGCTTTGGGAAGCCTGGTGTTATAAAGATGGAATATACTGAAATTAAATGGAAGTAAAATTAAACTCTCCTTTCATTGGGGCACATGGGATCACATCTGCATCTGTTTTGTAGAAGTTTACATTTTAGATTCACAAACTAATTATTCCATTTTGAACATGTTTCAGGGACAAGTGGTTTTATAAATCAAAATAAAAATACATATTTTGTTTCATGCAGGTCTCTTATGTTTAAACATAACTAAATGGGCTATAAGCCCCTAATGCAGTCCATTGGTTTTCTTATATTTTGTTTTTGTGATGACTTATACTGTACCAAAACTGAAAACTCTTATCTCCATCTGGTTGATAATAAACCAGTGCCACAATTTTGGAGTGGGCTTAAGCTCAAAGTGAGGGGGCCAAGGCCCTCTCACGTTATGTCCCTGGGGGGATAGGGGGAGTAATAGAGTGTACTGAAACTCTCTCTCTTACTCATCCCTGCTGTCACTGCTGTAAATACATTTTTTTCTGGAATGGCTGTGGGACTGAGGTGTGCCAGGGGACGGAGCCATGAGGAAGAGTGGGCACAACCAAGGAAGAATGGGGCAGGATTGGGGGCGTGTACTAAAAATCTCCCTCTCAAAAATCAGGACCCCTTGGCAGCTCTGCACTACACTACTCCAGGGACCTGCATGTTGCTCTAATAGACTTAGATATAACATCTGAGGCTGTCTTAGAGGTTGGCAAGTACTATTTTTATTCACATTTGGGAGGGAGTCAGTGACCACTAGGGGAGTAAGGAGGGTCATCCCTGATTCCGTCCAGTGCTCATCTGGTCATTTAGGGCACCTTTTTGTGCCTTATTTGTTTTAAAAATAGGTCTAGACCCAAGTGTTTAGATTTTCACCCTGGACATTTTTGTTTTGTTCCATTATGGCTGTAAAATGTCCATGCCTTAAACCCACCCTAATCCCACCTTTGAAACGTCCCCGACACCCCTCCCCCTTGTGATTTGGATGCACTGCAGACGAATTGCATAGACAGACTACTACTACTACTATTTAGCATTTCTATAGCGCTACAAGGCATACGCAGCGCTGCACAAACATAGAAGAAAGACAGTCCCTGCTCAAAGAGCTTACAATCTAATAGACAAAAAATAAATAAAGTAAGCAAATCAAATCAATTAATGTGAACGGGAAGGAAGAGAGGAGGGTAGGTGGTACTACTACATTTGGAAAACAGACATTTGCAAAACAGCTTTCAAAAATACCGATTTGGACATTTTCAGAAGATTGTCATCCAAATGCTTCTTAATGACACTTTTAAACTGTTTTTCTCTTTTGAAAATAAGCCCCATAGTGTTAACCCTCATTTTGAAGAATAGTAAGGGTAAATTAATGATAGGCCAGTTACCTCTATACTGCCCTACTAAAATCATGGAAGGCTGGGTAACTAAACAACTGGAAACTTTAGATAGATTCAGGATTTTGCATGCTTCCCAATTGGGCTTCTGTAAAATGTTTAGTATAGAATCAGTCATGGGCACTTTGCGCTTGGGAATTGTCTGTTAAACCACGGTCAGAATTCCTTAGTTATCTAATTCAATTTATCAAGTGCTTTTGACCTTGTTGATCATGAGTTATTGTTCCACATTTTGAATGGATTTGGAATTCAGGGTAAAGCCCTTAGTTGGTTCCAGGGTTGTTGTTTTTTTAATCTGACATCATATACAGTGATGATGCAAGGTTCTTTCTGAATCATGGAAGGCCTGTAGCAGCATCTCCCAAGGTTCACCACTCTCACCCACTTTATTGAATGTTTTAATGCAGTCATTGGAGGTGATTAATGTGAAGTTCATATACACTGATGATATTTCCTTTATCTAAAGATAATAGTGATATAGTGATTAGACTTCAACAATGTCTGAAGGTTATAGAAATGTGCGTTTCTTCAAATAAGTTAAAATTAAACAAAGCAAAAGAAAAGTTTCAATGGATAGGACCACTTGAAATTCAGTGGAGTAACCCTTTTCTTACTACTGGAGAAAACAAAATAATACATTTTTATACTGCTAGAGAAAATTAGAATTGTCTGAAAATGTTTTGATCTATCAGTACTTAGACTTCTTGTTCAAACCTTACTATTGTCTCAGATAGACTATTATAACATTGTTTACATTGGATGTTTTAAAGCGCTAAGAATTCAGGTTCAGAATTCAGCAGCCAGGCTGATATATTCTGCTCATAAATATGATTCTGTTACTCCTTTTTTCTCAAATTGCACTGGCTGTCTAACAAAGCTAGAGGGCAATTAAATCTATGTGCTCTAATATTTAAATTACTTTGGGGTCCTTTTACCAAGCCACACTAATAAGTGGCTGGTGTTCGTGTCAGCGCATGGGTTTAACGCATGCTGCGGCCACTTTTAGCGTGACAGTAAAATGGCCGCCATGCCATACTTTTTTGTAGTGGCCACATGCTAATTTCCTCATTAGCACATGACCATTACTGTGGGAGCCCTTACCAGGTGGCAGTAGAGGCCCTGTGTTACTTCTGCACTAATCAGGTAGCACGCAGTAATGTGCCTGCATTACTTGATTAGATAGGAACATTTACTCTCTGCCCGTGGGCATACCTCCCATGCTGAAAAATAAAAAAATATTTTCCAGTGCAGAATTAGCGTGCGCTGAGTGGGATACTACTGTAGGACACCTCAGCATATTCCACAATAGTGCCCTTTTAGCACATGGTAGGCCCTCGTTAGGCCTACCATGTCTTAGTAAAAGGGCCCCTTTATGATAGTGCACCTGTGTATATGGCTGATTTTTTTTCAGCTTTTAAATGGAAATGCTTTGCATGCTGTTAGAGATCAGCTGTTGTTAAGTTTCCACACTGTAAAGAATATTAATAGTCTAATAAATTATCATCATCTTTATCTTTTCAGGTCACCTTAATGTGAAACTCTCTGCCTCCCTTGATCAGGCTAAGAACCTGTCTCCTATTTAGGAAGATGTAAAAATCTTTTGTGTTTAAAAAGTATGTTTTACTTACTGGATAGAGTCCACAGAGGAACAGGAAGATCACCTCTATGGTATCCAGAAAGTCATAAAAACAAAGTAGAGGGAGACATGGCTCTCAGGTGAAGAATATTCTTTATTAGGCACCAAAATGGAGACCCAACATGGGCCATTGTTTCGACACTAAAAACTGCCTGCATCAGGGGTCCCAGTGCTTCTAAGGAGAAATGCTTGTGCTCATACAGCGCCTATAAAATGTATCCACACAAGTTGAACATGTGTGAATACCGCCAAAATGCTGTATTTCAAAAGACTGTCCATGTCAGTCTTCATTTTGGTGCCTAATAAATAATCTCCTTTGCCTGAGAGCCGTGCCTCCCTCTGTTTTTGTGACTTAATTATTGGATAGGAATATATTTTTAGTCTTATGATAGAAATTCAATGTAATCACTAGATTTTGTCCTAGCTCTTTTTAATGGTATCCAAATGTTTGTTAGGGTGTTACCGTCACCCAGTAAACTTATGATTCAGGCTTTTATAAGTTTATTGTGGAAGAGGTGTCGTTGAGGTGATTGTGATTGCTCTCTTTCATTTTCAAATTCCTAGTAAGGGGCTAGAGACCTGAAAGATGAATTCAAGGGGATACAAAGTTGAAGGTTTACCTAGGGTGACCAATACCCTAGCAATGGCTCTGTTTAAATAATGCAAAAAAAAAAAAAAAATCTGGATTGCTATACAAACGTGGTGTGCTCTTATAGCAAAGTGTTCTCAAGATAGGAAGTGATACAGAACTTTAGAAGGCATGCTTGTGATACCCAAAGATTCAGACAGATATTTTCATTTAACTATGCAAGTTGTTAAATATGCGTTGAGTGATACTCCTGTTAATATTCCAAGACAAGTTTGAAAGGAGTGCCACAGACAGTCTATTAAAGAAAATGTTACAGCTAAAGAATGCAATAGAAAACTGACAGTTGAACTTTACAGAAATATTCAAAGTAATGGAAAAATGAAAGGGAACACAGGTTTATGATGTCAAAGAGATCCTAGCAAACCATATCAGATATGTGTACTTTTAGTTAAAGATGAGAAGAACAGCCTCAACTCATCTGAAATTGAAGTTTGAGAAGACGGAGGAGGAGCAGGTCTGGGACCAGTTTTTTCTACATTTAAGGAACATATTCAGAATTACAACCTCCCCCTACACCCCATCCCCATTATTTTTTTTTTAATTTGAGCTTGCTTAGGTGTGAAGACAGGGTTGTATGAAGCAATAGCATTTGTTCTCATCAGAACCCGTGAGGAGACCGGGGCCAAATGATCTGTCATTCAAGGTGGCAACAGGGAGATCAGTAGACCAGTGTCATCTCTATACAGAATATGTGGGGGTAGAAGTCAGGTATGGATAGATCAAGCCAAAGTGACACATCATGCCTACTACAACATCACAGCCCTTCCTCAACTTCAAGGAGTCCTTTTACTAAGATGAGCTAAGAAATAGATTTAGTGCACCCACCTTTCCCTCATGCTAAGCCCATTTGAAGTGCAGCGGGCAAAGAGGGCTTTTTTCAACTTGTTTCACTAATGATCTTGCACTAATGTTAACATTAGTGTGTGGCTATTAAAAAAAAAATTACGATCCAAGATGGTGGCTTAGTGAAACGCTCTGCCGGACGCCCTCAAAGCCTCATAGTTTCCTAGCTACTGGGAAATCCTATACCCACTGAAAGATGGGGAAAGGCGTGGGAAAGTTCGGGACTTACCCTCTGTCCCAGCCGGAGCCCACTCCCAGCAGCAAACAACGTTTGAACGGTTCGGAGTGACGACGGGACCCTCTGCAGCTTCTTCCCCGAAGATCGGAGCCAATCTGTCAGGATCGGCCGACAGTGCAGACGGGGTTTCCCTAAGCCCCATCGTGCGTGCGACTCCCCCACAGCAGGGAAGTGAAAACAAAGAAGCATTGCCTGCAGCTCATCCACCCGAAGAGGAAGAGAGGAGTTTGCAGAGAGGGAGCACACCTTTGTCAGAAGAACTGCTGGCGAGTGCAATGGTAGGAAATGTGTTTTCTAATTACCCAGTTAAAATAACAAAGACTTTAAGCCAAGCACTCCAAGCTTCTCTCCCAGAGGAAATGGGTCAAATAAGTAAACCAGCCATAGTGACAATGGAGTCACTTTGGGACTTAAACTACGCTTTGCATGCTTCTTTAAAATCACTTATTTTGGAAAATTCTGTGAAATTAAAACCCTATC
Source organism: Microcaecilia unicolor (assembly GCF_901765095.1). Lineage (NCBI taxonomy): Eukaryota > Metazoa > Chordata > Amphibia > Gymnophiona > Siphonopidae > Microcaecilia > Microcaecilia unicolor. The sequence continues at coordinate 81,772,255 of NC_044037.1, read as the reverse complement.
AGAGGCTGTCCTAATCCAGGAACAAATTTGGAGACTGTAACCCAAGCCTCAATTAAAGAAAATAATTTTACTATTCGCAAGATGGAGTACCTGGAAAACCAGTCAAGGAGGGGTAACCTGAGATTGACTAATTTCCCAAGGTCTCCTTTAATTTCACCAATAGAGATGTTTAAAAAATATGTAATTGAAGTTTTGGAAATGTCGCGAGATTCATTGCCCCCTTTGGTGACAGTACAATATTTTCAGATTAATACTAGAGTTATCAATGATATGCCTAATGCACAAAAGGGAGATAATATGAATTTAACATCTTTCCTCGAATCGTCTCTGGATGTAATTACTCAGCGAACAACTGCTGTGGTAACATTTGCTCTGGAAATGGACAGAGATGTTGTTTTGAGACTTTTCTTTAGAAAATTAGATTCAGAATTTTTGGGTTCAAAAGTTAGAATGTATCCGGATTTATCGAGAGAGACACAGAAATGACGCAAGGCTTTTTTGATTTTGCTTCAGAGAACTTTGGCTCTAGGTGCTAATTTTGTACTTAGATTTCCTTGCCTATGTAGAATATTATACCAATCTAAGACTTTTCAATTCTTTGAACCCAAACAATTGGAGGAATTTCTGATTGCAAAGGAAACAGTGAATGTAAATGTAGTAGTATGAGTATCAAATGCACACTGTTTAAGATAACTTGGGAAAAGCGATTGGGTTAAGAGCGTATCCCTTAACTTAATTACTATGTATAATTTGATTTCCTTTTTCTTGGATCTTTATTTCTAACTCCATATTAAGGTCGATAGAAGAATATTTATTTCAACTAATGTTTATTGCAAATTTCAATATTAGCTCTTTTGAAGTGTATAATATAAATATTTAATTTAAAAAATTACAATTTATTTATTTATCTGTTGCATTTGTATCTCACATTTTCCCACCTATTTGCAGGCTCAATAGGAAGATTTGGGTTGGATACCAGTGTCGGAAATGGTATTTCAAGCGGATGAGTCTGAGAAACTTACTGACTTCACGGTAAACCTGGAGGACGTAATGGGGCGGTTCAGCAAACTGAAGAGTAGCAAATCTCCTGGACCAGAGGGTATTCATTCTAGAGTACTGATAGAACTGAAAAATGAGCTTGCAGAGCTACTGTTAGTGATATGTAATTTATCCTTAAAATCGAGCATGGTACCGGAAGATTGGAGGGTGGCCAATGTAACACCCATTTTTAAAAAAGGTTCCAGGGGAGATGTGGGAAATTATAGACCGGTGAGTCTGACATCAGTGCCGGGGAAAATGGTAGAGGCTATTATCAAAAACAAAATTACAGAGCACATCAATGGACATGGATTACTGAGACCAAGTCAGCACGGCTTTTGTGTGGGGAAATCTTGCCTGACCAATTTACTTCAATTCTTTGAAGGAGTAGACAAACATGTGGACAAAGGGGAGCCGGTTGATATTGTGTATCTGGATTTTCAAACGGCATTTGACAAGGTACCTCATGAAAGGCTACAGAGGAAATTGGAGGGTCATAGGATAGGAGGAAATGTCCTATTGTGGATTAAAAACTGGTTGAAGGATAAGAAACAGAGAGTGGGGTTAAATGGGCAGTATTTTTGGCGATAATGAAAACTGAGGACGCCCATCTCAAAAATGACCAAATCCAAGTCATTTGGTTATGGGAGGAGCCAGCATTCGTAGTGCACTGGTCCCCCTGACATGCCAGGACACCAACCGGGCACCGTAGGGGGCAGTGCAGTGGACTAACTGATGCACTAACTAAATGGAAAAAGGTATGCAGCGGTCACTAACCACACCCTGAAAAAAAACAACTTTGACAACCTTTTTTTTTTAGAGTATAGGTGAAGGATGTCCTTTGCTATGCCTCAGTGACGGCAGTTGAGGCAATTGAGGACGTCCTTCACTATTTATTTAGATTTTGCTCACACCTTTTTCAGTAGTAGCTCAAGGTGAGTTACATTCAGGTACACTGGATATTTCTATGCCTCTGTCCCTGCAACGTTAGTTGAAGATGTCCAAAATGTGAATGTTTCTGTGAGAAGGATGTTGACACCCCCTTTATTTATTTGGATTTTGGATCACAAGTAGCAACAATGGGATTTGAACCAGCCATCTCAGGATTGCAAGACCAGTGCTCTAACCACTAGGCCACTCCTCCACTCCATTCCACTCCCTTGAAATTTGGCCATCCCTGGGGGGGGGGGGGGCAGTTAAGGACGTCCAAAATGTTTGAAAGAATGACGTCCATGCCCTCGTTATGCTTCCGCTGACACACACATACTGCCCCCCCCCCCCCACACACAGGAACAGACAAATTTCAAGGGAGTAAAGTGGAGTGGAGGAGTGGCCTAGTGGTTAGAGCACTGGTCTTGCAATCCAGAGGTGGCTGGTTAAAATTCCACTGTTGTTACTTGTGATCCAAAATCCAAATAAATAAAGGGGGTGTTGGCATGGACATCCTTCTCACAGAAACATCCAGGCATGGATGTCCTTCTCACAAACATCCACATTTTGGATGTCTGCAGAGGCATATCGAAGGACGTCCTCAACTGCCGTCACAGGCATAGCGAAGGAGGTCCTTCACCCATACCCTAAAAAAAAAGACAAAAGTTTTTAAAGTTGTTTTTTTCAGGATGGGAGGTGATTAGTAAGCACTGGGGGCGTCAGGGGAGGTCATCCCCAATTCCCTTTCGGTGGTCATCTGGTCATTTAGGGCACATTTTTGTGGCTTGGTCGTAGAAAAAAAGGACCAAATAAAGTCGGCTAAGTGTTCGTCAGGGACGCCCTTCTTTTTTCCATTATCATTTGAGGACGCCCATCTGTTAGGCACGCCCCAGTCCCGCTTTCGCTACACCTCCAACACACCCCTGGGAACTTTGGTCATCCCTGCGATGGGAAGCAGTTGGGGACGCCCAAAATCGGCTTTTCGATTATGCCGATTTGGGCGTCCCTGAGAGAAGGATGCCCATCTCCCAATTTGTGTCGAAAGATGGGCACCCTTCTCTTTGGAAAATAAGCCTGATAGTGCACATCATCAACAAACTCAAAATAAAATTGTTTAATTTAAAAAAATCAATATCTACATTTAGAAATAACTCAGAAATGAATATTGTGGCCTGGGGAGGGGGGAAGGAAAAGAGGAGAGCAGGAGAGAGCTCCCAGGGCTCCAGGCATCTTTTGCATAGTTATACGGGTGCCAGCCCCTATACTACCCCTGATCTGCCCACTTTTTTTGGTGGGGGGACAGTGAGAGCCAATATTCAGCAGCACTGCCCAGTTATTGTCACTTAATATCGGCTTTTGGGCAGCCCTAGGCAATTTAAGCAGACAGGAGCCTCTCCTGCTCACTTAAATTGCTTTGAATACCAGACGGAATATTTTTAAATATTAAAAACCATAAAAAACATAAAACAATTTACTAACAGCAACCAACAGGGCAGTTCTATAACTTTGTGCAAGATGTAGGTGTCACATTGGGTCGTACTTAGTACTGTACTATCCTATATAATAAAAAGCACCTCCAACATTCTGAAGCCAGCAGCCTTGCAGTGAAGCCTGAAGCCTGAGGTGTTCGTAGGCATCATAATAGCTCCGCCCACATTCTCAGCTGATTCCAAGGCAAGGGGAGGAGTAGGGAAACACGTGTGGGTGGTGCGTGTTTCCCTACTCCTCCTGCCTGAAAAACAGCTGTCACTGTGTCGCTTCCTGCCACTTCAGAGCAAGTGGCAGGGAGTGGCGCAACAACCTCCCCCCCACCCTACTTGGCGCATCAACAAAGCCGTCGCGTACCTCTGCTAAGCTGACGGATCCAAAGTTCTGTTCTCGGCTGCAGGGCGTAGCTTCATGATTGAGCATCAGTGGAAGTTTCTGTGCGTGCGTCTGATGTCAGACGCACGCACATAGACTTCAACAGATGCTCAATCATGAAGCCACGCCCCGCAGCCGAGAAAGAACAGAACTTGATCCATCAGCTCAGCAGAGGTACGCGACGGCTTCAGGGGAGGTATTTCGGAGGAAAGGGTGGTGTACAAAGGGTCGCGGTAGGGGGGGGTGCAGGGGACATTAAAGCGGAGGGGGGTTGAATGTGAGGGAGGGGGTAGTCTGGAATGCGGTGGGAGGGGCTTGACGGCCCTTGAACTGGGAGGGAGGGACATATGTGTGGGTGGGTCTATGGATGTGCTTCGGGTGGGGCCCTTGAACTGGGAGGGAGGGGGGTCTGAAACTCGGGAGGGAGGGAGTTCTGCAACTCAGCAAGGAAGGAAGGAAGGGAGGGAGAGGGGTATGGAACTCGGGAGGGAGGGGGGAGGAGTATGGAACTCGGGAGGGAAAGAAGGGAGGATGGGTGGGAATTTACCTTGCTAGCGCCCGTTTCATAGCGTTTCAAAACGGGTCTTTTTTACTAGTACTATACTATTCCAGTACTTGTATCCCACTTATATCAACTATGGAATCAAAGCAGGTAACATAATAACTAACTCCTTAAAAAGTTTTTGACTTAATATTAAAACAGAAGCCAATGTACAAGAATTAGCAAACTCACCAATTGAATTTATAAAATTAACTAAAAAGAAAAGTTTTCGAAATTGAAAATAGGTAAAAGCCAAATCTGGCAGCCAGTGTAGGTCTCTCAGTAAAGAAGCCCAATCAAATTTTTTACATCTGTAAATCAATTTAGCCACAGTGTTCTGTAAAAGTTATTTATGTAAAAATTTTTATTATAGCCCAGCATATAGTACACTACAATAATCAATTTGAGTCAAGACCAATTCCTGCACTATAACCCAAAAACCCTCTGGAAAAAAGAGAGACCTTATTGTTCTTTATTGGCATAATTTATAAGAAGTTTTTTTTAATTAAGCCATTTACTTGATTTTCCATGGTCAACTATGAATCAAAAATAAATCCCAAAATCCTTGATGAAGTTTCAAAGAATAATTATTCACCTGATTGATTTGTGAATGTCAGAAATAGTTTCCAAAATATAACAACTTGGTTTTAGTGGTGCTAAGTTTTAATAGGTTCTTGGAAGCCCACAAAATTATTTTTTCTCATTCACACCTCTAGTTTGTAACTAGATTTTAAAAATCATGATGACCCCTTGTTTAAAAATGTTCCTGTAATAATCAGTTATGTGTTGTAATGTGCATTTTTCTGAATATCTGTTTTTGTCTAGATGTCTGTGAAATTTAGAACTCCCATCTGAAGCAGATCAGTAGGGATGGGAAGCCAGAAAATTTTACATTTGTGCCATTTCCCATTTTGTTTCCTTTTTCCTTTTATTTGTCTTCACAGGTGTAATGTCATTTAGTCTGCACTCTTTTAAAAGAACATGCACTACATGCAAACGGTGCACTTTTTTGCACAATCTTTTCCCAATATTGCATGCATGTGGGTCCTATTCATGCATGTACATTGATTCACCCATGTATAATGGTTCAAACGAGCACACCATGATGTAAAGAATGTGAACTATTTGCACATTCCCCGTGATTCTTCACAGGTCGTCACAAATTATGTATGCAAATTTAGGCATGTTCCTGATTTCTATGTGGAAATTTAATAGAATAATAAGCCAATTAGTGCCAATAACTGGCCTTTTAACAAGCAATTATTGACATTAATTAGATTTAATTGGAACTTGCCCACCTAAAGTTAGGCGTGGGATCCATGATTAAAATTTATGCAAGGGGAGCGGAAATGGGAGGGTCATGGGTATTTTGGGGTTGATCAGGGGCAAAAGGGTGCACTCTTGCAAAACAGTGCATGCTCTTGAAAGCAGTTTGCACTATTTACGACAAAGAAAAATACTAAGGGGGGGTTCCTGTCATTTTAAGTTCAAACTGACATGAAAAGACATCAAATTTCACTGACAATTACCATATGGGTATGTTTTTTTTTTAAATGCACAAATACATGTTAAAACCAGCTTCACCTTTTTTTATCTCACCCCACCCCTCTTGAAGCGCATCATCCCTATCACCCTTCCTCCTAGCAATGGGGTGCATGGAGCAATTGTATGGCTGTCGGCTCTGCTGGTCCTCTGCCCTGGAACAGGAAGTAACATCAGAGAGGACAGGGGACCAGCGGAGCCGACAGCCATACGACTTCTCCATTCGCCCCCTTGCAGCCTGCACACAGGGCGGACAGCCCCCACTGCCTCGCCCTTGGTATGCTACTGGCGTTTAACGAGATGTGTGCATAAATCCAAATTGTTGCCAATAATGCTAATAATTGTTTGTTAGCACAGAATTATTGTTGCTAATTGACTCATTAATTAAATTGTGAATGCAAATTGGATGTGTGCCCAAATTTGCCCACACAATTTTGAGTATCATATATAGAATCCAGGGCACAGTTTATTTTACAACTTGAACTGTAGACTGGCATTAGAATAGAAGAAAGATTAATTTCATCTTCCTGGAAAGAAAAATAAATTATTTTCCCTCTTATGACTTGTAGGATTTTGTATTTTAACTAAAATTCAATGGGTTGATCATTTTCACTTGTAATTTTAATCCTATAAGTCTATACTACACTCACACTGAATTTTGTGAAATACAATTCCTTAAAAAAAAAAGGAAAAAACTACACTATACAGAAACAATCGATATATTTTGACAGGTATTCCCTTAGCACTACTGCCTTGATGAGACCTATTGGTACCTTCGAGAAAGCTCTTAAGACATCTGTATTTTGAGGCTGACACATTTGAGCACTTTTTTTTTTATGCTGCAGAGCAACATATTGATCCTGTATACATTATTTTAACAGATTCTTTATGCAAGGTTTTTTTTAAAGTAAGCTTCAGTTATTATATATTGAGAGATCTTCATTAGTTCTTGAAACAAATAATACAGTACAGTAATAGTATTCATTCTGTATAACAGCAAGTTAAAGGCCGACTGAATTTCAGTTTTAGTTATGGTGCCAAAACTGGCCTAAAATCCTTTTTCTACCTGCTTTTGGTTTTGGCCAAAAGGCTATGGCTATGCTTTTGGTTTTGGCCGAAACTGACCGTGTGTTTTTGGCAGAAGCTGAAAATTTGAAGTTTGTCCTGTTTGTCTTTCTCCCTCTCCCTCCCCTCTGAACAGGATTTGCCTTTCCTCCCTGTCCACCTGTAGATATATTACATTTCAAATAATGCTTGTTTACCGCACATACCAAATTTAGATCAGCATGGGCTCACAAACAATAAAGAATAGGGCAAACCCCTAGAATATACAATGCAGAAACCCAAATCATTCAATGCTACATTCAATGCTACAAATCCCAGGGCAAGCAGTTGCTTCCCCATGTCTATCTCAATAGCAGACTATGGACTTTTCCTCCAGGAACTTATCCAAATTTTCTTGAGTGTCCCCTAGTCTTTGTACTTTTGGAATGAGTAAAAAATTGATTTACTTTTACTCGTTCTACTTCACTTAGGATTTCGTAGACCTCAATCATATCTCCCCTCATCCGTCTCTTTTCCAAGCTGAAGGGCCCTAATCTCTTTAGCCTTTCCTCATACAAGAGGAATTCCATCTCCTTTATCACTTTGACCGCTCTTCTTTGAACCTTTTTTAATTCTGCTATATCTTTTTTGAGATACGGCGACCAGAACTGAATGTAATACTCAAGATGCGGTCGCACCATGGAGCGATACAGAAGCATTATAGTATTTTCGGTCTTATTCACCATCCCTTTCCTAATAATCCCTGGCATCCTGTTTGCATTTTTGACCGCTGCCACACACTGAGCAGAAGATTTCAGCGTATTATCTACGACACCTAGATCTTTTTCCTGAGTGCTGACTCCCAAGTTGGACCCTAGCATCAGGTAACTATGATTCAGATTATTCTTTTGTTGGTTTCTATATATGAAACATATAGTATATATGCCTCTGGTCCTGTCCTCATTTCCTGTTTCCAGAAGGGCGGGACCAAAGGCAGAGCTGAGACAGAAGGGAAGGCAGGATGAAGTGCCTTGCCTGCTAACCCTTCACTGCTGCCGGCGGATCCCGAGGTAAGAACTTTTAAATTCAGGCCAGCACACTGGAAGGTGAGGGGCAGGCGGAGGACTGGGAGAAGAGGGCGGGCAATGCAGGTCGGGCTGCCACTCGGAGGGGAGAGAGAGAGAGGGAGGGAGGCGCGGGGTCTGAAAGTCGGAGGAGAGGGGAGCATGGAACTTGGAGGGGAGAGGGAAGGGAGGAGAGAGAGGGAGGGAGGCGCGGGGTCTGGAAGTTGGAGGAGAGGGGGGGCCTGGAACTCGGAGGATAGGGGGGAGGGAGGGGCGATTCTCCCGCGATTGAATACTCACCTCCAACGTTCTGTGGCTGGCTGGTGCTGGTTTCCCTTCACTCTCATTGATCCTCCTTCTGATGTCATCACATTTCGACATGAGGGCGGACCAATGGGAATTGTGTTATGAACCCAGGCATTCAGATGTAGAATGTTGGAGGTGCAAATTCCCTCATCTCAGAAAGGAATGGACATATGCATCAATGCCAAGACTTATAGCTGCTCCCTGACACTTAAAAAAATGTGCTTGTTTCCATCATCCTTTTACATTAGGGATTAAAAGAAATATTCTCCTTAAGCACTCATTGTTCATTTCAGCCTCCAACTAGAAACTCAATAAAGATCACAGCTTCCCTAACGAATTAGGAAACAGTCATACATGTAGGTTTCCAAAATGGCAGACATGTACATATCACCACTTACACATGTAAACTCTGAACTACCATGCTACATGGACTCTCAATGATGGGGTGGGATCAAGGTATCTTGATGGGTGAGTGAAGGATGTTGCATCAATGGGGGTGTTGATCAGGGGAATTCTAATTAGGTGGGAGGGGTTATGTTCAGGGGGGGGGGGGTACTGATTGGCCCTGTGGCCTCTTTAAGGTCAGGTCCAGGAGCATTGGATCACGACTTTGAGGCCCGATTCTCCTAGGTCAGTAGAATAATGCTGCTTATTAAGTGGTTTGCAAGCAGAATTATTCATTTACCACAGGAGTCAGCAACCTGTGGCACTGAGATACTGCAGGTTGCAGACTCAAGGTACATCAAGGTGTGGTAAAAGCATGCCTTTTATCACACCTTGACAACTCCGTAGGGTCTAATTTAGTCAACCAAAAATGTAGGAAAATTAGGAGTCAGCAACCTGTGGCACTGAGATACTGCAGGTTGCAGATTCTCAAGGTACATACTGCAGGTTGCAGACTCAAGGTACATCAAGGTGTGGTAAAAGCATGCCTCTTATCACACCTTGACAACTCCGTAGGGTCTAATTTAGTCAACCAAAAATGTAGGAAAATTACCCAACATAGACAATAGATATCAAACCAACAAAGGAGGGAAAATATATCTAAGATACTGAAAAATATGTAGTTACCAGGAAGAAGTCATAATATGGATTGTTCAGAGTTACTCAACCCTGTAGACAATAGGTACAAACCAACAAAGAAGAAGAAAAAAATATATATATAATATATAAATACAAACAAATATGAATATGCAAGTTAGGAGTCAGAAAATGGCTTATGGTCTTTTTGTTTTTTTAGTGGGGTGGCAAAGTGAAAGTTTTTATTTTAGGGCAATGTCACAAAAAATGTGCACTCCTTCACAAATCAATTATTAAGTGCCAACCCATATTAAGTGCCAACCCAAAACAATGTATCTTCTTTTTTCTTTTGTTCTATGGGGCAATTCTATAACTTGGTGCCCTGAGGTAGGCGTGCCAATGTCGTGCACTGAGCACCAACTCTATATTGGCATCTGTATGCCAAGATACCATTACAGAATACTAGCGTAAATTGGCATTGATGTGCCTAAAGTTAGGTGTGAACAGTGTGCCAGGTCAACGGAAGGTGTAAGTATTTGTGCCTTAATGTGCAGTAATCTATGCAAGACCTATAGTATTCTATAAGTTATGTATATAACTTGGAGACACATTCATGCTCTCCCATGTTCCACCCCTTGCTGTTATACACTATTACACCTAGGACTAGATTCTATATTTGGTTCTGAAATAAAACAAAAAAACATGCTTAGTGCTATTCTATAAACTTTGCCTAAAGTTAGGCACAGTTTATAGAATATGCATAGGGCAAGATTCTATATATGGCACCTGGAAAATCCGCATGGAAAAAAATTCCACCTAAGCATATTGTATAATGTACGCCAACATTTAGGTGTACTTTACAGAAAAGGCCTACATTTCTGCATGGTTTATGCAGAAATGGTTTAGTGGAGGAGTGGCCTAGTGGTTAGGGTGGTGGACTTTGGTTCTGAGGAACTGAGTCTGATTCCCGGCACAGGCCGCACCTTGTGACTCTGGGCAAGTCACTTAACCCTCCATTGCCCGCTGCATTGAGCCTGCCATGAGTGGGAAAGTGCGAGGTACAAATGTAACAAAAATAATATACTGAGCACTTCTCTGCATGAATATATTTAATTATGGGAAATTACGCCAAGCAAACCTTGGTGTAAATGCCAATGCCTAAATAGCCTGCAAAGCACTCAGGGACAGCAGTAGAAGCCCCTGCCAAACTCTTTTATGGGATCCTAGCTAGTTAAGTGCCATTTAACCAGCCAAGAGCCATTCCTGGCCAGTTAAATGGTTTTAAGTATTGGGCGCCAGGGGAATATGTGAATTTGAAAGCAAGGGAACACAATTAGGAGCTGTGGGGTAACTTATCAGCCAGCAAGCAGTTTTTTGTAGAATTTAAAATTAAGGGGTCCTTTTACCAAGCTGCAGGAAAAAGGGCCCTGCGGTAGTGGTGGGGGCCATTTTCCCCATTCACCAGGGTCCTTTTTACTGCAGTGGGTAAAAAGCCCCAAAAATAAAATTGCCGTGTGGCAAGAAAGCTCTTACCACATGGTCATGCAGCGGGGAGCCCTTACAGCCACTCAATGAGGTGGTGGTAAGGGCTCCCACAATAACCAGTCAGCATGCGGCTATGCCGGATTATCACTGGGTTACCGCCATGCTAACCATTTCCGGGGGTGGGGGGGGGGCTTCCACGCCTTGGGATGGCGGCAGTCCTGGAATAACGAGTGGTAAGCCCACATTGGGCTTACCGCCGCTCTGTAAAGGGGCCCCATAGCAATTGGTGTACAGCCAAGAGAAGACTGTGTCTAAACAGGATTAGATGTTCAAAAGATCAGGGCACTCATGGTCATGGAAAGAGAAAAGTAGAATACCATCAGCATAGTTGCAAACTGTGATGCTATGATTCTGGATAAGAGTGAAAATAGGGCTTAAGAAGATTTTAAAGAGGTTTGGGACAAGATCAGAGCCTTATGGTACCCCACAAGGAAAAGAATAAACAGATCAGGTAGAGTCTGGGAGATGCACAGCATATGTATGATTTGTAAGGAAAGAATGCAACCGGTCAAGTACAGTACCAGAAAGGAGGCAAGTCGGTCAAGAAATAATGCATGATCAACTAGATCAACTTAGCAGAACTAAGATCTAGGGAAATGGCAAGAGCCACTTTCCTTTGTTCAAAGCCAGTATGTAAATAGTTGATTAGAGAAGTAAGCAGGATCTTGGTACTGTGAGATAAGCAGAAGCCAAATTGAAAAGGATGCAGCACGTTAGAATAGTCCATATGTTGAAGCAGGTGTGAAAGAACCTTTTTTCTGTGAGTTTAGATAATAAGGGAAGATTGCAAATAGGTCTATAGTTAGTTAGCTATATGCCTGTGTGTGTAGGGGATAGTGTTGGGTGATGTCTTTGATGAGGGTTGGATGATGTCTGGTGATATCTTTTATGGAGGATTGATGACAGGTCATACATTTGGTATGGAGGCAGTGTTGGGTGGTGTGTTTGATGATGGGGGGGGGGGGGAGTAGGGGGAGTCAGTTCCATTGAAGCCTTCACTTCTTCTGCAAATGTAAATAGCAGCATCTGGTCTGAGCTAGCTATGGGCTGTAAAACCAAAATCTTAATCTGTAGTCATATAGGTGACAAATCCATCCAGCTAGAATGGTAGGAAAACCCAAAGTGGATTAAAGATGTATTGATTCTCTTGAATCTGAACTATCAAGAATGCATTTCTTCTCTCAATAGTATGACTTTGAAACTTGGCTTTGAGGTCGAAAAATATTAAAATGTAGGATGTTTTTTCCATGCAGACCTGTTGGCCTTGATACCCTCTAAGTCCAGAACCTAATCCTCTGACTCAATACCCTGATCCCCCCAAGTCCAGAATCTGACTCTCCTGACTCAACACCCCAACCCACCAAGCCTAGAACCCAACCCACTAACTCAGTAGCCCAATCCCCCAAGTCTAAAACCTAACCCTCAAAGTCAAGAACCCACCTGCTGACTCCAATAAAACTCACTCCCCACACATAAACTTAATCTCCCAGAGGCCTGCCTTCCCCAACCATTCCACTCCCCCCCCCCCCCAACTAACCCCAGGGATAATCATTGGTGAACAGAAGCAATCCTCCACTGCTACTTGGATTTGTGCCATAATCCAAAATGGCACCAATAACCCCTAGCGGTAATCTCCCAGCACTACCACTAGGGGTTATTCTTCCTATATTAGGAGATTTGTTCCTTATATGGAAGGAGGATCTCTAGTGGTAGTACCATAAGAATACTGCCAGGGGTCATTGGCACCACTCTAGATTATGGTGCAAAACTGAGCAGTAGCGGAAGAGGTTCCTTGCCACTCAGGACCACTGACTTACCAATGCTAACCCCCAGGTAAATCCCAGTTGTAGTTTGAGGGGGTGGGTGGAGGGTAGGCCTCTGGGAGATAGGGTTTTCTGTTAGGATGGGACTTATTTAAAGGTGGTGGGGTTTGTAGATCGGGGGGGGGGGGGAAAGTCAGGCTATAATTGGGATAGATAGGTATCTGAATGGGGGGGGGGGGGGGGTTGGTATGGAGCTGTTGCACAACCAGCAACAGTGCACTGCATTACCTGATTGCCGGTAGTGCAGCTGCACTTACTGTTTACTCTAGAAATACAATACGTTTAGCTGCACTATCGGCAGTCATGGCCACTAGGGCGTGGTACTGACCTGTACACTTGCTCTCACAGCTGGCCACATTTCCAGCCACCTATGTCATGTTTAGATCCTGCATACTCCCATATTAGGCAGGTAATGTGTGATGTTTACTGTAAAAACTGTCTTTTTAATGTAGGATACAGTAGCACAGGAATGGCCTAGTGGTTAGGGTGGTGGACTCTGGTCCTGGGGACCTGAGGAACTGAGTTTGATTCACACTTCAGGCACAGGCAGCTCCTTGTGACTCTGGGCAAGTCACTTAACCCTCCATTGCCCCAGGTACAAATAAGTACCTGTATAAAATATGTAAGCCGCATTGAGCCTGCCATGAGTGGGAAAGCGCGGGGTACAAATGTAACAAAAATAAAATAAATACAGCAGAGTAAACCTTGCATTAGCAGCTTAACGAAGCTTAATAAAAGGGTTCCTTCATGCTTTTAATTCATTAGTTAGTCTGAGTTGAAGCAACTTAGCATGCATTAATTTTTTAAGGCACACTAATGAACCTAATGTGCCCCAACAAAAGCACATCCTTAATAGATGGATCACAGATTCGGATTCAGTGTTTCACCCATAAACAAAAAAACAGGGTCAGAATGAAAACATATCTATCTATCTATCTATCTATCTATCTATCTATCTATCTATCTATCTATCTATCTATCTATCTATCTATCTATCTATCTATCTATCCAGAGCCGTAGCGAGGGCGGCTGACACCTGGGGCGGGTCGCCGCTGCGCATCCCAGGTGCAGCATGGCGCCCCCCCTCGGCGCGCCCCCCCTCCGGAGCACACCCTCCCCCCCCCCCCCCGGAGCGCATTCTTAATTGGCGAAGAAATGAAGGAACAAAGAAACGAGGAAGCGAGGGGCGGGCGGGAGGGCCGATCTGCCCCCAAGTCCACATCGCTGGGAGCTGTGTCGGCTCCGTTGGTTCCTTGCTCTCTCTGCCCCGGAACAGGAAGTAACCTGTTCTGGGGCAGAGGTAGCAAGGAACCAACGGAGCCGACACCCCCCCAGCGCCCCCCTTCCTACGCCACTGTATCTATCTATCTATCTATCTATCTATCTATCTATCTATCTATCTATCTATCTATCTATCTATCTATCTATCTATCTATCTATCTATCTAAATGTGTGGGAGTGAAACTCTTGTACTTAGAGCAATATCTCACCCTCAGGTGACAATGTGAAACTCCTATTTCTCTTTTGTTTCAGTTCTTGTTTCTATCTTTGCCATAATAGCTCCCTTCTCTGTAATTTATGCTTAGCATTTTATTCTGGCACCTTGTCCCTGCTGCTGCTGTAGTATTCCTGTTACTGTTGTTTCCTCCTGTCTCCTACTCATTACTAGTGCCATCATGTTCTCCTATCCCCTACACGGTCCTAACTCTAACAGCTTCAATTTACTGTGAACTCTAAATCTGGCCAGTGACCTACAACCTTGAAAATTGTGATGTGGCACTACCATAATATTGTTGAAACTCTCAAAAGCAAAAGTACATTGGCTGCTATTATTTGTCATCTGATATGAGGTCACAGACATGCAGATAAATAGACATAATCTTTAAATAAAGTATTCACTTCATATAAGAATGCCTAAAAATGGATTACAAGAGGCTTTAGGGCTATATCTCAAAGGAAGTATTTCTATACAAGTTAATTTTAAAATGTGATCTTTCCCTTAATGGTTCCCTTTTCTTTTGTTTTAAATTGTGGCCTTTCCCTTTAATGGTTCCAAAGAAACTATGAAGGGAATTGATAAATAATTTGACAGTGACTAAATTTGTAAATAAAATAAAATCAATCTCATTTCAAGTTTAAGTTTATTAAAAACTTTCTATCCTGTCTAACAGAGCGAACTATCTAAGCAGTGTACAGTCTAAAAAAATAGGAGAGAGTAGAATAAAATGAAGAAACAACATACATAACTTACATCAATCAAAAGGAATCTGGGTAGTACTACAATATTAATAGAAAAGAAGGGGAAGGAGGAAAAATCATTAAGGAGGTGGAAGAGACTGTCAGTCAGGTAATATGACCTTATCTGAAATAGAATTAGGTATATGCGTCATGAAATAAAAAAGTTTTAAGTTCAGTTTTAAAGAGGACTAATGAAGTAATTTGACAAAAATGAGATGGCAGAGAGTTCCATAGCTTTGGTTCTTGGAAGGCAAACATTGCATGTCTGCTCTGTTCATTAATTTTTTTTCTGTGAGATGCAATGGAGAGGAGATTGAGTTGTCATGATCTTAGAGCTCACGTTTGTATATATAGGGTAAGGTATCTCAGAAGATAAAGAGGTTCGGAGGCTGTGAGAGTTTTGTAAACAAGTAAAAGGGTTTTATTAGTAATGCAATGAGAAATGGGAAGCCAGTGTGAAGATTTAAGATGAGAAGTAATATGACTGAACTTCTTTAGGTGATAGAGGACACTTATGGCAGTATTTTGTACTAATTGTAGACGGTGTTGATCTTTAATCCAAATACCTAGATAGAGGGAGTTACAGTAATCGAGTTGAGAAATAACCAATGAGTGAATTAGGATATTGATAGCAGGGGGATTTAACAGCAGCTGGATAGATCTAATGAGACAAAGTCTGTAGAATGAATGTTGGACTACCTTAGAGATTTAGTGATGAAAGGATAGAGTAAAGTAAAAAATGAACCCTAGAATATGTGTGGAGTGTACTAATGAAACTGGGAAATCATTTAGTAAAATCAGAGAAACTAATCATTTATTTGCCGAAAATAAGATGGCTTTGGATTTCTCTGGATTAAGAACCAGTTTGTTGTCAGAAAACCATGTAGTAATGATTTTAAGTTGGGTGTTGAGTGAAGAAATATCAGAGGAATCTGTGGGATTAATAGGACAAAGAATTTGGATATCATCGGCATAAACAAACATTGTTAACTCTATAGATTGTGCCAGGGTAAGGAGAGGAGCAAAGAAAATGTTGAAAAGTAGGGGTGAAAGTATGGAACCTTGGGGAACACCAGTGGAAAGGTGAAACAGTTGGGATTGCGTATCAGCAGAATGAACAGTATAATGCCTGTTCACTAAGTAGAATGGAGGAGTGGCCTAGTGGTTAGAGCACCAGTTTTGCAATCCAGAGGTGGCTGGTTCAAATCCCACTGCTGCTCCTTGTGACCTTGGGTAAGTCACTTAACCCTCCATTGTCTCAGGTACAAACTTAGATTGTGAGCCCTCCTGGGACAGAGAAATATCCAGAGTACCTGAATGTAACTCATCTTGAGCTACTACTGAAAAAGGTGTGAGCAAAATCTACATAAATAAATAAGTATGACTCAAACCAAAGGAGTACCTGAAAATAACACCAATAGAAGCCAGGCAAGAAAGCAAAAGAGAATGATTGATAAGATTAAAGGCTGCAGAGAGATCCAGAGATAGAAGAATTACTATACAGAACTTATCTAAGAAGTAACCAATAATGTTCAAAAGTGCTAACCATGAAGTTTCAGTAATATGTTGTTGGTGAAAACCAGTTTGATTATAGGGTGTAACATATTAGTTTGGGAAGTAAATGAAGTGAGCTGACAGTGAGTGATGGATTCTACTATCTTTACAAGGAAAGGCAAGTTGGAGATAGGCCTGTAGTTTGAGAGATCAGTTGTAGGAAGTTTGGGATCTTTAATTTTGGGGTAAATAATGGCATGCTTCCATTCCTGAGGTATGAATCCTTTAATCAGAGAGAGTAATCATGGAGTGATATTCAGTTGGGAAGAGCATCCAGAGTTTATCCTTATATATTATGGAACAATTTACCAGAGGTATCATTAAACATGAGAGGCATGCTGTATCCTACAATCATTAGATTCTTAAAATTGATATATGTGGAGGAGCATCTAAGTTAGTCTTTTGACATTTTCCCCCTGATTCTATATAGTGCACCAAAATCAGCACAGATTCTATAACACCGCATTTAACTTAATTGGCTTAACAAGCTAATGAGCGCTGATATCAGCACTTAACAAGCAATAATGAGCATTAATTGGCACTGATTAGAATTTAGGTGCACAACTCACTATCCGCCTTATTTTCGAAAATGATGGGCGCCCAGATTTTGACCCAAATTGGGAGATGGGCGCCTTTCTCCAGTGGGTGCCCAAATCAGTATAATCGAAAGCCGATTTTGGGCGTCTTCAACTGCAATCTGTCGCGGAAACGGGCAAAGTTGATGGGGCGTGTCAAAGGCATGGTGAAGGTGGGACTGGGGCATGGTTATCAGCTGAGGAGAGATGGGCGCCCTTGGCCGATAATCGAAAAAAGAAAGGCGTTTTTACCGCGAATTTGGGTCATTTTTTGGACCCTTTTTTTTCACGAACAAGTACCCTAAATGACCACATGTCCACCGGAAGGAATCGGGGATGATCACCCCTGACTCCCCCAGTGGTCACTAACCCCCTCCCACCATAAAATAACAAACTTTAAGAACTTTTTTTTCCAGCCTGTATGCCACCCTCAAATGCCATACCCAGCTCCATCACAGCAGTATGCAGGTCCCTGGAGCAGTTGTTAGTGGGTGCAGTGCACTTCAGGCAGGTGGACCCAGGCCCATCCCCCCCTACCTGTTACACTTGTGCTGGTAAATGGGAGCCCTCCAAACCGCCTCCAAAACCCACTGTACCCACATGTAGGTGCCCCCCCCCCCTTCAGCCATAAGGGCTATGGTAATGGTGTAGAGTTGTGGGCAGTGGGTTTTGGGGGGGATTTGAGGGCTCAGCACCCAAGGTAAGGGAGCTATGGACTTGGGAGGTATTTAATTTTTTTCTTTTACTTTTTACAAGTGCCCCCTAGGGTGCCCGGTTGGTGTCCTCACTATTCCTTGCCAAACAGGACTATTACACCCAATTGACTAATTCTCTCAGCTCTAACCCTCGTCGTCTCTTCGCCACGCTTAACTCCCTCCTCAAAGTGCCCTCCGCTCCCACCCCCACTCGCCCTTCGCTCTCTCCTCAATCACTGGCTGACTACTTCCGCGACAAGGTGCAAAAGATCAACCTTGAGTTCACTACCAAGCCACCTCCTCCTCTTCACCCTTCAACCCTCTCCCTCAACCAACCAACCCAGACCTCCTTCTCCTCCTTTCATGATATCTCCGAGGAGGAAACCGCCCACCTTCTTTCCTCCTCAAAATGCACCACTTGTTCCTCTGATCCCTTCCCCACCAACTTACTTAACACCATCTCTCCTACTATCACCCCCTCCATCTGTCATATCCTCAACCTCTCTCTCTCCACTGCAACTGTCCCCGACACCTTCAAGCATGCTGTAGTCACGCCACTCCTCAAAAAACCATCACTAGACCCTACCTGTCCCTCCAACTACCGCCCCATCTCCCTCCTACCCTTCCTCTCCAAGATACTTGAGCGCGCAGTCCACAGCCGCTGCCTTGATTTTCTCTCCTCTCATGCCATCCTCGATCCACTTCAATCCGGTTTTCGCCCTCTTCACTCCACAGAAACAGCACTCTCTAAAGTCTGTAATGACCTGTTCCTTGCCAAATCCAGAGGCCACTACTCCATCCTCATCCTCCTCGATCTATCCGCCGCTTTTGACACTGTCAATCATGACTTACTTCTTGCCACACTGTCCTCATTTGGGTTCCAGGGCTCTGTCCTCTCCTGGTTCTCCTCCTATCGCTCCCACCGCACCTTCAATGTTCACTCTCATGGATCTTCCTCCACCCCATCCCCTTATCTGTTGGTGTTCCCCAGGGATCTGTCCTTGGACCCCTTCTCTTTTCAATCTACACCTCTTCCCTGGGCTCCCTGATCTCATCTCATGGTTTCCAGTGTCATCTCTATGCTGATGACACCCAACTGTATCTCTCCACACCAGACATCACCGCGGAGACCCAGGCAAAGGTATCGGCCTGCTTATCCGACATTGCTGCCTGGATGTCCAACCGCCACCTGAAACTGAACATGTCCAAGACCGAGCTTATCGTCTTTCCACCAAAACCCACTTCTCCTCTTCCTCCACTTTCTATCTCAGTTGATAACACCCTCATCCTCCCCGTCTCATCTGCCCGCAACCTCGGAGTCATCTTTGACTCCTCTCTCTCCTTCTCTGCGCATATCCAGCAGATAGCCAAGACCTGTCGCTTCTTCCTCTTTAACATCAGCAAAATTCGCCCTTTCCTCTCTGAACACACCACCCGAACTCTCGTCCACGCTCTCATTACCTCTCGCCTGGACTACTGCAACTTACTCCTCACCGGCCTCCCACTTAGCCATCTATCCCCCCTTCAATCTGTTCAGAACTCTGCTGCACGTCTCATATTCTGCCAGAACCGATATACTCATATCACCCCTCTCCTCAGGTCACTTCACTGGCTTCCGATCAGATATTGCATTCAATTCAAGCTTCTCCTTCTTACCTACAAATGCACTCAGTCTGCTGCCCCTCACTATCTTTCTACCCTCATCTCCCCTTACGTTCCCGCTCGTAACCTCCGTTCACAGGATAAATCCCTCCTCTCAGTACCCTTCTCCACCACCGCCAACTCCAGGCTCCGCTCATTCTGCCTCGCCTCACCCTATGCTTGGAACAACCTTCCTGAGCCCTTACGCCAAGCCCCCTCCCTGCCCGTCTTCAAGTCTTTGCTTAAAGCCCACCTCTTCAATGCTGCGTTCGGCACCTAACCCTTACCGTTCAGTGAATCCAGACTGCCCCAATTTGACTGCCCCTTTCGGACCGACCGCTCACTTGTCTATTAGATTGTAAGCTCTTTGAGCAGGGACTGTCTCTCTTTGTTAAATTGTACAGCGCTGCGTCACCCTAGTAGCGCTCTAGAAATGTTAAGTAGTAGTAGTAGTAGTGTCCTGGGATGTCAGGGAGACCAGTGCACTACGAATCCTGGCCCCTCCCACGACCCAATGCCTTGGATTTGTTCGTTTTTGAGCTGGGCACCTTCGGTTTCCATTATCACTGGAAAACGAAACCACCCAGCTCAAATCCGCACAAATCCGATGCATTTGCCCCGCACAAACCGTATTATTGAAAAAAAAGATGGGCGCCCATTTTTTCGAAAATATGGTCTGTCCCGCCCCTTCATGTACCCGTTCTCGGACATAGACGCCCATGGAGATGGGCATTTGCGTTCGATTATGCCCCTCCACGTGTATTCAAACTTATGTGTGCAGGCAAAAGGGGGCATGGTTATGGGCAAGGAAATGGGCATTTATTTAGGTGCCTAGTTATAGAACATGGCCCAGTGCGCCTAAACCTATGCACCAGGATTTATGCCACGTTTTAGTTGGTGTACATGGATGCACACAGATTTAGGTACTGAAATATCAACTAAGTATATTCTATAATCAGAGCATAAATCAAGGTGCCAATTATAGAATACGCTCAGTTGGCACTGATTTCAGTGCCGATTATTTAAGCACCATATATGGAAACTCCACCCTTGTGCTAAACGTACCAAATCCAAATAGGAAATGTACCCATTTTTGAAAAAAGAAAAACGTCTATCTTTTTATTCAAAATACCATTTCAAATAAGTTTTTGTGCTTTGTGTGTTTATCTTTTTAGGCCATTTTTGAAAATAAAATTGCACAAGTTAAAAACTCTCAAAATCAAGCAATTGGGATGTAGGAGGAGCCAGCATTTTTAGAAGACTGGTCCCCAAGACATCCCAGGAGAGCATTGGGGCACCCTAGGAAGCACTGCTGTGGACTTCAAATAAATGCTCCAAGGTACACATCATGTCTGCTGAGCCCTCCAAAACTCACTACCCTCAACTGTACACCACTACAATAGCCCTTATGGATAAAAGGGGCACCTATATATGGTACAGTGGGTTTCTGGTGAGTTTTGGAGGGCTGACAGTTTCCACCACAAGTGTAACAGGTAGGGGGACTTATGGCCCTGGGTCCATCTGTCTATAGTGCTCTGCACTACACCACTCCAGGGACCTTCATGCTGCTGTAACAGATCTGAGTATAACATCTGAGGCTGTCATAGAGACTGGTGAGTACTATTTTTGTTTATAATTTGGGGGGGGGGGGCAGGGAGGAGGTCAGTGACCACTGGGGTAATAAGGGGGGGGGGGTTGTCACTGAATCCCTCCAGTGGTTATCTGGTCATTTAGGGCACCTTTTTGTGTCTTATTCATTAGAAAAACAGGTCAAGACCAAAACGTTGAAGATTTCGCACTAGACATTTTGGTTCTGTTCTGTTATGGTTGTAAAATTTCCAAGTGTTTGACACGCCCTAAGCCTGCTCTAATCCCGCCTTTAAAATGCCCCTGACATACCCCCTTGTGATTTGGACGCACTGCAAATGAAATGCATAGGTAGACATCTGCAAAATAGGTTTTGAAAATACCGATTTGGACGTTTAGAGAAGAAATCTGTCCAAATGGTGCTTTATAATACTTTTTGGATGTTTTTCTCTGTCAAAAATGAGCCCCATAGTGCTATAATGAATGATAAGTAGATGAGGATCAATTTGCCCACCTGGTCTGCCTGGCTTTCTCCTTCTATATAACTCTGACTACAAGTATTCCAGCTGTTAGTGAAACAAGTCTGAATCTGCCTATAGTTTCCATTTTTATTGTCTTTCTTCTCTGTTTCTTTACAATTTTGGGTAGATTATTATTATTATTAGCATTTGTATAGCGCTACCAGACACAAGCAGCACTGAACATGTGACACAGAGAGACAGTACTGGGTGAGAAGGAACAAGGGGAGAGGCAAATGAATAGTGGCTAGGAGCCAAAAGCAGCAGTGAAAAGGTGGGTTTTCAGCATAGATTTGAAAACAGGTAGAGATGGAGCTAGACGTACAGGCTCAGGAAGTTTATTCCAGGCATAAGGTGCCGCAAGAGAAAAGGAACGAAGCCTGGAGTTAGCAGTGGAGGAGAAGGGGGACGACAAGAGAGATTTGTCCAGTGAGCAGAGGTCACGGGAGGAATGTAGGGAGAGATGAGAGTGGAGAGGTAATGGGGGGCTGCAGAATGGATGCATTTAAAGGTCAGTAAGCAGTGGCGTTCCGTGGTTGGCTGACACTCAGGGCGGATCGCCGCTGCGCGCACCCCCCAGGTGCAGTGCAACATGGCGCCCCCCCCCCCGCGTGGCACAGCACCCCCCTGGTGTGGACCCCCCGGTGCAGCGCCTCTCACTCCCCCCCCCCGACAGTCCCCACCTGCCTATCAGCTGAGCTCCGTGCACCCGTCATTGGCCCTTCACTCACTGTGTCCCGCCCTCGAGGAAATAGGAAGTTACATCAGAGGGCGGGACTCAATGAGTGAAGGGCCAATGATGAGACAATTTTCTTCTTTTACAGTCAGCAGCGCTGCAGATTCGAGGTACCGGGTGCATGGAGCTCAGCTGATAGGCAGGTGGGGACTGTCGGATGGGGGGGGGAGTGAGAGGCACGGCGCCAGGGGAGTCCACGCCAGGGGGGTGCCGTGCCAAGCCGGGGGGGTGGATGGAGTACCCCCCACCCGTTGACACCTGGGGCGGACCTCCCCCACCGCCCTGCCCTTGTTACGCCACTGTCAGTAAGAGAAGTTTGAACTGTATACGGAAGCGGACCGGGAGCCAGTGAAGTGATTTGAGGAGCGGGCTAGTGTGGGTATAACAATTTTGGCAGAAAATAAGCCGTGCTGCAGAATTTTGGATAGACTGGAGAGGAGAGAGATGACTGAGCGGAAGACCAGTGAGAAGTAAATTGCAATAATCCAAGTGAGAGGTGACAAGGGTGTGGATAAGGGTTTTGGCAGCGTATTCAGAAAGGAAGGGGCAAATTTTGCTAATATTGTAGATAAAGAAATGACAGGTTTTGGCGATCTGTTGGATATGTGCAGAGAAGGAGAGAGAGGAATCAAAGATGACACCAAGATTACGAGCCGAGGAGACAGGGAGGATGTGAGAGCCATTAACAGAGATAGAGAATGGGGGAAGAGGGGAGATAGGTTTAGGGGAAAAAATGAGAAGTTCAGTTTTAGTCATGTTTAGCTTCAGATGGCGTAGCGACATCCAAGCAGCAATGTCAGACAAGCAGGATGAAATTTTGTCCTGGATTAAGGTTGAGATTTCAGGGGTGGAGATGTAGATCTGAGAATCGTCTGCGTAAAGTTGGTATTGAAAGCTGTAGGATGAAATCAGGGTACCAAGGGAAGAGGTATAGATGGAGAAGAGGAGGGGTCCAAGGACCGAACCCTGAGGCTGTGAAAGATCCGTCCCTCCCTTCGGGGTCCGCGGGATCTTGTCTCTGCCCTGGACAATCCGGCTACAAACCAGGATGCATGTCCCAACATCCTAGCCCACTGTAGTCCCCAAGGCAGGGCTTGCAGAAATCAAACTCAAAAGAAAATCAGCAAGTCTCTTTATTGTCCTTCTGGGATTCACAGTCCAGCAGTTTCAACACAAAAATAAAGCAGGCATCCAAAACACAATCACCTTTGTTTCTCCTCTCTGGGCACTAGCACAAGAGGGGTAAACCCAACTTCACTCCACTGTTTCCAGAACTCAGTTTGTTCCACCTTAAGCAGTCTACAGACCCGGGCTTTCCTTCTCCCCCTCCCCTTTGAAAAGGGGAAGAATGTCCGTGAAGGGCAATAAAAAAAAAAACACAAGAAAATGAAAGAAATTGCTCCCGGTTTCTTCCTGGTGCTTTGGCAAACAGTCCCAATAAACAGTTCCCAATAAACCACTTCTTAAGGCTTGAGCAAACACTTTCTCACAACCAGCTTCCTCCCGCTGTGAACAGTTCACACAGGGGGAGGCCATAATCCCTCTTCAAACAGCCCCTTTAACACACAGTTCATAACAGCCTGAACTCGCTTTCGGAAGAAAAAAGGTCCCACCCGTTCTTGGGTCACTCTCTCAATACACTGACCCTCTCCCTCATGACCCTTCCTCTTTCCTCTTGCAACCCAGCTGCCATACCACGAGTTCACCTGCTTTTTCAGCTTTTTTCCTAAGGAATGAGCCCAGGCTGTGAGGTCCATCGGCTCCTCTGGGTTCTCCTCTCTCTCTCCCTTTCCTCAGCCTCCTGCCACTCCATGGGTTCCTCGTCCCACCCACTTTTCAGCTGTACCTCTTTCACTTGATTACCCTCCAGGGGCCCCTCCCTTGCCTTGTCAGAGTTCTCCCCGTGACCTGCTGGGGAAGGTAATCTCTGTACCAGGGCTTGCGCCGGGGCTGCTGGGTAGTGTAGTCTTTTTCTCTCCTCCATTTTTTCAGGGGGCACTAACCTTTCTCTTCTTTCTCTCTGGGGAAGTAATGAAGGCAAGGCTCTGTTCTGTCTCCTTTTGCTCTTGAGCCACCTCACTCCTTCCCCTTCCACTTCCATCTGCTCCACCCCTTCACAAGGCACACCAACTGAAAGTGGGATGGAAGTTGAAGAGGAGCCGCCAGAGTGAACACTGAAAGTGCAAAGTGAGAGGTAGGAGGAGAACCAGGAAAGAACAGGACACTGGAAACCAATCGAGGATAGCGTATCTAGGAGTATGGTGTGGTCAACAGTGTCAAAAGCAGCAGATAGGTCAAGAAGGATAAGGATAGAATAGAGACCTCTGGATTTAGCCAGCAGCAGGTCATTAGAGACTTTGGTAAGTGCAGTTTCAGTAGAGTGAAGGGGGCGGAAACCAGATTGGAGTGGGTCAAGAATAGGTTGAGAAGAAAGAAGGTCAAGACAACTGCGGTGAACGACATGTTCAAGTAATTTGGAGAGGAAAGGGAGAAGGTAGATGGGGCAATAGTTGGAGGGAAAGGTAGGGTCAAGTGAGGGTTTTTAAGGAGTGAAGTGACAACAGCATGTTTGAAGGCCATAGGAACAGTTGCAGTGGAGAGTGAAAGATTAAGGATGTGACAGATTACAGAAATGATAGTAGGAGAGATAGTGTTAAGTAGATAAGTGGGGATGGTCTCAGAGGAACAGGTAGTACATTTAGAGGAGGAAAGAAGAAGGACAGTTTCTTCAGTAGAAACTTCAGAGAAGGAGGAAAAAGAGGGAGAGGAAGGAGAGTAGGGGGTGTGGACTAAGGGAGAGAGAGGTGGAGAGGGTTTGGATGAAAATTCAAGGTTAATCTTACGAATTTTATCGTGGAAGTGCTCAGCTAGGGTCTGAGGAGAAAAAGAAGGGGGAATTGGGGATGGAGGCACTTTGAGAAGAGAGTTCAGTGTGGCAAAGAGAAGTCAAGGGTTAGCACCAAGGAAATTTGTTAATTGGGTGAAGTAATCCTGTTTGGCCCTTGAAAGGGCAAACTGGAAGGAGTTTAGCATGAATTTGAAATGAATGAAGTGTATATATATGGCCGCCCCTTGCTCTCAGTAAAATACAGGTCAATGGCTCAGGCTAAAGAGCTAGGCCTCTACAAGCAAATGGCTCATAATAAGAGCTAAGCTTCTTTTAAAAATCCAAAGTCATCTCTGATACAAAATACATTTTTCTGCAGCACAAGCTGAACTGAGTTCTCAGGGAGCTGGCACGGGAGGGGGTCCTTTGCTCTTATAAACATGCCTGGGCTGGCATCGGTGAGGAGTCATGAAAGATGTTTTGGGTTAATGAAAGTAGATAAAGGGGTAGATGTACATAGTTAGAGAGTACTCAGAGGGAGGGGGAGCTGAGAATAGCTGAGAAAAGCAGAGTGACCGATGAAGTCATCTCGCCAGCTGTGCTTTGCACCCCTTTTGTGTATAGTTAGAACCTGGGACCCAATGAAGTCACCCTTATCGGTTCCTTATCAACTGATAAGGGATAGCAAGTTCTGCTGACAAAGCTGGATCCCATTGGAATCCATTGGGTTGAGACAGTATAAAGGAAGCACCCCGAGAGGTGTAAGACGCAGATGCAGAGGCAGATGCAGATGCAGATGCTGATGGAGGAGAGAGACAGAGCACCACCGAGAGCTGATGTGTCATGTGATTCTGTTCCACTGTATGATTGACTGAATTGCTGGTATCCTCATTATTGGGTAATGTATCAATGCTAATTAATACTAATAAACTATATATCTTTAACTAATTAAAACTGGGTTCCTCTTTAATTACAGACTTAGCTACGGCTGAGTCTGTACCGAACTGCCATGAGCAGATTCAAGGAAGGGAAAGCTAGATATTTGGAGGGCATATGTAACTTTGCCCAGAGAGATGAGACGGGCCACTGCTTCCGCTGCCTGATTACTAAAGGCAGATTCTAAGAAAATAAACAGAAGTCAGCAAGGGTGCGGGATTTAAGCCAAGAACGTTCAGCAGAGCGGGCACAGGAACGAAAGTAGCAGATTTTAGAGGTCTGCCAAGGCTGGGGTTTGGTACACCTAGTAGGACGGGGCATGGAGGGGCAAGAGTGTCCAGAGCAGAGGAGAGGATAGTATTATAGGAAGAAATGGCTTCATTGACAGACTTAGATAGAGTGGTGGAAGAGAACAGGTTAGAGACACAAGAGGACAGAGTAAGGGGGTCAATAGCTTGAAGATTCCTAGATGTGGGGGTTGAGATTGGGTGGGACTGGGGAGGAGGGTGCTTAAGTGTGAAGGTTAATAGGTGATGGTCAGAAAGGGGGAGAACTGAGGAACAGAAGCTGGAGGGAAAGCAGTTAGAGGAGAGGATAAGGTCGAGTCAGTGACCATTTTGGTGGGTGGGTGCAGAGGAGCACAGTTGAAGATTGAATGAGGATGTTAAGGCAAGGAATTGGGAAGCATAAGAGTCAGAGGAATCATCAGTATGGATGTTAAAGTCACCAAGGATGATGGAGGGGGATGTAGGATCATGAAAGAAGGAAAGCCAGGCGTCAAAGTCAGTGAGAAAGGATGAAAGAGACTTTTCAGGGGGTCAATAAATGACTGCCAGTCGGAGAGGCAGAGTAGTGAAAAAGCGGATGGAGTGGACTTCAAAGGACAAAAAGCAGTGAGAGTGGGGTGGAAGAAGAGGTTGGAATTTGCAGGAGGGAGAGAGTAGCAATCCAACGCCACCACCGCAGCCGGCAGGGTGAGGGGTATGAGAGAAAAGATAACCACCATGACAAAGGGCCCCAACAGAAGTAGAGTCATCAGGGGAGAGCCAAGTTTCAGTTAAGGCAAGTAGATGGAGGGAATGAGAAATGAAGAGGTCGTGAATGTAGGGAAGTTTATTGCAGATGGAGCGGGCATTCCATAGGGTGCAAGAGAAGGGTAAGGAGTAAGGGGAATAGAGACGAGATTAGAGACGTCACGATGTGGTCTGCATAGGTAGGAAGAAGGCAGAAGGGGAGGACCAGGATTGGGATAGATGAGCATACAAGTTCCCTTTGGCTTCACTACCCCTCTTCCTTCATTTTTTTAACGCCTCCATTTATTGTCACCTCTGTCTGTACCAACAGATTTTGTTCTTAAAATGCAACTTCCACATAAAGAGATAAAAGGTAGCTCAAGTGACACAGGCTACATGGTACAGTGAATCTGGAGAAGGTTGTAGTAGTGATTCTGGGAGAACTGCTGGAACCATATGCCTAATCCTACTGCTCCATGGCTTCATGACAACAAACTGAGGCTAAATCTGGACAAGATAGTGACCTCCTGGGAGACTGGCTGTTCCATCTGACCTACATTATTCCCCATCGTTATTTAATCCTCCTGCCCCTCCAGTTGACTGTTTTCGATATTTGGGTGTCATTTTTGATACTGATCTCTTTTTTTTTTTCCACCTTCAGGTTGCTAAATTGCTAAAGTCAGGTTTTCTGGCACCTTGTCACTTATGTCCATTATGAGACCTCTTTAGTAGCTGTAAGCTCTTTTGAGCAGGGACTGTCTTTTCTTCATATTCAATTGTGAAGCGCTGCGTACGACTGGTAGCGCTATAGAAATTTGTTGTAGTAGTAATAGTAGTATTAGTAGTCCTTCACTGCATACTCTTGATTATGCTTCCTAGTTTTGCATCATGACTACTGTAATACTATTTATGCAGGGATTATTAAACATGAACTCAAGAGATTAAAAACACTGCAAAACATGGCTGCCCAATGTCATTGCAATGCACAAAGGTTTGACCATGCAACCCCCTTCTGATAAACTTACATTGGCTATCTATTAAATTACCAGATCTCATATAAAATTTTGTGTTTGTCTCATAAGGCTAGATATGTCAGTGTTCCAAATTACCTGTCTATGCTAATTTCATTCTACATTCTTTAATGGGCATTTAGGACAATGGACACTCACTGATTAGTACTTTCATCCCCAGCCCAAGCTCATTATGCTTATGAGTCCAGTAGGCACTCCTTTCTTCCTCTTAGTTCCCAGCCTCGGGAATAAAGTGAACCTCAAAACATACTTTTTTGAAGCAGTGTTTGGGTGCTTGTTGCAAGTTTCTATGGCTGAGCTTATTGCCTGACACAGACATCATCCTCAATGCCTTTTTTGAGGTTGTCTCTTCTTATATAAGGATACATGGTTTTCTTTCCTATTATAAAATGGTGTTCTTTTCTGACCTGCTTTTTTAGATTGTAAACTGCTTTTGACCCATTTGTTTAGTAAAGGTGGTATAATTGCTGAAAACCCATCTATTCAAGGAAGCTTATCCTAATGCCACGACCTAACCCTACGAACCCACCTATTCATCACCTGATCCTGCGACAACGACATTGACTCAGTCCATGCCTCCTCCAATTTTCCCTTTGTTTACCCGACCCTATCCCTTGATTACCTCAATCTGTCTCAATCTAGCCTAAAACTAGCACCTTCCACTTCCTCCTCTACCCCTCTCCCTTTTAATATTCCCTAACTATACATCTCCATCACTCTACTAGCTCAGCCTGTTTTTCTATGCACTTCACTGTAATTTTACTGCTATGTAAGCCGCATTGAACCTGCTATAAGTGGGAAAGTGCAGGGTACAAATGTAACAAATAAATAAATAATAAACTCCTAATAAATGTAAACATAAACTGCTGTAATAAGAATCACATGTACAGGTCAACTGCTGCTGCTGAACCAAGTTTGTGCTGGTTAGATAAGAGATGTTATCATTATTCAGGTGGAGAGTTATTAATATGTGCTACTATTAAGACAAGTTTTATTTCATTTATTACCATTTATATATTGTCCTTATCCAGAGGGCTGAATAACTCAAACATACATAATAAAATATGGAAAACAGTACACATCAAAAAACAATACAAACTCATTTAAAACAGATTATCATAAAATGTCCACCAGCTGTCCAAATCACTGTGTAACTTGCGCCAACAAATGCTGTTTCAGCAGTCTCTTAAACAAACTTGAATTCTTCTATCCTAAAAGGTCACGGCAAGTTCTTTTACAGCTGTGCTATTTATGCAATGAGACTGTGCTAAAATAGTATGATTGTGGTAAAATAACCTGTCTAAACAGCAGCCCATGTTGATAACTCCTTCCCCTCCCCCCCAACCCTCAGTAGGACTGGGTTGGAACATGGGAGGAAGAGTTGTAAAATGTTTTACTCTGTGCTATTCACAAGAAAAGGATTGTGAGGAAGTGGGGGGGGGGGGGATTTTTAAAATCTTTTTCCCCTTGATTTGGATTTCTCTGGAGATTTGTTAACTAAGGGCGTCTTTTACTAAGGCATGCTAAATGTTAGAGACGCCCATAGGAATGCATTGGCATCTCTAATGTTTAGCGTGCCCACAATTTTAGCACGCACCAAAAACATGAGAACAGCTTAGTAAAAGACCCTCTAATATTTTAAATGCAACAATAAAGTAAAAGCAACTCTATTCAGATTTTGTGGAAAGGCTCCAGCAACAAGTTAGACCATATAGATTTTATCACACCCAAAGGAAAGTTAGATCTGAACAGTTCGCCTCCCTATTCAAATTTCTAATGGAGTAACTCTTTTTAATATCATTTCCCCTGTATAATTATACATAGCTTAACGAGTATTAAAATAACTGCAAAATAGTAATTAACTTTGAAAAAAACATAGGGACGCATACATTTTTCAAGTAGCAGAATATTGAAAGCAGAAATATTAGTATCATAGCATGTTAACCTAGTTCTTTCTGTACAGAATGTTATTTCATGCCCTAGTAGTTATCAGTTCTCCCATCTGAATTTTTTTCTTATTATTTGTTTCATACTTGCTTCTAAGGGAGTAGAAGGATATTATCAGGTAGGCACTGTTCTATATAACCTTGATAATGCTGAACAGCTTCTGGGGACCCTGGGGACAGCAGTAAATGTTTCATGAGTTTGGCAGCTGAGTTTTCACACCAGGCTGAGTTTGCAGTCACGTAAACTGAAAACTCCACACCTGAACAAGATCATCAGTTTCTGCTTTCCACTGAGCAACCAAATGAAAAATCCTTGTTCCACAGCAAGTAATAATGACACATTGCCAATGCCTACTGCAGTCTTTTTCCAAGAAGCAGAATGGCAGCTATGTGCACAGACTTAACCATTGACTATGCGAAAAACATGCAGAGTTATTTACACTATACCTTAGTATGCCACTGATGCTTAAGCAGCTGTAATTTTATTCGTTTTTGCTGAAAGGGCTACCACAACATTTCATTTTTTCAGAGGAAAATAGAAACAACAAGCAAGGCCACCTGACCATTAGGTAGACTATAGGCAGTCGCCTGGAGTGGCACATTGGAGAGTGGCATTGGCAAGGCAGAAATCAGCAAATGACCTGTGCTACAACAAAAGTCAGGGCAACTGGCATGGAACCTTGAGAACCAATGTGGCCAAGGTCCACTGTGTCCTGTTCCCTCTGAAACAGGAAGTTTAGAAAGGACAGGATGGGGCAGACCCAGTACCTGCTGTGCTAACTCTCATTTAGAGTAGAACCTCAGACTTGGATGGTGCAGCAGCAATGAGAGTGCTAAGAGAGATGAGATGCTAGACATATGTGGGACAGGGGAAGAAAAGGAAGGAGATAAGAGACAGGAGGAATAGAGAAGATAATGCATATGTTGGGGTGAGGTATGGAAGGGGTGATGTTGAATGCTTTGATAGGGATAGGGAATCTAAGATTTTAGACACCTTGGGGGAAGGGGGAAGGAGAGGGAAAGGAAGATGCTGGATGCCATAGGAAGGAGTTGGAAAGAGGAGATACTGGACACCTCTGAGACGGATAGGGTATAGGAGATGTTGGACACCTAGGTGGAGAAGGCAGGGGTTGAGAGGAGGAGATACATTCTAGTCAGTGCTTGCCTAGTGTGAATGGCTTTCCTATTAAAATAATGACATTCCTTTCTTATTATGATTTTATTTAATTGTAGGCTGCCTAGACCTGTTTTTAGATTAGGCAGTATAGAAACATTTTAATAAACTGTACACTGTAATTTAAGAAGTAAGCAGGTTTTTTTTCAGGAGGTACGCAGGGGTACTGAGTACCAGTAACTTCTCTATTGCCTACTAAAATTGCCCATTGACCCCAAGAATTAATGCAAGAGTCCAGATTCTGCAAAGCAATGCTGCCTTTTCATAGACTCCATGGCTGGTAGCAGGGAGTCTGGCTGCTGTGGAGTGGGTCCCTCAGTCTTCACCCCACCCCTGAAGGATGACCTGAAATTTGAGTGCTTGAACCTTACATCTGTAAGGAATGAGGACTTCTATGTCTGTATCGTAAAAAGTATCCAATTGAATGGGTGAGTGACTGAGTGTAAATGAAACAAATGTGTTGTTGTGTTGAGAAATCCATTAGAATCTTGGAGATGGTCTGTACAACATCAAATATTAATAAAGTAATTTTTACATAGACCCTATAAGCACATTTTCAATGGGAGACTCCACTCCAGATTCTTCTTTGAAAATGCATTCAACCAGTGAACTGCAAGCGCAGTGAACCTGTTTAAAAGTTAGGTAAGGGTTTCCAGATGAACACCTCATGCAGACTTTCCCTCTCTTGCTTTCCTCCCTCTCTTTCTTGTTTTGGATATGGGTAGACATACCCAAACTGTGAACATCAGGAACAGTGTAAATGATTATTCTGCGTATGATTTAAAAAGATTGCCATGTCCAGGATGCAGTAAAAGGCTCCTACCTTGTGTATCAGTGCATAAAAATTTTATCCTCACATTTCTGCTGTCCTTTCTTGACTACTTAACAAAGCCAGTTTGAACTCTGCCCCCCCCCCCATTTGTCTTTTCATTCTTTACATATAACCAATCTAGCAGTATAAATATACGTATTTATTTATTTATTTGTACCCCACATTTTCCCACCTATTTGCAGGCTCAATGTGGCTTATATAGCGCCGTGGGGCGAAAGCCTCCTCCAGTGAAGAAACAAATATAGAGTGATGTTATTTTAAATGAAATAGATATGTACAGACACATTAGGGAAACAGAGAGGGAAGTTATATAAAGTTCATTACGTTCAAACAAATTTGGGTTTCTTTGAGGTACTGGATTCAGGTAATTAAGTTGGGTCCTTAGGATATGCCTTTTCGAACAGGTAAGTCTTTAGTGATTTCCGGAAGTTGAGGTGGTCGTACGTAGTTTTCACGGTTTTTGGGAGTGCATTCCAGAGTTGTGTACTTATATATGAGAAGCTGGATCCATGAACTGATTTGTATATTTGGCTCATCCCAAAATTATGTCCTTTATATTATAATTTGGTTATATGGGCAAGTTCTATTGTACTCATTTTTGTAAAGAAGTGAGTAGTCATGATATTTAACTCTCTTGGGAGTCCATTGTTTCCTGAAATTTAAATCTCAGCAAGATTTTATTACAACTAATCACATCTCCCTAGGCACAGCAATACAAGCCACTTATTTACAATAATTTCAAAAGGAAGTCGGGTCCCATTAATACAATTATGTATCATTTTTACTTCTCTTTGTCTTCCATGGAAAAAGTAGGTGTGGGAAATCAAGGATCACTTGGCCGAGATTTGGCAAAATGAAACAACTGGGGAGGAGAATGATTGTAACAAAACTACAAAAAGGAATAGGTCTCACTTTGATGTCACTGATGGGGCTGATTTTTCTTTTCCAGTATGAAATGATAATGTATCATTTGCATATAGATTGCTTAATACGGGCACAGAAAGTCTGTTATTAGCCACAGATTTATGAAGGAATGGGTTTTTTTTTAAGAAATCCCTGGCTTTTCTTAGTCAAAGTCAAATTTTTTTTTTTTTTTGGGGGGGGGGGGAGTGTATAATAAATGGCTAGTGAGCTAGTACTGAGAAAATAGCGCTATAGAAATGATAAGTAGTAGCAGTAGTAGTAGAAAAAAAAAGAATGGAGTAATGCTATATATGGTGCCTAAAATTAACACGCGTTAGGCAATCATGCCTAAGCATATTCTAAATACCGCATGTAAATGTATGTGCAATATTTAGAATAAGCTTAGTATAGTTCGTGTAACTAAACCTATGCGCGTCCATTTAAACCAATGAAAAGCTGGTGCAAATCCTTGCTCATAGATTTATGCTCACTGGCTCAGATTTTATAACAATGTGCATAGGCTTTGGAATGTCCATGAAACACCCATTTCCACGCCCCTAAGCACATCTCTTTTTGCCTGCACGTTAGAATTTAAGGGGTCCTTTTAGCGCCTACACACACCCAACGTGCATCAATTTGGAGTTACCGTCTGGTTACCGTGAGCCCCAGGCGGTAATTATGTTTTTTATGTGTGTCCACTACGCGCACTGGAAAATAATTTGTACTTTCCTGCATGCAGCAGAAACCAGGCAGTAATTGTCATTCTACACTAAGTCAATGGCTGGCTGTAAGGTCTCAGTCCCAAAATGGACACGCACCAATTTTTATTTTGCCGCACGTCCATTTTGTCAAAAATTTTAAAAAGGCCTTTTTTACAGGCGCACTGAAAAAACGGATCTGCATGCACCCAAAACACCTGCCTACATTAGCGCAGCCCATTTTTCAGCACACCTTGGTAAAAGGACTCCTAGGTGCAATATATTACAGAATACGCTTAGCAATGTATGCGTGTAATTTCTAATTTTTGCCAATTAATGCTCGTTATTGCTTTCAAAGAGTTGTTGACAATATTTAATAGCTTGTTAGAACAATTAATTTACATGTGTAGTTATAGAATACACCTAGATGTACACAACGAACCACATGAAACTCTAGGAGCACTATATAAAATCTGGGGGAGTAGGCCTAACATGGGTCTACCATGTGGTAAAAGGGCACTACCACAGGATGCATTTGAGTAAGCATGCCTGCACTAATCAGGTAGTGAGGACTCATTACTGCACACCAGGGGCGTAGCCAGACATCACGGTGGGAGGGTGCCAGAGCCCGAGGTTGGGGGCACATTTTGAGTGCCGCCCCGCCACCCCCCCCCCCCCCCACTGCTTCACCTCCTTGTCGCTCCCCCTCACCTCCTTGCCGCTTCCCCTCACCGCCTTGTCACTCCCCCCACAAAAACAAATACCTTTGCTTGCGGGGGTCCCCAACCCCCGCCAGCTGAAGCCTTCATCAGCGCCGGTCTCCGGCGCAGCCGCGTTCGTTGCACTGTTCTTCTTTCTTCTTGCTCCTCCTGTGCACGCTGATGCTCCTTTACGTATGCCAGTGTAGTGCTTGGTGAATCACTCAGAAGCCCGGTGGTAGTTTCAGATCTGCAGCTCACTGTATCCAGTGCTAGAAAATAGGTTTTATTTTCTAGTGCTGGTGGGCAGAGAGTAGGCGTTCACGGTGGTAAGAGCCCAGCAGTAAATGGCCAAGTGCCAATTTTCCAAGTAGCGCATGGCTATATATTACCTCTTTTGAAAAACAACCCTTTCCAGCCCAAATGCTATAGAGAGGCACTTTAGAAAGGACATCCAACTCAGAATGTGGATATAGTAACATAGTAAATTACAGCAGATAAAGACTTGAACTGTCCATCCAGTCTGCCCAACAGGATAAACTCATTTTACATGGTATGTGATACTTTATATGTATACCCGAGTTTGATTTGTCCCTGCCTTTCTCAGGCCACAGACCGTAAAAGTCTGCCCAGCACTGTTCCTGTTCTAAAAGTTCTGAAGCTAACGTCAAAGCCCCTTAAAATTTACACTCCAGGCCATCTATATCTACTCAGCCACGATCAGGGTGCATACCGTAAAAGTCCACCTAGCACTGGGTTTACTCTCCAATTACCGGCATCGCCACCCAACCTCTGCTAAGATTCCTTAGATCCATTCCTTCTAAACAGGATTCCTTTATGTTTATCCCACGCATGTTTGAATTTCATTATCGTTTTCATCTCAACCACCTCCCAAGGGGGGGCATTTCACGTATCTACCACCCTTTCCTTGAAAAAATACTTCCTGACATTACTCCTGAGTCTGCCCCCCTTCAACCTCAATTCATGTCCTCTAGTTCTTCCACCTTCCCACCTCCAGAAAAGGTTCATTTGCAGATTAATACCTTTCAAATATTTGAACGTCTGTATCATGTCACCCCTGTTTCTCTTTTCCTCCAAGGTATACATGTTCAGGTCGGCAAGTCTCTCCTTGTATGGTTTGCAACGGAAATCCCATACCATTTTTGTAGCTTTTCTTTGCACTGCTTCCAGTCTTTTTACATCTTTAGCAAGATATGGCCTCCAAAACTGAACAGTGGGGCCTCACCAACACCTCCTTTCTTCTGCTGATTATACCCCTCTCTATGCAGCCTAGCATCCAAGTCAGAATCAAGTCAGAACATCACAAATGGATGTCCATCTGACATGTATTTTAGAAAGTATACTGCCTGTTCTAAAATATATGTTAGATGGACATACATGTGCTGGAAACATCCAGCATGAACGTCCATTTTACAAACTGAAATGTCCAAGCTATGAATGGGGAACACAAGGAAGACAGATGTTTGTGTGGCAGCATAGAAACATCCATCTTATAAAGTAACCATACAGGTGTCTATGCAGAGCAGAAGTGTAGCCTAATGGTTAGAACAGTGGGCTAAGAATCAGGGAACCCAGGTTCAAATCTTGCTTCACCTGTTTGCAATTTTGTTTTTAATCGAGAGCCCTTCAAGAACAGAAAAATACCTACTGTACTTGAATGTACACCACTTCAATAGCCTTCAGGCTTGCAGATATTATATATTCTGGTACAGTAGTTATTTTTCTGCCACTGGAGGGCTCACAATTAAAAATAAAAGATGAAGAGGGGTTTGAACCATTGGTGTACCTAGGTTGGCTGCCATCAGGGGTGGGTCGCCGCTACACACCATCCTCCCTTGAAGCACATCACCCACCTCCCCCTCCTCTGAAGTGCAGCATCCTCAACACCTGGGGGTGCACATAGCAGTCATGCGGCTGTCAGCTCTGCCGGTCCCCTGCCCCAGAACAGGAAAAAATGTCAGAACAGGCAGGGAACCGGCGAAGCTGACAGCCTGCTCCATGCACCCCCTTGCTGCCTGCACCCGGGGTGGACTGCCCCCACTGTCCTGCCCTTGGTACACTAGAGATTTGAACTATGGTCCCTTGGGTCCCAGGGCACTGCACTAGCCATTAGGCTACTCCTTGGACCTACATACTGTTCTGTTAAGAATGCCTATAAAACTTGAAGCTGTCATAGAGTCTGGTATCCCTTCCTGGTTTCACATTCAGGGGAGAGGGATGGGGACAGCAACCACTGGGGGATAAAGGAGGTGTGATGCTTTAATTCCTCCAGTGGAGAGCTTCTCAATCAGAGTACCGTTCCTTAATCTGGAGTGCATGCCCTTTGCACACAGGGGTAGCACAAGGATCAGTGTTGTCCGCAATTTTGTTTAACATCTATTTACGACCTTTGTGTGTGTTACTGAAATTTTTGGGTGTTTATTACAGAATATATGCCGATAACATCCAATTTTTTTTCCATTGCTGGATTCCAATCTAGATATGGCCCCTAAATTGAAAGTTAGTGTTAAAGCAGGTCTTGATTGGTTGACTGAGAACAGATTAAAATTAAATATGAAAAAAACTGAAATCATGTATGTTGTGTCATATTCGGCCTTGCAAGTGCCAGATACTATTTTGTTGTTAGGAGAGCCTGTAAAAGTGAATAACAGGCTTATTTTCGAAAGAGAAGGACGCCCATCTTTCGACACAAATCGCAAGATGGGCGTCCTTCTCACAGGGTCACCCAAATTCGTATAATGGAAAGCCGATTTTGGGCGTCCCCAACTGCTTTCCGTCGCGGGGACGACCAAAGTTCCCGGGGGCGTGTCG
Organism: Microcaecilia unicolor; assembly: GCF_901765095.1. Taxonomy (NCBI): domain Eukaryota; kingdom Metazoa; phylum Chordata; class Amphibia; order Gymnophiona; family Siphonopidae; genus Microcaecilia; species Microcaecilia unicolor. Next base: position 81,735,105 of record NC_044037.1, on the reverse strand, counting down.
GAGACATAGCGAAGGCGGGACTTGGGCGTGCCTAACATATGGGTGTCCTTGACCCATAATGGAAAAAAAAGGGCGTCTCTGACGAACACTTGGATGACTTGACCTGGTCCTTTTTTCTTACGACCAAGCCACAAAAAGGTGCTCGAACTGACCAGATGACCACCGGAGGGAATCGGAGATGACCTCCCCTTACTCCACCAGTGGCCAATAACCCCCTCCCACCCTCACTAATCCCCTCCCACCCTCAAAAAAGTTTTTAAAATATTTTTGCCAGCCTCTATGCCAGCCTCAAATATCATACCCAGCTCCATGACAGCAGTAAGCAGGTCCCTGGAGCAGTTTTAGTGGGTGCAGTGTACTTCAGGCAGGCAGACCCAGGCCCACCCCCCTACCTGTTACATTTGTGGAGGAAACAGCGAGCCCTCTAAAACCCACCACAAATCCACTGTACCCACATCTAGGTGCCCCCCCTTCACCCATAAGGGCTATGGTAGTGGTGTACAGTTGTGGGGAGTGGGTTTTGGGGGGCTCAGCACACAAGGTAAGGGAGCTATGTACCTGGGAGCTTTTTCTGAAGTCCACTGCAGAGCCCCCTAGGGTGCCCAGTTGGTGTCCTGGCATGTCAGGCAGACCAATGCACTACGAATGCTGGTTCCAATCACGACCAAAGGGCTTGCATTTGGTCGTTTCTGAGATGGACTTCTTTAGTTTTCATTATCGCCGAAAATCAGAAACGACCAAGTCTAAGGATGACCATCTCTAGGAACGACCTAAATGTTAAGATTTGGGCGTCCCCGACCATATTATCGAAATAAAGATGGACGCCCATCTTGTTTTGATAATACGTGTTTCCCTGCCCCTTCGTCAGGACGTCCTGCGAGGACGTCCTCAGGAAAACCTGGGCACCCCTTTTGATTATGCCCCTCTAAGCGAGTCAAAAACATAGGTGTTCTGCTTGATTCAGAATTGTCTTTTAGAGCACAAGGACAGATGTTAATTTGAAATGTATATTAAGTAAGTTGTATGTCAAGTAAGTTGAAACCCATGTTATCCTGGTTAGATTTTAAACACATTGTACTAACAATGGTACTGGGTAGTATAGATTACTGCAAAATGACTTACTTGGGTTTATCGGCTACTTGCATGCAGTCAATTCAAGTTGCCCAGAGTTCAGCCATTAGGCTATTATTTGGCCTATCAAGATCAGAACATATTACAGAATATTTAAAGAAGTTGACATGGCTGCCTGTAAGTTTCTGTGTCAAGTATAAATTGCAAGTGATGATTGACTGTGCTGTGTACAATGATGCTTCATTTTATTTAAATAATATTGTGAAGAAATATGTGCCATCTCGCTCATTGAGATCAATGGGCTGTGACTTGGTGGTCGCCGCCCTACAGCATTTTTGATTGAAGCTAACAAAACGCATTGCCCTGTATATTTTAGGCCCTGTAGAGTGGAACAGACTGCCGCTTTGGTTGAAAAATGAATCAAGCTTGCCAGTGTTTAAAAGACAGCTGAAGGAGTACTTGCTATATCTGGCTTATTATACCTCTGTTTAATGAACATTGCTTGGACATCTGAGTTGGACTGCTGGAATCTATTTCTGAAGTTTTGAGTTGGCTATACTTTAAGCATGGGTTGTTTTTATGTAGCTGTGAGTCTGTTTTGATATTTTTGTTGTACTCTGCTCTGGACAAGTGTAGATTAGAAGTAATAAATTCTAATTCTAATAAGTACCAGGACTAAATAACAACACCCATCTTTTTAGACATGGGCATTATTTTCCCTTCTGTGAAAGGAGTGGGATGTGCATATTTTGGGTCCTCGCTAGTCCTGCCCAAAACACGCACAAACCATGCCCCTTTCCATGTGATCGTACTGCAGTGTTAGACATCTATAGCCTAAACCAGGGGCGTATCTGCGTGGGGCCTCAGGGGCCTGGGCCCCCGCAGATTTCGCCCTGGACCCCCCTACCGCTGCCAACCCTCCCCCTCCGTTGCTCGCCTACCTTCGCTGGCGGGGGACCCCAACCCCCGCCAGCCGAGGTCCGCGTCCTCCTGCCGCTGCCGGCTGCCTTTGGTCCTTTAATTCTTCCATTGAAGCTGGCGCCGACGAAAGTTTCTTTTGAGTCTGACGTCGCTGCACGTTGTACGTGCAGGACGTCAGACTCAGAAATTGTTTCTGAGTCTGACGTCCTGCACGTACAACGTGCAACGTGCAGCGACGTCAGATTCAAAAGAAACTTTTTCGTCGGCGCCAGCTTCAATGGAAGAATGAAAGGACCAAAGGCAGCCGGCAGCGGCAGGAGGACGCGGACCTCGGCTGGCGGGGGTTGGGGTCCCCCGCCAGCGAAGGTAGGCGAGCAACGGAGGGGGAGGGTTAGCAATGGCAGCGGCTGGGGGGAGGGGGATCGGCAATGGCGGCGGCGGGGGGGGGGGGCTATAATGTGCCCCCCCTCTCTGGCCCTGGCCCCCCCTACCGCCGCAGTTCAGATACGCCCCTGGCCTAAACAAAATGGGATTTGGACATCCATGCAATTTCGACATCTAAATGCAACTTTTTAGATATCCAAAAGAAGAATAGAGCTTCTAAAATAAGCACCATAGTGTGCAAAAGCATGGAGGTGGAGAAGTATATATGGGCAGAGTGTGGGTGGGATATGAAAGGCTCACATGTATGTGTGTAATGTACAGAATATCTCCTGGGGTACTGTAATAATGAAAGGTTGTATTGGACTCTCTCCATTGGTACCAATTCTTTCGCCCAGGTGCAGTTTTTACAGTTCTGGATCTACTTCTTCACATCTTTCCACAAATTTACCCAAAAATACAAATATAGATTAACAAATACCTTTAACATAGTCAGTGCTGAAACTCAAAGCAAACAATACAAATTTCTCATCAATATTATGTACATACTGTATACTCAGAACTCGCTTTATTCCTTCATGTAAATTAAGGCCTTATCCTGCCGACTATGCCAAATATGTAAGCCCCACCCCCAGGAGCCAACCACACCTTACCTTTACTTTATTCTTTGTAGTCAATGACCTTTACCTCAGGTGTAGCTTTCTTCTGGAGGACGGTCTCACATAAATTATAGGGAAATTAAGGAAGGAGAATGTGTTAAGGAATGAGGAGAGTTCAGGGAAAGAATGGGGTAAACTTTACTTTTCTTAAATTACACAAAAATTTATTTAAAAAAACTTTAAAACACCAAGTTATAAGCAAATATTTTTATGCAAACAAGAGAAAGCATGTTAAAAAAAAACCTTGATCAGATAAGTAATGTTTTTTCACTAACACCTTTTTGATAATAGTTTTTAATGTTATCAACCCACTGTCTAAACTAGAAATGATTCTTTGTGTCACCTTTTTGTCTTTCAGAATTAATTACTTCAGGAACTTAGTTTATCAGGTAAGTATTATTTTGTGTTTGAATTGTTATTCCATACATTTAAATGTCCCTCTGTCACCTCACTTTCTTCTTTTGAGTCTTTCTTGTTATTCTTCGTTTTTTCTCTTTTCTTTAGTTGGAGCTCTTAGATGTTCTTCCCAGGTTTCTCTGCTCAGGAACCCTACTGCCTGTCAGACAATAAATCAATCACTCCTGTCCCTGAAGCCAAATGTCACCGCGGGCTTCATAACTTAACTACTTCAGGCACTCTTGAATGTTAATATTAGAATTCCTTTAAAATTAAGTTAAAATTTAGTTCTCTCACACAGCACTCAATCATACAGCCTACTTTGACAAGAATACCCACCCAACTGCCTTCTACAGCAGTTTAGAACTACCCAGGACTCTGACAGAACCCTGCATGCAGCTCTGTCAAAGTTACGGGCACATGCTGCATTTAAAACCCTTTCACCATCCTAATACAACCATTTCATAAACTTTCCAGCCAATGCAAATAATAAAGCAACAGGCCCAACATAGACTGCTCTCTCTTCCTCCCCTACAGACGAAACACATGCAGTAGACCCACGAAAGTGCACCAGCGCACAGACTCTCTCTCTTCCCACATGCAGCAGAGCATCGAGTGGATTTACAAGTAAGCTTTTCTGGATGGTTTTGGATAGTCCATTTATTAGAATATACATTTTTAATCTCTAAGAGTAGGGGATGTTTCAGATAATGGTGATTTGTTATCTGTGAAAGTAGGTGCATCGAGTGGATTTATAAGTAGTGTATCTGTACTTGCCATTTGCTTTTTCTACACTCAAGAGCCTGTTGACCCCTGATGAAGGCATTCTGTCTAAACTTGGCAGAGTCGGATCATTAAATAAACTGCATGTGGCAAATCCAAGGTTGTCTTCTCCTTCTCTGGACCACCTCTGCAGTCTGGGTCTTTAAAACAAATATTTTATTAATTAAATTCTGGGTGTGGTTTAGGGCTGAAAATTGGGCTTTGGGGTCCTTGTTTTGGGCTTTTGTCAATGGAGGATGTAGTGAGGGCTGTGTTTTAATTTCTAAGAGCGACGTTAGAGGTTTTCAGGTGGATTTTGTTCATTTTTTTGTGCAAAAAATGTGTAACATTTTCTAACATGTTTATTTTTAAAGTTGGAAAATGGTATGAATAATATAGATCTGGATTGGGTTTCGGGTAGTTTTTATTATAGTTCTATGTGATTTTTGTGGTATAATTGGTAAAATTGTGAATTGTCCATATAAGTATATAGGATTTTCTGTTTTCAAAATGGAGATTGATATCTGTTCCATGGTCAGAAAGAAACTGAAAGTTCCATGTGGGAGCGTCTGATTGGCTGGTGAGAGTCAGTTAATGCCATCCAAGGCTCCTTTGCTAAGGACACAGCTTGTCAGTTGGTCAGAAGAGCTGTGGTACTGAGCGCTGACAGATGTGCTGATGTGGGTCTCGTCTGTGAACTAGAGAAATTCTTTTAATAGTTGAATAAAAGATTAAAGGATATACTGGTGCCAAGTGACAAGTTTGTGTGGGATTGTATGGAATTTGGTGTGAAAATCAGTTAAATCTAATCTAAATCTAATACAAGTAACACATATGGGGAATTACATCAACCATATTAGCTCAAAAATATAATTAAGAACATAATAAAAATGACTTCAAAAATTACCAAAGAAAAAACTCGCAAAACTTATCAAATAGAAAAGTTTTCAGTTTCCTAAGAAACTAAAGATAATTTGACTCTGCTCTAATACCTTGAGGCAGGTCATTTCATATAACAATGGCATAATATGAAAACATCAAATCTATATGACACTTACAATGCAATCCTCTAACAGTAGGAAATTGTTGTAAAAAAGTATTATAGACTTGAGATGAAGAGAATAATGATTGAGAGAAAAGTTGAATTAAATCCAGTTAAGAAATATGTAATGTATGAAAAACAATGCAAGCAGTTAAAAAAAAAATCAAGATTTAAGTGGAGCCATGGAGCTTGTGAAGATATCCAGAAATACTGTCATATTTCTTAATTTGTAAGATTAGTCGAGCTGCTATATTCGGTATCATCTGGAGTTTTCTTAACAATGCAGAGGGTTTGGTTTTTTTAGAGTTGCCTATAGTGGTAACTGTAGTTTAACTGAGATGAGTCTGGAATAAATGGGATTAGTCCCTGACAGAATAGATTATGTGTTTTGGAGCTGTTAGTGAGTCTTAAGAGGTTTTGAGTAAGAAATTTTAAGGGCTTTTGTCTTAATTGGTACTTGGTAAAAGAGCCTAATGTCCAGGGTGAATGGTGATTGAATGAAAGAGTTGCAAAGGATTGTGATGTGTGTTGGTTTAAAGTGTGACAGGGTTTATGCTATGCCCTGCTTGTGCTACAATGTGTTCTCTTCCAGAGAGTAGGGATTAGTATAAAGTACAGGAAACTTAGTTAGACAGGTAAATACAATTACAATTTCTTTTGTTTGCTAGAAAAAACACTGATTTTGGTAAAGTCCCAGAACAGGAAATTCACCTGAGGAAACAGGGAGTTAAGATTTTTCTCCTTTGAGTTATTATAGATAGTATAGTAGCTTGCTTCTGGAAAGCAGAGTGGACTTTGCTGAACTTGGGCCCAGCATCCAAGCAAGACCAAAGTCCAAGCCAAGCAAGGACAAGACACAGCCGTAGAAACTAAGTGGATACACAACACATTCCTGACATCTTTAGAAGGAGTTTAATACCCAAATAGTGAAAGGAGAGAATTATACAAGATAGCTGGGAAATAAATCATCATCATTTGAGTATTTATATACCGCTTAGACCTAAGCGGTTTACAGCTTCAGTTTACAGGTACTGGATCTGTCCCTATTGGACTCCCAGTCTAGGTAGTACATTGTACTAGTGTTGTACCTGGGGCAATGGGGGGTTAAGTGACTTGACCATGGTCACACAGAGTTGCAGAGGGAAATGAATCTGGTTCTCCAGGATCTCAACCCAATGTCAACCATCAGTCTGCAGCAGGAATTGAAACCAGTTCTCCAACCCACTGCACTAACCATTAGGCCACTCTTCCACTCCAAAGGGTGCATAGTTTTCTGATCCAGGTTCTTAGATTAAGGAACACTTATTTATAATGCTTACCTGAGACATTAGGGATCCTGTAGTCAGGGCCTGAGTATAAGAACACCTGTGGGAACAGAAAAAGTCACAAAGAATCAGTTCATAACTTTGTGTGAAATTGGGTGTGGGAATAAATAAAACTGTTGGTCGGATACTTATTTGATATTGGGGAACTTGTTGCCTTTTGTTGAACCTTGGAGTGACATAATTGCACTGGGTGTAAAACCTGAGCAACTTTAACTGTAAAATTCAGCTGAATTACAAATATGAAAATAGAAAAATGTTTAGTTTATGGACATGTTTACACTTGTTTGACTTAAAAATTGGTGTTCATTATTGCATTCAAATTTCCACTGAATAAAAATAAGTTTTAAATCAATGTTATATTCACTCTGTCTTTTGGAGAATTCCTGTAATTTAGATACTTCCCGCCACTTAATCTAGGATTTTGTGGACGTGGTTAGTGAACTGTACTCACCTGCACAAGTATGTGGCAAATGTTCGGTGTAGGCTGCAATTTGAAACACCAGTTACCCAGCCTTGTCATCATTTGGACTTGGGGTGTTATATTAGATACATTTTCTCAGTTTGGAGGACTAGATCAAACTTCATCCTTGCTTATGGGCTCCATCACCATTGACTGAGCAGAACACTTTGAAAGGCATCCACAATCTCTCTACTTTTTTTCTGATTCTGCAGATGGGACTTTCTAAATCACATTTGGCAGGCTGAAGTCTCCCTGCGACAGTACCTCCCTTTCATTCCCAAATTTTAGATATTTTAACAAGATCTTTTTCTAGCTTGTTCATTTGTGTTGGAGGTTTGTAAGACAACACTCATGTGGATAGAGGTTCTATCTTCTTTTTGCAAGACAATTTATATTGCTTTCTTCTCCATTCCCCAGGCTCCCTGCATTTCAGCCGCTCTAATATTGCTTTTCATATAGAGCATATGTATCCCATCATTACTGTTCCATCCTCCTATGTATATAAAACCTTCTTATTGATACCAGGTTTTGGGCCACATATTGAAATTCTCTGTATTACGTAGTCTGTCCTTTCCTTTCTATAGGCAGTTAGTACATCAGAAAAAGTTACAGTCCATACCAAAGACTTTAACCCCTCCCCCAGTTCCTGAAAGCTATTTTTGATCATATTAGTTGTTCCCAGGTGGTTTACAACATCAACTTTAGAATACTTTTCCTGTTCTCTGAACATTTTTAGTATTGGTTTTGTATTCCTCTTAACTAGAACCTGGAAAGCATTTCACATTTTTGGGACACAAGGACTGTGTTCCCTGTTTAATGCTTCTGAAAATAGAGTCCCCTAGCAGTGAAACATTCTGCTTTGTGCTGTTTAGTCTATGCTTTGTGAATGTCTTGTGCACTGAATTACTTTCTTTATCTTTGGCTCTACCTAAGTTCTGTTTTCTTGAGCATTATATTGTTCCAATGCTGCCTCTATGTCATAGACTTTAATCTACCATAGCTTACTCTAGCCCATCTATTTTAGTTTCTTTTTTTTTTCTTTCTGTGCCAATGGTGGTAAATTGGGTACATGCTGTGTACCTCGAAGCTGCTTTAATTGCACGCAAATTCTAATTGAGTTTGGTGAGCTCACTTTGCATAGCAGAGAGTCCTAGACAGACGGGGCAAGCCCTAAGCATCCACCGGTTTGCCTTAAGACTAGGGCACTACAGAATGCATGTTGATTGGATGAAATGAGGTAGAACAGCTGAGCTATGATAATATAAATCATCAATAGTATCTGATTGTTATGTTATTGAAGAAGAATAATTATCCCCCTGTTATTCAGCCGACGGCAGGCAGCACAGTTAACTTCTGCCGGTGGCGCTGACCCTGGATATTCAATGTCAGGCCATTTCCAGTGACCGACATTGAATATGTGGGTTTTTTATGACCAGCTCTAACTTAGCTATCTGTCTGAATATTAAGTGCTAGCCTCTTAAGTTAACAGCGGACAAACATAGGACTATTTATTATTATTATTTATTACGTTTTATTTACCGCCTTTTTGAAGGAATACACTCTAGGCAGTGTACAGTATAGATCAAACATGAGCAATAGGCAATTACAGCAGTAAAAATATTCAAATAGCAATACAAAGTATGGCATGGTATACTACTTACAATGTCAACATAATACGTAATAGAACATTTTAATTGATTGTAAAGGGTAAAGCAAAGATGGAACATATAGATAGGTAAGAGAATAAGAAGAGTTAGAAAGTAAGGTGACTGATTTAAAGAAAGTTGTGCATGAGGTCAGAGAGATGGTTAATATTATCTCAGCTAGGGTACAAGTGGATAAACATGTCTTGCTGCAGTATTGCAGCCTGAGTCACTCCTTGTGTGTGTGAGTGAGACTAACAAGTTAGTTACTTCTTCCATTAAAAGCATGGTTGAAGAGCCAAGCTTTCACCTGCTTCCTGAAGTAGAGATATGTGGTCTGATTTGCCCACTAAACTTAGCCAAACAGCACTTGATTATTCATGGATAACCATCAATATCACACAATATAGCCAGTTAGCCACTATCTCCCAGATTCTATATAGTACAACTTCAGTTGTGCGTTCAATTCAGGTTGTATTCAAGATTGCACATGCAATTTAATTATCTTAACAAGCCAATCAGCGCCGATAGTTACCAATTAACAAGCTTTAATTAGAATTTATGTGCACAACCTACTAAGCATATTCCATAAAGTGATGTGTGTAAATTCTAATGCATAGTGCTGAAATGGGCTTGACCATGGGTGTGAAATGGACAGATTGTGGGCATTTCTAAAAATACACCTGCTCCGCACCTAACTTAGGCTCCGTCGCATTTGCCATGCAGGAATTGCTAGCACTGTTTTGTAAAAGGAGCCATTAGTAAAAGGACCCTAAAATTAGGTATTTAAAACTTTTGAAAATTACTTTAAAGTGGTACTGTCAGATATTTCTCTACAAGTTATTTTACTAACTAGCCAAGAAAAATTGCATACACTAAAGGAAAATCTGTCTGAATCAATATCTTTGGATTTATGAAAAGAAGTTTTTCCAATAATAACAGTTCTCTTGTTTTATTACTTCTACAAACTTTGGAAAAACATCTGTCTCATAATGAACAAAGTTTAGAAAGTCCAAATGAAATGTTTCCTTGTTTATTCACTAGGGGGCAAGGTTTAGCTATAAATATTAAATGGTCAGAGTTAAAAATAATATGACAAACCTTTTCTCTTACAGTCATGACAGAAAAAAAGCTAAAAGCATGTTAATATTAATCTTTCATCACACTTCATGGATTCATCACACTTAAGATAAAGGATTAACAAGACATGCAAGAGAGTGCAGAGCAAGACAAACGATATTGAAGATTATACTTTAAAATAAAGGTGTGGTCAAAATGGAATAGCTTGAAGCACTCAGGATCTGGAACTCAAGAACAAAAAACAGCAGCACACGATTCTACTCAGAGCCCACAGCAGGGGATAGAGAAGACATTATTTTGCTTGTTTGAATTTAATTTCCTAGATATCCAGTTTTGATAATGATGCACTATTGCCAGAAGCAGCAAGAATAGTATTTAGTAGGTTTTGTTAAACAGAAAATCATCTGGAGGAAAATCAGGCTGCTGAAACGAGCTGGCTTTTCCTAGGACCTGCTGGCTTGTACTCTACGAGAAATATGCAAGACTTTTGAGGGCAAATTGTCTTATTTTAGACAGGTCATGAATGCAAGAAAATAAATGTGGGCATGTAAATGTCCAGATTGGGGCAATCATTTTAGAAGAGCAGTTCTGCATGTGTAGGTCCACTGTAAAACTGGCACATCTCTATCCCTCAAAGTAAATGTCTAGCAAAAAAAAAAAAAAAAGGAACACCTGATAAGAAGATACACATGGATGTGTTGCAAAATAGGAAAACTTACACATGCAAAACATCAGTCCATCATAGTGGGGGAAAAGATATGCAAGCTTTGACAAAGTGTAAATACTCATATATTGCTAGCCTGGTTGCGGTCTGCACATTTATGGGGGGATTCTATATATGACACTGAACATTAGGCCCTACTTCGGCACTGAATGTTTGGTGCAAAAAAGCATTCTAATGGATGCAAAGTGCCAAAACAGGGTAGAAATGGCAGATCCACATGAAAACACAATTACATGCCCATTTATAGAATAGCGCCTGCGTATTTCCGTGTGGATCAGCAAAGGGGACAAGGACATGGGAGGGATATAGGTGGTTCAGGGGCATTCCCTTAAGATGCGTGCAGTGCTATAGAATTGTGCGGATCCACTCCCAACTTGCATGCCGGGATTTACACCTGGTTTCAACTGGTATAACGCCTCGTCCCCAAAGCTGAATATGGATCCTGGCAGTATGCACTATTCTATAAAGGGCACTGATCCTGGAATGCCCATCACAGAATACCATTCAGAGCTAATTTTTTGGCACCAAATTTTGAGCACCATTTACTGGTCCACAGGCTGCAGTTGGTCAGTTGCATGTGTTTGCATCCCCATTTTGTAACAGATACACATGTAGAATACCTATGCACATGGTAGCTGGCCACCGCATATATGTGCCTTCCTGTACTGGCTGTAGCCAGTCATAGCAAGCTGTGTTGGGCTACAATGATGTTTCGAGTATCATAAAACACAGCAGCCTCTACTCCCCTTCCTAAGGTGGAAAGGATGGTAGACAGAACACACACAGCCTCCCCCCCCCCCAAAAAAAAAAAACCAAACAAACAAAAAAAAAACAAAACAAAGAAAAACAAAACAACAATAATGTTGACCAATATGCCATGATACCTGGCAGCATCACTGTGGCATATATAAGCCATGACCCTAGAACTATCCTATGCATTACCTGTGTGTGTGCGTGCGTGTGTATATCTATCTATCTATCTATCTATCTATCTATCTATCTATCTATCTATACATCTATCAATATCTACCTATCTATAGCTATATATTTATCTATAGTATATAACTATATATCTATATACACACTTACACACACACATCTGGCAACATGTTCTTATTTATCATCTTTAACTATTCCCTATACCCTCACTCATCTCTTGCATTCTTTAGATTCACACCATTCAGTTTTACTCAAACCTAAGATGGCAGAATGTAAATCAGCTAGACTTTCAGAATTCTTTATAATTTCACCAGAAATCTAGGATGACCTTCTTCCTATCTGTAATGAAGAATCATTGGCCAGATTTAAAACTTTACTTAAGACATATTTTTTAATCTTCTATTTTGGTCTCTAGGTATCCATCTGGGTGACCGAGCAATCTGTTGATCAGTGTTAATCAGTTTGTCTTTTCTTGGTTGTTTATTACCTTTCCTATATTAATGGGTGTTCTTTTCTGTTAGATCTTACACTGCCAAGATCTGCTTGTCAGTATATGCAGTATAAAAAGTTTTAATAAACATATATAGCCACATCTAAACAGCACAGGGTAAAACTAGGCCATGGCATGCAGAGCAGCAATGACAGTAAAACAAGGCACAAGGCCTGTCTGTAGCAGGAGCAGTATAGGAACACAGGCCCGCAACACGAAACAGTTCTTACCCTACCAACTACAACACCACTATTATCCTTTGCTATGCCATTGCTGAAGTCCATCCATATCTGCTCTGAGGGAGACTAGCAGCTGAACATGGAATGTCTCACTTCTGTTCAAGATGTTTTATAATTGAATGTGATATAGAAGCACTTAAGACCAGCTTGATTATTAGTGTGCTATTCCTCCTGAAGAAGAAAACGAAACGAGGGGGACCCTTGTCATTGATATTGGACCCTGTGATGCAGCGTTTGGATATTGTACAGAAAGGGACTAATTGAGCTGAAATTCTGGGATGTTTAAGCAAAACACTTCAATTGAAGCTAAGTGATTCTTTTTTTGTTTTGTTTTGTTGCTGTGCACAGTGAGGTTCTATATATTTATATTATTCAGCTTTAATGAACAATGATAGTGAAATGATTGCAGTATTTTGAGAGTTTAACAACATCTTTTTTTTTTTTTTTTTGCAACAGTGTTTTTTCCTGTGACTGGGGAATTGTCTTCACTGTAGCTTTTTTTATGCTCTAATTGAAAACCAGTGATTAGAGCCATTGTGAATGGTCATCTATGTAGACCTTCTATAGCAGTTGATGTTTCATTTGTTTAAAATTAATACTCAGATGGCAGTCGTTCCCTTCACTGTTCAGAACAAAATACTTTTTAGATTTATGTGCTATGCCACATAGAGGGGCATAATCGAATGGGGGTGCCCATCTCCAAGGGCGCCCATCTCCGGGGACGGCCCTGGGAAGGGGTGGAGCCAACCGTATTATCGAACAAGATGGGTGGTCATCTTTTGTTTCGATAATACGGTCAGGCCAAATCTCAACATTTAGGTCAACCTTAGAGATGGTTGACCTAAATGTTGAGATCGCCGGACTTAGAGATGGCCGGCCTCGGTTTTCGCCGATAATGGAAATCAAGGCTGGCCATCTCAAAAATGGCCAAATCCAAGCCATTTGGTCATGGGAGGAGCCAGCATTCCTAGTGCACTGATCCCCCCTCACATGCCAGGACACCAACCGGGCACCCTAGGGGGCACTGCAGTGGACTTCATTAATTAGTACCAGGTATATAGCTCCCTTCCCTTGGGTGCTGAGCCCCCCAAATCCCCCCCAAAACCCACTCCCCACAATTGTACACCACTACCATAGCCCTTATGGGTGAATGGGGGCACCTACATGTGGGTACAGTGGGTTTCTTGGTAGGTTTTGGAGGGCTCACATTTACCACCACAAGTGTAACAGGTAGGGGGGGGATGGGCCTGGTTCCGCCTACCTGAAGTGCACTGCACCCACTAAAACTGCTCCAGGGATCTGCATACTGCTGTCATGGAGCTGGGTATGACATTTGAGGCTGGCATAGAGGCTGGCAAAAAAAATGTTTTAAATCTTATTTTTTTAGGGTGGGAGGGGGTTGGTGACCACTGGGGGAGTACGGGGAGGTCATCCCCGATTCCCTCCAGTGGTCATCTGGTCAGTTCGGGCACCTTTTTGAGGCTTGGTCCTGAAAATAAATGGACCAAGTAAAGTCGGCCAAATGCTCGTCAGGGCCGGCCTTCTTTTTTCCATTATCGGCCGAGGACGGCCATCTCTTAACCACACCCCGTCCCGTCTTTGGTACACTGCCAACACGCCCCCTTGAACTTTGGCCGTCCCTGCGACGGAAAACAGTTGAAGCTGGCCAAAATCGGCTTTCGATTATACCAATTTGGCCACCCTCAGGAGAAGGGCACCCATCTCCCAATTTGTGTCGCCCTTCTCCTTCGAAAATAAGCAGGATAGTCACCGTTACAGAATGGCACCATGCTAGCACTTTCATGAGTATGAATTCAATTATGTGCATTAGTGCTAGCATTCTGTAAAATTATATGTATAAGGGGTGTGTACATGTGGGCATCCAGTTATAGAAATGCCGTTTCAATTTCAGAAGGTACCCACTACAACATAATACAATTCCTGACATTTAAGCATGCTGAGTAAAGAGTCGTAAATATTTTTGTCTTAGAATGCCTATTATCAAACATATAATATTGGCACTTGCATTGCACCCGTTCCTGACACACAGATGAACAAAGAATACTATGACGACCTTATAAACTGGAAAAATAATTTTGGCCGCAGCTTTATTAACCAATCAAAAATTCATAACCAACACAATTAAAAATATTATCAATTTTTCAATGCAGCCTTTACTTTTCTTATGACCTTTTATAAAGCTAGTTGGTGCCAACATAGCTGTACATATTTATTCCATCAAATGTATTGATACTCCATGAACCACCTTGTAAAGTGAGACCTGCGGTGATATGAAGGCCTCATTTCTTCTTCTGGCGGTTTCGCACACAAGCAGATTACACCATAAAATCCATATAGACAGTAAATTCATTGTCCTTAAATGAAGGCTGCTTGAAAAATTCTCATTTAATACCGCAGCTGTGACTTAAACTACCCCTTTTAACATACCTAAACATCGCTATCCCAACTACAAAATTACCCAAGATTCCAATCCCAAACCTCACGCTTCTAAATTTTGGTTTGAGTGGGATGAAATTTCTTGCTTCAGTCCCCTCAACTAGCTTTCCTCCTTGCTGCCCATCAATCCTCCTCAGCCGGAGCCCGCCAATTTTTCCTGACATTCTCATGCTCTTTTGCTCCGCCCCAACCTTAAAAAAAAAAACAAAACAAAATTTACATACCCTTTGAAGTCACCATTCTTTCTGCTCTAATTTGAATGCCTTACTAAACCTCAACATCTCTTCCCAGTAATCCCTTCTTATTTTGTTTACCCCTTTTTGATAATTAATTTGTTATTTAATTTATTTAATTACATCACAATTTCATGAATTTTAATTTTAATTCCTAAGTTTTTATACGACTCCAATTGCACAATAATTAAATTATCTTCTTATCGAGTATATAACTCCCCTGCCACCACCCATTCTTTTACCCCTTCACCATAATAAAATATATATAGACACTACTGCAGCAATGCCAATATTATCCACTCATAATTGATCTTATGGGTTTTCTTTATTTATTCATAGCTGAATCCATTTAGCAAACCTTTGATTTATCTTCCTTCCTATACCAACCATAATGGCCCAAGAATTTTGTATACCCTGAAACAATGATGTATGAACTTGAAAATTACCACTACAAAGATTTGATTGAATAAGAATAACATGCAAAAAGTAGTCTAATGTGAAAGAGTTACATTAAGAATGCAGTACATGAGAAAATCAGGGTCTGCCATGCTATGTCTCACTCTCACAGACAAGTGCTGAAATGGAACACTCAGACTGTCTTGAAGCAATGAACAAGGAAGAAATTTGGCATCTAAGGTCAATGAGCTAATTAGAGTCTTGAAATATGTAGTGAAAATTATTAGAAAGGACATCTTTACTAACACTGCCAAACTCAAAGTGGAACTGTAGCACTTGGGTTATTAGGTCAGTACAGCAAAGCAGGTAACCAAGATTAATTATGAAAGCTTGACTGGAATTTCAAAAAGTGATGATAAGATAGTGATAGAAAACGAGGAGCTGAAAGAAATTGGATGATTTTGGAAAACTGAATAAGAAGAAATATGCAAACAGAATATGATCACAGAGAAATGAGTTTAACAGATTATTACTGTGGCCTGGGCGGTAATTTTGTATTTTATGCGTGTCCACTACGCATACCGGAAAATAATTATTTTCTGGTGTGCAGCAGATACCAGGCGGTAATCATCATTCTACGCACGTAGACGATTACCGCTCAGTTAAGCATGAGACCTTACTGCTAAGTCAATGGGTAGCAGTAAGATCTCAGACCCAAAATGAACTCACGTCAATTTTTATTTTGCTGCACATCCATTTTCGGCAAAAATATTTTTTACAGACACGCTGAAAAATGGATCTGTGTGCACCCAAAATGCACACCAACACTAGCGCAGCCCATTTTTCAGCACACCTTAGTAAAAGGACCCCATTGTGCTCAAATGTCACCACCTTCAGGATTATATCAAAAAGATGAAGAATAATGCTACTGCTTGGAAAATCACACAAAAAGGCCTTCTTTTCTAACATAAGCCTCCTACATCTTTGTGTTCTAGTCAAAAACCTTCCATAGAAAAGCCACCACCTCTAGGCATTTTGACCTTAAGACTCCAGTTGCCCAGTTCAGAGCAAACAAAGTACCCCTTGAGGTTTTCAAACTTATAGTGCAGTCACTTTTGGAGCACCTGAAAAAGCTCGAGGAGAAACTGCCGTTGCTAACTCCTGTCAAAGTGCTGATGAAAAAGCATATGCATACCAATGCAGAAACTTCTACTGTTAAGAAGAGGTATATAGACTTATTTTCTGCACAACACCAGCAGTGCAGTATTAGCATCTGTTTTATGGAATATCCTGACACTATGAAAGACATATCCAGCATAGTGGCTTTCCTCTGTGCAATCTCTTTTTTGCAACAGCCTACACCTTCTATGCCACTGTTGGTTACAGTGACTGATGAATTATCATCTTTAATCTTTCTCCATTGCCCAGAGCATTCCCATTCTTTTCTTCACAAGATGTTTGCAGATTTTGTCAAATGCTATTTCAAAAACCTATCTTACTTTCTGAGCCAAATTGACAAATTAAAGAGTGGTAAATCACCTGGATTGGATGGTATACACCCCAGAATACTGAAATAACTCAAACATGAAATTGCTGATCTACTGTTAAAATAATCCATAATACCTGAAGAGTGGAAGGTGGCCAATGTAACACCATTTTTTAAAAAGGGTTCTGGGGTGATCTGAAAAATGACAGACATCATTGACATCAGTGCAGGGCAAAATAGTGGAAATTATTATAAAGAATAAAATTACTGAACACATAGATAAACATGGTTTAATGAGACAGAGTCAACTTGGATTCAGATAAGGAAAGTCTTGCCTCACCAACTTGCTTCATTTCTTTGAAGATGTGACTAAACATGTGGATATAGGTGAGCTGGCTGATGTATCTAGAATTTTAAAAAGCTTTGACAAAGTTCCTCATGAAAGAATCCTGAGGAAATTAAAAAGCTATTGGATAAAAGGCAATGTTCTGCTTTGGATTAGGAACTGCTTAAATGGCCATTTCTCTTAGTAGAGGAGGATGAATAGTAGAGTGCCACAGGGATCTGTACTGGAACCAGTGCTATTTAACATATTTATAAGTTATTTAGAAATGGGAATGAAGAGTGAGGTGGTTAAATTGGCAGATGACACAAAACTATTCAGTGTTGTTAAAAGGCATACAGACTGTGAAAAATTGCAGGAAGACCTTAGGAAATTGGAAGACTAGGCATCCAAATAGCAGATGAAATTTAATGTGGACAAATAATTCTAATCATAGTTACCTGATGTTAGGTTCCATCTCAGGAGTCAACACCCAAGAAAAAGATTTAGATGTCATCATGGACAATATTCTGAAATCTTCCACCCAGTATGCAGCAGCAGCCAAAGAAAGCAAACATGCTAGCAATTATTATGAAAGGGATAGAAAATAAGACAAAGAATACTATATTGCATATGTATCGCTCCATGGTGTGATTTCTTCTTGAGTATTGTATGCAATTCTTATTGTTATATCTCAAAAAGAATATAGCTTAATTAGAAAGGGTTCAAAGAAAGGCGACCAAAATGATAAAACTGATGAAACTCTTCTCATATGAGGAAAGGCTTAAAGATAAGGTTCTTCAGCTTGGAAGAGAGACAGCTGAGGGGCGATATTATAGAGGTCTACCAAATCCTGAATGGTGTGGAACAGGCAAACTTGAATTGATTGTTTATTCTTTCAAAAAGTACTAACACTAGGGGACACTTAATGAAGTTACATGGTAATATTTTTAAAATGAATAGGAGGAAATATTTTTTCATTTGACAAGCTTTGGAACTCATAATGAAATGATGTGGTAACAGAGGTTGACATATCTGGGTTTAAAAAAGATTTATACAAGATCCTGATAGAAAAGTCCATAGTCATCTATTGAGACAGAAATGGGGATAGTCAATGCTGTCCATGGAATTGGTAGCATGGAATTTTGCTACTATTTGGGATTCTTCCAGGTACTTGTGACCTGTTTTGGCCACTGTTGAAAGCAGGATACTGGGCTAGATGGACCATCAGTCTGCCTCAGTATGGCTAGAATAAGGCCAGAGGAATAAGAAGGTTCTTTATAAAACCTTCTTATTCCTCTGGCCTTATTCTAGTACAAAGGGACACTTTTTGTGATCCCACTGTGTTGCTGTTATTCACTTCAGAATCTAAACATGAGCCTGCATATTCACTTCCTCCTTGCTCTCTGGACTCACTCCCTTCTAGTGTAGAAAGCCTTCAAGATCCCTTTGATATCCAACTATGCTCTCTAGAATATGAGGAAGAGGGTTCTACAGAAATTTCATCTCCACAGTTAAGAAATTAATTATTTAAGAAATCTACTCAGTTTTTTATATCTCCTTCAATCCTAATAGACCTGGGGGCTCATTTTCAAAGCACTTAGACTTAGAAAGTTCCATAGGACTTTAGAAAACTGCCTTGTTTCATGTATACAATGATATGAACAAGCAAATGCTCTGCAAAATTCCAAAGTCAGGTCTCATCAAATCGGGCATACTACAGGGAGAGTAGCTCTCTTAAAGTCTGATGCAGAAAGCCATATGTTAGTTACGCTGACTGCACAGCTTCTAATACATGCTTTCCATAAACAATTAATAGCCAAATGCAGTAAAAAATGAGCATGAAATTTACTCCTGCTTTAAAATCACGGCAGAAATCCACAGCTCATTGAAAAATGTCTCCCTTCCTGTCAATGTATGAACAGCAATTGGCTCATGCACTAACAGTAAAGGGGCATTTGAAAAATAAAGTTGCAGGAAACATTTGCAACATCTCTCCCAACAATCTCCCATGTGTGTAGCAGCACCCTCCCCCCCCCCCCCCCCCCACACACACACCAACAACAAATTCCTGTCTAGCAGCACCTACTTCAAATCAAACTAGAAATCCCTGTTGTCTAGCAGCATCCCCTGACCTGACGCCCCCCCCCCCCCCCCACCATCACCCTAGTGTAAAACTTCCTGGTGTCTAGTGACACTCCCAACCTCCACCCCCAGGCCTCGTAAGGCCCCTGTACCTTATAAGGCAGGAGTGATGCCCAATTGCTCCTGCTCCCATGGCACCATCTTTGAAAATGTATTTATTTATTTATTTGTGAAGTTTCAGTTCAATATGGCTTACAATACATAGTATAGGATGCATAACAAAGAATAATGCATAAGAAAGTAATTTGTTGTAAGAATCCAATTTTACAATACAGTATCATAAACATATTGGGATAGCTATGGATGCTTAACATTTAGAAAATCTATTATGAATGAGAAATTGTACATGAAGCAAAGAGAAAGTTAATGGTAAATAGAGTAATAACCAATTCAGGTAATAATTAATTGTTTGATATATGGTTGTTCTTTGTGAGGGTTTGTTTGAATAGGAACAATTTGAGGATATTGCGGAATCTAGTATATTCCTGTATAGTTCTTATTTTGGGTGGTAAGGAGTTCCACCATTTGGTTCCTAGGTAAATGAAGTCTGCTGAGTGGACAGTTTTGTAGATCACTTTTTTTGCAATTTGGGAGGTGTAGTCTGAGATGATTTCGTGCCTCATATTTAGTGTTTCTTTGAGGTAAGTTTATTATTGGTACTATATAGTCTGCTGTTGTGCCATTTAGGATTTGAAAGATAAAGGTACATAATTTGAAGGTGATTCTCGCTTTGATGGGAAGCCAGTGTAATTTGATTAGTGAAGGGGAGGCACTTTCAAAACGAGAGATTTTGCATATGAACATGGCTGCAGTGTTTTGAGCTGTTTCAAGTTTTTTCAACAGGTACTCCTTACAGCCAGCGTATATGGCATTACAATAACCGAATTGGGATACTGTTAATGATTGTACCAATAGTCTGAATGTTTCTGATTAGAAATAGTGTCTGATACATTTTGGTTTCCAGCAGTGCATTTTTTTCTAGCAAAAAAGGTGCCGGTACTCAAATGCTAGGCCACCCTTCGAGGGTGGAGAGATCAACGAGGGACCCACCCCACAATAGCCAGACCCCTGCAACCAGTCACAGAATCTATGATAAAGCAGAATTGGTGTGTAGAGCCTGAGCTCTTTCATTAAAACGTGGGGTCCATGGGTCAATTTTAGCAGACAATGGAAGAGGTGCTGGTACTCAGTACCCCCTCAAAAAAAGCCCTGGTTTCCAGAGACCTGAAAGATTTTGTGATTACTGAGGAAACTTGACTATCAAATGTTAAATGTTTGTCTATAATGATACCTAGAATTTTCATATTGTTGTCAGTGGAGAATGATGTGTTGTCAATTGTGAAGCTGTTGTGGTCATTTTGGTCAAATAGGTTGGTAATGACCATGAATTTAGTTTTTTCTTTATTTAGCTTTAGTTTGGATTCTGAGGCCCAGGTTTTCATCAAATTTAGCCACATTTTGCCTTTTCTAAGATGTCTTGAATGTTCTTTTTGAAGGTTATGTATATGGTAACATCATCAGTATATATGAATGTTTTGAATCCTGCTGGTTCTAGTCTGTTATGTAGTGGTGACATCATTACATTAAACAGAATGGGCGTTAATGGAGAGCCCTGAGGAATGCCACAAGCGGTGACCAAGGAGAGGATAAGGTGTCTTTCATTTTCACTTTGTAAGATCTTGATTTCAGGAATCCTGGAAACCATTTGTGGACTGTGCCAAAGTTGTCTAGTATGTTTAGTAGGATAGTATGATCTACTACATCGAATGTGCTAGACATATCGAACTGCATTATTAAGATCTTAGACCCTATGCTAATTTGTTTTCTGAGATTTGATACTAGGGTAGTAAGGGCAGTCTCAGTAGTCTCAGTGCTATAGCATGGTCTGAAACCTAATTGTGATTTGTATAGTAGGGAGAAATGTGAAAGGTAGTCCATAGTTTATGCTGCTACTATTCCTTCCATCGCCATTATCATCAAAGAAATGGAGGCTACTGGTCTGTAGTTTGTTTAATCAGTTATGGCAATTGAATTGTTTGTTGGTATTGGTGTTAGGATAATAGAACCTTTATTATCAGGAAAAGTGTCGTGGAATAGTAGGAAGGAGATATGCTGCTGAAGGAGATTAATGAATATATTAGGAGCTTCCTTCATAAGGTGCTGCTCACCGCCGTTGTCTTGACTTTCTTTTATCTCAAGCTGTTCTTGATCCACTTCAATCTGGCTTTCACCCTTCTCATTCAACTGAAACAGCTAAAGTCTCCAATGACCTGTTCCTGGCCAGATCCAAAGGTCTCTATTCTATCTTCATCCTTCTCAATCTATCTGCTGCTTTTGACACTGTTAATCACAGCCTACTCCTTGATACACTGTCCTTACTTGGATTTCAGGGCTCTGTTCTTTCCTGGTTTTCTTCTTATCTCTCCCATCGTACTTTTAGTGTATACTCTGGTGGATCTTCCTCCACTTCTATCCCACTATCAGTTGGTGTACCCTCAGGGATCTATCCAGGGACCTCTTCTTTTCTCCATCTATACTTCTTCACTTGGTACTCTAAACTCATCGCATGGTTTTCAGTATCACATTTAAGCTAATGACTCCCAGATCTACCTCTCCACACCAGAAATCTCAGCAGGAATCCAGGCCAAAGCATCAGCTTGCCTGTGTTCACTCTGGTGGATCCTCTTCTACTTCTATCCCTCTGCCTGTCGGCGTACCTCAGGGTTCTGTTCTTGGTCCCCTCCTCTTTTCTATCTACACTTCTTCCCTTGGTTCATTAATCTCATCCCATGGCTTTTCCTACCATCTCTATGCTGATGAATCCCAAATCTACCTTTCTACCCCTGATATCTCACCTTGAATCCAAACCAAAGTTTCAGCGTGCTTGTCTGACATTGCTGTCTGGATGTCTCAACGCCACCTGAAATTAAATATGACCAAAACCGAGCTTCTCATTTTCCCCCCCAAACCCACCTCCCCGCTCCCCCCCCCCCCCCATTTTCTATTTCTGTTGATGGCTCTCTCATTCTCCCTGTCTCCTCAGCTCGAAACCTTAGGGTTATCTTTGACTCTTCTCTCTCCTTCTCTGCTCATATCCAGCAGATCGCCAAGACCTGTTGTTTCTTTCTTTACAACATCCGTAAAATCCGCCCCTTTCTTTCTGAGCACTCTACCAAAACCCTCATCCACACCCTTGTCACTTCTCGTTTGGACTACTGCAATCTGCTTCTTGCTGGCCTCCCACTTAGTCACCTCTCCCCTCTCCAGTTGGTTCAAAACTCTGCTGCCCGTCTCGTCTTCCGCCAGGGTCGCTTTACTCATACTACCCCTCTCCTCAAGTCGCTTCACTGGCTCCCTATCCGTTTTTGCATCCTGTTCAAACTTCTTCTACTAACCTATAAATGTACTCAATCTGCTGCTCCCCAGTATCTCTCCACACTCGTCCTTCCCTACACCCCTTCCTGTGCACTCTGTTCCCTGGATAAATCCTTCTTATCTGTTCCCTTCTCCGCTACTGCTAACTCCAGACTTCGCGCCTTCTGTCTTGGTACGCCCTATGCCTGGAATAGACTTCCTGAGCCCCTACGTCTTGCCCCATCCTTGACCATCTTTAAATCTAGATTGAAAGCCCACCTCTTTATCATTGCTTTTGACTCGTAACCACTTGTATCCACTCGCCTCCACCTACCCTCCTCTCCTCTTTCCTCTACACATTAATTGATTTGTTTGATTTATTTTTTGTCTACTAGATTGTAAGCTCTTTGAGCAGGGACTGTCTTGCTTCTATGTTTGTGCAGCGCTGCTTACGCTTTGTAGCGCTATAGAAATGCTAAATAGTAGTAGTAGTAGTAGTAGTAGTACTGTCAGACATTGCTGCCTGGATGTCTCACCGCCATCTGAAACTAAACATGACTAAGACTAAGCTTCTTATCTTTCCCCATAAACCAACCTCTCCCCCCATTCTCTATTTCTGTGGATAACATTCTTATCCTCCCTGTCTCATCAGTTCGTAACATTGGGGCCATCTTCGACGCCTCTCTCTCCTTTTCTGCACATATTCAGTAGACTGCTAAAACCTGTTGTTTCTTTCTCTATAATATCACCAAAATTTGCCTTTTCCTTTCTGAGTACACTAGCAGAACCCTTATCCACACTCTTATCACCTCTTACTTAGAGTATTGCAACTTGCTTCTTACAAGTCTCCCACTTAGCCATCTCTCTCTTCTTCAATCTGTTCAAAATTCTGCTGAATGACTTATATTCTGCCAGTGTCACTATGTTCATATTAGCCCTCTCCTCAAGTCACTTCACTGGCTCCCTATCCATTTCCACATACAGTTCAAACTCCTCTTATTGACTTACAAGAGCATTCACTCTGCAGCTCCTCAGTACCTTTCCATTCTCATCTCTCCCTACACTCCTCCCCAGGAACTACGTTCACTGGGTAAATCTCTGTTATCTTCCCCCTTCTCCTCCACCTCCACTAAGTCCAGACTCTGTTCCTTTTATCTTGCTGCGCCATATACCTGAGCTAGTACAGCAAGTGTCATCTCTAGCTGTCTTCAAATCTAGGCTAAAAGCTAACCTTTTTGATGCTGCTTTTAACTCCTAACCCTTACTCACTTGTTCAGTACCCATATTTTATCATTCCCACCTTAGTAATTCCCTTATCTCTTATTTGTCCTGTTTGTCTGTCCTAATTAGATTGTAAACTCTGTCGAGCAGGGACTGTCTCTTCATGTTAAGTGTACAGCACTGCGTACATCTAGTAGGGCTATAGAAATGATAAGTAGTAGTAGTAGCTAAGACAAGGATCTAGTATGCATTGTGAGGTTGAGTATTTTAGGAGGTAATGTTTTACTGTGTCATGGGTTGGTATTTGGAAGGAAGACCAGATTCTGATTGTGGCTATTCCTGTATGTATGTCTGACTGTTTTTCATAAATATCTTGATGGTTTATTTTTAATTTGAGTACTCCTCTGATTTTAACTATTTTTTGTTTGAAAAAAGTAGCCAGTTTCTCTGCTGTTGGTGGGGACTCTGTGGTTGTGGTTATTTCTTTTATGGATAATAGGCTTTTTATCAGATTGAAAAGTTTACTGGTATTAAGGAAATTACCACCAATTATTTTTCTATAGTGTTGCTTTTTGCAATTTTGATCTCATTTTTATATGTTTTGATGGCAGTTTTCCAAGTTAATTTGTTTTTGTTTAATTTGTCTTTAGCCCAATGGCGGCAGCTGATCCTGCCCAGTGCATTCTGGGATGCTCCAGGAAGGGTTGATGTAGCAAATAAAGGATTTTTCTCTTATCTGGCATTCTCTATTAATACTACCAAATAAGGGGAAAATTCCATTATTTGGTATACCAACCCTGTCCTATGCATCCTAGGTGGGGTTAAAGATGACAAGGAGGCAAAAGAGAGTGGACATCACTCATGCCTCATAAGGTATGGGCATCCTGGGGGGCCTAGGGGAAGGGTCAGGGATTGAGGGTGCCATTAGAAATCATACAATTTTTTTTAATTCAGAAGAAGAGAGGTCCAGTTGGCAGGGAAGGAGGGAGGAGTGCACTAGGCGCCAGGGATTTTTCACTAGGGGGAAGGGCGGTTCACACCAGTTCAGGACTAGTCAAGGGTTGGGAGGGTGGTGCTGCTAGATACTAGCCCCCTGATATTCAGCCAGCATTGGGAAGTGATTTTGTTGTCCATCTCAAGCATTAAACCCAGATATACAATGCTGGGCCATTTCCCGTGACCGCCATTGAACATCTGATTTCATTTTTTACCAAGGCAACTTAGCTGCTTAAACCAATATTCAGTGATAACCAGTTAAGTGCTAAGCGGTTAAAGATAGGGCTCCTATTTATGTGGCCTATTTTATTTGCTAAACATATTTGGTTATAATCCGCTGAATATCTGCGATTAGGAGATAAGACACTATTTAACCAGCCAGGAACAGTTCCTGGCTGGTTAAATAGTTTTGAATATAGGGCCCTATGGTTTTTAGTTTGAATCAGTGAGGGTGTTGCTAGAAGGGAATTTGTGTTTGGTTGGAGGGGGGGTGGTCATGATGGGGAGAGTGGGAAGGATGCCACTGTGCATTTGCAGGTGGGTTGGGTCAGGTCAAGTCAGGGGGAGGCACACCAGGGCCGATTCAGACTGCTTGGGTAAGCAATAGATTGTAAAGTGACTGCTGGTCTGCTGTGTGCCATGCCTTGTGGGAGGTCCATGCTCTACAGCCCCCTTCTTAAATGTATATGTTTATGTTTATTTGAAATTTGATATACCGCTTTTGCTAACAAAAGGCAAAAGATTAAAGTGCTAAACAATAAAATTAAAAAGTAAAACCAAAATAGAAACGGAAAGGAGATTTATTTAAAATAGGAAAGATCACACACACATACACACAAACCACACCTAAAAAAACAAAAAAAAACAAAAAACAAGTTAAGATTAAAAGTAGGAATGCCATTTCTCTACAGACCGTGCAAGCTGTGATGAGGTTGAATGCCAAATGGAAATAATGAGTCTTTAATTGAGACTTACATTTTGGTAAGGAAATTCTGTTCTTCTAAATTGACTGCCTAAGTCTTCTACAGAAGGAGTTGAAACAAGAGCATTTGTGCTAGGGATGTCAGTTAACTGAATAAACAATCTGAAGAGATCTTAGCAGAATTTTGAGGATTATGAATATGATTAATGTAACATTTCAACTTGGATGTTTTAAGCTCAAAAGAATAGTATTTGGCAGAAGACTGTAAATATTCAGTATATTAGGAGTGCAATGTTTAAGCCAGTGACGGTCTGCCTGGCGAACCTGTCGCCGAAGTACATGTAACCCACTATGGACTCGGGGATTTTTGTTGGGTTTTTTTCATAAGCAATGACTGAATGGTAGTATCTTTTGGATCAGAGACAGCAGAGAACTGGGCCTTCAAGACTTCATTCCAACAGAAGGCTGCCTCTTCTAAATGGAGAGTCAGAAGAAAATCAGTAGGGAAAAAAGTGAATAAATGAAAGAAAGTGAGCGGGTCCCGATAAAAAAACAAAACAAAGGTTAGGCTTGTGATTTAAATGTGGTATGAGCAAAACAGTGATACAAGAATGTAAGTAGCATGAAACTAGATAACTAGTATTTGAAAGTTAGGTACTGGGAATGTAAGGTTTTCATGAAGCAGAGTCAAATCTAGTGTATGGCCAGCCACATGAGAAGGTGCAGAGACCACTTGAGCCTAACTAATGTCGTCTAAGAATAAAAGAAATGCATGAGTCCTGGGGGCAGACGGATTGTCAATATGAACATTAAAATCACCAAGGACAATTACATTTGGGAATCTAGTTGCTGCATTGGCTAATGTCTGAAGCAATGAATTCCAATCTGCTTTGGAGATTGTCGGTAGAGCATAACACAGTAAAAGTGTTATAGTAATTGGTGAGTGAATGCTAACAGCTCGGAGTATGAAACATTGATAGATGATACTGGAGTAAATGAAAACATGGAGGGGAGACAAACAGTGAATGCAATGCAGTGAAACCAGGTGGAGGGCCTGATCTAAGTAAGCTTTTCTCCCCTCTGTAAGCCATATTTTAATCAGGCAGAATAAATCTAGGTCAGAACAAATGGACTTCTGCAAACTACTGAAGACCCATCTCTTTAACATGGCATACCACAAAAATCAACCAATGTGAATATACACAACTCCCCCACATATAGTCAGAACTGTTTTACAATATATACTTGTTATATTACTACCATGTCCTATCACTATCATGTTACCAAAAATCCTGCTGTAATACTAATTATCTATTTTCTAATATACTTCCATTATTCACAATGTATTGTAAGCCACATTGAGCCTGCAAAGAGGTAGGAAAATGTGGGATACAAATGCAATGCAATAAAATAAATAAATAAATAAGATCCTGTAGTAGTGGACAGAATGACAGTAGTAATGGACAGAATGACAGCTTAATAGTCGAAGAGAGAATGAGGTAGAGGAGTTCTGGGCAAGTGGAACTGGAGGAGAAGACTGACAATAGACTGTACAGGATACGTGCCAATTTGCTCTGGGATTCCATGAATATTAGAAGAAGCAGAAAAAGAAAAACAGGGTGCCATCAGGTGCAATACCAGAAAAAAGAGGGGAAAACAACACATACATACCATTAATTTGGCCTTTGTCCCCTACATACACATCGCCTTTCAACACTGAAAATGCCTGGTCTGTAAATGTTTGGTGTTATATGGTTGTATGAGCTACACCACGGTATATAAATGCTATTAGATGTTGATGAAACCCTTCATTAGTCAAACATCTTGGTTTGCCTTCCACTACAGGATACAGGCATGTCTGAATTTGCATCCTATCTGGGACATTTCTATATGTGTGTCATGTGGCATATGGAGGTAGATGTGCAATGGACTTATGGAAAGCTTTCTCCCAACATAGCTTTTCATTGCATGCAATTTCTTGATCAGTTTTGGATACGTATGCCATTCCTACATACTATTTGTGAGGTCCACTGGGATATTGCTGCTACCTCCAACATCCCCATTGGCACCTGTGGTTCAGGTCCAGGTTCTGTTTATTTGATATACTGTAAAATTTTCAAACAAGAAATCAAAGTGGTTTACCAAGTAAAATAGGAAACTATTCGGGAAGGATAACAAGACAAGGGGAAAAGAATATTGATACGACAAGCGAGACTTAAGGATAAAGGAGGCTAGGAAAAAATTATTATTTTTTTTAAACAGTGGTAAGCAAGAGAAGGGAGAAAACAAATAGGTAACAATGATGACTGACACCAGAAGCACAAAGAGCGAGATGCAAGCTGCAGAGTTCAGTTTAATTAATTTCCAGAGCTAGAAGAAAATGCCAATGAAAAATAACAGATTGTGCTGCCCCAAGATCAATGTGCACAATGGCAATGCACAGATAATAGCACTGTCATCCGATTAAACTCATGATCAATGTATCCCTGGGCTGCCAACCTGAGGTCAAAGGGATAACACTGTAGCAGCAATGCCCTGAACAGACTAAAGATAGGTTCAGGTGTTGTCCTGACTGCCCCATATTTGGTACCATGTTTCAGTCACTTTCCATCAGCTGAATAAATCATAGTTTATGACTGCAGTGCTCAGAGTACATCACATAAACCATGGGAATGTGCTCAGGTGTCCTAGACCATCAGAAACCTGAGTCCTCCCTAATGTTGTGTATAAGCATCATTACTGTCATGTACAAGGATTGAGGTTTCCATTAACAAAAAGGCTGTCCATTTCTTACATAGCAGAATTGTATCCCAGCTAAAGTGCAATCATATCTGTTCCATATGATAATGTATCAGTGTTACTCTCTCACAACATATCTTTTGACCAGTGCTTCCCAGCATTGCATTTCTTGGTGGAACCTTGATTGTGGAATGTGTCCTGCATATTCTGTGCTGTCTTGCCACTTCACAGAAAAACTGGCACTTGAATGAACACTGGAATGTATTGAAGGCTCCAGACCTTGGAACACCTGTGCTAACACCTGAGCAAGACAAGTAGAAAGAGATGATTATCATCTGACCTATTGCAACTTACACAAGAACTGCCCCCACCTAAGAGAACATCTAATCAATACCCAACATGTATATCTGTAGTAAATTAATGAATCAATAAATCAATCAATCATAAAAATCAGTTTCAGTGCAACTTTTCCTAACCTGTAATGAAGATCTTAATTATGTTCATATATATGAAAAGCATCATGGAGAAATATTAATGGAAGGACCCTCTGAAGAGGGTGAATTTCAAGTGAGCTATCAATTTCTGCCCACCACCACTTTTGTCTTCATCGGGTGTTTCATAACTGTGACATACTTCCAGTATTTCAAGTGCACCAACTTTCAAGTGTTTCAAATAATGTATTAACTTTAATGGATCTCTAATTTTTCACTTGATGATTTCCTCATGGAAATTATCTAGATTGTAAGCTCTTTGAGCAGGGACTGTCTTTTTGTGTCTGGTGTACAGCGCTGCGTATGCCTTGTAGCACTATAGAAATGATAAACAGTAGTAGTAGTAGCTTTCATCATTCTGTGCTTCCTTCCAACATATATCTGAACCAGCCACAAACATTGCCTGTGTTTTGAATTCTTCCTCAGGGAGTTAGTCTGCTGTGCAAAAAAAGAAACATAGGGGCCCTTTTACTAAGCCGCGTAAGCGTCTACATGCACCCAATGCGCACCAAAATGGAGTTACTGCCTGGCTACTGCGTGGCTCTTGCAGTAATCTCATTTTTGGCACGTGCCCAAGTGGCATCTGGCACACATAGATCATTGCCACCCGGTTACCACATGAGTCTTTACCACAAGGTCAATGGCTGGCGGTAAGATCGCAGACCCAAAATGGACACGTGGCAATTTTGATTTTACCACACGTCCATTTTCAGCAAAAATTTTAAAAAGGCCTTTTTTATAGGCGTGATGAAAAATGGATCGGTGCGCACCCAATACCCATGCCTACACTACCGCAAGCCATTTTTCAGCGTACCTTAGTAAAAGGACCCCCTAATGAGTATGATGACTGAAAGACAAACTCTTCTACTACAAAAATCATGTATACATACTTTTAATGTCAGAATGCATTTCTTTCTATTCAAAGATGTCATCAATGTCTTCCCTGTCCCAATATATACCCTTCTCACATGATCACTCATGTTGCTGGATAAAATGGTTAAATGGAAACTCAGAACTGGAATCATGTAAACTAAAGACCAGATTAAGACTTGAAGGTTGTAGTGATTTAAGCTAAGAAATCCAATGCAGTTCCTTATAAATTGAGCCAGTGTTGAATATTGCCATCCTCCCACCCTAACTGAATGCAGTCGATCACTCGCCATTTAGTGTCAGTCCATGTGTGACCATGATTCATCCAATGTTGGACTAATGGAGCTATGTCAGGTCCTCGAGGCAGAACTGGAATACGTGAGCCCTTGAACTACCGCCGAGGAGTGGCAGCGGCAGGCAAGACCACCCTGGAACTGAATACATGGAAGGACAGGGCTGGACCTTTGGACTGGAGTCAGGACTGAGGCAGGCAACTGGAACTGGCAGAACAGGAACAGCTTCACCTGCACTTGACCACTGTTCCACAGGAGTTGAGCTCCAGCGTGCGGGTGGCCGGCAGGACTTGCAGGACGAGGCCGGCACTGGAGATCCAGAGGGCCCACCCTGGGTCAGGGAACACGAGGAAGCTAGACTAACTACTATACTCAGACTGATAGCTGCTGCGCTGCCACTAGCAAGGAACACATGACAGACCAGGGAGACAAGACGAACAAAAGCATAACAGGAGCAAGGACTAGGGCACACAGTAAGCTAGGCAGAACGGGGATCAGGGAATGCCCACAGGGTAAGCCCACTAGCTAGGTAGAGGCAGGATATAGGATAAACACTCAGGAAATACACACTAGCTAGGCAGAGACAGGATTCCGGATGTACACTCAGGATATACAAGCAGGGTTCAGGATATATACTCAGGGTAAACGCCCTAGCTAGGCAGAGGCAGGGTTCAGGATAATCCTCAGGGTAAATGCCCTAGCTAGGCAGAAGCAGGGTTCAGGATATACCCTCAGGATATATAAGCAGGGTTCAGGATATACACTCAGGATATACAAGCAGGAATCAGGATATGAGGGAAAATGCCCTAGCCAGGCAGAGGCAGGGTTCAGGATAACCCTCAGGGTACACTCCCTAGCTAGGCAGAAGCAGGGTTCGACAGGAACCGGCAGAGGTCAGGGCTGGAAGCAAGTGAGGAAAGTCATGAACAAGCAGGAGACAAACTCGACAGGCAAACAGAGGAGTAACCAGAAACAACAGAGTCTTAGGCTGGCAGCAGGCAGAAGAGTATATCGGGGTACAGGCAATAGTCAGAGGCAGGCAGCAACCAGAGAATATCGGGGTTCAGGCAACAGTCAGAGGCAGGCATCAAGACAATAGAATACACCAGGAACTAGCAGAGTCAGGCTGAAGCCACAAACCGAGGGAGAGTGGTTAAAGGTTTCAGACTCCAAACACAGAACAAGGGAGTAAAGGACAAGCAGTCCACAGACACAGAGTAGCAGGGCAGAGCCCCCCATGGAAGGACTAGCAGTCCACAGACACAAACAGAAGGGCAGAGCCCACACAGAAGGACTAGCCGTCCACAGACACAAAGAGAAGCTGAGTCAGAACCCAGAGAAAGGCTAAGCAGTAGTGCAGCAGAACATTAACTAACCTGACCTGGCCTAAAGGCATAACACCATGCAAATGCCCTGAATGCTAGCACAACACTTCCTTATGAAGGCCCTCACTGATGATGTCACCTGCACAGGACAGGAACAGAAAACACACTCACACCAAGGGGAGGCTGGGAACCCATAGGAAGTGAACACACAGGAAAGACAAGCAGCAGCCATCTTAGATGCTGGCTCCCCAGAGACACATAGCCCACACAGGTGAGGTCTAGTGAGGTGATCAGCACACAGAGCCAGAGACAAAACTAACACAGAGAAAGACAGAAGCCAGCACAGAGGCTGACCCCCAGAAACAAGGTAAGGCTGAGAGTGGTCACGGCCACAGACGTGACAGCTATCACAACTTTCTTCATAATATGAGATTTGTGTTCTGCTAAGCATGTTTTAATTGGTCTTAAAGTGTGCCCTACATACACAAAGTTACATGGACATAAGATAATATAAATCACATTATTTGAATTACATGTCATGTATAATCAATAAGAAATAACTAGACCCTCCAAAGAGAGACCATGTTTACTTTCAAACACCTAATGAAATTGGTTCTAATTACCGTTGAAAGGACACTCCATAGCTGCCCAGTGAGGCCATCAAACAGCAACGCTATAGATGTGAGAAAAATATGTAGTTAAGAAGAAACAAAGATTCAGTTGTAGCTGTTTATGGGAGAACCGGATATGTTTTAAATATCAGCAGATAAGGGCAGGTATCCTCCCAGCCAAGGGATAACCAGTTTTCCAAAAAGCCAATATTGAGAAATAAACCGGTTAATAATTAAACTAGTTTCAATTTAGGTGGCTGTTAGCTCATTAGCAAATGAGTACCTGGTCATATTTAAAAAATCTAAGTGACCATTGGGCTCATTTTCGAAACAGAAAAACGTCTAAAAAGTGGCATAAAGCAACATTCGGACGCATAGGAGCCAACTTTTCAAAATGATTGGGGGTGCTCAAATTATTTTTTTTACAGGTGATGCATTCCCCCCTCCCTATCCCCTCCCCTTCCCCCTCATCCCCCTCCATCTCCCCCTCCCTCATGCAAGGGTGGGACCAGAGCTGAGAGAGAGAGAAGGGAAATCTGAACTAAGCGCCGAGCCTGCACGTTTTTTACCACTGCTGCCGCCTTAACCCCGACGAGATAAGATAAATGACTTTTAAAATTCGGAGGGAGGGGGCCTGGAATACGAAGGGAGGAGGGAGGGAGGGAACGAACTTCCGGTGGGTGAAATATTGTGGGTGCTCAAGCACCCACAGCACCCACAGAGTCGGCGCCTATGTTTGGACGTCCAAATCAATATTTTCAAAAGCTTTTATTTAGATGTTTTTCTACAAAGTCGGTCAGAAGTACGTCCAAATTTCAAGAGGACGAATCAGGGGCATGTTCAGGTGGGGACATGGGCATTCCTAAGACTTAGATATTTTTCAGCCATAATGGATCAAAAGAAAAACGTCCAGGACTAAAACTAAGACATTTTGAGCTAGACCTGTTTTTATAACAAATAAGGCACCAAAAGGTGCCCTAAATAAGCAGATGACCACTGGAGGGAATCGGTGATGACCTTCCCTTATTCCCCCAGTGGTCACTAACCTCCTCCCACCCCCCAAAAATGTGATGAAAAACATAAACTTGCCAGCCTCTATGAGAGCCACAGGTGTTATATTCAGGTCCATTGGAACAGCATGCAGGTCCCTAGAATAGTCTAGTGGTGGGTGCAGTTCACTGCAGACAGGTGGACCCAGGCTCCTACCTCCCCCTATCTGTTACACTTGTGGAGGAATCTGTGAGCTCTCCAAAACTCACCAGAAACCCACTGTACCCACATATAGGTGCCCCCTTCACCTGTAAGGGCTATGGTAGTGATGTACAGTTGGAGGTAGTGGGTTTTGAGGGCTCAGCACACAAGGTAAGGGAGCAATGGTGAGATGTGTACCTGGGAGCATTTTTTTAAGTCCACTGCAGTGCCCCCTAGGGTGCCCTATTGCTGTACTGGGATGTCAGGGGGACCAGTCTACTAAAAATGCTGGCTCCTCCTGCACCCCAATGGCTTGATTTTGTGCGTTTTGTACTTGGACTTGTTTTTTTCAAAAATGGACCAGAAAACAAAATGTGCAAATCACAAAACGTTGTTTGGAACCATATTTTCGAAAACAAAAGATAGACCTTTTTCTCTTTCGAAAATGACCTTCTTTCCTATTCAGATTTTGGACGTTTTTCGCAAAATGTCCAAACTCAAACTTAGACATATCGAAAATGCCCCTCCATATCTACTTTCCATAGAAGCACTCTCAAGGATGTCTATTTTAAAGAAGGCTAACTACTCTTGGCAGGAGACGGAGGCAGCATGCCACTCTTTTCTGAGATGGTGATGCACGCATTAAGTAGCATGTTATCCACTAAACCATTGGCCAAGTCCGCAGAATACCCCCACAGTTAACGTTTAGGGCTAGTGCTAATATTTAGTTATCCAGCACCATCTGACATAACCAGTTAATTGCTGTTTTCAGCTGCATAATCACCACCTAAGTTTTTGAATATCTACCACAAGCTGTGTTATTCATTTTTCATAATAATAATAAACTGCTTTACACGTATTTGAAGTGAACTCTTTGCATATCATTATTATTAAACATGAGTTGCAGCAAAAATTCATTCTTTATGGACAAATAATGTACAATTATATCATTTAGGGGGAAGTTATCAATGTGCAGCAAAAGTTAGACCTTTACCATACCTTAAGTTATCAAGGGAGACATCAACCAGAGGAATAATGCTGCTTGCGTACAACTGCGCAAGTATGAGCATCACACTGCATCTAAAAGATGCTGGGCAAAGTCAATTTCTGCTACCCCCTGAGCCCCCCCCCCCCCCAATCACAAACCATTTCCCAAAGGCCTCTTCATATCTGATCCCCTTCCCAAAGGGACCTCTAATTCAAGCTCCACCAAAATGAAACCCACCAACCAGATGGCCCCCCAAATCACATCTCACACCTGAAAGGTTGCTTCGGACAGAAGACCCCCTTCAAGCCCAGATCCTCTATCTCCAAAGGCCGCCCTCCTCTCCTCCCTTAGGCTGCCCTGGGCTTACCTTGCCATTTCTCTGATCTTTAGTGGGTTTGAGCAAGGAGCGATCCCTTGTCGCTCCTGTCCTTGCTGATGCCAGGCTCAAAGTGGTGCCACTGACCCCAGTGGCAGTTTAGTGATACTGCTCCTAGGGGTCACTGGGTCAATTATAAACCCAGCACTGGCAAAGGGCAAGAGTGACCAGGCATTATAGAATTTACATAGTAATGAGGTGCTTTCCATACATCTGCATGCTTTGCATATCACTACTGTATAACCTGTGGTAACTTTAAATATCGTCCGCCCGATATTTAAAATCGTTTAACTGGCCAAGAAAAGGCTCCTGGCCAGTTAAATGGCACTTAACCAGCTATCTAGCAATATTAAGCAAAAGATGACTGGTTATCTCCCACTGAATATTGCCTGTTAGGCGACCCTCAGGGGGAGGAATGCTGGCTTCGGCCTAACTCCTGGTAAGCCTTTCCTCAGCTGAGAGGTGCCCAGCTCTACCACCGGCTGCCTTTCAGGTGCTGTGGAGGACTTGCAGCTCATCTGCATATCCTTACAGCCTTCTCCGGGGTGACACCCAGGTCCACTCCGATCCACTCAGGGCCTCCGCTCTAGGTGCCCAGCGCTCCCACCAGGTGCTGTGGAGGACTTGCAGCCCTTCTCCTCACAGCTGTATCCGGGGTGACTCCAGTTCCACCCCGATCTTCCCAGGGCCTTCTCTCCAAGTGCACAGAGTTTCCAGGTGCTTTTTGGCTAGGATCAGGCGACCCTCAGGAGGAGGAATGCTGGCTTCGGCCTAACCACTGGTAAGCCTTTCCTCAGCTGAGAGATGCCCAGCTCTGCCACCGGCTGCCTTTCAGGTGCTGTGGAGGACTTGCAGCTCATCTGCATATCCTTACAGCCTCTCCGGGGTGACACCCAGGTCCACTCCGATCCACTCAGGGCCTCCGCTCTAGGTGCCCAGCGCTCCCACCAGGTGCTGTGGAGGACTTGCAGCCCTTCTGCATTTCCTCACAGCTGTATCCAGGGTGACTCCAGTTCCACCCCGATCTTCCCAGGGCCTTCTCTCCAAGTGCACAGAGTTTCCAGGTGCTTTTTGGCTAGGATCAGGCGACCCTCAGGGGGAGGAATGCTGGCTTCGGCCTAACCCCTGGTAAGCCTTTCCTCAGCTGAGAGGTGCCCAGCTCTACCACCGGCTGCCTTTCAGGTGCTGTGGAGGACTTGCAGCTCATCTGCATATCCTTACAGCCTCTCCGGGGTGACACCCAGGTCCACTCCGATCCACTCAGGGCCTCCGCTCTAGGTGCCCAGCGCTCCCACCAGGTGCTGTGGAGGACTTGCAGCCCTTCTGCATTTCCTCACAGCTGTATCCAGGGTGACTCCAGTTCCACCCCGATCTTCCCAGGGCCTTCTCTCCAAGTGCACAGAGTTTCTAGCTGCTTTTTGGCTAGGATCAGGCGACCCTCAGGGGGAGGAATGCTGACTTCGGCCTAACCCCTGGTCAGCCTTTCCTCAGCTGAGAGGTGCCCAGCTCTACCACCGGCTGCCTTTCAGGTGCTGTGGAGGACTTGCAGCTCATCTGCATATCCTTACAGCCTCTCCGGGGTGACACCCAGGTCCACTCAGGGCCTCCGCTCTAGGTGCCCAGCGCTCCCACCAGGTGCTGTGGAGGACTTGCAGCCCTTCTGCATTTCCTCACAGCTGTATCCAGGGTGACTCCAGTTCCACCCTGATCTTCCCAGGGCCTTCTCTCCAAGTGCACAGAGTTTCCAGGTGCTTTTTGGCTAGGATCAGGTGACCCTCAGGGGGAGGAATGCTGGCTTCGGCCTAACCCCTGGTAAGCCTTTCCTCAGCTGAGAGGTGCCCAGCTCTACCAGCGGCTGCCTTTCAGGTGCTGTGGAGGACTTGCAGCTCATCTGCATATCCTTACAGCCTTCTCCGGGGTGACACCCAGGTCCACTCCGATCCACTCAGGGCCTGCGCTCTAGGTGCCTCGCGCCTAACGGCGCGCGGGGCATTTTTCTCTTTGTATCTAATCTTTTTCCAGTTGCTAAAGTACCTTAATCGTTTATGGCCCCTATTCACATTCTCTTCCTAGCTCTGTCCCTTCCTAATCTTTTCCCTCACCCCCTACCTCTCTCCGCTACAGGAACTCACTTCCCACCCATTGACTTCATCACCTCACCTTCTCTCCTACCCTCTTGGCTTTTAATCTCCGTCTCTTTCTTCCCTCCATTTTGCCTTCCCCATTCCACCTAAATACCTCTCGCCTTCGACGCCTTCGTGGCCACACCTCTCCTACTCTCCTCCGCTCTCTTTTACTCCTTCTCTTACTCTCAGCTGGTGACATCAATCCCAATCCTGGCCCTCCTCACCAACTATTATCCAAACTCTACAGATCTCACCATGACCTCTCTAACCTCATCTCTATTCCTCTATTACCCTCCTCTTTGCCCTTCTCTTGCGCCCTATGGAATGCCCGCTCTATCTGTAACAAACTCCTCTATATCCAGGACCTCTTTATCTCACGTCACCTCCATCTGCTCGCCATAACAGAAACATGACTCTGCTTCAGTCGCAGCCCTGTGCCATGGCGGTTATCTATTTTCACATACTCCTCGCCCTGCTGGCCGTGGGGGCGGTGTTGGACTACTTCTCTCTCCCTCCTCCAGATTTCAACCCCTTCTTCCACCTCAATCTCACTGTTTTTCCTCCTTTGAAGTCCACTCTATCCGCCTTTTCTCTCCTCTGCCTCTTCGAATAGCGGTCATTTATCGTCCCCCTCATAAGTCCCTTTCATCCTTTCTCAGTGACTTTGACGCCTGGCTTGCCTTCTTCCATGATCCTTCCTCCCCCTCTCTCATCCTTGGTGACTTTAATATTCCTGCTAATGATCCTTCCAACTCTTATATTTCCAAGTTACTCGCTTTAACATCCTCCTTTAATCTCCAACTATGCTCCACCTCCCCCACTCATCAAAATGGTCACTGTCTTGATCTCATCTTCTCCTCCAACTGTTCACCTTCTAGTTTCCTTGCCTCTGATCTTTCCTCCTCTGATCACCATCTTATAACTTTCACACTTAAATTTCCTCCCTCCCAGTCCCGTCCTATCTTATCTAATTTATCTAGGAATCTTCACGATATTGACCCTTCATCTCTATCCTCCCATGTTTCAAACCTCCTCTCTACTGTGGCACCATCCAAGTCTGTCAATGAGGCTGTTTCTTCTTACAACAATACTCTATCCTCTGCCTTAGACACTCTTGCACCTTTGATGACCCGCCCTGTAAGGCGTACAAAACCCCAACCTTGGCTGACTTCTAATATCCGCTACCTACGTTTCTGTACCCGCTCCGCCGAACGCCTCTGGCGGAAATCTCGGGCCCTTGCTGATTTTTTACACTTTAAGTTCATGCTGACCTCCTTCCAATCTGCTCTTTTACGTGCCAAACAGGATTATTATATCCAACTGACCAACTCTCTTGGCTCTAATCCTCGACTTCTCTTCACCACATTGAACTCTCTCCTCAAGGTGCCCCCTCCCCCAACTCCCCCTTCATTATCTCCTCAGACCCTTGCTGAATTCTTTCACAACAAGGTTCAAAAGATAAACCTTGCTTTCTCTACCTCACCACCTCTCCCTCCACTAGTCTATTCCCCTCTCTCTCCTTCCCCTCATTCCCTTTCCTCCTTTCCTGAAGTTACTATTGAGGAAACTACACTTCTCCTTTCTTCCTCAAAATGTACCACCTGTTCCTCTGATCCCATTCCCACCCACCTCTTAATGCCATCTCTCCTGCTCTTATTCCTTTTATCTGTCACATTCTCAACCTCTCACTTTCCACTGCGACTGTCCCTGCTGCCTTTAAACATGCTGTGGTCACACCTCTCCTTAAGAAGCCTTCACTCGACCCTACTTGTCCCTCTAATTAGCGACCCATCTCCCTCCTTCCTTTTCTCTCCAAATTACTTGAGCGTGCTGTTCACCGCCGCTGCCTTGATTTTCTTTCCTCACATGCTATTCTTGACCCACTACAATCTGGTTTTCGCCCTCTCCACTCAACCGAAACTGCGCTTACTAAAGTCTCCAATGACCTATTACTGGCTAAATCCACAGGTCAATATTCCATCCTCATTCTTCTTGATCTTTCCGCTGCTTTTGACACTGTCGATCACAGCATACTTCTCGATACCCTGTCCTCACTTGGATTCCAGGGCTCTGTCCTTTCCTGGTTCTCTTCCTACCTCTCCCTCCACACCTTCAGTGTTCACTCTGGTGGATCCTCTTCTACTTCTATCCCTCTGCCTGTCGGCGTACCTCAGGGTTCTGTTCTTGGTCCCCTCCTCTTTTCTATCTACACTTCTTCCCTTGGTTCATTAATTTCATCCAATGGCTTTTCCTACCATCTCTATGCTGATGACTCCCAAATCTACCTTTCTACCCCTGATATCTCACCTTGCATCCAAACCAA
This sequence comes from Microcaecilia unicolor, assembly GCF_901765095.1. Lineage (NCBI taxonomy): Eukaryota > Metazoa > Chordata > Amphibia > Gymnophiona > Siphonopidae > Microcaecilia > Microcaecilia unicolor. The sequence continues at coordinate 81,696,108 of NC_044037.1, read as the reverse complement.
AGTTTCAGCGTGCTTGTCTGACATTGCTGTCTGGATGTCTCAACGCCACCTGAAATTATATTTAAATTTGTTTATTGAATTTATTTTACAAGTTAACATTCCACTTGCAAAGGAAAAACAGATCCAGTCATGCTAAAATTACATAGCATTAATATACATCGCTATCTATTCAAAGAAATACTTTATATCTTCCTTAGACCTCAATTATATAATTGAAGGGGGGGCGACAGGAATTTAAATGGAGAAATTAACCTCAATCTTTAAAATAAATCAGCTTAACCTAGAACCATTGCTATTATTCTTTAGTTGGTAAAGTTGTTCCTGTATTACTTTTACTTAGGTTCTTCAAGTCCAAGAATGTCCGCAGCTGTGATGGGTCATAAAACACATATTTAATTCCTTGAAAATTGATCCTGCACTTACATGGATATGCTAACATATAGGTTGCCCCTAAGGCTCTAGTCTCATTTCTTAAATCCAAAAATTGTTTCCTCCTCTCTTGCGTTGCTTTCGCAACATCAGGGTATACCCAAACTTTTTGTCCATGAAACAATGTTGATGAATTTTTAAAATAAAGCTTCAAAACCAAATTTAAATTTTGTTCAAAGACAAATTGAACAATTAAGGTTCCACGATTAATTATTTCAACATCAGATTGTTCTAAGAAATCAGTTAAATTCTGAGGCTCCTGCTTTTCTCCTTGTACCCTCTTTACAGAATCTTTTAAAGGTAAATAATACATTTTGTTACATGGGGGCATATTAGAAGAATCTATCTGTAAGATTTCCTGAAGATACGTTCTAAGTAAATCACTTGATTTTAATAATGATGAAATGGGAAAATTCAGGAGCCTCAAGTTTAAACGACGATTATAGTTCTCCATTTGTTCAATTTTTCGCTGAGTTATTAATTTGTCTTTTATCAATGCTTCCACTGAAGATTTTAATTCATTAACCACAATTTGGTTTTGCTGAGCCTGTTCAGACTCATCTTTTTTAACTTTTTCAAGTGAGGCATCAATTTTTTCTAGTTTACTTACAACCGTTGAAATTTCATTAATAGACTTAGTCACTGCTACGGTCAAACCTTGAACCGCTTTCCAAACCTCCGCAAGAGTCACCTCTCCCGGGTCTTCCCTCGATGTCGAATCTTCCCGGCTTGGGTCTTGGGGTGATCTGCCGAGCGAAACGCCGCTAGCAGCGCCTTCCGCGTCAAGCGGGGTTCCCTCACCTCTGACCTTCGCTGGGCAGGGAGGCGGCACCAACTCCAGCGGCGTGAGTGAAATCTCTCGTCCTAGAAGCTCCGACGCTCCCTGGTCTCGGCTCAGCAGCGGACTCGCCAGACCGGATTCCAGCATGGTTCGCTGTATAAAACGGTCGAGAGTCTGCTGGTCTGGAGTTGAAGTAAGTACCCTCGGCAGCTGGGGCCTCACCGCTCCCTTACGTTTAGTATGTGGCATTGTAGGAAAAAATTTCTTCCAGCAAGTCTCAGACCGCTCTCAACAGCAGCGTTCAGGTCGCCATCTTGGAACGCCCCCCCCAGGAATGCACGCCACCTGAAATTAAATATGTCCAAAACCAAGCTTCTCATTTTCCCCTCCAAACCCACCTCCCCGCTCCCCCCGTTTTCTATTCCTGTTGATGGCTCTCTCATTCTCCCTGTCTCCTCAGCTCGAAACCTTGGGGTCATCTTTGACTCTTCTCTCTTTTTCTCTGCTCATATCCAGCAGATTGCCAAGACCTGTCGTTTCTTTCTTTACAACATCCGTAAAATCTGCCCCTTTCTTTCCGAGCACTCTACCAAAACCCTCATCCACACCCTTGTCACCTCTCGTTTAGACTACTGCAATCTGCTTCTTGCTGGCCTCCCACTTAGTCACCTCTCCCCTCTCCAGTCGGTTCAAAACTCTGCTGCCCGTCTCATCTTCCGCCAGGGGTGTAGGGAAGGACGAGTGTGGAGAGATACTGGGGAGCAGCAGAGTGAGTACATTTATAGGTTAGTAGAAGAAGTTTGAACAGGATGCGAAAACGGATAGGGAGCCAGTGAAGGGTCTTGAGGAGAGGGATAGTATGAGTAAAGCGACCCTGGCGGAAGATGAGACGGGCAGCAGAGTTTTGAACCGACTGGAGAGGGGAGAGGTGATTAAGTGGGAGGCCAGCAAGAAGCAGATTGCAGTAGTCTAAACGAGAGGTGACAAGGGTGTGGATGAGGGTTTTGGTAGAGTGCTCGGAAAGAAAGGGGCAGATTTTACGGATGTTGTAAAGAAATGACAGGTCTTGGCGATCTGCTGGATATGAGCAGAGAAGGAGAGAGAAGAGTCAAAGATGACCCCAAGGTTTCGAGCTGAGGAGACAGGGAGAATGAGAGAGCCATCAACAGAAATAGAAAATGGGGGGGAGCGGGGAGGTGGGTTTGGGGGGGAAAATGAGAAGCTCGGTTTTGGTCATATTTAATTTCAGGTGGCGTGCATTCCTGGGGGGGCGTTCCAAGATGGCGACCTGAACGCTGCTGTTGAGAGCGGTCTGAGACTTGCTGGAAGAAATTTTTTCCTACAATGCCACATACTAAACGTAAGGGAGCGGTGAGGCCCCAGCTGCCGAGGGTACTTACTTCAACTCCAGACCAGCAGACTCTCGACCGTTTTATACAGCGAACCATGCAGGAATCCGGTCTGGCGAGTCCGCTGCTGAGCCGAGACCAGGGAGCGTCGGAGCTTCTAGGACGAGAGATTTCACTCACGCCGCCGGAGTTGGTGCCGCCTCCCTGCCCAGCGAAGGTCAGAGGTGAGGGAACCCCGCTTGACGCGGAAGGCGCTGCTAGCGGCGTTTCGCTCGGCAGATCACCCCAAGACCCAAGCCGGGAAGATTCGACATCGAGGGAAGACCCGGGAGAGGTGACTCTTGCGGAGGTTTGGAAAGCGGTTCAAGGTTTGACCGTAGCAGTGACTAAGTCTATTAATGAAATTTCAACGGTTGTAAGTAAACTAGAAAAAATTGATGCCTCACTTGAAAAAGTTAAAAAAGATGAGTCTGAACAGGCTCAGCAAAACCAAATTGTGGTTAATGAATTAAAATCTTCAGTGGAAGCATTGATAAAAGACAAATTAATAACTCAGCGAAAAATTGAACAAATGGAGAACTATAATCGTCGTTTAAACTTGAGGCTCCTGAATTTTCCCATTTCATCATTATTAAAATCAAGTGATTTACTTAGAACGTATCTTCAGGAAATCTTACAGATAGATTCTTCTAATATGCCCCCATGTAACAAAATGTATTATTTACCTTTAAAAGATTCTGTAAAGAGGGTACAAGGAGAAAAGCAGGAGCCTCAGAATTTAACTGATTTCTTAGAACAATCTGATGTTGAAATAATTAATCGTGGAACCTTAATTGTTCAATTTGTCTTTGAACAAGATTTAAATTTGGTTTTGAAGCTTTATTTTAAAAATTCATCAAAATTGTTTCATGGACAAAAAGTTTGGGTATACCCTGATGTTGCGAAAGCAACGCAAGAGAGGAGGAAACAATTTTTGGATTTAAGAAATGAGACTAGAGCCTTAGGGGCAACCTATATGTTAGCATATCCATGTAAGTGCAGGATCAATTTTCAAGGAATTAAATATGTGTTTTATGACCCATCACAGCTGCGGACATTCTTGGACTTGAAGAACCTAAGTAAAAGTAATACAGGAACAACTTTACCAACTAAAGAATAATAGCAATGGTTCTAGGTTAAGCTGATTTATTTTAAAGATTGAGGTTAATTTCTCCATTTGAATTCCTGTCGCCCCCCCTTCAATTATATAATTGAGGTCTAAGGAAGATATAAAGTATTTCTTTGAATAGATAGCGATGTATATTAATGCTATGTAATTTTAGCATGACTGGATCTGTTTTTCCTTTGCAAGTGGAATGTTAACTTGTAAAATAAATTCAATAAACAAATTTAAATATAATTTCAGGTGGCGTTGAGACATCCAGACAGCAATGTCAGACAAGCACGCTGAAACTTTGGTTTGGATGCAAGGTGAGATATCAGGGGTAGAAAGGTAGATTTGGGAGTCATCAGCATAGAGATGGTAGGAAAAGCCATTGGATGAAATTAATGAACCAAGGGAAGAAGTGTAGATAGAAAAGAGGAGGGGACCAAGAACAGAACCCTGAGGTACGCCGACAGGCAGAGGGATAGAAGTAGAAGAGGATCCACCAGAGTGAACACTGAAGGTGTGGAGGGAGAGGTAGGAAGAGAACCAGGAAAGGACAGAGCCCTGGAATCCAAGTGAGGACAGGGTATCGAGGAGTATGCTGTGATTGACAGTGTCAAAAGCAGCGGAAAGATCAAGAAGAATGAGGATGGAATAGAGACCTCTGGATTTAGCCAGTAATAGGTCATTGGAGACTTTAGTAAGCGCAGTTTTGGTTGAGTGGAGAGGGCGAAAACCAGATTGTAGTGGGTCAAGAATAGCATGTGAGGAGAGAAAATCAAGGCAGCGGTGGTGAACAGCACGCTCAAGTAATTTGGAGAGAAAAGGGAGGAGGGAGATGGGTCGGTAATTAGAGGGACAAGTAGGGTCGAGTGAAGGCTTCTTAAGGAGAGGTGTGACCACAGCATGTTTAAAGGCAGTAGGGACAGTTGCAGTGGAAAGTGAGAGGTTGAGAATGTGACAGATCAAAGGAATAAGAGCAGGTGAGATGGCATTAAGAAGGTGGGTGGGAATGGGATCAGAGGAACAGGTGGTACATTTTGAGGAAGAAAGGAGAAATGTAGTTTCCTCTATAGTAACTTCAGGAAAGGAGGAAAAGGAATGAGGGGAAGGAGAGAGAGGGGAACCAGCCAGCACTGAATATTGGCATGGTCGGTTAAGTTGAAACTGGCCAAAAAAACACCTGGGTATTCAATGCCGGTCACCGGCTCAACAACAACTGCAGGAGTCAGTTTGGCTAACTCATGTGGTCTGAATATAGGGCCTGGTATGTTACTTATAACTTGCATTAATGCCCTTTAGCACTCATAAAGGAGCAAATAATGCATATTATAGCTGTAATGCAACTACCATCTCCCATAATGCACATTATTTGTCACAAAAAAGTGCTATTCCATTAATACGCATTAGAAACTTCCTTTGTATATTGAGAACCATTGCAGCTCACTTAATCATTCCCTTTAATTACCAGTAATAAAAAGCACTGTATGGTAATGCAACAGCTGTAGCATTGCAGAGAAACAAAGTGGGAACTCATGGTTCCCCAGCTCTGAATGATAGTTTTTGGATTACATCTAAAGCGTGATCTTACAGAATAATGTTTCAACATCAATAGTAATGAAAACAACATCAGGTATTGAATCAAAATAATTCTACAAAACATTAATATTTATGCAATCATGGATATATCATAGCATCTTCAGAACAAATGAATGCAAACAATGATCCACAAAATAGAAAGTGGTTCCAACAATGAGCAATTGGCAGTCTACTAGGTGTATAGTCTAAACATTTGTGTACTTTAGGAAACATATATATCATAGGTTTTGAGGTTTTGTTTAACATAAAAAAAAACAAAGGGGAATATTAAGCCTATAATAGTCAGTGTTTTTTTGTTTTTTAACACTGGCTGCTGCAGGTGAAAAAGGAAACTATAATGGGAGCCTGATATTCAGTGTGATTTAACTGGGCAGGAGAGGTTTCTGCCCGGTTAAATCACTTCTGACTGCCTAAATGGTGATATTCAGCAGCACTTAACTGGAGAGTGCCATAGGTGATCACCACACACTGTTGGGGCAGTCCATAGGAAGAGCTTGGGCCATATTCAGAACACTAACTGGTTAGATAAGTAACTAAAGTTAGGACAATACAAAGGCTATCCTATCTTTAACTGGAAAGTTAACAGGGTGCCGGTCTGAATATTGATTGGTTAGCCTCCAGGTTGTGGCACTCATCCTGCTGTGAGAGTACGCAACAGCCATTTTGATGAAGCAGCCACTAGGAATGATAGTAGTAGTAGTAGAGGCAAGAGCGAGTTTGCTTCTGCTCCCAGTGCCCCCACTGCAGTGTTTCCCAAATCTGGTCCTGGAATACCCTTGCCAGTCAGGTTTTCAGGATATCCACAATGAATATGCAAGAATGAGATTTGCATATAATGGAAGCAGTGTATGCAAATCAAGTTCATGCATATTCATTGTGGATATCCTGAAAACCTGACTGGCAATGGATACCCCAGGACCGGACTTGGGAATCACTGCTCCATTGTACCACCAGGGATGCTAGGTAGGCCCAGAGGGTGCTATGGTGATGTTGAGTGAGGGTATTGTTGTTGCGGAGGGAGGGGGATATGAAGGGTGTTTATTATGTGGGTCTTGGTTGATATTCAGCAGGGACCCACATAACTGTCAAATGTGAGCTCCAACTAAATATCGGCCAGGACCGCGTAAGATCTGGTGACCACCGGTTTTCCAAATTGCCTTGGATATTCAGTGCCAGTGCATGCAAATAGTCCGACACTGAATATCTACATCTGTCTGTCTATATCTGTATCTATAGAAAGTAAGAGATTTGGAGGAGGGGGGGGGGGGGGTGGAGAGAGAGAGAAAGGTTTGTGTGTGTGTGTGTGTGTGTGTGTGTGTGTGTTGGGGGCGGGGGGGGGGGGGGGAGAAAAGTATGTGTGTGTGTGTATTGATTAACCCACAATGATATAAATATACAAAGACAATTCTCAGCCTGAAATGAATCAAATCTCATGGTTGGCATGAAGGATAATCCTTTGTTTAATACACAGATTTGAATGGTAGTCAGACTTTTTTTTTTTTGGTGAAAGATTAATTACTGTGGACAATTCCTCTACTGGGATCTGGGCCAAAAGTAGGAAATTTGTAGAGAAAGACAATACATTCTCTATGTGGATCTGTCCCACATGTTCAATAAAGAAAGTTGAGATGCCCTTCTTATTAATTGGTGCCAGTGCTCTCAGTTCTTTTCTGAAGACTTCTCTAATGAGTAATCAAATTCCTCAATAGTAATATCTCTAAATTGTATTGTCCCAAAATAATTTTAAATTAGAGCCAAAGGTTGTATATTAATACATTCCATTCTCTGTATAATTCTGAATACTTTGTCTGAGGCAGACAGCAGGCAGACAGTTTGATTGGTGTAGTGACATGGGGGAGGGGGCTGCCTTTTACCAAAGTGAAGTAGGGTTTTGCAGTTACCTGTGTTAGTTGCAATAATTAGTGCAAGTTAAGTGCAAAGCCTGTGCAGGAAATCCAAGGGGAGTGTCCAACACCTGCCTTGTATTTACTCCACAGGGCAGACACTTAATGCATGGGGAGCAGCACAGAGAGGGTCCAAAGTACAAAACAAAGTCTAAATAGCAAAAAGAAGCACCAGGAGCCTTCATAATCGGGACAAAATTTATTTGATCATATAACTTGAACATCAGTTCTTCCCTTGGTGACCCGACACAGGCTGCTTTAGACATAAATAACATTGCAAATCAAACATATAAACAATAAAAAATTGAATCTAACATAAAAACTGAAGGTATGTTCATCAGATAACCTGGGTTATCTGACACTCCTGAGAGCATAGTGTGTGTCCACTCACCAAGATACCTAAAAGAAAGCACATTTCTGCTATGACAGTGCACCCCTCCCCATGCTCCCCTGCCCCCACATCCGATGCCCCTTCCCATCCAAGTGCCATGATCCCCCAGCCTCCAATCATATCCTTCAGATCCCCACTGCTCCACAATCACAACCATCAAATCTTCCCTGTTCCTGATCACATTTGATAAACACATGCCCTGCCCACAGGTGCAAACTCAGCCCTCACTTCTCACCCCGCCCTGCACCCACCAGCATCCCAAGGACCTTTCCTGGTAGTCTAGTGGATTGGAGTGGGAGCAATCCTCATCTTCTCTCTCACCATATAGCAGTCGCTGGCCCTTAGAACTAGTGTCATGGTACTACCATTAGGAGTCAACCTTCCATATATGGGTAATTTGATTTTTTTTTTTTGCTTCATTTCAATCATTTTTGCTCATCATTAATTGAGATTTTCACCTTCTTCCCAACAGGAATTTTACAATTTTCACCAAGTAGAAAGTCTTTGAAAATCTATTATTCCTAAACACACTACACTAAAGATGAGAAATAGCAACAACTCTTTAATAATTTCAGTTTCCAGAAGGCTGCAAGCTCCTCTCTGCAAAGTTTGTTATGGTGTGGAGGAACTTTCAACTCAGTTAAGACTTTTTTTTTAGTAGAATTTTTAAAATCTTATGACTGCTTTTGACTGTGCTACAGTATTAGTCATCATATGTACTTTTACTTTTATATGAGATAGATCATGGAGATCAGGAATTGAAAAATCCAGATTGAGACATGCTTGTTTCCACCTGTGATTTACAAATGGCTCTACTGTACCCATGGCTTTTTGTAAAGTAAGTATAAACATATGCAGCAGTGCACATGAAATTACCAGCGCACGCAGTGGGAGAAGCTATTTTACAAATGTGCATGTATGTAGAAAGAACAGTATCAGCTCATTATTTGCCTTGTGTAACTGCTGCAACATACATGTGGAAACTGACATGTAGTGAGGCAGCTTTTTAAATTTTTTTTATTTTGAATGTATTATATTTATTAGGCAGAATAAACATTGCAGGATTTAAAAAGGTTGCCCCATTAATTCCTTGTATTAAACCCTGGGTGGAATGAGCACTTTTGAAAAATCTATGTGTGTCTCTGAGCTGCTGCACAATCCCATGTATCAAAAAACTACAATTTCCCCCATAACAACATATAAAAAGAAATAAAGATATAATTCAGCTAAACATAATGTCAATCTTGCAAAAAATTAAAAAATATATATCGTAAAACATAATAGAATTTTACTGAATATATATAAGCAAGTTCATACCAGCAAAATAATGCTTCACAATGGTGCTGCTTCACTAAGTTGAAAAGCTTAAGATTTAGCATCAGAAAAATAAGATTGAACCACAATCGATTAATTTCCTAAAACTGTGGCATAGCATATAGGGAGGATTCTATATAAGGTGCCTAAAAAATCCACGCAGAAAACATTTCTGCCTAAGCGTACTCTATAAGTGGCACCTAGATTTAGGCACAGTATATAGAATATGCCTAGTTGATAACCCAGTGCCTAAAATTAGGTGTGTCCATTTACACCAATGAAAACATAGCGTAAATCCCAGCATGTAGATTTATGGTAAGTTGATATATAGAGGGGCATAATCGGATGGCGCCGGCCAAATAGATGACTGGTCATCTTCGGGACCGGCTCCACAAAGGGGCGGAGCCAACTGTATTTTCGAAAAAGATGGCTGGCCATCTTTTCTTTCGCTAATACGGTTGGGGCTGGCTAAATCTCAACAGTTAGGTCAAATGTTGAGATCGCCGGGTTTAGAGATGTCCGGCTTCGGATTTCAGCCATAATGGAAACCGGGCCCGGCCATCTCAAGCCTGGCAAAATGCAAGGTATTTGGTCGTGGGAGGAGCCAGTATTTGTAGTGCACTGGTCCCCCTGACATGCCAGGAAACCAACCGGGCACCCTAGAGGGCACTGCAGTGGACTTCACAAATTGGTCCAAGGTGCATAGCTCCCTTACCTTGTGTGCTGAGCCCCCCAAATCCCACTTCCCACAACTCTAGCCACTACCATAGTTCTAAGGGGTGAAGGGGGGCACCTACATGTGGGTACAGTGGGTTTTGGAGGGCTCCCATTTACCACCACACATATAACAGGTAGGGGGGATGGGCCTGGGTCCACCTGCCTGAAGTGCACTGCACCCACAAAAAACTGCTCCAGGTACCTGCATACTGCTGTCAGGGAGCTGGGTATGACATTTGAGGCTGGCAAAAAAATGTTAAAACAATTTTTTTTGGGGTGGGAGGGGGTTGGTGACCCACTGGGGGAGTAAGGGGAGGTCATCCCCGATTCCCTTCGGTGGTCATCTGGTCAATTGGGGCACTTTTTTGAGGCTTGGTCGTAAAAATAAATGGACCAAGTGAAGCCGGTGAAATGCTCGTCAGAGCCGGCCATCTTTTTTCCATTATCGGGCGAAGCCAGCCATCTCGTAACCACGCCCCATCCCGCCCCCATCCTGCCTTCTGTACCCTGCCGAAATGCCCCCTTGAAGTTTGGCCGCTCCGCGATGGAAAGCAGTTGGCACCGGCCAAAATCGGCTTTCGATTATACCAATTTGGCCGGGTTCAGGAGATCGCTGGCCATCTCCCGATTTGTGTCGGAAGATGGCCGGCAATCTCTTTCGAAAATAAGCTGGATAGTGACTAAATAATGAATGTTTAACCCATTTATTAGCAGTAAGCATGTAGATTTAGGCGCACAGGGTTATATTCAATAACTACACAAGTACATTTCAGAATACCCATTTCCCCACCCATAACCATGCCCCTTTTTGCCTTTGCACATTAGAACTTAGGTGCACTGCATTACAGAATATGCTTAGTGAGTTGTACGCATAAATTCTAATTATTGATAATTATTGCTCATTATTGCTTGTTAAGTGCTATTAACAATGCTGATTGGCTTGTTATACCAAATAAGTAATGTGCATTATTACAGAATACGCTTGAATTTTGGCAAGGATCTCTAAGTAAGCTATATAGATTGCTCTGCCAGAAAGGATGGGTATTAGAAGACTGGTTGGAAGTGTAAATACATAAATACCCTATAATCTATAAAGAGCCTTTTAATGTAGTAGTTGGAACAATCCAAAGTCTTGGATTGGCACAAAAACCTCTTTCAGTAAATTGAACTGTGTAATATAAATGAAAGGAAGAGCCAGAACCATCCTGATACTGGTCTATCGAGACCCAATCAGCGATTTGTAAAGACCGCAGTCCGGGGTCTTTCTCTTCAGGAGGGAGATGTGACAGAACAGTGTGTGTTTAAGCCTGTAAATTGTATTGAATATTTCTTGAAATGTATTTCTCTAGTTTGGCCAGCAGGTGGTGCATGTTTATGTTTAAAACTGTTACAGAGCAATGACTGTTCCTTCTTTTAGTTAGCACATGTGATTCGAAATGGTGGAGTTTTTTTTCCCCTTCGTTTTAATGTGAAGTGTTAGGTTTAGTGATATTAAACATATTTTCTTTGACCCTAAGCAATTACAGACTTTCTTAGATACTAAGGAGCCCTTTGACTAAGCTGTGGTAGGCCTAACGCGGGCCTATTGTGTTCTAAAAGAGCACTACTGCAGGATGCACTGAGGTAGTGTTCTACTTAGCACGTGCTAACCCAGCGCTTGAAAATATTTGTTCATTTTCCAGCACAGGAGGCATGTCAGGGGGCAGAGAATACGCATGCCTACACTTATCGGGTAGTGCAGGTGCATTACTGCGCACTAAATAGGTGGTGGTAAGGGCTCCCAGCAGTAATGACCATGCAAAATTAGCATGTGGCCATTTCTTAAAAAAGCCAACCACAGCCATTTTTTATCCACCCTAGAAAATGGCCAGAGCATGCAGCAAACCCATGCACTACCATGTCGGTCACTTTCTAGCACCCTTTAGTAAAAAGACCACAAGAATTGTGCCTGACAACATTTATTTATGATTTTTATTTCTTATCATGGTAATTCCTCCTGATTTTTCTTCTCTCTCCTCTTCCTTCTTGGGAGCTAAGGGTTTTGCTTATTACTTTTGACTTGCATGTTGCACTGATGTAATGTATTTCTTTTAGAATTTGATTTCTTAATTCCTGTTTTCTGATTTTCAAGTGAGGACTCCTTGGAACGTGTACTTTGAAAAGTTAATAAAGATAAAGTAAAAATAAAAATACACGAAGGTGATAGCGATAGTGCCTCTGTATACTTCTGGTGAGACCTCAGTTGAGAACTTGTACAATTCTGGAGACTGCACGTTTAAAAGAACATAAGCAGGTACATTCATTCCAGTAACCTTTGTCTTAAAGCATAGGGGTACAGGTTTAAAGATGTAGATATTTTTATGGGGGGGGGGGGGGGATTGATAGTGTGCTCATTTAAGGATTGCCACTTGATTCATTGCCTTCCACACCAGACTTCCATCCTAAGTAATTTTTATGCATTTTTCAATTAGTCAATGCTGACTACTGTAATTTTTTTTTCTGAAGTATGTTCCTCCATCAGTGTGAAGTTGAAATTTTGGTATCAGAGGTGCTTTGTTGCTGACACCATGGGAGGGACACCTTGAGCACTGTGATGTGCTTACTGGTGGCAATTAGTTCGCAGCTGCATGCCACATATACCTTTGGGTCCTAACTTCATCCCACTCAGCTTATTCATGAGCCTCCTGTGAGGAACCTGAAATCCAAGTAGAGCACATCTAATATGTGCCCATTATCTAGCTCTCTGGTCATCCAATCAAAGAAATCAATCAGATTCATTTGGCACCATTTTCCTTTGGTAAAACCATGCTGCCTTGGATCCTGCAAACCACTGGATCCCAGAAAGTTCATTATCTTTTTCTTCAGCAGTGTCTTCATTAGTTTTCCAACCACCAATGTGAGGCTCACTGGCCTGTAGTTTTCCACTTCTGGATAGACAAGGCCAGTACACAGACATGACTCTAGCATTAAATATCTGTGTTTAATTCAGTATGTGAATGTCAGCAGCTTAAAAACCACTGACCACAGTGGGCTGACTAATGGCCATATAGCTTTTACAGCAAGTTTTCATGTATAGGTTCTCAAAATTACTTTTTATTGAAGGATTTAGTAAGGGTACATAGGCTGAAAATATGAATAAAGGAGTTCTTTTTAGTTAGAATAGTACAGATATATCACAAACCAAACTAATAGAAAGGTGAATCCGGATATCTGAGCCTCTAAGCCTAGGGAAAATGTATAACACTGCACAGGAAACAGCAGAGGTTAATATCTAAAAGTTAGAAAAGCTATATAAGAAGCACTTCCCTTAAAAGGTTTTCAGACATTATTGCCGGAGGTGAACTGCAAATTCTATTAATGGATAAAGGTGAGAGCAGCTTTTCTCAGTTAAAACAAATATTCTACAGCAAAAGTAATAAGGCTGATAGGCTTTTAGCAATGAACCTTAAAAATCTGTTAAATTATAAGTACATTAATCCCATAAAAAATAAAACTGGTAAAATGTATTTTACAATTAGGAAATGTAAAACAGATTAGCTGAGTTTCATAACACTTTTAATGATAAAAATAAAAATCTTGCAGGTGTGCAATTCCTTAAGATGGTCTAAGACACTGAAAATATTGCACTACCATTCACGAGTAACAAATAATATAGGGAGTCTTTTACAAAGCAGCAGTAAGCCCAATGCGGACTTACCGCATGCTAAATCTGAACTACTGCCAGTCCAACGCAGCCACTGGCGGTAGTCCCAGGTCGAGTGTGCGTCATTTCCGGTGTTCCAGAAATTTTTTATTTGTTTCTGGTGTGGTGGTAACCCAACGGTAATCGTTCATCACTGTGCACTGCTCGGTTACCACAGGAGCCCTTACCGCCACCTGAATGGGTAGCAGTAAGTGCTCCCCACTGCATAGCCATGCGGTAAGGGGGGGGGGGGGGCTTTTTACCTGGCACATGGGAAAAATGGTCCCTGCACCTACCGCAGGGCCCTTTTTCCCACAGCTTAGTAAAAGGACCCCATAGGGACCTATTTACTAACAGCTGTTCTTACATAAGCTACTTCTAGAAGTTTAGCAAATCCCATGTTCCAATGGAGAGGAAACACTCCGCACAGAACAAGCACAAAACCACAACACAGCAAAGTGGATGAAAAAAAGCTGGAAATTTTATTTCAGAACTTCACTATGACACGACATGGACCGTGTTTCAGCAAAAAGGCCTGTATCAGGAGTGTGTAAAGATAACACAAGATGGATTTTAAGTGTAAACGGAATTGAAATAAAATCAATCAATAACCTTATCTGGACACAACCACTGCGTAAATAAACAATGTGTATCTCACAGTAAAAATGTGAAAAAATGTAGGATATAGGAGGAGCCAGCCAGTAGAACAATGGGGCACCCTAGAGGGCACTTCTGTACACTCCATGAAAATGCTCCCAGGTATACATCTCACCTCTGTTCCCTTATCTTGTCCCCTGAGCCCTCCAAAACCCACTCAAAATACACTGTCTCCCTACTGTACACCACTACAATAACCCTTATGGGTGAAGGGGGCAACTATATGTGGGTACAACAGGGTTTTAGTGACTTTGAATGGGCTTCGTCAGCACTGCCGTGCAGGAACTGTGCACGGCTTGATAAAAGAGGTCCTTAGGTAGATTTAAAGAAAGAGGACCAAAAATTAGGTCTGAAAAATATGGATGTCAAGCACCAATTCTATAATTGCAATTACACGTAAAAGGGGAAATTCTATATATGGTGCCTAAAAAATCTGCACAGAAAGCATTTCTGCCTAAGTGTATTCTATAAGCAGTGCCTAGATTTAGGTGTGGTAAATAAAATATGCTTAGTTGATATGCTAGCGCCTAAGTCTATAAGCCTCCATTTACACCAACAAAAACATGGCATAAAGAATACACTTTGGGAGTTGTGCATGTAAAATTGCCAATTACGCGCGTTGTTACAGAATATGCTTGGATTTTGTCGCAGAATGAGGTGCGCTATATAGAATCTGGGGGAAGATTCTATTTTAGAAGAAAGTGTAAGTCAGCATGTGCACACCTAACTTTTAAACTGCGAGTATATGCTCGAGGAGTTACTGTCTGCAAGAGTTTTGTTCTACTCTTGACGCATACAACGCATCAACTTGATGTTTAGATATATCCACAACGACCAATATCTCAGTGGATGATTTTATCTAATATAAGAGACTCCTGATGCAGGCCTAGTCGGCGAAACACAGCTGTGTTGAGTCTCCATCATCCTTAATAAACAGTTTTACTTATTTGGAGAGTCGTCTATAGTTCTTGAGTCATCTTTGCTGTTTTGCTCTACACGCCTAACTTTAGGCATGAGCACTTATGCCATGTAAAAGATTGGTGTAAATGGTTGTAAAACTGTATTCTATAACTTATGCACACAACTGCAAGACATGTCCCTGACCTGCCCATGTGCCTGCCTCCTTTGTAGTTGTGCACTATAACACTTGGGCGCAAAAGGCTGGATTCAGTAAATGGCACTCAAAATTCAGCATAGTCTATAACGGGCATTCCAGGATTGGTGTCCTTTATAGAACAGTGCATAGCAAAGGGATCCACGCTCAATTTTGAGTGTGAAGAGTTACACCAAATGAAGCCAGATGTAAATCCTGGCACACAAGTTGGGAACATGGGCACTATTCTATAACACTGCACACATTTTAAGGGAACGCCTCTATCCCACCCCTGCTCCTCCCATGAACACACACCCCTTTGCAGTTCCATGCGGAAGCACAAAGGCACTATTTTATAATTAGGCACATAAGTGTGTTTTCGTGAGGATCTACTGTTTGTGCCATGTTTTGGCACCTTGCATCAGTTAGAATGCTTTTTGGCATGGACCTAACACCTGGTGCCATATATAGAATTCCCCAGTAAGTTTATAGGCTAGTGCCTAACTGCAGTTACACATGTAACTACAAATTAATGCTAATTAGTACCAATTAATTTCACTTAAGGACTATTATTGGTATTTAATTGGCTCCTAATTTAACAATTAAAGGGCCTTTTTACAAAGGCGCACTGAAAAATGGTCTGCGATAGTGTAGACGCATGTTTTGGGCGTGTGCAGAATCATTTTTCAGTGCACCTTTAAAAAACGCCTTTTCAAAATTTTTGCCAAAAATGGACGTGCGGCAAAATGAAAATTGCTGCGGGTCCATTTTGGATCTGAGACCTTACCGCCAACCATTGACCTAGCGGTAAAGTCTCACGCGATAACTGGGTGATAATGACCTATGTGCATCAAATGCCACTTGGCGCAAGTCCAATACGTGTGTCTGAAAATAAAAATTATTTTTCGGATGCATGTATCGGCCATGCGCCAAAAATGAAATTAGCACAAGAACCGCATGATAGCTGGGCGATAACTCCATTTTGGCGCCCGTTGGGTGCAGGTAGATGCTTATGCGGCTTAGTAAAAGGGCCCCAAGGTTAGGCACAAAAATGGCACTTTTGTATAATTTGTGTGCTCCAACTTGCGCACAAGTCAGAAATTTGGTCTTCTGACTTTATAGAATCTGGAGTTAGTGCACAACTGTCGGGGGGGGGGGGCATACAGATGGGTTGTGTCATGAGTGTGCTACCAAGCAACACATACTATCAGTCTTATGTGTACTCACCTAAACCAGCCATTGACTTTTGGCTCACCAATGCGGCTTTGCACTAATTATCTATAACTAATAAAAAAGGCCCGTTTCTGACACAAATGAAACGGGCGCTAGCAAGGTTTTCCTCGGAGTGTGTATGTTTGAGAGAGTGTGTGTGAGAGTCACTCTGTGAGAGAGAGAGTGAATGTGCGAGTGTGTGTGTGTGACAGAGAGAGAGTGAGACTGGGTGCGAGTGTGTCTGTGAGAGAGAGAGTGTGTGTGTGTGAGAATGAGAGTGTGTGCCAGGGGCCCCCCTCCCTCCCTCCGAGTTCCAGGGTCATCTCCTCCCTCCCTCCGAGTTTCAGGGTCGTCCCCACTCCCTCCCTCTGAGTTTCAGGGTCCCCCCTCCCTCCCTCCCTCCGAGTTTCAGGGTCTCCCTCCCTCCCTCCGAGTTTCAGGGTCCCTCCCTCCCTCCATCCCTCCCTCTGAGTTTCAGGGTCCCCCCTCCCTCCCTCCCTCCCAGTTCCAGGATTGTCGTCCCTCCCTTCCTCCTTCCCTCCCTTCCAGTTCCAGGCCCCCTCCCTAAGAATTTTAAAAGTCATCTTCACTTACCTCGTCGGGTCGTGTCTTGTCACTCATTAACCGGGAGGGTGGCTATTTCGCAAGGCAGGCAGGCTTGAGCCACTGCGGTAAGTCGGGAGGGTGGTTGTTGAGAGCGTCAGTGGCGTCAGGCAGGCGCAAGCCTTTTTTTCTTTTGCTGTCAAGCTGTATGGTGGTTCAAATATGTGCGAGCCAGTTTAGGGGGGGGATCAGCTGTGAGGCATGCATGTGTTTTTTCTTTTTTCGCTGATTCTGATGTTGACATCATAATGCTATGGTGACGTCAGCCTGTGCTACAGAGCCTAGCACACCAACTCCGAAGAAGTCACAAACACAGGCAGCAAGACCCATAGAACTTTGGAGGTGAGAATTATTATATAGGATGGCTTAGGAGCCCTTAAGTCATTATAGAATTGGCACTAAGCAAACCCCATTGTGGTGCCTAAAATGAGATGCTAATTTATAGAACTGATGCCTATATAGTTTTCCCTTTGTTATTTGTCCTGTAGAAGCTAATTACAATTGGGATGACATTCTGACTTGCTGTACAATACATGTTCAAGCTGGCTTGGGGTTATACAGTTTGGTCCCGCAGAGGTTTAAAGTCTGAGAATATTGCAGAATATAGATGTGTTCCTTTATTGTAGCGTGCTTGATTGTGCCAACTTGAATCTTTTCAATATATGCAAATGCTGATTGTTTCTGAGTGGCTCCTGCCAATCTATTTATCCAGTAATAACAGGTCTTTTGGAAAGAAATTAATTAAGTGACCTAATCCTTTTATAATGAGAGATAATAAGAATAACATTCTAGTGCTCACACAGTCTCTTGGAATCTTTTCATCTGTTTATGTTATCAGCAAGACCCCCGTGCTCCATGTAATTTACCTTTTGTCAAACTGTGGAGTTAAATGAGAAATCAATAAACATGAAAAACAAAACTTCGCAGCAGTGGTATTTCAATGAATATTAAAACCGTCTTAAAGAGCAGTTCCTTAATTCTGTTTTAGGAAAACTTCCAAAATAGATTATAGGCTGGTGCATTATATCAAAGTCTTGCCAACAACAACAATAATAATGATAACAATAAACCATTTCCTTGGTCGCAGATATTCTAAAGTTGGTCTCAACACAACAATGGTCTCTGAATCTAGGACTAACAATTGTGCTACAATAGGGCCAGCTCAGTGGCTCAATGGATTTGGTCCTTGATATAATTTGTTGTTCTCAATATCAATCAGGACTGGAGATGCTGCAGAGGTAGTATCATAACCTGTGGAGGGGAGGGATTCATAGCCATTGTATCACCTAGCTTACAAGGTAAATCACTTTTTGGATGCAGCAGAGGCTTCAATGTCTATGACTTGAGTCAATTCATTCTGCCTCTATAATTTTGCAAGATCTTGGTTCTTCTACTTTTTTTTTGGCATTTGTCTCTGATGATGTGCAGATTTATGACATGTATTGATACACTCCAATTGATTTAAATGTGTTTTCATTGAACATATTGGGGGTCAGTATTCAAAGCAATTTAACTGACTGGTTAAAACACTTGTTCGGGGCTAACCGGTCATATTCAGTGGCACTTAACCGGATAGTGCTGATGAAAATGTTCAGTTAGGGGCCCTTTTACAAAGGTGCGTAAGGGCCTATGTGCATCCAGCGCGTGCCAAATCAGCATTACTGCCTGGCTACCACGTGCCTCGGGCAGTAATTCTGAATTTGACGTGCGCTGAAAACGCAGTATTTTCTACTGCATGGCGCTAACCTGGCGGTAAACAGCAGTGGGCGTGTGTTGCATGCCTACCACCTGGGTAGTGCATGAGACCTTACCACTAAGTCAATGGATAACGGTAAGGTCTCAGGCCAAAAATGGACGTGGACTGGTTTTTATTTTGCCGCACGTCCATTTCCCGGCCCCTTAAAAAAAGGCCCTTTTTTCAGGACGTGGTATAAACTGGCCCGGTGCACCCAAAAGACGTGCTCGCGCTGCAGCAGGCCATTTTTGTGGCTTAGTAAAAGAGTCCCTTAGTGCCCAAAGTAAAACCAACTATTTGGGGAGCATTGTGGGAGTGGAGTCAGCACTTGGCTGGTCCCCGATATTTGACACTTAACCAGCCAAGGTAACTGCATAAATAGGGCCGCATAAAAGTCAGTTCTATCTTTATGTGGTTCACCACAGCCAGTTAAGTGCTGAATATTGCATGTAACCAACTCTGGTTTCGCTGGCACCATATGCCTGGAAATTCAATGCCGGAGCCCAGACACGGCCTGGCATTGAATTTCCATGGATAACACCGGCAACAATCAGCAAAATGTTGATTGCCACCGCCTGAATATTGGGCCCATTATTTACTGGCTATCAGATTGTTGAAGTATGAGTTTTGTTGTGTAACTAGTCAGGATCTCATTTCGAGCAATTTGGCTTGCCTTCGAGACCTGAGTGAAGAGTGTTGTTTTGCTTGTTCTATGCGGCTGCTATACAGATCCCTCAAACCAAGATCCTAAAAGTTCCTGTTTCTGTTTTTTTCCTGTTTTTGTGTTCATTTGCATTGTACAACTGCTTTCATCTGTCTCTATAACTTTGGAAACCTCAGTTTATATTAGATTTATTGATTTACCCCTTTGAAGTTTTTGTCCTTTAATGTTAAGTGACTATGGGGGGTCTTTTATTATATTACTTTATATTATTCCTCTTTAATCTTCAACAGCCTATTGGGAGGTCACACAACAAAATGCCTTTTATTTTATGGCCCCATTCTTGTGGAACAGTTTACCCATTGACATTAGGACAGAAAGATCCTTTATGAAATGTAAAAGTACCTTCAATAGTTATTCGTGCTTTATCTAGCATATTCTTGAATTAGGAAGGTGCCTGAGAGCAGGTTATCGTTTTGCAATTGTGTGTGCCGTAATATTATGAGTGTGCTCTTGTTGAAAGTGACCTGTCAGACATTGGTGCTCATTTTCTATTGCTGATCTGAATTTTTTTTTTATTGCACATAACTTTGAATTATACATTAAAAAAGTGATTCAAAATTTTGAATAAACACAAAGATGTACCTATTTCATGATCTACATATTTTCGAGCTAAATGGATAGAAGCACATGACTTCTCTGATGCACCACATAAAAAGAATGGTGTTCTTATGCTCATTCTGTCTTCCACTACATATCAACTTATATCTCAGTCAATTTACCCTTCAGGAAGATTGGTAATAGTACATATTAAATATAATAATTAGGACCTTTTACTGTGCAACATGCACCAACAGGGAATGATCCATTCTTTTTTCATGATTTAGCTAACTGTTCAACAGATTGCGGAGTGGAGGAGTGGCCTAGTGGTTAGGGTGGTGGACCAGAGTCCTGGGGAACTGAGGAATTGAGTTCAATTCCCACTTCAGGCACAGGCAGCTCCTTGTGACTCTGGGCAAGTCACTTAACCCTCCATTGCCCCAGGTACAAATAAGTACCTGTATATAATATGTAAGCCGCATTGAGCTTGCCATGAGTGGGAAAGTGCAGGGTACAAATGTAAGAAAAATAAATAAAATGTGTAAATTCTGATGATCATACATGGTGATTTCAACAAACTTTCAACCTAATTCTGGAACATCAGTCAAGTAGTAGACCTATCAGGATGAAAATTCTGGATGTGTTCATTCCATATCAGCTACTATGGACTCATCAATCCATAGAGATTATGCAATCCTACTAGCAAGGCATTCACCTTCTTTTCAGCACCTCATCAGGCTTTTACATGAATTTGTTATTTTCTTATTTTCAATACAGTTTCTTGAAAATGTTGATGCACATATGCGCCCCATTGTGATATTAAATCATGCAGCAGTTTCACTCACAGTTATTCACCCCTGCCACACTAGTCAAAATATGGTGCTTTAATAATGGCCTATTTATGGATCAAAACTTTTCAGCTCTTCTTTTTTTATTTTTTTGAAAAGGGGACTGCTGATTATTTTCAGATTAATGACACTGAGGATCTTAATTTTTCAATCATATGGGATGTATATAAACCAACTGTGCACAGATTATTAGTTAATTAGCACAACTGCCAAGGATTCTTCTATGGCTCTTGACGCATCCGAAGCAGAGATTACAAACCTGGATTCTAATTACATCTGGGCACAGAAAACTACTACACTCTTTCATCTGCAGAAACTAAAGTATGCATACAAGAAGTGCATGAGTGCTCATGCTGGGCACTGTCTCTTTTGAGCTAAAGTAACATCTGTCTCTGAGAACAACAGATCCGGGTATCCGGCAGGTTTCTGGTGCAGCTTGTATATAATAGAAAAGCCAAAACCATGATTCCAGCTATCCAATCCTTGGCAGATCATTTGGTTGTAGAAGATCATCAAATTATTGATCAATTTTGTCAATACAAAATTGTATACTTCAGCGGTAAGCAAGACTTCCCTTGGCTGAACCCATGTTTTTCTATCTGTTCCATTATTTTATTGTTTATAATAGTTTCCACTATTTTGCCTGGCACAATCAGTCTTTATTTGTGGACTAGTAAAACAGGCCCATTTCTGACACAAATGAAACGGGTGCTAGCAAGGTTTTCCTCGGAGTGTGTATGTTTGAGAGAGTATGTGTGAGATTGACTGTGTGTGAGAGAGAGAGAGAGAGTGAATGTGCGAGTGTGTGTGTGTGTGACAGAGAGAGAATGAGACTGCTGGGTGTGAGTGTGTCTCCTCTGTCCCCCCTCCAGCCACCCAGCGATTCACCTCTCTCCCCTGCTCCCCCTCCAGCCACCCAGCGATTCTACTTTTTTCCTTGTCCCCCTCCAGCCATACAAAGATGTTCTTCTCTCCCCTGCCCCCCTCCAACCACCCACCAATGCTGTTCTCTCTCCTGCCCCCCCTCCAGCCACCCAGCGAGTCTCCTCCTTCCCCTGCCCCCCTCCAACCACCCAGAGAGTCTCCTCTGTCCCCTGCTCCCCCTCCAGCCACCCAGCGAGTCTCCTCTGTTCCCTGCCGCCCTCCAGCCACCCAGCGATTCTCCTTTTTCCCTTGTCCCTCTCCAGCCACCCAGCAATTCTCCTCTCTCCCCTGCCCCCCCTCCAGCCACTCCTCCACTTTAATCAGCAAATATTAAATTCCCCCCATGTGCTACAGAAAAGCACCGAGCACATCCTATATAATAAAACGCACCTCCAACGTTCTGAAGCCGTAGTTCCGGAATGTTGCAGGAATGCTTCAAGGCTTGAAGGCTTCACTTTCTCGGCTTCAGATTGTTGGAGGTGCGTTTTATTATATAGGATATTATCCTGCTTATAATCGAAATAGAAAAACGCCTATATTGTGACCCAAATCGGGAGATAGACGTTTATCTCACAAAAGCGAATAAAGCTGTATAATCGAAAGCCGAATTTGGACGTTTTCAACTGCACTCCGTCGCGGATGCGGACAGAGTTGATGGGGGCGTGGTGAAGGCGTGGTGAAGGCGGAACTGGGGCGTGGTTATTGGCCGATCAGAGATGGGCGCCTTTCGCCGATAATGGAAAAAAAATATGCGTTTTTAGCGAGAATTTAGGGCACTTTTCCTGGACCCTGTTTTTCCATGAATAAGGCCCCAAAAAGTGCCCTAAATGACCAGATGACCACTGGAGGGAATCGGGGATGACCTCCCCTGACTCCCCTAGTGGTCACAAACCCCCTCCCACCACAAAATATGCCGTTTCACAACTATTTATTTTCACCCTCAAATGTCATACCCACCTCCCTGGCAGCAGTATGCAGGTCACTGGAGCAGTTATTAGGGGGTGCAGTGGACTTCAGGCAGGTGGACCCAGGCCCATCCCTCCCCTACCTGTTACAATTGTGCTGCTTAATGCTTATTAGTCGTCCAACTCCCCAAACCCACTGTACCCACATGTAGGTGCCCCCCTTCACCCCTTAGGGCTATAGTAATGGTGTAGACTTGTGGGCAGAGGGTTTTGAGGGGGATTTGGGGGGCTCAACACACAAGGGAAGGGTGCTATGCACCTGGGAGCTCTTTTACCTTTTTTTTAGTTTTTGTAAAAGTGCCCCCTAGGGTGCCCAGTTGATGTCCTGCCATGTGAGGGGGGACAGTGCACTACGAATCCTGGCCCCTCCCACGAACAAATGCCTTGGATTTATTCGTTTTTGAGCTGGGCGCTTTCATTTTCCATTATCGCTGAAAAACAAAAACGCCCAGCTCACAAATTGTCAAATAAAACATGGACGTCTATTTTTTTCGAAAATACGGTTCGGTCCGCCCCTTCACGGACCCGTTCTCAGAGATAAACGCCCATGGAGATAGACGTTTTCGTTCAATTATGCCCCTCCATGTCATCTGCAGACATTGATGGGCATAATTGAACGAAAACGTCTATCTCCATGGGCGTTTATCTCCGAGAACGGGTCCGTGAAGGGGCGGACCGAACTGTATTTTCGAAAAAAATAGACGTCCATGTTTTATTCGACAATTTGTGAGCTGGGCGTTTTTGTTTTTCAGTGATAATGGAAAATGAAAGCACCCAGCTCAAAAACGAATAAATCCAAGGCATTTGTTCGTGGGAGAGGCCAGGAGTCGTAGTGCACTGGTCCCCCTCACATGCCAGGACACCAACCGGGCACCCTAGGGGGCACTTTTACAAAAACAAAAAAAAGGTAAAAGAGCTCCCAGGTGCATAGCACCCTTCCCTTGTGTGTTGAGCCCCCCAAATCCCCCTCAAAACCCACTGCCCACAAGTCTACACCATTACTATAGCCCTAAGGGGTGAAGGGGGGCACCTACATGTGGGTATAGTGTGTTTGGGGGGGTTGGACGACTAAGCATTAAGCAGCACAATTGTAACAGGTAGGGGGGGGGATGGGCCTGGGTCCACCTGCCTGAAGTCCTCTGCACCCCCTAACAACTGCTCCAGGGAGCTGCATACTGCTGCCAGGGAGGTGGGTATGACATTTGAGGGTGAAAATAAAAAGTTGTGAAACATCATTTTTTGTGGTGGGAGGGGGTTAGTGACCACTGGGGGAGTCAGGGGAGGTCATCCCCGATTCCCTCTGGTGGTAATCTGGTCATTTAGGGCACTTTTTGGGCCCTTATTCATGAAAAAACAGGGTCCAGGAAAAGTGCCCTAAATTCTAGCTACAAACGCATACTTTTTTTCCATTATCGGCGAAAGGTGCCCATTTCTGTTCGGGTGATAACCACGCCCCAGTCCCGCATTCACCACGCCTCCGACTCGCCCCCGTCAACTTTGTACGCTTCCGTGATGGAGTGCAGTTGAAAACGTCCAAGTTCGGCTTTCGATTATACCGTTTTATTCATTTTTGGGAGATAAACGCCTATCTCCCGATTTAGGTCGCAATATAGGCGTTTTTGTCTTTCGATTATAAGCTGGATAATGTCCATTCTGAACAATGTAGTAAATGTCAGAGGAGTAGTTTAATGGTTAGTACAGTGGATTGTAAATTAAGGGGCATAAGGTTCAAATCCCATTGCAAGGCTATTCATTTCTTTTTCCTGGGGATCCCTCCAGGAACAGAAAAATACTTACTGCACCTAAAGATATAATACTCCTGCTATTGAAGTCGTGTACATTCAGGTTCAGTATGCATTTTTGTTTTCCTGGAGGGATCACATTTACAAAAAAAATAATCACAGCAAGCTTTGAACCTGTGTTCCTCAGATTACAGTCCATTACACTAACCACTAGGCTACTCCTCTGTTCTGCAAAGGTGCCTGTGTGGCCATTTTCCTAAGAATGCTGCCAAACAGACATCCCTATGCCTTGTTTTCTCCTGTTAATAATTTAAGCATTTTAATTTGTAAAATGGTTATTCAGGATGGACGTCTCTAGCACAAACACGTCTTTCTCATGAATTTTTGAACAGGAAATATTGACATCTTTCTAAAAATTGTTGTAAGATGGTCTTTTTTTGGACATTATGAGCAGGACATCTCAATTCTGTCTTGGACGTTTTTTTAAAAATGCCCCTCCACATTACAGACAGTATCCAGGTTTTTATCCATGTCATTCAAGCAGTGCATTGTTCCAAGGAGCCATACTTGGCAGTTTCTCAAGATACTGAAAAAGCCTTCAGCAGGCTTGTAAGGTCCTGCCTGTTTAATGTATTGTAGTAACGTCAATTTTACCCTATCTTCTTTAATGTGATTATTGTTTTATATGGCACCAAGGTCATGCATATTTGGTAATTCAAATTGATCCCAATACACTCACTGTCATCTTTCCTATTTATTTTAGCATTAGAGCTTCTTTTATTAGCCATTAAACTAAATCCCATCATTTCTGGAGGAACTGTTCAAAATATTCAGTGTAATCTATCTATCTACCTATGATGATGATGAGATGCTGATTTACTTATTTAATTTAGTCATATCCTCCTGGGACTATTTACATTAATACACACATTTTTTTCTGCTCATTCTGGCTATAAAGTTAATAAAACTAAAACTGAGGTGTTACCACTAAATGTTCATTGTACTAAGAATATCATTCAAGATTTCAACCTCAAATGGACACCTACCCATGATAAGGGGTCCTTTTACTAAGCTGCAGTAAAAAGACCCCTACGGTGGCATTGGCGTGTGGGTTTGCCATGCAGTGAGGCCCCCTTTTACAGCAGCGAGTAAAAGGTTTTTTTTTTTTTAATGCAAATGGCCCAATTAAGCCCCCGGTACATAAAAAGAACAAGTACTTTTTGAGCGCCGGAAATGGCACGCAGCAGACACTGACACTACCGCTGGGCTCCTCTGGTAGCCCGGAAGTAGGAACGATTTGCTGTACACCATTGCTGCAGTAGCCCTACCACGCCTTGGTAAAAGGGCCCCTAAATACTTTGGCAATAAAGTCTCTACAGATTTGGATGTCACAGTGGGTCACAATTCTAAGATCATATATGATAAAATTAACGGTTTGTTAGAATCATGGTTTCTGTTATACATCTTGTAGTGGGGGAGAATTGAAACTGTTAAAATAATGGTCACTCCTGTAATCACCTATTTCCTTAGTATAATTTTCTTTACTATTCCCAAACTCTTTCTATATATAACTAGAGCATATGATCAGTTACCTTATATGGCGGAACAAAGTGCCTAAGATTGCCGGGAAAATATCAAAATACTGCATCACTTTATTCTCCTATGATTCCACACTCTAAACATATTAACTATGAGTAGAGGCAATTAACATAATTTATTCTTCTTTTTTTAGTCTTAAGAATATACATCAAAGAAATCTTTGAACTAAATCAGAAGCACCATAGGAAATGCCAAATCAAGTACAACATTAAGACATAACATAAGAATTATAATATTTAGGCTCCCGTTAGACCACAATAGAGACCAATTCAGAAAAACCAGAAGGAGTTGGTATTAATATTTAAATTAAATATAGGAAAACAACAGTGAATATTCTCATAATATCCATGGAATGGTTCACGCTAAGGGGTCCTTTTACTTAGGTGCACTAGAAGTGGCCTGTGCTGTAAATAATACGTGGGTTTGCCGTGCGCTCTGGCCATTTTCTAGTGTGTCTTAAAAATGGCCACAGTCTGCTTGTTTTAAATGGCCACATGCTAATTTCTAAACCAACAAACAAGGGGAAGAACCCTAAAAAATAGTATTTTTAAGTTAGACCCTGTAGGAGAAACCTTGATACACATTTGTGTACACGTGCTAATTTCCCCATTTAGTGAATGGCCATTACTACCAGGAGACTTTACTACCACCTATTTATGTGTTGGTAAAGTCTCTCATGCTTCTCTTCTGCTAATTGGGTAGTGCACAGTACTTTGTCCATTCTACCTGATTAGCGCACTCTCTGCACCCAGACATGCCTCCCATGCTGGATTAGCAAATGCTAAGTGGAACATTACCACAGGACATCTCAGTGCATCCCATGGTAGTGCTTTTGTAGCATGCGATAGGCCTACCACATCTTAGAAAGTGGGTATCTAAGTGTGCATTAACTGTTAAAAAATGTTTTTGAGGGGGCATGTCATGGGTGGACAGGGGGCATTCCTAAGTTATCCAGCTTGCGCATTATGATTAGCATGCACTAACCGGATAACGCAAGGTTACCATGTTAATTTTTTGAAGGTCTCACACACTAATGGGAACATTAGCAAACAACATGCAACAAAAATATATAAAAAGAGAAAAGCCCTAAAGAGTGTCGCATGAAATCTGGACTTAGTACTCAGGAAAGTCCCTTGTTAAAACACAGTAAGCCCAAATTTTATCGTGCTTTAGTGAAAAGGCCCCTAAATGGAATAAAGTAATAATTGTTATAAAAAGCCTTGCCAGTTTGTTAAAAAATCTACAAAAAGTTAGGAGTAATTTGAAATCAACTAATATTTAAGTCATGAATCCTCCAGGGTTAGTCAGTGAGAATTGTTGATTATTTTAATTTTCAACACTGCGTTTAGGATACAAAGAAATTGGCAGGACTTCAACTATTTTCAGTTTGGAGTTTATTTATTTCCAAAAATGTAACATAGGCTCAAATAAATCATCTTTCAAATATTGTTCTTTTTCTTTAAAATTTTGGCTGATCTCTAAAAATGAAAGCATAATACTTCCCAATTTTTGTTAGGCAGACTTTGGTGCTTTCAAATTATTAAATCTAACTGAACACCTGCAACAGTTATACCTCAAGGAGTGGGAATGAGTCCCATTAACATTATAAAAAATCATGCCTGGGAAGCAGAATGCACCTCTTAAGTGCTTGTTGAGAGAGAGATAAGCTAGTGAATCATGACAAACTAAACTTTTTTTAAATGCTACAGTCATAAAGTCAAGTTAGAACATTTTGCAAGCAACATGTTCTACAAATTATAAGATTTAGAAAGCACACTTTGGGCCCTTTTACTAAAAGGCGGTAAGTTTGGCATTTACTACATGCTTAAGGCAAAAATTAATGTGTGGCAAGTACAAAGGGGCCCTTTTACCAGGCAGCGCTAGAAAGTGGTCTGCGGTAGCCCCAACGCAGGTCTTTTCCCAATGTTGTGGCCACTTAGCGCCGCCAGTAAAATTTGTCAGCTTTTTCTGGGGTCCTTTTACAAAGGTGTGCTAGTTTTTTGTTTAGCATGAACTAATGATTAGTGTGCACTAAATGCTAGAGATGCCCATAGAAACCTATGGGCATCTCTAACGTTTAGCGCATGTTTATTTTTAGCACGCACTAAAAACGCTACCGCGCTTTTGTAAAAGGACCCCTATATTTTTCCAATAATGGCCATGTGCTAATTTCCCCATTAGCGCATGAAGCCTCAACCACCTATTTTGTAGATGGTAAGGGCTCACATGCTAACCACAATCTAATTTGTGCAGCAATGTAGCTACACAAACCCATTATGGGAAAGGGAAATGGGACTTGATATACTGCCTTCCTGAAGTTTTTGCAACTACATTCAAAGCAGTTTACATATATTCGGGTATTTATTTTGTACAAGGGGCAATGGAGGGTTAAGTGACTTGTCCAGAGTCACAAGGAGCTACAGTGGGAATTGCACTCAGTTCCCCAGGATCAAAGTCTACTGCACTAACCACTAGGCTACTCCTCCACTAGCAACATTCCATGTAGAATCTCAAATAGGGAAAGAGAAATGGGACTTGATATACCGCCTTTCTGAGGTTTTTGCAACTACATTCAAAGCGGTTTACATATATTCAGGTACTTATTTTGTACCAGGGGCAATGGAAAGTTAAGTGACTTGCCCAGAGTCACAAGGAGCTGCAGAGGGAATCGAACTCAGTTCCCCAGGCTCAAAGTCCACTAGGCTACATTAGCGCAGTACATGGCCGCTCTCTGCCCCCAACTTGCTCTCAGCGTTAAAACAAAAAATATATTTTTTAGCATATGGGAAGCATGCACAGAGGCCCAAATTATTGTGGGACACCTGAGTGCACCCTGCAGTAAGGCATTTTAAGCTGCGGTAGTACAGGTTGGTTCTTACTGCAACTTAGTAAAAGTACCCCAAAGTCTCTGTAGAAAACATAGGGGACATGTTCAGCATCTGTCCTGCATTTACTGCATAGGGCAAAATTTACCACACAGGCAACATGTTACATGCAGACCCGTCAGATTCTTTTAATAAATATAAGTTAGTATGGCTACCTAATAAATATGAATAAGCAACATAAACAGCTGTTTTGAGAATTCAAGGTGTCTAAATATTTTTTCTTCAGACGCCTCTGTCAATCCAGTCTTCGTGGCCCTTTTATTAAGCTGCAGTAAGTTTTGCACTTACTACTACTACTACTATAAATCATTTTTATAGCGCTACCAGTTGTATGCAGTGCTTCACCATTGAACATGAAGAAAGACAGTCCCTGCTCAAAAGAGCTTACAGTCTAAATCAGGACCTACAGGACCAATAAGGATAAGGGTAGGACAGGCAGAAGGACACATAGGGAAAGAGACTAATGAAGATAAGGATAAGGGTAGGACAGACAGAAGGACACATAGCTTAACACAAAAATTAACATGTGGTAAACGCTATTCTCTCCAAGCTGAGCGGGAGTCCTCTTCTCACAGTCCTTCCAGTGGTGGGTGCTGTTTCACTATGACATTTTACAATAGTGAGGGACAGGCAAGTTCTTCAGGACTCCAGGGAACCTCTCTGTCCCTAGTGATTGCTAATATAATATTGCAGCACAACCACCCCCTACTGGTAGCAATGCAGTAGTTGGAGGACTCCCGCTCTGCTTACAGGGAACAGTGGTGGTAAATGCAAAGCCTTTATGGTAAATAAACGGGATGTGCCCAGCATCTACCCTGCATTTACCACACAGGGCAGAGAGTTACATGCACTTTCTGATATTGCATGAGCATTTATGCTATCAAGCACTGCATGAAATGTGGTTTGGACCACTGAAAGTAAATAAATAGATAAATAAATAAATAAATAAATAAGAAGTGTGCAGTAGCACACCCTTCCCTATCTGCATCCCTCCTCCCAAGCCAATCCTATCAGTCACAATCCCTCACCCTGACACAAACCCCATTCTCCAACATCAACACCCCCTCCTGAATCACCCATCATCATCAAGAACCCCTTTCAAAACCCACCCCAACTTTGAGCCCCCTCCTGATCTCTTCACTGACATCAAGAGCCCCCCTCTGAATCCACTCCCCAACATCAAGAATGACATCCAATCCCTTCCCCAACATGAAGCCTCACAACTGCTCCCCCACAACAGAACAATTCCATGCCTCCATAGCTTACCCTTCCTCCACTTCCTGTCTCCCTCCCCAGGATTTACCCAGGAGCTCCATTGATAGTTCTGGGGGTTCTGGGTGGTAGCAGTCACACTCCAGTGCTGCCTAGGTGGTGTCAATGATAAACCCTAGCAACAGTGTCACAGTACTATTGCTAGAAGGCATTCTTCAATATAAGGAGATATATAGAAGAATGCTCCCCTGGTGGTAGTATCATGAAACTCTGCTAGGTGATATCCGACCATTTTAGATGATGGCACTGACCCAGGTGGTAGCAGAGGCTGAATGCTGTCACCCAGGACCCTCTGAGCTACCAATGGATCCCCTGGGTAGTTCCAGAGGTGGGGATCGGAAGATAAAACTATGGATGGGTGGGATTGTGCTATCAGAAACAGTTTGGGTGTGGGTCTTCAGGTCAGGGAAGGGTATGGGAAGGATCTTCATGTCCAGGAAGAGTTCAGGAGAGTCTTCATGTCAGGGAAGGATTCAGGGTAGAGGAGGGGTCTTGATGTCAGGGGGCAAATCTAGAGGAGGAACTTGATGTCAGTGAGGAGATTGGAAGGGGGCTATGCATGCTAGAGAGAGGATCAGATGAGAGTCTTCATGTCAGTAAGGGGATTGAGGGGCTCTTCACATCTGTGAGGGGATTGGGTGGGAGTTTTCATGTCCGTGAGGGGATTAGGTGGGGCTCCTGATGTCAGGGAGTGGATTAGGAGTGAATCTTCATATCAGTGAGGGGATTGGGTGAGGCTTTTGGTGTTAGGGAATGGCTTGGAAGGGGAATCTTGATGTCAGGCAGTAAATTGGAAGAGGGATCTTGATGTCAGGGAGCAGATTGAAAGTGCCGGGAGCTGTACCGCTACAGCACTTCACTTGTCAGCAGCTGTGTTAATGAACTGCTAATAGTGCAGTAGTTGCACTAATTGCCTCCTGTGTATGTTGTGGTGTGGTTGTGCTATCAGTATTACAACAATTGAGGAAATTTAAATTTAAATCAGAGCTGATACTCATAAACAATGTTCTACATATATGCTCCAGAAAGCAGATCTTAACTATATGAAAATATTTATTACAATCACAATCACAAATCACAATATACTTCACTCTTCCTTCACTCATACCAATCACCCATCACATTTGCTGGACCAGTGGCGTTCCTAGCCTCGACGACACCCGGGGCGGATCGCCGATGCGCCTCCCCCGGGTGCAGCGCGCACCCCGGCGAAATGACACCCCCCCGGGTGCACGCCGCTGGGGGGGGGTGCCGCGGCGCGCACCTGTCGGCTGCGAGTTCACTATGCTAAATTCTCTCGTTCGCTCCAGCTCCCTCCCTCTGCCCCGGAACAGTAACCTGGTGTTTATGTAGGCCACACACTTTCCAGTTTGGGTAATGCATGATGGACCACACAGTATAGGGCAGTGTTTTCCAAGTCCAGTCCTTGAGTACCCTTGCCAGTCAGGTTTTCAGGATATCCACAATGAATATGCATGAAAGAGATTTATATATAATGGAGGCAAATCACATTCATGCATATTCATTGTCGATATCCTGAAAACCTGACTGGCAAGGGGTACTGCAGGACTGGACTTGGGAAATACTGATATAGGGCATTTTCCACCTAACATTTACTGGTAAGCCCAGAATGTGTGCAGTTTTTGTACTAAGCTAGGGCTGAGTGCAGAAACCAATGATTATGAATCATTGAGTGCCAACAGGGGTGCAGATTGGGCACAGAAAAGAAAGTAGGAGCAAAGCAATGTGCACAACTTGGCTCAAGAAGCTGGCTATGCATCAAGGATGACAAATGGCAGGCATCAATTTCTGCCCATTATCTCTCATTCCCACAGTGATTTTTGGCCACAGAATGTGATGCAAGCAGTTAGCTTAGTATTAGTAAATGAAAGGCTGGGATCAGTCTCTTAAACAAAAGATCATAATCTTTTATTAAGATGGACTAGGGAAAATCTACTGCTTACATCTAGGATAAGCAGAATACAATCTGTTGTACATATTTTCAGATCTTGACATGTACTTGTGATTTGTCTTGAACATTGTTGGAAACAAGATACTTCAGTCTGTCTTAGTATGGCAAAATTATATATGCCAATCAGCCTGATATTAAGGGCCAATTGTGGTAGGATAAGCTGTTTGCTAAAGGGGCCCAACCCTGCAGCATCTGGCTATTGCAATCATTGTGGGGAGGTGGAAGAACCTGCATGTTATCAGCTGCCTGCTGCTGTCCCGCCATTGTTGTCCCCTCAATAATATGGATGCCCAGTGATTGTTGCTAATGATACAAATGTATTGTACATTCTTGCCGAAGTCATGTGGATCCCAAACATGCACGCATGCCTCTGGGCCAAAGAACCATCTCAAACCTTCTGACTGCCATATGCAGCCATATATGCACATATAGAACAGGAAAAAAAATCAGGGATGACAGTGCACTACAATGTGCAAATGAGCCACAAACACCCTAGATATTGCAACATTGCTATCACTCATCAGTGTGGACAGGACAAACACAGATGAGAGGTAGGGAGGTCCTAGTGGTAGACTGTTGTCCCAGGACTCTGAACACATGGTGAAATCTGTGCTGCTCTCTCCCCACAGAAATTTCGGCATGAGATGGGACCTGGAGGCTCAAGTCCAAGGTGCACCATTTTAGAGAGCAGCACTCTGAACTCTTCCAGCAGATATTAATATGTTATGGTTTACCATGTCGAATGCTCTAGACATGTCGAATTGGAGGAGAAGGATGTTGCTTCCTATTGCTATTTCCTGCTTGAATTTGGCTAGTAGAGTGAGTAGTACTGTTTGTGTGCTGTGTAACGGGTGAAAGCCAGACTGTGATTCGTTTAATATTGAGAATTTGTTTATATAATCTGTTAGTTGTTTGGCTACCATGCTTCCATCAGTTTGACTGACAGCGGGATGGATGCTACTGGTCGGTAGTTGGTGATTTCATTTGCTTTTTTCGTGGTGTCCCTCGGTATCGGGGTGAGTAGAATATTACTCTTTTCCTTTGGCAAGAGACCTTGCTGAAGCATATAGTTTAGGTGGGCTGTGAGATCTACTATGAAGCGATCAGGGGCTGATTTCAGTAAGTAGTTGGGGCATGTATCTAGTTTGCAGTGAGTGCTGGCAAACCTCCTGAGCACCCGTGTTAAAGTATCAACGGTAAGGAGGGCGAAGTTTAGCCAAGTGCGGTCTGCCGAGTGTTCTCCAATGATTGGGTCCAGCTCATTTAGGAAGTTTTCGATGTCTGTGTTGCAGTGGGGTAACATGTTGCTTAGATTTACAATTTTTTCATTGAAATATTTAGCAATACCTCAGAAATATATAGCTTATTTAGTAAATGTTCTAAGATCTAACATAAATGTGTAATTATCAGAATTCTAGTGCAATGGTTCTCAACCTGGTCCTAGAGACACCTCAGCCAGCCAGATTTTCAGGATACCCACACTGAATATTCATAAGAGAGATTTACATGCACTGCCGGCACTGCATGCCAATATACAGTGGTGGAAATAAGTATTTGATCCCTTGCTGATTTTGTAAGTTTGCCCACTGACAAAGACATGAGCAGCCCATAATTGAAGGGTAGGTTATTGGTAACAGTAAGAGATAGCACATCACAAATTAAATCCGGAAAATCACATTGTGGAAAGTATATGAATTTATTTGCATTCTGCAGAGGGAAATAAGTATTTGATCCCCCACCAACCAGTAAGAGATCTGGCCCCTACAGACCAGGTAGATGCTCCAAATCAACTCGTTACCTGCATGACAGACAGCTGTCGGCAATGGTCACCTGTATGAAAGACACCTGTCCACAGACTCAGTGAATCAGTCAGACTCTAACCTCTACAAAATGGCCAAGAGCAAGGAGCTGTCTAAGGATGTCAGGGACAAGATCATACACCTGCACAAGGCTGGAATGGGCTACAAAACCATCAGTAAGACGCTGGGCGAGAAGGAGACAACTGTTGGTGCCATAGTAAGAAAATGGAAGAAGTACAAAATGACTGTCAATCGACAAAGATCTGCGGCTCCACGCAAAATCCCACCTCGTGGGGTATCCTTGATCATGAGGAAGGTTAGAAATCAGCCTACAACTACAAGGGGGGAACTTGTCAATGATCTCAAGGCAGCTGGGACCACTGTCACCACGAAAACCATTGGTAACACATTACGACATAACGGATTGCAATCCTGCAGTGCCCGCAAGGTCCCCCTGCTCCGGAAGGCACATGTGACGGCCCGTCTGAAGTTTGCCAGTGAACACCTGGATGATGCCGAGAGTGATTGGGAGAAGGTGCTGTGGTCAGATGAGACAAAAATTGAGCTCTTTGGCATGAACTCAACTCGCCGTGTTTGGAGGAAGAGAAATGCTGCCTATGACCCAAAGAACACCGTCCCCACTGTCAAGCATGGAGGTGGAAATGTTATGTTTTGGGGGTGTTTCTCTGCTAAGAGCACAGGACTACTTCACCGCATCAATGGGAGAATGGATGGGGCCATGTACCGTACAATTCTGAGTGACAACCTCCTTCCCTCCGCCAGGGCCTTAAAAATGGGTCGTGGCTGGGTCTTCCAGCACGACAATGACCCAAAACATACAGCCAAGGCAACAAAGGAGTGGCTCAGGAAGAAGCACATTAGGGTCATGGAGTGGCCTAGCCAGTCACCAGACCTTAATCCCATTGAAAACTTATGGAGGGAGCTGAAGCTGCGAGTTGCCAAGCGACAGCCCAGAACTCTTAATGATTTAGAGATGATCTGCAAAGAGGAGTGGACCAAAATTCCTCCTGACATGTGTGCAAACCTCATCATCAACTACAGAAGACGTCTGACCGCTGTGCTTGCCAACAAGGGTTTTGCCACCAAGTATTAGGTCTTGTTTGCCAGAGGGATTAAATACTTATTTCCCTCTGCAGAATGCAAATAAATTCATATACTTTCCACAATGTGATTTTCCGGATTTAATTTGTGATGTGCTATCTCTCACTGTTACCAATAACCTACCCTTCAATTATGGGCTGCTCATGTCTTTGTCAGTGGGCAAACTTACAAAATCAGCAAGGGATCAAATACTTATTTCCACCACTGTATCTCATGAATATTCATTGTGGATATATTGAAAACCTGACTGGCTGGAGCACCACCAAGGACCAGGTTTGGAAATCACTGTTGTAGTGGAAATCACCAGCTGTAGAGTGAGGGGAGTACAGCCTTTGGTGTGTGGTACCTGGAGAGGGCCACTGTATGATGTGCTATAGTACATGTAGCTAAGGTTGCTGTTTCAAAAACCACTCTATCTCAGCATGTAAAATTATGGGTTTGTTTGTTTTGGGGGGAGACCTGTCTCGAATGCTAGACAACCTACAGTTCAACTAGATGATTGGGCAGCCAATATGTTTTGAGAGGCCCATGCACATAGGCTGATCGTACCCCCCCCCCCCCTCCCCAGTACGTGTGTGCATGTAATCCATCTCTGCCAATAGACTATTAGGAGCATCTGTGGGGTTGTGTATCAAACTTTTGATCTATGATTGGGTAATACAATACTCTATCCCTTGGCTGCTGAGATAGTGACAATGATGTTATTTGCATATATAGCATCTAGTTATACCCTGCTTATGACATACCTATATCTCATTGAAATTGGTCCATGTAGTAGACGGCACTGCAAAGGGGCGGGGCCAACCGTATTTTTGAATGAGATGGCCGGCCATCTTTCGTTTCGATAATACGTTTGGGGGTGCCCAAATCTCAACATTTAGGTCAACATTAAAGATGGTCGACCTAAATGCTGAGATCGGCGGATTTAGAGCTGGGCGCCTTCAGTTTTCACCGATAATGGAAAATGATGGCGCCCATCTCAAAAATGAACAAATCCAAGGCATTTGGTCGTGGGAAGGGCCAGGATTCGTAGTGCACTGGTCCCCCTCACATGCTAGGGCACCAACCGGGCACCCTAGGGGGCACTACAGTGGACTTTGCAAATTGGTCCCAGGTGCATAGCTCCCTTACCTAGGGTGCTGAGCCCCACAACCCCCCCCCCCCAAACCCACTTCCCACAACTATACACCACTACCATAGCCCTAAAGGGTGAAGGGGGGCACCTACATGTGGGTACAGTGGGTTTTGTGTGGGTTTTGAAGGGCTCCCATTTTCCACCACAAGTGTAACAGGTTGGGGGGGCCTGGGTCCACCTGCGTGAAGTTCACTGCACCCACTATAACTGCTCCAGGGACCGGTATACTGCTGCAATGGACCTGAGTATGACATTTGAGGCTGGCAAAAAAGTTTTTAAAGTTGTTTTTTTTAGGGTGGGAGAGGGTTAGTGACCACTGGGGGAGTCAGGGGAGGTGATCTCCGATTCCCTCCAGTGGTCATCTGGTCAGTTCAGGCACTTTTTTGGGACTTGGTCTGAACCCTGCATAGGATGCTATACAACATTATTTACACTACATTTATTTTGCATGATCTTAGCAATTCTGAGTGGAATGCATAGGTAACAGACATTATATTATGAAATAAAGCAAAAAGAAAAGAACACTGACATCATGTAATGTAAAGCAATATATTTCTTGTATCCTGTCAACTTCCCAATATCAGTGGTTCAAAGCGGGCAACAAAATGTAAACAAAAAAGTGGATCGATTAAGAAAGAAAATGTTTAAACAAGTCTCAAGATTCCTATGAAATAGTAAATAACTCAAACTTTGAAGTTCAATAGGAAGACTATGCCAAAACTGAGAAGCCAAAAAGCAAAAGGACATTTCTAAAATTTTCTTATATTTAACACCTAAAAAAGGTGGCATTAACAACCATAATGGGTCACTAACTTGAGATAAACCACTAGCCTGAGGGAAAGAAATCAAGACTCTACAATGAATGCGAAACCAGTGCAAAGATATCAAGGCAGCAATAGAACTATCACATCTTTTAAGACCAAAAATCAATTTAACTGCTGTGTTCTGCAGTAACTGTAATCTAGAATTTAACTTCACAGAAATAGAAGCATATAAAAGATTACAATAGTCAAGATGGCTCAGGACACATGCTCAAACCAAAGTAGCAAAATGCAATTTATCAAAATATTGTCTAAAGTGATGAAACTGATGTAATTAAAAAAAAAACTAAACTATTTCAGTTAAATGATTTATTTGTGGTTCCAATGTAAGAGATGAATCAAGTATGATCCCAAGGTCAAATCAAATTTCAAAGAAAGATCTTTAGACACTGAGAGGAATCAGAAATAAAATCACCCTTCCTAGCCAACCACAGTAATTTGGTTATCTGCATTCAATTTAAAGCCATGGATTGAACTATAGTATTTAACTAACTCAATACATTTAACTACATTTTGAGGTAGAATCAGACTAATTCTCATTAACTGCAAATGAATAAAAATGTACACCTAATGAAAAGAAGCCAAAGTCTATATTATTAATTTAGACATTAAATAGCATAAGCGACAAAACCCTGTGGTACACCACAAGGTATTCCCAGAAAGCAGAGAGTTTACCATTCATCTTAACCAAATACTTCTTATTACTCAGAAATTATTTAAATCATCTGAGAACACTACCAGAGATACCCACAGAGTTTAATTTAAGTAAAATAATTTCATGGTCCACTGTGTGAAAAGCTGCAGTCAAATCGAACTGCAATAGAATCAATGCATTACCTTTCGCCATAAGACACCTAGCATCAGATACCAAAGCTAATAGTGCTGATTTGGTACTATGGAATGACCTAAATCCAAACTGAAGTGGTCTGAGATAGTTGTATCTGTCCAAATGTAAAGACCATTGAGAAACAACAATAGACTCTAACAGTTTAGCAATAAGAGGAATGCTAGCAACTGGACAAAAATTAGTGGTAAACTAGGATCAGCATTAACTTTTTTAATAATAGGAGTAAGGACAACGCCATCCATCATTGGCGGATAACATCCTAACTGCAAAAGAGAATTCAGAAATGATGTAATCTGTTCAATCACCAAAGGAGGTGATGATTTCAAAATATAAGCCGGGCAGCTATCCAATATACAAGTGGAAGAAGCCAATTTAGGTAAGAGAGAAGTTAATGGGTTGAAAGGTAGTCCTTAACTTATCATCCGGAATAGCCTGAATATTTGATGATGCCAGAATAGACAAATGAATCACTTCCTGTAACCTAAGGGGAACTATTTCCCTAATTCTAACAATCTTTTCTGAGAGATATGCTGCTAAAGCCAAAGCTGATGGATATTGATCCACATCTATGTTAGTACAAGAGTTTGGAACTAGATCCCTAAAATTTGTAAAAAGCTGCTTGAAAGAAGGAGGAGAATAATCTAGCATGAAGGCATAATAAGACTTTTTGGCTTTATAAATTACTGTTTTATAGATTTTCATAGCCTTCCGCCACTCTCGCCTTAATGAATCATTATGATGACAGCTCCAACAGTGTTCTAGTCGACAACAATCATGGCCTAGTGGTTAGGGTGATGGACGTTGGTCCTGAGGAACTGAGTTCAATTCCCACTTCAGGCACAGGCAGCTCCTTGTGACTCTGGGCAAATCACTTAACCCTCCATTGCCCCATGTAAGCCGCAATGAGTGGGAAAGCACGGGGTACAAATGTAAAAAAAAAATCAGTCTTTAATTTAGCAAGATCCTGAGTGAACCATTTTACCTTAAGAGAGAGAGGAACTACTTTTTGAATTAAAGGGGCCAAAACATTTCTAGTTTCAGATAACACATGTGCCAATTATCATAGGAATTCAAAGAACAAGCAAAATCAGGCTATTGTGAAGGCATAATGAAGTCACATAGGGGGTCACATAGGGGGTCTTTTACTAAAGATTAGTTGAGTTATCTGCAGCAGGGCCCATTTTATTTCTATGGGACCTACTGCAGATAACTCGAGCTATCCTTTAGTAAAAGACCCACATAGCTAGGTGGGCAGTACAAGCTGAACAAAAAACCTGGTTACATTGCCCACCTTTTTTTTTTTTTTTACTAGAAAACAGCACTGTGCATACCATTATTTGTGAGGGCAGTAGGCATTACTAGAAGTCAAACAGGCAGTATTGGAGTGGGTCCAGTCCTAGGGTGGATCTGTGACAGTGCTCATAATCATGCAGGTGTGATTGAGAACCCATATGTGTGCCCTCGCATACATTTATGGGGATGGATGGATGTGATATGGAACTGAAAGAAATCTCAGTGAACCTGGAAGATGTACTGAGCCAAATTGACAAATTAAAGAGTAGTAAGTCACCTGGACAAGATGGCATACATCCAAGGGTACTCAAAGAACTCAAGCATAAAATTGCTGATCTGCTGTTAGTAGTATCTAACATGTTTTTAAAATCATCCATAGTACCTGGAGATTGGAGAGTGGCCAATGTGACGCTGATTTTTAAAAAGGGTTCTAGGGGTGATCCGGGAAATTATAGACCAGTAAGCCTGACGTCAGTGCCAGGCAAAATAGTGTAATAAAATTACAGAACATGTAGACAAACATTGTTTACTGGGACAGAGTCAGCATGGGTTCAGCCAAGGGAAGTCTTGCCTCACCAATTTGCATCATTTTTTTGAAGGCGTGAATAAACATGTGGATAAAGTTGAGCCGGTTGATGTAGTGTATCTAGATTTTCAGAAAGCTTTTGATAAAGTTCCTCATGAGAGACTCCTGAGAAAATTAAAGAGTCATGGGATAGGAGGCAAGGTTCTGGTATGGATTAGGAATTGGTTATTGGACAGAAAACAGAGGGTAGGGTTGAATGGTCATTTATCTCAGTGGAGGATGGTGAACAGTGAAGTGCCGCAATATACTGGGACTGGTGCTATTTAACATATATATAAATGATATGGAAATCAGAACAACGAGTGAGGTGTTCAAATTTGCAGATGATACAAAACTATTCAAGGTTGTTAAATCATGTGTGGACTATGAAATATTGCAGGAAGACCTTAGGAAATTAGAAGATCGGGCATCCAAATGGCAGATGAAATTTAATGTGAACAAATGCAAGGTGATGCACATTGGAAAAAATAATCTGAATCATAGTTACCTGATGCTAGGGTCCACCAAGAAAAAGATCTGGGTGTCATTGTAGATAATTCACTGAAATCTTCTGTTCGGTGTGTGGCGGCGGCCAAAAAAGCAAACAGGATGCTAGGAATTTTTAGGAAAGGGATGGTGAATAAGACTGAAAATACTATAATGCCTTTGTATTGCTCCTTGAGTATTGCTTTCAGTTCTGGTTGCCGTATCTCAAAAAAGATAAAGCGGAATTAGAAAAGGTTCAAAGAAGAGCGACCAAAATGATAAAGGGGATGGAACGCCTCTCATATGATTGAGGTCTACAAAATCCTGAGTGGTGTAGAACGAGTAGAATTAAATCCATTTTTTACTCATTCCAAAAGTACAAAGACTTGGGGACACTCGAGGAAGTTACAAGGAAATATTTTTAAAACAAATAGGAGGAAATATTTTTTCACTCAATGAATAGTTAAGCTCTGGAACTCTTTGCTGGAGGATGTGGTAACAGCGATTAGCATATCTGGGTTTAAAAAAGGTTTGGACAAATTGCTGTAGGAAAAGCCCATAGTCTGCTATTGAAACAGACATGGGAAGCAACTGCTTGCCCTGGGATTTGAAGTATGAAGTGTTGCCATGATTTGGGTTTCTGCCAGGTACTTGTGACCTGGATTGGAAGCAGGATACTGGGTTAGATGGACCATTGATCTGACCCTGTATGGGTATTCTTATGTTCTCTTTTTATAGTTTTTTTAATCAAAATAATTTTTTAATTTTCTATGTTGCATATGCATATGATTGCATATGGTTCCTTAAAATTACTCTGTGCAGATTTCACTAATCAGCATGTTCCTTTTTAAAAACTTTATTATAATTTTGAAAATATTCCCAAGATTTTACTTCTTCAGCATAATTAAATTGCTAACCTGGTACTCAAGCTGCTGTAGAAACAGATGTGAAAGTCCTTATAGACCTTTGGTCTTCACTTCCAGTCCTTGAGGGCCATCAAGAGGTCATGAGCCAGATTTGAATACACAGAGGTAATAGGCATGCAAACCTCTCATAGAAACTTGACCTGATGGTGGCCTACAAGGATTGGGAATGAAGAACAAGACTGCTGACTGATGCTGCCAGTACCAGATTAGTGATTTAATTCTGTTAAAGGAGTGAGATTTTGGGGAGACTATCTAAACTGTAATAAAGTTTTTAAAATAGAACATGCTGATTAAGGAATTCATTTTTACTGTGTTATTACGTTACAAACTTTTTTTTAAAAAAGATTGGTGTAAACTACAAATGATGGCAGATAAAGACCTGCACAGTCTATCCAGTCTGCCCAACAAGATGGTCAGAGCTGTGCCCACCACTCTGCATGGCCCTAGTCACCTATGCTTAAAAGCTGGTTGTCAAGTC
The DNA here is from genome assembly GCF_901765095.1 of Microcaecilia unicolor. Lineage (NCBI taxonomy): Eukaryota > Metazoa > Chordata > Amphibia > Gymnophiona > Siphonopidae > Microcaecilia > Microcaecilia unicolor. The sequence continues at coordinate 81,654,555 of NC_044037.1, read as the reverse complement.
TCCATTATGCCAACCATATAGGCAGCAAAATATAATGCAAAGGAAATACAAAGTCTTGGTTTGTAATAGAAAGGAAACTTTGCGCATGGGATATTTAAAAAGAAAAAACGTTTTGATTAAGGAACCCTTTTACTAATGGTGGTAGCCATTCCGCCACATCACCAAGTGCCAAACTGGCTCTACCGCTCGCTCAGGAGCCCGGTAGTAGTTCTGGCTTCTGGTATGCAGCAATTAGGGCACTAGATGATACTTTTTTTTTCTAGCACATGGGGCCTTCCTTGAGGTAATCGAGCAGTTCCTGTGATGACATATGCAGACGTGTGCACAGTGGTTTGCACACGAGTGATTTGTGCATACATGGTGGCACACTATCTGAAAAAGAGTGTGCTGCACTCTCGCGAAAAGAATATGCCCTTTTTCCAAATAGGGTGCACTCTTATCAGCATGTGAAAAAAACCCAAATTTTCACTTTTTGTTTGTTTGTTTTTTGGTTTTAACAACATGTAGTGAAATGGAATATGTCAGTGACATTTTCCATGTCATTGCAAATGATAGCCAATCCCTTCCTTCCACATGTTAATTTTTGTTGATAATGCATGGTAATTTAAAAACTTACCTCATTTTAGTAAACAGGCCCTACTGTACCATTTAAGAAAGCTAAACTGTAAGTAGAGTATGATGACTAGAATAATTCAAAGCACAAGTTATCAAAACCTAACCTTTTCTCATTCCTTTCTTTATAATTTATTCATTCCTAATTAAGTACCAGATTTAGCTCAAATACAATCAATGGAGGCCTTTGAGAATTTCTGTTAAATACTGGATGATTGATTTTAGGTAGCTTCCTGTGTAATTTATCTTGTACAAATTATTCTCTTCAGAAACTTCAAACGCTTGATTTTTGTTATTTGTGTCCTGTTATTCTCTTAGGACTGTTTGTTAACCTCTGATGTTATTAAGAAGTTGACTAATGCTTTTTGATAGCAGAAGTAATCATATTAGGTGGCAAAGTTCAACCACTTTAATATCTTAATATTATTATTTTGACTGTCTATCATCATTTAAAAAATGTCTGAAAAGGTTGGGAAGAGGTTGCTGGAGATCTTTGTGTTTAGCTCACCAATAAATCAAGTCATTGTGACAGTGGATGAAAATATGTGTCTTATATCATTAAAACAATGTGTAGTTTCAGATATATCCATATCATAATAGTGAAAGTCAGCTACATGAGAGAGGTGATAGCTTGACATATAACAGAACTGACCTGGAAACATCACAGAGGCCCATATTACCTGATAGCATGACCCAGAATACATATTTGGTGTGATAATACCTTATTTGTTCTAGTGTGGCATCACACTGTGGTGTGTCATATGTCTATGTGTTTGATTTCATTCTCATTTGCTATGCAAACAGGTGAACTCCAAGTGAGCACCTCACAACTGGATGTTCCAGCACCCCCTGCAAGGCAGAATACACACCAACAACCAGAGGAAAAGAAGACAGAGGTCACAGCAGAGGGCCAACAGCAGAGGACTGCACACAGGGTTGAAGGCTCATCAATGCTACCCTTGCCACTGATTTTGGATACATGTGTGTAGAGGCTGGAAGTTACATTGGGGTTTCAACCTTCACCTCTACCACATATGGGACCTGACTCTCCACATGAACTACAACCCTCATGGAACAGGAGGTTATGGAGAGGGAAGAAAAGGATGCTGACTTCATCAGAGATGCTAGTATTGTTGGTATATAAAAATTCAGGAAGGGAGCAGAGGGAAATGTTGAACCACAATAGAAAAGCTGTGGAGGGTGTGGGAACTATCAAGTACCATGCTGCCTAGCAAAGTGACTACATGCAAAGACAGGCATCCTTAGTGGACCAAACTGTGCACTTTCAGAGCCTTCAGAGCCAGCAGCTTGACTCCATTGCCACCTCCCTGCAGCAGATATGTACTATCCCAGTCTGCTGCAACATCAGCTGGCCAGCAGCAAGTGAGACCTGCCGCTCCACCTGACCCTCAGAGAGCCGAGGAAGCTAGCACACAGCAAGGACAACCAGGGGGATGGGAGGAGGATGCAGCATAATCTCTAAGTCAGCACCACTGTGCAGGAGCACAGAAGTGCCCTTGGCCAGAAAAGGGATTTGGAGGAGGGAGAGATGAATACTGTTAATTGCACATTTTCTGCACTTTTTTTAAATAATAATCATAATAATAAACAAAGCTTTTCTATACTATCTCAGTCTCATAGTTCTGGACAGTTTACAGAAAGAATCAAGTAATTCCTTTCGCATCTTGGCTCTACTGTCATAAAATCCCTGTTTACTGAGCACTAACTTTTTAGCATGTGCATGTGTCTCTGAGGCTGATGGAAGACGAGTAGAGGCTCAATTAATTCTGATCCTTAAGAGAGATGACAAATATGAAGAGCAAATGCCATTAAGTATTTTAAAAGCCAAACACAAAACGTTGAAATTAATTTGAGCCACAACAAGTAGTGTTGGCCCAGTCATACTTTGATTTATCTAAAATTATCTTAACTCCCATGTTCTACAGTGACTGCATTCTCGATAGCAATATCTGTGAAATACCTGGATATAAACAAATACAGTAATTCACATGCAAAAAAAAACAAAACTGTGACCTAATTTCTGCAAATCATCCAAAGAAAATAAAGCTTTAATTTGATGGAGAAGCTGCAGTTTATGAAATATTACAGATACCAAGGGCCAGATTCATTGAATAGTGGCCAGAGTTAGGCGCTGTTAAATCTACATTAAGCTAGTATTCTGTAAAGGGCATTCTGCACATAGCACCCTTTACATAGCACATAGCACATTTCCCGTGCCTAATTTTAGGCGTGAGGACTTATGCCTCATAAAACTTAGTGTTAATTTCATGCCAAATGATGCCAGTTGGGTGCACAAATACAAGTATTCTATAACATTCCCCAGGATTCTGTATATCCCACCTTAATTTCCAATGCGTAAATCAAAGCGTATTCTATAACAATGCGTGTAACTTAATTGTTTAGCTAATCAGTGCTGTAAATTGGATGTTAACAAGCAACTATCAGCACTAATTGACATAAATTAAGATTTATGTGCACAACTCACTAAGTGTAATCTGTAACGTGGTGCACATAAATTCTAAGTCATGTGGAGGGGCATAATCGAAAGGGACACCCAAGTTTTGCTGAGGACGTCCTTGCAAAACGTCCTGATGGAGGGGCAGGGAAACCCATATTATTGAAAAAAGATGGACGTCCATTTTTCGTTTCAATAATACGGTCGGGGAAGCCCAAATCTTGAAATCTAGGTCGTCCTTACAGATGGACCTAGACTTGGTCGTTTCTGATTTTCGACGATAATGGAAACCAAGGATGCCCATCTCAGAAACGACCAAATGCAAGCCCTTTGGTCATGGGAGGAGCCAGCATTTGTAGTGCACTGGTTCCCTGACATGCCAGGACACCAACCGGGCACTCTAGGAGGCACTGCAGTGGACTTCATAAATTGCTCCCAGGTACATAGCTCCCTTACCTTGTGTGCTGAGCCCCCCAAAACCCACTACCCACAACTGTACACCACTACCATAGCCCTTACGGGTGAGGGGGGCACCTAGATGTGGGTACAGTGGGTTTGTGGTGGGTTTTGGAGGGCTCACATTTACCACCACAAGTGTAACATGTGGGGGGGATGGGCTGGGTCCGCCTGCCTGAAGTACACTGCACCCATTAAAACTGCTCCAGGGACCTGCATACTGCTGTGATGGACCTGAGTATGACATTTGAGGCTGGCATAGAGGCTGGCACACAATATTTTTAAAGATTTTTTGAGGGTGGGAGGGGGTTAGTGACCACTGGGGGAGTAAGGGGAGGTCATCTCTGATTCTCTCCAGTGGTCATCTGGTCAGTTCGGGCACCTTCTTGTGCCTTGGTCCTAAGAAAAACAGGACCAAAGTCGTCCAAGTGCTCGTCAGGGACACCCTTTTTTTCCATTATGGGTCAAGGACATCCATGTGTTAGGCACGACCAAGTCCCGCCTTCGCTACGCCTCTGACATGCCCCTGGGAACTTTGGTCATCCCTGTGACGGAAAGCAGTTGGGGATGTCCAAAATCGACTTTCGATTATACCGATTTGGATGACCCTGTGAGAAGGACGCCCATCTTCCAATTTGTGTCGAAAGATGGGCATCCTCTTTCGAAAGTGAGCCTGATAGGGGCCCTTTTACTAAGGAATGCTGAAAAATGGCCTGTGTTGGTGTAGGCATGTGTATTGGATGTGCACATGTCCATTTTTCAGCGCACCTGCAAAAAAGGCAGGATAAAAATTGGTGCGCATCCATTTTGGTCCTGAGACCTTACCGCCACACATTGACTATAGTTAAAAGGGGGCATGGCCATGGGTGGGGCGTGGACATTTCTAAAATCTATGTGCATTGTTATAGAATACACCCAGTCTCGTTTAATTTAGGCATCAGGATTTACGCCAAGTAAAACATGGTATAAAAGGCCACAACTAAACTTGGCTACGTGGAGAGGCGCTCGGCATAATTGTATATACCGCAAAGAATTCTAAGCCTATTGTATAAATTTGGCATACTATAAAGAATACGCCTAGGCATAACTTTTTTCTGCACCAAATTTTCAGCCCATTTTGTCTGATTTCTGAGAACATCCCTGACCTGCCAATGTCCTCACCCAATTTTGAATTGTGTGCTATGAAATTTAGACACACCAGTTATAGAATAGGTCACAAAGCAGATCCGAGTGTAACTCCAAATGAATGAACTCCAATTATTGATTGCTAATGCCTCATTATTTAATTAGTATGCATGTGGATCTGCTGTGGCTCTATCTGGTGCCACCACTTTTTCTTAATGGCTGCTGAAACTTTCTGTGGCAGTCTCATGGGTCTTGGCAGTCTCGGTAGCCATTTTTAAGATGTGTTGGTGGTGCCAGACAGAGAAGTGCAGTGGTCAGGAAAGAGTGGGGTTCTTCCCTGCCCCCAAAGAGGCCACTAGACCACCAGGGACCTTCAATGTAGGCCTGGATGTGTCCCACTGAGACTAGGAGGGCTGTAGTGTGCAGGGGGAAGAGAGGCATTGGGATCCCCAGACCCTCTGGACAATCAGACACTGCCCAGTTGCTCATATGGTCAGTCCACCCTTCAGTCAAGATCACACAGACTTCTGAACAAGAGGACTTAGTTTATCAAACTCAATGGGAGCAAATTGCTGCCAATGTGTTCTGCCACTGTCCCTAATCTTCTCTTGTTCACTAAACTATCACTAACACCTGATCAAAAATCAACAGCTTCCTATATTGCACATCAAAGAGTTGCTATCTTCTGTTTGAAAAAAAAAAAAATCTGAAATCTAGAACAGAAGGGCTGGAAATAAAATCCTGAGCAGAATTAGAAATAAGAGATGGAACCATACCAAACATGTTTTGTGATTCATTCCATTCTGAGTGAATCATTACTTTTTCTTCTCATACTGAATTTTTAATTTATAAGATGTTATACTGGCTCTCCAAGCCATTCTGTCATTTTCTTGACAATGTTTTAACCATAAGCTTTCTAACCTACAACAATCTCTTCTCAAAATTATAATTTCAGGAATATTCCAAGGGGATTGATGGTGCTTCAAAATGACCACCTAAGAAGAGCTATGGAGTTGGTTAAATTGGATAATTGTGTGTTTCAGAAAGAAATCATCAAATTCAAGTCTTTTTCCCAGAATTAATAAAAGCTAAACTGGCTTAAGTCAGAAAATCCTCTTTGTCAAATTTACTGACATTGATGGGACACTGAAGTATCCTCTTCTTTCATTATAAATTGAACTCCAACTTAAAATGATCAGGGACACCTTCATCAATCAAAGGATGTACATATGAACTCTCTGTAACAAACATGGCATACAAGACAGGAGCTGCACTATGGGGCCCTTTTACTAATCTAGAACTACCACCGGGCTACCGCAGGAGCCCAGTAGTAATTCCCACCCCCAGCGTGTGCCATTTCCTGCACTACAAAAATATTTTCTATTTTTGTAGCACCGGTGCTTACCTGGCGGAAATCGGGCAACACCACGCACTGCCCAGTTACCACCAGGTTAGCGTGAGAGCCCTTATGGCCACCTCAGTGGGTGGTGGTAAGTGCTCCCCCCCCCCCCCCCAAAATAGCTACGCAGCCATTTCTTTTTTCAGAACAAAAGACAGTGCACTGCGGCAAAAGGGGGCCTCAGTGCACATCAAAAACACATGCACACGCTGATGCCAGTGCTGACCCCCTTTTACCACAGCTTAGTAAAAAGACCCCTATATGTAGCTAATGAAGGGATTCAATTCTATTTCTCACAAGTACTGTAAACAGGCTAAAAGGCCTCTCAAATCAATTTTTGTCTGGCAGGTACAGCTGCAGCAGTGGCTGGCTGTATCTGGATGGGTGCAGCAGCATCATCCTGAGAGGTGGACACCCTGTCCAAGTCTTCAACAACCTCATGGTCAGAAGAACAAGTTCCCTTTATGTGGCTGTATTATGCAATATGCAACATGCAGAAAAGATGCCACACATCTTCTCAGGACTGTACAAGAGCTCACCCCCTGTCCTATGAAGACAACTGAAACAGCTCTTCAGTATACCAAAAGGTGCACTCAGTGACAGAATGGGTGATCTGGTGTGTCTTATTATATTGCTGTTCCTGTGGTGTCTCATGCATTCTCACAGGATTTAGCAGCCAGGTCTTCAGGGGATATCTCCTATCACCTAGCGTGGACAGATGAGGATTCTTAAGTGCACAAGCAATTCTGTTTGGCCAGTGTGCAACTAGTATATGCATTAATAGCACTGTTTGAATGTGTGCCTTTGCTAGGAGCCAGAGGAGTGGCCTAGTGGTTAGAGCACTGGTCTTGTAATCCAGAGGTGGCTAGTTCAAATCCTGCTGTTGCTCCTTGTGATCTTAGGCAAGTCACTTAAATTTCCATTGCTTCAGGTACAGACTTAGATTGTGAGCCCTCCTGGGACAGAGAAATGTCCAGTGTACCTGAATGTAACTCACCTTGAGCTACTACTGAAAAAGGTGTGAGCAAAATCTAAATAAATAAATAAATAAATAAATATGTAATGGTGCTCAGTAAATACATGTGACACCCAGATGCCATGAGCTTCCCCCATAAACCTTTGTGGGAAGAGGTGTGTGTATATATATAAAAGAAAATAAGAATATCCATACTTGGTCAGACCAATGGTCCATCTTGCCCAATATCCTGTTTCTAACAGTGGCCAATCAAGGTCACAAGTACCTGGCAGAAACCCAAATAGTAGCAACATTCCATACTACCAATCCCAGGGCAAGCAGTGGCTTCCCCATGTCTATCTCAATAGCACAACATAGACTTTTCCCCCCAAGAACTTATACAAACCTTTTTTAAACCCAGATATGCAAACTGCTGTTACTACATCCTCCAGCAACAAGTTCCAGAGCTTAACTATTTGTTATGAAAAAATCTTTCCATTTGTTTTAAAAGTATTTCCATTTAACTTCATTGAGTGTTCCCTGGTTTTTGTACTTTTTGAAAGAATAAAATATCGATTTATTTTTACTCGTTCTATACCACTAAGTATTTTGTAAATCTCAATCATATTTCCTCTCAGCCTTCTCTTTTCCAAGCTGAATAGTCCTAACTTCTTTAGCCTTTCCTCATATGAGAGGAGTTCCATCCCCTTTATCATTTTGGTCGCTCTTCTTTGAATCTTTTCTAATTCTGCATATCTTTTTGAGATATGGTGGCCAGAATTGGATACATTACTCAAGATGAGGTCAAACAACCATGGAGCGAAACAGAAGCATTATAGTATTCTACATCTTAATTTGCATCCCTTTCCTAATAATTCCTAGCATCCTGTTTGCTTTTTTGGCCACTGCCACACACTGGGCAGAAGATTTCAGTGTATTATCTACAATGACAGCTAGATCTTATTCTTGGGTGAGGACTCCCAAGGTGGACCCTAGCATCAGAGATTACTATAATTTATATTATTCTCCCCAATGTGCATCACTTTGCATTTGTCCACGTTAAATTTCATCTGCCATTTGGATACCCAGTCTTCCAATTTCCTAAGGTCTCTCTTCAACTTTTCACAGTCTGCAAGTGTTTTAACAACTTTGAATAGTTTTGTGTCATCTGCAAATATAATCATCTCACTCATTGTTTCAATTTACAGATCGTTTATAAATCTGGTCCCAGTACAGATTTCTGTGGCGTTCCACTATACACCCTCTTCCATTGAGAAAAATGGCCATTTAACCTTACCTTCTGTTTTCTATCAAAATAACCAGTTCCAAATCCACAACAAAACACTGCCTCCTATCCCAACACTCTTCAATTTTTTCAGGAATCTCTCATGAGGGACTTTGTTAAAAGCTTTCTGAAAACTACATCAACTGTCTCACCTTTATCAACTTATTTATTCATGACTTCAAAGGAATGAAACAAACTGGTAAGGCAAAACTTCCCTTGGCTGAACCCATGCTGGCTCTGTCCCATTAAATCATATTTATCTATGTGCTCCATGTAATTTCTTAGATCATTCCTGGAACTCTTTATAAAAATCAGCATTATATTGGCCACCCTTTCTAATCTTAAGATACTATGGATAGTTTTAATGACAGGTTCACTAACAGTAGATCAGCAATTTCATATTTGAGTTCTTTCAATACCCTAGGGTGCATGCCATCCTGTCCCGGTGATTTACTATTCTTTAATTTGTTGATTTGGCTCACCATATCTTCTTCTGTAAAGACCGAAGCAAAAAAAATCATTCAGTCTCTTTACTAAGGCCTTGTTCTCCCTGATTGCCCCTTTTGTTTCTTCATGATCTATGGTCCCATGGATTCCCTCACAGACTTTCTGATTCTGATATTCCTGAAAAGTTGTTACTATGAGTTTTTACCTCTATGGCAAGTTTTGCTTCATAATCTCTTTTAACCTTCTTTATCAATGCTTTGCATATAACTTGCCAGTGCTTATGTTGCTTCTTATTTTCTTCATTCGGGTCCTTTTTGTATTATTTGAAGGATGTTCTTTTGGCTCTAATAGCCTCTTTCACTTCACCTTTTAACCATGCTGGCTGTCATTTGTTCTTCCTTCCACCTTTATAAATACATGGAATACATCTGTTCTGGGCTTACAAGATGGTATTTTTAAACAACGTCCATGCCTGATTTAAAGTCTTAACCTTTGCAGCTAATCCTTTTAGCTTCTTTTTAACCATTTTCCTCATTTTATCATAGTTGCCCTTTTGAAAATTAAATGCTGCTACAGTAGATTTCCTTTGTGACTTCACTTCAGATATTAGCTTATATTTGATCATGTTATGATCACTGTTTCCCAGAAGACCAAACACTGTTACCTCTTGTACTATGGCTGTATTCCACTACGGACTAGATGTAAAATAGCTCCCCTCTTGTCAGTTCCTCGACCAGTTGCTCCAAGAAGCACTCATTTATTGCATCTAGGAATTTTACCTCCCTATGCTCCCTGATATAACATTTATCCAGTCAATATTGGGGTAATCAAAATCAGAAACTCCCAAATTATTAATATAGCTAAATTCTGTGGTGCCTTCTTTGTTTGATCAAAATAACTAACACTAAGACCTCAGAAATAGAGCCTGTATGATTCAAACATATGCTTTATAGATCATGGGTAAAAAAAAAAAAAAAAAAACCCTCCACTTTTCAATCTTCCCAGAATGTTGCCCAGTTCTTAACAAATCTAAATCCCTCATTCCTACACCATCATCTCAAACATACATTGATACCTCAGAGCTCTGTCTGCCTCTTGGGTTCTGCGTGTGTAATGGGGAGCATTTCATTAAAAATAAATTCAACCCCCACCAGGTCTTTTATTTATTTGTTACATTTGTATCCCACATTTTCCCACCTATTTGTAGGCTCAATGTGGCTTACATAGTACCGGAGAGGCGTTTTCAGGCTCCGGTGTGAACAAATACAAAGTGATGTTGTGGTAAGATAAAGTTCATGTGGCACAGCCACACTAGGGAATTGTACAGCGGAAGAGTTGTGTTATGTCCATTACGTTCTTTAGTTTTGTTGTGTTGCAGAGATCAGGCATTTATGTTGGATTGGTAGGATATGCCTTTTAATGTCGCTGTCGGAGAAAAATAAATGGGCTTTGGAAAACCCAGAAGCCAGGCGAAGGGAAAACTGTGTTGACGGAGCAAAGATTAAGAGTGCCAGATGTGCGACATGTTTTTCCCATCGACACAGAACCGGTAGAAAAAAACATCTGGCCCTATTATTTTGACAACGGATTTTGCCCATCCCCATCCCTATCGCTATCCTAATTCCCCTTCCTATCCCCCTGACTCACTTCCTCTTCTCTTATCATTGGGTGTAAAGGGGCAGGAGCAATCTCTAGTCACTCTTGTCCTGCCAATTTCATATTCTAAAATGCTGCTGGCTTACTTGAACCCAGCATCATTTTTGATTATACACATATTACAAAATAACACCAGCCACAGATCAACCAGCACTATTATAGAAAAAGGCAGGGCAGATCACTCTTGCTCCTTTGGACCCTCAGGATAGGGTAAGTGGTAAGGGTCCAGGGGATGGACTTTGTTTTAAAAGTTAGAAGTACAGGTTTTTATTCATCAGAATGCGGAGGACCAGCTGGTTTCTTGCCTGTTGAAATGTTTTTACTATATCCTTTGTGTAAAATAGCATCCACTAAAGTAAATGTAATGAAACAAAAAAGCAAACCAAGTCAGAATGAAATGAAAATCACCCTGAAATGCAACAAAATGAAAATAATAATATATAAAAAACATAATATCCTGCACATGCCTTCAATTTAATAAAGTATACTTATTTGAAACAACATGGAACACTTACTTTTTAACTTAAAACAGTAAGAATACTCCCTCCTCTATTTTTTTTTTTTTTGGGGGGGGGGGTTTCTTTGTCAGTAATATGCACTATTAAACAATAATGCATGCAAAGAGGGTGGATTTTGAAAAATATATAAACAAGGAGTGCAGAAGCCTAGGTATCTGCAGACAGGTACAGCACAGGATGGTTCCAGCAACTCTGGTGTCATGATCCCAGGACTTTAATTGAAAACCAGCACTTTGGTCTGGTAGGAGGTGGAATTTTGAAGAATGCACCAGCATGGTGTACAGTGGCTTGCATGTCTGCAGATGACACAGCTCTGGACAGAAGGAATGATAATTTGTCATATCTTGTACCTGAAATTGCAGGCAGATGAATGACTGCAAGGTTGATTTCTTTTATAACCCATTATATTGTTCTGAAACCCCAGAAAAATTCACAATCTGCTTTGCAATCTTAGAATTTTCTCACTGTCCAAAGTTTGTGCATGGTATGATGATGGATTTCTTTTTGAAATTTCCTCCACTTTTCTGAAAAGCTGGAGCAACAAGTATCTGGCTATAGAGTATTTTATTCTTTTGCACTAAATAGTTAAAATTCATACCTATATACGTTCAGTTTTCAGTGAATCTTATACCCAGATAAAATGAAAGGCTGATATGTAGGTCTGGATTTCAATTAAAATTAGTTTATTTTAGCTTCTACTAAAAATCCTCTGGCACCAGTTCTTTTATTTTCCTTGAGTTACTTAGGGGCCCTTTTACAAAGGCACAGTAGGGCTACTGCATGGGTAGTGTGCGCCAAGTTGGCATTACCGCTGGGGTAGCGCAGGAGCCCAGCGATAGTTCCGAAGTTGGCGTGCACAGTTTGCCATGGTAGAAAATAAATTTTCTATTTTCTACCACAGGGAACATTTCCAGCAGTAATCGGCAGCCCAGCTACATTCCTGCGTACTACCCGATTAACTTGGGGTTAGCGCATCAGCCCCTACTGCCATTTAAATAGGAGGCAAAGCTGGAGCAACAAGTATCTGGCTATAGAGTATTTTATTCTTTTGCACTAAATAGTTAAAATTCATACCTATATACGTTCAGTTTTCAGTGAATCTTATACCCAGATAAAATGAAAGGCTGATATGTAGGTCTGGATTTCAATTAAAATTAGTTTATTTTAGCTTCTACTAAAAATCCTCTGGCACCAGTTCTTTTATTTTCCTTGAGTTACTTAGGGGCCCTTTTACAAAGGCACAGTAGGGCTACTGCATGGGTAGTGTGCGCCAAGTTGGCATTACCGCTGGGGTAGCGCAGGAGCCCAGCGATAGTTCCGAAGTTGGCGTGCACAGTTTGCCATGGTAGAAAATAAATTTTCTATTTTCTACCACAGGGAACATTTCCAGCAGTAATCGGCAGCCCAGCTACATTCCTGCGTACTACCCGATTAACTTGGGGTTAGCGCATCAGCCCCTACTGCCATTTAAATAGGAGGCAGTAAGGGCTGATGTGGTAAATGGCCAAGTGCTAATTTTGGACTTATCGCCTGGCCATTATTGTCATAAATAGAAATTTGACTTTTTGGCAGACGCGCTAAGAGGTGGCCTGAGCACACGGGAAAAATCACATGCTAAAAGTATCACAGGTCATTTTTTAAGCACATCTTTGTAAAAGGACCCCTTAGTGCTTTATCAGGATTGGCCAGGGGTTTTATCAATTGAAGATGTACTGTAATTAGACCATAGACTTTAAGTAAGAAGACCATAAAGGTTCTTTGCCAGGTATACCTTTGCTTAAAGCAGAAGGATTATCAAAATGCCAGCTTGCCTGTTTCCTTTGCTGCTTTACCCCTTTGTTCTCCTTCCTAGGCTACCTTTCCTTTCATCAAAATCTATTGTATGTATTGTGTTTTTGTATTCTTGTTTAGAATGGGTGGTGTGCACCATTTTAGTATGAGTTTACCTCTTGTATCTTTTTTTATGGGTCTGTTTTTCAGTTGTTCCTACTGTATTCTTCCTTTATGCACAGCAGAGACAGACTGGACAAGCTACACTCTGTTTTATCTATAGATGTAATACTAGAAGGAGCCAACAGGATGAGCTTTGAAAACCTTTAAATACTGTGATTGCTTTAGGGATGCATAAAACCTCATAATGAAAAAGGGGACCCATTTACTAAGCTGCAGCAAAAAGTGGCCCGCAGCAATACGTTGTGCTTTTAGGGCGTGCGCCAGGCCAGTTTTTATTGCGTCCTCGAAAAAGGCCTTTTTTAAGGGGCCGGAAAATGAATGCGGTATTGTGTGAGCCACATTGAGCCTGCAAATAGGTAGGAAAATGTGGGGTACAAATGTAACAAATAAAAAAAAATGTTGTGGCAAAATAAAAGCCAGAATGCATCCATTTTCAGCCTGAGACCTTACCGCCACCCACTGACTTAGCGGTAAGGTCTTGTGCGCTACCCGGGCAGTAGGCATGTAATGCGTGCCCACTGCTGTTTACCGCCAGGCACGCGCCACACGGTAGAAAATAGAAAATATTTTCTACCGCATGCTTTCAGCACACACCAAATTCAGAATTACCACCTGGAGCACACAGTAGCCAGGCGGTAATGTCGATTTGGCGTTCGCTGGACACGTGTAGGCTCTTACGTGCCTTTGTAAAAAGATCCCTAGATGATTTTGCTGTGGTTGTTGTTGATATCTTGTTGTTCATATTAACTGCTTCTAATTTAGCATTAATTTCAATAATGCTGATTTAATATTACTATATTCTTCAGCTACACTAGCTTTGAAAAAAAGACAAAAGGTGGAAACTTTGATGAGTCGATTTTGTGTCCTGATATCCAGGACTGTCTGGGTTTATTTTTAATCATGTTTCAAGTCACTGCTAGACTATTTATGCTAGGTTAGTTTGGCCATGCACACAGCCTGCCAGTTGCTAGGTGTCATGCTGCTTAGTTTTATGAGCTTCCTAATTTCATCCACATTTGCCAGTTTGTGTGTACTGCTACAATATTTCCCAGGTGGTGCTGCAGTGATTTCTTTTAAAGGAAAATACAATTTTATTTTACAGGGACCCCAGCCTTCTTGTTCAGTTTAACCAGGCCCCTGGAAAATCTTTGCACTTCCCTCTCTCAGATTCATCTGTAAAACAAGAACTCAACATTTGGTCTGGGGTTTAGCTCCTAGAGGCAGCTGAACAATTAAAATAAGAACAAGTATCCATCTAGAAGGTAATTCTCAATAGATCACCTAAAGTGGTAAGCATAGAGTGGAGGAGTAGCCTAGTGGTTAGTGCAGTGGACTTTGATCCTGGGGAACTGAGTTCAATTCCCACTGCAACTCCATGTGACTCTGGGCAAGTCACTTAATCCTCCATTGCCCCTGGTACAAAATAAGTACCTGAATATATGTAAACTGCTTTGAATGTAGTTGCAAAAACCTCAGAAAGGCAGTATATCAAGTCCCATTTCTCTTTCCCCTTTAAAAGTTTGACAATGGCATCTATGATATGGACCTGACCCTGACACATGTCGGCCAGAGGCCATGTTAATTACTAACAACAGCCAAAAGTTAAGTTCTAAATAATTCAATCATTTTAAATGAGTAAATACTTTATTTAAGAATGAATAAATAACATTGAATTATGAGAGGACCCATGAAGAGCCAATGGCGTGTCAAGAGTTGAGAGCAATCGGGTCTCTTGACAAATGAATCGCCATCGCACTCATTGTGCTGCTGAGGTCCTTTAAAATAAATCTATTTATTTCGCATTTTCGCACCTAACTTAAACACTAGCACTCAACGCCAGTCAAATGACTGGTGTAAATGCTCGTGCTTAACTGTAGGCAGTTAGGTGCATAAATGCTAGTAATCTATAATTCTGGATTTACACACTCAATAGAGTAACCCCTAGGGGTTTAAAAGCAGAATTAGAATAGTCCATCCTCATTTAAATATCAATGTCTGTTCAATTAGTACTTAAACTTCCTCATTGGGCCACGTCATCCAAAAGTAGACCTTTAAATCATCAGTAGCCGCCATCTTGGCATATTTTAAATCCTAGATCTCTCGGTGGTGAAACATGACTCATGTCAGAACAACATCCCTTTGAAGCCGATACTACTCTTTCACTGAAAAAGCTAAGTAAATTTATAGCATACTAAAAGTTTAAACAAAGAAAAACTAACAACAAAAAAGAAAAAAACAAAAAAACAAAACTTTTTCCAAAAAATTGGTTTCACCACAAACACGAGTAAATCAAAGGGACCAGTGACGAGTCGAGTGCCTTTAAGCATCTACCGTAAATAATTGGTGTGCTTGAAACCCCAAACTGAGGTCTCAGTTAGATAAAAAAAAGTGACATCATAAGCAACGCAGACATCTAGTTGTTACACTTGCACAAAATTGTTTGGTTGCGAAAAAATTCTAGGTCTGATTTATTTTGATGGAGTAATCTATAACCTGTATGTGTATCTGCCTGACACACCCTGACCCTTCCATGCCCCTCCCAAGTCCACACTTGGATGCCCCATTGCTCTCCCTTAGATTTGTGCACTCTGGAATTTGGGCATGCAACTTATAGAATACCAACTATGGGCAGTTACACAAATAACTGCCAAATAGTGCCAATTAACACAAATGTTTTCCAATTATTGGTTGTTAAGGCCTGTAAGGGAGAGAGTAGTATAGCAGCAGACTTTCTTAAGAACACTCCCTCACTGATATTGCAATTAAGCCACTTTACAGCAGGTGGTGCTAACCCACTAAGCCAGAGACTGAGTTAGAGGGGTGGGGCTCAGGCAAGGAGGTGGTTAAATGCCCTGAGAAAGAGCAATTCAGAGAGGCCCCAAGGCAAGAGGTCTCCAGGAGTGAGACTTTGAATACAGAGGTTTCCTGGAGGAAGACTGTTAGAAAAGGAATCCTTCCAAGGAGTTGGCTGGGCCATAGTGCCAGGGGGAGGCTCAGGGAAGCAGAGTGTCCCTCAAGTTTATATCTCTAGAGTTTATTTGGGAAAGATAATCAAAGTAGGAAGTTTCTGCAATTACTTTGAACACTCACAAGTTGTGTGTCCAGGCTGAAGGCAACTCTGTGTTGGACTATGTTTATTTGGAACGGTAACTTTGTGTTTGGGGTGTGGTCAAAAGCCAGCCCTAGTAAGACTGCTTCTTTAGGGTTTCACAAGAACACTGATAGCACTGTACTGAGCTGTGATGCAACATACTTTAGTATATTAGAAAACAGCAATAACAAATTCTTTGATTTACTTTTACCCCTTGTCTGCCTGTGTCTGTGAGTGTTCCCTGCCTGTGTCTGCGAAGTCATGTTACCACAAGGCCAATTAGCATCTAATTATTCTATGAAATTATGGTGCTCATTTTCAAAGCACATAGACTTGGCAGACGTTTATCTATACAATTCATCTGCAATGCATCCAAATCACTAGGGGGTGTGTCAGGGGCTGTTCCTAACACTTGGAAGTTTTACAGCGATAACGGAACAAAGCGAAATTGACTAGCTGTGAAACTTCAACGTTTTGGTCTAGACCTGTTTTTAGAATGAATAAGGCACAAAAAGGTGCCCTAAATCACCACTGGAGGGAAAGGGTCTTGATATACCACCTTTCTGTGGTTTTTGCAACTACATTCAAAGTGGTTTACATAGTATATACAAGTACTTATTTGTGCCTGGGGAAATGGAGGGTTAAGTGACTTACCCAAAGTCACAAGGAGCTGCAGTGAGAATTGAACCCAGTTCCCCCAGGATCAAAGTTCACTGCACTAACCAATAGGCTACTCCTCCACTCCAAGGGAATTAGGGATGACCCCCCCCTTACTCCCCCAGTGGTCAATGAGCTCCTCCTCCCCCCAAAATGTGAATAAAAATAGTACTCACAGCCTCTATGACAGACTCAGAAGATATAGCCAGGTCCAGTAGAGCAGCATGCAGGTCCCTAGAGTATTCTAGTGGTGGATGCAGTGCACTGTAGACAGGTGGACCCAGGCCCATACCTCCCCCTACCTGTTACATTTGTGGTGAAAACTGTGAGCACTCCAAAAACTGGCCAGAAACTCACTGTACCCACATTTA
This sequence comes from Microcaecilia unicolor, assembly GCF_901765095.1. Taxonomy (NCBI): domain Eukaryota; kingdom Metazoa; phylum Chordata; class Amphibia; order Gymnophiona; family Siphonopidae; genus Microcaecilia; species Microcaecilia unicolor. The sequence continues at coordinate 81,637,554 of NC_044037.1, read as the reverse complement.
GGTGCCCCTTCACCCTTAAGGGCTATTCTAATGATGCACAGTTGGGGGTAGTGGGTTTGGGTTGGATTTTGGAAAGCTCAGCAAACAAGATATGGGAGCAATGGTGAGATGTGTATTTAGGAGCATTAACTTGAAGTCCACAGCAGTGACTCCTAGGATGCCCAATTGCTCTCCTGGGTTGTCAAGGGGACCAGTCTGCTACAAATGCTGTCACCTCTTACATCACAATGGCTTGATTTTCTATGTTTTCCATGTGCATTTTTGTTCAAGGCCTGAAAAGCTAAATGCACAGAGCACAAAACTTTTTACAAGTGGTATTTTTGAAAAAAAAAAGATAGATGTTTTGCGGGTTCAAAAATGGTTGTATTCGAATTTGGGACGTTTAGTGCAAAACATCCAAAGTCCAACTTGGACGTCATATCAAAAATACCCCTCTATGTAACTTTGTAAGTCTATGTGCTTTGAAAATCAGCCTCTTAATGCGCAACTGACCTTATTCTATAAGTTGCATGTGCAAAGTTGAATGCTAGCAGGAAATTTAGGCACACAACTTTCTAGAATTAAGGAGATAGTGGGTTTATTAAGTGCATAATCAGACACCAAGATTATGTTCCATAACAGAAAGTCAGTCAGGATTACATATGACAAAACACCTATATTTTTGATCAGTCTTGAAAGCACGTGTCTTGCCAGGCAATACACCTCATGGTCAATTTAAGTGTCCTTTAGACATCAGCTGCTACATATGCTGCTCTAGTGAGCTAATAATGTGCTCTCACAAGACCAAGTCTGAAGGTAGCCATAATTTTCTACTACTCTTGTCCAAGGTTACTTCTGAGTGTTTGAATGAATACATTGCAGAAGCAAGCTCTGAATCATTGCTCAAACCTGGTCCTACTTATTGTTAACCCTCACTACTGAGGTAAGCACCTCAGTCCTATTTTAAACTTGTAGTAGTCATATTAAGCCAATTTACCTCAGACTGAGTGCTCCCAGAGTAAGATGGTACAAAGACAACTACTAACCACCTCTGACCTTATAATGAGTTCAGGGAACCTGGTTAGGAATTAGGGGGTCCTTTTATAAAGGAGTGCTAAAAAATGGCTTGCGGTATTGTAGGCAAGGGTTTTGGGTGTGCACCGATCCAGTTTGTAGCGCTCCTGTAAATAAAACATATTTTTCAGATGCGGGTAGCGGATGCACGCCAAAAATGAAATTACCACAAGAGCCACGCGGTAGTCGGGCGGTAACTCAATTTTGGTGCACATTGAGTGTGCGTAGACGCTTAGTGGCTTAGTAAAAGAACCCCTAAGAGAATCAACTAAGATGTTACACAATTCTCAATAAAAACTATACTAAAGATGATACAGTAATCAAAGTGTAATGAAATTTTATTGCATGGATGTAAAGTTAAAAATGCTAAAATTTGTAAAACCTATTAAAACTTGTTTAAAATACTAGAATAAATAATTAAAACAATTTTTCCATTAAAAACATTTACATTTAAAATCCTTTACTCTGTTCTAGCTGAATCCAGTCACAATATATTCTGCTAAAAACTACTTTAAAAGCAAACATATATTAAGATATGCAAGAGTATTCTTCAACCAACATTATTAAAACTGTTTCTTTCAGTTGAGGATGTTTCCTTTAAATTCCTGTTCTCGCTTTTACTATTTTGAGTTTAGTGCTTCTTCTTTCTTGTATTTCCATCTGTTCTGTATCTTCTTCCTGTAACCATTCTTAAATAAAATAAAAAGAGAGAGTCTGCCTCCCTATGTGTGTGCAGCTACAAACTGGAAGCCTGCCTGTTTCAGGAACCTGTACCGTAAAATCTGTTTAATAAAAATAAAATAATTAAACCTCCTGTTCTGGGTTCTTGACTGACTATATTTTACTTTTTCCTTAACCTAAGGAGAGCAGGTCCACTTCACTGCTGCAAGTTTTCTTCACTACTTCAGATTTTTTTTCTCAGAAGGTTCACTTTCACTCATACACACCAAATCACAACTCACACCAAGATGGTGAATTTCTGAGTGGAATAGAACTATGATAAATCTTCTTTTACTTCTTTTGCGTTCAAGGAACCTCTCTTTGAATCTTTATTATTAATTCAGCTTCAAAGTCAGTTTTACTGGAAAGTTCTGTGTATTTTCAAAATAATTTACTTTCCTCAGCTTCAAATATTTAGCTGAGAATAATTTCTCTAGGAACAGTACTATATCAGTTCCATATACAATATCTCTAATATTTTAGAATCTTCTCATTCTAACAACAAAATATACCTGTCAGAAATATTTGGGTTGGCTCTGGTTTGTTTGCAGTTGATATCAAGTTGGATTACAAATTGATTTTATTTATGTCCAAAAGGATTTTGAACTGCCTGTTTCAGAGAGTTTCAGTAAAGTTCCCGTTGTTTGCATACAAAACCTGAACTGGCGCCTTTTCTTGGCATGAGTGTGGAATTTATTTGCTCCCGAACTACCAAAGAAAAGAGAATAGAGAGAATAAAAGCCCATGCTCAATACCCTGTGGCCTTCTAGATTTTATCCGACCCTGGCCCATGCAGATTCTGTTGTTAAGGAATTTTGTGGCCATGGTTTCGAGTGCTCCTAACCTGCGAGGAGCTAGCTGGTACCTGGAACTGAGTGTGAGAGTGGCAAGACCAGGGTTACATGTACTTTTCCTTTTCAAGTGAAATGCAATTTTTAAAAAATTATATTGTTACTTTCATTGACATTACAATACCAGGAGTCAAAAGAATCAAAGGCACAGAACTGGAGAAATTAATGCAGTATTGAGACCTGACAATAGAAATGGTAAGACTCTGATAACAAAAAAAAAGAAAGAAAACAACACGTTGGGTTATTCCTATTATTATAGGCAGGGCTTTTTTTTGAGGGGGTACTTGGGGGTACTGAGTACTGGCACCTGGTCCATTGTCTGCTAAAATTGACCCATGGTCCCCAAGTTTTAATGAAAGAGCTCAGGCTTTACACAACTACTACTACTACTACTATTTAGCATTTCTATAGCGCTACAAGGCATACGCAGCGCTGCCTGGTCATAGATTCTGTAACTGGTTGCAGGGGGCCTAGCTATTGTGGGGTGGGTCCCTCAGTGATCATCCCACCCCTGAAGGGTGGCCCAGCATTTGAGTACCAGCACCTTTTTCACGAGAAAAAATGAACTGGTTATAGGAGCCTTAGGTATTATGCCAAGACTAGACAAATTTAAAAAAAAAACTTGGAATTTCAGATTTGTCAATAGTGGATTTAGAAAAATAAAAAGTTTTGCTGGGTTCAAGCTACATCTTACAATAATACCTAACAACTAACAGAATGCCTCACTGATTTCAACATACTGCATGAATCTCAATCTGGCTTCAGACCTCAGCACAGTACAGAAACAATACTAACCACACCCTGACCAGATTCAAGCAGGAAATAGCAAGGGGTAAAACATCCTCTGACTCCAATTTGACCTATCAAGCGCATTTGATATGGTTAACTACCATGTACTACTGAAAATCCTCAACAAGACGGGAATGACAGGAAAAGTACTCTCCTGGATCATGGGATTTCTGACATCCAGAACATACCAAGTCAAATCAAACTCAGCTATATCTCCACCTTGGAAAGCGGAATGTGGAGTACCACAAGGATCACCACTCTCACCTATATTATTCAGCCTAATGATGACACCACTAGCTAAATCTCTATCCAAACAAGGCCTCAATCCATTTCTCTACGCAGATGACATCACCATCTATATTCCCTTCCAATAGAACCCCACAGAAATCACCAAGGAAATAATAAACAGCATGACCATCATGGAATCCTGGGCATCAGCAATCAAGTTAAAACTCAATAGAGATAAAACACAATGTCTCTTTCTCTCATCCCAATACAATAATGTTCCCCCCTCGGCAATTAACACTCAGGGTTCATCCCTACCAATCTCAGACCACTTGAAAATCTTAGACATAACAATTGACTGCAACCTAACGCTAGAAAGCCAAGCTAAGAACACGACCAAGAAAATACTCCACACTATGTGGAAGCTCAAACGTATAAAACCTTACTTTCCCAGGGATTCATTTCACAACATGATCCAAACCATGGTGCTAACCCATGTAGACTACTGCAACAGTATTTACGTAGGCTGCAAAGATCAAATCATAAGAAAAATACAGACAGCACAAAACACGGCTGCCAGACTCATCTTCGGAAAAACACGCTTTGAAAGTGCAGAACCCCTCCTAAGAAGCTTACATTGGCTTCCTATTAACGCCCGCATAACATTCAAAATATGCACAATAGTCTACTGTCACGTATACACAGCAGGAAACTGGGTTTGTGAGCCCTTGGGCCACTGCCGAGGAGCAGCAGTGGCAGGCAAAACCACCCCACACCAGAAGCAAGGCAGAACAGACGTACCGGCAAATCCAGGCAAGGTCTCTAGGCAGTCAGCCAGCAAGCAGAAGACAGGTCCAGGCAACGGTTCAAAAGGCAGGCGGCAAGCAAAGCAAAGTCCAGGTCCAGGCAAAGATTCAATAGGCAGGCGGCAAACAAAGCAAAGACCAAGTCCAGGCAAAGATTCAATAGGCAGGCTGCAAACAATGCAAAGTCCAGGTCCAGGCAAAGATTCAATAGGCAGAAAACCAACAAAAGCAGAATCAGGTCCAGACAAAGTCTCTCAGGCAGAAGTGCACCAGCACCCACATACCAGGGCCTAAGACGAAATGCAAAGGCAACTGACTGTAGTCTCTAGGTGATTAATAAAGGCCAGCCACACCTGAGGTGCAGCTGCAGCAACTCTGAGTAACAATGAAGGCTGTTCCCACAGGAGATCTCTAAGGACCAAATAAGGGCTTCCTTCCTGTCCTCGTTACTCCAAGATGGCTTCCTATGATATGATCTATCCAAGATGTCTGTACCCCTTGAGCTATCCAAGATGGCTACGACTTTTGAGCCACCCAGATGACGGCGGCCAGAGATAGGAAACCGAAACAGCTCTTCCCAAAGACAGAACTACTCCAGAAAGGATAGGCAGAAGCCAGCTCAGAAGCTGACCCCCAGAAATCAGGTAGAGGCTGTGAGGGGTCACGACCACATACGTGACATCTACTGAATCACCTACGGACTCGCACCAGATTACATGATGGAACTTATCGATCTACCAATTAGAAATGTGACGAGAACAGCAAGAACCTACCTAAGCCTTCACTACCCCAATTGCAAAGGTATAAAATACAAATCTTCACATGCCACCAGCCTCTCGTTAATAGGCACACAACTTTGGAACTCACTACCCAAAGACCTGAAACTCATAGAAAACTACCTATAATTCAGAAAAAAACTGAAAACACATCTTTTCAAGAAGTCTTTCCCTCCTGGATCTACCTAATCCCATACCACCTTACATCACGAAAAGTTCAGAAATGGAAAACAATAATATTAACCTCGGGGGGGTCATGTGATGCCTGCTACCTGAGTAGAAGCATGGGAGAGAGGCTCCTCAAGCAACCTGCCAAAATCAGCTAAAAACAACGGATTCACCTCGGAAAGCGGACCGTAGACTGAATCAATACTTATCTTAAGCTGCTGGGCTTATGATCAGCACTTCCTCGGGAAAAACAGAGAAAAGTGAAGATTCCACAGAGGTCAGGTATGAACAAGATGGCGGAGGTACAGCCGATGGGGAGCCTGCTACCCATACAGCCATCCGAGTGGGTACAAGAAATCTCACGATCGGTCTCTGTGGCGCTGGAGGATAGGTTTACTAAATTGCAATCCGTAGTTGATGGAATTAATGAAAAACTTGACTCCCACACGCGGCGCATAATGGAGGTGGAACAACGAGTGTCAACGGGGGAGGATGAAATGAAGGCTATGGCGGCTCAAATAGCTATGCTCCAGAAAGAGGCGGGAGACCTTAGGGGCCGAGTAAAAGAACAAGAGAATCGAAACAGACTGAATAATTTAAGAGTTATCGGGCTGCTGGAAGCAGTGATGGACAAAAAGCTGTATCAATTCTTTGACACATGGCTTATGGAGCGATTGGGCCTCCTGGGTGGAGAGAATAATTTCTGCTGTGATTGAGCACACCGTATAAGGGCACGAAGTGACAACGCGACCAAGCCTAGAACAGCAATTGCTCACTTTACCAACTGGCAAGCGAAAGAACAGCTACTAAAAGCATACTGAGCCCAAGCTTCTGTGGAATTTGAAGGTCACAGGCTGCTCCTGTTCAACAACTACTCCACAAGGGTGGCCATGTTGCACAAGGCTATGGCGCCAACGTGCACGGCGTTGCATAAGAAAGGAATCCAGTTTGAACTGCTCTACCCCGCCAAACTGAGTGTCTGGCAGGGAGGCCAGACAGTCCTTCTCCAGGAGGCCGCAGAAGTGAAGAAATTTATGGATAATATTAATAAAGACAATGGAGATAGGATGCGGGATGTTCATTGATTATGCCAGTGATTGCGTCCGCAGAAGTTCCTTGACGGCTGGATATAAAAATTGAGGCTATGAAGAAGATCAGGTTTATGTGGACGAACTCTGTGTTTTATACCTGCAGTTGTAATTTGTTGTTGGAACTGTCGAATGGGTTCCTCAAAGAAGAAGGACCTTGCGGAGTGCTTTTACCATGAACCTGGAGGGAAACATGATGTGAACTGAAAGGTTAAATATGCTCCTTTACTGGGCGGTGAAGCAGCAGCAGGGTCTGAACTTGTCCTAGTTTGTGGGGAGGGGTTTGATTTTCAAAGGGATGTTTATAAAAACTGCGATGGCAATGTTTGAGGGAGTAGCCTCCCTGTGAGGTTCGGGTAAGTGAAGGATGAAAGCTGGATACCTGGAAGGGATAAGAGGAGGGAGGGAGGGGTGGGAGAGGGGTCTGGGTGGCATGGGAGTCTCTGAGTTGATGAGGGTGTGATTGAGTTATGTATGTGGATGGATGATGGTGTGCAAGGAGGAAGAGAGGTGCGGGGTGAGAATATCGAGCAAGAGTTCACAATGGCTTTGCTGGGAATGGAGGGGAAGCAGAGAAGGAGAGGATTGGGGTGCCTTCTGTTTTATTTCTTCTTTTATTTTTCTCCCTTCTCTCCCCCCGGAAAGTTTAGCTGGGAGACCCGAAGGGCTAGGTTGTTAGGGGATACGCTGTCTGCTGTAGTGTTTCTTATTGGTGATGGTTAAGCTCAATACAAATAGAGAGGGTAAAACAGCATACAGCAAAAGTATACAAATAAAAAAGCAACACTGGGCCTTCAAGACTAGGACAACAGGAGTGCTTTATTAACAGGTGACCTGTTAATAAAGCACTCCTGTTGTCCTAGTCTTGAAGGCCCAGTGTTGCTTTTCTGTTTGTATGATGGTTAAGCTCAAAATAATAACATTAAACATTGACGGTATCCACTCTCCTGTAAAAAGGACCAAGATCTTGTCTTGGCTGAAAAAGGAGGGGGCAGATATCACATACATTCAGGAAACACACATATCAGTAGCAGAACATCAAAAATTAAAGAAAGGGTAGGTGGGGGAAGTGGTGTGTTCTTATAATAGCCGGCAGAGAGGAGTGACTATATTACTGCACAAGCAACTCTTCTTCCACACTCATAAAACTGTTCAAGACAAGGAAGGTAGATATGTGCTTCTTTTAGGGGAGCTATGGGGACACAACATTCTTCTTTGTAATGTCTATGGTCCCAATACTTACTCCCATAAATTCTTCTCTGAGTCAGTGCCTGCAATTGTACCTCACAACAATTATCAAGTTGTACTGGGGGGCGACTTCAAAGTATTGGCAGACCCATCGATAGACTGTAAACCGCCTAAATCTAAAGATAAGGGATGGGATGCTAAGGGTGTAAATTTCCTCTCCTCTAGGTTGGATGTGTTTGACATTTGGAGAGTTCTACATCCACATGATGTGGAATTTACTTTTTTCTCACATCCCCATAATGTTTACTCTAGGATAGATTATCTTTTTGTGGATAGATCCCTGTTCCCAAAGGCTGCCGAATCCCAAATAGCTGACACCGCATTCTCTGACCATTCAGCGGTTACAGTAGCTAGTTCATTTGTTAATGACCTGGGTGAGAGGGTGTGGAAGTTCTCCCCCTCGCTGTATAATGATACGGGCTTCCGGGTATATTTGAGAGAAAAGTGGTTAGAGTATAAAGATCATAATAGCACTTCTGGAATGAATTTGGCTATATACTGGGAGGCCTCCAAGGCAGTTATGCAGGGCCATATTATATTTTACTCAGCCGGACAAAAAAAAACAGAGAGAGGCGGAGCTTCTGCATCTATCAAAGGAGTATCAGCGACTGCGTAGTCAGCACGTGCTTCATATGACTGATAGTACTAAACAACAATTGATGCAAACGAGGAAACAGTTAGACACACTATTGCAGCAGAGGGCAGAGAAAAGTATTTATCTTCAACGCTATAGATTGTTTAAATGGGGAAGTAAGGCCGGTAAGCTTCTAGCTAACCTAGTGAGACCCCCCCCCCCCCTCCCCCGTAGGAAACAGGTCATCACCTCTATCAAAGACGACAAGGGGAAAGAGTATACCAAGGAAGCTGAAATTAGAGAACAGTTCTTACAATTTTATAGCTCCCTCTACCAGGCTCGGGAATTTAATGCGGAAGCATGTAGGGATTTTTCCTAACATATGACTTTACCCGTCCTCATGGCAGAGCAGCTGTTGGGTTTGAATTCCCCTATAACGGACCAGGAAGTTAGCCAGAGCATTAAAGTCTTGAAGCTGACCAAGAGGCTTATTTTCGAAAGAGAAAAACGCCCAAATTCTGACCTAAATCGGGAGATGGACGTCTTTCTCTTGTGGGTGCCCAAATCGGTATAATCGAAAGCCGATTTTGGGCGTTTCAAAACTGCACTCCGTCGCGGGAACGCATAAAGTTGACGGGGGCGTGTCGGAGGCGTGGTGAAGGCGGGACTGAGGCGTGGTTATCGGCTGAGCAGAGATGTGCGTGCTCGGCCGATAATGGAAAAAAGAAAGGCGTTTTCAGAGAGAATTTAGGTCACTTTTGTTGGACCCGTTTTTTTCACGAACAGGTCCCAAAAAAGTGCCCTAAATGACCAGATGACCACCGGAGGGAACCGGGGATGACCTCCCCTGACTCCCCCAGTGGTCACTAACCCCCTCCCACAAAAAAAAACCCGAATGTTAAACACTTTTTTCCCAACTTGTAAGCAAGCCTCAAATGTCATCCCCAGCTCCATGACAGCAGTATGCAGGTCCCCGAAGTAATTTTAGTTTAGTTAGTGCTGTGCGGGACCCATGCAGAGAGGAAAAATCGGAAGAAAAAAAAAAAACAAGCAAGTGCAGTCAGGGACGTCTAAATTACCAGGATAGTAAAAGGGGGAATTGAACCAGCAACCTTCTGATTACAAGCTCAGTGCTCTAGCCAGTACACCACTGATTAGACATCAGTCCCTTTCCATTAAGTCCCTCCAAGTTTCTGTCAGCCAATCACCGCTGTTTAGCTGACACAGATGTCAGCTAAATGAGCTGTGATTGGCTGACAGAAACTTGGAGAGACTTAATGGAAAGGGAAAGACGTCTAATCAGTGGTGCACTGGCTAGAGCACTGAGCTTGTAATCAAAAGGTTGCTGGTTCAATTCCCCCTTTTACTATCTTTTAATTTGGATGTCCCTGACTGCACTTGCTTGCTTGTTTTTTTTTTTCTTCCGATTTTTCCTCTCTGCATGGGTCCCGCGCAGCACCAACTAAAGTAAAATTGCTCTGGGGACCTGCATACTACTGTCATGGAGCTAGGTATGCTATTTGAGGCTGGCATAGAGGCATCTCAGAGGGACCAGTGCACTACGAATGCTGGCCCCTCCCACGACCAAATGCCTTAGATTTGGTCGTTTTTGAGCTGGGACGCTTCGGTTTCGATTATCGCTAAAAAACAAAAACGCCCAGCTCAAAAAACGCCCTAATCCAATGTATTTTCGAAAAAAAAGATGGACGTCCATTTTTTTCGAAAATACAGTTCGGCCCGCCCCTTCACGGACCCGTTCTCGGAGATGGACGTTTTTACAAATGGGCGTTCGCGTTCGATTATGCCCCTCCAAGGCTCCAGGCCCTGATGGTTTTGGCCAGGAATATTATCGTATTCTATCGGAGCTAGCAGTAGCGCCCTAAAGAGAGATGTTTAATGAGTTGGGGGGAAAAAGGTTGGGCCTGTTTCAGAACTTGGCACATATTGTGCTTATTCCAAAACCAGGGAAGGACCCGGCACAAGTGGGCTCTTACCGACCCATTTCACTTCTAAACCAAGATGTTAAATTGTTAATGGCTATACTGGCTAGGCGCCTGAATGCGGTGATAACTTCCTTGGTACGTGAAGACCAAGTGGGCTTTGTGCCCGGGCGCTATGCATCCATGAATCTTCTCAGGGCTTTGCTAGCCATCCAAGACTGTAAAAGGAAAAGAGGAATGGGTGCTATAGTAGGCCTGGATATGGAGAAAGCTTTTGATAGCATTTCCTGGCAGTATCTTTTCTGGGTCTTGGAGCATTTTGGCTTTCAGGGAACCTTTGCTGCATGGATATCTACTCTGTATACTTTACCAAGGGCGCAGTTATTGATAAACAATAAACTCACAGAAGGTTTCCCTTTGCAGAGAGGTACAAGGCAGGGGTGCCCTCTCTCACCACTTCTTTTTTTGTTGGCCATAGAGCCACTGGCTTTAAAAATTAGGGGGAGTAGGGATATCCAGGGTATTATAGTGGGGAGTAGGGAGATGCGCATAAACCTCTTTGCAGATGACATCTTACTTTATCTAGCACAGGCACCCCGAGGCCTGCCAGAGGCATTGTCCCTGGTGCGGGCGTTTGGAGATCATTCAAGACTGAGGGTTAATTGCTCCAAATCAGAACTTCTCCCCATGTCTAGATGCCCTGGGGAGCCTTGGCTTTCCTAATTATCTATTCCACCTGTCAAAAGGGCCAATGAGGTACTTGGGTAACTATCTCAGCACCAATCCAATCCAATTTTATTTTATAAATACAATGTGATAAACCCTCTTGATAAGATCAGAAGGCTTTGTGCCACATGTAAGGACTTACCGCTTTCACTGCTAGGTAGGGTGGCCTTGGTGAAGATGATACTTCTGCATAAGTTGTGGTACCCCCTCTAGGTTGCACCTATCTGGGTGTTGAGGAGAGATGAACGCCTTTTTCGCTCCCTGATCCACTCTTTCATTTGACTGCAGAGAGGAGTGAGAATAGGCCATCAGAAGTTAATCTTGGATAAAATCCTGGGATGCCTGGGCCTACCCAATCTTCAATTACATAACGTTGCAGCTTTGATGTGTTTTGTATTCAAGGGGATCAAGGGCATATGCTGTTTCTTTCCTCCGGGTTGGGTGGAAGAATGGAGCAGCTCTTTGTCATTAATAAATCTCTTAATATGCCCCCTGGGACCCTCCCACGGGTGGCCTCCAAGCTGAATTTTCTTCGATCACTACGCAGGGCATGGTGCTGGTGGAGAGGGTTCCAGGGCCAGTCCCCTGATGCATTGCCCTTTCTGACTTTGGTGGGGAACATTGACTTCCCGGCAAGTATGGGGGGGCTCAGAATTTTGGAGATGGCGAGGGGAGGGATGTACACATATTGGGCAGTTGTTATCCAAGGAGAGGGACTCTTTTCTTACTTTCACCTGGGTCAAAGAAAGGTGGGGGCTATTAAACCGTCATATGCTGCAATACCTACAGGTGCGGCAGTATTGGTATTCTTTGAAGGCTAGATATAACAAGAACTGGATGTATGGGGCTCTTGACAATCTTTTTCTTCATTTGCCCGCCTCGTTGAACAATTTTAAAATTAACTATGCCTTTGGACGGGATGGGGATGTTGACGCAGCAGTGGAACAGGGATCTAGGCACTGAGTACACACGCACCCAATATAGCGCACTTTCCTCTACAATGTATGAAATGACTAAATCAGCAGAATTACAAGAGGCATAATACAAAATCTTGCACAGAGCCCATATGACCAGGGAAAAAGGAGCTGATCTGGGACTATGGGAAAGCGATCGCTGTCTGAGATGTAAAACTGGAAGGGGCACCCTCATTCACACTTTTTTGGAGTGCCCTGCTCTAACTTTGTGGAGTAGGGTACTTCCTTTGCTCAACAGGGTCGTTCAGAGGGAACTGGAGTGGGATTATAGTACCCTACTCCTGGGGGATCAGGGGCTTTTACAAAGTCAGCATCTGACTCAGCCTCATATATGTCCCTCCTGCTGGTCAGGAAAACTATATTGCAGTTCTGGATCTCTCCAGACCCAGTACCATTTGATGGTGGACTGCGAAACTATGAGAGATAGGGAGGCACGAAAGTCAGCTTTATTCTAAATCCCTTAAATTGGATAATAGATCATATGCTCTGTCGTGGACATGTTGTTTGAAAATGCTGGATAAATGAAAGGGTGAGGGGGATGGGAGGGGAGGGGGATGGGGGCCGCTGTATGACTGGCTGGATGAGAGGAGGATGCTAGAGGGTGGATGTTGAGGCCCTGGGATAGACAGAAGTGTGTTAATGTTTTCTTGGGATGTTTGGTTTACTGTAAAAAAAAAAAAGAAAAGTCAATGCGGAGAAACATTCTGTACTGATGGTTGCAAAGCACATTTATAGTTCATCTTTGTTACCTATGTTTAATAGGGTTTTTGTAACCTGTTATGACATCTGGTTGATTTCTGTATTGACAAATAAAAAAAAAAAAAAAAAAAATATATATATATATATATATATATATATTAACCTCTCTCACAATATGCTAATATATCAACCTAAGTGTTCATTGTACTTCTGTATTATGTACCAGAATTCTACAAATCTAAATTTTGTAACTGCCTTTTTAGCAATTTATTTATTTATTTATTATTATATTTATATCCCACATTTTCCCACTGACTATAGGCTCAAAGTGGCTTACATAGATCTATAGTATGTAAGCCACATTGAACCTGTCTTATGGTGGGATACAAATGCAATAAGTAAATAAATAAATAAATAAATGCCTGTATAATTCCTAAGCTTCTGGGTGAAGCTCAAATTTTCCAGTGATATCAGACAAATTGTTGTTTCTGTTATGCACTATGAATAATAATAATAGGCTGACTCACTGGCTGCAAAATGATCACCCGGACTGACTATAAGGAAAAACCCAATAAAGTACATAAGTACAGAAGTATTGCCACACTGGGACAGACCACAGGTCCATCAAGCCCAGTATCCTGTTTCTAACAGTGGCCAATCCAGGTCACAAGTACCTGGCAAGATCCCAGAAAAGCTCAATACATTTTATGATGCAAACATCATACACTGGAATATCTGCTGAAAATATCATTTTCTCATCACCACCACAAACTGGTGGGACCAACAAATTAAAATCATGGTTTATAAAATGAAGGAAGTAAATTTCTCAGGGACTTTAGTTTCAGACTGACAAAAACACTTGCCAGACAGTACACCTGATATCACTGGGGTTGAAAAGAAACAGCCATGGATCATAGACGTGACAATATCAGGAGTCAGCTGTATTCAAGACAAACAGTTGGAGAAGATCATAAAATAAGACTAGATGACTGAAGCTGAGTGACTCTAGTGAAAACCTGCAGTTGTGCTCCCTGCAGTAACTGGCACCCTTGCAGCAATATTGAAAGACCTGGAACAATATCTGAACACATTGGGCATTAACAAAATCCCATCTGTCAACTACAGAAGGTTGAGTTGATTGGAACTGCCCACATCCTGCTTTGATACCTCTGAATATCCTAGGTTCCTTTGAAGGACTCAATATTTAAAGTGCCAAACCCAGCCAAAGGCATCTGGCAGGCTCTGGAAAGCCACAATAAAATAATAAACCAACTCCACAACTATGCACAGCTCCTTCTATGATAAAGAAGAAAGGGGGGGGGGGGTCTATTTGCTATTCATTAAATACTAAACACACAATAAAATTCATAACTGAAAAAGTTCTGGACGAAGCTTACACATACAATGAAAATGCCCTCTATTTTTACAAGAAATGTTGCCATATGATGGTTGGAGCAGAGAGAACCACTTAGATTCAATTTGGTGCCTACTTATCTTCATGTCATAACAGATATCATTAACTTCTAAAGTGTGCAAGAAGCAGCACATTTGGAAGTAGACAATACCTCTTATAAGAACAGTTTATTCTGAAGAACATTTTTTAGTTCTGTAAAGAACAAGGTTCTGACACCTTAAAAGGATGTACTTATGATGTATGTCTTGTAACAAGACATTAATAAATTAAATACATTGTACAATTTTCTCATAAATATCTTTGTTATTTCTCTAATGGACTCTTTCTTAATTATGTTTCTGTTTTATCCTACATTGTTTTTCACTTTTTTCAAGTTTACTTTTTTTAATTCAAAATGTGAACCATTCATTAAAGTGTTACTCCTTGACTTTTATCATCACTATCTCTAACCACCCTTCTTTTAGTTCAACATGTATTCATCTAATTAGGAGCCTGCTTTTTTAAACTCTGTTTAATTCTGGTTTAATAAAAATGAACAGGAAAAAAAATGAGGAAAAATTACCAAATTACCCTAATAGCAAATAAGCAGTGGATTTTCCCTAAGTCCATTTTAATAATGGCTTATGAACTTTTCTTTTAGGAAGCTATCCAAAAACCTATAGTCTTCAAATTGGCTCAACGCGAACTATTTTCCAAATCGTCCACGTTTGCAGTGTAGTTTTTAGTGTGGCCAGGGCTTCTATGGAGGGGGGAGAAGCATCCTCTAGCTCTGAAACCCTTTGGTCCAGCTCTCCTGTGCGCCTACTCGTGTCAGCCAAAAGAGTCTCGAAGCTGGAGAGTTGATCTGACAGCTGCTTCAATTTAGGTTCTAGCCGCTGTCAGCTGCGATAGTTGTTCTTCTGAAAAAGATGGCCCGCTCTCAGCTGTGTTGCTTCCATCTTACCATTTGCTGTTTAGGGCTTGTCCTTCTCCCATCGTGATCCCTTGCCTGCCATGCCACCCGGTGATGTGACACCTTGACAGGCATAAACAGAGCTGGGAAAGTGATAATATAGGCATTTTGTGTGATTAAGGAGGTGCAGGAGCCTCAGAGAGCATGAAAACATGCCTCACCCTCTCAGTGCATCTTGTGGTCTCTCCAAGCTCCCTGTTTAAAATTACCCTCTAATTGCTTACTGAAAGAAGAGCAGTTTTTGTTAGAGATAAGACTGTGAGCATCCCTGGTTCTGGAATCTGAAGTTGACAGGATTTCTATTCAGAATTTTGTCTCTGTTCAGGTTCACAGCTTGTGAATTCCATGGCAATATGCCAGTATGTACACACATTGTTGGCTAATTCTGCTGTAAACTTGAACTCAGATGTATGGCTACCAGGGACTAGGCAGGACAAAGATAACCATTGACAAGCACTTGTGAAAAAAAAAACATAGCCTAAGGGCAGGAAGATTATATATAAAAGACCATATAATTTTGTGCATTCCTAATGACACGTATTAGTTGAATTGAAAGTTAGAAATGTAGACTAGAGGTCTGAGAGAGCAATCGCTAAACTTGCTAGCAATTGTTGAAGTGTAATATCAGTTAAATAGTTATCAACTGATAAAATGCAATTAGAGTGATAAAAAGCTAGACAATTTAACTCATATGTTGCCATGTATAAATATATTAAAATAGTAGAAAATTACACATGTTCGGGGACAATATAAACTAAGTGCTAACATTTACATGTATTTTCACAAATTCTATATATAGTGCCTTAAGTTGTGCGCGTTAATTTGGCCACATGGCCAAATTGCAAGCACAGTTGAATTGATTAACTTGCCGATCAGCACCGAGAATTGGTATTTAACAACTAATTAGTGGCACTAATTGGTTTTAATTAGAATTTGGGTGCACAACTTTCTAGGCATATTTTACAATGTGGTGCGTGTAAATTGTAATGTGTATAGTCCAAAAAGGCGTGTGGCCATGGGCGTGGAATGGGCAGGTTGTGGGCATTTTCAAAAACCTATGCACACTATTATAGTATACACCCGATCTGTGCCTAACTTAGGGGCAAGTATAGGCCTGGCTTTAAGTGGACTGAATGGATGTGCCTAAATTTTAGTCGCAAGAACGATTTTTAAGGTGCCATATATAGAATTTCCCCCATTATGCATATAAATATGTAGAATACTCGCATATACATGCTTATGTGTGTACTGACACGCATATATGTCAACATGCCACCCAAGCACTATTCTGCAAATACCTGCTTAACTTACATAGTATGTATTTTTAAGGTGAGCTTAAAAGTGGAATGAAGCAACTTAAGTATATAGCTTACAGAATACTTTAAGGTGCATGGGTATCTGCCACATTAAGGGGGGGGGGGGTCTTTTACTAAGCCACGGTAGAGTTTTTATCTCGAGGTAGAAATCAGATGGCGATAAATGTCAAGATGCCCATAGGAATATACTGGGCGTCTTGGCGTTTACCTCCAGATAATTTCTACTGCAAGCTAAAAAGAGTACTGCATCTTAGTAAAAGATCCCCTTAGGCACTAAGGGGTCCTTTTATTAAGTAAAGGGATAAAGGATCCTGCTATAGCAGCAGCAGCCATTTTTCCCATGCGCCATAGCCCTTTTTAACGCAGCTGGTAAAATGCCCACCCCAAAAAATGGGCACGCGGTAAGATAACTCTTACGGAGGGGCCATGTGGTGGGGAGCACTTACTGCCACCCATTGAGGTGGCAGTAAGAGCTCCTGTAATAACCTGGTGGTAACTGGGCAGCATGCAGCGATGCCCGATTACCACCGTGTTAGCACCACGCTAGGGAAAAATATTCCCATAGCGACAGAAATGGTGCGCGTTCCATCCCGAACTACTGCCGGTGACCACGTTGGGCTAGCGGTAGTTCTGTTTAAGCGTGCCATAAGCCCACATTGGGCTTACTACCTCTTTGTAAAAGACCCCCTAACACTTATACCAGCTTTATGACTGGTGTCGAGTGCTCACACTTAAATGTTAAACGTGTATGTACCCAGTTTCAAAAGTATCCTATAAGGGAAAGTATGCACCTCTTAGTGTGTACCCTCCAGCCACCTGATTATAGGTACTTTATTATAGAAGTGCCCCCTCTAAGGTGTTTCCTTAAAAAATGAGGGGACGATATGCAAAATGATTTAGTTAGTTAGTTAGTTAGTTAGTTAGTTAAAGCATTTTAGCCTGTTCCATTTGGCAATCCTAGGTGGGTTACACTCCTAACTTACAGAGCAGCATAGATTCATAAAACAGATCATACTAGACAAAAATAAAATAGCATGTTGTCTAATATACAAAATCTGATTAAGCTCCGAAAGCTTTGGAAAATGATACGCCTTCAAGTGTTTTCTAAACTGTGCAATAGAGCTGATTGTTTTGATTTCTAATGGAAGCATGTTTCATAGCATCGCACCCCCTACATAAAAAATGGAGGAACTGTAGAAGAAAATCCTATCTGGTTAAATCACTTGTGCAGGGCTATTGTCTGAAATTCAGCAACACTTAATCATATAGTGCCACTGAATATCTGCACTAACCTCCAAACATGAAGCCGCCAATTTTGTGGGTGATCTGGGGGCAGAGTTGGCACTTATGCAGTTAAGTGCAATTATTCAGCACTTAACCATCTACGATAACCAGACAAATAGGAGCACATAAAACACAGTCCTATCTTTGTCAGCTTTAATTTAGAAGGTTAAGTGCTGAATATCACACTTGATTGGATTAGGGATAGACAGCCACACAAACCTGATTATTCAATGCTGGTACCCAGACATTATCTAGCTTTGAATATCTAGGCATAAAGCTGGAGACAGCCAAAGAAACCTTCAAATTCCATTTGTCATCCTCATGGGTTGCATTAGACCATCTTTCCCAATTAGATTCTTGTCATATCTATCATGTGCAAACCTTGCTTGGGGAAGCGTTAAACCTATTACATAGATGATTGCTCAATCATTCAATAAAGATGTGTTTCCCAATAGATTTGCAACAGACTATTATTACTCCCAGTTTTTTTTAAATGTTAGATTAGCACCCAGATGCCTGTGGGAGCTATAGGCCACTTTTCAACCCTCAGTTTTATCAAAGGATTTAGAACCATTTATCTTTTTGCAATTAAATAATTAATAATTGAGGTATTAGAAGGTCTTGACTATGCCAAGGCTGAGTTTCCACCACAACAAAGTACAGAAATATTACTTACTAGTAAAGAAGGCCCATTTTGGTATGAATGAAATGGGCGCTAGCAAGGTTATCCCTCTCTCCCTCCCTTACTCTCTCCCTCTGTCCCCTCCAAGTCCCACAACCCCCTTTCTTCCCTTCTGATTTCCAGGCCCTCCTTCCCTCCCTCTCTCTCCTTCCCTCTGTCCCTCCCCCGAGTTCCAGTCCCCCTTCCTCTCTGTCTCACAGACACGTCCTTGCAATGCCTCCACCTGCAGCCCTCCCCTTCTTGACACTGGCCCCGCCCATCACCCTACTTGCACGTCGCCCCCCCCTCCAAAATCACCAACCCGCCCCTTATACCCTCCCCTCCCCCCTCTTACCGGGGTCCCGGAGGCAGCAGTGAAGAGCCTCGCGAGTCTGCTGCCTTCTCTTCTCTTCGCTTTCAGCTCTGACTCTGGTCCCACCCTCATTTCCTGTTTCCACAAGGGCGGGACCAGAGTCAGAGCTGAGAGCGAAGAGAAGGGAAGGCAGCAGACTCGCGAGGCTCTTCACTGCTGCCGCTGGGACCCCGGTAAGAGGGGGGGAAGGGGAGGGTAGCAGAGGGGGGTTGGCGATTTTGGAGGGGGGGGGCGATGTGCATGTAGGGACGTCTCTGCCCGCTCTCGTTGTTCTTCAACACGCGTCTCTCACTGGGATCATAACCCCCTACTGACGTCAAGCAAGCAGCAGAGTTCTACTGCTGGCCAGTGACGTCAGCAAGTGGTTACGATCCCAGGTAGACACTTTCGAACGTTCACATAGCAAATTATTATATTAGATGGTAATACATTATGAGCTATTGAAGTATGCAAATAAAGAGGGACATGCAACACTTATCATGTTAGATTTGTCTGTGGCCTTTGATTTGGTTGATTGCAGAATATAAAGCTATTGGGATAGCTAGAAAAGCTAGACAATGGCTTCTATCATTTGTAGGGGGCCAACACTAGGGTGTCCTTTTACAAAAGCATGCTGAAAAATGGCTTGTGGTAATGTAGGCGTGGGTTTTGGGTGCGCACCGATCCATCTTTCAGCGCATCTGTGAAAAAGGCCTTTTTAAAAATTTTGCCGAAAATGGACATGTGGCAAAATGAAAATTGCCGCGCGTCCATTTTGGGTCTGAGACCTTACCGCCAGCCATTGACCTACCAGTAAAGACTCAGGCAGTAACCGGACAGTAATGACCTATGTGTGCCAAATGCCACTTGGCGCATGTCCAATACGTGCGCCCAAAAATAAAAAATATTTTCCAGATGTGCGTATCGGATGCATGCCAAAAATGAAATTACCTCAAGAGCCACACGATAGTCGGGCGGTAACTCCATTTTGGCATGCGTAGACGCTTACTCGGCCTACTAAAAGGACCCCTAGATGAGTATCAGTGGGGTGATGACAGATGTTTCCCACCATGTGCAGTGTTTGACAATGTTCTAGTTTAACCCTGTTATTATTTAATATATTTTTATAATGGCGAGGCAATGGCGTAGGATACAAACTAATGTACATAGAGAAAAGTAATCTTAACTACATGTATAAAATGCTGGGTTCTAGGAATCACCAACCACTACTGTTCCCTCTAAGCTGGGCTGGAGTCCTCCAACTGTGTTGCTGCCTGTAGGGGGCAGTAGTTAAATACTGTCAGGCTTATTTTTGAAAGAGAAGGGCGCCCATCTTTCGACACAAATCGGGAGATGGGCATCCTTCTCCCAGGGTCACCTAAATCGGCATAATTGAAAGCCGATTTTGGGTGTCCTCAACTGCTTTCCGTCACGGGGACAACCAAAGTCCATGGGGGCGTGTTGGAAGCATAGCGAAAGCGGGACTGTGGCGTGCTTAACACATGGGCGTCCTCGGCCAATAAAGGAAAAAAGAAGGGCGTCCCTGACTGGGCCGACTTTACTTGGTCCTTTTTTTTATGACCAAGCCACAAAAATGTGCCCTAAATGACCAGGAGGGGAATAATCGAACGTCGCCGGCAACCTATTTTGGCGGCGGCGCAACAGCTGGCCGGAACCGTATTTTCAAAAAAGATGGCCGGCCATCTTTTTTTTTCGATAATACGGTGTGGGCCGGCGAAATGCCTTGGATTTCGCATGGGTTTGAGATCGCCAGTTTTGTTTTTCCGCGATAATGGAAAAACCTGCCGGCGATCTCAAACCCGGCAAAATCCGAGGCATTTGGCCATGGGAGGAGCCAGCATTTGTAGTGCAATGGTCCCCCTCACATGCCAGGACACCAACCGGGCACCCTAGGGGGCACTTCAAACATCTTTTATAAACAACCAAATTAGCTTCCAGATGCATAGCACCCTTCCCTTGTGTGCTGAGTTCCCCAAATCCCCCCCAAAACCCACTGCCCACAAGTGTGCACCATTACCCTAGCCCTAAGGGCTGAAGGGGGGCACCTACATGTGGGTACAGTGGGTTTTGGGGGGTTTGGGAGGGCTCAACATTACCCACCACAAGTGGAACAGGTAGGGGGGGATGGGCCTGGCTCTGCCTTTCTGCAGTCCACTGCAACCAACAACAACTGTTCCAGGGACCTGCATACTGCTGTCAGGGTGCTGGGTATGACATTTGAGGCTGGCATACAGGCTGGCAAAAAAGGTTTGTATTTTAATAATTTTAGTGTGGGGGAGTAAGGAGAGGTCATCCCCCATTCCCTCCGGTGGTCATCTGGTCAGTTGGGGCACCTTTTTGAGGCTTGGTCGTGAAAATAAAAGGACCAAGTAAACCCGGCGAAATACTGCTTATCGCCGGGTTTTATTTTTCCATTATCCACGAAAGCCGGCCATCTGGTAGCCATGCCCAAGCCTGCCCATGTCCCGCCTTCGCTTCAATGCCAACACGCCCCTTTGAACTTTCGCCGGCGAGGCGAAGGGAAAGCGGCGAAGCTATCACAAATGTAGCTTTCGATTATACGCTTTTCGCCGCTTTTGCGAAATCGCTGGCCATATTCCGATTTGTGTCGGGAAATAGCCAGCGATTACTTTCGATTATAAGCTGGCAGATGACCTCTCCTTACTCCCCCAGTAGTCACTAACCCCTCTCACCCTCAAAAAATTTAAAATATTTTTTCCAGCCTCTATGCCAGCCTCAAATATCATACCCAGCTCCATGACAGCAGTATGCAGGTCCCTGGAGCAGTTTTGTGGGTGCAGTGCACTTCAGGCAGGTGGACCCAGGCCCATCACCCCCCTACCTGTTATACTTGAGGTGGTAAATGGGAGCCCTCCAAAACCCACCACAAACCCACTGTACCCACATCTAGGTGCCCCCCTTCATACCTAAGGGCTATGGTAGTGGTGTACAGCTGTGGGGAGGGAGTTTTGGAGGGCTCAGCACACAATGTAAGGGAGCTATGCACCTGGGAGCTTTTTCTGAAGTTCACCTCAGTGCCGCCTAGGGTGCCCGGTTGGTGTCCTGGCATGTCAGGGGGACCAGTGCACCACGAATGCTGGCTCCTCCCATGACCAAATGGCTTGGATTTGGTCATTTCTGAGATGGGCGTCTTTGGTTTCCATTATTGGCGAAAATCAGGGACGCCCATCTCTAAGGTTGATCTAAATGTTGAGATTTGGGTGTCCCTGACCGTATTATCGAAACAAAAGATGGCCGCCCCATCTTGTTTCGATAATACGGGTTTCCCCACCCCTTCACGGGGACGTCCTGCGAGGACATCATCAGGAAAACTTGGGTGTCCCGTTCGATTATGCCCCTCCGTGTCTTCCATTACTAGGGACAGGCAGGTTCCCTGGAGTCCTGCAGAGCTTGCCTGTCTCTCACTTTTGAAAATGTTTTAGCACCCTCCACTGGCAGGACTATAGGTGGAGGACTCTTACTCATTATAGAGGGAACACTGCCAACCAACAAAAAGATTTTGGAGTCATTGAAATTTTCAGTCCAGTGTGCAGTGGCTGCTAAGAAAGCAATAGAATGTTAGGGATTATTTGAAATGGGATGGAGAAAAAACTGATAATATCATCATGCTTCTGTATAGTTCCCTGGTAGACCATGTCTTGAGTATTACATGCAGTTCTGGTCACCATACTTCAAAAACATAAAGGGGACAGAACCTTCCCAGATGAAGAAAGGTTAAACAAATTAGGGCTCTTCAGCTTGGAGAAAAGAAGACTGAAAGGAATATGATGGTAATTAATTAAATAATGAGTGAGGTAGAGCAGTTAAATGAGGAATGGATGTTTAACCTTTCAAACAACACAAAAACAGGTGGATACTCCATGAAACTAATGACCAGCAGACTGAAAGCAAATCATTTAAATAGTTGTTTTTTTCATGTAGTCCATAATTAAGCTGTGGAATCTGTGGCCAGATAATGTGGTCAAGGCAACTAATATAGTGGGATTCAAAAGTCATTTGCCAAGGTCTTAGAAAAAAGTCCAGAAATGATTAGCTAGGTATGAACTTGAGAAATACTGTAGATCTGTATTTTGGGATTTACTGGGTACTTGTGACCCATATTGGCCACTGTCAAAGGATACTGGACTCAATGGACCTTGGTATGACTCAGCATGACTTTTCTTATGTTGTTTTATTCTGGATGTTGAGGTATTGTACATGGTGGTTTAAGCTTTGATTGTGACCCATTTATTGGCTCTGAAATAGGATATAGGTGAAATAGGATAGACTCAGAAGTAATCTAAGGAACTATTTCTTATGGAAAGGGTGGTTGATGAGTGCCTCCAAGTGGAGGTGGTGGAGACAAAGAACATCTGAATTCCATTACTATATTCAAATAATGAATTACTGTCAAAGTATCTGTCATGTTTCTAATCCACAAATGAAGTTCCTTTATAATACAATAAGAAATAGGCTCGATTTTCCAAACACAACCTATTCAAACACCCAAATTACAAACATATGCAACACAGAGTTAAAAATTAGTATGTGAACATGTACCTGTGTATAGTATGTAAATCACTTTGGTTATACTGAAGAAAGGTAGTATATCAGATACATGATCCATGATTTACAAAGTATTTAGGTTCATTTTGGGGATACGTTTATGAATTCCTGCATCTATTTCTAGCACAATTATATTGGTTTCATTCTGAGGCATGAACCAGTTTTAAGTTATTTGCAATGATGATGTTCCACATTTCACTTGATCAAAGATACTTTTATTTGCAAGAATGATTCAAATGGTATTTCCCTGGGAAGATATTGTGGTATAGCCAGGAAACATTGTTGGATGCTACTACGTTAAAGGATGTGAGGAAAATGGGTTACTGAATAGGATCCTTTTAATAGTAGTCCCACTGAATAGAATAAATGACTATTAGTTTTGTGACATGAGAGGAAATAGATAATGTTTCATTAAAAAGAAACAAAATTAAGTCATGGCTTTTCCAGAAGGAAGAATAACATGTGCTAGGACATGGTCATTATTATAAGATCTATAAGGATTTCTGCTTTTTATGTGTTTTGAATGTCTTATTATATTTTAAAGGAAATAGTTGTTATTTTGTGAATTGCACTTTTTTGTCCAGGGAAGGTGGTTAATAAATAGGTAAAAAAAGATAGTGCCATGAATTCTGCCGTTGTATCGCTCCATGGTGCGACCGCACCTCGAGTATTGTGTTAAATTCTGGTTGCCACACCTCAAAAAAGACATAGTGGAATTGGAAAAGGTGCAGAGAAGGGCGACAAAGATGATACAGGGGATGGGACGGCTTCCCTATCAAGATAGGCTGAAGAGGCTGGGGCTCTTCAGCTTGGAGAAAAGGCGGCTGAGGGGAGATATGACAGAGGTCCATAAGATAATGAGTGGAATGGAACGGGTAGATGTGGAGCATCTGTTTACGCTTTCCAAAAATACTAGGACAAGGGGGCATGCGATGAAGCTGCAGTGTGGTAAATTTAAAATGAATCAGAGAAAATATTTCTTCACTCAATGAGTGGAATTTGCTGCTGGAATTCGCTGCTGGAAAAGGTAGTTAAGGCGTTTAACTTAGCGGACTTGAAAAAAGGGTTGGATGGCTACCTGGAGGAAAAAGCCATAGAATGTTATTGAATGGACGAGGGAATAATACAGTATTTCTAGGATGGGCGGGACAAATTGCTTGTTCTTTTGGCCGCTGTCGGTGACAGGGTGCTGCGCTCGATGGACCCTTGGTCTGTCCCAGCATGGAAATGCTTATTTACTTATGCACTTATGAATTATTATTTGTTTTTCTACTATACATTTACATGGTAAATAATGGCCAATGAAGATCACTTGGTTTATCAGAGTCTGCCATTTTTCTGCTAAGGATTCTGCAGGATTAAGCCATCTGTTTGCCATAAAAGACTGACTGCTTGTAGGACATTACTCTTTATACAAGTAATTTTTTCCTTTTTCATGTTTGATTCTTTATCATCTTGGAAGAAAAACACAGATGTTCCTATACTAGCACTAACACCCAAGGACTCTGGCCCATGTTGTGTCATCAAGCTTTGTAATGATGTAATAGCTACAAAACTAGCAAAGCCGTTGCTAGGACCACTTTAACTATTTGCAGGGCCCTGGGCAACTAGTTGTAGATGATCCTATTGATAGATGTGAGGTCAGTCAGGCTAGCTAACCCTACTCAATATGTGAGCTGCCTATTTTGTATTATGGGCCCCCAGTTATGCAGGGGACCCAAGAAAGTGGCCCATTTTGCTCTTAAGAAAAATCAGCCCTGGCCATTGCTTTAATATCTATCTATGTCCCTGTGAGGTTGCTGGACACAACCTAGCTACTATCAACCTGTTCACATTGACCTGGTTGGCTTCTGTTAAGTGGTAGCCTGCTGGTTTCCACCTACCTCCAGGGTCATTCACTCATGCTTCTTTTATTTATTTATTTATTTATTTATTTATTTATTTATTTATTTATTTATTTATTGCATTTGTATCCCACATTTTCCCATCTATTTGCAGGCTCAATGTGGCTTACAGAGTTTTGTTATGACATAGTTATTACAGGATATCAGATTAAGTAATGGAAGAGTGAAGGAAGGTGTTAGGGAGGAAAGTATAGAAGGGGACTATCATAGCTGGGTGGGTTATTGGGGTAGTTTTGTAAGGCTATGGGTTTTCTTTGTAGGCCATGTTGAAGAGATGTGTCTTCAAAGATTTGCGAAAGTTAGTTATTTCGTCAGTAGTTTTCAGGGCTGTAGGTAATGCATTCCACAACTGCGTGCTCATGTAGGAGAAGGTGGTGGAGTGTATCAGCTTGTATTTTAGTCCTTTACAGCTGGGGAAGTGCAGATTGAGAAATTGCGGGATGATTTTATGGCGTTTCTGGGAGGTAGGTCCACAAGGTTTAGCATGTAGATTGGGGCGTCTGCGTGAATGTTTTTGTGTACAATCATGCAGATCTTGAACGCAATGCGTTCCTTGAGTGGGAGCCAGTGAAGTTTCTCTCTTAGGGGTTTTGCACTTTCATATTTAGTTTTTCCAACTACCCTCCATCTAATTTAGGGGAGTAAAGGGTAGACCATTCCTTTTTTCTTGTTCATAAGAAAAGTTTAATATGTCCAATTATTTTCCAGAACTCCACATGTCGTGGTATTCATTAGGTGGAAAAAGAGAGCACTTGTTCAAAATGTTAGGAGCAGTGCCTATTATCAAGAACTATTTTTGCTTTTGTTCACTTGCAGGAATAACATTTAAAATATGTACATTTGTTTTCAAAAATCTATATGGCTTAACCTCTGATTATGTGCAACCTTTAATTAATCTCCCCCTTCCCAACGCTCTCCCTGGTTCAAGAGATTATCTAACCCTCCACTATCCCAGTTGCAAAAATGTGATCTACAAGTCAATCTACATGTCAGGATTCCCTTATCTCTGTACCAAATGGTAGAATTCACTCCTGAAATTCATCAGATGGGAACCTAATTATTAGATATTCCAGAAATACCTTAAAGCCTCTCTGTTTAAGCAGTTTCTCACAGATCATAATTAATTTAAACCCCTAATTGTATAATTATTCCAATTTCTCAGTTCCACTCTAATTGTTATTATGCATGGATGACTATAAATTGTTACCTTTTTGCATCTAGCATTCGTTTCCATATTACATATTGTAATACTCAATCCTCATTTACACTCCTGTTTACTAAGCTGCCGTGTGGCAGCTGCTAGCACAGTTTAGTAAACATGGGGGGTTACTTTGTTATTACTACTTAATGTATACTATCCCACATCACTTTTTATACTGTTAGTTACAATAAGTTGTTAGCCACATTGAACTTGATCTATTGGGATAATGTGGGATGTAAATTAAATAAATAATAAATGAATGCATGAATGATGGTCATCTGGCCTAGACAATTCTGTTTTAGGTTCTTAAAGCTCAACAGTTTCAGCTGGAATTAGGAACCAATGTTTTGGTCTGAAAATCTCTTTAAATTTGATGCCTAAAATTGAAGTGTTTTAATTTTTGTGCCTTCTATTTACTTTTCTAATGTAGGTGGAGGAGTAGCTTAATGGTTAGTGCAACAGTCTGAGAATCACGGGAACCAGGTTCAAGTCCCACTGCAGCTCCTTGTGTCTCTGAGTCAGTCACTTAACCCTCCATTGCCCCAGGTACAAAATAAGTACCTGTATATAATATGTAAACCGTCCCCTTTCTCTTTAGGCTCATAAGTTAGGTGCTAGCACTAGACATAAGCTTTGAACTACAGACTTTCTTTCACTATTCTGTTCACCCACCCTCTCATTCCATAGCTGATCACTTAAATTTGCATACTGATTGCACATCCAAATCTATAGAATACTGTCATCCATGCAGGTAAGTGTACATATACCCACGTAAATGGCAGAATCACAGCAAAACACTATTCTGTAAGTACGCACATAACTAGCATAATGTGTAAATGTTAGAGGGGCATTCACAGGGGAGGAGAATAGATGGGATAAAATTGGGGCCAACATTTATATGGGCATCTTACAGAATGCTTTTATTGACTCACATAAAATGTTGCATTTAGGCAAATCATTTATGCAAGCAATAGACCTGTTGTTCACACTTACATTTTGGCATGCTGATATGGGTTAACACTAGTATTCTATAAGGATTCTTGAATGCACAAGTGCTCTTATAGAATAGGCTCACTACTTGCATTATTCAGCAGTCTAAATGGACACAGCCTGCTATAGAACTGTGTCCCCAGTGCCTAGTAAAAATAGGTGTCTAAATTTAGCTACTCAGGCCTAGTCAATTTTCAAGGAAGCAAATTAGAGACCAGATTCTATATATGGCGCTTAAATAATCTGTGCAGCATATTCTATAAGCATATTCTAAAGCACTGTGTAGATTTAGGTGCGGAACATAGAATATGCTTAGTTGATATTCCAGCACCTAAAACTATGTGTGTCCATTTACACCAATGAAAACCTGGCGTAAATCCCATATTCTATAACAATGCATATAAATTTTGGAATACCCACAAAACGCCCATTCCCCACCCATAGCCACACCCCTTTTAAAATGTGTGCTTTAGAATTGACACTCAGTTTATTATAGAATACAGTTAGCGAGCTGTGCGCGTAAATTCTAATTATTGCCAATTACTGCTCATTATTGCTTGTTAAGTGCTGTTAAATATGCCGATTGGCTCGTTAAGCAGTTAAGTTATGCATGTTGTTATAGAATACACCTGGATTTCTGTGCGGATCTCTAGGCGTACTATATAGAATACAGCCCTAGATGCCTAAATTTCAAAACTGGGGTGCTTGAAACCTTTGAAAATTGGCAATTCTCAGTTAAAATAAATGCAAAATTCTCATTTTATTTAGATCAATATTAAAAGCATTAACAGGGCAACTCTATGAAGTGACTGTTAGCATTTACATGCGGAATATGTATGTAAGGGTCCCTTTTACCAAGCTGCAGCAAAAGGGCGCCAGCGCTGGCATCAGCTGGTGTTTTACACGCATGCTGAGGCCCCTTTTTACCACAGCTGGTAAAAGGGAAGTCTTGCTTTTCTACAGGAAATGGCCATATGGCAAATAAAGCACTTGCCACGTAGCCCCCTTTCTGCCACCCATTGAGGTGGTGGTAAGGGCTCCCACGTTAACCCAGCAGTAACTACCGCTGGGTACACTCCGGCACTGCAAAAATAAATAAATTTTTGTACCACTGGAAATGACAGTGTCCTAGGGGTGGAAAGTACCGCTGCTTACTAAAAAGAGCCCTAAATTATGAGTACTAACATGTATGCACTTATGTGTGCACTTAAGTGCTTAAATGCTGAAATTCTGCCTAAATACTATTTTGTAAATTAGGGATGGGCTGTCATTTGCAATGAAATGTCATTAACATTTGAAAGTGAGCAGAAAAATACATTTACTGGGTTTTCATGTGTTGATAGTGCACACTAGTTGAAAAAATGGTACATTCTAGGACTACCCCAGAATTAACTGGACAATGCAGGGAAAACAACAAGTGATTTAACTGGGCAGGGGGCTCTCCTGCCTAGTTAAATTACTTTGAAAAATGACTGTTTAGTTTATGCCTATTGAATGTTCTGGTTTAATTTATTCATGATGCCAAATAGTTGTAGACTTCTGGGTAGGGTTAATCTCACCAATCATGGCTTTCATCTGCCTTTTTAGATTCCGTATAAAAAAGCCTACCTGTTTCAAGCTGGTTTACTGTGTCAGGCTATCCCAAAATCTTTCAGCAAATCTTAATTTGCTTACCTAGTTTAACATCAGCACTGTTTAAATGCTTGCTTTTTGTGAAAAGTGTATCCAGAAATTACCAAAAGTGCTTCATAAATCTAAAAGAGTAAACAAAGATTTTTGTTTTTTTAATTTATTTTTTCTTTTTCATTTTATGCTTTGGAATTGATGGTAATCCCGCTTTAATAAACCATGTTTGATCACACAGGTGGAACAGGATGAAGCTGAATGCAGGGATTTCAAATCAAAATTTGTTTCAGGTGCACAGCAATCTTTAATTCTAATGCATTCCAAGTCTAACTTCAGGTATCAAAGAGGTTCACTGTGATTGTAACAGGTGCTCATTCACTGCATCTCAGAGACTGCCGACAAAACTCCCCTCTGATTTTAAGCAGCTCATTAGGTTCCTGTTACAAGTACACAACAAGCTCCAGGTGTAGTGCATGTGCCATGCAGAATTCTACTTAGATTTTAATCAGCTCCCAGTTTTCAAGTTCTAAGTGGAAAGCAATTGAAAAATTACAGATGGCTGTCTTTTATTTTTTTTTTTTTAAAGGATCCTTACTTTTCGTCACCTCTGTTAAGCAAATCCATTCCAAAAATATGGAACATCACTTTTCTTTCCTCTTTTTCTAGCATAGAACAGGTGTGCCAGCCATGAGTTTTTAATTTCACTGTTTCCAAGATTTTCAAAACAAGAAACTTCCCGATGTGTTCCAATAATAGATGGGAAACTTGGAACGACCCCATAGAAAACCTATTCCTCATGCCTTCATTCTTATTAAAGTGGGAGAATAGATTGAGTGGGGGTTGTGATTGATACTGTAAGTACAGATCAAGAAGTAACAACTGGGAAAAGAATAATAAAAATTAGCTATCAGTTATGTTACAATTAAGGCTCCATAAACTACAGGATATTTTTTAAACTGCTCTGATTTTTCATTTTTTAATGCTTGCTTATATAGTTTAGTTATTACTTGTTGTTGAGAAATTTTCATTTTCAGATAAGAAAAAAAGAAATATTTTACATCCATAAATAACACCCTAAACCCCTTGCTTACAAAGCCACGCTCCCGTGGCAATGCCAATACAGCCCACTGGCTTTGTAAATGGGAGCCTAAGAAAAAATACAGGGAATATTTATATGGAGACATGATGACCCAGGCCATGAAAAGAAGGGGGTGATAAAACAAATATATCATGGAAATTTGGGGGCCTTTTTACTAGACCCTGTTAAGCACTATATATCGAGTTTATGCCGCATTAACTGCTAACGCTGAGACACGTTAATGGTCTTAACTTAAATGGACTTTGTGATGTGTTAATTGCTGTATTTGCCACTGGTGCAGAGTGTAGAAGGTATTTGGTGGTTAATGCATTGCACTTACCATGCAATAATTGCCTAATGCAGAGTTAATTCGAGACCACTTAATGCCTCCTAAATTCTCTATAAATTCTCTATAACTTCAGGCGATTTATAGAGAATTTAGGAGGCATTAAGTGGTCTCGAATTATACTAGTAAAAAAGGCCCGTTTCGTAAACAAATGAAACGGGTGCTAGCAAGGCTATAGAGAGAGTGAGAGTGTGTATATGTATGTGTGTCTGTGTGTGTGTGACACAGAGAAAGTGTGTGTATGTGTCTCTGTGTGAAAGACAGTGTGCACAGGTAGGGTGAAAATGAAGAGACAGCAGTGAAATTTTACATAGGACAGCTGAACCATTGGAGGCGTGTTTGTGTGTCTGTGTGAGAGAGTGTGTATATGTGTGTGGGTGCGTGTGTGTGTGTGAGATAGAGACAGTGTAAGTGTGTGTGTGTGTGCGTCTGTGTGAAAGAGTGTGTGAAAGGGTAGGGTCAAAATGAAGAGACAGCATTATAATTGTACATAGCACAGCACAAACATTTGAGGAAGTTATTGCCTTATCTCCCCTGCCGCCCCCTCCATACCCAACGATTCGTTCCTTGTCTTCCATCCCCTCTGTGTCCCATGTGTATGTGTGTGTGTGAGAGAGAGAGAGGTGCTAGCAGTCCCTGTGATAGTGGCAGGTCAGTTGCTCATTATAGCCAGTTAAGAGTGAGAGTGTGTGTGTATGTGTATGTGCTGGTTTTTTGGAAAAAGTATTATCTGTATTAGCTGTTATCTAATGGGTTAGAGAAGTAACTGAGAACCAGGGAAGCCAGGGATCACATCCCACTGCTGCTCCTTGAGAGCTTGGGCAAGTTACTTAACTCTGCATTGCCTCCTGTACAAACTTAGATTGTAAACCTCCAGGGACAGGGAAATGCCTGTTGTACATGAATGCAATTCACTTTCAGTTACTACTATGAGAGGTATGAGCTAAATACAAACCCAACATCCAGTACCAGGCATATTGTAAAGTAATATGAAAACCTACAAAAGTCATTCAGGAACTATAGAGCAACTCTACCATAACATAATAGCACTAACATCTAGGAATCACACAAAAAGGGTCTCCCTATCCAAAATCACCCTTCTTTCTCTCCTTCCCAATACAGCATCACTCTGTCTGTCTCTCTTTATGTCCCCCACCCAGCATCATTCTGTCTCCCTTTCATCCCATCTCTATCACCTTGTCTCTCATCCCCCGTCCAGCATCTCTTAATCTTCCTCCCCATCCTGCATCATCCCATCTCCGCTTCCATCATTATCCTGTCTCTCTCTCTCCCCCCCCCCCCCACAACCTTATTCTATATCTCCCCCCAGCATCACTCTCTCTCTCTTCTTTTCATCCAACATTACTCTCTCTCTCTCTCTCTCTCTCTCTGCTACCCCATCCAGCATTATGCAGTCTCTGTCTCCCCCCCCCCCAAAAAAAAATCAAATATCACCCCATCTCTCTGTCTACCTTTACTCTCTCTCTCTCTGCTACCCCATCCTGCATAGTGCACTCGTCTCTCCCCACCCCCAACCCCAATCAAGTATCACCCCATATCTCTCTCTACCTTTTCTCTCTCTCTCTCTCTCTCTCTGCTACCCTATCCATCATGGTGTAGTCTCTGTCTGTCTGTCTCTCCCCCCCATCAAGTATCATCCCATCTCTCTCTCATCAAACATAACCTCATTTCTGAATCTCTTATCCCTTCCCCCTTATGCAGCATGGCCCTTTTTGTCTGTCTCTTCACCCCAACATTCAGCGTCATCCCATTTGTCTCTTCCCCTTTCTCTCCCGATCATCTTCTTTTACAGCTTTCAAGTTCGGCAGAAGAGTATTACAGTATTAACAGTAAAAACAAAGTGAAAGCATGTGCGGGGCCATTTTCCTGCATGCAATCGCCACCAAGCTCAGCAAAAGCAACAACAGCCTCCAGAGCAGCAGCAAAATCAGGGTTGGGAGCTGGGCGGCCACAGCTCTGTGAGGAAGGCCCAAAATACAGACAAGCACAAGCACTGAGGGAGGGAGGGAGGGAGGGAGGCGTGGGGAAAAACAAAATACCCCATGCGCTTGCCACAGCCAATGCCTGCACGCCTCCCCTGCAGTCAGCCAATAAGATTGTGCTTGGGTGTTTGATCGCGGAGTGTCAACAGCGTGTCCAGAGGAAAAGCTGCATGTGTGCCTATTCCTGACTTGATGACTGGGCAGAGCCTTGAGAGAACTGGATGAACCATGAGTTGGAAAGTAGGGGAAAGGTCAAAGGGGGGCATGACCGGCAGAGCAGAGCAGCAGCGGTGCATGCAGGAAAATGGTCCCGCTCGCTTTCACTTTGTTCTTACTGCTGACATTGGAGCCGACTCTGTGAGTGCTGTGGGTGCTTGAGCACCCCCAATATTGGAAAAATTCCTTGTATGTGTCCAGGGAGGGATTATTTCCATTGGGCTTAGCACCCCCAATAATTTTGAAAAGTTGGCTCCTATGCTGCTGATACCTTTGCTGCTCTGCTGCCGAACTTGAAAGCTGTAAAAGATGATCAGGAGAGAGAGGAGGAAGAGAGGCCAGAGAAGGGAGAGGGTCCGCAGCAAAATAGGCGCCATTTTTATCCAAATCTGTTTGGAGAAGCAGCCGCCCCTAGCTACGCCACTGAGCAGCAGATAAACAATGGGCAGGAAAGAGTGGGGATCTTTCCTGCCCCATTAGACCACCATGAAGTACTGAGGTATGTTCTGGGAGGGCACCCAGGGGGCTGGAGGGGAGGGGGACTAGGGAGATGTTACTCGATGACAGTCACCTAGTCCGACAACCGACACTACCGCGGGGTCCCCCATTCCTTATCCTCATGATGATGCATCATCGGTCCCCTCTCCCTCCGCTCAGGCTCTGGCTCCGGTTCCCTCCCCCTACTCCCGACCTGACTCACTCAGTCGCTGTGCTGTCGGTATGCTACTGCACACTGTCTTCTGCCTCCTCCTCTCTGGTGGCAGGCCAAAGGTCCCCCTCCTGATGATATGCTCTCTGACTCAGAGAACAAATCTGTCTCCCTCGCCTCCGGGTCAGACTCAGTCAGAGAGAGAAGAGAACAGCACGGGAGCACTTACTGCCTCCTATATAGGAGGTGATAAGTGCTCTTATGTTAAGTCAGTGTTATTTAGTTAGTGTGAGCTAATGTCAGTGTGCTAGCTGAATAGCACTTCCACATTCATTCTCCATCCCTGATATGCCCTTTCCCAAAAAACCTAAATGTAAATGTGAATAAATACCGAATGGTTAGCAAGCGCAAATGGCAAAACTAGAAAAACACTTTACCACATCCTACATTAGGCCATTTTTCCTGTGTTAAGCATGCAGTAGCGCTTAGCAAAATTTACTAAAAAGGCCCCTTAATGATCACAAGGGGCAGCACTGGGATTTGAACCAGACTTCACCGAATGCCAGCCCAGTTCTCTAACCACTAGAGTATTCCTCCACTTGGTTTAAACTAAAGCTTACAGTTAAGAGACCTTATTTATACATCCTGAAAACTTTAATGAAAAATAGGTTGCAGCAGTGAATAGCTCCTTGTAAGTGCAATAATTCCATTGCTTTTTTTATTTTTGAATCATCACAGATACCCGGGAGATGGCCTTGCTATCCACATATCTTCTGCTTTTCAACTGTTTGATATATGTCTGTATGTCTGAAATATTAGACATTATGGAGGGAATTCTGTATATGGTGCCTAAAAAATTGACGCTGAAATCAGTGCCGACTAAGTGTATTCTATAATTGGCACCAAGATTTAGGCGCGGTATATAGAATATGCTCATTTAATATCTCAGCGCCTAAAACTATGCGCATCCATTTACACAAATGAAGATGTGGCATGCTGGGCCATATTCTATAACTACACATGTAAATTTCAGAACACCCACAAAAATGTCCATTTCCCCGCCCAATAACCACGCTCCTTTTTGCCTGCATGCGTTAGAAGTTTCACGCACTGCATTACAGAATGCGCTTAGCGAGTTGTGCATATAAATTCTAATTAGTGCCAATTAGTGCTCATTATTGCTTAAGTGCTGTTGTCACTGCTCATTAGCTTGTTAAGTTACACCCATTGTTATAGAATCCAGTTGGATTTTGACGCGGATCTCTAAGCACGCTATATAGAATCTTCCAGAAACTGCATGTTTGTTGCCTTATTTCATTCCATCCTAGATGTTAATATAGAGATCCAAATCTAAGAACAATGAGTTTTTAAATTATGCCTGAGTGATCATCAAGCAGGTTCCCATAATTGTTAAAAATGTTTCAGTAGAATACAATACTACAACTGATATGTCTATTTGTAAGTTACTGCAAAAGTCAATATAATCTTCTGTTTTAACAGGCAAAACCACTGAGTGAATACAAAAAAATTTACAGACACACTGGAAGGATGATTCAATTGTAGAAGATTCATGAGTATATGTGCAACAAAACTGATACAGTATGGTATTGTTCAGTGAAGCAGAATAGAATGAGGACTGCTGTACTACGCTGAGAAAATTGTTGCGACATGGTTCCCTGATGAAATATGACATTAAAAAGTAAATTGAATCAAACAACATAGACAAGCAATCCACATAGCCAGGAAGATAACGTTGAGTGCAAGCATATATTTTTTTAAAGATATCAACTTTTATCAGTGATTTATTTTTTTTACCCCTTTTTGGTTACTGAGACAAGAGCCAATTTCATTAGTTTGGAACATCTGCATTTGGGCCACCTAGATGAATTGAATAAAGACCCAAAGAGAAGTGCATTAAAGAAGACACATTTAAATGCTAACAGTATAACAGAACAAAGTGTTCTAGTTTGGAATGAAGGCACCTGCTTTCTGGGATGCATGCTTGTATATCACCATGATCGGTGCTTATGCCTGGATGTTAAACAAACAAAAACAGGCCCTCTCATTGCCCTCATTCTGCCTTGGCTTATTCTGAAAATGTTTTATAACTAAGACAGCAAACCAAAAAGTGATTCACTTTGAAGATACAAACCCACACACGCATGCATTCACACACACACACACACAAACAAACAAACAAACACACACTTCATAATTTTTATTTTCCTTCAGAAAGTGGACTAAGAGACAATCCAGCTTATAATCGAACGAGAATAACGCCCAAGTTCCGACCTAAATCGGGAGATGGGCGTTCTTCTCACAAAAACAAATAAAGCGGCATAATCGAAAGCCGAACTGTGGACGCTTTCAACTGCACTCCGTCGCGGATGCGGACAAAGTTGACGGGGGAGTGTCGGAGGTGTGGTGAAGGCGGAACTGGGGCGTGGTTATCACCCGAACAGAGATGGGCGCCCTTCGCCGATAATGGATGCGTTTGTAGCTAGAATTTAGGGCACTTTTCCTGGACCCTGTTTTTTGACGAATAAGGCCCCAAAAAGTGCCCTAAATGACCAGATGACCCCCAGAGGGAGTCGGGGATGACCTCCCCTGACTCCCCCAGTGGTCACTAACCCCCTCCCACCACAACAAATGATGTTTCACAACTTTTTACTTTCACCCTCAAATGTCATACCCTCCTCCCAAGCAGCAGTATGCAGGTCCCTGGAACAGTTGTTAGGGGGTGCAGTGGACGTCAGGCAGGTGGACCCAGGCCCATCCCCCCCCTACCTGTTACAATTGTGCTGCTTAATGCTACTAGTCGTCCAACCCCCCCAAACCCCCTGTACCCACATGTAGGTGCCCCCCTTCACCGCTTAGGGCTATAGTACTGGTGTAGACTTGTGGGCAGTGGGTTTTGAGGGGGATTTGGGGGGCTCAACACCCAAGGGAAGGGTGCTATGCACCTGGGAGCTCTTTTACCTTTTTTTTTGTTTTTGTAAAAGTGCCCCCTAGGGTGCCCGGTTGGTGTCCTGGCATGTGAGGGGGACCAGTGCACTATGAATCCTGGCCCCTCCCACGAACAAATGCCTTGCATTTATTCGTTTTTGAGCTGGGCGATTTCATTTTCCATTATCGGTGAAAAGCAAAAACGCCCAGCTCACACCTTGGCGAATAAAGCATGGGCGTCTATTTTTTTTAAAAAATACGGTTCACTCCGCCCCTTCACGGACCCGTTCTCGGAGATTAACGCCCATGGAGATAGGCGTTTCTGGTCGATTATGCCCCTCCATATACATTAACACTGCAGAAAAGTTTCTATGCTATTTTCTAGATAGGAAAATCACTCACAATATTTTCCCTCAAAGGAAATGACAGTAAGGCAGGATTTATTCTTCAGTAAATTTTACCATCTTACTCCATTTCCAAGAATGCATCATGCACCATATTGGTCCTACTTGTATA
The DNA here is from genome assembly GCF_901765095.1 of Microcaecilia unicolor. NCBI lineage: Eukaryota > Metazoa > Chordata > Amphibia > Gymnophiona > Siphonopidae > Microcaecilia > Microcaecilia unicolor. The sequence continues at coordinate 81,600,876 of NC_044037.1, read as the reverse complement.
TTGATGCTAAAGAATCTAATAGGCTGTTGCCTTTTATTGGGACTGTATAATCACCAGATATATGTTAACTTTCAAGATCACTTAGACCTACTTCTCATCATGTTGCTCATTTTCAAAAGAGAAAAACATCCAAATCAGTATTTTGAAAACCTATTTTTAGACATTTTTCTATGAAGTCCATCAGAAGTGCATTCAAATCACAAGCGGATGTGTTGGGGGTATTCTGAAGGTGGGATTAGGTGTGTATAACACTTGAACATTTTACAGCCAAATGGAACAAAACAAAAATGTCCAGGACTAAAACCAAGATGTTTTGGTCTAAACCTTTTCTCAGAATGAATAAAGCAGAAAAAGATGTCCTAAATGACCAGATGACCACTGGAGGGAATCAGGGGTGATCTCCCAATACCCCCCCCCCCCAGTGGTCATTGACCCCTCCCACCCCCAAAAATGTGAATAAAATATGAATTACCAGCCTCTATAACAGCTGCAGATGTTAAAATCATGTCTATTAGAACAGCATTCATGTCTCTGGAGCAGTGTAATGGTTGGTGCAGTACACAGTAGGGGACCTAGGTCCCTATCTCCCTCTACCTGTCACATGTGGTGGAAACTGTGACCCCTCCTAAAGTCACCAAAACCCTACTGTACCCACATATAGGTGTCCCTTCACCCATAAGTGCTATTGTAGTGGTGTACAGTGGGGGGGGGGGGGGGTAGTGGGTTTTTGCAGGGCTTTGGAGTGCGCATGGGACAAGCTAAGGGAGCAAAGGTGAGGTGTACCTGGGACCTTTTTCATGAAGTGCACAGAAGTGCCCTGTAGGATGCCCCATTGTTCTCCTGGGATGTCTGGGGGACCAGTCTGTTAAAGATGCTGGCTTCTCCTACATCCCAATGGCACGAATCTGTAAGTTTTGCACTTATTTGGTTTTTTTTTTTCTGAAAATAGACAAAAAAAAAAAAAAAGAAGTCCAAAGAGCAAAACCTTGTTCAAAACAATGTTTAAAAAAAAAAAAATGTTTTTCTTTTTCAAAAATGACTTTCTTTTCCTATTCGGATTTTGGATGTTTTGTGCAAAACGTCCAAAACCTGACTTAGATGTCATATCGAAAATGCCCCTCCATGTGTGCATACCAGCAAAGCAATTTATAATTCATTAACAAAAAAAGAAATAGAGAGGAACTACAAATCATATAGGACAGTAAAAGAAAGATAAGACAGGAATCGGGGGGGGGGGGGGGGGAGGGAAGGTCAAGAGAGGGAAAGGACAAAAGACAGAAGGCCATGCTGCAGGAATAACATTTTTCAAAGGAAGTGTTCTAAGTTCTAGTGGTCAATTTATTGTGTATTGTAAAAATTCCTATACCCCACATATTTCATAAATCCTATGCAGATAACAAAATTTACATACATAATATTCAGCAACATACAATAAGCATAAACAAAATACAACAAACATAATCAATAAAATAATATTGCATCAAATTAAAACATCTGTCATGTCTTTTTATGATCTGAATCACAGGACATTAATTAAAATACAAGACCAAAGGCTTGCTAAATAGTGGGTATCATCAGAAGTTGTTGGTCGGAGGAGCGGAGTGGAGTATCAGAGATATTAGAATAGGGGGTTGACCAGTGCAGCATGCTTTATGAATCAGGATTAAGCGTTTATACTGAACATGAATACGTATAGGAAGCCAATGTTCTTGGTGTAACAAAGGGGTAACATGATCATATTTTCGGCTACCATAAGTACATAAGGACCGCCATACTGGGAAAAGACCAAGGGTCCATCAAGCCCATCATCCTGTCTCCGACAGTGGCCAATCCAGGCCTCAAGAACCTGGCAAAAACCCAAAAACAAAACAAAAATTTAAATTAATAATGTTCAATGGACCTTTCCTTCAGGAATCTGTCCAAACCCCTTTTAAACTCAGCAAGGCCAATTGCTGTCACTACATTCTCCAGCAACGAGTTCCAGAGTCTAACTATGCACTGAGTAAAGAAAAACTTTCTCCTATTTGTTTTAAATCTACCACATTCTAGCTTCATCTTATGTCCCCTGGTTCTATTATTGTTAGAAAGTGTAAACAAACGCTTCACATCTGTCCGCTCCATTCCACTCATTATCTTGTAGACTTCTATCATATCACCCCTCAGCCGCCTCTTCTCCATGCTGAAGAGCCCTAACCATCTTAACCTTTCCTCATCTCTTTTACCATTTTTGTCGCCCTTCTCTGCACCTTCTCCAATTCCTTTATATCTTTTTTGAGGTGCGGCGACCAGAACTGAACACAATACTTGAGGTGTGGTCTCACCATGGAGCGATACAACGGCATTATAACATCCTCGTGTTTGTTTTCCATCCCTTTCCTAATAATACTCAACATTCTGTGCGCCTTCTTAGCCGCCGCAGCACACTGAGCAGAAGTTTTCAACATCTTATCCACGATGACTCCCAGATCCCTTTCTAGGTCTGTAACGCCTAACGCGGAACCTTGCATGACATAGCTGTAATTCGGGTTCCTCTTTCCCACATGCATCATTTTGCACTAGTCAACATTGAGCTTCATCTGCCATTTGGACACCCAATTTCCTAGTCTCGCGAGGTCCTCCTGTAATTTTTCACACTCCTCCTGTGACTTGATGACCCTGAATAACTTTGTGTCATCTGCGAATTTAATTACCTCACTAGTTACTCCCATCTCTAGGTCATTTATAAATATATTAAAAAGCAGCAGTCCCAGCACAGACCCCTGAGGGACCCTACTAACTACCCCTCTCCATTGAGAATACTGACCATTCAAACCTACTTTCTGCTTCCTATGTTTCAACCAGCTCTTAATCCACAATAATACCCTACCTCCGATCCCATGACTCTCCAGTTTCCTCTGGAGTCTTTCATGAGGTACTTTGTCAAACGCCTTCTGAAAATCCAGATACACAATATCCACCGGCTTCCCATTGTCCACAAGTTTGTTCACCCCCTCAAAAAAATGCAGTAGATTGGTGAGGCAAGACCTCCTTTCACTAAATCCGTGCTGACTTTGTCTCATAAGCCCATGTTTTTGTATGTGCTCTGTAATTTTATTCTTAATAATAGCCTCTACCATTTTGCCCAGCACCGATGTCAGACTCACCGGTCTATAATTTCCCAGATCTCCTCTGGAACCTTTTTTAAAAATCGGCGTTACATTGGCTACCCTCCAGTCTTCCGGTACCTCATCTGATTTTAGGGATAGATTGCATATTACTAACAGTAGCTCTACAAGTTCATTATTCAGTTCTATTAATACTCAGTGATCAATTTAACTGCCCTGTTCTGTAATATCTGAAGATGGCATAGCTCATGTTGGTGTAAGCCAATAAATAGGGCTTTTCAATAATCCACATCGGAAAGAACTAAGGCATGTATAAGGGTGCAAAGTGCAGCAGGCTCTAAAAACCTAGGGGGTCTTTTACTAAATCTTAGCTCGAGTTATCTGCAGCAGGGCCCATTTTATTCCTATGGGCCCTGTTGCAGATAACTCGAGCTAAGCTATAGTAAAAGACCCCCATAGAGAGCGAATTTGGCAAAGTCAGTAAAACTCTTTAGACACAACTGTGGAGATGTGAGGACCAAGAGGCAGATGCAGCAACCAAACATAAAAAAATCTAAATCGTTAAAGTCCCTAACGATTTTAAAATAACGAAAAATGCACCAAAAAAAAAAGTCACACATGCTGAGATCGGTAGTGAAACGTACAATGTATCAAAGAATCACAATACACATCGTTAATCGGCCCCCAAATCATGCGCAGAGCAGCCAAGCGTTATGTTAGCTGCTCTGCGCATGCCACAAACAGTCAAAACACAGTCAAATCGCAAGCACATGGCTCTCAAATAAAAACAAAAATTAAAAAAAAAGGGTCGGGAGGGGGCAAGGGCGCTCATCAGGAGCGTCCTGTACAGACGGCCTTGCCCCCCCCCGCTGCTCCCCACTTTCCGCCGCTCCCCCCACCCGAAAAAGCAAAATTCTAGCAGCCCCTGCCCCCTCCCCACTTTCCGCCGCTCCCCTCACCCGAAAAAGCAAACTTCTAGAAGCCCCTGCCCCCCTCCCTTCCTCACTACTCTCTCACCTCAGCTCCGCCTCCCGACATCCTCCGTCCGTGCCCCGCCCCCTTTTGGGGTCGTCGCCGCCATTCCCCTCCTCCATCGGGCCCCCCTTCCTCTTACCGGGCCCGTGCAGCGCCTCTCTCCTCTGTCCGAAGGCGCTGCATGGGCAAGAAGAAAGCTGAATCAGCTGATGCCTGCCTTCGCGATGGCGCGTCTTTCTTCTGCTGCGCCCGCCCCTGTCTGACGTCAGTAACCTACGTAGGTTACCGACGTCAGACAGGGGCGGGCCCAGGAGGAGAAAGACGCTCTATCGAAGCTAGGCGAAGGCAGGCATCAGCTGATTCAGCTTTCTTCTTGCCCGTGCAGCGCCTTCGGACAGAGGAGAGAGGCGCTGCACGGGCCCGGTAAGAGGAAGGGGGGCCCGATGGAGGAGGGGAATGGCGGCGACGACCCCAAAAGGGGGCGGGGCACGGACGGAGGATGTCGGGAGGCGGAGCTGAGGTGAGAGAGTAGTGAGGAAGGGAGGGGGGCAGGGGCTTCTAGAAGTTTGCTTTTTTGGGGTGGGGGGAGCGGCGGAAAGTGGGGAGCAGCGGGGGGGGGCAAGGCCGTCCGTACAGGATGCTCCTGATGAGCGCCCTTGCCCCTCCCGATCCTTTTTTTATTTTTATTTTTTATGTGTTTTCTGAGGTCCTTTGGACCAATCACAGCGCTTTTAGCTCTGCTAATGCGCTGGGATTGGCTCAAAGTTTGTTTATTTTTTCACTTAACACTTTTTCCTGCCACGGAGCTGTCCTAACGAGAGGTCCAGACCTCTCGTTAGTTTTCCTACCTTTTTCCTGCGTAAAGGCAATCGGAAAAGGTTAGTGCATGTCGTTTCAATGGGGTTTTCACACTAATTGCTCATCTCCATTCCGTTTTCGTTAGCTGCTACTACCGTCGAAAAATAGGCTTTAGTGCATGGAAAGGATCGGAAATTCTTCCCTGAGGGCTCATTTAACGATGAAAAACGTTTAGTGCATCTACCTCCAAGTGTGAGACTAGTGTCAAAGGTAATGCTTAAAATCTTTAATGTATCTTGCACTGAAATAGTAGTGTGAAATAGACATATCTGGTGTAATAGGAGAGGAACTGTAGTCCAGGAGAATACTATGGCTTTTGTTTTTTCTCTGTTTAACTTCATTTTGTTAGACTGGATCTAATGTAAAATCATTTCCAGTTTGGGAATATACGTGCCAAATACCGAAGTAAGGTCAAAAGTGATCAAAATCTGTATGTTGTCTGCATATATGAATGGCGTGAAATCTAACTCAGAGATAAGGGTTGCCAGAGGGGCCCTGAAAATATTAAATGTTAATGGAGCCAGTAATGATCTCTGAGGAAATCATCCTGCCAAAGAGCCCTGAAAAAGCAACACAAGTACGTTGTGCCCATGATTCCAGTGTGATTTAGTCATTGCAGAAGCAGTGTATGATCTATAAGAACAAACACCAAGAAAAGGTCTAGGAATAGTAGGATGATAGACAAATTTTGAGAAAGAGTGACCTGTACAGTGGAGAGTAAGACAAACACTAGAGATTCTGCTACTTTTATGAGGAATAATAGATTAGATTTTCAGAGTCAGTATATTTATTTTTTTTATTACATTTGTACCCCACACTTTCCCACTCATGGCAGGCTCAATGCGGCTTACATGGGGCAATGGAGGGTTAAGTGACTTGCCCAGAGTCACAAAGAGCTGCCTGTGTCTGAAGTGGGAATTGAACTCAGTTTCTCAGGACCAAAGTCCACCACCCTAACCACTAGGCCACTCCTCCACATAACTTAAAACTGAAAAAAAGACTGCTCTTAATGTATGCGGTTGGTTATCCATATACCAGATGATTATCCGCTCTAAGGATTGAAAAAGACTCTTCTGTATGCACGTGGTTGGCTATTCATATAACAGCTAAATATCCAGATACTGCCACTGAATACACACATATATATTTTTTAAATCCACAGTGGCCAGTGCCAGAGCCTCAATATTAGGCACCAGAATTTTATTGTATTTTAAATTAAATTAAATTCATTAATTCATTTTTATTATGATAATAACTAGTAAAAAAGGCCCGTTTCTGTAGGCAAGGAAACGGGCCTTAGGCAGGCAATTCCCCCCCCCCCCCCGTGCTACGGCCCCCTCGAACCCACCCCCTCCCGCGAATCTGTCGATCCCCCCCATCCCGGAACGCCGAAAACTGCCGCCACCGCCGTTGTTGTGCTACCTTCCCTTCCCGTAGGTTGTTCAATCATCTTCTTAGAAAGTTTAACTCTGTGCGTCTGACGTCAGACGCACGTGCGTCTGACGTCAGACGCACGGAGTTAAACTTTCTAAGAAGATGATTGAACAACCTACGGGAAGGGAAGGGAAGGTAGCACAACAACGGCGGCGGCAGTTTTCGGCATTCCGGCGGGGGGGGATCGACAGGTTCACGGGAGGGGGTGGGTTTCAAGGGGGCCATAGCGCGGGGGGGGGGGGGTGACAGCTGATTCCGAGGCAGTAGGAGGAGTAGGGAAACACGCTGCGCGTGTTTCCCTACTCCTCCCCTTGCCTTGGAATCAGCTGTGTTGACATCAGTGACGTCCGTGCATGTCTGCCTCGCAGACCACTTGCAGCCAGGGAGCCACAGTCCCAAGCATGGAACGTTGGAGGTGAGAATTATTATATAGGATTTCTCTGTGCAAAAGTTCTCTTTCTGCTTTATAACCATTATATTTATTCATTTAGTGTTTGATATACTGCAATACATCAGTAATAGATATCTGTGCAGTTTTACATAGGTTAAAACAAGTTAAAGAGGAAGAGAAAGTTCAGGAGGAGAGAAAGGGGAAGTTAGGAAGGGACTGGAGGAGGAGGAAAGAGTCAAATCTAGGAGAGGTCAAAAGCATCAGTGAAAAGATTTGCTTTCAGCTGACCTTTGAAAGCAGAGAGAGATGGTTGGGTTTTAATATGGAGTGGAAATGAGTTCAAAAGCTTGGGTGCAATATACCTGGAAGCAGATTCTCTGGAGATGGTAAGATGTATAGCTGAGAGGGAGGGGAGTAAGAGGAGCTTCTGGTCAGTGGAGCGAAGACGGTTGGATGGTATATATGGAATGAGAAGTTTAATGCTATAAAGAGGTGCTGAAGGAAGCAGACCTTAGTAAACTAAAATGAGTACTTTGAGCTTCACACAGGAGGAAAAAGGTAACCAGAGTTCTGAACGGAGTAAAGGGGTCATGTGATCAAAGCGGCATGCATTGTGAAGGAGCTTGACTGAGGTGGATTTGATCAGTTGAAGGCGTTTAATGGAGTTCAAGGGGAGACCAGCATAGAGTTACAGTAATCCAGGAGGGACATGACAAGAGCAAGGATGTGGCCATGGGGGTCTTTTTGTGGATGCAAAATATATGTTTCAGTAACAGCATACAATGTCAAGGTTCAATATTTATTGTGTTGGAGTCCCAGATTACATAATGAACCTGCTGTTTTTGCTGTGTATAATCAGTGAGTGCCATTGTTTTTAATTACCTAGCCTGGTAATATAAGTTATTTTCTTTTTTCCTGGGGCAACCACCTGGCTAGTGTTCTGAGTGAGGAGTTTCCCTGAGGAGGCCCCCTTTTTAGGTATTTTGGGAAAAAGTGCCACCTCATCCTTTGCCCCAGGCAGCAGACTACCTTGAGCTGCCCCTGCTATGAGCAATGTACTAACCTGGTCAAAGTAAAGGGAAAATTGTGTAAAAGTACATTGAATTTTATTGGTGTGGTGAGCATGAGGGTACTCTGAAGTAAGATTGGATTTAATGCTAATTATAGGCAGGACATGGGTACTTAGTTCTGCCTTGGCTGTATTTGGAAGAATGTGTGTTTTTTGATTAGCTTCCTGCAAAGAAATTCAGTTTTACGAATAGCCAGTAGCCTCATATATCCTGTTATTAAGAGATTCCAAACAGAGAGTGGGAAAATTTTATCACAGTTTGAAGACGATATCCTCTGTTAAATTAAACTTGGATAGAAAATAAAAGTGAATCTGCTTTTAGAATTCTGACAAGCAGTTTCCTGAGAGGGAGATGTTTCAGTTGGAATTTTCCCTTCAGTATAAGTCTACTACAAGGCTGTTTGTGAATTGGATATAAAGTTGAATAAAAGGACAGATGTTTTTTTCAGTCAGAACACAAAGAAAATAATATTGAAATCCATGATTCACCTCTAATGGTGCAGTGACAGCATAACATTGTGAATGAAGAATACAGATACTGTGTCTAGTATGATACAAAGCTGAATGAATTCCAGCTATTACATCTGAATAAGTGAGCTTGTGAAAGACGTTCTGCATGACAGAAACTTAGGGTTCCTTTTACCAAGCTGCACGGTCGGGGCAGGACTACCAGCGGTGGTCGCGTTGGGCTGACAGTAGTCCTGGAAGAGCGATCGGTAAGCCCACGTTGGGCTTACTGACGCTCTGTAAAAGGGTCCCTTAATGAGCATGGAATGAATATAAGAAAAAGATGGCTAGATGAATGCTTATACATGTATGGAGAACATAAAAAGAAAACTGAGAAATTAGCAAGGGCTCCCTAAAGTTTATTTCTGCTTACATAAGAACATAAGCATCACCATACTAGGAAAGACCGAAGGTCCATCAAGTCCAGTATCCTGTTTCCAACAGTGGCCAATAGAGGTCACAAGTACCTAAACAGCACGATAAATTTTATGCTGCTTATCCTAGAAATAAACAAGGAATTTCTCATGCATCTTAATAATGGCTTATAGACTTTTCTTTAAGGAAATTATTGAAACCTTTTTTAAACCCTGCCAAACTAACTGCATTTACCACATTCTCTGGCAACGAATTCAAGAGTTTAATTACACGTTAAGTGAAGAGATATTTTCTCTGGTTTGTTTTAAATTTACTACTTGGTGGATTCATTGTGTGTCCCTTAGTCCATGTATTTTTTGAAAGAGTAAACATGCAATTCACATCTACCCATTCCATTCCACTCAGTATTTTATAGCCCTCTATCATATCTCTATGATATCTCCCCTTATCCATCTCTTCTCCAAGCTGAAGAGCCCTAGCCACTTTAGCTTTTCCTCATAGGGAAGTCATCCAATCCAGTTTATCATTTTTGCCACCCTTATCTGGACCCTTTCTAATTCTGCTATATCTGTTTTGAGATGTGGTGACCAGGATTGCACATGGTATTTGAGTGGCAGTTGCACCATGGAGCAATACAAAGGTATTATAACATTCTCATATTTGTTTTCTATTCCTTTCCTAATAAATCCTAAGTAGAGGAGTGTGGTAGCCGTGTTAGTCCACTCTTAAGGTTATCAATAGAAATCAAACAAAATAAAACATGGAAAAGAAAATAAGATGATACCTTTTTTATATTTCTATTGATAACCTAATAAATCCTAACATTCTATTTGCTTGCTTAGATGCTGCTGCACACTGAGCAGAGGGTTTCAATGTATCATCAACAATGACATATATCCTTTTCCTGAGTAGTGATTCCTAATGTGAAACCTTGCATTATGTAGCTATAGTTTGGGTTTCTCTTTCCTACAAGCATCACTTTGCACATGTTCACATTAAACGTTATCTGCTATTTGGATGCCCATTCTCACAGTCTCGTAAGGTCCTCTTGTAATTTTTCATAATCCACTTGCAATTTAACAACTTTGGTGCTTCAAGGCATACCTTCAGTCACTCTTTAAGGTCATATAGATCAAGTCATTCATGCAAGTCCACAACCAGCTCAGCTGCTATATGGGTAAGGGCAATAGCCGAGGCTGCTAAATCATGTGCTTCCTATAGTCAGAAGGAAGCAGCCCTGAAGCTAGAGAAACTTAGACTACAAGAAGAGGGGGAAAAAAGGCAGCAGTTAATGCAGTTAATTGTACTGCTTTGTCACCCTCTTATCTCCCTGCATATCTCCTTGTCCCTCATCCACCCAGCTCTCCCTGTCTCTCACCTAACCCACCCTCATTCTGTTACACTGTCACTGAAATGCTTTGATGTTTCACTTATATATACTGTCATCTATCAACATTTGCTTATTTCTGATCTGATGAAGAAGGGCTACCTTCGAAAGCTAATTAAAAATGTATTAAGTTATGTCCAATAAAAAGTGTATCATCTTATTTTCTTTTCCATGTTTTATTTTATTCTATTTTTATTGATTACCTATACTAGGATTGGAATCAGCAGGCTAATCCATTTTACAAATCTTAAGAGCACAGTTAAATTCAATGTTTTGGTTTCTCCTCCAATTATACAGAGGCATTTAAAGCGACTTATTTTCTATTGTTAGCCTCTGTAATTGAAGCCTGGCCCAGGCTAAAAGGCTCTTAAATAGCACATTAGAATCATCAAAAAAACCACAGTAGCAAAAAGTGGAAATCAGTCTCTGTTGATGATTTCTCTTTTTAATACCACTAGTTTGGTGTCTTTCTTTCATACTTCTATGTAAACAATCTTCTGTTAAATTACTTGTTCCTCTTCTCTATTTCACTTCAAGCAGATAACAAAAATTCACATTTTTCAGCAACTGTCACTGATGGTACATAACACTAAATCAATTTCCTAATTGTTTCATGGGATTAGCTCACCCAATCTCCAATGCCCAAGTACTTTGCCATTTTTTTTTGTTACCTTTGTACCCCACACTTTCCTACTCATGGCAGGCTCAATGTGGCTTACTTGGGGCAATGGAGGGTAAAGTGACTTGCCCAGAGTCACAAGAAGTTGCCTGTGTTAGGAATCAAACTCAGTTCTTCAGGGCCAAAGTCCACCACCCTAAACACTAGGCCACTCCATTTTTCCTTTTACCTTTGATTTCCTGAAGCTAAAACAATCTAAAGATTTGTTTGAAAAGTTTAATAGAACATTTCAGAGCGACTATTTTGAAGTCACTGTGAAAGTCTTGTTTTCTTTGCATATATTTTAAAGAAGTTAATTTTATTTTTATCACCATTAGCCAGTGGTGTGCTGGAGCCGGCTCACACCGGCTCGCAAGAGCTGTTTGTTAAATTTTCTGGCATCTTGCGAGCCGGTTGTTGGCCCGTGCGAGCTGGCTCGCCTCCGCTCCCCCGCCCCGCAAATCCATCTTCTGTCTGCCCTCTGCTCCCCATAGTAGCCCTGCTGGTTTCCTTTCTGCGCTGCCGCCGCCGTCCTGCCTTTAAAAAATTAATTTTCCCTCGAGGCGGCCAGCATTGAAGCGAAGGCAGCAGGCTCAGCTCAGTTCCTGCCTTCGTTCCGTTCCTTCGCATCATGGCTCCGCCCTTGCGCAAACAGGAAATACGTCAGGCAAGGGCGGAGCCATGATGCGAAGGAACGGAACGAAGGCAGGAACTGAGCTGAGCCTGCTGCCTTCGCTTCAACGCTGGCACGCCTCAAGGGAAAATTAATTTTTTAAAGGCAGGACGGCGGCGGCAGCGCAGAAAGGAAACCAGCAGGGCAACTATCGGGGAGCAGAGGGCAGACAGAAGATGGACAACCAGGGGAGCGGAGAGGGCTGGAAGATGGCGGAGAGGAGGGCAGGGGGGAGACGAGGATTGCTGGACATGGGTGGGTGGATGGAGGGCAGGGGAGAGGAGGGTTGCTGGACATGGGTGGGTGGGTGGATGGAGAGGAGGGCAGGGGGGAGAGGAGGGTTGCTGGACATTGGTGGATGGAGGGGAGAGGAGGGTTGCTGGACATGGGTGGGTGGATGGAGGGCAGGGAAGAGGAGGGTTGCTGGACATTGGTGGATGGAGGGGAGAGGAGGGTTGCTGGACATGGTTGCATGGAGGGGAGAGGATGGTTGCTGGACATGGGTGCATGGAGGGCAGGGGAGAGGAGGGTTGCTGGACATGGGTGGGTGGATGGAGGGCAGGGGAGAGCAGGGCTGCTGGACATGGGTGGGTGGATGGAGGGCAGGGGAGAGGAGGGTTGCTGGACATGGGTGGAGGAGAGGGAAGGGAGAGAAAAGAAATGCTGGACATGGGTGGATGGAGGGCAGGGGAGAGGAGGGTTGCTGGGCATGGGTGGATAGAGGGCAGGGGGGAGAGGATGGTCGCTGGACATTGGTGGATGGAGGGGAGAGGAGGGTTGCTGGACATGGGTGCATGGAGGGCAGGGGGGAGAGGAGGGTCACTGGACATTGGTGGATGGAGGGCAGAGGAGGGTTGCTGGACATGGGTGCATGGAGGGGAGAGGAGGGTTGCTGGACATGGGTGCATGGAGGGCAGGGGAGAGGAGGGTTGCTGGACATGGGTGGAGGAGAGGGAAGGAAGAGAGAAGAAATGCTGGATATGGGTGGAGGGGAGGGAAGAGTGAGGAATGAGATGAGAAGAGGGAAAAGGAAGAGAGGAGAATAACTGCAAATGGACGGAGAAAATAGGCAGAAGCTGAGGACCAGAAATGAAGAAGAAAGGAGGAAAGAAATAAATGGAAAGGAAGCCCTGGAAACGGAGTTAAGAGGACAGATAGCAGCAGAATCGGATACTGGGCCAGCATGAGCAGAAAAACAGTCACCAGACAACAAAGGTAGAAAAAAACTCATTTTATTTTCATTATAGTGTTTGGAATATGTTCACCTTGAGAATCAGGTGCTCAACATTAAAAGTTTATATTTATTTACTTATTTATGGCATTTTATCCCACATTAAACATGAATTAGATTGGAACCTGGGATCATTTAATAGTTTTTTCCTGGAGAGAGTAATGCATTGCCCCCCCCCCCCCCCACCCAGGCTATAGCCAGCTCTGCAATTTGGGGGGGGGGGCGCGCAGAGGTGGATGGGGGAGAGAGCCTGTTGTTAAAAATTTACCAGCACACCACATTAGCACTCTTTTATGAATCAATTCTCCACCCCAAATTTAAAGGCTAGACAAAGGAAGAGCCTTTGCTGCCTAGTAGGATTGGAAAGAAGCTGCTTCAGAATTAGTTTCAGCCCAGCGTCTTCAGCTTATACCAGATGCTACAATAATAGCAACAGTGCTTCCCTCCTGTTCAAGAATAAGCACACAGAACTGCCAAGAGGGGGTGGGGCAGGGGGGCAAAATTCCAAGGAGGGCCCAGCACCAGCAATCAAAAGAGACTGCTCTGCCGGCCACAGGTCCTTCTTCCTGCCTATGTGAAAATGAGAAGTTTCCTCACAGGAGGTGGGACACGGCAAGAAAAAGGCCCTGTAGCCGGCAGTGCACTCTCATGTTCGCTGCTATGGGAGGGGGCAGTGTTGGGGGTGGCAGCAGTGGAGAGCAGCAGCGGAAGTGAGGGGAGGCGGCAGTGGCAGTGGCAGTGGTAGGGGTGGCGGCGGCAGGGCCTTGAAGATTGTTTGCCCTGGGCCCATCTTTGTATCTCAGCGGCCCTGTAAGTACGTGCCCCAGATTCTATATATGGCACCCAGGTTTGCGTGCCCATCCAAGTTGCTTGTGGAAAGTAATTGAGTAAAAAGCCCTTAACTACCAACATTTGGGTGCATGCTAAGAACCAATTATTGAAGTAAATTGGCACCACTTAGAATTTGTACGCACACCTGGCTGTGCGCTATTCTATAAGGCATGATGCCTAACTCTTCTAGTGCATAACTCAAAAGGGAGTGTAGACATGGCCGTCAGGGGTGGTCCAGAAAGTTGTGTGCCTAGTTACAGAATACTGCCTCAATGCACCTAACTTGGGCACCAGCATTTATACCAGGTTTCAGCAGGCATAAGTCTGGCACCTACAGTTTGGTGCAGCAAAGAGCACTAAGCACTATTCTATAAAGGATTCATGCTCTTTATAGAATAATACTTAGCATCAATTCACCACGCTTGTTAATCTCTAGGAAATGAATAACAGACAGCTATTATGATGGTCATTTTTCAAGTATTATTCTCACTTTAATCATCCCAATCCTAGCACATTATAAGTTTTTGTGGCCAAAATGTATAAGCTGGTATTTTACAAAAGGGCGTGACAAAATATATAAGCAATTAAATATCTAGGGCTGGCGGAAGGGTATCAGGAGCGGTATAAGACAGTGTCATGGGTTGTATGGTTTTCTCTATGTCCATCCTCAATCCCAGATAGCACATTGACATGCAAGATATGTGTCAGGACTTAGACCACCTTTAAATCATGAATAAGTGACATCACAGCATGCCCTTTTTACTTTTGCATTGGTGCTGACTGCAAAAGAGCTGAGAGGCATTCTGTGAGCCTGACTGCCATTTTTGTCCACTTTTGTCTGTCATCTGCAACCCTTCCATCTCCACACCTGCCACTTGCCCTCTCCCTGCTAACTAACACTTCACTGCATTGCCTGCTCCCACAGCCCCTCCTTTCCAATACCATGACAACTACCTTTTGCCCCTCACCTGTCCACTTCCCCTCATCCTCCACCTCTGAGGAGCAGCAGGTCCCTTCTTTGATCCTGTCTGGTTCTCAGCATGTTCATCACTCTGCCTACAGCTCCTTCTACTGTCTGAGGAACTAGAAAAGCTCTCCTTTACCATGGCATATCCCAGTAGTGTGGGGAGCTGCAGTGTGCTACAGGAGTACTACTGGTTGGACCCGGTTGAAGATTACAAGCGGATATTGTGAAAGCGCTATAACCACCCAGATGGAGAAGCTAAGTAGAAAAAAATATCTTTGCTATGCGCTTGCAGCAAGTTTTGGACTATTTTTCAATAGTTGTAGTAGTGCCCATCACTAATCCTAGAGAGAATTTGCTTCAGCGGTTTTTTCTCCCTGTGAGGAGTTGTTTTCCGCTGAAGTTAGTTTTCAGAGAATTGATTGAAACTGGTGATAAGTGCCTTTTTAAGGGTTGGCCATCTCTGTAGGCACCCTGGGCTATTGAGGTTTCTTTGCTTTAATATATCATTATTTGTAATCTCTGGGATTACTGTTGGGTGTTAGAGCAAACTTTGTGATATTATATTGGTTTTTTTGCTCTTCAGTATTTTGGATTTTTGAGATTCCAGCATATGCCTTTTGTGTGGTGTAGGCACTGAGCCTTTGCCCTTCTACAACCAAAATATGTCTACAGTGTCTTAGCAACCCTCTCCCCCCACACTCATATGTCCACCTCCTCTAAACTGAGCTTTTCCTTGTGGGACAAGAACTGCTGTTTTTAGAGCCAGTACAAACCTTCCCATGCAGATTCTGATGGAGTTTGTAAAATGGCAAGCATCACGTTTAAATATTCCCTAATAAACATCTAGGTGGAAGGGCTATAAATGTTTCTGAAACTGCTGACAGCTCTAAATGTTTAGAGCTGAAAAATGTCTATGGCTGCCATCGAAGATTTGGGTGGTGCAACATTATTTTTATTTCAATTGCTTTTTATGATTTGATGCTCTTTATACTGTTTTTGTTAATGGTGTCTGTACCTTTTTCTGTTTCTGTGCAATAGTGAATTAAAAAAAAAAAAATATATATATATATATATATATATAAACGACAGCTGCTAAATGTTTTGTACCATGTGGCAGCACAAAACGTTTAGCACTGCCCTGGGTTGCTAAACCTTTTGCACCCTAGGGCAATTCTAGATATTTTGCACCTCAGAGCAGTGCTAGACATTTTGCATCCCAGAGCAGTGATGAATGTTTTGCACTCACTATACATTTTGTACCACCACCACAGGCGGTGTAAGATATTTCTCATAAGAAGCAAATAACTTTTCTAGTCCCCAGTTTGTATAAAGAGCAGTTGAAAATGGAGAGATTTCACCCAAAAAACTATTGTGTCGTTTACAGTTGTATTTAATTCTACTTTCCTCTTTAGCTTCCAAAGTGCATCCAAGTCAGCTGTGCTATTTCTGCAACCCTTATCACCTTAGGGCCCCCCTTTTTTTTTTACACAAACTTGATTAGATTGAGTACTTCATATTATGTATTTGTTTGCATTATAGGGATGTGCGTTGGCAGATCCCTTTCTAAAATACCACCAGGACATACTGATCTGGATATCTAAACTCTGATCTCTATGTTATTTGTAAAATGGGAATCTATTTAAGTAGACTTATATCCAAACCCTCTTGCATACTGATTAGTGGGACAGCAGAGAATGATATCAGTAAGGGCAATATTCAGTGGGTCAATATATGGTTAAAATTAGCCCGATATGATATCTGGTCATCTTTAATCAGAGAGATATCTTATTAATTCACCAACATTGAATATTGTTAAACTTTGATAGATATCCTCATCAGGGTAACTTAGACCTGCAATACATTAACTAGATAAAGTTAACTGGTAAGTGGAGGCACTAAGTGGTTAAGCCATAACCTTAGTACTGGAGGCTATCAGGCTTATTTTCGAAAGAGAAGGGCGCCCATCTATCAACACAAATCGGGAGATGGGCGTCCTTCTCTCAGGGTGGCCCAAATCAGCATAATTATCGAAACAAGATGGGCGTCCATCTTTAGTTTCGATAATACAGGTTTCCTCGCCCCTTTGCTGGGACATCCTGCGAGGACGACCTCAGGAAAACTTGGGCGCCCCATTCATTTATGCCCCTCCACGGGAACTTTTAATGCTGGACATGTATTGAACATCCTCGACAGGGTGCCATGTTAATGTTGCAGCTACCGCGGCACCTAATGGGGATAATTGTCCAAATGTGTCTGCACCTGGGAATCCACTCTCCCTCCCACATGATGTTAAAACAAATTGTCTAGCATAACTGCTGATCCCCTTCTGCTGTATGTTCTATTTGAAAAGAAAATCTGTTGCATACCCCCAATCCCTTCTCTTACCAACCAACCAGTGAAGTTGCTTTCATAATGACTGATGATGATAAAGGTATACATGAAATTCTAAAATACTCATAAAGGAGATCACAAACAGAATGCCTGAAATATTCCTCCCGATGGCTCAGTGGCAAGGCTCAGTGGCAAGCACTGTACAGTTATTGTGAATACTCCCTGGTTCGGTTCTGGGATTGATTCATCTGCATTCTGAGTTAGTCTGTGCTGAGGATACTGCAAGGGGATGGGAAGAGGGAGTCATGATAATCTGTGAAGATGACAACTGTAGGATTTAAAGTCTATGTCATAGAGGTCTGGAAAGAACTCAGAACTGTTGCTGGAGTGACCAGAACAGGAATAGTGAGAGGATATATTAAAATGGAGGACAAATTATCTAGTAATTATTAGTGAAGGATCAGTGTGTCAGCATTGTTTCCATCAAGCTGGAATAAAAAAATAAAAGGATAAACAACCAGGTCAAAGTAAAATGCCTGAAATAAAGTAATGACAATTTAACTCTATATGTACACAAAATTAAATGCTATTCTGTGAGTTTCTATATCCAGAAATGTGTTACAGTGTGTTGGCTTTATAAAATTTTGTAGCCCTCAGCACTTTTACAGTCACAAAATCCCCAGAACTCTGTAGCATTTTATCATTTCCTTGTCAGGAAAATAGCAATAATCTTCAGAGGATTATTATCATTTGTGGACAAAGCATCAAAGATTTTCTTGTCAGCAATAGGTTTCAGATTTATTGCCAGGACAGCTTTTCAAAGCTGTACTGAAGCAGAAGTTATTGATTTTAGCCTAAATTCACAACAACAGAATTCGGCTAAACTGTGTTATTTTTCCTCTCTGTTCTCTCTTTCTTCCCTGTTATTGAAGTATCTTCACTAAAAAGCATTAGACATATGATAAATCTCCAGATAACATTACATTTCGATCAAACATATTTCATTTTGAAAATCTGAATTAATGACTGCAATCCTTCTATTAACTTTATGTTATTTGAATTGATTCATATGTAATTCCACTGTAATGATCCAAGACATTATGATATTTCTCAAAATGCAAAAAAAAATGTGAAAACTATGAAAATAAAGGTAAGGTATAAGTGACATTCAAAATGCCATGAGCTAAATCATACATTAATATTTAGAATACAGTTAAGAGCAGGATGGTGGTTCAATGGATTTTCAGGTATAATTTTAATTGATTTCAGAATTCAGTATACACAGATTTCCTTGTTCTTATTTTGACACTAGAGCCTTAGTTTTCCCAGGTCAGGTTTTCATGATACCCCTAATGTATATGCATGAGAAAGATTTGCCTACAGTGAAGTAGAAAGCATGCAAACCTCTCATACATATGTATTACACTCCACTTGTTGGGCTACCAAACTCTTCAATTGTCATCAAACATTCCAAAATGTAAATTTCTTGTATTTTGATGACTCTCTAGTAACATTTTATAAAATCATTTATTTAATCACAAAAAAACTTCCATAATATCATTATCAAATATTTATTAACACAAAAACATTCCTGAAATATACACTAAAGAACATTTCACATCCACAATTCAATTCCTGTATTAAAAATTGAACTTATCTCATATACATACTTTGCTGGAATCCATCTGTCTTTCTCAACATCCAAATAGTATTAAGTTCGTCAATCCAACATTCTGTCTTTCAAAGACAGAGCGCTGTATTGATGAAGTTTAACACTATATGGATTTTGAATTGTGGGTGTGGAGTGTGCTTTAGTGTGTATTTCAGGGATGTTTTGTGTTAATACATATTCATTAGTGATAGCCTGAAAATCTGACCCATTGGTGACCCTTGAGGACTGGGATTGAAGGCTAAGGCACTAGATTAATTACATTTAGTAGATACTATTCTTATGTTCTTACATACATGTATAACCAGTACAAAATAGCCTATTATACTGTAAGGCCTTATTGTGCCCATTAAATTAGTCTAGTCATGTTAGCACTTTAATGTGCCCATACTTTTGGCATGGCCATGACCTGCTGCTCTACTACTCATTCTCCTTCTCTTTTATGACTACCTCTTTTGAATCATCCTCCTCCTTAGTAAATTGTACCAACTTGTAGACATAAGCAGTGCAATTTTATAACTGGGCATCTATAGTTATGTACCACTTAAATGCATACGTGTACAAAATATTGGCACTTTTGTGTGTTACAGGCAGCAGAATGACTGTTTTGGGCTACCATTAAGACATGTTATTTCACTGATAACCATCACTGTGGTGGGAAGGGAACCTGGTTCCCCAGTTGCTACACTAACCAATAGGCTCCACTCCTCCTCCACCTTGTTGAACTGATTGCTTTGACGGATCCTCTGTTCCACCACTAACCTGTTCATCTGTTTCTACTGTCCTTCAGAGTAAACCTAGATGCTGTGGCCACTTTGCTGCCCTGATACATGCATCTATTTCCCTTTGCTGCATTCTGTACCTACCAATAGTTTACCACTCAGTGAGTCCTTGTTAAAATGGCTCTCCCAGTGTCAGCTTGTGCTTACAGTTCCTGGGAATGAAGAGTAATAATCACCTGTGGGTTTAGCAGAGGGCTGCTGACTGCAAGCTCTGACAAACCCCAGTGGGCCACATTGGTTCACATTTACACAACCAAACTTTAGTTTTCAGTTTTGGTTTTGGTCGAAACCAGGTGATTAGTTTTGGCTGCATTTTTTGGCTTTGGACGAAAGTAGTTAGAAAGTTTCAGTAGCAGTTTCGGCTTAGGTCAAAAGTGGTTAGACAGTTTCGGTAGCAGTTTTGGTTTCGGTTGAAACTGAAAAAAAACTGTTTTGGTCAGTCTCTACCACTCACATTCCATTCACATCATCTCCCAGACTCATTCTAATACAATTCATTCTGTCTATAACCAAATTCCATCAGGTACTTATTTCCTTTTCTTAAAATGGTTCAGTAGTAGAGGCTAATAATAATAATAATTATTATTATTATTATTATTATTATTATTATTGAAAATGTATTTCAAACCCACTATATTTGATTCATTCTAAGCAGGGAACAAAATTATGTAAAATATACCAATATCACAAAGATACATAACATGACACTAATACAAAACCATCCATTGCTACAACTCTAATGTAAGATTATATAATCCAGTAAGAACAGCACAATCTCATTAATCTGATGGCCCATATGCTCAAACAAAGATATGGGTTTTTAATTCTCTCTTACGCTGAGTAATGTTCTGCAGAAAATGAAGTTCAATAGGTAGGTTGTTCCATAATGTAGGGCCCTTAACATAAAAATATAAAAGAGCAAGACTCTTCTAAATGAATCTGCTTGAAAGATGGAACTTCAAGCAGCTGCTTTTGAGACAATCTTAAAGTGCGTCGAGGTTGATAACATCCATAGGCAGTCGGTGGCCCAACTGTTTGGGGAGGCTAAAGGGGGTGGGGTTAGGGGTGGGGCCAGGGGTGGGGCTTACATTCATAATTGTCTGACAACACACAGAAAAAAATAAGTAAAAATAAAATAGTCACAATTAATACCTTTTATTAAATGTAGATATTAGATATGTATCATATGTCAAAAAATAAAGTGGTTGCTCAAAGCATATACTAACCAATGTATACTATTCAAAAATGTTATCAATTATTAAACACTGCTATTTCCATCCATGGAAAATCCCAAAATGAAATGGTCACATTAGTGAAGTAATATCTGGCGACTAGACTTTGCATTATAGGTGTCAATGATCTGCTCAGGGTTAATATCTAGGGGAGTGAAGGGTGTCCCATCCCAAATGTGAAAAGTTACAAGTACCACCCTAATTAGAGAGATTGAAGGTTAGCAAGTGAAAGTTTTCTTGCAGTGTATTCGGTATATAAATTTGTCATAGTGGAGAAGAGACTGAATCCCAAGGAAGGGCTGATGGTTATTGACAAGTAATGCTTCTATGTGCATGTAAAAATGGATTTATATATCATAAATGACATATCATATTTTAAACTCAATTATTTCAAGCAGTTACCAACACTAAACCACATACACATACGCATCTATGGAACAATTCAACACCAGATCATCCAAAATATTCTAAAACCAAACCATGGCTGATGTTATGACAAACTAAAATTAAATTAAAATGTTGATGTTTGTCACCTCAATAAGGTCAACAAACTTGTGCAAAAACACACTCAGAACCTTACTGTACCATAAATGCTACACTGGGCAGACCCTAATACACCAATATACCATCCATACGGAAAACACAGACCATTAACAATATGAAACAAGGGATCGTATCACAGTTCTCATGTACAGCCACAAAACATTCTTTTAGGGTGGATAGGGTTCACAATGAGCTCCTTTTATTAAAAACCAGATAGAGATGAGTTTTCAAATTTCAATTTTGGCACTGTATTAGGAGGCTTATAACCCATTTAGTTATGTTTAAACAAAAGAGATCTGCATGAAACAAAATATTTCTTTTTTATTTTGACTTATAAAACCTGCAGCACAGTTCTTATTTGCAGCTGAGAACACTTACCAATCTTCAATCCTTCCCCAGCGGTTCCGGCTTCCTCCTTTGAGTCACGCTTCCTCTCTCCCCCCCCCCCCCCTCCCACCAGCTTGTCGACATTTATTATTCCTCTCCCCCTCCAGCACTTTTTTCTGTCTGTGCAAGTCCATCCCCCTCCCCCAAGGTCCAGCAGAGCCAAGTCTTATGTCTCTCCCCTGCCCCCCTCATGGTTCTAGCATCTTTCCCTTTCCCGGCCCTACCCACAGTCGAGTGATCCCTTGTATTCCCGCCTTTGCGGAACAGGAAGTCACATCAAATGAGATGGAGCTGTGGTAGGGAAGGCTAAGGTGCTGAAGCAGATTGCTGTAATCGCTACAGTATGCGAGCCCTGAAGTGATAGTCGCGGGGGGCGGGGCAGGGAAGAAGAGAAACCGTGGCGCTGCAAACCTGAAGTGAGAGTCACGGGGGGCAGGGTGGGGAAGAAGAGAAACCGCGGCTCTGCAAAGAAGAGCGGACTAGAGGAGGAGAAAGACGGGAGAATGCTGCAAAGAAGGCAGGGTCTCTCAGATCCCCCTTTTGCTTGCTGCTGGGTAGACAGCCAGCAGTTTTTTGTTATGTGAAGGCTGGCTGCACTTGTGGCTGGGGAGGCTTAGCCTCCCCAAGCCTCTTATACCGGACGCCTATGATAACATCTTAGAGTTGAGCTAAGCGTTGGAGAAGTACAACCATTCAATACTTTAAAAAACAGTAACAAAATGTTAAACTCAATGCAAAACTTTACAGGGAGTCAGTATAAGGACTTCAAAATGGGAGTAATATGGTCATAACATGCTACAAACTCAGATTTCTCTGATTCATTGAATACACAGTACCTCCTATCAGATAAGAAGGAGAGACACCAACATAGTACTGTACTGGCTAGTCTGATAGACTGTAATCGGTTCAGTAAAATGTTGTGATCGATCATATCAAAAACTGCTGAAATGTCTAAGGTGATCAGCACAAATTTTATTCCTTTATCAAAACCAGCCTTGACACCGTCCAGCAAAGATATCAACAATGTTTCAGTGACATGATCTTTTCTAACGCCAAGTTGATGTAGAGCTAAAATTCCCTGTTCTTGGAGATAATCATCTAATTGCTGATACACAGCACGCTCAATCACTTTCGCAAAGAAAAGGCAGTGAAGAGATGGGACGATAATTATCAATGATTATATGATCCAATTTAGAATTTTTAATCAAAGGTTTAACTGCTACCACTTTCAGTGCAGATGGCATAACACCCTCTTGTAACGATGCATTAACCATTTGGGTAGCAAAGGATAAAAAAGGAACTTTCAAGGCTTTCACTGTAGATGAATGAACACTATCTAATCTACAAACTGAATTGTTAACACTTGTCAAATTTTTGGTCTGAAAACTCAGACCAAAAATGTGACTTGTTCACTGGTTCTTATTTCAACTGGAGAAGGATTCCCCTCAAATTGTGAAACTACCTTCTCAACTTTCAGACAAAAACCAGTAGCAAATTTATGGGTGATACCATATTACTAAATTCTCCCAGGACTTACTGGTTGCAAACACAGCTCTATCACAGGGGTTCTCATTGCAGTCATTGGGACACACCCAGTCAGTCATGTTCTCAGGATATGTACAATTAACATGTATGAGATAGATTTGAATACAATTGAGGTAGTACGTGCAAATTTATCTCATGTATACGTTTTCTGGATATCCTGAAAACCTGACTGGTTGGGTGTGAGAATCACTGGTCTTACCCATATTATTTTAATTTCCTTCCTGTGCTTCATATTAGGTTACCCATTTATACTTATATATTGAAATGGCATTTTTGTTTTCTGTTTACAAACTGTCTTACAGTTTCTAGATATGGAAATCAAATTTGACCTTAAATGGTTACATGGGTTTGCACAAATACATTGTTGAAAGGCACTGCAATACTAATGCAATTTAAGATGGAATGAAAATTCAAGCTACTGCCAGTATTGTGTGTGTGTGGACAATATGCTTTGGCGTTTTAAAATAAACTATATAAAATGGTTTCTTTAAATAATGTACTTAGTTCAGTTGTGTAATAAAATTATTTGAAATAAGAAAAAGATTAGGATTAGTGCATTTCATGGAGCTGCTTACTGATATCAAACGTGACATGCATAGATTCTAAGAATGAGAAAATAAATATAATAATAAAACTTCACTTTAAGTAAACAGCATGGTAACATAAATAGAGATAGAACCTACGGTTATATTACCATATAAAGAGGTTAGAAAGTGTAGAACTACTCTGCATGGCCAAATGAGGTCGTTAACATGTATGGATAAATGTTGACATTTTTACTTCAACTTTCATTTATAAACTTCTATCACTTTATTTCATAAGGAACATATTATATTGTGGGTATAAATGTAATGTACTGCACAATATTAAATCTAGTTTTAAACTTAATGTTGTAGCTATTGTTTCTCAGTGTTACTTTCCACTATTTGATCACTTCTGGTAGTTCTCTTATTTCTCTCTCTCTCTCTGCTTATTCATTTCTATATCTCTCCTTCTATGATTTCCTTCTTTCTTTCTTTCTCCTTCTATTTTTGTCTCCTTGAATTGCTTTCCCATCCTGTTTATCGACTTGTCAGTGTCCTGATGCTTATGTTTATTAAAACTTAATATACCACTCACATTAACTGGCAGACCTAAGCAGTGTACAATCAAAATATAAAAGATGGAAAAGAACTCCAATGTAAACCAGGAAAGATATTCAACATTCATTCCATAAGAATGGATAGAAACTTGACAGTAGTACTATAAAAGAGTAACAAACAAGAGGGAAACAGGTGGGGGGGGGGGGGGGGGAGAGTAAGTTATACAAGGAACAGAGGAGCAGGGAGGGAAGACATCAGCGATAATTCAGTAAGTATTACCAGTCAAAGGTAATAGTGTTGTAGGCCTGATGAAAAAGTCAGGGTTTTATTGCAGTCTTAACATTTTTTAAAGATAATTCTGCCCTGATGGAAATGGTGTGATCTTCCAATGCCAACAATCTCTTGAGCACCATAAGGCATTGATCAGAGGCCAATGAGTTTTTTCATCCAATGTATACTCAGTTTTCTTACTCTAGCCTTGCTATAACAACAAAGGTATTTGTATAGCATGCATGGATTGTGGCTTCTTTTAGAATATAACTAGCCGTTCAGCCCGTAAAAACAGGCTAGTGTAGGAGGGGGGGGGGGGGTTGAAAGGCCCCCCACCCGCCGCTGAGTTCGCCGCTGCCGCTGCCCCTCCGAGTTCGTCCCCCCCCCCCCGGAGTCGTCACCAGCCACCTTCCACCCGGTCTGGCCCTCGCTCCGTTATTGAAACAGCGAGGGCACGCAGCATACAGCTCTACTGCTGAGCTGCCGTGGCCTTCCTTCTTCTCTGCCTGTATCCCGCCCTCGTGTGACGTAACGTCGTCGAGGGTGGGACAGAGGCAGAGAAGAAGAAGGAAGACCGACGGCAGCTCAGCAGTAGAGCTGTGTGCTGCGTGCCCTCGCTGTTTCAATAGCGAAGCGAGGGCCCGACCGGGTGGAAGGTGGGTGGCAGCGGTGACTCCGGGTGGGGGGAGCATTAGCGACGGCGGTGTCCCTCGCAAATGCGCAGTAGAGACCCTCTCTGTTTCGCCATCGTCATCACGTATTGACGCGGGGGCGGGGCAGAGAGGGTCTCTACTGCGCATTTGCGAGTGAGTACGACACTCGCCATTTATATATATTGATGCTAATGCACTGTTGCATTGACCAGTGGGTATCATTGCGAAGTGACAGTCAGATGCAAGATGATGTGGGTGTATCACACCCAAATAAAGGGGAAGGGGGAAATGGGACTTGATATACTGCCTTTCTGATGTTTTTTGTAACTACATTCAAAGTGGTTTACATATATTCAGGTACTTATTTTGTACCAGGGGCAATGGAGAGTTAAGTGACTTGCCCAGAGTCACAAGGAGCTGCAGTGAGAATTGAATTCAGTTCCCCAGGATCAAAGTCCACTCCACTAACCACTAGGCTACTCCTCCACTCCACTCCATAAAGGGGATGCTATCAAGGTGGACTACCATTAGAACATGTTATTAGTAACTACTGTAGGTCTCATTGCATAAAAATGTATGGTCATGCATTTGGGCTACAACAACCCAAAGGAATGGTATAGTTTAGGGGGTGAAATACTTCTGTGCAACGTAGCCGGGTTGCCCTTCCAGGACCTGGCCCAGCCCAACCCTGCTTGGTGTCCTTCTCAGCACAGCTATTATTCCGCTCCACACCTCCTCGGGTTGCTTTTGGATTTGGTCTCAGACCCCTGAGAGCTCTTAGGACTCCGTCCTCCTTCGGTTCTTTTCACAGAGGCTCAACAAAGGCAAACTGCTTATAAGTAAAAAGGTTTTATTTTCTTGCTTTAACTCAGGATAACCAAAAAGGGAAATCACATTAGTTCTGTGTCTTGCAGGCAAAGCCCTTTCCATGCCCAAACAGTTCATACAGCTTTCCTTGGTTAACACAAAATAATGCTTCTTACTTAGTCCTCTTTTAATCAGAACATAACGTATTAGTTTGGTGTTTGCATTCAAAGCACTTTCCAGGCTCAAACAGTTCATATAACTTTCCTTCTTTTAACACCAAAATAATTCCTCTTCTAATCCGAACACAACCAAAGGAAGACACAGTAGTTCTGTGTTTTGCAGTCAAAGCACTTCCCAGGTTCAAACAGTTCATACAGCTTTCCTTCCTTAATCTTACAGCACAAAGAAACAGTTTCTTTTCAGCTTCACTGTCCTGGGGTTTAAACCGTGCCGCCTTCCTGTATCTTTCCTGAGGCCAGCACCTGTCCCCTCTTTAACAGAGACCTTCCCCAATGCCTCAGCCTTTCTCCTCCAGCCTTCCACCACCGTCTCAAAGGAGCTGCCAGCCACCCACCTACAGTATCTTTTCCTGTTTGAGCCAGAGCAGCAATTTCCATCCTCTCCTCCTCCAGTCCCTCAGCTATCTCCATTTTATCTTCATCACCGGCTTCCTCCTCCCCCACTCTCCCCAGCTGTTCCTCATTACCTTCCTCAGAAACCATCTCCCAATCCTCTATTCCCTCTCCTAGCTTCTGCATAGTTTGATGGGGAAGAGAGGGATTCTGGGAATGGTAGTTTCTACCCTTCTTCATTATTCCCATTGGCCTTTCCGTCCCAAGGAGCCTAGCTTTCGGAATACTGGGGCCTTGGCATCGAAACCTTCCCTGTCGGGGTTCCCCTGCTCTTTGCGACCCCTGTTCCCGTGACCTCCTTGATCCCCTACCATCTGCCCCTCACAGCATGAAAGAGGAGCAGGTCTTGGAGGGTGAGTGTATGTGATGATCTTAAGGTGGTCAAACAGGCAGAAAAGGTGACAGCAAAGCCAAAAGGATGCTTGGGTGCATAGGAAGAGAAATGGCCAGCAGGATAAAGGAGGTGATAATGCCTCTTTATAAGACTCTAGTGAGACCTCATTTAGGGCCCTGTTTACTAAGCCGCACTGTAGACATGCTAACTTTTTAGTGCACACTAATTTTTAGCACGCACTAACGATAGAGACACCCATTATATTCCTATGGGAGTCTTTAGCATTAGTGCGCTCTAAAATGTTTGTGTGCCGGCACAGCTTAGTAAACAGGGCCCTTAGAGTACTATATACAATTCTGGAGACCACACTTTCAGAAAGATATAAACTGGATAGAGTCACTCCAGAGGGTGGCTACTAAAATGTTCTATGGTCTTCATCATAAAGTATATGGGACAGACTTAAAGATCTCAAGGTGTGGAAGAAAGGTAGGAGAGGAGTGATAAGATAGAGACATTTAATTACCTCTGTGGCATAAATGCACAGGAGGCAAATGTCTTTAATTGAAAGGATGTTCTGGAATGAGGGGGCATAGGAACAAGGTGAAAGGATACAGACTCAGGAGTAACCTATGGAAACACTTCAGAACAGGATGGTGAAATAATGGAAGATTGTCCTTCTGGTTATTTAACTTATGGTGGGCAATGCTTTGCCCACTGTCGGTGTTCAACCCGGGTATTCAATGCTGAGCCATTTCTGGTGACTGGCATTGAATATCTGATTCTTCCAACTCCAGCCAGCACATGACCAGTTAAGTTAATATTCAGACTTAACTGGCCATGACTTAATGGGCAAAAATAGGACTACTATTTATGTGGTCTTATTTGCCTGTTAAACCTAGCCAGTTAAGTTCCAAATATCCGGACTTCACTGGTCATGCCCCCAGAACACCTCCAACATTGCCAACTTTATTTTTGGTGCTAACTGGGCATTTCCAGTGGTAATAAGTGGTAAAATGCCACTGAAAATGACCAGTTATCCACTGAGACGTGAGTTAACTGGTCGGTGGCCATTCCCAGCTGGTTAACTCACCCTGAATATCAGCTTGTGTATCTTTATTCAAGAAAGCTTGGGGCAATTACATAGAATCCCTAAGGGAGAGGAATAGATAGTAGATGATACAGACAGACAGACTGAATATGCCATATGATCTTTATCTGCCTTCTTTTTCTATTCTTCTATGAATGTTTTTATGTTTACTTCCATTTTAATGCAAGTTTTAACTTTGGATTAACAATCAGTTTTAACTATTATATGTTAATGTGTTTCATCAATATATTAGACTCAAGGTTAAAAAAAATTAGCATAGAAGCAAAAACGTATGTGTTAAATTTTAAGACAGATCCATGTGCATTCTTACTAATTGGACCTGTATTTCTGATGGCGGGGGGGGGGGGGGGGGGGGGTCAATATTAGGCACCTAGATATGCACTTATATGAAAACTCCTCTTCCCAAGATCCTAATTTAGGAACTTCAATTTACAAGATGCCTAAAAATATACATACCCAATGCCTATTCTTTAAACCTTCTCACCTGATGTCATGATCGTACCCTAAAATCTTAATCTTCTCCACCTTCCCTAGTGCAATAATCCCTCCAAGGGAGACAATACCTTAAACTGATACCACTCTGCCTTGTGCTATAATCCCATTCCATCACCCACATGCCAGTAAAATGAATTTCTGATGGCATTCCACCAAGACGAATTGAAATCCTCAACCCCCCCCCCCCCCTAAATATCACCTGATGAGTACAGAGTCTTTGTAGTCAAAATCAAAGGGACATATATAAATACATAAGTCACCTGCAAGCCTAAGGGGTATTGAAGTGGTGTACATTCAGGTACAATAGGTATTTGTCTGTTCCTGGAGGGCTCACAATTATAAAATAAAAGAGTTAAAGTGGGATTTGAACCAGGGTTCCTTGGGTTAAAGTCCACTATACTAACCACTAGGCCTACCATTCTGCTCTGCCTAGACATCCATATGACCATTTTTCTCAAAATGTTGTCAGACAGACATCCCTATCCCTGTTTTTGATGTTCATAAGTTGGATGTTTCGTTTTGGAAAATGGCTATTAATTTTGGACAGTCTCAGCACAAAAACATCCATCTCACAGCCATTTTTGAATAGAAAATCTGGATGTAATTCCTATTTGAAATTGGCTGTGAAACATTTTTTTTTGGACGTTATGAGCAGGACAACCCAATTCTGACTTGGACATTCCTTGAAAATGTCCCTCAATGTGTCCTTCCTGTCTGAAAAACAAAACAATAAACTTTGAAAATTATCAGGTGAGATTTTGGAAAGCTTGGGGGTATTTTGGATGTCCTTGGATGAGGTGCCATATGGGCTCGGCTGCATGGGGAGGTGACTGCAACATGACTGTTGCGCTTATCCTAAGAAAACATGGGAAAGGTAACCTGTACTGTGTGGTAGGTACAACCCTAAAATATAAAAACTGGGGGAAGTAATCGGCACTATATGGCAGATACTCCCCCGGCAGCCCTACTGGGTAAAACAGAGTGTGCACTAAAAACAGCAAATAAATAAGTAATAATAAAAAATAATAAAAAATAAAGCTTTACTGACATAAAAGCGATTATTTAAAAAATCCAACATTTTTTTGCTGATAGGCTGCTTCAGGGGTAATGATGAAAATACAACTGAAACACATTAAAAAATTAAAAATGGATAAAAACAAGTAAAAATATAAAAACAAATAACTAAAAATAGCTCAAATATAAAAACATAGGGGTCAATATTCAGCTGACGGTGTTATTCTCAGATATTCAAAGTCGGGACTTGTGTGGGCTTTGCTTTTGAATATCCAATTATTTTTAAGCCAGCTAACACACTTAAGTTTGTATTCATTGCTTAAGCAGCCATAGGTTACCGCATAAAAATAGGACAGACATTTATGCGGTTCCATTTATGCACTAACCCTGGCCGCTTAAGTGCTGAAAATCAGCACTTACGTTGCCAAGTGCTGACTCTGCCCCTGGAATGCCCCAAGATAGCCAGCTTTGTGTTCGGTTCTAACTATGATATTCAGCAGTACTTAGCAGGTTAAATGCTGACCAAGAGATTTAACAGGTCAGCGGCTAGCTAAGGTGTCCTTTTACTAAGGTGCGCTGAAAAATGTCCAGCGGTAGTGTAGGCGCATGTTTTGGGCAGGCAACAGATCCATTTTTCAGCGTGTCTGCCTTTTTTTTTTTTTTGTCAAAAATGGTTGTGCGGCAAAATAAAAATAGTCACGCGTTCATTTTGGATATGAGACCTTACTGCCAGCCATTGACTTAGCGGAACAGTCTCATGTGTTAATGGGTGGTAATGACCTACACGCACCAAGTGCCACTTGCTGCGCATAGCGGACGCATGCCAGAAAATAAAAATGATTTTTTAGATGCGTGTATCAGATGCGCCAAAAATGAAATCACCTCAAGAGCCACGCGGTAGCTGGTCGGTAACTCCAAATTGGCATGCATTGGGCACGCGTGGATGCTTACGTGGCTTAGTAAAATGGCCCCTAAATCATTTTGAATATCAGGTCCATAAATACTGGGGCTACATTTTGATTAATTTTATTTATAAACATTTTTAAATACATCCAAGCAAAGAAAATACTTGTACAGAAAATTGGTCTAATTTAACAAAAGCATCCTGACACAAAAGCATATTAGGTAAAAATATACAATTAGAACCCAAAAAGTCCTCATTTAAGAGGAGAGCAAGAGATACTCGAGAAAAAGGAAAACCTTACTTAACTATGATAGAGACTGGCTCCTGAAATTATACTTTAAGTATTGTTTTTCTACTTTTTGTTCTTTAAAAATACAGGTATTTCCTGATGTTGCTAAAGTAACTCAAAAACGTAGGAAACAATTTCTGTTGATTCGTCCCAGACTTTTGGCTCTGGGTGGTTTGTTTTTCTTGAAGTTTCCTTGCAAATGTGTCATGAACTAACAGTCTCACTCATATATTTTCTTCGACCTGTCGCTATTAACTGTTTTTCTGAGTAATAAGGTTGTTGCTGCTGGTCAGAGCTCCCACTTGGCTGAACAGAATGCCTAACCTTGATTGTATCAGGGTTTTTTTTCGCTAAGTAATAATTTAAGACTTGTCTCTAGGGATTTTTCTTCTTAGTTCTTAGATACTGTTAAGTCTAAGTTTCCTTTTGCTTGATTAAAATTTTTAATCGTGATTAATCACACAATTAAAGGTATTTTTATGTATGTATTTATTTATTTCCCAATGCAGCTCTATGTGACTCTGTGCAAGTCAATTAACCCTTCACTGCCTGAGGTATAAAATAAATAGTTGTATATAATATATAAACCACTTCACAGAAAGGCAGTATATCAAATACCATCCCCCTTCCCTTCCCTTCCCTTCCCTTCCCTAAAGGACTGATAATCTCCTTCTCTTTCACCTCCAGATCCAACATCTCCCTTTCTCTTCCTTCCTTCACTCTCTTCTTCCCCAGATCCATTATCTTCTTTCCTTCCTGGGGTCCATTATCTATCTCTCTTTTTTTCCTCCCTCACTCCCATTGTCCAACACTTCTCTCTCCTTTCTCTCCACCCTCATGAGCAGTGACACAAACTAGGTGGTGAGCAGCAACAAGCGCTTCTTGTGGCTGCTGGAGCTCACTGCCTTGGGCATAGCTTTGGTGGTTCCTCCAGTTTTGCATGCAGGTCTGGAGCTCATTCTCCTCCCCCACCCATGGTTCAGCATCTGCCCCCCCTTTCAAAACCCTGCTGGTCTGCCTTAAAGGTGGTATTATGTTGGTTGCTGGAAGTGGTAATGTTGCATATATGCTGCTTGTGGCCTGCTATGAAGCTTCCCTTCTGGATGCTTCCTCTGACATCACTTCCTATTTCAGCATGGACAGGATGGGTCAGAGAGAAAGCTTTGGACCAGGCCTCAGGCAGCATATATGCAATGCCACCTTTAAGGTAGACAGACACAGGGGGATGGGTGATGTTGGATCGCGGATGGGGGGAAAGATGTAGAATTGCATTGAAGTCAGGGGTTCTGAGTGGAAGAGAGCTGAAGTGAAGTTGGGAAGAAACAAGAGATGCTACAACCTGATTAATTTTTTAAATTGCGATTAATGATTAATGCATTGATTGCAGAGTTGTGTGATTAAAATGTAGCCATAATAAATACACAATATTATAACAAACACAGACCTAACCTACAGCTTTTAGGTTTTTTTACCTTGGACATTCTTCTTCTGGGGACTCTCCAGGCTCCTTCCTATTATCAGGGGTCATCCTCACATCAGGTCAACGATGTATGGGAAGAAATCCTGTAACTGTGGCTGAAAAGGATGGAGAAAGAGGTGCTTGACCCAGGGAGGGAGAAGTAAGTGCCGATCTGCTGGATTGGGAAGGGGAAGGGGAGGGAGGGACAGACAAACAAACAGGAAGAGGTGCTGAATGGGAAGGGGGAGAGGGAAAGATGCAGGACCAGCTTGTGGCAGGAACAGAGAGAGAGAGAGAGAGAGAGACTGGGGGAGGGGATAATGAGGAAGTATAAACATGCTGGATGGAATATAGGGGGTAAGACACTGGAAACTCCGGAGGGAACCATGCTGAACTGTGAGGTGAGTGAGAAGAGAGAGGGACAGTTACTGGTTCCAAGGTGGGGGATATAGGAAAAATGGAAGAGAGAGGGAGCACAGGAATAGGAAGACAGAGAACAGATGCTAGGAATGGATAGAGAAGGGATAGGGCCACAGAGGGCCAATACTGGACATGAGGGGGGGGGGGTATATGGTCACAGAGAGGCAGTGCTGTTCACAGGGGGAGAGATAGGGACACAGAGGTGGAAATGCAGGACAGGGCAAGACAAACACAAGGGAAACACTGAATATAAGGGCTGGATTGGGACACTGAGAGGGTATATGCTGAAACTGGAGGAAGGATAGAGACAGCAACATAGAGGGGAGATGTTGGACAGGAGTAAGGATGCAGGAGGACAATGGTGGACATGGAGAGAGAAGAAAAGTTAAATGGACAGGGAAAATTGCAGACAAGAAAAAACCCAGAAAAATACAGAAAAAAGATACTGGGACCAAAGTGAATATAAAAATAAAATGCTCAGACAACAAAGGTATAAAAGAATGTTTTAGTCTGAATATATTTGTCCGAATATGTCAGCTTTGGAAATACACATCCCTGATATTTTTCAATTTCTCTAATATTGCTGTATGCCCAGTCTGACTACTTGGAGTTTCCATTTCAGTTTTTTGTCTTCAAATCTCTTATTGATCTCTAGTCCCTTGTGTGATATTTGTTATGTCATATGTTTTTCATGTTTGACCAAGGTGTAGTATTCTTCTAGCACGTAGTATCTGCATAGAGATCTTGTTGCAGTCCTGTTTATTTTATATTTTTTTCACTAAGTAGTGTATTAGTGTTTTAGGGCCCAGTTTGTGCATAGTGTTTTCTAGTGGAGGGATCATGTGTTGGCCTTACTGAGGTGACATCAAAACTTAAATATGTTTAGTTTGTCATAACATCAAACAGGGTTACTATTATTATTATTATTATTATTAAATTATGAAACACTGCCTCTTAAGGGCTCTTTAAAAACAATTGAATTAGTTCCCAAGGTGTGCTGGCTGAGGGCAAGTGGGATGTGTAACAGAGAAGAGCAGAAGACTGGCTGCAGGCTTCTATGGAGGTGTAGGCCT
The DNA here is from genome assembly GCF_901765095.1 of Microcaecilia unicolor. Taxonomy (NCBI): domain Eukaryota; kingdom Metazoa; phylum Chordata; class Amphibia; order Gymnophiona; family Siphonopidae; genus Microcaecilia; species Microcaecilia unicolor. Next base: position 81,567,387 of record NC_044037.1, on the reverse strand, counting down.
CATCTATGAACACTTTTTTTAAATCTGCTTTAATTCAATTGCCTAACAGATGTATATATATCTATTGAAGTTTACAGTATTTCATTTTCTTGCCATTTTATTTTTTAGCATTTGATAAGTATTTATAGACTCAGGCCCCACCCCTGGCCCCACTCAAACAGCTGAGCCACTGACCACCTATGGTTATCAGTGAAAAAGTTTAGAAGTCAGTTCTATGATAATTTTATTGATTGCAGCATTGTTTAGTCCAACAAGTTTAGTCTCAAGGTAATTAAAGTCAAAGGTGCAGACATTTTAAACACAGAAACAGATAAAGGAAGGAGCAAAGCAGAACACTAGTCCCTATTCTGTCTAATATTCACTCTCAGGATTTTAAGGCCACGTCTGTACATTCCTTGTACCCTTATAAATCTGAGATTAGTCTGTAATAAACTAGATTTAATAAACTAGATATCATCAGGGACTTAACTGAAGACTTGGATTATGGAATTGTTTTTATTACTGAAATTTGGCTTACTGATATAGAGGGTCCTTGGGACACAAATGTCTATATTATTCAAGAGCATCATAGAAGAGGAGCGGCATTATGGTATTGCATAAATCATGGATGTTGATAAAACAAATCTCAATAGGAAAAAAGCACAAAAAAATGGGGGTAGACCAATGCAGTTCCAACACAGGGATCATTATTGACAGTCAATCAACTTTGAGCCATTAAAGAAGCCACATGCACCTGCCTCAGGAGTCAAATAACTTCAGCCAAAGTTGAAAAAGTATAGATGACAATTCAAAGCATCCAATAAAGAATCAAACAAAGAACAAAGCAGCATCCAAATAAACACAGGCAATCTGAACGTGTGAGCATGATCACTCACAGTATGAAAAACAGCAAATTTCCAAGAACTAGCAATTGCTTATTTGTGTTGGAACTGCATTGGTGTACCCCAATTTTTTAATGTTTTTTGTTTTCCTGTTTTGGTGTGCTTGGGGGACTCTTCTGCTTTTTTACTCCAAAACATATCTCTAATCATTCTGAGAATGAGATGGAATACTTATCATTGGGTATAAATTTATCGAAAAATTAACAGCAAATTGGCTGTTCATTAGCCTATAGATCTTCTTCCACTGCTTAGATAAAATTAGACTGTTTTTAAAGAAGTAATTGCTCAACATTTTGGAAATTTTGTGTCTAATACTATCTTGGAAGACTTCAGTATTCATTTAGGTGATGTGGTAGATCTCAATTCAATTTTTTAGAGTTCCATAATCAACTCTAGAGTAGATATCTACACAGGTGACCCATAAAGATGGGCATGTCCTGCTGTAGATGCTTCATTGGTTTCATATTCTGTGGCTGATGTATGGTAACTGATATAGAGATATCACCTTTAATTTGGTCCGATCATTTTAAGATTGATGTTTTATTCCAGCTAACTGAGGTACCACTAACTGAGTGCTATACCTGCTTAGGAGTTGTGGAAAATGACTGCATATGACAAGAATTTATTTTAAAACTGTGCTTGTGATAACTTAGGAGAGGTTAGCACTGGTGTCACTGCATTGCACCTGTAGTGTGTGGAAATGGAGGCACTAAATGCACAGGTGGCTTACAAGTTGGAGGAAGAGGGGAGGCACCGCAGGAGGTACTCACGCCCGAGAGTTTTCAGGCTCCGTAGCAGTTTCCTAGACCTCAATGACCTTCAGTGTCTCACTAGGTACTGCTTTGATAGGGCTGCCATTTAGCACCTTTGTGACCAGCTCCAACCCCTCCTGCAGCCCAGGACCCGTAGGAACAACCCCATCCCTGTGCACTTAAAGATCACTGCTTCTCTATCTTTTCTGGCCACTGGGAGTTTCCAGTCTGTCCTATCAGTGAACATGGGTCTCACCCAGGCTTCCATTTCTAACTGCCTCACCCAGTTCCTTGATACCTTCCTTACCCACGCCTCTGAGTACATCACCTTCCTCACCACCCCCCAGGCCCTGCAGAACAACATGGCTGACTTCTACACCGTAGCTCGCTTCCCCTCAGTCATAGGCACTATTGACTGCACACATGTCGCACTCAGACCCCCCCGGGGAGAGGCCACTTATAGGAATAGGAAAGCATTCCACTCCATGAATATGCAAGTTGTATATGACGCCCAGGGGGAGATTCTAGACATGTGTGCCCAATACCCAGGTTCCACCTATGACGCCTATATATTGCAGCACTCAGGAATCTTCCGCAGGTTTGACTGAGGGGAGATCACCGGCAGATGGCTCCTAGGTAAGTGCAGCATGGATCTGCCCAAACTATTCCTCCTCCACCGGGCAACCCTCAGCACTGTCTCCCTCCAGCTCACTCCACAACCCACAATTTCCCCCCCCCCCCTCCCACCTCCACAAGGTACCTACTCCACACAATACACACTCATCTTTCTCATCCTGCTTCTCCCCAAAGGTGACAGAGGCTACCCACAGTGGAGCTGGCTCATGACCCCCATAGTGCACCCACAAACAGGGTCAGAGGAGAACTACAACAGTAGACATCGGACCAAACGTGGCATCATTGAACGCACCTTCAGACAACTTAAGAACAGGTTTCAATGTCTGGACCATTCTGGAGGGGAGCTCCTGTACAGCCCCCAAAAGGTGGCAAAGATATTCTTGGCCTGCTGTATGCTACATAACTTGGCAATGCGCAGAGCTCAGGCCCTCCCAGAAGAGCCACAGCAACCACAACAGCAGGCCCCAGACAAACAGGATGAGGAGCCCCCTCCACCTCCTGCCCACAGAACAGAGCAGAGTGCACACCAGCTGGGGGTCACAGCCAGGCAAAGACTGATCAAGACAAGTTTTGTGTGAGAGTAAGTTGACATTTATTTCTATCACATACTACTTACACACCACCACACCACCCCCCTTCCCACCACCATCACCCGCTCTGTGCATATTCCCCTCCCTTCCTCCAACCCTCATCCCCACCCCCCCAGCATGTCCCATAACTTTCCCAACCCCCTCCCTTGGCCCCATCCCCTCCTACCTCTCCCACCGTATTCCTTTGCAGCTGGTGCTGCTGGGGAACTCTGTTGAGAGTCCTGCTCTGATGAGCTCCCACTGTCCTCCTCTGTGTCCACAAGGCAGCCTGCTGCCTCGGTTGCCCTGTGGAAGTCCGACCACCTTGCGGTCTATGACTTGCCCTGCAACCTGGGCACAGGACCCAGAAGGGGAGCTGGTGTGGTGGCTGCTGGACCAGTGGCTGGGGGGGGGGGGGGGGCTGAGGATCTCAAGCTCCTCTTCTTTGCGGGTGGTTGCTGTGCAGTGGTGGAAGTAGACACCACTTGTTGCTGCTTCAGGGCTGTACTAGGTGCTTTCAGGTCTCAGCGTAGGCCCTCGATGCTGTGCTCCATCCATTGGAGCTGCTGTACCTCTTCCCGTTGCACCTGTAGTGCTTCCCGTTGCACCTGTAGTGCTTCCCGTGGCAGCTCCAATTTCTGGCGCTGGTAATCTTCCAGGTGCACATTGTGGCCCAGAAATTGTGTGGTGAGGCGCAGTAGCTGCCTCCTCTGGGTGGATGGCCTCTGCTGAGGATGTGCCCCCCCCCCTTCTGCATCTTCTTCCTCTGTGCCACCATCAGCAAAGGCTGCAGGTGGTGGAGGGAGAGCCTCTGCTGCGGCTGGTAGAGGGAGAGCCTCTGCTGGGGGTGGTGGAGGGAGAGCCTCTGCTGCTGCTGCTGGGTCTTGTGGTTCCACCCCATGTGACTGGTCCTGTGTGCGTTCTTGTGCAGGCACACCTCCAGGCCTACTAGTTTGCTGCTCTCTGTGCTGTTCAGTGTGCTGGGGCTGTCATCACCTGCATAGCAAAAGGGGAGAAAGTGTGTTGGTCAAACTAACCCACTTTTGTTTTTCAGCATTCATATACATAGCCCCACACACAAAGACCCAGCAAAGAGATGGTGAGGAATGGGATTGTCAGGCAAGCCACAGATGTCATTGTACATGGTACAGAGCTGGAGACGAGGAGCGCAGTGTACTTCAGAGACTGATGTGCAAGAGAGCCACACAGGCAGGTGGGTAGACATAGAACTGTGGAAGGAGGTCAAAGGACACAGTGGCTACAGTACAGAGGTGTGGGAAGGAGATATGCAGAGCTTGGTGATGGGAAAAGAGGAGGGAGTGGGGAAGGCCCCCAAAGCTGTGGAACAGTGGTAACTTACACACACATAGCTGGAAACGTGTCATGGTCTGTAATGAATAGTGATTTGTATTGCATGTGGTGTTCTCAGCCCTTCCCCTACTTAGGAGCACCACACTGTCCCCCACTTATGTAAAACAGAGTGTAGTGCAGCACAACAGATACCCCAGCGTCCTAATGGTCAACCTACCTGAGCCCTCAGGCTGTTCTGATGTGTCCAGGGACCCAATGCTGTGGATCCCCTCCTGGGGCAAGAGCCCATGAATGATGTGCTCTAGGGGCGTCAAGTTACTAGTGTCATCTGCTTGGGGGTTGGCACCAACCTTCTTCCTGACATCACGCCTCAGCCGACGCCTCTTCCGCTTGCAGTCTTTCATATCCCTGCCACAGTGGAAGACCGCGTTGACCTGGTCCCTTACTGCTTCCCATTCTCTCTGCTTTGTTGTGGCCCATAGGAGCAAAAAGATGTGTATGCCTTCTCTGGATTTCCTGCACCAGCAGTTCAATTTCAGGGTCACTGAAATTACCCTTGCGGGTGGGTGGCTGCTTTGGTGCCACTGTATCAAAGCGATGCAACGATTCAAAAGTACTGAGAAGGGTGCTTAAATACTATCCCAGGGACGCCCATGTAAGAACGCGATGGGCGTCCCCGAGATGGGAGTCCTAAATTCAGTTATTGACAAAATCCCTAAACGTCCCCAGCTGCTCTGGCAATTTGGGCGTCCAAATTTCGATTATGGGTGGGGAACTATGGACGTCCCCAGCTGCTCTTCCAATTTGGAAGTTTGCATTCTCTTTATTGGCACCTCTTTAAAACAGCTTTCTCTGTGCTTGCACTTTAGAGGTTTTTCTTTAGATTATGGGGTGGTATTTCAAAGCATTTTAGCTTCAGTTATAGGAAACCTTGTTTTTGCCATTGTATGCTTTTGTAGACCTTTTTTTTTTTTTTTTTGAGGGAAGAAACTTTTTTGCCAATTCTTGAAAGATAACTTGTGTGTGGGCTTTGTACCTTTCCTTTCCAAAAGTTTCAGACTGGGTGTTAGCTGGTAGCTTAGCATATACTCTGTATTTGCTACATCTGACTAACTACTACTACTACTACTACTACTATTTAGCATTTCTATAGCGCTACAAGGCGTACGCAGCGCTGCACAAACATAGAAGAAAGACAGTCCCTGCTCAAAGAGCTTACAATCTAATAGACAAAAAATAAAATAACTGTTGTTTCTGTTCTTTTGAGTTAAACCCAGTACCCTCTAGTAAACTTATTTGCTGTGGCTGTTTTTGTTGTGAGACTGATAGAGGAGTGTTCAGGATATTCTCTTATACCAATCTGTTTTGCTACGATGGATCAGCATCCCAGAACCCTAATTTTCTGACTCTAACTCTCCATTCTCTACCCTCCAGGAGCTCCTTGCTGTGTGTGATGCACTCCCTCGCTGCCCCCCATTCTCTCCCTCCTTTGTTGAAGCAGGCAGCCTCTGGTCCCTTGGAGCCAACAGATTCTTACACCACAAGTTCAAGGTAAGCTCATACCTCTCAGCCCCTCTTCCCTTTCTGCAATGTAGGTGCTAAACAAACACTTCTTGCATCTTGCAGGACAGCTGGTCAAGAGGATTGGAAGAGACAGCAGTGGACTGTAATAAACTGCACTCTGAGATCCATGATTGTTTCTACCCCATTCATTGTATAGATGTCTTGTTCTCTATTGGACACACTCAGTTGTGGCTGCCTGTGGGTTGGGGGTGGGGAGGGGAAGAGGCCCTGAGAATGGATGCGTGCATCTCTCATGGTCAAGGGCTTCCCATTCTCTGTATGTTATCTGCATTCAAATCTTACCTCTATTTTCACCAGGTTCACGGGTATCCACAGCTGGTAGTTTTTCTCCCACTTTGCACCTCATGTGTCTCCCCGCTAGGTTCCATCCTTCTTTATGTGGTGAAGCCCAGTCCCCTTTTATGAAGTGCCCACCCATTCTCAAGGTTGCTGGGGGTGGGGAGGGGGGGAAGCATACATGCACTGAATGTCTTTTCCACATTATTCAACACAGTCCTATAATCCTCTATAGTTATGGAACAACCACATTTCTAAATTTTATCCTGCAAACCACTTTCAAGGTGGCCACAGGTGCATGCTTACCACAGCCTTGAGCCCTTAAGTCATGGTGAGGGAGAGGGGTTTTGGTTGCAGTTCCTATTCTAAATAACCTGCAGGTGGCTACAGCCTGGTGCCTATATAATTCCCATAGCCTGTGCCCTTCTGTACCTTATGTATTATATTGCAATTGTGAGGAAGTAAACATCCATCTACTGCTTTTACTATTGTTTTCCCCTTTTCTCTTCAGCACTATATACCATTGCTGATACATTCAATATGACAAAGGTGACCCAGCTGTTTGTAGCTCCTTCCTGGCCCTCACCAATATGGTTTGGTTGTGGGTAAGGATGTCTGCTGATCAGAGAGCAAACATAGTCTATGTGCTACCTATGATTATCTGAAAGTTTGCACTTTGCAGATCACTAGTGCTAGACAACATACTTATTTACACAACTCTGTGCTGTGGGGCTCTATGATAAGGGGGGAGGCTGGGTGGGCATTTCTGTTGAGTAACAGAAATTCCTATCCAGTTTCTCCCCCCCCCCCCTCCCTTACCATACAGCCATGCAGTTTGGGAAGGAACAGGTGGCCTTCTGTATGGCCACATTTTTGACATATATGTACAAAGTTTCTCTGTCACACTTCACCTTTCATGCAATCCAGATTGCTGCCTCCTCTCACATCAACCCCAGCATTTGATAATATGTAGTGCACAAAGTAGAGACACACCCTGTTATATCAAAATATGAAATGTGTATTTAACCAAACAAAAATATAGAACTATTTACGATTATTATTTTTTCTCAAACTCTCTCAAGGGAGGCCATGTCCTCCTTCCTGCATGGCCTTTTGCAGCAGGCTAACGAGCAGAACTAGGAGCAGCCTCTGTGCCCTGAAGTGCTGCTCATTAGCCTGCTGCATTGCTGACACCTCCTGCCGCATTGCTGACACCTCCTGCAGCAACTGATTTTGGGTATGTACCAGTTCTTGCAGGAGGTGCAGTGCTGGTGCTGGGAATGGGGCTAGTGCTGGTGCTGGTGCTGGGACTGGTCCTGGGGATAGGGCTGGTGATGGTGATGGTGTGGAGAGGGCTGGTGGTGTTGGGCCCTCATCCCCCTCAATGGAAGGCATATCGTGCCAGGGGTGTGGCCCTTCTGTTGTCGCCACCTCCTCCTCCTCTTCCACCACTGGTGCTGCCTCAGCTTCCTCCTCAGAAGCGTAGCCAGGTTCAGCCAGGTTGACGGCACAGGGGGAGCGAGAGCGGACTTCTGCCAGTGCACATTTTCAGTGCTACAGCACTCAGAACTCAGTTTGGGGGAGCAGCCATTCCCTGGCACCCCACCTAGCTACGCCACTGCTCCTCCTCCTCCTCCTCTTTCACCACTGGTGCTGCCTCAGCCTCTTCCTCCTCCTCCTGCTGCTGGCTACCTGTGTATGTAAAAGAATTGTCCTTGAGATCAGCACATTCAACATAGCTTGCATAGCACAGGAGCTGGCTGGCTGGCATGAGGCAGGAATGGGGAAAAGTGATAAATACAGTAAAAAGGACATTTCTCACAGAAAATGCCGAAGGACATCCCTCTTACAGGCCCGCCGTTCTTCGGCGGGCCTAGTAAGATGGACATCCTTCGGCAGCTCTGCAAGAAACACATCCTTGTTACTGTACTTTGCACTTATGAATATTCCTTATATTTCCCGTACCTGGATGTCCGCAACTACATGCACTGTACTTGCGGAACAACCAGGTACATCAGAGAAGTCCAAAGTATAGTAATAAGGATGTCTTTCTCGTTGAACCGCCGAAGGACTTTCATATGACAAATGGCAAGTACAGTGAATGTATTTGCTAACATTTGTATTGGGGACGTCCTTTGGTGGTTCTGGAAGATGGGCATCCTTTTTTACTATACTTTGGATGTCCCTGATTTGGGCATTTCACACTGAGATAATGGAATGTCTAAGAACGTCCATACTATTTTTCAATTATACCTACTGATTTTGGCCGACTTCGTGAGGGTGTCCTAATTCATACTTGGACAACCTTTTTAAAATACCCCTCTTTGGGTCTTTAAACTTAGTTAATCTTCATGATATGATTTCAGTATAGAATTTTCAATTATCCAATCTGACAGATGAGATAGCACCTTTAAAAATGGTGAAAATTTGTTCAAGGCAGTCCAAATGATTCACTGATGAATTGAGAATCTTAAAACAAAATTGGAGAAAATTGGAGAGAGCTTGGATACTTACACAATCTGAAACAGATAGATCAGTTTGGAGAAGCTGCATTCGTAATTACAAAAATTAGATTCTTGTCAGACACATAATCTATTCAACATCATTCAGTCACTTTCTGTTATGCCCATTTGCGTTGACACTAATAGTTCAACTGCAGCTATTCTTGCAAATTATTTTGAACAGAAAGTGAAGTTGATTAGAGATCAATTGTGTCAATCCAAAACTAACCCCACTACAGATGTAGTAAAGTTACATTTGTTAGATTTTCATATTTTGGGAGATCTGCATGAGATTGATTTACATCAGTTGAAATAACCAATCTCTTTAAATCAGTGAAAAAAAGTGAGCAATAGTTTACACATTTTAGATTCACATTTAACAAATATGCTACAGTTCATACCTATGGAAAGGGTTTACTGCAGTAGTTCACAAACCCTAGTTGTAGAGGCACCCCAGCCATCGGGTTTTCAGGATATCCACAATGAATATTCATGAAACAGATTTGCATGCAGTAGAAGCAGTGCATGAAAGTCTCTCTTGCAGGACTGTTCATTGTAGATATCCTGAAAACCCAACTGACTAGGGTGCCTCCAGGACCAGGTTTGGGAGCCACTGCTTTATTGGCTTCGATCTCTGAATTTATTTTTGAACTGGGGCAACTGGGACTATTGACAATTATTATAAAGAATAGTTCCAAACCTAAGGATCTGTGTTCCAACTACTGGCCGGTAGCTAGCATTTCTTTTTGGCAAAAGTAACTGAAATGATGGCAGCTAAACTTTAAGAATATGCAGATAGTTTTGATATATTTGAGCCAATGCAATTGGATTCAGAAAATGTTACAACACCAAAACATGTTTATTAGAATTAGTATCTGAGCTCAGATTGTTATTGGATAGGGGAATACCAGCTTTTCTGATGCAATTGGATCTATCCAGTGCTTTAGACTTAGTGGACCATGATCTTTTGTTACAGAAATAGGATGATATGGAAATAACAGGATCTGTATTATCATGTTTCTCTGTTTTTGTTGTTGTTGTTTGTTGTTGTTTGTTTTTAAAGAATAAATATTTGATTAACATGCACAATGGGATCTCATTAAAATGGTCATCCTCAGGGATCTCCGCTTTCACCAATTTTGTTTAATTTATTTTTTAGTCCTTTGGGAAAAGAGCTTAGGGATATGGGAATGCCATATTTTATCTATGCTGATGATGTCCCAGATCATATTTCCAATAATGACCTCATTGTCTGAAAACTTGTCTGAGATGGATGGTTGTTTTCAGTGAATCCCAAATTGGATGTCATCATTTTTTTTTTATTGAATACTGAAAAAGCAATTATCTTATGGATAGGTGTGTTATCAAATTTGGATTATTGCTACTCATTCTGGAGTCCTTTTTACTAAGGTGTGCTAATGGATTTAGAACATGCTAATGATTAGCATGTGCTAAATGGTAAGATGCCCATTATATTCCTATGGGCATCTTCTTGTTTACTGCACACTAAATCTGTTAGCGAACCTTAGTAAAAGGATACCTGTATTTGGGAGCTTCTCAACCAAATTTATGGAATTCTATGACACAGGAACTGAGATGTGAAACATATTATATAAACTGGTAGAAAGCACATCCCATTGTAGTACCTATATCCAGGCACCAAGTTATTGAATTGTCCAATTAGTTTGTAAGCCCTCTGAGGACAGGAAAACACCTAGTGTACCTGAATGTTACTCAGTTTGAGCTACAACTTAAAAAACATGTGACCTTGCACCTTAAAAATGTCAGCCATTCTAAGTAGATTCAGGTTAAAGCCAGAATGTTTCACTTACAACGAGTCACTTCTTCTTTCCACTATATAAACTCAAATGAAACTTTTTCTCCTCTGTTAGTCTTATGCATAAAAACACAATCTTTCATTTACTTTAAAATATTGATTTTTCCACACAGATATAAACATATGATTCTAGTCTAGGCAAGATTTTAGTTTCTACAAATAAATGTGACAGTCTTCCTATAAATGAGTTTGCCCTTTAGAGTGGATACATGAAATGATTTAGAGATAAAGAAGATAAATGCAGGGCATCATCTGAAATTACTGATTGTGTGGACAGTGTTTAATCACATGCATTCTGTGTCTCCAGGCCTTTTCATGAAAAGCATGGGATGTAGCTCACTCAAGTCTGCATATTTTTGCAAAAAGAAAGTGAAATCTTTCTCTGTCATTTGGCTAATTGGGAATGTTACAGTTTCAAAGATATAAAAATTCCATAGGCCCATGGATCATGATAAGTTTTTGATTTATTGACAGAAAGAGTTTATATTTTTGTTCAGCAACTTGTTGATTATTCTATAGAATGTATTGTGCATTGAGAATTGTTATCTGGAACAATGAGTAGCAATAATCTGGAACAATAATTACTCTGCACCTGCTAACTAATGAGATCAATATGGACACCAATAGAAATGACACAAAATTATTTTTCAGAACCACTAAACCTATGGAGGGTAATTTGATAACAGGGCACCCAACTACATAAGTGCTATTTTAAAAGACACATGAAGGGCAATTCTATAAGCTAGGCACTCACATTATTGCATGGATTATGGGTCAGATTCTAAATAAAGTGCCTGAAAAATCTACACGGCAAACATTTCAGCCTAAGCGTATTCTATAAGTGGCGCCTAGATTTAAGTGTGGTATAGAATATGCTTAGTTGATATTCCAGTGCCTAAAACTATGCACCTCCATTTATACCAACGAAAACATGGCGGAAATCCCTGCATGTAGATTTATATGCACTGGGCCATATTATATAAATATGCGCATAAATTTTGGAACACCCACAAAACGCCCATTTCCCCACCCATAGCCATGCCCCTTTTGAACTGTGCACATTCAAATTTAGGCACAGTTTATTACAGAATACGCCTAGTGAGTTGTGCATGTAATCTCTAATTATTGCCAATTAGTACTCATTATTGCTTAAGTGCTGTTATCAACACTGATTAGCTTGTTAAGTCAATTAAGTAATGCATGTTGTTATGGAATATGCTTAGATTTTGGCACAGAACGCTAGGCATGCTATATCAAATCTGGCAGTATGTGCTTAAATATTTAGAATAATGGCACATAGATATGCATGTGCACACATATGTGTATAAATGATAGTATTCTACCTAATCGCTATTCTGCAAATACCCAATTAACTTACATAGTCCCCCTGATTCTATGAAAGTTGCCAAAAATTGTGCATGCAAATTTAGGTGCACCCTGTTTTGCACACACAATGTAATAGAATAATGAGCCAATTTGTGATAATTAGATTTAATTGGGACTAATGCATAAATTTACATTGGCCTGAAAAAGGGAGTGTGGTAATGGGAGGGTCATAGGCGTTTTGAGGCAGATTGAAGGCATGGCTTTGAGTTAAATGCATAATTATAGAATATGGGTGCTCTGTGCCTAAATTTATGCACAACCTCTCCACTTGCGCACTATTCCATAAACCTTGCGAAACGTTCATTAAGTCGAAGGTGCTAACATCTCCTTATTCTACCTACATATACTAGAGGGCATATATTAAATCATAGATGACAAATGACGGGTTAGCGTGGAAGCCCTTACAACTTCCTAAATAAATGCACTTAACACACAGCCCTTTCCTTTTTTTTTTTTTTTTTTTTGCCTTTTACCCACTGCAATAAAATAACCAATCCAATAAATTAGTGAGAAAACTGCAGTTGATCCAAAATACTGCCATTAGGTTGATCTTAAATCTTAGGAAGTTTGACAGTATTTCATGTTACTGAATTCAACTACACTGGTTTCCAGTCCAGCAGAGAATATTGAATAAATCTCGGCATGTTTTTCCAGGCAATGTATGGTTTCGCTTCTTCTTTACTTACTGACTTAATATAAGCTTCTTTCAGGCAGATTCTCAGAAAGATTACGTGGAGGGGCATAATCGAACGGAAACGCCTATCTCCGTGGGCGTTTATCTCCGAGAACGGGTCCGTGAAGGGGCGGGCCAAACCGTATTTTCAAAAAAAATGGACGTTTTGAGCTGGGCGTTTGTTTTTTTTTGTTTTTTTAGAGATAATGGAAACTAAAAACGCCCAGCTCAAAAACGTCCTAATCCGAGCCATTTGGTCGTGGGAGGGGCCAGGATTGGTAGTACACTTGCCCCCCTGATATGCCAGGACACCAACTGGGCACCCTAGGTCAGTGCGGTGGACTTCAGAAAAAGCTCCCACATGCATAGCTCCCTTACCACGGGTGCTGAGCTCCCAACCCCCCTCCCCCAAAACCCACTACCCACAAATGTACAACACTACCATAGCTCTTAGGGGTGAAGGGGACACCTACATGTGGATACAGTGGGTTTTGGAGGCCTCCCATTTACCAGCACAAGTGTTACAGGTTGGGGGGGGGGGGTGGGCCTGGGTCCACCTGGCTGAAGTGCACTGCGGTACCCACTAAAAGTGCTCCAGGGACCTGCATACACGCAGGACTCTAGGACTTGTTGCTGCTATATAACATTGGCACACCAGTTTACACATGAAGACTAATCTCTCCGAAAACGTCCTTTATTGGAATAACCGCGTTTACTCACAGTTAACTGCAGATCAGAGGTTCTGCCCCACCACTGGCAACGAGTCTCCCTGGTACTGAGATTAGCAGGTCAGAGCTGGCAGAATGCTGTACAATGCCCTCTTTCAGCCACATTCAAGGTAAGAACTAAGTTCTCTAACATGGCTAACACATGGAAGGGATCTAAAACTGGCTAACAAAAATGGCCACTACCTCATGGACTACCGGAAACACAACAGGGCACACTCTGACCCAGTAGGCAGGGGGAAAAGCACCATGGGAGAAGAGCCTACCAACTACCAACATCGTGAAACTGTAACACAAGCTAATGAAATCACGGAGCCCAATACCCTACACCCACCACAATGCAATGCTGATGTGACCCTGTAGTGCAACCGAGTGCCACATCTGACCCAGGGAAAGGCTGTGAGAGGATCAAACATATTCTGCTGTCATGGAGGTGGGTACGGCATTTGAGGCTGGCATAGTGGGTTTCTTTTGGTGGGAGGGGGTTAGTGACCACTGGGGGAGTCCGGGGAGGTCATCCTCGATTCCCTCCAGTGGTCATCTGGGCAGTTGGGGCACTTTTTTGGGACTTGTTCGTGAAAAAAAGGATCCAAAAAAAGTGACCCAAAATCACTGTAAAAACACCTTTTTTTTTCGATTATCAGCTAAAGACGCCAATCTCTCCTCGACTGATAACCACACCCCAGTCCCGCCTCCACCACGCCTCCGATACGCCCCGTCAACTTTATTCATTCCCGCGACGGAGTGCAGTTGGAAACACCCAAATTCGGCTTTCGATTATACCGATTTGGGCGCCTTTGTGAGAAAAACACCCATCTCCCGATTTGGGTCAAAAATAGGCGTGTTTCTCTTTCGATTATAAGCTGGATAGCCTGTTAGTTTTACGCCCAGTAACCCTGAAGAGAGTTCAGTTTTTCAGAATAACAAAGATAATCTTTTCTAGTTTTATGATCCCTTTTTGGAATGCGCTCCCCAATGACATCAGGATATGTGCTAATTATCCTTCTTTTCGCAAAACGATTAAGATTTACTTATTTTCCTGACTTTAATCTGACTATACTGAGATGTAATTATTCTTTTTACTGATGATGTAAACCACACTGGACCCATTTGGGTGTCAAAAAACATATAGCAGAATTAGAAAAGGTTCAAAGAAGAGCGACCACAATGATACAGGGGATGGAACTCCTCTCATATAAGGAAAGGCTAAAGGGGTTAGGGCTCTTCAGCTTGGAAAAGACACAGATGAGGGGAGATACAATTGAGGTCTACAAAATCCTGAGTGGTGTAGAAGAAGTAGAAGTAAATCAATTTTTAACTCGTTCCAAAAGTACAAAGACTAGGGGACACTCAAGTAAGATACATGGAAATACTTTTAAAACAAATAGGAGGAAATATTTTTTCACTCAATGAATAGTTAAGCTCTGGAACTCTTTTCTGGAGGATGTGGTAACAGCAGTTAGCGTATCTGGGTTTAAAAAAGGTTTGGACAAGTTCCTGGAGGAAAAGTCCATAGTCTGCTATTGAAACAGACATGGGGAAGCAACTGCTTGCCCTGGGATTGGTAGCATGGAGTATTGCCATGTTTTGGGTTTCTGGCAGGTACTTGTGACCTGGATTGGCCACTGTTTGAAGCAGGAAACTGAGCTAGATGGACCATTAGTCTGACCCAGTATGGCGACTCATATGTGGTATATGTGTGTATTGATATTGATATGGTGATATATCAAACTCCTCAATAAACATAAACATGAATACTCTCCAGGTAGCCCTGATGATACCTTTCTATACACATATGTTTATCACTACTCCCTATCCTGATATGAGCACTAAATGTACCTGTTTTATTTAACTGTCATAATCTGCATTAAAAAAATACACTGACTGAGACAGCTGAATATTGACCTGGAAGTTGGTTTCACTAACCTATACTATATACTGTGTCCTTTATCTATGAAACATCTGTTATAGAATCACTCAAAAGTAATTAAGGATAGGAAAGCAACAGAATTAGAAAAATGTATAAGGGTGTGAAGACTTTTCCAAGGCACTGTAAATCTACTTTCCAGCTAAAGCATAGCCTTTGATAACCTGGAATACATTGTTGTTTCAGCCTTGAAATTTCTCTTTCTTATCTATAATAGGTTAATGTTATATAAAGTTGTTAGTAATTGTCAAATTGTTGAAACATCAGGGTAGAAAGGGAACATTTTCCCTGAAGAAGAAAATAAACAGGACATGAGAACTTAAACTCTTTCTATTTTATGGAAGGCACACTTGTCATTACTTCAGTAGGGAAAGAAAAGAATTACCTGCACTATGGTTTTTTTTTATATTTTTTTCAATTCAATTTCTTATCTATGCCTTCCAAACCACAGGGACTTTTGTAATCTTCTGATGGCAAAACAGTTCATGGTCTTATAATTTTCCATAATAAGGTGCTGGAACAAACACAATTCATGGCCTTGTGATACAAGCAGTTCCCGCAAGCAGAAAAGTCCAGGTTTCAAAAGATTTTATATCCTCAAGCAACCTTTTTATACCTCATGGAAGGCTTCAACCTCCAGTAGAGTTTATACACCCATTGACTTCTCTTCAGTTGTTTTTCTGAGACCGATACTCAGATGCTTCTCTAACAGATTTAGTTGATCTTCTGGGCCACTACTTCTTTCTGTTCCTCCAGCTAACTCAGGGGTCCTTTTACAAAGATGCACCAGCATTTTTATTGTGCACCAAAAATAAGTGTGCACTAAATGCTAGAGATGTCCATATATTCCTATGGGCGTCTCTAGCGCTTAGTGCACACTATAAACGCTAATGTGCCTTTGTAAAAGACCCCCTCAGTTAAGTCTGGCATGTCTTAATATTTCTTTCTGTGAAGGATAGCATCCTCATACTTTGTTAATTGGTCCAACGTATGTTATTAGGGTGAGTGGGAATCTGTGAATTAATCCTTTGTGTTACACTTTTTTCCATATAGAAACAGAGAAACATGATGGAAGATAAAAGCCAAATGGACCATCCAGTCTGCCTATCCTCCATAACCACTAATGCTTCCTTTTCCTAAGGGATCCCACGTGCTTGCCCCACGCTTTCTTAAATTCTGACACAATCCTTGTCTCCATGACCTCCACCAGGAGGCCACTCAACACTTCCACCACCCTTTCCATGAACAAATACTTTCATAGATTCCTCCAGAATTTTCCTTCATTTGAAGGAACATTAATGTCCCTGTCTTTCAGTCTTACTTTAATTTCATAACATTGTTCATACCAGAAATTGAGAGTAACAAGGTTGACATGCCAACTCATGAAGGGCATTCTGGAATATGAAAGTCTAGCAGACCAGCTCTGGCAGATAGTGATCACATCCCTGTACCTACATAATCCATTATGGCACCTAGTACATTCTCCTCCTTGTTTGTGTGTCATTAGTCCAACTTTTCTTAATTGCATTCTCTTCCTTATGTCCCCTTCTGTTGTGTGTGGGCATTTGGATGTGTGCACTGGATCATTATTTCCTTTCTGTGCTTTGAACATTGTCTTTTGTTACATGCAATGGATAGGAACTTGATGTTTCTGTGTTCCTTATGTATTGTCTATCATGATGTTTGTCTTCCTTGCTCATTCTGTGCTTGATATTTAAATCAAATACATTTGGTCGGAGTTAAAATTGCACTGGCTTTCATTATGACAGTAGAATATTTAAGTCTTCTTGTATTATTTTCAAGATTCTGCATGGTTTAACTTCAATGCATGTTACACACTTGATACAAATTCCATCAGCATCATTTAGAATTAGGTTTGCCATCATTTAAAGACATCATTTTTTTAGTGCTAGAGAACTCTTTCTCTTATTAAGCAGTTCTCACCTAGAATAAGTTACCAGTAGCCATGAATTACTGTTTATACATTTCATTCTTCAAAAATCTGAAAACATATCTATTCAATAAATATTTGATCAACCATTAGCTAGCTTAAAATGTATATATTATATATCAAGTAGGTTATTATTTTTGTATGATCTCATAGACGAAATATATGAAATAGAATGTATGCTTCTTTGGACCTTCTTTGGGGAATAAGTGGGTTACAAATGTCTGATTAGATTAGACACAAATTCTGAGTGGGGTGGGGGGCTCACAGCCAGCTTGCCCATATAGCAAACATTTCTGACAAATAAGGATCTGTAGGCAAGTAGGGTGGAGATGGTGGTGAACTGGGAGACACAAGAGATGGAGACCACTGAGGTACCCATGGTCAGTGTGGAACATTTTGATGACATCCAGTCGCCTGTGTTATCTCCCTTCATGGATCAGGATGTGACTGCAGAGGCAGTAACTGAGGGTGGTGGTGGTGGTTGGGTCCAACAATGCCCATCGAAATGCCAGCAGGAACATGATCTTATAACCCAGGACCAGGACAGCATGGCACAGAGAGAGCATAAACTGACCCTACAGGAGTGCATGCTGGTGATGGAACAAGTCCATCAGCTAGCATGCCACTGTTGTTGCTGCTTTGCATTTCTCCTGGTGCCATGGAGTCTTCCTTCTAGCATTGATGTTGTTTTGTCCTTGCAGTGGCTTGGAGCCTCCATACCACATAGTGCTATTTGCCCCTTTTTTTTTATGACTTTGGGGTCTTCATGGCATTTTTGATGTCTGTTATATCTGAGGTAGGTTCCTATCAGCAAGTTTTAAGTATGCTTCAATAGAAATGAATGACAAACCCAACTGTAAGAGAAGTGATTCGCAAATTTTTTTCTATGGTCGATCTTCTAAAATATTTTTCATATAACAAGGAACCCCACTCCTTTTATTTATTTATTTATTGCTTTTCAATTTCACAAACAGACATACGTTTGTTAGGTAATACAGAGGAATCATTTTTAAAAAGGAAAAAAAACATATTTCACAAGTATAACATTTTAAACTCTTCCTTAGACCACAAAACCTCTTAGGGGGAGAGGTTTAGTAAATAGAGGAGATTAAACAAAGAAAATGCTATCTTAATTATTAAGAAATGGCTTAGTCCAGTTCTTATCCCTGTATTCTTTCCTCAGCTGTTTCTGTTATTCAACCAGTCAGCTAGATGGCTTTTTTGAGTTCAGAAAAATCCTTAATTGGTTTGGTTCAAAAAATACGTATTTGATTCCTAACATTCAAATCAAGCATTTACAAGGATATGCTAGAGTAAAAGTTGCACCTAAAGCTCTTGCTTCTTGTCTCGAAGTCAGGAATTGTTTTCTTTTTTGTTGTGTAGTTTTAGTCACATCTGGATAAATCCAGATTTTTTGACCATAAAATAAGACAGAGGAATATTTAAAGTATAACTTCATAATCATATTTAAATCCTGCTCAAAGACAAAAGATACAATCAATGTCCCTCTAGACGATATTTGGAACCTCACTCCTTCTTCCTTCTCTTCCCCTGACACAAGGAGCCCCCTTCTCCCAGAACCACACATTGGTTCCCCACTCACCCTACTGTATTGTTGGTGTTCTAGAGAAGGCAGAAACAGTCTCCAGTCGCTCCTATCCATGCCAGATCTGCTGACAAAATGGCTGCGAGAATCTCCCCTGGCAGGCTTGAGAGACTGCTGTGGAAGATCCGGGCGGCCATTTCATCAGTAGATCCAGCATGGGCAGTAGTGACTGGGGATTGCTCTTGCCCCGGCTGATGTGGAACCCCTGAAGAGAGTTTGGGGAACCATAGGGTTCTGCGGAACCCAGATTGAGAATCATTGTGTTAGAATGAAAAACGTCTTGCTTCATCAACTTCAGTGGATCCTAAGAAAAGATAGAAAACAACTTTCAAAATCCAAAAAAGAACTGCAAGTTCCAAAATGTGTTTTTGACTTTTCCATGTGGTCACTTTATGAGTACGAAAACATTTAAGAGTACTTTAGAAAATTTTGTTTTATTTTTATGCAATCTTATGAGAGCAAAACTGCTTTTTTTTTTGTACACAATATTATGGACAGTGTTCCCCAAGTACAATTACATCCATTGTCCTGTATCCACTCCTTATTTGATTTGGAGGAGTATCCTAATGATTAGAGCAGCAGGCTGAAAATTATAGAAGCTTGGTTCAAATCCCACTGCAGCTTTCTGTGATCTAGAGCAAGTTACTTAGGGGCCCTTTCAGTAAGGCACAGTAGCCCTAACGCAGGCATACCTCATGGTAAAAGGGTACTACCGCAGGATGTGCTGAGGTGTCCAAAAGTAGTTTGGGCAGGAGCACGTGGTACTCCCATGGTAAAAAAATATTTTTTATATTTTACCAAGTGAGGCATGCCTGGGGGCAGAGAGTAGGCACGCCGCGCTAATTGGGTAGCATGGGCACGTTACCATGCACTACCTGATTAGCACAGGAGTAGGGCGGGAGCCCTTACTGCCTCCTAAATAGGTGGCGGTAAGGGCTCCCTGCGGTAATGGCCACACACTAAAGGGGAAATTAGCATGTGGCCATTTTTAAAAACCCCAACTACGGCCATTTTTTCAGCCATGGTAGAATGTGGCTGGAGCTTGCGGCAAACCCACGCACTAACTGCAGCGCTGGCCACTTTCTACTGCTCCTCAGTAAAAGAACCCTTTAATCCTTCATTGTCTCCAGTTCAAATTTAGGGAGAGAAAAATTCCAAATATACACTGCTTACAGGAGGAATATAAATCAAGAAGACTTCATTTTTAAGCATCTGATTGACTTTATAAAGAATTAGAAGGAAACCAAAAATCCAGTAGCAAAATCTTGAAGTTTTTTTTTAATTATTTTCTATTAAATATAATTTAAAATGCTGTATTATTGTGCTAGATACCTAAAAAATGAGCATTCAGTCAACAGAGAATTGTTTTAAAGGTGTTGCTAGCTGTTGATCAAGCTTCAGTACATGAAACAATGGATAGCCTCCAAGAAATTTGGTCACTCAGGGATTCTTGCAGTTTAATACAGAGCTGTAATGAGGAATGTTAGCCCCTGGGGCACCAAGTATGTTTGTTTCCATTAGTTTATTAATAATAATAATAATAATTATTATTAACTAAGTGGATACCTAAGCTCACAGACATAATTCCCTCCCCTCATTCTCTCTGTTCTTATCACTAGTTGTATTGGGGGGGGGGGGGGGGGTCAGGACCCATTCCAGACTGGATATATTGTTTTGAATACCTGCCAGTTAGAGCTGAACTGTGGATTATTCTGGCATTTAATACAGTATATTTTGACTTTGGTCGAGATTCTTTCTCCTGGCTATGGGGCCCTTTTACTAAGGCCCGCCGAAAAATGGCCTGTGTTGGTATAGGCGTGTGTATTGGATGCGTGCAGGCCATTTGTCAGCGTGCCTGCAAAAAAGGCCTTCTTTTTACTGAAAATGGATGTGCAGCAAAATAAAAATTGGAGTGTGCCAATTTTGGGCCTGAGATCTTAGCGCCACCCATTGAATTAGCGGTAAGGTCTCACGCATTAACTGGGTGATAATCATCAACTCATACACTGCTAATTACCACCTAGTTAGCGCATGTAAAAAATGGAATTACCTCCCGGGGCAAGCTGTAGCGCTGCGTTAGTTCCAAATTGACGTGCGTTGGACGCACATAGAAGGGTATAATCGAATGGGGGGTGTCCAAGTTTTCATGAGCGAGTCCTCGCAGGACGGTCCCGTGAAGGGGTGGGGAAACCCATATTATCGAAACAAGATAGGCGTCCATCTTTCGTTTCGATAATATGGTCGGGGAGGCCCAAATTTCAACATTTAGGTCGACCTTAGAGATGGTCGACCTTAGAGATGGTCGTCCTCGGTTTTCGGCGATAATGGAAACCAAGGACGCCCATCTCAGAAATGACCAAATACAAGCCATTTGGTCATGGGAGGAGCCAGAATTCGTAGTGCACTGGTCCCCCTCACATGCCAGGACACCAACCGGGCACCCTAGGGGGCACTGCAGTGGACTTTACAAATTGCTCCTAGGTGCATAGCTCCCTTACATTGTGTGCTGAGCCCCCCAAAAACCCACTGCCCGCAATTGTACACCACTACCATAGCCCTAAGAGGTGAAGGGGGGGGCACCTACATGTGGGTATAGTGGGTTTCTGGTGGGTTTTGAAGGGCTCACATTTACCACCACAAGTGTAACATGTAGGGAGGGATGAGCTTGGGTCCGCCTGCCTGAAGTACACTGCACCCACTAAAACTGCTCCAGGGACCTGCATACTGCTGTCATGGAGCTGGGTATAATAATTGAGGCTTGCATAGAGGCTGGAAAATATTTTTTTTAAGTTTATTTTTTTAGAGTGGGAGGGGGTTGGTGACCACTGGGGGAATAAGGGGAGGTCATCCCCGATTCCCTCTGGTGGTCATCTGCTCAGTTCAGGCACCTTTTTGTGGCTCGGTCACAAGGAAAAATAGACCAAGTAAAGTCGGCCAAGTTCTCGTCACGGACACCCTTCTTTTTTCCATTATCGGCCGAGAACACCCATCTCTTAAGAATGCCCCAATCCCACCTTCGCTACGCTGCCAACATGCCCCCATGAACTTTGGTCATCCCCGCAAAGGAATGCAGTTGAGTGCGCCCAAAATCAGCTTTTGATTATGTCGATTTGGGCGACTCTGAGAGAAGGACGCCTATCTCCCTATTTGTGTCGAAAGATGGGTGCCCTTCTCTTTTGAAAATAAGCCTGATAGGCACCTACATGCCTTAGTAAAAAGGCCCCTATATTATTTAATTAGATCTTTTTATACCTATATTAAATGACTACGCAAACAGGGTAACTTTTTTTTATCTTACTAAACTGCACAAGAGTGACTTTAAATCTTATGGCATTGACTTCTTTAAAAGGTTTGTGTGTATAATTGTGCATTTAAGATAAATGATCCCTGATTTTATCACCATAATCAGTTTTGATTTTCTCTTATGAAGGTTGAAGGTGTTGTTTCTATCTGTGGTGGATAATAACGTAGGATATTAATAAATCATCTTGCATCATAAAGGACATAATCATGAAAACACCTAGAAGCAGGGTCTCAGAACTGGAAAGTTTGAAAGTTGCAAACGAGTGTCTTTGCTCAATATGTATGAGTTACTTGTTTTTTATTAGAACAGTTTCATTACAACAAAAAGCTGAATCAGCACAGTTCTTTCATTAAACCTAAAGGTTATACAAATCAGGAAACAGGCCAGGGCACCTATTGGCCTACTTAAGGAAAGGTTGCAGCAGTTTTATAAATGTTTGGTCATTTTAAAGACTTAAATAAGTTCTTTTATTATGAAAGATGTTAATAGAGAAAGTTATTAAATACTTTATGAGGCTGACCTCACCGGGCCTAGAGGTATCGTATGAGTAATTTTAATGCTGCAACCACACTTGGCTAAGCACAATCACTTAATTGAATGGGTGATAACAGTTCCAGGTCAGGAGTATACATCATTATGACTGCACAGGGAATGTATTCTCTCAAAGCAGAAAAGGAATGACTGCCTTTTTTTTCTCTGGTTGAAAACTCCCTGGAATGCTTGTAGTAGTAGTAAAAAAATAAATATGGTCACAAATCACCGAGATCACAACTCTAGATCAGCATTTCCCAACATTTTCAAGCCCAACATTAACCAAATGTTGTATGGAACAGCAATCCCTGCATGCAGTGACAATATGGGGAGGGTTGATACAGCCAAAATAAAAAAAGAGTGCCAAGGAAGAAATGAAAGCCCTACCAATCTCTCATCCAATTTTTAAACAATGAAAGCGAGAAGACAGATGAACATGTCACAATGAAGCAGCATTGGAATGACTCCTGAAAATAACTATGTTTCTGCATTAAAGGGCCCTTTTATTAAAGGACATTATAATCTGAGTTTATCGCATTTTAACACAGGACTTTCCTGTGCAGTATGCGCAGATTCAATGCAGTAATATTTGTGAAGGACAAATAGGAGCTTGTTTGTAGCATATTTTAAAAATATACAGTGGGGGAAATAAGTATTTGATCCCTTGCTGATTTTGTAAGTTTGCCCACTGACAAAGACATGAGCAGCCCATAATTGAAGGGTAGGTTATTGGTAACAGTGAGAGATAGCACATCACAAATTAAATCCGGAAAATCACATTGTGGAAAGTATATGAATTTATTTGCATTCTGCAGAGGGAAATAAGTATTTGATCCCCCACCAACCAGTAAGAGATCTGGCCCCTACAGACCAGGTAGATGCTCCAAATCAACTCGTTACCTGCATGACAGACAGCTGTCGGCAATGGTCACCTGTATGAAAGACACCTGTCCACAGACTCAGTGAATCAGTCAGACTCTAACCTCTACAAAATGGCCAAGAGCAAGGAGCTGTCTAAGGATGTCAGGGACAAGATCATACACCTGCACAAGGCTGGAATGGGCTACAAAACCATCAGTAAGACGCTGGGCGAGAAGGAGACAACTGTTGGTGCCATAGTAAGAAAATGGAAGAAGTACAAAATGACTGTCAATCGACAAAGATCTGGGGCTCCACGCAAAATCTCACCTCGTGGGGTATCCTTGATCATGAGGAAGGTTAGAAATCAGCCTACAACTACAAGGGGGGAACTTGTCAATGATCTCAAGGCAGCTGGGACCACTGTCACCACGAAAACCATTGGTAACACATTACGACATAACGGATTGCAATCCTGCAGTGCCCGCAAGGTCCCCCTGCTCCGGAAGGCACATGTGACGGCCCGTCTGAAGTTTGCCAGTGAACACCTGGATGATGCCGAGAGTGATTGGGAGAAGGTGCTGTGGTCAGATGAGACAAAAATTGAGCTCTTTGGCATGAACTCAACTCGCCGTGTTTGGAGGAAGAGAAATGCTGCCTATGACCCAAAGAACACCGTCCCCACTGTCAAGCATGGAGGTGGAAATGTTATGTTTTGGGGGTGTTTCTCTGCTAAGGGCACAGGACTACTTCACCGCATCAATGGGAGAATGGATGGGGCCATGTACCGTACAATTCTGAGTGACAACCTCCTTCCCTCCGCCAGGGCCTTAAAAATGGGTCGTGGCTGGGTCTTCCAGCACGACAATGACCCAAAACATACAGCCAAGGCAACAAAGGAGTGGCTCAGGAAGAAGCACATTAGGGTCATGGAGTGGCCTAGCCAGTCACCAGACCTTAATCCCATTGAAAACTTATGGAGGGAGCTGAAGCTGCGAGTTGCCAAGCGACAGCCCAGAACTCTTAATGATTTAGAGATGATCTGCAAAGAGGAGTGGACCAAAATTCCTCCTGACATGTGTGCAAACCTCATCATCAACTACAGAAGACGTCTGACCGCTGTGCTTGCCAACAAGGGTTTTGCCACCAAGTATTAGGTCTTGTTTGCCAGAGGGATTAAATACTTATTTCCCTCTGCAGAATGCAAATAAATTCATATACTTTCCACAATGTGATTTTCCGGATTTAATTTGTGATGTGCTATCTCTCACTGTTACCAATAACCTACCCTTCAATTATGGGCTGCTCATGTCTTTGTCAGTGGGCAAACTTACAAAATCAGCAAGGGATCAAATACTTATTTCCCCCACTGTATATAGGCACCTATGGTGCTTATTTTAGAAATTATATTCATATTTTGATATCTGAAAGCTGGCATATAGATGTCCATATTGCATGGATGCCCAAATCCTGATTTTATAAAGCCATGGATATCTAAAACTGCTGGAGGTCCATATGGCAAGGGTATGTGGTCTGAACATGTTTTGGGCAGGACTAGGTAGAGGCCAAAAGATGGATATCCACCTCCAGTTGCAGAAGGGGAAGAGACATCAATGTTCAAAATGATGGATGTCCATATTTACACCTGGTGCTTGGCACATCCAGGTTACAGAAAGATGCATTGGGACTGGAACCTACAACCTCTGATCTGATTCTGAGTTGGCTGTTCTAACCATTAGGTTACTCCTTTACATGGATGCCTCTGTGGCCATTTTATAATATGGATGGTCCCCTGCTGCCATTTAGATATTCATGTCCTTTATATTCCCCAATTGGTAATTTGGACATTTCAGATTGTAAAATGGATCTTCACGCTAGATGTTTCTAGCACATGGCCTCCATTTCACAAACATTTTAGAACATGTTGTATCCTAGTAGTATTGTGTTCTAAAATATATGTGAAATGGGCGTCCATTTGTGATGTACTGACTTGGATGTCCTTTCTAAAATGTCCTTATATGTCTTTATAACAGACTAGCACAAGTCCTGCAGAAATCATGGCTAAAAGGTTCCTCCGTACATTTGCAATTACAAATATTTTAAAAACTATGCACATAAATCACAACCCTACCCACAGTCTACCTAAATTTGCTCTGAGCATGCCTATACCAAGGTAGAATACAAAGATGAAGGTTCTTCTCATTGCATGCATTTATACACATGGGGTGATCTTACATGTGTATACTGGTCTATGTACAAACATGCCCTTATATTTATCCTTCAGGCATGTAAGTTGTGTCACTTAAAGTACAAAATTATGTAAAGTTGTACATCCATAGGGAACTGATTAAAGAGCCAAGCATCAAAACTGACTTTTTACATTTTAAGGCAGTTTTGAACACCTGAAAGATAAGCACTTCCCCTCCCCATCCAGACAAGAAATTAGTCAACAATTACGTGTGACTCGAAGCAGGTGTAAATGCCCATGGGAAATATATATGCATGGAGGGGCATAATCGAACGGAAACGTCCTAATCCGAGCCATTTGGTCGTGGGAGGGGCCAGGATTCATAGTACACTTGCCCCCCTGATATGCCAGGACACCAACTGGGCACCCTAGGTCAGTGCGGTGGACTTCAGAAAAAGCTCCCGTCTGCATAGCTCCCTTACCACGGGTGCTGAGCTCCCAACCCCTCCCCCAAAACCCACTACCCACAAATGTACACTACCATAGCTCTTAGGGGTGAAGGGGGCACCTACATGTGGGTACAGTGGGTTTTGGAGGCCTCCCATTTACCAACACAAGTGTTACAGGTGGGGGGGGGGGGGGGAATGGGCCTGGGACCACCTGGCTGAAGTGCACTGCAGTACCCACTAAAAGTGCTCCAGGGACCTGCATACACGCAGGCCTCTAGGACTTGTTGCTGCTGTATAACATTGGCACACCAGTTGACACCTGAAGACTAATCTCTCCGAAAACGTCCTTTATTGGAATAACCGCATTTACTCACAGTTAACTGCAGATCAGAGGTTGTGCCCCACTGGCAACAAGTCTCCCTGGTACTGAGATAAGCAGTAGGTCAGAGCTGGCAGAATGCTGTACAATGCCCTCTTTCTGCCACATTCAAGGTAAGAACTAAGTTCTGTAACATGGCTAACACAGGAAAGGGAACTAAAACTGGCTTACAAAAATGGCCACTACCGCATGGACTACAACAAGAAACACAACAGGGCACACTCTGACCCAGTAAGCAGGGGGAAAAGCACCATGGGAGAAGAGCCTACCAACTACCAACATCGTGAGACTGTAACACAAGCTAATGAAATAACGGAGCCCAATACCCTACACCCACCACAATGCAATGCTAATGTGACCCTGTAGTGCACCCGAGAGCCACATCTGACCCAGGGAAAGGCTGTGACAGGATCAAACAGATTCTGCTGTCATGGAGGTGGGTACGGCATTTGAGGCTGGCATAGAGGCTGGAAAAAAAGTTTGTAAAGTGGTTTTTTTTTTGGTGGGAGGGGGTTAGTGACCACTGGGGGAGTCCGGGGAGGTCATCCTCAATTCCCTCCAGTGGTCATCTGGGCAGTTGGGGCATTTTTTTGGGACTTGTTCGTGAAAAAAAAGGGTCCAAAAAAAGTGACCCAAAATCGTGGTAAAAACGCCTTTTTTTCGATTATGAGCTAAAGACGCCCATCTTTCCTCGGCTGATAACCACGCCCCAGTTCCACCTCCACCACGCCTCCGACACGCCCCCGTCAACTTTATTCATTTCCGCGACGGAGTGCAGTTGGAAATGCCCAAAATCGACTTTTGATTATACCGATTTGGGCGCCTTTGCGAGATAAACGGCTATCTCCCGATTTAGGTCGCACTATAGGCGTTTTTCTCTTTCGAAAATAAGCAGGATAGTGTCATTATAATATATAGACTACAGGTATACTTTGAAGGATTGCCCCAACCATGCTCAGAACAAGCCTCCATAGGTTTAAGTACTGCCTGTTCTGAAATCCCTACCACTTTACTCTTATTGACACTTATAAACAGCCTGTAAGTCTTCTAATAATCACCTCCATATGATGATGCTATAAGAGGGGAAGTTGTCAATGTGGGCTACTGTTAAATCAGGTTATTTTACCACTACTTTGGTTATTTTATTACAGGGTCCCGTTTTATGCAAAGACAACCTGTGCTAAAATAACTTGACTCATGGTAAAATAATCTGATTTAACAGTAGTCCATGTTGAAAACTTCCCCCCTAATGAGGGGATTCTAAATATGGTGACTAACGTTTCTACGTGCAAGTCAGCGTGCATTTCAGATTTACGTGCACAACTTAACTGATTGATAAGGCAATCAGTGCAAATAATTGGCTGCTAACAACCAACTATTGGCATTAATTGGGATTTATATGTGGGTTGTATTCTATAACATTCCGTGAGTAAATCCTATAGTGTGTATATTCAGGGGGGCATGACCCTCACTCCTGCACCTTATGGCTGCCGCAAGAAGTTACGGTACTGCTCACTTAGGGCCCTGTTTACTAAGGTTAGTTAATGTTTTTAGCGTGCTTAAACTTAGCATGCATGTTAACCATGTAGGTGCCTATAGGGATATTATAGGCACGTACAAGGTTAATGTGCATAAAAAACGTTAAAGTGCCTATAACGTTGCTTAGTAAACAGGGCCCAATTTCTTTGAATATGGCCGGATTATGTTTTAATATGAGATTGGTTTGGGTGGACTGAAGTCTTGCACGTACTTTTGCTGCCAGGTACCTTATTGACAAATTTACCTTGCTAAGTATTCAGGAAGGAAATGTTCACCAAATCCCTTCTAAGTGCATTGTAATTTTCTTTCTCTAAAATCTGATCTCTCTTCCAACCTATTTAAATACACTGTCCCTTTATAGCTAAGAAGAAATAAACCTATAGAGGATGGTGTGTGTCTTACATGTTTAACTTGCACATTAATCATAATTTGCAATTTTGGAGAAGGTTTTCATAAGCAGATTGCAAGATATATTACCTGCACTAATTATCTCAAAACACACTGGAATCATCAGGTATAGATAATTATTTAATAATGTCAGGTGATTGCTGTGTAATTTATAATACCCAACAGATTTTGTGCAGGGACATTTATTTTCTCATTAGACGGAACCAAGGAATCAGTAGCATCAGGCAGCAAAGGACATTACATTTGTGATGCTACCTAGGTTTGGTTAGATAAGTGGTTTATAATGCATAGAAGAGTAGTGCTCCTCTGCTTACCAAAAAGAAAACAAAATGCATTAAGAATGTGTAGCATAAAGTACTAGTAACTGGAATGATTTTACCTTTAGTTCAGGGGCTCCATATAAACTTAATTATTCACTCTTTTATATACTGTAAAGGAGAAAGGAGGAGACCTTATTAAGGGATCCTTTTACTAAGTTGAAGTAAAAACTGGCCTTAGTGTGCCCTCTGTGCTTGTTCCCACACAGTAAGGACATTTTTACCACAGCTGTAAAATTGACAATTTCCTATTTTTCTATTAATGGCAATGTGCTAATGATGTCATTAGCTTAAGGCCATTAAAAAGAATTACCATGGGAGCACTTACTGACACCTATTTTTTAGGTGGTAAGGGCTCACGCGGTAATCCTGTAGTAACTAGTAAACACAGAGTAATGCAGGCACACTAATTAGCGCAGAAACACCTACTCTCTGTCCCCCAGATTTGCACCCTCCAACAAAAATTAACCCCCCCCCCCCCTGTTTACTAAGCTACGACACAGCTCATTCAAAGTGATTGGGCTGTGTCAGCATTAGTGCATGGCAGTCACTAGTGTGGCTTAGTAAACAGGGGGAAAAACATGAGAACATAAAAACAGTCAAACTGGGTCAGACCAGTGATCCATTTAGCCCAGTATCCTGCGTCAAACAGTGGCCAATACAGGTCACAAGTACCTGGTAGAAACCCAGTTAGTAGCAACATTCCATGCTACCAACACTAGGGCAAGCTGTGGCTTTCCGCATGTCTATCTCAATAACAGACTATGGACTTTTCCTCTAGGAACTTGTTTAAACCTTTTTTAAACCCAGATATGCTAACCACTGTTACCACATCCTCTGGTAACGAGTTCCAGAGCTTAACTATTCTTTGAGTGAAAAAAATATTTCCTCCTACTTGTTTTAAAAGTATTTCCAAGTAATTTTATTGAATGTCACCTGGTCTTTGTACTTTTTAAAAGAGTGAAAAACCAATTCACGTTTACCCGTTCTACACCACTCAGGATTTTGTAGACCTCAATCATATCCCCCCTCTGCCATCTCTTTTCCAAGCTGAAGAGCCCTAACCTCTTCAGCCTTCCTCATATAAGATGAGTTCCATCCTCTTTATCATTTTGGTCACTTTTCTTTGAGGCTTTTCTAATTCTGCTGTAAAAGATATAGTAGCTTATTTTCGAAAGGGAAGGACGCCCATCTTCCGACACAAATCGGGAGATGGGCATCCTTCTCCCGAGGTTGCCCAAATTGGCATAATCGAAAGCCGATTTTTTTGCGTCCTCAACTGCTTTCCATCGCGGGGATGGCCAAAGTTCATGGGGGCGTGTCAGCAGTGTGCCGAAGGCGGGACGGAGCGTGATTAAGAGATGAGCGTTCTCAGCCGATAATGGAAAAAAGAAGGGTGTCCCTCACGAGCATTTGGTCGACTTTACTTGGTCCCTTTTTTTTTTCACGACCAAGCCTCGAAAAGGTGCCCGAACTGACCAGATGACCACCGGAGGGAATGGGGGATGACCTCCCCTTACTCCCCCAGTGGTCACCAACCCCCTCCCACCCAAAAACAAATTAAAAAAACATTTTTCCAGCCTCTATGCCAGCCTCAAATGTCATACCCAGCTCCATCACAGCAGTATGCAGGTCCCTGGAGCAGTTTTTAGTGGGTGCAGTGCACTTCAGGCAGGCGGACCCAGGCCCATCCCCCCCCCCCACCTGTTACACTTGTGCTGGTAAATGTGAGCCCTCCAAAACCCACCCGAAACCCATTGTACCCACATGTAGGTGCCCCTCCTTCATCCCTAAGGGCTATGGTAGTGGTGTACAGTTGTGGGGAGTGGGATTTAGGGGGGATTGGGGGGCTCAGAACCCAAGGTAAGGGATCTATGCACCTGGGAGCAATTTGTGAAGTCCACTGCAGTGCCCCCTAGGGTGCCTGGTTGGTGTCCTGGCATATGAAGAGGACTAGTGCACTATAAATGCTGGCTCCTCCCATGACCAAAGGGCTTCGATTTGGTTGTTTCTGAGATGGTCGTCCTCGGTTTCCATTATGGCCGAAAACCGGGGACGACCATCTCTAAGGATGACCTAAGGACAACCATCTTTAAGGTCGACCTAAATGTTGAGATTTGGGCGTCCATGACCATATTATCAAAATGAAAGATGGACGCCCATCTTGTTTCGATAACATGGGTTTCCTCGCCCCTTCGCCGGAACGTCCTTAGAGATGGACGCCCTTACAGATGGTCATCCCCGTTCGATTATGCCCCTCATAGTGTCCAGAATTGAACGCATTACTCAAGGTAAGGGTGCACCATGGAGGAATACAGAGACATTCTAATATTTTTGCTGCTGCTGGACCCTGGGCATAAGATTTCATCGTGTTGTCTACAATGACATCTAGATCTTTTTTTTTTGGGTGCTGACTGCTAAGGTGGACCATTAGATTATTCTTCTTAATGTGCATCATTTTGCATTTGTCCACATTAAATTTCATCTGTAATTTGAATGTCCAGTCTTCCAGTTTCCTTAGGTCTCCCTAAAATGTTTTACAGTCCACATGTGTTTTGACAACTTTGAATAGTTTTGTGTCATCTGCAAATGTCACCTCACTTGTCATTCTGATTTACAGATCATTTATGAATATGTTAAATAGCACTGGTCCCAGTATAGATCTCTGCACTCCACTATTCACCCTTCTCCTTTGAGAAAAATGGCCATTTAACCCTATCCTCTGTTTTCTGTCCAATAACCAATTCCTAATCCATAGAAGGACATTGACTCCTATCCCATGAATTTTTAATTTTCTCAGGAGTCTCTCATGAGGAACTTTGTCAAAAGCTTTCTGAAAATCTAGATACACTACATCAGCTGTCTCACCTTTATCCATATGTTTATTCACATGTATCTGTACAGCATTTATCGCTGCATTTGTGTCCAAAGTTTCCTTGTAATCTTCTGAATGAATGATGAGTGGAAGGTTAATCCCCTGACGATTAAATCTAGGAATACGTATTGAATGACAGTTTCCTAGAACCCTGATGCAGGCCGGTCAGGTCGAAACACGAGTCATGTCAGATCATCTTTACTGTTTTAGAAGAACTTTTTAATAAACGGATTTTTTTGAACACTATCTGCGAGAGGTTTCATTACTCTACTTGTTTGTTTGGTTGGGTTTTTTTTTGCATCTAGCTTGACAATACTTATGTTTCTTCTTATTTTCTTCATTCAAATCCTTTTTCCCTTCTTTGAAGGATGTTTTTTGGCTCTAATAGCCTCTTTCACTTCACCTTTTAACCATGCTGGTTGTCGTTTACTCTTCTTTGCACCTTTGTTAATACATGGAATGCATCTGGTCTGGGCTTCCACAATGGTATTTTTAAACAATGTCCATGCCTAATTTAAAATCCTGATCTTTGCAGCCAATCCTTTTAGCTTTTTTTAAAGCATTTTCCTCATTTTATCATAGTCACCCTATTGAAAATGAAATGCTGTTAAGTATATTTCCTTAGTTATTTCACTCCAGATATTAGCTGAAATATTATCATATTATGATCACTGTGTCCCAGTGGACCCAACACTGTTACCTCTTGTACTATGCCCTGCATTCTACTAAGGACTAGATCTAAAATAGCCCCCTTTTGTCGCTTCTTGGACCAGTTTCTCCAAGAAGTAGTCATTTATTATGTCTAAGAATTTTACTTCCCTAGTGCTTCCTGATACAACATTTTTTGGCACGTGGATAATGCACACAGATTTGGAACTTACCATAGGACACTTGAACATGTCCACAATAAGCCATTTTAAGCTGTAGTATGTTTGCCCTAGTGTTTACCACAGCTTAGTAAAAGGACCCCTAAATAAGGTCAGCATTGAATACTCTGTTCTTTTGAAGCTGTATAACTGCTTGGAAATCTGTAAGTAGAGGAGGGCTATTTGTGGGTGGGGGGTCTTCTTGAGAGGCTCACTGCAGAGCCTTATTTGCATAAATCAGTAGGATCCAAAAGGTGGGGACCAGTGGCATTCCTAGGGTGGCTGACAGACGGGGCAGATCGCCGATGCGCCCCCCCCCCAGGTGAAGCGCGGCACCTCCCCACCGGTGAAAGGACACCTCCCCCTGGCGAAAGGACACCCCCCCGGGTGCATTTTTACCTGCTGGGGGGGGTGCTGTGCGCCTGTCGGCTTCGCTCGTTCCCTGCTCCCTCTGCCCCGGAACAGGAACCTGTTACAGGGCAGAGGGAGCAGGGAACGAGCGTTGCCGACAGATGCGCAGCACCCCCCCCCCCCCCCAGCGGTGTGCACCCAGGGTGGACCGCACCCACCGGCCCCCCCCCCTTTGGTACGCCACTGGTGGGGACACATATAGGAAAAAACAACCATTCATACCTAGGCTGGTACTGTTTGTTGCATTTTATTGCCTATCTGCTAATAATGATCTATCTTTTGAGCCAGTTATACATATCTGCCAATATACAGCAGTTTGACTTTGGTGATGACAGCAGTGTCATGTCCAATAATACATGATAAACTTTGCAGAGTAGTGTCCTCTAACTATGAGCCACCTGTTTTGAGAAATGTGAAAACAAATAGTTTAGTATGAATTTTAAGCTCCAGGATTATTTTTAATGCTATTTTTTCTCTTTGCATTCAGTACAATGTGTCACTCTTTTATAGTATCATGTTTGAATACAGATATTTCATTTTTTATTATGTAATGTATTTATGACTATTGTACTGGAATTGCCCAGTACAGATGACAGTGGAACTAGGTACAGGGCCCATCTACCTGCCCTTCCACTCCTTAAGCATTTCCTTTTCACCTTACCCAAAGCCACAGGACTCCGCTGGTTGGAAACATTCTTGGCCGTAGCTTTATTAGCCGTAAAAGTTTAAACATTAACAGGATCCTATGAGGATGTACCTGAGTCATGTCAAGAGTTGGGAAGGCCATCTTGCAGCCTTGCCCTGAAGGTCACCTATTGTATCACCTGATGTGTTCCTGCCACATTTTTAGCTAAGGACATTTGTCAACCCAACCCAGCATCCTGTCAGGTTTGCCACAATTGATATCACCATTACTCAGTGGCTATTTGTGGCTCTACTTTACTCACTTCTGCCAAGATAATCCACAAATTCACAGCAACCATCTATAAACATGCATATATACGTATATCTGTATATCGAGAGAGAGGGTGAGAATTTCCAGCAATCTTAGTAAACAATGCTGCTATCCGCTCCTTCCTCTTATTTATTTATATCTCACATTTTCCAAACAAGTTTGTTTCAATGTGGCTTACAAGTTAGGTAGTAGATGTGCAGAAATACAGTTTTAAGCAAGGCGTATAGCAGGCCTTTGAGGGTAGAGTTGGTCTGAGTAAGAAGGATTAATGGACTGGTGTGGATCATGGGCACAGTCAGGAAGGATCTGTTAGCATGCAAGAAGGAGATTTAGAGTGGGGTGGGGGATTAGGTACTGGTTCGGGTGGATGAAAATAGTTCATTGGTTGTTGTCTGGGGGTAGGAATTTTTTGAACAGGTATGTCTTAAGCAGTGGTGTTCCTAGCCTGGATGACACCCGGGGCGGATCGCCGATGCTCCCCCCCTGCGAAATAACACCTCCCCCCCCCCCCGGTGAAATGACACCCCCCCGGGTGCACGCTGCTGGGGGGGGGGGTGCCGCGGCACGCACCTGTCGGCTCCGAGTTCGCTAACTTCACTCGTTCGCTGTAGCTCCCTCTGCCCCGGAACAACCTGTTCCGGGGCAGAGGGAGCTGCAGCGAACGAGCGAAGTTAGCGAACTCGGAGCCGACAGACGCGTGCCGTGGCACCCCCCAGCAGCGTGCACCAGGGGCGGACCACCCCACCGCCCCCCCCCCCCCTTGGTACGCCACTGGTCTTAAGGTGTTTCTGAAAGCTAATGTGAGGTGTTATTGATCTTAGTGACTTGGGAAGGGCATTCCACAGTTTGGAGCTTTGGTAGGGGAAGTTTGCTAAGTGAACGAATTTGTAGATGAGCTTGTGGCATCTGAAGTAATGAAAAGTTAGATAGTTCCTCGTTTCCTTCAGTGTGTTTGTTAGAGGTAAGATGATCATATCTGAGAGGTATGCAGGTACTTCTCCGTGGACTATAAGCCAGACCATGGTACAGAGTTTTAAAGCTATGCGGGCTTTGATTGGGAGGCAGTATAGTGCTTGTAGTAGAGGGCTGGCCCTTTCATATCGTGGCTTCCTTTAGATGAGTCTGGCAGCTGTATTTTGAGCTGTTTGAAGTCTCTTTATGACCTGTTCTTTGCATCCTGAGTAGATTGCATTGCAGTAATCTAAGTGTGTAAGAACTGTGGATTGCGCTATGAGTCAGAAGACCTTTATGGAGAAGTTATTTCTCATTCTTCTCAGTCTCCACATTGTGTGGAATATGTTCCTTACTATCTTCCAGATTTGGGGTTCAAAAATTAGTTTTTGATCAATGACAACTCCCAGGAATTTTAGGTTATTTGAGAGGGGGTAAACAGTCCCATCTATGGTGATGTTGGGTGGGATGGTTTGATTGTGAGATGCTGTTACTACCAGGAATTGGGTCTTGTCTCTATTGAGTTTAAAAGGGGTGGGCCATTTTTGTAGACCTTTTGATGTCATCTGAGATGTTCTTGATGTTGTTGCCGAACGATATAAAATGGTCACATAGATGAATGGGTTGAAACCTTGATTGGCAAGTATTTTGGCTAGAATTGGTGAGATGGAGGATCCCTGTGGGACTCCTGAGGGTGCTTTCCAGGGAGAGGATAGTTCGTTTTTCATTTTGGCTTAGTGTGATCTGTTTGTCAGGAATGTCACAAACCATTTGAGTACGGCCCCATTTATGCTGATCTTGTCGAGTATTCGTATTAAGGTGTGATAATTGACCATATCGAAGGCCGAGGCTATGTTGAATTGTAATAGTAGTATGTTCCTGCCCTGGCTAAATTCTCTTCTGAAGTTGGTAATGAGAGTGTTTAGTATTATTTCTGTGCTGTGGTGCAATCTAAAACCTGATTGGGAGTCACGGAGTATTAAGAATTTGTGTAGGTATTCGGCAATGAGTCGTATGGGGGCCACTGGTCTGCAATTTGTGTTGTTGCTTTTGCTTGATTTAGGATTTTTGGGAATGGGCGTTAGAATGATGTTGCCTTTTTCCTCGGGGAATGTGCCCGCAGTTAAGAGGTCAGTTAAGTAAGCTGTGATGCTGTCTATGAATTGGGTGGGAGGTTCTTTTAGTAGGTAGCTGGGGCATGTGTCCAGTAAGTTGTGAGATTTGGCCATTTTGGATAGTAGTTGCCGTACTAATGTCGGTATCGAATGGTTCGTCGGTTCTGGTGAGTTCATTCAGACACTATTCAACAATACGCCATTGTTCAACACCTCCTCTACAACTTTTGTGATTCCCTACCTCTTTATTCAATCCCATTACTGCTCCTTCTTTTAAACACAAACATCCTGCCTAATTCCCTATTCCCCTTCTCTCCCTCCCTTTTCTTCCCCTCCCCTTCTTGCTGTCCAGGCCTACTGCTTAAACTCTGAGTTCTTGGCCCAAGAACCCCTGACACAGGCCAAGGGTTACCTCATCTGGTGGGGACATTGCCCTGGGGCTTGCCAACAGATGATATAGCTTATAGCACCTGACTGATGTTTTTATCAGACATTTATTTTCTCATGAAACACAGCAAAGGTCATAGACAACACAAAAGTTAAGGTGAGGTCTCATCTCCAGATAAAAGTTTGATTATCTGAAGATGAGACCTTTGTGGTCACAAAAGTTCACATTGTACTGCAACTTTTGGTTGGTCCTTGCAAGAATTTCAGAATCTGTGATTGATTAAAAAGTACACTTGGATCAAAGCCAAATGTAGCTAGTTTACTTTTTCAGCCTTTTCCATTGTTTCTTCATCTATTTTGACCAGGTGAAAAAAAAATTCTGTAGTGTGAAATTTAAATTTCACTTATAACACAGGACAGCATAATTTGATGTATCTCCAGACATAAATGAGCTACTTTGAATGTTTTACCATATATTTTACTAAGCAGCACATCGTAAACTGCAATAAGAACATGCAATAATTGCAGAATGTGAAGCTTCGGGTTAGAAGTGAAGGAAGTGTAAAAAAATGGTGCCAAATTTTGAATCAGCAAAATGTTATTGTGTGGAAGTTTCAATGTGTCCCTGCCTTACCATTTATGCTAAATTATGGAGACAAAGTGTTACTTTAAAAGTAAGAATACTTTAATTTGATACTTATTACTGACAAAAAAAGTAATGAATATGTTGTTAATTTTTCCCTTCTGATCTGAAGTGCTGATGGCTGCTTAAAGTAGCAGATGTCTAACCTGAATGAGTCTATGTTTTAAGGTGAAAAAGACAAAGTAATTTTCTTCTTACATATATGAATGATGCTGGTATAGAGCCCCTTTTACCAAGTGGGGGTAAAAGGTGCCCTGTGGATTTGCCACGCACCAAGGCCCCCAGTAAAAGGGGTTTCTTAAAGTAGTAAATGCCCATGTGGCCATTTACTGAGGGAGCCATTAATGACTCCTACAGTATTTAGGAGGCAGTAAAAGCTCCAGCTATAGCCCAGCATGGCACTGCCCGATTACCACTGGTCATGTCCCCAGTGCTAGAAAATAAAAATGTATTTTCTAGCACTGGAGTTGGCACATGGCAGAGGTTGGGACTACAGCAGGGCAAGAGGTTGGTGGTAGGGCTAATTTGCCACATGCCAATACGGCAGTAGCCATCTTTAGTTAAAGGGCCCCATATAGGCCTATTAGTGACATGTGGCAGTCCAGAAAGAGGTCAATGAAAAATTAAGGGAGATTTCAGAAAAAAAAAATCTGATTAGATTCAGGGCATGCAGTATCGCTCTGATGTTTTTTCTTTAATGATATGGTCATGCTGATCATTTCCCTACTTCTCCACCTTACTTTAATGTTACAAACACTGTTTGACTGATCATAGCCATGGACTCCTGGGTCCTTGAGAAAGCACAGGGATGCATTCTACAGCAAGGGTTAGAAAACTCTACTGTACTGTTTAGCAAAATACCATGCTGACTGACAAAATTTTATTATTTAACATTCAAAATAACATGTTTTCATAGTTCAATTATTTTCATTATACTAACATACATATCATAGGTGTGACAGCTTGGGTGTTTTTGTCCATTTTCCCTTCCTTTTTTCAGTTCTTTCAACTGTATATTCCTATTTCTCGCTACCCTTCTCCCCCCCCCCCCCCCCCCTTTACAAAGCAGCACTAGCGGCTGCCGGTACGGTAATGCTGACACAGCCCATTCAAAGTGAATAGGTAGTGTCAGCATTGCTTTGCAGTTGGAGGAGGGGTGTTTTCTCTTCTTTTTTGTTACTCAATCCTCTATAGAGAGGTTCCCCAAACATTTCACATGAAGGGCCACAGAGGACACCTCAAATCATTGGAGAGAGCTGGACATAGATGGGATCCACTTGGATAAGAGCTTGTTGAGGAAGGAAAGGGGAACATGATTGATCTTTTCAGTGATTTCAAATGCTGGGGAAGGAGAGGTATAGAGGGAAAGGTTCCCACAGATGAGGCAGAAAACCCTACCCTTGCGTCTCCCCTTTACGTACCATCTTCACCCTGGGGGAGATGGGAAGATGGCAGGAGAGAGAGAGAAGATGGCAGGAGAGAGAGAGAGAGAGAAAGAATGTGTGTGCATGTGTGTTATACTCTCCCTCCCTTTTTCCTTTACTCCATTTTTACCCCTTTCCTTTGCTCTTACTCTCCTTTCTTATGTTCACTTCTCATTCTATTCTTTCCCCATCTCTCCCTTTCATTCATTCTGGCTCTTCATACTTCTCTCTCTCATGTCCATCCACTTCTCTTGGTTCCGAAATCTTGGAGGAGGAGGCAGTAGCGTAGCCACAGGTGGGCCTGGGTGGGCCGGGGCCCACCCATTTAGGGCTCAGGCCCGCCCATCAGTAGCACATGTTTAGCAGTAGCTGGTGGGGATCCCAAGCTCCGCCAGCTGAAGACTTCCCCCTGATGGTGATGAAAACGCTACTCTCCATGATACTGGCACTTGCACATGCTCAGTTTTCAGCGTATGCCTGCTGCAGACGGCCAAGGTGGAAAGAAGTGTTTTTCCACCAGCTGAGATTTTTTTTCGTGGTGGTGGGGGAGGGAGAACACTTGGTGCCCACCCACTTCTTGCCCAGGCCCACCCAAAATCTGTTGTCTGGCTACACTCCTGGGAGGAGGGTACATCCACACCCGTGCCCTGTACTGCATCACTGAGAGCAGAGAGCACCACCAAATCTTGCAGTCTCAGATTGTGATAGACCTGCACACACACACCACATATACATACATACCATAGTCCTCCAGCTCCGGGATCCAAAAGCACTTGGATATACTCCTAATGCTGCAGTCCTGGAGGAGGAAGACAAATGCATAGCCGAGCCCTGCATAGAATGCACTTAGGTAGAAATTTATTCTGCACAGATTTTTCAAGTTCCATATATAGAATCTAGCCCTTAGTGCTTATTTTTCTTTTTTTGCATCACCTATTTTTTGGTGCCACATACAGGGGTCCTTTTACTAAGCTGCGGCAAGCACTAGCTCACATTTACCATGCAGGAAAACGCACCACTGTGGGACATTCTCAGGCGGCCCATGGTAGTTTTGGTATCTGTGCACACTTCCCATGTGCTTAAAAAATATTTTTTATTTTTTAGTGCTGGGAGTGTGTTGGGGGGGGGGGGGGGCAGAGAGTAGGCGTTCCCTGCACTAATTGGTTAGTACAACTACATTGCCACCCACCTACCAATTAGAACATTGTTAGTGTGTGAGCCTTCCCAACTACGAAATAGTTGTTGGTAAGGGCTCATGCGCTAATGGCAACGTGCTAATTGGGAAATTAGCGCGTGGCCATGAATTGAAGAAATGAAAAATCAGCCATTTTACAGCTGTGCTAAAAGTGGCCTCAGCATGTGGGTAAACCCATGCCACCTTTCAACACATCTTAGTAAAAGGGTCCCATAGAAAT
Organism: Microcaecilia unicolor; assembly: GCF_901765095.1. NCBI lineage: Eukaryota > Metazoa > Chordata > Amphibia > Gymnophiona > Siphonopidae > Microcaecilia > Microcaecilia unicolor. Next base: position 81,527,757 of record NC_044037.1, on the reverse strand, counting down.
TTGTCCTATCTGCTTAAAAGGTAGCCATCTCTTGGCATTCATCTGATCCCTCCTTATTTTAACCAGTTATTTCTTGACCTAATATTGAGTTGTCCTCATAAAAAAATTGATAGCTGGAGCAGGAAATGTAAAGGTGAATTTGTATTCTGTTAACTATGCAAATCCTGTCAATATTTAAATAAATACATAAAATCTTATTTAAAAAGCTCTGCCAACACATGTGGATGGTGCAAGATTATTTTGTACAATTGCAATGTATATGTCAATGAGATTTGCAAAGGGAAAATCCATGAGGCATTTTCCTTTGAAAATGCCTTCAGTTCTGAGGGTACAAAGTACCTGCGAGACTGCAGGTTCTATGGGGAGTCTTATTATTGAAGTTAGCTGAAAGCTGTCTGGTCCAGCACCTTCAAAAATTAACTTCCAGTGACTGATAATGCATTATAGGGATATGCATTCATTAGCATGCATTCAGCTTAATCGTAAACATTTTAAGATGTAGTATATGGTAAATCGATTTAATGCATATTAACTTACAAATTAATGCATGCTAGGTCACACACATTAGTGTTCAATAAAAAGTTCTGATGCACTTTTAAAAATGTATTAAAATGAAATGTGTCCACCTAAAAAAATTCAAAAATCTGGAAAGTTTAAACAAAATGAAAAATATTTGACCTGTGCACTTTCCTAATACATTAACCTACAACTTTAAGCATTGTAACTCCACTATTCAACACTTCCAGAATCTCTGGGTCCATCATATCCTGATATGTTTAATTCACATGTATTACACATTTTTAAATATAAATTCTGTTAGTTTTATCATCTTAGTTCCCAAGAGTTCCTTATTTCTGTGCATTGCTGCCATTGCTATGTTGGCATTTTTGCTGATCCTTAAGATCTGAATTCATATTTATACTGTAGAAAACATTTTGATTTATGTATTGGGCCACCCTTCCTGATTTCCTTTCACCTTCACACCCAGGGTTATGAACTATAAATTCAAAATAGATGGTCAATTAAATTATATTCCAGTGAGGGTTGCAAAATATAATCGGATCAAATGTCACAAATAATTTAAGATACAGACCTGTTTTGTAAACTGAAATTATACCATTCACATACATTCTATAGACTTCAGGTAAAATATTTTTGAAAATAATCTCCTGTCCTTTATTTTTTGAGATGACTTTTGAATCCTCAAATGACTATCTCCATATTGTTATAGCTGTAGATTATATTTAGTTTAAAAAAACACAGTTCTGACTGTTTGCTATCTATTTACAATCTAGGAAATAATAGTCCATTTTTGTCTATTGTACAATTCAATAATAACTACTGCTATCAAATTAAGGGGCCCTTTTACCAAACAGTGGTAAAAAATGACCTTAGGGTGCCCTTATGTGGGTCTTTCCTGTGTGCCAAAACCATTTTTACTATTGGGGCAAAATGGCTGAATTTCCTATTATTTGTATTAATGACCACATGCTAATTTTGCCTTTAGCATATGGTCATTAAAACAGATTAGTGGTGAGCTGTTACCACCACCCGTTTTGTAGGCAGTAAGAGCTCACATGCTAAGGGGCCCTTTTACTAAGCTCCGGTAAAAATTGGCCTGCGGTAGTTTAGGTGCGTGAAATTAGCACACGCTGGGGCATTTTTTACCGTGGCTTGGAGAAAAGACTTTTTTTAATGGGGCAGTAAATGATTGTGTACTAAAAGTAAAAGTAGCATGTGGCTTTTTACTGACTGAGCCTTTACCACCACCCATTGACCTAGCAGTAAGGGATCATGCTCTACTTGCGTGCTAATCATGCAGCACACACCAATGTGGACACACTGACAATTACCGACAGGAACGCCCCCTGCGGTAGAAAATAGAAAAATCTTATCTACCACAGGAAACAGTGTGTACTAACTTCGAAATTAGTGCTGGGTATCCGTGCTACCCCAGCAGTAGTATCAATTTGGCACATGTTCGCCAGCAGCCACTGGAGAAAAGTGGTGGAAAAAGTTGGTTGTTTTGCTGGGCTTGATGTGATGTCAGACATGTGAGTTCTTGTACCAAGTAGAGCGCTGCCGAGCCTGGTACTCGGACTAGGTTCTGCTTGGCGGTCGGACAACCCCGGGTTTCACCTGCACTGACCGCTGTTGCCCAGAAGTTGAGCCCCTAGGTGCGGGCGGCCTGCAGGACTTACGAGATGGAGCAGGGGCACATCCATAGGACAAGAGCAGGGGGAACCGGAAGACCAATAGGAGAGAAGCAAGGGAAGCCAGGCAGAGAGAGAGCAGAGCCAGGTGTATGGAAGCAAAGCAATCAAGGAGCCCACAACCACCGTCTCTCTGAACAAACCCAGAGAAGAACTACACGCACATGGCTCAGGGCTGCGCGTGTCCACAGGACCCTGCATGGCCCGAGGACACCGCTTGCGTTGAGGTAGGGGACATGACGTGATGATATCCATGAAAGAAGATAGGCACTCAGTTTACAGAAAAGGAGCATAAGTCTGTTACATGTACAACTGCTAATTAGTAACAATTATTGCTTAAGACCAATTATTGGTACTTACTGTAGCTTCCCCTTAGTTTCAGCAATGCCTTTTCTCAGTGCAATAGCTTTAACAGTTATTGATCACAATGGTGGTGGTAGGCAGGTAACTCTGAAAAAAGCTCACTTCCGCTTATGCGCTACACTGATAAAGGAAACCAGAGTTGTGTTCAGAAGTTTCTGTCAGCTCTTGCGTTTGTGAGTCAGAAGTCTTGGCACCAGCATTCTTTTAATTCTAAGAAGCTACTTTTTTATGACATCTAATTCTGTTTTTAAAACACATAGTAAATAGCTTTAAACCACAGAGAGTTCAAATTTAAAATCTGGTCATGGCCTCGTAAAGTGCACATTCCAAAGTTAAACTGTTTTGCAGCTTTTAAACTTCAAACATCAGCTTAATTACAGTGCTCTCATTCCCCCCCCCCCCCCCCCCCCCCCACCCCCATCTCTCAGGTGAGTATTTGGCTTTGTGCACGGCCGTTTCCTGTATGAAAGCAAGACTTCTCTTTTACCAGTTATGGTAAAAGGGGGCCTCGGCATGTGTGAAAAACATGTGCTGAGGCCAGCACAGGCCCCCTTTTCCCACAGCTTGGTAAAAGGGGCCCTAACTGCAGGGGACATGTTGAGCATATCTGCAAGTACTGCGCAGCCTTTGCACTTACTGGACTAGATTCAGTAAATGGTGGCCACATTTGGGTGCCAAAAAAATCTTTGCTAACCGCTATTCTATAAACGGCACTCTGAGTTGGCCGCTGTTTATAGAATAGCACATAGTGCTGGGATCTATGCCCAACTTTCAGCATGAGGATTTACACCAACTGAAACCTGGTATAAATCATCACATGTAAGTTAAGCGCATCCCCTGAGTTCTATAACACTGCAAACTTCTTTAGTGAATGCCCCTGACCTGCTCATGCCTCTCCATTGGCCATGCCCCCTTCTCAGTTGCATGCAAAAAGATTTGAGTGTGCGTTTGTATAGAATAGCACAGTGGTTCCCAAACCCTGGTCCTGGAGACCCAAATTTACGCATGAAATTTTGAGAGCCATTTATGGAAATCCAGGGTCAGTGCATTAATTTTTTTCTATTAAAGCATAATTCAGTCTTACCCATATTAATGACAAGCCTATTTGCAGCCATTCAACTGAAACTGAGAAACTGAATAGGACAAAACCCCTTATGACTAAATGGACAGCAACAAAATCAGCTTCCCCCTCCTCCCCCCCCCCCCCCCCCTCCACACACACATATTACAGTAGCTTTCTCAAGCTCATTAATCAATAATTGACAAGGGAATTCTTTTTCCCCCCAAATTAGACCTGTTCTTAAAACAAATGAAAATAATGCCTAGTAAGCAGTTCTCTACAGGCATGGTCACAAATAATTGACTGATAACTTCTATTTTTGTTGATATATGTCAAAATCTAACAGTTAATAAAGCTATTATCCTAGCTGCAGTAATTCTTCTACGTTAGCAAAAATTTATTCAAAGATGCCTAGCATTCCTTGTGCTATTTTATTTTCATTAAAGATGCTGAAAAAAAAAACCTAGCTATAGCCACACCTGTGAAATCTGCTTTCATTTCGGTTTTCAGAGGTAGTGATACATAGCTTTCTAGGTTATTGCTCCTTGGCACCATACATTGATCTTGTTGAAAATTAGCATTTGTTTAATTACAGCATATGTTGGTGTTACAAACTGAAAGCTAGTTGTAATCCATTATGCATGAGGAGCTGTAGTTTGAGTGCTCTTGAACTACAAGGGAACAGTGCTAGCATTGTCCACAGCTTATAGAACAAGTACATCAGCTACATTTAATACAGTTTTGCTTTTGTGATAGCCATGAGTTTCTGTAGCTACATTTTTGTTTAGAAATAAATAGTGTGGGTTTTTTTCTAGCAAAAAAGGCATGGGCGTAGTATGGTGGGCGAGGGGGCATTGCCCCACCCCAAACACAGGGCCGGCGCAATGCTGTAAGCAGCTCTCATATGGTCCCTCCTACCCGCCCTCAGCTCCCCAACTGACAGCCCTCCTCTCCGTTCCTTCCCTTCCCCCCCCCCACATTTAACCCTTTCATTTTCAGTCGCAGCGACGGCAGTCGACTTTCTGTGATGATGTATTTCAAGTTTCCGTGAGGGTGGGACACTGTGTGAGGGAAAGTCTGCGAGCCCGCTGTGATGTCTTCTTCACTGCCGTCGCTGTGTCTGAAAATAAAAGGTTTAAACGCGTGGGGAGGGGGAGGAAAGAATGGAGAGGAGGGCTGTCGGGGAGCTAAGGGAGGGCAGGGCAGGGGGAGAGAAGAAATCGCTAGACATGGAGAGGAGGGGAGGGCAAGAGATCGCTGGACATGGAGAGGAGGGGAGGGCAAGAGATCGCTGGACATGGAGAGGAGGGGAGGGCAAGAGATCGCTAGACATGGAAAGGAGGGGAGGGCAAGAGATCGCTGGACATGGAGAGGAGGGGAGGGCAAGAGATCGCTAGACATGGAGAGAAGGGGAGGGCAAGAGATCGCTAGACATGGAGAGGAGGGGAGGGCAGGGGGAGAGAAGAGTTTGCTGGACATGGATGGAAGGAGGGGAGGGGAGAGAGGAGAATTGCTGGACATGGATGGATGGAGGGGGCAGGGGAGAGGAAATTTGCTGGATATGGATGGATGGAGGAGAGGGCAGGGGAGAATGGAGAATTGCTGGACATGGATGGATGGAAGATTGGATGGGGCAAAGAAGAGAGGAAATTTGCTCAATATGGGTGGATGGAGGAGAAGGCATGGGAGAATGGAGAGTTGCTGAACATGGATGGATGGAGGGAAGGGCAGGGGAGAGAGGAGAATTGATGGACATGGATGGATGGAGGAGAGGGCAGGGGAGAATGGAGAGTTGCAGGACATACATGGATGGATGGATGGATGGATGGATGGAGGGGAGGGAAGAGAGGAGAAATGCTAGACATGGATGAAGTGGAGGGCAGGATAGAGGGAGGAAAGACAAAGAACGCATCACGTTTAAAGTATGTACCCTAGTACATAAAATCATCCACGGTGAAGCCCCAGCTTACATGTCTGACCTGATTGACCTACCACCCAGGAATGCCAAAAGATCATCTTGCACATTCCTTAATCTTCACTTCCCAAACTGCAAAGGCCTAAAATATAAACTAATGCACGCATCAACCTTTTCCTATGTGAGCAAGCAATTCTGGAATGCATTGCCACATAACCTAAAAACGACCTATGAACTGAACAACTTCCGAAAACTGCTGAAGACCCATCTTTTCAACAAGACATACCACAAGGACTAAAATATATGAAATCCCCACATATATCTAGCAAGCATTGTTAAAAGCGCCTCATATTATATCTTTATCATATTTTCCATTACCATGCAACCCAAAATATTTCTGTAACACTAATGTCAACTCTCCACTCATTTCCACTATCCACTATATATTGTAAGCCACATTGAGCCTGCAAAGAGGTGGGATAATGTGGGATACAAATGCAATAAATAAATAAATAAATAAATAAAATAAAGGAAGGAGATGCACACGGATGGAGGGGAAGGGAGAGAGGAGAAATGCTGAACATGGATGGAGGGGAGGGAAGCCAGAGGAAGTAGATGTACATAGATGGAGGGGAGTGAAGAGAAATGCTCGATATGGATGGAGGAGAAACTGCCGAATTTAAGGGCTTGATCGGAACACTTTGAGAGCAGATGCTGAAACTGGAGGAAGGATAGGGACAGGGCTACAAATGGTAGACAGGACCCAGGAGGATGGTGGACATGGTAAGTGAAAAAATATCACATGGAAAGAAGACACTGCATAAAACAGAAAACACTGGGACCAAAGTGAATAGAAAGACTAAATGATCAGACAACAAAGGTAGAAAAAAGTATTTTATTCAGAATATGTCACCTTTTGGGAATGTGCATCTGTGATATTTTGCATGTAAGTTTCAATTTTTTCTAGTATTGCTGCATGCTGAGTCTGACCTCTTGAGGTAACTTTCCAGTTCAGTATTTTGCCTTCAAACCTTTTTTTATTTCTAGTTCCTTGTGTCATATCTATTGTGTCATGTGTTTTTCATGTGTGATCAAGATGCAGTATTCTGCTAGTATGTAGTATTATTTGCTGCCCTTTTTGTTTTTTTTCATTAGGTAGTGTACTGGTGTTTTTGCCCAAGTTTGTGTATAGTGTTTTGCAGTGGAGAGATTGTGTGTTGGCCTTACTGAGGTGGCACCAAAACATCAGAAAGGATGTAGAGTGTAAATCATGACACACTACCTCTTGAAGGATCTACATATAGAGCTTATGCATTTCTAAGGTCTACACTGGCATATTCATTTGCATATATATATACAAATTGATATGCCCCGCCCATCCTCCCCCCCCCCCCCCCCGAATGAAACAGTCAAACTACGCCAATGAAAAAAGGTTCTGGTACTCAAATGCTAGGCCACCCTTCAGGGGTGAAGTGATCACTGAGGGACCGACTCCACAATAGCCAAGCCCCTTACAACCAGTCACATAATCTATGACAAGGCAAAATTGGTGTGTAGAGCCTGAGCTCTTTCATTAAAACTTGAGGTCCATGGGTCAATTTTAGTATATAATGGAAAAGGTGCTGGTACTGAGTACCCCCAAGAACCCCCCCCCCCCCAAAAAAAAAGTCCTGAATAAATATGTACAACTCCTGTTATTATCAATGTACATCTACACACTTCTGTTTTCAAATTCTGCAGTACAGCTGAACGTGCAGTTGTACCTAAGCTTAAAGTAAATATGCAACTTAGCACCCAAAACTTCAGTGTCTATATAGCGAAAATAGAAACACATGACAGCATCTCTATCTTGTACAAACACGAACGAGACTACTAATGTAGATTTTTTTTAGTTGACAGTTTCCTGGAAGTCTCCAAGAGTCCAGTAACATTCAATGAATCTTCTGATATAACTTCTGCATCATCAGATTATTTAAATGAGGGGACATAATATATATTATTAACCAGAAACACAGTAGGATCAGGAAATTTTAGAATCTCCTATAAGTATCTGTAAAACAGATCCTTAGGTAGTACTGAAAAGACTTGTGGAAAATTTAACACCTAAATGTGTTTTCTGTATTCTTCTTTTATTGATGTAATACAGCTTTGTCCACTACTAGCGCAGCTTAGACATCTTTCCTCAGTTTCAGTTCCTGCTCTATGGCTTCCACTGTAGTCCCAGTTGCTCTAGCAAGCTTCTTTTCTGTCTGAGACTTATGCACTAGTTGTGCTAGAAATTGTGCAAATAAGGAGCAAATCCTATGAATGGAGTTCACCACAGTCTACTACTACTACTATTTAGCATTTCTATAGCGCTACAAGGCGTACGCAGTGCTGCACAAACATAGAAGAAAGACAGTCCCTGCTCAAAGAGCTTACAATCTAATAGACAAAAAATAAAGCAAGCAAATCAAATCAATTAGTGTGTACAGGAAGGAGGAGAGGAGGGTAGGTGGAGGCGAGTGGTTACGAGTCAAAAGCAATGTTAAAGAGGTGGGCTTTCAGTCTAGATTTAAGGTGGCCAAGGATGGGGCAAGACGTAGGGGCTCAGCAAGTTTATTCCAGGTGTAGGGTGCAGCGAGACAGAAAGCGCAAAGTCTGGAGTTGGCAGTAATGGAGAAGGGAACAGATAAGAAGGATTTATCCATGGAGCGTAGTTACCTGAGAAGGACAGAGTATTAGAGGTACCACTGGCAAGGGAGGTAAAATACGTGATTCAGGCACTCACTACCTTTCCTTCCTGCTCTGTCATGGAGTATTCTTCCGAGGCAGATACAGCCTGAACACCTAGCTCTCCCAATGCTGTGGTAGGCGCCATACCTGCAGCATCTTGGGAGGTGGAAATCAGCCCTACAGTTACTCGAGCTCTGTGGATCCTCTTGCTTCTGGAATCCTACTCGCTTCTGCTCTGCTTGTGATGGATTAGGGAATTCGGGGCTCAGCGCAGCATCACCACCTGAACTGGAGCTGGTCTCTGGCTGGCTCCCTGATGCCAGAATGCCCCCAGTACTTGACTCAAGAAAGCTCTGAATCAGCTTCTTGCAGGCCAATAAGGTGAGTGTGAATTTCGGAGGAGGTTTCTGCACCTTTCCCTTCCTTTTTTTTTAGCAATTTATTTGAACTTTAAGACAATAAAACATTAAGTATCAAGGAGCCCCCTCTCAGCAGCCTTCTTGGGTCCCTGAGGTAAAGCTGCTGTGTAATGGAGCAGTGCATATTCATAGGCCCTGCCTTCCATACAGAATCTAGAAACATGAAGGGCCACTTGGAACAGAAAGCTTTTATAATTATAGCTCACAAAATATACCAAGGGTCTATGCTCAATCAGGATTACTACACATCAGCTCTAGTGCCATCTTTACCACTACTCTCTAGTCCAGAAATTAGCTGACTTTATACATTCCCTTCTGGAAGATTGGCAGAAGTTGTCCATTTTAACCCTGGGCTAGCAGGAGTGCAGTTCTATCTTATCAGTGCAACCTACAACACTTATTGCATGCTATTTATTCTTGATATACTGCTATTGCTGCAATACAGATTTAAATGGTTTATATTAAAATTTTAAATCAAGAAAATAAAAATAACTACAAAATTCAATAGTAAAAAAAATAAACCTCACTAGCATGAACACACACATCATCACATCCCCTACCTCCAGTATCGTCATCGGATCACACACACAACAGTTTGACTTCAAGCCTCTGATATTAGGGAAGATCTCCACAACTGTCACACACATGCCCCATGCTACTCTAAATCAACCCTAATACCATGCCATTTGATTCAATATATTGGTGCCACACTAGACATCAAAATGCCAAGCTGTACTGGTCCAAGGACACTTCTTCAAACAGAGCAGAAGACAACCCTACAAATATTGTGCTATTACCTTTAAGATGTTTATGTTCTGCCCCCATTTACATGGGAGTACATCTTACTGTCTGTGTATAACAGATTACATTGTCTATATTGTGAAAATGATGAGGCTATTGTGATGATGAAGCTCCCACCTCAGGATCCCACCACCTCAGGATCCCAGGTCCCTCTTTCACTCAGGGTGAGCTGGTTCTCAGTATGCAGATTTATGCAAATTAATCTACCACCCTTTTCTGCTCAGGGTGACCTGCTTCTCAAAAAGCAAACACAGTCAGGTTTCACCACTCAGGCTATTTTCATACACAACTTTATTCCAGCCTCTGGGGCACACTTGTTTTAGCTTAAAACACTTTCACAAGCTACAAGCTTCAACAGTTCTTCTAGCTTAACCATTTCATTTCTTCCTACTCAGGGCAATCTTCCCTTTTAGCACATTTCTTCTTGCACAGTTCAATATCCATAGATTTCTTCCCCCTTTGAGCCCTCTCACACAGGCCTTTGGGCTCAGTACTAACTCAGTCCCCGGACACACAGTCCCTCTTCACTGTTCTAGACACACAGGCTTTTCCTCTGGGACACACAGTACCTCTTCACTGTTCTAGACACACAGGCTTTTCAGCTGGGACACACAGTACCTCTTTGAACCCATAGTTCTTCTACCTGGCACTCTAGGGCCTTCTTCCCCCAGCCAGCTTCCTTCTTGGGAACACTTAGTTCTACCACCAGTCCAAAGGGCACAGCCAGTACTTCTCATGGGGATTCCTCTTTGCTTTAGTTACCAGCTCTCTTTTCCAGCTGCCAGCTCTCCCTCCTCCCTTCACAACTCAGGAGGAGTATAAGTAATTAATAGCCAAACAGGACCCAGCCCATAACCTGCTGCACCTGTTTCTATCCCCAGGACTCTCCCCGGTCCTAACGACCTCCAGCTATCCTCCAGGACTCGCCCCGGTCCTAGCGACCTCCAGCTATCCTCCAGGACTCGCCCCGGTCCTAGCGACCTCCAGCTATACCTCCCCTTTCTGGCTCCCTTCAGCAACTCACCCAGCCCTTTTCCCTGGACATTTTAGGGGAACTACACCCTCTAGGGGCCTAACCAGGGTAGGACAGCCTCTTCCTTCTTACAATATGTATATATAAGTATTAAGCTACGTAGAGAGGGGCCTGGATAGCTTAATATCCATTTCTGTGAAAAGATGAGGGTCTTTGCTTTATTTGGATTTAGTTCAATTTGTGATCTTGCAACCAGGTTACAATAGTATTGAATTTGTTATTAAGAGCTAATATGTCTTGCATTTGTGAGGGACCCAGACTAGTCTTTGTATATGAATGAAGATAGATCCAGTGTCTGCATCGATCCAGCAAGGATGGGGACAAAGATGTTAAATAGGGTGGGTGCTCATATTGAGCCTTATGGGACTCTACAGTAAGAGAGTACGGTGGGGAGTGAGAGTCATGCTACAATACAGAGTTAGATCTGTAACAGAACCAAGAATATACTTTATTCATGATTCTATTTCTAGAAGTTTGTTGAGAAATAAGATTGTGTGTCAGCCTTACAGAGGTGACTTAATTTTAGTTTGTCAACATCAGACAGGGTTTTGGAGCATCTTGTAGGATCTGATGTGTGTTTATAAAAGACTTGTGTCTGAGCATGTTTGAATGAGAGTCTGCCTCTCCATCTATAATAATATTTTGTGCTGTTTTAAGTGATTTTCCAATTTTATTTCATGTTATATATGTACATATGGGAAGCTTCCAAATAAATACAAATCCTTTATCCTCCATCTTTTAAAGCACTGGCTATCCAACTGGAACAGCTTTAGTCTTTTTACAGATGCACCACACATAGCAAGTCATAAGTGTTTACTATTATTTTTATGTAGAAATATATTTATTCTCATCATAAGCAAAATATAGCACAGCACTGAAATCTACAATACATCATTGCAAATAACAAAGCAAGCTCTAGAGCACTGACAAAACATTATGAATATAAACCTCTCTTCTTCACAGACCCCTCAAAAAATCCTCCTCCAATTCCCCTTATATCCCTCCCAATCCCCTCCTAATAGAAAGAATGCAAAACAATATAAACCTCATAAATTTGCTGTTGTTTTCAATAGCGTTTGCTATTGTTTTGGATATAACAATATGGCAGCAAGCTCTGCCTACTGGCTTCAGTCCAGATAAAGAGTGAAGCATGCTCCCGCCATCTCCTGTCATTAAAACTCCTTGGCTTGAACAGAATGTTCTGAAAAAAAAAAAAAAAAAGGTTTATTCTCTCAATGTAATTGTAGATGATGGCATGCTCACCTGAGACAAGACAAGTGATCAGATTGATATCAGTGAATTGACTGATCAGCACATTCATTCAGTCTAAGACAGATGATACCACAAACACAGTAAAAGGTACCCCTGAGGCCAGCTCTCACAGACTATATAGGCTTACTGAGAAAGCCTTACAGAGGTATACTGCAGATAGACAGGAACATCTGTCTGACTTATTTATTTATTGCATTTGCACCCCACATTTTCCCACCTATTTGCAGGCTCAATGTGGCTTACATAGTACCGTCAAGGCGTTTGCCCAGTCGGTTGACAACAGATACAAGGTTGTATAGTGATCGTATGAGTTATAAGTGGAGAGTCGCAAGGAATGAAGATTGCTTGTTGTCCAGTACGATTATAATCAAGCAGTGTTGCTGGGTGAAGTGGTTTACATGGGGTCATTGGGGTAGGCCATTTTGAAGAGGTTGTTTTTTTAGTGATTTCCTGAAGTTCAGGTGGTCGTGCATTGTTTTCATAGCTTTTGGGAGGCTATTCCATAGTTTTGCGCTTATGTAGGAGAAGCCGGATGCGTGGGTTGTTTTGTATTTCAGTCTTTTGCAGTTTGGGTAGTGTAGGTTTAGGTAGGATCTTGACAATTTGATTTTATTTCTTATTGGCAGGTCTATAAGATCTGTCATGTAACCTGGGACTATCCACAAAATTGAGCAACTTATAGAGAAAGTGTCTTGAATCCACTAACAGTTACCACATAGTGCAGTTACAATCCAGCTCATATAACGGCCGAAAGGTATCTTAACGTTCATAGTAAAGACCAATACTGAGGACAGCCTAGATGAGCACAGCCTTCAAGAAAGCTTTCATTAGATGTGGCATAGAATGGTAATAGTTGCAATTAAAGAAAAATCAGAATCAAATAGAGAGATGTCAGGGATGGCACATCAGAACACTCTGGCACTTCAAGGCATACCTCCAGTCACTCCTTAAAGTCACATAGAACAAGCCACTCATGCCAGTCCATAATCAGCTCAGTTGCCATCCGGGTATGGGTAGAGGCAGAGGCCATTAAATCACATGCTTCCTATAATCAGCAGGAAGCAGCCCTATGCTATTGAAGCTAACCACTACCACAGTGATCCACATGCTCACATGCATATGGATGCATAACCACTGGCTCACGCTCCAGATGTACTATAAAGTGTGGGGGGGGGGGGTCCGCTTCCTCCTCTTTTGTGGAGCCAGAAAGCCTGCGGGGCTCCCAAGGTTCCAGAACAGAATACTGCTGATACTGGGACTCAGGGCCAAAGTATTTTATTATCAAGACATTTTCATACCAAAAATCATAATATAATCTTCAAAACAAAAGGTACAGCCCTCTTAATATAGTCTTCAAAAGAAAAAGTACAGTCCTCATAAGATAATCTTCAAAAGGAAAAAAGGTACAGTCTAGGTCCCAAAATCCCTCAGCAAACGCTCAGCTCCTCAAGACCTCAGGTCTGCTATTAGGGCATTAGCTTTCCCTTCCCCCTCCTTCAGAAGGGTTTAGTAAGAGTTCAGCACACTTCCAATACAGCACAACAGTTCAGAACAGATCTTCCTGGACAGTCTTTGCACATCAAACCAATACCACAAATCACCTGCCTTTTCACAGCACAGAGGGAACCCTGTAAGGAGCAGGGTTGGCAGTTTCTCCTACCTCTCAGCACCACGCCCAATGTGGCCTCCTCCATTGCCTTCAAGTACTGGGCAGGGCAACCTTTGAATTCTCCCACTCCATGGTAGCTGGCTCCTCTCCCTTGGGCAGCTCTAGTGGCAGGCTACTTCCTACCTCCACATACTCCATGGAATCTCTCTCTCCATTCTTCTCCCCTCTCGCCTGGTGACTGAGAGCCTTCAGGAAATCTGCTCTCCCCGTCTCACAGCTGGGGGGGGGGGAATTATATATTGATGGCAAAGCCAGGGAAACTGAGCTTCATCCTTCCCTCTCCCTCTAGTGGGGAAGGGAGTAACAGGATCACCCTGCCTTAAGCCATTGCTCCCCCTGCTGGGGCTGGGAATCCATTCCAATTTTTAAGGACTACTCTCTTCTCTCATTCTTGCAAGGACTTCTGGGACCCGTAGTTCTGGGCTCAACTGCTTCACTGGGGAATCTCTGGAGCTTGCCTTGTCACAGTACCCACCAAGAAAGATGCTTCACTTCAGCCACTGACTTTAGTGCTATATGGAAACTGGGCACAAGAGTCAGACAATTGCTCTCAGAGAGAGCACCAGCTAAATACCCTTTGCTCAAGCAGGAGGCACTTGAGCACCCACACACCACACCACTGTTCAAAGAAATCAGTTCAAATAACCAATCAAAGAGCAAGTCTCCAATTGAAACTTCAGAAAAGGAAGATCTAATAAGGTATCTGGCTTGAAAAGACCTGGGAGGTACAAAGCTTACCCGGCTCAATAATACAAACAAATAGAAGTCAACCCTACAATCATTGTGCTATTACCTTCAAGATATTTATGTTTATTCAGTGTTTTAATATACTGTCCTTCAAACAATCAGAGCGGCTTACAGAGTAATTATAGTAGCTGGAAAATAAAACTACAAATTTTCTATGGAAAGCAGAATGATAGCAGAGAAAAAAGCATCTGATGGATGAATGGGAAGTGATAGAGAGGCTGGGGTTTGGAGACCCAGCTCAGTCACTGGAGTTACCATTGCATTTCACCCACTGAACATGGGAAAGCAAAGGAGGGGAAAATGTTGTGTTTTTAGCATAGATTTACATTTCAGGTAGGAGGGCTCACTACAGAGTGAGAGAGGAAGCATCAGTGCTTTTTTGTGCCGGTACGCAACGGTACGGCATACCGGCACCTTTTTCTCCTCCTGTCCTCCCCTCCCATTATTTCCAGCGATTCTCCGCCTCTCCCCTGCCCTCCCATCGACGTGCAGCGATTTTCCGTCCCTCCCCTGCCCTCACCTCTCCCATATCCAGCGATTCTTCGTCCCCCAGCCGTCCTCCTTCACTGCCTGCCAGCCAGCATCAGACTCAGAGGCGAACGATGCAGGCAGCGATTGGCTGGCAGCGTCGTAGCTTCCCTCTGCAAGTCCCGCCTATGCGTAAACAGGAAGTTGTAGGCGGGACTTGCAGAGGGAAGCGACGATGCTGCCAGCCAATCGCTGCCTGCACCGTTCGCCTCTGAGTCCAACGCTGGCTGGCAGGCAGTGAAGGAAGATGGCTGGGGGATGAAGAATCGCTGGATATGGGAGAGGTGAGGGCAGGGGAGAGACGGAGAATCGCTGCACGTCGATGGGAGGGCAGGGGAGAGGCGGAGAATCACTGGAAATAATGGGAGGGAAGGGCAGGGGAGAGAGAACTGCTGGACATGGGATGGGATGGGAGGGAAGGGCAGGGGAGAGAGAATTGCTGGACATGGGATGGGAGGGAAGGGCAGGGGAGAGAGAATTGCTGGACATTGGATGGGATGGGAGAGAAGGGCAGGGGAGAGAGAATTGCTGGACATGGATGGGAGGGGAAGGGCAGGGGAGAGAGAATTGCTGGACATGGGATGGGAGGGAAGGGCAAGGGAGAGAGAATTGCTGGACATGGGATGGGAGGGAAGGGCAGGGGAGAGAGAATTGCTGGACATGGGATGGGATGGGAGGGAAGGGCAGGGGGAGAGAGAATTGCTGGATATGGATGGGAGGGAAGGGCAGGGAAGAGAGAATTGTTGGACATTGAGGGAGGGCAGGATGAGATAATTGCTGGACATGGAGGGGAGAGAGGAGAATCACTGGATGGGGAGGGGAGGACAGGGATAAGAGAATTGCTGGACATGGATGAGAGGGGAGAGAGGAGAAATGCTAGAAATGGATGAAGAGGAGAGCAGGAGATAGAGGAGAATTGCTGGACATGCATGGATGGAGGAGTTGACTAGGAGAGAGGAGAAATGCTGAGTTGGATGGAGAAGAGGGGAGAGGGAATTATTGCTTTATATGGATACAGAGGAGGGAAGAGAGATGAAAAATGCTGGATATGGATGGAGGGGAGGAGAGAGGAAAAGTGCTGGACATGAATGGAGAGGAGGAAAGAAAAAAGAAGATGTACATGGATGGAGATGAGGAAGAGGAGAAAAACTGCACATGGATGGAGAAAATAGGCAAAAGCTGGATCCATGTTATACCTCCTCCAGTCAATTCCATGGAGGAGGACCCAGCTTTTACCTTTGGATGCAGGGCAACAAAAGAAGAAGAAAGGAGGAAAGTAAAGAAATAAATGGAAAGGAAGCCCTGGAAACGGAGTTAAGAGAACAGATAGAGAGCAGCAGAATCAGAGACTGGGACCAATATGGATAGAAAAACAAAGTCACCAGACAACAAAGGTAGAAAAAAAAATCATTTTATTTTCATTTTAGTGTTTGGAATTTGTCTTATTTTGCACTGGGTATACTGGAGCTGTAACAGCTTACAGAAATTATTTAAAATGAAAAAAATCACATTATTTTTTCTCCTATACTAGTATAATATTTTCAATGATGTCTGTTTATATGCGCCATGGCTGGAATAAGGGGTGTGGCTGATGTGGGTGTGGCTACAATAAGGGCGGTGTCATATGTGGTAACCCCGCCCACAATGAGTACCGGCACCTTTTTTCTACAAAAAAGCACTAAGAAGCATGTTCCAAAGGACAGGGGAAATGCAGAAGAAAGCATTATGTCTGGCTGATGCAAAGTGGGAGCAGAAGACTGAAGGGATAGAAAGATGATGTTCTCATGCAGATTCAATACTGCCACTATATCTATGTAATTGCCTTGTGAACTTTGTTACTGTTGATCAGTTATCATTCCATTGAAATAAAAAAAAATGCATGAACATACTGAAAAAGTATTATAATAGCTTCACTTGCTGGCTTATTCTTCAACAAAACATTTATCAAGATAATTTTTACTATATACTGTGTGCAGGTCTTTTGAGTCTTATTTTATGTCTGGGCCTTTTATCAAGATGTCATTTGCCATAATTGGACAGTGGTTTTAAAGCCACAGACCACTGCAAGCTGAATCTAACCTGGATATTCAAATCTGGGGGCAACCCAGGGCTGCTAGCCATATAGGTAAGCAGGCAAAGATAGGACTGCCTTTTGCATGGTCCTATCGACCTCTTTAACTATGCAGGAACCAGCATTGAACTTGGCCGGTGCCCACATAAAACAGTCAGTTCCTCCTCGAGTCTGCCCAGTGTTCCTCCCTGGCACTATCTGCACAGTGCTGCGGTGGTCAGAGGGGATATTCAGCAGCACTGTGTGGTTAAATGCAGCTGAATATCTGGGGATGGCCCACTGAGGGGGGGGGGGGGGGTTAAGTGGGCAAGAGCCTCTTCTGTACACTTAAACCCCGTTGAATATCTATCCCTATAATAACAGATGATGTCATTGCCAGTTCTCATTGAGTCATGCATCAGAACAATTGAAATTTCTTAAAAAGCAGGTTGCACACAGTTCCTTCTGATACACTTAATCCATTTTGAATCTGTGCCACCTCCAATTGTGTCTGTAATGAAAATTTGCAGAATACCCATGAAGGCATTTTAGCAGAAACAAATGAACTGATTGACTATTCAATGAGCTATTTTTACCAGATAGTCAAATGATAAACTGGCAAAACTTCCTAAATGATATGATCTGAAATTGCTAATGAAATGTTAAAGATCTATGAAAATTGGCTGTTTGCCAAATCTTCCAGAACATTCAGCAGCAGGCTGGTTCAGTAAACAATAAAGACATGGCAGCATCAACTAGCTAGAGATCCAACAAACATTTATTTTAGCCTTAATAGCAGGGATAGGCCAACTGAAGCTGAAAAGGCAGAGGAGGTCACCTGAGACATGCAGGGATTACAACTGTGTACATGTTTTTCACATTTTATAAAGTTATAATAAGGATGAATCATAGCAAAACCTCTACGGAGAACAAGCTATGACAGCAGGCATTGGAAGAAATGTTAAGATTTGGAAATTTTTGTAATATATTGTCTTTTGATCTGGTATTTTCTATAGCTCAACTTCCTTTGAGAACTGGCACAGACTCATGCCTACTGAGAAATGCTTCCTCTGTTCAAAAGCAGATACGTGGCATTGAAGCAAAGAACGTTGAATGCAGTGAATTGTTGCTCTGCTAATGCCACCCCCACCCCCTGGTTCCCCTTTATCTCTTAAGTTTGGTGCTCAAAACAAGTTTACCAGCAATCTTAATAATCCTTTCATGAGAAATTCCTTGTTTTATGGTTTATAACATCCTTCCACAAATGTAAGACATTTCATTTACTAATGGATTTCACTATCATAATTGATAAGAAGATATGTAATACTGGGATATACAATCACATAAACTATATTGCATTTATTATTGAAAGAGTACTATCAGCAGATAAGGTAGTACAGCAGCAGATAGAGGGGAGACATGATAGAGGTTTATAAAATAATGAGTGGAGTGGAACAGGTGGATGTGAAGCGTCTGTTCACGCTTTCCAAAAATATTAGGACTAGGGGGCATGCGATGAAGCTACAGTTTAGTAAATTTAAAACAAATCTGAGAAAACTTTTCTTCACCCAACGCGTAATTAAACTCTGGAATTCGTTGCTGGAGAACGTGGTGAAGGCGGTTAGCTTGGCAGAGTTTAAAAGGGGGTTAAGATGGTTTCCTAAAGGACAAGTCCATAAACCGCTACTAAATGGACTTGGGAAAAATCCACAATTCCGGGAATAACATGTATAGAATGTTTGTACGTTTGGGAAGCTTGCCAGGTGCCCTTGGCCTGGATTGGCAGCTGTCATGGACAGGATGCTGGGCTCGATGGACCCGTGGTCTTTTCCCAGTGTGGCATTACTTATGTACTTAGATTCCCTTCCCCGGAAACAGTATAATCTAAATAGTTTGAGTCATATTATTTTCCTAATTAATGTGCAGCTATTTGTTTTGCTGCAGTTTACCAGAAGCAGTCAAATTAGCTACAAATCACGCAAAAATTCTTTATTGACAGTAATTGATTTGGATATCTGTATTACAGGACTGGTAAGGGATACCAGACATGAAATATAAGTACATTATAGATCTCAGTGTTCAGCTCTGTGCAGTTGTTTAGGGTGATTGCCTAAGTAGGGGTATCACTTGCCTTTCTTAGTAGGTGTGTTGTGGTAGAAAGGAACGGCTCCTCTGTGACCTCTGATCCTGCTTCCAGGAATCAGAAAAGAGGAATAGACTTCCCAAGCATGTACGTCTAGCCCCGTCTTTGGCCATTTTCAAGTCCAAGCTAAAAGCCCACCTCTTTGACACCACTTTTGAGTCCTAACCACTGCTCACTTGCTTGTACCTTTTATCCCCTCCTCTTTAATTCCCCTTACCCCTTAGTTGTTCTGTCTGTTACCTGTCTTATTTAGATTGTGAGCTCTTTGAGAAGGGACTGTCTTTATGTGTATGGTGTACAGCGCTGCGTATGCCTTGTAGCGCTATAGAAGTGTTAAGTAGTAGTAGGTATACAGACCCCTTCCCTTCAAAAACATCTCCATTTATAGACTAAGCGATCTCATCACTTTTCCCTTGGCCACACCCCTATCTCTAAATGGAGATGTTTTGGAAGTGATTGAGTCTTTTTACTTCAGTGCTTCCAGGGGAACCTCAAATCATGTGACATGTGGACCTTTAAGAACCAGAACTGAGTTTAGGGTAAAGATAAAACAGAGCATTAGGTTATTCATATCTCCTCTTTGACTGGGAAAAAACGTAGTGGTGTATGCAGACTATGGTTTGCCAAGTGTAGAGGTAACTCTGGTAGTACTGAACTAGAACTAGGTATCAGAGGGGTACTACCTTGGGGGGGGGGGGGGGGGAGGACTTACAGTGTGTGATTGTGGAGGAGCTTGCTGAGTAGCCAAAGATGGAAATTTGGGGAATTTGCTATACTGAAGTCCCCTGGATGCAGGGAACCCACAGAGGAGAGAGACATGGACAGAGGTGCATAGACGTAATTTTCAGAGTGAAAAAGAATTGCTGATCAGAGCTGGCATACAAAACAAACATTACCTCAGTTTAAGTGGTAAAAACTGTTAACTGCACCTCAAGATGTATAATTCAATGGGTTATGTTTATTTATTTTTATATTTATCAATTCAAAAATAAAATAACAATCATACATAAACTTATTAGGAAAATAGATACAGGAGAAAACACAAAATAATAATTCAAGAACAAATTAAAGGCTCCTTGTGCAAAGCCACACTAGCGATTAGCAGTGCACCAAATGCGACAAAGTCTATTCAATTCCTATGGGCTGCATCACATTTGGCATGCGGTAATCATTACCATGACTTTGTAAAAGGAGCCCTAGGAAATTAATCATCCTGCATACTATTTAGTCCTCAAAAAGAAGAGGGGGTACCATATATAATTCTAGGTAATAGGAACAAAATTAGAATACAATGACAGAATCCCAGACACAATATTTATGCAGAGAATTACTCTACTCCTAAAGTGTAGAGGTAACCTGAAGGGTAGGAACCATAGGAGAGGATTGTTTCCCAGCCAGGAAACTGGTTAAGTATTGAGGATCATAAAAAATATATTTTGATTCTTGCCATCTATTAACACATTTACATGAGTAGTTCAACCAAAACTGAGCTCCCAACTGAAGAACTCCAGACTTCATCATTAAGAATTGTTTCCTTCTTTTTTGTGTTGGTTTAGCCATATCTGGGAAGACATTAATTGTCCTGTCCATAAATTTCTCACCCTGTTTCTAAAGAAGAGTTTTAGTATCTAATCCCTATCAGATTCCAAAATCTACAACTAAAATCCCTATTTACAAAGTTGGATAACCAGATGACTCCAATGTATCTAATGAACTTAAAGAGTCAATGGAAACATTAGGAATAGCTTCACCTTCTTCTTGAATGGTAGTAAATAGTATACTTGTGTTAAAGGCGGGTAAGATGCTTCTGGGACTTTTAAAACTTCAAAGAAATATTTATCCATTGATGAAATAAAGCAGATTTAGGAAATTTATAAATCTAAGTGTACATTTCCTCAACTTATTTTCTAACTCCTCTACCTTTCTTCGAAGATACAAAGAATCCTACATAAATGTATATTGTTGTTCTACAATTGCTTGGTTATCCTTTGCAATTTTCTTAAGTTCTCTATTTAAATGGTCCATGTATTTTTCCAGGTGATCAGTTTTATATGACACTTTCATAAATTGCTGATACAGTATACTATTCTGTCCTTTTTTATAATCACTTTTCGAATTGTATCTAGAGAAATATTTTTTGATTTGATTAAAGAAGGTTGAAATTGTACAGTACTTATCTGAGAAAACACAATAAATTATGGCAGATAAAACCCACATAGTTCATCCAGTCTGCCCAGCAAAGTGGCAAGAACCAAGCCTGGCAATCTGTACAGGCCCCAGTCACCCATATGTAAACACTGCTCATCAAGTCTCCACCATGTCCACCATATAGGCAGCCAAACATAATGGAATCTTGGTTATAGTAACATAGTAAGTGATGGCAGATAAAGACCTGAACAGTCTATCCAGTCTGCCCAAAAGTCACATTCATTATCAATTCAAGATTAAAATCAACAATGAATGATTATATACTTGATCATGGTCTTTCTTTGGTGCATCTGGGACATAGACCATAGAAGTCCAGCCAGCTCTGTCCTTATGTTCCAACTACTGGAGTTTCCATCAAAGCCCACTCCAGCCTGTCCAAATCTGTCATGTCAATTGCGGGACACAGACAATAAAAGTCTGCCTGGCACTCTTCTCATGTTCCAAATTACTGGAGTCTCCATCGAAGCCCTCTCTAGTGATAGATTAAGAGAAGGCCCTAGAACTACTGCTGATCTCAAAGATATGCTAGGAAGACTGGGACTCTCTTTTTCATGCCCCCTGGGGGGGGGAATAGGGCTGACCTTGGCCCAGAACTAAGCGCCAATAGGAATTGCCCACATTACACAGGGGGCAGGGACATGTGCTCAGAAGGCGTCAATCATAGGAAACTGCAAACTATAGGAATACTAGGTAATGGTGTTGGGTCTGCTGGGAAACAGTGAGGTCAATTTTCAGACCACGGGAGTTAAACTGGCGTATTCCTATGGTCAGTGATAAGCCCGGATATTCAATGCTGGGACGTTTCTGGTGACCAGCATTGAATATCCAGTTTATTTTTGGCCTGTTTCAAGGTAACCTAGTAAGTCGATATTCATACTCAATCAGTTATCTTGAAACCGGCCAAAGATATCCTATGTTTTCACACGACCAAATATGGATGCTAAACTGGTTTTAAAAATCGGCAGATAGCCTATTATGTTGCATGATAAAAGCAGCTATCCGCTAGCCACTAACCGGGAATATTGAGTTGGGGATAGCCAGTTATGCCTCGCTGAAAATAGGTGGATAGCCAGTTAAGTGCTATTTAGCCAGTCAGCAACCATTCTGACCAGTTAAATAGTGCTTAATATCAGGGGGAGTGATCATAACATGATCAAATTCACTTAAACATTGGAGTGCAGTCACTAAGGAAATCTACTATAGCAGCATTTAATTTTCAAAAGGGTAACTATGATAAAATGAGGAAAATGGTTTACAAAAAGCTGAAAGATTCAGCTGCAAAGTTAGGACTTTAAATTAGACATTGATGTTGCTTAAAAATACAATTTTGAGAGCCCGGACCAGATGTTTTCCACATACTAATAAGGGTGGTAAAAAATAGCAAACAACAGCCAACATGGTTAAAGGGAGAAGTGAAAGAAGCTATTAGAGCTTAAAATAATCTTTATGTACATTGAAATAAGATACAAACAAAGGAAACAAGAAGCAACATGAGCACTGGCAAGTTAAATGCTAAGAGAAACTTGCCATAGAGGCAAAAACTAATAGTAATAACTTTTTCAGGTACATTGGAAGCAGAAAGCTTGTGAAGGAATCCATGGGACTGTTAGATCATCAAGCAATAAAAGGGGCACTTAAGGATGACACTCACCAATAAGTTTCCATTTCTTTGAAGGCATGAATAAACATGTGGATAAAGGTGAACCAGTTGATTATAGTGTATCTAGATTTTCAAAAAGCATTTGACAAAGTCCATCATGAGAGACTCCAGAGGAAATTAAAAATTCATGGGAAAGGAGGCAATGTTCTGTTGTGGATTAGGAATTGGTTGATGGATAGAAAACAAAGGGTAGGGTTAAATAGACAATTCTTTCAGTGGAAGAAAGTGAATAGTGGAACCAGTGCTATTTAACATATTTATTAATGATCTTGAAATGGGAATGACAAGTGAGGTGATTAAATTTGCAAACAGTGTAAAACTATTCAAAGTTGTTAAAACGCATGCAGACTGTGAAAAATTGCAGGAAGATCTTAGGAAATTGGCAGACTGGGCATCCATAGCGGATGAGATTTAATGTAGATAAGTGCAAAGTGATGCACATTGGGACGAATAATCCAAATCATAGTTACCTGATGTTAGGTTCCATCCTAGGAGTCAACACCCAAGAAAAAGATCTAGGTGCCATCATGGACAATACACTGAAATCTTTTTCCCAATGTTTGGCAGTGGTCCAAAAAGCAAACAGAATGCTAGGAATAATTAGGAAAGGGAGAGACAATAAGACAAACAATATTATAATGCCTCTATATCACTCGATGGGGTGACCACATCTTGAGTAATGTGCGCAATTCTGGTCTCCGTATCGTAAAGAAGATAAAGCAGAATTAGGAAAAGTTCAAAGAAAGGCAACCAAAATGATTAAGAAGATGGAACTCCTCTCGTATGAGGAAAGGCATAAGAGGTTAGGACTCCTCAGCTTGTAAAAGAGATGGCTGAAGGGGGATATAATAGAAGTCTACAAAATACTGAGAGGTGTAAAACAGGTAAACGTAAATTGATTTTTTACTCTTTCAAAAAGTAAAAAGACTAGAGGACACTCAAGGAAGTTATATAGTACTACTTTTAAAACAAATTTAAGAGAAAATATGTTTACACTCAACAAATAATTAAGCTCTGGACTTTGTTGCCAGAAGATGTGGTATCAGTAGTTAGTGTATTAGGGTTTTAAAAGGTTTGGACAAATTCCTGGAGGAAAAGTCCATAATCTGTTACTGAGAGACATGGGAAAAGCTACTGCTTGTCCCTGGGATCAATAGCATGAATCTTGCTACTATCTGGGATTCTGTCAGGTGATCTGAATTGGAAGCAGGATGCTGGGCTAAATGGATCATTGGTCTGACACAGTATGGCTGTGTTTATGTTTTTTATGGAGTGGAGGGCTAGATAAAGGTGGTTGGGAGATGTGTACACCATGGGGGGGGGGGGGGGGGCTGACAAAAGGTGCATGGATCATGTGTGCCTGGGGATTGGGGCAGAGAAAGGTAAGGTGAAGGTTTGCCTGGGAGAGAGGGAAGAGACCATGTGGGTAGACAGAACAGGGGTCTGATTGGGGGTTAGGGAGAGAGCATAGGGAGGGTAGTGAAGGCTGAGGGATGAGGAGAGAGACTCTAGAAGGCATAATGCTGCAAGAGGGTAGAGAATAGGTCAACAGAAAGAGGATGGTGGAGGGGAAGAACAATTGGGGGAGAAAGCTGGGGACTGAACTTACAAATGGAAGGCAAGGGATACAAGCAAAGAGAGAAATGGAGGACATGGAGCCTGCGGAGGAAAACTGCTGTAGTGGTGGTGGGCGAGAGAGGAGGAGGGAGTATTACATGCCTTGGGGGGGGGGGGGGATGCTAGTCCTTATAATGTGTGAATTCTGCATAAGAAAATTACAAATAAAATGTGCAGAATTTTGCAGAATTTGCAAATATTGTGTGCAGAATTTTTTGTGTGTGCAGAATTCCCCCAGGTGTAATATACTTAAACTGTTATAGAATAGTGCCTTTTACATGCCTAACACATTACTAAGCTGGCACTAATAGGTTTTAAGTACCAACAATGACCCTTAATTGGTGTTAATTGCCACTAATTTGCAGTTAGCACATAACTGCACTTAGGCACTATGCTAGAAAATGATCTTCTAAGTTCAATAGTGCATAACAGCAAAGGGGCAGATACATGGGTGGGTCTGGGGTATGTCTTTCATTTGCATGCAGAAGTTATGGAAAACTAGCACTTATTCACACAACTGCAACAATTAGGTGCATTCATTTACACCAGGCATTTGGCTGGCACAAGTGCTTACACCTAAAATTAAGTGTGAGAATGTTGACGAAGGCTAGTATTCTATATCAACAATTACACGCGTAATCGTTGCTATACAATTGACATTTTGAACTCAAATTTTGGGATCCTAAGTTTTGTCACACTTTCTTACATTTATCCCAAAGCATATAATCCTATATAATAAAAAGCACCTCCAACGTTCTGAAGCCGAGAAAGTGAAGCCTTGAAACCTTGAAGCATTCATGCGCTCTGTAAGGCTCCATCTCCTGAATTGACATCACGTAGTTCCGGGTATCTCACCTGCAGCACTGACCAACTGCAAGACAGCAGCACGAGGCCCCGTCCCTGCCACTCTCACCGCAACGCCATGCCCCCCCCCCAGGTCAATGCCGCTCACCCCTGCACCCCCCCCTGAGGTCACCACGCTCCCCCCTCCCAAACTTTCAAACACACACACAAACCCTCCACACTCTCCCCACTACAGTCCCGAATCTCACCACCGCTGCCACGCCGCACCCTCCCCCTCAAGGTCGCCACTCTCCTTCCACCGTGCCTCCCACCCAGAATTTAAAAGTCATCCCTCCAAGTTCCAGATTCCCCTCCCTCCCTCCCTTCCTCCGTGTTCCAGACCCCCCTCCCTCTGACTCAGTTCCAGCCACCACCCCCCTCCCTTCAACTCAGTTCCAGCCAGACATCTTCTCCCACAAAAGTCCTTTGCGTGCCCCTCGGAAACGAACATATTTTGCTTGCTGTAGCCCTTCACATCTCTCTCTATAAGAACCCAGCAACACTTACCACATTCAATGCCCCTCGCCACTCCCTCCCATTTCGCAAGCCCAGAAACTCACCAACCCCCACCCCCCCAAAAAAAAAAACAAGGGACAGCTGTTACAGCTGAAGAGGGAGGAGGAGGTACCCTGGAAGGGGGGGCGACTCTGGAACTTCGAGGGAGGGAGGGGTACCCTCAAACTGAGAGGGGAACCCTGGAACTGAGAGGGAGAGGGGAACCCTGGAACTGGGAGGGAGAGGGGGGACAAACCTGGAACTCGCAGGGAGGGAGGGAAGGGGGACCCCTTGGAGACAGGGAGGGGGCACCCTGGCACACAATCTCATTCTCACACACACACTCTCTCACACAGACACATTCGCACACAGTCTCACTCTCTGTCACACACACACTCGCACACAGTCTCACTCTCTGTCACACACACACTCGCACACAGTCTCACTCTCTCTCACACACACACTCGCACATTCACTCTCTCTCTCTCTCTCTCTCTCTCTCTCTCTCACACAGTCACTCTCACACACACTCTCTCAAACATACACACTCCCAGGAAAACCTTGCTAGCTCCCGTTTCATTTGCGTCAGAAACGGGCCTTTTATCCTAGTATTCTATAAGTTTCACATGTAAGTGTGAGAACCCCTGTGCTCTGCCCAGATTCCATCTTGAATTGTTCTGCAGAAGATGCCATGACTGTTGGAGAACATCGTAGTCACACAAGATGGCCGCACGCTAACGCATCTTGCTGCTGCAATAGCGTTTTGAAAGATGCCTAAGCAGTGGTGTGCTGGTAAATGTTTAACAACAGGCTCTCTCCCCGGTCCACCTCTGCGCCCCCCCCCCCCCCCCCCCGTCCACCTCTGCGCCCCCACCCGTCTAACTCTATGCCCCTCGTCCACCTCTGCGTCCCCCCCCCCCAAATTGCAGAGCTGGCTATAGCCGGGGAGAGAGCCTGGGGGGGGGGGGGGGCAATCTAATTCATGCTTAATGTGGGATAAAATGCCATAAATATGTAATAAACTTTTAATGTTGAGCACCTGATTCTCAAAGTGGACATATTCCAAACACTATAATGAAAATAAAATGATTTTTTTTCTACCTTTGTTGTCTGGTGACTTTGTTTTTCTGCTCATGCTGGCCCAGTATCCGATTCTGCTGCTATCTGTCCTCTTAACTCCGTTTCCAGGGCTTCCTTTCCATTTATTTCTTTACTTTCCTCCTTTCTTCTTCATTTCTGGTCCTCAGCTTCTGCCTATTTTCTTCATCCATGTGCAGTTTTTCTCCTCTCTTCCTTTTCCCTCTTCTCATCTCCTTCCTCACTCTTCCCTACCCTCCATCCATGTCCAGCATTTCTTCTCTCTCCCTTCCCTCTCCTCCATCCATGTCCAGCAACCCTCCTCTCACCCCTGCCCTCCATCCACCCATGTCCAGCAGCAACCCTCCTCTCCCCTGCCCTCCATGCACCCATGTCCAGCAGCAACCCCCCTCTCCCCTGCCCTCCATGCACCCATGTCCAGCAACTCTCCTCTCCCCTCCATCCACCCATGTCCAGCGACCCTCCTCTCCCCCCTGCTCTCCATCCACCCATGTCCAGCGACCCTCCTGTCCCCCCTGCCCTCCATCCACCCATGTCCAGCAACCCTCCTCTCCCCCCTGCCCTGCATCCACCCATGTCCAGCAACCCTCCCTTCCCCTGCCCTCCATTCACCCACCCATGTCCAGCAACCCTCCTCTCCCCTGCCCTCCATCCACCCACCCATGTCCAGCAACCATCGTCCCCCCCTGCCCTTCTCTCCTCCATCTGCCTTCTTCCAGCCCTCCCCACTCCCCTGGCCGTCCATCTTCCGTCTGCCCTCTGCAGCTCTGCTCCCTGATAGTAGCCCTGGTTTCCTTTTTGCCCCGCCGCCCTGCCTTTAACATTTTTATTTTCCCTTGAGGCGCGCCAGCGTTGAAGTGAAGGCAACAGGCTCAGCTCGGTTCCAGCCTTCATTCCGTTCCTTTGCATCATGGCTCCGCCCTTGCCTGACGTATTTCCTGTTTGCACGAGGGCGGAGCCATGATGCGAAGGAACGGAACGAAGGCTGGAACCAAGCTGAGCCTGCTGCCTTTGCTTCAGCGCTGGCGTGCCTCGAGAGAAAATGCAAATTTTAAAGGCAGGGCGGCGGCGCAAGAAGCAAACCAGGGCTACTATCGGCAGAACTGCAGAGGGCAGATGGAAGATGGACGAGCGGGGGAGCAGAGGCGAGCCGGCTCGCATGGGCCAACAACTGGCTCGCAAGATGCCAGTAAATTTAACAACCGGCTCTTGCGAGCCGGTGCGAGCCGGCTCCAGCACACCACTGTGCCTAAGCGTCGTGGAAGGGCTGCTGCTCGAGTCTCCCAGACCCCTTCCCAAGTACCTGGACTGTTGGATCGGTTTCTGCAGCGGAGGACCGGCGTTGAACTCGGGGCTAATTCGAGGTGAGATGCTGGCGTTATGGAGGAATTCTCGGCATCCCTTGAGCTCGAAACAACTCTCAGTCCCGAGCAGAGAGTTCCACCCCCACAGCCAATAGGAGCGAGTTCTCCGCTTCCTGATTCGCTGATGCCCGCCCTGAGTGGTGAGGGAGCTTCGATGAAGGAGACCCAGCAACAGCTTCGAGTAGCGGAAGAAGGGGGGTTTTTACCTCCGGAAGAAGCTCGCGACTTAGAAGTAGCAGGGGATCTACAGGCGGCTGGTGAAGGAAGATCTGAACAAGAATTTTCATTTTCTTTAGAGCTCATTACCAAGCCTAAGGAGGTAACTATGGATTCATTGAGGGACCTTATGTCCCGTTTGGGCAAATGTTTCTAGCAAATACAAATAAGCAATCCTTAAAAATTAATTTGCTGGAGGAAAAGATTGAAAAGCGGAAAGCTGAGGTTGAGAAAATTACCCCAAGACTGGAACAAATTGAACAATTAATTTAAAAATTGGAGGACACTCAATTTTTGCTTCTAAAAGATATATCCAGTCTAAGAATTAAATCCGAAAATTTAGAGAACCATGCCAGGAATTTAAACTTGCATTTTATTAATTTTTCATGTGTTCCGATGGTAAAACCTGGCGATATGTTGAAGAGATATTTGATGGAGAATTTATCTATACCGTTACCACCATTTTCAAAGGTTTTCTATCTTCCTCAAAAAGCCTTAGATCAAAATGTACAACAAATATCGGACATTTCTGCTCTCCTGGAAACTTCGGATACTCAATTGGCCACACCAGCAACCTTGGTTGCCACAGTGGCCTTACTACCTGACAAGCAATGGCTCTTCCAGATGTTTTTCAGACATCGGGAGAAGCCATTTCTTGGTCTTCGGATTTCCTTGTTTCCAGATTTTTCTAGGGAGACCCAGAAAAGAAGAAAACAATTTCTCATAATGAAAACACCAGTTATTCAAGCAGGGGGTACCTTTTTTTTTTCTAGGTATCCCTGCAAGTGTATTATTAAGCTTGAAAATGTAAAATATACTTTCACTGATCCACTTCAGCTCTCCAAACTAATCGCTTCTAAGTCAACAACTGGACCAAAATGAGATTATCGCCATAATCCTGTGCGTTTAGCTATTTCCTTATTGATTTCCTGATTTGATTCCTCTGTTTTAAATCTTGGAATCCTTAATTGTAGGACTTGAGTGAAATCTGTAATACCTTTGGTATATTTTGATTTACCTTTATTTTTATGTATTGAGGAATATGTTTCACTTTCTTTCAAGATGTTATGCTTGAAAATATATTGTAAAAGCAATAAATATTATAAATAAGAAAAAAAAAAGAGAACACCGTAGTCTGTTCAAGAGGGGCCCTGCTCCTGATGAAGATACCAAAACTGAGGCTCTGTTGAGCAATCTCCTTGTTCTGTTTTTCAGACAAGTGCTTACCTTTATGCCTGATATATACTGTGCGTCTATTTCATGAACGTTTATGCACTTGGATATTTCTGTGATGTAAGGAGAGCACATTGAACAGCCTTTCATTTGGCAATTTCATGTTTAGCTCTTGGTTTCGGGTGAGCCCTTACGGATGAATTTCCACAATTTCAATTTAATTTTGATTTTGATTTTGTTACTATTTATAAGTATTTATTCAGTTCACTTTTCTAGTGTGGGTTTTCATCCATTACTGCCCAGATTCCAGCCATGTGTAAATCCATCTGCAAACTATTTGCTATCAAAGCAGGGAACCTGCGGAGCCTTCAGCCGCGCGGCTGCTCCAAGCACCCCAGGAGGTAGGAGGCAATGCACTCTGGGGGGGGGGGGGTGTCTTGAGGTGATGCGCCAGGGGGGGAGGAACAATGCTGCACCTGGGGAGGGGGGTGCACAGTAGCGATCCACTCCGGTGCCCGCTGACCAAGGAACACCACTGATTTAAATGTGTCTATCATATCTCCCCTCCCCCTTTCTTCCTAAGTATACATATTGAGATCTTTAAGAATGTCCCCATATGTGCATATGCCAATATTGTGGACTTTTGTGTACTATTTGATGGCACTTACTTTATAGATTTACCCCATAACCCTTGTTTAAAATATATTGAAATGTTAACTGGAAAATAAGACAGATTATCTACAAGATTAAATTTTTCCTGTAAATAGTTAAATTCAGGGAGAAACCTCTATAAGTACAGCCTTGATGAATTGCTCTAAAAATGGTATTGATCAAAGTAATCCATCTTTTACATTTTGTCGAGGTTTTTTTTTTTTTTTTTGCACCAAATACAATGTTGAACACTGATTGTTTTTAACAAGGAAAAAGAGATGAGAAAGTGCATTAGCAATTCCTTTGGTGCCTTGACATTCACATCAGGAAATCTCCTTTCTTGAACATCAGATAAAAGAAAGTTATTCTCGGCAGAACCCACTACTTTTAAATTCATTGCTTTTGTTCCAAAAATGTGAACATGCTAGTTTATTCCTGCTAGTACTTGCTTTTCTTCTGTGCCTTAATTTACTTAAGGCAACAAAAATATTGTAGTAATGCATTGTGAGATAACTTACTAGGCCGGAAGAAAAATAGAATCATTTGGAATTCCACCTTTGTCCTGATTTTCTTTTTGGAGACAAACAAAGCAGATCAATCAGTGATATGGTTCAAAACTTTATTTTCAGAGATTCGCCCGACACAGACTGTGTTTCGCCCACAAGGGCTGCGTCAGGGGCTAATAGTCCAGCAGCTGAGAGATGCGACCAGAGACTTACCCTGTGCATTGAGCTGATGTCCTCATCTTGACTGAGGAAAGCACCCTGCTGGTTTTTTACGTTTCAATCTCATGTCCTGCTTGGACTATTAGCCCCTGACGCAGCCCTTGTGGGCGAAACACAGTCTGTGTCGGGCGAATCTCTGAAAATAAAGTTTTGAACCATATCACTGATTGATCTGCTTTGTTTGTCTCCACGTTGGATTTTGCGGATCGCTTGCCATCCTGATTTTCTTTTTGTCATTCTGATAAACTGCTGGATAAGCTTCCCTGGGAGCTCAGCCTGTGAGATACTTTCATCACTTTTAAATACAACTTACAGTAATGATTCTGGTGATTCTTGGTTTATGTGTATGGACATTATTTTTTGATTATTGTTTTTCAATCAATGGATTTGGGGCTTTTTGGTTATATGGATTCCTATTGACATTTTCATAATTCTGGTTCAATATAATAAAATATGTGAAATAAGTGTTTGACATAAAAATAAATAAATTAAGGGACATAAAATTTGGAGTATTAATGATGTATAGAGCTTTCAAGTGAGCCGTTTTTGGCTAGACTCACTGAAATTAAGCTCGGCTGTGTTTATAGCCTATACTGAATTCTCCTTTGTTCCCTTTTTAACTAACGTTTTACAGGATTGTGTAATTCTCTAGGTATCTGATATATCTTTCATGTTTTGGAATTCACTATTTTTGATTCTTGTTTACTAATTGCAGATAAGCATTTCTGAACACACGAGAATAAGAAATGGAAAGTAGCTCTCCATGATAGTTTGAAGTTGAATGTTCATTGAGAGATGGATTAAAATCCCCTGATAAAACCAGCTAAAAGTTGAAACAATAAGGTAAGTGCATGTTTATTATTTTTCTTGACTATAAGCAAGTGTGAATGCACTTCATTTTAAATTCATCTCTTATTCAGTGATTTTTAAAATTACATATCACTTTTTCACTAGCATCACTGTAAACCCCCTGATGGCAGAGCAAGGTATTACAATGATTGTACCAAATATGTCACAGTGTTTCCCCAAAATGACTCAACACCAACCAGGGAGTTTAACAATAAAAAGAAAATATTTTTTGATTATTTGAATTATATTTGAATGCTAATGAAATCTTACCAACTTGCAAATTTAACATATGTATTTCAATTAAAGGTTTGCAACACAAATCAATTTAGAAACGTTGGGAGCATTTTCAGATAAGTATAAATATTAGGTACATAAATCATTTAAACACATTCAATTTCACAAAACACCAGTCTCCCCTTTCCTGTCCCTCAGACCCCTGGAGACCCCCAAGGATCCCAACATGTAAGTTTTCCTGTACTCTTTTTTTTCTTCTTTTAGTTATCTCTCACTTATTGTTCAGGTTTCCTTTACTATTTTCTTTTATGTGCACTTTTTAAAATAGTTTCAGTCACTTAGCTGCTCTCTTTGTTTTCTCTCTGGCTCTCTTGAACGGTGGGCGCCTTTTCTTTCAGGTGAAGATCTCCAGCATCAACTTTCCCTAGTAACATGTTCTCACCAATAGAGCTCTCTCCCAACTGCCAGCCTGAGCTGTTTGTCACTCTCCTGAGAGTTCCATCAGCATGCGGAACACTCAGCGCATGCACACAGACTACTCAGTTTCACTGCACTGCTGTTCACTGTCTCTAAACCAGATCTAGAAGGAGCCAGGTAATCTTTTCAAATTTAACCCATAGGGTTACATCACTATAATTAAAAAGATTTGTGGGGTTGTAAGACCGATGAATGAAAATTGGTACTATTGAAAGGCAGATAAAAAATGTAGTCTGTTATGGTTTTTGAGGTCTTTTTCCTCCATGGTTAAATAAATTTCAATTATTTAGTATTGGTTATTGTCACTCATTGTTAAATTAGTAGGGGGTCCTTTTACTAAGGTGCGCTGAAAAATGGGCTGCGGTAGTGTAGACACCTGTTATGGATGTGCGCAGATCCATTATTCAGCGCACCCGTAAAAAAGGCCTTTTTTTATTTTTGCCAAAAATGGACGTGTGGCAAAATAAAAATTGGCACGCATCCATTTTGGGTCTGAGACCTTACTGTCACCTATTGACTTAGCGGTAAGGTCTCTCTCGTTAACCATGTGGTAATTGTCTATGCACATCAAGTCAGAGTTACTGCCCGATTTTCACCATGCACCAGAAAATAAAATATATTTTCTGGCGTGTGTAGCGGACATGCATCAAAAATTAAATTTGCCACACGGGCCACGTGGTAGCCAGACGGTAACTCTGAATTGACGCACGTTGAGCTTACATAGGCGTCTACGTGGCTTAGTAAAAGGGCCCCTAGATCTAGTAAGAGTTGAAGAACAAGGCCAGTGCTGGGCAGATTTCTACAGTCTGTGCCTTGAAAATGGCAAGGACAAATCAAGATCAAGTATGCATATGTAGTATCGCATCATTCCTTATGCTATGAGTTTATCTTGTTGGGCAGACTGGATGGACTGTGCAGGTCTTTATCTTCCATCATCTGCTATGTTACTATTTTGAGTGTGGCACAGTTTGATATACTAATGTCTTTAATGAGCTATTACTGTTCTCTGAAGCAGTCAACTGTGAAACACGGTCCATGTCCCTTCTATGAACTTTTTTTTAAATTCTGCTATATTTTTTGTTGAGATACAGCTACCAGAATTGCACACAAAGTGAGGTTGCACCATGGAGCGATACATAGGCCTTACAATATTCTTTGTCTTATTTTCTATTCCTTTCCTAATAATTTGCATCATTCTATTTGCTTTCAAATCCCACAACAGCACTTTGTATCCTTGGGCAAGCCACTTAAACCTCCATTGCCTTTGAATGGACAGGGATGTGCTAGCAACCTCACCCCTTAGGGACTTGCTGTGGACACCATCACACTTGTGGCAGACCCCATAAGCTGTTAAAGGCTTGCTGCATATGCTTAGGGAAGAGAGAGAGAGAGAAAGAAAAAGCATCTTAGAATAATCAGCATTAGTTTGACTCAAGTTAGAAAAGTGTGGGCCCGAAATTCCGCTGGCAGTGGGCAATACTTTTGCTGTCCACTGCCAGCATTAAACCCAGATATTCGAGGCCAGATCATTTCCGGTGACCTGTATTGAATATCCAGATTTTTTAAAAACCGCTAAAACGTTAACCATTTATACTGATATACAGTACTAACCAGTTAACTTTTTAGCGGTTAAAAATAGGACCGCTATTTATGCGGTCCTATTTGACCGCTAAACTTATCCGATTAGACGCTGAATATTGGCACCTAACTGGATAAGTCCCGCGATATAGCTGTATAACTGGTTATCTCCCTCTGAATGATATTGGTTAGGCATCAATATGGTATTTAACCGGTTAAATATTTTTTTTGTATTGGGGGGGGGGGGACGACGACATGTTTTTCAGTCTCTTTGATTTCAGCTTGATAAAGCTTTGCAGTTTCCTTATAAACCACTAAGCAAGAGCTGGAACTGTCCTTTCTCCAAATTCTTTTCACATGGTAGACTTGTCTTTTGAGAAGGCAAAGTCTATACTAGTACGAAGGATGAAAGTACTGAGATTTACAATATGTTTCTACATATATAACGTGGATCATAAGACAGTGTTCCAGGTGTTAGCCTGCACTTCTTTTGAAGCGGGGGGATAGAATCATTAAAGAAATACATCAATAATCCTATGTCAGTATTATGAATCACACATGACCAAATAACTGATTCATCTGAATAAAGAGAAAGACAAGTTAGAGCTAATGGAAATGTTACCAGATAGTGATCTGTCCATAAAGGAAAGATTACAGGCAATGATAGAAAGTCACACTTTCTGAGGTCAATACAAGATGAATAATGTGACATATACTATATGTGTAGGTCATCAGTTAGACATAATAGCTACAAAATTTATTGACCCAACCAACTTTTCATATTTGAATCACAGTGGACTCCAGTACCCTGGTCAGACCACTGTAGCCTCTCTTTTAAACTAAACTTGAAAGAAATTAACCATTGTTCAAAATCTATTAATACGTTACATTTCTTCAAAACTAGAGGCAAAATTGACCCTCTCTAATTCTAGCCTAATGAACAATTCAGCAAATCAGTCACCTCAAACCCATCTACTAATTTCATCCAACAGTGGAAGATATTAGTAAAACAGTCCTTGACAAACTTGCACCTATAACAAACAAATCTCGTCCTAAAAAATTATCCCCATGGTTTAACAAAGATCTTCTACAAATGAAACACAATTGCAGGAAATAAGAAAGAATTTGGGCCAAAAATAAATCCACTGAACAATGGATTAATTGGAAAAGCTCCTAAAAACATACAAAAACATGATTACCAAAGAAAAAACGTCCTACTACTCCACGCTTCATAGGTGATACAAAAGTCAATCCAAGAAAACTCTACTCCTTAGTAAATAGTCTATTGAACACAGCCTGTATCAACTGCAAAAAACCCCACTCCAACTGCAGACCAATTGGCGACAAAGTTTGAACAGAAAATAACTAAAATCAGACCAGAGCTAATCAACTCTTTGTCATCAATTGATTACTTCCTCAATCTTCAGGATCAATTACCATCTTGTTCTCATGCAGACAGATTTTGGTCTGCTTTTCACCCAATTACTATTGATCAGGTCAGTCACACCCTACTCAAATATGCAAAATCACAATGCCTACTTGGCACATGTCCTTGTTAACTACACAGATCAGCTTCTAATCAATTCATCCATTATTTAAACTCAAAAATTACTCTGATGCTATCTCAGGATCTGTTCCCCTCTCAAAATGGCAATATTATCTTGACTTCCATACCAAAGAATGCCCAAGCAAGTGTAAGTATAGTCTCCAATTATAGACCAGTGGTCTCAATTCCTCAATTGGTTAAAGTTGTGGAAGGACTTGTCATGCAATAAATAATGGAACATTTCCAGTCCATCTTGCACAGCTGACAGTCCAATTTTAGACCCCATTATATTTATTTAGATTTGCTCACACTTTTTTCAGTAGTAGCTCCAGGTGAGTTACATTCAGGTACACTGGGTATTTCTCTGTCCCAGGAGAGCTCACAATCTAAGCTTGTACCGGAGGCAATGGAGGGTTAAGTGACTTGCCCAAGATCACAAGGAGCAGCAATGGGATTTCACCTGGCCACCTCTGAATGTCAAGACCGGTGCTCTAACTATTAGGCCACTTCTCCACTGAAACTGTTCTTACTACCTTCTTACTACCTTCTTAGCCAACTTCAGAAGATAACTAAGTATTGGCATTGGCATCAAAATATTAATACTTCATTTTGATATGTTTAGTGCCTTTGACACTATTGACCATAATATGTTTCTAAATATTCTCAACCGTTATGAAATCTGTGACACTGTCCTGAAATGGTTCTCTGGCTTTCTAAAGTCCAGAGCATATCTCGCCAAACAATCAGGTGTAATTTCTTCAACATGGTCTCCTGATTGTGGAGTACCTCAAGGTTCTTCTCTATCCCCCATAAAGTCACTTTTGGGCACCTAATTTTAGGTGTGATCACTTATGCCGGGTCAATGGCAGGCATAAATTGATGCCCCTAAGTGTGCCATGCAGCATATGTAACTGATAGTATTCTATAAATTGCATGTATCATTTGGTGATACACCCATGTCCTGCCCATGCTATGCCATGGTGTATGTCCCCTTGCAGTTATACACTATAGCACTTATATGCTACCCTAGGGGCCCTTGTACAAAGTGATGCTAAGCCCAACGTGGGCTTACTGCACACTAATCTGTAGCTACCGCCGGCCCAACGGGGGCACCAGTGGTAGTTCCAGCCCTGGTGTGCGTCATTTCCCATGCTAGGGAAACTCAGCATGTATTTTTAGCATGATGCTAACCCAGTGGTAATTGGACAGTGCCATGCACTACCCAGTTACTGCTGGGTTAGCATGGGAGTCCTTACCACCACCTCAATGGGTGGTGATAAGTACTCCCCCTCACATGGCCATGTGGTAAGAGCAATTTTACCGCATGGCTATGGCTATTTTCAGCCTTTTTTACCTGCTGTGGTAAGCAGCTTGATGAAAGGACCCCTTATAGAATAGCTCATAGTGAACTTGTGTGCATAAGTATGCATGTAACTCGACACACTCAGTTATAGAACTGCTCTGCAAATTTCAATAGAATGAACGATTCTTGTCATCTTCCTTTTCCTAGCTGTAATCTAAGAATTTATTTTCTTCTTTTGTGAATATGGAAGATGTAGTGCTAGCACACAGAGTGTTATACAAAAATTATATAATATTTTTGCTCATGTTTGATTCATTGAGTTACTTGCTGGCAGCCAAAGAATCACTTGCATTTGGCACTGAGTCATGACTATTTGGTAAAAGAATACGGCTATAAACGTGCATGATTACTTTTAACAGCTGGAGTCAGCTGCTGAATTTCTGTCAAAATTAGAAACATTTAGAATCTGATTTCATTTGACTGTTTTTTATTGGAAAATGATGGCAATCAAAATTATACATAGAAGTCAGGTTTCATAAGTGATAAACATTCAATTTGATTAAGGAAGAAAAATCTAGAAGCCCTAAGAGTCGCTTAACTGAAGCCCTTTGGGTATTAAAATATAAAGTATCCATAGGTTACTTGAAAATTACCTACTGGCTTGCAGTGTTATGACACCATTCCTGGAACAGAATGAATTACTGTCCTCCTTGAATAGTAATTAAGGTGAAAGATACCTTTGAACAGGCAGCCCACTGTCTTCTTTCATCATCACACTGTGTTTTGACTTTGTGTGTCTCACCATGGTAACAGTCATTTGGATTTTTGCACCACATGTTATTCTTGACTGGTATTATGGCAGAGGAGTTAAAACGCAGAATTGGAAACCTGAAGTCGTGGTATGATAGACCTATTCACCATTCAACTTGTAACTTGGAGAAGATCACTAATCAATAGCGGAGTGGAGGAGTGGCCTAATGGTTAGTGCAGGAGGCTTTGATCCTGGTAACATGGGTTTAATTCCCACTGCAGCTCCTTGAGACCTTGGGCAAGTCACTTAACCCTCCAGTGCCTCAGGTTCAAACCTAATTGTGAACCCTCAAGGGACAGAGTAAGTACCTGCATATGATGTGTACAGCACTGTGTGTATAGTAGTGCTATAGAAATGATTACTAGTAGTAATCAGTTGAGCAAGTCATAACATAGGCATTTGCACACTCACAAACACTAAATAAAAAAAAACATTACACAATTAAATATGGCTTAAACCAGCCACAGCTTTAATTAAATACTTTCAAATAATTTAGACTTCAGATAATCAATCCCCATATGGTATCAATCAAATCATTCTCTACCCCTCCAGGTTAGACAGTCACAAACTAACCCAGTAACTTTAAATTGATCTATGCCTCACCTGCGGTCATGCAAACTCATGCAACTTCTTCCAATCCATGGCGGCACCGCACATGAATTAAAATTCCCCACACACAATTTCACATTACATCACAATTTTATGTCACAACTTGACCTGTAGATGAAATATCCCTCCTGCTGCATCATCCCACCATCTCCCAAATATAACAAAAACCAAATCCCTTAAATAGCACCAACTTGCATCACAAAATTACACCTGCTCATCTAACGTAGGGCGGGAGGGAGGGTGCCAAAACACTACCACCTGCACTCCTACACAAAAAGAAAATAATAAAACCTGTTAAAATCATCCAGATTTCTCCACAACCTCCAATCCCATTATCATACTAAACCTAACCTGACACTTTTATTTCTCCATCTAACTTGTTGATTTACCTAAAATCCCAAATAACCCACCTTACCAACTTCTTAAATAAATTAAAGTGGTTGAGGCTGTGAAGCTGTGTTATGCCACCCTGGTTTAACCCAAGGTGTAAACCTTACCCCCAAATTCTATAAATGGTGTCTAAAGTTGAACGTGTAAATGTGCACCCAGTTGTAGACTAGGATCAGTTATACATGTAACGTAACTAACTGGCTCTAAATAGGCACTAAATTGGAGATAAGAACCAATAAATGTTGTTAACCAGCACTAATTAGCAGGTACATACATAATTGACTTACACCTCTATTCTGTAAACTGGCTGCCTAACCTTTTATGCATGATCTACAAAGGGGGCATTAACGTGAGAGGGGCACGGACATGTCAGGGGTGTTTCAACTATTGCTGCATGCACTTTATAGAATAGATGCATTTACAGCCCAACTGCTCATTTCAGGTGCCAGCATTTAAGCTATCCATAGACATGGTGTAAGTGGTTGACCCTAAAGGGGCCCTTTTACTAAGCCGCGTAAGCGTTTATGCATGCCCAATGCACACCAAAATGGAGTTACCACAAGGCTACCGCATGGCTCTTGGGTTATTTCATTTTTGCCTTTTCGGCCGTACATAGGTCATTACCGCCCAGTTACCACATGAGACTTTACTGTTACATCAATGGCTGGCGATAAGGTCTCAGACCCCAAATGGATGCGTGGCAATTTTCATTTTGCCGCACGTCCATTTTCGGCAAAAAAATTTTAAATGGCCTTTTTTACAGGTTTGCTGAAAAATGATTCCGTGTGCACCCTACACTACCATAGCCCAAAGGACCCCAAAGTTTGGCATGTAACTGCAGAATTACACTAGTATTCTAGAACAGATTTGGCACACGGTTAGAGAAACTGTTGTGGCATCCAGTTTTTTTTGGTGCCTAACGTTTAATGCCTTTTATAGAATCCCCCCCCCCACACACACACACACACACATACAATTAAACTACAAGCTCTTTTGGGTAGAGACATAACTGATGACCTCTGTCATATCATCTTTTTTCGCTCATTGAGGGGCCCTTTTCCTAAGCTGCTTAAGTGCCTACGCACGCCCAATGTGCACCAATTCCAATTTACTGCCCAGCTACCCTGTGGCCCTTGCGGTAATTTCATTTATGGCGCTCGTCTGCTACGCGCATCTGAAAAATATTGTTTATTTTCTGACGCAATTTGACACGTGTAGGTCATTACCACCCAGTTACCGCATGAGACTTTACTGTTAGGTCAATGGCTGGCGGTAAGGTCTCAGACCCAAAATGGATGCATGGCAATTTTTCATTTTGCCGCACGACCATTTTCGTCAAAAATTTTAAAAAGGCATTTTTTGCAGGTGCACTGAAAAATGGTTCTGCGTGCGCCCAAATCACGCGCGTACGCTACAGCAGGCCATTTTTCAGTACACCTTGGTAAAAGGACCCCTGAGAGGAGGATTAGCCTAATAGAGCAACAGGAGAAAACCAAGGGAAGCCAGGTTAAGCTCTGATTACAGCTCCTTGTGATCTTTATCAAGTCACTTAACCCCCCCAACGCCTCACATCTAAACCTAGACTGTAAGCCCTCTGTACCTGAATACAGAGAAAGGTATGAACTAAATCCAATAAATAGCTCTAGGTATTTGTCCAGCAGTATATTTTCTTTGAACTAAAATAATCTTTATTTATTTCTCATGTCATGTAATAGAAGAGGCCACCATATCTATTCCATTCATACCCACAAATCTGCCCTCTGCTGCAGCAAAAAAGGCTGGCAAGCAAACACCTTTAGAATGAATAAATTTACTGAACATGCACACCTGCATCAATATCATTTCAGTCCCTTCCTTCCAGAAATGCAAACACAGAAACTCAGGTGGCACTGCTGCTTATTATCCAACCAGCCAGGAATAAAACTCTTAGATACATATGTGTTAACCAAAAGTAAAAAAAAATCATATAATAATATATGACATGCACAAAACAGATGAAAACTATTTTGTAATATTAATGTGTATCAGAGGGACTGTCAGAAGTCAAGTCACTCTTATATTTATTTATGTATTTGGATTTTGCTCACACCTTTTTCAGTAGTAGCTCAAAGTGAGGTACATTCAGGTACACTGGATAGTCCTCTGTCCCAGGAGGGCTCACAATCTAAGATTGTACCTGAGGCAATGGAGGATTAAGTGACTTGGCCAAGATCACAAGGAGCGGCAGTGGGATTTGAACCGACTGGTGCTCTAACCAAACCACTAGGCTACTCCTAGATAGATAGATAGATCATCATTTCCTGCTCTACATGTGCCATCATTGGTCCCTCTGGTGCAATATGAGTATGCTGGTATCCTAAAAAAAAGTTTTTAATGCAATCCAAACTCTGCTCCAATATAAAATACTGAATGCTGTCTGGTAACACTGTCATTGGACTGACTTTTCCTAGATGACAAGCCAGCTTATTTTCGAAAGAGAAAGACGCCCATATTTCGACCCAAATCGGGTGATGGGTGTCTTTCTCCCGTGGGCGAACAAATTGGTATAATCGAAAGCCGATTTTGGTTGTCTTCAACTGCACTCTGTCGCAGGAACAAACAAAGTTGATGGGGGCGTTTCGGAGGCGTGGCGAAGGCGGGACTGGGGCGTGGTTATCGGCAGAGGAGAGG
Source organism: Microcaecilia unicolor (assembly GCF_901765095.1). Taxonomy (NCBI): domain Eukaryota; kingdom Metazoa; phylum Chordata; class Amphibia; order Gymnophiona; family Siphonopidae; genus Microcaecilia; species Microcaecilia unicolor. Next base: position 81,486,312 of record NC_044037.1, on the reverse strand, counting down.
TGGAGGGGCATAATTAAACGGCGCTGGCAAAATTGATCGCCGGCGATCTATTTTGGCGGCGCCGCAACAGCTGGCCGGAACCATATTATCGAAAAAGATGGCCGGCCAACTTTTGTTTCGATAATACGGTTGGGGCCGGCCAAATGCCACAGGTCGCCGGGTTTGAGATGGCCGACTTTGTTTTTCAGCGATAATGGAAACTGGAACCGGCCATCTCAAACCCGGCCAAATCCAAGGCATTTGGCCTTGGGAGGGGCCAGCATTCGTAGTGCACTGGTACTTCTGGATGTTTAGATCTTGCTGATCAGTTATGTTATGACTTACTTGTTCAGGAGTGCTGTATTTTGTGATACTGTTTTGAGAAATGTTCAAGAAAGACTTCATACAAATGAAAAAAGTCCCTGCTGTGCATTTTCCCTTGATGGCCGTCCCTGACCTGCACTTCCCTTAATAGCCGTCTTTCTCTCCAAAAGTGCACTTCTCTTAATGGCCGTCTTTCTCCCTGAACAGGGAAATCAAAAGTTTTTTTTGCACACTGTTTTTTTGTAGTAACAGTGGGATTTGAACCAGCCACCTCTGCATTGCAAGACCAGCAATGTAACCACTTCACCACAGCTCCACTTACTTAGGTGTCCCTCCCTTTTGATTATACCCCACCAGGTCTCTCTCAGCCACTCACAGACAGCTTGACACACTGTGATTGGCTGAGAGAGACTTGAAGGGGTATAATCAAAAGGGAGGGAAAGCCAGGTAAGTGGAGCTGTGGCCAAGTGGTTATATTATGGCTTGTGTAATGCAGAGGTGGCTGGTTCAAATCCTACTGTTACTACTAAAAAAACTATGAGCAAATACTGTTTTGATTTCCCTGTTTGGGGAGAAAGACGGCCATTAAGAGAAGTGCACTTTCGGAGAGAAAGATGGCCATCAAGAGAAAGACGGCTATTAAGGAAAGTGCACGTCAGGGACGGTCATCAAGGGAAAATGAAGGGCAGGGGCTTTTTTTAATTTGCATGAAGTCTTTCTTGAACATTTCTCAAAACAGTATCACAAAATACAGCACTCCAGAACAAGTAAGTCATAACATAACTGATCAGCAAGATCCTTTTTTTTTTTAACGAGCTGGCAGACTGGCTTCCCCTCCTAGGAAGGAAATGTTTAAAAGGGTTTTTTTTTTGGTGGGAGGGGGTTGGTGACCACTGGAGGAGTATGGGGAGGTCATCCCCGATTCCTTCCGGTGGTCATCTGGTCAGTTTGGGCATCTTTTTGAGACTTGGTCGTGAAAATAAATAGACCAAGTAAAACCGGCCAAATGCTCGTCATCGCCGGTTTTCTTTTTTCCATTATCAGCTGAAGCCGGCCATCTCGTAAGCATGCCCACATCCCGCCTTCACTACCCTGCCGACACGCCCCCTTGAAGTTTAGCCGCCTCCGCGATGGAATGCCGACGAGTGTGTCCAACAATCGGCTTTCGATTATACCGATTTGGCCGGTTTTAGGAGATGGCCGGCCATCTCCCGATTTGTGTCGGAAGATGGCCGGCTATCACTTTCGAAAATAAGCTGGATAGGCATCTTTAGCTGATAATCAAAACAAGAAGGGCGTTTTTGATGAGAATTTGGTTCGCTTTATTTGGACCCTGTTTTTTCAGGTCCAAGTCCCCAAAAAGTGCCCCAACTGACCAGATGACCACCGGAGGGAATCTGGGATCACCTCCCCTGACTCCCCAGTGGTCACTAACCCCCTCCCACCAAAAAAAACCCACTTTACAAACTCTTTTTTCCAGCCTGTATGCCAACCTCAAATGCCGTACCCACCTCCATGACAGCAGAATGTGTTCTATCCTCTGACAGCCTTTCCCTGGTTCTGATGCGGGTCTCGGGTGAGTGTGACACCTTTTCTGTTAAGGGCACTGCAGAGTCACATCAGCAATGCATTGTGGTGGGTGTAGGGTATTGTGCTTCGTGATTGCACTAGCTTGTGTTAAATGCTCACGATGTTTGTAGTTGGTAGGCTCTACTCCCATGGTGCTTTTCCCTCTGCTTACTGGGTCAGAGTGTGCCCTGTTTTGTTTCCGGTAGTCCATGAGGTAGTGGCCATTTTTGTACGACAGTTTTAGATCCTTTCATGTGTTAGCCATGTTACAGAACTTAGTTCTTACCTTGAATGTTGCTGAAAGAGGGCATTGTACACCATTCTGCCAGCTCTGACCTACTGCTAATCTCAGTACCAGGGAGATCTTTGCCAGTGGCGCACAATCTCTGATCTGCAGTTAACTGTGAGTAAACGTGCTTATTCCAATAAAGGACGTTTTCAGAGACATTAGTCTTCAGGTGTCAACTGGTGTGCCAAGATTATACAGCAGCAACAAGTCCTAGAGGCCTGCATGTATGCAGGTCCCTGGAGCAGTTTTAGTGGGTACCGCAGTGCACTTCAGGCAGGCGGACCCAGGCCCATCCCTCCTACCTGTAACACTTGTGCTGGTAAATGGGAGGCCTCCAAAACCCACTGTACCCACATGTAGGTGCTCCCTTCACCCCTAACAGCTATGGTAGTGTTGTACATTTGTGGGTAGTGGGTTTTGGGGGAGGGGGTTGGGGTTGGGGCTCAGCACCCGTGGTAAGGGACCTATGCATGTGGGAGCGTTGTCTGAAATCCACCACACTGACCTCTAGGGTGTCCAGTTGGTGTCCTGGCATGTCAGGGAGCGAGTGTACTACAAATCCTGGTCCCTCCCACGACCAAACGCCCAGCTCAGAAACGACTTAATCCATGGCATTTTGGTCCGTACAAACCGTATTTTCGAAGCGGAAGATGGACTCCCATTTTTTTTCGAAAATACGGTCTGTTCCACCCCTTCACGTACCCATTCTCGGACATAGACGCCCATGGAGATGGGCGTTCACGTTCAATTATGCCCCTAAATGGTTCCTATATCTATATTACAAAAGTGGCATTTGCAGGTGTAGCTACCAGCACTTACACATGCAATGTCTCAAGTGCTGCTTTTTAGAATTTGTAAGTTTGTGAAAGCAATGTTCATGCTGTATGTACTGCAAATACATGTGCATGTGCTGACATTGCTGTATGTATTTTACAAAAAGCTTTGCAGTCAACAGAGCCTTTTGTAAAATTCTCAGAGAATTTATGAACTGGGCCTGGATGTCCCAATTCCTACCTAGATGCTATATGCAAAATTGTACTTAAGAGATGTAATGCTGAATATCTTAAGATCTGATATGAGATTCTACAGTATTAGAAAACTTACTGGGAGAAGAAGTAATTTGTCTCCTCTTTATGTAATATTGTATTTATAGAAAAACATGGCCATCATCCTGAGCTAAGGAAGAATAAACTGAAAATGAATTCAGACGGATAGTACTCCAGGGGCACCAGGCATCTTATAACATTAGCTAAGTCAGTTGTGTGTGTGTGTGTTTATCCAGTAAAACAATAGAGCTTGTAAGAATGCAACACAGCAATAAATAAACAAGAAAAATGTATACAAATAGATGTCAAGCTATCACATCAGATACTAGCACTGAACATAAAAGTAGCAAAAATAATAATCAGTGATGCAATCAAGCTTAACATCAAACCTATAAATGGCAAGTGACCGACTCACCTGCAAATGCGCAGTAGAGACTTCCCTCTCTGTCCCGCCCCCGCGTCAAGACGTGATGACGGGGAAGGGGGGCGGGACAGAGAGGGAAACTGCGCTGAAGGGGAGGGAGGGAACCGCTGACGTCGCTACCGCTCCCCCCCCCCAAGGTAGCCGCTACCGCCCCCCCACCCCCGGAGTCGCCACCACCCCCCCTTCACCCGGCCCGGGCCCTCTCTTCGTTATTGAACTTACAGCAGCGCCGAAACAGCAGCAAGCAGCTCAGCTTCAGCTCCCGTCGGCCTTCCTTCCCTGCCTGTGCCCTGCCCTCGCCGACGTGACGTCACACGAGGGCGAGGCACAGGCAGTGAAGGAAGGCCAACGGGAGCTACTGCTTGCTGCTGTTTCGGCGCTGCTGTAAGTTGAATAACGAAGAGAGGGCCCGGGCCGGGTGAAGGGGGGGGTGGTGGCGACTCCGGCGTGGGGGGGGGGGCGGTAGCGGCTACCTTGGGGGGGGGAGGGGACATGGGACGTCTCAGAAGGAGGGGGGCCTTGGAGCTGGGAGGGAGGGAGGGAGGGAAGGAAGGGGGCCTGGGGAGCTGGGGGGGCCTGGGGACTTGGAACTGGGAGGGAGGGAGGGAAGGGGGCCTTGGGAACTGGGGGGGCCTGGGGCCTTGGAACTGGTGGGAGGGAGGGAGGGCGGGGGGACTTGCAGCTGGGAAGGGGGGATGACTGGAGCCTTGGAGCTGGGAGGGAGGGCAGGGGGGCCCTTACAGTTGTGAGGGAGAGCAGGGGGCCTTGGAACTGGGAGGGAGGGAGCTGGGGGGGCCTTGGGAGCTGGGGGGGCCTGGGGCCTTGGAACTGGGAGGGAGGGCGGGGGGGCCTTGCAGCTGGGAAGGGGGGAGGACTGGAGCCTTGGAGCTGGAAGGCAGGGGGGCTGTTACAGTTGTGAGGGAGAGCAGGGGGCCTTGGAACTGGGAGGGCGGGAGGGAAGGGGGCCTTGGGAGCTGGGGGGGAGGGCCTGGGGCCTTGGAACTGGGAGGGAGGGAGGGCAGGGGGCCTTGGGAGCTGGGGGGAGGTCCTGGGGCCTTGGAACTGGGAGGGAGGGAGGGCGGGCAGGCAGGGGGCCTTGCAGCTGGGAAGGGGGGAGGACTGGATCCTTGGAGCTGGGAGGGAGGGCAGGGGGGCCCTTACAGTTGTGAGGGAATGGGGCCCCTTACAGTTGTGAGGGAGAGCAGGGGGCCTTTGAACTGGGAGGGAGGGAAGGGGGCCTTGGGAGCTGGGGGGGAGGGCCTTGGGAGCTGGGGGGGAGGGCAGGGGGCCTTGCAGCTGGGAAGGGGGGAGGACTGGAGCCTTGGAGCTGGGAGGGAGGGACAGAGGGGGCCTTGGAGCTGGCAGGGAAGGAGGATGGCAGGGGCTTTGCAGCTGCAACGGGAGGGGGGGCCTTGGGGAAAAAAACATTCCAATACCTGCCCGTTTTTACGGGCTTAACGGCTAGTGTACATATGTAAAATGTATAGGTGTATAATAAAGTAATACAGCAAAACAAATGTAACTGCAGTGAGTAAATGCAAATTTGAAATGGAGTAATATAGTGCAAAAAGCAAAAAGTGAATGTACTTGGAAGTAGAACATCTTTTCTTCAAAAAGTCTAATACTTGCAGGACCAATGACTTCTAGTTTCAAAGATAAAAAAATCATTTAGTTAGTATAGTTCATGTAATAGCTATAAGTACATAAGTAATGCCACACTGGGAAAAGACCAAGGGTCCATCGAGCCCAGCATCTTGTCCACGACAGCTGCCAATCCAGGCCAAGGGCACCTGGCAAGCTTCCCAAACGTACAAACATTCTATACATGTTATTCCTGGAATTGTGGATTTTTCCCAAGTCCATTTAGTAGCGGTTTATGGACTTGTCCTTTAGGAAACCGTCTAACCCCTTTTTAAACTCTGCCAAGCTAACCACCTTCACCACGTTCTCCGGCAACGAATTCCAGAGTTTAATTATGCGTTGGGTAAAGAAACATTTTCTTCAATTTGTTTTAAATTTACTACACTGTAGTTTCATCGCATGCCCCCTAGTCCTAGTATTTTTGGAAAACGTGAACAGACGCTTCACATCCACCTGTTCCACTCCACTCATTATTTTATATACTGTACCTCTATCATGTCTCCCCTCAGCTGTCTCTTCTCCAAGCTGAAAAGCCCTAGCCTCCTTAGTCTTTCTTCATAGGGAAGTCGTCCTATCCCCGCAATGAAGCAATGAAACAAATAATGTTGGACATAGTGCACATCATGCAGCCTAAAATGACTTCATCATGTAGCTGCAGACTGTATATGGTTACAGGTTTTAGAACCATTCATCAGAATAGTATTTCTGGTATTTGAGTCATGTGAGTATATGCATGCATGTGGTTGTTCATATAATATGGTTGATACATTATATCATTAATGAGCATTATAGAATATTGCATTGAAATGTGTAACATAACCTCAATATCATAAACATGTAATAGTCACATAATATAAAGCTGAACATATTTGGCTCTGATAGCTTGTTAACACCATAGCAAGGCAATAATAAGCACAGAAGTAGATCCATGTCAATCTGGATTTAGACCCGGTTATGGAACAGAAACATGTGAGCTGTGGAAAATTGCAGAAAAATCTTAAGAAATGGGAAGACTGGGTATCCAAATGGCAGATGAAATTTAATGTGGACAAATGCAAAGTGATGCACATCAGGAAACATAATCCAAATCACAGTTATCTGATGCTAGGGTCCACTTTAAGAGTCAGCACTCAAGAAGAAGGCCTAGGTATTATTGTAGACAATACACTGAAATCTTCTGCCCAATGTGCAATGGTGGCCAAAAAACAAAAAGAATGCTAGGAATTATTAGGAAAGGGATACAAAATAAGACCAAGAATATAATAATGCCTCTGTATTGCTCCACATTGCAACTTTATCTTGAGTGTTACGTGCAATTCTGGTCACCATATGTAAAAAAAGATATAGTGGAATTAGAAATTTTCAAAGAAGGGTGACCAAAATGATAAAAGTGATGGAACTCCTTTCATATGTGGAAAGGCTAAAGAGGTTAGGGCTTTTCAGCTTGGAAAAGAGATGGCAGATGAGAAATATGATTGAGGTCTACAAAATCCTGAGTACTGTGGAATGGGTAAAAGTACTCTTTTCAAAAGTACAAAGACTAGGGAACAATGGTAATACCTTTAAAACAAATAGGAGGAAATATTTTGTCACTCAACGAATAGTTAATCTCTGAAACTCATTGCCAGAGGATGGTTACAGCAGTTAGCATATCTGGGTTTATAAAAGGCTTGGAGAAAGAGAAGACCATAGTCTACTGCTGAGATAGACATGAGGGAAGTCATTGCTTGCCCTGGGGTTCGTAGCATGGAATGTTGCTACTATTTAGGATTCTGCCAGGCACTTATGACCTGGATTGGCCACTGTTAGAAATAGGATACTGGGCTACATGGACCACTGGTCTGACCCAATATAGTTATTCTTATGTTCTTAGCTTTCCAGATATTGTAGCCTGTCTTCCTCTTTTTGTGATATCTTATACTTTGTGAATGCTAAGTTCCTTTTCCTAAGCTACGTTAAGCAGCTAACCTGGGGTTTACCATGCAGTATGAAGTATTAAGGCAGTACCTCAACAGTACTGCTAGGGGGCAGAGGCACCATTTTAGTGGACAGCGCCAACCCAGATGTCAGAGAAGGATGACCGCTGCTGTCTGGGATCTGCTGAATTATCACTGATAATCCTGGGTAGGTCCCGGAGTGGGGGTCAGGGGATGGGGGCAAGTAGGGCTCTAAGTAGGGTTGGGGTATTCATGTCAAGGAGTAGGTTTGCTGGATCAGGGTAAGGGTATGTTCAGGGAATTGGAAATTGGCATTACAGGGTAACAGGGTCTATTTAGTGGTGTAGAAATTCATATCAGGGGGTGTCAGGTTCTGTCTAGGGGTGAAAACTGGCATCAGCGGTTGTAGGGTTCTGTTCAAGGGAAGGGAACTGACATCAGAGTGTGCTGGGATTTGTTCGGAAGGGAAAACTGGCATCAGAGGATTTCTGGATCTGTTCAGGTGGGGTGGGAATTTCCCTAGGAGAGATCTGCTCTGGGGGGGAGGGGAATTGATCATGGAGAGTGAGGAGGGCTGCACAAACATGATGCCCTGGGTGGTAAATGAAGGGGAGATGCTAGGTTTGCCCTCTGCATTTACTGCAAGGGCCTTTGCATGCATCAAAAGTTAGTTTTTGTGTTAGAAGTGTGCAAGTGCAAAACTTACTCAGCTTATTAAAAGGGTCCCTGAACTTTTTCTCTTTTACTTCTCAGCTATTTTAGAAAAACACAGTAGCTTCTTTCCTCCTTTTTAAAATTTACTTTAATAGCCAAAAGGTCCAATGAACTTAAAATATGTTCTTTCAGTGTTTCAGATATTTGAAATGTCATAGAGCAGATTCCTACACAGTTGTCAAGAATGGTAACAATTAACCAAAAAGACCAGAGTGAAAAAATGCTTTAACAGCTTATGCAGCACAATATGAGGGTAATTAAAGGGTCCTTTTACTAGACTTGCCATGTGCCAATCCGTAACTACTGCATGAGCCCGGAGGTAGTTCCCACCCCCAGCATGGTCATTTCCAGTGCTACAAAAATATTTTCTATTTTTGTAATGCCAGTTTTTACTCTCAATGGGTGGCAATAAGTGCACCCTCCCCCCTCAAATGGCCGCACAGCAAGTGGTTCATTTACCACACGGGCAATTCTTTTTGATCAAAAATGACAGCCTTATACCCGCTGTTATTGATGCACATGTTAACGTCAGCGTGTGCATCAAAAACACGCGCTGACGCTAATGCAGACCCCCCTTTACTGCAGCTTAGTAAAAGAACCCCTTAATAATGGCCTTTTATAAAAATGACCCTGCATTTTGTTTTAGATATGTTCAGGAGTGGAGTTTGAGTATGACGTGGATAGTCATACTTTATACCAGTGGTTCCCAAACCTGGTCCTGGTTTTCAGAATACCCACTATGAATCTTCATAAGAGAGATTTACATGCACTGAATATTTATAGTGGATATCCTGAAACCCTGAGTGGCTGGGGTGTCTCCAGGACCAGGTTTGGGAACTACTGCTTTATACACATTTGCCCCTGGATTCTATATAGCATGCCTAGAGATTTGCTCTGAAATCCAAGCATATTCTATAACAACACACATAAATTAATTGGCTTAACAAGCTAATCAGCATTGATAACAGCTCTTAACAAGCAATAATACATAGTAACATAGTAACATAGTAGATGACGGCAGAAAAAGACCTGCACGGTCCATCCAGTCTGCCCAACAAGACAACTCATGTGTGCTACTTTTGTGTATACCCTACTTTGATTTGTACCTGTGCTCTTCAGGGCACAGACCGTATAAGTCTGCCCAGCACTAGCCCCGCCTCCCAACCACCGGCTCTGGCATAGACCGTATAAGTCTGCCCAGCACTATCCCCGCCTCCCACCACCGGCTCTGGCACAGACCGTATAAGTCTGCCCAGCGCTATCCCTGCCTCCCAAACTCCAGTCCCCCTCCCACCACTGGCTCTGGCACAGACCGTATAAGTCTGCCCCGCACTATCCCCGCCTCCCAACCTCCAGCCCCGCCTCCCACTACCGGCTCTGCTATCCAATCTCGGTTAAGCTCCTGAGGATCCTTTCCTTCTGAACAGGATTCCTTTATGTTTATCCCACGCATGTTTGAATTCTGTTACCGTTTTCCTCTTCACCACCTCCCGCGGGAGGGCATTCCAAGCATCCACCACTCTCTCCATGAAGAAATACTTCCTGACATTTTTCTTGAGTCTGTCCCCCTTCAATCTCATTTCATGTCCTCTCATTCTACCGCCTTCGTATCTCCGGAAAAGGTTCGTTTGCAGATTAATACCTTTCACATATTTGAACGTCTGTATCATATCGCCCCTGTTTCTCCTTTCCTCCAGGGTATACATGTTCAGGTCAGCAAGTCTCTCCTCATACGTCTTGTTACGCAAATCCCATACCATTCTCGTAGCTTTTCTTTGCACCGCTTCGATTCTTTTTACATCCTTAGCAAGATATGGCCTCCAAAACTGAACACAATACTCTAGATGGGGCCTCACCAACGACTTATACAGAGGCATCAACACCCCCTTTCTTCTGCTGGTCACACCTCTCTCTATACAGCCCAACAACCTTCTAGATACAGCCACCGCCTTGTCACACTGTTTCGTCACCTTCAAATCCTCAGATACTATCACCCCAAGGTCCCTCTCCCCGTCTGAACCTATCAGACTCTCGCCACCTAACACATACGTCTCCCGTGGATTTCTATTCCCTAAGTGCATCACTTTGCATTTCTTCGCATTGAATTTTAATTGCCAGACCTTAGACCATTGTTCTAGCTTCTTCAAATCCTTTTTCATGTTTTCCACTCCCTCCGGGGTGTCCACTCTGTTGCAGATCTTAGTATCATCCGCAAATAGGCAAAATTTACCTTCTAACCCTTCGGCAAGGTCACTCACAAATATATTGAACAGAATTGGCCCCAGCACCGATCCTTGAGGCACTCTACTACTCACCTTTCCCTCCTCCGAGCTAACTCCATTCACCACCACCCTCTGGCGTCTGTCCGTCAACCAGTTCCTAATCCAGTTCACCACTTTAGGTCCTATCTTCAGCCCATCCAGTTTATTTAAAAGCCTCCTGTGGGGAACCGTGTCAAAAGCTTTGCTGAAATCTAAGTAGATTACGTCCATAGCTCGTCCCTGATTCAATTCTCCTGTCACCCAATCACTAATTGGCAATAATTATAATTTATATTTACATGTACAAGTCGCTATGCGTCTTCTGTAATGAAGTGTGCCTAACTTCTAATAGGCAAAAAGGGGCATGGTTGTGGGTGGGGAAATGGGCCTTCTGAAATTTACATGCGTAGTTATAGAATAAGGCCCAGTGAGCTTAAATCGACATGCTGGGATTTACACCAGCATGGTGTAAATGGATGTGTGTAATTATAGGTGTTGGGATATCAATTAAGTGTATTCTATATACCAGGCATAAATCTAGGCGCCGCTTATACAATGAGCTTAGCCGGCACTGTTTTCTGCATTGATCTTTTAGGTGCCATATATAGAATCTTCCCCTTGTTACAAAATATGTTCAATCATATCCTATGTACATATATTTATACCTGCTCTCGAGCTGGTACAATTCTACATGAGTTCATTTACCCCTCAATTTCTGCAGAATTTGTGCTAGTATGACATAAAGACACATTTGCACCTATGCGTCTTTATAAACTAGGCAACACATTTGGGGGGGGGCATTTTCGATATGACGTCTAAGTCAGACTTTAGACGTTTTGCACCAAACATCCAAAATCCAATAATAAATGTAACCATTTTCAAAATAAGAAAAATGTCTACCTTTATTTTGGAAAATACCATTTCAAACAAGGTTTTGGGCTTTGCATGGATTTTTTAAAACCGTTTTTGAAAAAAAAACCCCGCACAAGTGAAAAACGTAACAAATCAAGCCATTGGGATGTAGGAGGGGGCAGACATCCCAAGAGAGTTATAGCACCCCCTAGGAGGCATTGCAGTGGACTTCAGATAAATGCTCCCAGGTACACACCTCACCATTGCTCCCTTATCTTGCCTGCTGAGCCCCCCCAACCCTCCCAAACCCACTGCCCCGACTGTACACCACTATAATAGTCCTTATGGGTGAAAGGGGAACTTATATGTGGGTACAGTAGGGTTTGGTTGAGTTTGGGAGGGCTCACATTTTCCACCACAATCATAGGCGCCCCGTATAAGGCTAAGCCTCCCCAGCCCAATCGTGGACTTTCCTTGGCTGCTCTTTAAAAGAGATGGCACCTAAGCGCCAAAAATGCTGCAGTGACCGGCGGTGTCTGCCTCCTCCCACCTCCCGCTCTCACTCACCCATCCATTCGCCTGGCGTGGTCACTCTGTCTCCGGTCGGCCTGAGGCGTTCTCCCTCTGATGCCGGCGATGCACACAGCCAGCCTGATTCTGCCTGCGTCGGAGCCTCTCTCTCTCAGACGCATCCCGCCTCCTCGAATTCAACTTCCTGTCGTACGCAGAGGCGGGACGCGTCTGAGAGAGAGGCTCCGACACAGGCAGAATCAGGCTGGCTATGTGCATCGCCGCATCGGAGGAGAACGCCTCAGCCTCAGGCTTTAATAACAAGGGGCGGATTGGGGGGGGGGGGAGCGAAAGCCACGGATGGCAGGGGAGAGAAGAGTTGCTGCAAACTCAGAGCTGGAGGACAGTAGAAGCGAGATTGAGGGACATTTTGTGCATGGAGAAAGGTGGGCAGGGAGATTAACGGAACATACTGGGCATATGGGCAAGGAGGAAAGTGGAAATGGGAGATCAGAGTGAGACATTCTGGATACAGAGGAAGGTGGGAGGAAAGATTGGGAAAAAGGTAGAAGGAAATGGAGATTGTGGGACATGCTTGGCATGGACAAATGTGAGAAAGGAAATGGGGGGTTCATGCTGGGCATGGCGGAGAGTAGAAAAAGGGTGATTAGGGTGACATGCTGGGCACAGAGGAGTGAAGGTGGGAGGAAAGATCAGGGGGTGGTGCTGGAGAGGAGGGAAGGTGGAAAGAGAAATCAGGGAGATGCTGGCATTGCTGGTTAGGAAGGAAGGTGGAAGAGAAAACCAGGAAGAGATGCTGGGCAAGAAGGAAGGGAAGAAAGGAGAGATGCTTGGCATCAATGGAAAGGAAAGAGGGGAGATGTTAGAAATGGGTGGGGAAAGAGATGCAGAGCTAGATAGAAGCAGTAAAAAGAGGGAGCTGGAAGACTGGAGGATGAGAAAGAGGGATAAAGTTTGAGAGGCAAAAAATGTATTGGGGGAAGATGAGCATGAAAAAAAAAAAATCAATGACTGAGTGGAAGAAATTGAGAAAATATAACATGGGAAATGAACAGGAGGCCCTGGAGAGAGAATGAGACTACTATGCTTAGAAAAATAGCATTACCAGGCATAAAGGTAGAAAAATAATTTTATTTTCCATTTATTGATTGATTGAAATTTGTCAGCTTTGGGAATTAAAATCTGCTATCTGTATATTTTGCACTGTACATAAGGAAGGTTGTTGGACATGGGTGGATGGAGGGGAGGGAAGAGTGAGGAAGGAGATGAGATGAGGGAAAAGGAAGAGAGAAACACTGCACATGGATGGAGAAAATAGGCAGAAGCTGGATCCACTGGACAGTCAAGTCTGCGGAGGACCCAGCTTTTACTTACGGATGTAGGACAAGAAATGAAGAAGAAAGGCGGAAAGTGAAGAAATAAATGGAAAGGAAGCCCTGGAAATGGAGTTAAGAGGACAGATAGCAGCAGAATCGGATACTGAGCAAGCATGATCAGAAAAACAAAGTCACCAGACAACATTATAGTGTTTGGAATATGTCCACTCTCAGAATCAGGTGCTCAACATTAAAAGTTTGTATTTATTTACTTATTTATGGCATTTTATCCCACATTAATTAGGGTGTTTTGTGGCTCTACACGTATCATGATATTATGATCCCTTGTTTCATATTGTTGACGGTCTGCATTTTCCATATGGGTGGTATATTGGTGTATTAGATTCTGCCCAGTGTAATATTTATGGTACAGTAAGGTTCTGAGTGTGTTTTTGCACAAAGTTGTGCATAGTGTTTTGCAGTTGAGCGATTGTGGTTAGTATATGCTTTGAACAACCACTTTATTCTTTGATGCATATGATACATAGCTAATATCTAAATTTAATAAAAGGTATTAATTGTGACTTTTATTTTTATTTTTTTTTTTCTGTGTGTTATCAGACAATTATGGATTTAAGTTCCACCCCTGGCCCCACCCCTAACCCCGCCCCCTTTAGCCTCCCCAAACAGTTTGGCCACTGACCGCCTATGTCTACAATACACTGCACCCACCACTACACTATTCCAGGACCTGCATGCTGCTCTGAAGAACTCGGCTATAACATCTGAGGCTGACATAGAGGCTGCTAAGTACTATTTTTATTCACATTTTGGGGGGGTTGCAGGCGGTCAGTGACCAAGGTCACCCCTGATTCCCTCCAGTGGTCATCTGATGATTTAGGGCACCTTTTTGTGACTTATTTATTCTAAAAACAGGTCTAGCTCAAAACATCTTAGTTGTAGTCCTGGACGGTTTTGTTTTATTCCATAATGGCTGAAAATCATCCAAGTTTTAGGAACACCCAAATCCCACACTTAACACCCCCCAGGGGCGTAGCTACGGGTGGGCCTGGGTGGGCCCAGGCCCACCAAATCTCCACTCGGGCCCACCCAATTTAGGCACCAAAGTGCGCAGTCTTTCTTCTGCAGCTCAGCCACCTCCCATCTGCTTTTGGGCAGCTCTCCCAGGTGGTCCTCTTCCTCCTAAAATGTTCTTATTTTTAGTGCGGGTCGGGTCCCGAATGCGGATGTATCGGTATGCCATTAAGGGCTGCATGTTAATGCCGCTACTCCCTCGCCTCCATGGATGTAGACTGGGGGGGGGGGCGAGGGGGCATTGCCCCCCCAAACGATGACGACAACCCGCAGCGGCGAACTGGCGGGCGGGGCGCCACTCCAGTAGTAAAAGCAGTAAGCAGCCAGGTTTAACTCCGTTCTTCACTTCCATGCCCTCTCAGCATCCCGCCCGAAAGGAAATGACATCACAGGAAGGCGGGACGCAAAGAGGGCAGGGAAGTGAAGGATGGAGTTAAACCTGGCTGCTTACTGCTTTTACTACCGTCGGCCGCCCGTTCACCGCTGCAACTTTGGTACCAGGGGCTGTTGTGTCGGCGCTGCAGCGATTACAACAGTCTGCCTCGGAGCCTCGGCCTTCCCTGCCACAGGTCCCACCTATGCGGAACAGGAAGTTGTACCAGAGGAGGCGGGACGTGTAGCAGGGAAGACCGAGGCTCCGAGGCAGACTGCTGTTATTGCTGGCTGCAGTGCCACTACCGGCAGAGATCAACGTAAGGGAAAATCGGACTGTGAGGAGGAAGGAAAAGGGAGAGACGCTGGAACTGCGATGGGGGGGAGGGGTGAGAAAAGGAGAAAGATGGAGGCACTGTTCTGCTGGACCTTTGGGAGGAGAGAGGTGATGGAACCATGTGGGTAGGGGTGAATGGAGGGCAGGAGGAGGATCTACAGGATGGAGGGAGAGAGGTGCAGGTCCTGCTGTGCTGTATATTTGGGGGGGGGGGTGATGGACAGAGAGGAAGAGGTGCTGGATTTGGGGGGAGGGGGGAGAAGGGATTGTTAGATGTGGATTAGCTGGTAAGAGGGAAGAAGGGAGACTGGACTTGGGGAAAGGGGGAGAGACACTGGACCGTGAATGGATGATAGGAGGAAGGGAAGAGAAAAGAGGAGTGAAAATAGAAAGAGAGGGTGCTGGAAGAGGGGAGAGTTAGCAACAAAAAGAAACAAGAATAACAGGATGAAGAATGGGATGATTGGAGTGAGGGACATGAAAAGCTGTAGGTAGATGTGGTTGAATAAAGGAGATTGGATACTACAAATGAAGTCTGAGCAGACTGAGAGAGAGAAAAATAAATGAAGGAAAGCTGAAGGGAAAAGATCAAAGTCAGAGATGGATATAGGAGAAGAAGTGAAGAAGACAGGAAGGGAGAGAAAAAATAGGAGATGGACTGGAGATCTTGTAAAGAATGAAACAGTCAAACTACGTCCATGCTCGCCTCGCTAACTTCCATTTTGTAAGCTGCTCAGCCTTGCTGCTCCTCGCAATGCTGCATGGGAAAGGCTGCCGGCTGCGTCGCGGCTCCTCCACTGTGCCAGATCACGGGTGCCCTCGCTGTATCACGTTACAATCAACCTTTTGATATTGATCGATTCCCCCCCCCCCCCCCCCGCACCATCTGCAAGCAGCTGCCCAGGTAAAATAAATGTTTTTTAATTTTAACATGTACGACGTGTAATCAAAATGAATGCTGGCTGCTGGTGGGCTTCTGGGTGGAGGGTAAACTTTTCATTGCCTAGGGCAAAGAATGGTATATTTAATCATTAAATATACTTTTGTCCTAGGCAGTGAAGAGCCCATCCCCACTAGAAACCCACCAACAATAAATTTTAATAGTGTTCAGGTTAAATTTTAACAGATGGTGGTTTTTTTGGGTGGGGATGGTCTGCAATGCCCAGGTTAAAATTTAAAAAGTTTTAAATTTTATGTAGGTGGATTTCTGGGTTCAGGTGGACTCTGCAGTGCAGCTGTTGGGTACACTACTTAGAAATCCATCATCAAGTGCATTCTAAAGCATAATTTTGTAGTATCCCAAGAAACACTACTCATACCTATATACACAGTGCCCACCCATATTAGCTCTGGGCCCACCCAAAATGTCAGGTCTGGCTACGCCACTGCACCCCCCCCCCCCCCCCTGACATGCCCCCTTGAGATTTGGATGCACTGAAGATGAACAGCACTGAAAAACATCTGAAAAATAGATTTTGAAAATACCAATTTGGATGTTTTTGTGAGAAAAACATTCAAATGCTGCTTTATGCCATTTTTTTAGATGTTTTTCTCTTTTGAAAATGAGCCCCATAGATGCCTTCTTGCCCTTTACACAGAGCCAACTTTTTATGATCTACCCTTCATGTATGTGTATGTGCATGTTATGCTTCCAGCCAACAGAACATCTGTGTTTTATTTTGTAGTAAAACATTAAATTATGCTAAGTTGCCACTATTAACAGCATCTATTAGGCAAACTGTAGTACATTAACCAGGATGGCCTGTCAGATTATTTTGAATTAAAATGGTAAAGGTGAGAAATTAAGCCACATGCAGCATTGATAAACTCTAGGGACTGTCAAATTTAATAAAGTGATTACTATTATTATAGCTACTAATGTTTAGAAAAGCTTTTATTACAAATAAATTCATAAAATATATTATGCCTCAGTGATGAGAAAAAATTGCTTTTTTCCTTTTACTAATTGTTTATGTTATTTTGAGCCCAATTAAAAAAATTAATTTTAAATGAAATTATGATTAAACTATGAGAACAGTGCTAATGCTTCTAAAATCATTTACCATACAAATTTATACTGGATGCTACTGGAAAATGTTTGTGATAATAAGAATAAACGTGTTCTACTGTCTTACTTTTTCTACTACAAGGTGATGACCACAGTACTATACACATCTAACTCTATCCATCTGGAGATATCAATACAGTCTTGGACTTCAGTCCTTGCTTTCCTGCCAAATCTAACTCACTCTTTCTAAATCACATTTTCATTACTATGGAATGTAATAACATAAGAAATGCTGGCAAATAAAAACTGTATGGTCTATCCAGTCTGTCCATCCATACCATCTATTATCCTTTCCCTCTCCCTTAGAGATTCTTAGTAATTGTCTCAAGGTTTCTTGAATTTAGATATAGTCTTCATCTCTACCACCTCCACAAGGAGGTTGTTTCATGTATCCACCACCATTTAAGTAAAGAAGTGTTTCCTTAGGTTACCCCTGAGTCTATCACCATTCATCTTTATCCCAAGTCTCTTGTTCCAGAGCTTCTTTTCTCTTGAAAGAGGCCCACCTCCTTTCCATTCATGCCACAGAGTTGTTTAAATGTCTCTATCATACTGCATTGATTGTATCATTTGTGTTTAAACAGGATCTCAACTCTGTTATGAGACTTTAAGAACGCTAATACCCTCTTTGGAGGTGAAAAAGTGTGGATATTTCCAGATGTAACAAAACAAACACAACAGAAAAGGAAAGCTTTCCTAAGTATGAAGAAAAGGACTATAGAAGTGGGAGGGTCCTTTTTCTTAGCTTACCCATGTAAGTGTATAGTTAAATTTGGTATGACTAAATCTGTTTTTTATTCAGCAGATCAGCTTAAATCTTTTCCAGATATGAAACAATTGAAATAACATCTTAGATAATTATCTGGAGGTTAAATTACATAGCTAAGTTTGGAATGTTATGATACACAATCTTCTCTATTCATTATCGCCCGCCAACCAAGTTATAGTGGTCTGAGAAAGCGAAAATGTTTAAACTTAATATTATATTATAGCTATTTTAAGAGAAAATATTTCCTCTTAGGGTGGAAGTTCCACCATTATTTTTTTTTCCTTTTTTTTGGTATTAAGTTGGTTGTAAAGTGAATTTAAACATTGATGATTTATTGGCTGTATTTCATGACAAGTGTCTCTATCATATCTCCCTTCTCTTCCTTTCTTCCATAGAAGCAGGGCCGTGTCTAGGGTCTCTGGCGTCCCCCTGCAGACTATCTGTTGGAGGCGGCAGCGCCCCCCCCCCCCCCCCCCCGTGAAAATGATCGCTCACCACTTGCCACACTGACAGGAATTGTCAGCAATATTCTTAGAAACAAATTGCTACACATTGCAAAATAAGATAGCAGATGTAAATTCTCAAAGTGGACATATTCCAAACACTAAAATGAAAATAAAATGATTTTTTTCTACCTTTGTTGTCTGGTGACTTTCTTTTTCTGATTCTGCTGCTATCTTCCAGGGCTTCCTTTCCATTTATTTCTTTTCTTTCCTCCTTTCTTCTTCATTTCTGGTCCTCAGCTTCTGCCTATTTTCTTCATCCATGTGCAGTTTTTCTCCTCTCTTCCTTTTCCCTCATTTCATCTCCTTCATCTCTCTTCCCTCCCCTCTATGTCCAGCAATTTCTCTTCTCTCCCTGAGCCCTGCCCTCCCATCCATGCTCCTCTGTCCCCTGCCCCCTCCATTCATCCTTTTCCAGCAATTCCCCTCTCTCCCTGAGCCCTGCCCTCCCAATCCATGCCCATCCATGCTCCTCTGTCCCCTGCCCCTCCATTCATCCTTTTCCAGCAATTCCCCTCTCTCCCTGAGCCCTGCCCTCCCAATCCATGCCCATCCATGCTCCTCTGTCCCCTGCCCCCTCCATTCATCCCTTTCCAGCAATTCCCCTCTCTCCCTGAGCCCTGCCCTCCCAATCCATGCCCATCCATGCTCCTCTGTCCCCTGCCCCCTCCATTCATCCTTTTCCAGCAATTCCCCTCTCTCCCTGAGCCCTGCCCCTCCCATCCATGCTCCTCTGTCACCCTCCATTAATCCCTATCTAGCAATTCCCCTCTCTCCCTTCCATTACCCCCCTCGCATCCATGCTCCTCTCTCTCCTCTCGCTCCCATGTCCCATCATGTCCCAGTTGGCCTGGCCTGGCCCGCCCTCTTCTCCCCTCCCCCTTCGCATCCATGCTCTCGTCTCTCCCCTGCCCTCCCACTCCCATTGTTCAACTGCCCGCCCTCTTCTCTCCCTCCAACATCCCTTTTCTTTTTTTTCTTTTTAAATTTACCTCCGTGGCGGTTCTGGCAGCGCAGCGTCAGTGAAGGAGGCGGCGCTCCCGACGTCTCTAGCCTTCCCTTCGCTGTGTTCCGCCTTCTTCTGACGTCAACGTCAGAAGAAGGCGGAACACAGCGAAGGGAAGGCTAGAGACGTCGGGAGCGCCGCCTCCTTCACTGACGCTACCGCCACGGAGGTAAATTTAAAAAGAAAAAAAAAGAAAAGGGATGTTAGGGGGGGGGAGAAGAGGGCAGGAAGTTGAACAATGGGAGCGGGAGGGCGAGCGAGGTGAGCATGGTGCGGCGGCGCCCCCCAGAGGGAAGCGCCCCCTGCCATGCTTACCTCGCTTACCGTGTTGGCACGGCCCTGCATAGAAGACATAGAGATATTTAAGTCTGTCCCCACAGCTATCTGATAAAGACCCTTGAACATTTTAGCAGCTGCCTTCTGGACTGATTCAATCCTTTTTATATATTTTTGAAGATGCAGACTCCAGCACTGTGCACGGTTTTCTAAATGAGGTCTGACTAGAGACTTATACTAAGGTCCTATCACCTCTTTTTTTTTCCTGGTAGCCCTTCCTCTTCCCATGCACTCAAGCATCATTCTGATTTTGCCATCACCTCAGTGGCGTAGCCAAGGGTGGGCTTGGGTGTGATGACAAGCAGACGGTGTCACATTTAAATATAAACAGTGCAAAACCACCAATCAATATCAACTTCACAAGCAATGTGCAAACTGTTGATTGCTTGAACCATAGCTGCATTATCAGATTGCAAGATGACCTTTCTGTGCACCAATGACTTCCCCAAAAGCACTAGTTTTACCTCACTAATTGGCACTGATTAGAATTTAGGCATACAACTCGCTAAGCATATTCTATAATGATGTGTGCGAACTTCTAATATGCGCAGGCAAAAAGGGGCATGGTTATGGGCGTGGAAATAGGTGTTTCATGTGCATTCCGAAACTTACATGCCTAGTTATAGAATATGGCCCAGTGCGCCTAAATCTACATGCTGGGATTTACGCCACATTTTCATTGGTGTAAATGGATGCTTGTAGATTTAGGCATAGAATATAGAATAAGCTTAGTCAGCACTGATTTCAGCACTGACTTTTTAGCACCATATATAGAATCTCCCTCTGTTTCTCCCTCTGTATGTGTACGATAAACTTCAAATCTGTGCTTCCAGCCTTATGGCCCTGTTTACTAAGCCCCACTGTTGCTACGCAAGCATTTTTAGCGAACACTAAAAATTAGCACATGCTAATGCTAGAGACACCCATACGATTGTGTCTAGCATTAGCACGAGTTAATTTTTGGCGTGTGCTAAAAACGCTAGTGCATGTTAGTAAACAGGGCCTTTAGTGTTGGACTGTCTCAGTTAATGTACTGGGCACTATTTGGGGTTACCTCAATTAACTCTAATCCCTCTTTAAGGGGTCCTTTTACTAAGCCACGTGGAGGGGCATAATTGAACGGCGCCAGCCATCTACATGGGCGGCCATCTATATGGCCGGTGCCACAAACAGCGGCCCCGAACCATATTATCGAAAAAGATGGCCGGCCATGTTTCGTTTCGATAATAAGGTTCGGGCTGGCCAAATGTCAGAGATGGCCGGGTTTGAGGTAGCCGGCATCAGTTTTCGCCGATAACGGAAACCGAGGCTGGCCATCTCAAACCCGGCCAAATCCAAGGCATTTAGTCATGGGACGGGTCAGCATTTGTAGTGCACTGGTCCCCCTGACATGCCAGGACACCAACCGGGCACCCTAGGGGGCACTGCAGTGGTCTTCAAAAATTGCTCCCAGGTGCATACCCCCTTACCTTGAGTGCTGAGCCCTCCAAAACCCACTCCCCACAACTGTACACCACTACCATAGCCCTTAGGGGTGAAGGGAGGTATCCACATGTGGGTACAGTGGGTTTTGGTGGGGGGTTGGAAGGATCAACACTTACCACCACAAGTATAACAGATGGGGGGGGGGGGGATGGACCTGTGTCCACCTGCCTGAAGTGCACTGCACCCACTAAAAACTGCTCCAGGGACCTGCATACTGCTGTCATGGAGCTGGGTATGACATTTGAGGGTGGCATAGAGGCTAGCAAAAAAAAAAATATTTTTTTGGGTGGGATGGGGGGTTGGTGACCACTGGGGGAGTAAGGGGAGGTCATCCTCGATTCTCTCCGGTGGTCATCTGCTCTGTTGGGGCACTTTTTTGAGACTTGGTCCTAAAAATAAATGGACCAAGTGAAGCCGGCGAAATGCTCCTCAGAGCTGGCCTTCTTTTTACCATTATCGGCCGAAGCTGGCCATCTCGTAACCACACCCCCGTCCCACCTTCCATACCCTGCCAAAACGCCCCCTTGAACTTTGGCCGGCTCTGCGATGGAAAGCAGTTGAAGCCGGCGAAAATCGGCTTTCGATTATACCGATTTGTGTCAGAAGATGGCCGGCCTTCTCGTTCGAAAATAAGCTGGATAAGCATCTACTTGCACCTAACGGGTGCCAAAATGGAGTTACCACCCAGCTACCGTGTGGCTCTTGTGGTAATTTCATTTTTGGCGCACATCTGATATGGGCGGTCGAAGATACATTTTATTTTTGGACGTGCATATTGAACATGTGCCAAATGGCATTTGACGTGCGTAGGTAATTACTGCCCGGTTACTGCATGAGACTTTACCGCTAGGTCAATGGCTGGCGGTAAGGTCACAGACCCAAAATGAATGCTTAGCAATTTTGCTACATATCCGTGTTCATCAAAAATTTTTAAAAAGGCCTTTTTTACAGGCATGCTGAAAAATGGATCGGCGCGCGCCCAAAACCTGCGCCTACACTACCGTGAGTCATTTTTCAGCGCACCTTAGTAAAAGGACCCCTAAATGATGCAAAATGTCATAGTGCAGGGTTTGTTTTGTATTAGAATGCTTCCTTCAGTAGATATGAACTGTATTTTAATAGAAGAGGCATAAAAATAACATAACTGTAGTGCTGTATAAGCTTTGGTGCAATGGTAGCCTTGAGAAAATCTGTGAATGCTTATTGCTGTAATGATTCCAACTTAGAATCCAAGAATATCACATGCCAGTGGGGGCTTTACAATGGTATTGTAGGACATCTTTCTATTTTTCTGTTGAATTATATTTTTTGACATGTATCAAACATTTCCTTGTGCTCAGTGAATCTTTTATTTACATTTTCAGCATAAGAATCTATAGTAATCAATTGTCCCTTTCTGTTTCATTTGCATTTATATGGATTGGTCTGAAGATTCATTTTAAGGTAGGTTAGTATATGAATAATATAGTTGTACCACAGAGTGAAACACTATTACATGCAAACCTTTAAGATATTCAACAATGTGGTAGCTTCTGTGACTTTCTTTATACTGAATATTTTAAAATACTGAACAGTAATAATAAAGCAAGGGTAAGTGGAGAAAAACTTCTGATCAGCCCAGTGGGGATTCTTAATTTGACTTTGACTATGGCCATTTGAACTTTTACTTGAAATGAATGGGAAGACAAGAAAGGAATTATTATTTTCTTTTTAAAAAGTTGCTATAGAGAGTTTGACCCTAAACTGTGACTTGAGTATAATGTGGTTAGTATAATGTAAACTAAAATCCTTTTGAACACTGAGGTAAGAAAGTCAAACTGTTCTTCCAAGCAACTTGTATTGACAAATTGCTTTTACAAATTGACAGAGATCTTGTGACCTACAGGAATAGCCTAGTGGTTAGAGAAGCAACCGAGAACTAGGGAAGTCAGTATTCAAGTCCCATTTTTGCTCAGCTACAAACTTAGGGGCAATTTTATAACTTGGCATGTCACTTTAGGCATGCTGATAGCCTGCATTGAGCTCCACTTCTTTAACAACATTTGTGTCCCACAATGTCATTACAGAATACTAGCTTAAGCCCAAATTAGTGTACCAAAATGTAGATGTGACCATTTACACAAGGTCAATGATAGGCATAAATGAACACACCTAAATGCACCATACAAAGTGCATAACTTGTAGTATTCTATAAGTTACACGTATTAGTTGGAGATATGCCCATAACCATGTCATGCTCTGTTCACAAATATGGCCCCATTGCATTTATGCACTCACAACACTTAAATGTGACCTTATATAATAGTGTCGATAGCCTGCAAAAAGGTGGGAAAATGTGGGATACAAATGCAACAAACAAACAAACAAATAAATGAATAAAAGTCATTATTGGTGCCTCTGATGCATGTAAGTAGTGCAAAAGTGTATGATTTATAGTCCACCCTTACCCAGAGTGGAGTATAAATAAATATATTTAATAATAAAAAAAAACAACACAAAAAATCATACAACATCAAAGTATAAGTGCAATGAAAACAACAAAAAAAGCAATCTGAAACCAGTCTCAACATTCAAGTTATAGAATTGACCTTTAGATTGTATGCCTTCTGGGAATGGGAAAAGATGTACTGTACTTGAACTCACCTTGAGCAACTACTTGAAATGGCGTAAGCTAAATCCGAAATCCATTCTTTAATTGTTTTTGCATACTGAATTCCAACATATTGAATCAGACTCCTACACTAAGCAAATGTATCAGAATTATTTGTCTCCAAAATATATGGGTTTTGTGTTTGGACCTTGTTATAAAATTAGCAAAAGGAAAGCATATTTGGAAAATGCATATACATTTAGGGTTATTTCAACTGAAGCATGCTAATAAATGGACTTTGCTGACACAGAACTTTCTCTTATGTTAACTCCCAAATTCTATATATCGTGCCTTAATTTCTGTGCTGAAATCAAAGAGTATTCTATAACAATGTATTTAATTTATTGATTAACTAGCTAATCAGTGCTGTTAATTGGATGTTAGCAAGCATCAGCACTAATTGGCATTAATTACAATTTATGTGCACAACTCACTAAAAGTATTTTGTAATGTGGTACGCTTAAATTCTACTTTGCATAGTTGAAAAGGGATGTGGCCATGAGCAGGACATGGGCGTTTCTCAAACTCTATGCAATTATCATACAATAAATCTGCTCTGCACCTAATTTAATTATTGTGATTTATGCCAAGTAAAACATTGCCTAAGCATAAAGAGAGGCTTGGTGTAATTCTATATACCGCATGGAAATTTAAGCCTATTCTATAAAATGTAGGCATACTATAAAGAATACTCCTAGGTGTATTTTTTTTTGTCCATGTGGATTTTTCAGGCACCATATATAGAATCTAGCCCTAAAACCATTTCACTTTCAGGTCATATGCTAATGCACACATGAGAAATAATTTATTTAATTATTTATTTACTCACACTTGTATACACTGTTTTTACAATCAAAAGTTCAAAACAAGTGACAGATAAAATGAAACCTGTACCCATACTACCCAGCACTCCTACCCCACTGCAATCCCAGCTACTAATCTGATAACATCATCCTTAACAGAGATACCTTCTGTTTGCAGTGGTCCCGTTTCTGAGTGCTGTATCTCAATGGAAATAAAGACCCAGCTATGATACTGGAAGAGCCGTAAAATATGGAGATGGAATCTTCAGGAATTTGTTGAGTGGGGCATGAGCACCAAATAGCTGGAAGTCTTATAAAATAGGGTGGCAGAGATTTTAGTGTTTTGGGGGGTATGGTGATAGGGTAATTGGTTTGCCTTTTGATGACTGGTTGGTTGGTAGTTGATTTCATTATGTTTGCCAAGTTCATAGGTTGCTTGGTGAATTTGATCTTGTCTAGTGTTGCTTCTATATCCATAGAAATAGTTCTCAGGACCTAACTGCTTCATTTTTAATGAGGAAGTTAATGTGTGCTTAATCTCATAATGTGGTTCTGAGGTAGGTTGACCAGATGGTGCTGTTTGGAGCGTTGCAGGAGGTTTCTTTCTCAACCTTTGAAGTGGTATCACTGTAAGTTGCATTTTCAATGGCCTTTTTCACAGTACTGTAAGTTGGGGAGTTGGTATCGTTGAGTAAAAATGAAATTAGGGATTTTGGCCTGTCGTGTGAGGATGTAATGCTTGGGCATAGAAGGGTGGGCTTATTGATTCATTGTTCTAATGTAGCCTGTGTTAGAAATGTTTTATTTCACTTGGGGACCAGTTCGGGTATGAGTCGCGCCCTATGTGCCTGGGGCTTCCAGTCCAGCCGGTGATGTCACTTCCACACATGTGTAGTGTTAAGTGCATGTACCATTGAGGTGGCAGGCCCCAGTGTTGCTGGAAATGACTGAGAGGGGAAAAGGAGTGCCTGATGCTGACAAAAGTGTTCTAAATGTGTGCTAGTTCTACTGGTGAAGCTGTGAGAGTCTTCCACATTGACGCAGTGAATCTAGCACAAATTCAGCATGTCTGAGCATATGTGCCATTTTTGCATACATGAAAGTGCTGGGATCAGGCCTTTGCGTTCCCTGGAGGCAGGGTAAGGAGGGAGACTGGAAATGATGCAGAAATGTATGTATGAGCAGTTGGAATATGGGCACCAGCATGGAGACCTGTTTAATAAAAGATGACACTGGCAAGGTACTTTGGACTAGGTTGTGATTTAAATGGGACCATTCGGGTGAATGCTGGTGGCAGAGCTATGCTAGCTATATGTTGTGATGCTGGAGAACTGTTTGTGGAAAAGAATTGAGGCTAGCAACAAAATTTAACCGGGTTTAAAAAGTGAATTTCTTCACAAAAAAACACAACAGTTTGCTGCTTACTTGGAGAAGAAGCATTTGGAACAATAATAAGTGTTATAAATATTTTTAAAGCATTATGCATGTTTGCAGTTTGCAGGAACTGTTTGGAAATGCAAGTTTCTTATTGGCTGCATAAGTCAAGTGGGAGAACCCTGGGGAGAAACAGTTGTTTTTCTCCTGTGTCAGAATTTACAGTTAGTAATTTGGACCAGAACCAAATTCTGAACATGTGTGTGCTGTAAGTAGTCTTACTGAGAGAGATTGAAATGGGTCGCTATCCAAAGTGATTTAACCCTGGCCGGTTAAATTGCTTGTTTGGGGATAACTGGTCATTTTCAGTGGCACTTAACTGGTTGGTGCCACTAAAAATGTTCAGTTAGCACTTATCTCAAAACTGGCTATTTTTTTGAGGGGGGGGGGAGCATTTTGGGGAAAAGTTAGCACTTTGCCGGTTACTGACCAAGGTAACAGCATACATAGGACCGCATAGAAGTCAGTTCTATCTTTGTGCCCCATAGCTGGTTAAGGGGCCCTTTTACAAACATGGTAATGTGGAGGGACATAATCGAACTGGGTGCCCATCTTTAAGGGCCCCCCGGCGAAGGGGCGGGGCATCCCGTATTATCGAAACAAGATGGGCGGCCATCTTTCATTTCGATAATACAGTCGGGGACAGCCAAATCTCAACATTTAGGTCGACCTTAGAGATGGCCGACCTCGGTTTTTGCCTATAATGGAAACTGAGGACGGTCATCTCAAAAACGTCCAAATCCAAGCCATTTGGTTGTGGGAGAAGCCAGTATTCGTAGTGCACTGGTCCCTTCTCACATGCCAGGACATCAGCCGGGCACCCTAGGGGGCACTGCAGTGGACTTCACAAATTGATCCCAGGTACATAGCTCCCTTACCTTGGGTGCTGAGCCCCCCAACCCCCCCCCCCCAAAACCCACTACCCACAACTATACAACACTACCATAGCCCTTAAAGGGTAACGGGGGCACCTAGATGTGGGTACAGTGGGTTTCGGGTGGGTTTTGGAGGGCTCCCATTTACCACCACAAGTGTAA
This sequence comes from Microcaecilia unicolor, assembly GCF_901765095.1. Classification (NCBI taxonomy): domain Eukaryota; kingdom Metazoa; phylum Chordata; class Amphibia; order Gymnophiona; family Siphonopidae; genus Microcaecilia; species Microcaecilia unicolor. The sequence continues at coordinate 81,459,534 of NC_044037.1, read as the reverse complement.
CAGGTAGGGGGGATGAGCCTGGGTCTGCCTGCCTGAAGTGCACTGCAGTACCCACTAAAAACTGCTCCATGGACCTGCATACTGCTGTGATGGAGCTGGGTATGGGTATGACATTTGAGGCTGGCATAGAGGCTGGAAAAAATGTTTTTTAATTAGTTTTTTTGGGTGGGAGGGGGTTGATGACCAGTGGGGGAGTAAGTGGAGGTGATCCTCGATTCCCTCCGTTGGTCATCTGGTCAGTTCGGGCACCTTTTCAAGGCTTGGTCGTGAACAAAAAGGGACCAAGTAAAGTCTGCCAAATGCTCGTCAGGGACGCCCTTCTTTTTTCCATTATCGGCCGAGGATGCCCATTTGTTAACCACACCCCCGTCCCGCTTTCAGTACACTGCCGAGGTGCCCCCTTGAACTTTGGCCGTCCCTGCGATGAAAGCAGTTGAGGACGGCCAAAATCGGCTTTCAATTATGCCGATTTGGGCGCTCCTGAGATTAAGATGCCCATCTCTCGATTTGTGTCGGAAGATGGGTGCCCCCTTCTCTTTCGAAAATGAGTTGGATAGTAACATAGTAAATGACAGCCAATAAAGACCTGTGCAGTCCATCCAGTCTGCCCAACAAGATAAACTCATTTTACATGGTATGTAATACTTTATACCTGAGTTTGATTTGTCCTTGCCATTCTCAGGGCACAGACCATAGAAGTCTGCCCAGGACTGTTCTTGTACTAAGTTCTGAAGCTAACGTCAAAGCCCCTTAAAATTTACACTCCAGCCCATCCATATCTATTCAGCCATGATCAGGGCGCAGACCATAGAAGTCCGCCCAGCATTGGCTTTACTCTCCAATTACCGGCATCGCCATCTGATCTCCACTAAGACTGACTTACTGCACGCTATCCCAGAACTACTGCTGACCCAATGCGGCTGCTGGCAGTTGTTCCTGCTCAAGCATGTGCCATTTCCTGCACACTGGCAAAAAATTTGTTTTGTAGCACGGCGCTAACCCGACGGTAATTGGGTGACAGAAAGTGCTCCCTGCCGCATGTCCAATGTGGTAAGAGCTATCTTACTGCATGGCCATTTTTTTAGGGACTTTTTACCTGCTGTGGTAAAAAGGGCCCCGGCACGTGGGAAAAAGAGCCCCCGCCGCTACCACATGGCCCTTTTCCCCACAGCTTAGTAAAAGAAACCCTCAGTGCTGAATATCAACTTAACTGGCTATGCTTTAACCAGCTCTGCAATCCCAGAAATTCAATACCGAGGCCTGGATATGGCCTGGCATTAAATTTCTGGGCATAACACAAGAGGTGGTCAGTAAATTGCTCAGCGCCAACTGCTGAATATCTACCCCGAAATTTATTAGCAACTAAATAGTTTCAGACAGCTTAGTGAAAGTCTGAGAGTATGAGAAGGAAGATTTGTGTATTTTTATGGTAAAAGAAAATGGGATTCTGCTTGATTATATGGTTGACTGAGCTCAATATTTTTGATGGATAATATTTTTGATGTTTGTCTTAATTAGTAAGAAAAGGTTTTAAAAAATTGGCAACAAGTATTCTGAGGCAGATCTTAATTACTGGAATCTGGATTATTGAAAAGGATTAAAATTCTCCCATTCTGTTAAATAAATCTGAACTCTTATAAAAAAAATAGATCAGGCCGCTGAAGGAAGAAACATTTTTATTTGCTGTTTTATCTGATATAAAGTGCAGACATTGTAAGGAGGAGAAGCTGCTGTTTTTGGAATTAGATTTTCTAACACTACAGTGGAAATAGTTTCAAAAAAACTGTTGTAAGAAAGTTAGTGATTCGATTTAGAAATATAAAATTAAATTAAAATCAGGATAAGCTCTCATAAGAAGAGCTGGCCATTAAATAAAAGAAATAAGCGTCTTTAAAAATAAAATAAAAGTACTAAAATAAAAAGTACTACATAAAATTTGCAGTTATCACACACACATACATACATACACACACACACACACACACACATATATATATATATATATATATATATGATACTTGCAAATTTTATGTAGTACTTTTTGAGGGCTTCCCCACTTTTTTTGCAGGCTATGCTCTAATGTTGCCATTAGAATACTGTACTTGCAGAGAGTGAATACGAGAACACTTACCACCTCCTATTTAGGAGGTGCTTAGTGTTGCCGCATTAACTCTGCACTATCCTGTTAGGGTGTGGTACGTATAATGCGCTAGCTAGATAACGCTTCCAAGCCCACTCCTGCCCATTAGAAATATCCTGAAAATTGACCTGTTGGCAGCCCTTGAGAACCGGGAATGAAAACCAAGGCCCTGGGCACTTCCTATCCAATGCCACATGCCCTCAGGGAAAAATTCAGAAAAATGCAAATCACATGGTTTAACACATGGGAATATGTATCGCTGATGTGTCTGAGCAAAATTCATGACCCCTAGTGGTAGTTCAGCACCGATTTTTGTGTCGCTGAATTTTGTGCCCCATTTACTGAATACAGCCTGTAATGTGCATGGTAACAGACTATTCAGTACTTAACCAGCCAAGTGCTGACTCCACCCCTGAAATACCCCAAAATAGCCGGCTTCTGCTTGGGTGCTAACTGGACCTTTTCAGTGGCACTATCCAGTTAAGTGCTGTTGAATATGCCCAATTAGCCCCAGACAGGTGATTCAAATGGCCAGCGGTGTCTCTTGTCCATCTAAATCATTTTGAATATCAGGCCCAAAATTTTTGGATACTTGAGGTGGTTTTAAATAACGGAGGTGTTAGCAAAATTGCCCTTTCGATTACTCCTCCAAACCCCAGTTCCAAGTGAGATAGCTGGGAGTTATGCATGACTCCAAGCAAGTGTAAATGCTAACCTCAAACCTTTTTGAAGTAAACGTGCATTTCTGTTGCAAAATAAAAATGCTAATAATGAGCTGAGAAATACTTAACTATCGCAGTCTATATGATATCAGGAAATAAACTACACTTTTTTCTTATTTAAAGTGGCGAAAACAACCTCCTCAGTAGTCAAGGCTTGGCAGCAGTGTGATAATAGCACTCAATGCCAGCGTCAAATTGACTCAGTTCTTATCATAGTCGTATAGACTGCGATAGTTAAGTATTTCTCAGCTCATTATTAGTACTTTACTTTTTGACTTGCTGAAAATTGGGTCTAGCATTATCTGCATTCACAGCAAAATAAAAATGTACATATACTTTTTAGGTACACCTGGAACACAACTCCAAAAACTCCAGGGCCCATTTACTAAAGTGCAGTAAAAGTTGCAGTTCCTGTAGCTGAAAGTTTTATATGGTAACTAGTGAGGGTGGAACCAGGTCTCGCATGAATACACCATTTAAAGCCTTATTCTATAAAGGTTATGCTCCTAAATTTATGCTCCTAAATTAGGAGCATACTCTGTGCTTCAAAATAGATTATGCTCCTAATTTAGGAGCATAAATTTAGGAGCGTGAATTATGTTTATAAATTAGGAGCATAAATTTAGGAGCATGACCTTTATAGAATAAGGCCCTTAGGGGTCCTTTTACTAAGTTGCACCGAAAACTAGCTTGCGGTAATGTAGGCGCGGGTTTTGGGCACGCACCGATCCATTTTTCAGCGCACCTGTAAAAAAAGGTCTTTTTAAAATTTTTGCCGAAAATGGAAGTGCGGAAAAATCAAAATTGCCGCATGTCCATTTTGGGTCTGCGACCTTACCACCAGCCATTGACCTAGCAGTAAAGACTCACGTGGTAACTGGGCAATAATGACCTACGCGTGTCAAATGCCACTTGACACGTGTCTGAAAATAAAAATGTGCATATCAGACGCATGCCAAAAATGAAATTACCACACGAGACATGCGGTAGCCGGGCGGTAACTCCATTTTGGCACACGGGTGCGCATATACGCTTATGTGGCTTAGTAAAAGGGCCCCTTAGTGTGTAGTACCTGGCTGCAATTAATGTGGGAGCATTTGCACCTCCTATTTAGGAGGTGGTAAGTAGTCCTGCATTAACTGTTTGTTTGCCAGTTAGCATACGGTAAGTGCAGCACACTACCTAGCAAATATTTCCATGCCCATTCTTTGCTCACACCATGCCCCCTAAGATGAAAAGTATTTAATCCACGAGGTACTGTGCAGTAAGTACTAAATTACTGTGAAACCGATTAGTGTTGTTGTATGCAGGAAGTTGCCGTATGGTAAATCACATGTTAAGTTTTCAAAGCACCTTAGTAAAAGGCCTCTGTGTGTGGTTATTCACATGTAAGTCAGCTTTTTACACACATAAAAGGCACTTAACCCTTCCAAAATGATCTTCTATACATGTTGGGAATGTAGGCATCCTTTTTACTAAGCTGCATTAAAAAGTGGCCTTAGTGCATCCTTAAGTAGGTCATTCCCGCACACTAAGGCGATTTTTACTGTGGCCGTAAAAATGTTGTCTTTTTTTCTATTTTTGCACTAATGACTATGAGTTAATTTTGCAATTAGCGTGAAGCCATTTTTTAATTAAAATTACTTTGTGAGCACTTACAGCCACCCATTTTGTAGGTGGTAAGGGCTCCTGTGTTATCTGTGCACTAGCTAGGTACAGTAATGCAGATGCACTGGTTAGTGCAGAAAGGCCCACTCTCTGTCCATGACACACTCCCTCAGAAGAAATTTAGAAATTGTTTTTCGTATGCAGTTAACATGTGCAGATTTCAATGTTCCTGCAGGATGCCTGAACTCATCCCATAGTACTCCTTTTTTTTTTGCTGCATTAGTCATGTGTTTGTGCTTAATGCAGTTTACTACTACTACTTAACATTTCTAGAGCGCTACCAGGGTTACGCAGCGCTAGTCTAACAAAGAAGGACAGTCCCTGCTCAAAGGAGCTTACAATCTAAAGGACGAAATGTCAAATTGGGGCAGTCTAGTAAAAGGACCCCTTAGAAACTTGTACGGTAAATATAACTATGATAGATTTTTGTCATTTTACATTTGCATATTGTATAGTTATTTGCACTAAAATATTTGTAATATAATATTTTGTAAAGAAGTAATACTTTAAGACAATTGTAACATTGGTCTATTACTTGATCATCAGCATCTATTTAGGAAGATAGAGGGCGTGAAAGACAGAGAGAGAGAGAAAGAGAGAGAGAGAGAGAGAGAGAGGGAGAGCCTAAGAGACATCCAACATACATTTGGGCACATATATGGAGGAGCTAATTCTATAACAGTAACCTATATCTAGGCACCCAGAGAGCACCTACAGTATGTGGTGCCTATTCTATAAAAGAAGGGCACCTACTTTTCGTTATAGAGTACTAGGGTAACAGATGAAATGCACACCTAAATGCTGGAGAATATGCCTAACTTAGGGGTTCTTTTACAAAGGTGCACTGAAAATGGCTTGCAATAGTGTAGGCGTGGGTTTTGGGCACGCGCCGATCCATTTTTCAGTGCGATTCTAAAAAAAGGCCTTTTTAATTTTTTCCGAAAATGGACATGCGGCAAAATCAAACTTACCATGTGTCCATTTTGGGTCTGCCACCTTACCGCCAGCCATTGACCTAGCGGTAAAGTCTCATATGGTAACCGGGCAATAATGACCTAAGCGCGTCAAATGTCACTTGGCGCACGTCTGACACGTATGTCCAAAAATAAAAATTATTTTTTAGCCACGCTGATCGGACGCACGCCAAAAATGAAATTACTGCAAGAGCCACATGATAACCGGGTGGTAACTGCATTTTGGCTCACATTGCGTGCACGTAGACACTTACACGGTTTACTAAAAGTATTTATAATATTCTATAACAAACGTATGTAAGGGTGAGTCTTGTCCACACTCCACCGAGAATATGCCTATGTCTATACCCATCTGTCATATATACGCTATGTAAAATATGCTCATATTTACCAAATAGCACTTTGGCAGAATTTTGGCAATAACACATTTATGTACACACTAATACACGTTTATGCCATTATTCTAAACATTCATGTGTGTAATCAGTTTGTAAAGTCCTCAGGGATTGGCTAGGAAGTGTGGCCTTGGTCATAGGAGCCAACTTTTCAAAATGATTGGGGGTGCTGAATTTTTTTTTTTTTTTAAAGGTGGTGCATTCCCCCTCCCCCTCCCTCTCCCCCCGCCCCCCCATCCCCCTTGACCCCCTCCCCCTCATCCCCCTCCCTCTCCCCTGTCCCCCTCCCCCTCCTCCCTGTCCCCTTCCCTGCCCCCGCCCCCTCCCTCGTCCCCCCTCCACTTCCCTCCAAGTTCCAGGACCCCCTCCCTCCCTCCGAGTTCTAGTCTCTCCAAGTTCCAGGCCCCCCTCCCAGTTCCAGGGTCCCCCCCTCCCAGTTCCAGGGTCCCCCCTCCCTCCCTTCCTCCCTCCCAGTTCCAGGGTCATCGTGCCTCCCTTCCTCCCTCCCTCCCTTCAAGTTCCAGGCCCCCTCCCTCCAAATTTTAAAAGTCATCTATCTTACCTTGTCAGGGTTAGGGCGACAGCAGCGGTAAAAAGCATGCAGGCTCGGCTCAGTACTTAGTTCTGTTTTTCCTTCTCTCTCTCTCTCTCAGCTCTGGTACCGCCCTCATTTCCAGAGCTGAGAGAGGGAGAAGGGAAAACGGAACTATGCACCGAGGTGAGCCTGCATGCTTTTTACCGCTGCTGCCGCCCAAACCCGAGGTAAAGTAGATGACTTTTAAAATTCGGAGGGAGGGGGCCTGGAACTTGAAGGGAGGAGGGAGGGAAGGAACAAACTTCTGGTGGGTGAACGAACGTCCGGTGGGTGAACAAACTTCCGGTGGGTGAAATATTGGGGGTGCTCTAGCACCCACAGCACCCATGGAGTCGGTGCCTATGGCCTTGGTTTTCACTCCCAATTCTCAAGGGCTGCCAACAGGTCAATTTTTAGGATATTCTTAATGAATATGCATGAAAAAGATTTGCATGCAAAGGAGGTAGTAGGCATGCAAATCTCCCTCAGGCATATTCATTAGGGATATTCTGAAAACGTTGTCCAGTGGTGGCCCTTGAGGACTAGGAGTGAAGGCCAATGGTCTAGAGTATAGGAATTAAAAGAAGACTAAAGGAAGGGGGTCATATTATACATTTTTGGTGCATTTGATTTTTTGGGTGGAAGGGAAGAGAAGTGAAGGGATGAAAGGGGACCAATCCCAGGCTGGTTACCAGTCAAAAAGAACAACATTTTATTATTTTTTTCCTTTAATTTTATTTTCAATACAGGAAATACATTTCATTGAAATGTCCATTTTTGTTTCAAAGAAAAGAGCATTCCTAGCAGAGTATGTAGCAAGCTGTCACCTGCCTATTCTGGCAGCTCTGAGATCCTCTGACATGTATCCTGTGAATTTAGGAATTTTTTCTACTTTCCATAAAACCACTGGACCTGGAAAAGGTACAACCATGAGTAAACGGTATGATTGACACATATGATTTTTTTTTCCCTTTCATCTGAAAAGTTGTGCTCCTCTACAAAGAAACCCTTATCTGCAATGCCCCTACTCTAAAATATGCACTCAAAAGAGAGTAAATAAATATCCTAATTCAGTATGGGTTTCAAAACTATCTTCTTTAGGGAAACTAGAATTGCTTCTCAAATCTATGATGCACACTGCCACCATTGTGTCTGATCATCTGCAATGGTGATAAACAAGACATATGTATTAGTCAATGACATCATCATGTTCTCTTAAGTAATACTACTTTATTAAATTTCACATGCCAAAAATTGTTTACTATTCCATTGAGGGGTCCTTTTACTAAGCCACATAAGTGCCTACATATGTCCAACGTGTATGAATTCCGAGTTACCACCCAGCTACAGCGTGGCCTGGGTTGTAATTTCATTTTTGATTCGCGTCCACTACACATGCCGGAGAATATTTTTATTTTCTGGCGTGTGGGCGGTAATCAGCATTTGAACATGCTTTGACCATTACCGCCTGGTTAACGTGTGAGACCTTACCGCTAAGTCAATGGTTGGCGGTAAGGTCTCACACCCAAAATTGAAGCGCCAATTTTGATTTTGCCGCACTTTAATTTTCAGCCAAAAAAGGCATTTTTTACAGGTGCGCTGAAAAATGATTCTGTACATGGCCAAAACATGCGTCTACACTACCGCAGGCCATTTTTCAGGGCACCTTAGTGAAAGGACCCCTCAATATCTGTCACGGGTGTGGCTGTGCCCTTATGTTCACACCTACTGTTTCTCTGTAGCTCTGTGACCTCTCCAGTCTGCTTCATTCTCTGTTGTTGTTCTTCCTGTTAGCCAAGCCTTGCTTTGGTGTCCCTGAAGCCAAGCATCGCTTTGGTCTCCCTGCTTCTGCTTCTTTTCCTACTTGTGACATCATCAGCCTACTACTTTATATGGATCCAGGGAGCTTTCCTACGTTACCTTTGCAAGAGGTCTCTTAATCTTGTGTTACCTGTTTAGATCATATCCATGCTTGGCTTTGTTCCTGAGTATTTTACTCCTGAAGGTCTGTGCTGTGTTTCTCTGAGTCTTGTGTTTCAATGCTTTCCTTGTTTCTGTGAGTTTGCTTTTGAATCTTGTTTCCTGAAAGCCTGGCTGTAGAGCCACACCCAGGGGTGTGCTGGTAAATTTTTAACAACGGGCTCTCTCTTCGGGCATAGCCTTTTTTTTTGGGGGGGGGGGGAATACATGCCTCTCTCTCACCCCTCCCTTGTGTGGGCACGCTAGGCATATCTTTGTTGAGCCCCACCAGCCAATAAATGGACTGCCACCATTCTCTGCTGCTTGTTTCTGGCTCTGAGCAGCATGATGGAACCTTCTTGCGCTTGCATGAAAAGTTCCAGCCTGATGCTCAGAGTCAGAAACAAGGAGCAGGGAGCAGCAGCAGCAGTCTATTTACTTGGCTGGTGGGGCCAGCATCACTGCCAGCAAAGTAAAAATGAATTCAGGAGGGGGCCCAAGCCCACATTTTGGGAGTCAGTTGTTAAAGTAGCCATGGGGAGGCCTACTTTAACAACCGGCTCCCAAAATTCTTAAAAACTTAACAAACGGCTCTCACGAGCCCGTGAGAGCCTGCTCCAGCACACCACTGGCCACACCCTGCCTTTGGTGTCTATATCTGTTTGATTCTACCCTTGGCTCCTGCTTTTAGTCTAGCTCTGCTTTTGACTCTTGCTATAGTTAAACTCTGTGTTTAAGCCAACCTCTGTGTTTAGCCAACCTCTGTTTCTGTATTCCCTGTTCTGTTTCCTGTGTGTGTGGTTCTTGTCTGTTTATTCTGAGTCTGTAGAAGCCAGCATCATACCTGATTACTTCACTGTTATCCTGCTGTGGGTGCTGGTAAGCACCAGGGCCGCCGAGAGCCAGAGCCGGGCCCGGGACAAGGCCGCCCCCGGGAGGTCATCATCGCCGCCGGGCCCTCCCCTCCACCCGCTACCGGGCCCTGAACTAACCTTAAACGCCTCCTTCCTTTCCTTTCACCACCTTCGCGGCAAGCAGCAACAGGGCAGACCTCTCCTTCCTTCCGTGCTCCGCCCTCGCCGACGTTACATCAGGCGAGGGCGGGACACGGAAGAAAGGAGTGGCCTGCCCTACTGCTGCTTGCCGCGAAGGTGGTGAAAGGAAAGGAAGGAGGCGTTTAAGGTTAGCTAGTTCGGGAGCGACGGCGGGCGGGCCTGACTGCGGTGGCACCGGGCCCCCTCCGGAGGCCCGGGCCCGGGGACTTTTGTCCCCCCTGTCCCCCCTCTCGGCGACCCTGGTAAGCACATTGCTTCTTTGTTTGTCTTCCCTTAGTTTGCTTAATCCTTTGCCTGCCATGTTTGCTTCCTGGCTCTTGAGCTCTGTTTCTGCCAAGTTCTGTTCCTGTGTGTGTTTGAGCCAGGTTCTGCTCCTGCTCTATGTTTGAGCTAGTTCTGTCCCAGTTCCATGCTAAGCGAAGTCCCTTTCAGTATCCTGTTCCAGCCAAGCCAAGCCCATTCCAGAATCCGGTTCCAGCCAAGCCCGTTCCAGAATCCAGTTCCAGCCAAGCCTACTCCAGAATCCGGTTCCAGCCAAGCCCGTTCCAGAATCCGGTTCCAGCCAAGCCTGTTTGAGAATCCTGAATCCTGTTCCAGCCATGCCTGTTTGAGAATCCTGTTTGAGAATGCTGAATCCTGTTCCAGCCAAGCCTGTTTGAGAATCCTGAACCCTGTTCCTGCCTTGTGTATTGTCTTGCTTCTGTTATTCTTGTTGCCTAGCTCCTACCCTGTCTTGCCTGTCTAGTTGTGCTTTGTCTTGTCTCTTTCAGTCTAGTCCTGTCTGGGTCCAGTCCATGCCTTGTCCTTGTCTTGCCCTTTTCTGGACCCAGTTTTAATCTACTTCCCTGTTTTGCCTTATCTTGCATTTCTGGGTCCAAGTCCCAGTTTTAATCCAATTCTGAGTCTTGCCTTGTCCTGTCTGGGTTCCAGTTCTGGCCCTTTGCCTTCTTTTCCTTGCCTCGTCTAGATCCGGTTCTTGTGTTGTTCATTTGTTTAGTTACCCCTGTCCTGCCCAGGGGCATAGCCAGACTTCCGTGGGAGGGGGATCCAAAGCCCGAGGGGAGGGGGCACATTTTAGCCCTCCCCCGGTGCCGCCCCCCCCCCCACCGCCATTGCCGCCCCCCACGTCTTTTCCGACCCCCCTCCCGCCACGAACCCTCCCCTGCCACCGCCTACCTTCACTTTTGCTGGCGGGGGACCCCACTCCCCGCCAGCCGACATCCTCTCCGTCCTGCTCCTGCTCTTGTTGCATGCATTGCTGACGTCCTGCACGTTGTACGTGCAGGACATCAGACTCAGAGAACAGAGTTCTGTTCTCTGAGTCTGACGTCGCACGTACAACGTGCAGGACGTCAGCAAGGCATGCAACAGCAGGAGCAGGACGGAGAGGACGTCGGCTGGCGGGGAGTGGGGTCCCCTGCCAGCAAAAGTGAAGGTAGGCGGGGGCGGGTTCGCCGGGAGGGGGGTCCAGGCTGGAATCTACGGGGGCCCAGGCCCCCTCAGGCCCCACGTAGCTGCGCCACTGGTCCTGCCTTGTTGAGTCTGTTAGTTTATCCTAGTCCAGTCTGTTCTGATTCCTGCCTTTGGTCCAAGGGCTCACTATTCCTGACAGTTGTGACAATATCTTAATTCATCCCATGAGGCTGAACTGTTTATAGTTCATAAATCTAATATTGTTGTTATCTATTAAGAAAAGATCTGCAAAAACATGAGATGTCTCCAACACAATGTTGGACCATCAGAGCAGTCAAACACTTTGTATGCAAATGAATTCAGTGCTCTGTTAGTCTGATCTTGTAGCCCCTTTACTGATAAAACAACATTGACATTGGCTGGCTATTTTATCATGGCTGAAATTTAAGATCCTTGTTCTAGCTTATTGGGCAATTTATACAGGAACGCCCTCTTACCTACATTGTCTTTTAATCCCCTATTGCCCTATCCGGAACCTTTGATTGTCACAGGGTAATTATCTAATAGTGCTCTCCCATAAATCTCTTTGGCTTAATTCTTCACTTCATACAGCTTTTGGATGTGTTGCTCTGCAGCTTACCTACCTTATTTGGCACCCGGGGTGGAGCAAACCCTCCTGGAGGAGCATGCACACCCCGGGCAGCATACACCCTCTCCTCCAAGCAAGGGGGTGAACAGAGCTGGAGCATGGCTGTCTGCTCTGCCAATCCCTTGCCCCCTCTGAGTCAATTTCCTGTTCCGGGGCAATGGAATGTCAGAGCCAACAGTCATGCACCTGCTCCGCACACCTTGCTGCCAGCACCTGGGGAGGACTGCCCCTACTACCCTGCCCTATGTACGCTAGAGGTGTTGCTCACTCACTCTGGAAATCATAGAAGTTTCCTAGAATACAGTTTAAAAGGGCTTATCAAGGGGCATGCTGAAGTGTTGTACAATAAGATTCAAATGTGCACACATGCTATTTTTGGCCAAAGGGGCGGACAGTGAGTGTTTCTGCGCTAATCATTTAGTGTGTTGCCATTGCAATGTATTAACTGATTAGCACAGGATTAGTGTGTGAACTCTTACTGCCTATAAAATATGTGGCGGTAAGGGCTCATGTGCTAATTTTTGTTAATGGCCACACGCTAATGGCATAAGTACATATTGCTATACTGGGACAGACCAAAGGTCCATCAAGCCCAACCCTAAAGTGACTGAGTTAAAAACTGGTTAAGCAGAAGGAGACAGGGGGAAGAGTGAATGGAGTTTGAGGGAAAAGATGTTATCAGTGGTGTACCACAGGGATCAGTCTTAGGGCTGGTTCTTTTTTACATCTTTGTGAGTGGTATTGCAGAAAGACTGTAAGGTATGGATTGAATCTTTGCAGATAATACCTAACTCTGTAATAGGGTAGACATCGTGGAGGATGTGGGTAGCATGAGGAGGGATATAGCAAAGCTTGAAAACTGGTCCAGAAATTGGCAACTAAGATTTAATGCTAAAAAATGCAGGGTCATGCACTTGGGTTGCAAAAATCCAAGGGAATGGTATAGAATAGGGGGGGTTAAGTATTTCTATGTATGACAGAAAAGTGGGAGTTGGAGATGATCATATCTGATGATCTTAAGGTGACCAAACAGTAGAAAAGACAGTGTTCAAAGCCAAAAGAATACTCGGGTGCATAGGGAAATGATTGACCAGCAGGAAAAAGGAGGTGATAGTACCTTTGTACAAGTCTCTGCTGAGCAGTGGCATTCCTAGGGTGGCTGACACCTGGGGTGGATCGCCGATGCACCCCCCCCCCCGGGTGCATTTTTACCTGCTGGGGGGGGGGGGGTGCCGCGCACCTGTCGGCTTCGCTCGTTCCATGCTCCCTTTGCCCCGGAACAGGAAGTAACCTGTTCCGGGGCAGAGGGAGCACGGAACGAGCGGAGCCGACAGGCGCGTGGCACCCCCCCAGCGGCGTGCACCCTGGGCGGACCGCACCCTCCGCCCCCCCCCCCCTAGGAACGCCACTGCTGCTGAGGCCCCATTTAGAATACTGTGTGCAATTCTGGAGACCGTACCTTCAAAAAGATATAAACAGAATGGAGTCAGTCAGTGATCTCTGTCATAAAGCATATGGGGGCAGACTTATAGACCTAAATATGTATACCCTGGAAGAAAAGCGGGAGATAGGGTATATGATAGAGACATTTAAATATCTCCATGGCATTAATGTACAGGAGGTGAATCTTTTTCAAATGAAGGAAAACTCTGGAATGAGAGGGCATAGGATGAAGTTAAGAGGTTATAGGCTAATGAATAATCCAAGGAAATACTTTTTCATGGACAGGGTGGTGGACACATGGCATAGCCTCCTGTTGGAGGTGGTGGAGACACGGACTGTGTCTGAATTTAAGAAAGTGTTGGACAGGCATGTAGAATCTCTTAGGGAAAAGAAGAGATAGTGAAAGCTGAGGTTGGGCAGACTAGGCCATTTTCCAGCTGTGGTAGAAATGGCCTTAGCACGCAGGAAAGACCCAAATAAAGGCCCGCTAAGGCCACTTTCTACTGCAGCTTTGTAAAAGGACCCCTTAATGTAGTACTGAAAACTTGGCTCTTTAAGCAAGTGTTTAGTTTAGGATTGATCACCGATATTGTGCTTATGACCTTAATAATGTTCAAATGCTCCCCCAAAAAACCCAAGTCACACCTGGGCAACACTGTTACAGAAGATAAGGATTTGTAAATGTGTGCACTCTCAAATAGGCAACCAATGCATACAATGAAGGAGGAGGGTAGTGCAAACATCTTTGGCCATCTGAGAGACAGATGGCCTTCAGATTCTAAGGGGTCCTTTTACTAAGGTGAGCTGAAAAATGGCTTGCGGTAGTGTAGGCGCGGCTTTTGGGTGTGCGTCAATTCATTTTTCAGCGCGCCTGTACAAAATGCCTTTTTTTAAAATTTTTGCCAAAAATTGATGTGCGGCAAAATCAAAATTGCCGCGCATCCATTTTGGGTCTGCGACCTTATCGCCAGCCATTGACCTAGTGGTAAAGTCTCATGTGGTAACTGGGTGGAAATGGCCTATGCATGCCAAATGCCACTTGGCATGCGTCTGATATGCACTGCCAAAAATGCAAATTATTTTTCAGACGCACGTATCGGACGTGTGCCAAAAAATGAAATTACTGCAAGAGCCACGTGGTAGCTGTGCAGTAACTCCATTTTGGCACGCGTTGCACACGAGTAGATGCTTACACGGCTTAGTAAAAGGCCCCTTAAATCATCTGCATTTTCCAAGTCAATTTTTTGGTGACACAAATTGTAACAGTTCAAATAAGGAAAAAAAAACCCATGTATGTATCACAGCCTTAGAAGCTCTAATTCTTTGGCCATCTGCTTTAAAAATGACACAAATTCCTTTCATTTCCAGCAGGACCTGCTCTGTGTTATCTAGCACCTGTTCAAAAGCTGAAATCATGCAGCTCTGGTACTGTATTCCCTTGTTCACCTAAATTTCTGTCTTCTGCTTGTTAATGTCCTTTTCTTCTGTTATCTTCTTTCGTTATACATTTCTCCTTTGTTTCTGTTTTCCATTTTTTAAAATAACTGCATATATTTTTAATCTTACTGCTGGTGTACTGGTATAGAATGTGACACCTTTAAATCTAGACTGAAAGCCCACGTCTTTAACATTGCTTTTGACTCATAACCACTTGTAACCACTCACCTCCACCTACCCTCCTCTCTTCCTTCCCGTTCACATTAATTGATTTGATTTGCTTACTTTATTTATTTTTTGTCTATTAGATTGTAAGCTCTTTGAGCAGGGACTGTTTTTCTTCTATGTTTGTGCAGCGCTGCGTACGCCTTGTAGCGCTATAGAAATGCTAAATAGTAGTAGTAGTAGTAGTAGTAATTACTGCAGAATAGTCATTTAGGAGACCTTTTAAAATGGCACAGTAGGCTCTACGTGCATGCAGCATGCGCCAAAACAAGATTACCGCCAGGCTAGCGCGCCCCTTGGCAGTAATTTCAGATTTGGCATGCACCCATATCACCAGGACAGATTATTTTTTATTTCCTACCATACATGGCATTTCCGGCGTTAATCGGCAGTTGGAGCATGTATAGCGCAATGGGTGGTGTTAAGAGCTCAGGCTGTAAATAGGTGCACACTAGTTTCAATTTTACCATAGGCCCTTTCCCCAGCCTATTGAAACAAAGCCCTTTTTCCTAGATGCTGTAAAAACTGGCCCGGTGCACACCAAAAACATGCATCCACACTACTGCAGGCCACTTTTTGCCGTGGCTTAGTAAAAGGACCCCTTAGCCTTTCTATTTAATTCTTCATTTATTTATTTTCCTGTCATCATTCTGTTAGCTCTCGTGGTCTCTAAGTTCTGAATCCTGGGCCTGGGCTCTCTCTGTTCTGGTAATTTGATTCTAATCTTTTTTTTTTCTCAAAAGCAATTCACTTGAGCAAACTCTGATAGTGGAAAAAAGTAAGTTCAAATCCGTTCAAAAAATTTTCCTAGCTTTAGGGGGAGGGTTTTGGTTTGGTTTTGCTTTCAAATGCAATTTTTGTTCACATGTGTTTTTCTGTTTGCTTTTAACAATGTTCCACTTCAGTGTTTCATTGCCTTACTTGAAGAAACATCAATTCTACCAAATTTTCTTTCACATTCTTTTGAAATCTGCCACAATAAATTGGAGTTGATTTATAATCCATGTGTAATAAACATTTGCTCAGGCTACTAGATGAAGGGGCCCTATTACTGAAGGTTGTTAATCTCTAATACTCACTTAGGGCCTCTATTACTAAACCGTGCTAGCAATTCCTGGCACAGCAAATGAGTGGAAGCCCGTTCAATTGCTATAGGCTTCCTCTCATTTGTCAGATAGGAATTGCTAGCGCAGCTTTGTAAAAGAAGCCCTTAGCATGTGAAAAGCATTTTGTGGTATGTTGGCTGTTAGCGCACACTAAGGACTCAATTCTAGAAATGGCACCCGAATTTGGGCGCCAATTAAAAAATTAAAATTAGTGCTAAATGCTATTCTATAAACAGCATTCAGAGTTGGGTGGCATTTATAGAATAGCGTTTGGTGCAGGGATCTGCGCCCAATTTTGAGCACAAGGATTCATACCAACAACAACCCAGTGTAAATTCTTGTACCTAAATTAAGATCTACCTTATTCCAGGAATGCCACTGTTCTGGCCAAGCCCCTCCAAAGTTGAACCCCCCTTCGGATCTTTGTGGATCCCAGTGCCTAAAGATGTGTACACAAATTTTAAGTAATGTCAATTAGCACCGATAATTGATTATTAGCACCTAATTATCAGTGCAAATTGTGTGCATAAATTGGGTATGCACCCATATTTACATGCACAATTTTGAGCACCATATATAGAATTCAGACTGCCTCCACTGAATGCAAATTTCTCTCATGAATATTCATTGTGGATATCCTGAAAATCTGACTGGCTGGGGTGCCTCCAGGACTAGGTTTGGGAACCACTGCATGTTATGTTATGTTATGTTATGTTATGTTATGTTAGGTTAGGTTATGTTAGGTTATGTTTGTTATGCCAGTTCTTGTATTCTGCTTATACTTATTCAATTCAAGAGTGGATTACAGTAATCAAGAGCTGGACCAGCCAGTCCAGGAGCTACAAATAATTAAAACACATTAACAATATAAACCAAACATTAGATAGATCTGCTTGGCAGAACAAGAAAGCTGTAACTGATATTGAATAGACAATGTAAGGTGTTTGATTAATTTTAACTTCTTATACATTGGAAATCTCAGTTGAAAAAGATTAGTGGAGTAGAAGAGTGGCCTAGTGGTTAGAGCACTGGTCTTGCAATCCAGAGGTGGCTGGTTTAAATCCCAATGCTGCTCCTTGTGATCTTGGGCAAGTCACTTAACCCTCCATTGCCTCAGATACAAACTTAGATTGTGAGCCCTCCTGGGACAGAGAAATAGCCAGTGTACTTGAATGTAACTCACTTTGAGCTACTACTAAAAAAGGTGTGAGCAAAATCTAAATAAATAAATTACAAGTATTATATCTGGAGGAAGACCCTTGCAACAAGGATACTAAATTGAGTATATAATCAGAAATTGAGTATATAATCAGACATTTCATCCACACATATAAGCTATGTGGCCATTTTATAATATGGATGTTCCTCTGCTGCCACAAAGGCATCCAAGTCCCTTGTTTTGCCCAGTTCATAATTTGGATGTTTCAGTTTATACAATGGATGTTCATGCTAGATGTTTTCAGCACATGGACATCCATCTCACATGTCCTTTCTGAAATGTGGAATATACTACTACTACTTATCATTTCTATAGCGCTACAAGGCATACGCAGCACTGTACACCATACACAAAAAAGACAGTCCCGGCTCAAACAGCTAACAATCTAGATAAGACAGGCAGACAGACAGAACAATTAAGGGTAAGGGAATAAAGAGGTGAGGATAAAAGGACAGGGCAAGTGAGGGTTAGGAGTCAAAAGCAGTGGTAAAGAGGTGGGCTTTAAGTTTGGACTTGAAAACGGCCAAAGAGGGGGCCAGATGTACAGGCTCGGGAAGTCTATTCCAGGCGTGAGGTGCAGCAAGATAAAAGGAGCAGAGTCTGGAATTAGCAGAAGAGGAGAAGGGGACAGATAAGAGGGATTTATCAACAGAACGGAGTACCCGAGGGGGGGCATAGAGAGAGACAAGAGTGGAGAGGTACTGGGGAGCGGCAGAGTGAATGCACTTATAAGTCATTAAGAGAAGTTTGAATTGAATGTGGAAACAGATAGGGAGCCAGTGAAGTGACTTAAGGAGAGGGCTAATGTGAGCATAGCGACTTTGGCGGAAAATGAGTCGCGCAGCAGAGTTTTGGACTGATTGAATAGGAGAGAGATGGCTAAGAGGGAGGCCGGTGAGAAGCAGGTTACAATAATCAAGACGAGAGGAGATAAGAGTGTGGATAAGGGTTCTGGTAGAGTGCTCAGAGATGAAGGGACGGATTTTGCTGATGTTATAGAGAAAGAAACGACAGGTTTTGGCAATCTGCTGAATGTGAGCAGAGAAGGAGAGAGAGGAGTCAAAGATGACCCCAAGGTTACGAGCAGATGAGACAGGGAGAATAAGAGTGCCATCCACAGAAATAGAGAAAGGGGGGAAAGGTAGGTTTAGGGGGAAAGATTACTGCATGAGAGCCCTTACCTCCACCTCAATGGGTGGTGGTAAGTGCTCCTCCCCACACACACACACACACACACCGAAATGGCTGCATGGAAAATGGTTCACTTACCACACAGTCATTTCTTTTTGAGAAAAAAAAAGACAGACTTTTATTCACTGTGGTAAAAAGGGGCCTCAGCGTGCATCAAAAACGTGCTGATGCTAGCGCAGGCCCCCTTTTACCACAGCTTAGTAAAAGGACCCCTGGGTTAGTTCGTGAGTGCAGGCTGATGCAATGAGAGAAGTGATATATATCACGGCAGTAAACAGCAGTAAGCCTAGGAGTTTTAGAAAAAAAAATACTTTCTTATGTAACTAGGCATCTCAAGTGTCTCAATTATCTCAAGGTTATTCTACTCATTTATCTTATCATTAACCTTTTGTCTTTGGTTAGAAGGTATTTGCTACACATTTTGTGCAATCAATCAACACTATTACCAGTTTATAATAGTGTTTGACTTTCTAAAATTGTGCGTCAGTACAATTTACTGCATATTATTCTGTCATGCAGTGATTTTATTCACCAATAATGTTAAATAATATTTGCTGGAAAAGTTATCATTCTACTGGCTCTTGCACTAAACTTTTATTGCTCCAAAAATGTTAAAATGAAACTGTGGCCAAAAGGAAAGGCATAATTTTTATTCATGTTATTTTTAAAACTTGGGTTTTTTTTAGAACCTTATAAACTTTTAAGTACAATATACAAAATAAAAACCAACAAAAATCTCCCCATCCTCTCAACTTTCCCTTGAAACAGTAAAACCTTTACAGCTACAATGGAAAAAAAATAAAACCTAATCAAGGAAAACACAAGTAGGTATGAAGCTAACACTCTCATTATAAAAGATTTGGAATTCATAAATGTTTATCTTTGTCTTCAGATTTCTACACTGGGTCTCATGATGTTGCAAATTCCCTAAAAGAATTAAACCCCCCCTGTTTACTAAGCCATGTTAGCGATTGGTGGTGTGCTAATGCTGACACAGCCCATCCACCTTGAATGGGCTGTGTTGATGTTGCTGTGCGGCAGCCACTTGCACGGCTTAGTAAACAGGGGGGAGAGTTTCTTGCCATTGCCAGTTTGCATTTTTCAAAGAGACAGATTTCCACATAAAATGAAAGATTATCAGTATTTCTTGCTTTTAATTTTCTAGGATCATATTTAGGGCAATAGCAACTAGAAATCATGCAGGTTTCTCTTACATAGGTGAAGTTTCTCTGTTAATCTGTAGCTTCTATTAAAAACAGCCTCAGGTATGGATTCATTTTTCAGCTTCAGAATGGAAGTGATTCTATCCAATACTTGCTGCATGTAAACTGTTAACACTGGACAGGAAAACAACATATGTTGAAGTGTCATAAAAACAGAACATAAGAGTAGCCATACTGGGTCAGATCATTGGTCCATCTAGCCCAGTATCCTGCTTCCAGCAGTGGCCAATCCAGGTCACAAGTATCCTGGCAGAATTCCAAATAGTAGTGAGACTCTATGCTGCTCATCCCAGGGACAGCAGTGGATTCCCCCATTTCTATCTCAATAGACCACATGGACCTTTCCTTCAGGAACTTGTCCAAACCTTTTTTTAAATCCAGATAGGCTAACTGTTGTTACCACATCCTCTGGTAACGAGTTCCAACGCTTAAGAGAGAAAAAAAAATTCCTCCTATTTGTTTTAAAAGTATTACCATGTAACTTCATTGAATGTCCCCTAGTCTTAGTACTTTTTGAAAGAATAAATATTTGATTCAAGTTTACACATTCTACTCCACTCAGGATTTTGTAGACCTCCATCATATCCCACCATAGCTGTTTCTTTTGCAACTGAAGAGCCCTAACTTCTTAAACCTTTTTCACTCTTTCAAAAAGTACAAAGACCAGCGGATACTCAATGAAATTGAATGGAAATACTTTAAAAAAAAATAGGAGGAAATAATTTTTTACCAGGGGGTCTTTTACAAAGGATGGGCTATGTCGGCATTGCCGTGCTGCTTAGAAAACAGTAGGGTTTATCATTTGCTTAATTTTTTCTTCACTTTATATATTTTAAAATAGTTGATATTATTTTAGTCATTTTTGCACTTTTGGTGTATTCTTATCCTCTAATGGGGTATTTTTTTTTTTTTGCTTCTTTGGACATCTTCACACTGAGGTATGTTATATGTCATAATGTTTCTTCACCACTATATCATTAGAAATGTAATTTGCTTTTTATATATTACTAGTAAAAAAGGCCCGTTTCTGACACAAATGAAACGGGCGCTAGCAAGGTTTTCCTCGGAGTGTGTATGTTTGGGAGAGTGTATGTGAGAGTGACTGCGTGAGAGACAGAGTGAAAGTGTGAGTGTGTGTGTGAGAGAGAGAGTGAGTCTGGGTGTGAGTGTGTTTGTGAGAGTGTGTGTGTGAGAATGAGAGTGTGTGCAAGTGTGTATGTGAGACACAGTGTGAGAGAGTGTGTGTGTGTGTGTGTGTGCGAGAGAGTGTGTGTGAGACACAGATTCTCTGTGAGAGTGAGTGTATGAGACCAAGCGAGTGTGTGAGTGACTGTGTGGCACATAGAGAGTGAATGTGATACAGTGTGAGACAGAGTGTGTGAGAGTGTGAGTCAGAAAGACATTGTATATGAGAGAGAGAGTGTGAGCCCTGCCCTCCCAATCCATGCCCATCTGTCCCCTGCCCCCTCCATTCATCCTTTTCCAGCAATTCCCCTCTCTCCCTGAGCCCTGCCCTCCCAATCCATGCCCATCCATGCTCCTCTGTCACCTGCCCCCTCCATTCATCCCTATCCAGCAATTCCCCTCTCTCCCTGAGCCCTGCCCTGCAATCCATATCCATCCATGCCCATCTGTCCCCTCCATTCATCCCTATCCAGCAATTCCCCTCTCTCCCTGAGCCCTGCCCTCCCAATCCATGCCCATCCATGCTCCTCTGTCACCTGCCCCCTCCATTCATCCCTATCCAGCAATTCCCCTCTCTCCCTGAGCCCTGCCCTCTCAATCCATGCCCATCCATGCTCCTCTGTCCCCTGCCCCCTCCATTCATCCCTTTCCAGCAATTCCCCTCTCTCCCTGAGCCCTGCCCTCCCTGAGCCCTGCCCTCCCAATCCATGCCCATCCATGCTCCTCTGTCCCCTGCCCCCTCCATTCATCCCTTTCCAGCAATTCCCCTCTCTCCCTTCCATGACCCCCCCTCGTATCCATGCTCCTCTCTCTCCCATGTCCCAGCCTGGCCCGCCCTCTTCTCCCCCCCCCCTTCGCATCCATGCACCCCCCCCTTCGCATCCATGCTGTCGTTTCTCCCCTGCCCTCCCGCTCCCATTGTTCAACTTTACTGCCCACCCTCTTCTCTCCCCCCAACATCCCTTTTTTTTTTTCTTTTTAAATTTACCTCTGTGACGGTTCCGGCAGCGCAGCGTCAGGGAAGGAGGCGGCGCTCCCGACGTCTAGCCTTCCCGTCGCTGTGTTCCGCCTTCTTCTGACGTCATCCTTGACGTCAGAAGAAGGCGGAACACAGCGAAGGGAAGGCTAGAGACGTCAGGAGCGCCGCCTCCTTCCCTGATGCTGCGCTGCCGGATACCGCCACCACGGAGGTAAATGTAATATAATAAAACGCACCATGCGTGGGTGCGATCCTTTTTTTTTTTTCCACCCTCGATGTTTGACGCGAGGGCGGGGCAGAGACGGCTGACTGGCTTCACACCATGAATCCACGAACCCTACAGCCAGGGAGTGTTTGAGTGACTTCAGAACGTTGTCTTCAGAACATTCACGGTGCGTTTTATTATATTAGATTATAAGGACCCTTGACAAGAGCTTCTGTGCCAAAACATGGCCCATGTTAGGTTTTATTTGTCTGCACCTGGATGTTGAATTTGAAGAATAAACTTACAACTTTTATTACTGATTGTCTTAGGATTTGTGTTTGATATCTTCCACTTCGGTTTTGGCACCTAACTTTAAGTGCCATTTATAGAATAGTGTTAAGCGCTATTTTTTGGTGTCAATTTTTAGGCGTTATTTATAGAATTATATGCTATCAAAGGCTTATGTTATATCTGGATGTATAATTTTTATGTTCCTACTTATGTTTTTATTGAATGTTTTACTTTTGAGTGTTTTAGGGCCAGCTTCCTATGGCACTTTCTGGACTCTTGTCTCCATCAATGTGGGCTATAATCCTTTTACTTTGCCATAATCCTTAGTGCTAGATGGTTATAATGCCTTGATTTGTTTGTTTCTTTCAAAGCTTTGTCTTTGATATATATGATATAAAATGTGATAAAAATATTTTGTAGAAGCTCCAAATATCTATGAGTTGTTTCGAGCAAATGTCTACCATCGTGTACATTGGAATAATGCAGTTTGGACATATTTCTCAAGGTGTGAACTCTTCCAAGTGGTGGCAGTAGAAGAAAGAGCCATACAGGAGGTAAATAGGGAGAGACAGCAGGGTGAGGGAAAAAGAGGGCAGCTAAACAGAAAGAAAGAAAATCACCTGATACAAGCATTTACTGTACATACAAGTTTTCATACTACTTAAATTTTGGAACTAAATTTCTTCCAGGAAAAACAATTATTTTGGTGGTATACTGAAAGTTCACTATGCACCATGTTGATCTGATTTGGCAAGTTAAAAAAGCAGATGAGGAATTTGCATAGCATCCGCAGGAGTGTTTTTGCATTTGAGAGGTAAACAAGGAATAAGAATCCCCAAATATTACATTTCTGAAGCATCATTTGTCATTTGGAATGATATTAGGGAAGCATCAAATTGCCTTCGTTTTCTTAAAATATTGAAGGCTATACTTTTTATTGACATTTATGCATGAAAAGTGATATTTTTATTTACTTTACATTTTAGTGCAGGTTTTATTGTTTTTCATTGCTTTGATGCAGCTTCCTTGCTAAAAGGCATAATATTAAAAGTAATAAAATCAAAATCAAAGCTGGTACACCCTAGAATCTGTCTAAAGAAACTAAGCTCCATTAGCTCCTGTGAAATAGAAAATGCACTTTTCTGAATTAGCAATGCTTTTTGTGAGGTTTAAGGTAGGCTGTTCTGGTTTTCACAGTGGGTATTTTTATGGTGGGTTCTCTTCTCAAAATGTATGCCCCATTACATTGCCAGTTTTCTTGACTCAAGTGTTGAGTTATATATATTCATTAAGCTCTATATCATACATTTTGGACCCTTGCCCTGTGCGGCTAGTGAAAGCATTGAAGGTCAGGTTGGGGTGTGCTTTGAAGATCATTAATGCCTCCTTGTCCTTGGGGATATTCACCAATGAACTGAAATACATAAGAACATAAGAGTAGCCATACTGGGTCAGACCAATAGTTCATCTAGCCCAGTATCCTATTTTCCAAACAGTGGCAAAGCTAGATCACAAGTACCTGGCAGAAACCTAAATTGTGGCAACATTCCATACTACAAATTACATAGTAACATAGTAGATGACGGCAGAAAAAGACCTGCACGGTCCATCCAGTCTGCCCAACAAGATAACTCATATGTGCTACTTTTTGTGTATACCCTACTTTGATTTCTATCTGTCTCTTTCAGGGCACAGACCATATAAGTCTGCCCAGCACTATCCCCGCCTCCCAACCACCAGCCCCGCCTCCCACCACCGGCTCTGGCACAGACCGTATAAGTCTGCCCAGCACTATCCCTGCCTACCAACCACCAGTCCCGCTTCCCACCACCGGCTCTGGCACAGACCGTATAAGTCTGCCCAGCACTATCCCCGCCTCCCAACCACCAGCCCCGCCTCCCACCACCGGCTCTGGCACAGACCATATAAGTCTGCCCAGCACTATCCCTGCCTCCCACCACCGGCTCTGGCACAGACTGTATAAGTCTGCCCAGCACTATCCCTGCCTACCAACCACCAGTCCCGCTTCCCACCACCGGCTCTGGCACAGACCGTATAAGTCTGCCCAGCACTATCCCCGCCTCCCAACCACCAGCCCTGCCTCCCGATCTTGACTAAGCTCCTGAGGATCCATTCCTTCTGCACAGGATTCCTTTATGCTTATCCCACGCATGTTTGAATTCCGTTACCGTTTTCATTTCCACCACCTCCCGCGGGAGAGCATTCCAAGCATCCACTACTCTCTCTGTGAAAAAATAATTCCTAACATTTTTCTTGAGTCTGCCCCCCTTCAATCTCATTTCAGACCTCTCGTTCTACCGTCTCCAGAAAAGGTTCGTTTGCGGATTAATACCTTTCAAATATTTGAACGTCTGTATCATATCACCCCTGTTTCTCCTTTCCTCCAGAGTATACATATTTAGTTCAGCAAGTCTCTCCTCATACGTCTTGTAACGCAAATCCCATACCATTCTAGTAGCTTTTCTTTGCACCGCTTCAATTCTTTTTACATCCTTAACAAGATACGGCTTCCAAAACTGAACACAATACTCCAGGTGTGGCCTCACCAACGACTTATACAGGGGCATCAACACCCCCTTTCTTCTGCTGGTCACACCTCTCTCTATACAGCCTAACAACTTTCTAGCTATGGCCACTGCTTTGTCACACTGTTTCGTCGCCTTCAAATCCTCAGATACTATCACCCAAAGATCCCTGTCTCCGTCCGTACCTATCCGACTCTCCCCGCCTAACACATACGTCTCCCGTGGATTTCTATTCCCTAAGTGCATTACTTTGCATTTCTTCACATTGAATTTTAATTGCCAAACCTTAGACCATTCTTCTAGCTTCCTCAGATCCTTTTTCATGTTTTCCACTCCCTCCCGGGTGTCCACTCTGTTACAGATCTTAGTATCATCCGCAAATAGGCAAACTTTACCTTCTAACTCTTTGGCAATGTCACTCACAAATATATTGAAAAGAATCGGCCTCAGCACCGATCCCTGAGGCACTCCACTACTCACCTTTCCCTCCTCCGAGCAAATTCCATTCACCACCACCCTCTGGCATCTGTCCGTCAACCAGTTCCTAATCCAGTTCACCACTTTGGGTCCTATCTTCAGCCCATCCAGTTTATTTAAGAGCCTCCTGTGGGGAACCATGTCAAAAGCTTTGCTGAAATCTAAGTAGATTACGTCCATAGCTCGTCCCTGATTCAATTCTCCTGTCACCCAATCAAAGAACTCAATGAGATTCGTTTGGCACGATTTCCCTTTGGTAAAACCATGTTGTCTCAGATCTTGCAACTTATTGGCTTCCAGTAAATTCACTATCCTTTCCTTCAGCATCGCTTCCATTACTTTTCCAATAACCGAAGTGAGGCTTACCGGCCTGTAATTTCCAGCTTCTTCCCTATCACCACTTTTGTGAAGAGAGACCACCTTCGCCATTCTCCAATCCCTCGGAACCTCTACCGTCTGCAAGGATATATTAAACAAATCTTTAAGAGGACCCGCCAAAACCTCTCTGAGCTCCCTCAATATCCTGGGGTGGATCCCATCCGGTCCCATGGCTTTATCCACCTTTAGCTTTTCAAGTTGTTGATACACACTTTCTTCCATGAACGTTGCTCTATCCACTTCATTCTCATTTGTACTATTTCCAGTCCATCGCGGTCCTTCTCCAGGATTTTCTTCTGTGAAAACAGAACAAAAGCATCTATTTAGCAAATTTGCTTTTTCTTCATCATTATCCACATAGCGGTTCGCAGTATCTTTTAGTCTCACAATTCCCTTTTTAGTCATTCTCCTTTCACTAATATACCTGAAGAACTTTTTGGCACCCCTCCTTACATTTCTAGCCATTTGTTCTTCCGCTTGCGCTTTTGCCAGTCGTATCTCTCTCTTGGCTTCTTTCAGTTTCATCCAGTATTCCTCCATGTGTTCCTTTTCTTGAGTTTTTCTGTATTTCTGGAATGCCAACTCTTTAGCCTTTATTTTCTCAACCACTTGCTTGGAGAACCATATCGGTTTCCTTTTTCTCTTGCTTTTATTTACTTTCCTTACATAAAGGTTCGTGGCCCTATTTATAGTTTCTTTCAGCCTGGACCACTGTCCTTCCACTTCTCGTACTTCCTCCCAGCCCATCATCTCCTTCCTCAGGTATTCCCCCATTTTACTAAAGTCAGCACGCTTGAAATGCAGGACTTTGAGTTTTGAGTGGCCACTCTCCACTTTAGCTGTTATATCAAACCAAACCGTTTGATGGTCACTGCTGCCCAGGTGGGCACCCACTCGGATATTTGACACGCTATCCCCATTTGTGAGCACCAGATCCAGTGTCACTCCCTCCCTCGTGGGTCCCATCACCATTTGTCTGAGCAAAACACTTTGGAAACCATCCACGATCCCTCTACTTCTTTCCGATTCTGCAGACGGAACCTTCCAATCTACATCCGGCAGATTGAAATCTCCCAGCAACAGCACCTCTCTCTTGCTTCCCAACTTTTGAATATCTGTGATCAGGTCTTTATCTAATTCCTCCAACTGTGTTGGAGGTCTGTAGACAACACCCACGTGGACAGAGGTTCTATCATCTCTTTTTAAGGTGATCTATATCGCTTCTTCCTTTCCCCAGGTCCCTGTCATTTCAGTTGCTGTGATATCATTCCTCACATACAGAGCTAGTCCTCCACCTTTACGACCCTCTCTATCCTTCCTAAATAGATTATAGCCTGGTATGTTTGCATCCCATTCATGGGAACCATTTAGCCACGTCTCTGTGATTGCAACAACGTCTAAGTCTGCCTCCACCATCAGGGCTTGAAGGTCATGAACTTTATTGCTTAGACTGCAAGCATTTGTGGTCATCGCTTTCCATATACATTTCCTGGTATGCACTCAGGGCAAGCAGTTGCTTCCCATGTCTGACTCAATAGCAGACTAAGGACTTTTCCTCCAGGAATTTGTCCAAACCTTTTTTAAACCCAGATACCCTAACCCCGCTCTTACACATCCTCCAGCAAAGAGTTCCAGAGCTTTAGTATTTGTTGAGTGAAAAAATATTTCCTCCTATTTGTTTTAAAAGTATTTCCATGTAACTTCTTCGAGTGAACCCTAGTCTTTGTACTTTTGTAACAAGTAAAAAATCAATTTACTTTTACTCGTTCTACACCACTCAAGATTTTGTAGACCTCAGTCATATCTCCCCACATCCATCTCTTTTCCAAGATGAAGAGCCCTAACCTCTTTAGCTTTTCCTCGTACAAGAGGAGTTGCATCCCCTTTATCATTTTGGTCGCTCTTCTTTGAACCTTTTCTAGTTCTGCTTTATCTTTTTTGAGATATGGCGAACAGAACTGAACACAAAACTCAAGGTGTGGACACACCATGGAGCGATACAAAGGCATTATAATATTTTTGGTCTTATTCACCATCACTTTCCTAATAATTCCTAGCATCCTGTTTGTTTTTTTGGCCACCATCACACACTGAGCAGAAGATTTCAGCTTATTATCTACAACAACACCTAGATCTTTTTCTTCAGTGCTGACCTTCAAGGTTGACCCTGGCATCTGGTAACTATGATTTGGACTGTATTTGTCCACATTAAATTTCATCTGTCATTTGGACCCCAAGTCTTCCAGTTTCCTAAGGTCTTCCTGCAATATTTCACAGTCTGCACATGTTTTAACAACGTTGAATAGTTTTGTATCATCTGCAAATTTATTTGCCTCACTCACAAAACCACGCTGAAAAATGGCTTGTGGTAGTGTAGGTGCGGGTTTTGGGTGCCCGCTGATCCATTTTTTAGCGAGCTTGTAAAAAAGGCCTGGTTTTTTTTATTTCTGTCAAAAATGGACGTGCGGCAAAATGAAAATTGTCGTATGTCCATTTTGGGTTTGAGTCCTTACCGCCAGCCATTGACCTAGCGGTAAAGACTCACGTAGTAACCAGGTGGTAATGACCTATGTGCTCCAAATGCCACTTCGCCGCATCCATTACATGCCCCTGAAAAAAAAATATTTTTAAGATGTGCGTATCGGACGCACGCCAAAAATGAAATTACTGCAAGAGACACGCGGTAGTCGGGCGGTAACTCCATTTTGGCACGCATTGGGCATGTGTAGATGCTTACATGGCTTAGTAAAAGGACCCCTCATTTTGTTCTGATTTCAATATCATTTATAAATATGTTAGATAGCACCAGTTAACATTGCAGCAATATTTGGAATCAAATTCCACCAGTTAGCCATCTGAGCACACTATTATGATCTCCCTTTCCCCTTTCTTAATGTTCCCCTCTGTCCTTAGTCTTTCCCTTAAGTTATCATTTCTTTTTATACAACTTCCTTTTTGTATACCTGTTGTATACTTACTTCGAATTTATGAACTTTGACAGTAATCTAGTTATATGTTTGTTTCATATGGTTCTTCTAATGGATTGGAAGTTATACTATTTTTTTGTAATGCATTGGATGGATGTTATATTTAAAACTAATAAAATATAATGAATTAGATAGCACCAGTCCCAGTACGGATCCCTGCGGCACTCCACTGTTCACCCTCCTCCATTGAAAGAAATGACCATTTAACCCTACCCTCTGTTTTCAGTCCAATAACCAATTCCTAATCCTTACCAGAACCTTGCCTCCTATCCCATGACTCTAATTTTCTCAGGAGTCTGTCATGAGGAACTTTTTCAAAAACTTTCTGAAAATCTAGATAGACTACATCAACTGGCTCACCTTTAGCCACATGTTTATTCACGCCTTCAAAGAACTGAAACAAATTGGTGAGGCAAGGCTTCCCTCAGCTGAACCCATGCTGGCTCTGTCCCATTAAACCATGTTTGTCTATGTGCTCTGTAATTTTATTCTTTATAAAAGTTTCCACTATTTTGCCCGGCACCGACGTCTGGATTACCAATCTATAATTTCCTGGATCACCCCTAGTACCCTTTGAAAAAAATCAGCGTTGCATTGGCCACCCTCCAATCTTCAGGTACTATGGGCGATTTTAACGACTATAGTTTGCTCTGTTGTGAAACTTCTGAGCTTGGATGCTGCTGACAACGCCAGTTATCATTTAATTTCCAGCCAACCTTTTCTGGGCAAAGAAATTTAAAAAGCTATCTAGAAACTATTGACAATGTTTCTTGAGAGTCTTGTGACTTTAGACAAAGATGCAGCACTGAGACCACATTGGTGTCTGTTGTTGATATAGGATGCCATGCCATTGATGATGGTTCTGTTATGATCAGGATTCTTCCTGATGTCTTATACTATCTGTCACATTATTTGTTGCAATGTTTACCTGTGTTAGGTCTGATTAGGAGGGCCCTTTAGTGGTTTGTGTTGCTCGCAGTGTCGTAGCCAGACAGCCAATTTTGGATGGGCCTCAGCCCAAAGTGGGTGGGCACAATATTTTCTCTGCCCTGCCCTACCACAAAATATAAATACATTAGCTAATAAGGATCCTCAAGCTCTGTCAGCTGAAGACTTTCTCTGAAGGTGGCCATAACTCCCTTTTACCAAACTTGGCAGGCAGCAGCAGCAACATCCATAAGCCACTGATGTCAACACCCTATGCATGCTTAGCTGTTGGTGACTCAAGCATGCTGTCACTGATTGCAGAGCTTGGTAGAAGGAAGTTCTGGCCGTCTTTGGAGGAAGTCCTCAGCTGGGGAGGCTTAGGATCCCTACCAGCTATACAGCAAGGGTCAGAACTGGTGTTAGACACGCTAAGGCTTCCTCCCTGCCTTCCCTCCATTTCCCCACCTGCCATTACTGTCACACCAACAGACCCTCACCAAATACAGAACAGGGGATCACATATCAGAAATAAAAATATTTAGACAAAAATTGAACTCAGAACCCCAAAAAGTTAAACTTAGCATGTACTGCAACACTGTAGAAATAAAAATAGAAATGGATTTCCTTTCTCCTCAACACGATACAAACACATTTGCTATGCAGATTTCCCAAAGCCAACATATTGCATTTAAAACACTCAAAATACATTGCTTTTTTCAACCTTTTGTGGTCTGGACATTGTATTTTTCCATCACGCTGGTTGCAGTTTCTTTTCTGCTTTCCAGTCTGTTGTCTTCTAATTCTCTTTCAAGCGGCTGCTGTCCATTTGTCTTCTTTTACCTTCACTACACCTGCTTCTGACATATTGACTGTACTTAGTTTTTTCTTCTTTCTGCCTTGCTGTGAACTCAAATTCACCCTCTCACTGTTCTCCTCCTTTTTAGTTTACAGCTACCTATCAGATTTTCATCTTCTTCTCTCACCCACTAGCTTTTCCATTTCCCCATCTTACTCCTTCCTCAGCCCTCCATTCCCTTTCATTACCATATTTCTACCCTCTGTAATCACTATCTTTTTATTTATTCATTTCCTTGCCACCCTCTTCCTCTCCCTCTTGGCCTCTGCCACATGGTTCCACCATTTTCCTTCCCTCCCTCCTCCCTTCTAGCCCAGAATCTGCTCCCTCTTTCTCTCCACCCCACTCTTGTAGCCTTACATCTCTCTGCCCCTTCTCTCTTCCCTCCTGCCCTCTCCCCTATGTTCCAACATTTATCCCTCTCTCTTCCCTCACTCCCACTGTCCAGCTGCTCCGGCATCTCTCCATCACCCTTCTGCTCCTGAATCCAACATCTCCTCCTTTCTCCCCTCTCCACCTCCTGTGTTTCTCTCTCCCTCTCATTCACCCCCAGGTCCAATATATCTCCCTCTCTCCACCATTTCTCCCTCTTTTGTGCCATGGGTCCAACACTTCTCTTCCCCCCTCCCCCCATGCAGCATTTTCTCTCTTCCTCCCTTCCACTGCCATGTCCAATATTTCTGCCTCTCCCCCTCCCCCTCCCTTGTGCCCCATCCAACATCTCTCGCTTCCCCCTACAGCATCTCTTCCTGCCCTCCACCATCATGTCCAATTTTTCACCATCTTCCCCTCCACACCACCCCGCTCCAACATTTACCATCTCTCCCTCCCCACTACCCCTATGTCCAACATTTCTCCCTCTCTCGTCCCTCTCCCCTTCACATGCAAGCTTTTTTCCTTTCTTACCCCTCTGTACCCTATGTCCCACAATTCTCTCTATCTTGCCCCTCTCCACCTCATGCCCCCCCCCCCCCATGCAGCATCTATCAATGGGGCATCTGCCTCCCTCTCTCTCAGCGGCAGCGCTTCCCAGAGGCAAAAGTAAAAAACGGATACAGCGGGAACGTCAGGATCCTCCAGGATTCGATATAAAAACCTTTAAAAGTTTTATTTTTGGCCAGTCGTTTATATGTGGACATTTTACATATATCCTCCAAAATAATTGTTTTTAGAAGACGACAGCTGATGTAGTTAACGCTGAGGATTATTCTCCCGGGATTCTCCTATTTCCTTACCAATCTTGTCCTCCTTAAAAGTTGCAATCCTGTCCCCTTCCCAGACGCTGCCTACCGCTCCATCCTGCATCTGCCTCCCTCTGTCCCAGCAGCAGCGGTAGCGATTCATACAGGCTGCCTGCCTCCTGCTTCTAACCCGGAAGCATCTCCTCTGCCGCGTCCTGCCCCAGCAGAAACAGGAAGTTGTGATAATGGGGGCGGGATTTGGCAAAGGAGACGCTTCCGGGTTAGAAGCAGGAGGCAGGCAGCCTGTATGAATTGCTACCGCTGCTGCTGGGACAGACTCAGAGGGAGGTAGATGCAGGATCGCGGCGGTAGGCAGAGTCTGGGAAACGCTGCCATGAGAGAGAGGGAGGCAGAATCGGAGCTCAGCCTGCTCCCTCTGCTGCCATTCTGCTCATTGCTGGGTGGGCCTGAACCCAAACTGGGTGGGCCTAGGCCCACCCGTGGCTACGCCCCTGGTTTGAAAGGGATGTAAATTGTGACATCATCTACATAGATAAACGGGTGAAGGTTTTGGTTGGATAGGGATTTGGCCAGGGGGTTCATCATTATATCGAAGAGTATTGGTGAGAGTATTGATGTATTGGTGAGATGTATTGGTGAGATGTATTGTCTTTTAAGAGGCTCTGTCTAACAGATTGGCAGTGGAGGACCACAGTGAATGAGATGGTTGATGCAGGTGTAAAGAAGCAGAACCCACTGGAGAAATTGTATCAATTAATACCTTTAAAACTAGCATTAAGATTTTGTAGTGAATCTTGTATTCATTATGCAACCAGTGTAACATTACCAGGGATGGAGTTATATGATCATATCTAGAAAGTCCTGTGATCACACGTGCAGTAGCATTTTGAGTGACCTGTAAAGATTTCAAGTAGTGTTTAGGAATACGTATCAATAAACCATTATAGTAGTCAAAATAAGGCACAACAGTACTTTCTAACTGTGGACAATTTCCAAATGATAGTGCAAACAGTACTTTGCACTGCCATTTGCAAATTGTGCACAGTTAGAAAGTCCTTCAAATATCTAACAACTAGCTTGTAAAAAAAATCACTTTACTAACCTGATCATACATGGTAAGAGATGAATTAAACATGATACCTAGGGCCCCTCTTACTAAGCCGTGTAGGCACTTACGTACACCAAACGTGCGCTGAATTGGAGTTACCGCCAGGTTACTGTGTGGCCCTTGCAGTAATTTCAATTTTGGGACATGCCCACTACATGCACCTGAAAAATATTTTTTATTTTCTGGCACACGTAACGGACGTGTGACAAGTGGCATGTGATGTGCGTAGGTCATTACACCCAGATCCTTTACCGCTAATTCTATGGCTGGTGGTAAGGTCTCAGACCCAAAATGGATGCATGGCAATTTCGATTTTGCCATGTCCATTTTTGGCAAAAAAAGACGTCTCTTTACAGGTACGCTAAAATTTGGATTGGTGCATACCCAAAACCAGCGCCTACACTACCACAAGTCATTTTTCAGCACGCCTTTGTAAAAGGACCCCCTAGAGACCAAATCTTTTGCACAAACTGAATTTTCACACCATCAATCAAACACTTTGGAAAGGATATCATCAATAAAACATAACTTTGGAAAGGATAAAACTGGATAGCTAGATAAAACCACAATTTGTGTTTTATTCATATTCAATTTTAAGTGATTAACCTTTATCCATTGATTGATCATATTCAGTGACATAACTAAAAAATCCAAAGTCTTAGAGTACGGTTGCTCAAATTAAAAAAAAAGAACTGGATATCATTGGTATAAATTCTATAATCGAATCCCAAAGTACCCAGAAGTATACATAAGGGCTTCAAAAAGATGTTAAATAATGTGGCTGAAATGGCTGACCCTTGCGTAACTCCTGCTGAGTTCTCCGTCATTTCAGAATAGTTTTGCCCTTTAACTACACAGAATTGTCTCATGGAGAGGCAAACCATTAGAGCACAGTCCCAGTAATCCTGATTGCTTGACGATGCTGCAATAAAATTTTATGATTAACAGTGTCAAAAGCGGCTGAGATATCTAAAGAAACCAACAAAAAACTGGATCCTTTATCAAAACCAGCACAAATTGTATCCAGCATTGATATTAACAAAGTTTCAATGTAATGCTCTGCACAAAAACCAAATTGAAATTTATTCAGTATTTTATGAGAATCAAGAAAATTAATCAACTGATCATGCATACTCTTTTCATTATTTTTTGCTAAAAAAATGGTAGATTAAATCAAATCAATTCTTGTATACCACTAATATCCCCTTTCCAGTATTCAGTGTAGTTTACATTCTAGGGGTCCTGTTTACTAAGGTGCACTAGTGTTTTTAGCACATGCACAAAATTAGCGCATGCTAACTGTGTAGGCACTCATAGGAATATTTTGGGTGCCTACACAGCACATGCTGCACAAGTCGACATGTTTGAAAATTTAAGTGGGATCAAATAAAAATGCTTCCAGCAATATGTTTGTTTGCATTGTTTTGAGTGTACTTGAATGATGGCTGTGCAGGGGGCTTCAACTTTTTGACATCATCCCATCTCCTGTTTTCTTCAACCTCCTTGGCTTACATACCTGACGCTGATGCTGCTGGAGGCCTGGAAGTTTAAAGGCCTGCAGTGGGGGAGGGGGTAAAGAATGGATGGAGAGTGATACTGTACCAGTCAGGGGGATGGAGAAACCCATGGCAGCACCACACCAGTTGGGAGGGGGGAACATCCATAGCAGCACCGCAGCAGTTGGGGGAGGGGGAGATACCCATGGCAGCACCTCCTTATGATCTGCACCCAGGGTCGGCCGCCCCTACCGCCCCACCCCTGGTAGGCCACTGCATAGTAATAAGCTCCTTTACGTGTAATTCCATATTTTGCTTCTCATTACTATGCAACCTGTGGTGACTTAAATATTGCCGCATTAGGGCATGACAAGCTATGTTAGAGCCCTTCAAGTTGTGTTAAGGGGTAATTAATGCAACTTAAGGCCCTAACACAGTTTGATATCTTTCCCTCTTAGATTATATGCTCTCTGGTGACAGGAAAATGTGTACTGTACCTGAATGCAGTGGTGTGCTGGAGCAGGCTCTCACAGGCTCGCAAGAGCCGGTTGTTAAGTTTTTAAGAATTTTGGGAGCCGGTTGTTAAAGTAGGGCCCTCCATGGCTACTTTAACAACTGGCTCCCAAAATGTGGGCTTGGGCCCCCTGCTGAATTCTCTTTTACTTTGCTGGTGGGGATGCTGAGCCCTGCCAGCCAAGTAAATAGACTGCTGCTGCTCCCCACTCCTTGTTTCCAGCTCTGAGCAGCAGGCTGGGACTTCTCCAGCATGTGTGAGAAGTTTCAGCATGCTACTCGGAGCAAGACGTTGGGAGTGATGGCAGTTTATTTATTGGCTGCCAGCAAAGGTATGCCTAGCGTGCCCGCATGAAGGGAGGGAGGAGAGAGAGGCAAATGTTGCTCCCCCCGGCCACCCCTGGCCCTTCCAACTGCAGAGCTGGCTCCGTCCGGAGAAAGAGCCTGTTGTTAAAAATTTACCAGCACACCCCTGCCTGAATGTAACTCGCCTTGAGCTACAAAACATTTAGAAGTTTTTAAAAATAACTATTTTGGTTTTTATGTCATGTTTATTTCCAAGAAAACAAATAGGCAATTGATCTACAAGATCCAGCACAAAAAGAAGACGCAGTAGATCTCAAACAAAGTCCAAGATGTGTAAATTGTACAAAATGTTCAAATTATTAACCACTAAATTAATCCTATATAATAAAACGCACCTCCAACATTCTGAAGCTGACTGCATGGCTGAGGCATTCCTGCTCTCTGTATCCATCTCCTGAATTGACATCACGTACTTCCGGGTTCGTCACAAGCAGAAGTGACCAATCACACGAGGTTTCTCGGCTTCAGAATGTTGGAGGTGCATTCTATTAAATAGGATTGGTCAGTTCCTTGAAGCACAGCCAGAGCTCAGCGTCCTGCACAGTAACGCTCAGACACCAGAGAGAGAGAGGGAGGGCCTGACACCAGAGAGAGGGAGGGAGGGGGGGGCTGACACCAGTGAGGGGGGGGGAGTATCTCTGTCACACACACACACACACTCTCTCTCACACACTCTCTCTCTCTCTCTCTCACAGTCAATGTCTTTCTCTCTATCTCACTCTCACACACTGTCTCTCACACACTCTATGTCTCACACTGTATCACATTCACTCTCTATGTGTCACACAGTCACTCGCACACTCTCTTGGTCTCATACACTCAGTCTCACAGAGAGTCTGTGTCTCACACACACTCTCTCTCTCGCACACACTGTATCTGTGTGAAACACACACTCTCTCTCTCTCATACTGTGTCTCACATACGCACTTGCACACACTCTCATTCTCACACACACACTCTCTCTCTCACACACACACACACACACACTCGCACCCAGACTCACTCTCTCTCTCTCACACACTCACACTTGCACATTCATGCTATCTCTCACTCACAGTCACTCTCACATACACTATCTCAAACATACACACTCCGAGGAAAGCCTTGCTAGCGCCCGTTTCATTTGTGTCAGAAACGGGCCATTTTTACTAGTAAATATATAAATAATTAAAAGCCCAACACAGCCATGTTTCGCTGTCTCAAAGAGCTGCATCAGGAGCTTGAAACAGAATCCAGTGGTGTTGTCAGAACACTTCACCTACTGGTTTTAATCTACTCTCTCCTCAGAAGCAGCAGCATCAAGCCCCTGACACAGCCCTATGAGCAGGCAAAACATGGCCATGTCGTGCTTTTAATTATTCAAGTATTTATTATTTTATTATCCATGCTTAATTCCAACTCAGAGAATACATTAGCAGTGCCATTACAATATGTATGAGTTTTATCATCCTTTTTTTTTTAATATGCAGAATCCCTAATTTTTGGAATTGGGCAAAGAAAGCACATGAATGTGCAAATATGTCAGTTTGAAATAAGCATGGGATGCGAAAAATGCTCGCCCGTGCTTCAGTTACCATCCCCCCTCATTTGAGTATGTTCAAAAGCATTTATATATTGTTCTTTTAATTATCCATTATTTATGGTAGAACGCAGCAGTTTTACACGTAGAAGTAAACAGCAGCAAATGTTAGCTAGAAGTGAGAAAAGGCTCATATGTGTATGAACAGAAAAAGGAAGGGGAGGGTCTCATGTGCACTCCATAATTTATCATTCCTTCATTTCCTTGTTAGCAGAACTGTAATTAAGGAAGACAATGAAAGTGAGAATGATAAAAAGGCAATCTTTTTTCCATAGTGTGGCACTCTGTGTTCAAATGATGTTGTTTTGCAGCAGCATTAGAGCAACAGTAGCAATGAAGTGGAGGAGTGGCCTAGTGGTTAGAGCACCAATCTTGCAATCCAGAGACAGTCAGTTCAAATCCCACAGCTGCCTCTTGTGATCTTGGACAAGTCACTTAACCCTCCATTGCCTCAGGTACAAACTTAGATTGTGAGCCCTCCTGGGACAGAAAAATATACAGAGTACCTGAATGTAACTCACCTTGAGCTACTACTGAAAAAGGTGTGAGCAAAATCTAAATAAAAAAATGAACTTGTACAACAGCAATTGAAAGTTTTCCTGAAGTAAACCCATGCTCCCTGCAGAATTTTTACTACAAGGGTATCGACCATAGAGGCTGCTGCAAAATCATGAATTATTTTAGCAATAAAACTTAACAGCTTGATTTTCTGGTTTGTAGGTTTTATATCTATAATTGTTCCTATGGTATTTTCTTGTATTCAAATTGTAATGCAAAGAATTTATAATATCAATTTTAAAAAAACAGCTTGAATAATATTCGTGCTTGTATCAGAAGCCAAAGCAGTTATATCAGAAAAGGGATGCCTCTACCCCATCAACCACCCATAATTAAATTTGCACAGAGTTTTATAGAATTGCAGTCTTGCCAGAAGTTTCCCAGGAATCCCAATACAAACTAAGGGGTCCTTTTACTAAGGTTAGCTGAAAGATGGCTTGCGGTAGTGTAGGCGCGGGTCTTGGGCGTGCGCCAATCCATTTTTCAGCGCGCCTATGAAAAAGGCCCTTTTTTGCCGAAAATGGATGTGCAGCAAAATCAAAATTGCTGCTTGTCCATTTTGGGTCTGAGCCCTTACTGCCAACCATTGACCTAGTGGTAAAGAATCTGGGTGGTAATGACCTACGTGCATGAAATGCCACTTAACGTGCATCCGTTACACGTGTCTGAAAATAAAAAAATATTTTTCAGACGCAAGTATCGGGAACGCAGGGCACATGTAGACCCTTACACTGCTTACTAAAAGGGCCCCTATATTACAGAGACTGGAAAGTCTTATTTTTGATTATCTTCCTAGGAGCATATTACTTAGGATGATTATTTTAAAAGTACTACTCAGATTTTAGGTATGTATAAACCAGCATTTAGACATTTATATTGCAGAAACGTCTAAACAATTTTACAAAGCCAGGATATACACATCTAAAGCTTAATAGCATGGATTTGACAAGGGGATGTGGCCTGAGCATGTTTTGGGTGGGAATAGTACAGGCCTAAAAAATTGATATGTATTCCCTATTTCAGAAGAAGAATGCAGATCTATGTCCAAAATGATCGAGTTCAGCATTTACACCTACTACCTAGAATTTCTAGGTTTCAGAAATGTGTTCCTGTTGAGCAGCACAGCACTGGAGCAATTAGGGGACATCATCCCCTTAATCCCCCAGTGGAGGATGATGTTTATGTGTTTATTTTGACCCATTGGTATTTTAGACATTTATAATTCTAAAATGGATGTTTCTGTCGCATGTAACTAGCACCTTAAGGGTCAGTTCTGCATATAATTTAGAACAGGCACTACATCAGGACATCCTATTCTAAAATATTAGTGGAACTTGAGATTTCCTGACCTGGATTTCTCAATTCCAATTTGTATGTTCTTTCTAACATGCTACTTTAAAATGTTTCCTAATCTGGCCCTTGATGCTGAAAGTTGTGTGTTAGAATGCTGCGCTAAGCTCCACAGCACAGCATTCTAATGCATGCGCTAAAAATATTTGTTATTCCCAATAAACTAATAACATTTCAATTATCACTGTGTTAGAAATTATGCACATTGTGTAGTGAGCACTGAAGTGGTAAGATGTAGTTTTTTCCTGTATCATGAGTAACTATCTCTCTTCAGGTCAACCTGTGAGTGGGGACTGGCTCATGCTCTGACAGAAAGGGAGATAAAGCATAAGTTGAACTCTCAACTCCTTTCATGTTTCTCCTTCTCCTACTCCACCCTACTCCCCAGTCCCCTATACCTTAACCCACAAAAAATACATTGTGGACTATGACACCCTTTTACTAAGGCGCGCTCACGTTTTTAGCGTGCGCTAAATGTTAGAGATGCCTATGCATTCCTATGGGTGTCTCTAAAATTTAACACGTGCCCAATTTTAGTGCACGCTAAAAACGTGAGCGCACCTTAGTAAAAGACCCCCAAGTGAGCCCACCAGGCACCCTACTCCTAACCCTATGAGCATCATTGGTGGCCCAAGTAATCCCCCTACTTTCTAACCCCACAAATGGCCATGATGGTCCTAGTGGGCCTCCTGAATCACTTTCTGACCCCTCCAACTCCCCCCCCCCAATCACCTCTATGTTGGGAGGCAGAATTAGATCAATCCAGTTCCTCTGTGGAGTTGTGGTGCAAGTCTTACCTCAGATCCCATGGAAACCTCTTCTGCCTTTCTCAGCGTTTACTTTTTAGAGCCACCTAGCTTCTTATCCCCGTCAACCACCAGTTCCGTTTCAGAAGTTTTTCATTTTCCAAGTAATTGCTACTGGATTAGCAAGTTATTAAAGTCTCCTCCCTTGAGATTTAGTTCACTGAGAAAGAAACACTGGTGGCTAATCCATGACCCAGTTCCTCTATATATTAAATTTTGCCAAGGTATCTCATTACTGTCTACTATACCTATCCCTCATGGAGAAAAGCACGACTCTTTGTACTTTATTTCTGGATAATGAATTCAGTATGCATCTAACTGATTCTCTTAAGAATTAGACAGCACATGGCCTGTATTTGCTGTATCATTGTCACTTTATTAAAACAACATCTGCCTTACTTCATTTCTACATTTATGTGATCTAATTTAATGATCCCTGGTTAGCCTCCCATTACACAAGTAACTCCCTGGAACCTTGATTATATCCCTATAGTCAGAATTTGTAAGAAAACTCTAGGCTCAATTCACTGAAATGTGTGCTAGAGAAAATAATTACATAGTGAGAAAAACAATAATTGCATCCTATGTTTTAAAAAAACTAAGATGATTAGTTGGTATATTTCATGGAATATTTCCAAATGCCCTGTGCCTCAAATTGCAAAATAATTATCAGTTTCATTTTAGTGTGCATGATTCTCATCCCTTTTTAACTATGTAATTTCTAGATGATGTGCACACTTGGGATGGGGCAGCTGAAATATATTAACTAGACCATCTCTCCAATGGCCGCACAGAAAAAGGGCACAAAGCCAAGAAAACCCATACTGCAATCCTAAACGCATCCCTTTTTACCTTTCTTAATGAAATTTTGACACACGATGGGAAACTCATGAGAAAAGCAAACCCATTGCTTTCTAAATCTGAGATAAGCTTGCAACAGCTCATTCAATTCAAGAAGACAGGAGAATTTAGAGGGCCTTTTAGTAAAGTACCTTAGATTTTGCAGTTACCGCGGCTTAATGCAAATTAAATGGAAGAAGACTAGTGAGTATCAAAGGCTTTGGAAGTGACTAAAGGCAGAGCAAGCTACAGATCTCCAGTTTCAGCTGTTCCTGAAACTATTGTGCAGTTGCTGCAAACACAACAAAGTTCCCAAAATCCCATGCAAGCTTGTATTACAGAATCTGTGATGGAGATCATCCTCAAACTGAGGAATAACTATGGAGGATATGAAATAGGTACCAAAATGAATGCTGCCAATGCATTTCTAAAGGTCATGCAGTAGTCATAGACATGTCACTGTCTTTATACGGCCTGCTATAATCCTGAAAACACACTCAGATTTAACAGCTTGTTGTTTTACATATTGCTTGCTGTGAAAATATTAGGATGCTTCCATTTTTTTTGGCATTTGTTCTGTTGGCTTATGTGTTCCCTTAACATATTCATTTTCCATACCATCAAACTCACAATCTTTCATTCTCTGAATTACAAATTGCTCTTTTATCTCATTTCTTTCTTGCTTCATTTGACTAAACAAATGTCCTAAAGTTGGAACATTTACTTGTGCAGACAAGATGAATTCATCTTTTTAAGAGCTGTTCTATAACCATTATAATCTCTATTGCCTTGGAAATAATTAAATAAATCTTGTACAGTTCTACTTTTACATTTAAGTAATAGGGTATGCTTCTGTCCTTTATATACATTTTTTTGGCTCATTGGAAAAGCTAAAATGTTTATTTTTTTTTTTTTAATCTCAACCATCAACCAAAAAATAATGTTTCTAATGGTCTGAGCTATGTGTACCCCTGCTGTGATACTGCCAATTCCAGGTACTACAGATTTTAGAACAGAACACAACAACCAATTTTTATTCTGTCAGGTACACAAGCAAATAAAAACAAACTACTCCCATGTTCTTGACTGTATTTTCATTGACCCTTTCATTTTATGAATATGTTTTCCCACTAAGAAAGAACACAGGAAACAACCCTTGCAAGCAGCACAGGTACACACACACAGAGAAGGAACCAAATGAATGATCAGACGATACTGTAAGTTTCAAAGCTTTATTCCATCCACTGACTCGACTCTACATGGGTCTTGTTTTAGCCAAAGGCCTGCATCAGGAGTGTCAGTTGAATGTGTGGCTACAGCAATGTTGAAAATGTAGCTTATAAAATCAATCTGATGCAATTATAGGGTGCGCTGAACAGTCACACTACAGCCTCTAGTATATCACTTGTAAAACTGGTACTACCACATAGAACAAGAAAAAGCATCTCATACTAGTGAAATCAAAAAGTGTTCCCACTAAGAAAGACATAACTACAGAAACAGCAAAAATAGTTTTAGTGCAAGCCTAATCATTCCCAAAATATTATTGTAGTAATAATGGACTCTGTGTTTATGATTGTGACGGGGTTTATAGAACTCAAGATCTGCAATGATGAGCACTTTTAAATCCAATCTCTCAAATAAATAGGAACCCCCTCCCTATAAAGACCAGTGAGCTAAACACAAAAGCTTAAACTAAATGACAGGAGGGTGGATGCTCTAGAGCCTAACTGGACATGAAGAGAAAGAGCTATATGGGTTCAACCACCAAATATAAGATTTGGAGTTCCATTTTGAAGTTAGAATACTCATAAACTCATTCAGGCATATCACAAACAAAAACAAGGACTGAAGTGAGATTCCCAATGAAGTTTTGATTCAAACAGCTGAAACTTGACCCACCTTACCCAAGCAAGCAAGGCCATGAAGCTCCAGAGTAGGACAGCATGGCAGAAGTCATGGAACAACTTTGCCATATATCATCTGTGCTTGTTCAGATATCAGTACTGAATTTGATGTCCTTGAGTCATGTTTATAAAGGTTGGAGGGGAAGGTGAGGGCTATCGAAGACATTGCACAACAACAGAGTATTGACCAGAAAGCCCTATGCACATTGGAAGCAGACCTGGAAGATATGGGCAACAAAAATAGGTATACTAACTATGGATTATAGGCCTCCGATAAGGATCTGAGGGCAAAGATCTTACTTCCAATTTTATTAAATTTACAATTGCAGCATCCTTTAGAGATAGAGAAAACACACTGCATGCCTACTTGGAGGTCAGAAGGGCAAAAATCCCCTTAATCATTTGTCTTCAAATTGTTGTGTTTTCCATGTGTAGCTGAGATTATAAAGAAAGCAGGAGGGGCCCAGACATTGCAGTGGCAGTGGCAGTCTATTTTTATATCAGTGGATTTTTACTAAATCCACAGCAGATAAAAGGCAATGGTTCTTGGTGCAGCACCCATGTCTTAAAACCTTGAAAGTCAGATAGGGATTACTGGCTCCTGCACAAAGATTATTCATAAGAATCATACAAAAACATACTGATCCATCATCCAGCTAAATTGGAGTGCTACATTGAGGAACAGGAAGCTACACTACACATGCACACTTGAGGTTTTTGACACTGTATGGTGACAATAGCTAATGCTGCTCATTGGGTCACAGTTTGATTTATGACTGTTGTAGTTTAGATTTGTGTATCCAAAGCAATGCCATTCCAATTTCATCAATGATCAAGGTGGACCAATGGTTTGGGACTTTCCTGCACT
This sequence comes from Microcaecilia unicolor, assembly GCF_901765095.1. Classification (NCBI taxonomy): domain Eukaryota; kingdom Metazoa; phylum Chordata; class Amphibia; order Gymnophiona; family Siphonopidae; genus Microcaecilia; species Microcaecilia unicolor. The sequence goes on along the minus strand of NC_044037.1, from coordinate 81,416,717 downwards.
TCCTATGGGCTTGGTACACTCTCCGCCTTATTTTCAAAAGAGACAGACGCCCATATTTCGACCCAAATCGGGAGATGGGCGTCTTTCTCCCGTGGGCGCCCAAATCGGTATAATCGAAAACCGATTTTGGGCGTCTTCAACAGCAATCTGTCGTGGAAACGGCCAAAGTTGACGGGGGCGTGTCAGAGGTGTGGTGAAGGCGGGACTGGGGCGTGTTTATCGGCCGAGGAGAGATGGCCGTCCTCGGCCGATAATCGAAAAAAGAAAGGCGTTTTTAGCGCGAATTTGGGTCACTTTTTTGGACCCTTTTTTTTCACAAAGTCCCAAAAAAGTGCCCTAAATAACCAGATGACCACTGGAGGGAATCAGGGATAACCACCCCTGACTCCCCCAGTGGTCACTAACCCCCTCCCACCCAAAAAAAACTTTAAAACATTTTTCCCAGCCTGTATGCCAGCCTCAAATGTCGTACCCAGCTCCATCACAGCAGTATGCAGGTCCCTGGAGCAGTTGTTAGTGGGTGCAGTGGACTTCAGCCAGGTGGACCCAGGCCCATCCCCCCCTACCTGTTACACTTGTGGTGGTAAATGGGAGCCCTCCAAACCGCCCCCAAAACTCACAGTACCCACATCTAGGTGCCCCCTTCAGCCATAAGTGCTATTGTAATGGTGTAGAATTGTGGGGAGTGGGTTTTGGGGGGATTTGGGGGGGCTCAGCACCCAAGGGAAGGGAGCTACAAGTGCCCCCTAGGGTGCCCGGTTGGTGTCCTGGCATGTGAGGGGGACCAGTACACTATGAATCCTGGCCCCTCCCATGACCCAATGCCTTGGATTTGTTGGTTTTTGAGCTGGGCGCCTTCGGTTTCCATTATCGCTGAAAAACGAAACCGCCCAGCTCAAATCCGCACAAATCCGATGCATTTGGCTGGCACAAAACGTATTATCGGAAAAAAGATGTACGCCCATTTTTTTTCCAAAATACGGTTTGTCCCGCCCCTTCACGTACCCGTTCTCGGAGATAGACACCCATGGAGATGGGCATTCGCGTTTGATTATGCCCCTCTCTGTGTGGTGTATCTCTAGGGCGTGGTCTTTATTCTTTTTGTGTGTATGTGTGTGTGAGTGTGGTATGATTTGCACATAGAAGACTTCAATGCTGTATGTTCTGCTATGTTATCAGTGAGTTTTTTGGTATAGGCTGCACAGACTCATTCTGAACAATGGCTTCGAACAGGGAGAACTGAGTACTTACTTCATGCCAATTATTTTGCTGTTTCTGTATATCTGCAATATTTATTTATTGTGATTGGGATATGTCATTGCCAATCTCTCATGTTTTTAATAATTATGTGGTATTGTATAAATTCATATCTTTGAATATAAAAGGTACTAACCACCCAATTAAGAGGAAAAAGTTAGTGCTACATCTGAAACATCTAGATGCAGACATCACATTTCTGTGAAAGATGCATTTGTCTACCTTGGTGTCAACTAAACTAAAAAGAGAATGGGCGAAAGATTGTTTTTATTCTGCTACAATGGGCAAAAGACATGGGATGGTAATAATTCCAGCTAAATGACTGTTCTATCACATTGTGCTGATGTAGAAGGTCACTGGATTATTGTTCATCTCCAGATAGTATCACAAAGTTATGCTCTGGTGAATATATATGGCCCTACTACAGACGATGCTCAATTTCATCAAAGGATATTGAGACAATTGTCTACTGTTTACAGCAGACCAAATCATTCTAGGAGGTAATATACATTTCCCACTGGATAGGATGTTGGACAGGAAATCAACTACTAAATTCAGACCCTTGAGATCCAAGCAAGTGTTAGAAACATGTACTGTTGGATTTGGGATTAGTGAATGCTTGGTGACTCCTGCATCCCGAAGATATGGATTTTACTTTTCATATGAAACCCCATAATTCATTATGAAACTGAATTACTTATTTATTTCCAAAGTGTTGGCCTCTAGGCTTTTGGGAGCTAAAATTGAGCCTTATAACTTGTCTGATTATGTTTGCATCACTCTATGAATGTGGCTCCACCTATGGACAAATGCAATATATGGAGATTTAACACAGCCCTCCTATAGGATAAAGATTTTATAGAGTTGATAGAGAAAAGGACCTCAAATTATTTTGTCATAAACGAGACAGATCAGATGCCTTATTCGGAGGTCTGGGATGCTTATAAGGCATATATGAGGGGTGAAATTATTAAGTTTACTGTTATTCTTATAAATAGGTCAAGCAGAAGCTTATAGAGTCAGAGATCAAAGGTTTAAAAACCAAATATATACAACAGGAAGTAGCCTTTGTTTTGACCCAGGTACAGAAACTGAAATGTCAACATAATTAGATTTTTTCAGAATGAGCAGGTATAGAACTCTTTCAGGAGAAATAAAGTGGGTAGGTTAATGGCTAATTACTTAAAAGCTAAGCATGAGGTGTTGGAAGATGGTAGAAGCTTAGGATGGCCTTGCCATATTCAGAAAGACAGTTCTAGTGGTAGTAGAACACTTCTTCCGAGTATTTAAGCCCATTCCCTGCTATCCCACTTTGTATTAGGTCCATCTCTCACCTCTGACCATGCAACTCCAGGGAGGTTTCTTCACATTTGCATGAAGCAGGAGCCTAACTAAAAGAATCAGTAGGTTCATACTTTCACAGGTTGCCCATTAAAGTCACTTGCTAGAGAAGCAAGGATTCAAGGAGGATCAGGGACAAAAAAAAACAGTTGCTGCCTTATTTTAGTAGACAGGAATGGTGAACCTGTCTACCCCTATTACATCATAAAAGAAAGGAGAAAGAGGTCAGTTTGTGTTTCTGCTGCAACAGCCATCTATACAGGGCTGAAGGGTATAACAGTCTCAAAATCATTCAAACAATTCTGCTCAACTTGCTTACCATACATGTGACCACTAAACAAATCCAATAAAGTGCAAAAAACCACCACAAACAAGAGAAGAAGAAAAAAGACACAAAAGAAGAAAAAGGCAAAGAGTGAAGCCTCAAAACTAAATGCCCCCTCCAGGACAAGTCTGAACAACAGGGACTACAGCAGAAACTATCACTGGCCCACTCCCTGTCATTAACACAAAATGTGGCACAGGTGGAGAAAAAAGCCAAATTACATTAAAAAAACTCCACCCCAAAACATGTGAACAGTCACAGTATGTTAATAGAGTCACTCAAAGCCAGTGTGAGTACAAAAAAACAAACAAAATGGTACCTTTAAAAATGACCTGAAACTAAAGTAAAAATATATCCTCTGATTCTGTAAAGGTCACCAAAAATTGTGCGTGCAAATTTAGGTACATTCCCAATTTGCACAAACAATTTAATTGAATAACAAGCCAGTTAGTACCAATAAGTGTTTTTAACAAGCAATTATTGGCACTAAGTACATAAGAACATAAGAATAGCATACAGAGTCAGACCAATGGTCCATCTAGCCCAGTATCCTGCTTCCAACAGTGGCCAATCCAGGTCACAGGTACCTGGCAGAAACCCAATTAGCAATTATTGGCAATAAGAACATAAGAATAGCACACTGGGTCAGACTAATGGTCCATCTAGCCCAGTATCCTGCTTCTAACAGTGGCCAATCCAGGTCACAAATACCTGGCAGAAACCCTAATTAGAATTAATTAGGACCAATGCACGTAAAGTTAGGCACAAGATCCACACCTAAAGTTTATATGCGTTCCAAAAAAAGAGGCACAGGAATGGGAAGGTCATGTGAATTTCAGGGTGGAACAGAGGAGTGGCTTAAAATTACACACATAAGTACAGAATAATGGTGATCTGTGAATTTATTTAGGCATGGGAAATTGCACCATATTTACTTTGGTGCAATGATCATGGCTAAATTTACGTGTGACTCTCCACTTAAGTGTGTATTCTATAAACCGTGCCAAACTTTAGGCATGGCTTATAAAATATTGCTTAAGTGGGGTGTTTCTGGCACTGATTTATGGAATTTACCCCAAAATATACAGCAAATATGACAATTGAAAAGTACTCAATTCACGCATACAGTCCAATTGACACTAGATGAAAAACCCAAGAAGGGGCCCCTCATTTCTCCAAAGCTATGTCAGGGGTCTGATGCAGCTTTGGTAAAATGAGAGATCCCTTATTGGCTTTTTCATCTGGTGCTGGTTGATTGTGATACTTACGGTGTCACTGCTAACATCTGGCTAGTGATTTGAATACAAGATTAATTGTGAGAAAGTGTCTAAGTTCATTTGTGTAGTTAAGGGTTGTTGAGGCGGGAAAATTATGGATGCTGTGGAACGGTAAACCTTGTCTGAGAGAGGCCTAAGGTGATAAAAGTGGCTAAGGTTCTATGAGAGCCTGATTGTTGGCCTGCTGCTGTATGTGAGCTTATCACAATCCAAACAAGTGCTCTTCTTTAGATTAGGGAATTTACGTCAAGATTTCTTTAGCAGGGTAATTATTTATTTTATTATGGTTCAGCTAGTGAGCCCAACAGTATATATATTTTATGTCCCTGCCAGTGTTCCTGCTCAGAAGTAAAAAAAAAAAAAAAGCAGTCAGGGTTTTATATCCCTATTATTTAATTCAGTTAGACTGATAGGTGCTTTTCAGGGGGAATAGGCAGCAACACCAGATGCTGGATTGCATCTGGCCCCACTGCAAGAGAAACCAAAGGGGAGTCAAGCAAGGCCTATAGCGCACGAATGTCTTATTTAATTGTTTGTACAAACACCACTACTGTAGAGCATTTGGTTAATTGATAAATATTTCTCTCTTATACCATTTGGTTCACATTATAACGCAAGTAGATCTGTCATGAGTATCTGAATCTGACAGCGTATGGACGTTGTTTTGCAAACACATACGTCTCATTTATTTAGTAGAAGAGTGAATGTCCACCACATATATTTGCATTGGATTCATTCATATTCCATGCGGTTTTGAAATATTTCTCCTATGGTTATGTCGATGTATTTCGACATAAATGGATATGAGGTTTTCCTTATTCACCAATTTCACTGTAGTGTTTTTGGGTCTTGCATTGACTTTAATTTATACCTTTTTGGCATGACTTGAAATATAACCTTGTAGGCATAAGCTTGGGCTTATATAGACTGCTATATATTCTATGCGACTTCCATTTTCTGATTATCAGTGACCATATTTTTTTTTCAGTGCTCTGGTATTGTACTTATTTTTCCACAAGTTGTAAAGTACATTGATTTTATCTTCAGACGTTTGTGCATTGCTATATACAATTGCTTTGAAACACATTATGTAAATGTCACCTCGAATACATGGCTCACAGCACCCTTTTAACTGTAGGTGCGTTAAAAATGCTAAAGCGCCTTAGTAAACAGGGCCCTACGTTAGCCAGTTAGTTCATGTTAATTATAATATGCCACCTGGTTAACACATCTGTGCCCACTCTCTACCCACAGCATGTCCCCTCCCCAATAATTTTTTTTTAGTCTGTAATGTGATTAGTGCACACAAACAGGCAAAATACTACATATCACTTTAATACGTTTCTGTGATAGCCTGTTTGTGTGCACTAATCACGCATTAAGGGCTTAATGCTCTTTAACTCTTCCATGAACTTCCCACCATTCTTCTTTGGACTAATCTCCCTATATCTTACTGGGGCTATTTAATTTTTTTTTTAATCTGATTTTGCATGATTTCAGCAATCGGTTTGGTCTTATTCTCCAGCAGAAAAACTATAGAAATTCATCCTCATCCAATTCTACCCCCTTAAAAATCTTTTTTTTTCCTCAGAATCTTAGTTTCTCTTGTAACCCCCTCCCCCCTCTTTTAATTACACAAATCAGGAGGAAAATAATCAGAACAAATAACTGGCTGATAAATTATTAAAGGGACCTTTCATGTCTAATAAATTTCAGCAGGGCTAAAACCACATTGAGAGTATCACATAACTGGTGAGTAATAAATGGTGCTAACAAAGCAAGATCTAATGACTAGTTTTAGGCGCTAGGATATCAATTAAGCATATTTTATATACTGCGCCTAAATATAGGTGCCCTTTATAGAATACGTTTAGGCAGAAATGTTTTCCATGCGGATTTTCTAGGTGCCATATATAGAATTTCCCCCCTTACCCCATACACACAAAACACTTTAACTCATTTTGCAATAAGCGTTTTAATGCACACTAAGCACGTAGGGCTTAACACACTTTAACATACCGCTAAGGGTGAAAGTTATCAAAGTGGGCTAATATTAAGACAGGTTATTTTACTACAAGTTGAGCTATCTTAATAGGAACTTACATTGATAACCTCCCCCCTTAGTCTTATATTTATGAAAAGCCAGATTTGCAATGGCATTGTCTTTCTTAGTTTGCATAATTCCCAAAAAGCAATATGGAAAAAAATAGTTTGAGATGTTAAGTAGATGATAAAACTGACATGGGAATTGTGCTTAAAATGTTTAAGCAATCATTAAAAATGATTTATGATTAGAATAAAATATAGTGTAAGAGGAAAAACTAATTAAAATTCAGGACCCCCAAATGAATTAAGCATTTGGTTTTGCTCTACTTGTAGTTTTGTACTAGAACAGAATGAAACTGTGTTTCCTTGAAGGGTAAAGACAAATGTGGGAAAGTCTAAAGTTGTTTAAAAATCATAGGACACCTATAAAATATTGATTGTCCTAGAATATAATACAATAAACTTTGAAAATGTATCCTGATTACTGGTACCAGTACAGTGTCATTTGTTAAATACTTAGCCAAGCTAAGCTAAGTGAAGCACTTCAGTGAGCTTACTCAAATTTATCTATTTAACATTCTGTAATTCAATATAATTTAATTGAGCTACAAAAGCTGACATGAATTATGCCATCTCAATAATGACCACAGCTACATTCTCTTTCTCTTAGTCCAAGCATATTTTAATTTTTGTAGTTGGTTTACACCTTTTTAAGAGTAGCTGAAGGTAAGCTATATTCAGTTAGAGCAATGGCGTAGTGAGGGCGGCTGCCACCCGGGGCAGTTCGCTGCTGCGCACCCCCCCCCCCCGGATGCAGCATGACACCCCCCCTCGGTGCATCAACCCCCCCCCTTTGGTGCATCACCCAAGCCCCCACCGAGTGCATTCTTGCCTGCGTGTGCACACGGCTGGGGGGTGTCGGGTCCGCTGGTTCCCTGCTCCCTCTGGCCCGGAACAGGAAGTAACCTGTTCAGGGAAGAGACAGCAGGGAACCAGTGGACCCGACACCCCCCCCAGCGGTTTGCACCTGGGGTGGACCACCCCCACCGCCCCGCCCTTGCTACGCCACCGAGGTAGAGCATTTCCCTATCTCCAGAGTGCTTACAATCTAAGGGATCCTTTTACCAATCTACAGTAAAAGGGGGCCTGCGCTAGCGTCAGTGCGTCTTTTTGATGTGCGCTGGGCTCCCTTTTACCACAGTGATAAAAAGGCTGTCTTTTATGCTGGAAAAGAAATGGCTTTGCTTTAAGTGAACCACTTGCCACGTGGCCATTTTGGGGGAAGTACTTACCGCTACCCATTGAGGTGGCAGTAATGGCTCCTGCGCTAACCTGGCAGTAACTGGGCAGCAATTACTGCCGGGTAAGCACTGGCGCTACACAAATAGAAATATTTTGTAGTGCGGAAATGGTGCACGCTGGGGTTGTGAACTACCATTGGGCTCCTGCGGTAGCTTGGTGGTAGAGTCATGTTTACTAAAAAGTATCTACTACATGTTAATAGTCAAATTAATATGTAACAAGTGCAAACGCAGTGTGGTAGTTGTAGGGAGAGTGTCCAGTATTCCTCCTGTGGTTACTGCACAGATAAGCTCCCTATCTCCCCTTAATTTCAAGTACAATTAATATAGACGTAATCTACTTAGATTTCAGCAAAGCTTTTGACACGGTTCCCCACAGGAGGCTCTTAAATAAACTAGATGGGCTGAAGATAGGACCCAAAGTGGTGAACTGGATTAGGAACTGGTTGACGGACAGACGCCAGAAGGTGGTGGTTAATGGAATTCGCTGGGAGGACGGAAAGGTGAGTAGTGGAGTGCCTCAAGGATCGGTGCTGGGGCAGATTCTGTTCAATATATTTGTGAGTGACATTGCCTAAGGGTTAGAAGGTAAAGTTTGCCTATTTGCGGACGATACTAAGATTTGTAACAGAGTGGACACCCGGGAGGGAGTGGAAAACATGAAAAAGGATCTGTGGAAGCTAGAAGAATGGTCTAAGGTTTGGCAATTAAAATTCAATGCGAAAAAAAGTGATGTACTTAGGGAAGAGAAATCCACGGGAGACGTATGTGTTAAGCGGTGAGAGTCTGATAGGTATGGATGGGGAGAGGGATCTTGGGGTGATAGTATCTGAGGATCTGAAGGTGATGAAACAGTGTGACAAGGCGGTGGCCGTAGCGAGAAGGTTGCTAGGCTGTATAGAGAGAAGTGTGACCAGCAGAAGAAAGGAGGTGTTGATGCCCCTGTACAAGTCATTTGTACCCCGCGCTTTCCCACTCATGGCAGGCTCAATGCGGCTTACATGGGGCAATGGAGGGTTAAGTGACTTGCCCCAAGTCACAAGGAGCTGCCTGTGCCTGAAGTGGGAATCAAACTCAGTTCCTCAGTTCCCCAGGACCAAAGTCCACCACCCTAACCACTCCTCCACTCCACTTAGAGTATTATGTTCAGTTTTGGAAGCCGTATCTTGCAAAGAATGTAAAAAGAATTGAAGCGGTGCAAAGGAAAGCTACGAGAATGGTATGGGATTTGCGTTACAAGACGTATGAGGGGAGACTTGCTGATCTGAACATGTATACTCCGGAGGAAAGGAGAAACAGGGGTAATATGATACAGACGTTCAAATATTTGAAAGGTATTAATCCGCAAACGAATCTTATCCGGAGATGCGAAGGCGGTAGAACGAGAGAACATGAAATGAGATTGAAGGGGGGCAGACTCAGGAAAAATGTCAGGAAGTACTTTTTCACGGAGAGAGTGGTGGATACTTGGAATGCCCTCCCGCGGGAGGTGGTAGAGATGAAAACGGTAACAGAATTCAAACACACGTGGGATAAACATAAAGGAAGCCTGTTCAGAAGGAATGTATCCTTGGGAGCTTAGCCGAGTTTAGGTGCCAGAGCCGGTGGTGGGAGGCGGAGATAGTGCTGGGCAGGCTTATATGGTCTGTGCCAGAGCTGGTGGTGGGAGGCAGGACTGGTAGTTGGGAGGTGGGGATAGTGCTGGGCAGACTTATACGGTCTGTGCCAGAGCTGGTGGTGGGAGGCGTGGCTGGTCATTGGGAGGCGGGGATAGTGCTGGCCAGACTTATACAGTCTGTGCCCTGAAGAGGACAGGTACAAACAAAAAGTAGCACATATGAATTTATCTTGTTGGGCAGACTGGATGGACCGTGCAGGTCTTTTTCTGCCGTCATCTACTATGTTACTATGTAAATACATCTAGCACCACCTCTGTGAAAATACACTATTATTCTAATGGCTTCAGAATGTAATTCCAAATAAACAAACTCTTCTACAGAAACTCAAGAAGTCCTTCCAACAATATACTCTAGAAATTGTTCCCTTACTGCTCTGGGATTATCATAAAAAAATCTGAAGAAGGAATGGATGACAAGGCAAAGCTTATTTTATTTTGTTGCATGCACCCTGGAGGTCATGCTTTCTGTGTATGTCTCTTGTTTGTGGATACACAATAACTTGCAGCTTCAGCCTCAAAATATCACAAAGTCTGTACTGCTTAGAGTATTTTTTGATGGAATCTGCGGTTATACACAGACCGAACATTATGTGGTGTATGACTCTGAAGGATAGATTTCAGAAAGGTGGTGGTGATAACTTAAGTTTCTTCAAATCAGCCCAGAAGTCAAAAGGAGAAGTGGCAAATATTATAGATGACTCACAGAAAGAGACCAAGATGTGACATAATTCAGCATAAACAGTGACTACATTAACCTTGGGTAACAGTACTGTACTGTACACATTGTACTAATGTTTAGCACAGGGGTGTCCAACCCCGGTCCTCAAGGTGCATGAGATTATTTGCAGAGTCTGCCTCTATTGTATGCAAATAATCTCATGCATATTCATTGTAAAAGTCCTGAAAACCTGACCTGGTGATGGCTGAGGTTAGCACATCTACTGAATTCCCTGCTGTAAATGTCACTGCACACCACTGAAAGCTGCAAGATTCCAAATGTCCTTGCTGGCAGTTGGGAGGGAAAGAGAAGAGAGAATGGATGTGTGTTGAGCTGTTTGCAAGATGTAATGAACTTTAAGAGTATAGTATGTGCTGTGAGCACATAAGGAAGCGGGGAATGGAAATTATTAAGCAAAGTGATACATTAGTGTGGCAATTTTAAAACTGCTAGGTTTGCGATGAGGACTGGATGTAGTGAAATGAATAGAGAGCTGACGTAAGAATTTAAAAGCCCCCTTGCAAGATGTGTGCATGAGACACATTAAAAATTTGTTTTTGTGAGTACAGCACTGAGAAATTTACTGTGGCAGATTTTAGCTGACAGCATTCGATGGCTGTTGTATTTTATTCTGTAGTGATCTGGGATATCAGGTGGCTGTGGGCAAAAGGTAATTTAAACTTTCAGGTTGAAAGTGTTCTCCATTATTGTGTTAAAAAAACAAACAAACATTGAGTTTGGAAGGAGTTTACTAGAGTGAGAGAACACTGAAATATACCAGTTAACCCTGAAAGAATGCATGAGGAATAATGTGAAAGAATGTTAAACTGAGTGTTTGAGGAATACAAGAATAGATTAAACATTTTGTGGGTTGGACTAACCAGGACAAAACTGTTTGTTTCTTTAAAAGGGCTAGTTAGAAAAATAGTATCATTGAAGTAGTAAAACATGCTGTGAGACATCTAGGCACATAGGAAGATAGGTGGGTGCTTTGCTCCCTCTCAGTGCCTCAGGGTTCCCAATACCAATGTTGGTGTTCCTTTGCCCCTCCTCAAATGCTTTGGGGCCTTGCTAACACTGTTTCTGTATTTGTTTATTTCACATCCTATTGTCCCAGAAGCTGAACTCCCCTAGTGGTCCACTGCAGTGGACTTCACAAATTGCTTCCAGGTGCATAGCTCCCTTGTTTTGTATGGTGGGAGGGGGACCAGTGCACTACAAATGCTGGCTCCTCCCACGACCAAAGGGCTTGGATTTGGACATTTTTAAGACAGACGTCTTTGGTTTCCATTATCGCCGAAAACCGAGGACGACTATCTCTAAGGTCGACCTAAATGTCAAGATTTGGGTGTCCCTGATGAGCACTTGGCGGGCTTTACTTGGTCCATTTTTTTTCATGACCAAGCCTCAAAAAGGTGCCCGAACTGACCAGATGACCACCGGAGGGAATCAGGGATGACCTCCCCTTACTCCCCTAGTGGTCACTAACCCCCTCCCACCATACAAAACAAGTTTAAAAATACTTTTTTGCCAGCCTCAAATGCCATACTCAGGTCCATCGCAGCAGTATACAGGTCCCTGGAGCAATTGTAGTGGATGCAGTACTTCAGGCAGGCAGACCTGGGGGGGGGGGGGGGTTGAGGGGCTGAGCACCCAAGGTAAGGGAGCTATGCACCTGGAAGCAATTTGTGAAGTCCACTGCAGTGGACCACTAGGGGAGTAAGGGGAGGTCATCCCTGATTCCCTCCGGTGGTCATCTGGTCAGTTCGGGCACCTTTTTGAGGCTTGGTCATGAAAAAAAATGGACCAAGTAAAGCCCGCCAAGTGCTCATCAGGGACACCCTTCTATTATCGGCCGAGGATGACCATCTCCTAATCACGACCCAGTCCCACCTTCGCTACCCTGCCGACACACCCCCGTGAACTTTGGTCGTCCCCGCAATGGAAAACAGTCGAGGGTGTCAAAAAATCGGCTTTCGATTATGCCGATTTGGACGACCTTGCGAGAAGGACGCCCATCTCCCGATTTGTGTTGAAAGATGGGCGTCCTTCTCTTTCGAAAATAAGCGTGATTGTGTTTATTTTCTCATCATCTGTGTATCATGGACTTTTGGCACCAGGTCATTCTGATGATCACCGAATCTGGTTTTACCATTTCTGTTTGATGATATACTGTATACAAAACACTACAAGGATCTATAGTATAATAAAATGTTTGATGCAGACTGCATATATATTTTCTCAAAAATGCCAACTTGGGAAAACACCTTAGATAACCGTAGACATTATATCTGAAATGAATATAGATTTTCATACTTTCCAGTCCTGTCCAACACGCAAAAGATCATAAGAATAGCTATTCTGGGTCATACTGATGGTCCATCTAACCCAGTATCCTTCTTCCAACAGTAGTCAATTCAGTATCACAATTCAGTATCTGACAGAATCCCAAAATGTAGCAAGATTCATGCTACTGATCCCAGGAACAAGCTGTGGTTTTCCCCATGTCTGTCTCAATAGCAGACTATGGACTTTCCCTCAAGGAACTTGTCCAAACCTTTTTTAAACCCAGATACACCAACTGCTGATACACATTCCTCTGGCAATGAGTTCCAGAGCTTATTTATTGAGTCAAAAATATTTCCTCCATTTGTTTTAAAAGTATTTCCATATAACTTCATTGAGTGTCCCCTAGTTTTTGTACGTTTGAATACAGCAGGAACCCAGGCCCAAGTCTCAGCTTGACCGTCTGACATTGCTGCCTGGATGTCTCACCGCCATCTAAAACCAAACATGGCCAAGACTGATCTTCTTATCTTTCCCCCTAAACTCACCTCTCCTCTTCCCCCTTTCTCTCTCTGTGGATAACACTCTCATCCTCCCTATCTCATCAGCTCATAACCTTGGGGTCATCTTCGACTCCTCTCTCTCTTTCTTTGCACATATCCAAGAGACTGCTAAAAACTGTCGTTTGTTTCTCTATAACATCAAGAAAATTTGTTCCTTGCTTTCTGAGCACACTGCCAAAACCCTTATCCATACTCTTATCACCTCTTGCTTAGACTACTAAAACTTGCTTCTCACAGGTCTACCACTAAGCCATCTCCCCTTTAATCTGTTCAAAACTCTGCTGCACGATTTATATTCCGCCAGTGTCGCTATGCTCATATTAACCCTCTCTCATTACTTCATTGGCTCCCTATCCGTTTCCACATACAGTTTCAAACTCCTCTTATTGACTTACAAATTCATTCACCCTGCAGCTCCTCTGTACCTCTCCTTTCCCTACACTCCTCCCCTGGAACTCTGTTCTTCCGATGAATCTCTCTTATGTGAACCCTTCTCCTCCACTGCAAACTCCAGACTCCGTTCCTTTTATCTTGCTGCACCATATGCCTGGAATAGACTTCTTGAATCAGTACTTCAAGCTCCTGCTCTTGCCGTCTTCAAATCTAAGCTAAAAGCCCACCTTTCTGATGCTGCATTTAACTCCTAACTTGTATTCACTTGTTCAGTACCCATGTCTGTTTTATAATTCCCACCTTAAGTAATTCCCTGATCCCTTATTTGTCCTGTTTGTCTGTCTTGATTAGATTGTAAGCTCTTTTGAGCAGGAACTGTGTCTTCCATGTTCAGTGTACAGCGCTGTGTATGTTTAGTAGCACTATAGAAATGATAACTAGTAGTAATGTTTTCTTCTCTCCTATCAGGACTATACATCTCTAGTGCCCCATATTCTTTCTATAAGCAAGTAGCACAGAGAAATTAGCATCTAGAAGCAGTTACCAGCAGTTTGATGGGTAATTTTAAAAGACTTTTATTGGGTATAATAATATGAAAATGACTTACACCTTTACAAATAGAGTTATTGGCAGAAACAAATGCACATGTGCAAGAGTTTGTCCATACAGTAATGTAGCCAGACTGCTAGTTTTGGGTGGGCCTGATTGAGGAGGTGATATTCTAATTATTGAGAGGAGGAGTAATGAATGCATCAGATATGGAGTTAAATAGCAAAGACAGCATTAGCTGTTAAAGCCAGAGTGCAGATGATTGAAAAGTATCAAGTTATGGTTACATTCCCTTGAAGGAGGATTACTGGGATGAGAGGATTGAGATAAATGCACAAATTTGATTTTTCATGAGTAGATTTTTAGCAGTGATGTTAAAAAAAGGGTTTTGTGAGTGTATTTTATGCAATTTGGTGAGTTCAGGCACAGATTTATGGCCAGTAATTATATGCTGCAGATTAAAGCTACTCTATATTTAGTAATCCACTATAAGCAAATTCTTATTTGTAATGTGTGTTTATAATTAAGCCATTAATGTACTCTGTGGGGGATGGAGATATGTATTTTTTATAATGTGTGAATTTCACCACACATTTTATAAATATTGCTGCAGTTTAATGCAATCCTACTTCTGCATGTGCATGTGTATTATGTACCTCTCCGGCACGTAAGATCTCCCATGTTCAAATAAAGAACATCATTGAACCTCAGTCAATTTTATGAGAAATAGTACATGGGCAGAAGCAATTGGGTATGTGATTCACAAGAAACCAAATTATTTGGAAACTCTTATAGAAGTTTCCAGAGGGTTGCTATCTATAGGGGGCAGGGGCCTGTAAATGGCAAAAAACAGATCAGGATCAAGGCTGAAGTGGGCTTCAATGACAATTCCAGTAGTTGGGAAATAGGTGCGGTGCCGGGAAGGCTTCTACAGTTTGTGCCCCAAAATTGGCATGAGACAGAGATTAATTATACCAGCATTTAATCATGAAAAACTGGAATCTGTGCAGAGTGCTAGATTCAACTGTGGTCACATTTTTGGACAGACTGGATGGACCGTGCGGGTCTTTATTTGCCAACATTTACTATAAGACTCATTTTCAATGCACTCAGGGCCCTGTTTACTAAGCTGCGTTGTAGGCATGCTGACATTTTTAGCGCATGCTAACACTAGAGACGCCCATAGGAATATATGGGTGTCTCTAGCATTAGCATGCGCTAAATTTTAGCTCATGCTACAAACACTAGAGAGCCTTAGTAAATGGGGCCCTTAGACTTACAAAGTTCTATAGGTTACTATGAGGTGTATTTTCAAAGCACTTAGACTTACAAAGTTCTATAGGTTACTATGGAGCTCATTTTCGAAAGAGAAGGACGTCCATCTTCCGACATAAATCGGAAGATGGACGTCCTTCTCACAGAAACGTCCAAATCGGTTTACTTGAAAGCCGATTTAGGATGTCTCCAACTGCAATCCGTTGCAAGGACGTCCAAAGTTCAAGGGGGCATATCGAAGGTGTAGCGAAGGCAGGACTTGGGCATGCCTAACACTTGGACGTCCTTGACCCATAATCGAAAAACAACAACCTGGTCATGTTTTTCTTATAACTAAGGCACAAAAAGGTGCCCGAAATGACCAGATGACCACTGGAGCGAATCAGGGATGACCTCCTGTTACTCCCTCAGTGGTCACTAACCCCCTCCCACACTCAAAAAATATCTTTAAAAATATTTTATGCCAGCCTCTATGCCAGCCTCAAATGTCATACTCAGCAGGTCTATGACAGCAGTATGCAGGTCCCTGGAGCAGTTTTAGTGGGTGCAGTGCACTTCAGACAGGCAGACCCAGCCCTATCCCCACCCCCCACCTGTTACATTTGTGGAGGAAACAGTGAGCCCTCCAAAACCCACCACAAACCCTCTGTATCCACATCTAGGTGCCCCCCTTCACCCGTAAGGGCTATGGTAGTGGTGTACAGTTGGGGGTAGTGGGTTTGGGGGGCTCAGCACATAAGGTAAGGGAGCTATGGTCCTTGGAGCAATTTATGAAGTCCACTGCAGTGCCCCCTAGGGTGCCCGGTTAGTGTCCTGGCATGTCAGGGGGACCAGTGCACTTCAAATGCTGGCTCCTCTCACGACCAAATGGCTTGCATTTGGTCGTTTCTGACATGGACATCTTTGGTTTCGAAAGTCGGCGAAAATCAGAAACATCCGTGTCTAGGGACGTCCAAATCTAGGGACAGTGAAATTTAAGGATTTGGATGTCCATAACAGTATTTTCGAAACGAAAGATGGACATCCATCTTTTTTTGAAAATACAAGTTTCCCCGCCCCTAGATTTTGCCATTTTGCAAGGACGTCCAAATTGCAACTTGGACGTCCCTTTCGAAAATGCCCCTCTATGTAACTTTGTAAGTCAAGTGCTTTGAAAATATGCCTCCGTATTACTCAGTGTTAACTCATTTATAGCATAATATGGTGTGAGGCACAACAAAATCCCCTTTTTCTCCTTGAAGGCATAATTATTAATTTGAGTCTATAACTAGTGTGAAAACATGTTTTATATTGTCTGGTAATTCAAAACTGTGCAGTGCTAAAGCTTCAACTGCATGATATCCAAAGATGTCAACCATTTTAAAATGCTAAACAGCCAATTAATGTGATTGCTCAGCCCAGAAAGACTTAATACCTTGTTACCGCCTTTACCTTTGTTGTAAAATATGTCCTTAAAAGGACAAGCTCTGTAAATGAATCATGTGACAGTCTATGTCCATCTCTTCATTTCATGAAAAAATAATGACTGTAGTAAGTCTGATTAATTGCCATTTTCCTCAGAGTACTAAATCTAAATGGCACTGATTTGGAAATTTTCATTTCATTTTTCTCATGTATGAAGGGCCCTTTTGTAGCTTTCACCTTTCTCTGTTGAGGAAAGGGTAATCAGATGTGTCTCTTCTATACTACTTTCTATCTCTTCTGTATAATTTACTTATTTTTGCATTTTTTGACATGTCAAGCAGTTGGAATTGAACAAATATGGAAATGAATTCACACAAATTGGGCAACTGGCACACAAACATGCATTTCTGTTTGCTGTGAAAAGGAAAGAATAATTGTTAGAATAAGTCATAAATGGTGGTATCCTAATTAGGTGTCCAATTATTTGTTGGAGTAGAGCACTGAGACAGCCTCTTATGCTCTATATCTTCCATCTAAAAACAAAACCCTCCTTTGCAAGTTATGTTAATTAACCATTACTTTAGTTCCCATAATCAAAGTGGCAAAAAAAATATTATTCTGTTCTATCAATATAAAAGACTGTGATAGAAACCATTAGAAAAACCCATTAGCTTTAATTATAGAGCACGATTCACCTTCAAAAAAAGTCAAGTAACATTATATCATGGTTCCTTTCAGCCATATGGAGAAAAGCAATCAATGGTGATCCATTATGTAGAATGCAAAGAAAAAGCAGGAAAAAAAATCTCTCTGTTAATACAACAAAGTGCAAAAAGAGTAGAGGGTGACAGAAATGACGACCAGCCATAAGGATGGATCAAAGCACACTCGTTATTGAAAGAACCAGTCACAAAGGTCTGGCACAGGCCATGTTTCGATGGCCTCATCCTCCTGCCTCAGGGGTCACAAAAGAAGTTACACAAAACATAAATAAAACATCAATCATTAAATGATCCACATTATATATTATCAATTGTGTTAAAATATACATAAAAATATTACCATAAAACGGAAACCAATGGCAAACTATTTTACTGTACAGTTTGCTTTGATCCATCCCTACAGCTGGTCATCATTTATGTCATCCTCTACTCTTCTTGACCTTGGTCCAATATGTAGACATTCAAGTTAGTGTCAGAGACAATTCTGTTTCACAAACATGTGCCTTATTCTCACAAAAGTTCAAAACACTTCAGAACATCATCCATTGCATCTTTATTTTTTTTCCTAAGGTTTTCATTACTTATTTACAGGATTTCTTCATTCTCGGATACAGAAGCCTTGATGTTTTCATCTTTCTGGAAGGAAGGATCTCTTCGACGTGTTCTGCCTCTTGCAAATTTGGGCATGAGGACAATAAGAAAAGTGCCACAACTCTTAATCTAGATGTCAGTAAAGGCAGATGAAATATAAAGCAAACAGGAGATGTTAGTCATTACTTTTTGTGTTGTATTCTATAACAGTGTGAAAGTCGACATTGAACCTTGAGAAATATATGTGAAGGTCAGTACCCTCTGAAGCAGTGGAATTTGGTGCCACAAAATGGTGACCAGCGTCAGGGAGACCTTTTTTTTAACCACACAGAAGTTAAGTGACATTTTATAGAAAATGTAAAAGTTAAAATAATGTACAAAAGTTTGAATTAAAGTCTCTGGAGGTTTTTTTTTTATAGCCAGTGATTGAAAATATTGAGGTGCAGAATATAAAACAGCACCCTTCTACTTCTGAGGCTTTTTTCCTCCTTTTCCATTGAGAATATGATATTTTAATTAGTAAAGTGAAAACAATATCATTGGACACACTGGAATTAGTGGAGTTATATTATGAATTTTGTTGTGAATGACTTCACTCCTCTGTTACGATATTTGTGTATTCTATAACACTGCATGCTTTCAAAAAATATCCAAAACATCAATGTTCATACACCATTGACTACTGTCATGTTTCAAATCAACTCAGAAATGCTCTCAATCTGGCTCTGTATGGGAGATCCACAAATGACTATCCATAATCTTTGAAAACATCTTTAAACCTGAGACCTTATTTCTTTCTATTGTATTTTCTTTTGCTATATTGTTTATCTTTGGGAGCCAATATTCAAAGCTATTTATCCGGATAGCAACAGCCATATCCAGATAAATGGCTTAGCTGTTCCTAGAGCAAAGACAGAGTGGGAACTTTTCTGGTTACTGGCAATATTCAGACTGCTACTGGATAACTATATTGATAAATTTAGGACAGAAAAATTGATGTCTTAACTTCAACTAGAGACCTGTTTGGATAGTGGTTTGAATCGTGCTGCTATCCAGATAGAGGCAGCACTCCTCACCCTGCACAGATATTACGTGCCACTCACTATCTGGATGGCAGGTCTGAATAATCATGAATAATTTCAACACCACTGTTGGCATTTAAAAACAACACTGACCACAGAGTTCAAATATTGACTCATGGGAATTTATTCACCTGCTTGAAAACTTTTACTTTGGGTTTCTTTTTTTCAGTTCTTAGGGAGTCTTTTACTTAGGCGCGCTGGCGTTTTTAGCGCAAGTTACAAATAGGCACGTGCTAAACGCTAAAGATGCCATTGTATTCCTATGGGTATCTTTAGCGTTTAGCACGTGTCTATTTTAACTCACGCTAAAAATGCCAGTGCGCCTAAGTAAAAGACCCCCTTAATATTTTATTTCTTACAAATTCAATGATGAGAGAGCAACGTACATCAACTAGGTTTCCATGATACTACACCTTATCATATAAGACTACTTTCAGTAAATGGCATCTAAAAAATGGGCACTGAAAAAACCTGCTTAAGCGGTATTCTTTAAGCCATGTCTAAAGTTTGGCGCAGTTTATAGAATAGCATTTAAGCATCATGGTTGTGTGTAAATTTAGGCACCACCATTTGCATCAATGAAAACGTGGTGCAAATGCCTGCACCTAAATTTACATGCAGAGCACTTTTATTCTGTAATTATATGTATAACTCAAAACCACGTCCTCGTTCTGCCCTGAAACACGCATGAATGTCCCCTTTCTGTGCTCCCTTTTTCAGGCTGCATGTAAATTTTAGGCACAGATCCTGCACCTAGCTTTATGTGCGTAACACCCAATTAAATCTAATTAGTGCCAATAATTGCTTGTTAAAAAGTCAATTATTGGCACTAATTGGCTTGTTAGTCAATTAAACTGTGTGCACAAATCATAACCATGCTTAAATTTGAATGAGCAATTTTTGGCGACCTTTATAGAATTAGGGGAATAATGTCCTGTTACATAATAAAAAAACAGAAGAACAACCCTCCCCATCCCCACCCTCAATCTGTATTAGTACACACAGGTATTATGAGAGTCAAGTAGTACCATTACCACATTTTTGTAGAAAACAGCACACAGCTTCTGGATCCTCAAATTTAAAAGTTTTGTAGCAGTAGGTCACCTTCAGAATTGCTAGATAAAATAATCCATATTGGGCTAGATTCTATATATATATGTTGCCCAAAAAGTCTGTGGTAAATAAAAATGCACATAGTGCTATTCTATAAACCTTGCCAAACATTAGGCATGGTTTATAGAATACATGTAGTGGCTGACCCACGACTAAAATTTAGGCAAAGGCATTCATGCCAACAAAAACCTGGTGTAAATGCCCACATCTTATTTAGGCAAAGATCAGGTATATTCTGTAACGGTGCACATAAATCTTTGGCACACCCATGACCCTCCAATGCCCCTCCCATGGCCATACCCCTTTTCAGATCTCCACAGTCTGATTTACGTGCATCACTTTATAAAATATGCTTAGCAAGTTATGTGCATAAATCCTAATTAGTTCCAATTAGTACCTGATAATGCTTGTTAACATCCAACTATCAGTGCTGATTGGCTTGTTAACCAATTAAGGTCTCTGCACAAATGGGCTATGCATGCTGATTTGCATAGGAACTTTAGTTGCCATTTATAGAATCTAGGAGATTGTGCCATTGCAAGTAGCTGTTTCCTAGTATGAAAATGCATGATCCATTCCTGACAACTTCCTTTGGTCATGTGCTTAGCGCAAGTGTTCCACTACCTGCTGAAATATGGAGGACTCTGAGCAGGAAAGGATGTGGGCCACACATATAGTAGGCCTATGTGTGGCACTTAATGCGCCCTCTCTACCTCAAAGGGATATGAAACATGTGGATTCAACAATTTAGGCAAAGCTCCTCAATAAAAGGATTGGCGGTTTGCCCTTTCATCTTCTGGCAGCCCCAGTATTTAGAAGTTGTTTCGTTTGCTTCGGTTGTTACTTTTCTTCTAGATTTTCTAACAAGTCCTGAGTGATCTTCAGTCTGCATGGTATAGTGCCATATTATCTTCTACAGTGGGGGACTTGATCTTCCAGCTGCATCATTTGCTATAAAAAGATATTCATCTGGTTACTAAGCTATTTCTGCTTGCATTGCCGCAATGTTAGAGACATTATCCTAGAGCATTTGCTTGTTAGTGGAAAAGCTGTCATAATAGGATGTCTTTGAGCCATAATGAAACAAGCAAAAACGCCCAGCACTAACACTTGGATGTTTTAAGCTGGACCTGTTTTTATTATGAATAAGCACAAAAAGTTGCCCCAAATGGACCAGATGACCACTGGAGGGAATCAGGGATGACCTCCCCTTACTCCCCCAGTGGTCAACTAACCCCTCCCACCCCCAAAAAGTGTGTTGAAGGACATTACTTGCCAGCCTCTCTACCAGCCTCAGATATCATATTCAGGTCTATGACAGCAGTATGCAGGTCCCTGGAGTATTTTTTTTGTGCACTTCAGACAGGTGGACCAGGCCATTCCCCCCCACTACCTGTTACACTTGTGCGAGGAAACTGTGAGCCCTTCAAAACCTACCAGAAACCCACATATAGGTGCCCCCTTTACCCTTCACCCGGATGGTTTTGGAGGGCTCACACTTTCCACCATAAAAATTAAATACAAACAACCTATGCATCCAGCTCCTCCTATACAAGCACACAATTATGGAACATACTGCCAAAAGTTGTGAAGACAACCTACGACCACCTAAAACTTCAGAAATCGTTAAGACCTACCTGTTCAAAACGGCATACACCGCCAACCCAACAGAAATGCCTGCACTCTGTAACACAACATAACCAAAGCTTATAAGGGCAATAAATAATCTTTCCTCTCCTTGATTCCCATTGTAACTGAAACATATTGTTCCTATTTAACCATAATACCACCTGTATTTGTTGTCTTTACCGGACTGGCGAATGCCTCTACAGTCCCTATGTAAGCCACATTGAGCCTGCAAAGGTGGGGAAATGTGGCATACAAATGTAATAAATAAATAAATAATAAGGGCTATGGTAGTGGTGTACAGTTGGGGGTAGTGGGTTTTGGGGGGGGATTGGGGGGGGGGCTCAGCACACAAGGTAAGGAGCTGTGTAACTGGGAGCATTTTATAAAGTCCACTGCAGTGCCCCTTAGGGTGCACGATTTGCTGTCCTGACATGTCCAGGGGGACCAGTCTACTAAAATGCTGGCTCCTCCCACATCCAATGGCTTGACTTTGGACATTTTCACTTGGACATCTTTGTTTCAAAAATGGCCCGAAAATCAAAGACGTCCAAATCGCAAAACATCCATATCCAAGGACGTCCATGGTATTTTCCTAACACAAAGATGGATGTCCTTCTTCCCCACCTCAGAATTTGGACATCTTTGTAAAACGTCCAATTTCCGACATAGACGTTCTTTCAAAAATGCCCCCCCCCCCCCCAAGTCACCTAAATATGATGTCATGTAGTTTGAAGGTGCTCAGAATCGGGGCAGATTATTGGCAGGGCAGTGGCATAGCCATGGGGTGAGGGGGTCTTAGAAGTCTGGGTCCCCAAAAACTGAGAAGCTATATGATGCTCTTGCTGGTGTGGTCTTCAAGCCTCACAGTTGGAAGACCTCCACCACCCTAAGCCTAGCAGTTGGCACACTTTCCTGGGCTGTCACTGCACCACCATCCTTACCCCCACACATGCTTGACTTTTGTGAAACAGAGCATGTGTGAAGGAGGCCTACCTCCTCTTCCCATGCATGTGTGAAAACATGAGTAAGATCAATTCTTACTCAACCCACACTGCTTGGAGCTCAGAATTGGGGGAATATCTGAAATGATGTCAAAAGACACTTGTGATCTGCTATAACAATAACACTGGGGCATAGATAGACCAATCACCATTCATGACAGTATCATGGTTTGAAGGCCATTCTGATAAAGACTTGCATAAAAGATTCACCTAAAAAAGGCACAGATCAGCACTCATCCAGAACACCAATAACATCATATCTGTCACATGTTCATGAGAGTAGCAACAGAAACCAAATCACCATCTGCCTTTGGTGCCAGCTGTGATTACTATCGGGCTCTTTAATTGGCTGTTGTCCAATTGGGGGGGGGGGGGGGTATTCCACCTGACTGGTGTTCATTTTATCATTCTAGTATTTGTATCAGAACTTTTCAATTCTTTCTTTTACAATTTCTTTTATAAATAAACCCTTTCAATTTGCTACATGTGTCCTTGTGCCTTATCAGTGAATAGTAAAAAGGAATTCTGAATTTTCTGACGTTGCTGTTGACATATCACTCCTAGATTAGCACCGTTATTTACATGTCTATATAATATTGGTGCCAGTAGGCGGCCCAAGTACCAAGTGTTAATATCACATGCGATTTTCTGTGTACTTATATGCGCAAAGTACACTTAGCATGCACAAAACCTATAGAATTGCCGTTTTAAGGTGTAAAAGGTTTTAGGTGGCAAGTATTAAGCATGTATGTAAACATATGCAGTCATTAATGCATATATGTAAACACATGTGGGGTAAATGAGCAGTTTTCAACTAATGATATGTGGTAAGTGTGCATCTAATGCAATGCTGTGTACTTTCAAGATAGGCATTCACATGGGCAGAGTTTGGGCAGAGCATGGGACGGGGGTGCAAAATTGCATGCATAGCTATAAAATTTTATAAACTGTGTTTTGCAATATAGGCTCAAGCGTTACACCAGGCTGTATGGTTGGTGTAAGTGATGGTGCCTTAAATATAGGTAGGATTAGGCCACTTACAATAGCATGTTATAAGAACAAGTAGGCACCTACTATTATCTAACTAATTTCTTATATAATGCCTGCAAGGACAAAGAGTTATCAAATTCCAGCCAAGCCAGCTCCATTTTCTAGTTCCTAGTCCAGCCAAGTCCTGCCTTCAAGTTCCAGAATTCCAGCCTTGCTTACAAGCTCCAGTCCAGATTTCAAGCTCCATTCCGACTTCCCAGCTCCATCCTTGTCTATCTCCAGTCTGAGTCCGTATCGACTAGTATCAGTCCTAGCCCGGTGATTCACCCTGCTGCTAGCCATACTCCAGCAGCAGCCCAAGGGCTCACTTCCCCTGAATCCGTGACAGTGCTTAAATATAGACATGAGAAAAACTCTGCACTAAGGGGCCCTTTTACTAAGCTGCAGTAAAAAGGGCCCAGCAATAGTGGCAGGGGCCATTTTTGCTGCACGCTGAGGCCATTTTTAGTGCAGTAGGTAAAAAGGCCGAAAAACAAGACATGTCCATGTGGTAAGATTGCTCTTACTGCCATGGCATGCAGGCTGACGCACTTACCGCCACCCACTGAGGTGGTTGTAAGGACTCCCCACGCTAACCCAGCGGTAACCAGGTAGCTTTGTGGAGCTGCATGATTACCACCAGGTTTACATCCTGCGGAAATATTTGTTGAATATTTCCACTAGCGTTGGAAATGCTGCATGCTGGGGGTAGAACTACCACTAGAGCCCATGTTGGGCCTGCAGTAGCTCCAGATTGGCACACAGTAAGCCTGCAGTAGGCTTACCACCACTTAGTAAATGGGCCCCTAAGTGCTATTCTATAAGAGCACTTCAGGCTGAGCACCCTATATGAATAGCCTTAGCGTGGATTCCCACACCCAACTTTGGGTGCAAAACTTATGCCTGATGAAAACTGGTGTAAATCCTGGCACCAAGTTGGGTATGTAACCCCGCGCTCTATAATACTGCTCCCAAATATTGGGAATGCCCTTGATCCACCCTTGCCACTCCCATGTCCACACCTACTTTTGAGTTGCACGCAAGACAATTTAGGTGTGCAGCATTATAGAAGAGTGTGCAGGCAAATCCACAAGCTAGTCCTAATTAGTGCCAATGGATAATTGATTGTTAACAGCTTGTTAACTAATTAGTTTGCATGTGGATCTGGGCTCTGCACCCAAATCTGAGTGTCCAAATTTGGGTGCCCTATGTAAAATCCAGGGGAAAGTTCTCATGTACGTGTATACCATATAGGTGTAAATTGTTATTCCATCCACATTGTACCCAAACTCATACCCCAAATATGCCCACTCAACAAATACAAGCCTACTTGCACAGCTTGTGCTTTCAGGTATGACTTAATATTATAAGAGGCCTTTTACACATGTAATCTGTGTTTTATGCATGAAAAAATTTCTAAAATTACCTCATTACAGGACAAATTAATAAATTTGGCACATAGAACAAAATATTTTCCTTCGTTTAATACATACTTTTAGATAGATCTGGATATATTTAACCAAAAATAAAACAGCCTACAACTAAAGTATACATGTTTTTCTTTCTCTTGCCCAAAGACAAAGACTAGTAATAGGATGGCTCTGTCTTGTATTTCTTCCACTAATCTTTCCAACATTGCTGACATGTAGAAACCACTGACTTCAAGACCTTCCACTTTCACAACTGATAAAAGTAACACTTTACAATGGGAATTACAGGAAAAGCAGGAGGGACTCCACAGGAATTTTGTGTACCCCTTGGAACTGTCTTCTAACTGTATATAAAGGATTTGTAAATGTATTGAGATTTATGAACTTCTTGACAGTGTCATCTAAGATTGCTCTACATTTTATAGTAATTCACAAACCCATCCTTTACCTACATTACTCACATTGATGAGCATATATGCACTAACTTCTCTAGGCTACTAGCTCTCTAAGACAAATCCCCTACCACCACCTCTTGCCAGCACTCTAAAACTGAAACTTGGACAAAAGTGTCCCAATGTCTCACGGGTAATTTACAACCAGTTTCACTAGGACATCCCAAATGGCATCTAGGACTATTACAGTGGGTCTTGCTTGTTGTCCCTATGTCAATGTCATATATTTTCTCATGTCAAGCTTTTCTTAGAAAAAAATGTTAAAATTTATCCTAAAAAAGTAGCAACTCTTTTTTTTATCTGCATGCCACAGCTTTATGGAGGGAGTTCTTTTATTCTCCCCTGCATTGTAATTGATTTTATCTGAAGAACAAAGTGCAATTTCAAATTTGTACTGCACACCAGCTGGATCAACCCCCTGTGTTTTCCAGAGTTTGAGCAATTGAAGTTAAGTTGTATAATTAGCGAAAAGGTAATGAGGCCTATACTCACTAGGAATCAGGACGGTATTGCTTTTTTTTTTATTGCAATAATAGTGAGGCTTAGAAAAAAATAGCATTGAAGTACTTCCTATTAATTTGAGCTCCATTAAGTCTTTCCAAATAAAGAATTTCTGCAACTAAAAAAGGAATCATTATCAAATGTCATTGAATTTCCATACAAGAGAAGATTTTAAATTAGAAAGAAAGGTAAGGCCTACAAGGATACTGATATCCAACAGTGGATCCTATTTACTATGCTATTTACTATACTAAAATGGAATTAGCAAGCACTAATATTGCAGTAGCTGAGAGCAGCACTAATTTCCACAGTAACCAGTAGGGAATGGTTGAGAAGGGCAGGGAATGTGCAAAGAGAGTGCCTGACTATAGACATGCTATGCCTTAAATGTTAACAAAATACAGATCATGCCAGTTAGCATCTGGTAAATGGCATTTTCTTAGTTTACTAAATGTGAAGATGCTGAAAAAACAAAAATCCCTGACAGTTAACAACAGAGTCTAAAGTTTACCATGCATTACTATTTGCAATTTCAGGGCAATTCCATAACATAGGTGCCAAATTGTCTGTATTGATTAAGTGCATGCGTTTAGAATAATGACATTTATGCACATAACTGCCAAATTGCCTCCGTAGACTGGGAAATACGCCTTGAACTACTATGAACAAGGTATAACTAAATCTAAATAAATAACAATAATGTAAATAATTCTGTAAATACCTGCTAACTTACATAGAGGGGCCTAATCGAATGTTGCCGGCGAAATAGATCACCGGCAATCTATTTTGGCTGGCAGCGTAACAGCTGGCGGCCATCTTTTTTTTTTTCGATAATACGGTTTAGCCCAGCCAAATGCCAGAGTTCGCCGGGTTTGAGATTGCCGGTTTGTTTTTCAGCGATAATGGAAAAAAAATGCCGGCTATCTCAAACCCGGCGAAATCCAAGGCATTTGGTCATGGGAGGAGCCAGCATTTGTAGTGCACTGGTCCCCCTGACATGCCAGGACACCAACCGGGCACCCTAGGGGCACTTCTAACAATGTTTAAAAAATACACAAAATAGCTCCCAGGTGCATGGCTCCCTTACCTTGGGTGCTGAGCCCCCCAAATCCCCCCAAACCCACTCCCCACAACTCTACACCATTACCATAGCCCTTATGGGTGAAGGGGGGCACCTACATGTGGGTACAGTGGGTTTTTGGGGGGGGGTTTAGAGGGCTCAACACTTAGCACCACAAGTGTAACAGGTAGGGCGGGGATGGACCTGGGTCTGCCTGCCTGCCTGAAGTGCACTGCACCCATTAAAAACTGCTCCAGGGACTTGCATACTGCTGTCAGGGAGCTGGGTATGACATTTGAGGCTGGCATACAGGCTGGTAAAAAAAGGTTTTTAGTTTTATGTTTTTAGTGTGGGAGAGGGTTGGTGACCGCTGGGGGACTACGTGGAGGTCATCCCCCATTCCCTCCGCTGGTCATCTGGTGAGTTGGGGCACCTTTTTGAGGCTTGGTCGTGAAAATAAAAGGACCAACCTGGCAAAAATACTACTTAACCGCCGCTTTTGTTTTCCATTATCCGTGAAAGCCGGCCATGTGGTAGCCACGCCCATGCCCACCCATGTCCCACCTTCGGTACGGCCGCC
The DNA here is from genome assembly GCF_901765095.1 of Microcaecilia unicolor. NCBI lineage: Eukaryota > Metazoa > Chordata > Amphibia > Gymnophiona > Siphonopidae > Microcaecilia > Microcaecilia unicolor. The sequence goes on along the minus strand of NC_044037.1, from coordinate 81,389,114 downwards.
GACACACACCCCCTTGAACGTTCGCCGGCACGGCAATGGGAAAGCAGCAATGGTGTAAAAAAAGCCGCTTTCGGTTATACAGATTTTGCCGCTTTTGAGAGATCACTGGCCATCTCCCGATTTATGTCGGAAGATCGCCGGCGATCACTTTCAAAAATAAGCCTGATAGCATCCCCTGGATTCTATATATGGCACCCAAACGTTTGTAGTCTAACATGGCCTGGGTCTCGGGAACAGAGAGCAGGTAAACCCTTCCCCGGGATGGCATCCTACCCAGCAGGAGATCAATAGGACAGTCATACTCGATAAGGGGGAAGTGTTTCTGCTTGCTTGAATACATCAACATAGGCTGCATAGGCCCAAGGCAGACTATATAGGATGCTTATGTCTGCAGAGGCTAGGGCTACAGCAAGCACTACAATGTCCAAACAGCATTGATGACAGATGTTGCTCCAGGCAATGATTTCTCTAATCTGCCAGTCTATTATCAGGTTATGCTTTTGTAGCCATGGTAACCCCAGAATGATAGGATTACAGATGTTTAGAGCACATAGAAGACAATGGCCTCCCTGTGGAGGGCCCAATTCTCAGGCATAACAGTACAGTTTTAGCTTTAAGGTGCCCATGTATACTTCTATACACCCAGAAGACTGGAACTGCTTTGGTTAATTCCTAAGTGGGAATTTTAAAGTGTTGGACAAGAGCCTCATCAATGAAATTCCCTGCTGTTCCAGAGTCAATGAAAGCCTCAATGATTTTTATTTCTTAGTCAAGGTCCCTGGGACAAGAAAGCGGGTGCAGAGAATCCAGGCAGTTGGATTTAGCACTGTTTCCCCTGTCATAACTAGGCCAGAAAGTTTCCCGATTTTTTTTTAGGGCATTTCAGGGCATAATATCCTGTCTTGCCACAGTAGAGACACAAGTTCAAAGACCTGCATCTTTGCTTCTCTTGTTCTGAAATAGAAGAGCAATCCACCTGCATGGGTTCCCTGGAATCTGGAGGTAAGGCTACATTATTGGGAGGATGTATAGGACACTGGAAACTAAGTGCCAGAGAGACCATCCTGCGGGAAGATTGTCATTCCTGAGCTAGTTTCCTGGAACCAGATATCTACCCAGTTACAAAAGCAAATGAGATCATCCAGTGATGAAGGAAGATCCCATCAGCTCATCTTTAATTTGGGGTGCCAACACTTGCCAAAGACTGCCACAAGACTCTCATTTTTCCAATTTAACTCTGATTCCAAAGTGTGGAACTGAATGGCTTAACTCCTTAGAGTTTGTGACCCCTGTTTCAACCTAAGGAGTTTGGAAGTTGCAGAAGAAGCCTTCCCAGGCTCCTCAAAGATCCTTCACAGTTGCTCAAGGAAGTGGTTGAATTTATTGAGTACAGGGTCATTCCATTCCCAGCATAGAGAAGCCCACACAAGGGGCATTTTTGAAATGACATCTAAGTCTAATTTTGGATGTTTTGCACAAAATTTCCAAAATCCAAATAGGAAAGAAGGTCATTTCTATATTTTTTCCAAAAATACTGTTTTGAACAAGGTTTTGTGCTTTGGACTATTTTTTTTTGGTCCATTTTCGAAAAAAAAAAAAAAGAAAGACATACTTTAACTAGAGGAGAACTCTGGCACAAGGGATACATCAGAAGATTTCACCAAGAAGTGTGTCTGCATCTCCTCTGCTTGACTCCAGAGAATATATGTTCCCTGTACTGGACCACAAACACAGCCTGCTTTCCTAGTTTTGCAGTATTGAAACTCAGCATATTCTCCAGATCAAGCACTGTTTTTTTCTGCAATTTGTCATATCCAAGCTCCAGTTCTAAAGAAGGCCATGCCATTAAGCCAGTGTCTCCTGATCACAGGTCATCACTAGAGAATGCTCACTGAGCCAGAAAGAAACCACTTTCATATTGACAACAGAAAGAGTAACCATAGCAACATAGTAAATGACAGTAGATAAAGACCTGTATGGTAAATCCAGTCTGCCCAACAAGATAAACTCATTTACATGGTATGTGATACTTTATTTGTATACCCAAGTTTGATTTGTCCTTGCCTTTCTCAGGACACAGACCGTAGAAGTCTGCCCAGCACTGTTCTTGTACTAAGTTCTGAAACTAACATCACAGCCCCTTAAAATTTACACTCCAGCCCATCCCTATCTATTTAGTCATGATCACAGCATAGACCATAGAAGTCTGCCCAGCTCCCATTTTGTTTCCCAATTACCGGCATCGCCACCCAATCTTCGCTAAGATTCTGTGGAACCATTTCTTCTAAACAGGATAAGCATATTGATTTGCTGGACTCAGTGCCTCTGGTCTGTGACCCATGTCAGAACCAGATAGCAGAAAACACTACTAACATAAAAAGTTGTAGCAAGTTCCCTACCATATTACCAAGGCCAACATAGTATTCCATGGCTCCCATGGTCAAAAATCTAAAGAGAGAAAAAGAAAAGAAAATTTCCACTTTAAAAACTGGGGAGAAAGGAATGCCAAGCAATTTCAGCATGCAAAAAATATTGACTTAAGATCATATGTTTACCAGTTTAGGCCAAGACCCCTTTTTTTTGGTCCTCTTTGTATTTCACTTTGTGGACAAGAACTGAGTTTACATTTTCTTTTTGATGAATTTTGGTTACTACAAACACAGTGATCTGTTCCAGTAGCACAGCACAACTATCCTTATTCACTTTCTTCTCAAATGAGCTTGACAGGAAGCATAGTGCATCTTTGTGTCAAATTCTTTGACAGATGCTCATCCAGAATCACACAAATTCAAAAGAAAAAAAAAATTCTGAAGACTGTTTTTCCTGTTTACGTTTCCACAAGTTTTAACATTAATGAATTTGAAACTGGTGTTATTCTTGCATTGCCCCAAAGATCTGTGTTCATGACCTGTTTATGTATTCATAATTAACAGAAGCAAAGGAAAAAAAAAGAGAGAGAATAAGACCATGGGGCTCATTTTTGAAACAGAAAAACATCCAACAAGTGTCAAAAAAACACCATTTAGATGGATTTCTTCTCAAAATATCCAAATCTGTATTTTCAAAACCTGTTTTGCAGATGTTTATCTATATATTTCATCTGCAGTGTGTCCAAATCACAAGGGGGCATGTTGAGGGCTTTTTGAAGGTGGAATTAGGGTGGGCTTAGGGTAGGGTTACCATACATCCGGATTTACCCGGACATGTCCTCTTTTTGAGGACACATCCGGGCGTCTGGGCAGGTTTTGCCAGTCCGCCTGTTTGTCCGGATTTCTGGACAAACGGGCGGGCGGTGGGCCTATCCTAGCCTTCCCACCCCTTCCCTTACTTACTATCTACTGCCCTGGTGGTTTAGTGACCTCTTCGGGGCAGGAAAGAGCCCCCTGTTTCCTGCCCGGAGCACTGCCCTTGCCCTGCATCCTGTTGCTGTGTGACAGTCTCAGGATTCAAAATGGCCACCGAGAGTTGAAGTGGCCATTTTGAATCCCGAGGGGGCTCTTTCCTGCCCCGAAGATGTCACTAGACTACCAGAGCAGTAGATAGCAAGTAAGGGGAGGGGAGGGGAATATGTGACCCAGGGGAGGGGAATATGTGACAGGGGGCTTGGTGAGGATGAGAAAGGGGCAGGGCGAGGATGCGAAAGGGCCATGGCGTGGGCGGGACAGGGGCGGGGCAGGGGGCGCGACATGTGTCCTCTTTTTCAGAGGACAAAATATGGTAACCCTAGCTTAGGGCATGCCTAACACTTGGATGTATCACAGCCATAATGGAGCAAAACGAAAATGTCTAGGGCAAAAACGTAGATGTTTTGGTCTAGACCTGTTTACAGAATGAATAATCAGTAGATAAATGCTCTGCTTCAATCCATTTTCCAACATACATTTATCATAACAGTTCACTGGGTTCAGAATCACAGTATTTATTTAAATATATATTTTTATAAATGGATCTCTCAGATCAGCGCACCTTCCCCTAATAAGGCTAAATGAGCCTAGCATAAGTCTGAAAGGGGCGTAGCGCAATCTTCATCGATCCTTAAATATTTTTTTCTCATCTCTTTTTTTCTTTTTTTCAGTTTTAAACGATTTATATCTATTTTCAGTTATTACATCCAATATTTCTACTAGATTTTAACAATATATTGAGGTACTTAGCTTCTCCAATTTTCCAACGTCAGCAATTTAGCTATTTTTTTATTTTCAAAGGCTGGAGACCAGAGCCTTTGAAAATAAAAAATAGCTAAATTGCTGACGTTGGAAAATTGGAGAAGCTAAGTACCTCAATATATTGTTAAAATCTAGTAGAAATATTGGATGTAATAACTGAAAATAGATATAAATCGTTTAAAACTGAAAAAAAGAGATGAGAAAAAAATATTTAAGGATCGATGAAGATTGCGCTACGCCCCTTTCAGACTTATGCTAGGCTCATTTAGCCTTATTAGGGGAAGGTGCGCTGATCTGAGAGATCCATTTATAAAAATATATATTTAAATAAATACTGTGATTCTGAACCCAGTGAACTGTTATGATAAATGTATGTTGGAAAATGGATTGAAGCAGAGCATTTATCTACTGATTATATTGTGAGCTCCCTTCAAGATAAATGTCTTGGTGCTTATTGATTATACAGAATGAATAAGGCACAAAAAGGTGCCATAAATGACCATTGGAGGGACTCAGGGATGACCCCCCCTTACTTCCCCAGTGGTCACTGACCCCCTCCTACCCCCAAAAAATGTGAATAAAAATAGTACTCACCAGCCTGTATGACAGCCACAGATGTTATAGCCAGGTCCATTAGAGCAGCATGCAGGTCTCTGGAGCAGTCTAGTGATGGGTGCAGTACACTGTAGACTAGTGGACCTAGGCCTACCTCCCCCTACCTATTACACTTTTGCTGGAAACTGTGAGCCCTCTAAAATTCATCAGAAACCCACTGTTCCAACATAGAGGTGCTCCTTTCACCCATAAGGGCTATTGTAGGGTGTACAGTAGGGGGGTGGGTTTTGGAGGGCTAAGCAAACAAGATAAGGAAGCAATGGTGAGATGTGTACCTGGGAGCATTTATATGAAGTCCACCGCAGTGCCTCCTAGGGTTCCATTGCTCTCCTTGGATATCTGGGGACCAGTCTGCTAAAAATGCTAGCCCCTCCTACGTCCCAATGGCTTGATTGTCTACATTTTTCTGTTGTACTTTTTTTTTTTTTTTTTTTTCAAAAATGGCCTAAAAAGATAAATGCACAGATCAAAATCGGTATTTAAAAAAAAAAGAGATAGACATTTTGCAGTTTCAAAAATGGACATGTTTTCTATTTGGATTTAGAACGTTTAGCGCAAAATGTCCAAAGTTCAACTTAGACGTCATATCGAAAATGCCCCTCCATGTGTATTATGAGAAGAAATACTGATCATTCGATGGTGTTTAATTTTCTGTTATCTCTACAGTGTTCATTTCAAAGTCAATGCAGTACAGTTTGCTGAATTATGGTGCCAGCCATCCCAAAGTGCCAGCAATCTGTAATTGGCCTATGGAGTTGCCAGAAGGTTGCTGTGGACACCCATTCTGACTGTTGATTTCAGTTGCTATGGTGACTTGATGAGACACCTGAAAAGTGCTGCCTCATCAGAAAGTGCAGCACTGAATAAACCCAATCATTGTTCTGTTCCAAACAAAGTTTTGCGATTTGCAATGAGTCACAACCAGAGAAATGTGTCAGGCAAGGTGGAGATGACATGTTAAAACAAGAGCAGCTGGTTCTCTGGATGGATGGAAACCCAGATGGAGACGTTCTGAATGATTGAACATTATTGAGGTTATGTAGTTCTGTTGGCAGTAGCTAGTCTTTGTGCTGGGGCGCCTGGAGGAGGCCTGTTGGCCATTACCAGTTACAAATCTGGAATTTAGAGGACCTAGGCTGAAGTAGATAATTGGGGGAAAATAAAATTAGAATAATTAAAGAACTCTCATTATACTAAATTGTTAACTAAAGTTTAATGTAATTGAGTATATCATTGTTTTCCAGATTAAGAGAAACCAGCATTCACAGAACATTCTGAACTATGAATTAATACTGAAATCTCTATTTTTATCTTGTATTTGTATGAAAGATGAACAGCATTTTGATTACCTGTTGCATATCACATATTTTAGCTTATTTCCAACAGGATGTGGCTTTGTAAAACGAGCACAAAGTTTAAAAGAAAACTAAAATAAATCAATATCTCCATAAAATAATATCAGAAATGAGAAAACAAAATTAAACAGTTTTCAGCCTAACAGATATTTCTTGCATAGGTGAGTCTTCAACATTTTGCTAAATCTCTAATGAGAACATTTTTGTATTAGTACTGACAGCAATGAGTTCCAGCATTTAACAACCTGATAAGAAAAAGAAGTATGAAAGCATTTATAGCATGTATTAGACATTGAAGGGAACATTAATAGATTTCAATCTATATTACATGAACAACTAGACAGAGATAGAGAGGGCATAGAACTAGGAGCTAGTCCATGTATTATCTGGGTTTTAAAAGGTTTTGGACAAGTTTCTTGAGGAAAAGTCCATAGTCTGCTATGGGAAAACTCACTGCTTGTCCCTGGGATTAGTAGCATGAATCTTACTATTATTTGGGATTCTGTACAGTACTTGTGACTTGAATTGACCACTGCTGGAAGCAGGATACTGGGCTAGATGCAGAGGCGTATCTGGCCTCCGGCGGTAGGGAGGGCCAGAGCCAGAGGGAGGGGGCACATTTTAGCCCCCCCCCCCCCCCGGCGCCAGACTCCGAACTGGATTCAGCCGCTCAACTCCAGCACGTCGGCCATGGCGGACAAAGAACTTGAAAGACGTCACCTTGGGTTGGCTGGCAGGGGTTGGGGTCCCCCGCCAGCTGAAAAAATATTTTTAAAGGCGCAGGAGCAAGCGGACCTCGGCGCAAAAGTAAGAAATGGCAGTGGGGGAGGGCTGGAGGTGGGAGGGGGGCCAGGGCGAAATCTGCGGGGGCCCAGGCCCCTGTGGCCCCACCCAGATCTGACCCTGTATGGCTATTCTTATGTTCTTAGCAATTCTATACATGTGTGTGTGTTTGTGATGACCCGAGCAGGGGTTCTGAGGTATCCCTGTGAATAACTCAGCCAGACAAGGGATATAAATGTGAAAATAAATATTTATTCACCTGAGCCCTGGGACCTGTTGCTTCACAGGCCGGGAACATCAGATGCAACCGTTTCTCTTATTGAGTAATAGGCCTCTGGCTAGCAGGCCAAGTAGACTGTAGATGGTGGGGCTGCCCCACCCTGAACACAACCTGTAAGGTTCTCCGGTCTTCTGAGACAGCTCTGACGCCAGGCTGACCTCAGCAAGGCTTGCAAGTCTTAACAAGAAGCAAAGTGAGCTTACCTCAGCCAGGTCACAGCAGCTAAACATATCATAGGCTTGGGCTTCAATTCTCCCATCCCTCGGCCTCTCTAACCTCATCCTAGCCCTGTCTTTTAAACTCCCAGGTATTGACTCTGCCCTTCCTGACTCACTTTCTCCCGTAGCAGGACCTGTGCTCTTAAAGTGGCTCATGCTATCGGAGGGACTTTTTTTTTAAGGATGAGGGGTAGTGTTCTATAAACCCCCTCAAAGTGTTATTGGCAGTTAACTTTAGGCACATCATTTAGAATTGTCCTTCACATTTGTATATTTTTCCAGTTCTTCTGAGCAGAGGAGGAATTCTGTTTTTCTATTCCAGATTCTACTGTAATTCATACCCCTGGGTGATAATACCTCATCTATTCGAAATTGAAAATATACATTTGATCCTTATAGAGATAGGAAAAGCTATTGTTCCATCAAGAAGATAGCATGGCCAGCCAATAGGTTGTGAAAATCTTAAAAGCAGCAATTGATTCTTAACCATTTCCATATATTTATATAAATATATTAATCTGAATGTTTTTAATAGGTTTTGTGCATTGCTTATTAAGGAATAGAAGACTGTGATTCCTTGCTCCAGGGCAGGGGTGCTCAATGTTGGTCCTCGAGGGACACAACCCAGTCAGGGTGTCAGGATTTTCACAATGAATATGCATGAGATTTATTTGCATACAATGAAGGCAGTGCATGCAAATAGAAAACAGAATAGAATAGAGTTAGAATCATCTGAAATCACATGTTTTTTTCCATACTCCACAGAAAGTGTTTCATATATGCAGGATTATACAGAAATATTGGGGAATGTTGCAATATTTTCCTGCTTTACAGAGACTGCTACAATTTGCTTATTGGAGAAATAAAAAGTTAGCAGATATATTGATGAAGTCCCATTTGACAAACTGAATGTTTGCTCCAAGATGAATATGGACATTATGCTTGTAGACACTGTATTTACTGTAACAATGTGTGAAGTACAACTGAAGTCCCTATACCTAATAGTGATAGAATATATTATTTGAATTGTAGAACTACTTGTGAATCATCTCAGGTAGTGTATTGTGTTAGATGTCCGTGTCAAAAATATTACATTGGACAAACTAAGAGAAAGATTAAGTTTTGGGTTGCTCAACATCTAAGCAATATCCACTTAGGTAAAATAGATACTTCTTTGGTACAGCATTGGATTACTATGAGGCATACAGTGATGAGCTGTAAATTTGTTATATTGCAGAGAAGTTACATTTTCTCAAGTTTTGAGTCAGAAAGAACAGCTATTTATTTATTATTGAAATACAGATCAGACCAGTGGTCTGAACAAAGAAGCCCTTATTGAGGCAATTACACACCCAAACTGCTAAGCTTAGTTACTATACACAAAAAAAAAACTTATAAATAGTCTCCTGACACCCATTTAGTTACAAAAAGATTAAGAGGTGTGCTGGTTGTATCTAATGATACACTTAAAGGGACATCTTTAAAAAAATAGTTTCCCCTATCTGGAGTATACCTGGTTTTAACAGGAAAAACTGCCTTCGTCGACGTTCATGAAACATCAAGAAATACCTGAATGTTAAACCCCATAAACATTTTCTCTCTATTTTTAAAGAACATTTTTAACAACCATAACTTATTAGTAAACAAAGCCAATGTAGCTATAAGAGTAGCCGCAGTGGCTGCTTCTGAATCCGATGTTTCCAGTACTGTGGACATGTCCAAAGATATCTGTTGTTGTCCCACACCCTTCTCAGGAAGATAATAAACTAAAGTGAAAGGAGTAAATGTATCTTCTGAAATTCTTTAAAAATAATTTTTAGTTTTTATTGTCCGTGTTGTGGGCGGGCTGCTCTTTGGTTTCTGAGTGCCCTTTTTGGACTTTGTTCGTTTATGTTGGATACCAAGGTCATACTTTAATTTTTGGGATGGGCATTTATGATTTTTATTTTTGGACACTGTTGCAAGAACATTTGGTAACATCTTGTATTTTGGATTATTTTAAATTTGGAGAATAGAGTGGTTGAACACGGTAAAATGGGATTCCAAAGTAACTTTTATTAAATGTTGTGATAATTTTTCTATTATTTCACTTAAAATTTTATTCTTCCTGAAAAACAAAAAGTTTCAAAATGGAGATTGCCTTAAGGTTCTGAGTTTAGAAAAAAAGTAAAGGTTCCATAAGTGTGCGCCTGATTGGCTCCTTAGGGTCAGCTGAGGGCTGCTGTGGTTTCTTTGTCAAGGAAACAGCTTCCCTGGCAGTTGCCAGAAGAGATAGACTTTGAGGTGTTCAGACCTGTTTTGTTGTGATTGCTGTGTGAGAGTAAGAAAAGCCTATCTAAAGAGTTTGCATGTGGGAAAAAGGAGATTGTGAGACCATTCAATTCCTAAGGGCTTCCTCTCATTTGCCATGTGGGAATTTTCTGATTAACTCATACTTCAGTCAAGATCCTTCATGTAACCTAACACCCTCCAGCCAGTGCTGAGTCGCACCTGAATCAGTCAGGAACATTCCTTATTTTGGTATAACACTCAGAACATGAAGGATCTACTATGTCGGTAGATCCTGTTCTAAGATAACTAGCAGAACTTCCTTGTCCGGACTTGGAGGTCTACATTTCGGTTTGAACATCCTTTCTAAAATGTCACCCCACAAGAGAAGATCTGTAATAAGGTAAGCAATATATACAGTGATTTAATCTGGATGCTTATACCAACTGAATAGAATATAACGAACTAATTTTGTATTTAAGGAAAACACATATAAGGGAATTCTATATATGGCACCTAACATTAGGTGCTACTTCTGCATGGAAAAGAATTCTAACAGATGCAAAGCACCAAAATGGGGCAAAACAGCAGATCTGCACAAAACCACACATGCCCTATTTATAGAATAGAGCCTAAGGGCCCTGTTTACTAAGGTGCGCAATCTTTTTTAGTGTGTGCTAAAAATTAACATGTGCTAACCGTGTAGACACCCATAGGAATATTATGGGCATCTACAACATTAGCTTGTGCTAATGCTTAGCGTGTGCTAAAAATGTTAACATGCCTCTAGCACGGCTTAATAAACAGGCCATAAGTGTTTCCACGCAGATCTTCAAAGGGAGCATAATGATGGGAGGGACATGGGCAGGTCAGGGCATTCCCTAAAGATGCACACAGTGTTACAGAACAGTGCGGATGCACGCCCAACTTGAGCACAAGGAGTTATACCTGGCTTCAGTTGGTGTAAATGCTCGCTCCCAAAGTTGATTGTGGATCCCAGTGCTATGTGCTATTCTACCAATCCCAGAATGTCTGCTATGGAATACCGTTCAGTGCTAATTTTTTTCGGCACCAAATTTTGAGCGCTGTTTACTGAACCCAGCCCTAAGTTCTATATTTTGGGATTATGGTTACGTGCAAACACAGTATTTCATTAGTTATTGAGGTAAATTTTATGGAGCTGGTCTGGATGATTTACTGTCAGTGAATGTTAGTGAATGGTGACTAGTCCTATGATTAGATTTTCTGAAAGGTTTACTATCTATCCTGAACATGTCATTTTGAAAAAGAAAAAGATTATGATACCCCATTCAACATTATGGGGTCTTTTTTGTAAGCTGTGGCAGGGGCGTAGCCAGACAATAGATTTTGAGTGGGCCTAGGGAAGAAGTGGGTGGTCACCAATTGTTCTCCCCCCCCCCCCCCCCAACCACCACCCAAAAAATATCTCAGCTGGTGGGAAAGTGCTTCTTTCCACCTTGGCAGTCTGCAGCAGGCATGTGCTGAATACAACATATGCAGATGCCAGTATCATAGAGAGTAGCATTTCCGTTACCATCTGGAGGAAGTCTTCAGCTGGCCGAGCTTGGGATCCCACAGCTACCACTAAACGTGTGCTACTGTTGAGTGCGCCTGAGCCCTAAGTGGGTGGGCCCCAGCCCACCCAGGCCCACCTGTGGCTACGCCACTGAGCTGTGGTAGGAAGTGACCTTAGCATGCTGTTACATGGGTGTTTCCTGTCTTTTTTTACTGGCCATGGATTAATGTGGCCATTAGCATGTGTTATACAAAGAGCCTCACAGATCCACCTTATGACCCTACAAACAGGGGAAAAAAAGGACCTCAGACGTCAATCAATGTTATAACTGCCACCTAGTGGCTCTTCAACACATCTAAAGCAAAAACTCAATCATTGGTCCAAAACCCCCCCAGCAAAAATCTTTATTCAAAGCTATAACTGTAGTGTCAATCGAAGCATTATTTTTTTAATAAAGAGAACGTACAACCATGTCAAATATAACAACAGAGCCTTAATTCTACAGAATAATGATACTGTGAATGAAGAGACAGTAAAAACTAACACATTTGTGCTGAGATTTATGAGGGGAGGGGAAGAGGTGGCCAAAATCATTAAGAGCAATTGGTATATTTTGAAATCACATCCATTATTTGAACAACAGGATCTTAGAGTAGCATTTGCTCAAGGGAGAAGCCTGAAAGAACTTTTGAATCAACACAACCAATTTTGTATTTAAGGAAAATGCATATAAGGGAATTCTATATATGGCATCTAACATTAGGTGCTACTTCTGCATGGAAAAGAATTCTAACAGATGCAAAGCACCAAAATGGGTGGTACGATCGACAGAGGTCACGGGGTCACAAGAAATGTTGCTCCTGCAGTACATGTTCAATGATGATAGCAATTAATGAGATATTTTTGTGATCTGTCACTACTTGTAAGTCTGTATGTGTGGTGTTTATTTTGCTCAGCAAAGGCAACAAGGTATATGTAGGTAAGACTGTCAGGTCACTACATGTACGTTTGATTGAACATAAGTCATGTATCTTCAGGCTGAAACAAGGAGCACCTTTAAGTGTTACTGCATCTCATAGTTTTGAAGATTTCCAATGCTGTGAAGATGGGTGGAAGGGAGAGTGTGCAGGGGTGAGGGTGAGCAAGGTAGGGTATGCATATATGCCAATATGTGCTTATAGTGCCTGCCACCTGTACAAGCACACAGATGGAGGGACAACCTCCTTTTGTTATTATATACGACTTAGTGGAACCTTTCTTGGAATATAGTTTGTAATATTAGTAGACTTGTAAAATCCAGGCAAGCGGGCTATAAATAAAAAAAGTGTAACTATAACTCTATAAATGAAGTACTGAAATAGTGGCTTGATAGTTTTGTTTAATACTGAACATCAGATCACTGTCACTAACATACTCAGTTTTCAAGCTTATTTTTAATGTCTTAAAATAGTAAAAATCTTACAGGATCTAAGCTGGGCTCAGAATATAAAATACTGGCTCGGCCTTCTGTAACCCCTTATCCCCTTCCTGCCTCATCGTATCCATCAGTGTCCTCACCCTTCCGTCGGCTTTTCAGATTCAGTGCACCCTAGGGAAATGTTGCGTGATGACTCTTTTGGTTTACTTGTTTCAGAAAAAGACATTGCGATTCCTCAGTCACCAGTCCCCTGCCAATATTGCATTGCATTAATTGGCACTCTGTAAAATAAGTTGCTGCGTGCCTTCATACTATCTGCACAATGCATATACAATTTAGTCCTTAGTATTAAAAACATAATTAGATTGTAACGTACTAGAATATAGTCTCTTCTCTAGAAAATATAAATTGAAACTTATTTATTTATTGAAATAAAGACTGCCTGACTGGGGGGAAAATCAGAGCAAGAGCATCTTTACTGGACAGTTACATTATATCCAAGAAGACTGGTAAGTAGTCTCTCCTGAACATATGACTTGCATACTGCGCTTTGCACATATTTTCTCCTGTTGGCCAAAAGGTGGCAGTGTTCCATTTATTATCACATTTGCCATTAAATCAATAGCACTATGAACAAATGGTAGTAGGATGTAATGTTTAACAGCACAGCCAGCAAGCCCTGCATCATTAACCATTCTGCTTACCTGGCCTCTGTAGTAAGATCATGCTATCAGCTACAGTGACAAAATATATATAATTGAATGGATTTAAGCCAGAAAGTGTTATGAAACATAATGCAATATCAAATAGATCATCCTGCTCAAAATCTTAAAACGAACAAGCATTTCCAAGCAGGAACAGTGCTAAAACAAGGCAGTTGTATTTCAGCCACCATGCATTATCATTTGAATGACTAAAAGAGATGAACATCAACATTCAATTCACACTGAGTCTGATATATGGATTTCATGGAAACATTTATATATGACTAGGTGTAATTCAAATAGTTTATTATATGATGGGGTTCTGTCTTTATAACGTGCTTTTTTTTATTGAAAATTCAGGCTATGGCTATTAGAAACCTCATTTCTCCCTGTAATCCATATGCTGTCTTTATTATAGCAGTAATCTTTTATTCCAATAAATATTCTATAGCAAATATATTACATGATTCACAGTTCATTGCATTTTTCTGGTAACCTGTTAAAAAGCAATGCACGAGATAAAAAAAAAATACTAGGAATATGTTTTTTGTTTCTAGGCAAATCATATATGTTTGAATGAACTGAATGGCAAGAGGGTCAGAATGAGCAGAATCCTCATTAATGTGCATTAATTTTTGGCACCATTCTAAGACAGTCTCTGGGGCCAGATACAGTGGAGCTACTTTGAGAGGAGGAGAAAGCAGAAGCACTAGTCACTTTACCAATTACATTGAAATCTTTTGACAAGCAACTAAACAAGCATATCTCTGTCACACTTCTCCCAAGTATCATGGCTGATGATGTCAACAGTTCAGCAGGAAACTAAAAGGAAGAAGATGCAGCACACCATTTTCTTTTCTGTATGCAGAAAAAGAAGGTCAGAGACCAGTGCTAGCTTTAGAAATTACTTTGCTAAAGTCAACATTTTGTAAGATAACAGGGAAAGTATCCAAAAGACCACATACAGGGCTCTGAGAGAAAGGGGGAAGAGAGAAAGAGACAGCCTGTTAATCTTGTAGTATAAGAGAAAATTGATTCTCTGGGCGTGGTAGGGTGTAGTGAGAGAAAAAGAACCCAAAAAGGACAGAACAAAGGCAGTTACTATTTCTCTCAGTGCTGGAGACAACTCTAGTCTCTATGGGCCCACACAGACTGGATAGTCAAGTCAGAGAGAAAAGGAACCCAAACAGTACAGGCATGGCAGATAAATAGAAAAAAAAACATTGATTTCTAAACTGATAGCAGGCATCCACAGCCCTATCTGGGCACATATAAGAGAGACAGTCTTACATCCATAAAGCTTCCAATCAAGTATGATCAAATTGCAATGGAATGGTGATCAAACAATGGTGGAAATAAAATGCGTCAAAAGATATATAGGTTGAGGAGCAACACTAGTGATAAGAAACAGACATGATAGTCTTGAATTTCCTGTGATCAACTAACCAAGCTAAAGAGAGACTGTTTTAAAAAGACAGTACCAAATGCTGCAGCTCCTAAGGATAATGTGAAAGAATAGGTCTTGGCTTCCATTTCTCCAGAGAAGCAAAAAGCAGCAAAAGCCATGCAGGCTGGGGAGGGGGAGAGGAGATAGAAAATCAATGGCAGGTAAAGGTATTGCCAACAGATGTCACTGGATACCAAGATCACTATTAGAAATTCACAGGTCTGTTAAGCTTGGACAAACATGACCCAGGCCATAGAACTGCAGGTGCCACAGAGGCAGTGAGTTCCAGAAGAGTCACCCCAGTCATTGTCATCCTCATAGTGAATATATCCTGGAGGCAAACTATGAGAGCTTTTTTCAGTGAGGAACATTGATACTAGAGGTGTTGGTGCTCAGTATCACAGATTAGTGCATTCCATGGTAACCTTACATGGGTATTGCTGCAGCCAGGAATGCTGCACATTCCTAGCTGAGCTTCATATTTTTTCAAGGGCTAGATAGGTGTTCAGTCAAAAATATCCCCTACAACCATCATCTCAATTCCCAATCCCTTTTCAAAATAATGTATTCTATAAACGGCACTCTAGTGAATGATGTGCAAAGTCGCTCCCAAATGTCACTGGAACATTGGTTGGTGCATTTTGCTGCTGGCTGGCATCTCTGTGCCTGGTCAGGTCTACCTATCCATTCATACTTCACATTTATTTGTTATACTGCATATTGTTAAGAACATCTAAGTGGTATACAATTTAAATAAAAAAGAGAGTAGCAGGAAGGGGAATAGAGACACAAGGAAACTATGTTACAAAGGAACCTTAAAAAGGAAGAGGGAAAAGAAAGAGTTAAATTACTTCATCTTAAGACACAGGAAGAGGGAACATAAGAACATAAGTGGTGCCATACTGGGACAGACAGAAGGTCCATCAAGCCCAGTATCCTGTTTCCAACAGTGGCCAAACCAGGTCATAAGTACTTGGCAAGATTCTAGAACAGGAAAACAGATTTTATGGTGCTTATCCTAGAAATAAGCAGTGGATTTTCCTAAGTCCATCTTAATAACTATCCAAACTTTTTTTTTAAGCTTGCTAAGCTAACTGCTTTTACCACATTCTCTGGCAAACAATTCCAGAGTTTAATTGCACGTTGAGTGAAGAAATATTTTATCCACTTTGATTTAAATTTACTACTTAGTGGCTTAATTGCTTGCCCCCCTAGTTCTAGTATTTTTTGGAAAAAGTAAACAAGCAATTCATGATGTGCTAAAGATCACAAAGAGATAGGTGATGAAGATACAACAAAACAACTATGGACAGATTATGACTAATGCTGATTTTCAACTGAGGGGAAGGCCTGTGCAAAGTAATAGGTCTCAAGAAGTGAGGATTCTTTGTGAATCTCTAAGGGCAAGAAATCCCATAATATAGGGGCCAGTATACTGTAACATGTAGTCCTTGGGATAACAAGTAGGTATTGATATGATGAATGGAGCCTCCACAATCTCTCTACAGCCTCATTATTACCCACTCTATACAATTGCCTCTCCCCCTTCCACACTAGTCCCCTATGCCCCCTTCCACTCACAACTGTACACTTCCACCACTCTCTCTTTGTTAGAGCATGTGTGTGTTTCTCTCTGCTACTGTAAACTCTTGTGTGCCACTGGCCCTATTTGTGTCTGCGCAGTGGCGTTCCTTGGTCGGCTGCCACCCAGGGCGGATTGCCGCGTGTCATCCGTCTCCCCCCCAGGTGGAGCACGACACCCCGCCCAGCACAGCATCCTCGCCCCCCCCCCCCCAGGTGGAGCACGACATCCCCCCCCAGCGCAGTGTCCTCGCTCCCCCCCCCCAGTGCATTCTTCCTACCTGCTGGGAGCAGCTGTGCGGCTGTTGGCTCCGCTGGTTCCCTGCTCCCTCTGCCCCGGAACAGGAAGTAATAGCAGAAGGAGCAGGGAAACAGCAGAGCCAACAGTCGTGCAGCTGTTCCCTGCACCCCTCCTGCCACGCAGCTGCTCCCTACACCCCTCCTGCCGCGCACACCCAGGGCAGACAGCACCCACCACCCTCAGTACACCACTGTGCCTGTGCATTCCTTCCTTTCACTATTTGGGTGTGCCTCCTTACCATTGTGTGTCCGTCTGCCACTGATTCTACTTGTCACCATAAATGAGAATGAGTTGATGCTACTGTGGACACTGAATTGCAGAAGAGAGAGAATGCAGAGGAGAAGAATGCTATGGCTGGACATGACTGAGGAGCAATGCCTGGGGAGGTTTAGATTTGATAAGGACATAATATCACACCTGTGCAACCAGCTAGAGGAGCATCTAGCCCATGACATGGAGGAAATATGCATTGCCAGTCAATGTAAGGTCACTACATCTCTAGCCTGTCACTGAATTCTTCCAGATACCCCTTGGTGCCACAGCAGGCATTATCCAGCCAGCCACATCGAGGTGCCTAGCATGATTTCTATAGGCCTTTGTAAAGAAAGAAATTTAGTTTATCACTTTGCTTGAAAACAAGGAGCAGCAACACCAAACAATGACTTATTTGTATAGAGTGGCACACTTGTTCTCTGTCCTGGGGTGGCCATAGACTGAACTCACACACCCATCAGACCACCTGCAGGCAAAGGCCATTTCTACAGGAATAGGAAGTCCTTCCATTCCCTGAACATGAAGGTGATATGCAACTCATCTAACATCATAAATAATACGTGTGTCTGTTGTTTCTCTTTATGTCTTGATGTTCATATACCTGAACAATCAGGAAGAGATGAGTGTTTCTAGAGTGGCAAGATCACTGGTAGATGGCTACTAAGTGAGATACCCACACCCACCCACACCCATAATGTACCATCACTAATCTGATCACCTTCTTCTCCCCTCCCCTGTCCACCAGTAACAATTGCAGCATGCAACTATTATCCCTACAAACCTCTGGGAAGAGAAATGCAGTGCACTGCCAAACTGCACTACATCTGGCACACATTCACTCGCTTCCTTCCCTGTAAGTGACTGAGAATATCCACTCAGGAACCACAATGTGCACCCAGATGGTGCTCCTAAACAGAGATATGATGAGGCCCTCACACGATCAGGGCAGTGATTGAGAGGTAATTTGACATGTTAAAAAGAAGGTTCAGGTGCCTGGATTGGTCAGCAGACAAGCTGTTCTATTCCTCAGCCAAGGCCTGTGATATCTTCATGGCCTGGTTCTCAATTTGAGGATGCTGGAATCCACTGAACTAATTCAGTCTGACACAGACAGTGATGAGAAGGGAGAAGGTGCCCATCCTCAGAACCTGACACCAGTACATGTGCACTAGCATGTACTGGTAGTGAGGAATCAGCTCATCCAGATACATTTTCTGTATGTAAGTATCTTTTATTTGTGACTTTTAATGTGCATAAATGCCCTAATCCCTATTTCTGCCCCACACTGCCTTTCCACTATTTACTCCCCCTTCCATGATCACATTTAGGGAGCAGCAGTATGAAGTGGCTGCTGTGCTTCAGAGGGTGCTGGAAAGGCATCTCTACCATGACCCACCCATGTGGCCTCTCATGAAAGTTTGGGAAGACCGAATTTGATGACTCACATTCCCATGGCCAGATGTAGGGGTGAAGCAAGGTGAAAAGGAGTGGGGAATGCAGAGGCTCAGAGGTGTTAGATGAGGGTGTCCCAGGTGACCTTTGGCACTCCACCATCTGGGGAAGCTAGGAGGCCAGACTCTTATTTAGAGTTTGGAACTCAGGAACAATGATTGTAAGGTAGTGATCTAATGTTTCTTTCAGATCCCGTATGTCCTCGTGGAGGCCACTGATTTCTTCCCATAACAGGTTGCTCCATCATGTGATGTTTATTTATTTATTTGCTGCATTTATATCCCACATTTTCCCACTGATTTGCAGGCTCAATGTGGCTTACAATATAATACAACAACAATCATATTAATGGGATAAGGAAATCTGAATATAGATAACAAATAAGGTGCATGAGAATATTATGTCAATCATATTAACGGAATAATAATTTCAGCCTTGTTGCAGTTATGGTGCATAAGAAAATTGTGTATAATGAGAAGTAACGTGGGATAGTAACATAGTAGATGACGGTAGAAAAAGACCTGCACGTTCCATCCAGTCTGCCCAACAAGACAAACATATGTGTATATCTTACCTTGATTTGTACCTGCCTTATTCAGGGCACAGACCGTACAAGTCTGCCCAGCAGTGCTTCCCGCCTCCCAACCACCAGTCCCGCCTCCCATCACCGGCTCTGGCACAGACTGTATAAGTCTGCCCTCCACTATCTTCGCCTCCCAACCACCAACCCCTCTTCCCCCCACCTGCTCCGCCACCCAATTTCGGCTAAGCTTCTGAGGATCCATTCCTTCTGCACAGGATTCCTGTGGGTAACTAGATAGAACATAACATAATGATAACAGGATAAAATATAATCTACATAAATAATTCTCACCTCCAATTCTGAAGCTCACTGTGTGGCAGGGAAACACTGAAGCCCTGTACTGTATAGACTGTCAGCACCACTCACTCTCAATCTCACTCATACACCCGCCCTCAGCTACGCCCCATCCAGACATAATTCACAACCCCAACATTCTAATGAAGCCGTAAGCGCCACCCACGTGCGTCACATTCGTGAAGGGTTCGTTAGTTCATGGTGGTGAAGTCACCCCACTGACCATGTCTTTCTGCCACGCCCTCGCATTAAATGTGATGACGTCGAGGGCGGAACAATTACGAAAGGAATGCAACGAAAAGGGAGGAGTAGGGAAACACACGGAGCGTGTTTCCCTGCTCCTCCCCCTGCCTGACAATCAGCTGGCAGTGCGCCGACGAAACAAAAATGGCGCCCAAAACGAGCGTTCACAAACACGACAAAACCGCTTCGGGAGGGAGGCAGGCAGCCATACAGATTCAACGTCGGAGGGTGCGAGGGAGGGACTTACAATCATGGCCAAACAGAGAATCACAACGACGTGCATCGCCGCTGCCGCTCGCTGTCCCGCCAACACCTCAACCACAACGTGGATGCAGCACCTCACAGGTTTGCTTTCTTTTCAGTGTATGGTGATGACGGATGCACGGGGCAGGGGAAACAGAGGTTAACCAAATTGCCTTCCTTGCTTACACTGCACTACATAGCCTTACATCCACTCCTGTCTACAAACAGAGGGGAGGGAAGACCCAGTGGCGTACCAAGCGGGGGGCGGTGGGGGCGGTCCGCCCCGGGTGCCAGTGGGTGGGGGGTGCTCCGCTCCCGCTGCCTCCCATGGCCGTTCCCGCGGCGCCGCACATTAAAAAAACCGGCGAAGCAGCGTCGCAGGCAGCGCCTCGTGCCCTGCTTGTAAAAAAAAAATCAAATCTCCTTCCCTCCTTCTAATCTCCTCCTCGTCTTGACGTCTTGACGTCGACTCGGGCCTTCCAATCAATTTGATTGGAAGGCCCGAGTCGACGTCAAGACAAGGAGAAGGAAGGAGATTTGATTTTTTTTTACAAGCAGGGCACGAGGCGCTGCCTGCGACGCTGCTTCGCTGGTTTTAACGGGACTGAGGTGGGGAAGGAGAGGGGCGAAAGGGAATCGGGTGGGGGTGTTCAGAGGGGAGAAGGGGACTGGGGTGGGGGTCTCAGACAGGGGAGGAGAGAAGGGGACTGGGGTGGGGATCTCAGAGGGGAGAAGGGAAGGGGAGGGGAGAAGGGGACTGGGGTGGGGGTGTTCAGAGGGGAGAAGGGGACTGGGGTGGGGATCTCAGAGGGGAAAAGAGGAGGGGAGAAGGGGACTGGGGTGGGGATCTCAGAGGGGAGAAGGGGACTGGGATGGGGGTGTTCAGAGGAGAGAAGGGGACTGGGGTGGGGGTCTCAGACAGGGGAGGGGAGAAGGGGACTGTGGTGGGGGTCTCAGACAGGAGAAGGGGAGGGGAGAAGGGGACTGGGGTGGGGGTGTTCAGAGGGGAGAAGGGGGCTGGAACTGGGGGCTGAAAAAAGGGGCAGAGAGAGAGAGGGGACAGATCCTAGATGGAAGGGGGAGCGAGAAGGAGGGCAGACCCTGGATGGATGGGAGAGGGAGGGCAAATGATGAATTGAAGGGGCAGAGAGAAAGGGCAGGCAGTGGATGGAAGGGACGGCAGAGAGGGCAGACACTGGATGGCAGAGAGAGAGAGAGAGTGAAGACAGATGCTGGATGGAAGGAAGACGGTGAAAAGAAGATGAGGAAAGCAGAAACCAGAGACAACAAACTGTAAATAAAATATATTTTTTTATTTTTTTTGCTTTAGGATAAAGTATTGTAGATGTGTTAAATGTTTATAATAGAACATGTAAATAAGGTAATCTTTTTATTGGACTAATTTTAATACAATTTGACTAACTTTCGGAGAACAAAACCCCCTTCCTCAGGTCAGGATAGGATACTGTAACAGCACTATACTGTACTGACCCGAGGACGGAGGTTTTGGCCTCTGAAAGCTAAATGTATTAGTCCAATAAAATGGTATTATTTTACTTTCTATATTTGTTTTATTTCTATTTGTTAATTTGTAAAGTGGTGATTGGTACTTGTTAGGTTTTTTTTCAAATTTACATCTGCTGTCTTTATATTTTGCACAGTACTAGGGGACAGTTTCTGTTTCTGTGGTGTTGCATTGTATGCAGAGTCTGGCATTGGGGCTTCAGTTTAATTTTTGTCTAAATAGAAAGTTTATGATTACTTATTCTATAGTGGATTAGGGTGTATCTGTGTTTGTGAAAAAGACATGGCTTTCAGTTGGCATTGACTGTGCAGGATCTACGATCTGTACTATTCTGTCTGGTTTCGTTTTACAATAGGTGAATTGATTATCTAGTGCTCACTGTAGTGTTTAAGATGCTTTCCTTTTCCTTGTGTGACTCATAGAAATGACTGCTTATGGTGTGGTAGAATTGCTCTATAGGTCCTGAGTGTTTTGTATTCTCGGCATGCCTAGTACTGGATTTGGGGGGGGGGGGGGTTAAAAAATGACCGGCCCCGGGTGTCAACTACCCTAGGTACGCCACTGGGAGGACCGCATGCAACTCGGAAGGGACACAGGGAGAGACAGGGGAGGGGGGAACCTTGCTAGCGCCCGTTTCATTTCATACAGAAACGGGCCTTTTAGTAGTGTTCGATAATTAGGGTGTAAGTTAGAATAAACAGATTTGAACAGTTCCATTAAACTTGTATCTCTGAAGTTTATGTGTCAGTATTTTATGGGGGATCTTTTTTGTACATTTTTTTGAACAGATAGGTCTTCAGTGATTTCCGGAAGGTCATCAGGTCATGTGTTGTTCTGAAGGTAGTTGGTAATTCATTCCATAGTTGTGTACAGATATATGAGAAGCTGGATGCATGTACTGATTTGTATTTAATTCCTTTGCAGTTGGGATAATGGAGATTTAAGCAAGTGCGTGATGAACTTTTGTTATTTCTCACTGGTAGATCAATCAGATTTGACATATAGGAAGGGGCGTCTCCATAAATGATTTTATGAGCTAAGGTGCATGTCTTGAATGCAATTCGATTTTTCAGAGGAAGCCAATGCAATTTTTCTCTAAGGGGTCCAGCACTTTCGTATTTCGCCTTTCCAAAAATCAATCTGGCTGCTGTGTTCTGGGCAGTCTGAAGTCTCTTGATGGTTTGAATCTTGCATCCCGCGTATAAGGAATTACAGTAGTCCAGATGACTCAGTACTAAAGATTGCACTCGATTACGGAATGTCTCCCTTGGGAAAAAATGTTTCACTCTTCTAAGCCTCCACATTGCATAGAACATTTTCTTTATAACATTATTCACGTGGTTATCTAGATTTAGATTGCGATCAATTGTTACGCCTAGGAGTTTCAAGGTGTCCGCAACAGGAAAAGTATGGTTTAGTGTGCTTATATTGGTGTATTTGATTTTATTATATTGCGATTATATTATAAGGCATTATATCTTTTCAGTGTTGAGCTTCAGATGAAATGCATCCGCCCATGAATTCATAACCTAGAAGCTGAGATTGATTTTATCTGTAATTTCTGATAAATCTTTTTTAAACGAAATATATATCGTCACATCATCAGCATAAATATATGGGTTTAGGCTTAGATTGGATAAAGATCTGGCCAGTGGTAGCATCATTAAATTAAATAGAATCGGAGAGAGCGGAGATCCTTGAGGTACACCACATACAGGTCTCCATGGCTGTGATATGATCGAATTAGATATTACCCTGTATGTCGTTAGGAAACTATGAAACCAATTAGTACATTCCCTCCAATTCCAAAATACTCTAGAATGTTTAATAGGATGTCATGATCGACCATGTCAAAGGCGCTGGACATGTCAAATTGTAAAAGAAGAACATTGTTTCCAGCTGCAATTTTTTGTTTACATTTGGTCATGTTATCAGCAGATTCAGCAAATATATCCTCTCCCTGCCAGGGGCACTGATGTCTTGCATAGTATGGCCCTCTGCATTGGCCTCCTCCAAATGATGTTCCTCATCTTCCACCTCTTCTTCTGGTGATGGT
This sequence comes from Microcaecilia unicolor, assembly GCF_901765095.1. NCBI lineage: Eukaryota > Metazoa > Chordata > Amphibia > Gymnophiona > Siphonopidae > Microcaecilia > Microcaecilia unicolor. The sequence continues at coordinate 81,365,773 of NC_044037.1, read as the reverse complement.
GCATCATCATTTGGCTCCATAGATGTTGCCGCCTCTTCAGGCACATCGGTCAGAGCTGCAGGTGCTGATCCTTCCAAGACTTGATCCCTAGCTAGTGGTGTACTGGGTTGCCTTGAATCATCTTCATGAAGAGAGAGACTGGCTCCCTCCTCCTTTCTGCTCGTTCCTCTGCTGTTTCCCATGTGGCATCTGTTGGATGCAGAACAGCTTGACATTAGTATAAACAGCACTGGAATACAGTCAGGGTATGATGACAAGGAAATGCACAAAAAACCACGGGGCTATGTTAGCTAACCCCAGCATATGCTGGACATAAAAATTGGTTTCTAAACAAAATCATCACAGCCCATAAAGATGTAACCAGTTTTACTATAGTGGCATCCCCATGTGTTTAAGATGGCCAAGACTCCATATCTCCTGGTTCAATTACTAATCTACAGATAGCTTACATGCTGCCCTACCTTCATACCTTTACAAATAGAAATCCCGTGTGTAGTTGTAGAGGCAGCATCCAGCAGTCTGATAGAGTGCAAGAATTAGGGTCACACCTATGCACTACTGGTCATATACACTAATACATAAGCAAGGCAGGATTAAAGCATATTCAAACTAGCCATTAGTCTAGGGCACACCTGTGGAGTTGGGCCCCATTTCTTAGGTGCAGTTACTGTGGGTCCCAAAAAAGATCAGTATCATGAACAAGCTATCAGTTGGACAAAAGATAGGAGGGGTGGAATAAGAAAGCTACAACTGACCACAGATGCCTGTGCAGTCAACCCATCCCCTGTTCATTGATACTCAGTAAGTAAGAGCTAGAAAGCTTCTATCACTGCTATCCCCTTCTCTTTTGCCAGTTGCCCACTGCAGGTATTACAACATGAAGGGGCATAATCGAAAGGGATACCCAAGTTTTGCTGAGGACATCCTCGCAAAATGTCTCGGTGGAGGGGCGGGGAAACCCGTATTATCGAAACAAGATGGACGTCCATCTTTCGTTTTGATAATACGGTCAGGGACGCCCAAATCCTGAAATTTAGGTCGTCCTAAGAGATGGTCGTCACTAGACTTGGTCATGTCTGATTTTTGGCGATAATGGAAACCAAGGATGCCCATCTCAGAAACGACCAAATGCAAGCCCCTTGGTCGTGGGAGGAGCCAGCATTCGTAGTGAACTGGTCCCCCTAACATGCCAGGACACCAACCGGGCACCCTAGGGGGCACTGCAGTGGACTTCATAAATTGCTCCCAGGTACATAGGTCCCTTACCTTGTGTGCCGAGCCCCCCCAAAACCCACTACCCACAACTGTACACCACTACCAAAGCCCTTACGGCTGAAGGGGGGCACCTAGATGTGGGTACAGTGGGTTTCTGGTGGGTTTTGGAGGGCTCACATTTACCACCACAAGTGTAACAGGTAAGGGGGATGGGCCTGGGTCCGCCTGCCTGAAGTGCACTGCACCCAGTAAAACTGCCCCAGGGAGCTGCATACCGCTGTCATGGACCTGACGTTTGAGGTTGGCATAGAGGCTGGCAAAAAATATTTTTAAAGATGTTTTCTGAGGGTGGGAGGGGGGTTAGTAACCACTGGGGGAGTAAGGGGAGGTCATCCCCGATTCTCTCCGGTGATCATCTGGTCAGTTTGGGCACCTTTTTGTGCCTTGGTTGTAAGAAAAATACGACCAGGTAAAGTCGTCCAAGTGCTTGTTAGGGACACCCTTTTTTTCCATTATGGGTCAAGGACGTCCATGTGTTAGGCATGCCCAAGTCCCGCCTTCACTACGCCTCCAACATGCCTCTATGAAGTTTGGTCGTCCCCACGATGGAAAGCAGTTGGGGTCGCCCAAAATCAGCTTTCAATTATACCGATTTGGGCGACCCTATGAGAAAGACTCCCATCTTCTGATTTGTGTCGAAAGATGGGTGTCCTTCTCTTTTGAAAATGAACCTGATAGTGTCCTATTTTTGTGATTATTACAATTACTCATTATAATTGTAGGGCCCAATTGCCTTTCCTTGATAAGAGACCACTTAATATTTATTCATGCCATGAGCACAGCTGACAAAGTCCCTGGCTCACAGAGAGGGAGGTGTACAATGTCAATAGACTTCTGTCCAGACAATATTTTGTAAAAGTCAGAAATGTATGGACATGTGAGGGCTAGTTGTAAGTAGAGACAGTAGCTCTGGTCCCACTATGTTGGCAGAGCTGCAGCTCTCAAATGTCCACAGGTCTATATAGATTTGCCATCTGCTTACCTGCTCTGCGGCGAGCTGCATCACATTGGTTAACCCTTGCAATAATGCCAGGATCACAGCACCTCCTTTTCAAGGGAAGTGAGGAATATCAAACTGCTAGGGCCCATGTAATCTTGAGATTTTGTTTTTTGCAGGATCTGAAGCTCAGATCCCACCACTTTTTTTCCCAAGTCCTTGACATCGCATTTTTTGTGGTTGCTTAGGTAGCTTCTGTTTCCTGGGCTGGCATTTCTTGAGGATAGTTCAATCATGTTAAGCATATATTTGGATGCCATTCCAAATTGTATCTTGAAAATTAGGGTGCTCGCTTTGTAAAATATTCTTGCCTTGCCTGGTAGTCAATGTAGTGTTTCAAGCAGTGAGGTTGCTCTTTCACATTTCAGTTTCTTGAAAGTCAGTCTTGCTGCCGTGTTTTGGACTGTTTACAGAGATATTAGTGAGTTTTCCTTGCACCCTATGCATGCTGCATTGCAATAGTCTAGTTGCGATAGTATCATTGATTGGACCAGTATTCGGAAAGATTGTCTAGGGAAATAGTCTCTTATTCTTGTCAGTTTCCATAGTGTTCTGAAGCATTTTGATGTTACTGCTGATATTTGATTGTCCAGTGTTAGATGTTTGTCGAGAATGATTCCTAGTATTTTAAGTTGTGTTTCGATGTGGTATGTTTGTTGGTTGATTGTGAATTTTTGGTAGGATGTGGGGTTGTATGGGCTGGATAGTACTTGGATTTTGGTTTTGTCTCTGTTCAGTTTGAGTTTGAAAGTTGTTGCCCATTCTTCCATGAGGTCCAATCCTTTTTTTTTTATTTTGTCCTGTACATTTGTGATATTGTTTTGGAAAGGTATGAAGATGGTGACGTTGTCTACATATATAAATGTATTGAAACCCATTCATTTCAGTTTTTTTTCTGAGTGGTGCCATCATTACCTTGAACAGTATCGGTGATATTGGTGATCCCTATGGTACCCCGCTCTCAGAGATCCATGAGGCTGATGTTTGGTTGGACATCTTTACAATGTAGGATTTCATCTTTAGGAAGCCATTGAACCATGTTGCCACTGCACCACTGGTTCCTATGTTGTCGAGCAGTGTCATTAGTGTGGTATGGTCTTCTTGGTTGAACACACTTGACATGTCGAATTGTCTTAGTAATGCATTTTGTGTTTGGCATATTATGCTTCTGAATTTTGTTTTCAGGGTGGTTATGACTATCTCAGTACTGTGTTGTGGTCTGAAACCTGATTGGGATTTATGAAGAATTGAGAATTTTGTCAAGTATTCCATTAGTTGCTGTGTTACTAGACCGTCCATCGTTTTGGTCAGTAGTGATATTGAGACTACTGGTCTATAATTTGTGATCTTACTGATCTTGCTGGTAGTGTTTTTGGGGATAGGTGTGAGTATTAGGTCGCAGTTGTCTGTTGGAAATTGACCTCTTTCAAACATGTATGTAGTCGATGAGCCAGTCTGGTGGGTTTTTCATCATGTACTTGAGGCATTTGTCAAGTAGGTAGTATGCATGCATGTATTTTGTCAATAGTATCTTTGTTACAAGAAATATTTAACTTGGGGAAATTGCTCGGAGCATTCGCTAATATTTATAAGTTTTAAGATATATTTTGGTTAATTCTCTACCAATTACCTATTAAGGTAATAAGATTCACAATTGTAATGACTTAAATATTATATTTTGTGTTTACATTAACCTGCACTGCATAAGATTTAGGAACTTGTGCTCAAAGCATGGCACTAAGTTTTTAAAAGCGACCATACTACCAGAACATAAAAACAAAGACCATATAATTAGCTTTAGAAAGATTTATTTACAATACAGGTTTCAGTAATCGCAGCAAGAGGAAGTCTTTTAAAAAGGATCTTGGAACAGAGAATTTGTGCTTTAAAACAACAAGGTAACAGGCTTAAATCAGGTTAACTTACAAGTCCTTCTGTTACAAGGCATGCTGTGGTCTAGCTGACTGATGAGCAGCATGAGGTGAGAGGAACCCAGGCATTCTGCAGTCGGTGATGGAAGAGAAGAAGTGCAGCAGGAGAGAGAGTCTGTAGCAATAGCAGGGCTTCAGCAGAGGAGAAGGATCTGGGCTGCAGCCGAAAAGAAGAATCTGAATCTTAGGGAAACAGTTTCTGCTTTTTATACTGTTAGTTTGCAAGGAAATATGATCGTATGTCCTGGATCATTTGCTTCCTGGTTTGCACTGGACCCTGGTAGTTGCAAAGCATTATGGTCCCAGGTGTGCTGGGAAATGTAGTTGTAACATGATCACATTATAAGTCTTTTCCTTTCTACACATGGGCTGGTGTCTTCCTGCCTGATAGCTGATGGGAGGGGGCAGATATACATCTGATAAGATTTATCTGAGGTAACCAGCAAATGGTTTAGCAAGCAAATGGTCTTGTTTATGGTTTCCTCTGAGACCTTTGTCTTCAGTAGCTGGATTTACACCTTCCCCATCCCTCTGTCTGCAGTTGTGTTTGATCTTTGGAGATGTCTTGGTGACCCACCCAGTCAGTTTTTGTTACCAGGCCTTTTAGGTGGGAGGGAATGGAAGTTTATATCTCTTTGAAGCAGTGCCTTTTTGTCTTTGTTAAGTGTTTCCAGAGGGAGGGGAAAGAGGAACTTGGATGAAAGCCAGGCCAGTTTATAATGATTCTGTCCCAATAAGTCTTTAAAAGCTGTATTTTTATATTGGTACCTGATCCAGCAAAATCAATAATTCTGCTACATATTTCAATAATTCTGACAATTAAACTCATAATGTTGCATCTTTGCTGTGTCTAGTTGTGGTGGTTTAAACATGGTCAATATTCTCTCTGCTGTGGTGTGGTTGTCATGTGTTTCACAGTCATGTAGGTAGTCTGTGATGTTTATTTGAGGTTTTTCAAGGTTTGATCTTATGTTTTTTATTTTGTTTTTGAAGTATTGCGCAAGATTGTCCGCAGTTGGTGGGGTTTCAGTTGTTGCCAATATGTTCTGGGCTTTCAGTAGTTTGTTCATGAGTTCGAATATTTTTTTCATACTGGTCTGGTTGAGGTTCGTATATGTACTGTAGTGTTCTGCTTTTGCTTTCTTTATGCTGTTTGTGTATGTTCTTATGGTTTTTCTTTTGTTTGCATCTGTTTTGTTTTTAGCCCATGCTCTTTTGAGTTTCTTACAGAGTTTCTTCATGTGTATTAGTTTGTCATTAAACCAGGGATGTGATTGTTTTGTGATTTTTATTTTTGTTTTGAGTGGTGCTATTTTGTTTAGTGTGTTTGTTTTGTCCCAGTTTCTCGTGAAGTGTTTCTCTTGAGTAGTATGTCATTGAGTTCATTTATTGTTGTTGTCCAGAATGTGTGGTTATCTACTTTTCCTCTAGTTGTGAATGTGTGTTGAGTTCTTGGCTCTCTTTTCTTGCCGCTTTCTTTCCATTGTAGTGTGAAAGTGAGCTTGCTGTGGTCTGACCATGGTACCTCTTCCCATGTGTGGTTTGTTAATACGTGGTTGTTACTCATTGAGAAGCTATGGGCTAGTATGTCTAATTGGTGTCCTTTTGTGCGCAATGAGACTCATTGTGCTGTTGTGAAGTTCCATAGGTTTATGAAGTTCATTAATGTTCTGGCGTTTGTGTCGTATTGTTTTTCTAGGCGCAGGTTTATGTCACCTATTAATAGGACATTTGGGTGATTGGTGCAGATGTTTGATAAGAAGTCAGTGAAATCATCTTACTACTACTATTACTTATCATTTCTATAGCGCTAGTAGATGAGCGCTGTGGGCGTTTGTCCAGCTTCCCAGAGGGCGGTAGAATAATGTGATGCATAGTTGGTCAATTAGTGTTTCGTCGGTGATTTTGCATGCCAGGATTTCAATTGGTTCTGCTGTGAAGGAAGATTGGTATATTATCGCAATGCCTCCTCTCCTCCTTTTTGGCTCTGTTGATATGTAATTTTGTGTCCTGGTGGGCATAGGTGTAGTAGTGCAGGGTCATCTTCGAGGTGCAGCCATGTTTCAGCTATGAGCAGTAGTCTGAGTTGTTCCGTTTCATTGTCTTATTTACTGCTGATCTCACGTTTATGTAACCTATTTGTATTGGGATATACGTGTTGTGTTTAATGTTTGTTTTTTTAACAGTTTGTAGTTGTCTGTGTGGTCTTCCTGCTTTGCTCTTGTTGTTATGTTGGGTGTTGTTCATGTTTGGTTTCATGTTGTTGATTGTTTGTTTGGCCTCTGTGTTATTGTTTAGGTGGTGATTGGGCTCTTCAATTTGTTGGAATGGTTGTCTTCTTCCTGTGATGCGTATTGGTATTTTGTTCCATTTGGTTAGAGTTGCTGCTGGTATCCTCATTATCCACATTGTTATTGTATAGTAGAAGATCCATGCCCTTAGGTTGGCCATTTTGGGGGGTTACTTCTGGCTTGGGGGTGTTTGTGTGTGAATATGTATGTGTTTGGGCTCTGAAGTGCTTGTGTTTGTTTGTTGCATGGGGCTAGTTCTTTTTCCTTTTACCTTGGCTGGGGATTTACCTGCATCAGTGAATGATCAGATAGAAGAAAGGTAGCTAGTACATAAAAACAATACCTGCAGCAGTGAAAAATGTCCTTCAGTAATGGACACATCTAAGGGATAAATGAGCAGTGGAAGTTTGATGTGTTATAGAGTAGTTGCTGCTCAATATAGTGCTTGTGGCAATATAATTACCCTGAAAGAGAACAATCAAGGCTGAAAAATTAATTGTAGTGGTGTCACCACAAAAGGTGGGAGGCAAAAGTGTTCAGCTATGAGCGTCTGCAGCAGTGAGCAATTAGGCAGGTGGGAAGATCACCGCAGCATGTGAGCTGTGTGATTGCAGGAGTAGGTTTTGGATCATGCCGTTTGGCACTCTGGGTGGCTTGGGGAAGAACACCGTTTGGAAAAGAACACATTTTCTTTCAGTAGTTTGGTACTCCAATCAGCAAACTATTTGCTCAGAGAGTGGAGGATGCGGTGATTAATCATGGCAGCTACTAGGAGCAGCACAAAGGGCACATATTTGCCACATTACCCCCAGGTGAGTGGTCATGGTTCTGGGCTCCCATTCTTCAAAGGTGGGTCATGCAGCTCCAAATGGTTGTCGCCAAGTGTGGTGAGAGTGAAACTATGCCGACCTTCTGGACTGGAGTGTGCTGTGGTGTGTCGATGCTTGACTGCACTGGCAATCCACGTCTGCCTGCTGTGGTCTGCCAGCACTGGACTGCTCTGTCGTCGGTCCATGGGATGAGGACAGGGTGAGGACAGCTTTCCCGCTAATTTTTCTCCTAGGTTCCTCCAGACAGGTTGTAGTGTTGCTCTCTGTCTGATTTGACAATTTCCTTTGTTTGCTGTTTGAAGGAAGGTTACAATTGCACAGTTCTCTTTTTCAAGTTGCCAGTTTGGAATTACTGCAGGCAGTGGAGAGGGGAGAGGGGAGATGAGCTGAGTAGGACAGGTATTTTGAGACTAAGCAGAGTAATTGACCTTAAACACTTTTTGGAATACAGCTATGTTTGTTTTAATTCTCCTTTATTTAAGTCATAAAACATTGCTTTTCTTGAGGCTGTTGTATCTTCTTCCCCAGATTATTAGGGTATATGAAGATCTTTGATTTATTTTGGCCAGAGCAGATTTTTGTATTAAAGTAGGTAAGGTTTCAGAGCTTTCTATCTATTCAGTTTAACAAAAGTCAGTTTGTCTTTGGCTGCAATTAACATGGGGAGTGTTAATTTCACACACAGTGCTCGATGAGGGTCTGAGTCCCTTAGAAGTAAGGAAAGTTGAGATTCTCTGATAGATACGCAGTCATTTGGTAGAACTGCTTATTTTTTTAAAATTTATTTTCAAATTTTAATAATTACAATATTCAATAAATCTTGAATAAAATACACGAAATATGCAACATCATCATAGGGAAACAATAATACAAAGAGAAATAGAAAAAAAAAAAACCTCTTATCAACCACAATTTAGGAATTGATCCAAGAAAAAGAAATTAAATTATAAGCTAATATAACAAAGCCTATTCTCTAATTGTTAAACCAAACACTGCACCATGCTCTGCTGACTTAATCCAAGCTACTATACAGTGTTACATTCAGGATTAAATTTTCACAATTACACTCTCTTTGCTTAATAAAAAATCCTCTAACTGCTTAGGTTCAGAACTGCTTATTTTATTTATATTTTGTACTTTCATATCTTGAAACAAGGTTTTAAAGTCCATTATCTGATATCTAGAAGGCACTTCTGTTCATTAGAGACATCAATGTAAAGACTATATTTCACATCTGTGAGATTATTGGTAGTTTAATTGAGGGGGAGCTTCATCAGGATATCAGAAATTTAGAGATAATATAGGTTAAAGGTATGAACTCCAACTCATGGAATTGCAGTTTCATTATTATACAGTTCCTGAATCCTGGTGTTTGATGATTTAATTGATACAGATATAGATCACTGGAGGCTTTTTCTTTTGTTGTTGTAGATCCAGCTCATCACAGAAAAGGGAGAAGTTGCTTGCTTGTAGAGTACAGGGAGACAGAAATTTGCTTTTATCCAGTCAAAACAATGAAATTAAATTGTGGGCTTCTGTATCCAAGTTGCTGGAATGTGGAGAGAGGCAGGGGAAAGAGAGGAAAAGAAGGTGACTCCAGAGTGTGGATGCAGGGCATGGGAGGAGAGGAAGAGAATAAAAGCTGGTAAAGTGGGTGGGCAGAGATCTGTCTGAGGAATACTCTGCCACAAGCTACATGTCTGGTACCATCTCCATTCAGATTTTATAGTTGCCATGTATAGTTGTTTTGTAAGTGCTGTGGGTTTAGAGTAACTGGCTGAATTAGGAGCCTACCTTAGGGAAGGGAAATAGGACTTGATGTACTGTCTTTCTGTGGTTTTTGCAACTACATTCAAAGTGGTTTACATGATATATACAGGTACTTATTTGTACCTGGGGCAATGAAGGGTTAAGTGACTTGCCCAGAGTCACAAAGAGCTGCAGTGGGAATTGAACCCAGTTCCCCAGGATCAAAGCCTGCTGCACTAACCACTAGGCTACTCCTACTAGGGATCTATGTGTGTTTACTCTGTGCTATTTTCATGATAAGACCATTTCTGTTTCATGACTCCTGCATTTTTATTTTGTTCTTGCTGCTATTGTAAATAAATAAGCCATCTATTTTTACTATACCCTTGAGTGTGGAGCTAGTTCTGTTATTATTTGGGTGTTATGAATTCAGGCCTATATATAAAAGGTAACAGTGCCAATAACAGCCCAAAAGACTGTTATCTGTGTACGCCCCACATATGGGTGAGGCAAGAGAGGAGCATGAGTGAGGAAGATGACTCTAGTCAGTGCCCTTTGCCCCTCTTTGGTGCCATAACATCTTGGACTTCTGTTGCCAGATGTTTGTCATAAGCAAGTTTGATTACAAAATGTATGAAAACCTCCACTATTAGGGTGCAAATTTCCTTCATAGATTATCCCATGTGAAGGGTTTCTTTGGTCTACTATATATTTGGTTTTCTGTAATATCAGGTCAAAAAAAAACCCACAAGCCATACCCTGAGAGTGTAATATCAAAGAAAAATATTACTGCAAATATTTAAATGAATAACTCTGTCTTCCTTGTTATCAAGAACTAAAAACACTTGCTCATGACTCTTAACAGTCACTCATGAAGGAATGTCATCATTCACAATGGATGAAATATAGTGATTAGTTTTCCAGCAACCTGCAATCACTCTGCAACAGTTCTGTGGGTCACCAAGGAAACTCACAGCAGCTCCGGTGATGTGAATGGTACACTGTTGCAGGTTACTATGTCAACTCATATGCTGAGACTAATACAGCCAATCATGTAAAAGCATGCCCAGCAAGACTGTATTGATCTGATCTACAGATGATAGAGAGTGAATAGTTTAAAATCTATAGTATTTGCAGTAGATCCATATCCAGTTGGATATTATGCATACCCAGACATTTGACTAAAGCATAAGTACATAAGTACATAAGTAGTGCCATACTGGGAAAGACCAAAGGTCCATCTAGCCCAGCATCCTGTCACCGACAGTGGCCAATCCAGGTCAAGGGCAGCTGGCACGCTCCCCAAACGTAAAAACATTCCAGACAAGTTATACCTAAAAATGCGGAATTTTTCCAAGTCCATTTAATAGCGGTCTATGGACTTCTCCTTTAGGAATCTATCTAACCCCTTTTTAAACTCCGTCAAGCTAACCGCCCGTACCACGTTCTCCGGCAACGAATTCCAGAGTCTAATTACACGTTGGGTGAAGAAAAATTTTCTCCGATTCGTTTTAAATTTACCACACTGTAGCTTCAACTCATGCCCTCTAGTCCTAGTATTTTTGGATAGCGTGAACAGTCGCTTCACATCCACCCGATCCATTCCACTCATTATTTTATACACTTCTATCATATCTCCCCTCAGCCGTCTCTTCTCCAAGCTGAAAAGCCCTAGCCTTCTCAGCCTCTCTTCATAGGAAAGTCGTCCCATCCCCACTATCATTTTCGTCGCCCTTCGCTGTACCTTTTCCAATTCTACTATATCTTTTTTGAGATACGGAGACCAGTACTGAACACAATACTCCAGGTGTGGTCGCACCATGGAGCGATACAACGGCATTATAACATCCGCACACCTGGACTCCATACCCTTCCTAATAACACCCAACATTCTATTCGCTTTCCTAGCCGCAGCAGCACACTGAGCAGAAGGTTTCAGCGTATCATCGACGACGACACCCAGATCCCTTTCTTGATCCGTAACTCCTAACGCGGAACCTTGCAAGACGTAGCTATAATTCGGGTTCCTCTTACCCACATGCATCACTTTGCACTTGTCAACATTGAACTTCATCTGCCACTTGCACGCCCATTCTCCCAGTCTCGCAAGGTCCTCCTGTAATCGTTCACATTCCTCCTGCGACTTGACGACCCTGAATAATTTTGTGTCATCGGCGAATTTAATTACCTCACTAGTTATTCCCATCTCTAGGTCATTTATAAATACATTAAAAAGCAACGGACCCAGCACAGACCCCTGCGGGACCCCACTAACTACCCTCCTCCACTGAGAATACTGGCCACGCAATCCTACTCTCTGCTTCCTATCTTTCAACCAGTTCTTAATCCATAATAATACCCTACCTCCGATTCCATGACTCTGCAATTTCTTCAGGAGTCTTTCGTGCGGCACTTTGTCAAACGCCTTCTGAAAATCCAGATATACAATATCAACCGGCTCCCCATTGTCCACATGTTTGCTTACCCCCTCAAAAAAATGCATTAGATTGGTGAGGCAAGACTTCCCTTCACTAAATCCGTGCTGACTTTGTCTCATCAGTCCATGTTTTTGTATATGCTCTGCAATTTTATTCTTAATAATAGCCTCCACCATCTTGCCCGGCACCGACGTCTTGCCCGGCACAGACACAAGTATTAACCAGTTCTAGTTTAATTATATAATTCTTTGAAATCTAGCTCTTTCCTTATATTGTTTTACACCCATGTTTGATATGTCTCTCCTTCCTTCATCATTATGTTAATGTTTCACAGGGGATGTGTTCCATTACAACCGTTGCCATATGGCACACTGTTGAGCATCCAAAGACAATAAACAAATTATAGTCTTTATCTGCATGCTGTTAGGTTGCCCTATCAGCTGACTGCTACTCATCAGTTAGCTTTTAAGATAGACAGCTTAGCAAATATAAGAACATCTAGATATTTTTAGATCTGAGTACAGAAAAACTATCAAAAATATGACATTCAGTTTTGCAGAGGATAACAGTCCAAATATATCTTTTAGTTGTTTGCATGCTTTAATTATCTAGTGAAATAAAGAAATTCTGCCTTTCTGTGATAATGCCATAGACTAATTGCTATTAAAAAATATATGACTTCAAGAAAATATGGAACAAGCAAAGAGGATCTCTAAGAGAAAGGAAGGGATTGTAGACCTTAGTACAGTAGAGTCTCAGTTAACTGACCTTCAGTTGTCTGACACTGGATTAACTGATGGTTGGTTAACAAGGCTCTGCCCCCTCTCTCTCTCCCTCCTCCAAAGTACTCCGTCCCCTGCCCACCCACACAAACAGCAGCCACTACCTTGCTCCTCCCCCCCCCCCCCCCCCCCCCCCAAGGCAAGAGAGATATTACTCACACACAGCTTTTGGTACAGTGTTTGTGTGTCATTTACAGCCTGTTTTATTCACTTTTGCTGTTTATTTCTTTCTCTGTCTATGAAAGGTAATTCTATAAAGGAGTGCCTATGTGGTGCCTATTCTATGAAGGAAAGTAGGTGCTTATTTTCCTTTATAGAATACTAGCATAGCAGATGAAATACATACTTGCACTTATGCTGGTCATAGAGCTGGTTTAAGAGCTAGTGTAAATATAGAAAAAAGAAGCCTTTATCTTCCCCCCCCCCCCTTTTCCCAGAGAGGGGGGCATCTTGCAGAGGATAGGGAGATACAGAGGTCTCAGGGCAGCCCAGAAACAGCACTGACACCTTTTAGTTAAAATGTTCAAAGTGTTTAAAATGCTCCAGCACTGTTATAAAACTAAGAACTCAGGTGCCCATAGATGCTAGAGCTGTGCTTAAATTTTATGAGTTTCTAACTCTGGGGCAGGGTTGCCAGGTGGAAAATTTTTTTCCAGCCTAAAGGAGCCCAAAATCCAGCCCAAAACCCGCCCAAACTCAAACCCCGCCCCTGACACCCCCGCCCCCGCGTCATCACCCCCGCCCATGCCGTCATCAACCCCGCCCCCGCCGTCATCGGCCCCGCCTCCCCCGTCATCGGCCCCGCCTCCCCGTCACTAACCCCGCCTCCCACGTCACTAACCCCGCCTCCCCCGTCACTAACCCCACCTCCCACGTCACTAACCCCGCCCAGAAACGTCATTAACCCCGCCCACCGCGGCCGAAAAAAGCCGGCGAAAAAACCGCAAAAGCCGGCGAAAAAACTGCCCCGAAGCCAAAAAGGAGCCCAAAAAACCGCAACCCGCCGCGGGCAAAAATTTCCCGCGGCGGGTCGCGGAAAACCGCCCAATTGGGCGGTAAAACCGCCCACCTGGCAACACTGCTCTGGGGGGATGTGCAGTGAAGTCTGTTACAAGGCTTCTGATTGGCTGTCTGAGGCCCCAGGGAGAGCTGGGAGACTGAGGGGCATGTGAGGCAAGCCTGAGGGGCAGTGTGGAAGGTGGCCAATAGGAGCCAGGATCTGGTAAAAGGCATGAATTTGGACCAATGAGGTGGCAGGGGGGCAGCCTGACCCATAGATTGGCGCGAATTTCAAGCCAATCCAGGGGACAGGAGGGGTGGAACAAAGAAAGAGAATAGCAGCCCAGAGGCAATCTGGGAGAGAGAAAGGCAAGCATGGGCAAAGAGAGAAGGTTGAAAGCATGCTTTGAGAGGAGAAGATCAGATCCAGGCAGGAGTGTGCTGCAAGCAGGGGCAGAGAGGGGCAAGCTCAGGCAAGAAGAGGCAGCTGCAAGCTGGAGGAAAAGAAGATCAATCCCAAGCAGGAGTGAGCTGCAGGCTGGAAGAGAAGGACCCACTGACGAGCCCCAGATGAAGAGAGAGAACTGGTGAGTCCTTTAAGGGGCAGGGCACTAAAGCATACAGGAACAGAGGAAGAGGAGAAGGGGGTCTGGAGCGAGCTGGGGACAAAAGAGGAGCTGTAGCAGTAGCCACAGAGGCCATTCTTCAGGCAGAGAGAGAAAGAAGCAGAGGAGGAAGAGGGACCACACTGGGGAGCTGAGCTGAGACGTGTTAGGAGCAGTGCAGAGCTGAATAGAGAGCAGCGTGGCAGCCCTGAATCCCAGAGAAGTCCACCTAGCACATCTGTCCGTGTGTGTACTTGCCTGTCCAGAGAGAAGAAAGCCGGCTGTGTGACTGCCTGTCCTGTGAAGAAGAGGCCTATCTGGAAAGGGAAGAAGCCCCACAAAGAGAGAGACAGAGAGACCCCCCCACCCCTACCCGTACTGAGTGTCCACACTCCAAAGGAACTGGTTTTAGAGTGTCTGCCAGCGCAAGTGTGTGCCTCAAGAGGACCCAGCACAGAAGCCTGCTGGTTCGAGTGTCCACACCTAAGCGAGCCTGCCCTGGGGAAGGAGCTGCCCAGCCTAAGCCTTGAGCCCTGTGAGTGCCTGCAATTAAGGGCCTGCCTTTAGGAGGTTTAGTTTAGCAGTCCATCAGTTTGAGTAGAGGGTGTAAAACAAAATAAAAGAAAAGGGGTGATATATTGGGAGGGCTAGATAGGAATTTCCCTTGCTTATCTTTTATTTGAATTTAGTTAGCCCACAAGGTCCCTTGCCAAAGAAAATACTGATTGAGGTTAGCACACATAAAGAGCACAGGGAGTCAGAATCAATTTTTTGGGACAGCACTCTTAGGCACAGTACTGCATTTCTTTTTCCCTTATGGGACTAATCTGATCTCCCAGTGCACTTCACCAGTCATGCTTATTCTTTTGAAAAATGAGTTGGGGATTTGTGCAATGTGTTATTTATTTAATGAGGGTAAATGTACATATCTTTTAGATGTTCTAACCCACTGCATATGGGGATGGAAAGAATGAAGATTACTAGGAGTATCATGATTAGCTGGCAGGCTTTCATGTTATGGAATCAGTTACCTTTGCAACTGAGAAATGTGAACTTCTTTCCCCTGCCTTAAATACTTCCCTGTTGCCATCCTAAATTTAAAAGTTTAGGGGTAAATATTGGCTGATACTTATGTGGCTATATGCAATATTCAGCACTTCATAAAATGATCTGCATAATGACAGGACTGTGTTTTATGCAGTCCTATTTATGCAGTTACTTTATATGGTTAACTGCTAAATATCGGCACTTAAGAACATAAGAATATAACATAAATGTTGCCATACTGGGACAGACTGAAGGTCCATCAAGCCCAGCATGCTATTTCCAACAGTGGCCAATCCAGGTCACAAGTACCTGGCAAGATCCCAGAACAGTAAAACAGATGTGTGCTGCTTATCCTAGAAATATGCAGTAGATCTTCCCAAGCCCATCTTAATAATGGCTTATGGGCTTTTCTTTTAGGAAATTATCCAAATATTTTTAAACCCTGCTAAGCTAACTGCTTTTACCATATTCTCTGACAATAAATTCCAGAGTTTAATTACACTATGAGTGAAGAAATAGTTTCTCCAGTTTGTTTTAAATTTACTACTTAGTAGCTTCATTGTGTGCCCCCTAGTCCTAGTATATTTTCAAAGAGTAAACAAGTGATTTATCTTGACCCATTCCACTCCACTCAGTATTTGATAGAACTCTATCATATCTTCCCTCAGCCATCTCTTCTCCAAGCTGAAGAGCCCTAGCTGCTTTAGCCTTTCCTCATAGAGAAGTCGTCTCATCCCCTTTATCATTTCATCACCCTTCTCTGTACTTTTTCTAATTCCGCTATATCTTTTTTTTTTAAAGGGGTGGTGACCAAAATTGTACACAGTAATTGCACACAACATATGTGATGACTCCGCCTTTGGACTGCCCACTAATTAACCCGTTTCATGTTAGGCATTCACTAATGCTATTCAGTGGCACTAACTGCTCAAGTGTTGCTAAATATCTGTGGTTAGCCTCAGAGAAGAGATTTAAAAAGCAAGAAACCTCTCCTGGCTGTTTAAATCACTTGGAATATCAACCCCCTTAGTAAAATTTTGAGTAAAATTCATCCCTAGTAAATTTTCAAAAATGCCAGTTTATAAGCATGACTTTCAAAGCCAGGAATATTAATCCGTTGGATATCGGGTCATTAAAGATTATAAAAATATTTATTTGGAAAAGAATGCTTCTTCAGTGCTTTACTTAAAACTTTTAGGTGAATTCTGATAAACAAGATATCTTGTCCTAGAATTTGGCCAGAAAATTGTGTTCCTCAGAAAAGTAGCAAAATATTTGAACAGGTTCAGTATTCTCCTTTTGTACACTTGCCAAGTGCTAGATGCCAAACAAACTGATCATCTTGACACGGGGGGGGGGGGGGGGGGGGGGGGGGGAATATGGCCTCCGTTTTTTATAAAAGGTACCAGTAACAAGTCTACAATTCTAAATATAATACCCTATTCTAAATTTGAGGAAAAAGTTCTTTTACAAAGCTGCACTAGCGATTCCTGTGTGGCAAATGAGAGGAATCCCATTAAATTGCTATGGGCTTCCTCTCATTTGCCACACAAGAATCGTTAGTGCGGCTTTGTAAAAAAAAAAAAAGCCCTTAGTTGTGTATTTTTTAATTTACCTAGTGCCTAGAATCCCTGTGTCAGTACAAAGTCAAAACAGTCTGTTCATTAGCAGCAGTGAATAGCAATCAAGGGGCACAATAACATTCAAGAAGTACTGTATGATGAAAGAGGAGTACCTTGAATGTTTCAGAACATTATTCTCTCAATCAGTACAATACCCTATTTTAGTCATGATATTATTTCATAGGACAGGTTGTTATAGTTAATTGCCTGAACTAAAAAATAGAAGGCAATGTGCAGAAATAAATATTGTGGGCCAAAGAACTGCATTTAATATTTGGTTAATTGGGCAGGATCTTTATCATTGTCAAGCAGCAAAGCTGACTAAATCAAGTAGAAATATTGCTCTATGCAACTGAAAAATTCATGGAAAATTTAACTTGGCTGCTCTTCAATCCTGAATGTACATTTTAGCATCTGATTTTGCAGAAATAAAATGATGTGGTATCATCTGCCTTGCAATGAAAACTAAAAGAAAATTAGATTTGACACTGGATGGAGAGGTTGTTCATAATTGAAAAGGAGTCATTTGGGTTTGTTTGTTTGTTTGATTTTTATTTACAAGGACATTCTTTGGGGCAGCTAAAATGTTCTTCACCTAGAAGAAGAATGTAGAATTACTTTAGCTGAAAAGAGTGTACAAGGTGGAGGAAAAAGTGTTCATAAACCATTAGGTCTGTAAAATAAGATTTTTTGCTAATGGAATCTAGTGCATAAATTTAGACATAGGAAGACAAATTTCATGGTACAACAGAACTGAACAGCTACATTCTTCTTTGCCAAAATTGTATATGAAAAAGAAAACGGTTTCTACACATAGGTCAAAGTTTTGGTTTTTTTTGAACAGCTAGAAACTGATAACTAAAACATGGAAAAATCTGCAACTGGGCATGTGTAGTCCCCCCCCCCCCCCCCCCGGTGTTCCGTTAGAATAGGTGTATGATTCCAAACCCTGATGGTTGTAGTCGAGCCAGGTGAGATCATGCACCACAGAACCCAGGGAATGATACAGGTTCACTAACCTCGCTGTCCACTCTCAAAGAATGAGCAGGGAAAAATAAACTAAAAGTGGGATTCGACCTGTGTTAGAAAGGCACAAATTCTTTTGTTTTATTCCATTCAACATTTATTTTATATGTATAGTGATAAGTATTCAATAAATACCCCTTTTTGTAAACAAATTTCTTTCCTTTACATACTATGTCAACAATAAATTTTCTGTCTACTTTCTTCTTCTTACAGAACCGGTTTTTGGAATCAACTAACCAGACATGAATCAGATAAGTATAATTTGTTTGTTTTTCACAAGTCAAAACATTTAATATTTTCTTTCTTTTCTTTCTAACTGCAAAATTTTACCCAACTCTTCAAGAAAATGATACTTTGTGTCTTATCTTTGTGTTTTGCAGGAGCCACGGATCAGCTGTCACAACAGGTATTAGTTTTTCTTTATTCTGTTCAGAATTTTCACCCTTTAGCTGAATTTGTAGCCTTGAGCTGATTTTCCTTGAACTCAGTCTTGCGTTGGGGCCCAGAAGGTGTGTTGAATTCTAGATCTTTTCTTCACCCTTCACCTCACTCTTAAATAAATTAAATGGAAGAAAAACCCTGTCTCCTTACCACTACACCACCCCCTAGCTAAGTGTCATTAGTTTTTCTTTTAAAACACTGGGCCTCTTTAAACTATTAAAATAAAAATAATTCAACCCTCACTTTGCAACCTAGTCTTTACTGAAATTCCCTATGCTATAAGAGCCACACTCCATGTATACATTGTTGCACTCCGCCCACCTAGTCATATACCATTCCCTGTAATTTTTCACACCAAAATGCAATTCTCAAACTGTCTTCACACCTGACACCTTTTCTTCACTCTATCACAATTCAAACAATTCCAACCTTACTCCCTAACACTCAAGATTCCATTCATACATTCAAAATTCTCACAAATCACCCTTCTCAAGCAATCACCTACCTTACAAAGCCTTCTCAGTCTCCTTTCTCATTAAATCAGCCACTTCTAACCTTTACTGTACACCAGAATCCTTTTCCCAATCACTGTCACCACCACACAGCCAAAACACCTCCACTCTCCTTCACAGTCACCAGCGCTCTGCCAACTGCCTGCTTCACCGTTGCCTAGGAAACGGACCTTTGGCTTGGGGTTCCAAACCCACCTAGCCAATCCAAAGTCCTTTTCAGCATTCCAAACTTTTCTGCTGACCTGCGGAATGTTGAGCGGCACTGCTAATTCTCCATTTTAATTGAAATATCTCCATAGAAATTAATGGGAAATTATTCAATTAACTAAAATCTCCTTCAAACTTTCATCAAAACACCCCAAATTTTCCCCAATAATCAAACTTCCCGTCCCCTATTAAGCTATGTTCTTAGAATTTAAAAATACCTATTTTTGACATCCACCCCACCATAAACTTCCAAAAATCCCTTTAAAAATTCCAAATTTACTTTAAAAGTACCTCAAAAATTCAAACATCGCCCTCTGAACCTACCCCGTTGAATAAAAAAAAATTAACCCTTAATTAACCCCTTCAAATCAACCCCCCCCTCCAAAAGACCCCCTAAAAATATTAAAAATCAAAAACTAACCTACCAGAAAAATCAAATAAAATCCCCCAAACAAAAATCTGAAAACCCCATTCAAGT
This sequence comes from Microcaecilia unicolor, assembly GCF_901765095.1. Classification (NCBI taxonomy): domain Eukaryota; kingdom Metazoa; phylum Chordata; class Amphibia; order Gymnophiona; family Siphonopidae; genus Microcaecilia; species Microcaecilia unicolor. The sequence goes on along the minus strand of NC_044037.1, from coordinate 81,346,543 downwards.
CCGATAAATCCCTGAATTTTAAAAAATAAAAAACCCAATTTATACATTTTTAAAATAAACAAAATAAAATTTTGGGTTTAAAAACCCCCGTACCTGGTCCGGGATTTTCTCCTCACTCGACGCCTACCCTCTGATCTGGTCTCGCTGGACCAACAACGAAAACGGAATCCAAAAAAAAACGACCCCAAAAACCGCCATTTCGTCTGGAGCTCCGGTTAAAAATCGAGGCCCAGGCTTCTAGGCCTCACTGGAGCTTCAGACAAAACGCGAGCAGGCACGCTCCCGATTCGTGCATGAGACGCATGCACGAACCAGCGACACCTCTTCCATGTCTCCTCCTTCTTCCTCCCGGCAGCCAGGCCTCACGCTGGTCCCCCTCCGGCCCAAAAACTAGACCCCTCTTCCTGCGTCCCCACGCGATCGCAGCGGACGCAACGATAGCAGCGCTTCCTGCCCAAACTTCCCCCCCCCCCCGGCTCACTTTGCCAGGACTGAGGTCTATCCCGCCTCACCTCAACTGGCCTGGGAACAGGCCCGCAAAGACCGACACTGCCCAGTGCCCTTCACTCCCGGGAACGTGCTCAATCGTTCCCGGGAGTCCGAAACATTTGGCGCTGCCTCTTGCAGCCTCTCTTCTCCTATCACCGCACCGGACCAACTCCGGCAGCACCCGGAAACCGCTGCGCTGCCACCTAGAGCGCTCCTCTTCCAGCGATAAACCTGCCCAATTCGGGTCCCGACGACCACCTAGCTGTCCCGATTCCACCTCAAACCAGTGATGCAGACTCCAGTCGTGCCTCTCCTCCCGCAGCGTTCCCAGACCTGGACAGCGACATGCTAGCATCTTGCTACTTGGGCAACAGCCCCCAGGATCCTCCGGAACTCTCCAGGTAAGTATTATTTTTTTTCCTAACCCTAGGTTACAGTAGGTGCTAGCTACAATAATGCAAACATTTTTTTAAACTTGTGAAGAGCAAATCCAAATAAATAAATAAATAATGGAATACCTGTATTTATGTATTCCTTGCTTATGTACATTTACAGAATAGTAGCACTTTCATGGGTAAGTGTAACAAGCCTAAACTAAATGGATAACAGCTGAAAGGTTGACTACATTACATGTTTTAATGTTTTTATTATTTTCAGTCCTCGTTTATCCAAGGCGGGTAAGAAATCAGCATACATCTAAATATACATTCAAGTAAACACAAACACAGAGCAAGCAGGAATGTCAATAAGTCACAGACAAATCATGGCATTTCATAGGCTTGACTTGGCAATTTACTGCTATATTTTTGTAGGGAAGCAAAAATTTCCAAGGCCAACTTATGCGGGCATCCCCTGAGAAAAGCTTCAAGGCAAACAAAGGCTAGGTCTTCAATAATTATTTCTTGCAATAAGAATATATGAATGGGGACAGAAAAGAGCATGCAAAGTAGAGACCCAGATAGGCATCCAACTGCCCTGACTCTGAAGAGTACTATCTGATAATTCCCCCATTTACAACCACCTTGGATTTTAGACACCATAATGACTGCACTATAGTTTCCTACTGCCTGCAAACTCAGAAAAATAATCTCTGCACTCAAATCAAATCAATTGGTCAGCTGAGAAAAGCTTTTGAGACTAAGAAGGGAAGTTATCAAAATGGGCATGCTAACTCATGCTATTTTAGCACAGTTCCATTTTATGCAATGAGACCTAATTACTAAGGGACCCTTTTACTAAGGCGAGTAGGTGCCTACATGCATCCAACAATGAACATGTATTCCCCATTTCAGAAAGGGAATGAATATCCATGCCCTCAGATGAAGGTTGGGATTTATACCTGCTGCATAGGAAGTCTAGTTTTCAGAAAAGTACTCCTATTGAGCAGCCTTCCATTACAGGGATTAGTGAAGATCACCCCCCTTAATTTCTCCCCCCAAAAGCCAAATTGGCAAGGGCTTTGTGACAGCTTCAAGAAAAATATAACCCCCCCTGTTTACTAAGCCGCAGTAGCGGCTGCCATGTGCTAATGCCGACATAGCCCATTCAAGGTCTTTGAATGGGTTGTGTCGGCATTGCCGTGCAGCAGCCACTTACACAGCTTAGTAAACGGGGTGGGGGGGAATGTTTATATTTCTAAAATAGGTAAGATAAATATTCATATGCCAGTACATAAATGTTCATATTGCTATTCTACAGAGCTTACGTGCTGGTATAAAAACATTTATGTGCTTATTTTGAGCCATTGACATTTTAGGGGTTGATGTTCAGTTAAATTGCCTGTTTGAGCCTAACCGGTCATTTTCAGCAGCAGTTAACTGGTTTGTGTCGCTGAAAATAGCCAGCACCAACCTGAAAATCAGCTGTTTTGGACATGTTCTGGGGGAGAAGTCAGCACTTGGCTAATTAAGTGCTGTTATTCAGAATTTAACCGGCCAGATTAACCACATCAATAGGACCGCATAAACGTCAGTCCTCTCTTTACGCAGTAATCCATAGCCAGTTAAGTGCTGAATATCACACTGAACCGGCTACGTGTTAGCCTACTCCGCAAACCTTGAAATTCAATACAGTGCCCAGACATAGCCCCCAGTATTGAATTTCTGGGTTTAGCTCCAGTGGCGGTCAGCAAAATGGTGATTGCTGCCTGCTGAATATCAGGCCCTTTGATGTTTATTTTTCTATAATGGATGTTCATGCCTAGCCAGCACGTATCCATCCATTTCTCCATGTATTTTAGAACCAGCTCTTTGTTGGCAGATCTATTCTAAGACCCTAGAGGAACTTGAAATGCCCTGACCTGGATGTCTCAATTATGATTTGAATGTCTTTTCTAGAATGCCGTTCCATTTATTTGCATCTCCAGTCCTCATTACAGACCAGAGCTGAGCCAGAGATTCCCACTTGCTTGAATTGCTATCATGTTCAAGGCATTACAGAACAAGCATTGTGAACTTTTATATACCTCATAAAACACAGTAGGCTAAGTTTTGTCTAGGGTCAAAAAGTAGATTGAGGTAGGAAAAACATTCTAATCACCAGTAGAAATTAAATTTATGAGTACCACACCTTTTCCAAAACAATTTTAAAGAATAAATAACCTTCTTGACAGGATGATGTGTATGTATTAAGACAGGTTCCATGCAATATGGTACTTCTCAGCTCAACATAAAATGGCTAACAGTAAAATAGTCAGGGTTTCTTTCCCCAGCACAACACAAAGTAATAAGGCATAAAAGGAGAAGAAAAGATCTAAAAAAAAAAAAAAAGGTACATGGGAGGGGGGAGGAGCAAGGGCAGGAGCTCCTTCTTGCAAGGATACAGTATTTATTAAACCAGAGCTTAAACTGTAAAGCAGAGGGGGGAAAATAGAAAAATCTAACCCAGTGAGAAGCAGGTATTAGAGGAAGTACAAGGACCTTAGGAGCTTCTGAGTTTCAGTTATTCTGTGATGTTATTCGTGGGTAATTTAAAGCATTTAGGAAGCACTAGGCTGATATTTTAGTAGTGAAATGTAGTTCTCCCTACAATTTAAGCTCTGCGTGGAGCAATATTACAGCTGCCACCCAGAGCACTTAAGAACTCATGAGGAGGAAAAAAAAACAGCAAAGCAAGAACAATTGTAAAAATAAAAGCAAGATGTCTAGTGGAATTTGTACAGATGCCTGTCAGCAGGAGGAAAGAGTCAGAGGCTGGCAGGCAGAAATGGAATACATAAGCTATAAAGAAATATAGTAGAACAAAAGAGAGAAAATGCTGGACATCATAGAAATGTGATTGTTAGGAATGTGCATTCATCGGAAATGAAACAATATTACTTGTTGGACATAGGAGTGGAGGAATAATTGTTGGATATGATGGGGGAGGGAGGGAAAGATGCTGCATGGGAGGAAAAAGAGGGAGAATTGTTCGATTTAGGGTGGGGTAGGGACAGGGAGGGGTGAAGGACAAAAGAGAAAGGAATGATAGACCTGGGAAGAAGGGAGAGATACTGCACAGGGGAGAGAGGGATATGAGAGGGAGAAATGTTGGACATGGTGGTTGAGGGGAGGGAGAACCTAGAGAGATGCTGCAGGGGAAGAGAGAGAATTTACATGGTACTATTTCTTTAAATGAACAGGTGGTAATATTTTTTCACTTAACAAAACTGTTAAGCTCTTGAATTCATTGCCAGAGGATGTGGTATCAGCGATTAGTGTGTCTGGGTTTAAAAAAAGGTTAGAACATGTTCCTGGAGGAAAAGTCCATAGTCTGATAGTGAGATAGGCATGGGGAAAGCCACTGCTTGTCCCTGGGATCAGTAGCATGAATCTTGCTACTATTGGGGAATCTGAATTTTCTGTCAGGTACTTGTGACCTGAACTGGCCACTGTTGGAAGCAGGATACTGTTCTAGATGGACCAATGCTCTGAATCAATATGGCTAGTCTTATGTTCTTAGGTTCTCGCAATGCACACACCATTCTCCCTTAGTCCATCCAACACCCCCACCCCACAACACACACACACACACACACACACACAATTATCCCATATGCCCATCCCCAAAAAATTGTAACCCCACAAGTAACGTGGAGGGGCATAATCGAACGTCGCCGGTGAACTAGACCACCGGTGATGTATTTTGGCAGCGGCGCAACAGCTGGCCGGAACTGTATTATCGAAAAAGATGGCCGGCCATCTTTTTTTTTCGATAATACGGTTTAGCCCGGCCAAATGCCAGAGTTCGCCGGGTTTGAGATTGCCGGTTTTGTTTTTCAGCGATAATGGAAAAAAATGCCGGCTATCTCAAACCCGGCAAAATCCAAGGCATTTGGTCATGGGAGGAGCCAGCATTTGTAGTGCACTGGTCCCCCTCACATGCCAGGACACCAACCAGGCACCCTAGGGGGCATTTCTAAAAATGTTTTAAAAAATACCAAAAAAGCTTCCACGTGCATAGCTCCCTTACCTTGGGTATTGAGCCCCCCCCAAACCCACTCCCCACAACTCTACACCATTACCATAGACCTTATGGTTGAAGGGGGGCACCTACATGTGGGTAGAGTGGGGTTTGGGGGGGGGGTTGGAGGGCTTAACATTTACCACCACAAGTGTAACAAGTAGGGGGGGGGGATGGACTGCCTGAAGTGCACTGCACCAATTAAAAACTGCTCCAGGGACCTGCATACTGCTGTCAGGGAGCTGGGTATGACATTTCAGGCTGGCATACAGGCTGGTAAAAAAAAAAAAGGTTTTGATTTGTATTTTTTTAGTGTGGGAGGGGGTTGGTGACCACTGGGGGAGTATGGGGAGGTCATCCCCCATTCCCTCCGTGGTTATCTGGTCAGTTGGGGCACCTTTTTGAGGCTTGGTCATGAAAATAAAAGGACCAAGTAAACCCGGCGAAATACTGCTTAACGCTGCTTTTTTCCATTATCCGCGAAAACCAGCCATCTGGTAGCAACGCCCATGCCTGCCCATGTCACGCCTTCGCTATGTCGCCGACACGCCCCCTTGACCTTTTGCCGGTGAGGCGACGGAAAAGCGGCGATGTTGTCAAAAAAGTCGCTTTCGATTATACCGATTTCGCCGCTTTTGAGAGATCACCGGCCATCTCCAGATTTATGTCGGGAAATGGCCGGCGATCACTTTCGAAAATAAGCCTGCTAGTGGCTTAATAATGGTCGCAGTTTTATTTAACATAACAACAATATAGACAATTGAAAATACAACTATAACTCTGAAAATACATATATAGCAATTAAAACACATCCATGTAACAACCCCTTCCCAACCTATCTAGACGGTATCAGACTAGCTGTGGAAGGCCTCATCACCCAAGGCCCACTGTATTGTTGAGCCCAACCGCCCCCCCCCCAAAAAAAAAAAAAAAAAAACCTCAAGGTGGTGATGCACTCAAGGACATAAAAAATACCATATCTTAGCAACACAATACCCCACAGTTACTCCAAATCACTCTCAAACCCCACCACAAATGGTGACAGCTTAATGCTTGTGTCCACACCCCCCAACCCCAAAAGAAGCTGTGGCCCCTTCACCATTGCATCAATCATGTAACAAATGTTGTAATGCACTAAGGAAAATGTCCAACCCAATATCTGATAAATGTACCCCGTCTGGTCTGTAAAGGCGAGGGCAATCAGTCGTTAGATGATCATGAGAAATCCCCTCAATGTCAAGACAAACTTAGAAATGTCAGCATTAAGTCATTTTCGCAAATAATCACTTTTGGGGACCTGGCGCCCTTCCAGACCAAATGGGGAATTCCATGGGACTAAATTGACCAAGCATGAGAAAAATAACAAGCTGCCACAAAAAGAGCTCGCTTCATAAGTCTAATGAGCCCAACCCCTTTTATCCTATAGAGATCATTACCCCCAAGTGAATGACAATAAGCTGTACTGATAAAAAATGTTTTGCATGGAGTAGAGTAGACAACAGCTGGTCCCACAGCATACCTCGTATGCCCATCCATCGAATGTGAATCCCCTGAGAAGCTAGCTCCAGGTTCACACCCCAACAAGACTCAGCAACTCTCTTCTGAACCAAAAGGATGAAGGAGCTCCAAATCATCCAGATATACACCTCAGGAGGTAAAGCAGCCAAATGAGAAACTAAGAAAATAAGAGAAAAATTAACATTAATCAAGGTTCCCAGGTACGGGATGTACATAGCATAAATAATGTCTAGAGGTCCAATCCCCCAAATGCTTGATAAGTCCATGTGATATGCCCCAGGCAGCAGCCACAAACACACCACTGATCCAGAAAGAATGGTCCCCAAAACCCAACCGCAGTAAAGTCAACCCCCTCCCCCCCCCCAAACCCACCTCCCCGCTCCCCCCCCCCGTTTTCTATTTCTGTTGATGGCTCTCTCATCCTCCCTGTCTCCTCAGCTCGAAACCTTGGGGTCATCTTTGACTCTTCTCTCTCCTTCTCTGCTCATATCCAGCAGATTGCCAAGACCTGTCGTTTCTTTCTTTACAACATCCGTAAAATCCACCCCTTTCTTTCCAAGCACTCTACCAAAACCCTCATCCATACCCTTGTCACCTCTCGTTTAGACTACTGCAATCTGCTTCTTGCTGGCCTCCCACTTAGTCACCTCTCCCCTCTCCAGTCAGTTCAAAACTCTGCTGCCCATCTCGTCTTCCGCCAGGGTCGCTTTACTCATACTACCCCTCTCCTCAAGACCCTTTACTGGCTCCCTATCCGTTTTCGCATCCTGTTCAAACTTCTTCTACTAACCTATAAATGTACTCACTCTGCTGCTCCCCAGTATCTCTCCACACTCGTCCTTCCCTACACCCCTTCCCGTGCACTCCACTCCATGATAAATCCTTCTTATCTGTTCCCTTCTCCACTACTGCCAACTCCAGACTTTGCGCCTTCTGTCTCGCTGCACCCTACGCCTGGAATAAACTTCCTGAGCCTCTACGTCTTGCCCCATCCTTGGCCACCTTTAAATCTAGACTGAAAGCCCACCTCTTTAACATTGCTTTTGACTCGTAACCACTTGTAACCACTCGCCTCCACCTACCCTCCTCTCTTCCTTCCCGTTCACATTAATTGATTTGATTTGCTTACTTTATTTATTTTTTGTCTATTAGATTGTAAGCTCTTTGAGCAGGGACTGTCTTTCTTCTATGTTTGTCCAGCGCTGCGTACGCCTTGTAGCGCTATAGAAATGCTAAACAGTAGTAGTAGTAATATTCAAAAGCATTTAACCAGCCAGGATCTGCACCTGGCCGGTTAAATGCCCCATTACCGGCTATCCAGAGATATTCAGCGGAGGATAGCTGGCTATCTCCCACTGAATATCACTGATTAGCAGCTAGAAGATAGCCAGTTATGTCAGCCAACTTAACTGGCTATCCGCCGATTTTCAGCCCCACCTTAGCGGCTATATTTGACCGCGTGAATATGTGGGATATCTCTGGCCGTTTAGAAGATATCCGGCCAAGTCTAAATATCAACATAGCTGGTTATCTTCTAACCAGTTAAAAATAAACCAGATATTCAAAGCCAGTCACTAGAAACGGCCTGACTTTGAATATACGGGTTTGGAAGTGACTGTGGGAGTTAGCCGGGCTAAATTCTGCGGTATGAATATCGGCCCCAAACACTTTTTAAATACCGCAGCAAATTTTAAATGAGTCAGCGGATTTCTGGGGCGGAATCAAGATGGCGGCATAACAAGACGCGCTGAAAGCAGCTCTGAAGTCCCGACTGGTGAAAGAACTTTTTCTTGCTTAAAGATGAGAGTAGTTCCCCCACCTACCTCGACTCCTTCATCGTCACAACCGGGGCTCGAGCGATTTTTCGCGCCAGTCTCCCATGAAAAAAGAGATACGGATCCCATAGCAGGGACTTCTGGGGAAGCAGAGTCCCTGCTGGGAGAGGAAATATCTCTCTCTCCACCAGCAACACTGAAACCTCCTTGTCCGGCGTCACTGACGGTTCCAGGAGGAGTGATACAGCCTACCGGAAGTGTTTTGGCTGCAGGCTCCTGTGAGGGGCTGGACTCGTTACGGGAGATGCAGAGAGTAGAGGCAGGAGCCTCAGAGAAAGAACAGGAGGTAAATCTCGGAATGATATGGAAAAAGCTGAATGAAATGGATTTAACCCTCCAGCAGACATCAGGTGAAGTTCGTGCCTTTAATAATAAATTTATAGAGTTAAATACTAAAGTGGACTTGTTACAAGCAGAGATAGCTGAAAAAGTACAAAACATGCAAAAGAATGTCGATTCTTTACAGGACTTTAAACTAGCTGCGATAAAAGATAACACTGATATCCGAAAAAGAATTGAACAGATTGAAAACTTTAATAGGAGACTAAATTTGCGTTTGGTGAATTTTCCTAAGTTACTTGGGATTACTCCATATGATATGTTTAAAAGATATCTTAATGAAGTACTAAAGATGCCTCTTGAAACAGTTCCGCCCCTAAATAAGTTATATTATCTTCCTATTCTCAAAGGAGAAATGGAGAAAGAACAACAACCTCACAACGCAAATTTGGATACCCACAACATATCAGCTATACTGGGACAAACCTTAGATGAAACAGCAGTAAGATCCACTTTGATTGTGTCATTGATTTTTGAACAGGACCTAAATAATATAATGAGACTTTATTTTAAAATGTTAAAGACCTGTTTCAGTGGTATTAAGGTTCAGATCTTCCCGGATGTCATGAAGTCTACTCAACTTAGAAGAAAAGCCTTGTTGGCATTGAAATCTAGAACATCTGCAATATGAGGGATATTCTTTTTGGCATATCCGTGTAAATGCATTGTAAAGCTGGGTCAGGTTAAATACACCTTTTATTCACCGGATCACCTAATATCGTTTCTTGATTCAAAACAGTTATAAGTATAAATTGGGTATGTTATGCCACTGTGTTACTTTTGATTTACTATGTATTATAAATCTTCTCTAATTCATTTCCACCTCCCCATAATTAATGTGGTCTAAGGAGGCAATAACTACTATGTTAAGAGGAAGTTATTGAATGTTTGCTTTTCTTTTCTTTTTTCTTCTTAAAATCTTATTAATTTTCTTTGGAACATTATATGGCTGTATTACATTAACAAGTGTGTCCTTGTTAAATGTTTAAAAACAATAAACAATATGAATAAGCCAATAAACACCCCCTAAAGGATGATGATGGTTGAAGGCAAGCACACAACTCACCGGGCAGGTCTCCTGACCTGGAAATGCTTGTAACCAAACCCAACAACCCCAACCTTCTTGATCAGTTTTCGAGTGGTGAATGCAAAAAAGCAGCTTATCAGAACAGAGTGGAACATCAGCCTATAACATGCCTGACTCAACTAAGGCCTTTTTATTTGGAGCAACCCACTTGCCCACCCTCAATGCAGCAAAAACGGCCAATGAAAATGTCAACTGAAATGACAAGACCTCAAAAGACAATCCACAAATTGAAATAAAGCTCCAAACAGTAAACAGAGATCATCATGTAAAATAGAGCGGCGAGTCTGATGAGCCTCCCCACAAGTTTGTCTAGCACATCCCCTCAATAAATGGCACACTGGATTTAGTAGGATCCACAAACCTTTGCAATTGCAATTTAAAAGCTACACTGGCCAAAAACAATGGCACTGCAGCCAGGGACCAATGTAAACTTTTGCCATAAACAACAAAATTCACCATTTATACCTGCAGTATTGTTCAAATGCAGCACAACTTGCTAGTCCCTCAAACACTTCCCCATAACATCAACACCACCCAAACTGGGAAGAGCTCCCCAAAAACAACATTGCGACACCACCCACTTGCCTTACAAGAAACAGGCCAAGGTTCCATGCACCAGGCCCCCTGATAATAGGCTCCAAATCCAATCCCTCTTGATGCATCCATGAATAAATTCAAATCCCAATTAGACACTGGAGGAGCCTGCCACACCCGAACACCATTGAAAGATTGCACAAACTAATCCTAAATATGAAGGTCTGCTTTGTCGAAGGCAGGAACCCAATAAAACATTTTTGTCAAGCCTTGAGATAAAAGGGCCAGGCAATAGGAAAAAACCTGACCCTGTGGAATCACCCGGGATGCAAAATTAAAATGACCAACCAATGAATGAATCTGCCATAATGTGAGTTTCCAAAGCATATTTGCCTCCCACAACACAGACACATTCTCTGCAAGGAGTCTCAACAACATATGCACAGACTCAAGCCTAATATCCTGGAAAATAAGCTGAGAGCACAGACCCTCTGACTTATCCTCCACCAATGGAATACCCAAATCATAGGCCACACTCTGAAATGATGCCATAAACTGCTCACACTGAGACGAATCTGCCCTACCCCCAAATATAAAAATCATCCAAATAGTGGACAATCATATCCGAACTTGACACCTGCTGCACAACCCAATCGACAGAAGTAGAAAATGTCTCAAAATATGAACAAGCCCCGAACAGCCCATCAGCATGCAGCAATCAAAGTAAAATTGCCCCTCAAAATGAAAACCCACCAAATGAATGATCGTGGATGAACTGGCAATAGACGGAATGCCAACTTGATATTGGCCTTGGCCATCAATACCCCAGGCCCCAAAGACCACAACATGTCCAATGCCGAGTCAAAAGAGGCATACTGGACAGAGCCCTGTCAATAAAGGAATTAACATTTCTGCCCAAAGGAAAGGACACTTGTGGATTAGCCTAAATTTCCCAGCCTTTTTTGGGGGAACAATATCCAAAGGGGACACCACAAAATTCTCAAAAGGAGGCTCTGAAAAAAGGCCAGCAATGCACCCAGCTATAATTCCTTGGACAATTTCTCTGCAATCACCGCTGCATGCAGCTGAACTGATGGACCATTGGAACAAGATTGATCATGCACTGGACTAGCAAAAGGGATATCAAAACCTTCAGAACCCCCCCCCCCCCCACCCCAACAATTGAACGGCCTCACAATCAGTAAAATTCTAAAGCCAGTACTGAAAGAAGGCAACTTAATGGGGGATAGAGCCTGGATCAAACATGTGTTCAGCCATCCTGGTGGGGGTCCTTGCAATCTGGGCCAACATCCCAAATCTGGGACAATGTAATCCTGGTTGGGGACCCCCACACCTGCTACAACTGTGTCGAAACCAGCATGCGAGTGTTATGGAACCCGGGATGGTGAGCCCTTGGGCTGCAGCAGACAAGTCCTCTGGGGAGGCACAGAGGAGAGGCGAACCCAGACACTGAATCCTGACAAGATACCAGACATGGGAAAAAGACAGAGCACACACAAGACAAAGTGAAACCAGAGCCTGACTTTAACGAAAACCAGGAATGTAACTTGACAAAAGCAGGAATCAGGAACAAAGGAAGGACACTCATACGGGCCACAAGGCCGAACTGGAACCCACCCGTAACAGAGTCCAAGCATATGGACCACAAGGTCGAACTGGAACCCACTTATACCAGAGGGATGGGAAAAGAAACAGAACAGAATCTCTTGAGCAAATACTGCTCAAGTAGTGCACACACACACTGCACTAAACAGAGCCACAAACAAGGGGTCAAAAGACCCTACACACAGGCACAAAGAAACTGAAGGAGAAAGGAGAACCCCACTCAGACTCACATGGTAGAAACAACAAATAAAATGTAACAGGAAAACCACAAAGGGAGACAGCTTAGGGCTGTGCTTAGAACCACGGCTATAAACGAATAGTTCTAACCTACTCGAACAGAAATCACACAGAGAGGTAGCTCAGGGCTGAGCTAGTAGCCCCAGCTAAACGGAAGAGCTGTCCAATCATGCCACACAGAGAGGCAGCTCAAGGCTGAGCTAGTAGTCACAGCTAAACAGAAGAACCACCCACTCAAACACAAAACCAAACAGAGAGGATGCTCAGGGTTGTGCTAGTAGACACATCTAAACAGAAGAACAGCCCACTCGTGCCACACAGAGAGGCTGCTCAGAGCGGCACTAGTAGTCACAGCTACACAGAAGAGCAACCCACTCAAACACAAACAGAAACCAAACAGAGAGGACGCTCAGGGCTGTGCTATTAGACACAGCTAACAGAAGAGCAACCCACTCAAATTCAAACAGAAACCTCACAGAGAGGACTCAAACAGAAAGCACACAAGGAAAAATCAAGACAAGGCTACACAAAGTGTCAGACTTGTGAGTTCTTGTACCAAGTAGAGCGCTGCTGAGCCCAGTACTCGGACCTAGTTCTGCTTGGTGGCCGGACAACCCCGGGTTTCACCTGCGCTGGCCACCGTTCCCCAGAGGTTGAGCCCCTAGGTGCAAGTGGCCTGCAGGACTTGCGAGACAGAGCTGGAAGCGGGGTGGTGAACGTATCGGTCAGGCAGGCAGCAGGTACAGGCAAAGTCAGTAGGCAGGCAGCAGACAAGAGAGTAATCCAGGCACAGGTAAAGTCAATAGGCAGGCAGCCGGTCAAGAGAGCAATCCTATCAATAATTAGGTACTGATAACCAATTACTGATGATAATCAGCAACAATTAGGATTTGTACACACATCTGGTTATGGTTATTCTATAAGGCCGGGTGCCTAACTCCAATAGTGCATAACTCATGGGAACATGGCCCATAGGAGAGCCATGGGCATGTCACGCATGTTCCAAAGAGTTGCACTCATGGTCACAGAATGCTACCCAAGTGTACCTAGCTTGAGCGCCAGCATTTACACCAGGTTTCAGCAGGTATAAGCCTGGAGCTTACAGTTAGATGCAGGATCCAATGCTAAGCATTATTCTATTAAGGGTGTGCATTGTTTTTTTGGGGGGTAGTTTTACAGCACAAACATTTTTGAATGTGCAAAAAGTGCTGGGTGGTCATGCTAAACAGTCTGTAACTTCGCTGTGTTTAAAGATAATCTCATTCTACTCGGCACATAAATGTAGATAGTAACAACAAATCAGACTTTAACTTTTTATGTTGAAATTCCAAGTGGTTGATGAGAAAATAGCAAGAAACTCTAGGGGATTACTTTTTTTGTCTCACCCTGTATATATTAACAGTTGTCATATGCATTGTTCACAGTTTGCAAACACAGTCGAGGAAAGTTTTTACCTGAGGGTGACATTTTTATTTATTCATTTATTTGTAACACTTAACTGCCCTTCAACTGCTGAAAACTTATCCCACTATTGTTTCATTCTTTAAGTTTAAGGTCAGTGTGTCTTTTAAAGGAGCTGACTTTTTTTGCAGGTTATAATGTCTTTATTGGACCAATTTAGGATTAATTTGAAGACATTGTAATATGTGAATTTTCAAGGAATGTTATTGTTTGTAGTATAAGGAAACTGAAACGCAGGTTGGCATGATACTGACAGTCATTTGAAGTTTTTCTATTAATTGGTTTTTATAATGAATGAACTACTGCACGTCTTTTTTTGTCAACTTTCATTTGTCATATCTGGAGTAATTCTATAATGTGGGTGCTAACATTTAAGGGCCAATTGCATGCATAAATGTTTAAAATGCCAGAATATTCATGGGCAAGTATGCACATACAGGTGTAAATGCCGAAAAGCCACCTAAGGACTATTTTGCAAACATATGCATCTCTTACATAGTGCATGTTGGACAAATGGTCATAGTTATTGGTGGAGTCTGGGTAGTGTGTGGGCAGGGCACCCACTGACTTGCATAAATTATAGAATACTGTAAGTTGAATGTCTGTCTTCTGGATCTAGATGTGAACATTTACACCAGCTGCTTGCTCCTCAACACACGTATGTGTGTATACTCACTTATGTTAGTATTCCAAAAAGGAGAGTATGCACCTGCCTTTGTTTATGGAACAGGCTCCAAATAGGTCCCCTCTAAGCATCTAGGAATAAATTCTATATAGGTGGCTAAATGTTAGGCATCAAAAAACTAGACGCTTTAGTTTAGATGTGACCAATTACGCCATGTCTATAGATGGCATAAATGGTGGCACCTAAATTTGGCAGTTGGGCGCATAAATGCAAATAAAGTACTCCCAATAGTAGAAATGCCCCTGACATGCCCATGCCCCTCCTACATTAATGTTTCTCATCTTCTTCAAAGTCATCACTGGCTTCCAGTGGAATAACGCATCATTTATAATACATTACTCCTCACTTTTAAGCCATTTTGGGTAGGTTTACCTGAATACTTATCTCCTTTAACAATCCCCTATTCTCCGTCTCGTGTTCTTCAATCCCTGAATGATCATCGCCTGGTTCTCCCAGGCCCAGAACAGGCTATTCTTGAATCCACCAGGCACAGATCTTTCTTTTTCATGTCACCATTACTTTGGAACACAATCCTACTTATAATCGAAAGAGAAAAATGCCTATATTGCGACCCAAATCGGGAGATGGGTGTCTTTCTCCCGTGGGCGCCCAAATCGGTATAATCGAAAGCCGATTTTGGGCGTTTCCAACTGCAATCCGTCGCGGAAACGGGTAAAGTTGAAAGGGGCGTGTCGGAGGCGTGGTGAAGGCGGAACTGGGGCGTGGTTATCGGCCGAGGAGAGATGGGCGTCTTTAGCTGATAATTGAAAAAAAAAGGCGTTTTTACCGTGATTTTGGGTCACTTTTTTTAGACCCTTTTTTTCACGAAAAAGTCCCAAAAAAGTGCCCCAACTGCCCAAATGACCACCAAAGGGAATCGAGGATGACCTCCCCGGACTCCCCCAGTGGTCACTAACCCCCTCCCACCAAATAAAACCCACTTTAACTTTTTTTCCAGCCTCTATGCCAGCCTCAAATGCCGTACCCACCTCTATTAATACTCATTATTGTCCCAAACACATACATATTAAGTCCAATATTATAACATTTCAATTAATAATGTCACTGTGTAGTTATCAAGCATTATATCTTTATTCGGGGATCTTCAGACTTCCAGATCGTTTCCACCATACGGGGAAACTTCCCCAATTCTAATGGTGTTCCTTACATCTTCATGGATCAACCCGATTTTAAAATTTTGATTTTACTATTTTTTTCTCATCAGTCTATATCTTGTTTTAACTCTCTCAATAAATTCAAAACATTATTTAGCATTACTTAACTTAAATTGATTAGCAGCTAAGCAGCGGAGGTTTGATTTGAAAGAAAAATTGCTGCTTAGCTGCTAATCAATTTAAGTTAAGTAATGCTAAATAATGTTTTGAATTTATCGAGAGAGTTAAAACAAGTTATAGACTGATGAGAAAAAAATAGTAAAATCAAAATTTTAAAATCGGGTTGATCAATGAAGATGTAAGGAACACCATTAGAATTGGGGAAGATTCCCCGTATGGTGGAAACGATCTGGAAGTCTGAAGATCCCCGAATAAAGATATAATGCTTGATAACTACATAGTGACATTATTAATTGAAATGTTATAATATTGGACTTAATATATATGTGTTTGGGACAATAATGAGTATTAGTTGAGAAGATTCCCCACACTACTAGTTAGGTCTGTTTAATAAGAGAGTACCCACCTCTATGACAGCAGAATGTGTTCTATCCTGTGACAGCCTTTCCCTGGTTCTGATGTGGCTCTCGGGTGAGTGTGACAACTTTTCTGTTATGCGCACTGCAGAGTCACATCAGCAATGCATTGTGGTGGGTGTAGGGTATTGGGCTCCATGATTCCACTAGCTTGTGGCAAATGCTCACGATGTTGGTAGTTGGTAGGCTCTACTCCCATGGTGCTTTTCCCCCTGCTTACTGGGTCAGAGTGTGCCCTGTTTTGTTTCCGGTAGTCCATGAGGTAGTGGCCATTTTTAAAAGCCAGTTTTAGATCCCTTTCACGTGTTAGCCACGTTACAGAACTTAGTTCTTACCTTGAATGTGGCTGAAAGAGGGCATTGTACACCATTCTGCCAGCTCTGACCTACTGCTAATCTCAATACCAGGGAGACTCGTTGCCAGTGGGGCACAACCTCTGATCTGCAGTTAACTGTGAGTAAGCGTGCTTATTCCAATAAAGGACGTTTTCAGAGAGATTAGTCTTCAGGTGTCAACTGGTGTGCAAGTGTTATACAGCAGCAACAAGTCCTAGAGGCCTGCGTGTATGCAGGTCCCTGGAGCACTTTTAGTGGATACCGCAGTGCACTTCAGCCAGGTGGACTCAGGCCCACCCCCCCCTACCTGTAACACTTGTGCTGGTAAATGGGAGGTCTCTAAAACCCACTGTACCCACATGTAGGTGCCCCCTTCACCCCTAAGAGCTATGGTAGTGTTTTATATTTGTGGGTAGTGGGTTTTGGGGGAGGGGGGTGGGGTGCTCAGCACCTGTGGTAAGGGAGCTATGCATGTGGGAGCATTGTCTGAAGTCCACTGCACTGACCTCTAGGGTGCCCAGTTGGTGTCCTGGCATGTCAGGGGGGCCAGTGTACTACGAATCCTGCCCCCTCCCACGACCAAATGGCTCAGATTAGGACATTTTTAGTTTCTATTATCGCTAAAAAAATCAAACGCCCAGCTGAAAAACGTTCATTTTTTCGAAAATACGGTCTATCCCGCCTCTTCACGTACTCATTTTCGGACATAGACGCCCATGGAGATAGGTGTTCGCATTCGATTATGCCCCTCCACACCTCTAGCTATACATGAAGAATCATCTCTGAAACAATTTAAGATCGCTTTCAAAACCTGGTGTTTTACCCTTTCTTTTGGGCTGCTTAGAGGGTGTCATCCATCTGTCAGGGTTTGCTCTTTTTCCTCTTTTCCCCTTCTTTTCCTTCCCCTCTCCGTCCATGACGACCCACCTCCCTCCCTCTCTCCCTCCCTCCCTTCTAATTTTCCTTCTAACTTGACTTTGTCTGAGTGTATGAGTCTTCTTTCCTATCCAAAATCATAGTTCTTTTCCTAGTATATATTTGTAATTTGTTTACTCTGTACACTGCCCTGGTCTGCCAGTTAGTAAGGGCAGTATAGAAAGTGAAATAGGAAGGAATTTTTCTCTTGTATAAGTGTTGCAGGAATGGAGGCATGAATTTATGATACTTCAGGAGTCAGACAGCACACACCAGAATGAGAGTAATCTTCTTTATTTGCCAGCAAACACAGTAGGACATCAGTTCTAGCTCTTTTCTTCTCTTTCTCAGCTCTCTGTGTCTTTGTGGCTTCTGTCTCAGCTGCTTCTCTTCTTATGCTGTCTTCTCCTTCTTCTGTCTGTTCCTTCTGTCCTTCTCTTTCTTCTGAGCTCCTTCTGACGTAAACTGCTTCTTCTCCCACTTAAATACTGTTCTATCCCCCTCCTAGCCTAGCCCCCCCTTACTCTCCAATTGGTTAAGGAATAGATTAGCTACCTTGCCTCAACCAATCATTACTTTTAAAATATCAGTTACATAGGTTTGATATTTCTCAAACTGACCTCTGACCTGGGGCCCCTCAAGCCAGACAATATGGCACTAGAACTCTTACATTTCTCATTATGATTGATTTCTCATCTATAGCTTAAACTGGGTTCCCTTAGAGACTAAGAGGCCCAATCTGACATTGGTTATTCTCATATTCCTAGTACTAACTGCTAACTAAACTCTGGCATTCATTAAAGGGGTCAAGGGCCAATCTTACTTAATAGCATACAGCTATAGTTTGTTATTTCTTCCAGGACCATTCCTACATTTTACCTATAATTAATCAAGGAGAAGAGAGCTGACTAGTCCTGACCTCTTTCACCTATCAGCTTCTTACACAGAACTTGCTAGGACCACAGAAAACTCAAAACACATGTTGGCCTCTTCACTGCAGTCTTTGCTTAGAAAGTCAGACAAAGAATTGAACAAATATTCTACATAGAAATTACAGAATAAAACATATTCTAAAATAAGCATCCTTATAAAACATATTCTAAATATCAAGAACTTCTAAATTCTAATCTATTGCCTCTCTCTAAACAGTATTTCTGCCTACTCTTTAAACTACAATATGTCATATGTCTGGCTCATGCCTGCTTGCAAAACTATTCAATATGCCTAATAGTATACAAATGTTGAGCTAGCCTTCATTATTCACAAGGGACAGAGTTTCATTTCTCACTGACCTTTCTAACCTTTGGCTTAGCCAAGCTAGACATTGAAAATAATCTGAACCATCTGGCATTCCTTCACTTTAGTTGCAAGGTAAAAAATTGAACTTTTTAAACACCAGACTTTTAATATCATTTCTTTGTCCACTGCCTCATTCCCCCCTTTGAGACTAACATCAGCTTATGCAGAGATAAGTCTCACTACTCAAACTCTGGGGATTATAGTGGTCCTAACTAGGAATAGACTTGTGAATCACCATTACCCTACTTGTTAAGGTCCGACGGCATACTGCCGAAGCACATGAGGCCAGGAAACAAAACAAAAACCCTGCTAAAACTAAAACTATTAGGGAAATGAACAAGGGACGTATCCAGGAGGTCAATGACCACCACCAGGAGGTAAGGTCTAATCCTCCTCGGTAATCCTCCACATTAAGGCTGGCCAACTGTAGGACTTTATCCATGGCATGCCTAACTACATGCGTCCTATTTATGACAATGGTACAGCACTCTGAAGAATTTAGCACTGTGCAGAGGCCACCCTGGGCTGCAAAGAGATAATCAAGGCCCATACGGTTATACCGAGAAACTATACTTAATTCATTAATTTGATCCTGCAATGCATTGACTACCACGTTCAGCTCATGAACTAGAACATGGAGTAGGGACTGAAGTCTCCGGGTAGCCATACCTAGTTCGGTAATACCCGCTACCGGGCCCCCAATTGGAATCCAGGCCGTGGCAGAAAGGGCTACAAGTCTCTTTTTAGTCAGAGGATAAGTAGAATTGATATACTGGAGGGCTAATTCAATCGCCTCATCCTCTGTGGCAACGGAGGAGGGTAAGGACAAGGCCTCTCGCTTAGAGCGGTGCGGGGATGGTGGTTTGAGAAGAGGAATAACTTTAGGAAAATAATTCAAGGTTACCAATACACAAAAATCATATGTGGGGGGAAGAATCATGTGGAGGACATTATCACAGAGCCAGTAATGACCAAGGAGAGGGCGACGAAAGTTCCCAATAAATGTAGGCACAGGATGGAGATTAGGATGCCCATAATGCGAGCCCCTATCCCAGGGGGAACGAAGAAGAAATGGAGACTTTGTACACCATAGGTGCCAATCCCCAATTGTAACAGACCGCTCATATGATGCAACCCCTTCATACCCCGGGGACTTATGAAAGTAGAAAATAGGATGAGACACTATAGTCTTCTCAGTAGTAAGGTTAGGAGCCAGGTAATCACCCTGGTCATAATCTACAGGTATGGTAGTAGGGCACATAGGAGTACCTGGAGAAACTACCCACACAGGTTCCTCCTTCTCTGGGAGAACATTAGTATAGTTACAGGGAATGGGAAGAACAGTTGAGATGTCTCTTGTTAAACAAAACACTCCAGAAGCTGGATAGGGAGACGTAAAAACTGGCCTTAGAGAAGAATCAGAAGGGGAAGTAGCATTATAAAAGGACCACCAAGTATAATCCTGGCTCCAAGGGCCTGAACTCGAAAAATAGGGAGGTATAAGAGCTGGGAGCTGCACAGGGACAGGAACAGCTGGGACATCTGTAGTATAAGGAGAAAATCGGGAACACACAATACAAGGGGAAGTAATCTTGGCCTGGCTAATTAGTTCCTGGACTGAGTGTAACCAAAGGTTGGAGCGAGTTGGGGTATTAGGAACAAGGAGGCAAGGAGTAGAAAACAACAAAAGCATCCAAACTACTAACATTTTCCTTCTTCCTAATCTAAAACAAATACAGCAAACTAATTAAGCAATAATATTTCAACAGTCTGTGCTAATCACAGATTATTCTCATATAGTGTTCTCAGTCTTTGAGTTCTTATACCAGTTGGGATAGACCCTCAACTGACAAGGATCAAGCTTTCAAATTCCAAGAAAGCCAGAATCAAGCAAGAAAGAGTCTCAGTGTGAAGCCGAAGTTCAGCAGCTCCTGCAGTATGCAGTTGACCCTTCTTTTCAGCTAGTAGATTCTTTGGTTCAGGTCAGGCGCAACTTCAATGGCTCCGCTGGATCACTTTCTGCTCTCCACTGTCTAGGCTCCGTCTGATCCGTGCTGGGCTCAGTCTGGTCAGCAGACTTAATTCGAGACCAATGGACCCATGGAGTTATCCCTGCGACCTTCACAGCTGTAGGGGTAGAAAGCAAAACAGTAAAAGGTCCTTTCCATCGGGGCCCCAAAGGCTGGAGCCTCCAGTCTTTCACCCAAACTCTATCCCCTGGCAGGAAGGAATGTACCTGAGCCTGGAAGGGGACAGGGTTTATTTCTCTCACATAAGACTGAAGTTCAGAAATTATCTTGGCCAAGAGGGCTACCTGCTCCTGCACCTGGGCAGACCCTAAAGTCCCTATATCTCCCTTAATTCCCTGCAAAATGGCTGGGGGCTTCCCATACACAATTTCAAAGGGAGAGAGGGCTGTTCCTTTAGTTGGGGTGCATCGGAGGCGGAAGAGGGCTAGTGGCAGTGCCTGTGGCCATTTCAGTTGGGTTTCCTGACAAATCTTTGCTAGGCTATTTTTCAAGGTTCTGTTTGCCCGCTCAACCTGCCCTGAACTCTGGGGACGATAGGCACAATGCAATTTCCAGGTAATGCGCAATGCGCGGGACAGGGCCTGAAGTGTAGCTTCAACAAAGGCGGGACCATTATCTGAACCTATGGCAAGGGGCAATCCATACCTGGGGATGACATCCCTAAGGAGGGCTCGAGCTACTTCTGTGGCTTTCTCAGTGACTGTAGGATATGCTTCCACCCACCCAGAAAAGGTACAGACCATGACCAAGAGGTATCGGAGCCTACCGCTCCTGGGCATTTCTGTGAAGTCTATAACTAGGGACTCAAAGGGTGTTAGTCCTCTAGACTGAACTCCTGGTGGAATACGGGGTCCCTGACGAGCATTATTCTGGGCACAGAGAGTACATCGGGCAGAGGCAGTGGCAACCAGACTATCCAATCCTTCCAGCACCACTACTCGACTGAGTAGGCGGGCTAGTGCTGTTTTCCCTAAGTGTGATAGGTCATGAGCTTGAGACACTACAGGCCAAGCTAGGTGGCGTGGCACCAGAACTCTGGTATCAGGGAGATGTAACCAGCCATCAGGTCTCCTTACTGCACCTTCCTCTTGAGCCCATTTCTCTTCCATTTGGGTGTACATAGGCGTCCATTCTTGCAGTCGAATTTGGAACAGGGGAGTCACAGTACTTGCTGGGGGTCCTCGAGCAGCTTCCTTGGCCACCCGATCAGCATGGCGGTTCCCTCGGGCCACTGGAGTATCTATTCTTTGGTGTCCCCTACAGTGAATAACAGCTACCTTCTTAGGGGCCCACACAGCCTCTAGCAGCTGAAGTATTTCGGGTCCATACTTAACAGGTTGGCCTGCGGCATTTATGAGTCCCTTTTCCTTATACAAAGCTCCATGAGCATGTAGAGTTGTAAAGGCATACTTGGAATCAGTATAAATGTTGGTCACTAGTCCTGCTGCCAACTCCAGAGCTCGTATGAGGGCCACAAGTTCTGCTTTCTGGGCTGAAGTTCCTTGGGGCAGGGCTCTTGCTTCTATCACCTTGTCTTCTGTCACCACAGCATAGCCTGCCAATCGCTTGGAGTTCTCCACGTAACTGCTTCCATCTGTGAAATAAATTACATCTGGGTCCCTCCACGGAACATCTTTAAGATCTGGTCGACTGGAATACACTTCATCCATGGTTTGGATACAGTCATGATCCGGTGGTCCCTCAGATGCTGGCAAAAGAGTGGCGGGATTGAATGTAGCCACTGTTTCCAGGTGTATCCATGGATTCTCACACAAGCTAGCTTGGTACTTAACCATGCGGTTATTTGTAAACCAGTGGTTGCCCTTATACTCCATGAGGGTAAGAACTGCGTGGGGGACTTTAACAACCAGTTCTTGCCCCAAGGTCAGCTTATCAGCTTCCTGGACCAGTAAGGCTGTTGCTGCAATGGCCCTCATGCAGGCTGGCCATCCTTTAGCCACTCCATCTAGCTGTTTAGACAGGTATGCAACAGGCCTCTGCCAGGATCCCATCATCTGGGTCAGCACACCCAGAGCAACCCCCTGTCGCTCGTGGACATACAATGAGAAAGGTTTCTCCACATCAGGAAGGCCTAACGCAGGGGCTTGGAGTAGGGCTTTCTTTATGGCAATGAAGGATTGTTGAGCAGTAGGTCCCCATTCAAATGGTTCCTTTTCACCCCCCTTTGTGGCTTGGTAAAGGGGTTTCGCCATCAGTGCAAAATTTGGAATCCAAATTCTGCAGAATCCGGCTGCTCCCAGAAATTCCCTAACTTCCCTTCTGGACTTGGGTTGGGGAATTGCAGCAACTGCTTGCTTCCTACTGACATCCAGTCTCCGACTTCCCTGGGAAATGCAAAAGCCCAGATACTTCACTTCTGACTGACAAAGTTGGGCCTTTGAGCGTGAGACCTTATAGCCTGCATCCAAGAGTAGCTCCAGCAATTCTCTGGTAGCCTCAAAACACTCTTCCTGGGTCACTGCTGCAATCAGGAGGTCATCTACATACTGGAGTAAAACTCGCCTGGAAGGCTCAGATTTAAAAGTCTTAAGGTCTTGTCCTAAGGCAGTCCCAAAAATGGTGGGGGAGTTCTTGAACCCCTGTGGCAGGCGGGTCCATGTATACTGAAGCTTCCTTCCTGTTACTGGGTTTTCCCATTGAAAGGCAAAAAGCAATTGACTGGCGGGGGCCACCCGAATACAAAAGAAGGCATCTTTTAGATCTAGTGTCGTGAAATGGGTAGCTCCAGAAGGTATCAATCCTAGCAGGACATATGGATTAGGCACTACAGGGTGTAATGAGATAGTGGATTTGTTAACCACCCGTAAATCTTGGACTGGCCGGTAGTCCTCAGTCCCTGGCTTCTGAACTGGCAACAGTGGCGTATTCCATGGAGACTGACAAGGACGAATAATTCCATGGGATAACAGACGATTCAGGTGTGCTTGAATCCCTTCCAGAGCCTTTCTGGGAATTGGGTATTGGCGAAGATGGATTGGCCGGGCATTTGGAAGTAAGTCTACATGGACAGGAGGAATATTTCGGGCCAACCCTGGGGGATTATCTTCTGCCCATACCCCACTGACCTGAAAGCTGTCTGCCAGGGGTAGGTCAACTTGGCCATGTGACAGATGCAGCCGCCATTCTTCTTCAAGAGGGCAGCAGAAACTCAATATACCCTTAGGGCTGGATGTCGGGGGCCGAAAGGAGACTGAAGTCTGGCCATCAGAGTCAAAGGAAATTTGGGCCCTAAGCTTGGACAGCAGGTCTCGGCCTAACAAAGGGATTGGACAGTCTGGCATATACAGGAATTCATGAGTGACTGTGTGTGAGCCTAATTGGCATCTACGGGTTGTCAGGAAGGGCCTCCGGTTCTGCACCCCCGTGGCTCCCACCACTCGGACAGTTTTTCCAGACACAGGTGCTAATCGCTCCGTCACAACAGAATGTTCAGCTCCTGTATCAATCATGAATGGAATTGAACGGCTCCCTATAGTTAACTTGACCATAGGTTCCTGGGAGCCCAGTTTGTAGGAACCCGGTCTGTCCTATTCGTCCCATTCTGCCATCTCGGCTATCCCGATGATGTCAGATTCAGGAGGCTCATATCTTCCCTCTCGAACTCGGCCTCGGCTTCCTCGATCTCCTGGTCCCCTTCTCAGTCCCTGGCGCCTCTGGGGGCATTCATCTTTCCAGTGCCCTCTTTCCTTACAATAGGCACACTGGTCCCTCTCCAATCTTGGTCTGGGATTCTCCCCCCTTGGCCGGGATTGATTGAAGGAATCTCGGGGCCTGGCTGGTGGTCCGGGGTCCCACTTTGGCTTCCCATTAGCTAGAGGTCGACCTCGATTAAGGGTGGAATTAGTAATGGCTGCCGCTAAAAGGTCGGCCTTCTTCTGCATCTTCCGGTCAGCCTCTCGGCGCACCTCCTGATCTCTATTAATGAAAACCTTGGTTGCGATCTCAATTAGCTGGGTGGTATTCATCCCTGCGAATCCCTCCTGACGCTGCAACTTCTTCCGGATATCTGGCATACTCTGGGCCACCAATGCGCTATTCACCATTCTCTGGTTTTCTAGGGCTTCAGGATCAAATGGGGTGTATGTTCTGTAGGCTTCAATTAGTCACTCTAGAAAGGCCCCATGGGATTCAGCTGCCCCTTGGAGAATTTCAGAGACCTTTGCCAGATTAATGGGCCTCTTTATGCCTTTCCTCATACCTTCCAGCAAGTCCCGGCAATAGCCAGACAACAGTTCATAGTGCTGCTCATTATTTGGATCCCAAACTGGAGCTGCGCGAGGAAACCGAGCTCTAACCCATCCCTCTGGGTCCTGTGTCCCCCCGGGGACACGCTCTCGCGTGATGGCCTCAGCATTTTGCAAAATCTTCCGCCTCTCCTCAGTTGTGAAGAGGGTCAGGAGAAGTTGTTGACAATCAGTCCAGGTTGGGTTATGGGTGGCCATAATGCTAGCCACTAGGTCCACCACTGCCTGAGGCTTTTCAGTATAAGAGGGGTAATGCGTCTTCCAATTCAGGAGATCGGTGGTTGTGAAGGGTACATACTGGTAGGCCTGTGCCTGTATAACCTGACCCTGATTATTAGGATCCGGTCGAGTGGTAGTTACCTGACGAAGTGGCAGAACTCTCGAGGAGGTGGGAATGGAACCTGAGGTAGAGCTAGGAGCTACCCTCCTATCATGCTCAGAAGTGATTACAGCAGGTCTAACCCATTCAGGGGAGGTAGGTTGAAACCCTGAGGGATGGGGAGGGGTACTCATAGACTGAGAGGTGGTCACAGGTGAGTCAGTCCATTGAAAGGGATGCCGGGCCCCTGATGAGTGGGTAGGGGTACTAGAGGGAGAGGCTGGGCTGTCAGGAGTTGAGGAGTCAGGGAGTGGAGCCCAAAGCGGGTCTTGGGAGGTTAACAGGGAAGGATGTGGCAGAGGAGGGTAGAGACTGGCTGAAAAGTCCAACCTAGGATGTGGTGGGGTTCGCACAGTGGGGGAGGAACTATCCGGAGAAGCCTGTGCTGGAGAAGCTTGGGCTGGGCGGCGTGGATCTCTAGGGGCGGCACGGAACCCCAACAATGGGCCATAAGGTGGTGGCTCAAGATCTGAGGGGTCATCAGAGAGTATGGGTTTCTCAGGCAGGGTAGGGGCGGAAGCCACCGATTGGGTGGTAGGCTTCCTGGGACTCTTTCCCTCTTCTAGTTTAGATTTTCTAATCTTTCTTTGAGCACGGCCTAACATGAATTTTACTGGGGATCCCATATAAGTTTTCAACCAAGAGGGAGGGTCAGTCACAAGACTGTCCCAGGAATCTATATAAGGGAGTTGTTCAGAATATTCTGGTTCTCCTACAACTATGCTGTAAACCTTCCGGATTACTTCAATATCTAAGCTGCCACTAGGGGGCCACCCCACTCCCATAGATGGCCACTCAACTTCACACAAGGTTCTTAGAGTACTTGAGCTTAAAGTCTGTCCATAGTCATTAATTAAAAATCCTTTTTTAATATTCTTAAGCATACAATCTAGGGGGGTAGCAATTTGTCTAGATGATGTCCCACCCATAATGCTTACAGTTACAACACACAAAGGGGGAGGGAATTTTTGAAAGTGCAGTAAGGGGTCCGCACTCTCGAGACACTAGGTAGACAGACAGCAATCGCTTCCTTCCGTCGCTGGCCAATTGAACTCGCGTTAATTGGAAACGCAGCTATAAGAAGTCCGCACTCAGTTAATCATTCACGCATCACACATTCCATACAGAAAATCCCACCCAACAATTTCAAATTTCTCAGATACAGATAAGCTCAAGCGTTTTCGCTTCTAGTCCCCACGACTAGAAGGTACTAGGGCCTTCGCTGAGAGTTGATCAGGCTCTCCTTCCCCCAATTTTTGAGGGGCTGGTTTACAACTTTCTAGCTAGAATTATAATACAGAATACAAAATACATACCCGGCGAATGTTCTCCAGTCAGTTGGGTGCTGGGATTAATGCAGGATTCAGGATCCCACCGCTGCCACCAAGAATTGTTGCAGGAATGGAGGCATGAATTTATGATACTTCAGGAGTCAGACAGCACACACCAGAATGAGAGAGTAATCTTCTTTATTTGCCAGCAAACACAGTAGGACATCAGTTCTAGCTCTTTTCTTCTCTTTCTCAGCTCTCTGTGTCTTTGTGGATTCTGTCTCAGCTGCTTCTCTTCTTATGCTGTCGTCTCCTTCTTCTGTCTGTTCCTTCTGTCCTTCTCTTTCTTCTGAGCTCCTTCTGACGTAAACTGCTTCTTCTCCCACTTAAATACTGTTCTATCCCCCTCCTAGCCTAGCCCCCCCTTACTCTCCAATTGGTTAAGGAATAGATTAGCTACCTTGCCTCAACCAATCATTACTTTTAAAATATCAGTTACATAGGTTTGATATTTCTCAAACTGACCTCTGACCTGGGGCCCCTCAAGCCAGACAATATGGCACTAGAACTCTTACATTTCTCATTATGATTGATTTCTCATCTATAGCTTAAACTGGGTTCCCTTAGAGACTAAGAGGCCCAATCTGACATTGGTTATTCTCATATTCCTAGTACTAACTGCTAACTAAACTCTGGCATTCATTAAAGGGGTCAAGGGCCAATCTTACTTAATAGCATACAGCTATAGTTTGTTATTTCTTCCAGGACCATTCCTACATTTTACCTATAATTAATCAAGGAGAAGAGAGCTGACTAGTCCTGACCTCTTTCACCTATCAGCTTCTTACACAGAACTTGCTAGGACCACAGAAAACTCAAAACACATGTTGGCCTCTTCACTGCAGTCTTTGCTTAGAAAGTCAGACAAAGAATTGAACAAATATTCTACATAGAAATTACAGAATAAAACATATTCTAAAATAAGCATCCTTATAAAACATATTCTAAATATCAAGAACTTCTAAATTCTAATCTATTGCCTCTCTCTAAACAGTATTTCTGCCTACTCTTTAAACTACAATATGTCATATGTCTGGCTCATGCCTGCTTGCAAAACTATTCAATATGCCTAATAGTATACAAATGTTGAGCTAGCCTTCATTATTCACAAGGGACAGAGTTTCATTTCTCACTGACCTTTCTAACCTTTGGCTTAGCCAAGCTAGACATTGAAAATAATCTGAACCATCTGGCATTCCTTCACTTTAGTTGCAAGGTAAAAAATTGAACTTTTTAAACACCAGACTTTTAATATCATTTCTTTGTCCACTGCCTCATAAGGAGAAGTGGTCTTTGTTGCTGTTATGAGCACAACTGCAAATTAATTCCAATTAGTGTGTGTTAATGCCAATTATTGGTATTTATCAACAATTGTTTTTTCAATTTAGCGCCAAATAGTTAATTATCTTACATGAGTAATTGGCCCTATTCTATATTACACACCCAAATGCATGCCTAACTTTGAACACCATTTATAGAAATTGGAGGCTGGTGTAACTATAGATGCCCCTTTATGAAATTGCCCTTCATGGGCCAAGTTCTGTATAAGGCAAGTAAAAAATCTATGTGGCAAACATTTCCGCCTAAGCATATTCTATAAGCAGCGCCTAGATTTAGGCACAGAATATAGAATACGCTTAGTTGATATCCTAGCACCTAAAACTATGCACATCTATTTATATGAATGAAAATGTGGCATAAATCCCTGCGCCTAGATTTAGGTGCAGGGGCCATATTCTATAACAGTGCATGAACACTCATAAAACACCTATTTCCCCACACATAACCATGCCCCTTTTTGCCTGCATGCATTAAAAATTTGGCGCAGTGCGTTACAGAATATGCTTAGGGAGTTGTGCTTGTAAATTCTAATTATTGCCAATTAGTGCTTATTATTGCTTGTTAAATGCTATTAACAATGCTGATTGGCTTGTTAAGCCAGTTAAAAATGTTGTTATAGAATACGCTTGGATTTAGGCACGGAACATTAGACACACTATATAGAATCTGGGGGCAAATGTCTTAATGTTTTGTTAAGATATAAAACTGGATGAATTTTCAAGCACTAAAATGACCTACCATCTGGCATGGTTAAGACCATTACTGAAGCAATGAGAAGGATATAGAATAGTGGGTAAGTGGATGAAAAGTTAGATCTCTCCATAGTGGATGATCAGGGTTGTTCTTTGGCTACTGCAGAAGGTGTGGGGCAGGCAACAACAGTTCTATCTACTATTCCTTTGACTTTTCTATTGTGATATGGCTTTCCTTTCTTAATCTTTAAATACTGTGAACTGCTCTGTTGAAATCACATGAAGGGCAGTATATTAAGTTAAATAAAGCATGCACTCTAGATAAAAGATATGGGGAGAACAATTGAGTTGGGCTATATGTGGAAACTCGTGAACATTATTATTATTACATCACACTTCTATACTGGTAAAGCCACAAGTTCTAAGCAGTTTACAAAGTGAAGAAACCAAGGTATAATCCTCAGGAATTACATATCATCAGTCTCAATAAAATTAAACAAATCTTCTAAAAAGTACAATCTTAGGACTTTTCCTAAAATACAAATAGTCAGTTATCACATCCATGCCTATCAGTACACTTTTCCAAACTTTAGGAGCTTGAAAAGCCAACAATTTTTCAAAGAGATTAAATCCCTTCACTGTTTTAGGAGATGGTGATTAAAAAGTGTACTAATTCGGTAAACTGTTCTTCTATCGCTGCATTATTATTTATGTGATGTAGATGAAAAAGAATATTTCACTTGTAGTGAACTCTCTTTATCCTTCTATGAGAGAGGTATTACTACTATTTAGCATGTCTCTTTAAAATCCTGATTGCCTCCGTCTCTGATATTATTTCTGCTCTAGCCGCTAATGCTGGAAGTCAGTATCTTGAACTAAACTGACAATGCAGAGTAAAGCATTAGTTTATTGAGTAGACATGCCCGTTTGTGGATTTGCTTGCATGTAGCGATAAGAGGGCTCTTTCTATGAATCTGCTCTGAGGCAGATATGAGCATCTTTCAGAACTAATATAACTCATTTTCCAAATTTCACTGGGGAAATCTTTTCCTATTAGATGGGCTTTAACACATCCAGTTTGCTCAGCTACCTGTACACAATATTATTTTCCAGTAGTTATCTAACTACGGCTCTCAGGGGGGCAATGTCTAATGGATTAGTTCTGTGCATACCATGACAGTAATGAACCTCACTCCTTAGCCAAGGTATGTTTGGTTTATTATATTTGATATATAACATCAATAAAAATTAATAGAAAAGAGAAACTCCATTTTAAACATGAACGCAAAGGAAGGATAGAACAGAAAAGGAAAAGAAAGGATAGGTATGTGGTATAAGATCTCAGTCTGTCAAATTTAATGCTAATGCTTGCCTTAGTACTTGCATTATACCAAAGTAAACTTCCTTCTGGAGATTGTAAGATGTAATATGTATAGCAAAAGTGACTGGAATGCATTCAATGATACAGATGTGTGCGAATTGGATGAGAAGAATATAAAGTTAGTTTGGAAGATTAGAGAAGATGCTCATTTTTCTGGTCTATCTCAGAAAAGTAAGAAGGGGTGATAGGGGTTAAAGGAAGAGTGTAGGAATGAAGTTGGGGGAGATGGAAGTGACCTGGTGGAGAACCCAAGATTAATCTTGTCAACCTTGTCATGGAACTAGTCAGCCATAATTTGAGCAGAGAGTGAAGAGGGCTGGAAGTAAAAAAACACTTTGACAAGGAAGTTAAGGTTGAAGGTTGGAGCAGAAGAGTTGATCATATGGAAATTGTAGTTTTGCTTAGGAGTGCAATGGCAAACTAGAAAGAGATCAGCATGATCATGTGTGGAAAAACTGAGCCTGCACAGGTTGTTGGAGTCAGTGGCTCAGAATGCTGCCACCATCTGCCGAGCTTGGTAGAAGGGAGTTCTGGCAGCCTTCAGAGGAGGTCTTCTGCTGCCAGGGTTTGGAGATCCATGCCAGCTATAGCAAGGGTGCGCCACTGCTGGCTGGGCCTGATCCCAAAGTGAA
Organism: Microcaecilia unicolor; assembly: GCF_901765095.1. NCBI lineage: Eukaryota > Metazoa > Chordata > Amphibia > Gymnophiona > Siphonopidae > Microcaecilia > Microcaecilia unicolor. The sequence continues at coordinate 81,315,981 of NC_044037.1, read as the reverse complement.
TGGGCCCCTGCCAACACATTGGGCCCACTTGTGACTATAGGTAAGTAGAGTATACGAGGCAGACTCAAGAATCACAGGGAGCACTACTACTACTACTACTATTTAGCATTTCTATAGCGCTACAAGGCATACGCAGCGCTGCACAAACATAGAAGAAAGACAGTCCCTGCTCAAAGAGCTTACAATCTAATAGACAAAAAATAAATAAAGTAAGCAAATCAAATCAATTAATCTGAACGGGAAGGAAGAGAGGAGGGTAGGTGGAGGCGAGTGGTTACAAGTGGTTACGAGTCAAAAGCAATGTTAAAGAGGTGGGCTTTCAGTCTAGATTTAAAGGTGGCCAAGGATGGGGCAAGACGTAGGGGCTCAGGAAGTTTATTCCAGGCGTAGGGTGCAGCGAGACAAAAGGCGCGAAATCTGGAGTTGGCAGTAGTGGAGAAGGGAACAGATAAGAAGGATTTATCCATGGAGCGGAGTGCATGGGAAGGGGTGTAGGGAAGGACGAGTGTGGAGAGATACTGGGGAGCAGCAGAGTGAATACATTTATAGGTTAGTAGAAGAAGTTTGAACAGGATGCGAAAACGGATAGGGAGCCAGTGAAGGGTCTTGAGGAGAGGGGTAGTATGAGTAAAGCGACCCTGGCGGAAGATGAGACGGGCAGCAGAGTTTTGAACCGACTGGAGAGGGGAGAGGTGACTAAGTGGGAGGCCAGCAAGAAGCAGATTGCAGTAGTCTAAACGAGAGGTGACAAGGGTGTGGATGAGGGTTTTGGTAGAGTGCTCGGAAAGAAAGGGGCGGATTTTACTGATGTTGTAAAGAAAGAAACGACAGGTTTTGGCGGTCTGCTGGATATGAGCAGAGAAGGAGAGAGAAGAGTCAAAGATGACCCCAAGGTTTCGAGCTGAGGAGACAGGGAGAATGAGAGAGCCATCAACAGAAATAGAAAACGGGGGGAGCGGGGAGGTGGGTTTGGGGGGGAAAATGAGAAGCTCGGTTTTGGTCATGTTTAATTTCAGGTGGCGTTGAGACATCCAGGCAGCAATGTCAGACAAGCACGCTGAAACTTTGGTTTGGATGCAAGGTGAGATATCAGGGGTAGAAAGGTAGATTTGGGAGTCATCAGCATAGAGATGGTAGGAAAAGCCATGGGATGAGATTAATGAACCAAGGGAAGAAGTGTAGATAGAAAAGAGGAGGGGACCAAGAACAGAACCCTGGGGTACGCCAACAGGCAGAGGGATAGAAGTAGAAGAGGATCCACCAGAGTGAACACTAAAGGTGCGGAGGGAGAGGTAGGAAGAGAACCAGGAAAGGACAGAGCCCTGGAATCCAAGTGAGGACAGGGAGCAAATGTTTTATTCATAACCCGACACGGCCTGTGTTTCGGCTATTGCCTGCATCAGGGGGGTCTGTCACATAAACTCAATATCATACATATTAAATTTAAATATACAAAACCACAATCACTATAAATAATAAAAATAAAAAATAAAAAGCATGTAAATACCAGTGAGAATTAAAGCATCAGTCTGGAAATTGCTTCTTATCAACAAGAAAACAGAAAAGCACTGTAAAAAAAATATATATATAAATAATAAATAATTGAGCAAATGCCATGAAAATATGAATTTCCATATTAATTCACATTGTGGTATATTGTCTAATCAATTATCACTATCACATGGTAAGATGACATATGTTAAAAATGTACACATATCTAAATAGAATGCAAGTTTAAAAGCACAAATGCAAAATACTGACCTAAAAGAATTCTCATACAATTAAATAATCAAATGCTTATCTCAAAGAACAAGATGTTATACAAAATCAATCCTCTCTTGCCTAAGGAGCACTTTAATATCAAAGACTCGCTCTATGATTACATGAAATACCAGCAGGGACTTAAAATTCTAAACTTCAGTGATCTATAAAAGACATAAAACAGAAACCCCACTGTGATGCAACCAACTCATGGTGAATATACAAAATGCTATTAATAAAAATTTTAAAAACATAATTAAAATACCAAAACTTACAAATCAGATCCATAAACATATTAGAGCCATAGTGCTCACCATAACTTTTATGTTTGCAAACATACAACTAAAAATAAAATCAATGCGCTACGATGACTAAGCAAACACATGCTTAAAAGTACCAAATCACATTCAAACTTATCGTGGTATCATTCAAAAAACACAGTGGTAGTGTTCTGTATATGAAATCGGTTCTAAAAAAACACATTATAAAAGCCAAATTTTCTATCCGTGCTCCTCAGCTAAAGAGACCGAGTACCGCTATGTCACTGATGCACAGAAAGTATGCATTCAAGCTAAGAAACAGTGTTGTATTGATATTAGTGATAACATGAACTAGTCATGTAGTTTGCAGTTTGTCAAACACTGAAAAATGTATGCAGGGGTAGAGAAGAAATTCAATATCCATCCATTTTTCCTATATGCTCATTGTTAAATTGGCCATCTGGCTATGCTACTGCTTTATATGTAGTGATTATTACTATTTACAAGCAGGTTAAATGTTTAGGATCAGTGTTCTAAGCTTTATCTCTCTCTTCTTCCTCTCACCCAAACACAACATGAGAGAAATCTTTCAAGTCTGAATATTGAATAGATAAGGGTCCATTCACAGACCACTGTCAGTGAAGGAACCAATCATTACACAGGTGCAGTGAATAAATTAATGCTAAGTATTCAACCTCAATGGAGAAGTTAAAGGCTCTCCTCTTCCTGGATTCCTGGCTAGTTCATGGGGTTTAGAGGGTTGGAGATGAGGTGGGAATGGGAGGATGTGGGGAAGTAGGTTTGTAGATTCCATTTGCAATTGCTGTCACTGGAGGATCTTGGGATGAAACTTGGAATAAGAGAGAACCCCGTAAAAAGACATAGGATTGAAAATGGACCAAATTGGACTATGTGGGTCCACAGAAATAAGCACCCCTCCCTTCAAAAAAATGGCCCAATGCATTTCTAAGGGCCATATTCAGTGCCAGTGCCTGCGTGGCTAGATGGCCAGATTGGAGTGCACAAAAAGCTGTCCTGTCTTGGCTCCTTAAGTATATAGGTGTCAGCACTGACTATCAGCCAACACCTGTATAGCTTCTGTGATATGGTCATCAGGTCACCAATGTGATTCCTTCCCTCAATCTCCTCCCATACTCCTCCGGTTCTAATCATTCCCCCAATCATCTCCTCAGGTTCCAAACCCCCTAATCCCCCACCCCCCCCCCCCCCCAGGTTCAAAAGGCTCTGGGTTCAAAATGGTGGTGCTGACCCCTAGCAGTTTTCTTGCAGTAATACAACTAACGGCAGCCTTCTATATGTGGGCAAAGGGCCAGATTCAGTAAAGAATCTCACAAAGAACAACCATATCTCAAACAATTAATTATTACCTGGATTGGTTAACTATTTAGCATTAACTTTCTCTTTGCTTCACATACAATTTCTCATTCATAATAGATTTTCTAAATGTTAAACATCCATAACTAGCCCAGTATGTTTATGATACTGCATTGTAAAATTGGATTCTTACAACAAATTACTTTCATATGCATTATTCTTGGTTATGTATCCTAAATTGTTTATTGTAAGCCACATTGAACTCAAACTTCTTTGGGATTTTTATTTATTTATTGCATTTGTATCCCACATTTTACCACCGTATGGCAGGTTCAATGTGGCTTACATATTGCTAAAAAGGCGGTTACAAAATTTAGATTTGTAGAAGTCTAGTACATAATACAGAAGTACAATAAATGCTTAGGTTGATGTGGAGGGGCATAATCGAACGGAAACGCCTATTTCCATGGGCGTTTATCTCCGAGAACAGGTCCGTGAAGGGGCGGGCCGAACTGTATTTTCGAAAAAATGGACTTTTTTGAGCTGGGCGTTTGTTTTTTTTAGCGATAATGGAAACTAAAAATGCCCAGCTCAAAAACGTCCTAATCCGAGCCATTTGGTCGTGGGAGGGGCCACGATTTGTAGTACACTCGCCCCCCTGATATGCCAGGACACCAACTGGGCACCCTAGGTCAGTGCGGTGGACTTCAGAAAAAGCTCCCACATGCATAGCTCCCTTACCACGGGTGCTGAGCACCCAACCCCCCTCCCCCAAAACCCATTACCCACAAATTTACAACACTTCCATAGCTCTTAGGGGTGAAGGGGGCACCTAGGTGTGGGTACAGTGGGTTTTGGAGGCCTCCCATTTACCAGCACAAGTATTACAGGTGGGGGGGATGGGCCTGGGGCCACCTGGCTGAAGTGCACTGCGGTACCCACTAAAAGTGCTCCAGGGACCTGCATACATGCAGGCCTCTAGGACTTATTGCTGCTGTATAATATTGGCACAGCAGTTGACACCTGAAGACTAATCTCTCCGAAAACATCCTTTATTGGAATAACCGCGTTTACTCACAGTTAACTGCAGATCACAGGTTGTGCCCCACTGGCAATGAGTCTCCCTGGTACTGAGATGAGCAGTAGGTCAGAGCTGGCAGAATGCTGTACAATGCCCTCTTTCAGCCACATTCAAGGTAAGAACTAAGTTGTCTAACGTGGCTAACACAGGAAAGGGATCTAAAACTGGCTTACAAAAATGGCCACTACTGCATGGACTACATCAAGAAACACAACAGGGCACACTCTGACCCAGTAGGCAGGGGGAAAAACACCATGGGAGAAGAGCCTACCAACTACCAACATCGTGAGACTGTAACACAAGCTAATGAAATCACGGAGCCCAATACCCTACACCCACCACAATGCAATGCTGATGTGACCCTGTACTGCACCCGAGAGCCACATCTGACCCAGGGAAAGGCTGTGACAGGTTCGAACACATTCTGCTGTCATGGAGGTGGGTACGGCATTTGAGGCTGGCATACAGGCTGGAAAAAAAGTTTGTAAAGTGGGGTTTTTTTGGTGGGAGGGGGTTAGTGACCACTGGGGGAGTCCGGAGAGGTCATCCCCGATTCCCTCCAGTGGTCATCTGGGCAGTTGGAGCACTTTTTTGGGACTTGTTCGTGAAAAAAAAGGGTCCAAAAAAAGTGACCTAAAATCGCGGTAAAAACGCCTTTTTTTCGATTATCAGCTAAAGACGCCCATCTCTCCTCGGCTGATAACCACGCCCCAGTTCCGCCTCCACCACGCCTCCGACACGCCCCCGTCAACTTTATTCGTTTCCGTGATGGAGTGCAGTTGGAAACGACCAAAATCGGCTTTCGATTATACCGATTTGGACGCCTTTGCTAGACAAACGTCTATCTCCCGATTTAGGTCGCACTATAGGCGTTTTTCTCTTTCAAAAATAAGCTGGATAGTAACATATTGTGAGAGAGGTTAATATTATTGTTTTCCATTTCTGAAGTTTTCATGATGTATGGTGGTGTGGGAAATTAGGCAGATCCAGGGGGGAAAGACTTCTTGAAAAGATGTGTTTTCAGGTTTTTTCTGAATTGTAGGTAGTTTTCTGTGAGTTTCAGGTCTTTGGGTAGTGAGTTCAAAAGTTGTGTGCCTATAAAGGAGAGGCTGGTGGCATGTGAAGATTTGTATTTTATACCTTTGCAATTGAGGAAGTGAAGGGTTAGGTAGGTTCATGCTGTTCTTGTCACGTTTCTTAATGGTAGATCGATAAGTTCCATCATGTAATCTGGTGTGAGTCCGCAGATGATTCTGTGGACTATTGTGTATATTTTGAATGTTATGCGAGCGTTAATAGGAAGCCAATGTAAGCTTCTTAGGAGGGGTTTCATGCTTTCGAAGCATATTTTTCCGAAGATGAGTCTGGCAGCCGTGTTTTGTGCTGTCTGTAGTTTTCTTATGATTTGATCTTTGCAGCCTACGTAAATACTATTGCAGTAGTCTACATGGGTTAGCACCATGGTTTGGATCATGTTGTGGAATGAATCCCTGGGAAAGTAAGGTTTTATACGTTTGAGTTTACACATATTATGGAACATTTTCTTGGTCGTGTTCTTAGCTTGGCTTTCTAGTGTTAGGTTGCGGTCAATTGTTATTCCTACGATTATCAAGTGGTCTGAGATTGTGAGAGATGAACCCTGTGCATTAATTGCCGAGGGAGGAACATTATTGTATTGGGATGAGAGAATGAGACATTGGGTTTTATCTCTATTGAGTTTTAACTTGAATGCCGATGCCCAGGATTCCATGTTCATGCTGTTTATTATTTCCTTGGTGATTTCTGTGGGATATAAATGTCACAAATAAATAAATAAATTGCATCCAAAGTTAGTTACCATTATGATCCATGCTAAGGTAGTATTCTATAAAGGGCACTGTTTGTAGAGAGCCCTTTAGAAAATAGTAGCTTGGCATGTTTCCTGCACCTAACTTTAGGCGTGAGGATGTATGCCTGCCAAAACCTAGTGTACACCATCATGCCCAGCTGATGGCAGTTGGGTGTGCAAATCCAAATATTCTATAACATTGTGCCTAATTTCTGAGAATGCCCCTGACCCACTCATGCTCCTCCTATGGCCACACAACTTTGTGAGTTGTGCACTATGAAATGTAGGTGAATAAGTTATAGAATATTTGTGTTCCCACTTCTGCATGGTAGTTGGTTTCTTTGGTTCAGATTTCCACTTCATTTCATTTCATAAACCAGAAGGTAATGTGTTTATGATTTGGATATGCAAGTTATGACCTATTCTGGACTCCTGATGCAGGCTGTATAGCCGAAACTTGGCCTGTGTCAAGTCCCTTAAATAGAAATTTACTCTTCAATGAATGTTATCTGAGTAGCTTTCAATAAAGGACCTTTTTAAAGGCTTTTCTGACTGTATGCTGGTATTTTGGTCATCTCCACTGTTTTTCTGCTGCATGCTCTGTAGATATACAGAAATGACTGGCTAAGCCCAGTCTATTGCAGCGTCACTTCATTCATATTAGATGGGTGAAAGAGCACACACATACTGATTCTGTTAGTGAGTACGAGTGTCACTCTGCTACTAAAGGCTGGCATGGTGTTTGGGTACACAGAAATGAATAACTCTGCTGCAATGTCACAGTGAACGCATCTTTACTAGGTAGAACAGAGAACTACATATACTACAAAAAATTTAGATTGCTGTATGAATGTGTTATTCTTATATAAGTACAACAGGCTGGCTTGTTTTAGCTAAGTATTCTCAAGTAGGACAGCCGTACACAGCTTTAGAGGATACAGTTCCTATACCCCCAAAAGATACAGACAAAACTTTTCATTAGTGATGCTTATCATATTATTCAGAATATTTGTCAACAGATTTCAAAAACATGGAACACTCAACTGAAGCTTTGATTTTTATGATATAATGACAACTTTTGATCTGTAAACTTAAAATGCTTTTAGTAATTGTTAACTGAACATTTGTCAAATGTGTATTGAAAGGATTTGAGAAGAAAAAATGAAAATGCTAAATCCCTATAAAAGACTGGTCTTTTTTTCTTTTACTTTAGTTAGGGAACATTTATCATTTTCATCATCCTTTCTTCTTCTCATCTAGGACTTATCACTCTTATTTCATGATCAATCTTCGACTAGGACTTACCACACCTCTTTCATGATCAATTAAAGTCTTCAAGCTAGAAATTTTCCTAATAATTTGACCTGTCTATCAAGTAAGATACATGAAATCAATAATTATACAAAGAAGATGAGTTTGCTAATATGCACATGCTTTTACTTCGCACTCCTGTCTTTTCCATGACTATTTTCTGAATCAGCTGCATGTGTAACAATTTATTTTCTATAGTTACTTTTACCATCTTCTTTGTGATACTGCAACTAGGCAACAAAGTGGAAAAATCAATGCAGTCCTTTTTCTGATTTTTTTTAAAGGAGGAGACTTTACGATAGCATGCCATTCTATTTGATGCTGACATTCTATCATCTTCTATTCTTATGTATGACAAAGTGCCCAAGTGAAAGAATCTTTAATGGTTCACACAACCTTTCATAATCATGGTTTCTTCCCATGATATGACCACTAAATTGGTACAGAAAAGAGGCAGCAGTTTATCTCTCATGCCTTCTGAAGATTTAGAAACAGAGAGAAAAAGAAAATGATGGCAGATAAAGACCATAAGCCTATCCAGTCTGCCCGTCTACACCAACTGTTCAGTTCCACAATCCCTTTCTCCCTTCAAAGATTATTTGTGATTGTCCCATGCTTTATTGAATTCAGGTATTGTAGATCCTTTGTGCTTTGTCCCATGCTTTTTGTGAATTCAAGTACTGTCCTTGTCTCCATCTTCCATGCTAGGAGGGTCCTCCATGCATCCACTATCCTTTCTGTGAAGAAACATTTCTTTAGATTATGCCTGAGTCTATCCCCTTTTGTTCTCACTATATAATCCCTCATTCCCGAACCTCCTTCCTATTGAAAAAGATATGCATCTAAAACCTTGAATTAAGGTAGATGTTCAAATTAGTTGATTAACCTTCTCCCTCCTGCTTCTCAAACATGCCCTCTGTTCAACGCAATTGTGATGAAACAAGATCAAAAATTCATGTTTGTTTTACATTTGGCAGTGTTTAAAACAGGCAACAAAGATACTCTCACTATTTATCAACCTGACCCTTAGAAAGTAATATTTTGGATTCTTTGTGAATAAGACACATAGGGGTAATTTTATAAACATGATATTTTAAATATTTAAAAAGGACCTCTTACAAACGGAGTGCAATGTAGTTTTAAAATACCTTCACTACTGCAATTTTCATAGGTCTCTAAAGTCTGTAACAATTTCTGAATTTTAATATATATAAAAATTGCTACTTATCTGGTATGTATAGTTTACAGTTTAATTAAAACTTGCTATACTGCTCCTTCTGAGCGGTGTACAAACTAAAAGGAAAATATAGAAAGGAACTACAATTTTTAAAAGGATAGACACACATACAAGACAAGTAATTCAGTCAGAGAAGAAAGGAAAGCAAATTCACATAGAAGTATACTGCTGGAAAAGGACGCCTGTTCAAGCAGATTTATAGGCATGCTCGAATAGCCAGGTCTTAATGGCAATTTTAAATTCCTTACGAGAAGAAACACTACAAATCGATAATGGTAGGTTGTTCCAGGTAGCCAGGGCCAGAAAGTAGAAAGAAGTGTGTCTAGTGCTTTCAAATTGGGCTACATTAGGTCCTGGAAGAATTATGTGATAAACATTTATGGAACGAAGAACAGTGTCGGCGTATGTGGAATGGTAAGAGTTGCTAAATAACCCAGTAAACCCACTTTGAATGCTTTAAAAGTAAGAACTATTTTATAGATAATTCTCTGTTCTATAGGAAGTCAATGATGTTGCTTTAGTAAATGACTAACATATATATATATATATATATATATATATATATATATATATATATATATATATATACAGTGGTGGAAATAAGTATTTGATCCCTTGCTGATTTTGTAAGTTTGCCCACTGACAAAGACATGAGCAGCCCATAATTGAAGGGTAGGTTATTGGTAACAGTGAGAGATAGCACATCACAAATTAAATCCGGAAAATCACATTGTGGAAAGTATATGAATTTATTTGCATTCTGCAGAGGGAAATAAGTATTTAATCCCTCTGGCAAACAAGACCTAATACTTGGTGGCAAAACCCTTGTTGGCAAGCACAGCGGTCAGACGTCTTCTGTAGTTGATGATGAGGTTTGCACACATGTCAGGAGGAATTTTGGTCCACTCCTCTTTGCAGATCATCTCTAAATCATTAAGAGTTCTGGGCTGTCGCTTGGCAACTCGCAGCTTCAGCTCCCTCCATAAGTTTTCAATGGGATTAAGGTGTGGTGACTGGCTAGGCCACTCCATGACCCTAATGTGCTTCTTCTTGAGCCACTCCTTTGTTGCCTTGGCTGTATGTTTTGGGTCATTGTCGTGCTGGAAGACCCAGCCACGACCCATTTTTAAGGCCCTGGCGGAGGGAAGGAGGTTGTCACTCAGAATTGTACGGTACATGGCCCCATCCATTCTCCCATTGATGCGGTGAAGTAGTCCTGTGCCCTTAGCAGAGAAACACCCCCAAAACATAACATTTCCACCTCCATGCTTGACAGTGAGGACGGTGTTCTTTGGGTCATAGGCAGCATTTCTCTTCCTCCAAACACGGCGAGTTGAGTTCATGCCAAAGAGCTCAATTTTTGTCTCATCTGACCACAGCACCTTCTCCCAATCACTCTCGGCATCATCCAGGTGTTCACTGGCAAACTTCAGACGGGCCGTCACATGTGCCTTCCGGAGCAGGGGGACCTTGCGGGCACTGCAGGATTGCAATCCGTTATGTCGTAATGTGTTACCAATGGTTTTCGTGGTGACAGTGGTCCCAGCTGCCTTGAGATCATTGACAAGTTCCCCCCTTGTAGTTGTAGGCTGATTTCTAACCTTCCTCATGATCAAGGATACCCCACGAGGTGAGATTTTGCGTGGAGCCCCAGATCTTTGTCGATTGACAGTCATTTTGTACTTCTTCCATTTTCTTACTATGGCACCAACAGTTGTCTCCTTCTCGCCCAGCGTCTTACTGATGGTTTTGTAGCCCATTCCAGCCTTGTGCAGGTGTATGATCTTGTCCCTGACATCCTTAGACAGCTCCTTGCTCTTGGCCATTTTGTAGAGGTTAGAGTCTGACTGATTCACTGAGTCTGTGGACAGGTGTCTTTCATACAGGTGACCATTGCCGACAGCTGTCTGTCATGCAGGTAACGAGTTGATTTGGAGCATCTACCTGGTCTGTAGGGGCCAGATCTCTTACTGGTTGGTGGGGGATCAAATACTTATTTCCCTCTGCAGAATGCAAATAAATTCATATACTTTCCACAATGTGATTTTCCGGATTTAATTTGTGATGTGCTATCTCTCACTGTTACCAATAACCTACCCTTCAATTATGGGCTGCTCATGTCTTTGTCAGTGGGCAAACTTACAAAATCAGCAAGGGATCAAATACTTATTTCCACCACTGTATATATAGTAGATGACGGCAGAAAAAGACCTGCATGGTCCATCCAGTCTGCCCAACAAGACAAACTCATATGTGCTACTTTTTGTGTATATCTTACCTTGATTTGTAACTGTCATTTTCAGGGCACAGACCATACATGCATTACATAATAACCTAATAGCTGTATTTTGTAAAGACTGTAGTTTTTTTCAGTGTCGAATATGGAAGACCTGAATAGGTGATGTTACAATAATCTAATCTCGCCACAAAAAAAGAGAAAGAATGAGTCCATAAAAGCTATCATAGCCAAACAGACTACGTTTTGATAACCCCTCCCCAGCCCCAATCTCTGCTTACTTGTAGCATTCTGAACCCTCCCCCTAGTCTCCCCAATACCCCTTGGTCTTACCTGGAGATGATTGTTGGGGGTGCTGTGGGTTGGGGGTGGGAACCGTTCCCCTCTGCTCCCACCCATCCAGCTCCAACCCATAAAATGGCTGCTATGACTTTCGCAGTAGTCTCACATTGCTACCACTAAGGGTCGGCTTTCCATAAAAAGACTCATCTACCTTATATGGAAGGTTAAATCTTAGTGGTAGCAACACAAGGCTATCACTAGGGGGTCATAATGGCTATTTTGTGGACTGGAGATGGATGGGCACCACTGATCACCCCTGGGTAAGATTAGGGGTGATGGGGGTCTGGAGGGGGGGTTGAAGGGTTGAGGGAGGATTTGGAATGCTAGGTGTAGACAGGGCTTAAGGCCAGCAGAGAGGTCAGTTTGGGGGTGGGTTAGAGGAATCTGAGAGGTATGCAATCATGGGGTGTTAAATATTATAATCAGGTGGCTTGACGGTTTGTGTTGGGAGAGTGTCAGGGTGAATGAAAGGATGAGGGAGGATCAGAAGGGGGATCAAGAAAAAGTTTTGCCAAGGGCTAAATAAGAAGCAGTAAGTGGCCCTGCATTAATTATTTGAAGTTACCGCACTCAAAAAAATTCAAAAATGCCGTATTTTATGTACCTGCTAGAAATGGGCTTAGCACATGGGAAAGTCCCACATTAGGATATGCTAAGCCCATTTCATAGTACATCTTAGTAAAAGAGCCCCTGATTGACTATACCATTACAGTTTGGGTAGAAATCTTGAGGAGGAGAAGGTGGTGGAGAGGGAGAGAGAACAGGAGAATTTGTGTTGTTTGTTGGATACTGTTCTTTCCCTGATTGTTGAGCACATAGCTATCAACATGAGTTGTTTTTGTATTTGGTTGAAAAGTAATAAATGTTTAATCCACAAAAAATAATAAATAAAAATAAACTTCCATAAGTCATCAACTTACTATTCCAACTATAATATTGTTACACTAACTAATAATGAAACATCATTTTTAGTACATTGTTATAAAAATTTCATTTCAATGGGTTTTTTCGTCCATCATTTAAACCTTTGCTAAAATTATTTTTGGGTACATTTCACATATAGGTCTCATTTTACTAAGCTGCAGTAAGCAGTGATGCACAGCGGGCGGGGCAGTGGGGGTGGTGCGCCCCGCGTGTGGCTGTCAGCTCCGCCAGTTCCTGCTCCCTCTGATGTTACTTCCTGTTCCAGGACAGGGAACCAGCAGAGCCGACAGCCATATGGCTGCTCCCAGCACCCCCAAGAGGTAAGAGCAATGCACCCGTGGGGGGTGGGGGGGCAGGGGTTGGAGGTGATGCGCTGGGAGGGAGATGATATGCCTGGGGGAGGTGATGCACTGGGCCTGGGTGGGGGGCCTACCAGTGGATCCAGAAAGGAGGTTCATCTGAGGGGAGGGGGAGGTAAGAACTAAGTGCTAGCTATGCCTGTTTGAGGGGAGGGAGTTGGTGAGAACTCTGTAGGTTCAGGGGGCTTGCGGTAGTGGTGGCAATGATGGAGGAGAAGGTATACTACCAGGAGGGATGAAATGGTTTAAATGCCAGACATCATGGGAATGGGAAGGAGGGAGGGGAATGCCAGACACCATGGGGGAGAGAAGGAAGGATGGAAGGGGAGGAATGCTGGAATATAAACCCTCAGTTTTTATTTGAGTTAACATGTTTCCCCTAAAAATGTGTGTGTGTGTGTGGGGGGGGGGGGTTGTGTGTGTCTGTGTCTGTGTGTGTGTGGGGGGGGGGTGTTAACTTAGTTTACATTTATATTCGAGTATATATGGTAATTAAACAATGTCAATGTGCTAACTGATTAATATAGAAATGCTCACTATTGGCCTCCCAGACACGCTGTGCTGTGCACCCCCCAGTGATTCACCCCATGTGGCAGCTGACCAAGGAACACCACTGGCAATAAGCACTAATGCATGTTAACTGCACCTTAAATTGGCTTACCATGGGACATGCAAAGGCATCCCATGGTAAGTTTCAAATGTGCACATGCTACCCATGCGCTGAAAACTATTTGTTATTTTTGGGCTGAGGGAGCGTGTCTGGGAGGCTGATAGTGAGCATTTCTGTATTAATCAGTTAGCACATTGACATTGTTTAATTACCATATATACTCGAATATAAATGTAAACTAAGTTAACACATAAGTACATAAGTACATAAGTACATAAGTAGTGCCATACTGGGAAAGACCAAAGGTCCATCTAGCCCAGCATCCTGTCACCGACAGTGGCCAATCCAGGTCAAGGGCACCTGGCACGCTCCCCAAACGTAAAAACATTCCAGACAAGTTATACCTAAAAATGAGGAATTTTTCCAGTCCATTTAATAGCGGTCTATGACTTGTCCTTTAGGAATCTATCTAACCCCTTTTTAAACTCCGTCAAGCTAACCGCCCGTACCACGTTCTCCGGCAATGAATTCCAGAGTCTAATTACACGTTGGGTGAAGAAAAATTTTCTCCGATTCGTTTTAAATTTACCACACTGTAGCTTCAACTCATGCCCTCTAGTCCTAGTATTTTTGGATAGCGTGAACAGTCGCTTCACATCCACCCGATCCATTCCACTCATTATTTTATACACTTCTATCATATCTCCCCTCAGCCGTCTCTTCTCCAAGCTGAAAAGCCCTAGCCTTCTCAGCCTCTCTTCATAGGAAAGTCGTCCCATCCCCACTATCATTTTCGTCGCCCTTCGCTGTACCTTTTCCAATTCTACTATATCTTTTTTGAGATACGGAGACCAGTACTGAACACAATACTCCAGGTGCGGTCGCACCATGGAGCGATACAATGGCATTATAACATCCGCACACCTGGACTCCATACCCTTCTTAATAACACCCAACATTCTATTCGCTTTCCTAGCCGCAGCAGCACACTGAGCAGAAGGTTTCAGCGTATCATCGACGACGACACCCAGATCCCTTTCTTGATCCGTAACTCCTAACGCGGAACCTTGCAAGACGTAGCTATAATTCGGGTTCCTCTTACCCACATGCATCACTTTGCACTTGTCAACATTGAACTTCATCTGCCACTTGCACGCCCATTCTCCCAGTCTCGCAAGGTCCTCCTGTAATCGTTCACATTCCTCCTGCGACTTGACGACCCTGAATAATTTTGTGTCATCGGCGAATTTAATTACCTCACTAGTTATTCCCATCTCTAGGTCATTTATAAATACATTAAAAAGCAACGGACCCAGCACAGACCCCTGCGGAACCCCACTAACTACCCTCCTCCACTGAGAATACTGGCCACGCAATCCTACTCTCTGCTTCCTATCTTTCAACCAGTTCTTAATCCATAATAATACCCTACCTCCGATTCCATGACTCTGCAATTTCTTCAGGAGTCTTTCGTGCGGCACTTGTCAAACGCCTTCTGAAAATCCAGATATACAATATCAACCGGCTCCCCATTGTCCACATGTTTGCTTACCCCCTCAAAAAATGCATTAGAATGTGAGGCAAGACTTCCCTTCACTAAATCCGTGCTGACTTTGTCTCATCAGTCCATGTTTTTGTATATGCTCTGCAATTTTATTCTTAATAATAGCCTCCACCATCTTGCCCGGCACCGACGTCAGACTCACCGGTCTATAATTTCCCGGATCTCCTCTGGAACCTTTCTTAAAAATCGGAGTAACATTGGCTACCCTCCAGTCTTCCGGTATTACACTCGATTTTAGGGACAGATTGCATATTTCTAACAGTAGCTCCGCAAGTTCATTTTTTAGTTCTATTAATACTCTGGGATGAATACCATCAGGTCCCGGTGATTTACTACTCTTCACCCCCCCCCCCCCCCCACACACACACACAGACACAGACACAGACACACACAACCCCCCCCCCCCCCACACACACACACACACACACAAACAAACATTTTAGGGGAAAAATGTTAAATAAAAACTGAGGGTTTATATTCCAGCATTCCTCCCCTTCCATCCTTCCTTCTCTCCCCCATGGTGTCTGGCATTCCCCTCCCTTCCTTTCTCCTAATCCCCCTCCCCAATGGTGCCTGGCATTCCCCTCCCTCCTTCCCACTCTCATGATGTCTGGCATTCAAACCATTTCATCCCTCCTGGTAGAATCCCTTCTCCTCCATCATTGCCACCACTACTGCAAGCCCCCCGAACCTACAGAGTTCTCACCAACTCCCTCCCCTCAAACAGGCATAGCTAGCACTTAGTTCTTACCTCCCCCTCCCCTCAAATGAACCTCCTTTCTGGACCTACTGGTAGGCCCCCCCAGGCCTATCATACCTCACTGACTGTCTAGTGGCACATTGGGGCAGGAGTGGTCCCCACCTGCTCCTGTTCATGCCATTTCCATGGTAAAAAATGGCTGCCACAAATTCCAACAGCAATCTTATGAGACTGCTTCTGGAAGTCATAGCAGCCATTTTTACCAAGGAGATCGCATGGGCAGGAGTGAGTGGGGGGATTCATTCAGGAGGAGAAGGAGAGAGGAACTAAGTGCAAACCATACCTGTTCAAGGGGAGGGAGAGAGGGAGTTGAGAACTCTGCCAGTTCAGGGGGCGCTGTGATGGTCAGGGCAGCGGAGGAGGAGGAAGGACACTACCAGGAGGAAGGAAATGGTAGGAATGCCAGTCATCATGGGGAATGGGAGGGAGGTAGGTCTCGAATATAAACTGAGATTACATTTTTGATGCATTTTTGTTGCAAAAAAATCTTGGTAATTTAGTCAGAGTGAACATAAGTTAAGTGCTTTGGCTCCGCTGGGCACTAATGATCCTTTGAGGTTACAGTGCAAAATTTTTCATGGGAAGTATTTGGAAATATTTTCTCTTTTAGTTAAGGAGCATGAATGTGGGGAATCTAGGAAAGGTGAGGAAGGGAAGGAGAAGGTTAAAAAGAAGGTAGAGATTCTATCTCTGTTCATGACTGAATTCTAGGTTTTAATATTTTTGTAGCTATTATAGGAAAGGCCAGTCAGATTTGTTTCCTTGTTTCTTAAAGTAATGTATGAGCCTATCATATTTATGGAGGTTGATCTTCACTGAATTAATCATATTCATTTTAGGAAGCAATTGGTGAAAGACAAATCAAAAGCTTGGGGTTTTCAAAATGTGGATGTTTGGCTGATGGAAATGACACTGGTTCAATCTTTACCTTTCAGGTTGCTGAGCAGCATTCATACATGCCAGTAGCTCCTGATGATAGAACTTCAGGTTGATCTGTGTCAATGCTAGGGAGGTTGTCAATGTGCTGCTTCAAAAGTTTGGTCATTGAACTCTAGGAATTGGATGTCTAAGCAATTTGTTGGCAGAAGACTAGATGAGTGGAAATGCTTGCTTTGACTTCAGTTCCATTCAATGTGTATGGTAGTCTTGTATGTTTAAACGCAGGTGTTCTATTTGTGGAGGTAGATACCCAGCCTGCCACTGTCACCCTCAAGAGTGATATTCGCCAAAAGTGTTGGATCCAGACATTGTCCTTGGAAAGTGTATCTAAAGGCACCATCTCCAACTAATTTGACTGCTTCATTTAAATGGCTAGGTGACTATACTCAGCCTGACGATGCAAAATTGTTGTTGGAGGGTTTTAGTATGGAATTTCTTATTCCTTTTAGGGGTCCACCTTTATTTTTTAAGTCCCATAATGCTCCTTCAGTTCTAGCTCAAAAAAGGTGGTTATTGAGAAACTGTGTAAGGAACTGGAGTTGGGTAGAATTGCAGGCCCAGTTTTTAAACTTCAATTTTCTAACTTAGTGGTTGCTCCTTTGGGAATTGTGATTAAAAAGAAGTCTGGCAAATGTTGTTTAATTCCTATCCTATTGGGACTGGTGTGAATGCATTCATAGACTTTTAATTCCTGTTTGGTGCAGTATGCTTAGTTAGAACTGGTGGAGTTTTTTCACTTCAATCTTGTGGGAAGGGTGCTTTGGTGGCTAAGAGTGACATTAGCTCAGCACTTCAATTGTTACCTGTGCATCCAGAATCTCTTTGCCTGTTGGTGTTCCAGTTTGGGTCCGAAACAATGACAAAATGATGCTCTAAAAATTCCACTATTTATTATCAAGTAGGATTCAACACAGGCCATATTTCAACCACTAGGCCTGCATCAGACGTCTAAAAACAATCAAAGAGCATAAACAACTATCAATAATCTAATTAGTAAAATCAATCAAACACAATACAAAAAAATTGTAAGGGATGACGAGAAAGCTTTTGCAATAAGATGCTGTCAAAAATCAAATAAATAAAATACATTACAAATTATACGCAAAATACTAAGGGATGACAGGTAAAAAATGCATCACAAATGTTAGGCAAATACTCAGGGATAACAGAGAAAAAGGGGGCTGTACTAAGCAATAAACATACAAGGGACTGCCTAAAAAATATGTTACACCACAGTCCTGATGTGCACAATTATTAGTTTGAATCACATGTAAAAGCAATCTACTACTACTACTACTACTACTACTTATCACTTCTATAGCGCTACAAGTCATACGCAGCGCTGTACACCATACATGAATAGACAGTCCCTGCTCAAAGAGCTTACAATCTAAATAGGACAGACAGACAAACAGACAAAACAACTAAGAGGTAAGGGATTTAAAGAGGTAGAGATAAAAGGATGCAGGACAAGTGAGTAGTGGTTAGGAGTCAAAAGCAGCGTTAAAGAGGTGGGTTTTTAGCCTGGATTTGAAAAGGCCAAAGACTGGGCTAGACATACAGGCTCGGGAAGTCTATTCCAGGTGTGAGGTGCTGCGAGATAAAATCTCGCAATCTGGATCTACCTAGTAAATATGTATTAAATGGACATAATTAAGTACAAGAGGAGCTCGAAAATACCTTCTCTGTTCAATGGTAGTGATAAACTCATGCTTAACAATATTCTGCTTCTCACACTGAAAATTATACTACTATGTATTGAAAATGAAAAAATAAAGAATGGTAGACAATAAAATGTAAGACTTGTACAACATCATAAAGAGATAAAGGAGGGGATCAGAAAGATATATTGGAGAAAAAAGGAAGAAAGTACCTCAAAAAGGATATATGCAAATTGGAATGTCCTGTTGTGAAAAAGAGACAGAAATAAAACAGTGTAATGGAGAATACTAAAGATGATACCATGTGCTACGTGTAAATGCCGAAACTATACGCTGTGAAGTACTGCATGGTGCAGAAATTGTCTATAAAGTGAACAGATATTCTTACGTGAGCAACAACAACAAAATAGAGACCAATGTGCACAAGCCATGCACAAATTTTAAATAAAGTGACAAACTTGTGAATATAAAATGTGAATTGAACACTGAAAAAGAATGTAAAACTGTGACAGAGAAACCTACAGTACATAGATTAGATAAACCAACAAAGGAAATTACTTACCACTGCAGAACGGGAAGAACTACTGCAAATGTCGGCTCCCACCAGATGGTATACAAGTATGAATAAAGCAGCATAGACAGCTATTAATCGCAAGTGATCTCACTGTGAACAGAATATAGTAATAATCTCAGCCGGTACTGGCAAGAAACAGTCTCATTATGAACAGAATAATAATCAGAGCCAGTGCAATCTAATCCATTTTGAAAGAGGTGAAAACTATATATAGTTGCTCCATGTGCTATATAAGCATAGGATCAATAGTCAAGTAAATATCAAATCTAGTGTTTTCTAAAAGCCCAAAATAGACACAATCCATGCAGCTCACTGCTGAATTCAAGTATAAGCAAAAACAGGACATGGTCTTTTGCGGGAGATTTAAAGACCTGGCAGTGGGAGCGTTGGTGACGTCATGAATATCTAATTGTGGACTTGGTGAGAACATACAGAGGCTGTATTTATGATGGTATACCTTACATGAATTCATCATGCAACCACCCAACTAAAATGCTGTCAATAACAGGTGGATTACACGTAGAAAATATGACATTCTCAAAGGGTATTCCAAAAGGCAACCAAAGGAGAAATACACACTGCTATATGAGTCTATTATTTTGGGCGTTCCAAAGTTCATGGGAGCATGTCGGCAGTGTACCGAAGGCGAGGCGGGGACGTGGTTAAGAGATGGGCATCCTCAGCCAATAATGGAAAAAAGAAGGGCGTCCCTGTCAAGCATTTGGCTGACTTTACTTGGTGCCGAACTGACCAGATGACCACTGGAGGGAATCGGGGATGACCTTCCCTTACTCCCCCAGTGGTCACCAACCCCCTCCCACCCAAAAAAAAACAAACCACATTTTTTTCCAGCCTCAAATGTCATACCCAGCTCCGTCACAGAAGTATGCAGGTCCCTGGAGCAGTTTTTAGTGGGTGCAGTGCACTTCAGACAGGCGGATCCAGGCCCATCCCCCCCTACCTGTTACACTTGTGGTGGTAAATGGGAGCCCTCCAAAACACACCCAAAACCCACTGTACCCACATGTAGTCCCTAAGGGCTATGGTAGTGGTGTAGAGTTGTGGGTAGTGGGTTTTGGGGGGGGCTCAGCACCCAAGGTAAGGGAGCTATTCACCTGGGAGCAATTTCTGAAGTCCACTGCAGTGCCCCCTAGGGTGCCCGCTTGGTGTCCTGGCATGTCAGGGGGACCAGTGCACTACGAATGCTAGCTCCTCCCATGACCAAATGCCTTGGATTTGGTCGTTTTTGAGATGGACGTCCTCGGTTTCCATTATCGGCGAAAACCGAGGTCACCCATCTCTAAGGTCGACCTAAATGTCAAGATGGTCGACCTAAATGTCAAGATTTGGGCATCCCTGACCGTATTATTTAAACGAAAGATGGACGCCCATCTTGTTTCGATAATATGGGATGCCCCGCCCCTTCGCCGAGACATCCTTAGAGATGGGCGCCCAGTTTGATTATGCCCCTCTCTGTTACTATGTATATAGAGAAAAGCATTTATCAAGTATCTGCACACAATCATTTTATTAATTTATAAACAACACTAGGTCGGTGCTTCATTCATTTAAAAGTGCTAATTGTCCCTTCACTAGTTCACATTTGCCTGCAATTTGATTTTAATATTGTAAGAAAGGTGGAGCAGAACCAGCCCAGCCACCATGCAAATGTTAGCATATGCCTAGAGCAGTAATGGCGAACCTATGGCACGCGTGCCAGAGAGGGCACGTGCGCCGTCGCTGGTCCACCCACACCCCCTCCCTCCAAGCACCAGGCCGGCCTCCCTCCCTCCAACCAACCAAGGAAGCACCAGACCTCCCGCCCGCGCTCCCTCCCTCCCAGCACCAGGGCCCCCCTCCTCCAAAATTTAAAAGGCGTACCTCCGGGTTAAGGCAGCATCAGCAGCGAAAAGCGTGTTTGCGTGTTCTTTCCTCGGTGCACCTTCGGCCTTCCCTTCTGTTTCTCAAGCTTTGGTCCCGCCCTCATAGGCGGGACCAGAGCTTGAGCGACAGAAGGGAAAGCCGAAGGTGCGCCGAGCAAAGAACACACGAACACGCTTGCCACTGCCGATGCCGCCTTAATCCGGAGGTACGCCTTTTAAATTTCGGAGGAGGGGGGCTCTGGTGCTGGGAGGGAGCACGGGCGTTCGGCCTGGTGCTTCCTTGGTTGGTTGGTGGGAGGGAGCGCGGGCAGACCTGGTGCTGGGAGGGAGCGTGGGCGGGCAGCCTGGTGCTTCCTTGGTTGGTTGGAGGGAGCGAGGGCGGGCAGCCTGGTGCTTGGTTGGTGGGAGGGAGGGAGGCAGGGCGACCTGGTGCTAGGAGGGAGGGAGGCAGGCCTGGTGCTGGGTGGGAGGGCGGCCTGATGCTGGATGCTGGGTGGGAGGGAGACCTGATGCTGGGTGCTGGGTGGGAGGGCTGCCTGGTGATGGGAGGGAGAGCAGGGTGGAGAGGAGGGTGGCTGGACATGGGTGGCTGGAGGGGAGAGGAGGGTTGCTGGGCATGGATGGAGGGCAAGAAATGAAGAAGAAAGGAGGAAAGTAAAGAAATAAATGGAAAGGAAGCCCTGGAAACGGATTTAAGAGAAAGATAGAGAGCAGCAGAATCAGAGACTAGGACCAATATGGATAGAAAAACAAAATCACCAGACAACAAAGGTAGAAAAAATCATTTTATTTTCATTTTAGTGTTTGGAATATGTCCAATTTGAGAACTTACATCTGCTGTCGTATTTTGCATTGGGTATACTGGAGCTGTAACAGCTTACAGAAATGATTTATAATGAATAAAAAAATCATGTTATTTTCTTCTCCTATACTAGTATAATATTTTCAATGATGTCTGTTTATATGCGCCATGGCTGGGGTAAGGGGTGTGGCTATCATAGGGGTGGAGTCATATGTGGTGACCCCGCCCATAATGAGTACCGGCACTTTGCGATAGATAATTAGATTTTGGGTTGCTGTTTGGGCACTCGGTCTCTGAATGGTTCGCCATCACAGGCCTAGAGGGACAGGTTTTGGGAGACAGCAGGGGGCAGGATACAGCAGGCCTTAGACAAGTGCATACTTGCAGATGTTGAAAGGCCCATTGCTACAGGGGAAGCAGCAGCAACACAAATAGCAGCAGGAGCATAAGGGGGAGGGGTGGTTAACATGAGGAATGGGTGGGGGGAGAAAAGACAGAGATGCTGGATACCTGGGGAGGAGGACAGAAATACTTGACATGTGAGTTGAGAGGAAAGGAAAGAAATGCTGAACACCAGAGGGGAGATAGAGAAGGGATGGGGTTAGTGGGGGCAGATACTAGACTATATGCAGGGCAGACCAAGGCAAGGCAGAGTGAGATAGGGCAGGAGCACACGTAGCTGATAGTTTGCCTAGGGCAGCAGATATCTCCAGGTCAGTCCTGGGTAGAGCAAGCTGTCATAATATGATAATGAATGGAATTGAAGATTAATAAATGGAAGATGATATTTATCCACCTGAACTTGATGAATTAGCACATCTGTCATGATCCTTCCTAAGCATCTGGGCACATGCCTAGTTTGCCAACACCTTTTAATCTTGCCCTGACCCTGCTACTTGCTGCATGTTAAGCAACTGTACTCCATGGAACATGCCACTTTTCATCCTACTGATGACACCCTTCTACCTGAAGTTCCTTCCTTCCTTGATTCCTTCTTCAATACAAAACGACCTTTTTAGTTAAAAAGGGTCATGCAATGTGTGTAACTAGGACTAGTCTTTGAGAGGGGGATGGGCATCAAATTGTCCTGGCCCTAAAAATCCATGGATGTATAACTGCCTTCTCTCTCTCTCTCTCTCTCTCTCTCTCTCTCTCTCTCTCTCTTGTCCTCTTCCTCCTGTCCTTTTCCCCTTCCTCCTTTTTACCTTCTCTGACCATCTCATCCCCTTGCTTTCTGCAGCATTTCCTGTTACAGAAAACATTCTCCACTTTTATCTGCAAACTGTTGTCAGATAACAGGTGGCTGTTACAGCATGTGCAATTAGTGGCTAACATGGTCTGGAGTGGGTAATAAATTTTGGACTATAGTGTGCCTTTTGTTAATTAGCATGTGGTTTGGTGAATAAGGTGATAATTTGTGTAAGATCATTATGCATTCATTTACATCTCATTGTGATCCTATGCATGGAATTTACATTAGCAGGTGCCTTATTATGCAAACTAAGGCTTTAGCAAATGGGATGATATTTATCACGCATGCTAAACAGGTTTAGCATATACGCTGTTCATGACCTTTCGTGAATCAAATTCAAGGCCTAAACAGATTATTTGTACTGCATGCTCTAAACAAAAGCATCAATTTTATGGCCACTAGCATATGTGTTTTAAATCCAGGGTTGCTATCGGTGCCTGCAGTGCTCAAAAGAAAAATTAATTTTACAAAATCTTTCCAGTAGTCATTTGCAGCAGGAATATTTGCACGAGGGAGAAGGCACAATTATCACAATCTATCTTGGAGATCACAGAACATTTTTTTCTGCTGTTTCAGAATCACTACACAAAAAACATTCAGCAGTCCTTTTACAAAGCTGCAGTAAGCACTAATGCATGCTTATCACAGGTTAAAAAGCACTACAGAGGGGCGCTCTTAGGCGTCCCATAGTAGTTTTTTAATCAGCACATGCTTCCCATGAGTAAGAAAATAGAATACATTATTTTAGCACGGGGGGGGGGGGGGGCAGAGAGTACTTGTGCTCTACGCTAATCGGTTAGCCCAGCTACATCGCTACACACTAACCAATTAGTGCGTGGTTAGCGTGTGAGCCCTTACTGCCTAGAAAGGCAGTTGGTATAAGTGCTTACGTGCTAATGGCCACGTGCTAATGGGGAAATTAGTGCATGCCTTTAATAGGAATAATG
Source organism: Microcaecilia unicolor (assembly GCF_901765095.1). Classification (NCBI taxonomy): domain Eukaryota; kingdom Metazoa; phylum Chordata; class Amphibia; order Gymnophiona; family Siphonopidae; genus Microcaecilia; species Microcaecilia unicolor. The sequence continues at coordinate 81,292,315 of NC_044037.1, read as the reverse complement.
GAAAATGGGGCTATTTCACAACCACACTAAAAGTGGCCTCAGAGCACGGGAAAGACCCATACTGGGAACAGCGCTATCCACTTTTTAGCACTGCTTAGTAAAATGGCCCCTCAGTCTTAATCTGCTCCATTGGTGGTATATTAATATTTTCATAATTTAAAATTTCAAGCACCATATTTACTTATTTATTTGGATTTAGCTCAAGGTAAGTGGCTTAGGTACAAGATGACTAATAAATAAAATGAGTGCCCCTAAAGTGACTGACTGGGTTAGGAATTGGTTGAGTGGAAGATGACAGAGGGTGGTGGTAAATGGAGTTCATTCAGAGGAAAATGATGTTACCAGTGGTATGCTGCAAGGTTCAGTTGCTGGGCCGGTTATTTTTTGTAAATGATATTGCTGAAGGGCTGTCTGGTAAGGTTTGCCTCTTTGCGGATGGTACCAAAATCTGATGGTGTGGATAACATGAGAAAGGACTTGGGGTCCTTTTACTAAGCTGCAGAATAAAGGCCCTGCGGTAGCAGTAGGGGCCATTTTTCCCACACGCCAGGGCCCTTTTTACCACAATGGGTACAAAGCCCAGCAAAAAATGGCCACACGGTAAATTAACCCTTACTGTGGCAGGGAGCACTTACCATCACCCATTAAGGTGGTGGTAAGGGCTTCCATGGTAACTTAGCAATATCCGAGCAGCATATGGCAATGCCCAATTACCGCCGGGTTTGCGTTCTGCTAGACAAAAAAATCTCCGGAGTGCCAGAAATGGCATGTGCTCCAGCCGGAACTACTGCCGGCGGCCATGTTGGGCTGGCGGTAGTTCCAGATTAGTGAGTGGTAAGCCCACGTTGGGCTTACTGATGCTTTGTAAAAGAGGAAGTTAGAGGAATGGTCTGGAATCTGGCAGCTACGATTTAATGCTAAAAAATGCAAGGTCATCCATTTGGGCTGCAAAACCCCGAGGTGACAAACTTTTGTGCACAAAAGAGGAGTGGGATTTTAGTGTGATCATATGTGATGTGATGGTCAAACAGGTAGAAAAGTCAATGCCAAAAGCTAGAAGGATGCTTGGATACATAGGGAAAGGAATGGCCAGTAGGAAAAAGGAGGTGATGATGCCCCTGTATAAGTCTCTGGTGAGACCTTATTTAGAATAGTGTGTACAATTCTGGAGACCGCACTTTCAAAAAAATATAAACAGGATGAAGTCAGTCCAGGGGGAGCTACTAAAATGGTCAGTGGTCTTCATCTTAAAGCATATAGGGACAGATCTAAAGATCTCAATATATATACTTTGGAAGGAAGATGGGAGAGGGGAGATATGATAGAGACATTTAAATACCTTAGCGGCATAAATGCACAGGAGGCGAGTCTCTTTCAATTGAAAGGAAGCTCTTGAAACAAGGGGGCATAGGATGAAGATGAAAAGGGATAGACTCAGAAATAACCTGAAGAAATACTTTTTCCACAGAAAGGGTGATGAATCTGTGGAACAGCCTCCCGAATGGAAGTGGTAGAGATGAATACAGTACCTGAATTTAAGAGAAGTACATAGGATCTCTAAGGGAACGATAGGGAGAATAGATGGCATGGATGGGCAGATTGGATACGCCCTATGGTCTTTATCTGTCTACATTTTTCTATGTTTTTATATTAAAGTGGGGTATATCAGTAAATACAAAAAACTTAGCGATAAAATCTGGACTTAACATGCTTTAAACTCGGGACTATTATACACTAAGCCCACATTTAATGTGGTGCTTTTTTAGGGTTTTTTTTTTCTTTTTTTATTTGCAGGTCATGTGCTAATGTTCCCATTAGTGTGTGGTACCTACTAGAGAATGACACGGCGACAAAGTTTATCACCATCCCCGTCCCGTCCCCGTGGGTTCTGTCTCCATCCCCTCCCCGTCCCTGCAGGTTCTGTCTCTGTCCCCGCCCCATCCCCGCTGGCACTGTCTATCCCTGCCCCCATCCCTGCAGGTTCTGTCCCCATCCCCACCCCATCCCCGCTCCATCCCCATGGGCTCTGTCCTCATCTACAGAAGCCTCAAACAATTATGATTTTATATTTAAATGTTTTTATTAAAGTATAAAAAGGAACAATATGCTATGCAACTATTGTGTATAAATTACAAATAGAAACAATAATAACAGTGAGCAGCTATAATAATCTTCCTCACCACCATCCTCTACACTTCCAACCCCAACAATTTCTACTACCCCAAGGAATCCTAATCCACCCTGTTAAAATGTCCAGGGATACAAAATACAACCTGTTCTGTATGCCCTAGAGGGGAGTAATATGCTCTATGAAGCACTGTTATGATTTTTTAATCTGTGGATGAATAAGAAGTCATTAACAATCTCAGGATTCAGTCTAGCTCTCCTGTCTTACACAGTCCTTCCTGCAATAGAAGATGTCTTCTTAGAAGATGTACTGGTAGCAGGATATACAGGATCCCCCATGCAAATTTTGCTAGTTGTGTCCAGCATGTTTGCTTGCTTTTCCAAAAAATCTAAATATTGTTGTCTGCATCACTCAAACATAAATAACAGTCCAGTTCATTCACAGGCTTCAAAGTAGAAAGTGACACAGGGACAATGTTTGTTCCCATCATCGTGGGCTCTGTCCATATCCCTGTCCTGACCCGTGGACTCTGTCCCCATCCCCGCCCCGTCCCTGAGGGATCTGCCCCCGTCCCCATCCCTGTGATTACTGTGGGTCCCTATCCCCATGCCATTCTCTAGTACCTACAAACAGCTAACAGGGGAGCACTTACCCCTTACTATTTAGAAGACGCTAAGTGGTCCCATGATAACTCTACATTATCCAGTTAGTACATGCTAATCTTAGTCCACTAGTGGTGTAGCACAGGAACGCCCACTCTTCACCCACAACATGTCTCCTCTGAAAAATACTTTAAAAAATGTGGTAATACAGGTTAATAATGAGCAAATGGGCAAAATAGTGTCAAATGCTTTAATGTGTTTCTGCAGTAGCCTGTTTGTGTGCGCTAACCGCATGTTAAGAGTTCAAGGTGCCCTTTTACTAAGCAGCTTAAGCGTCTACGCATGCCCAACATGCGCCAAAATGGACTTACCGCCCAGCTACCGCGTGGCTCTTGCAATAATTTCATTTTTGGTGTGCGTCCAATATGCGCATCCAAAAAATAACTCAGACGCGCTTATTGGGCGTGCGCCAAGTGGCATTTGACGCACATAGGTCATTACCGCCCGGTTACCATGTGAGACTTTACTGCTAGGTGGTAAATTCTCAGACCCAGAATGGGCGTACAGCAATTTTCATTTTGCCACACGTCCATTTTTGACAAAAATAAAAATGATTCTGTGCACGCCCATAACACGCATCTACACTACCGCAGGCCATTTTTTAACGCACCTTAGTAAAAGGATCCCAAAGTAAAAGGGCACCGAAATGTAACTCACCTTGAACAAATGCTTTCTTATAGTCACTTGCATCGTTCCTTTAACTTTCTCATTGGGGTCATGTGGTGAGACAGTATCAGTACTAACCCAATCCATTATGATCATTTAAAGCAGAATAAGCAGATCTTAAATACATTCCTTTGCTGAAGTAAATCAAGTTTATAGTGCAATAAAAAGCCAATCTATATTCCCAGTGCTCATATTCCAATCTTATTCAAAGGTATATCTTTATTGGATCAGAATGGACTGTGGGATTTGCTTGATTATTAGATAAGGGAATTAACTAATTCTCAGGTATTTCAACAGGGATTTTTACTTTTAATGTCTTGCAGTCATATTTCATTTTAACAAGTGGGCATATTTTGTTTCTAGTACAGTTTTGGAGTTTGTGAAAACATAGAGTTCTTATTGTTATCTATGTGAGGAATAAAACATAGTCTTCATTGTTAGCTAAGAAATCCATCTGAATACTGTTAAGTACCAGATAGTCCAACGCTAGAAGGCACCATAAAAACCTCAATTCAGCAGCTACGTTATTCATATGCTTTGGATAATTATCTCCACATACTTAAAAACTTAGGGTCCTGTTTACCAAGCCACACTAGAGGCACGTTAGTGCTTTTAGCACGCGCTAACCATTAGCACACGTTAACTGTGTAGGCGCCCACAATATTCCTATGGGCGCCTACACAGCTAGCACGTGCCAAGTTTGTGCACCCGCTAAAAACGGTAGTGCACCTTAGTAAACAGAGCACTTAGAAACTTGAGGATCACCTATGAGGAAATATTTCCAGAACATTGCAAAGAACTGAGGGGTCCTTTTACTAAGGTGCACCGAAACAAGGCCTTCACTGGTGTAGACACGTGTATTGGACGCGCACAGGTCCATTTTTCAGCGCACCTGCAAAAAATTGGAGCGGGTCCATTTTGGGCTTGAGATCTTACCGCCACCCATTGACCTAGCAGTAAGATCTCATGCAGTAACCGCGCAGTAATGGTCTACATTCGTACAATGCCAATTACCGCCCGGTTAGCGCCATGCACTGAAAAATAAAATATATTTTCTGGTGCGCTTATTGGATGCGCGTAGCCAGGTTGTAGTTCAAAATTGACGCGCATTGGGGCCTGCACAGCTTAGTAAAAGGGCCCCTGAATGCACATAGATCTGAGACTGAAATGAGAGGGTTACAGAGCTAAATACAGACTGGTTTGATTGTTAGACTAAGAAGAGGGAACTAGGAAGAGGTATTTTCAAAGAACGTTGAATCACACTACTGACTTCCTTGACTGAGTTGAGTAGACAGTTCTCTGTACATAATTTTCATTTATATAGGACAGAGACCCTCAGTAAATTGTGGTGGTACATTGAGAGACTATAGTGGAGGCTTCCTTTATTATTTTGTGTTAAGAGCAATTTCTGCTAACCATAAAATGATTAACTATCATTAAAGTGGACCACAGACACAGATAGATGAAGATGAAGGAACATCACTGATCAATTCTGTGCAATCAAAAGACAGAGACAACCTCAAAGCAGTATTTGTTTGCACTCAAGTCCAGTAAAGAGAGTGTGAGCACCTTATATCTGTCTCTGAGTTATCTTTTGGAAGAACTATGCTAGGACTAGAAGAGAAATCCCTTATCCCTGTACAGAATGTGCTCCTTTGGAAAAGAGTGTGCATACTGAGAGTGAATTGGGGAGAGGACCAAGAAGAAATAAGTGTTCTGCGGAGGCCCTGGGATACAAACTAGAGAGTTGCACATGTATAGAAATCTAACCTGCCCTCGCCTATCCCCATGGGAATCTAACTTGTCCCAATGGGAATCTAACCCATCCCCGCCTGTCCCGTGAGAATCTAACCCATCCCCACCTGTGAGACCACCACTTGAAGTCTTGGCAGCCATTTAAAAAAAAAACAGTGGCAGAGAGAGGATCGGCGGCAGCAGACAGGAAATAGTGGGGATCTTTCCTGCCCTACTAGACCACCAGGATGTACTGAGGTATGTTCGGGGAGGGCATCCAGGACTGGAGGGGAGGGGATACATCACTCAACTTGCTTAAGCTTCTGCTGGATCCCTGCAGGGCTCAGATCCATCCCCGCGGGATCCCCATAGAGTTCAGGTCCATCTCCGCAGGATCCCCGTGGTGCCCTTGAGATTCCCGTTAGCCCCTTTCCTATGCAGCTCTCTAATACAAACTTATCCATGAACCAGGGCACCCATGTATACCAACTTTTTAAAAGAGATTTTATAGGTAGCAATTTACAACTTAGCTTATTTTCTTATCTTTATTAGTAGTTGTCTGATGAAGGGGCAGCACACCACTGTTCCCCATAAACTGATTGAGTGTCCTCCAACTGTATTGCTGCCAGTGGTGGGCAATGTTTCAATACTGTGTTTTCAATCACCATGGACAGACAGGTTCCCTGGAATCCTGCAGAGCTTGCCTGTCCTTCATAACTGAAAATGTGATAGTGAAACAGCACCCCCCACTGGCAAGACTGTAGATGGAGGACTCCCACTCAGGGAACAGTGCAGTACACGTCTCAAAATCTAGTCACAAATGTAGCAAATTAGTGTAATACACAACAGTCCAATACAGCTTATCTGTCAAACTCTATTTCTGCCTTCCCCCCCAAACAAAAAACAAAAATCAGCTGGTTTCCTAGCATCAGCCAGAAGGATAATGTGTAAGAGAACATACTGTGTATTAGTTGCTAAGTTAACACATCCCAGGTGCAAATGAGGAAAATTTATTTAATAATGTGGTCAATTTTGATTGTTTCTGTTGGCCAATTTTGGTTGGTTCTGTTAGTTAGATTTTGAAAAATTCTCTTTGAAATACACTGATCTACCATATGTCTTTAAAAAAGAAACTCTAGAACTCACCTTAAAGCAAATTATTATCAGTTCAAGAATAAATAATATTTTTAATTGAATGTTACGATCTAGACTAGGAGTGTTCAGCCTTGACTGTCACCAGGTTATGTTTCCAGGATTTCCACAATGAATATGCATGAGATCTATTTGCATACAGTGGAGGCAGTTCATGCAATAGATCTCATGCATATTCATTGGAGACATCCTGAAAACCTGACTGGATTGTGGCCCTCGAGGACTGAGGTTGGACACCCCTAATCTAGATTTAAGGATACCCTGATCCTGAAGCAGGTGTCTATTTTCTTCTAACAGCAGTAGAAAAGGTGTTTTCTTCTTCATCCTTGTGGAAACTTACCTAGTTCCTTCCCCCAAAAAACCCTCAATTTATTTCTTAGCTTCTCTTGTCTGTATTTTCCTTTAACCATTAGATCTCAAAACACTCTAAAGTACCTCTTGATGTCATATTAAATTGTTGTTTATTACAGACTGAGCACCCTGTAGCTGAACATCTTCACAAAGACATGCAATAATTAACATGCCATCAGGTATTCATGTATTCATGCTTTCAACTATTACGGCTCTACTAAAGTAACAACTGCTCTACCATTATTTAAATATCTGTTCATTTATTATTATAAGAGTAATGATCCCTTTCATCACCTACATTTTTCATTCAAGAAACTGATTTAAGCCTGATTCACTTGAGGGAGACCACGAACGATTTTCTGCATGGAATGGTACTACTAATTCGGTATCTGCCAGGTACATGTGACCTGGATTGGTCACTGCTGAATGTAGGGTACTGGGCTAGATGGCCCATTAATCTGACCCAGTATGGCTATTCTTATGTTCTGATATATCAAGTCACAGAAAAACTATAATTAAAAATCATTAAGGGCAGGGAAAGTTATCAATATGGGATACCATTAAGATGTGTTATTTTACTGTTAACCCCATTTGTTAGTAACTAGGTGTCATTGCATAACATGGGGCCTGTGATAAAATACCAAACGTTAGTGGTAAAACAACACATTTTAACAGTAACCCACATTGATAACCCCCCCCCCCCCCCCTTAATATGAAGAGTTTCAGTCTTTGTAACCAGAGCTGATATTGTGATGTCATAATGCCTTTTTCCACCAATGCCTAAGAACCATCTTCATCAGTGATATCACAATGGCTTGATTGCCCTATACTTGGCTCATGTTTATTACATACTAGTGCAACCAAGCCCATTTCGTCAAAAATGAAATGGGACCTAGGAAGGCTAGCATCTAAGCGATTTCTCCTCTCTCCCCTGCCCTCCCCTCCAGTCCCGTGATTCTTCCCTCCCCTCCCATCCTCCCCTCCATGTCCCGCGATTCTTCCCTCCCCTCCCATCCCCTCTGTGTCCCGCGATTCTGACCTTCCCTGCATGTGCAGCGATTCTCCTCTGCCCTGCCGTCCCCTCCGTGTGCCGCAATTCTTCCCTTGCCTCCCATCCCCTCCATGTCCAGCGATTCTCCTCTGCCCTGCCCTCCCCTCCGTATCCCAGCATTCTGGCCTCCCCCCCCCATGTCCAGTGATTGTCCTCTGCCGTGGCCTCCCCTCCGTTGGGCTCGCGTGCCATCCAGCATTCCAGCCTTCACTTGCTTGCGTTCATAACATCCTGATGTCAGCTTGCCTCCAGCGTTCCCTTCCCTCTCACTGTTCCACCCTCCTCTGACGTCATTTTGTCTTTATGCGAGGGTGGGACAATGAGAGGGAAGGGAATGCTGTAGGTTTGCTGATGTCAGGATGTTATGAACCCACCCAGCCAGCCAGCCATAGAACGTTAAGGTACAAATTATTATATTAGATAGCAGTTATTTAGTGATAGAGGATGAGACTTGATATACCACCTTTCTGTGGTTACAATCAAAGAGTTTTACATTTACATATTATTTACAGGTACTTATTTTGAACCTGGGGCAATAACATAACAATAACATTTATATTCCGCTATATACCTTCCAGTTCAATGCGAATCACAATAAAGAGACTGGTCATTTCCAGGAAATACATAAACGATCGATTCAAGACAGACCAATTACACCTTATAAATCAGGTATGATTCAATACAAATTTCCTAAATAAATAGGTTTTTATCTGTTTCCCGAACTGTCTATAATTGATCATAGAAGATAATATGCTTTGGACAGATTTGTCCAAGCACGCTGCCTGATAAGAAAAAAAGAATAACTATAAGTTTAGTCCTTGTCTTTGAATATTGTATTGATGGAAAAGCTAATGATCTAGTAATCCTAGATTTTTGTAATAAAACAAAGTGATGCATAAGATATGAAGGGGCAAGACCATATAAAATCTTATACAGGAAACAGTAAATTTTAAACCATAATCTGGCCTGTATAGGAAGCCAGTGTAATTTTCTATAATATTGAGAAACTGAATCATATTTTGATAGTGAATAAATGAGATGCAATGCCACATTTGAACAGACTGTAATTTCTTTAAAAAGTTTTTAGAAGCTCCTAGATAAATGGAGGTTTGATTTCAAGAGGCATTTCTTTTTTCTTTAATTAAGGGGGGGAGTTATCAGAGTGGGCTACCATTAAGATGTGTTATTTTGCTGTTAACCCCATTTATTAGTAACTAGGTCTCATTCCATAAAATGGGACCACTGCTAAAATAGCATGAGCTAGTGGTAAAATAACGTCTTAACGGTAGCCCATGTTGATAACTACATCCCTCAATAAAGTTTTGCAGTTCACACGTTGCACAGCAAAAGTTATCCTGCAGCAACTGCAAAAACTCAGCAATAATTGTAGGGGCCATTTACAGCAGTTAGGGGAAGGCAGCATGCTGCTACCATAGGGCAAAGGTCACTACTGTGTATTAACAGATCAGCTGTTAACATGGAATTCAGCTAACTGTAATTCTGTAGTTATACTTAACTGTTTCATGTTATCTGTGTGTTAATAACACCCGCTTTAAATGTAAGGTGAGCTTCCATCCTTTAGCTGCTCTTTTCCTCTCCCCACTATGAAATTCCATGTTAGCTATTAAGCATAGCAGTTAACATGACATGTTAACTTCTCTTTGAGCTCTAAATTAAGAGTGTGCATGAAAACCCATGTTGAACACCGAACATGGAGACCTGGCCGGTGAAATGCCCTATAACTGGCTATCCATGAATTTTCAGCAGGACATGGCCAACCATGACACACTGAAACATTGTGGATAGCAGTTATATAACTGGCTATCCTCCGATTTTCAGAGCAAGTCTGGCAACCATATTTGGCCGCATGATGTCTTTGTACCAATAAGTCACAAGCCAACTTTGGGTTATGGTACAAATCTGTTACATCAATTTTTTGTAGATCCTACAGTATGTACATATTTATAGCTCCTCCTGTCTATTACTCATCCCTTCTGGGTGAAACAACCTAAGGCTGTGCCTGCAGCTCTGGTGCAACAAGTGATCTTCCTTCATTGGACCAGACCTCCCTGTCTGTCCACATTCTTCCAAAGGAGTACCTCTCTGGGCTAACACCTTTGTCTCTGAACAGGCTCTTTCCTTTTCCTGTTCCCAGGCTGGGATCCCCTACTTCCCACTTGGAGCCAATATTCAGTTACAAGCCAATATTCAGTACTTAACCAGTTAAATTATGTGGCCAAACAGGATCTTTGGCTGGTTTAACTTAATCAGTTAAGACTGCACATACCTGAACATTTCCCAGCATTGAATATCCAGGCATAAAGCCATTGGCGGTGAAATAAAATCACTGACTGGTTCAATATTTTCCTCATTGTTTTTGCAAAGGTGGTTTTTCTCAGCATTTTGATTATTTCCATATGCATGTTATTACACTACCAACAAAGTATTTTGAGACTGATAGAGACTAAAACACTGAAAATAGAGTTTATTAAATTTTGGACTAGCCCATTGTAAGTGTCATGTGGTACCCAGAAAAAAAAGATGAAACAAAAGGAGAATGAAAGATCTAAACCGGATAAAAAGCTACTGAAATTGACAAGATTTTTGTCCAGGCTCAAACCACTGCAGGAAAGGAGTATAGTGGTAAGCAATCATGACAGTCATGTTCATGGACAATAAAATAATTAGGACACATTTTGATAATGAAGCAACACATAAAAAATTATAAAGAGGGCAATGCAGCTGGTAATGTTATAATACCAGCTAATGCTGGTGCAGTACTACTCAACAACAAAAAAGTAAATATATTAGGCAGTGTCAATGCAAAATATAGAGACTTGATGGACACTGATAGACCTAATGAGCAGTAAACTGGTGTCCAGTGTTGGATAAGTAACATAGTAAGTGATGGCAGATAAAGACCAGAACGGTCTATCCAGTCTGCCCAATAGTTATATTCTTCTCAATTTATGATTAAATCAACAATGAACAGGATATTATATACTTGATCACACTGTAAAAATAATATATTATAGTTACTAGTTACTTGTTTAATAAAAGTAATTTTAAGTTACTGTGAAAAGTAATCTACTTTTAGTTACTTTATAATTGCTGGATATAAACAGTTGTTTCAACATTACAATAAAATTACTTCTAGCAATTGTGTTGAAAGAAACTTCACACCTTGTTAACTTCAAAATCAGGTCATTCTTCTTATTGAATTCAACTCTAGCCAATATAATCAGTTGCAAGGCACATCTTCACCTACTAATGCTTTAACTAAACTGTCTCCTATTACAACAAAGGAACAATTGCATTTCAACATCTTCTTGGAGTCATAATTTGTCCGCCATGCTGAAAAGCTTTTCAACAGGATCGCTCAAAGGCAAACTCATGTTATACACTGATTACTTTGCAAGAATCAAATATTTGTGGTTTTTAAAAAATGACCCAAATGCTCATTAAGCCCACATTAAAGGGTATGAACATGAGGTGAAGCATATTTAGGGTCTGTACCGACTTTAGCCAGCTTCATTTTCAACTTGACCAAAGTTGGCAGCAAAAAGCCCAAGTAACATTTACCTTCACTCTGTAGAATGTCCAGAGCAGCTGCCACCGGATTCATGACACAGCAATACTCACCCATAAAAATTAGCTCATGCTGTCATTCAGCAGGCTATCCTGAGTTCATGTTTCTGTCAACAATGGAATAAATTTTCTCAACAGCACAGAAGAAACAGTTCCACTGCATTGCATTAGGAACATTCAGCTTCATAGTGCCTGAGCTCTTCAACTTTTCATGTTCCTTAATGCTCCACATTTTGCCATTGAGCATCGGAAAATCTTCTTCATAACAACCATCATTAACAGCTGACTAAGTTTAGAGTGTGTGCAGCACATCACTGGTGTGGTGGCAAAACACACTGCACTTCTCCTGTATCATGACCATCAACAAAGACCTCGCTGATTCAGATTCTTGAACATTGAGAAACAAGCTATGATCAGCTGAGTCTTCCAAAGACAAACAGAAGGCAACCCATGGTTACTTCTAATGTTTAAGCAAACCCTGGTGCATGGCTATTGCTCCCAAAAATTAAACAAATTCATCTGTCAATGTGACAGCCAAATGTTTTAGGCCTAATTAGATGCACGTAAGTTTGTTACTGTAGGTCTATATTCTTCAACTAATATATTAATATTATTCTAACCTATGCTGTAACTAACACTTACATGTAGACCTACATGTGTGTCAGACTCTAAAACATCACACATAACTCAGAAAATCCAAAATGGGGACGATGCAGTAATTTGTACAACTGTTCACAGCAATTTGAGTTATTTCATTACATTTGCATGAAAGTAATTGTTACAGTTACTCGCTACTTTTAAAAGTAATATTTTGCTTTAATATATTACTACCCAAAACCTCTGGTGTTACTAATACTGCAGACAGTAACCATGCAACTTGGCCTTTTAAATATTTCTGATTCATGTGAGGACCATATAAAATTACAGGCTTTTGGTTTCCTTTTAATGATAAAAGCAGTCAGATCACAGAGGAAAATTATTGCCATAAATTATAGAATGGTGAAATTATTGAATGTGGCTGGCTCATTTTTTCAAAGCAGTAGGATGTTTTCTGTTTTTCTTGTAAAATTTTTGGACATTTCATATTCCATCTGACTGACAATGGCTATAGCAACTGGAAGTACCTTTCTTCTTATCTGCAAGGTCATAAATGCATGTGAAACTTTTGGAATCGATTCAGAAATTGAAGCTTTGCACAGCTCATTGGCGAGAAATACAACACCTGATGCACATGTTCAGAAATTGATTGAAGCTGAGTGAATATACTAGCAAAGTTGAACACAGCAGATGTCAGTTACTCTCAAATATGTCAATTTAACAGAATGAGAAATACAAGTCAAAGAAGGTTTCCAGGCTGTACTTCTACCCGTTCATTGTCTCACTTATTATTCAGTATCAATTCCTTATGAAGATCAATAAAGTTACCAAAATAATTCAAAATCCTGCTGCTCATGTTGTGATGGCAACTAGACTTGTAGCAACTACATGTGAACTGTAACTGCGTTTTTGTGGAACAGACTTTGACAAAGCCATCAATGAGGCAAACAAAATTGCGGAAGAAATACAGATTCCTGAATTTTTTTCCAGCCAGAAGGAATAATATAATGTAGAGGAATATATTCGAGTTATTCCCCAAGTTTTCCACGTCATCACTGTGACCCCTGACGCAGGTGCTAGTCACCAAAACACGGCCCGTGTCGGGTCTCTTTGTCAAGGCTCATTCATTAAAGAACTGTGTTCCATTTTTAAAGGCCCGTGGTGCTGTTTTTTTTGTTTGGACTTTAGTTTGTACTTCGTTCCCTCTCTTTTGTTATATAAATTTAGGCCTGTCATTTGTCTGCATAGATCTAGGAGTCCAATTTATGATCCTAGTACTAAAAATCTACTATTTTTCCACACCCTAAATCCACCCCTATTGCCACAAATGTTTTATGCTCCTAAATTTAAGAATTTTGTGAGATTTCAAGTAAAATGTTAGGCACACAGAGAGAAGGAGCTAATGGGCAGATGATCAGAAGCAAACGCAGGCACTGAAGGCTATTAGCACCATACTAGCACCTGCGTTTGTTACCACCCCATGATCAGAGCCTCGCAGGCTCTGAATGCAAATAGCATGCAAATGCATGCTAAACATATTCCTCCCCAATGATCAGCGAGCAGGATGCCAAACATTGGCATGCTGTCTGCGGCAAACCCTACACCAGCTCGGAGCTGCTGTCATGGTTTGTAGACTATTAGGGAGGAATGGTGAGCCCTGTCCATCATGCATTTACATGCTAGCTTGCCCCCCCATCCCCCCCAATACAAATCCCTCCGCATAAGCAGAACCCTGACCCCCAGCCAGCAACACGCGGACTGGAGGTCTGGCAGACCTCCAGTCCCCCCTGACCCCCCCCCCAACACAAGTTCATGGGGAGCTAGAGATCCGGTGGGTTCCTAGCCCCCCTAACCCCTCCTCGCATCCCCCATTGCATATTCCCAAAAAAGCCCTGGTGGCCCAGTGGGCCAAAAATCAACCCCCCCCCCCCAAGCCCGGTGGTCTAGTGGCCCTCTTTCTCGCCCCCTGTATCTTTGTTGGAGGAGGGATGTACACTCCCTCCTCTTCCAGCAGTGCCACCTTGAAAATGGCGGTGCCCAGCTCTGCCAAGTGAATCCTGGGATGCACTGGGCGGGGCTTCACACCACTTTACCCCATGATCAGAAATAATAGCGAGCATAAATTTGCATGCTATTATCTCTGATCATAGGGGTGGTAAAACCCTGCGCTGTTCCAGTGCTATTTTTAGATTGCTGTTTGGAACAGCATGGGGCTTTCGATCATCCGGGCATAAAGGATCCTCTATTACAGAGGTCACTTGCTATCTATATATCAATTCCATTACCTCCCCCCCCCCCCCCATAGTGTCACATTCCACAACCAGGATTACCCACTTGTTGTATATTGATGACCTTCTATTATCAGACCTCAAACCTCCCCCCTCCTCCCATTATATTTAAATTGACATCTGGGGATACAGGGAGATGAAAGTAATGGAGCTATGTGATTGATGAGCATCATTTCACTAGTACCCTAGACTTGCAGGCATCTGTGGAAGTAGTTTATGAGTTTATGAGAGTATGATAAGTTTGCGTGGCATTTGCAAAGAAAAGGAATGTGGTTGCTGTCCTGCAACTGCTATGAAAGAAGTATAAAGAAAGATTGTAAGTATGGTAACAAGTGACAGTATTTATTACAGTAAGATAAACGCCCCTTCATTGTATAATTTTAGCATCTAAATGTAATCATCATTTGTGCACTAATCCCTGGATTCTATATATAATGCTGAAATATCCATTACAAAATTTAGGTGTGGATGCAAGATGCCCATGCAACTAAATTAGTAAACGAGCTATTAAGTATAAATTAATGAGTGAATGCTTTGTTGTTTTCTCGTAGGCAAACTTGCTGGTACCCCGAATGCTGCCTTTTCCCCCTGCCTGGGTCCTCTACTGACGTCACCCTCTGTGATCACGTGACCCCCGCAAACTTGCTGGTACCTCGAATGCTGCCTTTTCCTCCTGCCCGGGTCCTCTACTGACGTCACCCTCCATGATCACGTGAACCCCGCAAATTTGCCAGTACCCCGAATGCTGCCTTTTCCCCCTGCCTGGGTTCTCTACTGATGTCACCTTTCCTGATCACATGACCCACACAAACTCGCTGGTACCCCAAAAACTGCCTTTCCCCCCTTCTGACGTCACCTTCTATAATTACGTGACCCCTGCAAACTCGCTGGTACCCCAAACTTTGCCTTTTCCCCCTGCCTGGGTCCTCTACTGACGTCACTTCCCATGATCATGTGACTCCCATAAGAATGCTACTGGAACTATTACAGCTGTGGTGTATTTAAGGACACTGATTTTCTCTTGTCTGTTTGATTAGTATTGCTTATCTGCTGCATAAGTGAATGCTTTGTTGTTTTCTCGTAGACACACTCGCTGGTACCCCAGACACTGCCTTTTTCCCCTGCCTGGGTCCTCTACTGACATCACCCTCTGTGATCATATGACCCCCATAGGAATGTTACTGGAACTATTACAGCTGCAATGTATTTAAGGACACTGATGTTCTTTTATCTGTTTGCTTAGGGGCCGGCGTGCGCTGACCTACTTTTTCATATACTTAAGGTTTAAGCATATTAATGGCAAGAAATGTTTCCATCCACCCTCGCGCGTGACCTCTTCTGGGTAAGTGCTGTGTTACTATTTTGGGCCTTACTTCATTTTAATGTACTAGCATCTGATACTTCTTTTTCCAATCTCCCTATTACAATATTCTGGGGTAATCGCCCTGTTGTTACCTTGTATAATAAGCAACGTTCCCCTCCCCTTGTTGTCCCACCATCTGCCAATACTAACCTTAAATCCTCAAACCTTTCCTTTAGCCTTTTAAATTGGCGTTCTCTTTGCTCAAAATCGCTTCTGATTCATGATCTCCTTTCCCAAACACTTGTTCCTTTCATTGTCTTACAGAGACCTGGCTACGGCCAGGTGAGGAATCCCTTCTGTACTCCTGTCTCCCTTCAAACTGGAATGCTTTCTCTTTGTTTTGTGACTCTAAATCAGGCAGAGGCCTGGCCATTATCTATGCCTCTGAGCTAGTTGTAATGGAGATTACTTCTCCTTTTTTCCTACCCAGAAGTTCTACTTGTTAAAGTAGGTATACAAAATCCTTTGTATATTCTTCTGTTATATTGTCCTCCCTCACTCTCTGCGGAAGGATGGGAATCCTGCTGACAAACAACTGCGGATGCTACTATTCATACCCAAATGTAATCATCCTTGGAGATTTCAACATTCAAGTTGAAATTCTAACAACTGTAGAACAAAGCAATTCTCCAACTTTCTAACGGAAAGTGGATCTCTTTTCCAACTCACAAGGCCAACTATACCCTTGATCTTGCCCCCAGCTCTTTTTGCTCACATCACTCTTCTAGACAACAAGCTTGGTACACTCCCAATCTTTGTTTTATTAAGTGACAATATCGCAGGGCTGAGCACCTATGGAAAAAATCTGGCTCTTTGTCTAATCTTTTGAACTGTTGTTGTCTCTACCGTGAATTTAATCATCTCCTCAAAATAGGAAAAAAAGGCATTTGTTGCAAGAACCCTTTCCAAATCTTCTAATCCTTCAAGGGATCTTTATTCATTCTGTAGACAGTTAAATGCCCTATCTATAACACAATCTACTTGTTCCTTTCCCTCAGCCAATACCTTTAGATCCTTCTTTGCTGATAAAATTAATAATCTTCAGAAACCATTTAAGCTACAATTGGTGCTTGTTCCTAACCCACTATTGAACAGCTTCATTTCTGATCTTCATTTCCAAACAGGTCTGAATAAAGGTGGCACCTCAGTATTGACTACTTTTCAAAGTCAATCATTTTGTCAGTTCCAAAAACTGTAGCAACAATGAAAATCACCCAATGTTACAGTGATCCCATCCCCCCAACATGGCTGAAGGTAGAAGATCTTAAACTTCTACCAGTTCTTCTATCAGTTTTCAATCTGAGTCTTTCAACAGGGCAATTTACTGACATCTGGAAACTAGCAACTGTCCAACTGATATTCAAGAAACCTACCCTTGACACGTCCAATTGCTGTCATTACTGACCTGTATCCAATCTCTGATTCTTGTCCAAAATACTTGAGAAGATACAATTTGATCAACTTACCTCTTTTACCGAGAAAACTCTAGCATTTCACCCTAGACAGTCTGGTTTTAGAAGGCACGTCAGTACTGAGACTATTATGATAGCCCTTCTCAGTGAACTTCACACTAATTTTGAAAATCAGAAAATTGTTCTAGCGGTCTCTCTCAACCTATCAGCAGCTGGCAACTCTCAGTCACTCTGGACAGTTCTATCATAGTTTACCTCTTTTCTAACTAACCATTCTTTTCAGGTCCAGATTTCTGACGCTATCTCTTCGAAACAAAAATTGGACTGCGGTATTCCTCAAGGATCCACTCTTTCACCTCTACATTTCAATCTTTTCCTTAGCCCTCTTGCTTCTCTAATACAATCTTTTGGTATCTCAGTACACATTTATGCAGATGACATACTTTTACTTTTCCCTACTTCTTCCTTATTTCTTTCACTCGGACCCCTACAAGATTGCTTGAATTCTGTCACACTTTGGTTAAATGAACATCAGCTAGTACTTAACACAGAAAAAGTGTGGCCTGCTGGTTCTCCACGGCAATAACACCACCTGTAGGAACTGTCCATCTGTTTGGAACACCCATTACTCCAAGTCCTAGTTTTCGATATCTCGGGGTTATCCTGGATTATTCACTGTCCTTCTTGCCACGGATTTCTTCTGTTGTGAAAGCAAGTTTTTTTAAACTTTCAGAGATTATGAACTATTCATCACTATTTCAATTTAAATCAACTAGCTGCTCTCATTTTATCCTTTTTCATGTCCCGTTTAGATTACTGCAATATTAATATGATGGTTTACCCCGATCTACGTTAAAGAAACTTCAGACCTTACAAAACACAGCAATTCGCTTACTCTGTAATGCACACTGTTATAATCATACTTCTCCCTTGTTAAAACAATTCCACTGTCTACCGGTTCAACAGCGTATCGTGTATAAGATTGCCATTCTTACCTTCAAGGCTCTCCATTACAGCTTTCCGGATTATCTCGCATCACTCACAATTCCTTATTCCCGAGCATGAGTCCTCCGTTCAGTTAATGACCATTGTTTGATCCTTCCAAGTCCTAAAACCGGCACAATATGAATCCACTAAACAATCTCCATTTTTCTTTCAGTCACCCCATGTATGGAATAATCTCCCATTGTCTCTCCATAGCACCACATCACTAAAACAATTTACATCTCAAATCAAGACCCATATATTTACCCGAGCCTTTGGAGTTCCAGAATTCCAATGGTGTGGGGGAGGGGGGGGAGTGCGATTAAATCTATAAAGTGGGTGCAAACATTAGGTGCTATGTACAAGCATAAATAACCACACATATGCATGTAAATATAAATATTCTGGCTATGTGCTATTCTTTAAAAAGCCACCTAATGTGATGGTGCTGTCCCCTGCATCCAGACTCACCTTTTTGCCAGTGATCTGGCTCTGTGGCTTCTCCAGAATGCCTTGTTCCTGCATTGATACATCTGCTGCCTGTTTTCCTGCATCCAAGCCTCGCTCTAGTTTCCCTGTTATCCAAGCCTCGCTCCGATTTCCCTGTTATCCAAGTCTCGCTCTGGTGTTCCTGCATCCAAGCCTCATTCTAAGTCATGACATCATCAGCAAAGTCAAACCTCATTCTAAGTCATGAAATCATCAGCAAATTCTTTTATAATACACTTTGGAACTTTCATGCTTTGCAAGAGGTCTCTTAACCTTGTCGTTGTGTTCCCTGTTTGGATTCAATTCATGATTGTTTTTCCTGCATGTCTTGATTCCTGTGAGTCTTGTCCCAGAATGTTTGCTTCTGTTTGTCTTGTTTCAGAAATCATGTACCTGAAAGCCTTGTTTCTGTAAACCTTGTTCCTGAAGCTTTACTCCTATATAGTCTTGTTCCTGCCTACCTGTGTTTCTATGAGTTTTGTACCTGAAAGCCTGGCTTCTGTAAACTTTGTTCTTGAAGCTTTATTCTTGTTCCTGCCTAACTGTGTTTCTATGAATCTTGTACCTGAAGGCCTTGTTTCTGAACCTTGTTCCTGTAAGCCTGGCTCTTGCTATAGCCAAAGCCTGCTCCTGATTTCTGGTACAGTTTGACTCTGCTTCTGGCTCCTGCTTTAGTCTAGCCCTGTTCTTGACTCTTGCTACAGTTAAAACCTGTTCTTGCTTTCTGCTCTTGCCAAACCCTGTTTCTGCTTTCTGCTATTGCTAAACCATGTTCCTGGCTCCTACTACAGCCAAGGCTCCATTCCTGGCTCCTACTACAGGCAAGGCTCTGTTCCTAGCTCCTGTTACAGCCAAGACTCCGTTCCTGGCTCCTGCTACAGCCAAGACTCTGTTCCTGGCTCCTTCCTTGTCTATAGTTTTGCTTCTGTTTTTTTCCTGTTGCCTAGCTCTTGTCCTACTTTGTTTGCCGAGTCTTGTGCATTGTCTTGTTTTACTCTTTCTTGTGTCCGGGTCCAGTTTTTACCCTGCCTTGCCGTGTCTGAACCTAGTTCTTGCCATGTTCCTGTATGGGTTCAGATCTAGCCGTTTGCCTTGCTTTCTTGCCTTGTCAGGATCCAGCTTCTGTCTTGTTTGTCTGCTTTGTCCAGTTGTGCTTAGCCTTGCCTTGGCTTGTCTCATCCAGTCCAATCCTGTCTGAATCCAGTCCTTGCCTTGCCTTTTCTGGACCCAGTTTTAATCTAGTTGTGTCTTGCCTTGTTCTGCCTTGCCTTGTACTGCCTGGGTCCCAGTTCCAGTTTTAATGTAGTTCCGTGCCTTGCCTTGTCCTGTCTGGGTTCAAGTTCTAGCCCCTTTGCCTTGCTTTCCTTGCCTCGCTTGGATCTGGTCCTTGTCTTGTCTGTTGTACCTTGTTACTTACCTCTGTCTTGCCTTATCTAGTCTCCTGGTTTATTCTAGTCCTGTCTTGTTCTGATTTCTACCTTGTGTCAGCCCAGGTGACTTGTCTGCCACAGTTCCAGCTGCAGTCCTAGGGCTCACCATACTTGAATCTGTGACAGATGCATAGATGGGCATACAGGTGGGTGTAGTTTGGGCGGAGAATGAACAGGACACACAGTGTCACATGTAAATGATACTACATGCATGTTTTAACAATTTAGGCATGAGCATTTACACCAGCACTGTGGCTACCTTAAGTGCTCACACCTAAAATACAGGCTCATATTTTATCTGTTACACTAGTATCTATAATGGAGGGTAGGCACCTACTTTCCTCTATAGAATGGGCAGTATTGAATTCCAGCAGTTCCTCATTCACTGCTTCTGGAGAAAGCACTGCTGGTTTATTATCTGGCCATAAACAGCAGCATTTTTCACAGTGCTGAGGATTCTCTTTTACGACCTTATGGAGCTAAGTCTAATGTTTTTGACAATATGCAAATCAGGCCCAGTGAAGAATGAAGTTTGAGTGGGTGTTTTAAGCATGTTGCTTTATTTATTTATTTACATTTGAAAAGCATCCTTTCTACTGTGTCACAAAGTGCTGCATAATTGTAAATCCAACATTGTTTCAATAAATCCATTAAGAATAAGACCTCACAGAAAAAGCTACTTTATTCAACAATACAGGAAAACATAATACTTGATAAATGATAAATAAAAAGAAACAACTGTAAGAGAGACATATATTTATTTAAACAAAAAAGGTTTAATTAACTGCAATTATTTGTACTATGGGATTGCAGGCATTAGAAAATACATGTGTTGTACCACAGCAGCCACTAGATGGTAGCAGAAGGTTAAATTGCACTTCTCTTGTCAGTGTATATTTTCGATTCAGCTCATGCCTTTTCATTGGTAATGCAAGGTGAGTTACATCGATGTGCAATAGACATTTTGCAACAGATACAAGCAAGGAAGCATATAGAAAGAACATATATGCCTGAACATAGAGGAATACACATTCAATGTTATTTTATAAAAGAAAGTAAAAGACATGGACCTTATTAATGGTGCAGAGAAGTATACCCCTTCAAATGGGCATGTTTTGGATGTGTACTAGGCAGAGCCCGAGAATAGTAGCACTTTTTTTTTCTTTTTTTACATTTTAATGTACCTAAGCAATAGAGTAAAACTTGTAATGTGATGGATTAGTACAATAACAACATCCAATGTGGCCCTTCTATCAATATTTAGCAACCTTACTGAATACAGCTTAGGACAACTATCCAAAGGGATACCATGAGTAGACACTGACTTGATGTCAGGTAACAACAACAACACACTATTACAGGCGAGGATGTGGCCTAGTGGTTAGAAAAACAGACTTGGAAGACAGAATTTGAATTCTGCTTTTGCCACTGACACTCCTTGTGACCCTGGACAAGTCATTTTATCTCACATTGCCTCAGATGCCCACTTACATTGGAAACTCCTTGAGGCAGGGACATGTGAAGGACAGGTCTATAGTCTAGTCGCCCGTATCTGCATGCCCTTTGCATGTATAAATGTCTAGAATACTAGCAGTTATGAGTGTATATGTACACATATCCGCAAAATTACCAGCAGGGCATCTAAGTGCAATTTGGCAAGTATTACTACTACTTATAATTTCTATAGCGCTACTAGATGTAAGCAGTACTGTGCACTGAAAATGTAAGAGACAGTCCCTGCTCGACAGAGCTTACAATCTAATCAAGACAGACAAACAGGACAAATAAGGGATAAAGAAATTACTTACGGTGGGAATTATAAAACCAACACAGATACTGAACCAGGGTCAAGATATTCAAAAGCTCTTCTTAAAAAGGTGGACTTTTAGCCTAGATTTGAAGACAACCAGAGCTGGAGCTTGACATACTGATTCAGGAAGTCTATTCCAGGCATATGCTGCAGCAACATAAAAGGAAAAGAGTCTGTAGTTCTCAGTTAATGAAAAGGGTACAGATAAGAGAGATTTACCCAGTGAATGGAGTTCCCAGGGAGGAGTGTAGGAAGAGATAAGAGTGGAGAGGTACTGAGGAGCTGCAGAGTGAATGCACTTGTAAGTCAATAAGAGGAGTTTGAATTGTATGTGGAAACAGATAGGGAGCCAATGAAGTGACTTGAGGAGAGGACTAATATGAGCATAGTGACACTGGTGGAATGTAAATCTTGCAGCAGAGTTTTGAACAGATGGAAGGATATAGAGATGGCTTAATGGGAGACATGTAAGAAGCATGTTGCAGTAGTCTAAGCGAGAGGCGGTGAGTGTGGTTTTGGTACCGTGCTCAGAAAGGAAGGGATGGATTTTTAGTGATGTTATAGAGAAAGAAACGACAAGTTTTAGCAGTCTTTTGGATATGTGCAGAGAAAGAGAGAGAGAGGAGTTAAAGATGGCTCCAAGGTTATGAGCTGATGAGACAGGGAGGATGAGAGTGTTATCCACAGAGATAGAGAATGAGAGGAGAGGTGGGTTTAGGGAGAAAGATAAGAAGCTCAGTCTTGGCCATGTTTAGTTTCAGATGGGGGTGAGACATCCAGGCAGCAATGTCAGACAGGCAGGCTGAGATTCATGCCTGGATTCCTGCTGAAGTTTCTGGTGTGGAGAGATATATGAATGTGTACTACTACTACTATTACTATGTTCTTTCTAAATGCTTACTTGGCTTGCATCTGTTACAAAATGTCTATTGCACCTCAGTGTAACTCACCTTGCATTACCAATGAAAAGGCACGAGCTGAATAGAAAATATGTAGCATATATTTGTAAGGTGAAGTACACATGGGCAGGACTCTCACTTACGCATATAACATAGAATACTGGAAGTTACACACATCCCTGCTGCATTTAGGCAATGGCTTTTATACCAGCTCTATGGCTGGCATATGTGCATGTGCCTGGATATTTGGTGTGCTGATACCAGATTATGCTAGGAATCTGCAACTGAACCTGGGTGCCCACAACAGCACTAACAACCAAGAAGTTGCCTTTTGGGACCTGAAATATTGTTTCATGATCGGTGTTGTATTTGGCATGGACAGTTAGTCTTTCCCCTCATACTGTGCTCTCCTCTGTCTTTTTAAAAGCTTTTGTTTACCAACTTTAACCTCCTTTATACTCTCATACCACAATCTCACCCCTTTCTTGCCTTTCTGTCCCTTACCCTTCACCTTCCCCCTTCTTCTCCTCCCTCTCTTTGGCCTCTCCCCTCACCTTTTTTTTCTTTATTTCCCCACCTCCCTGTCCTTCAGCTGCCTTACTCAGGCCCTTTTTGTGTGTCTGTGACCACCTGTCTCTGAGAGTAGGTCTGTAAGTTTTAGACTGTGGACCTCTCTGTCTTTGTGATAGGGTTGCCAAATTGATCCAGTTGCACCTGACAAGGTTGATCCAGTCCTGTGCTTACCCCAATGTGTCCCAAAAAACAAGAAGGCAGACAATCCGTAAAATCGAACGTGGATACAAACAGAGCAGATCAATCAGTGGTATGGTTCAAACCTTTATTATAAAATAATCTCCCGACACAGACTGTGGGCTTTCAATCGATGCAAGACAAAAACCAGCAGGGCAAAAAACCAGCAGGTTAATTTCCTCCAATACAAGGTCTATAAATGCACTCAAAGGAGAAACATATGGTTGCGTTAATCAAGTGCTGGAAAACGCGACCATATGATGTTCCTCCTTTAAATGCATTTATAGACCTTATATTGGAGGAAATTAACCTGCTGGTTTTTTGCCTTGCTGTGTTTTGCCTTGCAGCAATTAAAAGCCCCTGATGCAGCCCTTGTGGGCGAAACATACTCTGTGTCGAGCGATTATTTTATAATAAAGGTTTGAACCCTACCAATGATTGATCTGCTCTGTTCTTACCCCAATTTGTGCAGAGACTTGTAGACTTGCTTTTCTTAGGGAATCCAATGTGGAAATCAAAACCATGTTGGATAGGCTTAATACAATGAGTGGTGAGCATCTGTGGCTCAAGGGTACTGTGGCTCAGAGAGGGGAGAGGCAACCTAGGAGTAGGTGGAACCATCCACAGAGGATATATAAACCTCTTGAAACAGTTCCTAGACTAGTCTGAGGACCAGTACATACACATGTTTAGGTTTAATAAGGAGACCATTCTCTACTTGTGAAATTGCTTGGAAGGGACAAATATTGCCAGTATACAGCCCTTGCCTTGATTGCCAAAGAAATCTTCCAGACACTCTGAGGCCACAGCTGGCATGAGCCAGTCAGCCACTTCATACTACATAAATCAGTTGTCTTTCCTGCGAAACAGCAGCAGCTACATGAAACTATGACAGAGTCTGATAAGCTGGCACAGTTCTTTTCTGTATTGAGGGTTATCGATATGGATAGGCAGGCAAAAATGTTTATATCATTTTTTTTGTTCAGGAATGAATATCATCAAGAATATGTACTTTTTACAAAAGAGTGTGCACTATGTGTAAAGAGGGTGCACGCTTCTTAAAAAGTGTTCACTAAGTGAAAGTGGGTGCATTCTTCTCATGTGCACTCTTGCGGGAACCATCATGCACCTATAAACCATTGTACATGTGCATGCATGCACTAGGGCAGAGGTGGGCAACCATAGTCCTTGAGGGCAACAACCCAGTTGGGATTTCTACATTTCCATAATGAACAGGCATGAGATTGATTTCCATGTACTGCTTCCTTTGTATGCAAATAGATCTCATGCCTATTTAGTATGGAAATCTTGAAAATCTCACTGGGTTGTAATCCTTGAGAACCACGGTTGCCTGCCCCTGTATTAGAGAGAAAGAGTACACAGTCTTTAAGAAGAGTTTTTGGATATTTTGACCCTAGTATTAACGTCCAATTATAATCCTAGCGGCAACATTTTGCACTAGTTCCAAAGCTTTAATGTTAGTAACTGGAAGTCCCAAATACACAATATTATAATAATCAAATACAGAAATAATTAGGGCCATATTAGCCCTCTCCTCAAGTCATTTCATTGGCTCCCTATCCATTTCTGAATACAGTTCAAACTCCTCTTATTGACTTACAAGTGCATTCACTCTGCAGCTCCTCAATACCTCTCCACTCTCATCTCTCCCCACACTCCTCCCGGGGACTCAGTTCACTGGGTAAATCTCTCTTATCTGGACCCTTCTCCTCCACTGCTAACTCCAGACTCTGTTCCTTTTATCTTGTTACACCATATTCCTGGAATAGACTTCCTGAGCCGATATGTCAAGCTCCATCTCTGGCCATCTTCAAATCTAGGCTAAAAGCCCACCTTTTTGATGCTTCTTTTAACTCCTAACCCTTACTCACTTGTTCAGTACCTGTTTTTTCTCATTCCCACCTTAGTAATTTCCTTATCCCTTACTTGTCCTGTTTGTCTGTCCTAATTAAATTGTAAGCTGTGTTGAGCAGGGACTGTCTCTTCATGGCCAGTGTACAGCACTACGTATGTCTAGTGGTTCTGTAGAAATGATAAGTAGTAGTAGTAGTAGCAGTTACTATCCAAAAATCATTTGGCTGTAAAAAAATGTTTAATTGCTGCAGTATATAGAGCTTGCCAAAAACAGATATCACAATGTTGTTGACATGAGACTGTATGGTCAACTTTGAATCAAATTGTATACCAAGATAACATATATTTTGTAAAATCAAGATATATAAAGTGTTTCAAATCACATAGATGTATCAAGGATTAAGGAAACTCTTTTAGTTAAATTCAAAACTAGATTATTTTTGGAAATGTTTTTGACCACTACAGGAAAAAATGGTGAAAGGAAGTCAACTGGAAGCCAATCCTCAGGTCTAAAGGAAAAAAATATCATTACAAGTGACCTGAAGCTCATATCATATTTGATGTGGAGGGGCATTTTCAATATGACGTCTAAGTTGGACTTTGGTTGTTTTGCAAAAACATCTAATATGCAAATAGAAAACATGACCATTTTCAAAACCACAAAACGTATATCTTTCTTTTTTTTTTTTTTTCAAAAATACCATTTGTAACAAGGTTTTGTACTCTGTGTTCTTATCTTCTCAGGGCACTTTTGAAAAAAAAAAAACCCATGCAATTGAAAAATGTAGTTCAACCCATTGGCATGTACAAGGGGGTCAGCATTTTTAGCAGGCTGGTCTCCCAGATATCCCATGAGAGCAATGGGGCACCCTAGGGACTTCATATAAATGCTCCCAGATACACATCTCACCATTGTTCCCATATCTTGTCTGCCGAGTCCTCCAAAACCCACCCAAAACCCACTACTCCCAACTGTACTCCACTACAATAGCCTTTATGGGTGATGCAGGCACATATATGTGGGTACAATGGGTTTCTGGTGAGTTTTGGAGGGCTCACAGCTTCCACCACAAGTGTAACAGGTAGGGGGAGGTATGGACCTGGGTTGTAGGGGGAGATATGGGCCCTGGTCAGCCTGCCTACAGTGCACTGCACCCACCACTACACAATACCGGGGACCTGCATGCTGCTCTAATGGCCCTGGCTATAACATCTGAGGCTGTCATAGAGGCTGGTGAGTACTATTTTTATTCCATTTTTATGAGTGGAAGGGGGTCAGTGACCACTAGGGCAGTGAGGAGTCAACCCTGATTCCATCCAGTGATCATCTGGCTATTTAGGGCACCTTTCTGTGCTTTATTTGCTCTGAAAAACAGGTCTAGGCCAAAATGGTGAAGTTTTCACCCTAGATGTTTTCATTTTGTTCCATTATGGCAGTAAAATGTCCAAGTGTTAGGCATGCCCTAAGCCCACCCTAATCCCACCTTCGAAATACCCCCAACACAACCCCTTGTGATGTGGATGGATTGCACACAAAATGCATAGACGTCTGCAAAATAGGTTTCAAAAATACTAATTTAGATGTTTTGAGAAGAAATCCATCCATATGGTGCTTTATGACACTTTTTGAATGTTATTCTCTTCAAAAAAAGAGCCCCATAATGGACTAATACAAAGATTATATAAGGCAGCTCACAATGCAGAGCCCTGTTTTTGGGCCTCTCCCTAGTCCTGCCCAAAATACACCTTTTATCTGCCCTCAACACGATCCTTTGCTATCTACAATGTTGAACTTTTTTTTTTCTGCCTTTCCAACATGTCAATTTGGACATTTTTGGCAGATAGATATTTTTGGGAGGGGGCATTTTGAGACATCTATGTGCTTTGAAAACAAGCACCTCAATCTAACACAAGACTTTTTCAAATGTGAAGAAAAGAAACATGCTGCTTTGAAAGGCGAACAAAGAATAAAAGCTAGTACTTCACTAAACAGATCACAATTAGTCTTTATAATACCTACTACAGACAGATCCGGTGGGCAAGTTAGCTGTGCTAAATTATATTTAAGTATTGCGGTGATCTCAGCATAGGACACCAAATAGAAAGAAGTTCATACAAGTGAATAACCAAAGATAATCCACCACTAACTTCATCTGTCTGACGTACCAACAATCTAGATACTTCAGCATCAAATGCATCTGCAAAGGCTTGTGCTTCAATAGTCAATAGAATCTGACTAAATTCTGATGTGGATGTTAACAGTTGCCATAGTGAGTTCTTTTCTGACGTGCTTGGACCTTGAAGACAAGTTGATTTTTAATGGCATTTTAATACGTTGTACTATAGAGTAAATTATTTATTTGTGGATCATACCACATAGTTATGTTAAGCCAATATGGAATTTTGTGCTGGGATAACATAAACTATCACAATTAGAATAAAAATATTCAATACTACACCGAGCATGTGGTGTAAGATCCAATGCATTTCTGCAACCATTGGGAGAATCTGCTTCCAGCTCCATAGAGCATCTGAATGGAAGTAATATTTCAGCTAGGTATACACAGTTTAACATCACTGAACAGGTGATTCAAGAGACAAAGCATTCTTTGTCATCACCAGGGGGCCCACTGCTGGCTGCAAAGAGGCATTTATTTGGGTGTTGTACCTGCTACGGACATCTCGTCCAACTTTCCTGAAACCAGTGCAAATTCAGCCTTCAGACTATTATACTGCTAAGTTCAAGCTACTCTTCCCTCCTTCACAGCACTTTCAGTTCATAAGTTCTTCTTTTGTATACAGTGTTAGTTTTCACATATTTCGTAACAACCACGTTTAGATTATGCTGAGCTAAACTGGTACTTTTCCACTGTAGAAACAGCTAGATTAGGACATTCTACTGCAAAATCAGAAATAACGATTGGTAAGACAGTCAGTATATCTCCTTTGCTGAGATACTCTACAATTTATGAGAAAAATGTTGTAAATCCTTTTTCAATATATCACCCCATATAGCAGCACAACCCAGACCCAGAGGGTCTATCTCCTTTGTTGGCATTATGTACAGAAAAGACATTGTTACTGCCCTAGAGCCTTGGGGTCCTCATCCAACCTCTCAGCCAT
Source organism: Microcaecilia unicolor (assembly GCF_901765095.1). Classification (NCBI taxonomy): domain Eukaryota; kingdom Metazoa; phylum Chordata; class Amphibia; order Gymnophiona; family Siphonopidae; genus Microcaecilia; species Microcaecilia unicolor. The sequence goes on along the minus strand of NC_044037.1, from coordinate 81,263,963 downwards.
GAAAAAAGTGCCTTCTGAGCTGGTGAGGTTAGAAACATTTCTGGCTCTTAAGGTTTGGAGCTATTTCTTGCCCATTTCAACCTATCCCCTGTCTATGTAAAACCTATTGAGGCGGATAATGCTTGCTGGCTGCCATTTTGTGTGTAGCACCTCTATATACTGCTGAGTAAGGGTGTGCAATCAGAAAAATTTTGTTTCATGCCATTTCCTGTGTTTCTGAGAATGTTCATTTTGTTCACTTTTTTTTCCTCGTATTGCAGTCATGAGAGCAATGCCATTAAGAATGTGAGCTTTTTCAGAAAAAGTACACACTCTGTCAAAAGAGAGTGCACTATTTCATGAAGTGTGTACTCTTACCCAAAAAGGCTCACTCTTTCAAAATTCATGCTTTTTTGAAAAGGTGTGAGTTCTTTCAGAAATGTGTGTACTATTGATGGTATATGAGAATTTTGAGTTTTTTTCTGCTTGTTTTTGTTTGCTAGTGGCATGGAATTACCTAGGAAACATTGTTGAAAAAGATACGACTTGCTAAAGATGTAAAAAGACTGGAAGCGGTGCAAAGAAAAGCTACAAAAATGGTATGGAATTTCCGTTGCAAACCGTATGAAGATAGACTTGCTGACCTGAACATGTATACCTTGGAGGAAAGGAGAAACAGGGGTGACATGATACAGATGTTCAAATATTTGAAAGGTATTAATTTTATTTATTTCTTTTTTGTTATATTTGTACCCCGTGCTTTCCCATTCATGGCAGCCTCAATGCGGCTTACATGGGGCAATGGAGGATTAAGTGACTTGCCCAGAGTCACAAGGAGCTGCCTGTGCTTGAAGTGGGAATCAAACACAGTTCCTCAAGACCAAAGTCCACCACCCTAACCACCAGGCCACTCCTCCACGCTGCAAATTAACCTTTTTTGGAGATGGGAAGGCAGTAGAACTAGAGGACATGAATTGAAGTTGAAGGGGGGCAGACTCAGGACTAATGTCAGGAAGTATTTTTTCATGGAGAGGGTGGTGGATATGTGGAATGCCCTCCCGTGGGAGGTGGTGGAGATGAAAACGGTAATGGAATTCAAACATGCGTGGGATGAACACAAAGGAATCCTGTTTAGAAGGAATGGTTCCATGGAATATTAGCGGAGATTGGGTGGCGACGCCGGTAATTGGGAAACAAAATGGGAGCTGGGCAGACTTCTACGGTCTATGCCCTGATCGTTACTGAATAGATAGGGATGGGTTGGAGTGTAAATTTTAAGGGGCTTCGACATTAGCTTCAGAACTTAGTACAAGAACAGTGCTGGGCAGACTTCTACGGTCTGTGCACTGAGAAAGGCAAGGATAAATCAAACTCGGGTATACATATAAAGTATCTCATACCATGTAAATGAGTTTATCTTGTTGGGTGAACTGCATGGACCGTACAGGTCTTTATCTGTCGTCATTTACTATGTTACTATGTTTAAAAGTCTAAGTAGCTATGATAGTTTCATATAAAAGTAGTTATAAAATAGATCCGTGGCAAATGGGCAGTACTGAATAAGAAGTTTTGTGGAATGTAGTATATTTGCCGGAATATCTGAAGATCCTTTTAGAAAAAGAAAAAGTTAAAAATTTAGAGAAAGATGTTTTGGAAGAGGTGACAAGTAAAGTAGTTAGTTTGCTGGGATTTTTTGTTGTTGTTATAGGCATGCAACCGGTGGCAGCTGGGTGCATAAATGACCTGCACCTAAATTTTCAGAATGCCCCTCACCCACCCATGCCCCTCCCCTGGTCACGCAACCTTTTGAGTTGTGTGTGAGATAGTTTAGGTAAGCAGCATTATAGAATAGCACATATGAAGATCTGCACTTAAATACTAATTAGTGCCAATTAATGCCAATAATTGATCAGTGCCCAAATGTGGGTGACCTTTATAGAACACGGGGGATAGGCAATAAGGAATTATAGTAACAGAGCACATTCAGCTAACTGTAAAGGGGATGGGATTTGATATAGCATATTTCTGTGGTTACAATCAAAGCTGTTTACGTATTCTATACAGGTACTTATTTTGGACCTGGGGCAATGGAGGGTTAACATTTATGTTTGCTTATTTAGAGGCTTGATAAAAGAAAAGAACTCCGTTTAAGACAGGAAATAACCAACCATGCAATCTACAATACTACGTGAACCAAGACAAGAAACAAAGTAGAGAGGGGACGGAGGGGAGTTAGGTGGGAGCAAAGGGGGAGGGCTATATCTCAAACTCAAAGGCCAATAGCTAGCTGGAACATAATCTGAAAGCTGTAAATTTTGCCTTAAATTTAAGTAAGGAAAGCTCAGCTCTCAAATCAGCAGGTAAGCTTTTCCAAGGGGAAGACCCCCCCCCCCCCCCCCAAAAAAAAAAAAAAAAAAAGAATGCAGAAGTTCAAGTTGACTCATAATGGTCTTGCTTAGGGGAGGGAAGTACCAATCAATTTGCATCTAGAGATCATAGAGTCCAAGAAGGAGTATAAGGAATGACTGAGGATGCTAGATAGTGTGGAATAGCAAGATGTAGTGTCTTGTGAGAATAAGAATTTTAAATTGTATACGAAATGTCACAGGAAACCAATAAATCTGAATCATGGGGAAAGTGACTAACTCAGATGGCTTAGAATTAAACAGTAGATGAATAGCTGAGGGTTAAGTGCTTGCCCAGAGTCAGAAGGAGCTGCAATGGGAACTGAACCAGTTTCCCCTGGTTTGCAGGCCACTGCACTAATCATTAGGCTGCTCCTCCACACCTATACATGCTATAACATAGTATGCTACTTCCAGTGTCAAGACAGCACACATTAAAACATCTTAATAGACAGCATAGCATGTAAGCAGAGGTGGAAATATATACAGATAAGAAAGAATAACAGGAATTAGATAAGGATAACTAATTGAAAGGATCATGGATTTGATATACCACCTTTCTGTAGTACAACCAAAGCAGTTTATATATGTTAAATGCAGGTACTTTCTCTGTCCCTAATGGGCTCACATTTTAAGTGGCCCTTTTATTAAGGCTTAGTGTGTGCTAACAGAACTAGTGCATGCTGAATGCTAAGAAACCCAAAGGGGAATGTTTGGGACTCACTCCTGATTGGCTTGCCAGGGGCAGCAGACATCAGAAGCCTGTTCTACTTAAGCCTACCTTTCCCTACAACTCTTGCTTTAGCATTTGATTGCTTTGTTTGCTTAGCTGAAGCAAGCCTGTGCATGGGCGCTTGTGTTCATGTTGGAGTTTAGCCGTTCTTCTCCTGCTTGTTTATTCTGTGTGTTTGTGTGCTGGGTATTCCCAGCATGAGCCTGATTGCCTCACTTCCCTACACCTGGTTTGCTTGCTACTACTACTACTACTACTATTTAGCATTTCTATAGCGCTACAAGTCTCCTGCTCTAACGTTGTGCAGTCTAGGGTAAGCTTGTGCCTTGAATCCTTTCAGTTTGTTTGTTTAGTTTTCTCTCTCTCTCTCTGTGTTCCCTTTGTTGTGCTGAGCTTCTGCTCTGCTCCCTGTGGTTCTGCCTCCCTTTGTCCTTGTATTTTGCTCCTGTTTGTTTGTTTTAGTTCTCTTTGTTTGCTGTATCTGTCTCCTGTTGCGTCCCTTTTCTGGTCTGTGTGTGTGTCAAGGCAACTTCCTCTGTTTGCTTACTCTCCCCTTTATAAGTACATAAGTAATGCCATACTGGGAAAAGACCAAAGGTCCATCGAGCCCAGCATCCTGTCCCCGACAGTGGCCAATCCAGGTCAAGGGCACCTGGCAAGCTACCCAAACGTACAAACATTTAATACATGGTATTCCCGAAATTGTGGATTTTTCCCAAGTCCATTTAGTAGCGGTCTATGACTTGTCCTTTAGGAAACCATCCAACCCCTTTTTAAACTCTGCCAAGCTAACTGCATTCACTAAGTTCTCCGGCAACGAATTCCAGAGTTTAATTACGCGTTGGGTGAAGGAAATGTTTCTCCGACTTGTTTTAAATTTACTACACTGTAGTTTCATCGCATGACCCCTAGTCCTAGTATTTTTGGAAAGCGTGAACAGACACTTCACATCCACCTGTTCCACTCATTATTTTATATACCTCTATCATGTCTCCCCTCAGCCGTCTCTTCTCCAAGTTGAAAAGCCCTAGCCACCTTAGTCTTTCTTCATAGGGAAGTCGTCCCATCCCCGCTATCATTTTTGTCTGCTGACTCCATCTTAGTGTTTTCAAATTTCTCAATTTTGTAATAGTTGCTACAGTATTAAGAATTTCAGTCTGATATAAAGTGATTTTAGTTTATATATTGTATAATCCTTGTAGTGATAATTACTTAGATGGTAATGAATGTATATAGTTCTATGAATGTATATAGATGTATATAGATGGTAATGAATGTATATAGTTCTATAAGAGCACTCCTAGCTTATTACCCTAATTACACTACTTGCTATAAATGTAGTGCTGTCCTAGGGGTGGGTGGGTGTTGGGGAGGGGGGTGGGAAGACTAAATTAGATCCTATACTGCCTGTCAGACTCTATCTGTTACTGCAAGTTAATGGGATTACTTCACTCGGTAGAAAACACAACACCTTCAGAACAACTCCAGCATAAAGAAAAACAATTTACCAGCACGGAATTTGAACACAGTTTTAAAAGAAACTACCAGCCCCCAAATTAAAAGTAGCAGTTTAGAGTACAAAAAAGAGAGGACTTAGAGAGGAAATACCCTCAGCAGTGAAAGAATAGCGTTTTTTTTCTTTGTTTGTTTCTTATGTTTGATTTAGGCAGTGCGTATTTCCTAGTAAAAAAAGGTGCCGGTACTCAAATGCTAGGCCACTCTTCAGGGGTGGAGTAATCACCCATCCCACAATAGCCAAGCCCCCTGCAACCGGTCACAGAATGTATGACAAGGCAGGATTGGGGTGTAGAGCCTTGGGGTCCATGGGTCAATTTTAGCAGACAACAGAAAAGGTGCCGGTACTCAGTACCCCCAAGTACCCCCTCAAAAAAAGCCCTGGATTTAGGTGAGAGATAGAGGCAGACAGTTTTAAGAAAAAGCTTTAAAGAGAAAGAAACGTTTTAAAACACAGGCAGCCTTAGCCACCAAACAAACCAGCCTTGTCTGCTGAGTAGCACTGCCCTGTTTATTCCTTTAGCAGTTCCCTTTTTCCCTTGGGTGTTGTGGGGCCAGCTTTGTGTATTCCTTAGGTAGTTCTCCCTTTCCTGTTGTGTGCTGTATAGTCAGCCTAGTGTGTTCCCTTGTGGGGCTTCCTGTATCTTTGTATGCTGTAGGTGCAGCCTAGTTCCCTTGTGTGCTGAATGGTTCAGCCTAGAGTGTCCGAGTGGGTGCCCACCTGGGCAGCAGTGACCATCAAATGGTTTGGTTTGATATAACAGCTAAAGTGGAGAGCGGCCATTCAAAACTCAAAGTCCTGGATTTCAAGAGTGCTGACTTCAGTAAAATGGGGGAATACCTGAGGAAGGAGATGGTGGGCTGGAAGTACGAGAAGTGGAAGGACAGTGGTCCAGGCTGAAAGAAGCTATAAATAGGGCCACGAACCTTTATGTAAGGAAAGTAAATAAAAGCAAGAGAAAAAGGAAACCGATATGGTTCTCCAAGCAAGTGGCTGAGAAAATAAAGGCTAAAGAGTTAGCGTTCCAGAAATACAGAAAAACTCAAGAAGAGGAACATGGGGAGGAATACCGGAGGAAACTTAAAGAAGCCAAGACAGAGATACGTTTGGCGAAAGCGCAAGCAGAAGAACAAATGGCTAGAAATGTAAGAAGGGGTGACAAAAATTTCTTCAGGTATATTAGTGAAAGGAGAATGACTAAAAAGGGAATCGTGAGACTGAAAGATACTGCGAACCGCTAAGTAGATAATGATGAAGAAAAAGCAAATTTGCTAAATAGATACTTTTGTTCTGTTTTCACAGAAGAAAATCCTGGAGAAGGACCGCGATGGACTGGAAAAGGTACAAATGAGAATGAAGTGGATAGAGCACCGTTCACGGAAGAGAGTGTGTATTAACAACTTGAAAAGCTAAAGGTGGACAAAGCCATGGGACCGGACGAGATCCACCCCAGGATATTGAGGGAGCTCAGGGAGGTTCTGGCGGGTCGTCTTAAAAATTTGTTTAATAAATCCTTGCAGACGGGAGAGGTTCCGAGGGACTGGAGAACGGCGGATGTGGTCCCTATTCACAAAAGTGGTGATAGGGAAGTAGCTGGAAACTACAGACCGGTAAGCCTCACTTCAGTTATTGGAAAGGTAATGGAAGCCATGCTGAAGGAAAGGATAGTGAATTTCCTGGAAGCCAATAAGTTGCAAGATCCAGGACAACATGGTTTTACCAAAGGGAAATCGTGCCAAACGAATCTCATTGAATTCTTTGATTGGGTGACAGGAGAATTTAATCACGGACAGGCTATAGACGTAATCTACTTAGATTTCAGCAAAGCTTTTGACACAGTTCCCCACAGGAGGCTCTTAAATAAACTGGATGTGCTGAAGATAGGACCCGAAGTGGTGAACTGGATTAGGAACTGGTTGACGGACAGACACCAGAAGGTGGTGGTGAATGGAATTCGCTCGGAGGAGGGAAAGGTGAGTAGTGGAGTGCCTCAAGGATCGGTGCTAGGGCCGATTCTGGTCAATATATTTGTGAGTGACATTGCTGAAGGGTTAGAAGGTAAAGTTTGCCTATTTGCGAAGGATACTAAGATCTGTAACAGAGTGGACACCCGGGAGGGAGTGGAAAACATGAAAAAGGATCTGAGGAAGCTAGAAGAATGGTCTAAGGTTTGGCAATTAAAATTCAATGGGAAGAAATGCAAAGTGATGCACTTAGGGAATAGAAATCCACGGGAGACGTATGGGGTAGGCAGGGAGAGTCTGATAGGTACGGACGGGGAGAGGGATCTTGGGGTGATAGTATCTGAGGATTTGAAGGCGACGAAACAGTGTGACAAGGCGGTGGCCATAGCTAGAAGGTTGTTAGGCTGTATAGAGAGAGGTGTGACCAGCAGAAGGAAGGGGGTGTTGATGCCCCTGTATAAGTCGTTGGTGAGGCCCCACCTGGAGTATTGTGTTCAGTTTTGGAGGCCGTATCTTGTTAAGGATGTAAAAAGAATTGAAGCGGTGCAAAGAAAAGCTACGAGAATGGTATGGGATTTGCGTTACAAGACGTATGAGGAGAGACTTGTTGACCTGAACATGTATACCATGGAGGAAAGGAGAAACAGGGGTAATATGATACAGACGTTCAAATATTTGAAAGGTATTAATCCACAAACAAATCTTTTCTGGAGATGCTAAGGCAGTAGAACGAGAGGACATGAAATGAGATTGAAGGGGGGCAGACTCAGAAAAAATGTCAGGAAGTACTTTTTCACAGAGAGAGTGGTGGATGCTTGGAATGCCCTCCCGCTGGAGATGGTGGAGATGAAAACGGTAACGGAATTCAAACATGCTTGGGATAAACATAAAGGAATCCTGTTCAGAAGGAATGTATCCTTGGGAGCTTAGCCAAGTTTAGGTGGCAGAGCCGGTGGTGAGAGGCGGGGCTAGTGGTTGGGAGGCGGGGATAGTGCTGGGCAGACTTATACGGTCTGTGCCAGAGCCGGGGTGGGAAGCGGGGCTGGTTGGGAGGCGGGGATAATGCTGGGCAGACTTATACGGTCTGTGCCAGAGCCGGGGTGGGAGGCGGGGCTGGTTGGGAGGCGGGGATAATGCTGGGCAGACTTATACGGTCTGTGCCAGAGCTGGTGGTGGGAGGCGGGATTGGTAGTTGGGAGGTGGGGATAGTGCTGGGCAGACTTATACGGTCTGTGCCAGAGCTGGTGGTGGGAGGCGGGATTGGTAGTTGGGAGGTGGGGATAGTGCTGGGCAGACTTATACGGTCTGTGCCAGAGCCGGTGGTGGGAGGCGGAGCTTGTGGTTGGGAGGCGGAGATAGTGCTGGGCAGACTTATACGGTCTGTGCCAGAGCTGGTGGTGGGAGGCGGGGCTGGTGGTTGGGAGGCGGGGATAGTGCTGGCCAGACTTATATGGTCTATGCCCTGAAGAGGACAGGTACAAATAAAAAGTGGCACATGTGAGTTTATCTTGTTGGGCAGACTGGATGGACCGTGCAGGTCTTTTTCTGCCGTCATCTACTATGTATTCCTATAGTTGGTTTTCTTTTTCCTTGAGTGCCTCGTGGCACACCTTAGAGTATTCCTTGAGTGGCTTCCCCTTTCCCTGTGTGCTGAATGGTTCAGCCTAGAGTGTATTCCTATCATTGGTTCCCTTTTCCCCTTGAGTGCTGTGTGGTACAAGCCTAGAGTGTTTCCTTCTAGGGCTTCCTGTATTCTTGTTCGCCCTGTGGCACAGCCTTATATACCTTTAGAGGCTTCTGCCTCTCACCCCTTCCTTTGTGTCTCTACCCTGCACTGTGTGCGCTGCTTGTGTTCCAGTTCCATGGGGAACCCTTGTTGTTCTTTCTCCCTTCCCAGAGTGTGACTCGGTTCCCGGTTGGCCATGAGGCCCGCTTGCTTGGACTCTGTGCGAGTGGGTTCCCGAATGGCATGAGGCCTGCCTGAATGCTCTATCTCCCACTTTCTGGTGGTGTCTGTTGGCTATTGTGTGTGTGCGGGGCTTGGTGGCTGGGGTGGTGTGTAGGACCTGTCCGGTCTACCCTAGGCCTTGGCCAAAATCCTATACTAGGCCTCGGCCTGGGCTCAAGGGCTCACATCCAGAATAACAGGTATAAAATAGGTTGCTTAGCACTTAGCACATGCTAATTCCGTTAGCACACTCTAAACTTTAGTAAAAGTGAATGGGCTTTATCGGCATTGCCGCACCAGGAATCGCTAGCATGGTTTAGTAAAAGAACCCCTAAGTTTGGTACCTTGGGCAATGGAATTTTAAGTGACTTGCCAAGGGTGGCAATGAGCTGCATTGGGAATGAACCCAGTTCCTTGGGTCCTCAGCCCACTACACTAACCACTAGGTTATTGCATATGGAGTCTGAATAGGTGCATGAAAATGATCTCAGCTAGAGGAGGAATGGATAAGCAAGCCCTGCCATAGTATGTGCAGTCAGTGTTAGTCCTTCAATAAGTGACTAGTTAGTTCTTTCTTCCACTAAAGGCTTGGGAGAAGAAGCAAGCTTTCATCTGCTTCCTGAAGTTTACCTGAGTTTTACCTATAGGTAATGGATGTGAATGCATGGTATACTGTATTCTCATTAATAATCTGCTCATTGTTTGCATATCTAATATCCTGTTTTACATTTGCCTGTCCATAAGAATGTGATATATAAAACAATTCACTCTGCTAATTTCTTCTATCAAGGCACCAAAATTTGGAATTCTCTTCCTCAATCAATCAAGTTTACAGATGATTACCTAACTTTTAGAAGTCTTCTATAAACACGTTTCTTCGGTCTGGCCTTTCTGAATACAAAGAACTCTATTTGAATTTTACCCACACCCTTTTCTTATTCTCATTTCCCATCTAATCCTGTCAAATTATGCTCTCACCTATCCACCCTTAATTATTTGTTTGTCCTTGAGATAGTCTAAATCCCTGGTTACTTAATGCACATGTATTAATTTACTTCTTGAAGTTATTGTAATATGTGTTATATTCTGTACATTATTATGTTTTATTCACTTTATTGTTTGTTTGTAAGCCTCATTGAACTTGAGTCTTTTTCAGGCTAATGTGGGGTATAAATGTCATGAATGGATAAATAAAATATAGCCTAGGCCTATCTGAAGATATTTTTGTGCTAATATATTCCTCGGACATGGTTCTACAATACGCTCAGACAAACTGCACCATTTAAGTGCAGGTATGCATAGAAGCTATAATAGAGATATATAGCTGGATTGTCAGCTGATGACACATATAGACAGAAAGTTGAAAAAAATCCCCTTTAAAAATTAAAAAAAATGAATCATTACAGCATTGATTCTTTGATTGCCCTTCCTCTGTCATTTTCTGTCTAGGTCCAGATTGAAAGTGTCATTTTGTCAGAGTAGATGATGTCTCATTTTCTTCACATTTCCTCTCACAGATGGCATCATTTTATCTCGCAAAGTGACAAGTGACATTGTGGCCATGGAGAATAATGACTGCAGTGAATTTGTAATGTACAGAACAAGCCTGCCTAACCCTACTTATGAAAGAAAGAAATACAGAGAAAAGAATAAAGGCCAACTAGATTTCACGGTTATAAATTTCAAGTCTTGTTTTTTAGGAGAGTTGTGTCTACTCACCTTCTGGGTTCTAGGATAATCAGTGAGAAACTGCTGTATTGTAGGTCTCTCTGCATGCTACATTATGGTCTCCCTTTCAAAAATATAGAGACCTCTAAGGTTCTACTGTGTTATTTATGTAGCAGGGGACTTTTCCAGAGAAGGGATGTTCCTAGAGTATGAGGTAATATCGCGGGGGCTACTGCCTTTCACTTAAGGATGGGGCAAAATTACAGGATTTCATATTGTTATTCTTTGACTAAATACACATCAATAAAGCAAAGCAAAAGAAAAAAAAAGAAGAAAGAAAGAAAATCCTGGAAAAATCTACTTAAATCTACCTCTCAAGCTTCTTGAGTGTTCCTTTTTTAATCCTTCTAGAACTAGTAGAAGTCCTCCTCCACCACTTTGAAAGATAGAGACAATTACAGTAAATACAATGCTGGTGCATGTTGCACAAGGGCAAAGGTTTTGGGAGTTGACATCATCCAGGAAGGAAGTCAGAGGCATCGGAGGCTATGCTCTCCGAAGCCCAGAGAAGTGAAGAACAGTCACTTTTTCTTTCCATGTGGAGAGTAGGTTTCTCTCCTTATATCCACTGGATTGAGTCCAGGAGGGACTCAGTGAGCAGTGGCTAGGAGGAAGAAAATTTCCAGCTGTGGGGAGATAGGACCTTTGCCATTGTGGGTTATTATCCAGCTTATAATCGAAAGTGATCGCTGGCTATCTTCCAGCACAAATCGGGAGATGGCCGGCGATTTCTTAAAAGCGGCAAAATCTGTATAATCGAAAGCGGCATTTTAGACAGCATCGCCGCTTTCCCGTCGCTTCGCCGGCGAAAGTTCAAGGGGGCGTGTCGGTAGATTAGCAAAGGCGGGGCATGGGCCGGCATGGGCGTGGCTACCAGATGGCCGGCTTTCGCCGATAATGAAAATAAAAAAAGCTGCGTTAAGCGGTATTTTGCCGGGTTTACTTGGTCCTTTTATTTTCACGTCCAAGCCTCAAAAAGGTGCCCCAACTGACCAGATGACCACTAGAGGGAATGGGGGATGACCTCCCCATACTCTCCCAGTGGTCATCAACCCTCTTCCAAACTAAAAAAATAAAACTAAAAACCTTTTTTGCCAGCCTGTATGCCAGCCTCAAATGCCGTACCCACCTCCATGACAGCAGAATGTGCTGTATCCTCCGACAGCCTTTCCCTGGTTGCGATGTGGCTCTCGGGTGAGTGTGACACCTTTTCTGTTAGGTGCCCTGCAGAGTCACATTAGCAATACATTGTGATGGGTGTAGGGTACTGGGCTCTACTCCCATGGTGTTTTTCCCCCCCCTGCTAACTGGGTCAGAGTGTGCCCTATTTTGTTTCCTGTTGTAGTCCATGCGGTAGTGGCCATTTTTGTAAGCCAGTTTTAGTTCCCTTTCCTGTGTTACCCACGTTAGAGAACATAGTTCTTACCTTGAATGGTGCTGAAAGAGGGCATTGTACACCATTGTGCCAGCTCTGACCTACTGCTAATCTTAGTACCAGGGGACTCTTTGCCAATGGGGCACAACCTCTGATCTGCAGTTAACTGTGAGTAAACGTGGTTATTTTCAAGAAAGGACTTTTTCAGAGAGATTAGTCTTCAGGTGTGAACTGGTGTGCCAAAGTTATACAGCAGCAATAAGTCCTAGAGGCTGTATGCAGGTCCCTGGAGCAATTTTAGTGGGTGCAGTACATTTGTGGGTAGTGGGTTTGGGGGGGGGGGTTGGGGGGGCGCAGCTCCCAAAGTAAGGGAGCTATGCACGTGGGAGCTTTTCTGAAGTCCACCGCAGTGACCCCTAGGGTGGCTGGTTGGTGTCCTGGCATGTCAGGGGGGCCAGTGCACTAAAAATGCTGGCTCCTCCCACTGCCAAATGCCTTGAATTTGGCCGGGGTTTGAGATGGCCGACATAAATTTTCCATTATCACTGAAAAACAAACCCAGCCATCTCAAACCCAGCGAACTCCAAGGCATTTGGCCGGGCTAACCCGTATTATCGAAAAAAAAAAAGATGGCTGGCCATCTTTTTCGATAATACGGTTCCGGCCAGCTGTAGTGCCGCCGCCAATATAGATCGCCGGCGATCTATTTGGCTGGCTACGTTTGATTATGCCCCTCTATCTGTCATCCAGTAATCACCAGATGGTGTGGTTCATATTAAACAACTCAAAACAAAACCAGTGAAGAATTAATGTTTCAAGGAGGAAAAAAGATCTCATAAAACTGCGGCAATCAAAATCAAAAGAAAACACCACTCTTTTTTAGCGGTTCTTCTGCCCACAGTGCAACAAGTAATCATAGATCAAAAACCTAGAAAACTTATTTTGAAACAATTTTTAAAGTTTTGTATTATATTTTTCAACGGCACCTTCCAAGCACTACTCATCGTTTCAAGTGCTAACAATTTCAAAGTTAGAAACCTATCTGAGTAGTGCAGTTTGTGTAGTCAGTGGTTCCACCCCAGCAGATTGGCTTAGAACTGTGCGGTCCCTACGGACCTGTTTCCCAACAGCTTTTTCAGGAAACCACACATGTAGCCAAGTTCATTCTTTTCTTTGGTTTTGGGATGTGGCATCTCTCCTCAGCATCCCCAGGTATCTGGTAGAAATTCTCTCCTCTGGTCCAGCTTCTTCTTGGGGGTCTATATTAAGACATGTTTGGAGAGGGTTAATTCAAAACTGAAGGTTCTAGACTTTTAAAACATATTGTCAAGATGGGGGAATGTTTCAAGAAGCTTTCAGTTACAAGGGAACATCTGGGGGGGAGTAGAAAATCAGTGGGCAAAACTGAAAGGATCTATTTTAAGGACAATAAACGTTTTTGTTAGGAAAGTAAATACAAGTAATAAGACGAGGCCAAAGAAGTAATGGAAAAAGTAAGGACAAAGAGATCATAAACTACAAGAGAAAGCAGAAAGAGAAACTGATGCAAAAGGATCAGGAAAAGCTAAGGGAAACTGGTAAAGCAATCAGGAAAGCTCAGATGCAAAATGATGAAAAAAATGGGCAATATAGTAAAATGGGAGAACATTTTTTACATATACTAATCATAGCAGGAAGTGTAAAAGTGGCATCATGAGACTCGAGGATGAAAAGAACAGAATATGTAGAAGCTGATGAGGATAATGGCTAAGAAAGCTGCTGGTAGATTAGTTGAAAGAGGGGCTGGGAGATAGTAAAGGCCAGCTGTGAAAAGGGTTACTGGTTAGGAGACGTTATTTTGCTGTGAGGATCCAGGAGAGGAAAGAAAGTTGTGGGGCAGAGAAGAGGGAGTTGATAAGGAGAATAGGCTGAAAATGTTAGAAAGTCTGAAGAAGTCCTCAGAGAAATCATTGGCATGAAGGGATGAAGAAAGTGGCAGGAAGGTTGAGACTAGGAGTAGGTGAAAGAAAGTAGCAACCTGTGGAGAGACCTCCTGTTTATATTTAGGGCAGCTGATACTCAAACAGTCAGTGTGTCTGCCTAGATTCCCTTTGCCACTACTTAACCAATAACATTTAACTTATAGTTTGACCTCAGTAGTAGACAGGCAGAATAATATCTGATTACCAGACTTTCTGGCTTATTCCAGAAAGAGGTAGGAGGTAGGAGTAGTTTCAAGACTAAACTCCCTTGCCTGTAAAACCTTGATTCAAATCTGAATATTTGTCTTTGGTTTCTGATATCTCTCCAACTTCTGACCATTTACAACTAAAGGAGACCTCTTCAAGCCAAAGCCTGAGCAGTACAGGTCACAGACAATACAGCCTCATGCTGAGCTACCCTAGCTGATATACGAAAAGACTAAAGAGTGACACTGAAGTACACGGATATCAAAACTGCTTAAGTTGCCCCTGTTGGATTCATGAGGGAACAGGGAACCCTCAACACTTCCTTTTATACACAGAGGAGAAAGGATAGAATGGGCTGGTCAGTTTCAGCAAGACAACCTAGCTACACATGTTGCTAGTCCAGGAATATCTAAATGAGAAATAATCTATTGTACTTACTGGGTTCCAAAATATTCATTTACTTCTATTCTGATTCTGAACCATCAAGGTAGTCTAATATATCTCAAGGGTATATGAGCTTCTACAGCATCTGTTATCAGAACCGTATATAGCGATTAGATTAAGAGGATTGGGGTTGATTAATTATTACCCACAGCAGTAAGTGCAAGAACAGTATAAAAAGAACTGTCCTTTTTGTTAAACTGTACAGCGCTGCATAACCCTAGTAGCGCTCTAGAAATGTTAAGTAGTAGTAACTGATGTGCTGCTTTACTCTGTGCTTTTTTTAATTTGGGCTGGTGGTTACTGACTTTAGGAATTGGACCAGAGCTTTTTCTATGCAGAAACTGTTGGCTGCCTTCTTTTACTTTTGACATTGGACCTCATTTTTCTTTTAAATGCAGGTATTTCAGTACAAGCTTTGAATCTGTGAATGTATTGTGGAAACGTATGTGTCCCCTGATGAAGGTTGGGTCCTGTTTCCATTAAAGTTGACATTTGCTTTGTTTGTCCTACTTTGGATCGCTGCTGCTGTTTGGTTGAATGCATAGTAGTTGCCAAGCCACTGCATTAACAGTTGGGGACAATCCCAGCACCTGTTAACATAGAGGAAACATCTTTCCCATTCTACTACTACTACTACTACTATTTAGCATTTCTATAGCGCTACAAGGCATACGCAGCGCTGTACAAACATAGAAGAAAGACAGTCCCTGCTCAAAGAGCTTACAATCTAATAGACAAAAAAATAAATAAAGTAAGCAAATCAAATCAATTCTTTAACAACATTGCAGAAAATAAGATGCAGTTATCTGCCACATTAACAGCTAGTGCACAGTAGCTATCTTTGTATTAACTCTAAGGTGCACACCCTAAGCATTCTCCACTTCATCCCACATTAGCTGTTAATGCAGAAATTAACACACATTTTTTTTTATTTTGTTGTATTTGTACCCCACGCTTTCCCACTCATGGCAGGCTCAATGTGGCTTACATGGGGCAATGGAGGGTTAAGTGACTTGCCCAGAGTCACAATGAGCTGCTTGTGCCTGAAGTGGGAATCGAACTCAGTTCCTCAGGACCAAAGTCCACCACCCTAACCACTAGGCCACTCCTCCACTCAAAGGTATCATTTAACTGTTATTGTGACATTTGTGTTATCTGTTAGCACATGCTAACTTCCACATTAACAGATGGAACAGTTTAGCAGCTAAGCTCCTATACAAAGCCTTTGAGCTGAACATCAGCAATAGGGTGGTTAAAAACTAGCCAGACCACATAGATGTGGATAACATTTTAGAAAGGTCCAATTCAGAACATGGATGTCTAGGCCACATGTCACATATGGACATCTATTCCTCATTTGGTTTACAATAGGATCTACTATAATACAGCCTGCTTTAAAATACGAGAAATGGATGTCCATGTGCTGGTGAGGTCCAGCATGAACCTCCATTTTACAAACTAAAATATCCAAACTATGAACAGGAAAAACTTGGGACATGGATGTCTTTGTGGCAGCATAAGTTCATCCATTTTGTCAAATGGCCTACTGTACCCAAATGTACACTGCTTCAGTAGCCTTCAGGCTTCTTATACATTCAGGTATAGAAGGCATTTTTCTGTCCCCAGAAGGCTCACAATTAAAAAAATAAAAATCACAAAGAGCTGACGTAGGATTTGAAGCTGGGTCCCTTGGTTCTCAGCCCACTCAGCTACTCCTCTACTTTGCACAGAGGTCTATTAGGAAATTAATTTTAAAAAGCTTTTAGTACCATGAACATCCATATTTCCCAGTATCCCTTGCTAATTTTATATTTGGAGGAGAGAGGGGGCAGCAGCCATTGGGGGATTAAGGAGGTGATTGGCCTTAATCTCTCTACTGAACAGCTACTCATTTAGAGCACACTACAGCAGCTTGGACATGCCAAATACCAGGTCTAACTAGCAAAGTCCATCTTTTTGGACATAGACATCTCTTCCCCTTCTGATGGAGGAGTGGCCTAGTGATTAGGGTGGTGGACTTTGGTCCTGAGGAACTGAGTTCAATTCCCACTTCAGGCACAGGCAGCTCCTTGTGATTCTGGGCAAGTCACTTAACCCTCCATTGCCCCAGGTACAAATAAGTACCTGTATACACTATGTAAGCCGTATTGAGCCTGCCATGAGTGGGAAAGCACGGGGTACAAATGTAGCAAAAAAAAAAAAAAGTCAGAGCTGGATATACATATATCACGCCCAGACCATGCCTCCTTGCAATAAGGATGTACTGCAATTTTAGATGTCTATATCCTGGCTTTATAAAATTGGTATTTGTACATCCATGCAATATGGATGTCTAAATGCTGTTTTTCAGACCTCCAAAGCACGAATAGAGCTTCTAAAATAAGGGATGTGGAGGGGCATTTTCGAAAGAAACGCCTAAGTCGGAATTTGGGCGTTTTAAAAAGACGTCCAAATTCCGAGGTGGGAAGAAGGTCATTTTTGAAAAAGATGGACGTCCATCTTTTGTGTTCGAAAATACCATGAATGTCCTTGAATTTGGACGTTTTGCGATTTGGACGTCTTTGATTTTCAGCCATTTTTGAAACAAAGACGTCCAAGACTAAAACGTCCAAAGTCAAGTCATTTGAATGTCGGAGGTGCCAGCATTTTTAGTAGACTGGTTCCCCTGACATGCCAGCACAGCAATTTGGCACCCTAGGGGGCACTGCATTGAACGTCATAAAATGCTCCCAGGTACACAGCTCCCTTATTGTGTGCTGAGCCCCCCAACCCCCCCCCCCAAACCCCTCCAAACCCCACTACCCCCAATTGTACACCACTACCTTAGCCCTTACGGGTGGGTATAGGGAGATTTTGGTGGGTTTTGGAGGGCTCACAGTTTCCTGCACAATTGTAACAGGTGGGGGGACCTGGGTCCACCTGTCTGAAGTCCACTAAACTACTCCAGGGACCTGCATGCTGCTGACATGGACCTGAATATGACATCTGAGGCTGGTATAGAGGCTGGAAATTAATGTTCTTCACCACACTTTTTGGGGTGGGAGGGGGTTAGTGACCACTGGGGGAGTAAGGGGAGGTCATCCCCGATGCCCTCCAGTGGTCATCTGGTCATTTGGGGCATATTTTTGTGCCTTATTCGTAATAAAAACAGGTCCAGCTCAAAATGTCCAAGTTTTAGTGCTGGACGTTTTTGCTTTGTTCCATTATGGTTCAAAGACATTCAAGTCTTAGGAACGTCCTGCCCTGAACACGCCTCCAATACGCCCCCTTGAGATTTGGACATCCTTCCGACGGACTTCCAAGAAAGGTGTCCAAAATGCAGTTTTGATTATACTAATTTGGACGTTTCTATGAGATGGACGTCCAAGTGCCGATTTATGTCACTTTTTGAACGTCCATCTCTTTCGTAAATGAGCCCAATAGCGTAGTATATTTAAGTAGCAAAGCCAATATTTACATGTTATTGAATGTAGGTTGTCATGCATCTCTCTTACTGACATCACATACTATCCCTAATTCTAAAACAATCAGTAATTCAAGCATTGGGTTGTAGAAAAATCATTATAAGAGGGGATGTATTGTTTTTTATCCTACTATCTTGGACTCCTCTACACTTCAAACCAGCACCAAGATTAAGAAGAGATTGTTGCACAGGTACGAGAACTCTATATCACTGTAATGTCTACATTTTCTGACTAACCTTTATGTATTTGAGACACAGAACACTCAAGAAGCATGTGGTTAGAAATGAAGTGACAGGGAAACAGAAATCTCTAGACCCCAGGTCACTGAATGATCAGCAGAGCCTTTTGTACAATTACATGCTTCAGCAGCAAAATGGACTGAACCATCTCTGTAAAATCTGATGCAAAATATTGCAGAATCTAAGCCAGAAACAATAACAGTGAGCAATTTTCAGTTAGTTTTCACACAAGCTGAATATGATGCAAGTTTCTCTCTCACATACCCCTGGATTCTATATAAGGCACAGTGAGTTACATGTGTTAAATTGGGTGCATGTCCAATTTACTTGTGCACCTTAATTGAGTAACGAGCCAATCAGTAATGATAATTGGCTGATAACCAATTATCAGCACTAATTGGCACTAGTTGGCATTTAAGAGGCCATTTTTAGGCGTATTTTAGACATGAACATGGGAAGCGTGTGGATGTGTTGGGGATTTTCCACAAATTTACATGTGCAGTTATGGAATTCAGTGGAATGCACCTACATTTAGGCACAGGTATTTAAAGCAGGGGCATAGCCAGACTTCGGCAGGAGAAGGGTCCAGAGCCCGAGGTGAGGGGGCACATTTTAGCCCCCCCCCCCCTGCCATTGCCGAACCCCCCCCCCCCCCCCCCGCCACCACCACCACCAACTTTGACGACCCCTTCCCACCGCCAACCCTCTCGACCCCCCTCCTGCCGCCAACCCTCCCCCGCCATTGCCTTGGCTGCCTTTGCTGGCGGGGGACCCCAATCCCCGCCAGCCGAGGTCCTCTTCTTCCCGCAAAGGCTTCGTTCTGTTTCTGACGTGCAGGACGTCAGACTCAGAGAACAGAACGAAGCCTTGCAGATCAGCTAGACTTCGTTCTGTTTCTGTGAGTCTGACGTCCTGCATGTACAACGTGCAGGATGTCAAAAACAGAACAAAGCCTTTGCGGGAAGAAGAGGACCTCAGCTGGCGGGGATTGGGGTCCCCCGCCAGCAAAGGTAGCCTACAGTGATGGCGAGGGAGGGTTGGCGGTGGGTGGGGGGTCGAGAGGGTCATCGGCAGGGGGGTCCAGGGCCAAATCTGCCCCACGTAGCTACGCCACTGATTTAAACCATGTTTTCAGTGGTTTAAATGGCCATGCCTAAATATAGGCACATTCCTTGGCCGTATGCACTAACTTTAGATGCAGTTTACAGAATAGCGTTAAGCGATATTTTTGAACATGCCTATTTGTTAGATGCCATTTACAGAATCTGGTCCAAGTAGATATTATGCCTCTTTCTATCACTGACTGCCATTATTAGCCCTCAAGGAACTGGTAAACTGCTCAGAAAAATTAGATTTATTATCAGCAACTTTGGCCATGTTTTACTTGGTCATATTTGTGAATCTTTGATTTGCAGAGAACAAGCCTGCTTCTGCTAAGGATGGCAATGATCCATTTAAGCTACAAAATGTATAGCATTCATACAAAATCAGTCTCATGACATAATCAATTTTACAAAACCTTTACCTATCTGAACGTATCACTCTTAGAAGCATCTAAACCACATTCTGCTTCATAAATTGATTTTTGATGTGGTACTGTAAATGGTGTTCAAAAAGACAAAGAGACAAACATTGTTTACTTTTCAGTTCTTGGAACTGGAATTTTCTTCAAGGCAGGATATGTGAAAGAAAATGCAACACAGAAAGCAAAGGGTTAAACATTACATTTTCATTTATATGCTGTCCTCCTTTAAACAAACCCAAGTCAGCTTGCAATATACCAAAAATAACCCACAAAAAAAGATCAAGAAATAAAATAGTATGTATGAAAATTGAACAAAGTAAATCAGCAGATTAGTACCTCTTTCTACACTGTCTGCTGTGCCCGTGTGGAGTGTGCTAAGAGTTGGAAGATATAGAAGACAATGTGTAGAGAGATTAAGGGGCCCTTTTATTAACCTGCAGTAAGAACTAACACCTGCTTACCACAGGTTAAAATGTACTACTGCAGGGTGTGCTTAGGGTCCCATGGTAGTTTTGGTGCATGCTACCCATACACTAAAAAATAAAATTTTGTTTTTAGCACTGGGGTCATGTTTAGAGGTGGGGAGTAGGCACAGCTATGCTAATCAGTTAGCATGTGGGCACTGCCATGTGCTAACTGATTAGCACAGGATTAGTATATGAACCCATTCCACCTATAAAATAGATGGTAGTAAGGGATCATGCACCTTTTGCCATGCGCTAATGGGGAAATTAGTGTGGCCATTATTGGAATCATAGAAAAATCTGCCCTTTAACAGCAGAACTAAAGCTGGCCTCAGCACGCAGGAAAGAACCACAATGGACTATTTCAGGCCACTTTTTAGCGCTGCTTGGTAAAAGGGCCCCTAAGAGTTGGAAGATATAGAAGATGATATGCAGAGATAGGGCTTTTCTCTATGCCCCTTGTGGCAGGTTCAGGCCCGAAGTCAGGGTCGGTCTTAGCAAGTGCGGGGCCCTATGCAGACCAATTTGGTGGGGCCCCATCCTAGCCCCGCCCCACCATAGCCCTGCCCCAGCCTGGCTCCGCCCCCACCCTAGCCCCACCCCATTGATAAGATTATTCCATTTTTAGAATTTTTTTTTATTTATGAAATTTCAAATAAAGACAAATGACGCTAAACTTGTACAAAAAAACTGATTGAAATAATAAGCAAAATGCTATCATGAAACCATAAACAGCACTAATTCCAAGGACAAGACGAGCTACAACCTTATGCGTGGCATGGAAAGCCAACTGTAATTACACCGGGCTCTAAAACACCAGTGCACAACCTAGTGAAAAAAAACCAAAAATGGCTGCAAACTATACGCTAGCAGAATACTGCACCTTCCTTGATCACACCTGAAAAACACATGAAGGCAAAATACTGAACTGGAAAGTAACCTCAAGAAGTCAGAATCAGCATGCAGCAATACTACAAAAATTGAAACTTACATGAAAAATATCACAGATGCACATTTCCAAAAACTGACATATTCCAATTAATAAATCCTGAATAAAATAGTTTTTTCTACGTTTGTTGTCTGGTGACTTTGTTTTTCTGATCATGCTGGCTCAGTAGCCGATTGTGCTGCTATCTGTCCTCTTAACTCCGTTTCCAGGGCTTCCTTTCCATTTATTTCTTTACTTTCCGCCTTTCTTCTTCATTTCTTGCCCTACATCCATAAGTAAAATCTGGGTCCTCCGCAGACTTGACTGTCCAGTGGATCCAGCTTCTGCCTATTTTCTATATCCATGTGCACTTTTTCTCCTCTCTTCCTTTTCCCTCACCTCATCTCCTTCCTCACTCTTCCCTCGCCTCCATCCATATCCAGCATTTCTTCTCTCTCCTGCATCCACCCATGTCCAGCGACCCTCCTGTCCCCCCTGCCATCCATCTATGTCCAGCAACCCCCCCTGTCCCCTCTGCCCTCCCCTGCCATCCAAATATGTCCAGAAACCCCCATCCCCTGCCATCCACCCATGTCCAGCGACCCTCCTGTCCTCCCTGCCATCCACCTATGTCCAGAAACACCCTCCCATGCCATCCACCCATGTTCAGCAACCCTCCTGTCCTCCATGCCCTCCCCTGCCATCCACCTATGTGCAGAACCCCCCGTCCCCTCTGCCCTCCCCTGCCATCCACCTATGTCCAGAAACCCCCCTCCCCTGCCATCCACCCATGTCCAGCGACCCTCCTGTCCCCTCTGCCCTCCCCTGCCATCCACCTATGTCCAGAAACCCTCCTGTCCTCCCTGCCTGCCCCTGCCATCCACCTATGTGCAGAACCCCCTGTCCCCTCTGCCCTCCCCTGCCATCCACCTATGTGCAGAAACCCCCCTGTCCCCCCTGCCCTCCCCTGCCATCCACCTATGTCCAGAAACCCCCTCCCCTGCCATCCACCCATGTCCAGCGACCCTCCTGTCCCCTCTGCCCTCCCCTGCCATCCACCTATGTCCAGAAACACTCCTGTCCTCCCTGACTGCCCCTGCCATCCTGTCCAGAAACCCCCCTCCCCTGCCACCATGTCCAGCGACCCTCCTGTCCCCCCTGCCCTCTTTTGCCATCCACCTATGTGCAGAACCCCCCTGTCCCCTTTGCCCCCCCCTGCCATCCACCTATGTCCAGAAACCCCCTCCACTGCCATCCACCCATGTCCAGCGACCCTCCTGTCCCCTCTGCCCTCCCCTGCCATCCACCTATGTCCAGAAACCCTCCTGTCCTCCCTGCCTGCCCCTGCCATCCACCTATGTGCAGAACCCCCGTCCCCTCTGCCCTCCCCTGCCATCCACCTATGTGCAGAAACCCCCCCCTGTCCCCTCTGCCCTCCCCTGCCATTCACCTATGTCCAGAAACCCCCTCCCCTGCCATCCACCCATGTCCAGCGACCCTCCTGTCCCCTCTGCCCTCCCCTGCCATTCACCTATGTCCAGAAACACTCCTGTCCTCCCTGCCTGCCCCTGCCATCCTGTCCAGAAATCCCCCTCCCCTGCCACCATGTCCAGCGACCCTCCTGTCCCCCCTGCCCTCTCCTGCCATCCACCTATGTGCAGAACCCCCCCCCGTCCCCTTTGCCCTCCCCTGCCATCCACCTATGTCCAGAAACCCCCCTCCCCTGCCATCCATCCATGTCCAGCGACCCTCCTGTCCTCCTTTCCATCCACCTATGTCCAGAAACCCCCCCCCCTCCCCTGCCATCCACCCATGTCCAGCGACCCTCCTGTCCCCCCTGCCGTCCCCTGCCATCTACCTATGTGCAGAACCCCCCCGTACCCTCTGCCCTCCCCTGCCATCCACCTATGTCCAGAAACCCCCTCCCCTGCCATCCACCCATGTCCAGCGACCCTCCTGCCCCCCTCTGCCATCCACCTATGTGCAGAAACCCCCCCTGTCCCCTCTGCCCTCCCCTGCCATCCACCTATGTCCAGAAACCCCCTCCCCTGCCATCCATCCATGTCCAGCGACCCTCCTGTCCCCTCTGCCCTCCCCTGCCATCCACCTATGTCCAGAAACCCTCCTGTCCAGAAACCCCCCTCCCCTGCCACCATGTCCAACGACCCTCCTGTCCCCCCTGCCCTCTCCTGCCATCCACCTAAGTGCAGAAACCCCCTGGTCCCTTTGCCCTCCCCTGCCATCCACCTATGTCCAGAAACCCCCCTCCCTGCCATCCACCCATGTCCAGCGAACCTCCTGTCCCCCCTGCCCTCTTCTGCCATCCACCTATGTGCAGAACCCCCCCTGTCCCCTCTGCCTTCCCCTGCCATCCACCTATGTCCAGAAACCCCCTCCCCTGCCATCCACCCATATCCAGCGACCCTCCTGTCCCCTCTGCCCTCCCCTGCCATCCACCTATGTCCAGAAACCCTCCTGTCCAGAAACCCCCCTCCCCTGCCACCATGTCCAGTGACCCTCCTGTCCCCCTGCCCTCTTCTGCCATCTACCTATTTGCAGAAACCCCCTCGTCCCCTTTGCCCTCCCCTGCCATCCACCTATGTCCAGAAACCCCCTCCCCTGCCATCCACCCATGTCCAGTGACCCTCCTGTCCTCCCTGCCATCCACCTATGTCCAGAAACCCCCCTCCCCTGCCATCCACCCATGTCCAGCGACCCTCCTGTCCCCCCTGCCCTCCCCTGCCAACTGCCATCCACCTATGTCCAGTAACCCCCCCGTCCCCGCTGCCCTCCCCTGCCATCCACCTATGTCCAGAAACACCCTCCCATGCCATCCACCCATGTCCAGCAACCCTCCTGTCCTCCCTGCCCTCCCCTGCCATCCACCTATGCTGCAGAAACCCCCCTCCCCTGCCATCCACCCATGTCCAGCGACCCTCCTGTCCCCCCTGCCATCCCCTGCCATCCACCTATGTCCAGAAACCCCCCTCCCCTGCCATCCACCCATGTCCAGCGACCCTCCTGTCCCCTCTGCCCTCCCCTGCCATGCACCTATGTCCAGAAACCCTCCTGTCCTCCCTGCCTGCCCCTGCCATCCACCTATGTGCAGAACCCCCCGTCCCCTCTGCCCTCCCCTGCCATCCACCTATGTGCAGAAATCCCCCCTGTCCCCTCTGCCCTCCCCTGCCATCCACCTATGTCCAGAAACCCCCCTCCCCTGCCATCCACCCATGTCCAGCAACCCTCCTGTCCCCTCTGCCCTCCCCTGCCATCCACCTATGTCCAGAAACACTCCTGTCCTCCCTGACTGCCCCTGCCATCCTGTCCAGAAACCCCCATCCCCTGCCACCATGTCCAGCGACCCTCCTGTCCCCCCTGCCCTCTCCTGCCATCCACCTATGTGCAGAACCCCCCCCCCCCGTCCCCTTTGCCCTCCCCTGCCATCCACCTATGTCCAGAAACCCCCTCCACTGCCATCCACCCATGTCCAGCGACCCTCCTGTCCCCTCTGCCCTCCCCTGCCATCCACCTATGTGCAGAACCCCCTGTCCCCTCTGCCCTCCCCTGCCATCCACCTATGTGCAGAAACCCCCCGTCCCCTCTGCCCTCCCCTGCCATCCACCTATGTCCAGAAACCCCCCTCCCCTGCCATCCACCCATGTCCAGCGACCCTCCTGTTCCCCCTGCCGTCCCCTGCCATCTACCTATGTGCAGAACCCCCCCGTACCCTCTGCCCTCCCCTGCCATCCACCTATGTCCAGAAACCCCCTCCCCTGCCATCCACCCATGTCCAGCGACCCTCCTGCCCCCCCTGCCCTCCTCTGCCATCCACCTATGTGCAGAAACCCCCCCTGTCCCCTCTGCCCTCCCCTGCCATCCACCTATGTCCAGAAACCCCCTCCCCTGCCATCCATCCATGTCCAGCGACCCTCCTGTCCCCTCTGCCCTCCCCTGCCATCCACCTATGTCCAGAAACCCCCTCCCCTGCCATCCACCCATGTCCAGTGACCCTCCTGTCCTCCCTGCCATCCACCTATGTCCAGAAACCCCCTCCCCTGCCATCAACCCATGTCCAGCGACCCTCCTGTCCCCCCTGCCCTCCCCTGCCAACTGCCATCCACCTATGTCCAGTAACCCCCCCGTCCCCGCTGCCCTCCCCTGCCATCCACCTATGTCCAGAAACACCCTCCCATGCCATCCACCCATGTCCAGCAACCCTCCTGTCCTCCCTGCCCTCCCCTGCCATCCACCTATGTGCAGAAACCCCCCTCCCCTGCCATCCACCCATGTCCAGCGACCCTCCTGTCCCCCCTGCCATCCCCTGCCATCCACCTATGTCCAGAAACCCCCCTCCCCTGCCATCCACCCATGTCCAGCGACCCTCCTGTCCCCTCTGCCCTCCCCTGCCATGCACCTATGTCCAGAAACCCTCCTGTCCTCCCTGCCTGCCCCTGCCATCCACCTATGTGCAGAACCCCCCGTCCCCTCTGCCCTCCCCTGCCATCCACCTATGTGCAGAAATCCCCCCTGTCCCCTCTGCCCTCCCCTGCCATCCACCTATGTCCAGAAACCCCCCTCCCCTGCCATCCACCCATGTCCAGCAACCCTCCTGTCCCCTCTGCCCTCCCCTGCCATCCACCTATGTCCAGAAACACTCCTGTCCTCCCTGACTGCCCCTGCCATCCTGTCCAGAAACCCCCATCCCCTGCCACCATGTCCAGCGACCCTCCTGTCCACCCTGCCCTCTCCTGCCATCCACCTATGTGCAGAACCCCCCCCCCGTCCCCTTTGCCCTCCCCTGCCATCCACCTATGTCCAGAAACCCCCTCCACTGCCATCCACCCATGTCCAGCGACCCTCCTGTCCCCTCTGCCCTCCCCTGCCATCCACCTATGTGCAGAACCCCCTGTCCCCTCTGCCCTCCCCTGCCATCCACCTATGTGCAGAAACCCCCCCGTCCCCTCTGCCCTCCCCTGCCATCCACCTATGTCCAGAAACCCCCCTCCCCTGCCATCCACCCATGTCCAGCGACCCTCCTGTCCCCTCTGCCCTCCCCTGCCATTCACCTATGTCCAGAAACACTCCTGTCCTCCCTGCCTGCCCCTGCCATCCTGTCCAGAAACCCCCCTCCCCTGCCACCATGTCCAGCGACCCTCCTGTCCCTCCTGCCCTCTCCTGCCATCCACCTATGTGCAGAACCCCCCCGTCTCCTTTGCCCTCCCCTGCCATCCACCTATGTCCAGCGACCCTCCTGTCCCCTCTGCCCTCCCCTGCCATCCACCTATGTCTAGAAACACTCCTGTCCTCCCTGACTGCCCCTGCCATCCTGTCCAGAAACCCCCAACCCCTGCCATCCACCCATGTCAGAAACACTCCTGTCCTCCCTGACTGCCCCTGACATCCTGTCCAGAAACCCCCCTCCCCTGCCATCCACCCATGTCCAGCGACCCTCCTGTCCCCTCTGCCCTCCCCTGACATCCACCTATGTCCAGAAACACTCCTGTCCTCCCTGACTGCCCCTGCCATCCTGTCCAGAAACCCCCCTCCCCTGCCATCCACCCATGTCCAGCGACCCTCCTGTCCCCTCTGCCCTCCCCTGCCATCCACCTATGTCCAGAAACACTCCTGTCCTCCCTGACTGCCCCTGCCATCCTGTCCAGAAACCCCCATCCCCTGCCACCATATCCAGCGACCCTCCTGTCCCCCCCTGTCCTCTCCTGCCATCCACCTATGTGCAGAACCCCCCATCCCCTTTGCCCTCCCCTGCCATCCACCTATGTCCAGAAACCCCCTCCACTGCCATCCACCCATGTCCAGCGACCCTCCTGTCCCCTCTGCCCTCCCCTGCCATCCACCTATGTCCAGAAACCCTCCTGTCCTCCCTACCTGCCCCTGCCATCCACCTATGTGCAGAAACCCCCCTGTCCCCTCTGCCCTCCCCTGCCATCCACCTATGTCCAGAAACCCCCCTCCCCTGCCATCCATCCATGTCCAGCGACCCTCCTGTCCCCTCTGCCCTCCCCTGCCATTCACCTATGTCCAGAAACACTCCTGTCCTCCCTGCCTGCCCCTGCCATCCTGTCCAGAAACCCCCCTCCCCTGCCACCATATCCAGCGACCCTCCTGTCCCCCCTGCCCTCTCCTGCCATCCACCTATGTGCAGAACCCCCCCGTCCCCTTTGCCCTCCCCTGCCATCCACCTATGTCCAGCGACCCTCCTGTCCCCTCTGCCCTCCCCTGCCATCCACCTATGTCTAGAAACACTCCTGTCCTCCCTGACTGCCCCTGCCATCCTGTCCAGAAACCCCCAACCCCTGCCATCCACCCATGTCCAGAAACACTCCTGTCCTCCCTGACTGCCCCTGCCATCCTGTCCAGAAACCCCCCTCCCCTGCCATCCACCCATGTCCAGCGACCCTCCTGTCCCCTCTGCCCTCCCCTGACATCCACCTATGTCCAGAAACACTCCTGTCCTCCCTGACTGCCCCTGCCATCCTGTCCAGAAACCCCCCTCCCCTGCCATCCACCCATGTCCAGCGACCCTCCTGTCCCCTCTGCCCTCCCCTGCCATCCACCTATGTCCAGAAACACTCCTGTCCTCCCTGACTGCCCCTGCCATCCTGTCCAGAAACCCCCATCCCCTGCCACCATGTCCAGCGACCCTCCTGTCCCCCCCTGTCCTCTCCTGCCATCCACCTATGTGCAGAACCCCCCGTCCCCTTTGCCCTCCCCTGCCATCCACCTATGTCCAGAAACCCCCTCCACTGCCATCCACCCATGTCCAGCGACCCTCCTGTCCCCTCTGCCCTCCCCTGCCATCCACCTATGTCCAGAAACTCTCCTGTCCTCCCTACCTGCCCCTGCCATCCACCTATGTGCAGAAACCCCCCTGTCCCCTCTGCCCTCCCCTGCCATCCACCTATGTCCAGAAACCCCCCTCCCCTGCCATCCATCCATGTCCAGTGACCCTCCTGTCCCCTCTGCCCTCCCCTGCCATCCACCTATGTCCAGAAACCCTCCTGTCCAGAAACCCCCCTCCCCTGCCACCATGTCCAGCGACCCTCCTGTCCCCCCTGCCCTCTCCTGCCATCCACCTAAGTGCAGAAACCCCCTGGTCCCATTGCCCTCCCCTGCCATCCACCTATGTCCAGAAACCCTCCTGTCCAGAAACCCCCCTCCCCTGCCACCATGTCCAGTGACCCTCCTGTCCCCCCTGCCCTCTTCTGCCATCCACCTATGTGCAGAAACCCCCTCGTCCCCTTTGCCCTCCCCTGCCATCCACCTATGTCCAGAAACCCCCTCCCCTGCCATCCACCCATGTCCAGCGACCCTCCTGTCCTCCCTGCCATCCACCTATGTCCAGAAACCCCCCTCCCCTGCCATCCACCCATGTCCAGCGACCCTCCTGTCCCCCCTGCCCTCCCCTGCCATCCACCTATGTGCAGAACCCCCCCTGTCCCCTCTGCCCTCCCCTGCCATCCACCTATGTCCAGAAACCCTCCTGTCCTCCATGCATGCCCCTGCCATCCTGTCCAGAAACCCCCCTCCCCTGCCACCATGTCCAGCAACCCTCCTGTTCCCCCTGCCCTCTCCTGCCATCCTCTTCTCCCCCCCAACCAAGGAAGGTTAACTTTTCTTTTAAATTTACCCTCCATCGCGGGAATCCAGCACAGCAGCGTCAGTGAAAACGCTCCTCCCCTCCCGAGTTCCCCCGACGTCTGTAGCAGAACAGAAGCTCTTCCAGATTCGTTTATTCTCATTGTCCCACCCTCGGGGGCGGGACAATGAGAATGAACGAATCAGGAAGAGCTTTTGTTCTGCTACAGACATCGGGGGGACTCGGGAGGGGAGGAGCGTTTTCACTGACGCTGCTGTGCTGGATTCCGGCGACGGAGGGTAAATTTAAAAGAAAAATTATCCTTCCTTGGTTGGGGGGAGAAGAAGAGGGCGGGCAGTATGGCAGTAAGCATGGCGCAGCGGCGCCGTGCCATGCTTACCTGGCTTGTTGTTTACGTCGGTGCCCTAGAAAGAGGCTGACTGAGGCGTACCGCGCGGGGCCCTAAGCGGCCGCCTCAGTCTAAGACCGGCCCTGACCGAAGTGTATAGGAGATGATGCCCAAGTAGCAGTTCTTTGCTGATTTCACTACACTCTAGGAGCTCCACAATGCAGTTAGTTACAAATAGCTACCTAGAGGCCACTGTTTTTTATTAGCATCTATGTTGTGATGAAAACCTCCCCCGTGAGTTCTCAGAAAGTAGGAATAAGATACCTGGCTTTAAAAAGAAGCAGAAAATTCCACATTGTTTCCCTTCTCTGAGGTCTTTATCTTATGTCCCTAGTTAACTCAAGGTGAAATACCAGATTATAGTTCAATCCACAGTGCTTAAAATAAACACCAAACAGTTTCAGTACTTAAACATCAGCAAATTTTAGAATATAAGGTCCTATGTCTCTTCTCCTAGGTTTAACGTACAGGAAAGGAGCAAAATGAGGTAAATCAGAAATTCCATGCAAATGAGCTTCTGTTCTCACTTTAAGGGTGGCATCTAAACAGAACTCTCAGGAGAAGTCTTCCCCAGCTGTAGTTCATAAGAAGCTCCCCTTAAAGTAATTAATGATCATTCATCTTTCCTAAAAACAGTTTATATTAATATCAGTTCATTGCTTAGCCTTGGTATAATAAAGAAAGTTCCCAAAAATTAACTGTTCATGGAAAAAATCAGCAAAAACATTGATCCATTGTTAGTCCTTACATTTCTCAACTGTTTCAACATTTCAGATGGCTCACACAGCCTGCTGCCTCCAGTACCTGCAGCATGGCTCCACGGAATTCAACTTTGCCCTCCACCACAATGGGCTGTGTTTCTCTCACAAACAATCCAAAGAACACATTTATTTTGCAGGTGTAGCAAAGCACCTTCATAATGCAATCATATGCTCTCTGCTTTAGTCCTGGCAAGCCTTTCAGGTTTGCTATGCAGCATTTTCCATCATACTAAGTATTTTATTGTACTGCATTCATGCTGCTTCAGAGAATTATTTAAATACACCCAAGAATACTTCACAAGTATCTCTCATGTTCATACCCTCCCATAGGGGTTCACCTCTTTATGCCATCCAGTTCAGGTATCAGTCTCTGTTAGGGATTTGGAGCTGTGGGATTTCTCTTCTTTCCTTGGTCAACAGAATCTTTCTCAGGTAACACCAGGCTGAGACTCCCTCCCTTCAACTTCTCCCTGGGTCCTTATCTACAGTGTTGTGTGCCTGGGGAAGTGTGTTTCTGCTTTACCCTATGCCTTCCCTTCCAGGCTTTTCTTGATAGGCTTGTGGTTATCAAGGCTCTCTGGAACTTCAGGCACCTCCCTTTTATCTCCTGATAAGGCTAGTGTCTATTCTGGGTGGGGCAAAAAAAACTACTAGTCTGGAGTTCCAGGATTCTACACCATGCTTCCCTTCCCCAGCCCTTAAAGAAATATCCACATGCACCTTCTCATTAGTTCCCCCAGAGGGCAGAGACTTTTTCTCTCAGGCTCTTAACATTACGCTGAGGCTGCTCCATGTAAATCAAATATGGAGAAGGCAACAGGGACATGGGGACAGCATCTTAAACACTGCAATGTGTATATCTTAACATGCAACCTAGGTTGCAGATGGTCTTCCCCATGAAATGGACAATGATTAGCTAACCAAACTGATTGTTAGGCTCACTATTACAGTCATATAACTCCTCTCTTGAAGCACTATCATTGACTCCTTATTAAGTATCGCATCCATCACAAAATCCTTACATTAACTTATAAAATTCTTCCCTCTTCATTTCTTTGAAGGCATGAATAAACATGTGGATAAAGGTGAGCTAGTTGATGTAGTGTATCTTGATTTTCAAAAGCTTTTGATAAAATTCCTCACGAGAGACTCCTGAAAAAATTAGAGTCATGGGATAGAAGGCAAGGTTCTGATGTAGATTAGCAATTGGTTATTGACAGAAAACAAAGGGTAGGTTTAAACAGTGAACAGTGGAGTGCCTCAGGGATCTGTACTAGGACCGGTGCTATTTAACATATTTATAATTGATATGGAAATCGGAACAATGAGTGAGGTGATAAAATTTGCAGATGATACAAAACTATTCAAGGTTGTTAAAACACACAAGTACTGTGAAAAAGTTCAGGAAGACCTTAGAAAATTGGAAGATTGGGCATCCAAATGGCAGATGAAATTTAATGTGGACAAATGGAAGGTGACGCATATTGGAAAGAATAATTCGAATCATAATTATCTGATGTTAGGGTCCACCTGGGGGTTAGCACTCAAGAAAAAGATCTAGGTGTTATTGTAGATAGTACGCTGAAATCTTCTGCTCAATAAGTAGCGGTGGCCAAAAAGCAAACAGGATGCTAGGAATTATTAGTAAGGTGAATAAGACCAAAAATACTACCATGCCTTTGTATCGCTCCATGGTGCATCCATACCTTCAGTATTGCATTCAGTTCTGGTCGCTATATCTCAAAAAAGATATAGCAGAATTAGAAAGGGTTCAAAGAAGAGAAACCAAAGTGATAAAGGGGATGGAAAGGCTAGAGAGGTTAGGGCTCTTCAGCTTGGAAAAGAGACGCATGAGGGGAGATATGATTGAGGTCTACAAAATCCTGAGTGGTGTAGAACGAGTAGAAGTAAATCTATTTTTGTACTTATTCCAAAAGTACAAAGACTAGGGGACACTCAAGGAGGTTACAAACAAATAGGAGGAAATATTTTTTTACTCAACAAATAGTTAAGCTCTGGAACTCGTTGCCAAAGGATGTGGTAACAGCGATTAGTATATCTGGGTTTAAAAAAGGTTTAGACAAATTCCTGGAGGAAAAGTCCAGAGTCTGCTATTGAGACAGACATGGGAAGCATCTGCTTACCCTGGGATTTGTAGTATGGAATGTTGCCACAATTTGTGTGCCTGCCAGGTACTTGTGAACTGGCTTGGCCACTGTTTGGAAAAAGGGATACTGGGCTAGATGGACCATTGGTCTGACCAGGTATGCCTACTCTTATGTTCTTATGATCTCTTACCTTGCTTCCTTTATTACCCCTTATAAAACTTTATGTCTGCTCTTCTCTGCTTCCGATCACTGCCTTATCAGCCCACCACTATTCTTTTTCAGGTTGGAGTCTAACCACCACTCAGCCTTTTTTTGACTTGTCCCCTCCCTCTGGAACTTTCTTCCTCCAACAGAGCTGAACGATCTTTTCTCTGATTCTAAGATCTACCTTTTTTCTCTGACTTTTACAGACTTAGGACCAATGTCTGGTAGGCACTTAGCAATTTTTTTTGCCTCTCTCTTTCTCCTGCTGTTCTGTCATTTGAATTGCAGTTCCTTTCTTTTTCTTGTTTTATGTGCACTGTTTTGTTTTGATTTACATCCTGAAAGGCAGTATATTAAGAACCTAATACATAAACATAAACAAACCTGAAAATTAAATGAAACCCCCAAATTCATAATCTCTGATAAAACCATAAACAGGATTTACCTCAGCCACAGCTGAATGCCACCATCAGTATTCAAGACCAATTAATTTTGTGCCAGACACATTTGAATCAGGGACAGAGAGTTAGCAATACTATTCTATTCCTGTTTTTATATCCCACCTAAATCAACCAGGAATCAAAGTGGATTACATCCAGAGAAACAACAACTAATATGACTTCAAGTATATACTACATATCTTCCTTATATTTGCTAAATAGATTTTCAGCACTTTTCTGAACATCACGTAGTTAGGAAGTGTCCGTATTTGAACCGGAATAGAATTACATATCCTACTAGATGAAACTTTGGGAATACATTTATAATGAACCTGAGATACAGAAGGACTACCCAATCTTAATAAAGATCCAAAATGAGATGCAGAAGGAGCAGTAGGAAAATAATTAACTGAACTAGTGCTTGAGGGCAGTAACCATTAATTATTTTGAAAACCCTACACGCTGCCTTAAATTCAATACGAGCATCTATAGGCAACCAATACAATAGTACTATTTCCATTAAAACACTTGGGAATATAACTATTAAAATGCCCTAGTAAATGGGATTAGCACATGCTAATGCACGACTTTCCCATGTACTAAGCCCCTTTCCAGTGCACCTAGGAAATAGCGCATTTTCAAGTATTTCTCTTTCAGGCTGTGTGCTAATGTTGGCATTAGCGCATGTACCCTGAAATACATTAATGGGGGAGCACGTAATGCCTCCTATTTAGGAGGTGCTAAGAGCACCCACATTATGGTTGGACAACCCAGTTAGCATGCAGCAATCAGAATGCACTTGCTGAATAGCTCATCCACACCCATTCTCCGTCTCTCAGGAAATAAATACAAAAAAATTAATATCATGCACTTAGCGCATGCAAACAAGTTACTTACTGCGAAGCACTTTAATGTTTTCATGTGCACTAAACATGCATTGGGGCTTAACACCCTTTAGTAGACATACCCCTAGATCTTACTGGAAAAAAAATAATTGAACATTGCCTTTACCATATTCTCCGGCAACGAATTTCAGAATTTAAATACACGTTGAGTGAAGAAACATTTTCTCTGATTTGTTTTAAATGTACTATATTGTAGCTTCATCGCATGCCTCCTAGTCCTAGTATTTTTGGAAAGCATAAACAGATGCTTCACATCTACCCATTCAACTCCACTCATTATTTTATAGACCTACTACTACTACTACTTATCATTTATATAGTGCTACAAGGCATATGCAGCGCTGTACACCTTACACAAAAAGACAGTCCCTGCTCAGAGGGCTTACAATCTCTATCATATCTCCACTCAGCCACCTTTTCTCCAAGCTGAAGAGCCCTAGCTGCTTTAGCCTTTCCTCATAGGGAAATTGTCCCATCCCATTTATCATTTTTGTCGCCCTTCTCTGCACATTTTCTAATTCCACAATATCTTTTTTGAGATGCAGCGACCAGAATTGAACACAATATTCGAGGTGCGGTCACACCATGGAGCGATACAAAGGCATTATAACATGTTCATTTTTGTTTTCCATTCCTTTCCTAATAATACCTAACGTTCTATTTGCTTTCTTAGCCGCAGCAGCACACTGAGCAGAAGGTTTCAACGTATCATGAATGATGACACCTAGATCCCTTTCTTGGTCTGTGACTCCTAATGTGGAACCTTGCATGACAGAGCTATAATTCTTGTCCTTCTTTCCCACATGCATCACTTTGCACTTGCTCACATTAAACGTCATCTGCCGTTTAGACGCCCAGTCTTCCAGTCTCGTAAGGTCCTCTTGTAAGTTTTCACAGTCCTTCTGCAATTTAACGACTTTGAATAACTTTGTGTCATCAGCAAATTTAATTACCTCACTAGTTACTCCCAACTCTAGGTCATTTATAAATATGTTAAAAAGCAGCGATCCCAGCACAGACCACTGGGGAACCCCACTAACTACCCTTCTCCATTGAGAATACTGACCATTTAACCCTATTCGCTGTTTTCTATCTTTTAACCAGTTTTTAATCCACAATAGAACACTACCTTCTATCCCATGACTCTCCAATTTCCTCTGGAGTCTTTCATGAGGTACTTTTTCAGACGCCTTCTGGAAATCCAGATACACAATATCAACCAGCTCACCTTTATCCACATGTTTGTTCACCCCTTCAAAGAAATGTAGTAGATTGGTGAGGCAAGATTTCCCTTCACTAAATCCATGTTGACTTTGTCTCATTAATCCATGCTTTTGAATATGCTCTGTAATTTTGTTCTTAATAATAGTCTCTACCATTTTGCCCAGCACCAACGTCAGACTCACTGGTCTATATTTTCCCGGATCTCCTCTGGAACCTTTTTTTTTTAAATCAGCGTTACATTGGCCACCCTCCAATCTTCCAATAACGCTTGATTTTAAGGATAAATTACATATTACTAACAATAGTTCCACAAGCTCATTTTTCAGTTCTATCAGTACTCTGGGATGAGTACCATCCGGTCCAGATTTGTTATTGTTCAGTTTGTAGAACTGCCCCATTACATCCTCCAGGTTTACAGAGAATTCATTAAGTTTCTCTGACTCGTCAGCTTTCAATACTATTTCCGGCACCGGTATCCCACCCAAATCTTCCTCGGTGAAGACTGAAGCAAAGAATTCATTTAATCTCTCCGCTACGGCTTTTTCTTCCCTGATCGTCCCTTTTATTCTAGTGGTCCAACCGATTCTTTTGCCGGCTTCCTGCTTTTAATATACCTAAAAAAATTTTTACTATATGTTTTTGCCTCCAATGCAATCTTTTTTCGAAGTCCCTCTTAGCCTTCCTTATCAGCGCTTTGCATTTGACTTGACATTCCTTATGCTGTTTCTTATTATTTTCAGTCGGTTCCTTCTTCCATTTTGTGAAGGATTTTCTTTTAGCTCTAATAGCTTCCTTCACCTCACTTTTTATTTAACTCCTTTTTTTTTATTGATGGCATACAATACATGACATTACATTTGAAATGTTTCCTGTTACCGTTCACAGATACCAACAATCATTTTTCAAAATCCCACCCCCCCCTATCATCCCCAACTTCTACATCTTTACCTAGCTTCTTAAACAACAGTGTTTCCCCTTCCTCCTCCCACCACTCCAACTTCCCTTAACTAATCCCTTTCTTTCCTTCCCCCCCCCCCCCCCCCCCCCATGTCCATGGTCCATCTGTCTTTATTCACTCAGTTCTTACAAATTTAAAAAATAACTACGTGCTGCTGGGGTCAATGTGTTCCAAAAGGGGGTCCATTGAGCTTGAAACTGCTTCTCCTTCTCTGAGTCAATATCTTTAATACCTATTCGCTCCATACGTAATAACCATAACATTTTCATGCGCCACTGCTGGACATTTGGGGTTTTAGGGGTCAGCCATTCTGTCAATATCACTTGTTTGCTCATTATTATGGCATATTTTACAAATGTGGCAAATCCTTTTGTTTTGCTGCGTCCTAAGTCTGGGTTTCCTAGCAATAATGCCGGATTGGACCTCCATTTTTGATTCCAAAGTCCATTTACATATTTTATAATGTCGTTCCAAAATTTTTGTATTTTTTTACATGTTCAGAACATATGGCCTAGGCTAGCACCCTCCGCCCTGCACTTAGGGCACTCTCCCCAAGGAGATAGTCCCATGTAGAATGCTCGCCTAGGAGGAATGTGCAGCCTAAGTGCAAATTTATATTGT
Source organism: Microcaecilia unicolor (assembly GCF_901765095.1). Classification (NCBI taxonomy): domain Eukaryota; kingdom Metazoa; phylum Chordata; class Amphibia; order Gymnophiona; family Siphonopidae; genus Microcaecilia; species Microcaecilia unicolor. Next base: position 81,227,856 of record NC_044037.1, on the reverse strand, counting down.
AGTTCCCAATGCGTTGCTTGGATGGTTGTCTTCCTGAGCGAGAGGACATGGGCCTTTATCTGTTCTGCTTTTATTTCCACTTTAAGGTTTTCCGTCCACTTTCTGGACAAGTCTTGATAGTCCAGTTCTCTAGCATGGTCTTTTATGTGTCGATGATAATAAGTGAGTGGCACTTTTTGTTGCGATTCTACTGAAAATGCATCAGATAGCTCCTCCTGTACATCTTTTGCAAGTGAGTCCCAAGGCAGAGAGTGTACATAATGTTTGAGCTGTGCATAGAAAAATTGGTCTTTCTCCAGCACCCTGAATTCTGCCTGTAATTCAGAAAACCACTTCATGTGCCTGTCTCTCGTTACCACCTGCAGCAGGTATTTGATTCCGCACCTTTCCCATCTCCGAAACGTGCCATACAGCTTTCCTAGTGCAAAGGTCAGGTTATCACAGATAGACAAATAAGGTGTCACTTTTGATGTAAACTGGTGCAACCGACAAATCCACTTCCACACTGCTTTTGCAAACGCCACAATCCGGGATTTTTTTAACACATAAGGAATGGGTACTTCATTGGTATGTAACTATATACTGAAGTGTACTCCTCTCATAATATTCATTTCAATGGCAGTGGCCGTGAAGTCTTCCGTGTTATGGAACCAGTCATTTATATTTCTCATGCCACTGGCAATATTTAGGTACTTTATGTTCAGAAGTCCCAAGCCTCCATATTGTACTGGGATACATAACGTGGCTATGGGCAGCCGGGCCCTGCGACCCTTCCACAAAAAGCTTTGTATCATAGCATTTAATTTTCGTTCATCTCCTCTTGCTAAATTAATCTGCAACATTTGCATTATATATAACCACCTAGGTACAATCATCATATTAAACAGTGCTATTCTTCCTAATAACGATATTGGAAGCTTTCCCCATGCCTTCAAGCTAACCTTGGTTTCTCGCAGTAATCTTTGCACATTAATTTCATATATTGTATCCAAGGTAGCTGGAATCTCAACTCCCAGGTATTTCAATTGGTCTGGTGCCCACTTAAAAGGAACCCATTGTTTCCAATCCCTTGTCTCACCCTCCCCCACCGCCATCGCACATGACTTGTTCAAATTTAATTTAAACCCAGAGAGCTGCCCAAACCATTCCATGTGTTTTAGTAGCTTTGGGACCGACCTCTGTGGGTGTAGCATTATTAGTAGTAGATCGTCTGCATATGCCAGCACTTTGATACTATGATCTCCAAATCGCACTCCCTGTACCTCATCTTCTGCTATGATATGTATTAATGGCTCTAGGGAAATCACAAACAGTAGCGGGGATAGGGGACAGCCCTGTCTTGTACCCCTCTGGATCTCGAATTCTTGCTCTTTTAGGCCATTGACCAAGACACCGGCCTGTGGTTCTCTGTATAAGGTCTTGACGGCTTCTAAATACCACCCTTCGAATTCTATGTACTCCAGTGTAGTGAATAGGTAATCCCAGCGAACTTGGTCAAAGGCCTTTTCAGCTCACCTCACTTTTTAACCAGATCAACCCTCCCTGTGTCCCGCCCTCGCGGAAACCGGAAGTTACATCAGATGAGCGTGGGACACTGTGAGGGAAGGCCTGAAGGGAGGCATTCTGCCTTTCCAAACGGAGCTGAGGCGCTGAAGATTTTAATGCAGGGAGCCCAGTGGCAGACGGAGCTGAGGGCAGGCAGGTGAGACCGGGGACTACAGCGATGGTGGGGGGGGGGCAGCGAGGCTGGCAGCAGGGGATGGCGAGGGCGGTGGCGGGGGGTCATGAGGGCTGCGGGGGAGGATGGTAGGGGTGGCAGGGGCGGGGGCTATACTTGCTACATATTTCAAGAAACAAAGGAAGCAAACCAATTAAGAACTACCCTAGCAATGCCCAATTATTTCAAGGGGCCTAACACAACTTCAAGGCTGGCAATGTCAATAGCTGCAGTAATATCAAGGAACACAATGAAAACAGTGCCTCCTGCATCCAACTCATGCAACAGTGAATCAGGTACAGAAATCAATAATGTTTCTGTATTGTGACTCAGAGGCGTAGCTATGGGTGCTCACCCATTCTTGCCTTAGACCCAGTCTAGAGGCCCCCAAAGCATCTCATTGGTAGTACCTCACTCCTCTCTCTCTCTCACTCTCTCTCTCTCTCTCTCTCTCTCTCTCATGGCAGCTGCCCATCTCTCTCTGAACCCCCCCCCCCCGCCCCAAATCTCCCTTTGAGCTGTCACTAGCAGCGATTCCTTTAAGCAGTCTGTGCCAGCCCTGCAGGCTTTCCTCTAGCACAGTGATGGGCAACCTTTTGAGCTTGGTGTGTCAAAATTCACCAAAAAACCGAGCATAACTCGGGTGGCGTGTCACTTCAAGAAAAATCACTGCTACTAGGACCGCCCCCGGGCCCCCCCTACCCAAGATCGCTGCCCACCCGAGGTCGCCGGGCCCCCCCCTCCACCCGCTACCGGGCCCGGAACTAACCTTAAAAGCCTCCTTTCACATTGCAGCAAGCAGCAGCAGGGCAGACCTCTCCTCCTTCCTTCTGTGCTCCGCCCTCGCGGACATTACATCAGGCGAGGTCAGGACACGGAAGGAAGGAGTGGCCTGCCCTGCTGCTGCTTGCTGCGACGTGAAAGGAGGCTTTAAGGTTAGTTTCCGGGAGCGAAGAGGGAGGGCGGACCACACTGCGGCGGCGCCACGTGTCATCGAAAATGGCTACGCGTGTCATAGGTTCGCCATCAGGGCTCTAGCACATCCTGCCCTTGATGATGTCACTTCCTGGTTCTTCACTGGTAGGGACACGGTAGAGGAAAGCCTGTAGGGCTAGTGCAAGTTGCTTACTGGAATTGCTGCCGGTGAAGGCTTGGAGTTAGACCAGGGAGGGAGAGAGGATGGGGGGAGAGGAGCAGATGCTGGGTGGAAGGGGAGACAGATGACAATAGCAGGGGCAGAGGGAAAGTTGGGAAGGGTCCACACAAATTTACTCAGTGCCCGCCCAAAATGGCAGGTCTGGCTACACTCCTGTTACTCAGTTGAAAGATACACTGAAATAAATCTAGAACATTACAGTTCTAGAAATTTTCAACTTGACCCAGGACTGCTCGCTCGATTATAGTTCCCTAACATGAGGAGATTGGATACAAGCAGGGGAGGCTCCTAACTGTTGGGCAGGTATATTCAGCAGAACTTAACCAGATAGTGCTGTTGAATACACCCCGTTAGCACCAAAACCAGAACCGGCTATTTTGTTGAACTCCTTCCTATCTCCCCTCCTTTTGTTTTGCCCTCTATCATTCTAACTTAAGATGCAGTTGTGTTTTTCTCTTTCTTGTCTTTGCTGGCCTATCATACACTGGAGTTCTGACTTTATTTGCTTAGTCTGTAAATCACTGACACCCTCATGATTAAAAGCAAACTCCGGCGCTAGAGGCTGTTAGCGCCATACTAGCACCGGTGTTTGCTACTGCCCCATGATTAGAGCCCTCGAGTGCGTGAAACAACGCGCTCGAGAGCTCTTTGCACAAGTAGCATGCAAATGCATGCTAAACAGGGCTCAGCGCATTCATTCCCAATGATCAGCGACCAGTGCGCCAAAGATTTGGTCGCTGGCCGCGGCAAACCCTACGCCAGCTCCGAGCTGGGTGGGGGGATGGGAGGGTGGGAGGGGGTTTTGCCGGCGGCCACTAGACCACCAGGGACCAATTTCGGGGGGGGGGGGGTTTGGGGGGCTGGAGACCCACCGGATCTCCAGCCCTCCCTGAACCTGGGGAGGTGGGATCATCGGGGGGACCGGAGGTCCACTGGACCTCCAGCCCCCATTGCTCGGGCCTCGGGGCAGGGTATTAGTTGACAGGGCAGGGTGTTTGACAGGTTTGGGCTTTTGACAGCCCAGACCTGTCAAACAAGTGCGGGCGGATTGTGCTGAGCGCATGCTCAGGCACAATTCGCCCGCACTTCTACCCGATGATCAGAGATAATTGTGCTGCTTAAATTTGCATGCATTATCTCTGATCATCGGTGCGGTAAAGCCCCGCGCTGTTCCAGCGGTATTTTAGAGCGCTGTTTGGAACAGCCTGTGGCTTTTGATCATGAGGGCCTGAGATCTGTGTTCAGCTAAAGCGTTATAGCAAATGTTGAAATAAATTAAATAAATAAATTGGCACTTATCTAGGCAAGTGACAATATTCAGCACTTATCCAGATAAGTTAATTAGATAAATAGGGGAGGAGTGGCCTAATGGTTAGTGCAGTGTTCTTTGTTCCTGGCAACATAGATTCAATTCCCATGGCAGCTCCTTGTGACCTTGGTCAAGTCACTTAACCCTCCATTGCCCTGGGTACAAAAACTTAAATTGTGAGCCCTCTAGGGACAGAGAATGTACCTGCATATCATGTGTGCAGTGCTGCATATGTCTAGTAGCACTATAGAAATGATTAGTAGTAGTAGTAAATAGGACTGCATAAAGCACAGTCCTGTCTTTATCCAATTAAGTGCTGAATATTGGAAGAGATTCTATATATGGCTTTTATATATTAACCCCTTATTCACCAGTTTAATGTCCATGCTGTTTTAATCATTTCCATAAATAATAAATGACACTCTCTAATCTCTTATTTGTTCTGTTTGTCTTGAACAGATGGTAGATTCTGTCAAGTGTGGTCTGTCCCTTATGTGTTTGTTTGCGGTGCTATGTACGTCTAGTAGTTTTATAGGAATAATAACTAATTATAGTAGTAGTAATCCTTCCTCTCATCAACCCCCTTCTTCCCACCCCCAGATAAAGCTTTAAGGGAAACATCTACTAAGACTGGCAGGAAGTGAGCAAAGTAAACACTGAAATTACCTCCAATAATGTCACCACTCTGCCTCCTAACTTAATTTTCAGTTACCCAATCTGGCTCCAGTATCTGGAGAGACTCTTAAGCATATTAAATGAGGCTCATTTTCACAGCATATTGATTTACAAAGTTATATATGTTACTATGGAAATTTGTAAGTCTATGAGCTTTGAAAACGAGCACCGTTATCTTCTACTGGCACAGGGTCAAATCTCACCATAAGAGCTGCAAAATCATTCTCCAAAAATCAGGTTTAATTTACAAAGTCTGATTTTGAAATGCTAGAGTACTAGGGGGTATGAGCTGCACAGGAAAATATGCTGTTTTTCACAGCCACATTTTCACTCCATAGTAATAACCCAGGTGCATCTCAAAAGGATTTCTGTATTTATTTTGTTACGTTGGCTAGTAAATGGGAGCGAGTACTCAGGTGTGGGTTGTTAAGACATTTTCTAAAATTTCATTTAAAAGGCTTCAAAATCACTTGTTGAACTAGATGTGGATTAGAAGAAATTGCTGTCTTATTTGCATTTTCCACATGCTTTAGTTGAAAACTGGGACCTATAATAGTAATGAAGAGATATACCTTCTGCAGTAGGCTTCACAACATACCGTGCTTCCATTGATTGCTTAGAAATGAATGTCAAGGGAACAATGGAACAGTATTGCCAAAATATAAAGTGGAATTTCTATAAGCACATACTAAAGTCTGTAATATTATTTGTCATATATATGCCATGTGCTCAAACAGTTGAAAATAATTCTACTGAGCTTATCATGCCCTAACCATAAATGTATATTATGCATTATGGAAGTACAATTAATTTAAGACTATAAAAAATTAAAGATTTCACTAAAAAGCCAACGTTCCATGGTTTTGGTTTTAGCAACAACACATTTTTGTGTTTTGATTTTGGTCTCATTATCGCAAAATTGTTACGGCTTGAGTTTCAGTCTGAATTAGTGTAAAACTTAAGATGTGCAAAAACATGTTTCCTGATTGTCCAAAATATCTTAAATTTAACCTCTCAGTTCTCTTTACGATTATTAGCATGCGATAATACAGAAAAAAATAGCACACCATTTTTGGTAGATTATCCACCTTATAATTGAAAGAGAAAAACGCCTAGATTTTGACCCAAATCGGGAGATAGACGTTTATCTCACAAAAACGAATAAATCGGTATAATGGAAAGCCGATTTTGGACGTTTTCAACTGCACTCCATCGCGGAAGCATACAAAGTTGACAGGGGCGTGTCGGAGGCGTGGCGAAGGTGGAACTGGGGCGTGGTTATCGGCCTTGGAGAGATGGGCGCCTTTCGCCGATAATGGAAAAAAAGTATGCTTTTGTAGCTAGAATTTAGGGCACTTTTCCTGGACCCTGTTTTTTCACGAATAAGGCCCCAAAAAGTGCCCTAAATGACCAGATTACCACCAGAGGGAATCGGGGATGACCTCCCCTGACTCCCCCAGTGGTCACTAACCCCCTCCCACCAAATAAATGATGTTACACAACTTTTTATTTTCACCCTCAAATGTCATACCCACCTCCCTGGCAGCAGTATGCAGGTCCCTGGAGCAGTTGTTAGGGGGTGCAGTGGACTTCAGGCAGGTGGACCCAGGCCCATCCCCCCTACCTGTTACAATTGTGCTGCTTAATGCTTATACTTAGTCGTCCAACCCCCCCAAACCCACTGTACCCACATGTAGGTGCCCCCCTTCACCCCTTAGGGCTATAGTAATGGTGTAGACTTGTGGGCAGTGGGTTTTGAGGGGGATTTGGGGGGCTCAACACATAAGGGAAGGGTGCTATGCACCTGGGAGCTCTTTTACCTTTTTTTTTGTTTTTGTAAAAGTGCCCCCTGGGGTGCCCGGTTGGTGTCGTGGCATGTGAGGGGGACCAGTGCACTACGACTCCTGGCCCCTCCCACGAACAAATGCCTTGGATTTATTCATTTTTGAGCTGGGCGCTTTCATTTTCCATTATCACTGAAAAACAAAAACGCCCAGCTCACAAATTGTCAAATAAAACATGGACGTCTATTTTTTTGGAAAATACGGTTTGGTCCGCCCCTTCACTGACCCGTTCTCGGAGATAAACGCCCATGGAGATAGACGTTTTCGTTCAATTATGCCCCTCTATAGAATCTTAAAAATGAATAATCATATAACCCAGCATTAGAAATGACTATTCTTAAAAAATGTAAGCACAATATGCAATGAATCTACCTTGTTCTATAACACTGTGTGCAAATTCCAGGAATGCCCCTGACCTGCTTATGCTCCTCCCATGGCCACACCCCCTTTTTAAATCCACATATACAATTTACATGCGCATTGTTATAGGATAGGACTATAAAGATACACTTGTAAATCCAAATTTGTGCCATTTAGCACCAGCAATTGGTTGTTAACACTACTGCTACTACTACTTATCATTAGCACCCTGCCTAAGTCACATTAGCATATTTGCATAGTAATGAGATGCAAAATAAGCATTTCCATATTTTGCATCTCATTACTAACTAACCCGCGGCAACTTAAATATCACCACCTATTTTAAGTCAAATGGTGTGAGGGCCTTTTATGTTGTGTTAAGGGCTAAATAACATGCATTAAGACCCTTGTTCTGCTTGATGAATTCCCCCCCCCCCCCCCCCCCCCCACTAAATGTTAGCTATTGGGACAATAGAGCTTCAAGTTATCTGCAGACAATAAATGTAATTTAACCTTGAGATCATTTTCAGTTTTAAGGTTGAATCCACAGCCCAAAGATTTAAGAAGAGCGCTGAAAGGATTAAGAGTTCTACAAATTATGGGTGTCAATAGAGAGTTTTTCTGAAATATTCTTTACTGGATCTTGATGTTAAGAATGACAAAACTATCCATCTTCAGGGCTGAATACTGTTGCTGTCCACATAACATTTGGCCCCGCTCCCAAATCCTGGCCCATACAGTTTGGCTAACTATTTGTTTAGACATGATTTATCCATTTATCACCAGGAAACTATATATATTTTTTTAAATTACACTAGTGCAATTATCACCTGATAATGACTGCATTCTCTGAATACTTCTGTTTATACAGTATTCTACTTTCATTTTTATTGAGACAAAAACCCAATTACCGAATACAACATTTTAAAAGTAAGGAATGGAAATAAACAGTTCTGGTTCCTCAGTACTTCCTATCAGAAATAAAATGTTTTTATGACTGTCATTCTGAAGGACAAGGTTTACTGAAAGAGTATTTTGTTGATAGATGGTGAAACTTTACATGTTACACTATTGTTGCTATGCAACAAGATAAACTGCACATTCCATTTTCATTTTTAAACAAGACAGGTCTTTGTTTCAGTGATTTTCTGTCCTTATCTGAAAGTGATAAGATGGCAGAGTCAAGCCCTATTTTGCTGCTTGGATTGACTATTGTGGTGAATTGAGACTCTGAGAGTAAGTTGCAATGAAGATTGGTTTTCTTGCGCTTGCATTTTAATATATTGTTGAATACATATAAACTCCAAAATATGAACAATTTTCAAAGCCCTTAAGGCATGTAAATAGTGTTTATGTATTTAAATTGAATGTCTGGAAACTGGTCTCCCTCAGAACAGATAAATGTTCAGATGCTGGCATTCTTAAGGCATGTACTTTTAACCACTTATAGAATAGGTGATCTAAAGCTGTATTTAGGTAGCAGAGGAAAATAATGTATATCTATATTGAGAAAGAAAGAAAGAAAGAAAGAAAGAAAGAAAGAAAGAAAGAAAGAAAGAAAGAAAGAAAGAAAGAAAGAAAGAAAGAAAGAAAGAAAGAAAGAAAGAAAGAAATTACATTTTCAACTATAAGTAAAACCAACTTCTGGTCTTTTGCATTTGCCATGATGTAGCAACCATAATAAATACACAGTAACTGTAAAATCCTGAGTCTTATCTGATGGGAGTGTTCTCAGCACCTTCCAAAAATGTCTACTGAATATTAAGTCCATTGCAGATAGTGTGATGCAGTTAGCTGCACCCGCTGTGGTTCCATTAACTGTGCTGGATTATCTCCCATGTCAACAGCACACAGTAACTACTTCTACATTAACTGTAAGGCTCAGTTCCTGTCAATTCTCCGCCCTCTTCCACGTTGGTTAATGCATAAATTATACATCCTATATAATAATTCTCACCTCCAACGTTCGTCGCTGCCTGGGACCCTGACTTCCGCAGTGGTCTGCTAGGTGCTGTAGATCAAACTGACGTCATGAATCCCACTGATTAGCTGCGCAGGACGTCAGTGACAGCTGATTCCAAGGCAAGGGGAGGAGTAGGGAAACACGCGGAGAGTGTTTCCCTACTCCTCCCCCTGCCTGGGAATCAGCTGTCAGTGCGCCGCTCCCTGCCACTTCGGAGCAAGTGGCAGAGAGCGGGGCAACACAGACCCCCCCCCACCCGACGAACATCAACACCCCGTGTCCCCTCACGCACCTCCCACAGAGTTCCACACTCCGCCCTCCCTCCGATTTCAACACCCCCACCCCCCGTGTTATGGTCCCCTGGACCCCCCTTCAGCGACGCTGTTGACCCCCCTGTAACACTAGGGGGCGCTGTGCTTATGACAACACAAAAGCCACCAGACACAATATACGGTATATCGCTTTTATTGGTGATACATATGTGAACACATACACCAAGATACTTACAGCACCTGCAATTCAGTCAGCATCTGGGAAGACCACCAGGGAAGCACTAGCTCTTCCTCAGAGATTACAGGGACATCACTGAACAAGGCGTCCCTTACGTTCAGGCAAGCTTCTAAAGCAAGTCCGGTGCTCTCGCCTCTTTTATAGTGTCAAACAGAGGTGCCTTTCCCAGACCTGCACAAGCTGAAGGTGCCTTTCCCAGAGGTGCTGGCATCCCTTAAACAACCAGCCTGTTTCCCATTACAGAGAATAACTCTCCCAGACCAGCACAGGTTGAAGGTGCCTTTCCTATACGTGCTGGCATCCCTTAAACAACTAGCCTGTTTCCCATAACAGAGAATATCAACACATAATTACAGCCAAAACATTCCACTCATTCCATCCCCAGCTGACCTTCAATCCCATGTATTACATTCCACCCCTTGATATTCTCTGCTTATGAGTAGACAGAAGTATACATAGTATTATGGACCACCGTAGGTCGTTTCCAAATTTTACAAGTCAAAATACAATTCCAAATCACTAGCAGGATGCTAACTAATAGTACTACAAGTAAAGGATGAGTGATCCATTTTAGGAAAGCATCTGCACTAGGAGAATGTCCCAATAATGGATCCCACCAATTATGATGTAATTTACTTTGAATATTTTCCGCCACTATACGAACAGTGTGATTGTCAAATTGAGCATCTACTTGCATGACTCTTAAGGTGTGATTCACACCTTGAATATACTTATTAATAAGAGAGGATATATGCAACATGTGGGTCAACTTACTATAATTTACAGCTAAAATTGGCTCCGTAAAGAAGGTATAATTGTACTGTATGAAAGCAGAATTAAATAACTCCTGATATAATACATATTTTTGTCCTTTCCACCAAAATACTGATATGCTAGTAAAACAGGAACTGACTCCTGACAGATCGGTCAGGAAGGTATTATTTGACAAAGTTGTGAAATTAGCAGTGGAAATACATAATGTCCGCGGACTAATTTCTACAAAGAACTCATAGTTGGCAGGGAAAACAGTAAATGTGCATTCCCCAAAACGTGGGGATAAGCAAGGTTCAAATTGTGGTGGCTGGAAAGGACAAATCATGCGATTTCCCTGCTCATTACACATATCCAATTTATATGTCTCATTATATACAGTTATATACTCCCCATTCATATGCGGGGCCCAAAAGGTTACGATACCAGAAACATTCACTAATACTGGAGATATATAATACTTACATACTATATGAGTATGGAAACTCTTATATGAAGATAAAACCCCTGTACAGAATCGATCAATACAGACTGTACTCTCTGAATGTGGGAACAACCACTCATCAACCGGAATATATCCAGCAAAAAGGGTCTGCAACTGGGTATGCATCCCCAATTGTAGAGCCATCTGGACTCTGTCCCGCTGATGCAAAGCGTACAACGTCTGTAATGAACACCAAGTATAATTCAATGCTTTTGTCAAAGTAGTGTCAGTATAATTTTCAAACTTAAAAGTTTGGGCTAATAAATTATTAATGTCTGCTATCGCAGGCACCATTAATTGTCCTGTTCCTGGAATGGCAGGTAACCAATTGGCTAAAATATTCAGTTCAGTATGCAAGTCCTTACCTAGATAGTGTAGTTTACTAAACAGAGTATCTGTATCTACAGTATTCAGAATTCCCAGTCCAGTTCCCGCACCCCCCAAAATAGTATCATACCATGCTCGCCGTATCCTAGTACAGCGAGGCAAGTGTGGAAATGTAACATTGTAAGTTAATACTGTCTTTCTATACTGCATAGACATGTTTTTGCATGTAGTGGGAATGCGTGACAGTGGAGCAGGATTAGTCATATTACTAACAGCAAGCAACACATGCAAGAAGTCCATCCAGGGTGTAAAACGGTTTGCAATTGGTGTAGCATTAGTGAAAATCCATTCAGCAGTTCGATTCAAAGTAATATCTACTATAGAGCTGTTACAAGTTTGGAGGAACTGCATTTTGCGTGTCCGATTCCATAGTCTCCATATCTGGTCCCGGAATCCCATAGGCTGGATGCACATAACCCAGGACGTAGCATTATGGATAGTCACATTCACAAAACTGGATGAAACAACTACAAAGCGCTGTTCAGTTTTATGAAACACAGCTTGGGAAGCAGTTACGTTCAATACCGGACATGCAGTATGACATGTATAATTATCTTGCTGTAAGGTCGAGTTATTTTTGTTGCTCCACCAATAGTGGACACACGAGGTCACTCCCAGCACCCGCTCGCCGGGAGTACGAGCATCGAGTTCCCCACCCAAACAGAGAAACAATATGCCCTGAAACAGAAAGAAATGGAGAAACACATATAAATCCTATTCCCTTAAATAACAATGATCAGCAGGAACATTCGTCCAACTCTGTTGTCCTGGCTGAACTACTGTAACAGTATTGTCCTCCCCTCGGGCTATAATTTCAGCAGGTTGAGGAGGACCTGGGTGTGCAGGGTCTTGATGTCATACCCGACCACCCACACCCCTCCCAGTAGACCCAAATCCCTGTGTACCTCGCTCAGTGACTCCCACAAAATCAGAAATTTGAGTAAAAGAGGAGGAATTGACAGGAATTATCAACAATTGTGCTATCCTATCCCCAGCCTGCACCATTACATCCTCCTCAGTGTGATTCATCAGAAGGACTATGACCTCCCCCTGATAATCTCTGTCAATGACACCTCCCACAGGAAGTAAGCCACGAAGAGCCCAACTGGAACGGGCCACAATCTGAGCATAATGGCCAGCTGGGAGAGATAAAGCAAACCCGGCTGGAAATTTTGTCACCACTCAGGATGCACAAAGAGTGTCAAAGAGGGCTACAAGATCAAAACCAGCAGCGTCAATCGTATGACGGAGCGGTATAACAGCTTTCGGATGTAAGAGCTTAACTCCCAGGGTGACATGTGTACTGGGCAAGACTTGAAGATGGGGAGTCAACATACGCATCAATGGTGTTTCACTCTCCCCTATTGGATGATTATTGAGGATAGTAACTGCTGGGTACAAATATTTGCGCCATTGCGCAAGAGTGTGAGTAGGAGTTAATTTCCGGATCTGTGTTTTCAACAGACCGTTCATACGTTCCACAAGACCAGCAGCTTGTGGATAATAGGGAATATGGAAAACCCATTCAATGTTAAATTGGGCGCAAAAGGCAGTAACAGGATGATTTTTGAAATGAGAGCCATTATCACTTTGAATTTGCAGTGGAACGCCATAATGTCTACATATGGATTCCAAAAGAACAATAGTCTGCTGAGCTGTAGCTATACGACAAGGGTGGACTAGCAAAAATCCGGAATAAGTATCCACGGCAACACAGACATATTGACATCCCTGCGAAATTGGTAAAGGGCCAATATAATCTAGTTGCCAAATTTGACCAGGTAACTTACCTCGAGCAAGTGTACCTTTGACTGGGTGTGGTATAGGGCGTTTAGTCAAATGTTGACAAACAGGACAGTGAGCAATAACATTTTTAATGGTAGAAAGAGACAATGCTAACCCACGCTGCCGCGCCCAGTGATAGGTGGCTTGCTCTCCGAGATGTCCACATTTTTGATGTGCCCAGCTTGCAATACTGGTCTCTTCTTCACCCCGATGAATAGTAGAATCATCTGTTCCAGTGATGACATTCGTGTGAATAGTAGCTAAGGAATCTGCTGTCTGATTAAAAATATGATCAGAGGTTATAGGGGAAACATGTGCATCAACATGATAGACATAGGCAGAAGTAGATTGCAAAAATTCACTAATTTCTTGCCATAACTGTGATCCCCAAACCAGTTTAGTATGAATATACCAATCATTCTGTTTCCATGTAGGTAACCAGGTTGTTAATCCATTTGCCACAGCCCATGAATCAGTATATATGTATGCCTCTGGCGCATTTTGTTTAAGTACCAGATAGACTGCATATAATTCAGCATATTGACTACTCCCATCTGGGCCCGTGCTCTGCAATATCTGTTGTGTATGAGGATTGTACGCCACACTTTTCCATGCCCGCTTACCATCAGTATACTTGGCTGTACCATCAGTAAACCAGGCATACTGACGTTGGTCAATAGTTAATTGGTCGTAAGGTACTCCCCATTTAGCAACATGATGGGTGGCACTACCACTACCACTACCACCCCCAAACACTAATACTTCCTCCCCCTCACCTACGGGAATCTGAGCAATTTGTTCATGTAATTGCGAGACCCCATTGGGACCACTTTTAGTCTGCCTATTTTGGATGTACCACTTCCACTTTATAATAGATGCCTCCTGTGCATGGCCAATTTTATGAGTATGTGGTTCACTATTAATCCAAGTTAAAATTGGAATTTCTGGTCTCAAAATTACTTCATGCCCCAAAGTTAGTTGTTCACTTTCCACAAGAGCCCAATAACAAGCCAACAATTGTTTCTCAAAGGGTATATATCGTTGAGCTGCATCGGGTAATCTACGTGTCCAAAATCCTAACGGACAACGTTTCCCATCTTGTTTCTGCCACATGCTCCAATTGGCATACTCTGCATGCACTGATACTTGTAATTCAATTGGATCATTGGCACGTATTGGCCACAGACTGACACTTTGTTGTACTACTAACTTGGCTTGGTCAAAAAGCCTGTTGCTCTGTAGCACCCCACTGAAATACACATTTCTTTCGTGTTACTCTGTATAATGGCTGTAACACCTGCCCCAAGTGTGGGATATGTTTACGCCAAAATCCAAACAACCCAATAAATTTCTGTGTTTGCTGTTTGGTAACCGGTACCGGAAATTCTGCTATTTTGTTTAGTGCTTTCTCAGTAATTTCCTGGTGTCCCTTATTCCAATTAATTCCCAGAAACTTCACTGTCTGGGCGGGTCCCTGGATTTTTGCTGGGTTAATTTCCCAACCCTTATTCTTCATGTGTTGTACTAGTTGTTCTAGCCCAGAGGCCACTAACTCCTCTGTATCCCCTTGGATTAGTATGTCATCAATATAGTGGGTTAACTCTAGCCCTGGTGGCAACGATAGTGCATCTAGATGTTGCGCTACCACCCTATGACAAATTGTAGGACTATGCAACCATCCCTGTGGCAACCGTGTAAAAGTGTACTGCCTTCCCTGCCACGTAAATGCAAATTGCTCCCAAAATTCCTCTTTTAAGGCTATTGTAAAGAAGGCATTTGCTAAATCTATCACTGCATACCATTTTCCTTTTCTGTTTTGTATGTTCTCAATTAAAGTTACAATGTCGGGGACTGCAGCATGCAACGGGGGTGTAACCTTATTCAATTGACGGTAATCTACTGTCATCCGCCAGGATCCATCAGATTTCTTCACTGGCCATACTGGATTATTCCATTTGGTAGTAACTGGGACAATAACCCCTACCTCTTGTAATTCCTGTATTGTTCGCGTAATTTCTGCAATACCACCAGGAATCCGATATTGCTTTTGTGCAACTAATTGAGTGGCGGCTGGTATGGTGAGAGGCTCATCAACAATTTTTCCCACTAATACTGCGTGAATATTATAAGTGGAAATATACTTCAAACGCCGGGGAACTGCGGGAGACGTTCCAAATTGCCAACTTCCCCCTTCAATAGTAAGTTTTAAACCTCTCAGAATATCCATACCAATTATATATTCTGGCACTGGTGTAATCATTACAGCATACTTTTGGAGCTGTAAATCCCCAATTTGCATAGCCAATTGTGTTTCCACTGCAGGAATACTCTTCCCCCCTAGTCCTACAATATTACACTTTGGTCCTTTAAACTTAGAAGGGTTACCAGCTATAATCGTTGCTTCTGCTCCGGTATCTATCAAAGCTCGTACTTGTTGAAAATTTCCCGGACTCCATTGTATTACAACATCAATATAGGGACGCGGATCAATTTTTACATTGCATCCCCGTACTAGTCAATCCTCTCTAAACGGATTGGTTTCTGCTTTAGATGGGGGCAGAGTAGTAGTAGATGGAAGTGTCATTCTCTGCAGGAGAGTACGGACCTCATGATACAAATCTGAATAGTCCGGACCCTCCACAGGTGGGGCTGAAGGAAGTTTTTCTTTTCCCACTGTCCGGGTTTTCCGAACCGGTTTCATCCCTCTCTTATCCAATCCTAATTTTTTATATTGCTGCCATAACTCTCCAGTGGGAATTCCATCTATTTTCTCCCGAGCCACCCCCGCTTGTAGTAGAGCGGCAAACATATCCTTACGAGATACTCGCTCTACCTCTGAACCTTGCCCCTTCGGCCCTTCCCCAATTCTCTGCCCCTCATTATTTTTCCTATCTGTCAGCTTCAGACTCCAATCCCCCAAATCTCCTAATTGCTCGATTTTATCCATAATGCCCTCCAACGGGTTATCTGTTTCATTCATCAACAGAGTCAAAATAACTTGTTTATACATTGGAGGAGACCCTTTAATTACTTTGTTTCTAATTGCCGCTGACATAGGCACTTGGGTAAGTGTATCCATCTGTCCTGTGACAATACACACTTTCATTGCCTCCTCCTTTAATCGCTGGATACAATCTTTCAAAGTATACCAAGGCTTGTCATCCCCAGGCCAATCTGATTCTAAAGGGTACTTTCTACGACACCCTGTTCCCACTAACTCAATCAGAGTAGTAGCCTCTGACCCATTCCCATCAGGCATTGCTAAACTATGTTCCCGAAATGCACTTTGAATTATAGCATCTCGAGATAAAGGTATAAATTTCAAACAGTCCTCATTGTCCATCCGTATCCCCATTGCCCCAGTATCATGCAGCCTTACACACCAAGCAATAAGGGATTCATTTGGACGCTGCTGGAATTGCTGCACGATATTGAGAATTTCTTGTTGCGTATAGTCTTCTGCTAAATCCATGCGCACTGGTGCTGCCCCACCCAACTGTGCTCGTCGCCAAATTATCGGCTTCATTTCCGGAGCAGCACTTTCCTCACCCCCTGACTCACTCTCGGGTGTGGAAGACCAGATATCCCCATCCCACGTCTCAGGATCCCATCCGTTAGGATTCTGTGTGGCAGTAGCCATCACCTTTGCAACCTTTACCTTACTCACACGCCCTCTCCTTTTCCGATACTTATACTGCGCTACTCGCACCGCCGCCCGCTCAGCAATTTGCTGGTACCCCGTACACTTATCCATCATCAATTTGCCCTGACACTGTGACATTACCAAGTCGCTTTTCAATGTCAGAATCTCAGCCTGTGATTCCAACAGCTTCTGTTGTAATAACAGATTCTGCTGGTGCATCAGGCGATATGCCGACAACAAAATCCACCCTCTCCGACCCACAGTTCTTAACTCTTTCCCTTTAACCACAGGGGCATTTTGTAAACATTTCAACACATCCTCACACATTCCCTCTCCTAAACATACCTCCCAATTCTCACTCAACCCCGTATCTGTTGCCCATTCTGTTGCCAATGCCTGATATGGGTATTTATCCCATCCAGGAATTGCAAACAGCTGCGGAAGCTGTGCCTGCACAGCCTCCTGATGAGATTTGCTCTTCTTCCCTTTCTTCAACATATTCACAAAACAATAAAACAATAAAACAAGTATATATTCACAAATGTAATCACCGTAACAACAATGCGATATCCTGCCGACTACGCCAAATTGTAACACTAGGGGGCGCTGTGCTTATGACAACACAAAAGCCACCAGACACAATATACGGTATATCGCTTTTATTGGTGATACATATGTGAACACATACACCAAGATACTTACAGCACCTGCAATTCAGTCAGCATCTGGGAAGACCACCAGGGAAGCACTAGCTCTTCCTCAGAGATTACAGGGACATCACTGAACAAGGCGTCCCTTACGTTCAGGCAAGCTTCTAAAGCAAGTCCGGTGCTCTCGCCTCTTTTATAGTGTCAAACAGAGGTGCCTTTCCCAGACCTGCACAAGCTGAAGGTGCCTTTCCCAGAGGTGCTGGCATCCCTTAAACAACCAGCCTGTTTCCCATTACAGAGAATAACTCTCCCAGACCAGCACAGGTTGAAGGTGCCTTTCCTATACGTGCTGGCATCCCTTAAACAACTAGCCTGTTTCCCATAACAGAGAATATCAACACATAATTACAGCCAAAACATTCCACTCATTCCATCCCCAGCTGACCTTCAATCCCATGTATTACACCCCCCCCCAAAAAAAAACCATCCCCCACCGCCATCGAGTACTTGTGCTGACAAGGGACCCCAATCCCTGACAGCCGAAGTCGTGTTCTGGCCTCCGCGGTGTTCCTTCCTCAATGATTTTCTGTTCAAGTTCCTGTACATGCGTCTGACGTCCAAAGCATGCACAGAAACTTGAACAGAAGATCAATGAGGAAGCAACGCCACAAAGGCCAGAACACGACCTTGGCTGATGGGGGTTGGGGTCCCCCGTCAACACAGGTACTCGACGGCGGCAGGGGACGGTTTTCGGTGAGAAGGGGGGTCGACAGGGTTGCAGAAGGGGGGTACAGGGGTCCGTAACATGGAGGGGGGGTGTTGAAAACGGAGGGTGGGCAGAGTCTGGAACTCGGTGGGAGGAGCGTGAGGGGGCCTTGAACTGGGTGGGTGGCAGGCCAGGGAGGCTGGGAGGGGACAGAGCGACACAGCCTTAAGAAACGGGCCTTTTTTACTAGTAGTAACATAACATAGTAGATGACGGCAGAAAAAGACCTGCACGGTCCATCCAGTCTGCCCAACAAGATAAACTCATATGTGCCACTTTTTGTGTATACCTTACTTTGATTTGTACCTGTCTTTTTCAGGGCACAGACCATATAAGTCTGCCCAGCACTATCCCCACTTCCTAACCACCAGCCCAGCCTCCCACCACCACCTCTGGCACAGACCGTATAAGCACAGACTGTATAAGTCTGCCCAGCACTATCCCGCCTCCCAACCACCAGTCCCACCTCCCACCACCAGCTCTGGCACAGACCGTATAAGTCTGCCCAGCACTATCCCGCCTCCCAACCACCAGTCCCGCCTCCCACCACCGGCTCTGGCACAGACCGTATAAGTCTGCCCAGCACTATCCCCGCCTCCCAACCACCAGCCCCGCCTCCCACCACCGGCTCTGCCACCCAATCTCGGCTAAGCTCATGAGGATCCATTCCTTCTGAACAGGATTCCTTTAGAATAAAATGTATTGAACTTTTTTGTGATCTTGCCAGGTATTTGTGACCTGGATTGGCCACTGCTGGAAAGAGGAACCTGGGCTTGATGGACCTTTGGTCTTTCCCAGTGTGGCAATACTTGTGTACTTAAGTACCACCACCATGACCTTGAAAAATGTACGAGATACATCTTAATAACTGTTAGTACTGTACCTGTTTTTTTAAAACTATGCTTATTGTCATGTTAACAGCTAATACAGCTTAGGAAATAGGTCCCTAAGGGAGTGGTTCCAAATCCTGGTCCTGGAGGCACCCCAGTCAGTCAGGTTTTCAGGATATCTGCAATGAATATTCATGAGTGAGATTTGCATGAAAGGCCTTCACTGGATATCCACTATTGTGGATATCCTGAAACCTTGACTGGCTGAGGTCCCTCCAGGACCAGGTTTGGAAACTACTGCCCTAAGGAGTGTAAAGGAGCCAAGTAGATTAAGGCAGCAAGAATGCATGCAAATACCAGCATTCTAGTCACATATGCATGTATGTGGACACATGTAAAACAGCATTTGTTTTGGCTACATGGTATTTTTTAGGTGCAAGCCAATATTCGATGATACATACTTTGCTAGTGAGTAGTTATATGGGTGGAGTTTGGGAGAAGCATGGGTGGGGTCCACATTTACACACATAGATTTTGAAATACTATAATTTATGTGCTACCTTTAACAATCTAGGTGCTATCATTCTATAAAGAAAGGGGAAGGGAATTGATATACTACCTTTCTATGGTTTTTGCAACTACATTCAAAGCAGTTTATGTAGTATATACAGATACTTATATGTACCTAGAGCAATAGAGGGTTGTGACTTGCCCAGAGTCACAAAGAACTGTGGTGGGACTCAAACCCAGCTCCTCAGGATCAATATCTACTGCACTAACCACTAGGCTACACCTAGTGTCTACTGTTCCCTCTAGAACAGTTGCATTCTAAGCACCTCAAAATAGGTGCTCCTTTATAGAATTATCCTCTGCATGCATTATTTTCCATGGGAAAAGTACCTGTACAAACACAGATGCAAATGTTGGTGGAAAATGCAAAGCAAAAGTATACCCATATCTTCTTTTTGAAAATTTCTACAAAGAACACTGGCAGAAGGTAGCTCCAGGCTTTATATGATTTGAAATTTCACCAGGTATGAAAATAAAGATTGGTCAAAATATCACGGTGCCATTGGCAATTAATAACAAGCTGATGAGAAAAAAAAGTCAACAAAAAACAGATATTACTTAACTTCCTCTATTCTTGCCCTAGAATGATGAAAAGGAAAGGAACATTAAATATTTCATCTGAGGGTGGATGTGGAGGGGCATAATCGAACGCGAATGCCCATCTCCATGGGCGTCTATGTCCGAGAAGGGGTACGTGAAGGGGTGGGACAGACCGTATTTTCGAAAAAAATGGGTGTCCATCTTCCTTTTTGAAAATACAGTTTATACGGACCAAAATACCATGGATTTAGTCATTTCCGAGCTGGGCGTTTGTTTTTTTTTAGCGATAATGGAAACTAAAAACGTCCCAATCCAAGCCATTTGGTCGTGGGAGGGGCCAGGATACATAGTACACTCGCCCCCTGACATGCCAGGACACCAACTGGACACCCTAGAGGTCAGTGTGATGGATTTCAGACAACGCTCTCACATGCATAGGTCCCTTACCATGGGTGCTGAGCCCCCAACCCCCTCCCCCAAAACCCACTACCCACAAATGTACAACACTACCATAGCTCTTAGGGGTGAAGGGGGCACCTACATGTGGGTACAGTGGGTTTTGGAGGCTTCCCATTTACCAGCACAAGTGTTACAGGTAGGGGGGATGGGCCTAGGTTCACCTGGCTGAAGTGCACTGCGGTACCCACTAAAAGTGCTCCAGGGACCTGCATACACACAGGCCTCTAGGACTTGTTGCTGCTGTATAATCTTGGCACACCAGTTAACACCTGAAGACTAATGTCTCCGAAAACATCCTTTATTGGAATAAGCACATTTACTCACAGTTAACTGCAGATCAGAGGTTGTGCCCCACTGGCAAAGAGTCTCCCTGGTACTGAGATTAGCAGTAGGTCAGAGCTGGCAGAATGGTGTACAATGCCCTCTTTCAGCAACATTCAAGGTAATAACTAAGTTCTGTAACGTGGCTAACACATGAAAGGGATCTAAAACTGGCTTACAAAAATGGCCACTACCTCATGGACTACCGGAAACAAAACAGGACACACTCTGACCCAGTAAGCAGAGGGAAAAGCACCATGGGAGTAGAGCCTACCAACTACCAACATCGTGAGCATGTAACACAAGCTAGTGGAATCACGGAGCCCAATACCCTACACCCACCACAATGCATTGCTGATGTGACTCTGCAGTGCCCTTAACAGAAAAGGTGTCACACTCACCCAAGACTCGCATCAGAACCAGGGAAAGGCTGTCAGAGGATAGAACACATTCTGCTGTCATGAAGGTGGGTACGGCATTTGAGGCTGGCATACAGGCTGGGAAAAAAAGTTTGTAAAGTGGGTTTTTTTTGGTGGGCGAGGGGTTAGTGATCACTGGGGGAGTCAGGGGAGGTGATCCTCGATTCCCTCCAGTGGTCATCTGGTCAGTTGGGGCACTTTTTTGGGACTTGGACCTGAAAAAGAAGGGTCCAAATAAAGCAGATCAAATTCTCATTAAAAACGCCCTTCTTGTTTCGATTATCAGCTAAAGACGCCCATCTCTCCTCGGCAGTTCCACCTTCACCACGCCTCCGACACACCCCCATCTACTTTGTTCGTTCCTGCGACGGAGTGCAGTTGAAGACGACCAAAAGCGGCTTTCGATTATACCGATTTGTTCGCCCACAGGAGAAAGACGCCCATCTCCCAATTTGGGTCGAAATATGGGCGTCTTTCTCTTTCGAAAATAAGCTGGATAGGCTTTTAGAAAATTTTTAGAAAATTGTCACTACCCATGTAACTTTAACCACAGTGAGGAGAAGTGTCCCCAGTGCTGGGACTGTGGAAGGGCTTGAACTTCCATGCATACTTGATTTTTCCAAAGAAAGTACATATATTTTTTTCTCCAAAAAGCTACACACAAATGAGCAAGTACAAATATGTGTGAGCAGTAATATACTTACATTTCTGTAGTAATAAGTGCATACAGACTTTGCACCAATGTTTGTGTGAAGAAACAGTGTGTTTTAAGCCTATAAAATGTTTATTGGATATTTTCCTGCCTAAATTAATTCTGAAGAGTATTTCTCTAGTTTGGCCAGCAGATGGTATGTTTATGCTTAAAGCTGTTGCAGAGAACTGACTTCTCTTTCTTTTAGTTTGCACACAGATAATAGGAAGTGCCTGTAGTGATTTAACCATTTTTTATTTGAATCTTAACTGTTGTACAGCATTGCATATGCCTTGTAGCGCTATAGAAATGATAAATAGTAGTAGTAGTTCTGGGCTTTGATTGGCCTGGAGTTTGAAATTACCCAGCAGATTCTGTCTGCTGCTTCAGTTTCAGCCCAGGAAGAAAGAAAGATAGATCACTTTGCTGAGACTCTGTGAACAGTTATATATCCTGACCTTCCCAGGTACTGATTACAATATATAGATGTTTAGTAAGTGTTATAATTGATCCATTTTTCAGTTATCTGTTATTGTTGGCCGAATGCGCAATATTCAGTGCCAGCACCCACATAGCGAAGTGGCCTAATTTGTACTAAATTAATCTGCTTAGCTATGCAAGTGCTGGCGCTGAATATCAGGTCAGCATCCGCATGACATGTTTTTTTTAAATCTGGTCCCCTGAGTCTCCTCCTGCCCCCCCTTCTGTCCCTCACCCAACTCACAGACAGCAAGAGGGCCCAGCGCTTCTGTACCAACCCTCCAGCTATACAGGTAGCTCCCACCCCGGGCCTACCTGTATCCCATTGGGAATAAAGAAGTTAAAGATGGATTTTTATTGCATTATCTGTAGGAATCCGAATAATGAAGATCAATTTCTATAATCTTGAAGAACTTATGGGATTCGTTTTAATTGCAATATGAAGCCAAAGATAATATTACCAACTCATAAGCACAGTGGAACTATAATAAAATGTAGCTCTGGATCTATAATTGGAATATCTATAAGGTATTAAGACTAAATGTTTTTACTGATTCACAATATATTTCATTGTGTCAAAAGTATAGAGAAATTGGCAGTTTTGAATTCTATTTTATATCTAGATATGCAAATCATGGTATTTAGACTAAAAAAAACATTGCCCTGTTAGTTGTGCTTTTTGAAGTGTTATCTCTTTCTGTTCTGTTCAAATGTTTTCTTTTTTTTTCCCTGATATATACCTGATTGGCTGTGCTGCCGTTTAACACACAAAAATAATATAGAAAATGTCCATCCATAAGGATTACGTGGGTCCATTTGTTCCTGCCCAATCTTTTTCAATATTTGGTTCCTCCAAACTAGGGTTCTTTTATGTCTCTCCTAAGCATGCCCGGATTCTGACACTTTTGACTCTTACTACCTCCACTTAAAATCTGTTCCAGGTGTCCATCTTGTTTTCACTGAAGATGTATATTTCAGATTTATTTTTAGCTTTCTCACTCCAGCATTATTAAATGATTCCCTGTCCTCAGCTTCTCATTGTATTAAAAATGCTCCTTCCTGAGACTTTAAGCATACTTGATCATTTCTATCATATCTCTCTTTAATGACTTGGAGGTGCTGGCCGCATAAGTGCTTTTTAAAAATAAATCACTGCAGTTGAATGACCCTTCCCCTTCTTCCAGGTACGTGTGTGAAAGAAGAGATCATTTTTTAGCTGAAATGAACTTCAAACTCAAAAAGGCAGGACTTGCACATTTCTGCAATATAATATGATGAATCAGTGCTAATAATCAGCTATGAATCCGGCAGGGAATGCTTAAGAAGTGTCAGACTAGGGGTTTTCAACCTTTTTCATCTCAAGGCACACTTACCCGGCACTAAAATTGTCAAGGCACACCCCCAAACATAGTCCAGCATTTTACTTTCTATCCCACCCCCACACCCACACATGGTCTGGCACTTTACCTTCTGCCCCCACACACAAATAGTCCAGCATTTACCTTCTCTCCCTCCACCCCCACCTCACAAATAGACCAGCATCTCTTCCTCCTGTCCCCTCTCTACCAGGTATCTCCCCTTGTCTCTCTTAACCCCCAAACCCCACCCAGCCCGTGTACCTTTTAAATGTTTTCTTGTCTCTAGAGGTCGGCAGCAGTGAGCAACGATTGATTCAGCCTGCTCAGGCCAAATCCAGAGCCTTCTCTCTGATGTTTCCTGCCTATGCAGAAGCAGGAAGTTACATCAGAGAGAAGGCTCCAGGGTTGGTGCAAGCAGGCTCAATGAATTGCTGCTCGCTGCCACCGACCGCTAGAGACAACTACTACTACTTAACATTTCTAGAGCGCTACTAGGGTTACGCAGCGCTGTACAATTTAACAAAGAAGGACGGTCCCTGCTCAGGTGAGCTTACAATCTAAAGGAGAAAACTTTTAAAAGATACACTCCATATATACAAATGAATATGCTAATATGCCCCGCCCCATCCTTTGCCCCCCCCCCAAATGAAACAATCATAGTACGCCCATGCTTTCCAACATATTTTTTATGTCAGCCTTAGAGCTGTATTACTGTTTTCTGAGTAGTAGAATATGTATTTAGGGCTCCTATGCAAATCCCCCTAGTCCAGTGTTTTTTAACCAGTGTGCCATGGCACATTGGTGTACAGTGGCTGGTTCACAGGTGGGCCATGGGAGTTGAGGATCATTTATTAGTAGGACCAGCTTAATTTGTGCCGGAATGGAGTGTATCTTTTAAAAGTTTTCTTGTCTCTAGCGGTCGGTGGCAGCGAGCAGCAATTCATTGAGCCTGCTTGCACCAACCCTGGACCTTCTCTCTGCTGTAACTTCCTGCTTCTGCATAGGCAGGAAGCATCAGAGAGAAGGCTCTGGATTTGGCCTGAGCAGGCTGAATCAATCGTTGCTCACTGCTGCCGACCTCTAGAGACAAGAAAACATTTAAAAGGTACATGGGTTGGGTGAGGTGTGGGGGTTAAGAGAGACAAGGGGAGATACCTGGTAGAGAGGGGACAGGAGGAAGAGATGCTGGTCTATTTGTGAGGGGGGGTGGAGGGAACAGAAGGTAAATGCTGGACTATTTGTGTGGGGGGGGGCAGAAGGTAAAGTACCGGACCATGTGTGGCTGTGGGGGTGAGGGGGTGGGGGTAGAAAGTAAAATGCTGGACTATATTTGGGGGTGTGCCTTGACAATTTTAGTGCCGGGTAAGTGCGCCTTAAATTCAGCAGTTTTCCCTCCATCCATATCCAGCATTTCTCCTCTCTCCCTTCCCCTCCATCCATGTGCATCTCCTTCCTTTGTCTTTCCTTCCCTCCATCCTTGTCCAACATTTCTCCTCTCTTAACTGCCCTCCACTCCATCCATGACCAGCATTTCTCCTCTCTTCCCTCCCCTCCATACATGTGCATCTCCTTCTGACTTCCCTCCCCTCCATCCATCAATGTCCAGCAACTCTCCATTCTCCCCTGCCCCCTCTATTCATCCATCCATGTCCAGCTATTCTCCTCTCTCCCCTGTCTCAAATCATCCATCCATATCCAGCAATTCTCCTCTCCCCTGTCCTCCCCTCCATCCATCCATCCATATTCAGCAAGTTTCCTCTCTCCCCTGCTCCCTCCATCCATCCATGTCCAGCAATTCTCCTCTGTCCCCTGCCCTCCCTTCCATCCATCCATCCATGTCCAGCAACTCTCCATTCTCCCCTGCCCTCTCCTCTATCCACTCATATCAGCAAAATTCCTCTCTCCCCTGCCCCCATTTATCCATCCATGTCCAGCAATTCTCCTATCTCCCCTGTCCTCCCCTCCTCTCCTGTCCAGCCATCTCTTCTCTCTCCTGCCCTCCTCTCCTCTCCATGTCCAGCGATCTCTTCTCTCCCCCTGCCCTCCCCTCCCATCTATGTCCAGCGATTTTCCCTGCTCTCCCTCAGCTCCCCGACAGCCCTCCTCTCTGTTCCTTTCCCTCCTCTCGCGCATTTAACCTTTTTATTTTCAGTGGCAGCGACGGCAGTGAAGAAGAAAGCACTGCGGGCTCGCCTCCAGCTTCTCTCTTTCCTCACACAGTAACCCGCCCTCGCAGAAACAGGAAATGCATCATCGCAGAAGGCGGGACACTGTGTGAGGGAAGGGAGAAGATTCAGGTGAGCCCGCAGTGCTTTCTTCTTCACTGCTGTCGCTGCCACTGAAAATAAAAGGTTAAACGCGCCGGGAGGGGGGGGAGAAACAGAGTCTGGTAGCGCTTTAGAAATGTTGAGTAGTTGGTGTAGTATAGGTCTGTCGGTCGGGGAGCTGAGAGTTGAAGGCGGGATGGAGGGAGAGCTGCCTGCAGCGTTGCGCCGGCCCTGTGTTTGGGGGGGGGGCAATGCCCCCCTTGCCTCCCCCCCAACCTACGCCCATGGTTGGAAAGAGTGAGTCAAGACCAGCAAAAATACATTCACCATTTCAATACTGTGCTTCAAGAGAAATGGGATCAGTGGTTCCCAAACCTAGTCCTGGAGGCATCCCAGCCAGTGAGGTTTTCAGTATATCCACATTGAATATTCATGAGATAGATTTGCATGCAGTGGAGGCAGTGCATGCAAATCTCTCTCATGAATATTCATTGTGGGTATCCTCCAGGACCAGGTTTGGGAACCACTTGATTAGTTCATTGCTACCTTTTTATTCTTTCCAACCCAATGAAATATTGGAAAGAGATTATTCATAAGGGCCAAAGAATGGCTGTCTTTCTGCCCATGTGTCTTGCAGGGGCAATATAACTATCTGAAAATTTAATGGAACAGGGCCAAATCTGCCACAGGGGAAAACTGGTGAAAGGCACATTGAGCTGAAAATTGGCCAGATCAGATTGGGAGGCTCAGAGAAATAAACTCTCTGAAAAATGCATTTCTATTGGAGAAGTAGTTCCAGCTTCCATAGCATAGAAACTGATAAACTGAAATAGAGCAGTTAGGGAATTGCTCTTTTCAAACTGTCATTCCCTCTTCTCTACTCTCTTAATCACAGGCACACAGAGAGGCAACAGAGATATATATCCCCAACTGCGATAACAACAAACAGAAATACACCCAGACATAGAACTATACATACAAAAACAGATAAACAAAACACATATATATAGACACATACACAAACATACAGAAACACACAGAAACACAAACACATAGAGGTGCTCATAAACAATGACTGGTCGATATTCGGCACCTTGTAATCAGAATTAGCCCTAGATATTCAATGCTGGGCCATCGGTATTGAATTTCTGGGGCTAATTCTTTAGGTGTTAGCCACTGGGTCTTATGTGTGTCCTGGCCAATATTCAATGAGGACCTGCATAAGACACTTATGCGGGTCCCAGCTCAATATCATCTGAGACTTACATAAAACATTCTGGCCAGGTACCAACCCCCCTTCCAATCCCTCCTCCCACCTCTTCGGAACTTCTGAATCCCCCCTAAGATCCTACCCCTCAAAGAAAATATAAACTGGCTCAGGTCCCCACCCTCACTCCATAGGACCCTCAGGCCTTCCTTTGAAGGTCCCTGGTGGTATAGGAGGAAATGGGTAGAAACTCTATTGGCAGCCATTTTAAAGAACAGGCCACACTGGGCAGGAATGAGTGAGTATTGCTCCTATCCATTTCCCCCTAAACCACCAAGGGCCCGCAAAGGTAAGTCCAAGAAGACCTACGGGAATGGAGGGGTTTGGGGCTGAATTAGATTTTCTTTGGGGACTGGGTGGGAGAGGGTATCTTAAAAGAAAATTCTGAAGTTCCAGGGAGTGGGAGAGGGAATCAGAAGAGGGGGGGGGGGGGTGGCACTGAATCTTACCAGCTGCTAACCAGAGGTTAATCAGGCATTGGCTGATATTCAGACCTCATTACATAAAGTTAACCTCATTACATAAAGTTAGGACAGCCTATTTTCTGTCCTAACTTGATATAGATACCTAGCAAGTTAGCAGACTGAATATCACCGCTAACCAGCTAGGTTGCCACTCCACCCATATTTTGCCCCCAGTCTGACCCTAACCTCGCCAGTTAGGGGATGACCAGTTAGTGGGCATATTTAGTGACATTGTCCAGTTTGGTGCCACTGAAGATCCATGCTTAACCCTGACCAAGCAGTTTAAATGGCTAGTAAAGAACAATACATTTAAAATACAAAACCACAACAAGGGAATATATGATATACAACAACCAGAAAATATCCCCCAGAACAAACCAAATAGGGATGCAAACAAATGATAATGTGAGGGAAAAGGTGAATGTCAGTTATCTAAGCTCTGACGTACCCAACATCTAAAGCATGCTAGGACAAGAACTCTGAGCAATTTTATTTATTGCATTTGTATCCCACATTTTCCCACCTCTTTGCTCTAACATTTGATGCCTAGATGCATCCTCGAGTTCACCATTTTCCTCACATTATAATTTGTTTGCATCCCTATTTTGTTTGTTTTGAGGGATATTCTCTGGTTGTTGTAGGAAAGAACAATGGTATAAATAAATCATTATTCTGAAATTTTCCACACAATGTGCTAGATATAAATTTATATTAAAATATTTCAAAAAAATCTCATCCAAAAGTTTGTGTAAAAATTGCTACACACACACACACACACATACTACAAGACTCACAAAGACACAGAGCACTGACTTACATAAACAAAGACACACATATGCGAGCCAGTGCTGGTCGATATTCAGTGCCACCTGGTGCACACTGCAAGCCATGGTACAGCCATGGTACACTTGGAGGGGCATAATTGAAAGATCGTCCAAGTACGAATTAGGACGTTCTTACAAAAACGTCCAAAAATAGACATGTATAATGGGAAACTAGTGTGGGCGTTTTTTGATAATCGATTATCCCTGTAAGAAAACAATCAAATGACGAGCGCATAAGCGTGACTAAATTGGGCGCCCTAACACGGTCGATTATTGCAGGTGCAAACGACCAAATCACGTGGTGTGTAAAATAATGTACATAGGTGTATCGCAAGTACAGTACATGTTGTTCAGGCCATCCAGGTACGGGAAAATATGAGGAACGCGTATATGTGTCAACTACAGACATATCATGCTGCTCCACCCATACTTTCATCATATGTGCCCATCTGAATGTCCGGATCTGCATGCACTGTACACCTACTGAACATGCAGCTATATGCATATTGTGTATATGTGAAAAGGGTCGGGTGGGGTGCGTCATACTCATCTATGTAAGGCACGTTCCACACACGTGCAGGCATGTGCACGTCAAAGACGTCTATGCTTACGAGGGCGTCCACATGCTGATAGGGGCCATATATGGAATGGTCATCCATATATGGAGCTGTGCATGAAACGACGTCCCTCACGCAAGGTCGTCTATATAAGGCACTTCTTTTCCAACACGTGGAAAAATGGCACAACGCAGAGAACCAAATTTTGGACAGGAGGAGAGCCTGCTGCTCGTCCGGCTCTGCCTAAGGCACCGGCATCGCCTGTTTGTTGCACACCACCACCTGCCCCCCAGGCTGCAGGCCATGCGAGCCTGGTCCCGCATCCGGGACAGGCTAGAAAGGTAAGGTTATGGCCCAACCCCCCTCCCCTCCTGTACCTACACATATAACAGCTCCGTCATCAATGTTACCAGCAGTAACTGGAGTGTCCATGCAAGGATCATGAGTAATATAGGAACATGCACAATCACTAATAATTTGTATGTTATTGAAACGACGACCATTCCCACATCCCTACAAGAATGTATTTCGTTAGGTTAGGTATGTGACTATTCTATTAGTGTTATGTGACAATTTCGTTAGTTATGTGAAGGCCACATTTTCCAACCCCTCTTTGCAGCCAGTGGGTTACAACGCATCCGAATAGTGGAAGCATGAGACCAATGAAACCTATACCATACTTTATAACATGGTCATGATAACACATATAAAGTAGTTTAACAAGCATACATTATAATGTGTACAAACGGTACTGTCTGGCCTCATGCCCACCTCTCTGGCATCATCTGCATAGGAACCAACTCGGTGGCTGCTGTGGGTGCTTGACTACCCCACCCCCAATATCAAATAAATGCCTTGTATGTATGGAGGGAGGGGTCATCTCCACTGGGGGTTCCACCCCCCAAAATGTTTAAAAGGTGGCTCCTATGATTCAGTACCAATGGAGGTGCCCCCCCCCCCAACACTGTAGACCCTCTCTCTCTGGTATGTGAATAGCAAATGAATGTGTGCAGAGGACAAAAAGGACCAACCCCCCTGACCCCTGCTCTACAAACTTATATCTTACAGACGGTTTGGAGTCCACCGGGACCTGGAGTCCCTCAGGAGGCGGTTCCGCCGTGTGAGGCGGGAGAGGCCCGACCTCATCCGGGCGGTGCGAAGGCACCTCAGGGCTCGCCGTAAGTATTCAAAAACAGGACACCTGTACAGATTAGTACATACATTTCATGAATAATGCAAATGTGTTGTACAATATCAATTCCCATGTGCCTAATAGCCACCTAGTAAGTAATAACATCTTTTTTTTTTTTTTTTACCTTTATTCAAATTTTTTAAAATCTCACAAAATAATGAGACATTGCAATCCACATTAAATTTACAGAAGGAAAAAGAAAACTATTAAAGAATATAAATCTTTCGTCCACAATTAAAGAAAAACTGGATCCAAGACTTTAGAAATACAATATAAAGGAAAGAAGAAAAGAAAAAAGGCACATTTGCTACCTCTGTAGGTCCAACTCCTGCCTGCTATTCAGGGAGGGCATACAACATTCACTTCAACTCTTGCATCTAGGAAATCATTAAGCTGCTTTGGATCCATAAACTGATATTGTTTAGACTCTAGCAATATATTACAAATACAAGGAAAGCGTAATACAAAATTTGCACCTACAGCCTCGACTCTGGGGCGCAGCGCCAAAAAGGTCCTGCATCTCATCTGCGTTGGCTTAGAGAGATCAGGAAAAATTCTGATTTTAGAACCCATAAACAGTCTTTCTAAATGTCTTAAGGAAAGTCTTAGAACAGCATTCCGGTCTGGCTCCAACACAAAGGTGACCAACATAGTAGTCCTATGAGTGATAACTTCCAACGAGTTTTCCAGGAAAGAAGTAAGGTTCATTGCTTCTCCCATTGGTTGCAAGGGGATCTCTCCCAGCTTCCCTTTAGGGTTCCAGATGTATTGGGTACGCGTAATGGGGGGCAGTGAATCTTTATCCATCCCTAGAATCTCAATCATATATTTCCTCACCATCTCCAGAGGAGGAATTAAAGGAGACTTGGGGAAATTGAGGAACCTTAAGTTAAGTCTTCTAGCCTGGTTCTCCAGGTATTCTAAACGCTTATGAAGAAAATTATTGTCCTTAACCAAGGCTGCTTCTAAAGTCCCCATTTCTGAAATCTTTGATTCCACTTTTTCCATTTTAAAGGACTGCTGCGCAGTCACCTGTGCCTGCATCAGAACGGCTTCTGAAAGAACTTTAATATCATCTGTATTTTCTTTAATCATAGATTGCATAGAGGAGTGAGTGCTGTAAACCATGTCCCATAGTGACTCAAGTGTCACAACGGCCGGTTTCGTTATACCACTTGTTGGTAAAGGGGGGTGTGGCAGGGCCTCACGACGCGAAAGTTTGGAAACTATTTCCTGGGGTAATACCTTTAAGGCCAATAAAGCCGAAGTCTCTCGGTCCTGGGTCCCGCTCGTATCTGCTGCAGTCTGTCCCTCTAACAGCGCTGGTTTCACCCCTCCGGTGTCCTTTCCTGCACAGGCTGCTGCAAACAACTCACTCCCAGGTTGCCGTGGTGCCGTGCGTTCCACGGGGCTCAAAGAAACCCCGTCTCCGCTCTCCATCGACGTCAACGCGTCAATAGCTGCAGAGGGAGTTGAAGCACTCAGAGGTCCTGTTTGCGTCTTCGGAAACTGCAGCGTTGTCTGTTTCATCGACGAACAGGTTCCAGGAGTTGAGGGGACCTCCCTCACCTTTCCCCTCCACTTTCCCATCGTATTCGACGGGTCGAAGGCCGCTCAAGAAGCAGAAACCCCGC
The DNA here is from genome assembly GCF_901765095.1 of Microcaecilia unicolor. Taxonomy (NCBI): domain Eukaryota; kingdom Metazoa; phylum Chordata; class Amphibia; order Gymnophiona; family Siphonopidae; genus Microcaecilia; species Microcaecilia unicolor. The sequence continues at coordinate 81,195,963 of NC_044037.1, read as the reverse complement.
ACCTTCTTTCCAGAGCAAATTCAGGTGCGTGTGGTCAGAGCGCCATCTTGGATCCTCATCCAGTAATAACATATCTGTCCCAGATCAAGGATGCAGGTTGCAGGGGTTCTCCCATGAGCGTGCCTGCAACTTCCGACCATCCCCCCGAGATGAATGAGATGATATGCCTCACTTTACTATTCCCCTTACTGTGGTGGCTGATTAGTGTGTCCTGGTACACCTGCCTGAGGCCCTACTTTTACTGCATGTTATGGCCTAACTCACATAAAAGAATTGTGCTCAACACCCTTCCCACTGCCCCCCCCCCCCCCAATAACTCCTACAACAACTGCCCATCAACCCCTCGTTGCATCTCACAATGCAAACATGCTGGTCCCCAATGAGTGTGATCTGCCAACATGTCCTGTGTGGTTTTTTTCAGTGCAGCTTCCAGGGTTCCCTGTCATGTCATCTGATGCATCTCAGTCCCCCATGGGTATAGGCCACGCCTCCTCACACCTTCCCCCATCCCCTGGCTCAGGTCACCCAGCTACAGCACTATGCAAGCCATGTTGCATGTGCTCATCTCATCCATACTCTGTTTACATACACAGGGCTCCATCACCAGCAGGAGGAGCAGGCAGATGAGGAGGCCCACCTGCAGGAGGAGGAGCCAGCCCAGGAGGAGCAGGAGGAGGAGGAGGACGCAGGCCAGGAGGGGCACCTGGATGAGGAGGAGGAGGAGGAGCAGCCAGGCCAGGAGGCGGGTCACCAGGAGGAGGACTCGGAGGAGGGGGTCCTCATCATTGATGAGGACATTCATGAGGACCCCTCCCCACCTGCAGCTCCGTATGAGGCATCTCCCTCCCCTCGGCCATCTCCATCCCCTGAGGCACCTCCATCGCCTCAGGCAGCACCATCGCCTGGCCCACCTCCATCTCCTGGGCCATCATCTATGTCCCCTGGCCCACCTCCAGCCCTTGGCCCTGCAACAGTTGTGCGGCTCCTGCAGCAGCTTGTAGATGGCCAGAACCAGGTGCTGCAGCACCTGGTAGATGGCCAGAACCAGCTGCTGCAGGAGCTAAGACACATACGGCAGGGTAATGAGCAGCTGCAGGGCCCACTCAGGGTGGTGCTGCTGCTGGTCATTACCCTGCTACAAAGGGCCTTGAGTAGAGGCCCTGGCCACCCATCCTAGATGGGGGGGGGGAGGGGGGAGGGAGGGAGGGGAGGGGGTGACAGTGTGTATATTGGGGGGGGGTTGTTGGGTGGGTGGGTGGGAGGGGTGTTTGTATGTTGGGGGGGAGGAAATGTTGGAGGGGGTTGGGGGGATATGTAGGGGTGTTGGGGAATATTTGTGGGGGTTTTGGGGGAGTTTTGTGGGGGGGGATTTGTAGGGGTGGGTGTGGGGGGGAATATATTGAGGTCTGAAGATAAAGATTATGTGTCAAATTTTAACTAACAGTGTGTGCGTTGTGCATTACATATAACCACAGGGTGCTGTTGATGTGAGAGGAGGCAGCAATATGCATTGCATGAAATGTGAAGTGTGAATTTGAAAGCTGATGCATGTCTGTGATAATGGTGCCCATACAGAAGCCCACCTGTTCATTCCAACCTCCATGGCCCTATGTGCAGGGGGTTGGGGCGCGGAGGCTTGATGGCTATTTACTGTTGAGGGACACAAATGGCCATCCAGCCTCTCTCCCTCCCCCTTACCATACAGCCCCACAGCACAGAGTGTTATTAATAATAGATTTCTTGTCTAGCACTTGTGATCTGCCAAGTACACTCTTGCACATAACCCTAGGTAGCACATACATGATGTGTCCTCAGTGTGATCACCAGACACCCTTACCCACAAGCATACCAAATTGGTGGGGGGGGGGGGGGGGGGCACCAAGGACCTACAAACAGCTGCCTCATCTTTTCACATTCTATGCATCTGCAATGGTATATAGTGCTGAGGAGAAAAGGGAAAACAATGGCAAAACCATTAGATGGAGGCTTACTTCATCACAGTTGCAATGTAATACTTGTGTTAGAGAAGGGCACAAATAAAAATGGTGCTCATTATTTGCAGCTGTGATCACACTTTCTCCAGTAGTCGATCAAGTTGTGTTACATTCAGGTATTCTGGGTTTGTGTCAAACTTTGTCCCTGAAGTGACTTGCCTTAGGTGGGATTTGAACCAGCAACCTTATGATTATAAGGCTGGTGCTCTAACCACTAGGCCACAGCAGCCACCAGGCTTTAGCCACCAGCAGGTACTTTGGGTTGGGACCTGTACACACACCCCTCTCCCTCACCACCACGTCATAGGCCTCAGTGGCACTACCTGTAGCCACCTTGAGCATTTTGTCCAGGCTACCGATTAAAAACAATGTGCATGTTCCCTACTACCTATGGAGCAATTTAGGAAGGTGTTCCATAATGTGCTATACACATCCATTGCATTAATCATTCTCCCCTCCCCTGCCTATGGACCTTGAGAATGGGTGGTCACTTCATAAATGGGGACTGGGGTACACCACATAAACAAGGAAGATGGAAGCTACCGGGAACCAATACAGCACCTCCAACAGCTGGCCCACACCACTGAGGACCTGCCAACCCCACAGTACAGTGCACAGGAACCTGGTGAAAACAGAGCTACCTAACATCTGACTCCAGACTACATACATACAGTGAATGCACACTCCTTGACTATGAGCACAAAGAGAAGAGGTGGCAGACAAATGAGAGCTTACCATGAACGTCTGTTTCAAGACTGTGTAGTGCGCCTTTTATCTTCTGGAACATTAGCTGCACATCTCCCTGATTGAAATGACCCTTACCGAGGGGTGCTTGATTTGGGCCGACTGTAGTAAATTCTTGGCCCCCACACACTGCCTGCTACAACCAGGCAGAGAGAATGGGAGAAAGGAAGGGAGCATCAGGGGATGTGGAAGAGAGGAAACGGAAGGCGTGGTGGCTGAGGGCCAATAATAATTCCCCCCCCCCCCTAAATACACAGGTGTACCCAAGCATACATTGCTAAACACATACCTTCATATAAGTGAGGGTAAAACCCTGTAAATGATTATTACGAACAACCGGCAAGGTTTCAGTGCAGGAAATAGCAGGTAAAATGGCAATGAAGAAAGGGAAGGCAGGTGGAGACGCCCATACTTATCTACTCATAATCGAAACCATGTGTTCCTAATCGCTATCTGAGCTGGGCACGCTTAGGAATTGTGTGTATAATTGAACAACAAACGCCCATATCAGAAATGCCTATTCCCCGTCTCAATGGGCGTTCTTGGCGCCTATATAAACGCCCACTCCGTATTTTCGATAACCCCATTGGTACAATGCCACCACGCATGCCGCCGACCCGGAAGGGTAATTTTGTTGAAGCTGAGGTGGAGCTCCTGGTGCAAGAAATACTACAGCGGCACCGGAGTCTGTTTGCTCCCACAGGGCAGAGGCTGACTGCAACAACAAACCAGCGCGAATGGGAGGCAGTATGGGACAGCCTGAATGCTGTCTTCCATGCTGGGAGAGACGTGGAGGATTGCAAGAGGAAGTGGCGGAAGCTGAGGAGGGATGTTCGGAGGAAGGCGGGGGCCAATCCCCCAGGCAATGACACTGCCAACCTCACGTCCATGGAGCTGATGGTGCACTCCCTCCTACCCCAGGAGGGCATCCACGGGATTGGCTCCCTGGACACCTCGGGCCAGGCTGAGGACTCAGGTATTTATTTATTTATTTATTTATTGCATTTGTATCCCACATTTTCCCACCTCTGTGCTCTACTGAGTGTGGGCCACATGCATTCAACTGATGGAGCCTGTAATGGGGGTCATGAAGCAGTTCTATGCAGTTTAGCAAGTCAGTAGTAACACAACACATGCTGCAATGTTGTTCAATTTAACAATTATACAACTAACAGCTTGTCCACAACGTTGTGAGTGGTGTCCTTCTCTTGGCTGCTCATCCACCACCTCTACCCAGCTGCCTGTGGGGCTCTGTCTTTCGCACCCGTGTCAATTCCATTCCTCCTCACCATCTCTTTGCTGGGTCATCAGGTTGGGGGACATGCCAATGTATATGAATGCTGAAAGACAAAAGTGGGTTATTTGCACCAACACTATTCCTCACTCTTGTGCTATACAGGTGATGACTCAGAGGAGGCTGGCCCTAGTGGCCTGCAAGGCCAACGCCCTACACCAGCAGTCCAGCCTCAACCTCCACAGCCTGCAGCACCAGCAGTCCAGCCTCCACCACCTGCACCAGCTGTGCATCCTCTGCGTCCACCACCACCTGCACCAGCTGTCCAGCCTCTGCCACCACCACCACCACCTGCAGCACAGGCACATGCACCACCAGCAGAGGCCGCACCTCCAGCACCGGAGGACTTTGGTGAGGAGGAGGAGGAGGGCCCAGCTCCCCGCCAGAGGCCATCCGGCCAAAAGAGGCAACTCCTGCGGCTGGCCACGGAACTACTCCGCCACAACGTGCGCTTGGAGGAGTACCGGCACCAGAAACTCGAGCTGCAGCGCCAAGCACTGGAGGCACAGCAGCGAGCTCACCAGGAACTCCTCCAGGCGCAACGTGAAGGCCACCAGGAGGTGCTCCAGCAACTGAAACGGCTGGAGCAGAGCATCCAACACCTGCGCCCTCAGGGCACAGCACCTACTCCAGCCCCCGTGCTGCTGGAGCAGCCCCTGCCATCAACATCCTCCTCCACTGACCACCACCAACCACCAGCTAAGAGGTGGGCGTTGCGATCATCAGCCTCCGCACCCACTCCTGCAGCACCCACCAAATCTGCTCCCATTCTGGGTCCTGTGGCCAGACCGCTAGAACCAACAAGGTGGCCCGATTTCCATGGTGCAGCCGAAGCCGCAGGCTGCCGTGGGGATAGGGAGGAGGACACTGGGAGCAGCAGCTCAGAAGAGGGTGAAGAGACTTCCCGTGCAGCACCAGCTGAAAAGGAAGGGCGTGGGAGGGGTAGGAGGGGACGGGGGAAGGGAAGGGGAAAATGATGGGACATGCTGTAGGGTGAGGGTTGGTGGGAGGGGGGTGGGTGTGGGAGGGGGGTGGTGGTGGTGGTGGTGGTGGTGGTGGGGTTGAACACACACATGCACTTAATGTAAATAAATAAATGTTCACTTACTTTCACCTAAAACTTGTTTCAATGAGTCTTTGTCTTGCTCTTACGCCAAGCTGGTAGGCATTGAGCTCTGCTCTGTGGGCTGGGGGTGGAGGGGGCTCCTCTTCCAGCTCATCTGGGGCCTCTTCTGGTGGTGGCTGTGGCTCCTCTGGGAGAGGCTGTCCTCTGCGCTGGGCCAAATTGTGTAACATGCAGCATGCCACAAAGATCTTGGCCACCTTTTCTGGACTGTAGAGCAGCTCTCCTCCAGACCGGTCCAGACAGCGGAAGCGGTTTTTCAATAAACCAAAGGTGCGCTCAATGATCCCCCCGGGTGCTGCGATGTCTCCTGTTGTAGGTTTCTTCTGGCCCTGGTTGTGGGTGGATCAGGGGGGTCATGAGCCATGTCCTCTGCGGGTAGCCTCGGTCACCTTTGCAGAAAAGCAGAATGAGATAGATGAGTGTGTATCGCTTGGAGCAGGTACAGGGGGGGCGGGGGGATTTGGATAGTGGGTTGTGGTGGAGGAAGCCAGGGCAGAGGGTTGCCCAGTGGAGGAGGTCTAGTATGGGTGGTACATGCATGTTGCACTTACCTAGTAGCCATCCACCAATGAACTCCCCTCGCTCGAACCTGCGGAAGATGCCCGAGTGCTGTAGGATGTAGGCATCGTGGCTGGAGCCGGGGTACCTGGCACACATGTCTAATATCTCCCCCTGGGCATCACATACAACTTGCATGTTCATAGAATGAAATGCCTTCCTATTTCTGTAGGTGGCTTAGTGTGCCCGGGGGGGTCTGAGGGCTACGTGTGTGCAGTCTATCACACCGATGACCGAGGGGAATCTAGCAAGAGCATAGAAGGCGGCCATGTTGTTGTGCAGGGCCTGGGGGGTGGTGGGGAAAGTGATGTAGTGTGAGGTGTGAGTTATAAAGGCATCCAGGAACTGGGTGAGACAGTGTGAAATAGAAGCCTGGGTGAGGCCTGTGTTAGCAGCTAATACGGATTGAAAACTGCCAGTGGCCAGGACAGAGAGAGAGGAAGTGATTTTGAGGTGGGCAGGGATGGGGTTATTCCTACGTGTCTGGGGCTGAAGGAGGGGTTTCAGCTGCTCACACAGCTGACGAATGGTGGCCCTATCAAACCTGAACCTTGTTAGACACTGCTGGTCAGTGAGTTGTAGGAAGGTGGTGCGGGGCCTAAACACTCGGGGCCGTGAATACCTCCTGCGGTGGGTGGCCTCTTCGTGTAGCATGCATGCCACAAGTGCATTAAGTGCATCCATATCCCCACCACCAGTTCAAGTATTAGGACTAGTAGTCAAACAGCAACACACACAGATCTGTCACTTCCAGCCACCACGCCCTCTGGCCACTCACTCGCCAAACAGTACAGGAACACAGAGACAAACGGAGGTCAGGGAATAGAGTATACACGTGGGAGGAGTGAATGGGGAGGGATAGGGGGAGGGGAAGGGGGCGATGGAGCAAAGGAGTAGGAGTAAGGAACGGTGAAAGGGTATGACACAAAAAGAGGCAGGGCACACAGACGACCGTCACAGGTACTGAACACGCTCGGCTTTCTCTCTGCAACCACCACTTCAGCTCTTCCACCAACAATATCGCCACTCTCCAACTACACACAATCGCTAATGGGTCTAAAGACGCTTTCCCCCTTGCTCTGGTCGCTTTTATTTCAGGTCCATCATATTACGCCCATCTTCCCGCTCACGTCGTATCACCGCCCCTAACACGCCCCCGACACGCCTCTTATTTGGACGTTTTTACGTGAACGTACGAGTGACACGGACGCACTGAAACATTGGTTTCCATTATATGGATTTACTCGTTTTTGTGAGATTAACGTCTATCTCCCGATTTAGGTCGTAATATAGGCGTTTTTGTCTTTCGATTATAAGCAGGATAGCTGAGCAGGCAAAGATAGGACTGTGTTTTGTGTGGCCCTATTTGCCCACCTTGGAATGTGGGCACAGTCACTGAATATGACCTGTGCCTGCATAACTGCTGGCACCATAGCATTCCAATACATACATGATGTTGGGCCCCATATTCACATGATTTAAACGGCCAGGAGAGGCTCCTGGCCATTTAAATCGCCTGTCTAGGGCTAACCAAGCATTTTCAGCTGCACTTAACCAGATAGTGCCACTAAAAATCCCCAGTTAGTGCACAATTTTGGGGGCACTCCAGGGGAAGAGTTGGCACTTAACCAGTTAGGAGGAGATTCTATATATGGCACCTAAAAAATCTGCACTGAAATCAGTGCTGACTAAGAATATTCTATAATGGCGCTGATTATAGAATACTCTTAGTTGATATCTCAGCTCCTAAAATTACACTCATCCATTTACACCAATGAAAACGTGGCACAAATCCCAGCGCATAGATTTATATGCACAGAACGCCCACGAAATTCTCTGCCCATAACCACGCCTCTTTGCCTGCGCACATTAGAAGATTGGCACACTTTGTTACAGAATAAGCTTAGTGAGTTGTGCGCATAGATTCTAATTGGTGCAAATTACTGCTCATTATCGCTTGTTAAGTGCTATTACCAGCACTCATTAGCTTGTTAAGCTTGTTACGTTATGCTCATTGTTATAGAATCCATGCTGATTTCAGCATGGATCTCTAGCCTTTTGTGCATGTCCCAGTTTACTACTTGCACATTAAACTGGCTAGAACCAGTTTAAAACCTACGTTGTTGGCTCATTAACTTTAGTGCATCTAGCCCTAGGTGTGCTAAATAGAATCTGGCAGTTAGCACCAATTTTGAGGGCGTTCCAGGGGAGGTGTTGGCATTTAGACAGTTAGTGACGATATTCGGCTCTTCAATAGTTACAATAACCCCATAAATAGGACTGCATAAAGTGCACACTTATCTTTAAGCCACTGGTTCCAAACCTGGTCCTGGAGGCACCCCAGCCAGTCAAGTTTTCAGGAAACCCACAATGAATATTCGTGAGAGAGATTTGCATGCAGTGCAGGCAGTGCATGCAAATCTCTCTCTTGAATATTCATTGTGGGTTTCCTGAAAACCTGATTGGCTGAGGTGCTTCCAAGACCAGGTTTGAGAACCACTGCCTAGTTCTTCATAGCCGGTTAAGTGCTGAATGTTGCACTTAACTGGCTACATTTTTTGCTGGCTCCACATACCTGTGAATTCAATGCTGGAGCCTGGACATGGTCCGGCATTGAATTTCTAGGCCTGTTGTGTGCAAATATCTGTTTCCTACTACTGTGAACAAATCTTGAAAAAACACAGCAACTGTGTACTGTGCTGAACAGAAAGGCATGCTGAAGCATTAATAGCACTTCTGTTTTCTTAGGGCATGTCATAGTTATGACTTATGCTCTTTCTGCATGCTGTACAATAATTATAGGGTGGAACAGATGGTAGAGGTTTTGTTTAAAGTGATTGGTCCATTAAAATAATTTAGGCTGCCCAATGAGTGTTCACTGTAACTAGGTTCTTGCTCAGTTGCAAAACAATAAAAACAGATGGCATTTCAGGTAGTTCATCCTTTTTTGCAAGATAATAAATCTGCCTGTTTCCTACGCCATTCACAACTTTTAAAGCGCCAGCACTTTGCATAGGCAGTGAAAATTTTCAGAAAAGAAAAGCAAGAACATTTCTATCATTCTTTTTTTTAAGTTCTATATATTCTTAGAGTTTCTATTTGTAGGTGTTTATAAATTGTAAATGTAGATATTTTTTCCAGCTAATTAGAGGTTCTTTGAGGATTTGAAAACCTACAATTCAATATTTAAAAGCACTTATATGCTTAGTAGCAGCCATGAAGTTTTATGCCTTTAGGTGTCATGATTCTGTGTGATGAAAACCTATTTAATAATGGCATCTGGGCATCCATATTTCATTATAGAACACAAGGGTAATCCAGCATCATTGTGCCTTACATTTATACACCAGCCATAGACCTGGCATAACTGTACTGTAGGTGCTTAAATACAGCAGAGACATATGTAACAGCGCTCTGTAAGTTACATGTATAACTGGAAATCTCCCGCCTATGTCCCACCCATGATCCAATCATGTGTATACCCCCCCCCCCCCCCCCACACACACACACACATACACACACCCTTGCATTTAAATCTTATACCATTTACATGAAATAGTACTTAGAGGAATAGTGCTTTGGTACCCTGCTGGCACTTTTGTGCAGATGTGCTAGGATTCTGACATTTTTGCACAGAAGGGGTATGTAGGTGCAGGAGCCCAATTATGGAATAAATTCTATAAACTAGGCATATAGACCATTATTAAAATGGACTTGGGGAAACTCCACTGCATATTTCTAGGATGAGCAGCATAAAATGTTTTGTACTGTTTTGGGATCTTGCCAGGTATTTGTGACCTGGATTGGCCACTGTCGGAAACAGGATGCTGGCCTTGATGGGCCTTTGTTCTTTCCCAGTATGGCAATACTTATGTACTTATGTGTATAAATATTTAGAAACTTTATTTGATTTTCTGGCTCATGCCTTTTTCAATAGTAGCTCAAGGTGAGTTATATTCAGATACACAAGTTATTTCCCTGTTGACCTCATAATCTAATTTTGAGCCAGAGGCAATGGAAGATTAAGGGCCTCTTTTACTAAACCACACAAGTGATTCCTGGTTTGGCAAATGCACTGCAGCCCATTCAATTTGCAGTGTGGGAACTGCTACTGTGGTTTAGTACAAGAGGTCCTAAGTGACTCATGCAAGATCGCACAGAACAGCAGTGGGATTTGAATCAGGCACCCCTAGATATCAAAGCCAGTGCTCAAACCACTAGGCTACTCCTCCATTAACACAGATACTTGTAAGTGTGCATATACACGTGTATATGCCAACCACAAGAGATGAGTGAGGAAAAAAAGGACTCTAAGAAAAGTATTTCTTAAAAGTCTATTGTATTTATTAAAATTCAACAAACATGTCATTCAACTGGAGGAATGACTCGGCATGAGCCACGTTTTGGCAATGTTGCCAACATCAGGAGTCCAATCCTCTATGATGCTGGTTTCCACAGTTTGAACCAAACCAGATGATATAATGTAAATGAGGCACTAATAATCAAACATGAAAACAGCAATCGCCTCTGCAGCCAAAATGTGAAATACAAAAATGTTTTTGTATTTCTGGAGCATCCAAGTGTACAGCGGTGAATTATCCAAAGAGTGGGGATGTTAAAACAAATTTTTTTCATTTTTATTTCCCATATCCTTTGCTTTTGTTATTGTTGTTGCTGCTGTTGTTTTAGTTTTGTTTTTTAAACATTTTTCTTTCAGTGTTTATTCAATAAATATGTGACTTCCCTCCTCCCATGAAAATGCCCATGTGGAAGAAGGATTTTTAGGGAGATCACTAGTCTGTGAGAGAGCTGCAATTGACAGCTAAGGGAGAAAATCAGAGTAAAGCCCAACCCTAGGGGGGGCTGAACCAGAGAACAATAAAAGTGTTTGCTTAGAAAAAATTCTGGGTTTTGGTAGCCCACCACCACTGAGACCTATAGCAATGAGGAGGAAGTCCTGGGTACCAAGGAAGGAGACATTTCCAAGTGTGGCATATGGAAGCCTCTGCATAAGGCAGAGGGTACCTGCAGCAGTGTTCCTAATGAGAGAGCAAAGTAGGAGTGCCTGAGGGAAAAACCCCAGGTAGAAGAAGTTGGAGCTACTTAATGAAGATTCATTCTGCCAGATACGTTGCAAATCTTAAGTCTGAGCTTGGAGAAAAATTAAAAGTAAAAAGTAAAATGCTTGCGACGTATTACCAGAAGAAAAAGTACTGGGTCATGTCTGTTGACACTGCCAAGCTGTATGGGCAGTGGAGGACCTCCGCCATGAGAGGATGCAGAGATCTGAGGCAACTGTATGGTGCGAGCCAAACCTGTTGGAACGTCGAAGACAGCTAAGTCTTGAACCTGAAAGGGTTTGGCGACCCAGCCATAGTCCAACAAGGTACTGTGTCTATCGGACTATTGAACACCCAACCCTTAAGGAAGTAGTCTGGAGAGAGGAAGAAGCGCAGTTACTGGAACAGCTACAAAAAAAACTGAATAAAATAGAAAGAGCCTTTAAGAAGCTCATAGAGGAGGTGAAGAGGAAGAAGGAAGCTGTCGTGGAGAGCCAGAGTGTTCCAGAGGATATGGAAACACAGGTTTTGGTGTTGGAGGAAGAGCGATTGGTGGTTGAGAAGGATGAAGACATAGTTCCAGTGGTAGAAAAATCATTACCAGGTCCGACATTGTCCTTTGAGTCAGCATCATCGTCAGGAATAGAATTGGAGAATGAGGACTCTCCAGCAATACAAACAGACAGAGAACCTATGAAAAAGGTAAAGCCCCAGGGGAATTCTCCAGAGGAAGGGTTGATGGAAGATTCGTAACCCTATGTGGAAGATAGAGGGTCCCGATTGGAGAATGGAGAAGTAGTGAATATGAGTTCTGCGGACTATTAAAATGGCTGAGATGAAATGGAAAGACTGTTCAATGGAGGAAAGAATTGGTTTCGGGAAGCATTTCGCCAGAATCCGACGATAAACATGAGAACAGATTAAGGAAAATGGTACTCAAGACTGTGATAAGAAAGAGCATTAGAATAATACACAAAAAGACAAAGGGGCAGGAATGAAGGGACCACAGTGCAGTCAGACTCTGTGGAGTGCCAATTTGGAGAACAGTAATTTTTCCAGCACAGCCAGTTCAAGAGTGTAAATTGAGGAAGAATGCAAGAAAATGAAAACAAGAGAAATGACATCTTCAAGAAGAGGAAAATGAAACATTGTGTGGCTGCAGGGTATGCTCTGACTTGTAAGAAGGTCTGAAGGTTACCCAGAAACAACTGTGCCAATCAATACTAGAGTTTTTGGAGTCAATCATAACTGAACTGTGGTAGAAGTTACAAAAAGTATACTGTAAAATGTTCATTCATATAACAATTGAGATAAAAGTTGTGGTAAAAAAACAATGTTGCACAAAAGCTAAATGTGTTTGGGGGTAAAATGTATGTATTAATAGATGTGACACATGCAGACGGAATTGTGTGTTGGGATTTGTAGAATGTCTGAGAGGGGTTTTGGTAGCTTCGGTGGTGTTAAAAAATGTTTATTATATGCACATTTTCTTTTTTTAGTTTGCCAGCCCTAATGTAACCCTATGGGTTAAAATGTAAAAATACCTGGGGGTGGGGGGCTAGAGGTGAAATGCACTCTAGAGTGTTGGGGGGGGGGGGGCAAGCCGATGCAGTCACAGTTTAGGTTGCATTTGTCAATGGCAGGAAAAAGAAGAGGCTGGAGACAGAAGTGCTAGTGTCCTGTTTAGGGGTTTCTCTCTGCCAGCAAATGACATCACCGCCACACATTCAAGACAGAGAGAATCCGCCAGAAGCGGAGAACTCAAAACACCCCACGGGAAAACACAAAGATAGGATAAAAAAGTGGGAGGTTGACCACGGATGCCAAAGACTGGAGAGGTGTATACTTGAAATCAAATGTTTATTTGATAAAAAGACTTTACACAAACATTGTGTTTCGGCTGCTAGGCCTGCATCAGTAGTCTGTATGAACAGAAACTTCTGATGCGCTGATGTTATAAAGTGTAAGATTATGCCGTTTGTATATAGTAATTGTCCAATCTTTTGATAGAATAGGTTGAAATGATGGTCTTTAAAAAGACCCTTGGTAAAGCAGATGCACTTGCCGGTGAAGTAGATTCAAGCCACACATGCCTGGGGTGTGGTTTAGGCCCGAGGCCTTACCAGGACCGCTAGCAGACACGCTGCAGCTCCAGAATGTCAGGGTGAGAATCCATTGTTGTTGGGCAGTAATGGAGGAGCTGGGAGCCCTAGAAAAAAAAAAAAAAGATTGGGAGGTCTGGGCGAGTGCAGGTCAGGATGTTTATGTGCACGTGCACACCAGAGGCACAGTGATAGCAGGATCTGGTGCAAGGAGTGTGCACAAAACTAGAAGCTGGCTCGTGGCAGAGCAGTATAGCGGTCATGTGTTAGTTGGAAAACGGAAAAAATTAACTTCAATTTCAAAGGAAAAAAGTCCATGTTAGTCCACTTTTAAAGGTAATCAATAGAAATAAAATAAAACATAGAAAAGAAAATAAGATGATACCTTTTTTATTGGATTAACTTAATACATTTTTAGATTAACTTTAGAAGATAACCCTTCTTAGTCAGATCAGAAATAAGCTGCTGACCTGTGTACTCACTTGTTACTGTAACAGAGCCTCAAGTCCCATACCTATACGCTTTCTCCCCCCATACTTGTAAGCCTGTTTCCAAACTAGGAAGCTCTCCTGCTTATAATAGAAAGAGAAAAACGCCTATATTGCGACCCAAATTGGGAGATGGGCGTCTTTCTCCCGTGGGCACCCAAATCGGTATAATCGAAAGCCGATTTTGAGCGTTTCCAACTGCAATCCGTTGCGGAAACGGGTAAAGTTGACGGGGGCGTGTCAGAGGCGTGGTGAAGGTGGAACTGGGGCGTGGTTATCGGCCGAGGAGAGATGGGCGTCTTTAGCTCATAATCGAAAAAAAAGGCGTTTTTACCGCGATTTTGGGTCACTTTTTGTTGACCCTTTTTTTCATGAACAAGTCCCAAAAAAGTGCCCCAACTGACCAGATGACCACTGGAGGGAATCGGGAATGACCTCCCCGGACTCCCCCAGTGGTCACTAACCCCCTCCCACCAAAAAAAAACCACTTTAAAAACTTTTTTTCCAGCCTGTATGCCAGCCTCAAATGCCGTACCCACCTCCATGACAGCAGAATGTGTTCTATCCTGTGACAGCCTTTCCCTGGTTCTGATGTGGCTCTCAGGTGAGTGTGACACCTTTTCTGTTATGCGCACTGCAGAGTCACATCAGCAATGCATTGTGGTGGCTGTAGGGTATTGGGCTCCGTGATTCCACTAGCTTGTGGCAAATGCTCACGATGTTGGTAGTTGGTAGGCTCTACTCCCATGGTGCTTTTCCCTCTGCTTACTTGGTCAGAGTGTGCCCTGTTTTGTTTCCGGTAGTCCATGAGGTAGTGGCCATTTTTGTAAGCCACATTTAGATCCCTTTCACGTGTTAGCCACGTTACAGAACTTAGTTCTTACCTTGAATGTGGCTGAAAGAGGGCATTGTACACCATTCTGCCAGCTCGGACCTACTGCTAATCTCAGTACCAGGGAGACTCGTTGCCAGTGGGGCACAACCTCTGATCTGCAGTTAACTGTGAGTAAGCATGCTTATTCCAATAAAGGACTTTTTCGGAGAGATTAGTCTTCAGGTGTCAACTGGTGTGCCAATGTTATATAGCAGCAACAAGTCCTAGAGGCCTGCGTGTATGCAGGTCCCTGAAGCACTTTTAGTGGATACCGCAGTGCACTTCAGCCAGGTGGACCCAGGCCAATCACCCCCCTACCTGTAACACTTGTGCTGGTAAATGGGAGGTCTCTAAAACCCACTGTACCCACATGTAGGTGCCCCCTAAGAGCTATGGTAGTGTTGTACATTTGTAGGTAGTGGGTTTTAGGGGAGGGAGGTTGGGTGCTCAGCACCCGTGGTAAGGGAGCTATGCATGTGGGAGTGTTGTCTGAAGTCCACCGCACTGACCTCTAGGGTGCCCAGTTGATGTCCTGGCATGTCAGGGGGCGAGTGTACTACGAATCGTGGCCCATCCCACAACCAAATGGCTCGGATTAGGACGTTTTTGACCTGGGTGTTTTTAGTTTCCATTATCGCTAAAAAAAACAAACACCCAGCTGAAAACGTCCATTTTTTTTCAAAAATACGGTCTGTCCCGCCTCTTCAAGTACCCGTTTTTGGACATAGACGCCCATGGAGATAGGCGTTCGTGTTCGATTATGCCCCTCCAAGTGCCACTTAAAATGAGGACATGTGCTAGAGATAGCTAAGTCCAATTCTCATCCCCGGCTGCCACTGAGACACAGAAAGCCACTGAAAGGAACAGCAGTAGGAAGTGGGCCTGGTTAATTCTAGGAACTTCCACCTACAATTAAAATTCCCCCATACAATTATCTGCTCTAACAAGACATAGCTTTCCAGTGCTGTCAGCTTACAGCATAGATGTTCAGTACTGAGGCAGAGGAGGAGGAGGAAGAAGAAGAAGAAGAAGAAGAGGAAGATAAGAGTAAACTGGAACATGAGGAACATCATACTGCTGCACATAATCAGGAAGATCCTTGGCACCCTGAGCTGCAGGAAACACAAGAATAGGGTTACCATGTTTGCCCTAAGAAAAAGAGGACACATGACCCACCTTCAGTCGCACCTCTGTCCCACTAAACTCCATGTCCTCCTGCAGCTCCTCACACAAGTGTGCTATGATCTCCCTATTAAATCTAAACCGAACCACATACTGCTCATCTGTTAGAAACCTGGTCTTGGGCCTGTATACCCGCTGTACCTGCCCTCGCCTTCTTCCTCTCCCCCCTCCCTCTCCCTCTCCTCCTCCCCTGTTGGGCCTGTCCCTCACGTACCGTCAACCACCCCAAGTACTGCTCTGCCATCACTGTGTACTGCAGTCACAAACACACTCACAGGCATTCGCTCACTCACACACACACACACACACACACACGCAAACACACAAACAATGGGATAGCAACAATGACAGGGACACAACAAAGACAAGTAGATGGAGCACACCACACACACACTAATACAAATACTAATCCACACGCTAAAACACACACCTATACTCATACACCCAGACACACCAAGTTGCATACAAGGATGATATACAGGGTTGTGGGGGTGGGGATAGGGAGATTAGGTAGTGGGAAGGGAGGAATAGACAGAAGTGGAGCAGGTATAGGTGAGAAGGGAGGAAGCTAGAGATGAAATGGGTATAGGTTTGGGTCACAGCACAGAGCAAAGTCGCCAAATATCACCAAGTAATACCAAAGTCACAGAACAGCATGCCAACACACTCTCTGGAGTCATAAAGATAAAATGGTGTCCATTTCAGCACTAATTACTGCACCTGCGGGGATTGGTGTAGTAATTATGCATCATTGCAGCATTACGTTCACCATGCGGAGCCTGCGAGCAGAGTAGAAAATCAGCACCAAGTTAAAAAAAGAAAACCCATAAACAGTCTTCATCTTGGACCAGGAGAAGGTACTTCTGGTAGGATTTGACCCTGCAACCTCAGCATGTTAAAAAGTAGAGTTCTCACATCTGAACTAATTGAGGAACCAGAGAGGGGAACAGTACTCACAGAACATGGAGAGAAAAGCTCACTCAAAGGCTGTATTTTTTTTTATTATATTTGTACCCTGTGCTTTCCCACTCATGGCAGGCTCAATGTGGCTTAGATGGGGCAATGGAGGGTTAAGTGACTTGCCCAGAGTCACAAGGAGCTGCCTGTGCCTAACGTGGGAATTGAACTCAGTTCCTCAGGACCAAAGTCCACCACCCTAACTACTAGGCCACTCCTCCACTCTTCCCACTGTATGTGGGGCTGCCAAGAATGGACAAATGGACAGTACTGGTATGATGGTCCCTCAGTGGCATGAGCATACAGAGGGGGCAAGAGGGAGTAATTGTCCCTTCTCCCTGGGATTTCTATTAGCTGCTGCCCATAACCGTTGCTGCTGTTCCTCTCCAACCAGAATCTGGCATCTCTTGCTTTCCTCCTTTCCCCTGCCCATGCAGTTCATTATCTCTCCTTCTCTCTCAATGCCCCAGTCTCCTGTCTACCTTACAATTTCTATTCTCTTTGCTGAAGTGAAGTTTGCTGGTGGCTGCAGCGATTAGCATATGCTGCCTGTGACCTGTTCCAGAGTCTTTCCTCTGACCTGTCCCACTCTGTCTGACACAACGTCTGGTTTCCAAAGGGGTGGAACAACTCAGAAAGCCCCAGAGCAGGCTGCAGGCAGCGTATGCTGATCACTGCTGCTGCTGCCACCTCTGCTGGAGACCTCCAGAAAATGTGAAGACAAGCTGAAGATTTAAGGTAGATGGAGACTGGAGGGAATTGAGAGAGAGAGGAGGGAATGCTGAAGTGCAAATGGGCAGGGGGACAGAAAGGGAGGTGGAGAGATGCTCTGGGGGGAGGGAGAGAGTTGGCAGACAATGTACAGAGTAGGGGGTGGAGGATCAGGGACCTGACAACTTTTTGAGTTGCCGGGGTGGGGGGGTATTGGTTTTTCTGTACCAATGCAGAGGGTGAGCCCAACCCTTCTACATGGCCTCAGATCTAGCAGTAAAATTTTTGCATTGTGCTTGCCTTAAAATCAGCCTCCTTACCATTTATTTACATGGTTTGTGCACTAGTGATTAACGCTAGGGTTTGCTTCAGCACAAAACCTTTCTTGGCATCAGCTGGCTCTTAAATTGATTGTTAATCTCTCATTAATCATGCACTGTCATCTGTGGTAGCTTTCTGCATTGGCCCCTGATTCATCATTCTCTTGCTCTTATCTACTGCCCTACTGCATTCCACAGGAGTCAAATCTAGCCCCTTTGCCTTTTTAAGATCCTTCTTAGCTGATTAGCCAATCTAATATGCAGGAATCAGCTTTTACTTCAATGTCAATGATGATCTTTTCATTGTATATGCAGACTTCTACAATCCTGATCTTGCATATTTGCAAAAGTGACTTGATAGGACTTGTTATCACTTTAAGCACAGGCGTAGAGGGTGAATTTGTGAATTGAGAATTAATATCACATGAATCCAAGCACATAAAAAATGTAAAAAGAGTTACCCAATGAACGAAGTGCTGGACCACCAGGCAGTTATATTATTACCTGCCATATTGAGTGGGAACTCTGAGGGTGCACTCATAAAATTGAAAATACATATATAAAAAAAGCTTTGTAGCCAACACTGTGACTTTTTGATTTTGGATTTGGTAACTCTTAGTCCTGGCTTTGGTAGTAGTTAGTGTATACCAGAGACTGAAGGATTTTTTGTATTAGTAATTTATAGGGCTTTGGCAGATGTTGTTGGGGTTGTGAAGACATGTCCATTTTGACCTTCTTTTCTACCTCTGGTTTTCTATTCTTTTCTTTCTTCTTTCTTCTTTTTATCTCAAGTTAATTCACTACTCAGTCGACTCTACTTTTTCAATGAGATGTATGGAGTTCTTTTCATTTCTTATGTATTTTTGTTTGTATACCACTTTGTAACGAAAGGCAGTATAGCAAATCTGAATAAACATAATCCAGCAGCATTGCTGCAAGACACTCACTAGTGCACTCTTCTCTGTATGCCTTCACAATCGCAATTTTATTTTGAAATAATTTATGAAATTGCATGGCCAAAGCCCCAATGCATCAACAAGAAAATACTACAGTCTGAAAATATGTTCTCTCTGACTTAAATAGTGCATAGAAGAAGGATCAAGCCCCACGTAACAACAAATGAATTGAAGTAGTGAGGCAATAAACCAGAAAAGTCAATTGACTATTAGGCAGCTGATTCCATTATGACAGTGTGATAACTCACGTTTGCTAGCAATTAGGAAGGATTAAGGAGCATTGCAGCATAAAATATTTCAGCATTATAGGTAGCAAGTCGGTTTGCTAATGCATTGAAAGAATAGTAGTTCAATACCAAATCAGCACTTCATTAAATACTGTATTCGCTATTATTAGGGGGTGAAGAGTGTGGCAGTGGATTTTGTACTTTTATTTTACTTGTCTTCATGTTTTTTTATATATATTTGTGAATTTTATATATATTTGATGCAATATTTCATTGATTAAGACATGATATAAGAATTTAAAAAATATAAAGGTTCACTGCAACCTACTGGTTGTCAAGCTGAGTGTTGCAGAAATCTACACTGCATTATTTATTTTATTTAGATTTTGCTCACACCTTTTTCAGTAGTAGCTCAAGGTGAGTTACATTCAGGTACAGTGAATATTTCTCTGTCCCAGGAGGGCTCACAATCTAAGTTTTGTACCTGAGGCAATGGAGGGTTAAGTGACTTGCCTGAGATCACAAAGAGCAGCAGCAGGATTTGAACTGGCCATCTCTGGATTGCAAGACTGGTGCTCTAACCACTAGGCCAGTCCTCCACTCCTTTATGTTTGGCACTGCATATTGCCAAATAAGATGTAAATTTTCAGAAGACAGTTTGGTTTGCGTCAAATTCTAATCTGCCTTTACCTCTGTTTCCTTCTCTTACTATCTTCTATCTGCTGAATTTATCTCTTTCTGAAGAAAAAAAAAACCCAAAACAAAACCAACTGTGGCTCCTCTACCTCTCCCAACACCAACGCTATACCCTCCTCCCCTGAAGAAGGGGCATTGTCTGCTTCCGCCAGTGGCACAAATGCGTTAGGGCCCGCAACTGAGCCTCCCTGCTCTTCACATAGCTGGGAGGTGAAGTACTGTTTTATCTCACTCAGATGGTGGCAACACATCGCATCGTCAAGCTGTCTGCACTCGGTGCCAGTTGGGAGCGATGAAGAAGCAAAAGCAGCTACAAACAAGAGCAGAATGCACTAATGGCACACAGTATCCTGGGGGACCTGTTCGGAGCTTCAGAGGAAAGCCACCATCGCCCTGATGATGTCACTGGAAGTCCTCGTGCTACCCAAAAGTAGATGATATTGTACTTTATTTCAACCTGGTAAAGGGAAAGGTAAGCAGAATAAATGGCACACGACACAAAACTAAACAAACTAATATGTGTCCTTCCAACCCTTTGAGGACTGTCCCCAGGCCCAATGCAATCATGCACTGACAAGTGCAGTGCTAGATTTTTAGTAGAATAGCTAAGTGTGTAATTCTATAAAGTACAGTCATGAATTCTAATGCTGAAAATGCTACAGTCATAATCAGCTGCTGCAGTAATTTTGACAACAAAGTAAAAATGTCTACTGTCACTGAAAGGGTTTCCTTGGCAACTATCAAATTCAATGTTAATTTCTCACAGGAATCTTTTGGTCAATAATGGCTTAAATACTTTAAAACCTATTTTTAAACCAGCATTTCAATGTACTGTTCTTTAAAGTTACAAGAAAATCTATTTCAATTATGTAATTGATGGGTATTGAACATTTCTATGAAGTGAAGTCATTACCTGTTGCATGTAGAGTGCTCTCTGTTAAAGATGCAGAGGTGACTATAGCACAGACCTCAGCTTTTACCTCATAGGGGCATGCATTTCACTACACTTGAAGTTCAAAAGTGTTTTGAAAGTTATAGGGTAACTACCCTGCTTCTGAAACAAAATTGTCCACAAAAAGGGAAGAAAGAGCGTATTAAATGTGGCAGAGGGGCATATGTACTAATGTTTATCATGTGCATGAAGGCTGTTTTGTGTGTGTATACAATAGCCTGCTATGTACAAAAGCCCTGGCATGCATGCTAAACCTACCTAAAAAGATGTTAACATGCACATGCTAAGGGAGAAGCATACATACATGTAAATGAATTACACTAGATGCAAATTAGGCTTTAGTGCACAGTAAATAGTGATGGTCTATATTCTCTCCACCTTGTGATATTTAACATGCACTCATTAAAGCCTAAAATTTAGCACCAGCCTCTTGACAGGTGTTAACGTTTTAGATCACATGCTATCTAAAGCGCTCAACTATCTATATTGGGTACAGGCTGAGCAGATATGGCTGATAAATATAAGCAGTTGTAGATGATGTGGAGTAGAAGACAAGGAGAGAGATTATCTAAGAAGTGATTCTTCCACATTTAGACAAAACAATGTACAGTATTTTCAAACAGATAGCAACTGGTTTTCAAACACTGATATTTTTACACTTAAATATTGTAACGATTTCAAAGGCCCATCTCACAGGTGACTGACTATTGATCAGCATGGTTGTGCAGAAATGTTGGCTGCACTGCATGGTTTCAGATGATGTAAACAGCAGCTGCAAGTGGAAGTTGTGAGGAATGGTCAACAGACAGCATTTTCCCATTAAAGTTTCAATGACCTTCTCTAGTCTTTCCACCTCTAGACCATGAATCTCTGAGAAGATCACCCCTGTGTGGCATAAATGCAATGAAAGAGGAACGTAGCTTCAGTGGATGGAACACTATGGTGATACCATAAGTCACATGAACTCTGCTTGTTGGTTTATATTAATGGTCATTTATAGTATAGATCTATTTACTTTGTCCAAAAACCACAGCAAGAACGTTCCCTAAGCAGATCTAAGATGTGTGGGAGTCCTCTGCCACCATTCCTGCTGGTGGGGGGAATGATGTTTCAATAGCATGTTTTCATGCACAAGGGATAAAAATATATGGTTAACTTTATGACAACCCTGAGAAACAAGGAGAGTTGACCGGCAACTAGACAAATTCTCTCTGGCCAAGGGGGAAAGGGGTTAAAAAGCAAAGATTTGTCCATCATGGAGGCTAGGTAAGTTGGGATTCCATGAGAATATGCCTTATTGGCCAAAACTGAAAGCTTCAAATCTATCCTGCATTTCACAGGGAACCAATAATATCAAACATATAAATGACAAGTGACCTACTCACCCGCAAATGCGCAGTAGAGACGTCCCTCTCTGTCCCGCCCTTGTGTCAAGACATGATGACGTCAGAGGGCGGAACAGAGAGGGAAACAGATGTTGCCACTGCCGCTAGAGCCTGGAGACGAAGGAACATCGCCGGCGCACCAACCTCCACCCCCCCATCCCCGACGTCATCGCCGCCGCCGCTCCCGCCCCCCTCCATATCGAGCCCCCTGCACTGACATGACAGCGCCTCTCACCTCCATGTGGAATTTCCTGCAGTAGCCCAGCGGTAGTTCCAGATTGGTGCGCGGCAATAGACTTGCTGCATGCCAACCCTTTAGTAAAAGGACCCCTACATGGAAAATTGTGCATGATATGTAAAAAATGTGTACTGTTTTAAAAAAGCGTGCCTTTCTTGCAGTCAGTGTGCACTCTTTCTGAAAGAGAGTGAGCTATTTGCAAAGTGTGCAAGCATGCATGGGCCCATCTGCGCGTGTGTAAACCTCAAGCATGCATGCCAACCCTTTAGTAAAAGGACCCCTACATGGAAAATTGTGCATGATATGTAAAAAATGTGTACTGTTTTTTTAAAAAAGTGTGCCTTTCTTGCAGTCAGTGTGCACTCTTTCTGAAAGAGAGTTAGCTATTTGCAAAGTGTGCAAGCATGCATGTCCCCATCTGCGCGTGTGTAAACCTCAAGCATGCATGCCTTTTTTGTAAATAATGTGCCTTCTTTTAGAAAGAGTTTACACCGTGTATAAAGGATGCACTCTTTTCAAACACTGCACCCTTTGGGTACTAATAAAAATTAGTACTTACTGGAGTGGAGGAGTGGCCTAGTGGTTAAAGCACCGATCTTGTAATCCAGAGGTGGTCGGTTCAAATTCCACTGCTGCTCCTTGAGATCTTAAGCAAGTCACTTAACCCTTCATTGCCTCAGGTACAAACTTAGATTGTGAGCCCTCCTGGGACAGAGAAACCTGAATGTAACTCACCTTGAGCTTCCACTGAAAAAGGTGTGAGCAAAATCTAAATAAAATATTCTATAAAAGCACTCAGAGTTGAGTACCATTTATAGAATAGCATTTGGTGTTGGGATCCATTGGGCACAAGGATTTACACCAAGTAAAGTACATAAGTATTACCATACTGGGAAAGACCAAAGGTCCATCGAGCCCAGCATCCTGTTTCCAACAATGGCCAATCCAAGTCACAAATACCTGGCAAGATCCCAAAAATTTACAAAACATTTTATACTGCTTATCCCAGAAATAGTGGATTTTCCCCAAGTTCATTTAATAACGGTCTTATCCCAGATGTAAATTGTCACCCCTTAATTAGATGTGGATCTCCCTTATTCTTTAAAACAGCATGTAAATTCCAGGAATGCCCCTGATCTGCCCATGCCCCTCCCATGGCTGCACCCCCTTTTCAAATTCATGTGTAAAAGTTACATGTAGATCCAAGCACCTAAATATGTGCACAAAAATTTTAATTAATGCCAATTTGCTCCAGTAATTATTAGCTCCCAATTATTGGCACTAATTGGCTCATTAATTAAATTGCACATGCAAATTGGGTATACGCCCTTACTGCATGCCCAATTTTGAGCACCATATATAGAATTAGGGTGATAGTGTGCACTATTGATGACATTGCCGTTCCCAAAATGAAAATAGAGATAGAAAAGCAAAACAAGACAAACAATGCTGCCCATGACAAAAAAGAAACAAAACAAAATGAACATTCTTGTCCATCCATAGTTCACGAATAAGTCTCATAATTTATAAGACTCAGAAATCTAAAAAGAGTCTCTAGTTGAAGACATTAGCATTCTTATTTAAAATGTAAAATGCTATAAACATATATAAAAATAAGAACAAAATTTTAGGTAGCTTCAGAAAAACAACAGGTTATGGGTTTACAGGACAAATTGTTGCTTTTCAGTTTGTCAAGGTATCTGCTTTCCTTTAACTTTCTCAATAGCATATGAATTCAGTAGACTTCAAGTGGAAGAGCAAATTCCTGAAATGATGTCATCAAACACGTAGACTGAGGTGTTAAAACTATTCAGAGGACGTGTATTGCAGTTGCTGTGACAACTAAACCACTTCAAATAAAATATGCTCAACTTAATAATACATTTACTAATTAACACCATGAAAGTATGATATTTGTTCTGTAATACTTGTTCATGTTAGAACTTTCCTGAATCTTTAAATGAGAAGTCTGTATCATGTTAAACTACTATTTCTTTTTGGCATTTCTAAAAGGTGTCCTCATTAATTCACAAAAAGTAGCTAGTTTTTAAGCAAGTGGGGAATTCTAAATTGCATTATAGCTCTACCCCATTGCTATATGTGAAGGTCAGAGGGAAGAGAGAACAGAATTTCTCCACAAGACTTGATGAGTGCCTTATCATGGTGACCTTGTTGCATAAAGCTTATATTAAATCTCAGCAAGACAGTGACTACAATGGAAGCATGGTCATAGGGAAAACAGATACATACTGGCCACAACATCTAGCATGAAAAGGTGCCCACACTTCACTTACACATTAGGGCTAAAGATGGTGGTAGTGCTAGTGTAAAACCTTCAGAAGAAATAAATATCTCTGGTGTACCAATAGAACATGACGATCCTGGTCATAGACCCAAGGCATCAGGAGATAAACACAGAAACCAATGAAAATGTTAAGAAGATTAAAAATGGTTATGTGGACACTTGATGATATAAAGTAAATAACATACTGCAACATTATGCCAAACTTTAAAACAATACAGGAACGTAAGACCTTTGAAGTTAGAATGATTAAATATTTTGACACCCACCAGACAGGACTTAACAAAGATCTGGGTTTTCTAGCCCATTATAAACCATAAAATTGTACTGCTTTGAAAATGGTACTGCTTTGTCACTCTCCTGTCTCCATGCATATCTCACCTGTCCCTCTTCCTGTCTCTCACCTATCCACCCCCATCCTGTTAGACTGTCACTGGAATGCTTTGATGTTTCACTTATATATACCGTCATCTACCAGCATTTGCTTACTTCCGATCTGACGAAGGGCAACCTTCAAGAAATGTATTAAGTTATGTCCAATAAAAAAGGTAGCATCTTATTTTCTTTTCCATGTTTTATTTTGTTTTATTTCTATTGATTGCCAAAAATTCAAATGCAGGGGTTTTGGCATAAAAGCAGCAGCATTTTTTCTCCTATATTTATATTCTCCTATATTTAATTCACCTTGAGCTACTACTGAAAAAAGTGTGAAAACAAGTCAAATAAAATAAATAAAAAAGAGTCCACAGATTTATTTATTTGGATTTATTAACTGCCTTTATGAAGAGATTCGCCCAAGGTAGTGTACAGTGGGTACAACCTAACTCAAAAGTTACAGTTTTGTTTACAGTATAAACTATAGTAAAATGAACAAAAATAAGCATGAACACAATCAATGAGGTAAACTTGGAAATAGAAAATTGAGGGTTTCTTTTACTAAGAGGCGGTAAGCCCGACGCAGGCTTACTGCTTGCTATACAGGAAGTACCGCCAGGCTACCGCAGCAGCCTGACGGTACTTCTCAGCCCTAGTGTGCCATCATTTCCAACACTACAAAAATATATTTATTTTTATAGCGCTGGAGTTTACCAGCGGTAATCAGGCAGTGCCGCACGCTGCCTAATTACCATTGGGTTAACATGGGAGCACTTACCGCCTTTGGGCTCTCCCCCGAAATGACCGTGCAGCAAGCACTTTACTTGCCGTCTGGACATTTCCTGTAGGAAAGTGAGACTTCACTTTTACCAGCTGTGGTAAAAGAGAGCCTGAATCCTAGTAATAGAACTAACATGAACTAATATCAGAAGTATAAACATTTATTAGCACTGTAAAACAATCATATGACAGAAATAAGATAAATGTAATCAGAATTGAAATGATAATCATATTAGACAGCATGGAAGGACTTTCATATAACATACCTGGGATCTTGCCAGATATTTGTGACCTGGATTGGCCACTGTTGGAAACAGGATGCTAGGCTTGATGGACCTTTGGTCTTTCCCAGTATGGCAATACTTATGTACTTAGATGTGATACTGATAATAACAGCACAATACAAATGAAGCACACATTAAACATTCAAATAAAGTAAATATGTACAACTGAATAAGATGTGAAAAAACTAGACTAAGTTACAGGCCCCCAAATTCCATAAATGGCACTCAAAGTTAGGCGTACAATTGGGTGGGCAGTTATAGACTAGGGTCATTATATCTTGACGTCTCTGTCACATGTTCCTATGGATATGGCCCAAAGCAGAAATATGGCAGTGTCTAAGAGAAAGAAATATGATAACATTTCACAGAGTTGTATAATGAGGTTGGGCTGAGGTAAGGCTTAGTGTTGGGAGGGGTTGCTGTGAGACAGAACAATCAAAGATGTCTAGTTTTACAATATGGATCGTGCAAGGTATAAATAATTTAAATAAACAACATAAAACCCTTTTTTATTGATTTTTCATAGGGAATAACAAAGATACAAATACACAAAAGCGACAAAAAACTGTAACATATGAACAAAAGAAGTACCAAAGTAATCATGGGTATATTTATATTAAATGTTATTTCGCTGAGGTGATGGTACTGATCAAATGGAGCCAAATATTTTGTAAAGCTGGGCAAATGGCGGGCTTTGGATGTAGCAGTTTCTTCGTAGTTTCTAATGATGCAAAGATGACTCCACCACTCATGAAAACCCTTTATAAATCTGATCCATATTTCCAAAAATCTTGAAACAGAAATGTTTAGAAAACCCATAATTTTCATCAATATCTTTAAAATATGCAAAACTAGGGCTTTTGCAGAACTCTGCTCTTCACCCACATTTAGGGAGGATTAATAGAAATGTGCAATACAAGAAAACTGTAGTAATTTTAGGTTTATAAGGCTTGTTTTTCAGTTTTGTTGACAGTTACATTCCCTCAATATAATAAAAGCAAGAAAGCTTCCATTGATTTGCTATTCTTTCCCACACCCCATCGCCACCACAACCAGAAATGTTTCTGAAAGGTGTGATTTGAGGCTAACTCTAGAGAACACATTAATATATGATCACAAGTTCATCCACAGAGAAAGGATGCCTGAAATCTCTTGCTGTGACAGATCCTATTCTCCTGAGCTACTGTAATGTTTAGGTGTGTTGCACAGCTGTATAGAATTTAATTCCTATAGAGCTTCATCAGGAAAGAAACTTGTTCTCATTTTAGAGCGGTATCAAATCATAACTATTTATCCAGTCCTTCAACCAGCAATCAGCACTGCCGAGTGCTTCTGGATAACAGTATTTTTAAGATATGTGAAAGGCAATTCTATAACTAAGTGCATGCAATTACGTGCTCCTTGCTCACCATATCTCCAGCCCCCCTGAACCTGTGTTGGGGGGTCAGGGGGACTAGAGGTCCATCGGACCTCCAGTTCCTGTGTCGCTGGGGGGGTGTCGGGACGGGGTTCCTGCTCCTGCAGGAGGAAGGGGGGACGGGCTGCTGCATTGGGGGGAATTAGGGGCCTGCTAGCATGCAAATGCATGTTGGACAGGGCTCACCATTCCTCCCCAATGGTCAGCTCCGAGCTGCTAAGAGCCCTGTTTTGCATGCATTCGCATGCTAGTTGGGTTCAGAGCCTACAAGCATGTTGTGTCAGCTGCTCGGGGGCTCTGATCATGGGGCAGTAGCAAACCCAGGCGCTAGTATAGTGCTAACAGCCTCTAATGCCTGTATTTGCTTCTGATCATCAGCCCATATGCACTATTCTTTAATGGTGAGCATAGGCATTGTAGCACTTAACTGCAAGGGGAGGCAACACTTAGAAAGCATGGGAGGGTCATTTGCCACTTACTCATGCCACTTATTCATGCAAATTAAAGAATACTGTAAGTTATTCGTATTACAGCAAAACACAGAGCAGGCTGGTGTAGAGGACATGTTGCTGCTCTGACCTGAGACTGTTATTTGTGTTATGTTGAAGTGGCTTGGCTATTAGGGGAAAGTTTGATAATTATTTCCCTATAGTTTCACCCCTGACACAGCCTTTGGGCAAAATATGGCCATGTTAGGTGTTTGTTTATTAATAAACTACTTTGTTCTTCATACTGCTGGTCTTCTCTGTGTTTTGATGCATTGCTGGTGTTGCAGATTACCACCTCTGTGGGTTTATTTCAGTTATACCCATTATCCCCCTAATTCTATAAAAGTCACCCTCAATTTAATTAAGTAATGGGCTAATTAGCACTAATAACAGGCTATTTAGCAAAGCAAATATTGGCACTAATTAGATTTAAATGGAATATACATGTGTAAATTAAATTTACGCATGAGTTGTAAAAGGGGGTGCAAAAATAGGAGGGTCGTGGACAGAAAGGGGGCCTTCCTTACATTTACACGTGTTGTTATAGAATATGGGGGGATACACGCATAATTTGGTCACATACATTTCAGCCACATTTCAGTTGGTGCAAATGGCTGCACCTAACTTTACTACCAATCACACTAGCAATTCACATAAAAATTTTCTTGTGGAACCACAATAGTAACCCAATATTCTATGATAGGTTTCCAATTGTTCCGTTTATACACAATCCAAATTCATACTCTCTTATGCGTTTTATCCAAACTGATAGTGACCTCAGTGGTGCTCATTACGAAATACTGAAGATAGTAATGGATCCAGCACCCATCTCTTCATCGGTTCACTCACCTACCCTACTGTGTTGTGTCTTATACATTATTATTACTACTTCAATTAATAAATACTCATCTTTTAAATGTGTCAGACTGGGGGTTAACATCATCTGACATGCATGTTTCGCCCATGAAATGGGCTGTCTCAAGGACTTTCCCCCTTAGCCGTCTTTAGCAACAGCTCTGCTATAATTTTTATGGGATAATCCCTTGATATATATATATAAGTTCTGTTTTGCGTTTTTTCAAAATATACACAGAAAATCCATGCTTCACCCAAATCTTGGTTACAATTTTTTTGCATATGCTACTCCTAAATTTATATTGTAGTATATTGTGATAATTCTGACCATTTGAAATCAGTATTACAAGTATCAAATGCACTGAGGTAGGCATAAAAAAATAGACTGGTTTGAAGTTGTACTCCAGAAACTGGGTCATTTGGCAGATCTACTTATATTAACTCTCTATTTCATCCACAGCTCATATTTTATACTACAGCTATTCTCAGAACTGTAAATAGTAGAGAACAGTGATTACAATACCTGTCCTGGGGGAACTCCTAGCCACTCGATGTCTGAAATGAATATTCAGAAGATAGATTTGCATGCACTGCTTCTATTGCATATATATATATATAATGCATATTTATTGTTAGGCATAGCCTAATGGTTAGTGCAGTGGCATGAGAACCAGACGAATTGTTTTTGATTCTCACTGCAGCTCCTTGTGACTCTGGGCAAGTCATCTAACCCTCCATTGCTCCAGGTCCAAAAGAAAAAGTACTTGTATATAATATGTAAACCACTTTGATTGTAATCACTCAAAGGTGATATATCAGATCCCATCCCCTAACTGACAGGTTATAATCAGGACAGGTTTGGAAACAACTGGCATAAGGTTCTTGCCCATTATGTACTAGGATTGTGGAGCAGAATGAAGAACTGGGTTGTATCTGCAACTGAAACATATTGTTTATCATTTAATATAAACTTACTATACTGCCATGTCACAAGTTATCTCTACTACTACTACTACTTATCATTTCTATAGCGCTACTAGGCGTACACAGCGCTGTACACTTTCAAAAGGGCAAATATGATAAAATGAGGAAAGTTATTTAAACAAACAAAAAAGCTAATGGAACAGTGATCTCTGCAGTTCACAGACTAAAACATAAAATTAGAAAATAAGTAAAACATTTTTGTTTGTCATTAATTATTTGATTTCTCCGGTTTTCTTGAATTTATATATTGACTCCAGTATTTCATTTATTCATTTATGTTTCCTACAGAGATGTTGGTGTTTGTATTTTAAATACTTTTTATTAATATTTACTATATTTGTGTTTTAATTTATCAATTTTTTCAATGTATCTATAATATTTTGTTATATATGTTTTAGTTTATGCTCATATTCCTAACTCTTGATACAATTATATTTGTTTATGGTTATACTTTATATTGACGTTGATTTTGTTGCATTTTATGATTTATAGAGATTACTGTTTGAACCCCTGATGCAGATGCTTGTGTGCGTCGAAACACGGCCTGTGTCGGGTCCATCTTTTTAGGATATTAATAAAGACTGTTGGATTTACATCTCCTGTGTTGATTCATCTTTTGTCAGCCTCTACTTTTGACTACTGTGTTCCCCCATCGTAGAGGTATTTCTCCTGTTGTGTACTTTGGATAATTAGAGAGCTCAAATATGGAGGTATATTCCTGTAAAGAGCTCTATCTGTCAAAATGAACAATTTGAATAAAATGCAAAAACTTGATGGCAACCAATTAAATTTTAAATAAATTGGTCACAGGGTCATATTTACGTACATTTTCCAAAAGTCATACTGTTGTATTTTGCAGCATTTGCAAACAGTTAAGAGTTGAAACTGGTAATCCCAAATATGCTACATTTTCATAGTCAAAATGGGAAATTAGTGCATGGAGCAAAGCATACAAATTTGAAGTAATCAAGATATATCTAATAGCACGTATCTTCCTTAAAGTGCAGAGCCCTTTTTTAATCCCACTGGATAGTTGATCTCCTAAATACAAACAATAGTCAATGAGTACTCCCAAATACCTTAAATGCTCCACTGGGGCAAATGGCCTACCAAGCAGATTTGATACCTTAGAAGGCGAGGCACGGTCTCCACAAACCCAACAGACGGTGGTCTCGTCTGTGATCAAGATCAGGTAATTATCACACAGCTAGCCAGAAATTTTATCTAAACAGGTCTGCAAAACTGTAAGGTGGCACTATCCTGCTTATTTTCGAAGGAGAAGGGCGCCCATCTTCCAACACAAATCGGTATAATCGAAAGCTGATTTTGGCCGCCCTCAACTACTTTCCGTCGCAGGGCCGGCCAAAGTTCAAGGTGGCATGTTGGCAGTGTACTGAAGGTGGGATAGGGGCGTAGTTAAGAGATGGCTGTCCTCGGCCGATAATGGAAAAAAGAAAGGCAGTCCTGAGGAGTATTTGGCCGACTTTACTTGGTTCATTTATTTTCAGGACCAAGCCTCAAAAAGGTGTCCGAATTGACCAGATGACCACCAGAGGGAATCGGGGATGACCTCCCCTTACTCTCCCAGTGGTCACCAACCCCCTCCCACCCTAAAAAAAAAATTAAACACATTTTTTTGCCAGCCTCAAATGTCATACCCAGCTCCATCACAGCAGTATGCAGGTCCCTGGAGCAGTTTTAGTGGGTGCAGTGCACTTCAGGCAGGCAGACCCAGGCCCACCCCCACCACCACCTGTTACACTTGTGGTGGTAAATGTGAGCCCTCCAAAACCCACCAGAAACCCACTGTATCCACATGTAGGTGCCCCCCTTCACCCATAAGGGCTATGGTAGTGGTGTTCAGTTATGGGGAGTGGGTTTTGGGGGGCCTCAGCACCCAAGGGAAGGGAGCTGTGCACTGCTGGCTCCTTCCATGACCAAATGGCTTGGATTTGGCCGGTTTTGAGATGGCCGGCCTCAGTTTCCATTATCGGTGAAAACCAATGCCGGCCATCTCTAAGGGCGGCCATCTCTAAGGTCGACCCAAATATTGAGATTTGGCCGTCCCCGGCCGTATTATCGAAATGAAAGATGGACGCCCATCTTGTTTTGATAATACGGGATGCCCCGCCCCTTCGTCGGGAGTCCTTAGAGATGGGCGCCCTTAAAGATGGGCACCCAGTTCAATTATGCCCCTCTTGGTGACCTTAGAAATGCGTATGGGGTGGGTTGATCCCTGTTTCTGTTGGGGTTTATGTGCTGTTATGTATTTTTTGTAATTATGTTTGTTTTATTACTCACTGTTGAGATCAGTGTAGTTGAATGTGTAGTTTAGCAATTTAATTAATTTAATAAATAGGTGGTGGTAAATGTTAGGGTAGATAAACAAAGATTCAAGGTTTACAATAAAAAATAAGAATAGCCATACTGGGTCAGACCAATGGTCCATCTACCCAGTATCCTGTTTCTAATAATAGCCAATACAGGTCACAAGTACCTGGCAGAAATCCAATTAGTAGCAACATTCCATGCTACCAATCCCAGGGTAAACAGTGGCTTCCCCATTAGCAGATTATTTCACTGTCCTCCTGTGTCCTCATTCCCCTCCCCCCTTCCCCTTTGAGTGCCCTAGCATCTTTCACCTTGGTCTTTATTTCCCAAATTCCCACTGATACACAGGGGCTCTCCTCCAAATCCTCCTGTCCCCCTGAAGCAGCTCCCTTCCCTTAAGTTCCCTACAGCCTCACCAGCCCTTACTCACTGCTGCCACCAAATCATAGAAGCAGCGGCAATGGTTATCATCAGGAGGCAGCAGGACCTCCCAGCCACACGCTGACGGCCCTGCAGTGTCCTGCCTTTCAAAGAAACAGGAAGTCTGTGTCAGAGTTGAGGTTGTAGGGAACGTACCCTGTGTCTGGCGATTGTCATTAAAACCAACACTTATGATGAGGCTAGTTTTTTGTTCTGGGGAAAAAGGAAATATAAATCAGAGCAGATGAAGGAAAGGGACGATAGAGCTGAGAAGATGGGAAGAACCAGAGTAAAATGAGAACAGGAGAAAAAGAGTAGAAAGCAACAGAAAAATGAGAGGGAAGAGGAATGGCAAAGGGGAACATAGAGCAGGGGAATGGATAACAGAGGGAAAAATACAGTGGTGAGAATGAAAACAAGAGAGGCAGAGAGAGAGAGAGAGAGAGAGAGAAAGCAAAGGGAGGAAAATGAAGAAAGCCAAAGGAAGAAAAGGAGAGAGGCAGAAGTCAGATGGAAGAAACTAGAGACCAGGTCCATGCAGAAAGAAGAAGAAGCAGATAGCTTAGGAGGAGGAGAAAGAAATGAAGGGTGAATATTTCAGGATATGTGAAGGGAAGGAAGTAAAATAGGTTGTGGATAGTAGGAGAGGAGGCCTCTTCAGTGAGTAAACTTGCACATATATAAACTGTACACACAAATTTGTAGAGCAGACCATTCTGAAAGGGAAGGCAGAAAGGAGGTATTTCTTGCAAAGTAGCAGCTTTATTAAACTGTGCTGCTGCATTAGCATGTGCTAACACTGTTAACACATGTTATGAATAAATAGTCCCACGGAATCTGTAGTAAACAACATACATTAATGTGTGTTAACATGCCCTAACATAGTTACAAACATTAGTAAATCTAGCCCTAAGCTTATCCTTATAGGAAAGAGGGAAAGCATGGAGGGTCTGATTTACTAGGCTTTATTTTTCTCATAGACAAAGGATTCACTAAAAGACTTTCTTCCATTTTCTGTCTACGAGAAAGCAGCTTAATGAATCAAACATGTAGAATGGGGGGAGGGGGGAGCCTTAGTAAATCAGGCTGAAAATGACCAGACTGTTACTAGGGAAACAGACTTAAAAAGAAAAAGACATTATCTCAATTCAAAAATAAAAATCTGTAGATACAGTGGGGGAAATAAGTATTTGATCCCTTGCTGATTTTGTAAGTTTGCCCACTGACAAAGACATGAGCAGCCCATAATTGAAGGGTAGGTTATTGGTAACAGTGAGAGATAGCACATCACAAATTAAATCCGGAAAATCACATTGTGGAAAGTATATGAATTTATTTGCATTCTGCAGAGGAAATAAGTATTTAATCCCTCTGGCAAACAAGACCTAATACTTGGTGGCAAAACCCTTGTTGGCAAGCACAGCGGTCAGACGTCTTCTGTAGTTGATGATGAGGTTTGCACACATGTCAGGAGGAATTTTGGTCCACTCCTCTTTGCAGATCATCTCTAAATCATTAAGAGTTCTGGGCTGTCGCTTGGCAACTCGCAGCTTCAGCTCCCTCCATAAGTTTTCAATGGGATTAAGGTCTGGTGACTGGCTAGGCCACTCCATGACCCTAATGTGCTTCTTCCTGAGCCACTCCTTTGTTGCCTTGGCTGTATGTTTTGGGTCATTGTCGTGCTGGAAGACCCAGCCACGACCCATTTTTAAGGCCCTGGCGGAGGGAAGGAGGTTGTCACTCAGAATTGTACGGTACATGGCCCCATCCATTCTCCCATTGATGCGGTGAAGTAGTCCTGTGCCCTTAGCAGAGAAACACCCCCAAAACATAACATTTCCACCTCCATGCTTGACAGTGGGGACGGTGTTCTTTGGGTCATAGGCAGCATTTCTCTTCCTCCAAACACGGCGAGTTGAGTTCATGCCAAAGAGCTCAATTTTTGTCTCATCTGACCACAGCACCTTCTCCCAATCACTCTCGGCATCATCCAGGTGTTCACTGGCAAACTTCAGACGGGCCGTCACATGTGCCTTCCAGAGCAGGGGGACCTTGCGGGCACTGCAGGATTGCAATCCGTTATGTCGTAATGTGTTACCAATGGTTTTCGTGGTGACAGTGGTCCCAGCTGCCTTGAGATCATTGACAAGTTCCCCCCTTGTAGTTGTAGGCTGATTTCTAACCTTCCTCATGATCAAGGATACCCCACGAGGTGAGATTTTGCGTGGAGCCCCAGATCTTTGTCGATTGACAGTCATTTTGTACTTCTTCCATTTTCTTACTATGGCACCAACAGTTGTCTCCTTCTCGCCCAGCGTCTTACTGATGGTTTTGTAGCCCATTCCAGCCTTGTGCAGGTGTATGATCTTGTCCCTGACATCCTTAGACAGCTCCTTGCTCTTGGCCATTTTGTAGAGGTTAGAGTCTGACTGATTCACTGAGTCTGTGGACAGGTGTCTTTCATACAGGTGACCATTGCCGACAGCTGTCTGTCATGCAGGTAACGAGTTGATTTGGAGCATCTACCTGGTCTGTAGGGGCCAGATCTCTTACTGGTTGGTGGGGGATCAAATACTTATTTCCCTCTGCAGAATGCAAATAAATTCATATACTTTCCACAATGTGATTTTCCGGATTTAATTTGTGATGTGCTATCTCTCACTGTTACCAATAACCTACCCTTCAATTATGGGCTGCTCATGTCTTTGTCAGTGGGCAAACTTACAAAATCAGCAAGGGATCAAATACTTATTTCCCCCACTGTATACCATCCACAAGGAGCTCACTCATTAACAGTAACATTAACAATAAATTTATAGTCCGCCATATACCTTTCGGCTCAATGCGGATCACACATTAAAGAAGACTAGACATTTCCAGGAATATCAAGATGTAACTTAGCAGAGATAGAATATCCCTAAACTACACATTCTAGTCAGCATGATTTAACACAAACTATCCATATTTCTTTTCTTCTGATATCCATGAACACCGATGAAATATTCTTGAGGTTATGATGACAGGCACAGCAGCAGGTATGCTGTGAACCATAACTTGCTAAGACAGCTGTTTAATCTTAAAGTCTATCTATTTAAACCTTATGACGTTTTATGAGCCTGAAGGTACGGTATATAGTTTCAGATTTTTCTTCCCTCACAAGAGCGCTGCCTGATGTTTTCCAGCTGAACAAGCAATACCCTATGCAAGTATCCACTATTATAATTAAAGAACAAAAAAAAATTATTTCATTTCAGCATGCAGTTTTTTGCTATTTAATACTTTGAAGCTCTCAAATTGCACAGAATGATTCTTCCACATCAGAATGTGCTGTAATAAAAGTTAAAATAACCTAAAGTCATTGTAGTCTATGAGACCAATAGCTTTATGATAGGCCATACAGTAAGCTCCAGTGGTGTAGCTAGGTGGGTCGCCAGGGGAGCAGCTGCTCCCCCAAACAGATTTTTGATGGAGCGGTGCCTATTTTA
This sequence comes from Microcaecilia unicolor, assembly GCF_901765095.1. NCBI lineage: Eukaryota > Metazoa > Chordata > Amphibia > Gymnophiona > Siphonopidae > Microcaecilia > Microcaecilia unicolor. The sequence continues at coordinate 81,160,378 of NC_044037.1, read as the reverse complement.
TAGACATCCACGTCATACATATTCATTGTGAATATCCTGAAAACCTGAGTGACTGGGTGTGTCCCGAGGACTGGATTGAGAACCCTTGGTGTAGACTAAGGTGTACACAGGGCAAGAGGCTGGAGAGAAGGTAGGCCAGAGTGGAAGGCAATGATAGACTAAAAGCAAAACTCTTTTTTGTCATTGTAACCTTGAAAATGAAGTTATCAGCAATATTGGTGTTTTAAAGTACCTGATGAGTTCACAGGTTTGGGAGCAGGCATTTGGGAGTCCATGTCATACATCTCTTATTTAATATTGGGGGGTTAGGGCAGTGGTTCCCAAACCTGGTCCTGGAGGCACCCCAGCCAGTCGAGTTTTCAGGATATACACAATGAATATTCATGAGAGAGATTTGCATACTAAGGCAGTGCATGCAAATCTCTCTCATGAATATTCATTGTGGATATCCTGAAAACCTGACTGGCTGGGGTGCCTCTAGGAGCAGGTTTGGGAACCACTGGGTTAGGGAAAGACAGTAAGCAAGAAAACAGGCAAAGCAATTCACCATAATAAAATAGTAGAACCTACTTTTTCCAACAGAGCCGGTTTATGGCATGAGCCAGGTAAGGCACTGGCTCAGGGTGCCAAAGCCCAAGGATACAAAAGCCTGCCTGCCAACTCACAGATAGCTCCCAGCCCACACAAACACATGCAGTTTTCTTCTCCCTTTCCCACCTCTCCCCCACCCCATGATACCCTGATGCTATTATGGGGTGAGTCCCTCAGTGATCACCCCACCCCTGATGGGTGGCCTGGCATTTGAGTACCGGCACCTTTTTTGCTAGAAAAATTGCGCTGTGCATTGTAAACCAGCACATCAAAGGAGGAGGATGTGGGCCAAGACATAGCTGCTTTCCTCTTCGTTTTGTACTGAAATTCACAAGAGAAAAAGGGGAGAGTGGAAAGAAAGAGGGCAAGTGGATGGATATTGGAAGGGGGTATACAGACCAGAAATACCACCTGCTTGAGGGGAAAAGGAGAGCTGCATGCCTTTGTCTGTGTGTGTGCTGAGAGCCACTATTGGGGAAGGGAAGAAAGTTCTGAGAGAAGAGGACATTTCTCTGGTAAGTGAACATTATTTTGCTTTGTGCTTTGGGAACTTAAAGATTGGGGTTTAAAGGAGGAATTGTAGGTTAGTGATAGGCAGAATAAAAATATAAAAAAGCAAACTTGATCAACTAATCACCGTACTGTTTTCCCCCTATTTTTTAAACCTGAACTTTGTACTACAGCATTAATAAGTGGAGGGGCATAATCGAACGGGGACGACCATCTCTAAGGACGTTCTGGCGAAGGGGCAGGGAAACCCGTATTAATGAAACAAGATGGATGTCCATCTTTCGCTTCGCTAATACGGTCAGGGATGCCCAAATCTCAACAAACCCAATGTACCCACATCTAGGTGCCCCCTTCATCCCTAAGGGCTATGGTAGTGGTGTACAGTTGTGTGGAGTGGGTTTTGGGGGGCTCAGCACACAAGGTAAGGGATCTATGCACCTGGGAGCTTTTTCTGAAGTCTACTGCAGTGCCCCATAGGGTGCCCAGTTGGTGTCCTGACATGTCAGATGGACCAGTGCACTACAAATGCTGGCTCCTCCCATGACCAAATGCCTTGGATTTGGTCATTTCTGAGATGGGCGTCCTCGGTTTCCATTATCGCCGAAAACCGGGGACGACCATCACTAAGGACGACCATCTCTAATGTCGACCTAAATGTTGAGATTTGGGCGTCCCCAACCGTATTATCGAAATGAAAGATGGCCACCCATCTTTTTTCAATAATACAGGTTTCCCCGCCCCTTCATGGGACGTCCTGCGAAGACGTCCTCAGGAAAACTTGGGCGCCCCTTTCGATTATGCCTCTCAATGTCATTTTGTGAATTGGTAACTGATAAGAAATCAAACGCTTTCCTAGACCCAGACCAGTTTAAGAATTTCCTTGATGCAAGAAAGGTCCCTGGGACCATAATGGCTTCCATCCGTCCTCTAGTTCAGCGAAGTAGAGTCTCATATGTTGTAGTGGTTGGCTTTCACTCTAAGAAATTACCTTGGTTTTCTTTAAGGCAAAAAAACATAGTAAAAAGTGTTTTCGGTATATTAAAAGCAGGAAGCCGGCAAAAGAATCGGTTGGGCCACTGGATGACCGAGGGGTAAAAGGGGCGATCAAGGAAGACAAAGACGTAGCAGAGAGATTGAATGAATTCTTTGCTTCTGTCTTCACCTAGGATGATTTGGGTGGGATACCGGTGTAGGAAATGATATTTCAAGCGGACGAGTCGGAGAAACTTACTGACTTCACGGTAAACCTGGAGGACGTAATGGGGCAGCAAATCTCCTGGACCGGATGGTATTCATCCTAGAGTACTGATAGAACTGAAAAATGAGCTTGCAGAGCTACTGCTAGTGATATGCAATTTATCCTTAAAATCGAGCGTGGTACCGGAAGATTGGAGGGTGGCCAATGTAACGCCCATTTTTTAAAAAGGTTCCAGGGGAGATCCGGGAAATTATAGACCGGTGAGTCTGACGTCGGTGCCGGGGAAAATGGTAGAGGCTATTATTAAAAACAAAATTACAGAGCACATCCGAGGACATGGATTACTGAGACCGAGTCAGCATGGCTTTTGTGTGGGGAAATCTTGCCTGACCAATTTACTTCAATTCTTTGAAAGAGTAAACAAACATGTGGACAAAGGGGAGCCAGTTGATATTGTATATCTTGATTTTCAAAAGGTGTTTGACAAGGTACCTCATGAAAGGCTACAGAGGAAATTGGAGGGTCATGGGATAGGAGGAAAAGTCCTATTGTGGATTAAAAACTGGTTGAAGGATAGGAAACAGAGAGTGGGGTTAAATGGGCAGTATTCACAATGGAGAAGGGCAGTTAGTGGGGTTCCTCAGGGGTCTGTGCTAGGACCACTGCTTTTTAATATATTTATAAATGATTTAGAGATGGGAGTAACTAGCGAGGTAATTAAATTTGCTGATGACACAAAGTTATTCAAAGTCGTTAAATCGCGACAGGATTGTGAAAAATTACAGAAGGACCTTACGAGACTAGGAGACTGGGCAGCTAGATGGCAGATGACATTTAATGTGAGCAACAGCAAGGTGATGCATGTGCGAAAAAAGAACCCGAATTATAGCTACGTCATGCAAGGTTCCACATTAAGAGTTACAGACCAAGAAAGGGATCTGGGTGTCGTCGTCGATAATACACTGAAACCTTCTTCTCAGTGTGCTGCTACAGCTCAGAAAGCGAATAGAATGTTGGGTATTATTAGGAAAGGTATGGAAAACAGGTGTGAGGATGTTATAATGCCGTTATATCGCTCCATGGTGCGACCACACCTTGAGTATTGTGTTCAATTCTGGTCGTCGCATCTCAAGAAAGATATAGAGGGGCATAATCGAACGAAAACGTCTATCTCCATGGGCGTTTATCTCCAAGAACGGGTCCGTGAAGGGGCGGACCGAACCGTATTTTGGGAAAAAATAGACGTCCATGTTTTATTCGACAATTTGTGAGCTGGGCGTTTTTGTTTTTCAGCGATAATGGAAAATGAAAGCGCCCAGCTCAAAAACGAATAAATCCAAGGCATTTGTTCGTGGGAGGGGCCAGGAGTCATAGTGCACTGGTCCCCCTCACATGCCAGGACACCAACCGGGCACCCTAGGGGGCACTGTTACAAAAAAAAAAAAAAGGTAAAAGAGCTCCCAGGTGCATAGCACCCTTCCCTTGTGTGTTGAGCCCCCCAAATCCCCCTCAAAACCCACCACCCACAAGTCTACACCATTACTATAGCCCTAAGGGGTGAAGGGGGGCACCTACATGTGGGTACAGTGGGTTTGGGGGGGCGGTGTGGAGGGCTCCCATTTACCAGCACAAGTGTAACAGGTAGGGGGATGGGCCTGGGTCTACCTGCCTGACGTCCACTGCACCCCCTAATAACTGCTCCAGTGACCTGCATACTGCTGCCAGGGAGGTGGGTATGACATTTGAGGGTGAACATAAAAAGTTGTGAAACGGCATATTTTTGTGGTGGGAGGGGGTTTGTGACCACTGGGGGAGTCAGGGGAGGTCATCCCCGACTCCCTCCAGTGGTCATCTGGTCGTTTAGGGCACTTTTTGGGGCCCTATTCGTGGAAAAACAGGGTCCAGGAAAAGTGCCCTAAATTCTCGCTAAAAACGCATATTTTTTTTCCATTATCAGCGAAAGGCGCCTATCTCTGATCGGCAGATAACCACGCCCCAGTTCCGCCTTCACCACGCCTTTGACACGCCCCCATCAACTTAGTCCGCATCCGCGACGGAATGCAGTTGAAAACGTCCAAATTCGGCTTTCGATTATACCGCTTTATTCATTTTTGTGAGATAAACGTCTATCTCCCGATTTGGGTCGCAATATAGGCGTTTTTCTTTTTCAATTATAAGCTGGTTAGTGGAATTGGAAAAGGTGCAGCGAAGGGTGACTAAAATGATAGCGGGGATGGGACGACTTCCCTATGAAGAAAGACTAAGGAGGCTAGGGCTTTTCAGCTTGGAGAAGAGACGGCTGAGGGGAGACATGATAGAGGTATATAAAATAATGAGTGGAGTGGAACAGGTGGATGTGAAGCGTCTGTTCACGCTTTCCAAAAATACTAGGACTAGGGGGCATGCGGTGAAACTACAGTGTAGTCAATTTAAAACAAATCGGAGAAAATCTTTCTTCACCCAACGCGTAATTAAACTCTGGAATTCGTTGGCGGAGAACATGGTGAAGGCGGTCAGCTTGGCAGAGTTTAAAAAGGGGTTAGATGGTTTCATAAAAGACAAGTCCATAAACCACTACTAAATGGACTTAGGGAAAAATCCACAATTCCAGGAACAACATGTATAGAATGTTTGTATGTTTGGGAAGCTTGCCAGGTGCCCTTGGCCTGGATTGGCCGCTGTCGTGGATAGGATGCTGGGCTCGATGGACCCTTGGTCTTTTCCCAGTGTGGCATTACTTATGTACTTATGTAGTTTAAATCTCCTGCTAACTAGAATTTTCTTTATTCCCATTCCCCTCTCTCTTTTTTCTTTCCTTAAGTTTTTTTTAAATGTTGTGGTATATTGTTCTTTGTTATTGTTAAGTTTTTCCTTTTAAATTAGGGTTGTGATGATTTCATAATGAAGAACTTTTTGCTGTTATTCAAGAGTTGTCTTGATTGTATTTTGAAGATGTATAAATAAAAAATAAAAAAAAAGAAACAGGTAGCAGGACTAAATGCACTTAGAGGCACCATGTGCATATGCATAAATGCACATAAGGTATGCAAAAAACAAAGATGTCCTTTCTGCACATAAAACCCTGTTTATCTATGAACATGTTTTTCAAACTGTGCTCAGTTTGCACAGGGATTTCATTTTGAAATTGCTGTATGTACTATTCTACTCATTGTGAAGTCCATGGGTACTTTTGTTCACATGGGTTCTACCAGCCCAGAATTTTCAGATAGAAACTTCACAGAAATTTTCCCTTTGAAAATTAGCTACCTGCAGACCTGCAAGCACTCTGAGGGCAATTTTAAAAAGGAACTCGGTATCCAGTCATGGCGGGGCCAAAGCAGAAAGCTGCCACAAGCAGCAGCATGTGATAAATGAGAGGAATGCATGCATGTTAGTAGATGAATGATGCAGAAATGGATTTGGTGCATGAATTAGCTCACAGAGTAGATATCAGCACAAGCATATTGTAATAAATGGTAAGTAGGCTATTAGCTAGTTCACCCCAATGCTGAGAAGTTTTTAAGGGAGTACAATGCAATCAAAATGCACCAGTTACCATCAGGTTTGAGGCAAGGTAGATGGGTTAGCTCGCCCTCTGCATCAGGGCAGCTAAGCTAATAAGTCCCCCACCCTGGGCTCACCAGACCCACAATTTCTCCCTCCCCCCAAAAGATGACACCCAATCCTCCAATCATCCACCCCAGATCCCCTGATGTCCCCATAAATTATCCATGTTGTCTAGTGGCACCCTTCACGCCAAACTCAACCCCCAAACCACCAGTTTATTTTTACCACGAGCTAAAAACATTAGCATGGCTTTGTAAAAGACACTCTATATGCAGCATCACATGCCTTCTTATACAGAATTACAATACATGGCCCCTTCCAGCATTACCAACCTGACGTTAAAAATACATTTTCTGACTAACTTCATCTTTCACTGCAAAGGTCTGTTGCTTGTTAGGCCTCAGACTGGTGTTGCCAGATGGAAAAAATTTGTCACGTCCAAAACCAGCCCAAAACCGCACAAAGTCAATTTGCATGTGAATAACATCATTAATAAACATTAATGAGTCAATTTGCATATGAATTATATCATTAATAAATATTAATAGGTCCATTTGCATACAAATGACATCATTAAGCCCGCCTCTGTGGGGCTTCTACTGGCCGCGGCTGTGGGAAACCAGCCAACCCGCGGCCAGTGGCCGCGGGGAAAAAACCGCGGTGGGCAAAAAAAACTGCCGGTGGGGCTTAATAAAGCTGCCCAAAATCCTGCAACCCGCACATGGCATGAAAAAGCCGCAGCGGCTCATGGAAAGGAGCCCAATTGGGCGAGAAACCCGCAGCCCTGGCAACACTGCCTCAGACTTGCATGCAATCTGCAAGGATATTGAAAAACATTGCAAAGACTGCTGGTGGACAAGGAGAATAACAACTACATTATATCACCACAAGGGGAATTCACAAACTCGTGTTGCAGACTTTGAGGCTCATCCTCTCCCAGCATGGTGCCAGTGGGACAATGTTGTGGCCCCTTATGCCATGACATCTAAAACGGAAAAGTTGTTTGTGCATTGACAACAAGATCAGATTGCACAGCACCGACTCAGCTGCAGCCTGCAATTTCTGTATAAAGGAGGCTCATATTGGAAGAAAAGTTTGGTTGCTGCTTTTGCTTCCATTAGATCTGAAGTGCTATCCTGGCTCTGCCTGTTTGACTGACCCACCTGAGGAACACCCTGACACCTGCTGGACATCGTGTGACATCTCTGCCCAGGTTGTATCATTGCCGGTGTTCCTGCTCTGAGGTTAGGATAACAGGCTGAACTAGAAGCCTACTTTAGGGTCTTGTGTGCGATTGCTTTACGCTGAATAAAGATACAACCATCTGTGTCATTATTCTTGCATCTCTGTCACTGTTTCTGCTGCTATAATTATTAACTATTTTTATAACACCCTTGGGTGTGAAGTTAGTTTTGTTATTATTTGGGCATTATGAATTCAGGTCTATAGCTAAACGGTTGCACGATTACCTTCCAGACACTACACTGTACTAAAATGAACCTGTGTCACGTTTTTCTGTAATCTATACTAAGTGTCTCGTTCCCAATTACATCCCAAAAAAGAGTGTAATCTATGTATGGCCCCACACACACATTCATGTCAATTTATCAAGAGCTAATTTTTTTAAGGCTCGCTAATGAACCAAATGTACATCCCTACTGCTTCTTTAATGCATTACATAAATGTCAAGACCTTTCAGATTATTATAATGCTTAGTTAGTATTTGGAGGGTTCTGGCTTCTGAATTGTTGCATGCAAAACCATTAACTACTACATGCACCCTTTCATACAGTGAATTAGAATAGCAAATTAACAATTATACTAAAAGTGAACTTAACTTTTGTGTTGGAAATCATGAACCATACTGTGAGTTTGACTAGCACCATCCATTCTGTCATTGACTATGGTTACTTCATAGCTTCACAGATCAAGAATGAGGAGCATGACACAGTAATTAGGAAAAAGTAACCTTTTCTCAACAGTATATGCTCAGTTGATGATGCCATTGCTCATATTACTCCATTTTTTCAAGACACACCAGACAGCTACTGGTTGCAATTTTGTGCACATGTTACTTATGGACCTGCCATCCTGCTTTTCTTAGGGAAATCAGAACTAGAGGTCTATCCAGCTTATAATCGAACGAGAATAACGCCCAAGTTCCGACCTAAATCGGGAGATGGGCGTTCTTCTCACAAAAACAAATAAAGCGGTATAATCGAAAGCCGAACTTTGGACGCTTTCAACTGCACTCCGTCGCGGATGCGGACAAAGTTGACGGGGGCGTATCGAAGGCGTGTCGAAGGCGGAACTGGGGCGTGGTTATCGGGCGAACAGAGATGGGCGCCCTTCGCCGATAATGGAACAGTTTTGAGCTAGAATTTAGGACACTTTTCCTGGACCCTGTTTTTTGACGAATAAGGCCCCCAAAAGTGCCCTAAATGACCAGATGACCCCCAGAGGGAGTCGGGGATGACCTCCCCTGACTCCCCCAGTGGTCACTAACCCCCTCCCACCACAACAAATGATGTTTCACAACTTTTTACTTTCACCCTCAAATGTCATACCCTCCTCCCAAGCAGCAGTATGCAGGTCCCTGGAGCAGTTGTTAGGGGGTGCAGTGGACGTCAGGCAGGTGGACCCAGGCCCATCCCCCCCCCTACCTGTTACAATTGTGCTGCTTAATGCTACTAGTCGTCCAACCCCCCCAAACCCACTGTACCCACATGTAGGTGCCCCCCTTCACCTCTTAGGGCTATAGTAATGATGTAGACTTGTGGGCAGTGGGTTTTGAGGGGGATTTGGGGGGCTCAACACCCAAGGGAAGGGTGCTATGCACCTGGGAGCTCTTTTACCTTTTATTTGGTTTTTGTAAAAGTGCCCCCTAGGGTGCCCGGTTGGTGTCCTGGCATGTGAGGGGGACCAGTGCACTATGAATCCTGGCCCCTCCCACGAACAAATGCCTTGGATTTATTCGTTTTTGAGCTGGGCGATTTCATATTCCATTATCGCTGAAAAGCAAAAACGCCCAGCTCACACCTTGACGAATAAAACATGGGCGTCTTTTTCTTTTAAAAAATACGATCCGCCCCACCCCTTCACGGACCCGTTCTCGGAGATAAACGCCCATGGAGATAGGCGTTTCTGTTCCATTATGCCCCTCTATGCATACAATGGATGAAGCCAACACTAGATCATTCTTTATTTATTTACAATAACCCTGGGGGAAAATTATAGGGGCAAAGTTTGTCCCTATCCCTACCCCATCCCCACAAACTTTGACCCCATCCCCACCCTGTCCCCGCAAACTCAAACTCCGCTGAAATAGTTCCATCATTTCAATAAAAGACAATCACTAGCTTTTTGTACAACTGAGATGTTGTACTGTTGCAGAGACAGAGTGGGAATGGAGTTTGAGTTTGCAAGGATGGGGAGAGAATGGGATAAATGACTAATTACATAGGTTTTAAAACGAACTCAGAATTGCAATAAACCCTGTGTAGTACACATTTCCCAAAGAAGCACATTCCACAATACAGGAAATCCAGTGGAAAGGATTTCAAATGGGTCTAGCTGATCAATCTACCCTCAGGCCAGGGACCACTAACAAAGTACCAAATAGCATGCATAGCAGCTGTTCCTGTTCACACCACTGCAATTTCTGCAATTAATATCCCAGTCCCAGGCCCACCAAATTTTTAAAAACTAGCATTAAAGGTTTAAACCAAATCCACATTTGAACCAGTAAGTGGTGCAAGACAGGGGTAATATGATTATGAAGACCCACCCCAATCAAAATCCATGCAGCCACGTTTTGATTTGGTTTTTTAATTTGTTTATTAAAGAATGGCACATAAAAAGAATCATATAACACAGGAGACATAAGACTTCCAATACAAATCCAACAAAGGTAGCAAAGGATACAGTCAAGCAAGATAACAAGAAATCCATGGACAAAAATATCCAGTGTACCTGAATGTAACACACCTTGAGCTACTACTGAAAAAGGTGTGAGCAAAATGGAAATAAAATTTTTAAAAAATGCAGCCATATTTTGAGGGTTTGTGGGCAGGTAGGGGTGGAGAGAGGAGCCAACCGGAAGGGAACCGGGGGGGGGGCTAATTCCATGCCCACCCACCTTGGACTCAGGCCCACCCACCTTGGACTCAGGCCCACCCAAAATTGGCCATCTGGCTACGCCCCATTATCATTAAACTAGCCTACACATAGACAGTAATCTTTAAATATAGCTCTTCCTTCAGTAAATAAAGTTTATTATAAACATTTTATGGATTGTTCTTTTAGCTATTTTGCTGTTAAATTATGGAATTCCATCCCTATTCAAATTTGGGTTATTTTAGATTATTATCTGTTTAGGAAGTCTTTGAAAACTTTTTTTTATTTCAGAAATACTTTGATTCATGAATTTTGTCTGTGCTCTGATCCACTGTAACCCATTATGACTCCTTGAGAGAAATTAGCGGGACAGAAAAGCTGGAATAGAATAGAATAGAATCCCAGTCAGTAGGGTGAGAATGGAGAGAGGACTTTCAGATGCTGCTTGTTTAGGTGCCCAAAAGTCCAGCACCAATATAGCAGTGCTCAAACGGCAGCACCCAAACTATGATGCTCAAATGTCAGACCCCCAAAGTCACACTTCCTCAACTATAATAGAACTAAGTAAATGGTAAGTAGATTTTTTTCATTATGTCTATTCTTACTATAATGGGGTGGTGGTGTGGGGCCTACCTCTAAAATGAAATTATGTAATTTTGCAAAACATTTATACAGATACACAAAATGTACTCTGTGTTCAAGAATGTCTTTCTTTTGTTAAATTGGTGATAGAAGACAATTTATTTAGATTTTGTTCACACCTTTTTCAGTAGTAGCTCAAGGTGAGTTACATTCAGGTACACTGGATATTTCTCTGTCTCAGGAGGGCTCACAATCTAAGTCTGTACCTGAGACAATGGAGGGTTAAGTGACTTGTCCAGGATCACAGGGAGCAGCAGTGGGAGTTGAGCTGGCCATCTCTGGATTGCAAGACCAGTGCGCTAACCACTAGGCCATTCCTCCACTCCATAATAGCTCATGTTTTCAAAATGTAGTCTTATCTTGCACCTCTAAGTCTTTCCATTTAGACACAGTAGTCCATAAAATGTACACTAAACCCATGAGGTCACAGCTCCCAGTAAGCTTCCACAATCTTTTGATGTTTCCTTAGCAGGCTTAAGTATCGCATTCTCTTTAAAACTCCCATATGGGTAATTCATATTGATTACAGCTATGCCTCCTGCTGAGAGCAAAGCTGCTCCACTGCTGGTTTCTCTGCTCTTAATCTTTGCCAGCATGCCATTCATGTTGTTTGATCTTTCTACACTGAAGGCAGATGTAAACTTTGGTTAGCAAATGACTTCATAAAATCTGGGATGATTTGCACCAGTCCTATGCTATTCAGACTTACAGTTCAAATCAGGTTGTTGTTTTTTTTTTGTTGTTTGTTTTTGTATGTTTTTTTTTTTCATTTTCTCTCTAGAGCTCTAGAATATGGAGCACTTAAGAATGGCAATTTAGAAAGGATGTATAAATGGGACTTGAGACATCTAGGTTGGGGCTTGCCAGACTCTGCTTGTATCTTAGAAAAGGATCTTCCAGCATAGATCCTGGTCTAAAATACATGGCAAAGATAAGCAAAAAGCAAAAGGAGACCTTAAGAAATGGGACACAATGTGGACCCGGCATGGGCCGTGTTTCTGCGCACAGCGCCTGCGTCAGGGGTCTTAAGACTGGAGTGTTTCTTTGGGAGGATCCTTTCTGAATCTCCCCAGAACCGTCTGCGTTAACCCTCCCTCGCTTGGGAAGTTAGTGAAATAGGCATCTATGTATGCACCAGTTACCTGTGGCAAGGACATCCATTTTAGAAAAACTGATATCTAAAATATCAATATGGCAAAACTGAAACATATGACTGCACATGGACATTCATATTCCGAAATGGAAAAGTGCTAGAACATAAAATTTAATGCCAACCATTTTAGAAACATAAACATTTACTTTTCCTAAACCTGTCACAGAGCCCATTTCCCTTTTCAGTTTGGCTTTTAGGGAGGGGGCAATAACTACCAGGGGGTGAGGAAATGAACTCCCCTAATCCCCCCCCCCCCCCCCCCAGTAGAGTGCTGCTCACTAGGAACTATTACAAGGTCTGGATCCCAGTCTGTAATTTGGGACATAGATGTTCTGAAATAGATTATGAACATTCATTTTTTTAGGTCTGCTCTCATCCTGCCCACAGCATGCCCTGTTCATGCCACCATGCCGTGTGGAAGTTGTTCGGTTTTAGGTGTTCATATCTCAACTTTGTAAAATCAGGATTTGGAGTTTAGTGCACTATGGATGTCTAAATTGCCAGGTTATGGACATCTAAAACATAAATAGCACATCTAAAATAAGCACCTAAGTATAACAATGGGGCTCCTTTACTAAAATATGGTAAGGTTTTGCACTAACATGGAGGGGCATAATCGAAAGGCGTCAGCCATCTCTATGGGTGGCCAAAAAATGCCAGCAATCCAAACCCGGCAAAATGCAAGGCATTTGGTCGTGGGAGGAGCCAGCATTTGTAGTGCACTGGCCCCCCCTCACATGCCAGGATACCAACCGGGCACCCTAGGGGGCACTTCTAAAAATTAAAAAATAAAAATAGCTCCCAGGTGCATAGCTCCCTTCCCTTGGTTGTTTAGCCCCCCCCCCCCAATCCCCCCCAAAACCCACTCCCCACAACTCTACACCATTACCATAGCCCTGGGGGCACCTACATGTGGGTACAGTGGGTTTTGGAGGGCTCAACATTTACCACCACAAGTGTAACAGGTAGGGGGGGTGGGCCTGGGTCCTCTTGTCTGAAGTGCACTGCACCCACTAAAAACTGCTCCAGGGACTTGCATACTGCTATAAGGGAGCTGGGTATGACATTTGAGGCTGGCATAGAGGCTGGCAAAAATGGGGGTTTTTTTGGGTGGGAGGGGGTTGGTGACCACTGGGGGAGTAAGGGGAGGTCATCCCCGATTCCCTCCGGTGGTCATCTGGTCAGTTGGCGCACTTTTTTGAAGCTTGGTCGTGACAAAAAAGGGACCAAGTAAAGCCGGCGAAATGCTCGTCAAGCCTGGCTTTTTTTTTCCACTATCGGGCGAAGCCGGCCATCTCGTGAGCACGCCCCCATCCCACCCCTGTCCTGCCTTCACTACCCTATCGACACGCCCCCTTGATGTTTCGCCGGCTCCGCGACGGAAAGCATTTGAACCCGGCCAAAATCGGCTTTCGATAATACCGATTTGTCCGGGTTCAGGATATCACCGGCCATCTCCTGATTTGTGTCAGAAGATGGCTGGCGATCACTTTCGAAAATGAGCTGGACAGTAACATAGTAGATGACGGCAGATAAAGACCTGTACGGTCCATCCTGCCTGTCCAACAAGATACATTCATTGTATGAGCTACTTTATATGTATATCTGACTTTGATTTGTCCTTGCCATTTTCAGGGCACAGACTGTAGAAGTCTGCCCAGCACTAGCTTTGCTTCACAAGTACTAGTGTTGCCACAAAATCTCTGCTAAGCTTCTGTGGATCCATTTCTTCTGAACAGGATTCCTTTGTGTTTATCCCACGCATTTTTGAATTCTGTTACCTCATTTCAAGTGCAAAATTTAGGGTGTGGCAAGTGCAGAGCCTGTGTGGTAAATGTAGTAGGTGTGCCCAGCATCTGCCCTGCACATGGAGGGCAGTTCTATAACATTGTACCTATATTTAGGCACCAATCCCCGATATTCAGCAGTATTTAACTAGCCAGACATGGCTCCTGTCGGTTAAATATTTGGAGTTAGGGCATAGTGGCTAACTGGCTATATCTCGTGATATAGCTGGCTATCCGTGAATATTCAAGTGCTGGCCAGCTAAGTTTAGCAGGCATATCAGACCATATAAATAGCCTCCTATATTTGTCCACCCAGCGCTGAATATTCACTTAGGGGCCCTTTTACTAAGCCGCGTAAGCACCTACACATGCCCAATGCGCGCCAATTGTGAGTTACCGCCTGCCTACCGTATGGCCCAGGTGGTAATTTCATCTTTGATGCGCATCCCCTATGCGCGCCAGAAAATAATTTTTATTTTCTGACGTGCGATGCTACCGGGCGGAAAAAGGCATTTGACGTGCATAGACCATTACCGCCCACTTAACGCATGAGACCTTACCGCTAGGTCAATGGCTGGTGGTAAGATCTCAGACCCAAAATGGGCGCATGTCCATTTTCCGGTCAAAGTTTTTTAAAGACATTTTTACAGGTGTGCTAAAAAATGGATCTGCGCACGTCCGAAACACGCGCCTACACCACCGCAGGCCATTTTTCAGCACAGCTTAGTTAAAGGACCCCTCAGCTGTTGAAGTTAGAGTCATCGAAAAAAAAAACAGGATATTCAATGCCGGTCACAGGAAACGACCCAGCACTGAATATCCGGGGGTCAGTGCCGACTGTGGGACATATATGGACAACCTCCCACTGTCTGAATATCAATCCCCAAGAATGTATGAAAATGACCAGAATACCAACACATCCATAACTATGAGGGTTCATTGCACTGGAAGATTTCTTTCAACCACAAATCTGCTGAGTGTACAATCCAATCCCAACAGGGTTTCCCTATTTCACTGCAAAGCTGCATCAGAGGAATCCATCATCCTTCTTCATTATAACTTGCTTCTAATATGACTGCAAGAAACAAAGGGGTCTTTTTACTAAAGGGTTGCCATGCCCTGCACTACCACCCAAGAACATAAAACTCTTGCTATAGTAGGATCCATGCCCTGACAAATTTGTCTGAGGTCCTGCAATCTAAAACATTTTGTGATAGTTGTCCTCTTGAATCTCTCCCATCAGCTAGTCCAGTCATCACCATCAGTAACATTGCCCTACGAACAGAGTCCTCAATACCCTCATTCTTATCATGTTGGACATCTGCACTTTGGGCCTTAAACTTTCTCATGCCAAAAAAGACACAAACAGATGTTCCCAAGAAGAGCAAGGAAAAGCCTACCTGCTTAGCCAAGCTAATAGCTTTTTTCATTTGCTTTGCATATTCGGGCTTAATGCATAGGTGAACAAGTTTAATCAATTCCACTATATCAAGTTTTTCATCTTGCTCTAACTTCAAAAGCACAACACAAGCACGGGGAAAATTATTGGAGTCTATGTCGCCTACTTGCTTAGTCATCACTTCCATGTCTGTCTGTGATAAAGGCTGTGAGCTAATAGTTTGAGTAAACTCTCCTTCTGTAGGATGAGACTGTGATACCTTTATTACAGCTGACACAGGTTTAGCTGTGTCTGCCTTTGCATACTGAGGGGTGTATAGAAGGCCTGTGATAGCTGAAACCTGCAAGCAAGAATTCTGCAGCTTTTGTTTTAAGACCCGTATCTCCCTGTGACAATGTGCATGATCAGTATCTTCACCTAGGGTGGGAGTCTGCAGTGTTAATTCCCTTGCTAAATGTTTTAAGCTTGGAACCTGGCTTCCTTGTATTTCCAAAGCTGAAATTTGGTTCTGCATTTGATTTTCTTGGGCTATCTGTTTTTGTACTTGCTGTTTCAGAAATTCTACTTGGTAACTTAAGCAAGTAGTCATTGTGCTTAAAAACTCCTTTTCTTTATCTGTCTTCATACATTCTTTCTCTTTGGCTTGTAATTTCTCTTTCAGTTCTGCACTTTTTCAGTGGTAGCTGGAGGATGGGGACCCATAACCTCTGCCCCCCCCCCCCCCCCCTTTGCTGATGATCTTAGGCGTTATTCTTGATCAAAAGCTAACTTTGAAAACCCAAATAAATGCACTTGTGAGGTGATGTTTCTGGTTGATTCATAATCTCAGACGAATTTGAAAATATCTAATACAGGAATATGGTTATACGGTTGATTTGCTCATTGAATACATTATTCAAAATTTTTTGTGGAATCGCCTCGGCATATATGTTCAAACTAATTAAAATTCTGCATTTGAGATATGGGACCCAAAATTTTGTAAAGCTATAATTTCCTGTGTGTAAGGGTTTAGGATCTAAGATCATTTTTCTTACTCTTTTATCTTAAATAGAATTTTCTACCTACATCTGTAATTCATGTGACTTGTTCTGTCTGTTAAGACTATTTTATTTAAGAAATGTGTACTTTCAGACAGAGGATGCTTTTCAAAGCACAAAGACTTACAAAGTTCCATAGGTTACAATGCAACTTTGTAAGTCTATGGGCTTTAGAAATGAGCACTTAAGGGGCCCTTTTACGAAGGCACGGTAGCACTACCACGCAGGTAGTATTCAGCAAAACAGTACTACTGCCGGGCATGCCAGGCACCTGTGGTAGTTCTGGGTTTGCTGCGCACCATTTCCTGTGCTACAAAATAATGTTTATTTTCTAGCACGGGAGGCAGGGAGTAAGTGTTCCCAGCAGTAATCGGATAGAGCAGGCACACTGCTGCATGCTGCCTGATTACCATGCAAGTAGTGCATGAGCCCTTACCGCCTACTAAGTAGGAAGAAGTAAGGGCTCAGGCGGTAATGGCCGCACGCTAATTTAGAAATTAGTGCATGGCCATTAATGGAAAAAATTGAAGTTCAGCCATTTTAGGGCAGCGCAGGAAACCTGTACTGTAAAACTACCGCCAGCCATTTCTTATCACAGCTTAATAAAAGGACCCCTAAGTCTCCTATATTAATGAACATTCATGATTCATTCTTAGTCTATTTTTAATGGTTGATTTAATGCAAAGATAATCAGTTGTACTCCCCAGACTTTATTGCTGAAACTCTTATAATATGTATTCTGTTTCAAACTAAAAATTGGTGTAGGCGGAATATAAGTACTAGGTAATGTAATGTAATATAATCGTAATTTATAAAAAAGAAGTATGAGCTACATTGCTTATCTGTGGATGCATTGATAAAAAGAATCAAACATAAAGCCTAAGTAGGGCACCTCAGAACAGAAATCAACTGAATGACCTACTAGCACCATTGTGCCCGGGTAGGGGGTGTTTCATATTTCAATGTACTTAGCTTCTGTTTTTGCAAAATTTATAGAAAGGCTGTTAGCATCAAACCATGTCAGTGGTGAGGAAAAGTGACCAATAGTGAAGCAGTCAAAAAAACATATTTTGATATTTAATGGGACAAAGAACAGAATACCATGTGCATACAGGCTGAGCTGAATGCCTATAGATCTTAATTTCCTGCACAGTTTTACTATATAGATGTTAAAAAGAGTTGAGGAAAGGACAGAACCCTGAGAAACACCATGTTCAAACTGATATCAATCTGCTACCCATACAACTTCTTCTTGTTATCCATTCAAAAATGACCCAAACTGTTCAAGGAATTTCCTGCCTATTCAAATGTATCTATTTATGTAATAATCTACTACTACTACTACTACTTAACATTTCTAAAGCGCTACTAGGGTTACGCAGCGCTGTACAATTTACATAGAGGGACAGTCCCTGCTCAAAGAGCTTACAATCTAGGAGACAAGTGAACGGTCAAATTGGGGCAGTCTGGATTTACTGAACGGTAAGAGTTAGGTGCCGAATGCAGCAATGAAGAGGTGGGTTTTAAGCAGAGACTTGAAGATGGGCAGAGAGGGGGCTTGGCGTATGGGCTCAGGAAGGTTGTTCCAAGCATAGGGTGAGGCAAGGCAAAATGAGTGGAGCCTGGAGTTGGCGGTGGTGGAGAAGGGTACAGAGAGGAGGAATTTGTCCTGTGAACAGAGGTTTCGGGCGGGAACGTAATAATCTTATATAATCTTATATAGCACTTTATCTACAATCCTAAGTGGTTTCTAATAAAGCATACACAATTCCAGAATAAAAAATATAAACATACGAAAACAACCACAAATATAAACATACAATCTTATAACATTCAGAGTAATCTTATGACATTCGAAGAAAGCCACAAATAAAGATAATATTGCTAAATACCAGCAATGGATATTCCAAACAGACTAAACTTCAGTGAGATCAAATACCCATTGAAATTAAACAGACTTCAATGCTTTTTTTAAATTTGCCCATATTTCTTAAAGCTCTCAGGGCCCCTTTTGCTAAGCAGTGGTAAACCCAATGTGGGCTTACCGATCACTAAACAGAAAGTACCACTGGGCTACCATAGCAGCCTGGCAGTACTTCCCACCCCTTGCGCGCTTCATATCTTGTGCTACAAAAATATATTTATTTCTGTAGCGCCGGAGTGTACCCGGCAGTAATCGGACAGTGCCGCACGCTGGTTACCGCCAGGTTAGCGCGGGAGCCCTTACCGCCACCTCAATGGGTGATGGTAATGCCTCCCCCCGAAATGGCCACGTGACAAGTGCTTTACTTGCCACACGGCCCTTTCTTGCAGCAAAGAGAGACTTCCCTTTTACCTGCTGTGGTAAAAGGGGGATGGCGCACATGAAAAACATGTGCCGACGCCAGTGCAGACCCCCTTTTGCTGCAGCTTGGTAAAAGGGGCCCTGAAATGGTAAGGCAATGCATTCCATAGTTTAGGACCTATCACATAAAAAAGTCCGTGCTAGCTTTTGCAGAAACATTTCTTGTGAAACTAAGGCAAAATCCAATGACAAATCAATACATAAGAATAAATAAACTTCAAGCTTCTTAGCATAATCATCCAATTAGTAGCAAACTGCCTGCTCAATATTTTTTGCCCAGAAAAGGAAAACTAATGATTAGCCTATAGTCACTTCATTATCAGATTAAAAAAAAAAATTATTTCTTGAGCACTTGGCATATGTAGACATGTTTCAGTTTCACTGGTAGCAAGTATTAATTATTCCACCATGAAAACAAGCAAGCAGCTTGTCGTATAATTTTTACATCGACTGCTGAAACTACCTCAAGGGAGCATGTTATAGGTCTTATAGCTTGAATAACTGTTAACACAACTGCAGGGGTGACTGGTTCAAAAGCATCCCGCCCCATAATCTCATTCCCTTGAGAGTGTAGAATCATTATCAATCATTTAAAGATTGACTGTAAACGATCCAATTCCTTTTGCATGGAAATATGCAGACATGTGCTTTTCCAAATTAACTGTGGAATTATTGTTAGTGAGATTATGAGCAACTGTAAACAATTCAGCAGGACAGGAGAGTGCAGTTTGTATCTTAGAGCTATAATATAGCCACTTGTCAAGCAGTCTCATAGCCTCAGGATCAACTTGCATGTGTAAATGTATAGAATATTTGTGCTTACACCCATATGTGTACACTTACCGTAATAGTACCAGCAGAGCATCTAAGCACTATTCAGTAATGGCATGTAAATGGCATAGCATGCAAATGCAAGGAGTGTATACATACATCTCTATAAAATTTATACACCCGCAGTTGCACCAGGTCTATGGCTGGTGTAACTGGAGGGGTGTAAATGTAAGGCAAGTCAATACTGAGTTACACTAGTATACAGATTATGGGTGCCTAGATGCTGTTATAAAATAGGTTTACAACGTGCATCATCAGGGTACCTAAGTAGAGGCACCCACTTATAGAATTGCCTCCTAACAGGACAATTCTATAAAAGGGTGCTTATATTTAGGCTCCATGAGTTCCTATTCTGTAAAGAAAAGTAGGCACTTAGGAGGCTCCTTATAGAAATATCTCCTAAGCTCGTAGATTGTCATTTACAAGAATTTTGATCAATCGATTCCAGTGGTGATGCAACCAACCTCAATACTATCAAGAGATGGTCCATCCAGGGCAAATCTCTATATTCCAGATCTCAACATTCTAATCTGCTTATAACAGTCTAAAGGATAAATAATAAATCTACACTATGACTACCTGCATGAGTAGCAAAATTACTATGCTGCTGTAATCTGAGCATATCCATAACATCCAGTAATTGAATATGCATTAAAATCTGCTATTGCTATTAATGATAATCAATAGAAATACAAAAAAATAAAACATGGAAATTAAAATAAGATGATACCTTTTTATTGGACATAATACATTTCATGATTAGCTTTCAAAGGTTGCCCTTCTTCATCAGATCGGAAATAAGCAAATGTTGGTAGATGACAGTATATATAAGTGAAACATCAAAGCATTTTGGTGACAGTCTAACAGGATGGGGGTGGATAGGTGAGAGACGGGAAGAGTCAGGTGGATGAGGGACAGGGAGATATGCATGATGATAGGAGGGTCACAAAGCAGTACAATTTTATGGTTTTTAATGGGCTAGAAAACCCAGATCTTTGTTAAGTCCTGTCTAGTGGGTGTCAAAACATTTAATCATTCTGACTTCAAAGGTCTTACGTTCCTGCATTGTTTTAAAGTTCCCTTTGGCATACATTTTTGGCATAAAGTTGCAGTATGTTATTTACTTTATATCTTCAAGTGTCCACATAACCATTTTTAATCTTCTTAACATTTTCATTGGTTTCTGTGTTTATCTCCTGATGCCTTGGGAACTTTAAAACAATACAGGAACGTAAGACCTTTGAAGTCAGAATGATTAAATATTTTGACACCCACCAGACAGGACTTAACAAAGATCTGGGTTTCTTAGCCCATTATAAACCATAAAATTGTACTGCTTTGTCACCCTCCTATCTCCATGCATATCTCCCTGTCCCTCATCCACCCAGTTCTCCCTGTCTCTCACCTAACCCACCCTCATTCTGTTACACTGTCACTGAAATGCTTTGATGTTTCACTTATATATACTGTCATCTACCAACATTTGCTTATTTCCGATCTGACGAAGAAGGGCAACCTTCGAAAGCTAATCAAGAAATGTATTAAGTTATGTCCAATAAAAATGGTATAATCTTATTTTCATTTCCATGTTTTATTTCTATTGATTACCTTTAAAAGTGGACTAACACAGCTACCACACCTCGCTATTAATGATGACAGTTCCTGATCTACCACTGATAACCATTCTGCAAAAGATCACACATCATGCTTGGTATGTTGTGGGGAAATATAGACTACACAGACAACAGTATTAGAATTATGGGCAAGTCATAACTCTGAATAATCAGTTTAAAAGTGGTTTTAATCTGAGCTTTCATTCTTAGTTCCTCACAACAAACTAAAATCTCCCCCTCTACCAATCACTGTCTTTTTTCCTTTCATTTTCAGAGTGTAAATTTAATGTAACCAGGGGGTCACATTTCACACAACAATAATGCATCTGTATTCATAAGCCAAGTTTCTGTTATTCCAACAATATCTAAAGCCTGAGTAATAATACAGTAAGATCATAAACAAAGTGTGTTTTATTTTCTGACTGACCTTCCATTAAGATTACTCTATAATCAGAAGTGGGGATGAAAGTAGGCTATAGATTAGGAACCGCTGCTGCAGGAAGGAAATTTTGTGACCTCTCTTACAATCAGGCATTGCCTTTAAGTCCCCATAACTGGAATATCCTCAGCTATCATAACACAATCAGAAAGGAAATATGCACAAAATAAGAGTGATAACAAGAACACAGTAGAAAAAAGAAATTTACAAATCCTGAAAGGTACACCCGTGTAGTCTCTAAAAATATATACCTGAAGAGCAAGCTACATGAGGACCACATGTAGGGTCTCACAAAGGGGCATTCTCCTTCAGTGCCATGCCTGAGGCAGCATACCCGCAGCAGCATGCCACAGTACTACCAGCATTTTATGCAGATTGTGACAAGTCTACTGCCAGGGTGGCTAGGATGAAGCATTTAGACCCTGAAATATAAGTAGCAGAAGCCATTGCAAGGAGGGAGGCAGAGAGTAATCTGGAAACAAGGGAATGGATTTCCAGCTCCAGCAGAGGGAGCCAGGGAGATAGCCAGGCTGAGCCTATAATTTTGTCCCCCACTAAGGGGAGGATACCATGCGGCCCAGCTGGAATAGAGAGAGGCCCAAGGAGATGGAAGAAGATGATTGGATGGATTATATGGAAGGAGGGGTAGATCAGAGAGGAGAGAAATCCCAGGAGGGAGGAAAAGCCTCTATGGAGTGGGAGAGTTCCTGAGGGTTTGGAAGGGTGTTGGAGGTGAGAGTAACCTGCCAGTGGCGTAGCTAGGGTAGTTGACACCCGGGGCCGGTCATTTTTTAACACCCCCCCCCCCCAAATTCAGTACTAGGCATACCGAGAATACAAAACACTCAGGACCTATAGCGCAATTCTACCATACCATAAGCAGTCATTTCTATAAGTCACACAAGCATCTTAAACTCTACAGTGAGCACTAGAACATCAGTTCACCTATTGTAAAACGAAAAAAGACAGATTAGTACAGATCGTCGATCCTGCACAGTCAATGCTAACCGAAAGCCATGTCTTTTTCACAAACACAGATACACCCTAATCCACTATAGAATAAGTAATCATAAACTTTCTATTTAGACAAAAATTAAACTGAACCCCCGATGCCAGACTCTGCATACAATGCAACACCACAGAAACAGAAAATGTCCCCTAGTACTGTGCAAAATATAAAGACAGTGGATGTAAATTTGAAAAAACTAACAAATCCGATCACCAATTTACAAATTAACAAATAGAAATAAAACAAATATAGAAAATAAAATACCATTTTATTGGACTAATACATTTAGCTTTCAGAGGCCAAAACCTTCCTCAGGTCAATACAGTATAGTGCTGTTATAGTATCCTATCCTGACCTGAGGAAAGGGGTTTTGTTCTCTGAAAGTTAAGTCAAAATGTATTAAAAATTAGTCCAATAAAATGATTACCTTATTTATATGTTCTATTTATAAACATTTATTAACACATAAACACAGGTACAATACTATACCCTAAAGCAAAAAAATAAAAAATATATATTTTATTTACAGTTTGTTGTCTCTGGTTTCTGCTTTCCTCATCTTCTTTTCACTGTCTTCCTTCCATCCAGCATCTATCTTCGCTCTTTCTCTGAAATCCAGTATCTGCCCTCTCTAATGTCCCTTCTATCCAGTATCTGCCCTCTCTCTCTGCCCCTTCCATCCACCATCTGCCTTCTTTCTCTCTACCCCTTCCACCCACCATCTGCCCTTTCTCTTTGCCCCTTCGATCCGTCTGCACTCCCTCTCCCATCCATCCAGGGTCTGCCCTCCCTCACGCTCCCCCCCTTCAATCCAGTGTCTGTCCCCTCTCTCTGCCCCCTCTTTCCATATGCACCTAGTTCCAGTTCCAGCCCACATCTCCCACCTGCCACCCTTTTCAGCCCCACTATCCCACCAGTCCCCAGCCCTTTTCTCCCATCAGTCCTGGGCTTCAGCCCACAGCCACTTCTCCCTGTCCCCTTTTCAGCCCCTAGTTTCAACCCCAGCCCTTTTCTCTCACCAGTCCCGAGCTTCAGCCCCAGCCAGTTCTCCCTGTCCCCTTTAAAGCCCCCAGTCCCCACAGTTTCAGCCCCTGCCCCTTTTCAGCCCCCAGTTCCAGTTTCAGACCCCTTCTCCCATGAGCACTTCCCTCCCCAGTCCTCTTATCCCCTCTGAGCACCCCCACCCCTCCCCAACCCCTCCCCAATCCCCATTCTCCCCTCTGAGCACCCCACCCTCCCCAATCCCCTTCTCACCTCTGAGCATCCCTCCTCTGAACTCCCCCACCCCTCCCCAATCCCCTTCTCACCTCTGAGTACCCTTCTGAGCTCCTCCACCCTCCCCAATCCCCTCTGAGCACCCCCACCCCTCCCCAATCCCCATTCTCCCCTCTGAGCACCCTCACCCTCCCCAATCCCCTTCTCACCTCTGAGCACCCCTCCCCAATCCCCTTCTCCCCTCTGAGTACCCTTCTGAGCTCCTCCACCCTCCCCAATCCCCTCTGAGCACCCCCACCCCTCCCCAATCCCCATTCTCCCCTCTGAGCACCCTCACCCTCCCCAATCCCCTTCTCACCTCTGAGCACCCCTACCCCTCCCCAATCCCCATTCTCCCCTCTGAGCACCCCTCCTCTGAACTCCCCCACCCCTCTCTAATCCCCTTCTCCCCTCTGAGCTCCCCCTGACCCAGTCCCATCCCCCCTCCATTGAGAGCCACAGAGCCCTCTTCTCCTGTTGCATTCTCGAGGGCCTTGGCATCCTGTCAGGTCCTCGAGGCAGGACTGGAGTTCGTGAGCCCTTGGGCCACTGCCGAGGAGCAGCAGTGGCAGGCAAGACCACCTTGGAACTGGATACCCGAAGAGCAGTACTGGAACTCTGGACTGGAGTAGTACAAGGCAGGCAACTAGAGCAGACGAAACAGGAACAGCTTCACCTGCACCTAGCCACCGTTCCTCCGGAGTTGAGCTCCGAAGTGCAGGCGGCCGGCAGGACTTGCAGGATAAGGCAGGAACTGAAGATCCAGAGGACCCACCCTGGGTCTGCGATACACAAGGGCGACAGGGCACGGAACTAGACTCAGACAGTGTGCTGCTGCACAGCCACTAGCAAGACCCAGAAGACAGACCAAGGAACACAAGGTGTACAGAAGCTAGCAGGAGCAAGGACTAGGGCAGCAACACACTAGATTAAACGGGGATCTGGGAATACCCACAGGGTAAACCCTCTAGCTAGGAGGAGACAGGATACAGGAATAATCACCCAGGAAAACACACTAGCCAGACAGATACAGGATTCAGGATATAACCTCAGGATATACAAGCAGGGTAGGCACACAGGCTAGGCAAGGCAGGGTTCAGGGTAAAGAGAGCAAACCAGGAATAACAGGCCAAGGGTTTTGGGCAGGCAGCACAGCAAACAGAGTAACCAGGAAGAACAGGCCAAGGGTCTATGGGGCAGACAGGAGAACAGACAGAGTAAACCAGGACAAAGGCTTCACCCCAACCCAGGGTAAGCCAGGGACAGAGGCTTCACCCCAACACAGGGTAAGCCTGGAGCAGAGGCTTCACCCCAAACACAGGGTAAGCCAGGAAGGACCCGCAGTCCACAGACAGACAGTGGCAGGGAAGACCCCCCACGGAAGGACAACAGAGACACAGACACAGAAAGAAACTGGGCTGGAACCCAGAGAGAGGCTAAGCAGTAGTGCAGCAGACACTTACTAACCTGACCTGGCCTAAGAGCATAACACATATGCAAAAGGCACTGACTGCAAGTGCAGCACTTCCTTATGAAGGCTCTCACTGATGAGTCACCAGCAGTAGGGCAGAAGCAGGAAGTACACAGACCCCAAAGCGAGGCTTGACACACATAGGAAGTGAGCCCACAGGAAAGACAAGCAGGAGCCATCTTGGAAGCTGGCACAGAGCCGGAGGCAGCCATCTTAGATGCTGGCTCCCTAGAGAGGCATAGCCCACACAGGTGAGGTCTAGTGAAGCAATCAGCCCAGAGACTAGAGACAAGACAAACACAAACACAGACAGAAGCCAGCAGAGCTTCTGACCCCCAGAAAGAAGGTAAGGCTGAGGGTGGTCACGGCCACAGACGTGTCATCTCCTGCCACCGCCTGGCCTGACTTTTTCTTTTTTTTTTTTTTTAAATCCATGCAGCCATGCAGGCAGCGCTTCGCGTCTGCCCTGCGTGTGCTGTGAAAGAAGTAAATCGTCAGCGCTGGCGTCGTGCCTTCCCTCGATGTCCCGCCCTCGAGGAAATAGGAAGTTACCTCACAAGAGGGCAGGACATCGAGGGAAGGCCCGATGCCAGCGCTGGCAATTTACTTTTTTCACAGCACACGCAGGGCAGACGCAAAGCGCTGCCTGCGTGGCTGCACGGATTTAAAAAAAAGAAAAAGAAAAAGGCAGGCGGTGGCAGGAGAAGAGACGTGACGGAGCACCCCCCACCCGTGGACACCCGGGGTGGACCGCCCCCACCGCCCCGCCCTTGCTACGCCACTGTAACCTGCTTTATTGAAAGCCTGATGTATTTGGAAACCTGCTTCATTAACTTGCTTTATTGGAGGCCTGACTTATTTTGAAGCCTGCTTTATTCACCTGCTTTAGTGGAAGCCTGATTTATTTGGAAGCCTGCTTTATTTGGAAGCCTGCTTTATTTACCTGCTTTACTGGAAACCTATGTGGTTGGAACCTGTTTGTTTGGGGATAATCTATGTACTGAAGTTTGTGACAGCTGTTATTGGCTTGATAATAAAAATCGTTTGACCTAGCCACTGTCTGCAATTGTGGTGAGAGCTGGAAAACGGCTGGTGGATGGCTCCACCTTGCTGGGAAGCAGTGGACCCTGTTCACAAGATGCAGCTGCAAAGTTGTGCTGTTCATGATGTTATCAGTGGGTAAAGCTGAAAGTGTCTTTTAAGGCGATTTATCCAAATCAGACGGGGTAATTTACAACACACCACTCTCAATGGGCAAGCAATATGTCCTCTTAATAGTATTACTGATGTTTTATGCAGATGCAGCTATAGAGCCAGGCTGTTAATCATGATATCAGCTGGTAGTCTACCATTCTCTCAGTTGTAGTGAGAATGCTGTCACATTAACCAGCCCCACCCCTCCCCCCCCAAAAAAAAATTTGGACATCTGGATTGTAAAGTATAAGATAAATAAACAGTGTCATGAAGACCTCAAGGAACAGGGTGTGGGACAAGCTAACCCAACCTTGGCATAAAAACCCCAAAGTACTGGAAGAGAGGCAAAGCAGTAACATTAGCACTGAGATAACAAGACAATGAAGATGAAAAGTTTGGACACTGGAATTCAGTTAGGCTAGGAGGTTTATTTATTTATTTATAGCCCTCTAAAACCTAGTTGGGTTACATTTAAAAACATACTAGATGATATTCAGCCAGTCAAAAGGTTGACTGTCGCCAGCTACATTAGCCCCTGATATTCAGTGCGTGGTCATGTGTAGGCCCCAGCACTAAACATCTGGAGCTAAATGAGGCTGCACTCACCACCGGAGACTATGCAGGTCCCAGCCGATTTTCAACTGGTGATGTTGTGTGTTTGTATATAGGATCTCCTGAAGAAGTTATAATGAAACACGGCCTGTGTTGAGATCTATGGATATATGTATGAATGTGGATTGAAACTGATAATCACTGGGAAGGAAACCTGATACAAGGATCCGGTTTGAGTGGAGTCATTTGCTTCAGTAGAAGATTGACCTACTCTAAAGATGTTGTGAACTTCTCTTTTGGATTCTTTTTTTGTTCATCAACGGACTAGTGATTGATACTCATCAATGAACTTCATGATGGAACATTTAATATTTCGTTGTTTGGAATGAAGATAAGATAAGTCATCTGATTTTTATGACGATGCATTGTCTTAATAATTCATGAATGTTTGAAGAACTATATTGAGTATCAGTGGGGTTATAATAGAACACAGTCAATGTATGATCAGTTTGTTAAATATTTAATCAGTGATTATGTTTGAATTGGTATAGCTGAATAAAACAATGTGTTTGTAATACTATTTAGTGTTGATTTTGATAAAAGATGATTAGGTCATAATAAAGTGACAGGTGACTAGATTGACCAATAATTAATGAATTTAACCCTTGTTATTGTAATACCTTATACTTTGAGATTATCTTGTTGGGCAAACTGGATGGACTGTACATCTACTATGTTAGTATGTTGCTTTATACAGTTGCTCAGCTGGTTATCCGACTGAAAATCATGCTATTCTATAAACGGCACACAAATCAGAGTCCCTTTTATTGAATAGAGCTCACGTGCATTTTTTTCGGCACCCAAATTTGGCAACCATTTACTTAATCTAGTCCTATATGTGTATCCCTGCCATTGCTTTCCATAACCTATATGATTACTGTCTAAGCAAGTAGTTCTACTTCTAAAGTCTGAAAATGTAATCAGTAGTGGATGATGAGCTCAGGTCATTTTCCTTTCTGAGGGTATTTAAATTGCTGGAGCTTGCCCAAAAATCTTATCTGATCAGTAAGTAATGCACCAGCAACGTATTATTTGATGTAAATGGTTTTGATGAACAGAGGCTCTTTTGCTATAGCAATTCCCAGTAACTGGATGTGCAGCAGGTGGTTCCTGCTCTAGACATGTAATTTTCAACAAGTCTCTGGTGAATTACAGGACAGCTTGTGTATCCCATTGCACCTCAAGAAACAATCAACAGCCATTATAAAAAGAGAAACAGGAAAACTAATGCTGCAAAAAAACTTGTATATTAAAAGAATCATATCTGGTGATAAAAGTTTTATTTAGATTTACCAGGAATCTTTTTTTAATTGTTCTTTTTTCCTTATTGAATGGGTTCATTATTAGGACATGCACATTGTTACAGTTCTTAGATATATTCAATTTTCCTTGCTTTGCAGTATAAATGCAAGGAAATTTCCAAATCAAAATCAATAAAATTGCTAGATCTTACTCAGACCATATATTTAGCAGAATTTCATTTGATATCTCTTTATCATAGGTCCACAGTCACATTTACTGGCCTTTGCCTCTTCAGTAATTTCAGTATGCTAGGCAGTCTCACCTATGCACAAATTAACCAGATCGAAAAAGTAGATTGCAACAATATAATGAAGATATATACAGATAGATATACTCAGGTCAGAAAATGTTGAATTTGTGGTTTCTAGGCAATGTACATTTCAGGCCTAGTCACTTCAAGTCTTATCTTATTAATCCAACACAAAGGAGGCACACAACCCAAGGGCTCCTGTAACATTTGAAAAATTTCCTCTGATCCTAAGTTTGTTTACTCAGAACTGGAAAAATCCACACCTTGCCCCCTAGAATAAGTCTGAGGGGCCCCTTTACTTAGCCATGTAGGTGCCCATGCGTGCCCACACGTGCCCAAAACGCGTCAATTTTGAGTTACCACCCAGCTACCGATTGACTGTTGTGGTAATTTCATTTTTGATGCAGATCCGCTAGGCATGCCAGAAAATATTTTTATTTTCTGGCGCGTGGGCAGTAATCGGGTGGTAATCGTCATTCTATGCGTGTAGACCATTACCACCCGGTTACCGCATGAGACCCTACCGCTAGGTCAATGGCTTTGTGGTAAGGTCTCAGACTCAAAATGGACATGTGGCAATTTTCATTTTGCCATACGTCCATTTTTGGCAAAAATTTTTAAAAGGCAGTTTTTACAGGTGCGCTGAAAAATGGATCTGCACACGTCCAAAACACACGTCTACACTACTGCAGGCCATTTTCAGCACGCCTTTGTAAAAGGGCCCCTGTGTTTTTCAAGAAGATATAGAATCTACTCCTGGTCTCTCTCAGGATAAAATAAAGGTTTCAAGGAGAGTTCCTCTGTAAGTGATCTCCATGCCCAAGTTCTCCAATTATGTAGACAGGATCAGGCTATCCATTTAATGCTCTAACCCCACTTCTCCAGGTCCTCTTTCACTTCTGTCTTCACAAACAGGTAGAAAAAAGATGTTATAAATTTGAGAAAAGGCAGCCTCTGAGATCTTCAAAACTTTACAGGAATATTTTTGAAATGCAGACTCAGGTTAAGGAAAGATAAATAAAACAAATTCAATAAACATAGCTTCAACAGTCTGGCAAGTTGTCCAGATTTCAGACTGGTGGATTGAAGTCCCCTTCTCTGAACCAGGTCTGGCTGTATAGTAGAACACCTGGTAGATCCCTGTTCTAACTCCTTCACTCCCTCAGCTAGAGTCAGAAGCTCTAGTATATTTCACAATAAATCTGAGTGATAGGTACTGCAAATAATTTATAGTTTATTAGAAATGTACTATACCACCTAGGCTAACTGGCAGGTCTCAACAGTTTACATAAATTGAAAATTACAAATCCTAAGAAAAAGAAAAACTACAATAAATTGACAGGACAGGTATACAGACAGCAAAAGCAAGCCCCCTTCAAACTATATTGGCTACGGAAATGGGTGGGCTGTGGGCAGACAAAGGAAAAGTCTTTTCTATGAACATCATAATAATACATAAACTATCCAGGTTTTCTAAAGAGAGGGCCTCATAGAGACAGCACTTAGTGCTGACAGTACCTAAGGGGATGAAGTCTCATCAGATTCCAATATCTTCCTCTCCAAACCTCTCTGTGCTTCCAGTGTGCTTGTCAGTGATCCCACAGTTCCAGAAGACATACCTTTATGCTCCAGCTTCACCCCAACATGAATGTCTTCAAGGGAGATGGCCCTATCCTTCATCATCTAGCAGGAAGCCACCCTCAGAGCTGCATTCTGATAAAGACACACATCCAACTCTTGCAGGAAAACAATCCACCCACCAGGATTCTAAGATATTTCAGTATCCAGTGAGGAAGGGCTTCCCACACTGCCCTCAACATCTCTGGTGGTAAATAAGTTGGCAAGTCTGTAGTAGCTCCAGGACAGTACCCTGCCCAGACCTAAGGCAACTCCACGATGGTAGGGGACCATTTCATTCTTTATCCTTCCTCTTCTCCATATAGCAAAGTAAAAGGTAACAAAGTTCTAACAGAACCCCAGGAGCTCAATCACAACATCATCACTCTAGGATGACATCTTGGTTGCAACTGCAAGAGATTCACAGCATCATTCATAGGTCTGCAGCAGCAGTAGCAGCAGGAGGTTCTCATATCCATCCTGCTGGTGAAGATTGCTCATTCCAGTGAGAAAAGATGAAGGGTAGAGGAGTATGGTCTATAGAGGAGAATGCCTTCAGGGGGTCCACCCCATAGAAGGGTTGTCTTGATAGAGGTTCTGGGTTTTTGAAGAGGGGGTCCAAAGGGATATGGAGATTGAAGGGGAGTTGAGATGACTGAAGAGGAGCTATGCTTGTTTGGGGGTGGGGGGGAGCTAACTTGATAGAGCAGTTGGGAAGATGAAATTCCCCTTTGATTAACTGGTTCTTTTATTTTGGGCTACTTAACAATTTCAGTATGCAGCATGTATGCTAGTACCCCTACTACTAGCCTATTTTTTATAGTGCTACTGAGTGTATGCAGCCCCATGCATATAAATACATTTGAAATAGATGTTGCTCGATGGAGCATATGGAGTCGTTCTATTATTCATGATTGACAAAATCTCATTTGCATTTGATATTAGCTCATTTGAATGTGATTATGCTTAGTTTTAGCACATACCCACCAACATTTGACAGGTCTGGGTTTGCGTGCATGCTAAGCTGCTAGAAATTAGCATGCTAAACTTTAATGCATAGATTCTTCATTGTCAAATATTTCATACAACCCTATTTGCTACACCATTCTGAACTTAGGAGGAAAAATATTTCTTATGTTTATATTTATTATTAAACTTGATATACTGCCATTTATAAGCATAGGTCACAGCGGTTTACAAAGTTAAAACTAATAAAACATTATTTGAAAGGAATGTCATATTAAAACAGTAAAGGAACCATTTGCCCAAGAACAACAATCAACAATAGAATCAAACAAAGCCAATCATTGTCTGTGGACTATGGAATTAAAATAATTTCCATTTGGCTTTGCCATTCTTCATTGTTGACATGTAATTAAAGTAGTGCTTAATAAACCTATATTATGAAAGAGATTCATGTATTTCTTATACCAGTGCAATTCTGCTACAATAAACCCTGTTTGGTGCCAATTGATCAACTTCTAGACAATTTGTTATTAAAAAGGATCAACTGTAGCTCAACGTGCTCTGATCGTTCTACACAAATTATCTGTGGAAAGAAATTTCTCCAAATCAAAAATATTTGCTGGGCTAAAATAAGGAGTCCTTTTAGTAAGCCGCAGTAAAAAGTGGCCTGCAGTAGTATGAGCATGTCTTTTGGGCATGCACTGGGCCATTTTTTACCATGTCTAGGAAAAAGGGCCTTTTTTTAAGGGGCCGGAAAATGGATGTGCGCTAAAATTGAAACCACCGCAAGTCCATTTTTGGCCTAAGACCTTACTACCACCCATTGACCTGGTGGTAAGGTCTAATGCAGAATGCGCAAACTGCTGTCTACCACCAGGTAAGTGGCCCACGGTAGAAAATAGAAAATTTTCTACCACGGGATTTGGCACACGCCAAATTCAGAATTATCGCCCAGCTCACGCGCTAGCTGGATGGTAGTACTGATTTGGCACATGCTGTACATGTGTAGGCCCTCCCACACCTTTGTTAAAGGGCCCTTAAGTGTCTTTTTTGCAGCATGGGATAGGGAAAAGGGCTGGGATTTGATATACTGCTTTTCTATGGTTACAATCAAAGCAGTTTACATTTTATATACAGGTACTCATTTTATACCTGGGGCAATGGAGCGTAAGGTAAATTGCCCAGGGTCACAAGGAGCTGCAGTGGGAATTGAATTTAGTTCTCCTGGTTAGTCCTGGCCTGGTTAGTCCTACTAGGATAAATACTGCAGGCCACTCAGGAAGTATCAGTTTTACAGAACTGAGGATGTGGTTTATGACTGTGAGAAATGGAAGTGAACACTACACTCAACAGATGGAACCCTCTAAATCCAGAGTCACAAATAGTGTTTTATGTTCCAGAATGAAGATCCCTAGATTAATAAGGCAGGAAGGCACTTATGTGCCTATTGGGCTATTTTTGAAAGAGAAGAACGCCCATCTTTCGACATAAATTGGAAGATGGGCGTCCTTCTCACAGGGTCGTCCAAATCGGTATAATCGAAAGTCAATTTTGGACGTCCCCAACTGCACTCCGTCGCAAGGATGGCCAAAGTTCAAGGGGGCGTATCGGAGGTGTAGCAAAGGCAGGACTTGGGCATGCCTAACACTAGGACGTCCTCGACTCAGGGCGAGCTGCTGCACTGTTCGTTCCGCTGCTGTGTGCTAGGACCCAGGAGCCTCTCACTAGGACGTCCATGATGCACCGCTGGCTAGGATATAGAAGTCCCGTGTCTTCACGCCTTACGGTCGTGCCCAAACTGATGAAAAGACCAATTGTCACTGGATCTCTTGTCAGGACTCTCCTGTCTCCTCTGTTTCCCGGTCCTGGTCTCTTGAGGTTCGCTGGTTGTTTGGACCTCTCTTCATCAAGGTGTGGCGTTTGTAGTTCGTTTATTGCTCGCCTCTCTTGTGTGGGTGTTGGCGGGTCGTTCCCCACATGGCCGCCGGCATGTGGGGGGAGAGAGGGGAGGGTTTCGACTGTGCACGGTCCTCCTGGTCGTTTGCGGCGTGGTGCGATCATTGCCGCTGATCGCCGCCTTTATCACCTGTCCCCCACCATCTTCGGTGCCGCCCACATGGCGGGATGTCCGTTCGCCACCTCACTCTCAGTTTGGGTGGGCAGTTGTCTGGCTAGTGCACTACTCAGCGTTCTGCCGGGGGAGCCGCCACCACCCATCTAGTGATCTGCCGATGCAGGGGTGGACGCTCACACCGCGGTGCTTGTGGTAAAAGCATTTAGCATAGCTGGGTTTAAAAAAAGGTTTGAACAAATTCCTGGAAGAAAAGTCTATAAACTGTTATGGAATGGGGAAAGGCACTGCTTATCCCTGAGTTAAGAAGTATGGAATGCTGCTATATTTTGGGATTCTGTCAAGTACTTATAATCTGCATTGGCAACTGTTGGAAACAGGATACTGGGCTACATGGAAGGTCTGTCTCAGTATAGGAGATCTAATGTTATTAAAAATATTCTTCAAGACAACAGGCTGGGCTTCAAATTCCTTAATAAAGTATCGTGCTTCTCCTTGAATAATTGGTCTGTGATCCAGCAGCCTAGAATGAATTTCTCCAAGATCCTTTATAATGAGCTGAGCCGAGGTGGCGTCCGGGACTGGGGTGTCCCGTTTCCGCAGACTGTGAATTGGTGACCCCGCCACCCTACTGTTCATCACGAGGAATCAGACCCAGCAAGAAGTTGGGTCCGATTTTTGACGAAACGGGCTTGGTTGCACTAGTATTTTATAAAATAACACAGATCAGATTCTGGGTATCAGAACTGCAACAGAAATAAATAGATACCCCAGATGAAAAATAAACTATTTCTAGAATTTTTATAGGACTATCATACAACTTATTCCCCCTTTAGTTCTACAGGCAAGACAAGTGAATATAGTCATCAACCCACCTCCATGGAATGGTTGCCTTGATAGAGTTGAATTATTGAGAGAAAACATGGACCAGAGCTTAGAAGTAGTTGAGCCCTGACACAGAGTGACCTGATTGCTCAAAACATGATCATGTTGGTGCTATTTTAAGCCTTTTGACGTCTTCATTGTCGTAAGTTCTTCGCAATGAGAGTATACTCATGCTCCGCTAAAGCAAGATAAGTTATCAGTTTTGAGTTATGCCATTTTGAATCACAACACTTTGAAACACTTTAAGGTGATGTTGGACACTCTCGCATTGGACCAGTGATTATATTCTGTAAAATTAAAGGGAAAATAAGTTGTTTGATGGTCCTAAAATATTTCTATAAATAGTTTATATTTTATCTGGGATATGTTTTGATTTCTATTGTATTTTATAAAATCAGATTATAAATCGACACTTTTAAGTTTGATCTACTTTTATAAAATCCAATTAATATTGATAAATCAGTGTTTTACATGCTATAAGCATATTATTTAGTTTTAAAAATTAAACTGTGTCTTGTTTCAGCACATAACCAACGTTTCTAAAGCACGTACTAGCATTGCTAGCTTTGAGAGAGAAATGTGTCTGTGCATGTTTCTTCTATATAGATTTGTCTTTCTCTTCACAACCATTTTTCCTTTTTTCACCTCTGTCTTTTCTGGCTCTCCAGCAGCAATATATTTAACATGAATCTTTACACAGGGGACATAACTGCAACTTGTGGGACAAAGCCCTTCATTTATTCTCCTGCTGTGTGATTGGCTGCTCAGGTTTCAACACTGTCTCTAGTAATTGCTCTTCTGAGACCTATGAATCCAGCTGTCTTATCCGCTGACAGAAAGGACTCGCTTTTCTGCATTTCTTACAGAACAGAATAACATGTTTAATTATTTATTTTACATTTTCTGACACAAAGAATTATGCATTTGGAAATAGTTTTTTTTTCAAATTCAAGATCAAGGGAAATGATTGTGAAATATAGGATATTGTTTTATCAATTTTAATTCGTATTGGTGTATAAACCCCTAACAAGCAAATTATGTTGTACAGTACCAAGAAATGTATCTTGACATATTTGTGTATATACAAGAGATGTTTCCTGGTGCTATACAACATAGTTTGATTCTTAGAGTTCTATAAGCCAATAGGTGTTAAAATCAGTAGATACACTGTGGGTTAACATGTAGACCTATGTTTACTAAGCAGCACTATGGGCATGTTAGAATTTTTAACACGTGTAAATGGTTTATGTGCATTAAACGCTAATGCACCCATAGAAATTTATAGGTGCATTAGCGTTTAATGCGCCTTAAATTTACAGGCGCGTTAAAAATGCTAACGCACCTTAGTAAATACCCCGTAATGTACTAACCATAAAATACCTTAAATTATGTACTACCATGATAGCATGTGCTCACAAATGCTCATTTGCACGCAGAACACTGCCAGATTTCTCCTGTAGCCACAATGCTGTTGGTCCACTCTTATTCATTGGGTATATCACTCTTATCTGCACCCTTCTCCTCCACCACTAACTCCAGACTCCGTTCCTTTTATCTTGCTGTACTATATGCCTGGAATAGACTTCCTGAGCTGATATGTCAAGCTCTGTCTCTGGCTGTCTTCAAATCTAGCTAAAAGCCTACCTTTTTGATGCTGCTTTTCCCATGTTTTATCATTCCCACCTTAGTAATTCCTTTCTCTTATTTGTCCTGTTTGTCTGTCCTAATTAGATTGTAAGCTCTGTTGAGCAGGGACTGTCTCTTTATGTGCAGTGTACAGTGCTGCGTACGTCTAGTAGCGCTATAGAAATGATAAGTAGTAGTAGTAGTAATTTTTTCCTGCCAAATGCGAGTTGTTACTAGCATATCTATACATATACAGGATACTAATGCACCAGCACATCTGACAGGTGTTTTGATGCCTGACGCAAGCACACATGCTGAAACACAGCCATGTCAAGTCTGTTATATGTAAGACAGTAGGATTTGCTGACAAGATTAAAAGGTTTATATTTATTCCTTGGAATCCTCGTCTTTTTTGGTCCCTCACTTCCTCTGTTCTGCTGTTGTACGTTCGTGAGGTTTGGATCTTCTTTGGACCATCCTTAATGCATATTCTTTACCACAGGTCCCATTTTATGCAATGGAACCTATTTACCATTGAGAGAAGATCCGCCAGCAAGCGGAAAACTCAAGCACCCCACGGTAAAAACAATAATGTGTAAAAAGTGGGAGTACGACCAAGGATACCAGAAACTGGAGGATGTTCTTAAATAAAAACTTTATTGAAGGTTTGAAGACTCGACACAACATCGTGTTTCGGCCATCAGGCCTGCATCAGGAGTCTGCTGTGCAGAGTGCTGCAGATCAATGATGATGGAAATCCTCTGAAGATCTTACAGCAGTCTCTTGCACGGAGAATTACTAAATAGCAATGAGGTTGGTTCTTCAAAAATGACGTGGTAGTCTTTAGAAAGACTATTTGAAAAAAAGTCTATTAGAAAAAAAGTCCGTCAGAAGCGCTGCACGCACTATTGGTAATGCATTACCAATAGTGCGTGCAGCGCTTCTGACGGACTTTTTTTCTAATAGACTTTTTTTCAAATAGTCTTTCTAAAGACTACCACGTCATTTTTGAAGAACCAACCTCATTGCTATTTAGTAATTCTCCGTGCAAGAGACTGCTGTAAGATCTTCAGAGGATTTCCATCATCATTGATCTGCAGCACTCTGCACAGCAGACTCCTGATGCAGGCCTGACGGCCGAAACATGACGTTGTGTCGAGTCTTCAAACCTTCAATAAAGTTTTTATTTAAGAACATCCTCCAGTTTCTGGTATCCTTGGTCGTACTCCCACTTTTTACATATTACCTATTTACCATTAACATTAGTACATACTAACACAAGATTGTGTTCATAATGTTTAAAAGGGACAGTTTTGTCTGCACTCAGAACAGATATTCAGAATTAGCTGTTCCCCTTGACTTACCGGTGGCTACCCTGGCAGCAAAGATACTACTGTCCCTCTACAGTGCCATCCTATTTTTCTCGCTTTCTGCACCCTTTATCAGTCATTAGAATTTAAGGTTCTAAGTTTTCTTTTTAAAATTTTATATGGTATGAGACCTATCTGATCGATCACATATGTCTACGTTCTACTGTTAGACCAGGCAGACTGCCAAATGTAAATAAACTTGATTTGTCTTTCTGCACGGTAATTCATTTATCATCACCTCGGAGAAAAGGGTTTTTTTTTTTGCAGTTGCTTCACAATTATGGAATTCTCTTCAGCTAGAATTAAGAGAATCACATTATTTTAATTTCCATAAGCAATTGAAAATTTTGTCGTTCAAAAAATATGTATTATCTTTTTAACATTTCTAATTGTTTTTTAAATCATTTTATAGTACTATATGATTATGAACAGTCTTGAGACTCTAATGAATATAAAAATCATGTATTGGTATTAATATTAGTGTTAGCTTATGCATCAAGGCAGGGCCATTCTTAGGCAGAGGCGACAGGGTCGGCCGCACAGGGTCTCACGCTACTAGGGGCCCCCCGCATCTCTGGCACATCTGTCTTCCTGTCTCGGAACACCTCCCTGCTCCATATCTTAATTTGCATCCACATTTCAGTAGAGAACATCAGGCAGCGGCAACGATTTTCATATCATGTCAGCTTCCGAGCCCAGAGCCTCCTTGTTGCTGTGTCCGCCCCCATTTTGATGTCACTTCCTGCTTCCTCAAGGTCAGGATGCAGCAATGAGGAGGCCTCTAGGCTTGGTAGCTGATGGAATATGAAAATTGCTGCTGCTGCTGTCTGCCACTCTCTACTGAAAGGTGGTAGATGCATATCAAGGTATGGGGTGAGGTGGGGTTCCGAGAGCTCTAAACCTCCTTATGGCTTATGGCGACAGGCACAGGTGGGGATGGGGGTGGGAGCGGGCAGGAGGGTAGGCATGGGCAGTGGGGCGGGTGGAGGGGCCATTGAACTGGTCTGCACAATTGCTGACTGGCCCTGTATTAGGGATTGGGAAACCCCATGCACTCCAGCCTTCTTATCCCAGATTCCTTCTCTTCTTGTTTGATCTGTGATATGTGCAGTCTCTTCAGTGAAAATACATTATCATGCATGCACAGATGGTTCAGTATTTATGGAAGGATGAAGGATGAATCCAAAGATGAGCATAGCTTCAACAACAGGTGCTGTCATTTTTTTTGGTGGTGGTGGTGGTGGGGGGGGGGGTTGCAAAATATGCCTTCAACTATGCTCTGCAGGTAATATAACCTTTTATTTTCAGTCAGTTATCTATAAGCCAGGGCTGTGCAACAGAAGAACCTTCATCATATCATTTGCAGTGTATAAACACTCTTCCATTGCTGCTTTTGAATTGACTAATCACTTTCTTACATTATCTTTGTTTAGACTGTAGAATAATCTTCGGGCTCTAGTTACTAAACTACTTTATAACAATAACATGTTCCTTGACAGTTAAGGCATGTTAATTGGCTATAACATGTGTTATTTGCCAATAATGCAGTTTAACACAGGATCTTTTACCACAACACACATTAAATAATAAAGGATCTGCAAAGCATGCAGACATATGCAGGGCATCTTATTATTATGCACAATAGATAATGTAGCTTGTGTTAAACTTTGAAAGCTGCATTGTTCATGAAAAGGCTTATACGTTAAAATGCATACAGACTCTACAAACACAACAGCCCACTTTCTCTGAAAAGCTTGCATTTGAGTCCTCTCCTAGCTCATCCACATTGCCTGCCAATAATGTATTGATTTCAGTTTAAAATCTTGTTGATGGCTTTTAGAGCATGATCATACTCCAAGCTATTTGTCGTCATTGATCATCCCATATAAACCTCTATGTACACTGCGTCCTCTTCGGGAGCATTGTTTCGTGCTCTGTTCTCCAGCCTCAGTGCATTTTGACACTACAAGACAGAGTGCTTTATTTTCTTGGCCCCATGGTTATGGAACCATCTCCCTACGGACCTCTGTGCCAAAGAATCTATCTCTAGATTTAAAGCTAATTGAAAGACCCCCTTTTTTTTTAGGATGACTTTTGAGCAACTGGGTTAAAGTACTGACAGAGTCAACAGCCTTTGTATTAAAAGTTGCTTTTTTTTCTTCTGCTGCTTAGAAGCAAATGCGGGTGTTAGAGGCCATTAGCGCAGAACTAGTATCTGCATTTGCTAGCACTGAATGTTCAAAGCCAATGAGCATGTGAAACAATAAACTTGCTGGCTCTGAGCACAATGAGCATGCAAATGCATGCTAAAGAGGTCATCCTGTATTCCTCCCCAATGCGTAGCAGGCAGCACACCAAACAAGGTGCTCCTCCCATGGCAACCCCTACGTCATGGGGGGAGGAATAGGGAGACTGGTGTTGCTGGCAGCCATGTTCGCTTTTTGCCGCTATGGAGATCCTTCCCTTTCTTTACGTCCCTGCTTCAGCTGAAAAACTGGGACATCCGTCCTCTCCTCTTTCCTCCAGGCAACTGAGGGTAAACTCCCCTCCTCTCCAGAAAGTAGTGAAATTATTAGTTCCTCTTAATGATTTTTCAGCACAAAATGCAACCTGCATACAGTTTCTCCATCAAATCCTGATTTCCATGTCCAAAGAAGTTAAGATTGAGAAGGGTGGTATCCTTTTTTATTTCAGTTTGTATCATGCTCTAATAATAACACATGCAACCAGCAGCTCTCCCGCCTCCCCCTCTGGCATTCAGGGCATGCACTTAAGAGCATTGCTTGACATACAACTCTTGAGTGCATGCACCATGCACAAGCCTCCCCCTGAACTCCCTAATGCTCAACGCTAATAGTGCATCTAAATGTGCATATAATTAGCATTGAGCATTAGGGAGGTCCTTCTCTGCACTGATCTGGTAGTATTTTTCTGGCACTGTTCGAAACAGCGCCAGAGTTTTGAGCATCTGCCTGTGAATGATTCTTGTCTATCCGATGGAATATTGTAGTTCCTTTCCTTCTCTCTTTTTTAAAAGTTGTTGTTATTGTAAACTGCTCTGGTCTGTAAGTCTATGAAGGACAATAACCTATATAATAAAACGCACCTCCAACATTCTGAAGCTGACTGCATGGCTGAGGCATTCCTGCTCTCTGTATCCATCTCCTGAATTGACATCACGTACTTCCGGGTTCGTCAGAAGCAGAAGTGACCAATCACACGAGGTTTCTCGGCTTCAGAATGTTGGAGGTGCATTCTATTAAAAAGGATTGGTCAGTTCCTTGAAGCACAGCCAGAGCTCAGTGTCCTGCACAGTAACGCTCAGACACCAGAGAGAGAGGGGGGGGGGGGGGGCTGACACACTCTCTCTCTCACACAGTCAATGTCTTTCTCTCTCTCACTCTCACACACTGTCTCTCACACACTCTATGTCTCACACTGTATCACATTCACTCTCTATGTGTCACTCACACACTCTCTTGGTCTCATACACTCAGTCTCACAGAGAGTCTGTGTCTCACACACACTGTATCTGTGTGAAACACTCTCTCTCTCTCTCTCTCTCTCTCTCTCTCTCTCTCTCTCTCTCTCTCTCACTGTGTCTCACATACGCACTTGCACACACTCTCATTCTCACACACACATTCTCTCACACACACACACACTCGCACATTCATTCTCTCTCTCTCACACACAGTCACTCTCACATACACTCTTTCAAACATACACACTCCGAGGAAAACCTTGCTAGCGCCCGTTTCATTTGTGTCAGAAACAGGCCTTTTTTACTAGTATTAAATAAAGATAATTTAAACTAATATTAAGAGGTGTTGTTAAATTTCCTCCCCAGGAGCACTGAGTCATTAACAAGCAATCCTATGCTCCCAGGTTGCAAATTCAAGAGACTGCCATTTACTAATAAATGCCACTCAGCACCTGGTTCCTTTTCAACTACAACCCTAGAACTCATCTCCCATGCTGATCTCTTTTTAAATATCCCCAGGGGATTTGGTAGGTGGGACTTGATTCTAGGAGTATATTTGAAGAGGGATTAGGATGGGAGTGATTTCCTGGGAGGATGTATTTAAAAAGGAATCAGAAAAGAGGGTTTTTTTTAATAGTAAGCACAAACCTGGTCTTTTTAAAGATAGTGAGATTGACTTGAGACCCACTATCTTTGCACTGCTGCGGCTGGGAACATGTTATATTCCAGTTGCAACAATGCAAAAATAAACTTTCCCTGGGATTCACTAATCTGCAATAGAGAGGTGCTGCAGGTTAATGAATCCTGTTGTAAACATTTCATGGTAAAATAGCACAACAGCACTCTTTAATGCAACCTAGAAACTGCGCCTAACAAACCAGCATAGACTTGATCAACTACCTTTGAAATTTGACAAAAATGTATCATGCAATATAGTAGAACACATTGCTATCATAAGTACATAAGTGTTGCCATACAGGGACAGACCGAAGATCTATCAAGCCCAGTATCCTGTTTCTAACAGTGACCAATCCAAGTCACAAGTACATGGCAAGATTCCAAAACAGTACAATACATTTTATGTTGCTTATCCCAAAAATAAGCAGTGGATTTTCCTAAGTCTATTTTAATAATGGCTTATGGACTTTTCTTTTAGGAAGCTATCCAAACCTTTTTAAACCCCACTAAGCTAACTGCTTTTACCACATTCTTTGGCAACGAATTCCAGAGTTTAATTACACGTTGAGTGAAGAAATATTTTCTCTGATTCGTTTTAAATTTACTACTTAGTAGCTTAATTGCATGCCCTCTAGTCCTAGTATTTTTGGAAAGAGTAAACAAGCGATTCACGTCTACCCGTTCCACTCCACTCAGTATTTTATATACCTCTATCATATCTCCCCTCAGCCGTCTTTTCTCCCTCATAGGGAAATGCCAAAATACAATTACATACCAAGGGTATGGCAGTGGGTGCAGTCGAGTTGTGGGGCTAAAACCCCTACATAGCACTGTTCAGCATTACCAATCTGACAATGAAATATAGACACTGGCTAACTTCAACTTTCATGTAAAGGCCTGTTGCCTTTTAAGCCTTAGATTTTAATTCAGATAAGAAGGACACTACCAGATATTGCCAAGATTGCAGGTGGACAAAAAAAATAACTGCACATTGTTTACTGAAACAATGACTTAATGGTCAAAATGGCCCTGCAGCATGGCCCAAGTGACAGTGTTTTGCTTCCCTAAGTCATAACATTGGGGATCAACAAACTTGTGCCAGAATTTAAGGCTTGTTCTCACCTAAGAAATGGTATAAGAAGCCTCTGCAAAGACATGAAGTTATCTGGAGCAGTTATCCGAAGAACTGCTGACAGGGGAACAGAAGACAGCCAGATCCGAGCCTGCCATACCATGAAGACATCCTGAGCTCATTAAAAACAACCCTGCTTGCTTGCTCCTGTCCTGTCATCATCATCCAGAGAGACAGCACTTTACAGATCCCTGCCTGCCTGCCTCCATCTCCAGTGTCCATGAGAGTGAGGATCCTCCATCTTTCATTAGGTTGTATACTGTCTTCTATCATAGTGCTGGGGAAGTTAGTGGTCCTTAGTTTAGGACTTAGGGTACTAAATGTGTGTTTTCTTCAACTTGTCTTGAACTTACTCATTGCACTACCATCAATTTAGGTAATCTAGCATTTGTACATTATTCCCACATCTAATTATTTTACTTACTGCCGATAATAAATTGCATTCCAATATTTATAATATTTGAGCTTTGTGTCAGTTCTTATCAGTATATTTTAGGCTGTAGAATTCAGATCTAAAAATAGAGGGACGTCTCCGTACACCAAATCTAAATGCCAAAGTGCAACTTTTTCATATTTTTCCATCACTAATACTTAGAGTTTACGGCCCTCTACTGAATGTAAGATAATTGTATTAGCCCTCTACACTCTGGATGCAGGCAGTAAGGGTGTGCATTGAGTATGCACATGGCTATTGGCTCTGCCAGTTCCCTTTTCTCCTCTGACATCAACTTTCTGATCTGGGGCAGAGGGCCAACAGAGCTGACAGTGCATGCCCGGAGGAGAGGGATAATGTTCCTGGAGAAGAGGGGGTGATCTGCTCTAGACAGATATAAGCTAGGCATGCCACTGCTAAAATATCCAGTACAAACTCCAGCCAATGTTTGCATCATTGATATGTTTAGCTTTACATCTTTTTTGGGAGTTTATTTTATATAACTATTTTCTTATATATCCTCTTTAGTTTTTTTTATATTCTATATCACTGCAACATTGTAGTAAGCAGAATTTTACAAACAAATTTATTTAGCAACATAGAAATTAGATACATTATTTGGTAGACTGACCCTAGCAAGGTTTCTCAATGTACTGCCAGGGACAGCCAGCCTACAAAATAGTTAAGAAATCTAAATGAGAAAAGGTAAGCTAGCAAATGGACTATACATATAATTAGATTAGAAAAAGCTCTGTGCATACTACATACCTACAGTGCTTGAATGTGCACCATTTTGATAGTCTTTGGGCTTGCTGGTGGTATATAAGAAATAATTAATGATTTGAACATGCATACTTACCTACCAGCTATCCATGTTTGTTTAATTTGGTCACTCTCAAAGAGTCCAACCAACTCAAACTGTCTGAGAATGAAATAAACACAGTATCAGAGGTGTAGCTAGGTGGGTCACCCAAACAGACTGGCGATGGCGCCTATTTTTCACATGATCTGTTACGAGAAAAATAGATGCTGGTGCCATCGGCAGTCCACTCTCCGCTCCCCCCAATGCCTCAACCTGGCTATGCTTCTGCACAGTATGTGCACAGATACTTCCCTATTGCTGGTGTAATGAGGCCTCTGACTTTGCACACCACCTGTACATTGAGGGAGTGAAAAGATTTTCTGTGTCATTAGCTTGTCTCAGTGGTAGTTGATAGCCTAATTACAATGTGAATGCAATCAATTGCCCTCAAAAATTGAAAGAAAATTAACTATGTCACAAAGTCATTTTCTCATGATGTGCTGTTGATGCTAGGTTTCTTGAGAAAAAGGAATATATTGATCAGTACTAGAGAACAGCAACAAGGAACTGTTGAGAACACTAAGAAGTGGCTGACTGGCTAATCCATTTTTGGTGTGAAAATTGCCTCTAGCTAATAAAGCTAAAACTATGGTGTTTTTTTTACATTTACAGACAATGCGTGACATTTCAGTACTGAACTCTTCAAATGCTTGTTTATTTCCAGACAGGGAAACAAAAACTTGTAGTAACTCCTTTTTCAGATACATCAGAAGCAGAAAGCCTGTGTTGAAATCTGTGGGATCATTAGAATGTTTTTAATTCAGTACAAATACATGAACACAGAATAAATGAAGATAGTTTGAGAGGAGAGTAAACATTACTAGCACACCCCCATTGAGCTACAAGGTTTTTGGGGTGATGAGAGTGAATTTGTCTTGCCAGGTCACTGTTCTGTGGGACTCCCTCGGCAAACCTGGAAGTGATGTCATCTGGAGGACCCCAGAAATATTTAAAATCTACAGTGTACTGTGGTATATGGCCATGGGTGGGTGTCTCTTTGGAACCCATTCAGAGCCCCAGTGAAGCTCTGGAGGAGCCCTGGTGGAGAAAGTTCATAGCTGCTATATCCTGAAGACATCAAGTGGTGACTATTTTTGATACAATGGGTAAGAGTAAAATGAAAATTAAAGAATTCCTGAGATTCAAGCTGGGAATATTCAAGGTTCTATGGACTTATTTCTGGTTTCGGAATGTCTTTCATTGTCTGGAAGACTCCTTAGGTCTGTAGATTATTGGGTATCCTTCAGTCCTGTACATCACTCACCATCATGTAGCCAGCTACAACTCATTCATCACATATATAGCCAGCAACTAGGCAGATCCAAGCTGATTT
The DNA here is from genome assembly GCF_901765095.1 of Microcaecilia unicolor. Classification (NCBI taxonomy): domain Eukaryota; kingdom Metazoa; phylum Chordata; class Amphibia; order Gymnophiona; family Siphonopidae; genus Microcaecilia; species Microcaecilia unicolor. Next base: position 81,115,602 of record NC_044037.1, on the reverse strand, counting down.
GGGAAGAGAAGTGGGTGAGGTACCTCTCCTCCCTGAGAATACAGGAGTAGTTATATATGAGAAGACCATAGATAAAACAGGACATTATAATGCGTTTGTATAGTTCCATGGTGCGACTGCACATTGAATACTGTGTACAGTTCTGGTCACTGCATCTCAAAAAAGATATAGTGGAATTAGAAAAGTTACAGAGAAGGGCGATGAAAATGATAAAGGGGATGGGTTGAAAAATTACAGAGAAGGGCGATGAAAATGATAAAGGGGATGGGTTGACTTCCCTATGAGGAAAGACTAAAGTGGCTAGGGCTCTTCAGTTTGGAGAAAAGATGGCTGAGGGAAGATATGATAGAGGTCTGTAAAATACTGAGTGGAGTGGAATGAGTAGATGTGAATTGCTTGGTAACTCTTTCCAAAAATACTAGGACAAGGGGGCACAAAATGAAGCTACAAAGTAGTAAATTTAAAATAAATTGGAGAAAATATTTCTTCACTGAATGTATAATTATAATCTGGAATTTGTTGCCAGAGAATGTGGTAAAAGCAGTTAGCTTAGTGGGGTTTAAAAAGGTTTGGATAGCTTCCTAAAAGAAAAGTCCATAAGACATTATTAAGGGAAATGGGACTTGATATATACAGCCTTTCTTAGGTTTTTGCAACTACATTCAAGGTGGTTTACATATATCCGGGTACTTATTTTGTACCAGGGGCAGGGTTAAGTGATTTGCCCACAGTCACAAGGACCTGCAGTAGGAATCAAACTCAGTTCCCCAGGATCAAAGTCCACTGCATTAACCACTAGGCTACTCCTCCACTCAAAGATGGAGGTGGGGACAGTCCACTACTTATTTCTAGGATAAGCAGCATAAAATGTATTGTACTGTTTTGGGATCTTGCTAGGTACTTGCAACCTGGATTGGCCACTGTTGGAAACAGGATGCTGGGTTTCAGCGATCTTCAGTCTATCCCAGTATGGCAACACTTATGTACTTATGTAGACTTACTTGACTTCAGTTCAGTGAATTAAGTAAATGGGAAAACTATTTCAAGTCCATCTGAACCTTTTGATCAGGGAGCAATATTATGAATGCAACTGTGACTGTGCTTAAACTTGTGGTTTTCTCAGGGAGTACAGGCACTAGGGAGCCCCTCCCTTTGAATCTCCATAAGGAAATACCTAATCTAGAGTTTTAATGGTTAATTGTCAAAATGAAGAATACCTTCTCTGGCTATCTATTTTCTCTGCTTTCTCTCTGGGGAAACAACAGCTAAGTTGTCCACAGTAGACTCTAAAGCTGGTACAGCTTAACTAGAAGATCCAATCACAAAAACAAAAAATATGTCCTCTCAATCTGTGACTCGGGCTTTCATTAGAGGAAATGTGAACCCGGAAAACAAAATGGAGTGGCTAGAAACTTAATTTCACTATAATAATATGAGATATTTGAAATGTCCTTACTGTAGACTAAGGGGCTCATTTTCAAAAGAGAAACATGTCTAAAAAGTGGCATGGACATTTTTCGCACCAGAACATCCAAATTGGTATTTTCTAAACCTATTTTCCAGATGTTTTTCTATGCATTTCATCTGCAGTGTGTCCAAATCTCAAGGGAGCATGTTGGGGGAATGTTAAGGGTGGGATTTGGATGTTCCTAAGACCTGGAACTTTTTCAGCCATAATGGAATAAAATGAAAATGTCCAGGACAAAAACTAAGATGTTTTGAGCTAGACCTGTTTTAGTAATGACTAAGCTATTTAAAAAAAAGTGCCCTAAATGACCAGATGGCCACTGAAGGAATAAAGGAATAAGCCCCTTACTCCCTCAGTGGTCACTGAGCCCCATCCCATCCCCCCAAAATGTAAAAGAAACAGTACACACCAGCCTTTATGACAGCCTCAGATTTTATAGCCATTCCTTTCAGAGTAACTAGCAGGTCCCTGCAGTTGCCTAGTGGGTGGTGCAGTGCACTATGGAGAAGGAAACCCAGGCCCATAATCCACTCTAACTGTTGCACTTATGGTGGAAAGTGTGAGCCCTCCAAAACCTACCAAAAACCTACTGTACTCACATATAGGTGACACATACAGCCATAAGGACTCTTGTAGTGGTATACAGGTGGGTACAGTGGGTTTTGGAGGGCTCACTATACAATATAAGTGAGAAATGATGAGATGTATGCCCAGGAGTTTTAAGGTGAAGTCCAATGCAGTTCCTACAAGGGTGCCCCACTGCTCTGCTGGAATGTCTGTGTGGTCAGACTGCTAAGAATGCAGGCTCCTCCTACATCCCAATGGCTTGATTTTGTGCATTTTTCACTTGGACTTTTCTTTTTTCGAAAATAGACCAAAAAGATAAATGCACCAAGTACAAAAACTTCTAGTAAGTGGACATTTTCAAAACAAAATAAAAAAAAACAACAATAGATTGTTGCTGTTTCAAAAATGGCTATATTTGCTATTCGAATACTGGATGTTTTGAGCAAAACATCCAAAGTCGAACTTAGATGTCATATTGAAAATGCCCCTCTGTGTACTCCAATTAAGATGTTGAAAAATACAGTGGTGGAAATAAGTATTTGATCCCTTGCTGATTTTGTAAGTTTGCCCACTGACAAAGACATGAGCAGCCCATAATTGAAGGGTAGGTTATTGGTAACAGTGAGAGATAGCACATCACAAATTAAATCCGGAAAATCACATTGTGGAAAGTATATGAATTTATTTGCATTCTGCAGAGGGAAATAAGTATTTAATCCCTCTGGCAAACAAGACCTAATACTTGGTGGCAAAACCCTTGTTGGCAAGCACAGCGGTCAGACGTCTTCTGTAGTTGATGATGAGGTTTGCACACATGTCAGGAGGAATTTTGGTCCACTCCTCTTTGCAGATCATCTCTAAATCATTAAGAGTTCTGGGCTGTCGCTTGGCAACTCGCAGCTTCAGCTCCCTCCATAAGTTTTCAATGGGATTAAGGTCTGGTGACTGGCTAGGCCACTCCATGACCCTAATGTGCTTCTTCCTGAGCCACTCCTTTGTTGCCTTGGCTGTATGTTTTGGGTCATTGTCGTGCTGGAAGACCCAGCCACGACCCATTTTTAAGGCCCTGGCGGAGGGAAGGAGGTTGTCACTCAGAATTGTACGGTACATGGCCCCATCCATTCTCCCATTGATGCGGTGAAGTAGTCCTGTGCCCTTAGCAGAGAAACACCCCCAAAACATAACATTTCCACCTCCATGCTTGACAGTGGGGACGGTGTTCTTTGGGTCATAGGCAGCATTTCTCTTCCTCCAAACACGGCGAGTTGAGTTCATGCCAAAGAGCTCAATTTTTGTCTCATCTGACCACAGCACCTTCTCCCAATCACTCTCGGCATCATCCAGGTGTTCACTGGCAAACTTCAGACGGGCCGTCACATGTGCCTTCCAGAGCAGGGGGACCTTGCGGGCACTGCAGGATTGCAATCCGTTATGTTGTAATGTGTTACCAATGGTTTTCGTGGTGACAGTGGTCCCAGCTGCCTTGAGATCATTGACAAGTTCCCCCCTTGTAATTGTAGGCTGATTTCTAACCTTCCTCATGATCAAGGATACCCCACGAGGTGTGATTTTGCGTGGAGCCCCAGATCTTTGTCGATTGACAGTCATTTTGTACTTCTTCCATTTTCTTACTATGGCACCAACAGTTGTCTCCTTCTCGCCCAGCGTCTTACTGATGGTTTTGTAGCCCATTCCAGCCTTGTGCAGGTGTATGATCTTGTCCCTGACATCCTTAGACAGCTCCTTGCTCTTGGCCATTTTGTAGAGGTTAGAGTCTGACTGATTCACTGAGTCTGTGGACAGGTGTCTTTCATACAGGTGACCATTGCCGACAGCTGTCTGTCATGCAGGTAACGAGTTGATTTGGAGCATCTACCTGGTCTGTAGGGGCCAGATCTCTTACTGGTTGGTGGGGGATCAAATACTTATTTCCCTCTGCAGAATGCAAATAAATTCATATACTTTCCACAATGTGATTTTCCGGATTTAATTTGTGATGTGCTATCTCTCACTGTTACCAATAACCTACCCTTCAATTATGGGCTGCTCATGTCTTTGTCAGTGGGCAAACTTACAAAATCAGCAAGGGATCAAATACTTATTTCCACCACTGTATATATACTGTACTTGAAGTTTTACATGTAGATTCATCCTTTCTCCCTATGGTGTATAGGGATTTTTTTATGCTTTAAGCTCTTTGAAAAAAATATGGGGAGGGTATTGGAGAAAACTCTTTGGATGTAACTACCCTTTCCTTTTATAGAGGAGACCACTAATAGAGCAACATTGTCGGTTGCCTTTCTATGGGACCCTTTCACTAAGCTGCACTAAAAAGTGCCCTGCGGTATATGTCTAGTGTGTGGGTTTCATGCGTACTGAGGCCATTTTTAGCATAACTGTAAAATGTCTGCATTTCTTATTTCCCCCATTATATTGCTACATGCTAATTTCCCAATTAGCAAATGGCCATTAGCATGGGAGACCTTTCAGAAACCTATTTTCTAGGCAGTAAGGGCACCTGCGCTAATCACACGCTAATTGGTTACACCTACTCTCCACTCCCAAGCATGACCTCAACACTAAAAAATAAAAAGTATTGTTCAGCACCTGGGAAGCCTGCACCCATCGAAAAAATTACTGCAGGACACCTGAGCGCACCCCATGGTAGAGGATTTTAATCTGTGGCAAGCATGCCTTCGTGCTTACTGCAGCTTAGTAAAAGGGCCCCTATAAGATTTTGAAATTATTATTGGGGCTAAATTGCAATTGTTTCATAATCATAAGATACACATTTTTCCTGATGTATCTGGTAAAATTCAGAGAGACCAATATTCAGCCCACGGAAGGCAGGCTGGCTAAGTCCCATAATTGGTTCTGAACCCAAAGATTCAATGCCAGACCACATCCAGTGACCAGCACTGAATATCCAGGAGGTTTTTTGCAGGCTTAAACTTAACCAGCCAAGTTAATATTCGGAGCTGGCCAGTTAAGTTTATAGCGGTCAAAGATAGGACTCCTATTTAGACAATCTGATTTGGCCACTAAACCTTACTGGCGAAATGCTGAATATTCATGGCCAACTGGTTATATTACGTGATATAGCCGGTAAGCCTGTATGTGCTAAGTGCTAATATTCAGCAGAGATAAATGGCTATCTCGTGCTGAATATTAGCACCTGTCCTACTAACTGCTGTTTAATTGGTCAGGAGTCGTTCCTGGCCAGTTAAATAGCTTTGAATATTGGGGAAGAAAGTTAAATACGCTTGAATATTGGGGGAGAAAGTTAAATAAGCTTTTCTTCAACTCTTTCCTTGGGCTTTGGCTGTTTGGAAAGGTTTCTTTTTAACATTCCCAAGGAAGTGTTTTACCAGGTGTGACAGAACAGTGTGTTTTAAGCCTGTAGAATTGCCTTTATTGATTCTTGAAGTGCATTTCTCTAGTTTGGCCAGCAGGTGGTGCATGTTATGTTTTAAGCTGTTACAAAGAACTGACCTTTCCCTTCTTTAGTTAACACAGATAAAGGAAATGCCTGTAGTGATGTAACCAGCTTTAATAAAATGTTGTTGTTGACTGAGCTCTGATAGACCCAGGACCTTTTTTCATTTGAATTGTACTGGCTGTTGTCCCAGTTTGAGCCCTGTAAAACAGTTATTTTGATAACTGGTCAGCAGCTATAGGTCTTGATCCTCCCCATGTACTTTCTAGGAAGTAAACAAATGTTTAGTTAGTGTTATAATTGAGCCATATTTCAGTTACCTGTTATTGTTTGCAGATTGCACATTTTTTTATTCATTGTTCAATATATTTTAAGACAATAAACAATTGTTTATTGCCTCTGCCTGTCTAGACTGATAAAAAATCCTGGTGGTTTGTGTTTTGGGTCTGTGAGTGCTTTCTGGGAACTGTGGGACCACTGGGAGTGTGGCCCCAGTAACCTAGAAATCACTGGGGATAATTTGAGAGTGGGAGACTTGCCTAGAGGTGGTTGTGACCCAGTCAGTGGGAAGAGGGTGCTAGTGTACAGCACAAGTGGCAGGTGCAGGCAGACCTGAGCTGTGCTGTGGATAGACCCTTTAAGTGGCAGTGGGATAACCCCAGGTGGGTGGCTAGGTGTTTCATGACACCAGGTGTAGAGGGAGAGACTATAAAGTCAATATTCAGCCTTCTGCAGGCAGAACTTATTGAAATGTCAGCCATCATGGGCTAATTTAGACCTGGATTTTCAGAGCTGGACCATATCCTGTTACTGGCACTGAATCCGAGTCTTTGGCAACCACTGGAGGTTATCCAGGGACCACCATTATTTAGTGTTGGTACCAAGATAGCTGTCTGGGCAGGTTAGGACTGCTAGTTATAGAGTCCAACTAGCCCAGATTCTTTTCTCCATCTATACTTCTTCCCTTGGTACTCTGATCTCATCCCATGGTTTTCAGTATCATCTTTATGCTGATGACTCCCAGATCTACCTCTCCACACCAGAAATCTCAGCCGAAATCCAGGCCAAAGTATCAGCCTGCCTGTCTGACATTGCTGACTGGATGTCTCAGCGCCATCTGAAACTAAACATGACCAAGACTGAGCTTCTTATCTTTCCCTCTAAACCAACCTCTCCTCCTCCCCCATTCTCTATTTCTGTGGATAACACTCTCATCCTTCCTGTCTCATCAGCTCGTAACCTTGGGGTCATCTTCGACTCCTCCCTCTCCTTCTCTGCACATATTCAGCAGACTGCTAAAACCTGTTGTTTCTTTCTCTATAATATCAGCAAAATTCACCCTTTCCTTTCTGAGCACACTACCAGAACCCTCATCCACACACTTATCAACTCTCGCTTAGACTATTGCAACTTGCTTCTCACAGGTCTCCCACTTAGCCATCTCTCTCCTCTTCAATCTGTTCAAAATTCTGCTGCACGACTAATATTCCGCCACTGTCATTATGCTCATATTAGCCCTCTCCTCAAGTCACTTCACTGGCTTCCTATCCGTTTCTGCATACAGTTCAAACTCCTCTTATTGACTTATAAATGCATCCACTCTGCAGCTCCTTAGTATCTCTCCACTCTCATCTCTCCCTACACTCCTCCCCGGGAACTCTGTTCAATGGGTAAATCTCTCTTATCTGCACCCTTCTCCTCCACTGCTAACTCCAGACTCCGTTCCTTTTATCTTGCTGCACCATATGCCTGGAATAGACTTCCTGAGCCAGTAGGTCAAGCTCCCTCTCTCTGGCCATCTTCAAATCTAAGCTAAAAGCCCACCTTTTTGATGCTGCTTTTAACTCCTAACCCTTATTCACTTGTTCAGAACTGATTTTATCATCCTCACTTTAATATTCCCTTATCTCTTGTTTGTCCTGTTTGTCTGTCCTAATTAGATTGTAAGCTCTGTCGAGCAGGGACTGTCTATTCATGTTCAAATGTACAGCGCTGCGTACGTCTAGTAGCGCTATAGAAATGATAAGTAGTAGTAGTATAGTTATCTGGGCATCAGCAATGAATAGTGCCGGTGCCAAGATAACTTCCAGCTCTGCCTGAATTCCACCCCTGCCCTGTCACTGCCCAAATAGTGCAAAGGTGGTCTTCCCAAATATTCAGCAACACTATCCAGTTAAGTGTCCAAAATATCTGCTCAGGACCCTTTCAGCAGAAGTTAACCAGGCAGGAGCTGCTCTTGCACAGTTAACTCCCTCTGAATATCAACCCCCATGTGTTTACTGAGCCGGTCCAACTGTGTGTGTTGATTCAGAGTCATGAGCAAGATTCCTTTACGGAGTTTGATCCTGAGCCTTGAGGTGTTCAGGTAGCAAGAGTAAGGCAAGTCCCAATGTATACCCGGATACCGTTAAAAAAGACCACTCACAAAATACTGGTTTGGGAGCAGTGGCGTTCCTAGGGTGGCTGACACCCAGGACAGATCGCCGATGCGCCCCCCCCCCCCGGGTGCAGCATGACACCCCCCCCAGTGAAAGGACACCCCCGGGTGCATTTTTACCTGCTGGGGGGGTGGCGCGCGCCTTTCGGCTTCCGGGGCAGAGGGAGCAAGGAACGAGCGGAGCCGACAGGCGCACGGCACCCCCCCAGCGGCGTGCACCTGGGGCAGACCACACCCACCGCCCCCCCCCCCCCCTTGGTACGTCACTGTTTGGGAGCAGGGCTGAGACTGACGGTTTACCATACATGCTGCACACTCCTTTCTGCATGCACGTCCTCCATTTCATGCAAATCTATTTCATGAATATTCATTGCGGATATCCTGAAAACCTAACTGACTGGGATGGCTCCAGGACCAGGTTTGGGAACCACTGGATTACAGGATAAACTTGTGTTTCAGTAGTTGAAGCACAACTTTAAAGACTGTAAGTATCAAAGTCAGGGCTATATTCAGAACCAATTAGTACTTTTTATGTGAAACATAAAAAACAGTAACAGAACAGTTGAGAATAAGCTCAACAATGCAAAGAATCAAATCAAATTTTTGTTGAGAAAAATGTTTGGAACTACTGCTTCAAAGCTGAATTTCAGAGTTTCGGTGAACACATTCATATCCTAGACACACCTCCTAGTCTGCTCCCAACTTTACTTAAAAAAACATTTTTTCTAGTAACTTTAGTGTTGCTGGTGGCAGATAGAACAGCAATGGAACACCAAGTCCTTTATCCATAAAAAGTACGGAACACTTTGTTCTGATAGATGATGTGGTTGGCGAGTTCAATCAATCATTGACCTCTTTGCTTGGAATATAAACAGATATGCCAATTAGTGCCAGTCGGAGTGATCAAAACACTTCTCCCCTAGGTAGTGGATGAAGATCAATATTTTTTTCGATAAATGTTCATCTGGTAATGAATTTTATTTAGTAGTGCCTTAAACTTGTAGCTTACCAGGCAGAGGCAGTGTTTCTTTATGCCAAGCACCTAAGTCAAAAGCACCAAAGAAAGAAAACCAAAAGAAATTCCACAAATCACAGGTAGTAGCAGTATACAGTGGGAAGTACCAGGTAGATGAGCAAATGGTCCAAATAAAACAGCTCTTTATTGTAGAAACTTGGAAATAGGACCCAACACAAGTCTTGTTTTGGCACAACTGCCTTCCTTAGGAGTCTATAAAGCACTAAAAAGCAATAATAACAACAATATGACCATACAAATAAAATGTGTACAGACTATAAGATGTGAAAACAAAACTGTTTGAACAAATTGTAAAAACCAACAGTAACAAAATTTGAGCTTAGAGAAACAATGCAAATAAGAAAAAAATGTGAAAAGTATAAGTAAAGAAAAATTCTTACCCATACAATACTGTAATCATGTCTGAAAATGAAGAGATGTATCAGATAACATCTATGAATGACAAATAATAAATAGGGACTACAGATAATCTAAAAATTGTTATTGATGCAGCAACATAAAAAGACAATGCAATTGAAAATCATACTGTTCAATAATAGGAGAATATAATGCTCAGTCTTTAAAAGCAGGGAATAAAACTTTCTTTAGATATTAATGGAAGAAGTAACTAACTTGTTAGTCTCACTCACACACACAAGGAGTGACTTGGGCTGCACATACCGCAGCAGGACATGTTTATCCACTTCTGTCCTAGCTGAGATAATATTTGACCATCTGTCTGACCTCGTGTGCAACTTTCTTTAAATTAATCATCTTACTTTCTAACTCTTCTTACTCTCTTACCTATCTATATGTTCCATCTTTGCTTATACCCTACACTGTCAATTAAAATGTTCTATTTCATATTATGTTGACATTGTAAGTAGTATACTGGCCATACTTTGTATTGTTGTTTGAATATTTTTACTATTGTAATTGTCTATTGCTCATGTTTGATTTATTCTTACTGTATACCGCCTTGAGTGAATTCCTTCAAAAAGGTGGTGCATAAATCCTAATAAATAAATACATAAAGTGAAAAGATAAAGACCGAAAGGGAAATAATAATTAAAGGGGAGAATGGCTTTAGTGCACTGGAGTATCAGAAAAAAGCATATATCTTAGCATTCCCAGTAGAAGGAAAAGGGAATAGACTACAGGCAAAAGTCAAGGATATGAGGGGCTGTCAGGTGACTACAGTGTAATTTTTCAAGGCAGTGGAATTCAATGTATTGGCATGACTGAAAGTAAATATGACTGTGGTGCCCAGTGGAGAACATTCCACAATACTGAAGGAGCTAAAGGAGGTACTGACTGCACCACTCAGAGCTCTCATTAACGTATCACTTGGTCCAGGCGATATTCCAAGAGACTGACGTGTCACTTGTATAGTGCCACTTCATAAGGTTGAGAACAAGTAAGTAACAAAGAATGAGTTACCTTTTAGCTTAATATCAGTGCTGGTTGTTAGGACTGTACCAAGCCAGAATCATGCCCTATGTGAAATGCCCCTTGTGACCCCACCCTGCCCAGTGTGCCACCCCATCTCCCTCATGCCTTCTGTAGCTGCACTGCCTAAACAGCCCCTGGTAGTTGTGGTAAGAGAAACATTACTGATGGACAGTCATGCCAGTACATTGACTACCACTGCTCTGGAAACTTTACACTGTAGTCACCTGATAGCCCCTTATATCCTTGACTTTTGCTTGTATTCTATTTCCCCTCTCCTACTGGGAATGCTAAGCAAAAATGTGTTTGCACTAAACCCATTCTCCCCTTTAATTCTTATTATTTCCCTTTCAGTCTTTATCTTTTCACATTAATATCTAAAGAAAGTTTTATCCCCTGCTTTTAAAGACTGGGCAATATACTTTCCTATTTGAGCCTTTGATTATGTAATTGCCCTTCCTTTAGCTCTTCATTTCTTCTGGTAATTTTGCCCCTCTTGTGTTTGTGCAGGCTATTCTTGTCACTTTTACTTTTTCTGCCTACCTACTACTACTACTACTATTTAGCATTTCTATAGTGCTACAAGACATACTCAGCGCTGCACAAACAGAGAAGAAAGACAGTCCCTTGCTCAAAGAGCTTACAATCTAGTAGACAAAAAAAAAAATAAAGCAAACAAATCAATTAATGTGTAGAGGAAAGAGGAGAGGAGGGTAGGTAGAGGCGAGTGGATACAAGTGGTTACGAGTCAAAAGCAATGTTAAAGAGGTGGGCTTTGTTGAATCAAAAAACAAAGCAGGGGATCCCTCTACGGCAAAGGAACACAGCAGGCAAAAATAGAGGCTGACCAAAGACGAATCCACCACTGGAGATATAGTCCAACAGTCTTTATTTAGGGCAAATCAAAGAAGGGCCCGACACAGGCTGTGTTTCGGTGCATGCGAGCACCTACATCAGGAGTCAAATAATAAACTCTGGATGGAGGCGCAGGTACTCAGCTCTGCGCATTAGCGAAAATGTAGAATTAGCCTGATCACTGAGCACGAGTGAAACAACACTAGTGACAACGGTAGAAAAACAATCCAGAAACACATCTCCAGAAACCCCTGATGTAGGCACTCGCATGCACCGAAACACGGCCCGTGTCAGGTCCTTCTTTGATTTGCCTTAAATAAAGACTGTTGGACGAGATCTCCAGTGGTGGATTCGTCTTTTGTCAGCCTCTACTTCTTTGTTGAACCATAGTGATATCTTCATTCTCTTCCTCATTATAGTATGCCTGAAACAATGAATTGTTGCTCTTCCAATGCCCTTTATGTCACTCTTCATAGTTTCTCTGTAGCTCTTAAATCCTCTATGCCATACCTAACAGGGCTTCATTATCTTAGCCAGGACCCTTATTCTCTTATCGTTTGGTTCTGATGGACTGCAAAGCTAATATGGCATTTCATAATTTATTTGTGCCATGTCATGTCACTTCAGTCTATCTCTTCTACCAAACTGCTGAACTGTGTGCATGAGCTGTTCTCGTGTGCTAAGGACATTTTTACCACAACCATAAAATGGCCAATTTTCTATTTTTTTTTGTTTTTGTTGCATGCCCTGGCCAGTAATTCTGAATTTGGCGCATGCTGAAAACGCGCGGTAGAAAATATTTTCTGTTTTCTACCACGTGGCACTTACTTGGTGGTAAATGGCAGTGGGCACGTGCTGCATACTTACTGTCCGGGTAGCATGTGAGACCTTACTGCTAATTCAATGGGTGGCAGTCAGGTCTCAGGCCAAAAATGGACACGCACTGGTTTTTATTTTGCTGCACCTCCATTTTCCAGCCCCATAAAGGCCCTTTTTCCAGGACATGGTAAAAACTAGCCCAGTACATGCCCAAACGATGTGCTGGCACTGCCACAGACCACTCTTTGCTGCAACTTAGTAAAAAGGCCCCATAGAGGGGCATAATCGAACGGCGCCGGCCAAATAGATGACTGGCCATCTATTTGGCCGGCGCCGCAAAGAGCAGTCCCGAACCGTATTATCGAAAAAGATGGCCGGCCATCTTTCATATCGATAATACGGTTGGGGCCAGCCAAATGTGAGAGATCGCCGGGTTTGAGATGGCCAGCATCGGTTTTCGCCGATAATGGAAACTAATGCCGGAGATCTCAAACCTAGCCAAATCCAAAGCATTTGGTTGTGGGAAGAGCCAGCATTTGTAGGGCACTGGTAACCCTGACATGCCAGCACACCAACCGGGTACCCTTGGGGGCACTGCAGTGGACTTCAAAAATAGCTCCCAGGTGCATAGCTCCCTTACCTTGGGTGCTGAGCCCCCCCAAATCCCCCCCAAACCCACTCTCCACAACTGTACACCACTACCATAGCCCTTAGGGATGAAGGAGGGCACCTACATGTGGGTACAGTGGGTTTTGGGGGTTTTTGGAGGGAACATTTACCACCACAAGTGTAACAGGTGGGGGGGATGGGCCTAGGTCCACCTGCCTGAAGTGCACTGCACCCACTAAATACTGATCCAGGGACCTGCATACTGCTGTTAGGGAGCTGGGTATCACATTTGAGGCTGGCATAGAGGCTGGCAAAAAAAATTTTTTTTGGATGGGAGGGGGTCGGTGACCACTGGGGGAGTAAGGGGAGGTCATCCCTGATTCCCTCCGGTGGTCATTTGGTCAGTTGGGACACCTTTTTAAAGCTTGGTCCTGAAAAAAATGGACCAAGTGAAGCCGGCGAAATGCTCGTCAGGGCCGGCTTTCTTTTTTCCATTATCGGGCGAAGCCATCCATCTCATGAGCATGCCACCATCCCGCCCCGTCCTGCCTTTGCTACCCTACCAACACGCCCCCTTGAAGTTTGGCCAGCTCCACGACGGAAAGCAGTTGGCGCCAGCCAAAATCGGCTTTCGATTATACCAATTTGGCCGGGTTCAGGAGCTCGACGGCCATCTCCCGATTTGTGGCGGAAGATGGCCAGTGATCTCCTTCAAAAATAAACTGGATAGTAACATAGTAGATAATGGCTGATAAAGACCTGTACGGTCTATCCAGTCTGCCCAAAATAAACTCATTGCATATGGTCTTGATTTATCCTTACAAAAAAACAGCACCACGGGCCTTTAAAAATGGAACACAGTTCTTTAATGAATGAGCCTTGACAAAAAGACCCGACACGGGCCATGTTTCGGTGACTAGCACCTGCGTCAGGGGTCACAGTGATGACATGGAAAACTTGGGGAATAACTATAATATATTCCTCTACAATATATTATTCCTTACCCCACGTCTCATATAGTAAAAGCTACAAAGCAACAGAAAGTGAAAGTGCCTTGTTGCTTTGTAGCTTTTACTACACTGTGACCCCTGACGCAGGTGCTAGTCACTGAAACATGGCCCGTGTCAAGGCTCATTCATTAAAGAACTGTGTTCCATTTTTAAAGGCCCGTGGTGCTGTTTTTTTTTCGTTTGGACTTTAGTTTGTACTTCGTTCCCTCTCTTGATTTATCCTTGCCATCTTCAGGGCATAGACCATAAATGTCTGCCCAGCACTGTCCTTGTTCTAAATTTCTGAAGGTAATGTCAAAGCCCCTGAACAACTCCAGTCCATCCCATCCAAATCTATTAAGCCTCAATCAGGGCTTAGACCTTAGAAGTCTGACCAGAGCCGGCCTTGTTCTCCAACTTCTGAAGCTGAATCTGTCTAACCACAATCAGAACACAGACCGTAGAAGTCTGTCCAGTACCGGCTTTGTTTCCCAATTTTTCTTCCTGTTCTCTGGCGCTGCCTGATCTTCCTGATCTCCGCATGGCACCGCCCAATTACTGCCAGGTAACCCTGCTAGTGCTGAAAATGTAGCTTTCTGGGGGTGGAACTACTGCTGGTGCCTGCGTTGGGCTTGCGGCAGCTCCAGATTGGTGCATAGTGGGCTAACCTCTGCTTATTAAAAGAGCCCCCATGTGACAAACAAAAAATACCCCCCTGCTGACTGACCCAGCCCAGTGAATTTTACTGCATCACTGACTAGTACTATATTTAAAGACTGGAATTGGCTAAGCAAGAGCATTGAGCATTGCATCTCTATAAAAATCTGATAATGAGGTCGTGGTAAGTATGAAGGAAGGAAAACAGACGGTGTTTGACTTACTAGAAGAAAAACTGAATCATATAAAAGGAACAGTGGTGATATGACACCAGATGGAAAGCTTCTCATTAAAATATTAACATTTCTGCACCTGCTCCTTATTACTCTTCTATTACAATGCAGCGTTCAGAATATAACATTTTGTCCTTTTTATTGCTTTGGAATTAGTCGTTATCAGTGCTGTTATATCCATTATTTGACTTTGCTGAATGAGGTAATATGAAACCAGCCATTTCAGGAAATAATATCACAGTGGGACTAAAGTTATTAAAATGTAATAGTGTTACAAAAATAGTCTCAGTAAAACAGAGGTGGGTAAACAACCCTGTAAGGTATTGCACCTGCTTTAAGTTCAATTTCATAGGGCAAAAAATGTAGAACATTGAAAACAGTGAAACAAATGCAAGGGTGGAAGGAATTGATGTATCAAGACTCTCCAATGTGCTATAAAGTGTGCTTTTAATGAAACAAGTCCCAAACATGTTAAACGCAATACAGTCTGTGTTTCTGCTCTGCAAGCCTTCCTCAGGAGTCAACTGCTGAGTCTTGACAAGACATGTAAAAGCAAGGCTTTAAAATTTCAATAGAATCCTTCCTTTGTTTCTAACTTGCAAAGGAACATGCAAGAGTAAAATGAGCTTTCACTGGTGTTCTCACCAACAGAATTCTAACTTTGGCTATATTCTGTTGGTGAGAACACCAGTGACAGTTCACTTTATACTTGGGTTCCTTTGGAAGGTAGAAGAAAGCGAGGATTCTATTGACATTTTTTTAATAAAGTTTTTTTTTTTACTTTTAAACAATTTTTCTTGAGCAAATAAATATAGATGCATTAATACAAACAGAAACATGTGTTGTTCAATATTTTTAACAAGTTGCGTTTCCAACCCAAACTCCCCGCCTCCCACCCACCCTACATATCCTTCTTTATTCAAAATTTATATAATTAATCTTAGACAGGATCAAATTGTCAGACCGATAAACAACTAATTTAGGCAAAGTAATCAAACTAATACAGAATAATAAACTTTAAAAAAAAAACATTGTGTTCCTGATTTACTAAATCACACCCCATTCCCACCCTACCATAACCATTGCTTAAAACCACAACTAAGGTGACCCATTGTCTGGACTCTTATGACCCCAGGTCACCATGGAACTATTGACATTTTAAAGCCTTGCTTTTACATATCTTGCCAAGACTCAGCAGTTGACTCTTGAGGAAGGCTTGTAGAGCAGAAACACAGACTGTGTTGAGTTTACATGTCTGGGACTTGTTTCATTAAAACCACATTTTACAGCACATTGGAGTGTCTTGATACCTTAATTCCTTCCACCCTTGCATTTGTTTCATTGGACTATTTTGTGGAAGTTTTTTTGTTTTTCTCTTTGGGATTCGGACTTTTAGAACATTGAATGCAGAACATTGGGATGGCATTTGTAGAGCATTTTAGAATTTAAAAAAATTCTATTGCATATATTTATAACCAGAATTCTATAAGAAGCAATGTACTGTGAAAGTTCATTTTACCTGAAATTAGGGATCAGTGTTTCGTTGTCAAGGTCAGGGCATGATCAGTTCTACAGTATTTTAGGAAAGGCACTGTCGAAGCAAAGTCTTTTCTAAAACATCAGCAGGAGCAAGTGCTGTGGGTGCTTCATCACCCCCCCCCCCCCCCCAATTAAACAAACTCCTTGACTACTAATCATTTCCATAGGACTGCTAGAGATACAAAGTGCTGTACACATTATATGCAAATACTTTTTTCTGTCCCTAGAGGGCTCACAATCTAGGTTTTTGTACCTGGAGCAATGGAGGGTTAAGGAGCCCTTTTACTAAGTTGCAGTAAAGGAGGGCCTGTGCTAGCAGTGGCAGCTGCTTTTGCTGCGCGCCAGGGTCCCTTTTTCCGAAGTGGGTGAAAAACCCGAAAAAAAGACATGTCCGTGTGGTAAGTTCACATTTGCCACATGGCTGTTTTGGAGGGGAGCACTTACCGCCACCCATTGAGGTGGCAGTAAGGGCTCCCGTGCTAACCCAGCGGTAACTGGACAGAGCGTGGCACTGCCTGATTACCGCCGGGTAACCCCAGCACTAGAAAATCAGACCTGATTTTCTGTAGCACTGGAAATGGCAAGTGCTAGGGTTGGAACTTCCGCTGGCACCCATGTTGGACTAGCGGTAGTTCCAGGTTGCTGTGCAGTAATCCTTTAGTAAAAGGGCCCCTGAGTGACTTGCCCAAGGTCACAAGGAGCTACAGTAGGAATCAAGCCCAGGATCAAAAGGCATTGCACTAACCATTAGGCTACTCCTTCACTGTGTAAGGGAAGGGCCATTTCTGTTGTATTTAGTACCCCCCATAATTTTGAAAAGTTGGCTCCTATGTGCAGGAATGCATGTGTATTTCCTGGCACGAACAGCCAGAGCAGCCATTTTAGAAATATGCACATGGATAAAATGAATAGCATGAGCCTACCACCTTCCACATGGAAGTGCTATGTATAGAAACGTACAAGTGTGAGCACCGTCAATTAAGCAGTAAGACCAAAATTTTAATTT
This sequence comes from Microcaecilia unicolor, assembly GCF_901765095.1. Taxonomy (NCBI): domain Eukaryota; kingdom Metazoa; phylum Chordata; class Amphibia; order Gymnophiona; family Siphonopidae; genus Microcaecilia; species Microcaecilia unicolor. The sequence continues at coordinate 81,098,523 of NC_044037.1, read as the reverse complement.
GGTTCAATTTTGGAGACAAAAATAAACAAGAGGGTCAAAACCAGGACTGTTTTAAAAATCTGCGTGTGGATTTGTGCCCCAGCCATACCATGGTGAAACTATGCTCCCTTGAAATCTCTACATGGTGTGGATCTCCCCATGTAAACAGTGCCTTTTTTAAATCACCATGTATGTGTATAGTTATTTACTTATTTATTAGGATTTATTCACTGCCTTTTTGAAGGAATTCACTCAAGGCGATGTACAGTAAGAAGAGATCAAACATGAGCAATAGGCAAATACAGCAGTAAAAATATTCAAATAACAATATACTAACAGTGTCAACACATTACGTAATAGAACATTTTAATTGACAGTGAAGGGTATAAGCAAAGATGGAACATATAGATAGGTAAGAGAGTAAGAAGAGTTAGAAAGTAAGGTGACTAATTTAAAGAAAGTTGCACATGAAGTCAGAGAGATGGTTAAATATTATCTCAGCTAGTGTAGGAGTGGATAAACATGTCCTGCTGCAGTACATGTAAATGCTGCTATTTACATATGGAAATGCTTCTAAAATAAGGACTACAGTACATTGGTTGATGTATTTTTATATTTATAAATATTTTTGCAATCTTTCAAATAAAACAGTTGAAAAACAAAAAAGGATGATCATGTATACAAAATGTCTAAACAGTACAGAACATTCTCACTGGAACATCTGTCTGCCATCACATTCAAGTCTTTGGTAAACCATGGGAAATCAAGTCACAGAAGCATAATAACAGGAAAACAAAATATAAACATACCAAGCAAAATAGTGAAGAAAAATATAGTTAACTTGCTAGTATCCAGTTTTAATGTACTCTAAACACCCTGATTAAACAGATGTTCTTGGCAAACACTTATTTAAGAATTTCTCTCACTGATTTTGCTCAAAAAAGGTGAACTTTCCTCCCAACTATTTAATTAACTATTTTGAAGAAAACTAGGGGAAAACATGTTTCTTTTAAGTAGCTTTCAATAAGTCAGGAAAAATGCAAACTTTGAAGCTGAAGTACAAAGTTTTATTTTCTTAAAGTGGACTTCACATGGAAAATAATGTGCAAAAGTACCAAAACTTCAGACATGTATGATATTTTTCTTCACACAATCCATTTTTGCAATATCACATCGCAAAAGTGGACTTTTATTGTAGGTGATACCCTTTCACTGGACTAACTCAGGGCCTCATTTACATAGTTGCGGCAAAAAGGGGCCTGCCCTGGCATCGGCATGTGTTTCTGATGTGCACTGAGGTCCCCTTTTACTGCAGCAGGTAAAAGATAGGTCTTCTTTCTTCAGGAAATGGCCATGCAGCAAGTGAAGAACTTACCGCGCAACCATTTGGGGGGGGGGGGGGAGCCCTTACCGCCACCCATTGAGGTGGTGGTTAGGGCTCCCGCACTAACCCCGGTGGTAACCGGACAGAGCGTGGCACTGCCCAATTACCGCCAGGTACACATCAGTGCTACAAAATAAAAAATATTTTTGTAGTGCCAGATATGATGGCACTACGGGTGGGAACTACCGCTGGGCTGCTGTGGTAGCCCAGCAGTACTTCCTTTTTAGCGACTGGTAAGCTGCTTTGTAAAAGGGCCCCTCAATGTACCACTGATAAGCTTTCTCAAATTATCTTCTCTTCACCATGTCACTCACATATAGGTTATCTATGACAACTGGTAATACAATATAAAACTATAATAATACCATTTCAATATATCAAAACTCCATATTGGTATCTACTTGGCATCTAAAGCATAACCCAAACAATATTCAGTCCGCTGCAATCAGCAAATTTAAAGTATCTGGCAGCTGAAGGCTGAATTAGACCCAGATATTCAATGCCAGGCCATATCCAGGCAACAGTAATAAATATCCAGGCCCTCGGCAGAGCTGGAAGTTATGTGGGGTGGTGGCTAATTCAGTGCCAGTACCCACATACCTAACTGGGCAAAGACAGGACTGCTTTTTTGTGTGACCCTATCTGCCAGGTAGTCTATGCGGGCACTAACACAGAATGTGGAGGAAGCCCAGGGCCACTGAGAAACCAAGCCGGGCCTGGGGCAAACAATCTTCTGGGCAGCCCCCTCCCCCGACCCTCTCGCCCTGGCAGTAGCTTACTGCTCGCTCTGTCTTCTGCTCCTGTGTGCCACATTATCATGTTAACTCTGCTCTGCTTACCATGAGTCCTGCTTCCTGCTGCACTCCTACCTGTTCATGTGGAAACAGGAAGTGCTTCACATTGGAGGTGGGACGTGGCTGGCAGGGCAGAGTTATCACGATAACCCGGCACATTGGAGCAGGAGACCAATCTAGCCTTCTGCCTGTGCCTGCCACCGGAAGCCTGAAGAAAGCAGTTTTTCTATTGCTGCTCCTGGCCCCACTGGAGATTGAAGCCCCATATCATCCAGCTTCTCACTGCCTACACCCCCAGACCGCCCCAGCTCTAACTGAACAGTGCTGCAGCAGTGAGAGGGGATATTCAGCAGTACTGCCTCTCCTTTCCTGCCCACTTAAACCCCTTTGAATGTCAACATCAGGATAACCAAACATGTTGGCAAAGCACAACCCATAGGCGATGCTATGAAACTTAGTAGCATGCATCTTTAGGCAGATGTCGGCAATAATAAAAATCCTCCTTTTTTTAAGTAATATTAGGTGGTAGATTTTACAATAGAACAATCCTGAAAAATTTAGATAATTGAATTGAATTTTATAAGAGGCTATCAGTACATTGCATATGCTAAGAAGCTCGTAGCTCTGGTAATACTGATGAAAGAGGTTATGAATACTGATTAACAATGCAATCTCCTGATCTTCAGTCTTGCATTTATGCATCACCTGTGAGAAAAGCACAGATAGACAGACACCAAACCAAGACAACAGAGAGAGAGAGAGAGAGAGAGAGAGAAATGGATTATTCTAAGTATATCTCAGAGACACCTCTTCTCCAGCACCTCTTTGCCATGAGCGTGACAGGGCATCCATGCTACAAGATCTTCCATTAGGACTTTCTTCATATAGTAATCCTGAAATGACCTCCTTTCCAGATCATCCAAATAGCATGCATTCCTATACCATTCCTCATGTACCTCAAATAAAGAAACTCACTGGGATGATTTTGGGGAAATTAAAAACGATTAGACCTCTTGAAAAGTTTTTGTCTATGCATAATTTTTAAATAGTAGTCTAAAGTTTAGTTTGCTATATTTCAATTATTGCAACGGTTTGCTACTAAGAGCTCTGAAGAAAGTTTTCAAATCCTTGTAATTAGCTCAAAATGCCGCTGCTCATGTATTATTTGGTTCATCTAAATATGATCACATTTCACCAGTGTTGTGTGATTTTCAGGATTGCACATGGATTAATTCCACCTTACATATCTTCATTACTGACTTTTTCTGTCTCAGGGAACTCTGCATAGAACATCTGATTTCTCTCTTAAAATTTCCTACAGCAAATAGCGTCAAATATAAACAGATTTTTTTCTTTGTTTTTATATCAAGCTGCCAAAATTTGGACATCACTCCCTAAGGAAATAAAAAATGTACCGCATTATATGACTTTTTGTAAAAGACTGAAAATGTTCCTCTTCACAAAAACCTTAGAGATGTAATCTTAACTCATTTCTGTTCTATTTCTCAATGACTGACTGGCTTCTTTATTGTAATCCATGATGAACCAGGGATCTGGAAATTCAAAGAATATAAGAAATGTATTATATTGTATTGAATGGTATTATATCCCTTACTAGCATCTCCACTCACCAAAGAGGTGTTTTGTGAGGACCCACTGGTAGAGATGGTATTCTCTTCTCCTGTCACAGTCTATATATAGTCTTCCTTTTTTCAGATAATTGGAAGATTTGCATCTGGACCCATGGTGAGGGCATTTGGTTTCAGAAGGAAAGAGATTTTGGATTTAGCTCATGCCTTTTCAAGTTATAGTTCTAGGCAAGTTACATTCAGGTACAATAGGTATATTCCTGTTCTTGGAGGACTTACAATTTAAGTTTGTTCCAGAGGCAATGGAGGATTAAGGTCCAACCAGGCTACAATGGATCTGGCAGCCACAGATGTAGCCTCCGTTCTCAGAACAGAGATTTTTCAGCTTCCCACAGTTCTACATGATGAGCCCACAAAGGCAAAAAATGGCAGCACTCAGGGTCAGGTTCTGCTGCCAGCCTGCAGGGGGTTCAGCTTCTGGGAGAGTTTTACAGAGGTGATCATCTGACCTCCTACCAGTTGTTATCAGTATACCTCACCAGGCAGGCTGGCCATGTCTGATCGTTTTGATTTCATAGATGCGAGACACCAACTTGAGCATCTCCGGTCTATATTGTTTTGAGTGATTTTGAGCAACACAAGTTCCCTGAAAAGACAACTGGAGAGTTGTTTATACAGACATTCTTAATACAATTTACCTACAAGCTGTTCTACATATTAATTTAAAAACATCCGCTATAGAATTAGAAAAAGACACTTTATATGGTGAGAAGTCTCCTGACGCAGGCCTTACCAGCCAAAACACAGCTGTGTCGAGTCCTGTTCTCCTGTATTCTGCATTAATTTTATGGTCAATAAATATTTTCATATTTGAAGTGTTGTCTTTTTCAAATATTTTTATATATATTTTTTATTTTTGGTTCTGTTTTTATTAGTCATCTTCGCTGTTTTGGTTATTGTTGTTTTTTTGCGAAGACTGGTTTCTTCTGTTTTCTTTGCATGTCTGTTCACACCATGGCCACTCTTTCCTATCAAAGACCACTTATCCCTGATTGTAATCATTGGTTTCCTTGGCAGGGCTTGGTCTGCACTACTTGGTGTTGTCTTGCCTTCTTCTTGCTGGATCTTACTCATCGTATTAGATATTTCTTGAATCTGTTGTAGTCCCTCCTTGACCTTGGTCTTACTCTTGCCTTGCTCCTCATCAATTAGTGCCCTGAACTTGTGTTTCCATTGTGATTTCCTTGCTTTCTGGTTCCGTTCTCAGGTACTGGGTTCAGTTAGTGAAAACCTCATGACCACCAGTACTGGAGTACTGACAGAAGCAGCAGCACTCACTGAGCCTCTCCAGCAATTGTCAAAGGTTTAGGTGATGATATTTTTAGAAGTATTTTTATTCTGGTATACAAATATTTAGATGAAAGTTGTGTTGCTTAGAATTTGGTCCTTAGAGTGTAACCTGCCTAAAATTGTTGTATAGTGCAGGAGTGGAGGAGTGGCCTAGTGGTTAGGGTGGTGGCCTTTGGTCCTGGGGAACTGAGTTTGATTCCCACTTCAGGCACAAGCAGCTCCTTGTGACTCTGGGCAAGTCACTTAACCCTCCATTACCCCATGTAAGCCGCATTGAGCCTGCCATGAGTGGGAAAGCACGGGGTACAAATGTAACAAAAATAAATATAAATTTTTAAAATAAATAAATAAATATCATGGATCTTGGCATGAGATGCACCTGAACTGAACTAGGATAGACAGTTGATACCAGAAACACTAGGGACACTCATCTGTTTCCATATTATGAATGGAGGAGTGGCTTAGTAGTTAGAGCACCAGTCTTGCAATCCGGAGGTGGCTGTTTCAAATCCTACTGCTGCTCCTTGTGATCTTGGGCAAGTCACTTAACCCTCCATTGCCTCAGGTACAAACTTAGATTGTGAGCCTACTACTACTACTACTACTACTATTTAGCATTTCTATAGCACTACAAGGCATACGCAGCGCTGCACAAACATAGAAGAAAGACAGTCCCTGCTCAAAGAGCTTACAATCTGGGACAGAGAAATATCCAGAGTACCTGAATGTAATTCACCTTGAGCTACTACTGAAAAAGGTGTGAGCAAAATCTAAATAAATAAACATCTAAAATACCACCAAAGATCTTTGATCAGTCAATACAGCTTACCAGGGATTCTTGTAGGATCCATCATGCTACGAATTCCAGGCCTATTCAATTCATAATCTGATGAAACAGTGTGCAGTTCAATAGAAGGCAAGTGGGGCTTTCCTTATGGTTTTTAAAATACTTGATGGTATAGCTCCATCTTATTTGAGACATTTAACATCTTTCTACGTTGTAAATCTGAACAGTTGCATAATCAGGTTCTTTTAAGTTATCCTTCTGTGCGTAATGTTTAGTGTGGTAGATTTCTGTCCATATCTATTTCATAGCAAGCAGTTACTTTATGGAATTCTCTTCCTCCTGAACTCGTAATTAGAGATTATGTAATGTTTTAGAAGTTATTGAAGACCTTTTTTTAATTAAGAAAATTTATCTGCTCTGATTCTTACTAAGATATTTTTTACAAAGGTTTGTCAAATGTGTTGTTGACTAGTGTGATCCATTATGTGTATTATGTGAATTTCTGAATGGTTGGTTCAGTCTTATGTTATTAATACCCGCAGTGAACCATAATATGGTATTTGCGGGCTATAAGACTTGTGTAATGTAATGTAATAATAAGGAGAGGTAATGCGATCTTATTTTCAAATGATTTCTGCACTGAATGCAAAGACCTATTTATCAAAGGATCCTGTTTACTAGTAGCATGCACAAATGCAGGGAAACCAGGACCCTTCAGGAGTTAAAAGGGAAGAATAAAGGGAATTTTTCAGTGAATTGTTTAGGAGTCAGTCTGCTAAATTCATTTTGGCTAAGTTTCAGCTACAACCTAAATGTTAGCCGTAGTTCAAAATTAGCGAGATAACGATCTAAATAAAACCAGATATCGTGGTCATTTCATGGCATTTTGAAAATTTACTCCTAATTTCCAACAAAGAAACTGACCATTAAGTCTGTGTCTGACTGCCTATCTCCCTTCAAATAACCTTTGAATCTTTAATGTCATTCATATTTCTGGCACAGATAGTATAGCACCCAGTGACCTCAATTTCATCCTTTTCATGTCCTTTGAAGCCCCCAACGCCTACAATAGCTTCTTAATTTCATATAGGGAAGCAGGCCATTTCAATTCATCTGAACTCTCAGAATGGTCAGAGCACATTGTGATATCACCAAGCCTTTTGATAGTTACCCTGTCAATGGTTAATACTTATAACTATATGTGAATATCTATACAAGGAATGATATTAATCATAATAATATATTTACAATTCTCATTGTTTCTGCCTGATTTTGTATATCTGCCATCACTTACTATGTTACTATCAGGCTTATTTTCGAAAGGGATCGCCAGCGATCTTCCGGCACAAATCGGGAGATCGCCGGCGATCTCTCAATCCCGGCCAAATCGGTATTATCGAAAGCTGATTTTGGCCAGCCCCAATTGCTTTTTCGTTGCGTCGCTGGCCAACCTTCAAGGGGGCATGTTGGTAGGGTAGCGAAGGTAGGAAGGGGACTGGGTTACGAGATGGCCGGCTTCACCTTATTATGAAAAACAAAACGCCGGCTCGAACGAGTATTTCGCCAGGTGGACTTGGTCCATGTATTTTTAGGACCAAGTTCCAAAAAAGAGCCCCAACTGACCAGATGACCACCGGAGAGAAGCAGGGATCACCTCCCCTTACTCCCCAAGTGGTCACCAACCCCCTCCCACACAAAAAAAATGAAACCATTTTTTGCCAGCCTGTATGCCAGCCTGAAATGTCATCCCCAGCTCCCTAACAGCAGTATGCAGTATGCAGGTCCCTGGAGCAGTTTTTAGTGGGTGCACTGCACTTCAGGCAGCTGGACCCAGGCCCATTCCCCCCCCCCCACCTGTTACACTTGTGGTGGTTAATGTTGAGCCCTCCAAAAAAAACCAAAACCCACTGTACCCACATGTAGGTGCCCCCCTTCACCCCTTAGGGCTATGGTAATGATGTAGACTTGTGGGCAGTGAATTTGGGGGGGGATTTGGGGGGCTTAGCACACAAGGGAAGGGTGCTATGCACCTGGAAGCTAATGGTTTTTTTAAAAGATTTTTTAAGTGCCCCCTAGGGTGCCCGGTTGGTGTCCTGGCATGTCAGGGGGGCCAGTGCACTACAAATGCTGGCTCCTCCCACGGCCAAATGCCTTGCATTTCGCCGGGTTTGAGATGGCCGGGTCCGGTTTCCATTATGGCTGAAAATCAGACCCAGCCATCTCATCTAAACCCAGTGATCCGCCGGCGATCCTATTCTAAACCCGGCGAGCGATTTGGCCGGTGCCAAGTGTATTTCGAAAATACACTTGGCTCTGCCCGCTTACGGTGCCGGCCCCGAAGATGGCCGTCCATCAATTTCGCCGGCGCCGTTCAATTATTCCGCTCCATGTAATGTAGTGTGGGCCCACTGTAAATAATTAAAGCAGAAGGAAATGCCATGCAGGGCACCCCCTCCCCAGCATATATCTCCTCCAAAGCCAACCCCTCCAAATGAAAGTCCCATATCCCTGCCCCCCATGATCTGTTTTCCACTATCAAAGCTGCAACATTCTCCCTTCTCCTCATCAGTTTCCCAACACAACTCCCATGCCCCAGTCACATCCCAAACAAATGCCATGATCACTTCCCTGACACTATTCCACATCCCAATCACTTCTCCTACACTCCCCCTACCCCTTGCCCTAAGGGACTTACCTGGGAGTCTTCAGTGGTAGTTCAATGGAACTGGATGGCAGCAGTTGCCCTCCATTGCTGCCCAGGTTGGCTCTGTCATCCATTTGGCACCTCAATCCCCTAGCGGTAGTTTCGTGGGATTATTAAAAGGGCTCTAAATCAGAATTCAAAAACATAAGGGTTTCTTCTTTGTACCAGAGCACTAGCTTCTTAAACAGTAGTTTAGTGAGTCTATGTATCAAATTGTGCTTGTGCACATTAATTAGTGTTGATGGTCAATAGACTTCTGGGGCAGATTTAGATTTGTAGCTTTGATTTTCAGCACTAGATACTTAAATGAGGAACTTATAGAGGTCATATTTGACCAGTGCTGTGCTCTTTGGTTACCTGGTTTTCCCCTAATGGGAAGGTTACAATCAAAATCAACACAGTTTTAATCATTGTTATATAAATGTTAGCATTTCTTTGTTGAATTTGCAAATTTAAGGAAACAGGAAAGAATCAGCAATATTTCACATTTCTATAACTAGGATCGTTTCAAGAGGATAAAAGCATTTTCTGCAGGCCAGAGTTCATCATTATAAATCCTAGAAAATTTGTAGTTTCAGACTTTAGAAAGTCACATGGGATCCTTTTACTAAGCTGCGGTAAACACTAATGCATGCTTGCCGCAGGTTAAAATCCACTGCCGCAGGGCACGCTCAGATGTCCTGCCATAGTTTTTGGATCAGCATGTGCTTCCCACGCACGAAAAAATAGAAAGTATTTTTCAGCACCGGGGGTGTGTTTGGGGGCAGAGAGTAGGTGTGCCCAGCACTAATCAGTTAGCACAGCTGCATCGCCGTGTGCTAATCAATTAGCTGTGAGCCCTTACCACCACCTATTTACTAGGTGGAAAGGGCTCACGCGCTAATGGCCACTAATTGGGAAATCAGCATGTGTCCATTAATGGGGGAAATAAAAAATGTGATCATTTTACTCAGCAGATGGAAAAACCACACTCTAGTCATACCGCAGGCCACATTTTAGCACAGCTTAGTAAAAGGACCCCATAGTCTTTCCCTGTAATCTTGACTGGTTCTTCCTTTATTTTGTGTGTGGATATCATGAAAGCATATGATTATATTTCAAAGAATATTTTCAAATATACTTCATTTTTTAAAGGTTTAAGGTTCTTTTTATTGCCATTAGTAGATTTCTAGATCTTTCTGTCTATAGATGCTGGGTAAGATATTTGAAGCAAGCAGTTTGCCAAAGTATATTGAGCAATTGATTAACTCGTGGACTATTGTTTTAAAGTTTAATGAGTTGATGCTTTTTAGATATTTATTGCATATGTTTTGTCAGTTTAATCTGATATTAATTCTTACATGCATGTATTATAGAATAGTGTCAGTTACATGCATAACTTAATTTAATAATGAGCTGCTAATTGGCATTAACAACCAGTTATTGTCTACAATTGATGCTAATTGGCACTAAATACCATTAATGTGCAGTTAGGCATATAACTGTCCTTAGTTGGTATTCTACAAAATTGTGCTCCCAAAATCTATAATATGCAATTGCTAGGAGGTGTGTACCTGGGAGGGACATGGGTGGGTCAGACCAGGGGAATGTCTAGCGCTTAAGCACATGGGTTGTAGAATACTACCTGTTTCTCATGGAACAGACAGCAATTAGGCACAAGCATTTACATTAGCTGAAGTTAGGCATATAGGGCTAGAATCTAAGTATGGTGTCTGGAAAATCTATTCGTAAAAAAATTACACCTAGGCATATTCTGTAAAATATACCTAAATGTTATAGAATAGACTTAAATATCTGCACTGTATATAGAATACACCAAGCGTCCATTTAGACCATGTTTTACTTGGTATAAATCCCGACACCCAAATTAGGAGCAGATTGGGTGTATTCTATAATACTGCACATAGATTTTAGAAATGCCCACGCCCCATCCATGGCCACACCCCCTTTTCAACTATACAACTTAGAATTTAGATGCACCACTTTACAGAATACTGTTCTCGAGTTGTGTACGTAAATTTTAATTAATGCAAATTATTGCTGATAATTGCTTGTTAACATCCAATTAACAATGCTGATTAGCTAGTTAACCAATTAAGTTATGCGCTATGTTATATAATACGCTTTGGTTTTTGCACAGATATTCAGGTGCCATATATAGAATCCAGGGGAATAACTTAGGACTTATAAAAGTGATTACATGCATAATTGCTGATATACCCCCCCCCCCCCCCCCCCCCCCACCGATATTCCGCTCCTGGCTGGTTAGATAGCACTTAACTGGCTACCATGAATATTCAGCAGGGGATAGCCAGCTATCTCCCACTGAATATTCACAGTCAGTGCATAGGGCAAGATTCTATATGCAGTGCCTACAAAAGCAGCGTGGTAAATGTATTCTATAAGCGGCACCTAGATTTGGTGCAGTATATGGAATACGCTTATTGGATATCCCAACATCTAAAACTATACGCCTCCATTTACACCAATGAAAACTTGGCGTAAATCGCTGCGCATAGATTTATGCACATAAAATTTGGAACACCTACGAAATCCCTATTTTCCCGCCCTTAACCATGCCCCATTTGAACTGCACGCATTAGTATTTATGCACGGTTTATTACAGAATATGCTTAGCTAGTTCAGGGGTCCTTTTACGAAAGTGTGCTGAAAAATGGGCTCCGCTAGTGTAGGCACATGTTTTGGGTATGCGCAGATCCATTTTTCAGTGTGCCTGTAAAAAAGGCCCTTTTTTTATTTCTGCCGAAAATGGATGTGCAGAAAAATAAAAATTGGCACGCGTCTATTTTGGGTCTGAGACCTTAGCACCAGCTGTTGACATAGCAGTAAGGTCCCTCACATTAGCCATTTGGTAATCACCTATGCACATCAAGTCAGAGTTACCGCCCGATTTTCGCCACGTGCCGGAAAAGAAAATATATTTTCTGGCGTGTGTAGCAGATGCGCGTCAAAAATGAAATTACAGTATGGGCCACGCAGCAGCTGGGCAGTAACTCCAAATTGACGCATGTTGGGCATGCGTAGGTGCCCACGTGGATTAGTAAAAGGACCCCTATACGCATAAATTCAAATTAATGCCAATTAGTGTTCATTATTGCTTGTTAAGTGCTGTTATCAATGCTGATTAGCTTATTAAGTCAATTAAGTTAAGCATGTTGTTATGGAATACACTTAGATTTCAGCACAGAACACTAGGTGTGTTATATAGAATCAGGCAGATAGCAACTAACTGGCTATATCATGTGATATAGCCAGCTATCAGCTAATATTCAGTGCATCACCGACTAAATTTGGTGACCAAATCAGGCCACTGAAATAGGCCTATCTTTGGCCTGTTTAAGCGTAACCGACCAGCGCAGAATATTGGCTTCGTCGGTTAAGTTTAAACTGACCAAAAATAAACTGGATATTCTATGCTGGTCACTGGAAATAGCCTGGCATTAGAAATCCTACCTCACCGTCGATCGCAGGAGTTTGCTGGGATGCCTCCCGTGGTCTGAATATCAGCTCCATAGAATGAATGCTTAGCACACATCATCCTAGCACCTAAGTCTAGGTTACCTTTTGAGAATTATCCAATATGTTTTTATCCTAGCCTATTTTACAATGTATTGATTTATTTCTTAATTAATCTATTTTTGATTAGTCCTTCATGTTTCTTCTGTAATTATTCCAATTTTTCCCCTCTTCTTTTGTCTGCCAGTACTTTTTGTACAGTAAGGTTTGCATCTTTGTTTGTTCTATCTGCAAATATTTTCTTCGGCTGATATTCAGCCCGCGGGAATTAGGCCAGCTAAGTCCCGCAATTGGTGCCAAGTCTGGATTAAGAAATACCAGGCTGTTTCCAGGGACCGGCATTGAATATCTGGTTTTTTTGGGCCAGCTTAAACTTAACCAGTGAAGCTAACATTCAGCACTGGCCGGTTAAGTTTACACGGGCAAAGATAAGACTGCTATTTTGGCACTTCTATTTAGCTGCTAAACTTAGCTGGTGAAGCTCTGAATATTGGTAGCTAGCTGGTTATTTAACGTGATGGAGCCAATTAGTCACTATCTCCCTAATTTTGTAAAGAGTGCTAAAAATTGTGCATGCAAATTTGGCACATACCCAAATTGCACACACAGTTGAATTGAATAATGAGCCGATTAATGCCAATAACTGGCTTGAAACCAGGGTTGTGCTGCTAAATTTTTAACAACAGGCTCCTTCTCCGGATGTAGCCAGCTCTGCAGTTGGAAGGGCCAGGGGTGGCCGGGGGTGGGGGAGCAACACTTGCCTCTCTCTCCTCCCTCCTTTCGTGCGGGCACGCTAGGCATACCTATGCTGGCAGCCAATAAATGGACTGCCACCACTCCCAATGTCTTGCTCTGAGCAGTATGCTGGAACTTCTCTCACATGCTCGAGAAGTCCCAGCCTGCTGCCCAGAGCTGGAAACAAGGAGTGGGAAGCAGCAGTAGTCTATTTACTTGGCTGGCAGGGCTCAGCATCCCCACCAACAAAGTAAAAGATAATTCAGCAGGGAGCCCAAGCCCACATTTTGGGAGCCAGTAGTTAAAGTAGCCAAGGAGGGCCCTACTTTAACAACCGGCTCCCAAAATTCTTAAAAACTTAACAACCGGCTCTTGCGAGCCTGTGAGAGCCTGCTCCAGCACACCACTGCTTGAAACAAGCAATTATTTGTGCTAATTATTTAGGCACATGAGCTGCAACTAAATTTTATGCATGTCCCGGAAAAGGGGACATGGAAATGGGAGGGTCATGGGCATTTCGAGACAGAGCATGGCCTTGGATTCTAGTTACGCACGTAATTATAGAATTAGGGGTTCCTCGTGTAAGTTTAGGTACAGGCATTTGCATCATGTTTTTGTTGGTGCAAATGGATGCACCTAAATTTACGCACAACCCCTGTGAAGTTATCTGTTCTCCTATAGTAACTTGATCTTTGAGCTCTTAGGATCATGCTTCAAATCTACTACAGTTCTGGATATTTCACACCTAATTATTTTTAATTCATATTCAGCCCTGAGCTAAATGATGTAAGCTTTAGTAATAAGCAAATGCATCTCTGGAGGTAGAGAAACAGTTTCCTATTCAGACAGCATCTTCTATTTTACAGTCTTCTTCAGCCTTATCCTTAGTGCATTTGCTGTATGTAGGCAAAAATGAAGAATACAAGGATTTAGAATCCATAATTCATCAAGTAGAGGAGTCCATACTCATGGTATGCCTTACCACTTTCCAGAAAGAAGAAAGCAGGGATATGAGTATTATATGTAAGGACTTTCACAGTTATCAAAAACGAGATGGGTTCCTTACAGTGTAAATGAACAATGGGATTTATAGTTCAGGAGGTTAAGACACCTCACAAAGGAACAGGCATAAAACAGAGGGAAAAAATTCATAGCTCCTGAATTGCTCTATCCTTTTCCAGCATGGACTAGTCCCTGTAATGAAAAGCAATCTTCTTGTGTCCCTATTCTCTAAATCTGAAGATCTTTTTTATATTGAAGTATTTAGTAAAGCAGTTTGATATATTGCCATCACTCAAGTTGGATGAATAGTAGGGGAGTCAGGTTTTTGTTTTTAGTATTTTGTTTTGTTTTAGTATTTTCCTACTGCAAGCAGCTTAATCTGCAATTTTATATTTTCTTTGTTTTCCTTTTTGCCTAGTTAAAACTCAAACATGGACTCTTACGAGAAGTTTTCTGGAAAGGAAAAAATACTTTATAAAATGTCTTCCCCCACGTGGAGAAGAGGGGGTAGCACCAGGGGCAGCATTAGGATGTATCATTTAAGTACACACAGGGATTTATTTTCAAATCCCCACATATTTTTTAATTCTGAATTTTTTTTTGCACTTGAAAGCACACAGGTTAAAGATCCCCTCCAGAACTGACATACCACAGAATTCATTTGAAAACTGACTTGGATGAACTTCAGTACACGAGCACCACAGGAAATTTCAAAACTGTCTTCTCTATGTTTACTGTTCTGTCCTCATTATTATGAGGAAGACAACACCATGCAATTATTTATTTTATGTTATTTTTATTTAATTTACTTTATTTATCCTTTTATTGCTTATTTTCTTTCTTCTATATTATTTTATTTTCATCTCTAATTTTTTTTTTTACTTTATTTTACTCTTTACAAAAGTTCAACACCATTGGCAACAGAATGAGGAATGCTTTTTCAGGCAATTTACCAGTACGTATTATACCAGCAGCATATAAGTGGAGCAATAGCCTAGTGATTAGAACAGCAGGCTGAGTACCAGAGAAGCCAGGATTCAAATCACGCTGCTCCCACCGCTGTGTGACTTAGGGCAGGTCACATCACTCTCCATTGCCTTACATATGACATAAATTGTAAGTTTATTGGGGCACAGCAATAATTTGTGTACATGATTGTAGCTCAGTTTTGGAAAATGAGAGTAATTAAGGGGCCCTTTTACTGAATGAAATCTTCCGAACCTTAATGCAATCTCCAGTACAATCACAGATTGATTATTGCAATACAGTTTACACTAGCTGAAAAGAAGCAGTACTAAGAAAAGTACAAACAGCATAGAACACTGCAACACAACTCCTCTGTAGGGTACTAGGCTTCGAGAGACCACTCCGTTGTTCCAGAAGTTACATTGGCTTCCAATTAGAGTCAGAATAGTTTTCAACCTCTGTGTATTTATCTTTCGAATACTAAATGGTATGGCCCCTCATTATATGAAGCCTTTAGTCAATCCCCCTGTATGTAACTCAGGGGTCCTTTTATGAAGCTGCAGCAAAAGGGGGCCTGCGCTGGCGTCGGCGTGTGTTTTTGATACGTGCTGAAGCACCCTTTTATCACAGCGGGTAAAAGGCAGGTCTTTGTTTTTTTCAAGAAATGGCCAAGCAGCAAGTGAAGCACTTGCCACATGGCCATTTCAGGGGGGGGGAGCACTTACTGCGACCCATTGAAGTGGCAGTAAGGGCTCCCACACTAACCCAGCAGTAACTGGGCAGCATGCGACATTGCCCAATCACCACCAGGTACACACTGGCACTACAAAAATTGAAGTATTTTTGCAGCGCCAGAAATGTCGCACACTGAGGGAGGAAATTGCTGCCGGGCTGCTGCGGTATCCCGGTGGTGCTTCCCTTTTAGCAAGTGGTAAACCCATGTTGTGCTCACCACTGCTTCGTAAAAGGGCCCCTCAATCAGGGGGGCTAGAGACTACTTGCTCCTTCACATTCCCAGCTGCAAGAAAGTAGTGTATAAATCGGTTCTCATGACTAGTTTTATGTACCAGGGTGCCGAGTGGTGGAAATCCCTTCCAAAACAAATCGGAAACATGAATAGCTATGCGACTTTCTGTAAAATAAAAACCTTCCTTTTCAGAAAATTTTTATTAATAGAATTTAATCAATAATGTAATTTTGCTATTGTTATAAGGTTAACAAATTGAGCTCTAATTATTTCATAGCTTAAATCTCCCTTCATTCAGCAAGTTACTTTGGGTCCCTTTACTAAACCATGCTGATGATTCCTGGTGCGGCAATGCCAAGAAAGCCCATTCAATTTTTCAATGGGCTTCCTTGACATTGCCACGTGGGAATCGCTAGCGCAGTTTAGTAAAAGAAGCTCTTTATCTGATATTTACAAAGCTACAGTCTCTTTTATATCTGTATATGTAACTGTTAAACCTAATCATACTTATAATGTATTATTAGTTGCATATAAGCCATATTGAACTCGAGCCTGGTTGGGATAATATGGGATATAAATGACAATAAATAAAATTAAAATGCACTAAAATTTGCAGTTAATGTGGTGTAATGCTGGATTTTACTGCATGTTAGCTGCAAAATTTTACATGGCACCTTTTCCCCGGATTCTACATAGCGCGATCTAAGTTGCGTGTGCAAATCCAGGCAAATTCTTTATTTGCATATGCAACTTAAGTAGTTAAGCCAATCAGCACTGATAATTGCCACTTAAAAAGCAATTATTGACACTGACATTAATTAGAATTTATGCGTACAACTTTCTAAGCGTATTCTACAACGTGATCCATGTAAATTCTAATTCACATAGTTGAAAAGGGAGCATGGCCATGGGCGTGGAATGGGCGGGTCATGGGTGTTTTTAAAATCTATGTGCATTGTTATAGAATACACCCAGTAAGTGACTAATTTATGCATCAGGATTTACACCAAGTTTTACTTGGTATAACTTCCCTTGACTTAATTTAGGCACTCAGCGTATTCTATTAATCATGTGGAAATTTAGGCTTATTCTATAAAGAATGCCTAAATTAAAGCGTACTTTCTAGAATACGCTTAGGTGTATTTCATTTCTGCGCCAATATTTTAGGCGTGATATATAGAATCTAGTTCTTTTAGGGTAGGGATGTTTCTACTATTTTTATTGCAGATCGTGCATTAATGTTCCTATTAGGGTACGCTGAGAGTTAGCACAGGACCACTTACCAACTCTACTACTACTACTTAACATTTCTAAAGCGCTACTAGGGTTACGCAGCGCTGTACGATTTAACATAAAAAGGACAGTCCCTGCTCAAAGAGCTTACAATCTAAAGGATAAATGTACAGTCAGTCAAGTAGTCAAATTGGGGCAGTCTAGATTTCTTGAAAGGTATAAAGGTTAGGTGCCGAAAGCAACATTGAAGAAGTAGGCTTTGAGCAAGGATTTGAAGATGGGTAGGGAGGGGGCTTGGCGTAAGGGCTCAGGAAGCTTATTCCAAACATAGGGTAAGGCGAGGCAGAATGGGCGGAGCCTGGAGTTGGTGGTGGTGGAGAAGGGTACTAAGAGGAGGGATTTGTCCTGTGAGCAGAGGTTTCGGGCGGGAACGTAAGGGGAGATGAGGGTAGAGAGGTAATGAGGGGCTGCAGACTGAGTGCATTTGTAGGTGAGAAGGAGAAGCTTCAACTCCTATTTAGGAAGCGGTAAATGATCTAATTTTACCTCTGTGTTAGTCCGTTAGTGAGCAGTAAGTGTAATGTGCTAGCTGGCTAATGCTTCCACGCTCACTCTCCATTCATGCCATGCCCCCCTCCCCCTCTTGAGGGAAAAAATCTGAAAAAAGGCATTAACACGCAGTTTAGTATGTGGAAACAGGCAAACTATTGCAAAACCCTCTAACATGGCCATGCAGTAGCCTGTTTCCTTGCATTAATGGTTTCATGCCCTTGAGTAAAACAGTCCCTAAATCTAAAACCTCCAAACCTGTGTACAAACTTAAGAGATCACCAATGGTTACCCATAATCCAGCCACCTTCTTAACTTTCTGGGCAGAGAGGTGGGACTTCAGTGTCTTTTAATCACACTTGCAGTAAAATTTACTCTCTGGGCAGTCTGCCTGGAGCTGCAATTAAAACCTAACCAACTTTTACCAAGCAGATTAATTGGTCTATGTAAGTCTTTATCTGCCATCATCTACCACTATTTTATTTTAGAAGCACTGCCCAGGTTTTAGATGTCTATACACCAGCATTTAGATGTCCATATTGCATGGATGTCCAAATCTCAACTTTACAAACCTGGAATATGAACATCCAAAACTGAAGAACATCCATATAGGGACTGTCCTATGTTAAATTGTACAGTGCTGCATAACCCTAGTAGCACTTTAGAAATGTCAAGTAGTAGTAGTAGTATATAGCAAGGGGTATAGTCTGGGCAGGTTTTTGATGAGACAAGGGTGGGCCCACAATATAGACATCTATTCAATTCAGCAGGGGAAATAGACGTTTATGTCCAAACAGATGGATGTCTAGATTTATACTTGCTACTCAAGAGTCTAAGGGAGTCTTTTACTAAAGCTTAGCTCAAGTTATCTGCAACAGGATTTTATTCCTATGGGCTCTACTGCAGATAACTCGAGCTAAGCTTTAGTAAAAGACCTTAACCCTCCATTGCCCCATGTAAGCCGCATTGAACCTGCCATGAGTGGGAAAGAGCGGGGTACAAATGTAACAAAAACAAAAATAAAATTGCTCTGAATGAGTAGCTCTCCACTGGAAGAATTAAGGAAGGTCACCATCTTAATCCCCCGGTGGTTGATGTCACCCCCAAAAGTGAAAATGGCAAGGGATACTAGGCTCTGTGACAGCTTCAGGAAAAATGGACCTTCATGTTTCTAAAATGGCTCACATAGATGTTTATATTCCTGCATATGAAAGTCTGTGTTGCCACAAAGACATCCTTGTACCATTTGTGTCCTGGTGATATTGTAGATGTCTATTTTTCTTCACGCAACAATCTTATGAATGTCCATTTTTCATATGATCACAGGCTCTATGTTGGCAGGTTCTGTTCTAAAATAGTAGCAAAACTTCAGATGTTCTGACTTGGATGTCTAATTTCTGATCCGAACATCCTTTATAAAATATTGCTCAACGTTACTATGTTATGTTATGAAGGAGGTATCTGTACGCCCAAGTTTTTTTCTTTGTTTGTTTGTTTCTAATCAAATAATTTGACTTCCAATTATAGATCTAGCAGCTAAAAATCACAGATGATCTAATATCATACCATATTAAAGCATAAGTTGCTCAGTTAACTGCCATCTGCTCCACTGAACCCAGAGAGCTTTAATGTGTTGCCATAGCAATCTACACCAAATCTTTGGAGTGACCAGAGACTGCTAGCACCATAACAGTTTCACCTTCCTGATCATCTCCAGTGCTTTAACATCCTTCATGTAAGGATATAGGAAATCTTTAATGGAATGGCTGCATTCTTTTGAGCCCAGATTAGTAGAGAATGAATGATGAGATTTCTAAGAAAGGCAAGGGGAAGAAAAAAAAATGAAACTGATAAGATATACCTGGAGGCAAACAATGGAAGGTTAAGAAAAATGAAGATTTAGATTTGGGTTAGATTTAGATTTATTATTTTCTTCTAGTCCGCCTTTATCCAGAGCGGATTACAATAAAACATCCATAAAAATATTCAGTAAAAAAAAAAATTACACAGATAAAAAATACAAGAATCAATGCAGAAAAAAAGTCTTAAACAAGAGGAAGTCTCTGAGCTGTTTCCAAAATGCAGGACTACTGGCTTCGCACTTGAGTCACAATGGTAAATTGTTCCATTCAATTGGACCACGGATGGAAAAATTGCAGTGCAGGAACCACAAGCAACTGCTGATGTTCTGATCACAATGATCGTGGCGGTATATACCACTGCAATGCAGTTTTCAAGTAAACAGAGACCCACAGATGGGCAAGATCCACTGTAATACCGATAGACTGAAATATGTCTTCTCTAGGTAGTGCATTTTAATGAGTAGTTTAGCCCTAGCCATTCAAATGCCCAATAGTTCCTAGTGATCCTTAATGAGTTTACACAGTGAAATGTAGAACGACATGATTCTGGCCATAGTTTGGAGCCTTGCTAGTTAATTTTCTGGCACACTGTGACCCTCTGCTGTGTCGTCAGTTAGTCTAACTCTAACCTAGTAGTTTCTTAACAGAGTTAGGAAGTTGCTGGATGGCCATCAAGGACATGTTGCCCAAAAGAAAGCTCTAAGATTGGAGAAAAAATAATATTTCAATAAAAAGTTATTTTCTTTCTCTGAGGATATATAATGATAGATGAAAAAAAGGAGCATATCATCCTTGCTGAGTCTTAGACCAGATTGAAGTGCTGCTTTAAGAATGCCATTAAAGTTATCTTTGTCCTGGTGAAATCTCATCTGTAATAGAGTATTACACTTGGAATTCCATTTCTATTCAAAGTATTTCAGTGGAGCACAACGTCTGCAACACTGAAGGAACCTCCTAATACAGAGAGCAATTGCTGAGCAGAACAGGTTATTAATATGAATGCATATTGTAACTTCTAAGTCTTTGGACCTGTTTCACAATCTAATTATAATATGCACATAATTTACAGTTTGATCATGACAGAGTAATATAGAAGTAATTTCAGTGCCTTCTTCATTCTATACAAAGTGCATACATTATATTTCCCTCATTTTTCTAACACAGATGAATACAAAAACTGTTCCCTTCTGATAAAGCATATGGTAGTGAAATCCCAGATATAAGACTCATTCATACTGATTATTCTCCTGTTTTGTGCCTTGACAAATGTGGCACAGTGATATATTTTATCATGACAAATAGGGGTTTATTATCCCACAGTTGTACTACAGTATAGTGTTATTTTTACAAATGAAGGTTCTTTTCATGAACAAGATAACATTTGGAATCAAGCAAAATATATCTACTGCAAAATCAAAAATCAACTATTAATCTGGCTGGGCACTGAAAGGTCAATATAGTAACATGGGGTAATTTTGTAAAGGATTTCAGCATATGGGATAGCATTTAGGGCCAGATTTAGTAAATGAAGCTGCAGTGGATTCTGGTCAGGCTGCTTTGGCTATATCATTGGACCTAGCCTCGGCTTTTGACCTCTTGGATTATGATTTACTGTTGGAACATTTGGCTGCCATAGGGTTGTGGTGCTGGGTCATGGACTGATTTAGGTCATTTTTTAAGGACAGGTCCTTTGTTGTTTAGGATGGAGAAGCATGTTCAAGGGAACACAGTGTTCAGTGTGGGGTTCCTCAGGGCTCCTCCCTTCCCCCATGTTATTTAATGTGTTTTTTGCACCTTTGGTGGAGCACATCCAACAGTTTCCATTTAAAGTCTATGCAGATGACATTGTGCTAGCGGGTTTTTTCCCCATACAGTCTGGATCTGGCTCCTATGAATAAGTGTCTTGTTATGATTTCTGATTGGTTGAAGAATCAGAAATTGGTATTGAATATAGAAAAGACAAGAGAATGTTAGCTGTCTAGTCATCTACCTCATCCATTTATTATTCCTTAGGTTTTGGAAGGTGGGGTTGCCCTGTATTTAGGTGAGATATTAAATTTGAATTTATGATTTGAACAGCAGATCTCTAGAGTAGTGCAGCAGGGATTTGCCACATTGAGAATGCTGAGTCAACAGAGGTCCTATTTTGATAGAGCCACTTTGCATATAATGCTGTATTCTTTTGTCATCTCTAGGATAGATTATGATATTACGGTTTATTTAGGATTGCCCTGTTATTTAATATGGTGATTGAAGACCCTACAGAATTCTGTGCAGCAACTGCTGGGAGGTGTGGGACCTAAAGAAAGAGTTACTCCTTTGTATCTGGAATGTCATTGGTTGCCAGCTGAATTTCAGGCGTTGTATAAAATCTTTACCTTGACTCATATGGTGCTTTATCAGTTGGTCTCAGCTTATTTATCTCCGTTGGTTCAGTTACATATGCCGGTGAGAACCCTGAGGTTTTAGGCCACAGCGTTAGTGCGGGTTCCAGAAAATAGTAGGGTGCACCTGACTGTAACAAGAGAGAGTGCAATTTCTGGAAGCAATTGCCGGTGGAGCTGAGAATGGAAGTATCTTTTAAATAATTCAAAGGGAAATTAAAATCGTATTACCTTCAACAAGCATTTGGGGAGACCTGTGAGGGAATTTGGGGTGAATTACTGCAGCATTTTAAATGAAAAGTTTGGGATTAGGTTGAGTGGGTGTTGAATGGTCTTGTTGTGTGTGATCGTTTCTGATTTTATTAGTGTTCCTTTTTCTACTTCTTTTTATTTTTAAATTGTTTTATTGTAAACTACTTTGATGACCAGTGCCATAGCTATGTGGGGTCACGGGGGCCTAGGCCCCCCAAGTTTCCTCTGGGCCCCTGGTTTTGCTGGCGGGGGTCCCCAACCCCCATCAGCTGAAGCGCTGCCCAGCGTTGGTCTCCAGCGCCGCTACGTTGCCTGCCCTGCTCTGTCTTCCCCTCACATCCAGCACGCTCCTTTTAGTGAAACTGAGCATGCTCAATTTCACTAAAAGGAGCATGCAGGATGAGAGGGGAAGACAGAACAGGGCAGATAACATGGCGGTGCCAGAGACCGGCGCTGGACAACGCTTCAGCTGGTGGGGGTTGGAGACCCCAGCCAGCCAAGATATTTGCTGTGGCATTGGGTGGGGAGCAGCAGGGCAGTGGAAGGGGGAGTGGCAGGGTGGCTGGAGGGAGTGGCTGGGGGGCAGAGAGACAGCAGACCAAAATGTGCCTCCCCATCTTGGGCTCTAGCCTCTCCCACCATGAGATCTGGCAACGCCCCTGTTGATGACTGGTGAAAAGTGGTGTATCAAAATGTTTTAAACTATTAAAGTGTCTAAAGTTAGGCGTGGTGTATAGAATAGCGCACAGAACTGGGGAATGTGCCTACATTTAGGAACAGCCATTTATGTCACTGAAAACCTGGTGTAAATAACCGTGCCTAACTTTAGATCCATTCCACCAATTTCTATAGCAATGCACACAAATTTGAGTAATGCCCCTGACACGCCCATAATCCTCCCATGGCTGTGCTTCCTTTTCAGCTACATGTGTTGGGATTTACAAGTCCCTCTTTTTAGAAAAGAAGCACGTGTAAATTCCAATTACTGCCAATTGGTGGTGATAATTGGTCACTATTGACCAATTATCATCACTGATTGGTTTGTTACTCAATTGAGTAGCCTGTATAAATTGGGTGCATGCACAATTTAACATGCGCTACTCCCCTCACCTTATATAGAATCCAATAGTCTCTTGTAAGATTTCCCCAGAGTATATGTAAGAAAGTAGGTGTACAGAAACATAGAGGACAATTCAATATAGGGGCATCAATTTAGAGCCTAGTCCAGTGGTTCCCAAACCTGGACCTGGAGGCACAATGAATATTCATGAGAGAGATTTGCATGTAGTGGATGCAGTGCAAATTTCTCTCGTGGCAATTCATTATAAATATCCTGAAAATCTGACTGGCTGGGATGCCTCCAGGACCAGGTTTTGGAACCACTGGCCTAGTCTATAAAGGAAAGTAGGCACCTACTTTTCTTTTCAGAATATTAGCATACAAGAGCCATAGGGCTATCATTTATGGGCCTTATATTCAACCAGAGTTGATCAGTATTTTGTTGACTGCTGCTGGCACCAAACCCGGAAATTAAATGCCAAGCCATATCCGGGCTTCAGCGTTGAACTGGACCACCAGGGCTTTAGGTTTGACAGGTCCGGGCTTTTTCCTGTGGGAGAAAAACCCAGAGCTGTCAAACCTCTTCTGCAGGAAGATTGTGCCTAGGCTGTTGAGCGCATGCCCAGGCACAATTCGTCCGCTTTACTTCCTCATGCTCAAAATTAATAGCATGCATATCAGTTGCATACTATTATCTTCAAGCATGAGGAACTTATTTTTGGGCACTGTTGTAGTGGTAAACTGCGGCACTGTTCCATACAGTGCCGGAGGTTTGAGCTTCGGGGCTTCAGTTATCTATACAGATGAGTTAATTCCATTCACTACAATGGAAAATGGACCTAAATCACAAGAGATTACCCCAAATAACATATCTAAGTTTACAAATAACAAATAATTAGTTTTTGCGTAATAAAAAGTATGAATATTTATATTTCTTTTGACAAGTGAAAAGGAGCACAGTAACTAAAAACGCAGATATACTTGATTTCATCTGCACAGATATATATATATATATATATATATATATATATATATATATATATATATATATTTATTTATTTATTTATTTATTTATTTATTTATTTATATATATATTTTTATCTTTCATTGGTCCTGAAAAATCCATACATTTTTGGATTGTGAGCACCCAATTATCGACACTAATTGGCTTGTTGTTCAATTAAATTGCGCACACAATTTGGGCACATGTTCAAATTTGTGGGTAGAATTTTGAGTGCCATTTATAGAATTAGGGTGAAATGACTCATAAAATGACTCTTGACAATATCTACAATAAAGTTATGGATGTAAGTAGTGTGGCTATAGCTGCACTTGTGATAAAATGTGATAATTAAAAAAAAAAAGCTTATGAGAAGTTTTAAAACTTCTGTTGAGAATGGATTGGAATGAAACGACTAGATAAGGCGGAGAAAAGACTATCTACTTTTGAATATGTTGCAAGTAAAAGAAAATATGAAAATGTTGAAACATTAATTTTCTTTATGAATCACATACTTCCAATTATATAGGAATGCTGACAAACTGAGGGGCCCTTTTACTAAGCCGTGTAAACGTCTACGCACGCCCAATGCATGCCAAAATGGAGTTACCGCCCAGCTACTGCGTGGCTCTTATGGCAATTTCATTTTTGGTGCATATCTAATACAAGCATCCAAAAAATAATTTTTATTTTCCGACACACCAAGTAGTATTTGACGTGTGTAGGTCACTACTGCCTGGTTACTGCATGAGACTTTACTGCTAGGTCAATGGCTGGCAGTAAGGTCTCAGACCCAAAATGGATGCACAACAATTTTCATTTTGCCGCACACCCATTTTTGGAAAACATTTTAAAAAGGCATTTTTTTTACAGGTGCGCTGAAAAATGATTCTGAATGCACCCAAAACACTACCGCAGGTCATTTTTCAGCGTGTCTTTGTAAAAGGGCCCCTGAGTACAAAGGTAAAAGAGCAGTAGTTTTTCAAGGCAATACTAGCTCTGACCAAGAGGAAGGAATTTGTCGCTCTTGATCAAGAGACTATAAGGCTGAGTTAACAATTTCTAGCAGGCTTAAGAATAACACAGGCAGTGGAATGACTGACACTGCTCATTTGTGAGTTCATTTGAATCTTCAAGCTGAGTGTAATTCTTACAGTAAAATAAAGCTAGCAGGGATGGAAATTAACCAGAGTTCTTTCAGTACGTGATATGAGTGGTGAATCATTTCAGAGATCAATGACAGCTTCTTATAGAGATAGAGACAACATCAGATATGCATGAGGTACAGAGAGTAATGTATTTGTCAGGAAAGCAGACATCTTGGAAACCACTGAGCTATAAGCTGCCTGCATAGAGGTATCCTTAAAGAGTAAAATGTGAGTGTGTTTCAAGAAGCATGATTAGCATAATCTCTGTAAAGTGTAAAAAAGATTTTAGTTGGAAACTTAGAGGATTTATTGACAGACATTGCATAAAAAGGGATTAAGAACATAGGAATAGCTGTACTGGGTCAACCCAATGGTCCATCTAGCCCAGTATCCTGCTTCCAACAGTAGCAAATCAAGGTCACAAATACCTGGTAGAAACCCAATTAGTAGCAACATTCCATGCTACCAATCCCAGGGCAAGCAGTGGCTTCCCACATGTTCATCTCAGTAACAGGCTATGGATTTTTCCTCCAGGAACTTGTATAAACCTTTTATAAATCTAGGTACTCTAGCTGCTGTTACCACATCCTCTGGCAGTCAGATTCAGAGCTTAACTATTCTTTGATTGAAAAAAATATTTCCTCTTATTTGTTTTAAAAGTATTTCCAGATAATAGGAGTGGCCTAGTGGTTAGGGTGGTAGACTTTGGTCCTGGGGAATTAAGGAACTGAGTTCAATTCCCACTTCAAATGCAGGCAGCTCCTTGTGACTCTGGGCAAATCACTTAGCCCTCCATTGCCCCATGTAAGCTGCATTGAGCCTGCCATGAGTGGGAAAGTGTGGGGTACAAATGTAACTAAAATAAAATAATTTCATTCAGTGTCCTCTGGTCTTTGTACTTTTTGAAAGAGGGAAAAATTAATTCACTTCTACCTGTTCTACATCACTTGGGATTTTATAGACCTCAATCATGTCACCTCTCAGCCATCTCTTTTCCAAGCTGAAGAGCCCTAACCTCTTTAGCCTTTACTCATACAGTAGGAGTTCCATCCCCTTTACCATTTTGGTCATTCTTCTTTGAACCTTTTCTAATTCTGCTATATGTTTTTGAGATATGATAATATTCTTGGTCTTATTTTGCATCCCTTTCCTAATAATTCCTAGCATCCTGTTTGCCTTTCTGGCCACCGCTGCACTCTGGGCATAAGATTCCAGCGTATTGTCTAAAATCACACCTAGATCTTTTTCTTGAGTGCTGACTCCTAATGTGGACCCTAGCATCAGGTAACAATGATTTGGATTATCCTTCCCAATATACATCACTTTGCATTTGTCCACATTCAATTTGGATGCCCAGTCTTCAGGTTCCTAAGGTCTTCCTGCAATTTTTCACAATCTGCATGAGTTTTGACAACTTTGAATGGTTTTGCATCATCTGCAAATGTAATCACCTCTCTTGTCCTTCTGTTTTCCAGATCATTTATAATATGTTAAATAGCACCAGTCCCAGTACAGATCCCTGCTGCACTTCAGTCTAAGTAGCAAAATCCAATGCATGGCCACCACAGTAACAGGGCCATGGGAACTTGGGGGCATGTGCAAGTACCCCATGGCTCCCCTTCCTCTATTTATTGCTTCTGGTTTCAAAGTGGAAAAATGTGTATAGAAAGAAAAGGCAACCATGGGACCAGCCATTCTCTGTCTGTAATCACATGATGCCATACTTGTCTGATGAGGAAAGGAGGAGATTGATGTCAATTGGACGGAGGTAGAGGAGTATGGGGAGGGAATAAGGAAGCAATGGGGACAGAGAGGAGTAACACAGTAATGAAGGCAGATAAAGACCCTTACAATACATCCAGTCTGCCCAACAAAATGGTTAGAGCCGCAGTAGGCTCTCTGTATGGGCCTCAGTCACCCATGCTTAAATGATGGTTGTCAAGTCTCCACTATGCCAACCATGTGGAGGGGCATTTTCGAAAAGGATGTCCAAGTTTTGAAGAGGACGTCCTTGCAAAATGTCCGATCCAGGGGCGGGGAAACCCGTATTTTCGAAAAACAAGACGGACGTCCATCTTTCGTTTCGATAATATGGAGGGGCATAATCGAATGGGGCCAGCCATCTATATAGGCGGCCATCTCTTAGGCCGGCCTCGGAAAGCAGCATACCCGACTGTATTATCGAAACAAGATGGCCGGCCATCTTTCGTTTTGATAATACGGTCGGGGCCAGCCAAATCTCAACATTTGGGCCAGCCTTTGGTTTTTTCCCATAATGGAAACAAATGGCAGCCATCTCAAACCCTAGGGGGCACTGCAGTGGACTTCATAAATTGTTCCCAGGTACATAGCTCCCTTACCTTGTGTGCTGAGCCCCTCCCCAAAGAAAAACCCACTACCCACAACTGCACACCACTACCATAGCCCTTATGGGTGAAGGGAGGCACCTAGAGGTGGGTACAGTGGGTTTCTGGTGGGTTTTGTAGGGCTCACTGTTTCCTCCACAAACTAACAGGTAGGGGGGATGGACCTGGTTCCACCTGCCTGAAGTGTACTGCATCCACTAAAACTGCTCCAGGGACCTGCATACTGCTGTCATGGAGCTGGGTATGACATTTGAGGCTGGCATAGAGGCTGGCACAAAAATGTAAAAAAAAAAAATTGGGGGGTGGGAGGAGGTTGGTGATCACTGGAGAAGTAAAGGGAGGTGATCCCCGATTCCCTCCAGTGGTCATCTGGTCAGTTGGGGCACTTTTTTGAGGTTTGGTCGTAAAAATAAATGGACCAAGTGAAGCCGGCCAAGTGCTCATCAGAGCCGGCCTTCTTATTTCCATTATCGGCTGAACCCGGCCATCTCGTAACCACACCCCCGTCCTGCCTTCCGTACCCTGCCGAAACACCCCCTTTAACTTTGGCCGGCCCTGCGACGGAAAGCAGTTGAAGCTGGCCAAAATTGGCTTTCGATTATACCGATTTGGCCGGATTTAGGAGATGGCCAGCCACCTCCCGATTTGTGTCGGAAGATGTCCGGCCTTCTCGTTCGAAAATAAGCAGAATGGTCAGGGACGTCCAAATCCTTAAATTTGGTCGTCCCTAGATTTGGTCATCCTTAGACTTGGTCATTTCTGATTTTCGGCGATAATCGAAAGCAAGGATGTCCATGTCAGAAATGACCAAATACAAGCCATTTGGTCATGGGAGGAGCCAGCATTTGTAGTGCACTGGTCCCCCTGACACGCCAGGACACCAACTGGGCATCCTAGGGGGCACTGCAGTGGACTTCATAAATTGTTCCCAGGTACATAGCTCCCTTACCTTGTGTGCTGAGCCCCCCCCCCCAAAAAAAAACCCCACTACCCACAACTGCTTACCACTACCATAGCCCTTAAGGGTGAAGAGGGGCATCTAGATGTGGATACAGTGGGTTTCTGGTGGGTTTTGGAGGGCTCGCTGTTTCCTCCACAAACGTAACAGGTAGGGGGGATGGGCCTTGGTCCACCTGCCTGAAGTGTACTGCACCCACTAAAACTGCTCCAGGGACCTGCATACTGCTGTGATGGACCTGAGTATGACATCTGAGGCTAGCAATCAATATTTTGAAAGATATTTTTTGAAGGGGTTAGTGACCACAGGGGGAGTAAGGGGAGGTTATCCCCGATTCTTTCTGGTGGTCATCTGGTCAGTTCGGGAACCTTTTTGTGCCTTGGTCGTAAGAAAAACACGAGCAGGTAAAGTCATCCAAGTGTTCGTAAGGGACATCCTTTTTTCTTTTGATTATGGGTCGAGGACGTCCACATGTTAGACATGCCCAAGTCCCGCCTTTGCTACGCCTCCGATACACCCCCTTGAACTTTGGCCGTCCCTGTGACGAAAAGCAGTTGGGGACGTCCAAAATTGCCTTTCAATTATACCGATTTGGACGACCCTGGGAGATTTATGTCGAAAGATGGGCGTCCTTCACTTTCAAAAATGAGCCCAATAGGCAGCCAAACATGATGTAGTCTTGGTTATACCCACATTTCATCCCAGGAAGGATGAGGAGGAAGATGATAAATGGAAGAATAGAAGAAAAAGAGAAATAAGAGAGGGGTGCATGAGGAGGGGAAAGAAAGAAATGGGAAAGGTAGATGAAAGAGGGAAAAAAGGTACAAGAAAGAGAAATGAGAAATGGTAAGAATTGAAGGAAGAAGGGGCAAAAGAGACAGATGACAGGAGGCAAGAAGGAAGAGGAGAAAAATATGGGAAGGAAAGATACATGGTAGATGGCTTAAGTGGAGAAAGAGAAGGAAGGTAGGAGAAGATTAGTGTGCAGGAAAGAGATAAAGAAGGAGGATAGAGGATACCAAGAGTGAAAGGAGTGGATGAGCAAATTATGGAGAGGTAGGCAAGGGGTGTGTGAGAGAGAGCAAAAAGAGAGAGGAAAATAGAATATGTAAGTAGGATAAGGGATGCTGCAATGATCTTGCTGCATTCTTTGCCAACAAAATTAAAAGTCTCCACCAGGATTTACAGGCAATCCCACCCAGTGCCCAACCAGTCAACCAGGGGTGCACAAACTCGTCCCCTCCGAACAGAGAAAGATGGAACACTTTTAACCTAATGACAGAGGAGAGCCTTGACAAAATCCACTGTTGGAAACAGGATGCTGGGTTTGATGGGCCTTTGGTCTTTCCCAGTATGGCAATACTTATGTACTTATGAAGATGAAAATAAATCCAAATAAATAAATGTTTCTGATGAATAGTATGAGAACTGGTGTATACTTTGTAGCTTCTGATGTAGGCAGTGGAGTTGACCAGGGTGGTTTTTCCTTCATCTGTGTGAAACACATTCTTTTGAAGTATTTGCTCTGGCCATGAATCTCTCTTAACCTCTTCATATACTGGTGCTCAAGCATCCATAGAGTTACTACCATTCCATCTATTTTGATGTATTTTCCTTTGTGATATGTTATCATTAATTTTCACATTTTCTACTGTCCACACCACTGCAAATAGGGATTTGTAGCACTCTGCAGGTTTAGGACCATTAAAATAAGTGCTTTTGTTTGTTTAAACATTTCTTGCAGGTGCTTCTGCTCTGATAAAATGATGTCGATGCTGTAAACCTATAGTGAATTATATTGATATAAACTTCTCTATGTAACCCCTTATTTTCTGCCTATACAGACGACCACCACCTGTGAATCTTCTACAGACTCAGCATAAATTCACATGACATGAACACCTGTATATATGTCATTAAGGAGGTAATTTTAGAAAATATTTTCCACATCTTTTATTTCCAGAAAGAAACCGTGCAACCTAATACATACATATACATATGTACACTGACAAGACAGTGCCTACTTTTATTTGATCAGTGTGTAGGCATTCCTGGAAGCTTAGAGGTCCTTATACTAAACAATGTTAAGCCCATCAGTGCACACTAATGACACATTTTGTTTTTAAACAATTTGGGAGGGACATGTCAAGTCAGGCAGTTAAAATTTAACACTATTATTCACTGGTGTTAAAAACGTTTTTCTAGTTTCTGATATAATTCCAAATCTTTTTATATTAGACACCTTAAACTTATGCGCTATAAATAATTTTTTCTTAAAATATATTTATGGTGCTCAGAGGGACATGAACCCTCCAATTATTAAGGCAAAATCTGCCTTTATATGCGGGTTAATTTTACCATTGTTGAACCAGAGTCCACCTTTCCAACCTGTTTTCTAAATCTCTGTCTGACAAAGCTTCAAAACAGTCTCTAAATTGTCCCAAGTATCCACACTGACACTATTCAATGTCATGTGATTAATTCTCACACAGTCCTACTGTTTCTCTACTCAATAACTGGAAAAATCCGAAAAAATAAATCCATTTATCTGATGGTGGAAGTTTTCTGGTGATCCTCCATTGTTTTCCAAATCCCGTATCTCTTATACTCTTCTAAGTGGAGGATATTTTATGTGGCAAAAAAGTGTAAACTCTTTTCTGTTTCCGACATGGAATCATGTTTCACATAAAATTGCATCTTCAGGAAAGCAGAACTAAAAACATAAAAATTCTATTACAGCTTCTGCTTCAACTATCATAGGGCGGTGGTACTAAGTGACAGTGAGTTTACCGTGTGCCAATCTGGAACTACCACCGGGCTACTGAAGGAGGCTTGGAGTAGTTTTCACCCCTAGTGTGTGCCATTCCAGTGCTACAAAAGTACATCCTATTTTTGTAGCACTAGAACTTAACTGGCAGTAATCAAGCAGCACTGTGTGCTGCCCAGATACTGCTGGGTTAGCAAGAGAGCCCTTACCACCATCTCAATGGGTGGTGGTAAGGGCTCCTGCCTCCCCAAAATGGCTGTACAGTAAGTGTTTCACTTACAACACGGCCATTTCATTTTTTATTTATTTATTTACTTGTTACATTTGTATCCCACATTTCCCCACCTATTTGCAGGCTATTTTCAGAAAAAGACAGCCTTTTACCTTCTGCGGTAAAAGGGGGCCCTCAGCACACATCAAAAACACACAATGAAGTTTTAACGCAGTTTAGTAAATGGACCCTGTAGAGGGGCATAATCGAAAGGGGCGCCCAAGTTTTGCTGAGGACATCCTCGCAGGATGTCCATGTGAAGGGGCGGGGAAACCCGTATTATCGAAACAAGATGGACGTCCATCTTTCATTTTGATAATATGGTCGGGGATGCCCAAATCTGGAAATTTAGGCTGACCTTAGAGAGGTTCGTCCTTAGAATTGGTCGTTTCTGATTTTCGGCGATAATGGAAACTGAGGACGCCCATCTCAGAAACGACCAAATCCAAGCCCTTTGGTCTTGGAAGGAGCCAGCATTCATAGTGCACTGGTCCCCCTGACATGCTAGGACATCAACCGGGCACCCTAGGGGGCACTGTAGTGGACTTCAGAAATTGCTCCCAGGTGCATAGCTCCCTTACCGTGTGTGCTGAGCCCCCCCAAACCCACTACCCACAACCATAGCCCTTATGGGTGAAGGGGAGCACCTAGATGTGGGTACAGTGGGTTTCTGGTGGTCATCTAGTCAGTTCGGGCACCTTTTCGTGGCTTGCTCGTAACAAAAAAAGGACCAAGTAAAGTCTTCCAAGTGCTGGTCAGGGACGCCCTTCTTTTTTCGATTATGGGTCGAGGATGCCCATATGTTAGTCACACACAAGTCCCGCCTTCGCTACGCCTCCGAATGCCCCCGTGAACTTTGGTCATCCCCACAACAGAAAGCAGTTGGGGACGCCCAAAATCAGCTTTCAATTATGCCGATTTGGGCGACCCTGGGAGAAGGACGCCCATCTTCCGATTTGTGTCGAAAGATGGGCGTCCTTCTCTTTCGAAAATAAGCCTGATAATGTCTCAAATAACATAATACAATCTTAATAAATCAAATTTCAAACTTACTCATAACTGCGCTTAGCAGGTCAGTCTCACCAGCTCCACTCCCAGCCAAACTGGTGCTGTATAGAACTTGTTTCTAAATATCTTTCCCCCCCCCCCCCCCCCCCCCCCCCACACACACACACACTTACAACTCCAGAAGCTGATTGACTCTACATCCTTACTCAAGAGCTAACCATTCTATCTCTTTTTTAAATCCATTCGGATACACAGAGTCCCAAGTGAAGGTAAAACTTTGTTCCTTGTGTATTAAGATTGTAGAAATATCTCCCCCTCGCTGCAAGTGTATCTGCATTAGCACTACAAATTTAAGGTCGCGTTCTTGATGTTGATTTGACTCCCAGTTCTCTAGTAGTGGTGCCTCATGTTTATGTGTTCTCAAATTGCTTAAATGTTCCACTATCTTTTGCTTAACCTTTCTTTTAGTTTTGTCCTATATGCCACTTCTTGCAAGGACATACAATAGCATACACCATTTGGGAAGAGTTACAGTCTGTGCTATTCCTTAATCTAAACTCCCTGCCTGTTTTGGGATTTATGATTGATTGTGTCACTAAAGCATACCTACAGTATACACACCTATAGCAGATACTATGTCTTCCACCCTCTTCATTATTGCTAATGTTCTTATAATGACCAGTTAACTTCTCTCCTATATTGGGTGCTCTGGTACAAGCAAACTGGGGGACACTATTGAACTCAGGATGTAACTTTAACAATGACCAATATTTACTGATGATATAATTGATCTTATTCACTTGATTAGAGTACGGTAATATACAAGTCATACATTGTTGTGATCTATCCTCACTTCAGGTATCTTGTATTAATCAACATCTCTGGGCATTTTCTGCTCGTTTGTAAGCAGTATTGAGTGCTTTAGCAGGATAACCCCTATGTTTAAATCTCCCAAACATTGGTTTTGATTGATCCTGAAATGTATCCTGACTGCTACAAAGGCATTTTAACATCAAAAACTGGCCAACCGGGATAATTTCTTTTAATTTTTTAGGTTTGTGAGACCCCCAATCGGGTTTTGGGCGCAGCCGGTGGAATAAGACAGTCAGAGAACAGGGTAAAGTGCAAAGATAAGTATTTTATTTACAAGAGTGCTGGGGCCTGTTCCTTCACATGACCTGAGTCTTTAGCATGAGTACTTCTGCAGTTCAGAAAACAAAGTCTTAGGTAGGCCTCTGGCAACAGGGTTCCCATGCTTCAAACAGAGCTTTTACTCTTCTCAAAAAAATACAGGTCTAGCTCCTACCAGACCTCAATACAGCAAAACTTGCAATGTTTAGTTTAGTAGTAGCAAAGGGCTTACCTCAACTAAATTACAGCAGTTAGTTGCACTCGGTATAGGCATAGCCTGGGGTCCTTTAACCTTGACCTAGCCATGTCCTTTATACTTCCCGGAATGGACTCCACCCCTCCCGGCTCACTTCCTCTCGGGGTGGGACTAGCACATTGATTAATATATTGCAAAAATCCGTGCATTAACTCCCTACTATAGTACCTATCCAAATCATGAAAACATCATCAATAAAATGCATCCATAATTTGATCCTTTCCCCATATACTGAACCATATATAAATACTGCTTCTCAAAATCTGCCATGTATAAACATGCCAATGTGGGGGCCTCTTTGACCCCCATGGCCACGCCCGTGATTTGTAAATAAAATTTGTCTTGAAGCATAAAAAAGTTTTTTGTAACTATTAATTGGGCCATTTGATTAAATTTATCCAGTGAAAGATCAATTTCCTGAAAATATGTATTCACTAACTCCAAACTTTCTGCTGAGGGGTATTCGTATAGAGTGTATTCACACTGAATGTCAGGAGGGTTATCAATGCCTCCCTCCCAACATCAAGTTGATCTAAAATCTGGAACAAATGAAATGAATCCCTAATATATGATGTTATAAGAGGAACAAGTGGTTGAAGATGATAATCCAGATAATGGTTCAAATAAAGATCTACCCGATACTATGGGAGACCTGCAGGTGATGTTAAAGACTTACGTATTTTTGGAATGAAATAAATCCTAGGAGCTACAGAATATTGTTGATATAAATATTTAAATTCCCTAAAAATAATAATTCCTTTCTGATTTACCTCTGCTAACAATTCATATACCTGTTTTTGATACTGCACTGTGTGATCATGGAGTAATTCCACATAAAAGAGTTGATCCTGTAACTATCTATAAGCCTCTTCATAATACTTGTCTATGTTCTGGACTACCCCCCCTCCCTCCACCCTTGTCTGCTTTCATAATAATTATAGATGCATCTTGCTGTAAATCCCTTAAAGCTTTTTCAAGCTCTTTGGATAAATTATTAAATGAATACTTTAAATGATCTTCCATCTTATACAAATCTCTAATAACCAATCACTGAAAAGTCTCTATAATGGCATCTGGGGGTCCTGGTGGTACCCATGCTGAAGGCAAATGATGTATCTCCATGAACGTATCAATGCCTGATGATTGATCTTCAATATTTTCCTGTTTCTGTCCAAAATGTGGGAGGGAAGTTCTGGAAGCCAAAAATTAGGCTCTTAGAAAGCTGAAGTCCAGATACTCCAGGGTAGCATTTTTGAAAATACTTCCCATTCCGCGCACAGGACCTAAGAGGCAGGCAGTCTCAATATGTGGTTGAAATGATGGTGCAAGGATGAGGGATTTATATTTGTTAGGAACTGGACAACATTTTGGGGGAAAAGCGAGTCTGTTCTGAAAGGATTGCCTCCACCTTAACTGGGATGGAACTAGGCTGCTGGTGCTAACTTTTAAAAAGGAGATAGAGCAGCATCTAAACTAAAATGGGGGGGGAAAGCCAACAGTCACACTGGAGTGCATAGTTCGGTGTGGAGTATCCTCGGAGAATACTATTGAAACAGGATCTTTAGGGAATCCCAATAAAGTGGTTTCAATAATGATTAAAAAAAGCCAGGAGTGTTTAATGGGCGAACAGAGTTAAGATTGCAAATTATCCCCATCAACTTCAAAGCATCTTGTAGATGCTAGGAAAAAACACAATTTGAAGTGTCTATATACAAATGCTAGAAGCCTAAAAAATAAGATGGGAGAGTTGGAGTATATAGCCCTAAATGAAGAGGTAGATATAACAGGCATCTCGGAGACCTGGTAGAAGGATGATAGGACAATATAATTTGTGTTATCAGGACACAAATTATATTGCAATGATAGAGTCGATCAAATTGAAGGAGGGTTGCACTGTATGTAAAGAGGGAATTGAGTCAAACAAAATAAATTTTCTACATCAATCAGATAGCAGCGCAGAATCCTTATGAATTGAAATTCCATGCGTGAAGGGAAAGAGTACACTGGTATGGCTGTATTATTGTCCGCCAAGACAGAACAAACAGACGGATGAACAAATGTTTACAGAAATTAGGAAAGCTGGCAAATTGGGCAACATTATAATAATGGGTGATTTCAATTACCCAATAGTAATTAATTCTACATCAATTTATTCTGTATCTGGAGAATTGAATTATATTATTCACTGAAAAAATAGTGGAGAAAAAGACCTCAGTGTGAATCAGAGACACCCCAATTTGAAGGATATACCTTCATTTGCAAAGAGGGCTCCTTTTAATCATGTCTAAAAAACTCCACTTTTATGTATATAAAATGCCTCTCCATGATACAGAAACGAGAAGAGACTATAACTGAAATGTTTTAAAGTTATGCACTTATCTTGGATGCAGCTTTCAATGAACCTGCCAATCTGCCATTTTGTGAAAAGCTAGGAGAGACGGGCGGTGGTGAATTGAAATTGCTGTCTTGGATGTGTCCCGTTAAAATTGTTTTTTCCCCTGAAGCAGCCGAATGATGGTGAAACAGAGAACCCCTGTTGGGATTTAAAAGAAATTATTGGGATTCTGATTGTATTTCACTGAAGGATTGGCAGGTTCATTTAAAGCTGCATCCAAGATAAGTGCATAACTTTAAAACATTTCAGTTACAGTCTCTTCTCATTTTTGTATCATGGAGCAAGGACGATCCCTCTTGCGCAAGCTTTGAGTTTATTGACATCTTAGCCAGCGATTAGTCCTTCTCAGTTATTTGATCTCTGAAAAATAATGTGAAAATATTTTTGTTGTTATCCTTTTTTTTTCTTCAAATTTTTATGAGGCCTTTAAATCCAGTGTGAGTGAAAAAAAAAACAGAACATTGCCCCTTTTTTTAACAACATGAGCTACAGTTATGGAATATATATATTTAATTTAGCACTTTATTTATTTAAAAAAATAGTTTCTGGGGAAGGCTAATGATTGTCTTTGAGTTGCAGAGGGTTTTTATTTCAGTGAGTATTTTACATAGAATTCTCTCTGATAAGGTCCAAAAAAACAAAAAAAAACAAAAAGGGAAAAAATGTTTTGTGAGCTGTGATACAGTTACTTTGCTATATATTCATGTAAAGTGGTTTCATTCTTTTCTACTTTTCTACTATCAATAAAAAGTCATAAAGTACCAAAGAATATTCATATAGCTTCACCATAATTCACATTTCAAAGAGATCATGATAAAGATAGGGTGACCTGGCAATGAAAAATATGACTTGACATTCCTTTCCTCATAAACCAGGTATTAAAGAAGATCCTGTTAATATAAACATAAATGTTTTTAATACTACACTTATACTTGGAACATTTTCGTATTTACAACAAATGTTACAGAATAGAGACCTGCTTAACATTCATGTGTGGGTGGAGGGAGAAGGGTGTTAACCACAACCTTTGTAAGTGTTAGACAGTTCTTTATTCATTGTTCATGTTCAGCAACTTAAGAAACATTATAGTGTTGTTTTGCAGCCTCCTTCCTGAAGGGAAAAAAATTATAAAAATGTGATTTGTGTGTGTTCTTTATAACTTTTATGTTTGGTGTCCTAGCTATGCCAGATTTTGGGGGGATATACCAAGTCCAAGAGAGTTTCTTGCAGGGGTATTTTGGGGAATCACTGACATTGCAGCCTATTTTTGAAAATGATACCTTTAAATAAAACAAGTCAGGTCAGGCGGTTGTAGAAGGGTGCCACTAGACACTAGGGAATTAGGTTTTTATTTTTAGTCAGGGGGAGGAAGGGGTAGTGGATGGGGGATGCCCTAGACACCAGAGTAATTTTAAAGTCAAGAGGGGAGCTGGTCCTGTCAGGGGTGCTCCAGTTCCAGGCATGTTGGGGGGGGGGGGGGGGGAGCAGCATCAGGTCAGATCAAACACAAGTGGAGGGGAGGGGAGGCAAGATGCTGACTGCCAGCAACTAATTTTTTTTTATTGACCTCCTTCCTGTCAGTGCCTGAGGGGTGACATTTCTCAATGAGCTGTCAATTACTGCTGGGATTTTAACACAACAGTAATTTGCATGCTTATTTCTTATAGCATACCGCAATAGGGTTTGCGGGCTAATTTCACGGAAGAGCTGCAGCTCTACTGCGAGGCTTTATGCATTGGCCCCTTAGATTGTAAGCCCTCTTGGAACAAGAAAATACCTACTGTACCTGAATGTAACTCAACTTAAACTACTGAGAAAGGCACAAGATGAACCCAAATCCACTCTGCCTATCTTGGGTTCACCATTTTCTTTCTGCTATACATATGGAGGAGTAGCCTCGTGGTTAGAGCACTTGTCTTGACATCCAGAGGTGCCCGATTCAAGTCCCACTGCTGCTCCTTGAAATCTTGGAGAACACTAGAGTACCTAGTAAACAGGCCGTAAGTCAGAACCTTCTTACATACCTTTTCTGAATAGACATTCTCTTTTGTTTTTTTTTATCTCATTTTATTTATCTTATTTCTTTATCTTATTCCTACAAATTCATAGAAAGTGTGAACCGCCTCAATATACTATTATGAGTGACAGTATATCAAGCGTCAATAAATAAATAAACATAATTAACAATTCAACAAGGACGGACATTACAGAACAAAGGCATATATTAAATGGAATTCAAATATGTTTAGCGTCATGGAAGCATTTAAACAAAATAAAATATAACTATTGTATGATGGATAATGGGACAAGTTAAAGTGAAAAACAATTATATTGCGATAAAATCAAAATACAATGAAGTAAGACAAAATGTAAGATCAATGGGAATTAGATTGAGCCAGATGTTAATTCTGCTGGCTTTAATTTCTTTTTGTATCTGTTGATTGGTCAGCTGATTTCAGTTCAGATTTGAAAGTTTGATACATGGAGTGCCACCAGAATGTAGAATTTAGATTTGAAGCATGTTTTCAATTACCTAAATCATTTGAATGATAAGGGCAACTAAAATATCATACAGAGAGGCCATTTCACTAAGCTGCACTAAAACGTGTCTTGCAGTATCAGTAGCATGGGACTTTCCTGTACGTTGAGGCCACTTTTAGCATGGCTGTAAAATGGCTGCAATTTCTATTTCCACATTGATGGCAATGTGCTAATTTCCCAATTAGCGCATGACCATTAGCAGGGCCGCCGAGGGGGGGGCAGCGGGGGCAAAATTCCCCGGGCCTCCAAGCGGGGCCCGGCGCCGGGGTCAGGCCGCTGGCGCTGCAGTCCTCGGTCTCACCTGCCTGCCTTCACGGCTCCAGGCCCCCTTCATTCAAAGCGGCAGTCACAGATCGCATCTCTTCTGGCCTTCCCTCCCTGTGTCCCGCCCTCGCGGAAACCGGAAGTTACATCAGACAAGGGCGGGACACAGGAAGGGAAGGCCAGAAGACGCGATCTGCAACTGCCGCTTTGAATGAAGGGGGCCCGGAGCCTTGGAGGCAGGCAGGTGAGACCGTGGACTGCAGTGGCGGGGGGGGGGGCGGAGGCGGGGCGGCAGGGGGTGGAAGCGGGGTGGCCTTGCCCCGGGCCCGGCCTAGTCCCTCGGCGGCCCTGACCATTAGCACATGAGCCCTTACCACTGCCTATTTCCAATTAGCACAGGGCACACCTCCAAACATGCCTCCCATTTGTTAGCATGTGGGTAGCAAGCTCTGATTCCAGAACTACAGCAGGATGCCTGAGTGCATCCTGTGGCAGTGCCTTTTAGTACGCAGTAAGCACGCATTAGTGTTTACTGTCAATTAGTAAAAGGGCCCCAAAATTTGGTGTGTGAAGGATATCCTAAATTTGAGGAAGAAGGTCTTAAAAATATATTAGCAGATGTAGGTATAACTGTAATGTTAAGATTTTTTTTTCTCTATGACTTAGAGAAAAAAAAATGTTAGCATTACAGCTATACCTACATCTGACTTGCCAAATTTCTTCCTAGAATTTATGAATTACATGACATTCAAACAGCATCTCCCAGATTCTATATAATTCAACCAAAATTGCATGCGCTAATCCAGTCATATTCTTGATTTGGGCACAAAATTTAATTACTTAAATTTTGTGCCCAATTAATTAAGAAGCCAATCAGTGCTGATAATTGCCACTTAACACTTATTGGCATTAATTAGAATTTATGCACACACCTTGCTAGTCATATTCTGTAAAGTGATGGACGTAAATTCTACCGAAGGTCATAAAAACAATGCACGACCTAACAATCTTCCAAAAACTACTGAAAACTGACCTATTCAAGAAGGCTTACCACAACGATCCATCTTAAATACTAGACAACTAGACTTTGCATGAACTAGACAAAACCGAACTCCCTACACTTGACTGATAACCTTGTTGCTACTAATGAAAGTTACGCAATACGCACTACCACTTTATTTCTCATGTCGGAAATGAACTTTTTATAGTTGATTATCTAACTTATGTTATAATTTACTCTATCACTCAGGAACCTCTATGCAATACCATATTGTATTATACTTCACCATGTATGTGCCTTAATGTAATACCATTTGTAATTCTCTACCCAGAAATGGTGATCGCCATTACGGCATAATGTAAGTTACACTGAGCCTGCAAATTGGTGGGAAAATGTGGGATACAAATGCTACAAATAAATAAATGTGTGCTGCCAAATAGGGAACATGGCCATGTGTGTGAAATGGGCGAACCGTGGGCATTCCAAAAGTCTACATGCAAGGTTATAGAATACACCTGCCCTACGTCTAACTGAGGCACTGGTATTTACACCAAGTTTTACTTGGTGTAAATGGTTGCATCTAGAGTTAAGCGCAGACGTAGCTGCTGGGCATATTCTATAAACTGTGCCTAAAACTAGACGCGGTAAACAGAATATGCCTGAGAGTTAATATTTTGGGGGCCAATTTTTCAGGCACCATATATAGAATCTAGTCCTATATGTGTCAAAGTGCCTTCTAAATTAGAAACATTTTTCCAATTACCTAAAGTCATTTGGGGGTTCTTTTACTAATTAGCCTTGTCTAAAGCCTGTGCTCAAAATCCAAAGCAATACATAGTCGACAGTCAAATGTCCTACTATTTATGAATTACATGTCATTTAAACAACATAAGTGTCAAAGTATCCTCTATCTGTACCATATTTGCACAGGTTTCCATTTTTACTAAAGAGAGATCTGAATCCACTTAGAGGTGGAGTTTCCTTTGTTTCCACACTAGTCTTTTCCTATATCGTTTGCCAAGGATGTACTCCTAAACATGCCTTAAATGTCCTTTAGGTCTTATTGACCTAGATATCAGCTTAACATGGTCAAGATGACACTTTAGGTTGTTATAAATTATTATGTTTGCTACTAGTGTTATATTGGCATATGTCTCTTGCCTCTGTTTATCATCTCCAGTCCAGCCCAGTAGGAGTTTTTTTTAACTCATTCTAAACATAATAGGGTTTAAACTGATAACTAAACCCATACCTAATGAGCAGGGTTACTCCTAACTCTGTCCAACCAAAGGACATCTTCCAGGATCCAGGGCTGTTTAAGATCCCTTTACAGGACTGAGGTGTCCATGCCAACAATGTATTCCTTTTTTACAAGAAGGCTTGATGTATTATCAGGTCATGCTTTCCATATAATTCTGGAATCAAAAGTGCTTTCCTTTATGCAGAGGGAAAACTGGAAGGCTAAGGGAAATCTTTACACAGGTGGTCTTTGCACCTGATTAGAGGTAGAAGTTTTAGGAATTCCCAAGGCTTTATTCTGTAAGTATTGGCCAGTACCATAATCAGCAACTTTCCGCAGCTGCATCAGCCCCTAGGAAATAACAAGAGGGAAGGGCCTGGTTTAGCTCTTCCATGTTCTGATCTGTCTGCCCCAAACTTATTCTCTCTCAATCTATTACTAGCAAGGGAAGGGAGGGAAAAGAGGGAAAATGACAGGAGAGGACAAACTAGATTGTCCCTCATAACATAAGTACATAACTATTGCCATACTGGGAAAGATCAAAGGTCCATCAAGCCCAGCATCCTGTTTCCAACAGTGGCCAATCCAGGTCACAAATACCTGGCAAGATCCCAAAAAAGTACAAAACGTGTTATACTGCTTATCCAAAAAATAGTGGATTTTCCCCAAGTCCATTTAATAATGGCCTTTGGACTTCTCCTTTAGGAAGCCGTCCAAACCTTTTTTAAACTCCACTAAGCTAACAGCCTTTACCACATTCTCTGGCAACGAATTCCAGAGTTTAATTACACGTTGAGAGAAGAAATATTTTCTCCGATTCATTTTAAATTTACTACATTGTAGCTTCATCGCATGCCTCCTAGTCCTAGTATTTTTGGAAAGCGTAAACAGACGCTTCACATCTACCTGTTCCACTCCACTCATTATTTTATAGACCTCTATCATATCTCCCCTCAGCAGCCTTTTCTCCAAGCTGAAGAGCCCTAGCCACTTTAGCCTTTCCTCATAGGGAAGTCGTCCCATCCCCTTTATCATTTTTGTCACCCTTCTCTGCACCTTTTCTAATTCCACTATATTTTTTTTGAGATGCGGCAACCAGAATTGAACAGAATATTCGAGGTGCAGTCGCACCATGGAGCAATACAAAGGCATTATAACATCCTCATTTTTGTTTTCCATTCCTTTCCTAATAATACCTAACATTCTATTTGCTTTCTTAGCCGCAACACACTGAGCAGAAGGTTTCAATGTATCATCAACGACGACACCTAGATTCCTTTTTTGGTCCGTGACTCCTAACGTGGAACTTTGAATAACATAGCTATAATTTGGATTCCTCTTTCCCACATGCATCACTTTACACTTGCTCACATTCAAAGTCATCTGCCATTTAGACGCCCAATCTCGTAAGGTCCTCTTGTAATTTTTCACAATCCTCCCATGATTTAATGACTTTGAACAATTTTGTGTCATCAGCAAATTTAATTACTTCATTAGTTACTCCCATCTCTAGGTCATTTATAAATATGTTTAAAAGCAGCGGTCCCAGCACAGACCCCTGGGGAACCCAATAACTACCCTTCTCCATTGAGAATACTGACCATTTAACCCTACTCTCTGTTTTCTATCTTTTAACCAGTTTTTAATCCACAATAGAACACTACCTCCTATCCCATGACTCTCCAATTTCCTCTGGAGTCTTTCATGAGGTACTTTGTCAAACGCCTTCTGAAAATCCAGATACACAATATCAACCATCTCACCTTTATCCACATGTTTGTTCACCCCTTCAAAGAAATGTAGTAGATTGGTGAAGCAAGATTTCCCTTCACTAAATCTATGTTGACTTTGTGTCATTAATCCATGCTGGAACCTTTTTTAAAAATCGGCGTTACATTGGCCACCCTCCAATCTTCCGGTACCATGCTCGATTTTAAGGATAAATTACATATTACTAACAATAGATCCGCAAGCTCATTTTTCAATTGTATCAGTACTCTGGGATGAATACCATCCGGTCCAGGAGATTTGCTACTTCAGTTTGTAGAACTGCCCAATTAGAACTGGAGTGGAGGAGTAGCCTAGTGGTTAGTACAGTGAACTTTGATCCTGTGGAACTGAGTTTGATTCCCACTACAGCTCCTTGTGACGCTGGGCAAGTGACTTAACCCTCCATTGCCATTGGTACAAAATAAGTACCTGAGTATATGTAAACCACTTTGAATGTAGTTGCAAAAAAAAAAAAAAAAAACCTCAGAAAGGCAGTATATCAAGTCCCATTTCCCTTTCCCTACATCATCCAGGTTTACAGAGAATTCATTGTTTCTCAGACTTGTCAGCTTCAAATACCATTTACAGCACCGGTATCCCACCTAAATCTTCCTCGGTGAAGACCGAAGCAAAGAATTCATTTAATCTCTCCACTACTGCTTTGTCTTCCCTGATCACCCCTTTTACTCCTCGGTCATCTAGTGATCCAACCGATTCTTTTGCCGGCTTCCTGCTTTTAATATACCTAAAAAAAAATTTTACTATGTGTTTTTGCCTCCAACGCAATCTTTTTTTCGAAGTCCCTCTTAGCCTTCCTTATCACCACTTTGCATTTGACTTGATATTCTTTATGCTGTTTCTTATTATTTTCAGTCGGTTCCTTCTTCCATTTTCTGAAGGATTTTCTTTTAGCTCTAATAGCTTCCTTCACCTCACTTTTTAACCATGCCGGCTGTCGTTTGGTCTTCCGTCCTCCTTTTTTAATATGCGGAATATATTTGGCCTGGGCTTCCAGGATGGTGCTTTTGAACAGCATCCATGCCTTATTTAAATTTTTTACCCTCGCAGCCGCTCCTCTAAGTTTTTTTTCCACCTTTTTTAAAGTTAAACACTAACGTATTTGATTTCCTATGTATACTTACTTCAAAGCTAATATCAAATCCGATCATATTATGATCACTGATATCAAGCGGCCTCAGCACCATTACCTTCCGCACCAGATCATGCACTCCACTAAGGACTAGGTCTACAATTTTTCCTTCTGTCATCAGCTCCTATACCAGCTGCTCCATAAAGCTGTACTTGATTTCATCAAGGAATATTACCTACCTAGCGTGCCCCACTATTTACCCAGTCAATATCGGGGTAATTGAAATCACCCATTATTATTGTGTTGCCCAGTTTGTTTGCATCCCTAATTTCCTTTAACATTTCTGCATCCGTCTGTTCATCCTGGCCAGGCGGACGGTAGTACATTTCTATCACTATCCTTTTCCCCTTTACACATGGAATTTCAATCCACAGTGATTCCAAGAAGTGTTTTGTTTCCTGCA
Source organism: Microcaecilia unicolor (assembly GCF_901765095.1). Classification (NCBI taxonomy): domain Eukaryota; kingdom Metazoa; phylum Chordata; class Amphibia; order Gymnophiona; family Siphonopidae; genus Microcaecilia; species Microcaecilia unicolor. Next base: position 81,053,722 of record NC_044037.1, on the reverse strand, counting down.
GAATTTTCAATCTATTTGATTCAAGGCTCTCGTTAATATACAATGCTACCCCTCCACCAATTTGATCCACCCTATCACTACGATATAATTTGTAACCCGGTATGACAGTGTCCCACTGGTTATCCTCCTTCCACCAGGTCTCAGAGATGCCTATTTTATCTAATTTTTCATTTAGTGCAATATATTCTAACTCTCCCATCTTATTTCTTAGGCTCCTGGTATTTGCATATAGACATTTCAAACTATGTTTGTTGTTCCTATTTACATCATGCTCAGTACTTGACAGTATCAATTTGCAATCTTTTATCTGATTTTTATTTTTATTTAAGGACACCTGATCTACTACGGTCTCTTTTGCAACCTCACTATCAGGATACCCTATCTTCCCTGTTTTGGTGATATCTTTGAAAGATACCTTATCTCAAACCATGCGCTTTTTTGGGGGGTTTTGCCGGGTTCTTGAAGCCTGGATTGGCCGCTGTCAGAGACAGGATGCTGGGCTTAATGGACCCTTGGTCTTTTCCCAGTATGGCGGTGCTTATGTACTTATGTACTTAAAAGCTGCTCTATCTCCTTTTTAAATGCCGATGCCAGCAGCCTGGTCCCACCCTGGTTAAGGTGGAGCCCATCCTTTTGGAATAGGCTCCCCCTTCCCCTGAATGTTGCCCAGTTCCTAACAAATCTAAAACCCTCCTCCCTACACCATCGTCTCATCCACGTATTGAGACTCCAGAGCTCTGCCTGTCTCTTGGGCCCTGCACGTGGAACAGGTAGCATTCAGAAAATGCTACCCTAGGGGATCTGGATTTGAGCTTTCTACCTAAGAGCCTAAATTTGGCTCCTAGAACCTCTCTCCCACATTTTCCTATGTCATTGGTACCCACATGTACCAAGACAGCCAACTCCTCCCCAGTACTATCTAAAATCCTATCTAGGTGACACGTGAGGTCCGCCACCTTCGCACCAGGCAGGCAAGTCACCAAGCGATCCTCACATCCACCAGTCACCCAGCTATCTATATGCTTAATGATCGAATCATCAATTACAACAGCTGTCCTAACCTTTCCCTCCCGGGCAGCACTTGGAAATATATCCTTGGTGCAAGAGGATAGTACATCCCCTGGTGGGCAGGTCCTGGCTACAGGATTACTTCCTATTTCACCAGGGTGATGCTCTCCTTCTAGGAGACCTCCCTCCTCCAATGTAGCACAGGGGCTACCAGACTGGAGGTGGGACATCTCTACAACATCCCTGTAGGTCTCCTCTGTGTACCTCTCTGTCTCCCTCAGCTCCACCAAGTCTGCTACTCTAGCTTCAACAAAACGAACACGTTCTCTGAGAGCTAGGAGCTCTTTGCATCAGGCACACACATATGACATCTCACCAACTGGGAGATAATCATACATGTGATACTCAATGCAAAAGACTGGATAACACCCCTCTCGCTGCTGGTCTGCTGACTCCATCTTAGTGTTTTTGAGTTTTTCAATAATTTAAAGCTTGCTACAGTATTAAGGATATTAGCCTAATTTAAAAATGTCTTTTAGTTTATATGGAGGGGCATAATTGAACGAAAACGCCTATCTCCATGGGCGTTTATCTCCGAGAACGGGTCAGTGAAGGGGCGGACCGAACCGTATTTTCGAAAAAAATAGACGCCCATGTTTTATTCAACAATGTGTGAGCTGGGCATTTTTGTTTTTCAGCGATAATAGAAAATGAAAGCGCCCAGCTCAAAAACGAATAAATCCAAGACATTTATTCGTGGGAGGGGCCAGGATTCGTAGTGCACTGGTCCCCCTCACATGCCAGGACATCAACCGGGCACCCTAGGGGGCACTTTTACAAAAACAAAAAAAAAGGTCAAAGAGCTCCCAGGTGCATAGCACCCTTCCCTTGTGTGTTGAGCCCCCCAAATCCCCCTCAAAACCCACTGCCCACAAGTCTACACCATTACTATAGCCCTAAGGGGTGAAGGGGGGCACCTACATGTGGGTACAGTGGGTTTGGGGGGGTTGGACGACTAATAAGCATTAAGCAGTACAATTGTAACAGGTAGGGGGGGATGGGCCTGGGTCCACCTGCCTGAAGTCCACTGCACCCCCTAACAACTCCTCCAGTGACCTGCATACTGCTGCCAGGGAGCTGGGTATGACATTTGAGGGTGAAAATAAAAATGTGTGAAACATCATTTTATTGTGGTGGGAGGGGGTTAGGTACCACTGGGGGAGTCAGGGGAGGTCATCCCCGATTCCCTCCAGTGGTCATCTGGTCATTTAGGGCACTTTTTGGGGCCTTATTCGTGAAAAAACAGGGTCCAGGAAAAGTGTCCTAAATTCTAGCTAAAAACGCATACTTTCTTCCCATTATCGCTGAAATGCGCCCATCTTTGTTCGGCAGATAACCACGCCCCAGTTCCGCCTTCGCCACACCTCTGACACGCCCCCATAAACTTTGTCCGCATCCGCGACGGAGTGCAGTTGAAAACGCCCAAAAATCGGCTTTCGATTATACCGCTTTATTCGGTTTTGTGAGATAAACGTCCATCTCCCGATTTAGGTCGGAACTTGGGCGTTTTTCTCGTTCGATTATAAGCTGGATAGTATATTGTATGATTTATTTAGTGTTTCCTTCTTAGATGGTAATGAAATGTATTTAAAAATCTGTTAGAGCACTCCTTGCTTGTTATCCTAATTACAATAACTGACTATAAATCAAAGGTTGTCCTAGGGGTGGACAGGTGTTGGGGAGGGTGGGCAGGAAGACTAAACTAGATCCTGCAGTGCATGCTAGATTCTATCTGTTAATGCTGTGGTACAAAGTTTTTAAAACTAAATGGAAAAGACTATGGAGATTAGTTGATAAAATTTGCTTTTTTTTATTTTTATTTTACTATCACTAACCTACATTTCCTCCTTTAAACCCCAATCTTTAAGTTCCAAAAGCACAAAGCAAAATAGTGTTCACTTACCAGAGAAATGTCCTCTTCTCTCAGAACTTCTCAGAAAGAAAGTTCAGTGGGTCCTTTCCTCTTTATATGGTTTTGAATCTAAGGGACCTTTTTTAAACAGGCTCTTTGAAGCTGACTCAGCAACCTATGCAAGTATTCTATTTCCCCACACCTTAATTAACACTCAATTGAGGTCGCTGGATGTGCTACCTCTCCAGCAGCCAAGGTACAGAAAATAACTGCCTTTTAGAACAAGAGTTTTTGGCTGTTTAGTTTCTACCTCTAGAAAAGGTTTCAGTTTAAAACTATGGGGAAAATGCATATTTCTAGAGAAACTTTCAATTTAAAACTATGGGAAAAGGGTTTGTACACATGGCAACTAGTTAATAATGCTTGCTTTTCTCTCTCTCTCTCTCTCTCTCTCTCTCTCTCTCTCTCTCTCTCTCTCTCTCTCTCTCTCTCTCTCTCTCTCTCCTTTTATTCCCCCCTTAATACTAAACTAGGTCCTGCTTGCTTTTCCCTCTCTCTCTCTCTTTTTATTCCCCCTTAATACTAAACTAGATCCTGCAGTGCCTGCTAGATTCTTTCTGTTAATGTTGTGGTACAAAGTTTTTAAAACTAAGTGGAAAAGACTATGGAGATTACTTGATAAAATTTGCTTTTCATATTTTTACTTTGCCTATCACTAACCTACAATTCCTCCTTTAAACCCCAATCTTTAAGTTCCCAAAGCACAAAGCAAAATAGTGTTCACTTACCAGTGAAATGTCCTCTTCTCTCGGAACTTCTCAGATCTACTCCTTCTCTGTCTTTCAGGCTGCCAGGGGTGAGAGAGGCTGTAGCAAGAATCATATAGTTCTTCTAGGCTCATTTCTATGTATTTTATTTATTTATTTATTTATATTTATATATAATCTCTTTTGAGAAACTTCAGATGGTTTGTAACATATTCAAGTACAATGAAAACAGTAAACAAGCTTAGTACTGCTATTTCTCTTACCCCCTCAAATACCAGTAATTACAGGCTTCTGTCGGGTTAGCAACCATTTGATAAATAACATGGAAGGTGCATGTTATTTACTGAGCACATATAAATGCTTAATTTGCATATGACATTCCCTCATTTACATCTGCACACACACATTTTTGTGCATTCACACTAACATCTGCACAGTAAGGGAAGGAGAAGGGATTTTGGATTAACTTCACATCTTTTTTCTAGTTGCAGACTGCCTTGGCATTTTTGTAATGAAAAGTGGAATATCAGATTTTAATAAATCAAATCAATTCAAGTAATCATTCACTTGGCAAGCCTCTACTGGAGTCAAATTCAGAGCAAAATATGAAAAAGCATGTTGCCTGATTATAAAGAGGCTAATCTCTGGTGGTGGAGGCACACACAGCAATTAAAGCTGTGAAGATCGAAGAGATCTAGCTGGATTATAATTGTCATAGGAGAATTTGTAAGCAGCTGGGAGCCACATTGTGCAATAAACAATGCTAAGCACCTTAAATTTAATTCTCTAGATAACTGGCAGCCAGTAAAGGTTAAATAACATGATCTCACACTTTTGTACCCACCAACATCCTAGTTGATGTATTTTGCATTAATTGAAATCTTTCATATTTCTCTTGGTTAGGGTATTGCACAATAATTACTAATCAGTCCGTGTTGTAAAAATGGCATGAATAACACCTTATTATGCTTGCTAATCCATAACATTTCTGATTTGGCAGGTTTCAGTCTGAGGTTGTTTCATGGAAGAGTAGCCTAATGGTTAATGCACTGGACTGAGAATTGGGGGAGCCAGATTCAGTTTACACTGCTGCTGCTTGTGACTCCAAGCTAGTCACTTAACTCTCCATTGCTCCAAGTACAAAATAAGTACCTGTATTTCATATGTAAACCACTTTGATTGTAACCACAGAAAGGCAGTATATCAAATTCCATCCCCCTTCCCTTCTCTAAAGGACTGATAATTTTCCTTCCCTCCCTCTCCTCTTCCCCCAGGTCTATTATCGCTTTCTCTCTCTCTCTCTCTCTCTCTCTCTCTCTCTCTCTCTCTCTCTCTCTCTCTCTCTCTCTCTCTTCCTTTCCTCCCTCCCTCCCTTCTACCCCCATGAACAGTGACACAAACTTGGAAGTGAGCAACATCAAGCTCATCTCATGGCTACTAAAGCTCACCGTCTTGGCTATAGCTTCCACCAGTGGCCCTTCCAGTTCTGCTCAAGGGTCTACAGCTCACTCCCCTCCCCCCAGGGTTCAGTATCTGCCCCCTCTCAATCTCCCCCACTCACCACCAGTCTACCTTAAAGGCGGTCTTCTGTTGGTCTGCCTCCTCTGACATTACTTCCTGTTTCTGCATAGATGGGATGGGTCAGAGGGAAAGCTTCGGACCAGGCTACAGGCAGTGGATGTGCAATTCTGCTACCTGCCAGGGAGCAACAGATGACCACCTTTAAGGTAGACCGGTGTGAGGGGGATGATATTGAATTATTGGGGGGGGGATGCTGGATAGCACCAAGGACAGGGGTTGGGAGTGAACAGAGCAGAAGAGATGTTTGGAGAAGACAGGAGATGCTGCAACGTGATTAATTTTTTAAATTGCAATTACTAATTAATACATTAATCACAGAGTTAACTATGATTAACTTGCAGCCCTAATTAGAATCTATTATAAGGGAAAGACCTGAACCATTATAAAACAGTTGTGCGGATAGCTGATTCATTTGCTTTCAACAACTTTGTGCACAAATTCAAAGGCTGTCTTATGATCTAGCGGAAATAGAACAGAGTATCTCTCCATACCCATCTGGACCTGTAGCATATCCAGGTTGCCACATGTCCGGAATAGCTGCCTCTTCCCAAAAGCCTTTCAGCGGTCTACTTGGAATTAGATTGTAGTAGCTCACCAATTCATTTTGTATACTGTAGGCCATAAATTTATATTCAGATAATAAAAGTTGCCAATCACTTACAACCTACATTGAATTCAAATCAATGACGTAGAAGTACAGCCAAAGTCACAACAGACATTATTTTAGAAACGTATTTATGTGTGTATGTTTGTGCAGCGCTGCATACACCTTGTAGCGCTATAGAAATGCTAAATAGTAGTAGTAGTATAATATATACTTGTAAACACTGATTTCAGAAAGAAATTATTTACATTTGGAAATTCACACCACGCAGAGGCTTCAGGGAATGTGATTCAGAGATATAAGCTGCACAAGAGTCCTCCACTGGCATTCCTGCTGGTGGGAGAAGCTGCGATGATGATTTCGCACTTTAAGTCAAGGAGTGTGGTAGCCGTGCCCACCCTGTTAGAATACCAATGATATACTTTGATGTCCCCATGCATACTTCCTACCCACCCCCATCCTCCCACCCTGTCAGACTGTCATAGCAATGCTTGAATGTTTTTCACTTATATACACTGTCAGCTAGCACATTTGCTTATTTCCGATCTGACGAAGAAGGGCAACCTTCGAAAGCTAATCAAGAAATGTATTAAGTTATGTCCAATAAAAAAGGTATCATCTTATTTTCTTTTCCATGTTTTATTTTGTTTGATTTCTATTGATTGCACTTTAAGTCATAAAGAGTAGGCAGAGAGCCCTTGTGATCTGCCTGTCCCTTGCAATTGAAAGCACAATATCACACCTCCCCCCATCAGCAGGAATGCCAGTAGAGGGCTCCTGTGCAGCTCACAGCTGCTTAGCTGGAACCCTGGAGTAGTTTGTGAGTGGCTTGTACAGAATTAAAATCTACACAGCCAGCTCAAGGGCATGCATAGGTTTTAAAAAGTGCGCATTTCGGCCAGGGATTTATATGAGGGATTAAGAGTGTGATTCTCCCTAATCTCATGTAGTTTGTTTCTGCGGCAACCTTCGAAAGCTAATAAAGAAATGTATTGTTATGTCCAATAAAAAAGATATCATCTTATTTTATTTTCCATGTTTTATTTTGTTTGATTTCTATTGATTGCCTTCAAAATGAAACCAGTTAAAACTGAGGCCTCATGAGAATGAGTGTTTTATTTTTTTAAGTACATTTTTATTAGATTTTTAAGGGTAACAAATATCCAAGTACAATACAAAATAACAGTGTTTTATAACTTCCATTCCATAAGAGAAACTATATGATAATAGACAGTTCTTATAAATGTATCAATAATGTAGAACAATAAGACATGTAACTGGATGAAAATTGAATAATGTTATAGTAGTTCAAAAGTTTGAATTGAATGAATACACAATCTCAGCAAATATACAGATGAAATTGATATGAACTCTAATGGAAGTTATATGAATATGAATAGTAGGTAAAAAAAAAAAAAAAGAAAGAAAGAGGAGAAGTGAATAATTAAAACTGCAGAAGCTGCTTTTGGATTTAAATGAAGCACTGTTAAATGACGTTTGTGCGTTGTCCGTCTTTGATGTGGCAACAAGATTCCCTTTCTAACCTTTCATGTCCCTTTCTAACCTGTTCAGTATTTCCCCTCTGTCTGTCCCTATCCTCCCCTCATGTTCAACATCTCTCGGTTTCCCCTAGCTCTTCCCCCCACCCCATAGTCAGCATTTCTCCTTTGTGTTCTTGGCTCACTATAAACAGCATTCCCTCTCCCTGTCCCTATCCCTACCTTGTGTCCAGTGTCATCCCTCTGTTTCCCTGTCCTTATGCTCCCTCTATGCCCAGCATCTCTTCTCTGTATACCATTTCTCCCCATGTCCAGCTTCTCTCCTCTCACTTCCCTTCTTCCAAGCCCCCCCCCCCCCCCCCCCCCCCATGGTCTGGCATATCTCTCTCTCTCTCTCTCTCTCTCTCTCTCTCTCTCTCTCTCTCTCTCTCTTTCACTCTGCTTCCTCCTACCCCCTCCCCTTTGCTCTGGGTCTCACTCTCTCTCTCTCTCTTCCCTCTTCTCCCCCTAGTCCAGCATCTCTCTCCCCCCCCCCCCCTTCCCTTTCCCCTTTCCTATGGGCCTTTCTCTCTTCCCTTACTCTCCTCACCTTACGCGAGTCCAGCATCTCTCCATGATCCATGCCTCATTGGTCTTCCAAACTCTCAATGGGTCACTGACAAAGGCTAGATAAAAACAAGCTGCCTCCACCCAGTCCCTCCAGGGTCTTTCCTGTGCAGTAGTTCACCCATAGGAAGTTGCATCAGACAGGCAGGATGCTGTACAGGAAAGTCCTTGTCAGGGCCAGGCAGAGACTGTTTGTATTTATCACTGCGTCTGCTGGCAATCCACTGAGTGCTTGGACTCAGCAAGGGGGCCTGCAGAGTGATGATGGGGGGGGGGGGGCTTTACCAGAGGCAGCCCTTATCATTGGATGTCCCTTGACTCGATCAGTGGTAGTAGCTATGCCCCTGTTTGCATGGCATTTGCATATGTAAATAGCAGGAATACACATGCAAATAGTGCAATTCATCTAAGTAGCAATTTTAGAAAAACTTCTACCTACACATATGTTTGCAGCATGCACACTTTACAAGTGGTATGCCCTGGGCATGCTTTCCGCAGGCCTCAAAAGTATGCATATATTTCCTATTTTGCAAAGACTGTTCCTCTTGCTCAGTAGGTGAACATCTGCACCTTACTGCTAAACAGCCAGCAGGAGATTGAATCAGTCTGCTCCACCTTAAAGACAATAGGGAATATGAGCACAGTGATTCATTGTGCAGTCAGTTCTGTCTGTTCTGCTGTCACTGAACATGGAACCTAAAAAGCACTAATAAATAGAAAATAAGCTATGGACAATCTGTGCCCCAGATGCTCCTTCAGCTGCATAGGCTGGAAAACTAGGGAGCAGCAGCAGCCTGAGTCCATCCACCGAACACTGCCACTACTTCTTGCTGTTAGAATTTGGATTGAAATGGCCAGATGAAAATGCTGCTGCTCTGCAGATGTGCTGTACTGATATTTTTACTTGATTTTCATACTGAATTCTGCACAGCACTTGCAGAATTCTGAGTGAACTAAAAATTCCTGTGTAAATTCTGCATTGTGCAGTGGCACAGAATACCACAAGTAGTTCTGTCTTTAGCCGCAAGGGGGAAAAAGAGCTGCCTTCAGCTATGTGGGCAGTAAGCATAAGCATAGGCCTCGTTATAGGGTAGCACAGGGTAGTAAGTGGCACCCCTAAAAAATGACTTGCCAACCGATTTTCCTCACTACCTGTACGGCATCCCACCTGAGGAGTGCAGTATGTTTCTCACCTTCGATCCCCTCCCCCCTAGGGGTCTGGTATCTCTTTCTCTCTCTCTTCCTGCCCTCTCCCCACACTGCATATCTCCAGTCTTCTGGGCCGCCGGCATTGACAGCAATGAAAGCACGCTGCTTTTTGCCTACCCCAGAAGCCTTCTCTCTAAGGCATCCCGCCTATGCAGGAACAGGAAGTTGTAGCAGAGAAAAGACTTCCGGGTCAGGCTGAAAGTAGCAGCCCTGATGGGTAAATGATAAAGGGTCATGGACGTGATAACTTGATATACCACATTACTGTGGTAGAACCAAAATGGTTTACATAGTCTATGCAGGTACTGCAGCATGGGGGACCAGGAAGGAAGAGAGATACTGGTCCCTGTAGGGACTGTAAGGAGAAAGGCAGATGCTGCACCCATGGATGGGGGGGGGGAGAGGGTAAATAAAAGTTGCCACATCACAGAACGTAGGGAAAGGAGGGTGCAGGAGAAAGGGGAAGAAAGGGGAGAAGATGGACAGGAGGATGAACATGGATACAGAGGGATGGGAACACAGAGGTCAGATACTGAACATGGGGGGAATAGGGACAGAGACACAGAGGAAAAGTGCTTAACAGGACACATAGAGACACAGAAGAAATGACAGTGGACATGGATAGAGAAGAAAAGTCAAATGGATAGGAGATACTGGAAAGCAGACAATGGATTAGGATAGGGGGTGTGGGTGGAGGGAAGAGGTATGGAGTACAAGATGGATGGGCTAAGAGGTGTGGGTGGGGAGGGGAACAGAGCAGAAGATGAATAGGGCTAAGGGGTGGGGTGAGGTGGTGTGAAAGAGAACAGTGCTAAAAAATGGATGGGATTAGGGATGAGGGATAGAAGGGGAATAGAGCAGAAGATAGCTAAGGGGTGGAGAAGGGAGACAGATTAGAACATGACTAGGACTTGGTGATTGAATGAGAGAGTGTTGGGGAGCAGAGCAGGGAATTAGAGATAGGATAGATGGATTGGAAATTTCAAGAGGGTAATGAGTACTTGGCAAGTGGTAGGTATGAGTGGGAGTATGTTGATAGGTTAGGAAAATGAGTGAGGGTGTGAAATGATGGGTAAGAGAAGAGGGGCAAGGAAAAGGGATGACATGGGAAAAGGTTGAGACAATATGAATGACCTGGAAGACTGCAGAGAGGATGAGAGGCACTGAAAAAGGATAGAGGTACTGGAGATGGGTATGGAAGGAAGGGGATGGATCTCTGAAGGGTTTGAGTGAAGATGAAAATAGTGTTAACAAGATGATGAAAGAGAGGCAATAGGGCATGGGGAGCCGAGATTGACAGGTTGATGAGATGCAGTGGAGGGTAGATGAGGTCTTAGAGGGTACGTAGAGGATGACATTTGGGGAGTAAGGAAGTGGGTGAAAGATGGGGGGATAAGGGACTGGGGAAAGAGAGAGAGATAGATGAGGCAATGCAAGTGCTAAAGAAGAAATGACAGGGAGATGGAAAAAGCCAGTAAGTAAATGAAAATTGAAATGAAGATTAAGGACTAGAGAGTGAGAGAAACAGAGAATGAGGGTAAAATCAAATGGGTGGTTATAAACATGTCTTTTTGCAGGTTTTTGTGTTATTTCACAAAGTGTCGGGCCCTATTTAAAGGCAGGCTCTGGATCAAGCAGTCCTTGTCACCCAAAATAAAAATGCTGAAGACCAGTGGCCTCCAGAGTTTATAGAGTCATCATACAAACAAAAATGCATCTGCTTTAAGCAAAGTGTCTGGCAATGGAAGGAGTATGTGTGTTTCCTGAGGAACATGGTGAGTTGTATGGTGGAAAGAGCTCCATTGTTGGGGAATATGAAGTTTGTGATAAAGAACTGGCTTCAGGGTTTATATTGAGATTCTGACCAAACTTGTAGAGTAGTGGTTCTCAGAGGATCACCAACCAGTTGGGTTTTCAGGATATCCACAATGAATAAATACGAGAATGATTTCCATGCCTCTACCTCCGTTATATGATAATCTCTCTCATGCATATTCATTAAAGATATCCCGAAAACCCAACTAGCTGATGGTCCTCCAGGGCAGGCATGAAAACCACTGCTGTAGAGAATGCAGACATCACTCCCACACTGAAGAATTTGTTGCATGATGGTATGAATTATAATGGCAGTTTTATCGAGTAGCTGAAACTGGATGGAGGGGTGAGAGTTTCTTTATACAAAGAAGACCCTGGTGTCTTAGAAATATAAGTTAACAGTTGGGGGAAAGAGGGCTTTGATGTGCAGAAATGTCATTTTGGCTTCCTATACCTCATACCTAGCTTGCATCTCTGTTGCCACCCAAAATATTTATGCCTAGAGACGCCTCTGGCAGTAAGCACCATCTTCAGTCTCCCAAGCCACAGGGAAAATTAAGACCAGTACCAGAACTTTGTAATTGTCTGTACCATTAACCATTCTGAACCCTGTAATATTTAACACTATTATGTTCTTGATTTAACCATTTCAGTGTAATTTTATAAAACTCCTTCTCATTTTGGTGGGGGGGGGGGGGTGAAAGAAGAGATTAGTCTTTAGCTGGAATGAACTTCAAGCACAAGAGGGCAGGACTTGCAGACTGTAATGTAAAAGTCATTAACAGCAGTGTCAGACATCTGATATGAATCCTGAGATAACTGAAGTTTCAGACAAGATGATCTCCATGGGGCAGGAAATGAAGATTTCTGACCTTGACTCTTAAGTTAAACTCACATTCATTTCCATAAATAGTACCATGGAGTTATTTTCTAAAATCAAAGTACAAATCGGAATTGAGAGGTCCAGGTCAGGACGTGTCAAATTACGCTAGTATATTAGAACAGACCCTGGCGTTTAGAGCCTGTTCTAAAATGCATCTAAGAATGGATCTGTATGTGTGATGGTATCTTCCATTTTAAAAGAATCAACATGGGCCAATATGGTAGCATAAACATGTATGTGCCAGAACATGCATGTGCATGCTGGTATTTCAGAACATAAATGTATATGAGCCAGAACATATGCCATCCATCCTAGAAAATATATATCTATTTTTTTCCAAAATTGTCACAAAGCCCAAAATCCTTTGTCTGTATCATTTTCAGGGGGTGAGGAAGAACGCAACGTTCTATAAATTAAATGTCCCGGGAGCAGGTGTAAATCCTGACATCGATGTTGCTGGACATACACGTGCATTTCCTTAGCCCAGCCCACAACACTCCCCAGACCACTCCTTTTGCTATATGCACATACTCGAGTTTTGGACATGTATATCCCAGCTTTTTTGTTCCAGTCTTGAAGGCTCTTTTGAGCTTTTCGTTTGTTGCTGCTGTTTGTGCACTTCTGTTACCCATATCCCAGCTTTCTCAAATCAGGATTTAGGCCTATATGCAATATAAAGTCTAAATGATGGTTTCTACATACCCAAAAGGCAAACAGCGCTTCTAAAATAAACACCACAATAACAAAACTCTATGGCAGAGAAAGAATGAGTGGTAGAGAAATTCTGAAATATATGTTGGCAACAGTGAGAAAAGGCTTTCAGTAATGCATTCATGGGCAGGTAGATTCTGATCCCAACCAATAAGTGTAGATTGAGACCCTGTACAGCTGGGTTCATTGGGATAAAGAAAAGTTTGGCTAGGAAGGAAAGCTTGTACATTCTCTCTACATTTTGTTTGAAGTATGAGTATGACTCTAACAGAGTTGCAACCCTTGTATGATGACCTGAAGTATGATGGGGTCTAGTGACTGAGAAGCAGCTTGGTAGAGTTTTGAGCTCCTACAGCAGAGCAGAGGAAATGGCAGGCATAACACAGCCCTCTCAAATGTCACTGTTATTACTTCTATGAGCCCATAGTTACATAACAAAACTTGCAAATACTGCCAGCCAATCTTGTTCACAGACACACCTGTCTATTTTTGGTTTGGAGGTCATTTTAGAAGGCTTGTGTGGCTTTTACATATGTAAGCAGCAGTGTTTACATGTGAAGTGACTAATGCAAATAGGCATTTTATAATGTTGCACATGCATGTGTAAATCTGCAGCATTTACAATGCCTGAGGAAAGCCTGTGGTGGATCTATTTTGGGTAGGTTGAAAAGGTAGTTCTGACTTTGCAAATTGCAACACACAACTTTTAAAAAATGCACATCAGTATTTACATCTGCACTGAAGTAATCCTGGCTCTTCTCCCAAGCTACATAGGGTGACTGATTATACACTCATTCTGCACCTGGGCTAGCTTGCTACACACACTGTAACTTAGATCAGTTTCTTATATCTTTTTTAACTGCACAAAGAACTTGCCTTGAGTTTAGCCAACCATCTGTTTATCCCAACTGACTCTATACCACACATCTTGTCCCCATCTACATATCTGCACTTGGCCCCTCTGCTATATGGTAAGCTGTATTGTAGACAAGCACTAGTATCATATCTATGTTATTTGAATGTTCTAACGTGTGCTTATTAGATGTTTCATTGGTATTATGCTGACATTTTATTATATGTCTGTTATTTTCAAGTTTACATTTATTGTATTTATGTTTATACTTGGTCATTTTACTATTGTCATGCTGTTAACAAAATTGTAAGTCTTCTGTTAAACTGTACCTACTGTACGCCACCTTGGGTGAATCTCTTCATAAAGGCAGTTAATAAATCTCAATAAATAAATGTCAGCTAACATCACATTTGGATTAGGGGTTTGCACATATGATAGAGGGGAAAACAGTGCTTACCTCTGTGGTACTTAAAATCACCATAATATTTTTTAATAGTTTTTTTCACTCGGCTGCTTAATTGATGCTTGCTGGTTGTTCAGTTTTATAAAATCCAGTACCTATGGGGGGAGTGGCTAAGATGGCACCGACACACCGTGTGTAGTGAGAGCTGTTGGAATCTGCTGCCGTCTTTTCTTTCTAGAGCTTTTATTCTTTTCCTTCGGTGCCAATATGCCCCACACGAAAAGAAAAGGGGTTACAAGGGCCTTACTGTCTCCAGCCCTGACTTCTTCCCCAAGACAGCAGACTTTGGACAGTTTCACTATCCGTCGCCCACAGGTTGGAACCTAGGGAAACTCCGCATTGAATGCCAGGGACGAGAACCCGACGCTCTTGGAGCACGATACCACGCTCTCTCCCCCCGGATGCCGGAATTCCACCATGTCCCGCCATGACACGGGAGGAGCAACTAGGCTCGCAAGGCACGGAGGTCGTGGATCTTGGAGCCTGTAGAGACGGTCCTCCTCCGGAGCGGTTTATGGAGAGTGAAGCAAACTTGGAGAGGATGGGATCTACTAATCCCCCCATGGTGGTGACTCTTGACACTCTCTGGCAGGCAATAGAAAAAATGAATGCTTCAATAATAAAATCAATGTCTGAAATAACGAATTTAGTATCAACAGTGGAATTGCTCTCTAAATCGATGGACAAACTAAAAAATGACTTCAAGGATCAGGTACGAACATTTAAAGATGATATTTCAAATATTAAGGAAAATGTCTCGGTGGTTATGAATGACAATATAAATCTACGCCGAAAAATAGAACAAATTGAAAACTATAACTGACGTTTGAATATGAGAATATTGAATTTTCCAAAACCAATTGGGATCCTCCCCTTAGAAATGTTCAAAAAATATTTGATTGAAGTATTGAAGATACCTGTTGACAATATTCCTCCGATAAATAAGATATATTTTCTCCCTGTGAGGAAAGCTCAGGCGAGGATTCCGGAGGAGGTGGATCAAATTCAATGTGATGAAAAACAAGATGATTTGAGAGACATTTCCTTGATCCTAGAAGACTCTTTATCTGAAGTTACAAATAGGGCCACACTTTTGATCTCATTTGTCTTTGAACAAGACTTTAACAATATATTAAAACTATAAGAATACACATCAAAAATTCTGTGGTCAAAAGCTATGGATATTTCCTGATTTAACTAAGGTTACTCAAGAAAGGAGGAAACAATTCCTAAATATGAAAGAAGAAACGAAGATGGGGAAATATTCCTATTAGCTTATCCCTGTAAATGTATAATAAGATATTTGGGTGTTAAATATGTCTTTTTCAGTCCAGAACAGTTGAGAACATTTATAGACATGAAGAGGATGCAAGGGTAATTATATGAATAGCCGGCAAGAGATTTGATAATGTTGGGTTAGGGCAAAGCCTTATGCTAAACAATTTTTCCTGTCATGATTTTCTCGATCTATTTATCTCTCCCCCCTTTTGTTTGTGGTCTAAGGAAATGGGTTTAAAGGAAAACTTATCCGATTATCAGTGCTGTAGCGAGGGCAGCTGACACCTGGGGCGGGTCGCCGCTGCGCACCCCCCCCCCCCCCCCCCGGGTGCAGCACGGCGCACCCTCCCTCCTCCGGAGCGCACCCCCCCCCCAGAACACGTACTTACGAGGGAAAGCGGTGAGGGATGGGCAGGAGGGCCGAACCGCCCTGAGTACATGTCGCTGGGAGCTGCGTCGGCTCCTCTGGTTCCCTGCTCTCTCTGCCCCGGAACAGGAAGTAACCTGTTCCGGGGCAGAGGGAGCAGGGAACCAGCGGAGCCAACACTCCCCCAGCAGCGTGCACCTGGGGCGGACCGCCCCACTGCCCCCCCCCTTCCTACGCCACTACCGATTATGCATTATAATTTCAGAGGAAACACTATTTTTATTTTTCTGGCTCCTTGTGTTACATGTAACAAGTTTATTGCTTGTTTAAATATATATAAACTACAAATAAATTTAAAAAAATTCCAGAACCTATGTATGCCAACACAAGTACAGTACAAGCTGTAAAACTTAGCATTTACACATTTAAAACCCAGATTGAATTTGTGCTTTTTTTGGAACCTGTTCTTTTCTAAAATGATTGTTCCCACTATACACGCTAAAATCTACCTGTGTAGCTCCTAATATCCTTATACTTATTTTACAAAGGCTATCCATTAAGTAAGTATTTTGTAAAATATTCAGGGAACTGTGCACATCTTGGCCTGGTCATACCCATTCCTATGTAGACACACTATACAAAACTGGCCTTTTTATGTATTACTTTGGCAATACATGTAAACATTTTGTCATAGTATCAGTTTCCCGAATCTGGAAAAAAAAAAAAAAAAAACGCCAGTGGGAGAAGGAGACCAGAGAGAAAGAACAGCCTTTTTGAGGGACAGAAAGGAAAGAAGAATGTTGCATTCTAATGTCTCCTGAGGATTGCTTTGTGACCTGGCTGTACAGTCCTCTGGGATGCAATGAGTCAGCCCAGTTCTCCTCCCACCGGATGACCCTGCTTCTGAGTGCTGGAACCTTTCTAGTAAAAAGGCCAGTGATTTGAACAGGAATAATGGGATAGATTGGATGGATTGGTTTATCTTTTTCTACTATCATATACTATAATATGCAAACCAGCTGAGTTCTGTTATCACACTGAGTGTAGTTATCTCAGTCTTCATCTGCTTGATTTCCTGTTTTTCTGTGAAACTTAGTATATCCCTGCTTCCTGATTCTATCATCTGCATATTTCTCCTGCTACACTTACATCAGCTCTATTTCTGGCAGCTACATCCTGTTTTGTGTCTCCAAAAACTCTTTATCAACTTCTTCAGCTGAAAAGAGTGTTTCTGACTGTGCTGTTAGACATCTTGATCTAGCTGAAAATTTTCCCACGTTTCACTTTTTAGAGGCAGAACAGGGTTCTGTAAATAAAGCACTGCTGTGGTAAACCCTCCACTTTTAGAATAGAATTCCACGATAACTCCTCCCTAACTCCACACAGACACCATCCCCCTCATTCTATAATATCACATGCAAATGTACACAACTTGTGCACCAATTTGCATGCATAGATTATAAAATACTAGCAGTTATGTGTGTAAGTGATGCTGTAATTAAGCCATAACTAGCACTAACAATTAATAATTGGCACTCATTTGCACTTATGCATATAACTGCATTTAGGACTATTCTATCATTTTAGCACACAATTTCTATCCTATGGAGGCATGCCTATAGGAGGGGCATGGGCATGCCTAGGACTTACATGCTAACCTTATAGAATATTGCCATTTACACGCACAACTGCTGCATTAAGGCACAAGCACTTATATCTGCTATTGGCATGGCATACGCCATCGTGCCTAAGCGTTGCTGTGTAAATGCTGACTTATGTTTGTATTCTATAGTGACAATTGTGTATGCAATTGACATTAAAAAATTCATAGGGGCATAGTTATCAATGTGAGCTACCATTAAGATGGGCTATTTTAGCACTAACTTCTGCTATTTTAGCACAGTTGGGGTTAACAATAAAATAACACATCTTAATGGTAGCCTATGTTAATAACTTTCCCCCTCAGTGCACTAAGGGGTCTTTTTACTAAGCTGCGGTAAAAGGGGGCCTGAGGTAGCATCAGTGTGTGTTTTTGATGCATGCTGAGGCCCCCTTTTACCACAGCGGGTAACAGGCTGTCTTTTTTCAGAAAAAGAAATGGCTGTGCAGTAAATGAACCACTCGCCATGCGGTCATATCAGGGGAAGAGCACTTACCACCACTCATTGAGGTGGCGGTAAGGGATCCCACACTAACTCAGTGGTAACCAGCCAGTGCGTGGCACTAGAAAAATAGAAAATATTTTTGAAGTGCCAGAAAAGGCTCCTGTAGTAGCCCAGCTGTAGTTTTGGATTGGTGCACGACAACAGGCTTGTCACACTCCAACCCTTTAGTAAAGGGACCCCTAATTCTTGGTGCATACATTTTGATGACCTTTAGAGAATTACCCTAAAGGGCAACTCTATAAACTAAAAGCACAATTCTATAAAGGACATACACCCTTTATAGAATCACATTTAGTGCTGACTTTTTCCAGCACTGAATTTTGAGCACCATTTAGAATTCTCCACTAAGTGATTTTGATTTTCTACAATGGAGCACTCTTGTGGGGATACCATGAAGATGGCTATAACAAAATAGATATCACAAGGCTATCTACTGACGTCAACATGTCTAAGCCCCCTTCTAGATAATTCTCCTCATCTTTTCTAGAAGAGACATACTATAATTTGTAGATACCAATACTAATTTCTCCAAGAAAATTCTAAATTTCATGAAAATATTTATTAAGCGGTGCCAGAATGCAAGGATTTTTGATCTTACCAAATTCCCCAAAAGCTCATTCTGATGATAAAGTGCCGGGCTATCTTTAATACTTGAAATCCCCTAACCTATAGAACTTATACCTGGGATTCCAATTTTAAAAATTGGGTTTCTACCAAACCTACCCTAGAATCATGCTCACTCAACTTGGCAAGTCTTCTGGGAAAGTTTTTCTCAGAAAAGTTTGACAAAGCATCAATACAGGTCACAACATTCCAAATGTCCACCCATGAAGGATACTTCCCTCTCAACAGAATCTCCCGTTTCTGGAGAAACCAGCTGGAGTGAGCTGCACTATCGCATTACAAAGAGGAACTTCCTTCCCTCTGGAGGGCCCATCTCCTTCAACAATATTGGAGAAGATGCAGAGATCAATGGGACAACTCCCTTTTGATTCCAAAACATCCACGGGCTGTATATCAATAGCAGTCCCTAAAGGTTGATTAGGAAAGTTGTTTCCAAGAGACTTAAGGAAGCCCCAGACAACAAAGATGTTCTGAAATTTTTTAAAGGATGCCTGAGCCAGTACCAGGAGTCACTTGAAGATATTGATCCATAGGTCCTCTCTGAACTCTCATCTCTCCAGAGGCAACACTTTGTAAGTAATTCTGTAACCTAAAGTATGTGTGCTAAGAGTAAATTTTATAACAGTAATTACACACATTGGTCTGACCTAGTATGGCTACTCTTATGTTCTTATGTTATGTTATTAGAAGGCAGTGGTTTTACTGTGATGTTCTGTATGAAGGTGGAAATTAAGAAATTAAATGTTAATTAAGAAGTAGCTATTCATCAGGGTGTAAGTGGATAAGAAGCCTCCTACTGACTAAATTTCACTGGCTGGGTCTGCCACTGATATTTTATGGCACTTAGATGATTAATGCTGCTGAATATCAGCACAAGGCACCTCAACAGTATCCAGTTAGTGTCAGGAGTGGTCCAGGGGCAGAGTCAGGATGGAGCCAGAACATATCCAGTGAGTGGTAGATTCAAAAAAGGGTACCTAAGGTTAGGCACTGGGATACAGTGCACTGAATGCAGATTCGATAACGGAAATCGCGTGCACAATTGCTATTATAGAATACTGCTTAAGTCCACGTATAGGCACCTAACTTTAGGTCCAAGCACTTATGCCATGTCAAAAGCTGGTGTAAGTGCTTGTGCTAACTGTAGACAGTGGATGAGTAGCTTAGTGGTTAGTGTGGTGGACTTTAATCCTAGATAACTGGGTTTGACTCGCACTGCAGCTTGTGACTCTGGGCAAGTCACTTAACTCTCCATTGCCCCAGGTACAAAATAAGTACCTGTATATAATATGTAAACTGCTTTGATTGTTATCACAGAAAGGCAGTATATCAAGTCCTATCCCATGTATTCTATAGCTGTTGCGTTCTCGAGGCCCTTGGTATGCTGTCAGGTCCTCGGGGCCACACTGGGAATCATGAGCCCTTGGGCCCCTGCCGAGGAGCGGCAGAGGCAGGCAAGACCATCTTGAAACCGGACATACAGAAGAACAGGACTGGAACTCGGGATCGGAAGAAGGCAACTGGAACCGGCAGGACAGGATCCGCTTCACCTGCGCTTGACCACCGTTCCGCTAGAGTTGAGCTCTAGCGTGCAGGCGGCCGGCAGGACTTGTAGGACAGGGCCGGAACAGGAGAACCAGAGGACTCACCCTGGGTCTAGGAAACACGAGGGAGACTAGACTAGGAACTAAACTCAGACAGGGAGCTGCTGCACCGCCACTAGCAAGAACCAGAAGGCAGACCAAGGAGACAAGACATACGCAGACTAGCAGGAGCAAAGACTAGGGCAACATGCCAGCAAGGCAGACTGGGGATCAGGGAATATCCAGCGAGTAAACCCACTAGCTAGGAAGCAGCAGGAAACAGGGACCATGCCCTGGCAATAAACACTAGCTAGACAGAGACAGGATTCAGGATATACACTCAGGAAATACAAGCAGGGTAAGCACACAGACTAGGCAAGGCAGGATAGGCAACAGAGCGAACAGAGTAAACCAGGAAGAACAGGCCAAGGGTCTTGGGCCGGCAGCAGAGCAAACAGAGTAACCAGGAATATCAAGCCAAGGGTCTGAAGCCACCGCTGCTCCACACACCTAGTGGAACTCACAAAGGCTGAGGCTTCACATGCAGACAGAGAACAAACACGGACAGAGGCTTCACCCCCAAACACAGAGTAAGCCAGGAACAGAGGCTTCACCCCAAACACAGAGTAAGCCAGGAACAGAGGCATCACCCCAAACACAGAGTAAGCCAGGAACATAGGCAGGGAAGACCCCCCACGGGAAGACAATAAACACAGACACCAAAAGAAGCTGGGCTGGAACCCAGAGAGAGGCTAAGCAGTAGTGCAGCAGACACCTACTAACCTGACCTGGCCTAAGAGCATAACACTTCATGCAAAGGCACTGACTGCCAGCCCAGCACTTCCTTATGAAGGCTCTCACTGATGAGTCACCAGCAGTAGGACAGCAACAGGAAGTACACTGACCCCAAAGAGAGGCTTGACACACATAGGAAGTGAGCCCACAGGAAAGACAAGCAGGAGCCATCTTGGAAGCTGGCACAGAGGAGGCGGCAGCCATCTTGGAAGAGGCATAGCTCACACAAGTGAGGTTCAGTAAGGCAATCAGCACACAGAGCCAAAGAAAACCGAAGACAGAGACAGACACAGAGACAAGCAGAAGCCAGCACAGCAACTGACTCCCAGAAACAGGGTAAGTATGAGGGTGGTCACGGCCACAGACGTGACAATAGCATATGTGCATAACCACTAGGTGTGCCCCTCCCGTGGCCACACCCCCTAGTAGGAGCGCTCAATAGAATTTGTCCATACAGATTAAGGGGTCCTTTTATCAAGCAGTGCTAAAAAGTGGCCTGCGCTATCCCCAGCGCATGCCTTTCCCATGCGTCGAGGCCACTTTTAGCACAGATTAGGGTGAAGATAACCAGTTAGGTGCCGCTGAAAATGACTGGATAACTGCAAACAAGCTATTTAACCGGTCAACAGCCATTTCTGGTCCATTAAATCATTTTGAATATTGACTTGAATTAATTTGTTAAAATTTTGGGGAACAGTAATACAATAAGCGGATCTGATCAAACACATTTGCAGAATACTAAAAAATAAATGGAGGCGGGGAGAAAGACCTCAGACAGGTGATAATCAGCCAGATTACTGAAATTCCTCTTGCAAAATCACTGTATATCAATCACTGGTCTTGACCCAACCTCCTCCCCTGGTGGAAACAAATTTTTATACAATTTTTTATGGTGAATATAAAAAATTGTATAAAAATTTGTTTCCACCACGGAAGGAGGTTGGGTCAAGACCAGTGATTGATATACGGTGATTTTGCAAGAGGAATTTCAGTAATCTGGCTGATTATCACCTGTCTGAGGTCTTTCTCCCCGCCTCCATTTATTTTTTAGTATTCTGCAAATGTGTTTGATCAGATCCGCTTATTGTATTACTGTTCCATAAAATTGAAAGCGGTATTTTCCCCTTTTTTGTTTGTTAAAATTTTGGGGGAAATACATACAGGATTCTAAAAAGGGCCCTTAGTGAAAACTAGTTTATTCTACATAGCAGGAATTCACTGTCCAACTCTCAAAGCATTAGAAGAGCTTGATCTGAGCTTTTAGTGTTTGGCACTCTAGAGAGGTGAATTGACTGCCAGTAAAAGATAAATTGGATACTCTGGATGGTTTAAGCTGTTCAGGCAAGAGCTATCTGCTGACTCTTAAGATTGGGTTTATGCACTAAAAGTCATAGCAGGAGCTTAGACTTTGAAAATCCTAGTTCTGGTCCAAGTAAAATGTTACATCTCCTCATCTGTAATTGCCTAGCCAAGCATTGCCGTTACTTAAGGTACGTTGCTGCCACTGCTGCTAGACACACCTCAGAAGCAGGCAACTGCAGTAAATCTGGCTTTATTCCCACGTTCAGTACTTCATTGCCACCACCCCCCTAAGCTGGAGGAATTTCTTGGCCCTGTTCCCAGACTTTCCATTCAAAGTTCCGGACCCAGCACAACTCTATAGGAAACTCAAGTTTATTAAATGGTGTAATGTTTACAATGCAATCATTAGTTACCAATTTCTTCTATGTAACATGTCTTTTACTCTTTTTATTAGACTGGTCCCCCAGACAACCCAGGAAAGCAATAGGGCACCCTAGGGGACACTGCAGTGGACTTCAAATAAATGCTCCCAGGTACACATCTCACCGTTTCTCCCTTATCTTGTCTGCTGAGCCTCCCAAAACCCACTACCCCCAACTGGACACAACTACAATAGCCCTTATAGGTGAAGGAGGCACCTATATGTGGATACAGTAGGTTTCTGATGAGTTTTGGAGGGCTCACAGTTTCCACCACAAGTGTAACAGGTAGGAAGAGGTATGGGCCTGGATCCACCTGTCTGCAATACATTGCATCCACCACTAGACTACTGCAGGAACCTGCATGCTGCTCTAATAGACCTGAGTATAAAATCTGAGGCTGGCATAGAGGCTGGTAAGTAATGTTTAAATCACATTTTGGGGGGTTGGGAGGGGGTTAGTGACCACCTGGGGAGTAAGGGGAGGTTATCCCTTATTCCCTCCAGTGGTTATCTGGTCATTTAGAGCACTCTTTTGTGCCTTATTCGTTATAAAAACAGGTCCAGCTCAAAACATCTTAGGTTTAGTCCTGAATGTTTTGTTTTGTTCCATTATGGCATAAAAAATATTCAAGTGTTGGGAACGCCCAGATTCAACCCTTAACATGCCCCTGACATGCCCCCTTGTGATTTGAAAGTACTTCTGATGGACTTCTTAGAAAAACATCTAAAAATCTAAAAATTGGTTTCGAAAATACCAATTTGGATGTTTTTGTGAGAAAAACTTCCAAATGATGCTTTATGCCACTTTTTAGGTGTTTTTCTCTTTCAAAAATGAGCCCAATAGGCACCTATGTATCTTTATAAAATAGCACCTAAGAAGGAACCGGATTGTCCTCTTAAACCAGATACCCTGTTATAAAATTACCCTCTATAAGAGAGTGCCAAACAATGGCTGGATCAAACAGTACAAATTATAAAGAGAATGGGACCACTGTAAAAAAAAAAAAAAGGAATAATAAACTAAAGGAAAGGTTTCATGGCACCAGAAACTGACCAGAGTAACTGACACTATGGGACTACATTGCTGAATAGAAAGGAACCCAGGGGAGATAAGGTGACTAAGCATTCCGTAGCTTGAAGTTGAAGAAGACCTTTTCTGGATATAGGATGCAGAGATGCCAAGAGTGAACCATCCCAAAGGGTGAGATATATCATCTTGAATGGGGGCAGAGTCAAGATGGTGGTGGTTAGCTGATGTACGCCAGGAGTCCTTACAGAGTTAATCTTTTTTCATCATTCTTTATGGCTCCCATGTGTAGAGGGAAGACTCAGGTTTACCCATCTGGTAATTCTGCTGCGATGGTCTCTCAGCAGAGCATCAAACAATATGCTCAGCCACTTCCTATTTCTACCTAAGGCCACTCCTCTACTGCACCTGCTATTGATGGAATATCAATGCTGCCTGTATCTCCAGTCCGAGTTTTCACTTCTCTCCTGTGCCCTCCCCTAAGACTCCAGAAGCAATAGTGGCTGTGCAGCATATTAGTGCTACTAACCAGGGAACAACTCCTAAGGGAAATATGCAGCAGTCAGAGTTGAGAGGAGACCTGGACACTTTGGGAGAAGTTGGAACTGGTGCTCAGCAAACTGACTTGGAAGGAAGAGGCTCAACATTGTTGGTAGAAGCCACTGAGAATGTGGAAAGAGCTGTTAAAGATGCCTCTGTTATTTTAGTTATGTGTCAGGTTCTCAAGGATAGTCCGGAATCATGAGCTCTTGGGCTGCTGACGAGGAGCGGCAGCAGCAGGCAAAAACCTCCAACCAGGACTGGACCAACAGGACTGGAGTAGAAGTGGAAGGCAGGCGAGGCAGGAATAAGCAGAACCGGAATGGACTTGGCTTAGCAGGGACCAGAATCAGGAAACACAAGCAGGATTCAGGAACTAGCATGATGGAACAATACTTCACCTGTGCTTGACCACTGTTCCCTAGGGTTTGAGCCCCTAGGTGCAGGCAGCCGGCAGGACTTGCTGGACGGAATGGATGAAGACAAACTTGACTAGACAGGGCACAGGGTACAGGGTCTCAAACAGGCAGAAAACAACCACAAGCTTGGCTAGAACAGGGTTCAAGGTACAGGTCTCAAACAGGCAGGAAACAAACACAAGCTTGGCTAGAACAGGGTTCAAGGTGGAGGGTCTCGAACAGGCAGGAAACATACACAAGCTTGGCTAGAACAGGATTCAAGATACAGGGTCTCAAACAGACAGGGATACATACACAAGCCTGATTAGAACAGTACAGAAGATACAAGGTCTCAGACAGGCAGGATACAAGGTACACAAACAAAAGGGAAAGGAAGCCAAAAGCAGACAGGGAAGGAGCAATCAGGGCGGGAATCAAGACAGGATTCAGGAGACTCAAACAGGCAAGAAACACAGACTAGGAACACTAACTAAGACACAAGACAAGGCAAAAGTGCAAACTGCACAAACACCAACCTGGACCTTTGGCATTGCAAAGGCCAAGCAGAAAGTTTCCAGGTGGTTAATAAAGCCCATCAGCAGCTGAGGCTCAGCTGCAGCAATCTCAAGGCAGCTAAGGGTGAGGCTAGCTGCCAAACTTCAAACCAAGTCTGGAGGGCTAGAATATCTGGACCGGACTGGAATGAAAGTCTGGAATGTGTAGGGAGACAGCAAGACAGTCTATGGCAGCCACTGGTCCTGGCCAACAGAGGGCGAGATGAGCACAGCCAAGGAAAACAGTCACAATCGTGACAGCATGTCTCCATCTATATCAGAAATGGAGATTTCTTTACAAACAATATGGCATGCGTTGGTTAAGATGGACTCCACATTATCTAAATGTTCATCGGATCTTTCTGCTTTATTAACAACTGTAGGATTGTTTGTTTTATTTATTTATTTAATCATTTTTCAACAGGTACATCCAAGGGACCATTTCAAGAAAACTATACTACCCACATCCCAGGAAAAGAAAAAGAATAATTAATCTGAATAATCAGAAAATTAGGACAATTAGTCACAGTATTAAATGGAGTACAATTTAGGCAATATTGCTACACCCCACCTATCACATTATTTATTAACTTCCCTATCTAACAACAGTAATTCCAGCTGATCTGGCTCAAAGAAGACATATTTAACATCAATTAAATTAATCATATATTTAGAAGGACATTTTAAGAAAAAAGTACCCCCAATACTAAAACCCTAGATTTTATCAAAAGAAATTATATACGCTTTAATTGAGATGCCTTAGAAACATCTGAGAATACCTGTATTTTCCCTCCACAATAAAGGAAATCCTTCTTAGATATAGTGAAATTAGAAAGGTAAAGAGAAGAGTGACAAAAATGAAGAAAGGCTGAAGCATCTAGGGCTCTTCAGCTTGGAGTAAAGACAGCTGAATGGAGATATGATAGAGATCTATAAAATAATGAGTGGAGTAGAATGAGTAGACGTGAAGCATCTGTTTACTCTTTCCAAAAATACTAGGACTAGGGGCACACAATGAAGCTACAAAGTAGTAAATTTAAAACAAATTGGAGAAAATATTTCTTCACTCAACGTGTAATTAAACTCTGGAATTCATTGCCAGAGAATGTAGTAAACTCAGTTAGCTTAGTGGGGTTTAAAAAAGGTTCAGATAGCTTCCTAAAAGAAAAGTCCATAAGCCATTATTAAGATGGACTTGGGGAAAAATCCATTGCTTAGTTATTTATTATTATTTTTTTTAATTTATTGCATTTGTATCCCACATTATCCCACCTCTTTGCAGGCTCAATGTGGCTTACAATTCGTCGTGGATACTGGAAATAGAAGAGAATATACATTTGGTTTTACAGAGGGTTTTGGGTTACATGGTGGTGAAATACATGGTTGTATTAAAGCAAAAGACATTATAAGACATTCCTATATATATGAAAGATTGTACAGTTACAAGTGTTGATCTTTGTGATTATCTTGTCGAAGAGATAAGTTTTCAGTTGTTTACGGAAGTTGGTCAGTTCATGGACCGTTTTCAGGTTACGTGGTAGTGCGTTCCATAGCTGCGTGCTCATATAGGAAAAGGTAGATGCGTGCATTAATTTGGGAGTATGAAGGTTGAGGAATGTGCGAGAGATTTTATTGCATTCCTGGGTGGTAGTTCAATTAGGTCTGACATGTAGGCTAGGGCGTCTCCATGGATGATTTTATGGACTAGTGTACAAAGATTGAACGTGATGCGTTCTTTAAGTGGGAGCCAGTTTAGCTTTTCTCGTAGGGGTGTCGCGCTTTCAAGTTCTAGGATAAACAGCATAAAATGTACTGTACTGTTTTAGGATATTGCCAGGTACTTGTAACCTTGATTGTCCACTGTTGGAAACAGGATGCTAGGCTTGATGGACCTTCGGTCATCCCAGTATAGCAACACTTATGTTCTTATATTGGTGAAACCACTTGTCTTTTCTCCTCCATGATGCATTATGGGACCTGCAGCACAATCAGGGACTACAAATACCACACTGCTGTTGGATATAAGTTTAAAACCAGGTCTGGCCCAAAAGTCTCCCTACTGAAAATGGATATCTTGGCAGCTCTGAGAGCAGTGGCTTATCCAGACCTATCATTTTGGGTGGGCCTTCCAACCCCCCTCCCCATTTGTCCTGCATCTCTCTCCCTCTCCTCTGCCCTTGGATCCAATATTTACTTCCACCCGTGGCCCAGCAACTCCACCATCTACCTCAGCATCTTTGCTGGTACAGCAGCAATGCACATCCTCTGTCTACGCCAGCCTTGCAGGCTTCCCTCTGCCATGTCCCACCAGAGAAGAAACAGGAAGTGATGTCAATGAGGGCAGGACGCAGCAGAGGGAAGTATATGGGGCTGATGAAGGCAGCAAATATGTGTGTCACTCACTGTTATGCTGTTCAAGGTGCTGAGGTAGATCAGAGAGAGAGGAGGAGTTGGCGGACCACGGGGAGGGGAAAATGCTGGATCCAGGGGCAGGAGAGAGGAAAGCAGTGTGGATGTTACTGAATTTTTTAGTGAGCCAGACAAGGTGCGCCTGTGCCCAGCCAGGCACACCTGTAGCTATGCCACTGGCTGAATCCAACACAAAAAAGAATTAGGCACATGTACTCTGTTGACCTTTGCCCTCTGTGAGTAGACTAAAGCAAATGCATTCTGGTCACAGATCACATGAGTAGACAGAGAGTCTCAGACAGCAGTTATGTACTTATGTACTTCTCAGAAGCCATTACACAAATAGGGTACAGTGAGCCAGAAAAATAATAAATAAAAAACAGAGGCACAAAGTACTCCTGCTTCAGCCTCTTTCTAGCTCTCAGCCTTGACAGATTTGAAAGAAAGTTAAAGAAGCAGCACAGAATGCAAGGTAGGAGAGTGCTACATACATAAATACCCTTCCCAGCCCACATGTGTCATGAATCAGACAGATGCTTGAATGATAACCGCCCATATGGAACAATTTGCCTTCAGAGACTTTTATTTCTTCCATAGAAATAACTTGCTTCAAGGGGTTGTTTAAAGAAGTAACATGATGCAGTGCAACCTGTCCCTTTTGACATAATGTTGTTCAGTGATGTGTGTCTGAATGAGTGAGAAGACTGGAAACTACATGCATTTTGCTACCTTTTATTATAACAGCAGAAAAGTATTAAAGATATTGGGTCAATATTCAGTGTAGTTAGGCAGTCAGGAGAGACTCCTGCCCACTTAAACCATGCCGAGCTAGCTGGCCTCCAATATTCAGTGGCATTCAATTGGACAGTGCCGCTGAATGTCAACTCTGACCATCCCAGCACTGTCTGGGCAGTGCCAGCACGGTCGCGGGGTGGACCTATAAGTTATGCAGGAACTGGTTATATTCACTGCCGATGCCCACATACCTAACCTGGCATATAGGGCTACAGAAAAAACAACTCTATCTTTGTGTGTGTGGATTCCAGCACAACCTCCTGCTGCTTGTATGAACGGGTTAAAGTAAAGCCTGGCTTCTTGTATGAATGGATTTCATAAGCTTTGCTTCTTGTATGAATGGTATGAACAGGTTCCAGTAAAGTCTGGCCTCTTGCATATATATATTGTAAAGGTGCTGAGCGTCTCTCCGCCTCTGGGACTATTCGCTTTTCTCAGCCTCCTCTATCATACACTTCTTCTCCAAAAAAAACAGGAAAACCACAGGATCAAACAATAACTTTTTCCTTTTATTTTTATCCTTCAGCTTGGTAGAACACAGCCCGGGCTTCCGCCGCTGATTCCCCTCTTCCCCCTTAGTCTTGGGAGAAGCAGCGGACCCGTCAAGAAACCCTTTTCGGGCCGGTCAGGTTTATCAGAACACTGCCCCCCCTACAGCCGGGTTCCCCTAAGCCTAGTTCCGGCAAGTACGGCTGGCCCAAAACAGCTCAATATAACTTGGCTTTAAATCCACAGTTCCTGTAACCAAGCTCTCAAAACAGTTCAATATAACTTGGCTTTTAAATCCACAGTTCATGTAGCCAAGCTCTCAAAACAGTTCAATATAACTTGGCTTTTAAATCCACAGTTCAGGTGGCCAAGCTCTCAAAACAGTTCAATATAACTTGGCTTTTAAATTCACAGTTCATATAGCCAAGCTCTCAAAACAGTTCAATATAACTTGGCTTTTAAATCCACAGTTCATGTAGCCAAGTGTGGACTCAAAGCCTGGGGTCCCTCCCTCTTGGTCAGTCTCTCTTTCTCACCTGACCTCCTCCCGCTTTGACCCCTCTTTCTTTGGCCCGGATCCTCTCTTTTCCAGGGCCCTTCTTACTTCTATGCGCTCCTCTGGGCCAGGGCAGAAATGTCCATGGGCTCCTCCAGGGCCTGCTCCTGGGCGGTTACCTCCATCTCCCAAGGCCCCCCTTCCCTCTCCTCCTTCTCAGGAGCCCAGTCCATGCTCTCTTCGCCCCGCCCTTTTTCTCCCAGCTGCTCCTCCTTTTCCTCATTAACCTTTTCCCACCTGTTCCACCTCCCCCTCCCCCAGGTTGTAGAATTAGTATTTCTCCTTCCCTGGCAGCCCCCTTCTGGCGCCTCATGGGAGTACGCCCTGGTTTGTCTCCCTTGTACCCAAGGTGGATGCTGGGAGTTGTAGTTTCTAATTTTAAGTCTTCTCCTGGGGAAAATCTGCCTGTAAGGGCGAGACTCCTCTGGGGCTTTTTGGGGTTTGCAGGGTCGTTCCCCCCCCCCCCCCCCCCTTTTCTTCCTGCTCTCTACTATTCTCCACATATTCTTTACAATATATAGATATAGATATTGCAAATGGAGTCAATATTCAGTGGGATGCCTGCTACTGACCGGGTCAACATCTGGATTTTTAGCTAAGTTATCTGTATAATGCTGCTGAATATCCAGTCAGAATGCCTCAACATTGTCCAGATTGTCCAGGCCTTGGCAGGCAGAGGTGGAACATGAGTGGAACCAGGAGTTACCCAGTTAATGGTGATATTCAATCCACTAACCAAGTAACCGCCCAGATAAAGTTAAGACAGAAAAAGGCTATCCTAACTTTATCTGGGTACTGGTATGCATATTGCTGGCACCCAAATAAGTAACACTAGCCAATATCTGGATACCCGGATATACAGCACTGGCCAATATCTGGAGATCAGCATTGAATGTCTGGGTATTAAAAGCTCAAGGCAGCTGTAGGCTAAACATCAGGAGGCATTAATTCTCTACTAGCCTGATTTCCAAAGGGAATCTATTCCATAAATTGCAGGCATTAACAGAAAAGGTTCTCTGTCAAGTTCTTTCTAAGCAAGCCTCCTGCACCCCAGGGACATATAAAAATTCCCTTTGGAAATATCTAAGAAATCAATATGATATCCATATGCATATTCAATGTAGATATCCCGCAGTGATGCCCCCCAGTCAAGTTTAGGAAGCTCAATATTAAATGCATAGGAGAAACCCATTCAATACTTTGAAAGGCAGAGTAAGAATTTTAAAACAAAGGAAGAGGAAGAGGAGCAGATAGTAGAGCAGGACATGGAGAAAGTCAATGTCTTCCTAGGAATTGCAACTTGCTTCACACAGGTCTCCCACTTAGCCATCTCTCTCCTCTTCAATCTGTTCAAAATTCTGCTGCACGACTAATATTCTGCCAGTGTCTTTATTTTCATATTAGCCCTCTCCTCAAGTCACTTCACTGGATTCCTATCCGTTTCTGCATACAGTTCAAACTCCTCTTATTGACTTATAAGTGCATTCACTCTGCAGCTCCTCAGTACCTCTCCACTCTCATCTCTCCCTACATTCCTCCCCGGGAACTCTGTTCACTGGGTAAATCTCTCTTATCTGCACCCTTCTCCTCCACTGCTAACTCCAGACTCCGTTCCTTTTATCTTGCTGCACCATATGCTTGGAATAGACTTCCTGAGCCGGTACATCAAGCTCCATCTCTGGCCGTCTTCAAATCTAAGCTAAAAGCCCACCTTTTTGATGCTGCTTTTAACTCCTAACCCTTATTTTATCATCCTCACTTTAATATTCCCTTATCTCTTATTTGTCCTGTTTGTCTGTCCTAATTAGATTGTAAGCTCTGTCAAGCAGGGACTGTCTCTTCATGTTCAAGTGTACAGTGCTGCGTACATCTAGTAGCACTATAGAAATGATAAGTAGTAGTAGTAGAAAGGAATCACCAAGGTAGACTTTTGCCTATCTGTCATTCCCAGGAGATATGGAAGACCTATGGATGATGGCACAGGCCCTGGTAATATCTCCAGGTCCTTGCATGAGCTTCCACATGAGAACTTGCTTGCCACCTGTGCAGAAAACCTTTCTTCCAAGAAAGAGAATATGGTATAGAAGATGGCAAACCTGAAGAGGGACTTCTCCAGTTTTACACAAACCCTAGAACATGTTGTCCAGATGATACTGGATAAAAATACAAAATCAGTCCCTTCCTCGCCTTCCTCTCCCTCTCCTTCTTCTTACTTCCCTCTCTCTCCTCCTTCTGTTCCTTTTGAGCTGTTTTTTCCCTGTTTACCACAACCTACAAGCCCTAACTGTGAAATGCTATAGGAGAGTGCTCACCTAGAGAACTTACCAATCTTACACTCAGGTGATTAGCAATAAACAATAACGTGGTATCATAATGAATATATTGAAACAAAGACATACCACAATAATAACTATATATTACAAAATCTTTGAGCAAGAAAGGCCTTTAGTTTCTACTGAAAGGATCCTTTTTTTTCAACCACAATTCACTTGGTAAATTGTTCCAGAGTTGGTACCCCCATCAGCCAAATCAACAGACAGCGCATCAGTTGTGGCAGCAGCTGAACCTAATTTAGGGGGCTCAGGCCTCCAAAGCCACAACATACATAGACCCATGCCACAATCAGACATAGAGATACACCCAGAGGTCCAGACACATACTAATACTCAGAGGCACATAGACAGAGAGAGGCACAGGCAATTTAAGAGATGTTGCCACATACCGCAAGAGTAGGTGGAACGAGATACAAACCAAATATAGACACAAACTCACACAGGCATGCTTAAGCAGGCAAACAAGGAAGAGAGAGGGGGACACTAACGAAGAGAGAAAAGAAAACAGTAATTAAGGAAAGCTCAGGGTAAGAGTGCAAAGTTTGATCCAGACTTCACAAGCTGCTGTCCAGCACTAACTACTAATCCAACCACTATCCTGCTTATAATCGAATGAGAAAAACGCCCAAGTTCCGACCTAAATCGGGAGATGGATGTTTATCTCACAGAAACGAATAAAGCGGTATAATCGAAAGCCGATTTTTGGACGTTTTCAACTGCAATCCGTCGCGGATGCGGACAAAGTTGATGGGGGCGTGTCAGAGGTGTGGCGAAGGCGGAACTGGGGCGTGGTTATCTGCCAAACAGAGATGGGCGCATTTCACCGATAATGAGAAAAAAGTATGCGTTTTTAGCTAGAATTTAGGACACTTTTCCTGGACCCTGTTTTTTCACGAATAAGGCCCCAAAAAGTGCCCTAAATGACCAGATGACCACTGGAGGGAATCGGGGATGACCTCCCCTGACTCCCCCAGTGGTCACTAACCCCCTCCCACCACAAAAAAATGAAGTTTCTCAACTTTTTATTTTCACCCTCAAATGTCATACCCAGCTCCCTGACAGCAGTATGCAGGTCACTGGAGGAGTTGTTAGGGGGTGCAGTGGACTTCAGGCAGGTGGACCCAGGCCCATCCCCCCTACCTGTTACAATTGTGTTGCTTAATGCTTATTAGTCATCCAACCCCCCCAAACCCACTGTACCCACATGTAGGTGCCCCCCTTCACCCCTTAGGGCTATAGTAATGGTGTAGACTTGTGGGCAGTGGGTTTTGAGGGGGATTTGGGGGGCTCAACACACAAGGGAAGGGTGCTATGCACCTGGGAGCTCTTTTACCTTTTTGTTTGGTTTTGTAAAAGTGCCCCCTAGGGTGCCCGGTTGATGTCCTGGCATGTGAGGGGGACCAGTGCACTACGAATCCTGGCCCCTCCCACGAACAAATTCCTTGGATTTATTCGTTTTTGAGCTGGGCGCTTTCATTTTCCATTATCGCTGAAAAACAAAAACGCCCAGCTCACACATTGTTGAATAAAACATGGGCGTCTATTTTTTTCCAAAATACGGTTCGGTCCGCCCCTTCACGGACCCGTTCTTGGAGATAAACGCCCATGGAGATAGGCGTTTTCATTCAATTATGCCCCTCCATGTCATACAGGAGAAATTCATCCCATTTTAGCTATTTTGTATAACAGGTGTGAAAGCATGTGCATATGTTTTGACACTGTCTGCATATACTGGCATTATAAAATATACCCCCACCCACACCCCCCATTTATGTGCATATAATTGCATACAATCACTTATTATTCCCCTTTATAGGATAGTTTGATGTTACAAACCTTTCTTGCATAGTGCTGTGAAAAAGTTTTACATCACTTAATCAAAACTTTACAGTTACATGTTTAGTTGGATCACAGTCAAAGTATATCACAGAAACATATATGTAGCATACATCATTTCATTCAGAAATTAATATTACATTTTTAGTGGTTTTATAAAATGTTATGGTACTTTAAACGTGTTATGCCAGAATTTGTAGAATGTATGAATTCTGTACCAAACTATGGGGGGTTGCTTACTAAAGCTTAGCTCGAGTTATCTGCAGCAGGGCTCATAAGAATAAAATGGGCCCTGCTGCAGATAATGTGAGCTAAGCTTTAGTAAACAGATTGAAATGAATTAATGAAATAATAGAATTGTCTTTCAATAAAAATGCAAAATGTTTAGCCAATTCCACTGAAGCTAGAAGCAAACTCAGACACTATAAATTGTGGTGGGAATTACCAAAACATTTAATGCTTGAGAGCCATTCTGCAAAGTGGTTCAAAGATGAAAACAAACCTAGGCTGCATTTTGTCTCAGGAAGACTAGTTTCATGTGGTGGTTTAGCTTGAGAAGGGTTATTACAGTCGGGAGATTGCTGCAAAGGTTAGATGTAATCAAAGTACAAGAACCATGCAAAAGTATAAGGAGACTGATAGAATGAAAGATAGGTATCGATGTGGGTAGCCAAAAAAGTCAACAAAAAGAGATGAGTGTATGTTGCTCAGGATATCCTTGAGCAACAGGAAGCTCACTTCTCCTCATCTACTCTAAGAATGGAAAGAGAAATGCCCAGTTGATATTTGCACCTCAATTGTAAAAAGATGATGCTGGAATTTGAACTGATAGACTGTGGAGCAAGGGCAAAACCACTGCTGACAGATAACCAGAGAAAGAGGTATATGCCATGAGAAAAAAATGCTCCAGCTGGAGCAAGAAGGAATGGGAGAAAGAGTTATTAGTGATGAAAGCACTTTCTACATCCTTGGAAATCATGGAAAAAACATTTGTGAGTTCCCAGGAGAAGAATATAAACCAGAGTGTCTGAATCTCTCAGTTAAGCATTCAACAAAAGTAATGATCTGGGGATACATGGCAGCCAGTGGAGCTGGCAGACCTCACATTGTTGATAGAATGGTCAATGCATTGAAATCTTCACCAAGTGCATGCTACAATCAGCTCAGCAGTTGTTTCCTGAGATTACTTCTTCCAGGATGGCAATGCTCCGTGCCATTGAGGAGAAACAAAGGCAGAATGGAAGTATAAGAACCAGGTGAAGACAATTGAATGGTCAGCACAGTCTCCAGATCTCAATCTAATTGAGAATTCATGGGGTAAGGTGTCACTAGAAATAGCTAAGAAACAGCCAGTAATCAAAAGGGAACACTGGACTCCCTAATGCTTGTTCAATATGTAGGAAATCACAATTTATATATAACCTCCTCTTGGAACAATATCTAAATCTCCTTTGCTTTCAGACTCAGACTTTTTCTATCTGGATCAGTCATGTCCACCAGGCTATAAGATCCTTTACTCCAACCACCTCCACAAACGGGGAGGTGGTTTTACTGTTCTTTTTTTCTTCTCTGGATCTCACTATTCTACACAATTATTCCTCTCCCTCTCTCTGGAAGCGATGGCTCTGAAATAGCAGTTGAAATCATCCATTACCATTTTTAGTTTATTAACCTCCACCTGTTTCCACTACATCTTTACAGGCACTACATTAGTTTATTAACCTCCACCTGTTTCCACTACATCTGTACAGGCACTACATTCCTCCCCCAAACAACTTTCCGCAATCTGGTACAATCCACAGTACTCACCCACACTGACTACTGCAAAAGCATCTTCATTGGTTGCAAAGCCCAAATCCTGAAAAAACTCCAAACCGCCCAAAACACGGCAGCCAGACTCATTTTTGGTAAATCACGATTTGAAAGCGCAACACCACTCCGAGAAAAACTCCACTGGCTCCCTCTCAAAGAATGAATAAACTTCAAAGTCCACACACTGATCTATAAGATCCTAACGGAGAATCTCCAAGTTACATGACCAATCTAATCGACCTTCCAGCCAGGAATGGGTCCAAATCTTCTCGAACATATCTCAATCTTCACCTCCCCAACTGCAAGGGTCTCAAATATAAAACCTACTACGCATCCAACTTCTCCGTCATAGGCAGCCAACTCTGGAACGCCATGCCAAGATACATCCGAACAACCAACGAACACTTACCCTTCCGAAAGCTGCTGAAAACATACCTCTTCAAACAAGCCTACCCAAACAACCTAACTTAACTCACGAACCCAATCCACACCACCTACATTAACCATAACCTATTCTTCCCCCCATATTCTCTTTCCTCTCATCCTTCTCTATACAACTGTGTTATGTAAGGGATACTTTGTACCCATACATTGTGTTATCTTTAGGAGATTTGTACCCAAACATTGTGTTATCTCTGTGATATAATGTACCCATACACTGTAAACTGCACTGAACTTGCTATTGAGCGGGAAAGAGCGGGGTATCAATGCTACAAATAAATAAATGATGTGCTTTCTCGCTATCCCATTGAATACCAGAATGATACTATTACCTCTGATTTCCTTTTTTTTCTCTCTGAACCTACTTTGACACAGCAGTATCCTCACTCATATTGCAGATCAAATTTAGACCTTGTTATCATGTCTACAGTCCACATCTCTCATTTAGTTCCTAATTACCCTACTCCCTAGTCGGATCATTTCCTTCTCACTATTCATTACCCACTCCCTACCTATTTGTCTTGAAATGCTACTACTACCTCTAAGGTGGTCAGGAGATTAAGAGATCTGACCCATGAACATTTTCTGGAATCATATGAGTCATTTCCTTTAGATTATATATTGTTTCCTCAGGAAGACCAATTGTCCATTTGGGATAGTATTATGACCTCTGCCTTGAATAAGTCAGCATCATTGTGCTCTGTACACTCTAGTTGGAATCAAATTCCCCCCCCCCCCCCCCCCCCTGGTACCATCAGGGTCTTCATCTCTTGAAATGTCAACTGCGCCATCATGAGCACAGATGGCATGTTTTTATCGGATCTTGAGCTTTTTAACGCTGCAGCTTCACATTCCAAACCTCTGTTATTGCCTCCAAAACTGATTATTTTTTAACCCTAATGAAATATTGATAACTCCTATCTGTATAAGATTCTCCATCAGGTGACTAGTTCTTCTCATCATGTTCCAATATCATTACAGGTAGATGCAGATGCCCTTGCTCTTGCACTTACTGAGAAGGTGGCAGATATAAAGGATAACATTCTTTCTCCCTCCTTTTTCCCTGCTGAGTCCTCTTCCCTTGTTGACAGGACCACTTCCTTTAGCACCAGATCATCTTTCAAGATTCCCCTCTAATTCTGATGTACGTGGTGTTATCTCCAGTGTTCACCCCTCTACCACTCACTGATTCTGCTTACTTTCTGATAGCAAACTCGAACACATGGAAACCAGAATGTGGAGTACTCCAAGGATCACCGCTATCACCGACCCTTTTCAACCTAATGATGACCCCACTAGCCAAATCCCTATCCAACCAAGGCCTTAACCCTTACATTTACGCAGACGATGTCACGATATACATCCCGTTCAAGCATGATCTAACAGAAATCACAAACGAAATCAAACTTAGCCTCCAAATCATTAACTCATGGGTGGATACATTTCAATTAAAACTCAATGCAGAAAGAACACACTGTCTCATCCTCTCATCACCACACAACACAAACAAACCCACCCATATAAACACCCCAGACTACACCCTTCCTGTTTCAGACAACCTGAAAATTCTTGGAGTTACAATCGACCGAAATCTCACGCTAAAGAACCAAGCGAAAAATACAACAAAGAAAATGTTCTACTCAATGTGGAAACTCAAACGAGTAAAACCTTTCTTCCCGAGGGAAATATTCTGCAGCCTGGTACAATCAATGGTTCTTTTTTTTTTATTTTATTTTATTTATTAGTATATATCATTATTTCACTACAAATTATGAATATGCAATGGGCATTAGCAACAGGAAATACAAAAGGAATAACACTTAAAGCCTATTCGTCCACAAATTGAGAAACATTTGGTTCCAGGAATCAAGAAATATAAATAACAAAAGGCAATAAAAAAGAAAAAAATAATCCCCACCAGTTGCTACCTCGGGGTTAATGATCCCAGCCTGCTATTTTATGGAGGGCATACAACATTCATATCTACTCTAGCATCAAGAAATTCTTTTAACTGTTTAGGGTCAACAAATTGAAACTGTCTGCCCTCAAGCATTAAATTACATATACAAGGAAATCGTAATACAAAATTTATTCCCAATGCCAACGCTCTAGGACGCAGTTCCAA
Source organism: Microcaecilia unicolor (assembly GCF_901765095.1). Taxonomy (NCBI): domain Eukaryota; kingdom Metazoa; phylum Chordata; class Amphibia; order Gymnophiona; family Siphonopidae; genus Microcaecilia; species Microcaecilia unicolor. Next base: position 81,015,961 of record NC_044037.1, on the reverse strand, counting down.
AAAGGCCCTGCGTCTAGCTTGAGTAGGCTTTGAGAGGTCAGGAAAAACACGAACCTTTGAGCCCATAAACAAGTTTTCTAAATGTCTTAAGGAAAGTCTTAATATAGCATTGCGGTCAGGCTCCAAGACAAAAGTAACAAGCATAGTAGACCTCTGAGTAATAATCTCCAGTGAACTGTCGAGGAATGAAGTTAAATTCATTCCATCCCCCACCACTGGAGGGTTTCCATCACCCCCCTGTGGGTTCCAGATGTAGTAGGCCCGTGTTATGGGGGGCAACGAATCCTTGTCCATTCCAAGAATGTCCACGATATATTTCTTGACCATTTCAACAGGTGAAATTAAAGGAGACTTAGGGAAATTTAGAAACCTAAGATTAAGTCTCCGAATCTGATTCTCCAGGTATTCTGTTCGTTTATGAAGAAAAATATTGTCCTTAACCAAAACAGTCTCTAAAGTTCCCATTTCTTGCAATTTGGTATTCAAATTTTCCAATTTCGAGGCCTGCTGCGCAGATACCTGTGCTTGGAGTAGCGCAGCTTCAGAAATAATTCTTATATTATCAGTGTTCTCTTTTAATGTAGGTTGCATAGAGATTTGAATATTGTGTACCATGTCCCATAGTGACTCTAGTGTCACAATTGCAGGTCTAACCACGCCAGAAATTCCAGGAAGGGATTGAATTTGAGCACCAACTTGAGATAGTTTAGAAACAATATCTAAAGGAAGTACCTGTAAAGCTGATTGAAAAAGTGCTTCTTTAGGTTGGGGTTCATATTCTATCGCTGCAGACCTTCCCTCGAGCAGATTGGATTGAACACCTTCATTCTCCGTCCCTGCTTGGGCTGCCAGCGATTCCCTTCCGGGTTGAGGTGGAGCAATGCGCTCCACAGGGCTCAAGGAAGCCCCGTTAGCGCTCTCAATCGACGCCGATGCGTTGAGAGCGGCAGAGGGGGTCGAAATTCCCCGAGGTCCCGGTAGCTGCTTTGGAAACTGCAGAGTCGTCTGCCGTAACGCCGAAGATGCCTCAGGAGCCGAGGAATGCTCCTTAACTTTCCCCCTCCGTTTCCCCATCAAGGAGGTTACAGAAGCAGCGAAACCAGCAAAAAACAACGGAGTCACCTCAGCAGCAGACACAGGTGCGTCCGGTCAAAGCGCCATCTTGGAACCTCTCGGTTTCCAATCAATGGTTCTAAGTCACCTAGACTACTGCAATGCAATCTATGCCGGATAGAAAGAACAAATCATTAAGAAACTCCAAACTGCCCAAAACACCGCAGCCAGACTCATATTTGGAAAAACAAAATATGAAAGTGCCAAACCCTTATGAGAAAAACTACATTGGCTCCCAATCAAAGAACAAATTGCATTCAAAATCTGCACCCTGGTTCATAAAATTATTCACGGCGAAGCCCCAGTCTACATGGCAGACCTTATAGACTTACCAACCAGGAACACAAAAAGATCAGCATGCACATACCTAAATCTCTACTATCCTAGCTGCAAAGGACTAAAATATATATCAACACATGCATCCAGCTTCTCTTACATAAGCACGCAACTATGGAATGCACTTCCAAACGTCATGAAAACAATGCACGACCTAACAAACTTCCGGAAATCATTAAAAACCAACCTGTTCAAAAAGGCATACCTGAATGATCCAACCTAAACACCTAAACCCTGCAACACAATCGAAACTCATACCAGAACTGGACAAAACTTAATTCTTTCTCCTTGAATACTTAATTTACTCTGTCACTTATGAACTTTAATGCAAGACCACTTTGTATTTCTCTTACCGGAATTGGCAATCGCCATCACGGTACTATATAAGCCACATTGAGCCTGCAAATAGGTGGGAAAATGTGGGATACAAGTGCAACAAATAAATAAATAAGCAAATTAGCCCCTGCTTTTTTATGTTCATGCTATGATAGTTGCCAGTCTCTCTCTTGGGTATTTCCTTCTTAAATGGAAAACAGCTACTGTATCTCCACTTCTCAATGACCCCTCTTCAGACCCATCTAATTCACTAAATTATCGCCCTGTCTCACAACTTCCTTCTCTTTCCAAGGTAGTAGAAACATCCTTTCCTGACAGAACCAATGTATCAGATCCTTGTCAAACTAGTTTTAATGCTCATTTTAGTACTGAACATCCCCTTATTGCATTATCAGAATTTGTTCATTGCTCCCTGAACAATGGCAGGGAAGTCCTTATTTCCTTAGATCTTAGCTCAGCTTTTGATCTGGTAAATCATGAGATCCTGCTCTGTCATCTAGAATGTATAGAAATTGTTGGCACCACACTCTCTTGGTTTAAATCTTACTTGGCTGATAGGATCTTTCAGGTTCAATAACAGAAATCTCTTTCCTCACCTGTTACCCTTTCTTGTGGTGTTGCACAGGGATCTGTTTTGGGACCTGTCCTCTTTAATATATTTCTTTCTCCTTTAGCCCTTCTTCTGTAATCATTAGAAATCTCTTTTTTCATCTACACAAATGATGTTCAACTACTTTTCCCCCTGGATTCCTACTCTGTACAAGCTATTGAAGAAATCTCTGTGAAATTGAATAAGATCACTAGCTGACTCTGCTCAAACAAATTGAAGCTAAATGTCTCAAAAACATTTTCCGATTGTTGGACCATTTGTCTTGCCATGTTCTTCTTCGCACTGTGACCTACTTATTCCTCTAAAATACACCATTAAGATACTTGGAGTTGTAGTTGATAATCAGCTCACTTTTGTTCCTCATATTTCTTCAGTTGTATAGAAGTCTTTTTTTTTATCCTGAGGCAGATTAGGGCTACATTCTTTGAACTACAGTCCCTTCGCTTATTGGTTCATGCTTTAACCATTTTTAATCTGGACTACTGTAATTCTCTCTTTCATGGTCTTCCTCTTTATCGAATCCACCACTTACAATTAAGTTTAGCTGCAGTATTCTGGCTTATCTCTGGTGCGAGAAATATGACAATGCTACCCCTCTTCTAAAATCTGAACATTAGCTTCTGGTTCATTACAGCATTCTTTTAAAAATTCTGATATTGATGCATCAAATCTTGCACTCGGGACTCCCTCAGTTCCTCTTTAGATCACTTCTCCCTTATGTTCCTGGACATTCATTAGACTCTACCAAACAACACCTGCTAACAGTACCTACCCATCGGCAGATCCATTCCCATCGAACCAGATTGACTTGTTTTTCTGTTATTGCACTTTCCAACTGGAACTCAATCCATCTTAATCTTTTCATTGAACAGTCAATAACTTTAAGGCTATATTTAAAACATATTTCTCTCTATGGCATACAGTATTATTACCTGATCATTTCTGTTGGTTTTTCACTGATAATTTGCCTGGCTTTTGTGGCCCCTGAAGAGGACCTCAACAGCGCATATTTATCTCTGTTATTCCCTCCCTTCCTCCTTTTTCTGCTAAAGCTTAATGATCTCCTTTCTGACTCCCTTCCCTTATAATTATGAACATTTGTAACCTAGCATCCTTATGTGGCTTTCTCTGTTTCTTCTTTCATGTTATTCCATTAATTTTAATTAAGTTTATTATGCCTATTTAATATAACTTTGCAAACCACTTAGATAAATTATCAATTTACGGTATATTAAATAAAGTTGAATCTTGAACCTTATTGAGTCTCTTATTGCTGCCTAGAACTGTATCATCACTCAAGAACAGCTCCTAAAGTTGGTGCACTCCCTTCAGAGAGATAAAAGGCTGGCCAAAAAGTCATTTTCTGAAAAAATAGTGCAAAACGTTTTCACAGCAGTGTATATGTATACATACTACTTTCATGTCCCTATATCTTGCATAAACCTTTAAATTTACCTCCTAGCCCCCTATTTCTGTACTCATGTGCACACATTTTCATGCTTAGCTTAAATGCATAACTTAATTGTTAAACTGGGCACTAATCAGGGGCGTAGCCACGGGTGGGCCTGGACGGGCCCAGGCCCAGCCACTTTTGCTCCAGGCCCGCCCAGCCTCTTCTGCCCGCTCTCCCTGTCCACGTGGTCTGCTCACTTTTACTGCCCTGAACCACCATTCTCCCTCCAGCACCGGCGATTCCCATAGCCAGCCTTCTGCCAGCGTGCGTCATCAGGGCCTCTTCTCAGGCATGTCCCGCCTACTCTGCAACTTCCTGCGTCCCACCTTTGCGGAAAACAGGAAGTTGCAGAGTAGGCAGGATGTGCCTGAGAAGAGGCTCCGACAACGCGTGCTGGCAAAAGGCTGGCTATGGGAATCACCGGTGCTGGAGGGAGAACGGCGCTTCAGGTCAGTAAAAGTGACCAGAACTGACCATGGGGGGGGGGGGGGGGTAGCGGGTGGAGAGGAAATGTGACGGCGGGTGGATGGGCGGGCGGGGGGGGGTAGTGGGTGGAGAGGAAATGCGAGGCCTGTGCCCACCCAGTCCACCTCCAGGCCCATCTAAAAATTAAACTCTGGCTATGCTACTGGCACTAATTGGCACTTATTGGTAATGATTGATTGTTAATTGGTGCTAATTGGCACTAATTTACAGTTACACACATAACCGCACATAGTTGGTATTCTATATATAGACTTAGCACAAATTCTATAGCGTGTGAATATGGGAGGGGCATGGGCGGCCCAGGAGCATGCCCAGCACTTACAAGTTAAGGTTATAGAATACTGTCAGTTACATGCATAACTAACAGCAGTTAGGTGCAAGCATTTACACCAGCCTTTGACACAATGGTGTAGCCATAAGGAGGCCTCGGGAGCCTGGGCCCCCTCACATTTTACTCAAGTCCTGTCTGCTTTAATGCCTGGTGGGGAGGCTGGGAGGGGGAGAGAGTTAAGAATGTGGCAGCAGCGAGGGGGAGAAAATACCTAGCCCCTTCAGTCCACCTTTCGGCCTCCCCCCTCCAAAAAAAAAAATGCAATTCTGACTATGCTCCTGCTTTGACATGGCTTAAATACTCATGGCTAAAGTTAGGCACTAAAGTGCAGACTTAAAATTAGTATTCTTTAATGGCAATTATGTGCATAATTGCCAATATAGAATTCGCTCTTAGCACCCAGCATTTTAGTGCCTAACTTTAGGTGACCTTTATAAAATTACTCCCATGTACAAACTTTAAAAAAAAACTATCCTATGCTGAAATGTAATGCTGAATTTAAATTTCATCCTGATCCACATTCAAATAAAATTCCTCCACTACCCTGTGATAAACACAGGACATGCCCTACCCTGAGGAGGCCACCAGAGGGTGTTCTCATGTTGAAAGCCTGTAAATCCCAGGAACTGGTCACTAGAGGGAGCGCCAATGGGGATGCCAGGGTAATGACTTGAAGGGGTCACTAGAGGGAGCTCCAGCAAAGGCCAGGAACATAGGGGCTGGGGAGGACCCATAGCAGTGGATTCCCTTTAAGAAGGAAGCACCCTGGAGAAGGTACTGGATTCTTCCAGAACCAGGAAGAGGAGCCCAGAAGGGGTGTGGTGAGCTATTAGCAGCCCTATAAAGAACAACTTTCAGGGGACGGAAAGGAGGGGCCTTCAAGGAGCATGAGAAGGAAGGATGCCTAAGTGAAAGGGTGGATCAAGTCAGGCTGGAAACCCTGGGACCTGTTCCCTGAAGAAGAAGGATCCCTATAAGACCAAGAAGGTACTTATCTTGCTATTGTGATAATGAAAAGAAGGTACTTACCTTGCTATGGTGACAATGTGGATAAAACTGTTCTGGCACTTTAATGTGAAGAAACATTGGAGGAAATGAAATAAGAACTGGACTAACAGCCGTGGGGTGGAAGACAGGACTGTAAAGTTAAAGTGAGAGTTGAAAGTCCTATCCAGGGGAGGAGGCTGTTCTAAACTGAGAACCAGGTCCCATATTAAATGGGTTCAGTTGACAAGTAATTTGAGAAACTGCTGAAAGAAGAATTCTCTGCTTATATGAGTAAGGAATGTAATTAGCCTAAGAGGTGGTTAATTTGCATATCAAAGGGCTCATCACAACCTTATCAATTAATGGTGACCATCTGTGGGATCTCATCTTGAGTACTGTGTTCAGTTCTAGTCTCCCTATCTCAAAAAAGGTATAGCGGAATTAGAAAAGACTCAAAGAAGAGCGACCAAAATAATAAAGGGGATGGTACTCATCCTATATGAGGAAAGGTTAAACAGATTAGGGATCTTCTGCTTTGAAAAGAGACAGCTGAGAGAAGACATGATTGAGGTCTACAAAATACTGAGTGGTGTAGAACAAGAAGAAGTGAAGATTTTACGCTTTCAAAAAGTACAAAGACTAGGGCACACTCAATAAAATTACATGGAAATACTTTTAAATCAAATAGGAGGAAATAGTTTTTCACTCAACAAATAGTGAAGCTCTGGAACTCTTTGCTGGAGGATTTAGTAACAGTGGTTAGTGTATCTGGGCTTAAAAATGGTTTAGTTATGTTCCTGGAGGAAAAGTCCATAGTCTGCTATTGAGACAGATATGGGGAAGCCACTGCTTACCCTGGGATTGGTAGCATGGAATGTTGCTACTATTTGGGTTTCTGCCAGGTACATGTGACCTGAATTGGCCACTGTTTGAAACAGGATACTGGGCAAGATAGACCATTGGTCTGATCCAGTATGGCTATTAATATGTTCTTATGTCACCAGAAACAAAAAAAATTAGGTTTTAATGAATTCTGTTAAACATTTTGTAATACACCAATCAAAACCCATCCTTTTATGTGTAAAAAATGTACAACAATTCAAACATGTAACTTTTGCAGACTGCTTATGAATCCATGACATGAAGAATTGTCCATCCTCAACATTTTGGATCTGCTATTATAATCACCTTTTTCCCAAAGATGGTCACAATTTAAGATTTGCAGACAAAATCTTATTTTTGCTCTTCCAAAGCAGCCTTGCAGTTTCCAGTGCCCTCTGTAAGTCTTTTTTTCTGTACATTATTTGGTAGTCAAATGTGTGTAAATACATATGTAGCTGAGTTTCCTATTTCATCTGCCTATTCAGCTTTCCTATAAGACCCAAAACATACAAATCATGTTATTTATAAACCATTATTGGCAGTAATGGCTTTCTTCCTCTCTGGAAAAAAGATTTTTGGTTAAATGCTGCTTTTCTATCATTAGAAGAATAATCACCAGTAAAGTCAGACAATAAATAGAAATAAAACAAATCAAAATAAAACAAAAAAGGAAAATAAAGTGATACTTATGCTGTTCATCAAATGTACATATTACTCAGTGCAGAAAATGTGAAGAAGGGTGCTATATTGGGGAGGCAAGCAATATCTTAAAGACAAGAATCAATTCACACAGTCACCACAAAGCAAACCAAGGTGACTTCATTTATTTATTTTATTTCTTATATACCTCCTACAAGCCCATGAGCTATTAAAGCAGTGCATATTCTAGTACAGTAGGTATTCATCTTTATGGGTGAGCATTTTTCAAGACATGGGCACCGCATCAATGACCTTATGGTCAGAATACAAAGAGGAAATGTAAAAATAATCAGGAATGTAAGACCTTTGAAGTTAAAATGATGAGATATTTTTATATCTACTGGACAGGACTTAAAAAGGATCTGGGTTACCTATCATATTATAAGCCATCCGGTCAATATTCAATTGGCGGTTGTCAGAGTTGTTTTAAGTACTGAACTCGGCTAAACTAGACCTAGGTATTCAATGCCTAGCCAGATTATATGAATAATTTAATTTTATTGTCTCATCATAATAGATTGAGTACAGCCAGGCGATATTTAGAACTTCCATATCCTAGCCCAGCACATGTTACATATAAAACCATTTTATGAATAATTTCATTTTATGGCAGCCAAATGGTGGAATCAACTACTTTTGAAGCTCTGGAAACTGTTGCATTATGGATTATTTTGGAAATCATTTAAATCACTTTTATATACTAACCACCAAATTCTCTAAATGGCATCCAAAAATGCATGCAAAAATCTGCACACTGCCACTTGGTGTGCAAAAGTTAGTTAGTTAGTTAGTTAGTTAATAAGCCAATCAGTGCTGGATAATTAATCCCTAACAAGCAATTATCAGCACTAGTTGGACTTTATGCGCACATCCCTCTATGGGTATTCTAGAAAGTAATGCGCTAGTTTTCCAAGTCACACAACTGAAAAAGGTGCACAAACAGAGCTGCACCATGAATGTCCATTCCTCTAATGGTGGCAAAATGCCCCCAGCTGACATCCATGCTCCACCAGGCAAACCCCCAATGTCCCCTAAAGGAAGAAAGGATGGCTATGGATGGTTCACCTCCATAAAGCTGCACCACAGGACTGTGCATCCACCCCAGTCCTGGCTGGGCACACTATGGAAGGTAGCACCGGGTACCTGACTGGACCTGCCCCCCGACACCCTAAGACAGGCCGTAGACAATATGGGCCCTTGCCTGCACCAGCAGCAGGTGCAGTCGACCGCACCTCCCTTAAGAAAAGGAAGAGCTGAGGCATGTCTAAAATAAATGCATGCTGTTATAGAATCATGCCTAATTATGCATAAACTAGCCAGAGATAAGTAGGCCTGCTCTGAGCAGGCCTAACTGCTGGCACATACATTGTTCAGCGCTAAGCGTAATTCTGTACAATGCGCTTATCAGCGTGGTTTTCCCCAAACTTTCAATGCTAGTTAGATATGCTGGAGGGTTTCGGGTGCTACTTGGAATTTTGGTGAGTGGGCAATGGTATAAACAGCTGTTACAACCTGTATTGTAACTAACATCCCTGATTAGGGTGCTTTGTGCTTGGCCCTAGATCTGGGATATCTACTCTATGCAGTGCTATGGGTCCCTCACTGGAGCACTAATGAGTGTGTATAAACTAGTGGCCTAGGGGTAACAGCTTAGGCCTTAGAGTCAGGTGACCTGTGTTCAATTTTCACCTGATCTACAGCTGTCCTTCTTCGCACTGTGACCTACTTATTCCTCTAAAATACACCATTAAGATACTTGGAGTTGTAGTTGATAATCAGCTCACTTTTGTTCCTCATATTTCTTCAGTTGTATAGAAGTCTTTTTTTTTATCCTGAGGCAGATTAGGGCTACATTCTTTGAACTACAGTCCCTTCGCTTATTGGTTCATGCTTTAACCATTTTTAATCTGGACTACTGTAATTCTCTCTTTCATGGTCTTCCTCTTTATCGAATCCACCACTTACAATTAAGTTTAGCTGCAGTATTCTGGCTTATCTCTGGTGCGAGAAATATGACAATGCTACCCCTCTTCTAAAATCTGAACATTAGCTTCTGGTTCATTACAGCATTCTTTTAAAAATTCTGATATTGATGCATCAAATCTTGCACTCGGGACTCCCTCAGTTCCTCTTTAGATCACTTCTCCCTTATGTTCCTGGACATTCATTAGACTCTACCAAACAACACCTGCTAACAGTACCTACCCATCGGCAGATCCATTCCCATCGAACCAGATTGACTTGTTTTTCTGTTATTGCACTTTCCAACTGGAACTCAATCCATCTTAATCTTTTCATTGAACAGTCAATAACTTTAAGGCTATATTTAAAACATATTTCTCTCTATGGCATACAGTATTATTACCTGATCATTTCTGTTGGTTTTTCACTGATAATTTGCCTGGCTTTTGTGGCCCCTGAAGAGGACCTCAACAGCGCATATTTATCTCTGTTATTCCCTCCCTTCCTCCTTTTTCTGCTAAAGCTTAATGATCTCCTTTCTGACTCCCTTCCCTTATAATTATGAACATTTGTAACCTAGCATCCTTATGTGGCTTTCTCTGTTTCTTCTTTCATGTTATTCCATTAATTTTAATTAAGTTTATTATGCCTATTTAATATAACTTTGCAAACCACTTAGATAAATTATCAATTTACGGTATATTAAATAAAGTTGAATCTTGAACCTTATTGAGTCTCTTATTGCTGCCTAGAACTGTATCATCACTCAAGAACAGCTCCTAAAGTTGGTGCACTCCCTTCAGAGAGATAAAAGGCTGGCCAAAAAGTCATTTTCTGAAAAAATAGTGCAAAACGTTTTCACAGCAGTGTATATGTATACATACTACTTTCATGTCCCTATATCTTGCATAAACCTTTAAATTTACCTCCTAGCCCCCTATTTCTGTACTCATGTGCACACATTTTCATGCTTAGCTTAAATGCATAACTTAATTGTTAAACTGGGCACTAATCAGGGGCGTAGCCACGGGTGGGCCTGGACGGGCCCAGGCCCAGCCACTTTTGCTCCAGGCCCGCCCAGCCTCTTCTGCCCGCTCTCCCTGTCCACGTGGTCTGCTCACTTTTACTGCCCTGAACCACCATTCTCCCTCCAGCACCGGCGATTCCCATAGCCAGCCTTCTGCCAGCGTGCGTCATCAGGGCCTCTTCTCAGGCATGTCCCGCCTACTCTGCAACTTCCTGCGTCCCACCTTTGCGGAAAACAGGAAGTTGCAGAGTAGGCAGGATGTGCCTGAGAAGAGGCTCCGACAACGCGTGCTGGCAAAAGGCTGGCTATGGGAATCACCGGTGCTGGAGGGAGAACGGCGCTTCAGGTCAGTAAAAGTGACCAGAACTGACCATGGGGGGGGGGGGGGTAGCGGGTGGAGAGGAAATGTGACGGCGGGTGGATGGGCGGGCGGGGGGGGGGGTAGTGGGTGGAGAGGAAATGCGAGGCCTGTGCCCACCCAGTCCACCTCCAGGCCCATCTAAAAATTAAACTCTGGCTATGCTACTGGCACTAATTGGCACTTATTGGTAATGATTGATTGTTAATTGGTGCTAATTGGCACTAATTTACAGTTACACACATAACCGCACATAGTTGGTATTCTATATATAGACTTAGCACAAATTCTATAGCGTGTGAATATGGGAGGGGCATGGGCGGCCCAGGAGCATGCCCAGCACTTACAAGTTAAGGTTATAGAATACTGTCAGTTACATGCATAACTAACAGCAGTTAGGTGCAAGCATTTACACCAGCCTTTGACACAATGGTGTAGCCATAAGGAGGCCTCGGGAGCCTGGGCCCCCTCACATTTTACTCAAGTCCTGTCTGCTTTAATGCCTGGTGGGGAGGCTGGGAGGGGGAGAGAGTTAAGAATGTGGCAGCAGCGAGGGGGAGAAAATACCTAGCCCCTTCAGTCCACCTTTCGGCCTCCCCCCTCCAAAAAAAAAAATGCAATTCTGACTATGCTCCTGCTTTGACATGGCTTAAATACTCATGGCTAAAGTTAGGCACTAAAGTGCAGACTTAAAATTAGTATTCTTTAATGGCAATTATGTGCATAATTGCCAATATAGAATTCGCTCTTAGCACCCAGCATTTTAGTGCCTAACTTTAGGTGACCTTTATAAAATTACTCCCATGTACAAACTTTAAAAAAAAACTATCCTATGCTGAAATGTAATGCTGAATTTAAATTTCATCCTGATCCACATTCAAATAAAATTCCTCCACTACCCTGTGATAAACACAGGACATGCCCTACCCTGAGGAGGCCACCAGAGGGTGTTCTCATGTTGAAAGCCTGTAAATCCCAGGAACTGGTCACTAGAGGGAGCGCCAATGGGGATGCCAGGGTAATGACTTGAAGGGGTCACTAGAGGGAGCTCCAGCAAAGGCCAGGAACATAGGGGCTGGGGAGGACCCATAGCAGTGGATTCCCTTTAAGAAGGAAGCACCCTGGAGAAGGTACTGGATTCTTCCAGAACCAGGAAGAGGAGCCCAGAAGGGGTGTGGTGAGCTATTAGCAGCCCTATAAAGAACAACTTTCAGGGGACGGAAAGGAGGGGCCTTCAAGGAGCATGAGAAGGAAGGATGCCTAAGTGAAAGGGTGGATCAAGTCAGGCTGGAAACCCTGGGACCTGTTCCCTGAAGAAGAAGGATCCCTATAAGACCAAGAAGGTACTTATCTTGCTATTGTGATAATGAAAAGAAGGTACTTACCTTGCTATGGTGACAATGTGGATAAAACTGTTCTGGCACTTTAATGTGAAGAAACATTGGAGGAAATGAAATAAGAACTGGACTAACAGCCGTGGGGTGGAAGACAGGACTGTAAAGTTAAAGTGAGAGTTGAAAGTCCTATCCAGGGGAGGAGGCTGTTCTAAACTGAGAACCAGGTCCCATATTAAATGGGTTCAGTTGACAAGTAATTTGAGAAACTGCTGAAAGAAGAATTCTCTGCTTATATGAGTAAGGAATGTAATTAGCCTAAGAGGTGGTTAATTTGCATATCAAAGGGCTCATCACAACCTTATCAATTAATGGTGACCATCTGTGGGATCTCATCTTGAGTACTGTGTTCAGTTCTAGTCTCCCTATCTCAAAAAAGGTATAGCGGAATTAGAAAAGACTCAAAGAAGAGCGACCAAAATAATAAAGGGGATGGTACTCATCCTATATGAGGAAAGGTTAAACAGATTAGGGATCTTCTGCTTTGAAAAGAGACAGCTGAGAGAAGACATGATTGAGGTCTACAAAATACTGAGTGGTGTAGAACAAGAAGAAGTGAAGATTTTACGCTTTCAAAAAGTACAAAGACTAGGGCACACTCAATAAAATTACATGGAAATACTTTTAAATCAAATAGGAGGAAATAGTTTTTCACTCAACAAATAGTGAAGCTCTGGAACTCTTTGCTGGAGGATTTAGTAACAGTGGTTAGTGTATCTGGGCTTAAAAATGGTTTAGTTATGTTCCTGGAGGAAAAGTCCATAGTCTGCTATTGAGACAGATATGGGGAAGCCACTGCTTACCCTGGGATTGGTAGCATGGAATGTTGCTACTATTTGGGTTTCTGCCAGGTACATGTGACCTGAATTGGCCACTGTTTGAAACAGGATACTGGGCAAGATAGACCATTGGTCTGATCCAGTATGGCTATTAATATGTTCTTATGTCACCAGAAACAAAAAAAATTAGGTTTTAATGAATTCTGTTAAACATTTTGTAATACACCAATCAAAACCCATCCTTTTATGTGTAAAAAATGTACAACAATTCAAACATGTAACTTTTGCAGACTGCTTATGAATCCATGACATGAAGAATTGTCCATCCTCAACATTTTGGATCTGCTATTATAATCACCTTTTTCCCAAAGATGGTCACAATTTAAGATTTGCAGACAAAATCTTATTTTTGCTCTTCCAAAGCAGCCTTGCAGTTTCCAGTGCCCTCTGTAAGTCTTTTTTTCTGTACATTATTTGGTAGTCAAATGTGTGTAAATACATATGTAGCTGAGTTTCCTATTTCATCTGCCTATTCAGCTTTCCTATAAGACCCAAAACATACAAATCATGTTATTTATAAACCATTATTGGCAGTAATGGCTTTCTTCCTCTCTGGAAAAAAGATTTTTGGTTAAATGCTGCTTTTCTATCATTAGAAGAATAATCACCAGTAAAGTCAGACAATAAATAGAAATAAAACAAATCAAAATAAAACAAAAAAGGAAAATAAAGTGATACTTATGCTGTTCATCAAATGTACATATTACTCAGTGCAGAAAATGTGAAGAAGGGTGCTATATTGGGGAGGCAAGCAATATCTTAAAGACAAGAATCAATTCACACAGTCACCACAAAGCAAACCAAGGTGACTTCATTTATTTATTTTATTTCTTATATACCTCCTACAAGCCCATGAGCTATTAAAGCAGTGCATATTCTAGTACAGTAGGTATTCATCTTTATGGGTGAGCATTTTTCAAGACATGGGCACCGCATCAATGACCTTATGGTCAGAATACAAAGAGGAAATGTAAAAATAATCAGGAATGTAAGACCTTTGAAGTTAAAATGATGAGATATTTTTATATCTACTGGACAGGACTTAAAAAGGATCTGGGTTACCTATCATATTATAAGCCATCCGGTCAATATTCAATTGGCGGTTGTCAGAGTTGTTTTAAGTACTGAACTCGGCTAAACTAGACCTAGGTATTCAATGCCTAGCCAGATTATATGAATAATTTAATTTTATTGTCTCATCATAATAGATTGAGTACAGCCAGGCGATATTTAGAACTTCCATATCCTAGCCCAGCACATGTTACATATAAAACCATTTTATGAATAATTTCATTTTATGGCAGCCAAATGGTGGAATCAACTACTTTTGAAGCTCTGGAAACTGTTGCATTATGGATTATTTTGGAAATCATTTAAATCACTTTTATATACTAACCACCAAATTCTCTAAATGGCATCCAAAAATGCATGCAAAAATCTGCACACTGCCACTTGGTGTGCAAAAGTTAGTTAGTTAGTTAGTTAATAAGCCAATCAGTGCTGGATAATTAATCCCTAACAAGCAATTATCAGCACTAGTTGGACTTTATGCGCACATCCCTCTATGGGTATTCTAGAAAGTAATGCGCTAGTTTTCCAAGTCACACAACTGAAAAAGGTGCACAAACAGAGCCGCACCATGAATGTCCATTCCTCTAATGGTGGCAAAATGCCCCCAGCTGACATCCATGCTCCACCAGGCAAACCCCCAATGTCCCCTAAAGGAAGAAAGGATGGCTATGGATGGTTCACCTCCATAAAGCTGCACCACAGGACTGTGCATCCACCCCAGTCCTGGCTGGGCACACTATGGAAGATAGCACCAGGTACCTGACTGGACCTGCCCCCCGACACCCTAAGACAGGCCGTAGACAATATGGGCCCTTGCCTGCACCAGCAGCAGGTGCAGTCGACCGCACCTCCCTTAAGAAAAGGAAGAGCTGAGGCATGTCTAAAATAAATGCATGCTGTTATAGAATCATGCCTAATTATGCATAAACTAGCCAGAGATAAGTAGGCCTGCTCTGAGCAGGCCTAACTGCTGGCACATACATTGTTCAGCGCTAAGCGTAATTCTGTACAATGCGCTTATCAGCGTGGTTTTCCCCAAACTTTCAATGCTAGTTAGATATGCTGGAGGGTTTCGGGTGCTACTTGGAATTTTGGTGAGTGGGCAATGGTATAAACAGCTGTTACAACCTGTATTGTAACTAACATCCCTGATTAGGGTGCTTTGTGCTTGGCCCTAGATCTGGGATATCTACTCTATGCAGTGCTATGGGTCCCTCACTGGAGCACTAATGAGTGTGTATAAACTAGTGGCCTAGGGGTAACAGCTTAGGCCTTAGAGTCAGGTGACCTGTGTTCAATTTTCACCTGATCTACAGCTGTCCTTCGTCCCCATTCCTGTACTACTGTTTTAGGACTGACTACCGGACCTTGCGAATAGATGTGATCTTGGAAGAAACAACCAACCAACCTGCTCTTTAACAGTCTATATGACATCCTTCTAGGTGGAAAATGGAAAGGCTCAATGATATCACTTTGGCAGAGAGCAGGTTGGTTGGTTGCTGTCTCAGACTTCCTGAAAACCTCATTGTTGGAGTCTGCAAACAGTAGTCACCTGTCCCCAAGAGGTATCTGCACTTCTTGGCTCAGAGATGTAAATGTTCTTCTCCTAAGACATCAGTACAGATGCCTGTAAGCTAAAGCTTAAGAATAATTGAGGTAACCTAGTGACGAAGACAGTTGACCTGTTGTTCATGGGTTGCGCGTTCAAATCCAAAAGAAAGCAGGTATATTATCCATGTGGAACATACACTGAGAAAAAAAAAACTTTTCTGCACGCAAATGGCAACCACCCTGCATTCTAATAACATCTGAATTTTGCCTCAAATTTTGCACTTTCAATTGACGGTAGCCAAGGTGAGTGGTGTTTGCTGTTTTGTGATTCAGACACTGTGTTGCCATGTTGTAGATGTAATTTGGAACTCAGATGGATATATGCCTTCAGTGTACCACACAGACTATCCGCTTGCATTCTGTCCTTGCTACTCTGCCGTACATTCATTTGGCCTCTCCCTGCCCTACCCCTGTCCATTTCTCTGTTCCCAATCACTTCCTGTCCCTTACCTTCAACCACTGCTCCCCTCCCTGACTCTCCTGTGTAAAAAGTATGTGTGTGACTCTAGGTCTAGGTTTGTTTTGGGTTGCCTGGCTATCTCTGCAGCTACTGTTTGCCTGCAGTTTATGTCTGTGCCGTGTGGCTGCTAGAGAAGACAGGAGTGCTGGCCATATCATTGCTGCTGCACTTCAAAATCTATAAAGGCACACACGAAGAGGAGAGAGAGAAGGAGAGATCAGCAGATATATAGGTCTAGGATACTGATAGCCAGTGTATACACAAAGAACCCTTGTGATAGGGAGGCCAGCATGTGCATCTGTGGGCAGCTACAGGCAGATATGGAGGTCAGTACTTAGAGGTGACATGCCCTACCCCTGGCTTTCCTAGACACAGGAACCTGGCCACCTCCCCTGGGACATGGTGCAGGCCTTAGGCAGCCAGTCACCTCACATGACATTGTGATGTTCCTGCACTGTTGTCTAAACAGGCCTACTCAGAACAACAGCAGACATGACTGCCTAAATTGGCAGGCACCCAAGGCAGGGAGGGTGGTAACAATTCTCAGTGGATATGCTGACACACACACAATAGAGGTATGTTTCTAAACAGTCCTAGGCAGGTGACCATTAGGGTTGCCAACTGGATTCAGAGTTGCCTGATAGGGTTAATCCAGTCCTGGCTTGACCCCATTGCATGCAGGGACTTGTAGTCTTGCTTTTCTTAGGGAATGCGATGGGGAGATCCGAAGTACAAGACCCCGCATGCAATGGGGTAGGCCCAGGGCTGGATCAACCTTGTCAGGTGAATCTGGATTCAGTTAGTAACCCTAGTGACCATGGCTAGCCCCTGGGAGCATGGCTGGTGAAGCCCATTGTGTACCCACAGGAAGAGACTGAAAAGAGGTACAATGATGTTCTGTTCCTGGATCTGGTGGGGGAGGGGTGGCTATACAGGTGCACCCAAGTATGTGAAAGTTCTACAGCATGCTGTATTAACCTAGCATTGAGGCGCTGCATGTCTGAGGCAGGGAGGAAAGTGACAGGGCAGATGATGGCGATGAGGCACCTCAGAAAAAGACCCAACAGAGAGGGCAGCATGTGAGAGAAGAATTGAGGCAGACACAGGAAAACAGCAAAAGGTTCGAACATTTTTATTGTACCAAAAAAAAATATGTCGAACTATAATGAAAACCAAAACAATATATTACCCATTCCCCCTTCACTCCCTACCCCCACCCACCTCCGCCCCAGTAACTAAATGAAAGTGGAAATAACTGTCTTGAAACCCCCCAAAAAAGTATGCATTCTCCAACATCCCCCACCCCCTCTCCCCACCAAAAACAATTTCCTCTATGGGGATCCAGTCTGACAGAACAGAGCCAGTGCCCAAGTTGCTATCTGGTGGTAGCATCTACCATAGGCCACCTATAAGGCAGAGGATCAAAAGGAAAGAGAATGGCAGCGATATGCATAGCAAGGTCCCTGAGAGAGGCAGAATCCCTTACAACACAATGTCCCTGAGGCCACTGGGGAGGGAGGCATGCACCACAGATGGCCCTCAATTTAGGCTCCTCCAATGGCCACTCTCTCATCCATGCCTACCCCCTCCACAACTGGTGGATTGCTGGCTGTGGCAGGGCCCAGGGTTGAAGGCTTGGCTGGTAGAGGCCCAGCTGCTGGAGGCTCTGGTGGTGGAGGGCCTGTTGGGGGGAGGCTGGCTGGTGGGTGAAGCCCTGGAAGGGATGGAGGGGACTGGTGTTGTGGCTGGGCTAAGGAGCTAAAGAAAGGTGGCAAGGTTCATCTGGATGCCCTCCAGGGCACATTGCATGCCCATTTGGCTGTTACACAGGGAGGTGAGGGAGGAGGGACATTCCTTCTCGAATGTTCTTCTTGCTCTCACCTCTCTGATGAGGGCATTCAGACACTGATTGAGCCCCACAATCTCTTCCTTGAGCAGGCCTTGCTCCAGGTGGATATTATGTGCAGTGCTCCCCAGATGCTGGGCCTTCCTCCTCCTCAGGAGCTTGGCCTTGAGCAGCTTGACCATCTGCATGAAGAGATAACATGTGGCATGAGCATGCGCATTGGTATGTGGCCACATAGCAGGAACCAGGCCCAAAGAGGGCTAAAAGGGACACATTTGACATTCTGGATAGATATGACCACACAACTCACTGCCAGGTAAGGGATCTGCTGTGGATGAGATAGCAACTGTTCTCTTTTGGACCTATTGCTGAACATGTTAGTGTCACAGATTACAGAACCTTATATGTAAACATTGCTAGCAATCACGTTTGGGCATGCTACCATGAGTCAGCACTCAATAGTATAGTGGGTCCTACATGAGGAATGGGGAGGGGGGAAAGTGGCATTCAGTCAACCCCACACCCCCATGGCAACAGGTAAGATGGTTTTTGGGGTAATCCCTCAACAAGTTGGGGAATTCTTGATTAGCCATTGAGAAGATGGACCAACAGCTAGTAGAACAGTTACATTCCAGTGCGGGCTGAGACATTAGTTGAGCAAATATGTCCTTTGCAGAGGCCTTTATCAGCTGCCCTGCTCTCCTGTCCTTATTTTGGCTGCCTTTCATGTTCTCTACACCCCAAGATGTTTATATCCAAGAATGACCAATTATATTAATGCATATAATTGGTTCACAAGGCAGCCTGGAACATTAATTTCCTGACCTCACTATTGGCTGTGAGTAAAGCCTGGCTACTCTGTAACTCAAAGGCTGTCTCTGCAGAAGTCCCACCACATGTCTATCTGGAAGACAGTCAGTGGTTATATAGATTGTATGGTGCCTAGTCTTATCTTGCCACCTATGAGCTATGTCCCAGCCTATTTCTCCAACCACTATTCTAGGACCAACTGTGGCTAGTACCTACCTCTCCTGGGTACTCAGGGTTGTTGTGCTGCTGTGCCTCTCTCTGGTGTTGTTTGTCATAGACCTTGCTACGCATATGCCGCCATTTGTTTTTTAGATTCTTCACCTCCCGGTTCTGGTGGTAGGTAGCATTAAGCCTGTGGAAGATCTGCTGACAGATAGAAAATTGCATATTGGTGCTGCTTGTGTTTGTTTGCTGCGTCTCCATAGAGGACATTGTAATTGCCCTTCACCTCAGCCACCAAGAGGCGCAGTTCATCAGGCAAAAAAAGTGCCCTTCCTTTTAGCTGCCATTGTATCTGCCTGGAGTACGATACAATTTATAATCTAAAGTTAAGTTTTGGTGCAAAACAGCATGATGTGATGATGTCAGCACCAATCTCTTATAAATGGTATTCAGCTGCAGGTAAGTTTGTCCTTGGGACTCAGAGGGTGTGCTTGCATTCTCTGGTGTTTCTTGTGATATTTTGAAATTTTGGTGTGTGTGCTCTGATACTACCCTATACTCATTTCCTTAGGTTATTGTTCCTGCTGCTCCTGCTCACTCCCTTCTCACCTCTAGGTTATTTTGTTTAGAATTAACTATCTTCGTATATTCCTGGGTATACCCCAGTTCTTAACATTGTGGCACGTATTGAATCTCTAATGGGGAAGTTTGTGGGATATATGAAACAATGTAATGTAATGTAATGTTCAGGCACTGGCATTGAAGATCCAGGCCTATTTGGGCAAGAACGGGCATGTCCTGGCCACCAAATTGCTCTTATATGAAAGATTGACCCTTAACTATAGTACCATAAGATTACCACTAAGGATCAGCAGTGCTATTATGAACATGGAGCCAGACAATGCAGGAGTGGAATGGGACTGCCCCTGCCCTGTTCCATTAGACTACCAGGGATCATGTTTGGGTAAATCCCTGGGGTTGGTGAGGGGGTCGAGGGGTAGGGGAAGGGATCAGAGCTCTGACAATGGATGGAGGGATCAGAAAGGGGGGCTTGAAACAGGGGAGTCAGAGGGAATCGGAACAGGAGGAGAACTGAAGGGAGGATTGGGATGAATAGAAAGGGAAAACAAGACTGGAAATGGGGAAGGGTGGATTGGAGAGGTGGGAATCAAAACTAGAGAAGCTAGAAAATGGAGTTCGGTGGTTCAGAAATGGGGGGGGGGGGGTTAGTTCTGGAAAGGTTCCGGTCAATATTCAGTGCCAGTGTCCCATAGCTAGGCGGCCAAAGATAAGACAGCCTTTTGTGCACCAACAGTGAATATGGTTTGTGCCTGCGTGTTGGCACCTCTTCTTCTCTGCCTCCAGAACATCCTTTCACTGCCCAGATTTGCATAGGTAATAGAGCCAATATTTAGGACACTGCCTGGTTACATGCCACTAAATATCAGCAGCCATACCCCTCTGTGGGGTTTAATAGGGCAGAAGCCTCTCCTGCCTGGTTAAACTCTTTTGAATATGGACCACATAAAATTATACTGCTTTATTACCTTCTGATCAACCATCCATCTCTCCCTGTTTCTCACTCTTCCTCTCTCCCCACCCTTATTCCTACCTTTCCCTTAAGACTGTTATTGCAACACTTTTATGTTTCAATTATAGATTTCGATATTGTTGTATTTTGCTCATTCCTGACCTGAGGAAGAAGATTATGCCTTCGAAAGCTTTTTCAAAAAATGTAGTGTTCAATAAAAAAGGTACCCTTAGGATTAAATAGTTTGGAATCTTGCTAAGTTTTTGGAACTCTGCCAGATACTAGTGACTTGGATTAGCCACTGCTGGCTACAAGATATTGGGGTGGATGGAGGCTTGGTCTGACCCAGTATGGCACCTCTTATGTTCTTTGTTTTGTTTTACTTCTATTTATTATATTTAAAGTGGACTAATTGCAACCATGTTACTATATCTAATAAAATCAGAAACATAACTAGCAAGCGATGTAATTAGACTTACCGGGGGCAGAAGTAGTTGATAATCAAATATTATCCCTTAGAGATTTTTGATACCAAGAGAGAAGTTACAAAATCTATACACATGAAAGGAACAGTACTGCAGTTCAAATAACCAAGATATAGCACTTTAAGTGAAATTGTTGTGGTATTTTATTCAAGAACCACCCAAAGCAGTCATACAGACTCATTAAAATTGCATTTCTAGAAATTACAATGTAAGCTGTGAATAGAATGGTCCCTGCAGTATTCTACCACTGGGAATGGGAATCTCTGTGTACAGTAGCTAAGAAAACCTGTGAAATCACACAGCTTTGCATTTCCCCTTTCACAGCTGCACAATGGGCTTCTTCTGCCTACTCAGGAATTTGTCAGTTGCGCTGGAAATAAGCTTAGACTAATTTTCTTAGTTTCCTTTCTGACCCCTGTTTCCTCTGTTGTGTTGCAGTGCATGAAGACAGCCAACTTGGAAGGTTTAGGCAATCATACCCTGAGTCATCTCACTTAGGCATCAGATGGAGGGACAGTTGAGCAGGCTTTTCAGATCAATCTCTGCACTAGAAAAGATGTTACCATCTCTTCCCGGGCTTCACATGCTGATTCTTCAGAGGCACTGTTTCCTATGGATATGCACAGAAAACAGCCTGAAAATTCTTCTTGCATCTTAATTTCACCTGAGATGCAAGTAATTGCAAGGTGCTCCATTCTTAACAGTAACACAGAGTGCAATTTAACATAATAGATACTCCCACAAAGGGGAGGGGTTAAATGTTCTTTTATAATGGGCACAATGCTGATGCAGCTCTGAAACATTCCCCTCACTGCTTCCTGCAGGCATTCAATAACATAAAGGATTCCAAAAGGAATCTTTCACTCAAAGGGCATTATTGAAATAGAAAAAAAATCTTTATTGAATAATGCCTAGAGTCTTAGCTAAACAAGTTATTAACAATGTACTGAAGTTAAATCTAATATCTCAGAAATGCTTACCTAACATTACTATCTCATACAATCAATAATGACTCACCAAGGACGACTTCTGTTTGTTTTATGGAGGTCAATCAACAGACTGCTGAGATACAAAACTGTCTTATGGGGAGGAAAAGAATAAGCAATATGCCATTAGAACTAGCGCATGCATTCATGCAAGAAATTCAGCCTTGTTTGAGGGACAAAGCAGAGGGATCTATGCAATAAAAGGTCAGTTCTATAACTAGGTACTCACATTTACAGAATACTAGCACTTTTTTGGGTATAGGTACTCTTAAATAGGTAAGTGCCAGCAGAACGCCTAAGCCCTATTTGGTAAGTGGTGCATAAGTGGCACAGCATGTAAATTTAAGCAGGATGTACACATGGGGAGGCAATGGGCAGATGCTTGTTTCAGTCCATCTGCTCCAGCCTGCTTGCTCCAGCTTCTCCCTGCTCGTTCCTGTTCATCTACACCAGCTTGCTCCAGCCCACCTGCTAGCTTGTCAGCCATTGACTTACTTGCCTGCCTGCTAGCTTGCCAACTCGTCAGCCATTGACTTACTTGCTCTCCAGTTTCTCCCTGCTCGTTCCTGTCCCTCTGCATCAGTATGCTCCAGCCCGCCTGCTAGCTTGGCAGCCATTGACTTACTTGCCTGCCTGCTAAATTGTCAGCCCTTGTCTTACCTTGTCAGCCATTACCTTGTCAGCCATTGACTTACTTGCCTGCCTGCTAACTTGTCAGCCCTTGTCTTACCTGCTCTCCAGCATCTCCCTGCTCGTTCCTGTCCATTGGCTCCAGCATGCCCCAACCCGCCTTCTAGCTTGTCACCCATTGATTTACTTGCCTACCTACTAACTTGTCAGCCATTGACATCTCCAATCCCCAGCCTCTCCCGTGTCATCTTTGTCCATCCGCACCAGCTTGCTCCAGCCTGCCTGCAAGCTTGGCAGCCACTGCCTCACTTGCCTGCCTCCTAACTGCTAACTTACCTGCTCTCCAGTCCATCTATCCCTCCAATTCCAAGCTTCCGGCTCTCCGCTCTATCTATCTTCTCACCCCAGTCACTACACTTACACCTGTTACACCGCAATCACTACTTATAGCCCCTGTCCACATCCTCTTCCTTGCCCTGTCCCTTCCAAATCTTTTTCTCCTCCCCTTACCGCTGTCTGCTGCTGTGTTCCCTCCCTTCCTGCCCGCTGCAATACCCTATTCACCCCCATCCCTCACCACCTCACCATCTCTCTTGTCCCCTCCTCCTTCCTAGCCCTTAATCTTCAACACCTCCTTCCTGCCATTAACCCTTCACCTTTCCTCCTGAGTGCACCCCGTCTTCGTCGCCTTTGTCGCCCGACCTCCCCCACCCTCCTCCGCACTCTCCTGCTCCTCCTCCTGCTATCCGCGGGAGACATTAATCCTAATCCAGGCCCCCCTCACCTGTCCTCCTCCTATCCATGCAAACGATTTCGTGATGTCTCCAATCTAGTCTCTATTCCCCTCCTCCCCCCCTCTTCCCTCCCCTTCTCATGTGCCTTGTGGAATGCCCACTCGGTCTGCAACAAACTGCCCTTCACCCATGATCTCTTCATCTCTCGTTCCCTTCAACTGCTCGCCCTAACTGAAACCTGGCTCTCCCCTGACGACTCTGCTTCAGTCGCGGCCCTCTGTCATGGAGGTTATCTCTTCTCCCACACTCCTCGCCCAGATGGCCGCGGTGGAGGCGTCGGGCTACTTCTCTCACTCTCCTGTAGCTTCCAACCCCTCCTCCTTCCGCAATCTCACAGCTTCTCGTCCTTTGAAGCTCACTCCATCTGGCTATTCTTCCCATTACCCCTCAGAGTTGCAGTCATCTACCGCCCCCCTGATAAGCCTCTCTCTTCATTCCTTACTGACTTCGACGCTTGGCTCACCGTCTTTCTTGATCCCTCATCTCCATCCCTCATTCTTGGTGATTTTAACATTCACGTTGACAACCCATCCAACTCCTACACTTCTAAATTCCTCACTCCGATATCCTCCTTTAACCTCCGACTATGCTCTACCACCCCTACTCACCGTCATGGCCATTGTCTCGACCTCATTCTCTTCTCTTCCTGCTCACCTTCCAATTTCTGCACCTCAGTCCTTCCTATCTCAGATCATCACCTAATCACCCTCACACTTCATCACCCTCCCCCTCAACCTCGCCCTACTATAACCACTGCCTTCAGGAATCTCCAAGCTGTCGACCCCCCTACCTTATCCTCTCACATCTCCAATCTCTTCCCTTCCATCTCGTCTTCTGAATCTGTCGACACGGCTGTCTCTACCTACAATGAAATTCTCTCCACTGCTCTGGATACCCTAGCACCATCTGTCTCTCACCCCACTAAGCGCATTAATCCTCAGCCCTGGTTAACCCCTTGCATCCGTTACCTTCACTCCTGCATCCGATCTGCTGAACGACTCTGGAGGAAATCTCGCACCCTGTCAAAATTCACCCATTACAAATTCATGCTATCCTCTTTCCAGTCCTCCCTATCCCTTGCCAAACAGGAATATTATTCTCGATTAACCAATTCTCTTAGCTCCAACCCTCGTCGCCTCTTCGCCACCCTCAACTCCCTACTTAAGGTGCCCTCCGCTCCCACCACCCCCTCACTCTCTCCTCAAACACTAGCTGACTTCTTCCGCAATAAAGTGCAGAAGATAAACCTTGAATTCACCTCCAAGCCTTCTCCTCCCTATGACTTCTTAACCCACTCCCTCAACCAACCTAACCTGGCCTCCTTCTCCTCCTTCCCCAAGATCACCGAAGAGGAAACTGCTCGCCTTCTTTCTTCCTCTAAGTGCACCACCTGTTCCTCTGATCCCATTCCCACCAATCTGCTTACCAACATCTCTCCTACAGTTAACCCCTCAATCTGTCACATCCTCAACCTCTCTCTCTCCACTGCTACTGTCCCTGACTCCTTCAAGCACGCTGTAGTCACACCACTTCTCAAAAAACCATCACTTGACCCCACCTGTCCCTCCAATTACCGCCCCATCTCCCTTCTACCCTTCCTCTCCAAATTACTTGAACGCGCTGTCCACAGCCGCTGCCTTGATTTCCTCTCCTCTCAGGCCGTCCTCGATCCGCTACAATCCGGCTTTCACCCACTACACTCGACAGAAACAGCACTCTCTAAAGTCTGCAATGACCTGTTCCTTGCCAAATCCAAAGGTCACTATTCCATCCTCATCCTCCTCGACCTATCTGCCGCCTTTGACACCGTCAATCATAATTTACTTCTTGACACACTGTCCTCATTCGGGTTCCAGGGCTCCGTCCTCTCCTGGTTCTCCTCATATCTTTCCCAATGCACCTTCAGAGTATTTTCTAATGGCTCTTCTTCCACCCCCGTCCCGCTCTCTGTTAGGGTTCCTCAAGGATCTGTCCTTGGACCGCTTCTTTTCTCAATATACACCTCCTCCCTGGGCTCGCTGATCTCATCACATGGTTTCCAGTACCATCTCTATGCCAATGACACCCAGCTTTACCTCTCCACTCCCGACATCACAGTCGAAACCCAGGCCAAAGTTTCGGCCTGCCTTTCAGACATCGCTGCCTGGATGTCCAACCGGCATCTGAAACTGAACATGGCAAAGACTGAGCTCCTTGTCTTTCCACCCAAACCCTCCTCTCCTCTTCCCCCACTTTCCGTCTCTGTTGACAACGCCCTCATCCTCCCGTCTCTTCAGCCCACAATCTCGGAGTCATTTTCGACTCCTCCCTCTCCTTCTCTGCCCATATCTAGCAGACAGCTAAGACCTGTCGCTTCTTCCTCTATAATATTAGCAAAATTCGACCATTCCTCTCTGAACAGACCACCCGAACCCGCGTCCACTCGCTTGTTACCTCTCGTCTTGACTATTGCAACCTTCTCCTCGCTGGTCTCCCGCTTAGCCACCTATCCCCCCTCCAATCTGTCCAAAATTCCGCCGCACGTCTTATCTACCGCGTGAACCGATACTCTCATATCACCCCTCTCCTCAAGTCGCTTCACTGGCTCCCGATCCGCTACCATATACAGTTTAAGCTTCTCCTACTGACCTTCAAGTGCACTCAATCTGCAGCCCCCCATTACCTCTCTACCCTCCTCTCCCCGTATGTTCCCACCCGTAACCTCCGCTCTCAGGACAAATCACTCCTATCTGTACCCTTCTCTACCACCGCTAACTTCAGATTCCGCCCCTTCTGCCTCGCATCACCTTATGCCTGGAACAGACTTCCATACGCCATACGCCATGCGCCCTCCCTGCCCATTTTCAAGTCCTTACTCAAAGCCCATCTCTTCTCCCTTGCTTTTGGCGCCTAACTACCTTCCCCACTCATGATACTACACTCACTACATAGTTTGTTACCTTTAGATTGTAAGCTCTCTTGAGCAGGGACTGTCCTTCCTCATGTTTAAACTTGTACAGCGCTGCGTAACCCTAGCAGCGCTATAGAAATGCTAAGTAGTAGTAGTAGTACTTCAATCTATGTGTGAAACATAGAGAATGCTTTAAATTATAGGTGCCCCTGCTGCATTTACATGACTTCAGTTCAGTGGCGTAGCCAAGGGTGGGCTTGGGTTGGCCCGGGCCCACCCACTTTGGGCTCAGGCCCACCCAGTAGCAGCACACCTATGATGTAGCTGGCAGGGATTCTCAAGCCCCACCAGCCAAAAATTCCAAACAACTGTCCCTCCTGCATACAGTACCTTGTAAATAGTAGATCTTCGCCTGCTACATACATACTATTCACACCGGCCCCACAGCCTTCCCTCTGATATATTCCCGCCTATGCGGAAACAGGAAGTTGCATCAGAGGGAAGACTGTGGGGTCAACATGAGCAGTGTGTATTAGTTTCTGCTTGCTGCCAACGAAAATCTGCTATTTAAAAGGTATTCGGGGGAGGGGGATGTTTAAAAGATCATATGGCATGCAGGCAAGAGAGGGAGAGAGCAAATCACTTGTGGGACAGGGCGGAGTTCTTCTGCCCACCCATCTTGGGCCCAGGCCCACCCAAAATTGGGTGTCTGGCTACGCCCCTGCTTCAGTTGCATCAGCTTTATGGCTGGTGTAAAAGGTCATGCCTAAAACACATACATGGGGTTGAATCAACCAGACTGCCCATGTGTAATTCCACTTTCAAACTATGCAGCATTGCATTTAGGCACCATTTTATAGAATAGTGCTTATAAAATATTAGTGCAACCATGTATTGGCATGCCTAAGATTTACATGCCCATTGTTACACCACTCATACACCTGGCGTAACTGCAGTCTTCTAAATGTGGAAGAGCATTTGCAACTTACAGCATTCTGCAAGTTGTGCACATAAATGTCAGCTCCACCCATGCCCATCCCATTTTCCACCCATGTGAATGCACCCTTTGCATTTGCATGCTATGTACTTATGCGCGCCCTTACAGCATAACACTTAGGGCCCGATATTCAGCTGGTGGACACCGGCATTAAACCCGGATATTCAATGCCAGGCTGTATCTGGCAACTGGCATTGAATTTCCAGGTTTATTTTGGCTGATAAAAAGTTAACCAGCTATGCCGATAATCAGCGCTAGCTGGTTACCTTCTAACAGTCAAAGATAGGCCTGCTATTTAAGCGGCCTATTTTGACCATTCAACATAACCAATTAGGCGCTGAATATCCGCATCCAACTGGCTATGTCATGTGATATAGCCAGTTATTGGGTAGCCACTGACCAGGATATTCAGCGGGAGATAACCGGTTATCTCCTGCTGAATATCCATGGTTAGCCAGCTAAAGCCTATTTAACTGGCAGGAGCCATTCCTGGCCGGTTAAATAGTTTTGAATATCAGAGGGTTAGTTACTTTGCTGCCACTTATATACATAAGTGCAAAATTGCCTATGAAATTGCTGGTATTCTGTACATTTACACAGGTAAATAGTTCATAAATGTGGGCAGCGTCACAGAGACAGGGAAGGTGAGCCCTTTGGCTGCCACTGGATGCTGCCTAGTGACAGGCAAACCAACCAGGCAAGACATAGCACTAAGGTAAAACCCAGGAGTCAGGCAAAGCTGAGGCTGGAACTGGAGCTGAAGGTGAGAAGGGCTGGGTCTGGAGCTGAAGACAAGCAGGGCTGGAACTGAATTTGAAGACAAACAGAGCTGGGACTGGAGCTGAAGACAAGAAGGGCTCAAACTGGAGCTGAAGACAAGAAGGGCTGTAACAGGAATAGAAGACAAGCAGGGCTAGAACTGAAGCTGAAGACAAGCAGGGCTGGCATTGGAGCTGAAGGCAAACAAGGCAAATCAGGGACATCCTGAACCCCATATCTAGGGTCCGGTTCTTCAGGCACGGTATATGACGTTGGAGCTTGGAGGTTTCTTAGGACAACCCTAGCCAAGGCCTGAATCTTGGATACAGAAAGTGAAGAGGTCTTACTCTGAAGGAGCCTCCCTCCCAGTAGGAGATCCACAGCATCCTTGTTCTCTTGATGTGGGGAACCTGTCTCTGCTTGCTGCTGAGTACAGGCCTTGGCCAGAAACCCATTGGTCAAGGGCGGAAGAGCAGCAACAGTGAAAGTCTCGTGAGCCTGCCACTTGAACTCTCGGCAGCCATTTTGAATCAGCGCCGGGAGAAAGACAGTCTACAGACGCGCCGGGCAGGAAAGAGGGAGCTCTTTCCTGCCCCAAAGAGGTCACTAGACCACCATGGTACCACACTAAGGTAAAGGAGGGGAGAGGAGGATAGGACACCAGCCTGCCTGTCCACACGCCAGCCTGCCCGTTTGTCCTCAAATTCGGACAAATGGGCAGACTGGCAAAACTCGCCCGGTTGCCCGGCCGTGTCCTCATAAAAGAGGACATGTCCGGGTAAATCCAGGCGTATGGTAACCCTAACTGGAGCTGAGGTCAAGAAAAACAGGTCAAATCTGAACAGGAGACAACACAAGACCAGGCATGCACAACTAGGCAGGGAACCTTGTTGTGAAGGCAATGCATAAGAGTCCCATGGTTCCTTATTAAGGCCTTCACTAATGATGTCACAACCTCTGGTGCCCTGGAATGAGGCTTGGAAAGCAGTGAAGCACACAGCAAGGGCACCAGAGAGAGGCTGGAATACTGGGACATCAGACTGAGGCTTGGATAGACTCTGGTATGAGGCTTGGAAAACAGGGAAACTGGCACCAGACGCATCATTGCAGGAGGAACATAGAGTCAGGGAGGCAGTCTGGAGAAGCTGCAGAGCCCAACCACTGGAAGAAGAGTTGAATCGGAATGTGGGGGCACGACCACGGCCGTGAGAGGCAGCCAATTATAGAATCACTCTTCACAGTACCTAGAGTGAAAGTACACATGTTCATGTCAATATGCCTACTTTTTACACTTGACCTAATTTTCTACAGTGCATTTTATTAGCATATATTCCACATATGTGCTAAAATGATTTTATAAAATTACCTCCTAAAGCAAGATGAAGTTTGTTTATAGGAATATCAGCTTTTCCAGCAGGTCCAGTGCTGGAAAAACTCACCTTACATTGAGAATATCTATTGACTGGGCACACTGGTTGGTGTTTAGGAAAACAGCAAAAAACAGGAAGTACAAAGCTCCACAGAACAATCCAAAGAAATCAAAACAGTTGAGATGAAACAAAACACATACACAGGGGTGAATTCAGTCAATGATGTCTAAAAAATCAGCGCAGAAAAAAAACCTGCTTAAGCACTATTCTATAAGCTATGCCAAAAGTTAGGTGCAGATTCTAAAATAGCGCTTAAGTGCAGGGTTTGTGCATAAATTTATGCACATCCATTTGCAACAACAAAAGGTGTTACAAATGCCTGTACATAAATTTACATATGAAACCCCCTTATTCTATAATTATGTGCATAACTGGAATCTACGCCCATGTTCTGCCCCAAAACGCCCATGAACCTCCTATTTGCACACCCCCTTTTCCGGGCACACATAAAATTTAAGTGCAGGTCACATGCCTAAATTTACATGTATATATATTAATTTCAATTAGCACCAATAATTGCTTGTTAAAAGTCAATTATTGGTACTAATTTGCTCATTATTTAATTAAACTGTGCAGGCAACTCGGGTACTCACCCAAATTTGCGTGTGCAATTTTTAGGGCTTTTTATAGTATTAGGGGGTCAGTCTGGCATGCAAAGATTTATAGCAGTTCTTCATTAAAACAATGAAGGATCCTTCATTGTTTTAATAAATCTTTGATTGCACGCCACACTGTGTGTGTATTTGTTTCGTCTCCATTGTTTTGGTTTCTTTGGTGGTTAGAAAAGGTAATGCTGGATAACCCTGACCAGGTCTAGCCATACTGCAGATTTGTGTGCCCAGTATTCTAATGAGTCTACGGTCATAGCTTCAATGGGCTATGCAAGGTACTTGTCACGGAAGTGTGTACAGGGGTTTCACCCACAGTATTAAAAGAATTGACTTTACCCATTCAAGTTGGGAAACCTGACAGATAATCAATCATCCTACTGGGAAGTCAGCAAAGCAAGCATTCTGTGCTGTCTCATCAGATTACATCACTCAAACACGCAGCAACAATGGGTGATATTGATTATAATGAAGTCTTCTGTCAATAACAATGGCTGAGTTTTCATCTGAGTTTATTTGTGTGTCTGTTGATGTGATAGAAGACCACTCTCTGACTGCAACGTGACCAAAAGTGAAGCAGGAAAACCAACAGTTGATGGAGTTGCAGTGTTAACCTTTCATTATTCCTTGTATGCTTATATTTGCTCTGTTTCCAAGCTTTGGATAGTCAAGTGACAGAGCTGCCTCCAATCTGGCATGGTTCTTTCTCTGTCTTCAGAAATATATACATCTACATAAAGGCAAGTGACACTTGGTTAAAGCCAGATTTAGAAGGCAACACATTTATCATCTGCTGATTTGACATGTCCCAAAAATTCTCTTCATTTGAATTTAAAATAGCATTGCATAGGCTGAAGCTTAGAAGGACACCAGGCCTTGACAGTTTGCAATCTGAGCAATTCATTCATGCTCATCCTTTACTCTGCCTTAAAATCTCTCTCCAGGAACTAGGCAACTTAGAAGCTCTGACAAGAACAAGATGGGAACTAGGATTGCTCAAGCTACATTTTAATGTCACTGTATCTCCAAGAAGTGCATCCAATACAAAAGGACAAACAAGGATTACTGAAAGCAAAGAGTTTGACAAAAAGCTAAAATCCTTAAACGTCAGGAAACAAGGCAAAAACAGGAACCAAACGCACAACTGGAGTGAAGCAGAAGGAAACAATCCCAAAATCAGGACAGAAATATCCAAGCCTGCCCTAGGCTGGTCCCTGCTGGGCCCATCAGGAAACAGGAACAATGTTACGATATTGCCTACGTTTCCTGTTCTCATTCATATTGCCACCTGGTGGCTAGACCTGGTGGCTGCCGTGGACTGACTGCTTGCCATTCCCATGCTCCTGAGGTTACTCTGGTCCGGATCTTCCAGCCCTCCAGTCTATCTTGGGACTTTTTGGAACTAAGCAGTACCCGTACCGGGGGACCTCCCTTGTGGTTTGCCTTTATTAGCCACCTGGAGGCTTTCCACTTCGCCTTGCAACAGAGGTCCTCAGAGGAGTCTTGTTCTGTGAGAGTTTTGTTGCAGTGCTACCTTGCTAGTTTTCGTGTCAGCCAGACCCTGTCTGTTTTCTGGTTGATCCTTCTGCTTGCTGCCCGCCCCAGACCTTTGCTTCTGCCTGCGGCCTGTCCAGGACCTGGCCTGTTCACTAGCTTATTCTTCTGCTGCTGCCTGCCCCAGACCTTGTTTGTTTCGTGGACTTTTCTCCTGCTCACGGCCTGTGCTTCTGTTCCAGTCCAGTCCGGGCCTGTTCGGTAAGTCCTGCCGGCCACCTGCAGCCAGGGGCTTAACTCCTGGTGAATCGTGGCTAAGTGCAGGTGAAGGCTTGGGTTCCTGCTTGGCCTGGTCCAGGTTCGTTGCCTCTGCTGCTACTCCTGGCCAGCTGCTCCAGTCCGGTCTGTGTCTTGCTGTCTGTTTGAGGGGTTCTCCCTCCACAGCCGGCCATCGGTAGTGGTCCAAGGGCTCACTGTTCGTGATAGGCGGAGATGCGTGACAAACAAATATTTCTGGAAGTAGAAAACACAGCTAGGATTGGGCTGGCTAAAGCTAACATCCAAGGGACAGAATAGCTTCTCTTGGAAGACAAACTCTATCCAACACAAGGATCATATTTAACACCGGCTTTGTGCCTAACAGCTATTAACAACAGTGAGAGAAAAAGAGGAATTTAATATCTGGTTATTTTTAAGCCAGCTAATACATACGTGCTTAAGTTGATATTCATCACTTAAGTGGTCATGGGTTACTGCATAAAAATAGGACACACCTTTATGCGGTCCCATTTATGCGGTAAACCTGACCACTTACCCCTAGATTCTATATAGCGTGCCTGGAGATCCAATCTGAAATCCAGGCATATTCTGTAACAACATGTGTAACTTAATTGGCTTAACAAACTAATCAGCATTGATAATAGCACTTAATAAGCAATAATAAGTACTAATTGGTAATAATTAGAATTTACATGCAGAACTCATTAAGCGTAGTCTGTAATGAACTACGCCTAAATTCTAATGCGCATAGTTCAAAAGGGGCATGGGTATGGGCGGGGAAATGGGTGTTTCATGGACGTTCCAAAATTTTATGCGCGTAGTTATAGAATATGGCTCAGTGCACATAAATCTATGCGCTGGTATTTATGCCGCATTTTTTTTGTTGTAAATGGAAGTGCATAGTTTTACGCACTGGGATATCAAGTAAGCATATTTTACATATCATCTAGGCGCCACTTATAGAATACGTTTAGGTAGAAATATTTACCACACTGATATTTTAGGTGCCTTGTATAGAATCTGGCCCTTAAGGGCTCAATATCAGCACTTACGCAGTGACGAGCTGACTCCATTCCCACATAACTAGCTTTGAGCTTGGCGCTAACCGAGATACTCAGCGGCACTTAGCTAATTAAGAGCCGCTGAATATTAGCAGCGAGCCCTCCAAGCAACCAAGCGAGTTAACCGGTCAGTAGCCAGCTAAATCGCTTTGAATAATAGGCCCAACTTTAACATTTCCCATGTCATTTCAAATGAATACACATAAATGCATGTTAGCATGCCTTAATGCAGTAGTTGTTTTTTTTTTTTTATCTAGCTTATAAACTGGCTAACATTTATGTTATACTGTTTTGCAATAGGAGAATTCCTGTGTCTATGGAAGAGAGCTAATATCATTGTGATTCTGAAAACACAAGTCAAACAACAATTCAAAGAGCTATCACCCCTCTTCTTTTCTGTTGTTTCCTTCCAGACTCATGGAGGGATTAATATTAGACAGCATGGAGCCATAGATCAAGCAGAGATTTCCATAAGAGCAAGCTGTTTTCAGAAAGTAGAGAAGAACAGGTGATCAGTTCCTGGCTACAAAAGATTGATATGTCAAAGTAGCCTTTGAGCCATAAAAAGCATGGTGCTGTGTTTATCCAATTCATCAGCTTACAATATATTGTTTGGCACCAACAGCTGCTCAAACTGCTTAATTGTCTCTAGGATAGCCGTTAAGATACCTGGGTAAAGTGATGTGGTAGCCATATTAGTCCAGTTTTAAATGTAATACAAAGAAATAAAACAAAACATAGAAAAGAAAATAAGATGGACAAACTTAATACATCAAAAAAATGTATTGTTAGTCCAATAGAAAAGGTATCATCTTATTTTCTTTTCTATGTTTTGTTTTATTTCTATTTATTACCATAATATACCTGTAAGAGCAGTCCAAGAAATTATCATCAACCATTGTTTATGAGCACACAAGCCACAGCAGAACCCTTGATGTCACACAGTGATCCATCTTGACTCTTGTACATTTCAACCTTTCTACTGTCTCTTAATTGTCTACTGTTCAGATTGATGCTTTTGTACACCATCTTGGGTGAATTTTCATAAAAATGGCAGTAATTAAATAAGTAAGCAAGCAAACATGTAAGTAAAAAATGAGGACAGCATCTGATGAGCCTTCTATGTGAGAAACAAGAAAAGCGGACCCCATTATATTTGATAGAATTTCTCTGTCATTTTCCAGTAAACAAACAATTTGGGAGGGGGCAGAATTTGACTGAAATCTAACCCTCCTTTAACACATTTATGATGCAATTGGAGAAAAAAAAAAAGCAAGTCAAATCAACCTAATGCAGAGATTATACACTTCATCATTGGGGAGAAGACTTCAACAAATTATGCTACTCAGCCATGTTGCTTGAATATGGTCCATTTCAGTGCAGCATATCTGCCTGGACAGGAATGCAAATACATCAGAAGCGACAATACATCTGAATGTTCTTCTTCAATGTGTGCCTGCCTATATTGAACATCAATTCATGATCTGTACATATCATCTGAGATGCTAGTAGCACCACTTAAAACTGCTAATCATCGAGCTCACCCTCTCCCTAATAAGATCCTTCAGGTACTACCAGCACAACACCATAAGTCTTTCATCAGAATGGCTTAGTCAGATGACTGTTAGGGCAAGAATGGATGGACCATGATAGATCTGAAAAAAGAACAAACCTGTGACAAGTTGAATCAGTTGATGTTCAATGTCTTTACCCTTTCAGTTTGTGCACTACCATGTAAAATAGGCAAGAAGCACACCACCTCCACACTCAGTACCAAGTTCACATTAACATTCAGTTAATAAATACTTGCAACTAAGGCATATGGGGAATAAACAGTCTGCAGTTTTATTATTACAAATATATGCAAACCCTAGGAGCATCTGAGCCATGCTGAAATGAGCCATTAATACTTCTTCATGGCCATCCAAAGCCGAGCAAGGACCCACCTTGTCACTGTCTAGCAAGATCGCTTAGCAAATTATCTTTTGAAAGCTGGGCAGCTCATGCCTACACCCACCATATCCTCCAGCTGGGCATTTCTATCAATTTCAAGCACCCACTAGGCACCCATGGTCTAGTGCTTCTTTGGATTGGATGCTCCTACAGCTATGACAATGATGAATGAGGAATGCAAAGGTACATGTATGAGTGTGAATGAGCAAGCTAGACTACCAATCACCACTGCTACCTAACACATCACCCACCTTTGTAATTAAAAGGATGCATAGGATGGGAGTGGGAAAGAAGTCAGGATTCAGGAAAAAGAGGCTTCAGTAGGTCCAGTGCTGCTCTTTCATTTTTGCCTTTTACTGGCAACTCAACTCAATCCAGCCACCAATCAGGACCTGGCACACTGCCCATATAACAAATTGTGTCATCACTGCCAGCATTGCAAGAGGAAGTGGTGGATGGCCCACTGAAGGAAGGGGTGGGACGGAGTTGAGTAAGTTGGTACTCTGTACTGAGGCTGCTGCCATGCTACTTCAGGCCATTTTATTTTATGTTTTATCAAACTTACCACCCGCCACTCCCTCAAACTGAGATTCAAGGCGAGATACAATAAAGAAAACTGATTACAAAATATCAGAAGTGTACAAAAAAATCAATAAAAAGATTACATTTAAAAACAAAGGCTGTATAACATTATAAACTAAAATAAACTATGAACTACTAAACTCAAAACATATAAGTTTTCAAAACTTTATGAAACAAATTATAATACTTCATCAAAAGTAATTCTAAAGGATGATTATTCCATAAATGTACAGCCAGAAACAAAAAAGAGTGGGAAAATAAAGCCTCGAGTCTAACAGACAATAGAAAATCCAGAAATTGTTGATTGCAATGCCTAGTAGTCATGGTGAAATTTAGAATTATCAATAATTTACCATGTAGCATGAGATCTTTTATTAAATAGCAGTGCCACTGAAATAGGCAAGCAAACAGGCATTTTAACTTCTGTGTGCCTCAACTGCCTGTAAATATGGAGAAATTCAAATAAGCAGTCATCTGGTCAAGGAGTGCCCATTCACTGTCTTGAAAGACAATGAGCTTTGCTCTACCAGCTTACCACTAATTCATTGGACTGGCTGAGATCTGCAAAATTTAAGGTTCAACAAAGGGAAATTGCACAGGCAGATACCACAAAGCTCTGAAAAAAGCCTTTGAGATCTGGATCTGAATGAAATAGGATGTACTCTACTAGCTAAAACACCCCTGTTAACCACAGCTATGTAACATGTACTTTGTGGTTTCTATTATCATTGTCTGCATTTCAGGAAGAAATGAAATGGCATTCTTACATAGTATGGGAGATACTAAGAAGTGACTAGTTGTCTTTTCAGCTTCCAACCCAGGTATACCTTGGACCCCGGATGTACCAGAAATCAATTCTCTATCAAATAGCTACTTATCATATAGAACTAGATGTGTGGATTTGGATTTGCGTAGTAACATAATAAGTGACAGCAGATAAAGACCTGAATGTTCCATCCATTCTGCCTAACAGTCACACTCATTATCAGTTCATGATTAAATCAACAATGAATGTGATATTATATACTTTATCATGAGTAGACATAGACCGTAAAAGTCCACCTGGCTTCCACCTACTAGAGTTGCCATCAAAGCCCACTCCAGCCTATCCAAATCCGTTTTGTCATTTGCAAGACCCAGACCATAAATGTCTGCCCAGCACTGTCCTCAGTTCTAGCTACTGACGTTGCCATTGAAGTCCATTCCAGCTTATTCTGAACTGGATTGCCATATACACACACAGACCTACAAAGTCTGCCTGGTACTGGCCTTAGTTCTTTATAGCCGGAGTAGCCGTCCAATCATCACTCATACAGCCACACAGCCATTTAAGGGGTTTATTTATTTTTGTTTTCTACCATTTTCTAAATAGAGTTCATTTGTGTTCATCCCACGCCTTTTTGAATTACATCACTGTTTTTGTCTCTACCACCTCCCTCTGGTGGTCATTCCAGGCATCGACCACCCTCTCCGTGAAAAAGAATTTCCTGACATTATTCCTAAGTCTTCCATCCCACAACCTCAGCTCATATCCTCTAGTTTTATCATTTCCCCTTCTCTGGAAGAGATTTGTTTCTAAATACCTTTCAAAGTATTTAAACATCTGTATCATATCTCCCCTGTCCCTTCTTTCCTCTAGGCTATACATATTCAGGTCTTTCTGTCTCTTCTCTTATGTCTTATGGCACAAGCCCCATATCATTTTTGTTGCCTTCCTCTTGACCACTTCTAGACTTTTTTTTATCCTTAGCAAGATATGGCCTCCAAAACTGAACCCAATACTCCAGATGGGGCCTCACCAGCGACTTGTTTAGGGTCATCAACACCTCCTTTCTTATGCCTGTTACTCATCTCTCGATGCAGCCTACCATCCTTCAGGCAATGGCCACCGCTTTGTCACACTATTTATTTTGCTTTAAGGTCCTCAGACAACATCACACCAAGGTCCCTCTCCCCATCTGTGAATTTAGTTCATGCCTTTTCATTTGTTAGTACAGTGTGAATTATATTCAGGTACAGTGGGCATTTCCCTGTTCCAAGAGGGCTTACTATCTAAAAGCTAGATTTACTAATATGCATTATTGCACATTAACACACGTAAATGGAATCTAACACACATTATTTAAGACGGGTCCCATTATTGTCAATGGAGTCCTATTTATTAATAAATTGCATTAATATGCAATAACCCCGATTAACACATCAATGAGCCTTAGTAAATCTAGTTCCAAGTTTGTCTTAAGGCAATGGAGTATGAAAAGACTTGTTAAATGATTTAAAGTGAGAAAAGTAGGACTTGGACCCTGGCCTCCCTAGTTCTCACTCAGCTGCTCTAACCACTTTCCTGAACTTCCCATTGCTCCTCCACTCCAGTCTCTGGTTTCAAAGACTACCCAGGTCCAGTCTGAGGCACAAAAGGATGCAGATAAATAAATTCAGTAGAAGTAGGCCTTATTCCAATCCTAATTCACACAAATATGTCAAGTAAAGTCATGTTCGAAAAGAAAGACCATTTGCATTATCATTTAAATTTTGAATGATGAAGCTATGTAGCTTTCAAGTCACTGGAAACAATTTCTTTTCAAGAACCAGTCCCTTAGAAGTGTGGTTGACTCTGGCATTATGTTTCTTCTCTTCAGTACCTCAACCTGCCGCATGCTAAGGCTCTGAACCATTGGCCAGAATACTAGCTTGCCCTTCTAAGCAGCCATCTGTAAAGCCACCAACAACTGAACCTACAGCAGCTGCTGAAGCCCTCCACCTCACCTTATAGACACACAGGCAATTTCAGGGTATAATGGTGCTAGGTTACTGGGCTGATAAATGGCACCAATTGTTGCTGAGTCATGTATGTTTTTGATTAGTTCCCAAGATCTTTCTTTGAGTTCAAAGCCCTCCAAGCCCAAAATAAAATATATAAACTTAGGCCTTTTTCAGAGTCCCATACTGCCTTTGTCATGTTTCTGAATTGGACTTGCAGGAGAGGAGCATGGCTGCTGCCTAGAAACAATTTGATCAGAAACTTCTGGAATATAGGTACAGAGTTGTAGCAAGCTACATGGAGGTAGTAAGGTCAAAGAAGGCACAAGAGAAGCGGGGTGCCAAAACTGTACCTTGTCCATTGACTCCCCTGCTTGGCAATGATACAGCAGACAAGGCAAGAGTGCTAGGGGGTGTGCTGCACAGGGCGCATTTACAGCTCAGGTCACTCCTGCATAGATGGTACCCAGAGGTAACAGTGGTTCAAATATGACCAGGCTCAAACATAGCCATCTAGATTTAAGACAACCATTCCTGTCTGACATAATTTACTATGTTATTATATTAACTTGTAATGCAGAGGTGGGTAATTATCCATATATGTACATATGTGGCCCAGGTGTCACTAAGCCTGTTGGCAGCCCCTTGTGCATAGGCGTAGTTTGACTGTTTCATTTGGGGGGGCAAAGAATGGGCGGAGCATATTAGCATATCATTTGCATATATACATATGCAAATGAATATGCTAATATGGAGGAAGGAAATGAAATTTACAGGCAAAATATCACAGATGCACATTTCAAAAAGCTGACACATTTCAATTAATAAATTATGAATAAAATACTTTTATTTACCTTTGTTGTCTGATCATTTAGTTTTTCTATTCTTTGGTCCCAGTGTCTTCTTTCCATTTGATATTTTTTCTCTCAACATGTCCACCATCCTCCTGTGTCCTTATGCGTCCTGTCTACCATCTGTAGCCCTGTCCTTATCCTTTCTCCAGTTTCAGCATCTGCCCTCAAAGTGTTCCAATCCAGCCCTTAAATTCAGCAATTTCCCCTCCATCCAAATCCAGCATGTCTCCCCTCCATCCATGTGCATGAACTTCCTCTGTCTTTCCTCCCCTCCATCCATGTCTGGCATTTCTCCTCTCTCCCTT
Source organism: Microcaecilia unicolor (assembly GCF_901765095.1). Taxonomy (NCBI): domain Eukaryota; kingdom Metazoa; phylum Chordata; class Amphibia; order Gymnophiona; family Siphonopidae; genus Microcaecilia; species Microcaecilia unicolor. The sequence goes on along the minus strand of NC_044037.1, from coordinate 80,976,790 downwards.
CCACTCCATCCGTGTGCATCTCCTTCTTCCCTCCCCTCCATCCATCCATGTCTTTCTCTTCTACCCTTCCATCCAGTGTCATCCCTCTTTCTCTCTCCATCCTTCTACCCATTACCCTCTCCCAATCCTTCCGTCTATTGTCTCCCTCTCCTTCCATCCATTGTCTCCCTCTATCTCCCTTCCTTCTAAACAGTTCTCTCTCTCGACCCTTTTCCATTCAGCATGTCCTCTCTATCCCCATCCTTCCAGTGTCTTTCCTCTTTCCCTCCCTACCCTTACGTCCAGTGTCTTCCCTCTTTCTGCCCCCTCCTTCCAGCATTTTCCCTCTTTCTCCCTCCTTTCATTCAGCATTTCTCCGTCTGACAGCTAGGGTCTGCCCCAGGTTCTCCCCAGCAGCTTCTCTCTCTCCCCATCTTTCCACTAATCTCTCTCTCTCTCCTCTTCCATCCAGCATCTTCTCTCTGGCTCTCCCATGCTCTCTTCCATGTCCCCTCTTTCGCTCCCCATCTCTCTCTGGCTCTCCCCTGCTCTCTTCCATGTCCCCTCTTTCGCGCCCCATCTCTCTCTGGCTGTCCCCTGCTCTCTTCCATGTCCCCTCTTTCGCTCCCCATCTCTCTCTGACTCTCTCCTGCTCTTTTGCATGTCCCTGGCTCTCCCCTGCACTTTTCCACTTTCTCTCTCTCTCCTCCAGCGTCCTCATGCATCCCACCTTTCTCTTCCCTCCCCTTTTTGCTCCCATCACTCTCACTCCTTTCTTCACCCCCCTTTTCCTATTCCCTGCCATTGCTTTCCTTCCTCCCGCTTCCCCTTAGATGTGGCACCTCACATCTTCCTCTCTCCACCCCCTTTCCCTTTGGTCTAGCAGCTGGCTGGCATGATGCATCACTCTCCACCCCCCCCCCCCCCCGGACTAGTTCGGTATCGCTCTCCCCCTCCGCTCCTGTCATGTCTTTGAACGTCGAAGATTCCTTCCGGTAGCAGCAGAATCGGCAATGATGTAAGCGCTGCTTTCAGCATGCCCCAGAAGCCTTCTCTGGACAGCGTCCCTCCTACGCGGGAAACTGTACAGAGAGTGCTTCCGGGGCAGGCTGAAAGAAGCTTACATCATTGCCGATTCTGCTGCTACCGGAAGGAATCCTCGACGTTCAAAGACGACGTGACAGGACAGGAGCGGAGGGGGAGAGCGATACTGCGGTAGTCGGGGGGGGGGCGGTAATGATCGCGCGGTCCACGGGAGGGAGGGAGGGAGATGTTCAAGGCAGCGGGAGCTGCACCCGGGGTGGTCCAGTCCGGTCCAGTAAGCCTCCCCAAGCCTCTTATACCGGGCGCCTATGGAGAGGGGTAGACGTACACGCTCCTCTCCGTCCACTTGGCTTCCCTGCCCTCTCTGTCTGCGTCCCGCCCGAAAGGAAATGACGTCAGAGGAAGGCGGGACGCAGATAGAGAGGGCAGGGAAGCCAAGTGGACGGAGAGGAGCGCGTGCTTGCATGTGGTTTTTTGTTTTTTTTTAACTAATGGCGCGGCGGCGCCTCGCGTCATTTGGGGGGGCATTGCCCCCCCTCGCCCCCCCCAGTCTACGCCTATGCCCTTGTGTTGTACATACCTGGTGCAGCAGGGAGGTCTGTGCCCTAGAATCAGCATAAGAACACTTTTCCATAGGGTAGCTATTAAGCCCAGCCCTATAAGGGGGACTGGGAAAGTAGTTAGTGAAAGTATCTTTTCCTTAACTCTGAAAGCCAGAAGGGAATAGGATGCCCTTGAAGCTCAAACTAATTGTCTTATCTACTTTGCTCAGGGCCTAAAATAGGGAAAACACTGTTCTAATAAGAGAATGAAGAAGAAGGTGTCTATATTTGCAAGCTGACCTGATTCTCATGCCCAGCTCAGCATCACTGCAGATGCAGTTCGGAGAAAACCCTGTGGTGGAGTCCTTTTTTCTACCAAGCTGGCCTGAATACTGCACTGGCCCAAGCCAGTGGGATCTCTGAGCATTCATGGAGTTCAAGCTGCCAGGAGGTCTTAAACTATAGAAACACTGTCAGGGAGCTGACATTTGAGGCTGGCAAAAAATATTTAAAAAGTTTTTTTTTACGGTGGGAGGGGGTTAGTGACCACTGGGGGAGTAAGGGGAGGTCATCCCCGATTCCCTCCGGTGGTCATCTGGTCAGATCGGGCACCTTTTTGAAGCTTAGTCGCAAGAAAAAATGGACCAAGTAAAGTTGGCCAAATGCTCGTCAGGGACGCCCTTCTTTTTTCCCATTATCGTGTGTTAAGCACACCCCAGTCCCACCCTCGCTGTGCTTCCGACACACCCCCGTGAACTTTGGTCATCCCCACGACAGAAATCAGTTGGGGACACCCCAAATTGGCTTTCGATTATGCTGATTTGGGTGACCCTGAGAGAAGGATGCTCATCTCCCGATTTTTGACGGAAGATGGGTGCCCTTCTCTGTCGAAAATAAGCCTGCTAGTCTGCCCATCCACTATCTCCTCCTCTCCCTTACCGATCCTATGTGCCTGTCCCACGCTTTCGTGAATTAAGATACAGTCTTTTTCTCCACCACCTCCACCCGGAGGGTATTCCACACATCCACCACCCCTTCCGTAAAAATGTATTTCCTTATATTACTCCTGAGCCTATAACCTCTTACTTTCCAACGGTTTTTTATTGATGACAAATCATAATGTGTATACGTACATGCAAATCGACTTTAACATTGCAGCATCAATGTAAATTTACAAAACTCAGTGGAACATCAGATCGATGTATATAGCTTTCCAAACAGCCATCAATTGTTTATATAACTTTTCTCCCCTCCCCCCTTTTTATGTCTCAGCAATTTTTAATGTGAGATCCCACATGTTATACCTTACAAAACATCAGCCTTATCAACCTTATAAAATATGTGGTCTTACTTCCCTCCTCCCCCTCTGAACCCTATCCTACCCATCCCTCCCCCCCTTTCCCTATCTATTGCCAGTCTCCCAGGGTAGTTTATTTAGTACATAACTGCGCGCTCGGGGTGATATCATGTTTAGATACTTCCCCCAGATACTCAGGAAACACATTTGACGTTTAGGGGTTAGTCTAGCTCCTCTAGCTTCCCACAACATCAACTGGTGAAACTTATTCCTCCAATACCAGTAAGAGGGAGGCATGTCCATTATCCAATAATTGAGGACGCATTTTTTCCCCACCATACATGCCTTACTCAATAGCAAGCGTTCTCCTTGTGTACCTATATTCCAGTGACCAGGTATACTCAGCAACATTCTCTCAAAAGTTAGAACTATCCCAGAGCCCAACGCCTCTCCCATAAATGTGCCTATCTTCCCCCAAAAGTTTTTAATAAATCTACATTGCCAAATGCAGTGTGCTATTGTTGCCTTTCCCTGCTTGCATTTTAAGCAGAAATCAAATTGTGTGACTTTCGCATGAAATGCCTGTCTTGGAGAGAAATAGGCTCTATGCAGTAGTCTAAAATGACATTCCTGCAACTCCGCATTATAAACTATCTTTGGTGTTCCTACCACTGATTGTTGTATATGACGCTCGGAAATCTGATGTCGTATTTCCACACTCCATCTTTCTGCTACCTCGGTCACCTGCCTCTCCCGCTGGCCTTTCTCTAACTCCCTACGGAACCACGACACCGATACCCGACCCAATGCGTCTCCCTCTAAAAAGGTTCGAATCTTCCTCCCAAACCCAGGGGCCAAACTCTCTTTTGGGTGACTTTGCACATAGTGTTTTAGTTGGTGATAAGCCAATATCTCAGCTGCCCCCCCTGAACATTGTTGCTGAAATGCCTCCATGGAGAGCAATGTGCCATCCTCCTGAATAAAACTTTCCAACAAGTCTACTCCTTGTTCCCTTAATTTACGAAATACTGCATTATCTCTTCCTGGTGTAAAGTCTCCATTACCATCTAATGGCAATAGTATACTACATGTCGGATCCTGTTCCCACATAGCTAGTAGCTCCTTCCATAGATGCCATAGCGGCTCCAACAATATGCAGCCCCTAATTCTGTCCGGCATTTGTCCTTTCCTCTTTATATGCAATAAATAATTTACATGCCAAGGTGAGAAATAAGCCCGCTCCAGCTCCACATCTGTATATGTATTCGTTCCTAAGATCCAGTCTCGCAAATGTCTTAAAAGGCAGGCCTGGTTATATTCCCTCATGTCTGGTAACCCCAGCCCCCCCTTCCTCCAATTCCCATGTAGGTATTGCCATTTCATTTTTGATTTCTTCCCTGCCCAGCAGAACTTAACCACCAATCTCCTCAATGTCCCTATTTCTCTTTTGGTCAATCTCAGTGGTAATATTTGCAGTACATACAGCCATCTTGGGAAGATTATCATGCGAAACAGCTGTATTCGACCCATAAGAGACACTGGCAATACCTCCCACCTCACCAGTTGCTCCCTCGTTTCCCTCAATAACTGGGTAACATTTATATCCTGGATCTTCCTGTTATCCATGGGTAATTGGATTCCCAAATATCGAAAGGCCCCTTGTGCCCATTTTAAGGGGAACTCGCCCCCCCCATCTTTGCTTAAGTGTATCAGTGCTAGCCAAAGCCTCAGATTTCGAAAGATTTAACCGAAACCCAGAAAAGTTCCCATATTCCTCTAGACTTTCCATAAGGTGAGGGAAAGATCTCTCTGGTTCTGTCAATAGAACTAATAAGTCATCTGCGAATGCAGCTGTCTTAAACATGAATTTCCCAACCCCTACCCCTCTAATATCTGTATTATTATGAATTTCCCGGAGGAGAGGATCTAACGCCAGGACAAAAAGAAGTGGTGACAATGGGCAGCCCTGCCTCGTCCCCCTCCGTATCGGGAACCATGCAGACTGGAGCCCATTTGCACATATCCGAGCCATAGGGCTCGCATATAGGGCTCTTACGGCCCGAGCAAAAAACCCCTCTATACCATAGGCTGTCAACACCTCAAATAGGTATATCCAGTCCACTCGATCAAATGCCTTCTCCGCATCAAAACTTATTAACATTGCTGGGCTCTGTTCAAGTCTTATCTTCTCTAAGGCCACCCAAATCCGGCGCATGTTCTTAGTGATCACCCTCCCCCGGACAAATCCCACTTGTGATTCTTCTACCAATTCTGGCAAGAATCTCGCTAACCTGTTGGCCAAGATCTTAGCAACATACTTTATCTCAACATTTAGCAGAGAAATAGGTCTATAAGAGTCCGGCTTGTGAGCTGGTTTACCCGGCTTTGGCAATACACTGATGTGGGCTCTATTTAGATACTCCGCCATCTGTCCTTGTTGTATGGCTATATTAAAGACCTTGGCTAATAATGGGCTTATCTCTGTATTTAACATTTTATAAAATTCATTTCTAAGACCATCAGGCCCTGGCGCCTTACCTAACTTACTCCATTTTATTACCAACTCCACCTCCTCTTCCGCTATTGGCGCATTTAGTATTTCCGCCTCCTCTATCGAGATCCTAGGTAAATTTATACTATTTAAATAGGCCTCACTAGGTCTCACCAAATCTTCTTGTTGCTTATATAGATTCCCAAAAAACTCCTGTAGTATGTCCACTATACCTTCATCCTTATTCACCCTCCCGGCTGAGTTGCTCTCCATGGTAAGTATTTTCTTAGCACTAAGCCGTTTGTGTGCTAACCTAGCCAAAAACCTCCCACTCTTATTGGCGAATCGGTACAGCTGATATTTATAATAGATGGCCGATTTCTGGGTTCTTTCCTGTAGTATTTCATTTAAAGTCTGTTGGGCTTCTAACAACTGTCTCCGAATAATTAAGTCATGCTGTTGCCCATATTTCTTCCGCAATGCCACCACTTGCTTCTCTAATCTAATCACCTCTCTATCTCTAACCCTTTTTTTATATGCCAGATATGATATAATGTCCCCCCTTAGTACCACCTTTGCCGCCTCCCAGAAAAGGACTGGCTCTTCCCTATGTTGAGCATTATTCATACTATACTCTTTCCACTTCTCCATCAGGAAAGGCAGAAACTGATCATCTCGGTACAAATGAGCTGGAAATCTCCAAGCTCCAAATTGTGGCCTTCCCACACCCATCCGTAGTTGCATCCGCACCCAAGCATGATCCGAGATCATTATGGGACCAATTTGACTCTCCTCTACCTTTGTCACTAAGTCTCTCGAAATCAATATATAGTCAATTCTGGACAATGTTTGATGGGCTCTAGAAAGGTGGGTGAAATCTTTGTCTACTGGATTTAGTGTCCTCCACACATCCACCAACTCCAAAGCATCACACATCTTAACTATGCCTCTTTCCTTTCTTGCCAATTCCTTCCCCGTGGGTTTAGATCTATCCCATTCTGGATCCATTACTTCATTCATATCTCCCCCCATAACCATCGGTAAATCTCCCAATGCATGTATTTTCCGTACAATTTGTGAGTAAAATTGCCTATCATAAGTATTTGGAGCATAAACGTTACAAAGCAGTAATGGTTGGTGTTCTACTATCACATGTGCCAGGACATACCTCCCTCCCACATCTGCCACCAACTTCTTAACCTCCACATTGATAGTTTTCCTTATTAAAATTGCTACACCTCCTTTTTTTCCCACCGCTGGTGCATCATAAACTTCTCCCACCCACCATGTTTTCAATTTTGCATGTTCCTCTCTAGTCAAGTGTGTCTCCTGCAAAAATGCGATTGACACTTTTTTATCATTCAATGCTTTCAATATCTTTTGTCGCTTAACCGGTGAGTGTATACCCCCCACATTCCATGTCACTATCTGTAATGTTGTCATGTCACTCCTCTCTCAGCTCGTATATTCCACCAGAAGTTGTCGAGCACTCTGTTATGACCAAGAGGGTGTCCCAGCTCCACCCCCCCGGCCCAATGTACCATTAATACCCGCCTTAATTTAGCTACCCAGGATCCTGTATATCCTACCCTTTTTGTGTGGCCCCATTCATCCAATACCTCTCCCTCCCTCCCCTCCCCCCCCTCCCCTCTTCTTCAACCCTCTCTTATTCTCCCCCCCTTTCCGTCCCTTCATGCCACTAGGCATAACTTCCTGTTGCCTAAAGGCCCTGGCGCCCCAATACTTGTCAATTTATTACCCATTTATGTTTTCATGCATCTTTTCTCCTTTCTGCCTTCTAAACGCCCGCTGTAGTTTCCAATTATACCAGTCAATCAAAGGTCTCTTTCTGTGTGCCCAACTCTTTCCTCTTTGGTGTTGTTTCTTCGTATGGTTCTCTGCCGGAAGCCTTGCTCTCCTCCAGTGACTTGGCTCAATACCAAATATCAAAACAACTTGTCTCAGTTCTCCAAGTCTTGACTCCACGTTCAGCCTCTCTCCATCCAATCCCATCTCCTTGCCAGGTAAACTCCATTATTAAGTATAAACTTTTAACTTGTATAAACTTGGTTCTTGGCATAACTCCTGTAACTCAAACCATCCTATAGCTTACAATAAACCAAATATGTCTTTTCACTTTCACGTGTCTCCTGTCCCTTTCAGCCTTCACGCTCTGTAGCAAGCAAGCGGTCCACATATACAGTTGCTTCATCTGCTTTCTCGAAAAATACCGCTCGTCCATTTTCCAACAACTTGAGCTTCGCAGGGTAAAGCAAGCTGAACTTATATTTTTGCCCAAAGAGTCTAGTACACAGCGGTGCAAATTCTTTTCTAGCTGTGGTCACCGCCGTTGAATAATCTTGAAAACACAAAATTTTCTTTCCTTTGTACTCAAGCTTTTTTCCTGACCGCAACTCCTGTAAAATCAGCATTTTGTGGGCATAATTTAGAATCTTTAGAATCACCACTCTAGATCTTTCCGTGTCCTCTCTTCTCTGCCCGAGTCTATGCGCTCTTTCCACCCGCATAGCTTTCGCTAGCTCCGCATTTTCTAATGTTTCTGGCAGCCATTTTTCCAAAAACATGCATAAATTTCGTTCTGGTAGATTCTCAGGCAACCCCACGAGGCGTAAGTTATTTCTTCTTGATCGATTTTCGAGATCGTCAAGTTTCGTTTCCACCTCTGCTAGACGTTTCTGAAGTCTAGGTTGCTCATCCGACACCATTTTAATATCGTCCTCCGCTTTCCCCATTCTTTGCTGTACTGCTTGGAGCTCATTAAAAAGCTGTGTATGTTTTTCTGTTAGCCCTTCCAGCTTATCCAATATGAGCTGCAGTTTCACTCCCACCGTTTGTTCAACCGCCGCTTTCACTTCCTCAGTGATCTCTGCGGCCCACATTGAGCTGGGTGACGGCGATGCCCTGTCCGCCATTTTGTTGTCTATGGCGCGGGTCTTATCTCTGGGGTCTTTTCGACCCGATTTCGTTGCCATCCGATTCTTTCCAAACCCGCTACTCTCCAGATAAATCCTCCTATCTTCCGTTTGATTTTACTTCGGATTTGAGTGGGTAATCGCTATTACTAGCTCTGATTTGTGAGGTCGCCGCGGAGCAGTGCTGTTTTGCGTCTTCACCGCTCCATGCCTTCACCGGAAGTCGCCTATAACCTCTTAACATAATCTTATGCCCTCTCATTGCAGAATTTTCATTCATTTAAAAAGGCTCACTTCCTGTGCGTTAATACCATGGAGAGATTTAATCATCTCTATCATATCGCCTCTCTACCACCTTTCTTCCAGAGTATATATATTGAGGTCTATAAGTCTGTCCCCATACACTTTATGACAGAGATCACTGACCAATTTTGTAGCCACCCTCTGATCTGACTCCATCCAGTTTATATCTTTCTGAGGGCACGGTCTGCAGAATTACACACATATTCTAAATGGGGTCTCATCAGAGACTCATGCAAGGGCACTATCACCTCTTTTTGTGCTAACTATTCCTCTCCCTATGCACCTGAGCATCCTTCTGGCTTTGACCATCACCTTTTCTACCTGTTTGGCCAACTTAAGATCATCAGATATGATCACCCTCAAGTCCCGCTCTTGTTTTGTACACAGAAGTACTATACCCCCTATACTGTATTGTTCCTTTGGATTTTTGCAGCCCAAGTGCAAAACCCTGCATTTTTTAGCATTAAATCTTAGTCTCCAATTTCTGGACAATTATTCAAGCTTCACTAGTTGCCTTCTCATGCTATCCACACCCTCTGGGGTGTCTACCCTATTACAGAGTTTGGTATCATCCACAAAGAAATAAGCCTTACCAGACAGTCCTTCCATAATATCAAAGGCTTTGCTAAAATTCAAGTACATTCAAGTACACCACATCTATTGCCCCTCCCATATCCAACTTTTTGGTCACTCAGTCAAAGAAATCAATCAGATTTGTCTGACAAGTCCTGCCTCTAGTAAAACCATGCTGTCTTTGATCTTGCTGTCCATTTGATTCTAGAAACTTCTCAATTCTCTGCTTTAGAAAAATTTCCATGGTTTACTCACCCCTGAAGTCAAACTAAGAGGCCAGAAATTCCCAATGGCCTCTTTACTTCTGCTCTCGTGCATAGGGATCACATCTGCCCTTCTTCAGTTCTCAGGGACTACTCCAGACTCTAAAGAAGCATCAAAAAGGTCATACAATGTAACAGCCAGAACGTCTCTGAGTTCCTTGAGAACCTTCGGATATATCCCACAAGGACCCACTGCTTTGTCTATTTTTAGTTTAGCTAGCTCCTTACGAACACAGTCTTCTGAGAATTGGTCCACCACACATCCATTCCAATTAGTATTTGTTTTCTGCGGTCCTACCACCAGCCCTTCATCCATGAAAACAGAAGAGAAGTAATTGTTAAGTAATTCAGCGTTATCCTTATCAGCTTCTACATATTGCTCCCCTTCACCCTTGCCCCCCAATTTTACTATATTGGCTATCTTTGCTTTCCTTACAGCTTTTCCAGCTTCTCTTAGCTTTTCCTGGTATTTTTGCCTGTCTTCCTCTTTCCGAGATGTCTTGTAATTTATAAAGGCTAACCTTTTTTCACTAACCTTTTCAACTACTTCATTTGAGAACCAAAACAACTTCTTTTCCTCTTATTTTATGTACTTTTCTAACATAAAGGTTTGTCACCCTTAAAATAACTCCTTTCAGTTTTGCTTGCTGCTGTTCTACTCCCTTCAGCTGTTCCCATCCAACTAACTCCTCCTTGAGGTAGTCCCCCATCTTCACAAAGTTAGTTCTTTTGAAGTCTAGAAACTTCAAACTTAAATAAGCCCTCTCTTTGTGTGTCTTAATATTGAACCACAGCATTCGGTGATTACTAGATGCCAAATGATCGCCCACTGTAACATCAGAAACACTCTCCCCATTTGTAAGCACCAGGTCTAGAATAAATCCATCCCACATGGGTTCCAATACCAACTGCTGGAACAGTTCTTCCCTTGCTTCTAGACGACCCTGCAGCAAGGACACCCCAATTAAAGTCTGGCATATTAAAATCACCTATCAATAGTACTTCCCATTTCATAGCTATCTTGTGAATGTCTTCAATTAAATAGGAAGGAGACGTGAGAGTTGCAAGTGGAGTCAGTTCCCAAGGAGACATTCTTGTCACCCCTAAATCAATAAGGTTCCCGGGATGCCATTTATTAGGCATACAATGGAGCGAGTGATAACAGTGGACAGAAGAAGTTTTCTTGTCAAGAGAGGAAGATAGTAATGCTGTTGTAAGTACCACTGTATATCCATTGAAGAAACTAGAATTACCTCGACTGTTCCTTATATATGTACACTACAAATTTATAATTGCATTGCTTGTAATTTTAAGAACACTGTTGATGAGTTTGGGGAAAGCAAATTAGTATCAGTTTCTTTAGTTAGTTTTTTTTTATTATTTGCTACAGCTGCTGAGTGAAAATACTACTAATAAAAGGAAACGTTAATGCATTATTTACAGACACTGTCAAGCGAGATGCACTGAATTTCATGGATTATTTTGGCATAAATCTCCAGCTCTCAAAAAACTCAAAGGGTCTTATTTCACTTATGCCTCCATCCCCTAGCTTTAGATGTCAGAAAAAGTAAATGCTGTGTATAGTTCTATGTGCTCCAACTCGAAAGTGTGTAGCAGATTCTCTGTAATGGTAATTGTGCCTCATGGTCTGGTCAACAATTCAAAACCTTTCTTCTTTGAATTTGAAACGAGAAATAAGCTTAGGTTCTGTGTGTGTCCCAAGATGCACTAAATCTACATTTGGACATAGGAAAAGTCTATTGGTTTTCAAAATGTCAAGGATTTGAATTTGGTTATTATGTTTTTATTATCTCCAAGTATTTCTCTAGTTATGTAGGAATAATTCATTAATGTATTTTTTTCTTTCTTATATCTGTAGGTTGAAGGTGGCACACTCTTGGACTGAACTTCTCATTAAAATAGTTTTATTATAAAAATGTACAGATGTTCAGTGTATTTCTAATTGTTACAATTTAGGTAGTTTTGTTAAAGATTATATTTTAATTAGATGCATGTTATAAGAGTCACTCACAGAGCAGTGTCATTTATTTTTTACAGGTGTTCAAGTCTTCATTTTCAAAGCACTTAGACTTAAAAAGGTCCATAGGTTACTATAGTGTTCATTTTCAAAGCACATAGTTAATCTATGTTCTTTGAAAATGAGTTTTTATGTAAGTTTGTAAGTCTAAGTGCTTTGAAAGTATGCCTCCACATTTGTTTTTATATCATACATTGCGATAGGGACAATCATGATACAGGCACATATTAGAAAAGTGATTTGTTACTACTGCATACATTTATTTGGGTTACAATGTTAGAAGAGACATCTTATTTTGTTGGGTGCATTTCACCCAAGCGATAGTGCTTATGAGAAGGCTTTATCCATATATTTGTCTGTCCATCTATACACAAGCACACACACAGATACACAGAGATATAAAGGTACATACATGTACACATACAGAAAGACACACACACACAAACAAACACATATGTAGAGAGAGACACATTTGCAGAAAGGTTCTGATAATAATGCACAAAACCACCTTTAGTTAAGTCGTTCCCAGTAGTGATAGGTGACTGAAAACACCTTGTTTAAACCAATCAGATAGAGACACAAACTCCGTGTGTGTGTGTGTGTGTGTGTAACTGTGTGTGTGTCTGTAGAGCCTCACATCGGACTCGTGGCATATGTGTGTGGGTGTGTGTGATGCCCAAAAATGCAGAGCCTCACATTGGACTCCAAGAAATGGCAGGAAAAAATGTGGTCTTCGTTTTGGGGATAAGGGGTCACACTCCTGGTTGTGGGGCTCACCCAGCTGATCATGTATGTAAAAGAAGATATCTTCATGTTTTCATTTGTAGTACTACAAAATATTTCTTTTTTTTTACTTTATACTTCACAGTGCATGTGTGAGTTGTTTGTTTCTTTCCAGAGTGACTTATCAATACCTGTTCTATTGCTGGACTCATCATCATTTGTTTTTATTTTCTTTCTCTCAGTTGCTTACAACACTCAAAAACATATACACAAAAAGATATACACATAGTTCTGTGTGCATGCACACGCACATATACAGACACACAAACACACATACACACACACACACAAATGCATATACATATACATATGCCTCATATATCCCCCTTCTATTTCAAAAGGGAGATCCATGCAATGATTCCAAAAACTGACCAATAATGTCTACCTATAATCTATAAGCTGTTTACTTTGGATAGTAATGGAATATATATGATCATATTGACTCTAATAACATCATGGCAATAGAGAAGGATAATAAGAGAGAAGCATATGGAACCAAAAGCATTCGATAGCATCCCACATTCCTGAATAATAAATTGCCAAGAAATACACATTTTAATACACTTGCACAAAATAAAGCCTAAATTGATCGAGTATATTAACTTCATCTTGAAAATGTGGCAAACCACACTCCATCTACATTATGAATTGACAGCTCGCTATTCCTAACATCAAGATCCATTGAGGAATACTTCAGGGAGACTCCATGTCACCATTCCTGTTTTGTATAACATTTAATCCTTTGAGTACACTTCTTAACTCTTTGGGTTCTGAATTTAGCCTTAATCCTAAAGTTGGCAAAGTTTGTAGATGACTTGAAGCTCTACATTGACCAGAACAACTCTGTTTAGTAAAATGAATTTCAGATGATAACAGGAATACTTGTGGCCTGAATAAATGTGCTAAGATAACCTTCCTAGGAGGAAAAGAACAAAACAGAAAGCATATCTCTGGCTGATGATTGTGCCATTGAGCAACTTGAACAGGAAGGTGTATATAAATTTTTGGGAGTTGAGGAAAGAGTAAGAATCCAGTAAAAAGTAATACAAAAGATTAAAACTGATGCTAAAAAGTGCTCTAACATCAACCAGCACGTGATTCCTTTGGAACTGTAGACTATCTTGAAAAAATGGATGTATGGAGAAGAAAACTCCTCCATGCTCATGAGGTAATCGTGAAAGTAAGCATCCACTATCCAGTTCTATCATTAAACTTGGTCAGGCAGTCCAATGAGCAGAAGGAATAAATGAGAATTCACCTGTCTGCACAGGAATGGAAGCAACAGAATATGCAAGGCAGAAAGCTCTTTAAAGAATTACACCAGGAAACAACGAAAGACAAGTGGCAAAATGCATAAATACAGAGGGGAATACAAAATACAGTGGTGGATGAGTAGCCTAATGGTTACAGTGTACTGAGAATCTAGGGAACTGGGACTTATTCCCACTCTAGCTTCTTGTGACACTAGGCAAGTCACTTAACCCTCCATTGCCTCAGGCATAAAAATTTAGATTGTGCACCCACTAGGGACAGAGAAAGTACCTACATATAGGGATAAATTCTATAAGTGGTGCCTAAAAATCGGCACTGAGAATTTTGCATGCCGAGCGCTGTTCTATAAAGGGTATGTATCATTTATAGTTCAACACTTAAGGAAATACCGCGCCTAACTTTAGGTGCCAGCAATTATGCCTGCTAAAAGCTGATGTAAATGCCAGTGCCTAAATTAGGCGCAATTCATCTAAATTCTGTATTTATGCATGTAAAATTTTAGAATGCCCCTGAAGCACCCCAAGCCATGCCCCCCCCCAAAAAAAATTTACACGCAAATTATTATAGAATGCAATCTGTGTGCAAATCCTAATTAATGCCAATAATTGGTTGTTAGCTGATTGGCTTGTTAAGCAATTCAGTTGCATGTGAATTGGCTACATGTTCTGATTTGTGCACACAACTTTACTCATCGTTTATAGAATCTGGTGATAATGTGTACAGCACTAGCTATGTCTAGTAGCACTATAGAAATGTAGTAATAAAATTTAAATCACTTTTGTTTCACCAATTATTGGTGTTAATTGGCCTTAATTAGGATTTATGCACTGATTGCATTCTATAATGATCTGTGTGTAATATTTTGGGGGCATTGCTTGGGGTGTTTCAGGGGCAAACTCCTAGACACCAACTTGGTCACTTCATCGAATACAGACATCCCACCTGCAGATAAACCTGCCAATTATTTCAATGAAAAAATTGTAAATCTACGCAACACACTACCTCACGACAACCCAGACATAAAAACTTTCCTCAATAAACTAGACCAAACTGATGGAGAATACCCAGCTGACCGAAGCTGGCTAAACTTCACCCCCCTTACCATCGATACAGTTGCACAGGCGATCAGCAGGTTCTACAACACTCACTGCTATCTAGGCACTTGTCCCAACTACCTAATGAAATCCGCCCCTGACCGCTTCATCGCAGACCTCATATCCCACCTAAACTACTTGCTTCAACAAGGTCTCTTCCCAAATGAAAATGGCAAATTTCTACTAACCCTGATACCAAAAGACACCACGAAAAAAGCAAATGAAATCACCAATTCCGACCAGTAGCATCCATCCCGCTGTCAGTCAAACTGATGGAAAGCATGGTAGCCAAACAACTTACTGACTATATACACAAATTCTCAATATTACATGAATCTCATTCAGGATTTCGCCCACTACACAGCACAGAAACAGTACTACTCACTCTCCTAGCCAAATTCAAGCAGGAAATAGCAACAGGCAAAAATATCCTCCTCCTCCAATTCGACATATCTAGTGCGTTCGACATGGTAAACCACAATATACTACTAAGACTACTAGACAAGTTCAGGATTGGTGGTAACATACTTAGCTGAATCAATAGTTTCCTAACCACAAGATCATACCAAGTAAAATCAAAATCAACCATATCATCACCATGGAAGGCAGACTGCGGAGTACCACAAGGATCACCACTATCACCAATTCTCATCAACCTAATGATGACCCCTTTAGCCAAGACCCTATCCAACCAAGGCCTGAACCCTTTCATGTATGCAGACGACATCACAATATACATTCCTTACAAATCTAATCTGTCAAAAATCACCAATGAAATCAAGAGCAGCTTGAACACCATGGACCCCTGGGCAAATGCATGTCAACTAAAACTAAACAAAGAAAAAACACACTGTCTTGTTGTCTCATCCCAACACAGTGCGGACAACCCTACAATTATCAACACCCCAGATCACACCCTCCCTATCTCAGACAGCCTGAAAATCCTTGGCATTATAATAGACCGCGACCTAATACTAGAGAAACAAGTGACATCCACAACCAAGAAAATGTTTTACTCAATGTGGAAACTTAAACGCGTGAAACAATTCTTCCCGAGGGATACATTTCGCAACCTGATACAATCAATGGTATTAAGTCACATGGACTACTGCAATGGAATCTATGTGGGATGCAAAGAACAAACATTAAAGAAACTCCAGACCGCCCAGAACACGGTAGCCACACTTATCTTCGGAAAAACTCGATTTGATAGTGCAAAACCTCTCCGCGAAAAACTACACTGGTTCCCAATCAAAGAACATATTGCTTTCAAAATCTGCACAATGGTTCACAAAATTCTGTATTTGCAAAAAAAGTTGTGATCAAAGTTTGCTTTACTCCTTTTTTTTATGTGTCCTGGACAAGTGGCATGGTACTTAGTTGGTAGAGTTTTCTTCTGGCTTCTTCTCATTAGTCATGCCACCGATAAAAGTCAGTACTGCATTCAAGCTAATAAAGCACTCAGTTGATAGTCTCTTATTAAACTTTTCCAGTCTAAAATTAGAACCCAATTCAACCACTTATGTCATTCTGAGTCTTTGTGTGACAACATTAGAAAGATATTGCTGTTAATGGAAAACATAAATCACCTGTAGCAAAGTGCAGGTCTTTCTTTGTTCCCCAATTCATTTCAGTTTTATTATATACTTTTCTTATTAGATCAATTAGTCCTACAATGAAAGACCTACTACTTTTCCTTAAGAACTTCCTCTGTTAATATGAAATGGTAGGATTCTGTTTGGCAACACTGAATCTATAAAGCTAAGGTGTTATACAATTGCCACTGGTGACTCTATAGCTAAGCTGCTGTCAACATTTCCATCATAAGGATTGCAAAAGTTTATAAGATGACTGTCAAAATATGCTCTGTGTTTGTTTTAGTCATGAATGGCCAGAGGTCATTTTCATAGAAATCCATTTAGCTGTTTCAGAGTGGCTATTTGTATTTATATAGCACTTTTCATCCAATCAGGATTCCAATGCAGTTTGCAGTTATGGCACTTTCTGAATGTACAGTGCAATCTGTTAAAAATATGAAACCAGCTGCAGGGATGCTTAGAATGGAAATGCCTTCAGGTTTCATGTAAAAAAATATACATATGACTCCTGTACCCAACAGGAAACTCTAAGACATGGGTGTCCAACCTCAGCCCTCACCAGGTCGGTTTTCAGGATTTCCCCAATGAATATGCATGAGATCTATTTGCATTCATTGCAAAAAAATCCTGAAAACCTGACTGTATTGCAGCCCTTGATAACCGAGATTGGACAACCCTGCTCTAAGACATATAATTTGTTTTATGGAGGAAGATGTCTCAGTAACAATTGCTTGTTAACCAGCAACTTCAGTTGCTCATATGCAAGGCGCAGTATGTAGAGCTATGACGACTCTTAAACAGCATATTAATAGTTACATCATCAGTCATCTAACTCCTCCTTGTGATGAAAATAAACATGTAAATGTGTTATAGTCTCATTGTCCTAAAAGTAAAAAATATGCCCACTTCAAAATGTAGTGTTTCAAACAGTCGAAATAAATGTGGAGGGGCATTTTCGATATGACGTCTAAATCTGACTTTGAATGTTTTGCGGAAAACCTTCAAAAATGCATTCTTGGAACCTGAAAAGGTCTATTTTTTTTTAATTGGTCATTTGCTAGACATTGTTCTGCTTAGTGTATCTATCTTTTTGGACTGGTCCAAGTGAAAAACGCACAAAATCAAGCTACTGTACCCCACTACAATAGCTCTTATGGCTGCAGATATCACCTATATGTAGGTACAGTAGGTTTTTGGTGTGTTTTGGAGGGCTCATATTTTCCACCACAACTGTAACAGAGTGGGTTATGGGCCTGAGTCCCTTTCTCTACTGTGCACTGCACCAATCACTAGGCTACTCCAGGGACCTGCTTGCTGCTCTAATAGAACTGGCCATAGCATATGAAGCTGTCAAAGAACCTGGTATGTACTGTTTCTTTTTCATTTTTAGAGAGTGGGAAGATGTCAGTAACCACTGGAGTAAGGGGGGTCATTTTTATCCCTCTAGTGGTCTTTATCACTCCAGTGGTCATTTGGGGCAACTTTTTGCCCAGTCACAGTTATACCCACTATAGTTCAAGTGGTTCAGGTGATCCAGGAGCAGAGTCAGAGCAGAGCTGGGAGTTACCTAAGCACTACCAATATTCAATGGTGGTTAAATTCAGTGTTACCTGAGTAACCCCCAGCAGGCCACTCCAGACCTAAATATTTAGTGCCAGTACCCAGATAGGCTGGCACTGAATATCCTGGTGTAATTCTGCCATAAGTAGGCATTGTTTAAAGAAACGCTGGCCGCCGCTGAATATTGTTCCATTAATAATTTAGATGAGATTGACATCTTTGGGAGGGGGGCTGCTTTTAATGAGAAATTTTAAAGTGACAATAGTTCAATGCTCTTTGTGAGCCACTTGAACCTTAGTGGGTATAGCTGTGACTGGGCAAAACGTTCACAGAATAGTAGCAGTAGACTAGAGCAAGAAACAAGTCTAAAGTCTCTCACAATTTTTCCGTACTCTGACTCTGCTGTAAAGGTAAAAACAAAGATTTTTATGATTTTAGATGCTAATTTATCCTCCTGACATATAAAGGCAGGATGCTGAAATTTGTGCCAGGGAAAAGGTTTGTGAAGTCACATCCTATATAATAATTCTCACCTCCAACAGGATGTGCCTGGGACCGTGCCTGCCGGAAGTGGTCTGCTAGGCAGGCACGCACTGACCTCAGTGACATCAGTGACAGACAATTTGGCAAAGCAAAACAATCTGAGTGCTGGCCATTAGGACACAGGGTTGATAGGAGAGTTTTAAAAGACTGAAGGAACCGAAAGTGTTAAATGGGGGGAGGGGGGGAGTTCTGAAGGACTGAAAGACATGAACATTTGGGAAAGGAAAACAATCTGAATGCTGGCCATTAGGACACAGGGTAGATAGGAGAGTTTTAAAAGACTGAAGGAAAGTGTTAAACTGGAGAAGGGAGGGGGGGGGGGGGGGGGGAGTTGTGAATGACTAAGGCCCAGATGCACTAAACGTTTTTCATCGTTAAATGAGCCCTCAAGGAAGAATTTCCTATCCTTTCCATGCACTAAAGCCTATTTTCCGACGACAGTAGCAGCTAACGAAAACTGAATGCAGATGAGCAATTCTTCTACAAATCCCATTGAAATGACATGCACTAACCTTTTCCGATTCGTTTAAACGCAGGAGAACACCATGAAATCTAACGAGAGTCTGTACCGCTCGTTAGGGCTGTCTGTCTGCTAGAAGTTAACAAAATCCAATAAAAAAAATAACTGGGGGGGGGGGCGAAAACGCGTCCGGGGCGTCCTTTATTGACGCCCCAGGTCGCCGCTGCTCCCCTCTCCCTCAGCACCAAAAAAGAAAAAGAAAAAAAAAAGGATCGGGAGGGGGCAAAGGCACTCGTCATGAGCGTCCCGTATGGACGCCTTGCCCTCCCCCCCGCTGCTCCCCGCTTCCCCCCCCCCCCCCCCACAAAAAATCTCCAATTTTAGCAGCCCCGGGCCGGCCCTCCTCCCTTCCTGTATTCTCCCACACTAGCTCCGCCTCCTGCCATGCTCCGGTCCCATGCCCCACTCCCGCCGCCCCCCCTATGGTCGTGGCTGCCGCTCTCCCCGTCCAACGACCCCCCCCCCCTTTGCCTTACTGGCCCGTGCAGCGCCTCTCACCTCTGCTGCACGGGCAAGAACAGCTGATCGGCGAGTCAGAAGGCCTCCTCAGATGTCCCTTCTTTCTTCCTGGGCCCGCCCTCCTCTGACGTACATCCTACTTTGCAATACCGATCTGAACATTTCTGGAGTGTTTTTGTAGTGCATGCCTCGTTTTTTTAAACTCGTTAAGCACTTTTACGATTCTTATTTTTTAACGTTTGGTTGATGCATCTGGGCCTGAAAGACATGCAAATTTGGGACAGGAAAACAATCTCAATGCTGGCCATTAGCACACAGGGTATATAGGAGAGTTTTAAAAGACTGAAGGAACCAAAAGTGTTCAGTGGGGGGGGGGGGGGGGGGGGGGGGGGCAAGTTCTGAATGAATGAAAGAAATGAAAATTTACGAGAGGAACACAATCTGAATGCCGGGCATTTGTACACAGGGTAGATAGGACACTTTTTTTAAAAAATGAAGAACATGAAAGTATTACATCTTGGGGGAGGGATGAGGAGGAAAGCGGTGGGGTATCCGGATACTGGGCGTTAGGGCCACGGGGGTACATAGACTTTTCAAAGCCTTAAGGAACCCAAAGTGTGGGAAGGAGGAGGAAAAGGAGGGGAGGGAACGGGGTGAGGAGCATTAGGAACAGGGGAGGGGGCCCTGTCACACACTCACATTCTCACACACACACTGTCACACAGTCTCACTCTGTCACACACCCGCACATTCACTCTGGCTCTCTCTCTCAAACATACACACTCCCAGGAAAACCTTGCTAGCGCCCGTTTCATTCGTTCCAGAAACGGGCCTTTTTACTAGTAGATTATAAAGGGAAATGTTTTTCAGGAAACATTTCTTGCCTCTTTTCTGCCATCTAGAAGCAAGCAGAGAGCAGCAGGAATAAGGGAGGAGTTATGTCTTTGTGTCCTTTCTGCCAAGATGCCAAGAGAAGGCATAAAGCTCCTGAGAAAAGTGGGTCCTAGGTAATAGCCTTATCCTTGGACAAAGGAAAAGCTGAGGGGTTGTGGGTTGACTATAGACCACCAGGGGAAAATTAATTGTCTATATTAATGTCTTCAGGAGGTTAAAATATTTACACATCATTAAACTGTCCCTAAACCCTTCCAAGACAGAGCTGCTGTGGGTTCAGAGACCTACTATGCCATTCTCTTGACCATCATTCTCCACTCACTGCATATCTTCCAAATATCAGCCAGCAGTTCAATGCCTTCACCTTTTTCCCCCTTACCTGAAGTATAGCCTGCAGCCCATAAAGGAAATTTGTGAACCTCTAATGTACCAAAGCTCTTCCACTGTTGCATGTTGTTTGACCTTGCCTTATCTTCCTGGGAACTTGACACAACAATACCACACTTCTCAGTTTAAGCTGGCTTTACCATCTTGTTCAGATGTTGATGCTCTTTTAGCTTAAGGCTATAAGATTCTTCTCAGGCTTCCAGGGGTTGCTGGGAAACTATCAGGCTAGTCCTTCTCCTCTATGAAGACTGTCCAGCTAGATAGCTTGTCAAGAACCCATGGTGCATTTAGCACAGTGTCCAGGACTATGCCCTTACTTGTTTGACTCAAATCCTGTCCCTCAGTGCCAACTGTGGTATTCTCTAGCATACGTACTATACATTTTGGAGTTTAGCCTGTTTTTTTCCACAGTCATTGGACCTTCCAAAGATACGGCGATTAGTAAACTGTATTGCTGTTGTTGTTACACTTGTACCCCCATAGGCGTAGTTTGACTGTTTCATTTGGGGGGGCAAAGAATGGGCGGAGCATATTAGCATATCATTTGCATATATAAATATGCAAATGAATATGCTAATATGGAGGAAGGAAATGAAATTTACAGGCAAAATATCACAGATGCATATTTCAAAAAGCTGACACATTTCAATTAATAAATTATGAATAAAATACTTTTATTTACCTTTGTTGTCTGATCATTTAGTTTTTCTATTCGCTTTGATCCCAGTGTCTTCTGTTTTATGCAGTGTCTTCTTTCCAGTAGGCTTCCCTCTGCTCCCCACCCTCCCAGTCCCATCCATCTCTTGCTCCTTCCCTCTGCTCCCCAACCCTCCCAGTTCCATCCATCTTCTGTTCCTTCCCTCTGCTCACCATCCCTCCGTCCCATCCATCTTCTGCTCCTTCCCTCTGCCGTGCCTGACCTCTCCCAATCCCATCCATCTCCTGGTCCATCCCTCTGCTCCCCACCCCACCCAGTCCCATCCATCTCCTGCTCCTTCCCTCTGCTTCCCACCCCTCCCAGTCCCATTCATCTCCTGCTCCTTCCCTCTGCTTCCCACCCCACCCAGTCCCATCCATCTCCTGCTCCTTCCCTCTGCTTCCCACCCCACCCAGTCCCATCCATCTCCTGCTCCTTCCCTCTGCTTCCCACCCCTCCCAGTCCCATTCATCTCCTGCTCCTTCCCTCTGCTCCCCACCCCCCCAGTCCCATTCATCTCCTGCTCCTTCCCACCCCTCCCAGTCCCATCCATCTCCTGCTCCTTCCCTCTGCTTCCCACCCCTCCCAGTCCCATTCATCTCCTGCTCCTTCCCTCTGCTTCCCACCCCTCCCAGTCCCATCCATCTCTTGCTCCTACCCTCTGCTTCCCACCCCTCCCAGTCCCATTCATTTCCTGCTCCTTCCCTCTGCTTCCCACCCCTCCCAGTCCCATCCATCTCTTGCTCCTTCCCTCTGCTTCCCACCCCTCCCAGTCCCATTCATCTCCTGCTCCTTCCCTCTGCTTCCCACCCCTCCCAGGCCCATTCATTTCTTGCTCCTTCCCTCTGCTTCCCACCCCTCCCAGTCCCATCCATCTTCTACTGCCCCCCCCCCCCCCCACGAGGTCCAAGATCGTGACTCCGTTTACCCCCTCTCTTCCTCCCTCCTTCCCTCCGGCGCAGGCAACAGTCTTCAGCTTTTTCAGCGTTCCTGGCAGCGGTAGCGATGTACACGCTGCCTTCGGTCTGCCCCGGAAGCCTTCTCTTCAAGTTCCTGTTCCCACCTATGCGGGAACAGGAACTTGAAGAGAAGGCTTTGGGGCAGAGCCGAAGGCAGCGTGTACAACGCTACCGCTGCCAGGAACGCTGGAAGACTGCTGCCTGCGCCGGAGGGAGGGAGGAAGAGAGAGGGGTAGACAGACACGCTCCTCTCGGTCCGCTTGGCTTCCCTGCCCTCTCTGTCTGCGTCCCGCCCGAAAGGAAATGACGTCAGAGGAAGGCGGGACGCAGATAGAGAGAGATAGAGAGGGCAGGGAAGCCAAGCAGACCGAGAGGAGCGCGTGCCTGCCTGCATGTGGTTTTGTTTTGTTTTTTTTAAAACTAATGGCGCAGCGGCGCCTCACGTCGTTTGGGGGGGCATTGCCCCCCCCCCAGTCTACGCCTATGTGTACCCCGCGCTTTTTCACTCATGGCAGGCTCAATGCGGCTTACATGGGACAATGGAGGGTTAAGTGACTTGCCCAGAGTCACAAGGAGCTGCCTGTGCCGGGAATCGACCTCAGTTCCTCAGTTCCCCAGGACCAAAGTCCACCACCCTAACCACTAGGCCACTCTTCCACTCTGGAGTACATGTATCTCTTTTTATTCTATTTGAAATATTAAGGCTTTTCTACAACAAGGCTTGAACCCTACAGATCACCACCTCAGACATTAGTTAGTGCTCACACCTCAACACATAGGCACATAAACACCCCGTTATGCTAGCATTCTGTAATGGAAAGTAGGCAGCAAATAGGCACCCTCTCAACAAGGGGCAATTCTATAAAGCAGAACCTACATTTATGCGCCATAATGTCATAATGTGCCTACTTGTAGCCTATTCTATAAAGAAAAGCAAATGCAGATGAGACTACAAGAAGGAGCATTGTGGCATATAAATTTAGGCTTGGCTCATGAAGACCTTTCTTTACAGGATAGGCTACAAGAGGGGGCATTATGGCATGTAAAGATAGGCTCTGCTCATGCAGACTTTTCTTTATAGAATACCAGCCTAATAGGTCATGTATTCATGTAAATATCTAGGCAAAGGCACTTACACTGGCCATAGAGCTGATATAAATGATTTGCACCTAAATCACTAAAGACCATCAAAAAAAATTATACTATTCCCCCCCCCCCCCCCCCCCCCCCAATATTCAAAACTATTTAACTGGCCAGGAACGGCACCTGACCGGTTAAATGGCACTTAGCTGGCTATCTGGTGAAATTCAGCAGGAGATAGCCAACTGACTCCCGCTGAATATTACCACTTACCGCTTAGCAGATAGTGAACTATATTGCGCAATATAATCATCTAGCCACCGATTTTCAGCACATCACCAGCTAAGTTTGGTGGCAAGATCTGGCTATGTCAATAGCAGGTCTACGTTTGGCCGGTTTCAACATAGTTGGCCAGCGCAGAATATCGTCTTGGCCGTTTAAGTTGTAACCAGCCAAAAATATACCAGATATTTAATGTCAGTCAATGGTAATGGCCTGAATATCCTGGCTCAGTGCTGACCATGGGAGGCAGCTCGGCTACCTCCCATGGTCTGAATAGCAGCCCTAATCTCCCCCCGGATTCTATATAGCGCAGCTAGTGTTCAGAACTGAAATCCAAGCGTATTCATAGCAATGTGTGTAACTTAATTCGCCTGACAAGCCAATCAGCATTGTTAACAGCATTTATCAATTGGCAGTAATTAGAATTTATGTACATGATTTGCTAAACATATTCTGTAACACACTACACCTAAATTGTAATGCACGCAGGCAAAAAGAGACATAGTTATGGGTGGGGAATTGGGCGTTTTGTGGGCATTCCAAAATTTATGCATGTTGTTATAGAATATGGCCCAATGTGCCTAAATCTACGCACCAGGAATTACACCACATTTTCATTGGTGTAAGTGGAGGCACTTAGTTTTAGGCGCTACGATATCAATTAAGCATATTTATTGTTACATTTGTATTCCACATTTTCCCACCTATTTGCAGGCTCAATGTGGCTTACATAGTGCCGGAGATGCGATTGCAGACTCTGGTGTAAACAAATACAGAGTGATGTTGAGATAAGATAAGGTTCATGTGGTATTGCCACATGAGATAGGATAAGGTTCATGTGGTATAGCCACATATGGGCGTCGTACACAGAAGAATCGTGTTGTGTCCATATTGTGTTTTGGTTTTGTTGTGTCCATACTGTATTTTGGTTTTGTTGTGTTGCAGCAGTCGGGCTTTTACCACCCCTTATAGAATACTCTTAGGCAGAAATGTTTTCTGCACAGATTTTCTAGGTGTCATATACAGAATTTTCCCCTATGTGTGTAAATGTGTGCCCCACTCATGCTTTGCTCAAACTCTGCCCATGTGTACTGCCCATCACAGATAGGTGCCATTTTAAGGAACAGCAAGAAGCCAGACTATTGACAGCTATGTAAGTATATGCCGGTATTCAGACCATTTACTCAAGTTCCTATGGCACCTTCTTTACAGAATTACCTCCAGGTTCCCTTTATAGAATTGCTCTATATGGGGTAATTCTGCTATGGATGCTGGTTATGGTGCCTCTTTTAAAGCTATTCTTTAAAGAAAAGTAGGTACAAGTGGCAAAGAACGCATGTACATCTAGGCGCAATCATGTACACCAGCCCAATTGCTGGGGTAGATGCCTATATTTGGATGTATTTCTGTTTATTCCACACTTAGAGGCTTATTTTCGAAAGAGGAAAACGCCCAAATTCTGACCTAAATCGGGAGATGGACGTCTTTTTCTTGTGGGTGCCCAAATCGGTATAATCGAAAGCCGATTTTGGGCGTTTCCAACTGCACTCCGTCGTGGGAACGCATAAAGTTGACGGGGGCGTGTCGGAGGCGTGGTGAAGGCGGGACTGAGGCGTGGTTATCGGCTGAGCAGAGATGTGCGTGCTCGGCCGATAATGGAAAAAAGAAGGGCGTTTCAGAGAGAATTTAGGTCACTTTTGTTGGACCCGTTTTTTTCATGAACAGGTCCCAAAAAAGTGCCCTAAATGACCAGATGACCACCGGAGGGAACCGGGGATGACCTCCCCTGACTCCCCCAGTGGTCACTAACCCCCTCCCACCAAAAAAAACGGAATGTTAAACACTTTTTTCCCAACTTGTAAGCCAGCCTCAAATGTCATCCCCAGCTCCATGACAGCAGTATGCAGGTCCCCGAAGTAATTTTAGTTTAGTTAGTGCTGTGCGGGACCCATGCAGAGAGGAAAAATCGGAAGAAAAAAAAAAAACAAGCAAGTGCAGTCAGGGACGTCTAAATTACCAGGATAGCGAAAGGGGGAATCAAACCAGCAACCTTCTAATTACAAGCACAGTGCTCTAGCCAGTGAACCACATTATTCAGGTGCTGAAGTGTCCTTCCCTTTCCATTAAGTCCCTCCAAATTTCTGTCAGCCAATCACCGCTGTTTAGCTGACACAGATGTCAGCTAAATGAGCTGTGATTGGCTGACAGAAACTTGGAGGGACTTAATGGAAAGGGAAGAACCATCTAATCAGTGGTGCACTGGCTACAGCACTGAGCTTGTAATCAAAAGGTTGCTGGTTCAATTCCCCCTTTTACTATCTTTTGATTTGGACGTCCCTGACTGCACTTGCTTGCTTGTTTTTTTTTTCTTCCGATTTTTCCTCTCTGCGTGGGTCCCGCGCAGCACCAACTAAAGTAAAATTGCTCTGGGGACCTGCATACTACTGTCATGGAGCTAGGTATGATATTTGAGGCTGGCATAGAGGCATCTCAGGGGGACCAGTGCACTATGAATGCTGGCCCCTCCCACGACCAAATGCCTTGCATTTGGTTGTTTTTGAGCTGGGACGCTTCGGTTTCGATTATCGCTAAAAAACAAAAACGCCCAGCTCAAAAAACGCCCTAATCCAATGTATTTTCGAAAAAAAAGATGGACGTCCATTTTTTTCGAAAATACAGTTCGGCCCGCCCCTTCACGGACCCGTTCTCGGAGATGGACGTTTTTACAAATGGGCGTTTGCGTTCGATTATGCCCCTCTTGGTATACCGCCTTTCTGTAGATACAGTCAAAGTGGTTTACATATACTATTTTTGCAGGTACTTTCTTGTCCCTAATGGGCTCAGAATATGTATTCTATCATTTATCTGCACACATGTGTGCTCCAGTCACTCTGCCCACGTGCCTGTCCATCAGTAATATATGCACCACCAAAACATGGCATGTACTTTTTCACTAGTTGGCATTCAATGAGGTCTTTTATGCATGTAAGTACCCACTTACACAAGTAAATAACTAGAATATCACCATTTACATGCCTTTATACCCCCTAACACTGGGCAATTCTTTATAGAATTACCCCCCTAAATGCCATTTTAACATTTGCATTGGTTTTGATATGAACATAGTAACAAAAATTTAGTACATGTTTTAGAGCATACAATCAATGATTTCAAAAATTGTACAAAACAAAATTCTTACATATTAATGTTAACAAGATCTTTATAGGGCTAAAACAGTGCTGAAATATCTTGCGGCCTGATGAAGATTGAGTACCGTTACATGAAAGTAGGTCATACGTCTCTCGCTGGCATGTCAGCTTCCTTTGTGGTTAATGACATAGCCTCTTTCTTGCATAATAATCCTACAGATGATTTAGCCTGCATATGTTTGTAATTAACATTGTTTGAAACAGAATAAAACATTGGTCAAGTTTTCAGTTTCTAAATGAATAAGAAAAACTATATTTTTTGTTTGTTTCATGTTGTCTATCCAGTGAACTAAAGATAGAAGAATCAATCCCAAAATGTTCTTTAGAGATATTAAAAACTAAAGGGTGATAAAAGATAGTGTAAGTTTGTTTCTTGATGGAATAAGGAAGTAGGAACAATCAGCCATCCTACATTGCCTTCCTGTTTCGATGCCCACAGTGAAAATGGCTGCTGAAAGTAGGCAAACTACTTGTTTCAGATTGTAGGTGATTATACTGGTGAACTGAGCATATTGCATTTAAAATTTATAATTTATAATTTAAAATGAAATTTTACTTTTCATTATTATATGCATATAATTTATGTTTAGATATTTTAGCTATGATGATACTTTCTTATTATTAGTAATAATTTATGTTAGAACCTTTTTAGAAATTTATTCCCATTTAAGTTGTAAATTGATGATAAACCAATGTACCATATTTAAATACTAAGTGCAACAAGAGTTACATAACCCCAGAGTAAGTAAAGAGAGAATGATATTACATAAACATATAAACATTAATAGAGCACCACTACAGATGAAATGTATCCAAGGGCAATATAATCTTCTTGTTTTTGACAAAATAATTCTTCTTTTCTTTATTTAATATGGGCTAGGAATAATGTGTGTTTTGTTTTCTCTCTTTTATTATTTTTGTTTCTTGTACATTATTAATCTTTTCTTATGATTGTGTAAATGAGGTGGATGCATAAAACTTTCTCTGTTGGCTCTGTAGTATGAGCCAAATGAAAGGCCTGTAAACCACATAAATGTTACCTGAATTCCCCATGCAATCTCTAGGTCACCATTTCATCAAGTTTAAAGGTTTCCCCATCTTATTACGCACATATCCATGGGGCCAGCTTCCTGTACAAAATAAGGTCTTACGTGTTTTCTCTCTTTGCCAAGGTGCAGACACACTACTGCCTGACAACGAGTAAATTCAGGAAAAAGTGAACCAGGAAATTTTAGGCACCTTGGCTTTTTACAGAAATGCAGTGACTGTGCTGTAATTTTTTAGCCAATAGTCTTGCAGAAATGCAATTTTACTAGAAATTTTTATTTATTTTATTTATTTGTTACATTTTTATCCCACTTTTTCCCACTTATTAGTAGGCTCAAAGTGGCTTACATAGTTCCGGAGAGGTGATTACAGACTCTGGTGTGAACAAATACGGTGACAAGTACAGTAAAGAAGTACTAGCAAATAGGTTGTGGTGATTCAGACAAAATGTTCGGGTGTGATCATGCGTCGGGGTTGAAAACTGTCCGTTTCCTGATTAAAATGCCACATTTCATTATTCGGTGTTTATGTCAGATACTGTGGGGTATGCCTTCTTGAACAAGTGAGTTTTTAGGTTTTTTTTTAATTCTAGATGATTATTCATAGATTTCAGGCGTTTTGGTAGAGAATTCCAGAGCTGCGTGCATATGTAAGAGAAACTTGACGCGTATATTGAATGGTAAAATTTGTGCAAAATTCCTGATAAAGCAGCAAAATTCAGTTGCAGGTTTTGCTAGCTGGGCACATTGTTTCTACAGATACACTGGTGGTTTTACATGAGGTACAGTTTTATGAAGGATTTGGTTGATATGTAAATCTGCAGAACAATATGCAAAAACACTTATGCCAATGCTCACATGTTGGTTGCTTTTTTTTTTTTTAATTTTAACTTAGTACCAGTAAATGGGTACAATTTGGCCAGAAAACTGGATGTTCAGCTAAAATTTATTCTGTTAGATTTAGGAGGGGCCTGAGGGATTTCAGAGGTGAAACCAAAAGCTATACAAATAGTGACAATATTCACCATCATCCGGAAATGGACACAGAGCCCCATGCAAAAAAGAACATTAAAATCCACACTAAACACAAATTCTAAAGTCACTTAGAGCTAGATTCTATATATGGCACCTACAAAATCTGCATGGAAAAAAAATTATGCCTAGGTGTATTCTCTAAAGTAAGTAGGGCTAAATATTATAGAATAGACTTAAATTCTCACAGTATGTAGAACACGCCAAGCGTATAGATTGGGTGTATTCTATAATAATGTTCATAGATTTTAGAAACGCCCATATCCTGCCCATGATTACGTCCCCTTTCAACTATGTGACATAGAATTTAGGCACACCAAGTTATAGAATACACTTAGGGGAGATTCTATATATGGTGCCCATGAAACACCCATTTCCCTGCCCATAGCCACACCCCTTTTTGCCTGCACATGTTAGAAGTTAGGCGCACTGCAATACAAAATGCGCTTAGTGAGCTGTGCACATAAATTCTATTTACTGCCAATTAGTGCTCACTATTGCTTGTGTTGTTATCAACGCTGATTAGCTTGTTAAGCCAATTAAGTTACACGTTTTTAGTTATTTATTAGGATTTATTTACCACCTTTTTGAAGGAATTCACTCAAGGCGGTGTACAATAAGAACATGTTGTTATAGAATACGCTTGGATTTCAGTGCAGATCTCTACGTGAGCTATATAGAATCCGTGGGTTAGCAAGTTGTGCATGTACATCTCAATTAATGCCAATTAGTGCTGATTTGTGCTCGTTAACATCCAATTAACCTCTCTGATTATCTAGTTTACCAATTAAGTTATGCACATTGTTAAAGAATGCGCTTTGGTTTCCGCACACATTTTCAGTTGCTATATATAGAATCTGGGGGTTAGCGCTATGCAACCATTA
This sequence comes from Microcaecilia unicolor, assembly GCF_901765095.1. Lineage (NCBI taxonomy): Eukaryota > Metazoa > Chordata > Amphibia > Gymnophiona > Siphonopidae > Microcaecilia > Microcaecilia unicolor. Next base: position 80,947,028 of record NC_044037.1, on the reverse strand, counting down.
TAGAATGGCATTTACTGTGGATTCCACTGCTCAACTTTGGGCCTGAGGACTTACGCCTGCCAAAAGCTAATATAAATCCTCACGCCTAAATGATGGCAGGTGGGTGCACAAATCCAAGTATTCTATAACATCACACCTAATTTCTGGGAATGCCCCTGACCCGCCCATGCCCCTCTCATGGCCATACCATGTTGGCATTGGCTACCAATTGAAGCAAGGATTTGGTTTAAGTTTGCTTGTTTTTCATTTAAAATTTAGATGGTGTAGTTCCAAATTATATGATGGATGATGTGCGGTTCTCATTTTTGTCTAAATCTCAGCGAATTAACGACAACTCTCCTTTTAGTTTTCCTTCTGTTAAAGGACGCAAGAGGTTAAAAATTCACAAGTTATTTGTTGGCATACCAGGCTCCTAAGCTCTGGCAAGAACTTTTTTTTCTTGCTTTCTCAAGTTGATTCTTATGCATCATTTAGAGGGAAACTTAAGACTTATCTTTTCCAGAAGTCTGTTTTGTCTAAATAATTTGGTGTCTATGCATATTATATTTTATTGTAATTCCTAGGAGATTGCCTTGGCTTCTTAAATAAGTGTTGTGAACTATCTAGAACTTTGAGATTATAGCAGTATACAAACATGACTGATATGTTTTCAGTCTTACTTGAAACAATTTAGGGGGCAAATATTCAGAACATAGGAGTTGGCGCTGAACCCGGATATTCAATGCCGGGCTGTTTTCAGTGAAAGGCATTGAACATCCAGTTTATTGTTGGCCGGTTTAAAGATATCTGGCTATGTCAATGTTCGGACTCAGACGGTTATCTGTAAACCGGCCAAAGATATCCCAAATATGGCCGCTAAACCAGCTTTAAAAATCAGCAGATAGACAGTTATATCAGGCGGTATAGCTGGCTATCAGCTAGCCGCTAACTGGGGATATTCAACAAAGGAATAGCCAGTTATCACCCGCTGAATATTGGCGGATATTTATTTATTTAGATTTAGCCAGTTAAGAACTGTTTAACTGCTCAGCAGCTGTTCTGAAGAAAGGGAGAAACCACAGAAAGGGTGGAGGTGCACTGGTTCCCTATCAGGCTTATTTTCGAAAGAGAAGGACGCCCATCTTTCGACACAAATCGGGAGGTGGGCGTCCTTTTCCCAGGGTCGCCCAAATTAGCATAATCGAAAGCCGATTTTGGGCAACCCCAACTGCTTTCCGTCGTGGGGACGACCAAAGTTCCTGGGGGTGTTGGAGGTGTAGCGAAGACGGGTCTTGGGTGTGCCTAACACATGGGCGGTCTTCGACCCATAATAAAAAAAAAAGGATATCCCTGACGAGCACTTGGACGACTTTACCTGGTCCTTTTTTTCTTATGCCCAAGCCATGAAAAGGTGTCCGAACTGACCAGATGACCACCAGGGGGAATTGGGGATGACCTCCCCTTACTCCCCCAGTGGTCACTAACCCCCTCCCACCCTCAAAAAACATCTTTCAAAATATTTTTTGCCAGCCTCAAATATCATACCCAGCTCCATGACAGCAGTATGCAGGTCCCTGGAGCAGTTTTAGTGGGTGCAGTGCACTTCAGTCAGGCGGAACCAGGCCCATCCCCCCCACACCTGTTACACTTGTAGTGGTAAATGTGAGCCCTCCAAAACCCACCAGAAACCCACTGTACCCACATCTAGGTGCCCCCCTTCACCTGTAAGGACAATGGTAGTGGTGTACAGTTGTGGGTAGTGGGGCTTGGGGGGCTCAGCACACAAGGTAAGGGAGCTATGTACCTGGGAGCAATTTCTGAAGTCGACTGCAGTGCCCCCTAGGGTGCCCAGTTGGTGTCCTGGCATGTCAGGGGGACCAGTGCAGTACGAATGCTGGCTCCTCCCACGAACAAAGGGCTTGCATTTGGTCGTTTCTGAGATGGGTATCCTTAGTTTTCATTATCGCCAAAAATCAGAAATGACCAAGTCTAAGGACGACCATCTCTAGGGACAATCTAAATGTCAAGATTTGGGCGTCCCCGACCGTATTATCGAAACGAAAGATGGATGCCCATCTTGTTTTGATAATATGGGTTTCCCCACCCCTTCGCCGGGTCGTCCTGCGAGGACGTCCTCAGGAAAACTTGGGCACCCCTTTCGATTATGCCCTCTATGTATCACAATCAAAACAAAAAAGGAGTAGGGAGAGATGACTCTTCTCAAACAACAAAGGAGACGTGTAGGTGGATTAAAGTCTTTATTACAGAAACATCAAATTCGACTCGACACAGCAGCCGTGTTTCAGCGCCTAAGCGCCTGCTTCAGGAGTCTACAAAATATACAGTAAACATAAGAAAGTAACAGTCAAAATAACACAGTGAAATAATACACATTACATGTAAATAACATATAAAAAAGATGATATTATATAAAAGAATATATTAATATACACATGTATATGAAATGTATCATATAAAATATAATATAAAATGACTAAACCAAAGAACATGAATATAAAAGCACTGAAGAAATATACATGTATATAAAATATCATGTAAACCAAATATAAAACATGTGTGTAGAAAAAACTTTTATTTTGAAAGAAATAATATAAAGATAGCATCTGTGAAAACCACATAGACAGGTGTTAGTGAGAATTAGAATGTACTGCCCTTATGATGTCGATTGTAATGCTGATGTAGAAAAGAAATATTCTTATCAAAACTTTGTACACAAAGTGGGTATAAACGTAACCCTTTGCTTTATTAGCGATTTGCGTGCCCCGTCTTTTTCTTTCTCTCATAGATTTATGGTGATAATCCCTTTTATATATAAAGTTTCTTTTTTATATCAGTATCACAATCAGTATTTACATCATAAAAGTTTTTTTTTTAACAATGTCATATATAATTTTTTTAAAAGCACTTTTTATATACCTATTGAACAACACTCTACAGTTCAATCGGTACCTTCTTTCTACCCAAGGGATTCTCCGGACCTAGAGTATTTTCAGATATCAGATGGGTTTGTTATTACGTTTGAGCACATGCTCGTTATTCCCCTTCCTTCTTTTTAATGTTATCCCCTTGTTTATCAGCTCTGTGCAAGTTTCCTTTTGTTTTCCCCTCACAGGGTTGCGTTGATACCCCGTTTGTGTACAAAGTTTTACTTATCTGCACATCAGCTTGGGAGCAGAGAGGATTAATAGTAACATAGTAAGTGACGGCAGATGAAAACGTGAACGGTCCATCCAGTCTGCCCAATAGTCACACTCATTATCAATTCATAATTAAATCAATAAAGAATGTGATATTATATATTTGATTATGGGTTTTCTTTGGCATTTCTGGGACTATAGAAGTCTGCCCAGCCCTATCCTTATGTTCAAACTGCTGGAGTTGTCGTTGAAGTCTACTCCAGTCTATTTGTTTTCTCATTTGGGGGACACAGACTGTAAAAGTCTGTCCAGCACTGTCCTCATGTTCCAGCCACTAAAGTAGCTGTCTAAGCCCTTTCCAGCCCATCCTAAACCAGATTGCCATATACGAGACACAGACCATATATGTCTGCCCGGTATCATCCCTAGTTCATCAGAGCCGGAATCACCATCTAAGTGTCACTCGACACATCACATGCAGCCATTTAAGTTTAGGTTTTTTTATAACTTCCATTTTTTAATTTGAGAAACACTGCGTTCATCCCGCGCCTTTTTGAATTCCGCCACCATTTGTGTCTCTACCACCTTCTTAATGGAGACTTCCTACATCTGTGCTGTTAAAGCAAGGAGGGGTAGCGCTATAGAAGTGATTTATAGTAGTAGTAGTAGTAGAACTCAAAGAACTTGGTACTCGGTAGGTGAGAGGCTGGTACAAGTGCAGCCTATACTTCCATGGGAAACTTGCAGGAATTGTTTCTGTCCCTAAGGGAACCCCACAGGAATTGTTTCTGTCCTCATGGGAACACCACAAGAACTGCTTCCGTCCCCACAGGATTCCCACAGAACTGCTTCCATCCCCGTGAGAACCCCGTCGGTTCCGCAGTATTCCCGCGAACCCTGTTCCCATGCAAGTCTGTAGTATGGAGACAATTCAGACAGCAGGCTTATGCTCACTGGTTCCATTTCACAGATTCTTAACTGGATTTCCAAGTACACGCTTTTGGCTTTTTGATAGCTCTGTTCAATAAGGATGTGTGGGCGTGTTTAAAATATATAGAGACCAAAAAGATTTCAGCTTGATTTATTCCTAGCATGAGGATGTGGAGGAGGATCATGGATCAGGGTTGGAAGAACATTTTATCAATTCCTGCTGCAGCTTTTGTGCTTTTTAAAAAATATAGATCATGCCCAGGGGACTTACAATCTAAACTTGTACCTGAGGCAAAAGAGACTTAAGCACTGTTCCCTCTGAACTGAACGGGAGTCCTCCATCTACAGTATTGCCAGTGGGTGGTGCTGTTTCTTTAGTGAGGGACAGGCAGGCTCTATAGAACTCCAGGGAACCTGCCTTTCTCTAGCCATTGAAAACATAATATAGAAACACCACCCCACCAGTGGCTTAGCTAAGTGGGGCCACAGGGGTCTGGGCCCCCCAAAAATTCATCTGGGCCCCTGGTTATGCCGGGGGGGGGGGGTCCCCAATCCCTGCCAGCTGAAGCCTAGTTCAGCACCAGTTTCTGGTGCCACTGCATTGCCTGCCCTGCTCTCTCTCTTCCTCCAGGAAGAGAGAGCAGGGCAGGAAACGTGGCGATGCCGGAAACTGGAACTGGAAAAGGCTTCAGCTGGCAGGGGGTTGGAGACCCCCAGCAGCAAATGTATTTTCTGCTGTGGGGTGTGGCAGGGTGGCAGGGGGAGCGGTGATGTGGTGGGGGTGAGGAGAGAGGGGAGCAGCGGTGGGGGGGCAGATTAAAATATGCCCCCCACCTCGAGCTCTGGCCCCCTCCCACCATGAGGTCTGGCTATGCCCCTGCACCCCACACTGGCAGCAATGCAGTTGGAGGACTCCCACTCAGGTTAGAAGGAACAGTTGGCTCAAGTGATTTGTCCAGGGTCACAAGGAGTGTCAGTGGGATTTGAACAGTGATTTTTCTGGCTCTCAATACACTGCTCTAACAACTAGGCTATACCTCCACTCTCCTTTATATGTTCTCTGAGTGCTGACTGTCAAGACTCTCATGGCTTGTTACTGTAAAGCCTTGATATCTTGGAGTATAACCTTGGCACACCAGACACACCTGAAGTCTCTATTATTTTCTGAAGTCTCTTTTATTGAATAAATCACAGATAATTTACTCACAGTCAGATGATCAGAAGTATTGCCTCAGGGCACAGAGACTCCATAATCCTGAGAGCTATTTCAGTGGTTGGAGGTGAGAAATATTTGAACAGATAGAAGTATCTCAGAGCTGGGTGACTGGAGGGTGCGATATCTTATTAGGAAGATATATTCAAGGTAAAAAACCAAGTTTGTTGCAGGGAGTTTCAGCAGGACAGTGCTGTCTGAAGCAAGATGGTGAATGCCTCATGTCTGTAGCAAGATGGACAATGCCTCATGGCTAGAGGGATAGGAAGGTCAAGAAGGCTCACACAAGCCCAGGGCAGAGCAGGTCAAGACCAATGGGGACAAAGCCTGCCATCGGGTAGCAAGGGGTGGTCCTAGGGGACAGCCCTCGATTGGGAGGAAAGGTCGTACCTAGCTAACCTCTCAGGACAGAGATAGTAAGAATAACCAGGAAATGATAGCAGGAAGACAAAGGAGCCAAGCTTGGCTGAGAGACTGAGAGGAGGTCTGGGCAGCTGCACAACCAATGGTAACAGTTCTTATACAGCCAAGCAAGTGTGGCTGCATTGCTTGTGAACTACATTACACACAATGCCTTGCTCACGTATCTTTGCAGTGAGAACTGCAGCGATGATTGTGTTTAGAAATGAGAATAACAGTAAAAGCATTAAACACATTTTAGGATCACATTATAAGCTAGTGCAAGGCTGCCAGAGGACAGAACACTGACTCCAACAACCCTCAAGGCTCTTCTCTTCTCATCACTGGTACAGTACTTTTTGGTACAAGCTGTTTATTTTTTGTGCACCAGTTCACGCTGTTCATTGGGAAATCCTCTGGTTTCCATTTCAGGATGGCATTGCTTCCTTAGTCTACATCCTGTACTACAATGTCCACCTGCACTGCTATTTGGCCCTGCTGCTATCAACTTGAGCCCAGTCCCTTCCCACAAGGTGAAGTATAACTTTCCCATACTGTATTCCTTTTTGTAGAGGACAAAATTAAAACTCTGAAGGGGCCAATAAAGAGTATGAAGAACAACAAATCGTACTGTTTGCTTTATTTATTAGATAGCACAAATTTTTTAAATTTCAAAATAAACAAAGGATAAAAGATATACACAGAAATGTATATAACCTAACATAGTGTGACCTATTTCCTAAAGGTTTTCCTCCATTTTAGGTCAATGGGAAAAATGCTTAGTACACCAAATTGCAGATTGTTTATTGTGGGAGGATAAAGAACCAATTCAAATGAGGTCAGCATTTTGTTCCCTGTGCTTTTGTTAATTCCTCTGTATCCTTATTTTAAGCTCTCTCTCTTGTAGCATTGCCACTGAATTCTGATCTGATCTGATAATTCCTTGAATCGGCAACAATTTGTATGGATTAGTATGCTCAGTTGAGTTTTAGTGCAAAGTCACCATTGTGCATACTGCCCATCTTTCTGGTTATGAAGATCACTGTCATCATAGCTAGTGATTGCAATGCTGGATCCTAGTGCAAAAACACAGTAGTGAATCACCATTTCACACGCAGCCTCTCCATGTATTAGAATTCTGCATCACTAGCTATCAAAATGGAACAGAAGAAACATGTATCGAAAAATGATAATTGTCTCTGATGGAAGGCTAGTGTTTTCAACTCTAAACTTTATGTATAAACTTTACAGACAGGCCAAATATTTCACTAGGTGTATCACAACAGTAAGTGCTAAGAGATCCACAGTAAGAAAAATGTATTAAATTTTAGTCTCACCTTCCTTAGGGCAAAAAACAACATTAGGAGGAAGAATATGAGAGAACTTAATTATGACTATTTAAACATAATTGTCTATGGGAGGCCTGGGGGTATCTCTCTTGTGCATACTTTATAATGGGCATTCCCATATGGCTTACAGAATTGTTAGTATGTAGTGGAACACCTGGGAAAACATTTAGTGCTTCTGAGGCAACTTTGAATTTTCCATAATAAAAACATACTATGCACCATGGGTAACGAATGTATAATATCTGAGTTGGGAGTGTTTGATTAAATTTTTAGCAATTATCATGCTATATTTTGATCAGGTATCTTTTATTCCCTTTAGTTTCAATTATTCATTGTATCCTTCTCTGAATAGCTTGAGCAAGGTGAATGTATAATTTAAACACTCCTTGAGTAGTCAGTGTGGGGAAAAAAACGGCACAACAGACACTTGGAAAGGCAGGAAACAAATCATTTAAGTCAGCCATATTTTATCTATTTTCTCTCTGTTGACATTAATGGCTCATGTTTAGTCAATTGAAAAAGTAATCTCACCCAACGTCTCCCCTTCAAATTTCCCAGAAATTGCTGCCTACAAAGTGATATTAATCACTTCTTTACTAAGGATGTGAGCTAAAATGCAACAGCTTGATTAGCTCGGTAATTTGCTTTTCAAAACTGGAAAGCAGGCAACAAATGAAGTGCAACACCAGAGGAAGGTAGTTATTGATCAAACTAATTTCCATAATGCTCGAAATGTCCAAGTGTCAAAATGTTGCAATGTGGCAGAACTTGCAGGTATCTAACAGAAATAATAATGAATTATTATGCAGAGCCTGCAGGAAACATGGTACTGGTTTCTGTCAGCATAGCAATAGCACGGCACTAACACGAAAACAGAATATTGGAGAACTGCATCTCATGGGAGAACCATTCTTGATGGCTTATTCACATTCACTAGTCTATTTTGATATAAGCAGCTAACTATACACTTAAACTATATTTTGTTTCACTGCAATGATACCTGAACTGGACATAATGATGGCAACCAGCTTCAATAAAACAAGATTATAGGGACCAATATTCAAAGGAAGTTGTGCTCTGTCCGTTGTGATGATCAGTGCTTCAGTAACTTATGCATAGAATTTCAAAGATTCTGGTACTCATATTGAAAGCACATAGACTTACAAAGTAACATGGAAGTGTATTTTCAAAGCACATAGACTTAGAAAGTTACTTAATATGCTTGTTGCATTTGTCCTGGTCTTGCCACATCTGAGTAAATGGAACCAACATTTCAGCCATCATACTGTGGCTTTCTTCAGGGTATGTTGTGAGGTCTGCAGTTTGGTTTTATATATAGTGGGTTCTCAAACCTGATTGGCTGGGGTTTGAGGTACTGACACTAACAGTCTGTAGATAATGATGCAAGATCTATCTTGACACCCTCTGTAGGGTAGAATTAGCCCTCTAAGCAACAGGGCAGGAAAAACACCAACTAGTCAATATTCAACCATGCAACGATTAGCGTTTAAAGAAACACTGACCCCTTCCAGACATATTAGTCCCAGATATTCAGTGTCAAGTCCTATCCCCCAGATTCTATATTGCTTGCCAAAAAATTCCACGTGGAGATCCAAGTGTATTCCATATATCGTGTGTAACCTAATTGATTAATAAGCCAATCAGCACTACTAATTAGAGGTTAAAGCAATTAGCGAGATTAATTGGCATTAATGGAAATTTATAAGCAGTACCCACAAAGCATGTTCTATAATATAGTCCATGTAAATTGGACCATGCTCATCTGAAAGGTGCATTCTAAATAATTTGAAATGGGCATGACCTGGGCATTCCTAAATTACATGTGCGTTTATAGAATTTGATGCTTCATGTGGAAATTTGGACGCAGGCATTTACACCAAGCTCTCCTTAGCGTAAATGGCTATGTCTCCCGTAATGGCACACATTCAGGCTTTAAGCATATCGCCTTGGACTCAGACCTTTTTTGGGAACAGACTGTCTTTCCCATGGACTCATTTGTTTTGGCATCTTGGACTTCCGCCATATGAACCTTTTGGCCAAACCTGCTTTTTACTGCCTCAGAACTATCCCATGTACACATTTGTCTCGGTTGAGGGGAAGAACTGGCTGCTCCACTCAGTTGGGGGGGATGGCACATTACAGCTTCCCAGACAATCCCTACCCTAATGAGAGCTATCACCTCACTAATACACTTAAAAGCTGTCTCTGCAGTGTGGTCTAATTCTAGCACAATGCCCTCTGATACTACAGAGTGGAGTTTAAGGTCTGCTATGGCTTGTACTGTCAGATGACCCTTTTAGCCAAACCTGATTTTTAATGCTACACATAATGCAAAAATGATATCCTCTGTTAGATCTGATAAGTTTTTTTTAATTATTAGGAGGAAAAACCTCAAATTATAAAGGAACACTCCTTTGTTGATAGCACCAACATTAGGGAGGACCCGCAAGCAGACCGAGATGTAGAGCACTTTATTTGATCAGTCGGACACCATGGTACCCTGAGGAAGGATTTGAAACTGAGGCCAAAGTCGGGCCGTGGGAGGTGTCTAATCGACTGTAGATTAAAAAGATAAGTGCAACTATCCCGTACTATTTTTAATAAACGGTTATTGTTATTTTGAAATATTAAAGTAAAGGAGCAAAAGCCAATATATATTTTGTAAAATAACAAAAAATAGAAGGAGGTTTTTTACCATGAAGGAGGTTTTTTACCCATGATGATTTAAAGGTCCTCCCTAATGTTGGTGCTATCAACGAAGGAGTGTTCCTTTATAATTTGAGGTTTTTCCTCCTAATAATTAAAAAACTTATCAGATATAACAGAGGATATCATTTTTGCATTATGTGTATCATTTATGAGTGTTGATATCCAAGTAAGCTCTTCTTTAAAATTATACTGCTTTTTAATGCCTCATAACTATCCCACATACACATTTGTCTCAGTTGAGAGGAAGAGCTGGGTGTTCCACTCAATTTAGGGTTAGAATAATTGCCTATCCCTTCTGGGGTGGGGAGTACAAATCCCATCACTGGTACCTGGGCACCCTGTCCATGCTCCCAATCTGCATTTATTTAGCTCATCCCTCCTCATAGATGCAGCCATTATCACTATGAGAGGGTTTAGTACTCATGGAAGGAGATAACAGAGTAGAGCACTTGCTGTGTCCCTTTGAATTGGGGTTGGCATTTCAAGCAGCAAGATTATGGACTATGATTTCACCTATATTTAAATCTTCTCAGTCCTATATTCTTTTTAGGAAAAATTTGAAAACCCTTTTGTTTCAGAAATATGTATCCCACGCTAACCACTGATTTACTATTTTTCTTTTAACTACTGATTTACTAATTTTCTTTTTAAGTACTAAATTTAATATTGTCTCTCCTTCCCAGTTAAATGAAACTGGTTTCTTAAAAGTTGTAACCCGCTTAGAACTGCGAGGTAATAGCGGGATAGAAAAACAATTTACCATTACCATTTACCATGTGGCTATCCAATCATTGGGATCTCTGATATCCCGCCTCCTCCTCCTTCCCTTCCCCCACAGTATTTCATATTTGTTGTTGCCTGTAAGTACCAAAATCTTAAATTCAGCCCTGCTTCTTTACCTCAAACAAAATATTTATGTTACTACTTTTTTTTTCCAGAGCCAGCCCATCATTCATACCACCAGGGAAACTTTAAGTGGTCATTCTTACCCATGTCACAGAGGGATGGAAGGGTTCATGTCCAGAGGTCCTAGCTCAGCCCTAGAGATGCAGGGGAGCACAGGTGGCCAACCTTGCCTTCAAAGACTTGTAGGTTATACTGGGTAGAGTGTGTAATAGGTCCTCCCAGAGGTCAGATGTCAGCCTGTGGCTTTATCTGGTTCTGAGTTCCTTTCCTTGGTCCCAGATTGACTTCTTAGGGGCAGGAGGGTTTGTAGCACAATAATACAACATAAAAGTGTGGCATGGCAAAAGGTATTTTATCTAGAGTTCAGCTTACAGTGCTTAGGGTAGAAAGATAATACAGCAGTACTTCAGTGTGTCTCAGGGTCTGCCTGATGCCTTTCAGAGAATGAGAGTCCCTGTGGATATGGAGTGGATGCAGGTGGGTATGTGGATATGTATACAAAAAGGGGTTAGACGGTTTCCTAATGGACAAGTCCATAAACCACTACTAAATGGACTTGGGAAAAATCCACAATTCCAGGAATAACATGTATAGAATGTTTGTACGTTTGGGAAGCTTGCCAGTTGCCCTTGGCCTTGATTGGCCGCTATCGTGGACAGGATGCTGGGCTCGATGGACCCTTGGTCTTTTTCCAGTGTGGCATTACTTATGTACTTATGTGTATGTGAATGTATGCTTCTGTCTCTTTGGCCCTCTCTGTGGTTTTAAATGCTGAATTCTTTTCCCACACACCAGGCTCTGATATAATTTGGTTTTCTTTGATCCTATGTCTCCTGATTCACCAAGGAAGTGTGAATTACTGTGAACCAGCTCAGTGTTATATTTTTATGTTTTTTCTGGTCAGATTCTGGTCTGTTTTTTTGCTCAGAAGTACACGTGTTAGGAGACATCCTGTTTTTCACTGACATTCCCAGGGGATCAGTCTATGAGGGGAGGAGGGAATGTCAGAGCTGCTCTCCCAGAGGTCTTAGGCTGATACCAAGTAGGCCCTGAAGCCTCAGGCTAACTCTTAGGGTCTTACACAGCATAAGGTAATGTATACCCACTGCTATCCTAACATAGACACAATCTTTAAACCCGACACCAACAATTTTAGACAAAGAGTGTCAATATTTAGACCTTAGCAGTGACTTTTTGAACACAAGGCACTCTCCCTGTGACTCACTGAACTTGCCATCGGTCTATACAAACTTTTATTCTATTGGTTAATAAATTATTTTATATCCCAATTTTTAAATAATGGATAAAAGAACTTAGCTCTGTTTGTGCTGATTAGTCAGATGTTATACGGACCGATACCTCTCTAGGTGTGGGTTCGTAGAACATCTAACTAAGCAATAGAATAAAAATTTGTACAGACTGATGACAAGTTCAGTGAGTCACAGGGAGAGTGCCTTGTGTTCAAAAAGTCACTGCTGAGGTCTAAAGATTGACACTCTTTGCTTAAAATTGTTGGTGTTGGGTTTTGAAGATTGTGCATGATTACCCCTACCATAGAGACATTGGACTGAGCAAAGTGATTTATACTCAACATAGAAGCATATAACTCTACACCAAAGGGACAGACTGAAAAACTCTTCATTTTATAGAACTGTACAAAAAGTAGAACCTCATACCCATGCATGCAATAGGATACAACCGGAACTTGCCCAGTCTGTGCTTTTTGGCTTGGGACTATATGGTCACCATATAAATTAAAGACTCATGGGAGGCAATGCCCTTTTGTGAATTGCAAATTGACTAAAAGACTGGAATTAGAGAGTCAGATCAAAAGGTCAGTTATCCACATTGAAGATGGTCAGTAGAAGAGTGACTCAAGGGCTTGTACTCTCTATTCAACATAGTCATAAATGATCTAGAGAAAGGAGTGATCAAATTTGTGCAGATGTCACAAAATTATTCAAATTTGTTTAAATGGCAGAAGATTAAGGTGTGGAGCCCATCTGGCAGGTTGATGAGATAATTGTGAGGGAGCTGCTCCATACCTAAGTTGCGGTTACCAGCTGTGTGCCTTTGCTTGTATCAGAAATGGGAAAAGTGAAGAGGCAAGAGTTCCCTCGTGTCCAACTCAGTTGCCGATATTGAAACAGTAGACCCTGGAAATTCTGGCATTTGCCCTCAGTCTGGAGCCACAGCTGATCTGATGGGGTCTGGGAGTTTTCCTGCAAATATGTTTTATCAAAACCTTCTATATACAATTGAATAAATTTCAAATAGATGCCTTTTGACGAACTTCTCAACATCCTACTTGTCTATCTCATGGCTTTTCAATCCCTTCCTGGAAACATTCTTAGCCAGTTGGGTTTTCAGGATTAGTACAATGAATATTCATGAGACAGATTTGCATACAATGGGTACCTATTATATGTGCTTCCAAGAAAAGGTAGAGAAGTACTGATAGCATCCCTTGCTATGTCATATTGCCAATATATTTAATCTAGTGAAATATTGTTTTGTTTCCTTTCATTTTTGTACATTATAGACTTACCTGTTATGATTGATCTTCAGAACCATTAAGACGATAGAAATGTTAGGATTTAACATAGCAATACAAAGGAAGAAATTATAGCAGAGCTGAACCCTGTCCATCACTGTAATAACTGAGATTAACTTAAGATAATCAGAATATCTTTTTAATAATTAATTAGAATACATACATAAGTATTGCCATACTGGGACAGGCCAAAGGTCCGTCAAGCCCAGCATCCTGTTTCCAACAGTGGCCAATCCAGGTCACAAATACCTGCCAAGATCCCATTGAATACTGATATAAACTTCTTTAAGATCATTTGCTAATGTATAGCATACATTATTTGCACTAAAATAGGCCCTATGGCAGAAAATGTGCACTAATGCCACTAGCACACGCTAATCATTAGGGAATGACCCCCCCCCCCCCCCCTTTTATACCGACGGTTCACAAAATTACATCCAAGGATAATCAATGTTGCCTTCAGTTGTTTATATAGAGATAAAATGCTTATCTCTTATAGCTGTTTCATGTCTGTTAAATATCATGAGACAAAATGACTACCAACAATGTTGTTATTATTGACTTATCTATTTTATTGCTTGAGTGCGACTAACCATAGAAACTGGTTTATAGCAAGATATAATTATTGAAAATGAATCACGCACAGTACATGTAACTAACTGTATTTATGTAGGATAATAACTGTACACATAACAAACAGTATAATTTTTAAGAAGGAATAGTGGTATGATTTAAAAATGTGACAGGCATCGTTAATGAGTGTGTTTTATATTGCTGCATGAGGTGTTAACAGGGTCAAATAATATGAGATAAAGATGTATTATAGATTAAGCTCATCTTTCAGCACTCACTACTTAAATTACATCAATAGCTAGCAGTAGTATAGATACAGTAAATTAGTAGAGTATATTTTTCTGCATATGCATTTCTTCACCTTGGTATGACCTGTTCATTGGGAATGTGCTTCTCTCATACTGTGCTTTGACCAGGTTTGTATAGTTAAAGTTAATGAAACAATAAATTTTATGGCAATAGCAGGCTAGGAGACAATTTCTCTTGTAATTGAGTATGAAACTAATGATTAGCATGCTAGAGTTCTTGTCTGGTTCTTTTACATTCATTAATTATTCAGGATTAATTCGCTGCAAAAAAATTCAGAGAAGACTTGTGATGATGAGTTTTCAAGATATACAACTATTCTAGGAGATAAGAAATGCGTGTGAATTTATAATTTATTGAGATATACTGTAAATATCTTATATATGTACATCTTAAAATTCTGAATGTGCCAGACAAGGTGCCCTTTTAATAAATAGATAAACAGATTATGCATGCAAGAAATCCCAAATACATTTACCCTGTACATATATTAGATAAGGCATGTTTTCCACAAAGTTACAGTTGACTGCTATTAGCTGAAGCAATTATTGGTTCTACTTATCTTAAACGAAATAAACAACTATTTCAATTGTTATAAAAGGAGGATAAAAGACCTCCAATTTCACAACTATGGCATTTCATGAATAAATCTTATGCCTACGTATGTCAGTCTCCATTTTCTCATTTGTCTTAAAATGGAGCACGCTTGGGAGTCAGTGCAAAACACGGAGGTTTACCCAGCACTAACTTGTTCTACAACTACTAGGGCAGTCATCGAGGCTCCATGGTGTCTTAGCACGTGTCCCTGATCTGTCTTACACTGGCGTCCAACATGGAGGTTGACTAAACCTCAAGATTGAGTGAACTTGTCGCTAGCGCGACGGATGTGGGCAACTGCCCCCCCCCCCCCGATAGTTTTTGTTTTTTTCTTTTTTTTCTGGTCCGCAAAATAACTTTGCAATTGGCTCTAGATTTCCCCTATTATCTCCCTGTTTATACTTGGAGCTCTACCTGAGAAACAGCCTGGGATACCTGTGAAATGGTCCTAGATAGCATGGCCAACATCCCGCTGGTGCAATGACCGCGCTGATCTCTAAAGTCCATAGCAAAGGCTCTCGGCCTGGCCTAATGCCCATGCAGCAGCAATACTGTCTACTACCTACCCCCTGACTGCAGAGGACTAATAAAAAGATTAGACTACAGTGTAAAAATAACTTAGAAACTACTTTGATTAACCAGTTGTATGCAAGCTGGATGCGATAGCAAATCTGACTATAATAACTGCAGAAATTAATCTGCTTAACTAGTGTACTTTGAATCACAATAATAACAAATACCATTCTTTTTCATCACTCAGAAAAAAGACAAAATGCATATCACAAAACTTCTTCTAGGCCTATATGTCCTAACACTAACAACCACAACAGGAGCCTTAACCCAAGATGAACACAATATCATACCCATACTCCGTAACCTACATCACCCAACTAGGCCCAACACCCTCCTTCAGAAAAAAAAAATTGACTCAATAAAAGAGGAGAACCACTCACACATTAAGCACAGCAAATGACAAAAAAAGAATCAAAACAACCTTACAAACCAAGCAAGTGACAACTAGTGAAAATTCCCAAAACCACGACAACAGAGGAAAACCATACAGCAATACCAATGGGATACGTAAACACCAGATCAGCAGTAAACAAAACAGAAATTGGACTGATAATGGATGAAGACCTCGGACTAGTTTTCCTCAATGAAACATGGATCTACAACAAAGAAGATCCTATAATCTCTGATCTCTGCCTCCCAGGTCATAAAATTCTGCTCTGGACCAGAAACAAGAAAAAGGGAGGGGGCACTGCATTTATTTATAGATAGTTCTTCACAGCAGAAACCATAGCTGAATCCATAAAACCACGAAATTGACATGATCAGGATAAAAGACAGATCTCTGCTTAACCACCTGTGTTGCATCCTATTCTATAGACCACCAGGAAACTGGAGAACAGCTCAGACAGAACTCATGGACTTTGTCTCAAACACGTGTAGTCCACCCAAACATACTACTAACAGGAGATATTAACCTACACCTAAAAGATCAGAGCACAGAAACAATGAGAGTTTGCAGCGACTTTCTCCAATTATGGGAATTCCAACGGCCACCAGTAAACTCCACCCACGTAAGAGGCCATGCACTAGATCTCCTAGCACACAGGTTCACAACTGACCAAATCTTCTCCATCTAGAACCAGAAGTGTTCAGAAATCCCATGGTCCGATCACTTCAAACTAAACATGACCCTTTATTGGAAAAAACTGGATACCCGTAAAACACAAATACAAACCACATACAAAACAAGAGGAAGCGTTGACATATTTACAGTGGTGGAAATAAGTATTTGATCCCTTGCTGATTTTGTAAGTTTGCCCACTGACAAAGACATGAGCAGCCCATAATTGAAGGGTAGGTTATTGGTAACAGTGAGAGATAGCACATCACAAATTAAATCCGGAAAATCACATTGTGGAAAGTATATGAATTTATTTGCATTCTGCAGAGGGAAATAAGTATTTAATCCCTCTGGCAAACAAGACCTAATACTTGGTGGCAAAACCCTTGTTGGCAAGCACAGCGGTCAGACGTCTTCTGTAGTTGATGATGAGGTTTGCACACATGTCAGGAGGAATTTTGGTCCACTCCTCTTTGCAGATCATCTCTAAATCATTAAGAGTTCTGGGCTGTCGCTTGGCAACTCGCAGCTTCAGCTCCCTCCATAAGTTTTCAATGGGATTAAGGTCTGGTGACTGGCTAGGCCACTCCATGACCCTAATGTGCTTCTTCCTGAGCCACTCCTTTGTTGCCTTGGCTGTATGTTTTGGGTCATTGTCGTGCTGGAAGACCCAGCCACGACCCATTTTTAAGGCCCTGGCGGAGGGAAGGAGGTTGTCACTCAGAATTGTACGGTACATGGCCCCATCCATTCTCCCATTGATGCGGTGAAGTAGTCCTGTGCCCTTAGCAGAGAAACACCCCCAAAACATAACATTTCCACCTCCATGCTTGACAGTGGGGACGGTGTTCTTTGGGTCATAGGCAGCATTTCTCTTCCTCCAAACACGGCGAGTTGAGTTCATGCCAAAGAGCTCAATTTTTGTCTCATCTGACCACAGCACCTTCTCCCAATCACTCTCGGCATCATCCAGGTGTTCACTGGCAAACTTCAGACGGGCCGTCACATGTGCCTTCCGGAGCAGGGGGACCTTGCGGGCACTGCAGGATTGCAATCCGTTATGTCGTAATGTGTTACCAATGGTTTTCGTGGTGACAGTGGTCCCAGCTGCCTTGAGATCATTGACAAGTTCCCCCCTTGTAGTTGTAGGCTGATTTCTAACCTTCCTCATGATCAAGGATACCCCACGAGGTGAGATTTTGCGTGGAGCCCCAGATCTTTGTCGATTGACAGTCATTTTGTACTTCTTCCATTTTCTTACTATGGCACCAACAGTTGTCTCCTTCTCGCCCAGCGTCTTACTGATGGTTTTGTAGCCCATTCCAGCCTTGTGCAGGTGTATGATCTTGTCCCTGACATCCTTAGACAGCTCCTTGCTCTTGGCCATTTTGTAGAGGTTAGAGTCCGACTGATTCACTGAGTCTGTGGACAGGTGTCTTTCATACAGGTGACCATTGCCGACAGCTGTCTGTCATGCAGGTAACGAGTTGATTTGGAGCATCTACCTGGTCTGTAGGGGCCAGATCTCTTACTGGTTGGTGGGGGATCAAATACTTATTTCCCTCTGCAGAATGCAAATAAATTCATATACTTTCCACAATGTGATTTTCCGGATTTAATTTGTGATGTGCTATCTCTCACTGTTACCAATAACCTACCCTTCAATTATGGGCTGCTCATGTCTTTGTAAGTGGGCAAACTTACAAAATCAGCAAGGGATCAAATACTTATTTCCACCACTGTACATTCTGGAACTCTATACACAAAAACCAATGGGCACCACAAACTGACTCCACTGAATTCATCACAGAGTGGGACAAAAGATGTACTTCCACCCTAGACAAAATAGCACCCCTACGAACCAAAACCGCACAAAAACGCAACACGGTCCCATGGTACAATGAAGAACTGAAGAATTAGCTTCTTCAGTTCTTTTAGCAAGTCCACTGCAGAAGACAATAACGAGCATAGAGAAAAAACAAATCTACAATAGACACCATTCTCAGTAGCACAACGTGAGTTACCTTCAGGTACAGTAGGTAATAATATGATGTGCTAGCACACAAGCCTCTATGAATATTTGATAATTTTGTTAAGTGGCTATTGATGCAAAAAGCCTATTATGCTAGGCGCTAATGAATTATCTCTCCATATTTCATGTGGTAAAGTGTCCTGAAAGAAGCATGATATCATTTACTACACAGGTGCAGAAACTGTATTAATTTTTATGCAGCCTGCTAATTTTTCTAGCCTTTAGGTTGGGAAGGTTCAGCATATTGTAGCTGTTAAGTAGGCAGAATGGAGCAGTCCATCTTCTTCAGGTATGTCAGTCATGCACTACAGGCACCAAAAAGATTCACATGGAATTATGTTTTTAATCCTAGTGGAGGAGTGGCCTAGTGGTTAGAGCATCAGTCTTGCAATCCAGAGGTGACTGGTTCAAATCTCACTGCTGCTCCTTGTGATCTTGGGCAAGTCACTTAACTCTCTATTGCCTCAGGTACAGACTTAGATTCCTGGGACAGAGAAATATCCAGAGTACCTGAATGTAACTCACCTTGAGATACTACTGAAATAAATGGGGCTTCTGCAACATTGCTGACCTACTTAATGTGGCAGGTATATTTCCAAATATTTTATTAATTTCCAAGAATACAAATAACAGGAAAACAATGATGGAAAAACATAGGAAGCAAGAAACACAACAGGTGGGAAAGGAAAAAAGAGAAAGGAAAGAAGAGAAAAAAGGAGGGGAAAGCATCCAGGTGTTTAACAAATAAGTCCTTTGTACTGGTTTAAGGTGTGGCCTGAATAGTGTGGAGGTAGTTGTCAAAAATAGACCAAATTTCTTTCTTAGATACTATCATCCGACTTTTCGCAGCCATGGCGAGCTCAAACTTCTGATGCTGCAGGACTGTATTCCACCAGAAATGTATATTCAGCAACTGTGCATTTTTCCAGTTTTGCAAAATATGCCGTTGAGCAATAGTGAGGAGAATGTCCAATAGTTTTGATTGCGGGGAGGTCAAATCAAAAGTTGCATGAACAGACTTAAAAATTACAATTGAATTAGTCAGGTCATCAGTTATGGGTAAACGTTTTTGCATAATATTCCAAACAGCCTTCCAGAATTGAAAGATCGGAGGACACTCATATAACATATGAGAGAAAGTACCCACTTGCAGCGAACAGTGCCAACATTTGTCTGATGAGCTCAGGCCAGCAGTAGCAAGTTTTCGAGGAGTCCAATTGGTTTTATGATATAAAAAAAACATAGACTGTAAAACCGCTGCAGGTATTAATAAGGAGATGGGGAGGGTTCATTTATGCGCTATGCCACCTACACATACCCTTGTAGGATAGCACTTAGGTTCCCTGCTGGCACTTTCATAGGTAAATGAACACTTACGCACCAGGGGCGTAGCTACGGGTGGGCCTGGTTGGGCCCAGGCCCACCCAATTTCAGCCCAGGCCCACCCAGCACCAGCGCCAGCCCCAGCTCCCATTGCCAGCCATTGCTGCTTTTCCTGTTGAGCAGCAGGGCCGGCGCTACAAAATGAAGAAGCGCTAACGCTAAGGACGAAAAATGTTTTTAAAAAAAAAGCGTGGCACCGGCAGGCACTGTCTAGGCAGCCTTGAGACATTGGCTGCTGGCTCGCAGGCTCCTCCCTTCTCCTATGTCACTGCTCCTGGAGCGACGCAGGGGCAGTAACGTAACAGATGGGAGGAGCCTGCAGAGCTAGCAGCCAATGCCTCAAGGCTGCCTAGACAGTGCCTGCCGGTGCCGCGCTTTTTTTTTTTAACATTTTTCATCCTTAGGGTTAGCGCTCTGCTCAGTCAGCTGAGCGCTTCTTCTTTTTGTAGCGCCGGCCCTGCTGCTCAAAGGAAAAGCAGCAGTGGCCAGCAATGGGAGCTGGGGCTGGCGCTGGCGCTGGCATGCAGGGCGGGCCTCGAGGAAAAGAGAAAAGAGGGAAAACAGATGGAAGGATGGCAGAGAAAGAGGGAAAACAAGGAAGGATGGGGAGAAAAAGAGGGAAAACAGATGGAAGGATGGCAGAGAAAGAGGGAAAACATGGAAGGATGGGGAGAAACAGGGAAAACAGATGGAAGGATGGGGAGAAAAGAGGGAAAACAGATGGAAGGATGGCAGAGAAAGCGGGAAAACAGATGGAAGGATGGGGAGAGAAAGAGGGAAGACGGATGGATGGGGAGAGAGACTGGATGGAAGGATGGGGAGAGAAAGAGGAGAGATGGATGAAAGGACGCAGAGAGAAAGGGGAGAGACTGGAAGGATGTGGAGAGAGAAGGGACACTGAACAGAAAAGGGTAGAGAGATACAGAGACACTGGTTAGAAAGAGGGAGAGAGCGACATTAGATGGAAGGATCAGGAGAGAGGGTAGATGGATGGAAGGATGGGGAGAGAAAGAGGGAAGACGCTGGATGGAAGGGTAGGGAGAAAGAAGTGACACTGGACGGAAGGATGCAGAAAGAAAGAGGGGAGACTACTGGAAGGATGGGGAGAGAGAGGGGAGACTGGAAGGATGGGGAGAGAAAGAGGAGAGCTGCTGGATGGAAAAGGGGTGTAGTGAAAGACTGGAGAATAAGAGGAAGGGGCATGGGGAGAACAAGGGTGAGAAAAAGATGAAAAGCCATAAGTAGATGAAGGAAATTAAAGAATGGATAGTAAGAATGAATTAAATCAGGACAGAGAGAGAGAGAGAGAGGCAGAAAAGGAGAGAAAAATGACAAATGGCCAGGAAAACCTGGCAGAAGAGTTAAGCGAAAATGAAGGAAAGCAGAACCTAGAGACTGGGAGCGACACAATGAGAAAAAGTAAATGGCCATACAAGAAAGGTAAAGAAAATAATTTTATTTTTAATTTAGGATAAAGTAATATGGTACCTGTGTTAATGCAGTTTCAGAGATCAATACTTCCTTCCTTAGGTCAGGCGAGGATACCGTAACAGCATTATACTGACCTGAGGCAGGAGGTTTTGGCCTCTGAAAGCTCACTGAAAAGGGTGTTAGGCTATTAAATAAATTTTCTGAAATCTGATGCACTGAAAAGCAGCACTTTACCCTGTGTGACAAATGCATCTGATTAGCGTGACTAAATTTTGCTGGGGGAGGGGGGTAGAGAGAAAATTTTGTGCCCACCCACTTTGGGTTCAGGCCCATCCAAAATTGGCAGTCTGGCTACGCCACTGTTACGCACATTAGCATTCCATACATTTGTAACCCGGGTCTCACCAGCAGTAGCTCAGTCCCCAGGGCAGATCCTACCCACTACTTTCCAACTTGATTGTCTTTACAGTTTCCATATTTACACCACCTCCTGTTCTTTTCCCATCCCTTCGGGCCAGTAAATAATCCAAGGCTGCTTCTGCTATTCCTGATTACAATCCAACTCCTTCAGGCACAGACCCTCTTGACTGTCCTCCTCCCAGCGATGCACTTCTTGAGCTGCACCCTGGCCTTGAACAGGCTTCCCCTGCTCTGATTCTTGCTCCTGGGCTGGGTTCCCCTTTCCCACCCAGAGCTCCACACTCATTCACAGTTGCCATGGTTAGGGGCAGCAACTACTCCTTTACTCAGCTTGTGTTTATTTTGCCTTTCCAGGACCACCGTCTCCTCCGAGGGTCCTTGCAGGTGTGCGGATAACCAAAGACCCTGGTCTGTTTTCCCCACTACAATCCCTTATATCCACTCTAACTCCTCCCCCACTAGCAAACATTGCACACAGCACTATTTCTCTGCAAGTTATTTCAGATCACACTCTTGTGGGCTGGATCCCTACATCAGTTACACCTCTGATACTCCCCCCCCCCCCACCCCCGTGACTCTGGCTTATACACTTTTAGAAATCCTCATTACACATTTATGCATGCAAGGAGAACAGATTATAGAATTGCCCTTCACATGCACATTTTCCCTTTAACACTGGGTGCATGATCCACATACCTGCAAACTAAGTGGGAAGTTTTTTAATTGCTTAGCATATTTACCTTCCATGAAAACAATAGATCCTCCCCCCCCAAAAAAAAAAAAAAAATCACACAGGCATTTACAACAGAGAAGTGATGGAAGTGGCCCAGATTGCAATTGAGCAGATGATGTCTTCTGGAGCTGACAATGCTAATGTTAATCTTGGGAAAATTTACTTGGTGCCACAGTTCCACAAAAATAAAGAGCAAGAGACTTGATATACTGCCTTTCTGTGGTTTTTGCAACTACATTCAAAGTGGCTTACATAGTATATGTTCAAGCCTCTCATAAACTTGTTACTGTAAAGTCTATGATATCTTGAAGTATAACCTTGGCACAACAATCACACCTGAAGTCTCTATTTTCTGAAGTCTCTTTTATTTGAATAAATCACAGATAATTTACTCACAGTCAGATGTTCAGAAGTGCTGCTCCAGGGCACAGAGACTCCGTAATCTGAGAGCTGTTGGAGGTGGAGATCTGAGGAGAGGTAGCTTTATTGCAGGTGAGAAATAGTTAAGCAGATAGAAGTGGTTCAAAGCTGGGTGACTGGAATGTGTGATATCTCATTAGGGAGGAGATATTTTCAAGGTAAAAAACCAAGTTCGTTGCAAGGAGCAGTGGTGTGCTGGAGCCGGCTCGCACCGGCTCGCAAGAGCCGCTTGTTAAATTTTGACAGCTCTTGCGAGCCGGTTGTTGTATGGGGCGAGCCGGCTCCACTGCATGAGGTAAGCATGGCAGGAGGGCGCCATGCTTACCTCCCCTCCCGCTTCTATCCATGTGTAGTGATGTCCTTCGCCCCCCCCATCCTCCCCTGCTGCTCCCATCCATCCGTTAATTACCTGCCTCGAAGCGCCGCATCCTGCCTGCTGCCCGTCTCCAGCTGCCTGCCTTCCCTGCTTGCTTCTCAGAAGTTGATTCGCGCCTTAGTCCCGCCTTCTGACATCATTCTGACGTCATTTCCTTTCCCGCGGCGGGACTAAGAGCGCGAACCAACTCCTGAGAAGCAAGCAGGGAAGGCAGGCAGCTGGAGACGGGCAGCAGCAGGCTTTAGATAATGCGGCGCTTCGAGGCAGGTAATTGAAACGGACGGATGGGAGCGGCAGGGAGAGGATGGGGGGGCGAAGGACATCGCTAGACCTGGATGGGAGCGGGAGGGCAGGGAAGGGAGGAGAACTGATGGGCATGGATGGGCAGAGGGCGGCAGGGGAGAGAACTGCTGGGCATGGGTGGGCATGGGTGGGCAGAGGAAGGCAGGGGAGAGAATTGCTGGACATGGATGGGCAGAGGGCGGCAGGGGAGAGAACTGCTGGGCATGGATGGGCAGGGGAGAGAATTGCTGGGCATGGATGGGCAGAGGGGGGCAGGGGAGAGAATTGCTGGGCATGGGTGGGCAGAGGGAGGCAGGGGAGAAAACTGCTGGGCATGGATGGGCAGAGGGAGGCAGGGGAGAGAATTGCTGGGCATGGATGGGCAGAGGGAAGCAGGGGAGAGAATTGCTGAGCATGGATGGGCAGAGGGAAAGAAGAGAATTGCTGGGTATGGATGGATAGAGAGGGGCAGGGGAGAGAGGAGAGTTTCAGGACATGGATGGCGGGTAGAGCAAGAGAAATTCTGGACATGGAGGGAAGATAGAGGAAGGAGATTAGATGAGGGAAAAGGAAGTGAGGAGAGAAACTGCACATGGATGGAGAAAATAGGCAGAAGCTGGATCCACTGTACAGTCAAGTATGCGGAGGACCAGAAATGAAGAAGAAAGGAGGAAAGAAAAGAAATAAATGGAAAGGAAGCCCTGGAAACGGAGTCAAGGGAACAGATAGAGAGCAGCAGAATCAGATACTGGACCTGCATGATCAGAGAAACAAAGTCACCACACAACAAAGGTAGAAAAAAAATAATTTTATTTTCATTATAGTGTTTGGAATATGTCCACTTTGAGAATCAGGTGCTGAACGTTAAAAGTTTATGTTTATTTACTTATTTGTGGCATTTTATCCCATATTAAACATGAATTAGATTGGAACCTGGGATCATTTAATTTTTTTTTCCTGGAGAGAGTAATGTGTTGGCCGCCGCCCCCCCCCCCTCCCCGGGTATAGCCAGCTCTGCAATTTTTTTGGGGGGGGGCACAGAGGTGGATATGGGGGCGCCGAGGTGGACTGGGGAGAGAGCCTGTTATTAAAAATTTACCAGCACACCACTGGCAAGGAGTTTCAGCAGGACAAAGGTGTCTGAAGTAAGATGGTGAATACCTCATGTCTGTAGCAAGATGTTGAAATGCCTCATGGCTGAAGGAACAAAGAGAGGTGTTGAAGCCTCACACAGGCTCAGGAAGGAGTAGATAGAGACCAATGCAGAAAGAGCCTGCCATCGGGTAGCAAGGGGTGGTCCTAGAGGATGGCTCTCAATTGGAGGGAAAGGTCATACCTGGGTGATCTCTCAGGACAGAGATAGTAAGACTGAACAGGAAATGATAGCAAGTAGACACAGGAGCCAAGCTTGGCTGAGAGAGAAAAGAGGTCTGGGCAGCCTCACAACCAGTGGTAACCGTTCTTATACAGACAGACAAGTGTGGTTGCATTGTCTGTGAACTACATTGCACACAATGCCTTGCTCACATATATTTGCAGAGGAAACTACAGCAGTGAAAGTCCTTAGAAATGAGAACAACAGTAAAAGCATTACACACATTTTAGAATCACATTATAAACTAGTGCAAGGCTGTCAGAGGACAGAACAGTATATACAGGTACTTATTTGTACCTGGGGCAATGGAGGGTTAAGTGACTTGCTCAGAGTTACAAGGAGCTGCAGTGGGAATTGAAGCCAGTTCTGGAGGCTCAAAGTCCACTGCACTAACCACTAGGTCTTTCTTCTACAAGGCACACTGCTTGCATTGTTTATCATAGTGGTAAATATAGATTGAAGAGGCTAGTCTTTTATTCTGAGGGATTGATTGAGGTGAAGTCTAATGCTTTTTCTTCTCATCAGAAAATATGCCAAAAAGCTGGATAGATTTTAATACTGCTAAAGGAAAAGCCATTCATTCATCCAGATGTTCAATCTATTTTCTTGCACTGAATCACTTTTTGTTCCATTGTAGGTTTGCATTAAAGATATATTTCCTAAGCCAGAGAGAAGTGGGAAAAAAAACATACCATATGCTCTTTGAGAAATGACAAAACAGCAGATGAGAATGGAGAAAGAACTGACTAAGATAAAAAGCATAAAGAATTGACAATGTGCTAATGGAAATTTGTCATACTATTCTTTATGCAAAAAGAAAAAAATGCTACAAACATTTGCCTTCTGTGGGGTGCAATGTGATGCCTTGGGAACAAGTTAAATGACAAGTTTGGTGAATTTCCAACATACCAAGAACTATAAAAGCTAGTAGAGTCATCAGCACAAATGCTGCTAGCATTTTGAAAAATACAATTGCATAATATGAGAAATGATTACAGCAGAGTGACTGCATGTACACATTCCCCTGGATTCTATATAGAGTGCCTAGTGTTCCACACCAAAATCTAAGCATATTCCATACCAACGCACGTAACTTCACTGGCTTAACAAGCTAATAAGCATTGATAACAGCACTTAACAAACAATAATGAGCACTAATTGGCAATAATTAGAATTTACGTGCATAACTCGCTAAGCATATTCAGTAATATACTACACCTAAATTCTAACATGTGCAGTTCAAAAGGGGCATGGCTATGGGCAGGAAACTGGGCATTTTGTGGACGTTCTGAAATTTACTCACATAGTTATAGAATATAGTAACATATAGAGGGGCATAATTGAATGAAAACGTCTATCTCCATGGGCGTTTATCTCCGAGAACGGGTCCGTGAAGGGGCGGACCGAACCGTATTTTCGAAAAAAATAGACGTCCATGTTTTATTCGACAATTTGTGAGCTGGGCGTTTTTGTTTTTCAGTGATAATGGAAAATAAAAGCGCCCAGCTCAAAAACGAATAAATCCAAGGCATTTGTTCGTGGGAGGGGCCAGGATTCGTAGTGCACTGGTCCCCCTCACATGCCAGGACACCAACCGGGCACCCTAGGGGGCACTTTTACAAAAACAAAAAAAAAAAGGTAAAAGAGCTCCCAGGTGCATAGCACCCTTCCCTTGTGTGTTGAGCCCCCCAAATCCCCCTCAAAACCCACTGCCCACAAGTCTACACCATTATTATAGCCCTAAGGGGTGAAGGGGGGCACCTACATGTGGGTACAGTGGGTTTGGGGGGTTGGACGACTAATAAGCATTAAGCAGCACAATTGTAACAGGTAGGGGGGGGATGGGCCTGGGTCCACCTGCCTGAAGTCCACTGCACCCCCTAACAACTGCTCCAGGGACCTGCATACTGCTGCCAGGGAGGTGGGTATGGCATTTGATGGTGAAAATAAAAAGTTGTGAAACATCATTTTTTGTGGTGGGAGGGGGGTAGTGACCACTGGGGGAGTCAGGGGAGGTCATCCCCGATTCCCTCTGGGGGTAATCTGGTCATTTAGGGCACTTTTTGGGGCCTTATTCGTGAAAAAACAGGGTCCAGGAAAAGTGCCCTAAATTCTAGCTACAAACGCATACTTTTTTTCCATTATCGGCGAAAGGCACCCATCTCTCCTCGGCCGATAACCACGCCCCAGTTCCACCTTCGCCATGCCTCCGACACGCCCCGGTCAACTTTGTATGCTTCCGCGATGGAGTGCAGTTGAAAACGTCCAAAATCGCCTTTCCATTATACCGATTTATTCGTTTTTGTGAGATAAATGTCTGTCTCCCGATTTGGGTCAAAATCTAGGCGTTTTTCTCTTTCAATTATAAGGTGGATAGTAACATAGTAAATGACAGCAGATAAAGACCTGAACGGTCCATCCAGTCTGCCCAACAAGATAAACTCATTTTACATGATATGAAATACTTCATATGTATATCCGAGTTTGAGTTGTCCCTGCCTTTCTCAGGGCACAGACCGTAGAAGTCCACCCTGCACCGGTTTTATTCTCCAAATACCGGTGTCGCCACCCAATGTCCGCTAAGATTCCATAGATCCATTCCAATATGGCCCAGTGCGTGTAAATCTACACCAAAGGAATTACGTCACATTTTTGTTGGTGTAAATGGATGCAGCTACTTTTAGGCACTGTGATATCAACAAAGTGTATTTTATAAACCGTACCTAAATCTGGGCACTGCCTATAGAATACGCTTAGACGGAAATGTTTACCACGCGGATTTTTGGGCACCTTATATAGAATGTGGCCCATAATGCACAGTCTCACGTGTAGTATGGAAGATAGAAGCTAAGATAGATTTCATTTAACTTTCCATCAAACAATTTTTAAATACATTTTGAGGAGCATTTTCATATGATATCTAAATCTAATTTTGTAACCAACAAATATCTTTGGCAACACTTTTTCTTTTATCTTCTTAGGAACCTTCAACACTTGCAGGTTGCACTTTGCAGGGGGAATCCCATGAGTAAACATTGCAAGGCTGGCACTGAAAACGGCAAAGGGGGTAGTCCTTGACACAGCCTAGCTGGCGAAACATGCATGTCGGACACTCCAGATCCCCCGGTCCGATTATTTGCTAAGATAAGTACTCTATGGAGGAAATTTAAATATAATTATTAAACTAAGTAAAAAAGTTGATGAAATTAATGCGACATTAATCGCCCATGAAGAATTTGGTGCACTTATGCATTTCCAACATTGAATGAAGGTTGGATATGAGCACCGCTGAGGCGAATAGTAAGAAGTATAAGCAGTATGATGATGTTGTATGGATAAAGTAGAGGGAGTTTAATTGGATTTAGGATCCTTATATGATCGTAAATCCAATTTTGGACATTTTTGGAAAAACATCCAAAAATCCAGCAGCAAAGATGGCCATTTTCAAACCAGAAAAATGTCCAACTTTTTGTTTCAAAAATGGCCATTTGCTAAATGTTTTTGTGCTCAGTGTGTCTATCTTTTAGGACCATTTTTGGAAACACACACACACAAACAAGCCATTAGGACATATGAGGGGCCAGCATTCTTAATAGATTGGCAACACAGTCATCCCAGCAGATCAGTGGGGCTCCCTAGGGGGCACTGCAGTGGACTTCACATAAAAGGTAACCCTTACCCCCCCCCCCCCTTAAATTGTATGGGCACTCTAACTGGTACACTTGTGGTGGAACGTGTGAGCCCTCCAAAACCCACCAGAAACCTACTGTACCCAGCTACACTTCTACAATAGCCCTTATGCCTGCAAGTGTCACATATATGTAGGCACAATAGGTTTTTGATGGGTTTTGGAGGGCTCACACATTCCACCACAAATGTAGCAGTTAGAGCGGGATGTCAGCCCGGGTCTCCTTCTCCACAGTTCACTTTTCTGACCACTAGGCTACTCCAGGGATCTACTTGCTTCTCTAATAGGACTCTAATTTGAACTGTCATAGAGGCTCATATGTAGTGTGGAAGATACACTGTATATGTAATAGGGAAGATCAATCTGTAAACAAAAGATAGTATGTGAGAATAAACTGGAATTGCTGATGTAATTAAACAGAGTGACGGTGAGCAAACCGCTGTATGGATACTGTAATGGAATAAAAAGTGAATTGAGAGAAGAAGAAAGCGCAAAAATAAAGTGCAGTGTGAAATCTATTAAGGTTGGAACCATGGTTAAACCTGTGAAGAAGATCACGCTAAAATTTTGAAAAGAAAAAGAGGGTGCACAATAGAAAAACTTTGTAGAGCGGAGTGCAAGAAGATCATGATCCAAATTAATGAACAAAAAAACTGTATATGTGATCTGCAAAAGCTAAAATCTCATTGTTCTATAAACACACGTAGCAAGTGAGTGACAATCTTACAGGGAGAAATGTGGACAGACCATGCATTACAAAATGTGGTAACAATGCCAAAACATTTTGTATTGCATGGTCTGTCTGCATTTCTCCTTGTAAGATTGTCACTCATTTTTTCTGTCACTAATTTTAGGCCGATTGCTTAGAGAGCAAAGTTTCAAAAGATGTTGTAATCACACAGAATGACAGAATAGAAAATATTTAAATATATCATTCAACAGTCCGGAAGTAAGATCATATAGCAAACAGGATGCTTTGAACATTATACATCTATGCACAGGAAGCCAATGTAATAACTGCAAGGAAGGAGTAACCCTGTCAAACTTTTTTAATTTAAAAATTAGATGAGAAGATGTATTTTGAATAAGTTAAAGTTTAGCCAATAATTTAGTTGATAATCCCAAATACAAAGAATTACAATAATCAATACGAGAAAGAGCTAGCATCTGAACCAACACTGCAAACGTAGTCTGCTCAAAGTAAGATTTGACCAATCTTAACTGTCTACATTTAAAGAATGGTTTTTCCCACAAGTGATTCATTTGTGACTTGAATGTCATTGATGAATCCAGAATGATACCAAATACCCTAGATTTTTTTTTTCAATAGGAAAAGATATATCAGAAAAAAAAATAATATCAGGAACAACAACATTAGGAGTATGAAACCACAGTAACTTTGCTGGTGTGCAGGAGTAGCCTAGTGGTTAAGCAATGGACTTTGAGCCTAAGGATCTGAGTTTGATTCCCACTGTAGTTCCTTGTGACTCTGAGCAAGTCACTTACCCCTCCATTGGCCCAGGTATAAATAAGTACCTCTACAGAATATGTAAACTGCTTTGAATGTAGTTACAAAAACCAAAGGAAGGTGGTTTATCATTTCCCTTCCCTTTTGTTCTTATTCAATTTTAGTATGTTATCTATAGCCCTGTTTTGAATGCAATCTAAACAAGAAGTTAATCTTATGACAGTTCCAGTCAAATCTTCACAAGCAAGTATAAGCATAAGGATGTCATCTGCATAGGATAACAATAATTCATCTGTCTGTAGGCTAAAAATATTGTGATTTACATGCTTAAATGCCAAAAATTAGGCCTCAGTACTTACACCAGGTTTCATAAATGCTGGTGCCTAAAGTTAGATGCACAATCCGTGTTAAGCTGATATTCTATAAAAGGTGCTCAGTATGGAGCACCGTTTGTAGAATCCTAGTTTAGTGTGGATCTTTCTGGTGCCTAAACTTCACCGCCATTTACTGAATCTGGCCCACAGGATTTACAAAATATACATGTACAATCCAACTACACTCCCTGGAATGACTGCATACAGATCATATAAAAGTAGGCATAACCTTGCTCAGTGCCTACTCTTTGAGCATGTATACCAAAGCGCAGTTTTAAATTGCCATTTTGTAAAGCATGTTTTATGTAAGAAAATTCTCTATAAAATTACCCACTATACAATGATTACTATTTCATAACGTGGCAAGGATGCTGAAATAAGAAATTAACAGTCATGTTAAAACCAAGGTTTGAGAGAGTATGCATTTGCAAGGCTGATTCAGAAATCAACAGAAGACACTTTATAGGATTTTCAATCTATTTTTTCATACCTGCAAGTTTAAAATGCAGTTGCTAAGCAACAGGCTAGTTCATCAAATTAAGCTTTTCTTTCTCCTTCTTTGCTCAGAAGGTAAGACTGGGGGGACAATGGATTTCTGCAGTCATAAGAAGTCCAATTCACTATGGGTTTGATTCTATCAGATCTGGGAGGTTTCCAACAGAACACATATCTGTGATATTGATTCTGGCATTTTTGCACACACTTATAGATATTTGACTTGATTCTCTGATTTGCTTTTGCTGTTGCACAAATATATTTAGGCTGCATAATAAAAGTGCTCTCCATAGACATTCCAAACACTACCAAAACTCTATTCTGACTTGAGATCTTACAATTCTGCATTGTTGTAGTTGGTTGTAATACATTTATTGAACCATTATCAGAATAATTGAATAATATACCTCTTCACCTTTGAGAACTACACAGGTATTGTATTCAGATGTGAGTGCAAAGCTGAAGGGAACAAGCATATATGTTGTGCAGCCCAAATTTCCACAATAGAGATCTTAACCAATAGCAACCCAAACCAGAAACACAGCCTGTGTGCCATGCCGCTTGGAACTCCTGCCCCACCCACTGTTTCATGGCTAAGCAGGGGAGGCAATGGACAGGGCCCGCATACCTCACTACAGCCCTCTGTATAACAACTCAGAATTGTGAGCAGAAATTGTTACAATCTACTATAATATTTCAGCAATCCAATATCTTGCTTGTTCTATTATTGTGATTCTATTTACAGTACTGTGAAAAAGGTTATAATAAGCCATACTGGGTCAGACCAATGGTCAATCTAGCCCAGTATCCTGCTTCCAGCAGTGGCCAATCTAGATCATAAGTACCTGGCAGAAACCCAAATAGTAGCAACATTGGAATTGGAATTGGAAAAGGTGCAGCGAAGGGCAGCGAAGGGCGACTAAAATGATAGGGGGGATGGGACGACTTCCCTATGAAGAAAGATTAAGGAGGCTAGGGCTATTCAGCTTGGAGAAGAGACGGCTGAGGGGAGATATGATAGAGGTATATAAAATAATGAGTGGAGTGGAACAGGTGGATGTGAAGCGTCTGTTCACGCTTTCCAAAAATACTAGGACTAGGGGGCATACGATGAAACTACAGTGTAGTAAATTTAAAACAAATCGGAGAAAATTTTTCTTCACCCAACATATAATTAAACTCTGGAATTCATTGCCGGAGAAAGTGGTGAAGGCGGTTAGCTTAGCAGAGTTTAAAAAGGGGTTGGATGGTTTCCTAAAGGACAAGTCCATAAACCGCTACTAAATGGACTTGGGAAAAATCCACAATTTCAGGAATAACATGTATAGAATGTTTGTACGTTTGGGAAGCTTGCCAGGTGCCCTTGGCCTGGATTGGCCGCTGTCGTGGACAGGATGCTGGGCTCGATGGACCCTTGGTCTTTTCCCAGTATGGCATTACTTATGTACTTATGTACTTATTCCATGCTACCAATCCCAGAGTAAGCAGTAGTTTCCTCTTTTTCTACCTGAATAGCAGACTATGGACTTTTCCTCCAGGAACTTGTCCAAACCTTTTTTAAACCCAGATACACTAACTACTGTTACTACATCCTCCGGCAACAAGTTCCAGAGTTCAACTATTATTTGAGTGAAAAAGTATTTCCTTCTATTTGTTTTTAAAGTATTTCCATGTAATTTCATTGGGTGTCCCTTTTGTACTTTTTGAAAGAGTGAAAAATTGACTCACTTTTACTCATTCTACACCACTCAGGATTTTGTAGACCTCAATCATATCCCCCCTCAAAGCTGAAGAGCCCTAACCTCTTTAGCATTTCCTCATATGAGAGGAGTTCCATACCCTTTATCATTTTTGTTGCTCTTCTTTGAACCTTTTATGATTCTGTTATATCTTTTTTGAGATACGATGACCAGAATTGAATGCAAAGGTAAAGTTGCATCATGGAGCAATACAGAGGCATTATAATATGCTTGGTCTTATTTACCATCCCCTTCCTAATAATTCCTAGCATTCTGTTTGCTGTTTTGGCCACCACCACGCACTGGACAGAAGATTTCAGTATACTGTCTGCAGTGACACCTAGATCTTTTTCTTGGGTGCTGACTCCTTAGGTGAACCCTAGCATCAGGTAACTATGATTTGGATTATTCTTCCCAATGTACATCACTTTGCATTTGTCCACATTAAATCTCATCTTCCATTTGGATGTCCAGTCTTCCAATTTCCTAAGGTCTTCCTGCATTTTTCACAGTCCGCATGTGTTTGACAACTTTGAATACTTTTGAGTCATCTGCAAATTAAATCACCTCACTTGTTTTTCTGATTTCCAAATCATAAATATGTTAAATAACACTGGTCTCAGTACAGGTCCCTGCAGCACACCACTATTTACCTTCCTCCATTGAGAAAAATGGCCATTTAACCCTACATTCTGTTTTCTGTCTAATAATCATTTCCTAATCCACAAAAGGACATCACCTCATATCCCATTACTTTTTAATTTTCTCAAGAGTTTCTCAAGAGGACCTTTGTCAAAAGCTTTCTGAAAATCTAGATGCACTACATCAACCGGCTCACCTTTATCTACATGTTTATTCATGCCTTCAAAGAAATGAAGCAAATTGGAGAGGCAGCAGCCAAAAAGCAAACAAGATGCTAGGCATTATTTAGAAAGAGATGGTGAATAAGATCAAAAATACTATAATGCCTTTGTATCGCTCCATGGTGCGTCCGCACTTTGAGTATTGCATTTAGTTCTGATCGCTGTATCTCAAAAAAGACAAAGCGGAATTAAAAAAGATTCAAGAGCAACCAAAATGATAAAGGGGATGGAACTCACCTCGTATGAGGAAAGGCTAAAGAGGTTAGGGCTCTTCAACTTGGAAAAGAGATAGATGAGGGGAGATATGATTGAGGTCTACAAAATCCTCAGTGGTGTAGAACGAGTAGAAGTAAATCGATTTTTCACTCATTCCAAAAGTACAAAGACTAGGGAATACTCGAGGAAGTTACATGGAAATACTTTTAAAACAAATAGGAGGAAATATTTTTTCACTGAACAAATAGTTAAGCTCTGGAACTATTTGCCAGAGGAGGTAGTAACAGCGGTTAGCGTATCTGGGTTTTAAAAATGTTTGGACAAATTCCTGGAGGAAAAGTCCATAGTCTGCTATTGAGACAGACATGGGGAAGCAACTGCTTGCCCTGGGATTTGTAATATGGATTGTTGCCACAATTTTGGTTTCTTCCAGGTACTTGTGATCTGGCTTGGCCACTATTTGGAAAACAGGATACTGGGCGAGATGGACCACTCGTCTGATCAGTATGGTTACTCTTAAGTTCTTTGGCTGAACCCATGCTGACTCTGTCCCATTAAACCATGCTTGTCTATAGGTTCTGTAATTTTATTCTCTATAATAGTTTCCACTATTTTGCCCAGCACTGAAGTCAGGCTTACTGGCCTATAATTTCCCAGATCACCCCTGGAACCCTCCAATCTTCAGGTACTATGGACCATTTTAATGACAGATTATATATCACTAACAGCAATTTCATGTTTGAGTTCTTTCAGTACCCTGGGGTGTATACCATCTGGTCCAGGTGATTTATCATTCCTTAACTTGTCGATTTGCTCAGTATGTCTTCCAGGTTCACTGAGATTTCTTTCAATTCCTCCATATCATCACCCTTGAAAACCATTTCTGCTACTAGTAGATCTCTTACATCTTCTTTTATAAAGACTGAAGCAGAGAATTCATTCAATTTCTCCGCAATGGCCTTGCCCTTCCTGAGTGCCCCTTTTGCTCCTTCATGATCTAACAGGTCCACAGATTCCCTCACAGGCTGTCTACTTCTGATGTACCCGAAAAAGTTGTTACTATGAGTTTTTTTCTCTGCGGCAAATTTTTCATCATATTCTCTTTTAGCCCTCTTTATCAATGCTGTGCATCTAGCTTACCAGTGCTTATGTTGCTTCTTATTATCTTCATTTGGATACTTTTTGCATTCTTTGAAGGATGTTCTTTTGGCTCTAATAACCATGATCTGCCCAGGAAGGTCTATATTTTAGCACAATTTATATTCATAACGTGACTAAATTTGAATCTAAACATGACAAATGATAACCCCACTATATTAAATAAGTTAGACAAACATGATACATGTGATTATTCATTCAACAGAACCTCACACGAGGAAGTATGTGAATCCTACATTCAGTAACTGATGGTACCTACTTGATCAGCAATTGTATCAATTAAACATTTCCTGTAGCCATTGATCAGTCTCTCACCTTGCCCTTGTGAAATTTTGGCTAATTCTTCCACACAGAACCATTTCATCTTTGTAACTTTAACTGCTGAGTTAAAGAGTCACAGGTCTGAATTATGACTGGGGACAGATTAACTTCCAGGTAGTCTCATTCCTCCTCATTTGCTGGATCCATGCTCCCTCCCAGCCCTGACCACAAAAAGCTCTGAACCGGACCCCATTACCAATGTATATCCCTGCTGGTCTTAGGAGATCCTAGAAGCAGGAGCAATGCCCACTTGCTCCTTCCTGTTGCTGCTCCTTCTTAAAATGGCCACCATGACCTCTAGCGATAGCCTCGTGGTACTTATGGTACCCTAGACCAGCAGGGATATACAACCTATGGACGTAGAGGGGCCTGGCATGGAGCTTTCTGTTGATGGGGGTGGGAGGAATGTGAGATCCAAATCATGAGGGAAGGAGGGGGAGGGGTCCACCAAAAACCCAGATGCCACTACTCAGAAATTAACTGGGCACCAGCCAATATTCAGACTGGTGCTTGTTTAGCTCAGTGACTAAATTTAGGACAGCTAGAGGTCACAGCAGCCTGTCTGTAGGATCCCACTAGACCAGCAGGGGTATATAAGGTAGGCCCCAGGGAGAAGTCTAGGATGAAAGATAGTGCAGTCTGGAACTTTTTGTCTTTCAGGGTGGGACAGGGGATCTGGATTGTGAGGGAAGGAGGGGGAGTGAGAGGGGGTGAGGGAGCCTGCTTCAACTTATATGGGTCTCAGCCGATATTCAACCAGGGACCACATAAGTGTCTTATGCAGATCCCGGCTGAATATTAGCCAGGACCTGCATGAGCTCTGGCAGCCAGCATATACCAGTATAGCCTCAGATTGTCAATGCCAGTGGCAAAACATTGCCTATAATTGAATATCTGAGGCTAGTTCTGTCAATGCTACCCACCGCTGACTGAATATTGACCGGTATATTTTTATATCTCAGCGCACATAAAAAATTACTGAAATTGAAAGAAAATCATGGGCTACCAAGTTCTGCTACCTGTATAAATACTTTTAAATATCAACTCTTTAAATCCTTGTAGGCCTTGCTACCTTTAGAAAGGCCAACAAGAAAGAAGAAGTATTATGTGAGGGTTTTAGAGGCCTTCAAGGCTTTTTTATTTATAGTTTATTAAGACTTTCAAGAAACATAATACATAACAAAATAATGTTCAATATTATATGTACAGAAAAAAGAGTTATGCACATGACATAAAAGGCAGTATCAACAGAAATAGGAATACATTATATAACCCCATAAGTCCATCATATGGGGGAGACCGGCACCTCAAAACAAACTACAAAATAAACTCTTAATTCCAACAACCAACCCATGAAACTTGTTTCTCCCACCTGCCCTCATGTAGCAGTGTTTTCTTGAGCATAAAGAAATTGAATTAATCAGGTTGCAGAAAAATATGAGGCCCTTCTACTAAGCTGGGGTAAGCACTAACACATGCTTACCGCAGGTTAAAAACCACTACCGCAGGGCACACTAAGGAGTCTCACAGTAATTTTCTGTTTGCCATGCGCTACCTACATGCTAAGAAACAGAAAATATTTTTTAGTGCTAGGGGTATGTTTTGGGGCAGAGTGTAGGCATGCCCTGTGCTAATCAGCGGAGCTGTATCATTACATGCTAACCGATTAGGTCATGGTTAGTGTGAGAGCCCTTTCTGCTTATTAAATAGGTGACAATAAGGACTCCCGCGGTAATGGCCACGCACTCAGTGGCGTTCCTAGGGGGGGCGGTGGGTGCGGTCTGCCCTGGGTGCACGCCGCTGGGGGAGTGCCGCGCGCGCCTGTCCTTCGTTCGTTCCATGCTCCCTCTGCCCCGGAACAGGTTACTTCCTGTTCTGGGGCAGAGGGAGCGTGGAAAGAATGGAGAGGTGCGCGCGGCACCCCCACCAGCGGCATGCACCCGGGGGGGGGAGTTCTTTCACGGGGGGGTGTCCTTTCGCCGGGGGGGGGTCGCGCTGCATCCGGGGGGGGGGGGGGGCGTTGCACCCGGGGGGCGGGGTGCATCGGTGATCCGCCCCGGGTGTCAGCCCCCATAGGAACGCCACTGCACGCACTAATTGGTCCCTTGAATGTTTAGCCTTCATTTTTATGTCACATTTTATGAGCCTTTTTTTCTTTTATCACCTCTGAGACCTCAAAAGCTCATGTAGTAAGTATCTTTCTTGTTTGTCTCTTAAAGTATCATAACCTACAAAGATGATGTTTGTGAATAAATACATCTAATGGGATTACATAGGTAAAGAAATCTATTGATTTTACAGGCTAAAGTGAGTGTTCTTGTGCTTATAGCTGCATGTGAACTGCATCAAATATGGGAACGGTTACATGAAATTTACACTTTCAAAAAACAGATCAATGCTTTCAATAACCGAAAAACAAAATCACTGTGTGCTGTGAAAGATGTACTCAGACTTTCTTTCAGCTTGTGATGCGATTGTTCATTTCAGTTTCATTTCACCAAACTGTTTACATACAAACTGCAGTAGTTTAATGCTTACTCACTTTTTATTGACTGCTGTTATCATTCCAGCCAGCATATCAGTTATGAACTGAACTGAGCCTGCTGAATTAGCTGATTTATTCCAATGACAATGTTAGTGGTGCATATACAATTTCAAAACGCATAATTTGAATTCATGTTTGAGCAATAGTTTTAACATCCACCCATCCAAAATTTCTAGTGTAATTAGTAATGTAATATGTACTGTAGATTTATAATTATAACAAGCTTATCCTTTCCAATATGTTTAGAAGGAACAGGCTGAACTCATTTCACATGCTATAATTTTGTATATGATATAGATGTGGAGCAGCATTTTAGAAAGAATGTACAAATTAAAATTGAGATGTCTAGGTCATAACACGTCTTGTTCTGATATTATTTTAGAGGAGGATCAGTTGATGTAGAGTCTGTTCTAAAATATATGTAGGAATGGACGATTATGCAACAGTTACATGTGGCAGGAAGTTCCATTGTACAATCTTAGGGGTCCTTTTACTAAGATGTACTGAAAAATGGCTTGCAGTAGTGTAGGCGTGGGTTTTGGGCGAACGCCAATCCATTTTTCAGCACGCCTGTAAAAAAGACCTTTTTTAATTTTTGTCAAAAATGGAGGTGCGGCAAAATGAAAATTGCCACGCTTCCATTTTGGGCCTGAGACCTTACCACCAGCCACTGACCTAGTGGTAAAGTCTCATGCGGTAGCCAGGCGGTAATGACCTACATGCACCAAATGCCACTTGGTGCAAGTAGCTAATGTGTGCCAGAAAATAAAAAATATTTTTCAGGCGTGTAACAGACTCACACCAAAAATGAAATTACCGCAAGGGCCATGCGGTAGCCGTGCGGTAACTCCATTTTGACAAACATTGGGCACGTGCGTAGACGCTTATGCGACTTAGTAAAAGGGCCCCTAAAATATTAATGGGGTTGGTATTGCAACACAAATGTTTATGTGTCAGCACATAAATGGTTATGTTCTGAATTACCAACATACATGTATATGTCAGCCATTTTAGAAACATAAAAGCTTATTTTTAACAAAGTTCTCATTGAGTCCGATATCCCTTCCAGTTTTGCATTTGTGAAGAGATCATCTACTGGGGGTTACTGGGTAGCTTCCCCTAATCCCTCCAGTGGCATTCAAGCACCTTGCTGAAACTCTGATATCCTAGATAGCAGGTGTTAATCCTGATGTCGATCTTTTTGGACATAGATATGTATCTCACTTCTGAAATGGGGAATACACATTTCTTTTTTAGACCCACCCTTTCCTACCTAGACCATGCCCTGATCATGCCCCCTTGCTATATGCAGTTTTTTCAGTTTTAGATGTGTATAGCAAGCTTTGTAAAATTGGGATTTAGATGTTTATGAGTGAATACTAATTTATGCACATCTAAAATGCGAATAGTGCTTCTAAAGTAAGCACCCTTATGTGCACCTTGAATTTAAGTACCTGGGGTTGAAATGGGGGAAAATGACTGTACTCTGCCCTTCTATTCTCTGCAATTTCACTTGCTTCCACCTCCTTCTCTATTGCTCTTCCAGCCTCCTGACTGTATCACCATTCAAATTTATATGTCACTTCTGTCACCTGGGATGCCACAGGGACCTTGTGAACTCAATGTATTTGTCCTACATAGGCCAGGCATGCTGATGTTAGTTCATGTGGGCCATTTTCAACATCATAGGCACACATTCTGACATTTCTGTAGTTCAACATGTACCATACCATTATTTAAGGAGACCCACATTTATCTCCAGATTTTTGCGACTTTTAAATGTCTTGGTTGGGGGGAGGGGGGAGGGAGAGATGTTAATTTTACAATTGCCATAGATATATAGCTTTGCACTTGTAAAATATTTCACAGGCTCTGGATGTTTTTGCTAAAACATCAATATTCCTAGTTGCACAAATGGCACTACTTTGCCAAGACTGAATGTACTGAAATTGTCCCCTTGGAACATGCTCTTAAACATCCTGGGGTTCAAAACACAAAGGACCCAATATTCAACCAGTGGTTGTCAGCAATTTTTAAGGAGAGGGGAAAGGAGACAGACTCTGAATATAAATTAAGGTTTGTGGCACCTTTGATATTGGACACTTGTGGCCGCCCCAATGTGAACAGCCACATAGGGGGTCAGGATAAATTAACG
Source organism: Microcaecilia unicolor (assembly GCF_901765095.1). NCBI lineage: Eukaryota > Metazoa > Chordata > Amphibia > Gymnophiona > Siphonopidae > Microcaecilia > Microcaecilia unicolor. The sequence continues at coordinate 80,907,227 of NC_044037.1, read as the reverse complement.
TTGATTGACACAGGGGCTGGAATCAGTTTTACAAGTAGGGTTTCTCTTACTGCAGACCAGGAAAATGTGCAAACATATAAAATCCAATGGGTCAATGACACAGTTACCAACTGTGTGGCTATCCCAATTAAATGGGGTATCCCGGTGCAAATGCAGAGGGAACATGATAATGAAATTTTGGAAACCAATGCCTCCACTATAGTAAGCACAGAAAAGGAGATAATTGGAATTGATGTCCTCAACCAGTTAAATCTGGTAGTGGATATAGCTAATCTTACATTGTGGCAATGTATTGGATCTCCAAAAATGTCTACACTTTTGGTGCACGAAGTAATTCCCATGCATTTGGCCACACAGTGCACAAAAGCTGACCAACAGTATGATCTAAGTGTAATTCCCACAGAGGTTACAGACATTCCTGTCTGGGCACAAAACAAACTAGAATGTGGCAGAATGTGCACATAAATCCTGTTGGAAGGAGAGGATCCTCCGCCACAAGAGCAATATCCAGTACCTGATCAGGCAATAGAACCCGTAGCTAAAATTATACAGGTACTGGAAGAGAGGGGCATAATTAGACTGATCTCTTCTACATGCAGCTCACCAGCATGGCCAATAGTTAAACCAGGAGGCTCCTTTAGATTCACCATAAATTTCCGTGCCCTAAATCAAGTATCAAAATCTGTGGTGCCGGTGGTAGCCTTATACCCGGAAATGATCTCTAAATTAAACCCCAACTGTAAATTTTTTTCTGTCATAGACATTTCAAATGGGTTTTGGAGCTTGCCCCTAGCCCCGGAATGCCAGTACAAAACAGCATTTCAGTGGCTAAATAAACAGTGCTCATGGACTGTGTTACCTCAGGGTTATAAGGATTCTCTATCCATTTTCCACAAATACAAGCAGGAAGCCCTTGCCCATGTGTCTTGTAGAGACAATATAATCCAATATGTTGATGATATTCTAATTCAATCTGAAACTGAATCTGTCCACTGGGCCCATGAAAGAGAGATTTTAAAAGCTCTTTGGGAAGCTGGACTTAAAGTAAATCCGGCCAAAGCTTAGCTGTGTAAACCACAGGTTTCCTTTCTAGGAGTCATTATTGGCCAGGAAGGTAAATCCATAGATTCTCAGAGAATAGATCTCATACAGAAATTACCTCTTCCTACAGATCAGAAATCCCTCCAATCATTTCTAGGGCTTACAGGGTTCTGCCGTGATTTTATGCACAACTATGCTGAAGTGGCTGCTCCACTATACTGCCTGCTTAAATGTAAAGAATGCGTTTGGGAGGCAGATCACACAGAGGCAGTGACTAAACTCAAGCAGACTTTGACTTCTGCTCCTGTCCTTGCTCCCCCAGATCACAAGCAGAATTTTTTCATATACCCAGTGGTTGGAGAGAACAGTATAGGGGCTGCCTTAACACAGTGCTTAGGAGGGACAGACCGACCAATTGCTTTCTTTTCCAGAGTTATCACTTCTCCAGAACTTAAAATGGGAACCTGTGAAAAACATGTTCTGGCTGCATATGCTGCTATACAAAAAATTACGTATATCATTGGTGCTCAAACCACTTACATATGTAGCCACCACACCCCACTTAAATTCATTGTGGAGGGCAAGTTGGCATGTAGTAGAATTAGGATGGAGAGAATAGTCCATTGGACCCTGATGTTGCAGGCACAGAATATGAAGTTTGAATTACTAAAAGAGCCTAAAGTGCAGGTTGCAGGGATCTTACTGGAGGGACAACCTCATGACTGTCAGTCTTCACCCAGTACCCTCAATCATTTGATATTTAAAGAACTGGTACTGGGCAGAATATCCTCTTTTCTTCCTACAGCATACATTGATGGCAGTAGCTAATGTGAGGGAGGAAGGAGACTAGCAGGTTTTGCAATTGTACAACTGGGCCCAGATAACCAAGTAATTCTGCAGAGGCAATACTCCTGTGGGTCAACCTCGGCACAATACTGTGAACTGGCTGCCTTTGTGGCCTGTTTGCAGCAATATCAAGACTCCCACCCTGAAATACAGATAAACTTAGATTCAGATTACGTATTCAGAAGTGCCATTGCATTGCTGCCATGGTGGTTAAGCCACAACTTTAAATCCACAGATGGGTCCATTGTAAAAAAAATCAGCACTATGGGCTATGGCACAAGAACTCAGTGAAAAATTTCAAAAAGTTCATTTAGTGAAGGTGAAAGCACACAGAAAGAAAGGCCCTTTAGTGAAAGGAAACACTTTAGCACATTCACTAGCCAAGGAAGCATGTCATGTAGGTCCTATATGGCCCTGGTATAAGCCGACCCAGATGGTAGCCATGGCCACACGGTCCACTGATTATGATCAGGTGGTACCACCAGATTATTTCCGGACACTGCAGGAAAATGACTCGGAGCGTTCCAATCTGAAGCAACTAGTGCAACACACCCCTGATAGCACTTACCAGCATACACCCTTTCTCACACTCACTATACAGAAAGACATGCTGTGTGTGAAGAAGGAGGAAGGATTGGTCATAGCTATCCCCAGAGCTCAAGGGAAAGATTGGATGCAGTGGGTTCATGGAGCAGGTCCCAAAACAGAAGAGATGCTGGCAACCCTGAATATGTTAGTCTGGTGGCCAGAAATGAAACATGACATACAGGATCATGTGGCCTCCTGTCTGATTTGTGCTTCATTTGGGAGACAACCTAAAAAGAAAAGGGGACAGCTGATGAGAGCGCCACCACGGGGCCCATTTGAGAGGCTACAGAGAGATCATGTGGGCCCTCTCTCTTTAACAGCTAGGAAAAACAGATTTTTACTCACAGTAGTCGATTCCTTTTCCCACTGGGGAGGGGCATTTCCTGTATCAGATCAAACTGCCAGAACCACAGCTGAGGTCTTAACTATGCAATTTTTTACACGTTGGGGAATTCCTAAGACTATTGAATCTGATAATGGTCCTGCTTTTGTTTCTCTGCTAGTCAAGGAATTGTTTGACTTTCTAAGCATAGAACAGCAATTGCACATTTCGTACCATCCCCAAGCTGCGGGGCAGGTAGAACGCATGAATCAAACAATCAAAGCACATCTCAGCCCTATGCTGAATCTGACATGGAAAAATTGGGATCAGGCCCTCCCTTTGGTCCTTATGCATATCAGAGCCAATGTCTGTAAGTCCACAGGTTTTGCCCCCTATGAAGCCTTAATGGGAAGACCAATGCCTCGATGGGAAAACCTGCTACATCCTTTTCTCCCGGAGGATCAGCCTGTAGTTCTTGCAAATGAGTAGATGAAATCCCTGCAAGAACACCTAAAAGAAATCCAGACCACTGTTCTGGCAAACACAGAAAAGTCTAGGAATTATCTACAGGAGGTGCAGGCCAAAGGTTCTGATTTATGACTACTCAAAGTGGGGAGTAAGTCATGCTCCTAAACCCTAGACCAAACCTCCCCTTTGGCACAGCAAAGTGGGATGGACCATACTTGGTTACAGATACTTTAGGCCCAAGCCCATGTCAGATCCTAAGGCCAGACAACCAGCGATGTTGGAAACACATCACTCAGTTGAAACCATATGGATAATAAGTGGTTACCAGTTTCTGTTTTCAGATTCCACCTGAATACAGCACAGACGACTGATTCCTGAATACAGCAAAGAAGGCTGCCCTCCGAACAAAAAGATGCTTGAAGAGTGGTAACTATAGTAGTCACTCATGATGTATAGTAAGTTTATAAGTAGGTTAGTTATTGTACTGTAATAATCAGTGTGCTTCTAGTATGGCACGTTTTCTGTTTAGTGTGGTATGTGTTCTCCTTTACCCAAGTCTCATTACAAGAACTATTGTCCGAATATGCACAATTGGTTGGGCCAACTCCACAGATGGGGTATATCGCTATCAAGAAATACCTCCACCATTCCCTGAAGGAAAAGACCTGGTTATCCTGAGTTTCTGTTCAGCGCAAGACAGACCAGTATACTATTCCTTAAACATCACTCACATACAGTGGGCTCCACCAATTTCCACTTCCCTAGAAAGAACGCAAGAATTGATTGCACCCCCAGAAAAATACTTTCTAGGCCCTCCTACCTTGATTCTGTACAATATTTCCTGTCAGTATAAAGGGACTTGTCAGATCACTTATACGTGGATTCAAAGTAATCAACGGCACATTACTGAGACTTCTTTCTACATTACTGAGACTTCATTCTTTTTTGATGTACTTTGCTTACCTACCACCCCTCCTCCCACCTCCCCTACCACCCCAGCTCCTCCTATTCTGTACCTCTCAGGTATTAATTTGTTCCAGGAAGGGAAACCATTTCAAATTAAATACGATGCACCCCATGATGTTTTATATGATGTAGAATACCACTTTCTTACTTGGCATCTGTTTCCTAAAGTATTTCTAGTCACTACCAAATATTCAAACTGCTCTCAATTTGTTGCCAACCACATACAAATGCTTAATACGTGGTTGGATATGCAGTCAGTCACACCCCTAGCCAATCCCTCCAGATACAAACGGGAATTATTGGACACCATTTTAGGGGGCACAGGAACTGCACTGGGAGCCCTTAATACAATTGATATAGAGGTGCTCCAGAATAAGATGGGATCCACAGCTCAACATGCTTCTGAAGGGTTTACCTCACAACATATTATTAATGAGGCTTCAGCTAAACTATCTAATGTAATTGTAGACACCTTTGCTCTTATATCACCCATTATAGAACAGAAAATTGTGACTTTAGCACATGAAGAATACAGGTTGGGAAAGAATATTTCATGGGCTATGGCCTGTGATCAAATACAGATCGAGCTTATTACTATCTTAAAGGAAATTCTGATCACGTCTATGTTAGGCCACTGGCCACCATCTCTTGTTCAGATGGCTAGCACCAAATTACCGGAATTTGCTATAGCTCACCTTGATTGGTGGACGGTTAGTGTTCCAATCTGTTCACAACAAGGATGCTCTATCTGTACTTTGATCCTATGGTCAGGACAACATACAGTTATTTACCCTGTTGTTAATATTGGTGTGCAAGTTAATAATGTGATAATGTATCCTTTGGACCATCTCGCATGGGTGCAGCCCCTGGACAATAACTGGGCATCATTCAAACAAATGGACCCTAGCTTGTGCCAGCGGATGCCCTTTCATTTCCAGTGTGATCCTCATCAGTTTAAAGAGAGAGACAGCTCCTGCTGGAACAACTCATCCTCCTGTATTCTGACTGCCAAACTTTTGCATTCACCCACTCTCTCACATATGGTGTACTACCTTGGACCTGGACACTTTTGTTTTAATCTGTTCTTTCCTCAAAATATTTCTTTTTATATTGCTCCCCAAGTACATGACATCCGCCTCCCTAAAGAACACTTTGCTGTACAGTTCGAACTATTTACAGAACAATACTTGGTGCAGTCATACACCGCTGGTTTCCATCACTATTAATGAGACAACATATTCTGCACCTCTGGTTACCAATGACTCTCTTGACATTCCAGATTTTATTCCATACGCTGTACATCCACTCCCTCTGGGCATGGGAGAAGAGACTTTATACAAACTACTGAATTTTACTGAACTCCATGCCTATATGGACCAGTGGCGTAGCCAGAAGTCAATTTTTGGGTGGGCCAACAGGTTGGATGGGTGGGCACTAGACAGTGGTGTGCTGGTAAATGTTTAACAACAGGCTCTCTCCCCGGTCCACCTCTGCGCCCGTCCACCTCCCCCCCTCCCCTCAAAATTGCAGAGCTGGCTATAGCCGGGGAGAGAGCCTGGGGGTGGGGGGGGGGGGGGGGGCAATGCATTACTGTCTCCAGGAAAAAAAAAATTAAATGATCCCAGGTTCCAATTTAATTCATGTTTAATGTGGGATAAAATGCCATAAATAAGTAAATAAATATAAACTTTCAATGTTGAGCACCTGATTCTCAAAGTGGACATATTCCAAACACTATAATGAAAATAAAATGATTTTTTTCTACCTTTGTTGTCTGGTGACTGTTTTTCTGATCATGCTGGCCCAGTATCCGATTCTGCTGCTATCTGTCCTCTTAACTCCGTTTCCAGGGCTTCCTTTCCATTTATTTCTTTACTTTCCTCCTTTCTTCTTCATTTCTTGCTCTATATCCATAAGTAAAAGCTGGGTCCTCTGCAGACTTGACTGTCTAGTGGATCCAGCTTCTGCCTATTTTCTTCATCCATGTGCAGTTTTTCTCCTCTCTTCCTTTTCCCTCATCTCATCTCCTTCCTCATTCTTCCATCCCCTCCATCCATGTCCAGCATTTCTTCTCTCTCCCTTCCCTCTCTTCCATCCATGTCCAGCAACCCTCCTCTCCCCTTCCCTCCATCCAGCAACCCTCCTCTCCCTTTCTTCCACCATATCCAGCAACCCTCCTCTCCCCTTCTTCCACCATGTCCAGCAACCCTCCTCTCCCCTTCCCTCCATCCAGCAACCCTCCTCTCCCCTTCTTCCACCATATCCAGCAACCCTCCTCTCCCCTTCTTCCACCATGTCCAGCAACTCTCCACTCCCCTTCCCTCCATCCAGCAACCCTCCTCTCCCCTGCCCTCTCCTCTCCCCTTCTTCCACCATGTCCAGCAACCCTCCTCTCCCCTTCCCTCCATCCAGCAACCCTCCTCTCCCCTTCTTCCACCATGTCCAGCAACCCTCCTCTCCCCTTCCCTCCATCCAGCAACCCTCCTCTCCCCTTCTTCCACCATGTCCAGCAACCCTCCTCTCCCCTTCCCTCCATCCAGCAACCCTCCTCTCCCCTTCTTCCACCATATCCAGCAACCCTCCTCTCCCCTTCTTCCACCATGTCCAGTAACCCTCCTCTCCCCTTCCCTCCATCCAGCAACCCTCCTCTCCCCTTCTTCCACCATATCCAGCAACCCTCCTCTCCCCTTCTTCCACCATGTCCAGCAACCCTCCTCTCCCCTCCCTCCATCCAGCAACCCTCCTCTCCCCTGCCCTCTCCTCTCCCCTTCTTCCACCATGTCCAGCAACCCTCCTCTCCTCTCCCGTCTGCCCTGTTTCCTTCCTGCCCCCCCCCCCCCCCGCCGTACCTTTAAATATTATAGTTTTGCTGGAGTCGCGGGCAGCCGGCATTGAAGACATCGGCAGGCTTACGCCGGTTCCAGCAGCCTTCCCTTCCCTCGTTGCAAGTCGGATGATGGCTCCGCCCTCGTAGAAACAGGAAATACGTCAGAAGAGAGCGGAGCCATCATCTGACTTGCAACGAGGGAAGGGAAGGCTGCTGGAACCGGCGTAAGCCTGCCGATGTCTTCAATGCCGGCTGCCCGCGACTCCAGCAAAACTGTAATATTTAAAGGTACGGCGGGGGGCGGGGCAGTGGCGGGCTGGGGAGGCAGATGCGGGATCGGAGCTCAGCCTGCTCCCTCCGCTCCGCTGCCTCCACTGCTGGGTGGGCCTGAACCAAAACTGGGTCGTGGCTACGCCCCTGATATGGACCATTTGAAAACAACCTCCACAGAAAGTGAATCATACCATCACCTATGAGAATGGACAAATTAGACAAACTGTTCAAAATTTGGTACAAGACTCCCATGTCTCAGCATGGGAATTATTCTTTGGATATTCACCTACAGCTGATCGTGTCTTTAATGTTTTAATTTACCCTATCATTATTTTAACTGGTGTACAAGTATTGCTATGCATTATGATTTTCATGTGCTGTAAACTTAGACATATGTACAACTCTTTGCAACATTTAACCTATAAAATATCCTCACCCCTATAAGGCAGCCATACACACAAATAGACACACTGCTTTCCTTCCCATCTGAATTGTTTTTAAACTACTTTCTTCCCAGCATTTACATTTTTAATCTGGCATGTTAATTGTTTTTTTTTTTAACAGTCCCATCATCTACCTTGGAACCACTCTAGTCTGGCAGGTTAATTTGGGCTTTTTATACCAGGCATCCTGGTACCTATAGGCCTTAACCTCCAAAGTGATGCATCCCTTATGCACTGTCCATTCTCCAAGACGGGTAAGGGGTGGCATATTGGGTTATCCCCACCCACTAATGACTGCCCCACCTAAGGCATGAGGCTTGGACTCAAAAGGGGACTTAAATATCTCACTATAGTGGAGATATGAATAAGCAAGACAGGGGACCTGCTAGAACTAGCAGGAACAATATAACTGGAGGTATGGGAACATGAACAGTCGTCACTACAGTGACAGATCAGGTATCCAGGTTTGCTTTCATCTTGCCTCCATGCACAAAAAAAAAAGTGGTGGAGATGTCAGGATTGCTGGATGTCAGGATTGATGAAACCAACTCCTGATAACTCCCCCCCTCCCTCAGGAAGCTCTGCGGATGGCAAATAGGCCAAATGCTGCCCAGCTACCTGCTAGCCCATTTGTTTCTCAAATTACCCCTGATTAGCATACCTATGTCCTCTCTTGGCATCTGGGAGCAGGGCTTTCTAAGAACAAAGAAAGCCAGACAGATAGGCTCCAAAACTGGGGACTTCAAAGAGTAGAACCTGTGAAAATGGTCACCGTCCTTGCATCAGGAAAGTACACTGGAGTTTGTAAAGGAAAGAGCTGACAAACAAAGGCTGGGAAGAAAGGAAGTTGTTTGATCCCTCTCTGTTCCTGTTAGATATATATATATATATATATAGAGAGAGAGAGAGAGCGAGAGAGAGAGAGCAGAGCACATGGCTCAGGACGGGCAGTTCTTCTTTCTTCAGTGCCAATATCTGGATAGCTTTCTGGGCAAGTTAGGATCAGCCGGGTAGCCAGACCTTCAACTTTGCTAGGGCCTGAGGCCAGCTTAAATAACTGAGTTGGCAGGGTTCCCATAGCCCTGCCAGCCAATATCTGGATAGCTTTCTGGGCAAGTTAGGATCAGCCGGGTAGCCAGACCTTCAACTGGCCTGAGGCCAGCTTAAATAACTGAGTTGGCAGGGTTCCCATAGCCCTGCCAGCCAAAGGGGTTAGTCTCTGGTAGCCAGAAGTTCCCAATGCTGGAAGTCAGCAGTATTTGCATGCACCCTCCCCCCCCCCCCCCCCCCCCCCCGGTGCATGCTCAGTTTTTGTGCATGCATGAAAATTGAGCATGTGTGAGGGAGCCGGCACAGTGGCAGCTCATGGAAAGATCTGCCAACTGTGAGCACGGGGGAATTTTCAGTTACTAAAAGAGGATCTCTTCCTGTGGTGGTGCTTGGGGATCTCCATCAGCCATAGCAATGGTGCCACAATTTGGTGGTGGTGGGGGAGGGGGGCTGAGCCACTGGTTAGGGCAGCTTTATATCTGGGCCATTCCTGATTCTGTACCTAGACCATCCCAGCACTAACCAGATAATGCCATGGTGATCTCCCTAGATTTTCAGTGACACTATTCCTCTCATTTTTTTAAAAGGTTGCTAAATTTAAGCACATTTTGTATGCTTAAATTTATAGAATACTGTCATCCATGCAGGTAGCTGTATACTTATGTACATAAATAGCAGTATCTCATCTAAGTGCTATTCTAGAATTACTCGATAAAATGCCTTTGCGTGTTAGATGGGCATTTACAGGAAAGGGGAGTGGGTGGAGCATAGATGTGGCTGACATTTATGCACATAACTTACAAAATATTATAAGTTATGCATGTAATTGTCACATTTAGAAGCCAAGTTAGTTCTAAGAGCAAGACTTTTTCACCATTCCTGGGCTTGAACTTACTCTCCAAAGTCATGTGGTATTCGTGATCCTTGACTTTACTCATTGAAATCAGTGCTGGAGGCCCTATAATGCATCAGATTAGAATTGTTAAATGCAAGATTAGCTTCAAAATCTTCCTCTGGAAATGGGTACCATGGCAGCTCCATAGTTGTCATCGTACTGAACAGATTTAATTTTTTTAAACTTCTGCACTTTTTTTTAAATGATAGTACTGAATTGATAGCACTGGAAACTGAAGTCTTCCATTTATCCACATAACAGGCACACAATGAAAGACATCAGTGCAAGCTTCTCTATCCTGCCCTCCCAATTTGTCTCAATCCTGCTGAGGAGGGACCATTTCTAATCACAAGAATAATTTAGTGATCATGCCTGTGCAATCTTTGGCCTCCCTGCTAAGACTGCCAACAGTTCTTTCAATTAGTCCCAAATTTTGATGATAGACTTTTTCTTAAGTAATCTGAACATCCTCCTTATTCATCCACTGAATGAGTTTCTAATGATCACAATAGAACAGTACTTTTATATCTTGAACAAAAACTGTACTCTTGTATGATATGCATAAGAATAAGGGCTGCAAGACCTTGTTTAATTAAATATAGCAGTATAGTAGTTTAATAATAATATACTATATTTGAGGATTCATCTTAAAAGACAATTCCATATCTAGATGGGTTCCATGGTTTTCTGAACCAGGATTTCCATATCCAATAATAATAATAAAACAGGGTTTCCCAAATCTGTACTATGATCTCACAGGAGTTGGGCTATTCAGAATGAATGTGCATATCATTTATCATTTATTGAGTTTGCTATACCGCCTTTCATGAACCCAAATTGAAACTGTTTATATTGCAATAAAAATAAAATAAACACAAAGCTAAAATTAAAAAAGGAATGCCATAAAATAAATATGAAAGCACAATTACTCAAGTCCAATCAAACAATTAACAAACCATAATTCAAGCCAAAATACAACCTGGAGGACACAGAGGGGCATAAGCGAATGCAAACGTCCATCTCCATGGGCGCCTATCTCCGAGGACGGGTACGTGAAGGGGCGGGACAGACCGTATTTTCGAAAAAAGATGGGCGTCCATCTTTTGTTTCGATAATACGGTTTGTGCCGGGCAAATGCATCGCTTTTGGGTGGATTTGAGCTGGGCGGTATCGGTTTTCAGAGATAATGGAAACCGAAGGCGCCCAGCTCAAAAACGAACAAATCCAAGGCATTTGGTTGTGGGAGGGGCCAGGATTCGTAGTGCACTGGTTCCCCTCACATGCCAGGACACCAACCGGGTACCCTACAGGGCACTTGTAAAAAGTTAAAAAAAAAATTAAAATAGCTCCCAGGTGCATAGCTCCCTTCCCTTGGGTGCTGAGCCCCCCAAATCCCCCCCAAAACCCACTCCCCACAACTCTACACCATTACCATAGCAATTATGGCTGAAGGGGGGCACCTACATGTGGGTACAGTGGGTTTTGGGAGGGGTTTTGGAGCGCTCCCATTTAGCAGCACAAGTGTAACAGGTAGTGGGGGGTGGACCTGGGTCCACCTGCCTGAAGTCCACTATATCCACTAACAACTGCTCCAGGGACCTGCATACTGCTGTGATGGAGCTGAGTATGACATTTGAGGCTGGCTTACAGCCTGGGAAAAAAGTTTTTAAAGGTCTTTTTTTTGTGGGAGGGGGTTAGTGACCACTGGGGGAGTCAGGGGAAGTCATCTCCAATTCCCTAGGTGGTCATCTGGGCAGTTGGGGCACTTTTTGGGGACTTGTTCATGACAAAAAAGGGTCCAAAAAAGTGACCCAAATTCTCGCTTCTGGCTCCCTTTTTTTCCCATTATCGGCTGATCACACCCATCTCTCCTCGGCCGATAAACACACCCCAGTCCCGCCTTCACCACGCCTCCTACACGCCCCGTCAACTTTGTTCATTCCCGCAACAGAGTGCAATTGGAGTCGCCCAAAATCGGCTTTCGATTATACCGATTTGGGCGCCCATGAGAGAAAGGCACCCATCTCCCGATTTGGGTCGAAATATGGGCGTCTTTCTCTTTCGAAAATAAGCTGGACAGTCTACTATAAATTGAGTTTCTTTCCCTTGCAGCAGGAAAACCAACCGGAAAGAATATCAAACTCCAAAGGCAATTTTAAAGAAATAGGCTTTCAGTAAAGTTCGAATGGAGGTATAGGAGTCATCAAGTCACAAATGTTGGAGAAGCGAGTTCCAGAGTGCGGGCACAAAGGGGGGGGAGTAAAACAAGTTTGTTATCAGTAAGTGAACAAAGGGTATGAAAGGGTGTATAAGGGATGAGCAGAGAAATCAAATAGGAAGGAGTGGCAGTGTATAAACTTTTATGTGTTAATACAAGGATTTTGTATTTTATTCGAAACTCAATAGGTAGCCAGTGAAGACAATGCAGAAGTGGAGAAACATGATCGTAGCATTTTGCATGACAGATTATACGGGCAGCAGTATTTTGAAGTATTTGAAGATTCTTCAAGTTGGCTATAGTAATACCTGCGTAGATGGAATTACAATAATCATAATGAGAACTGATGTGTGCATAAAACAGAGAGAAAAGTGAAGCTGAATTTACCAAACTGCGAACAGATCTGAAACGGCAGAGACAGTAGAAACCAGTTTTCATGACCTGCAATATCTGAGGTGAAAAGGATAAAGCTGAGTCAGGAATTATCCCAAGAAATCTGAAGGAATGACAGGGGTGATCTGTCTGTTGAAACACATGGGCATCATAGAAGGAGTAGAAGAGGAACCCATGATCCAGCTGGATACTGTCTTCTCAGGATTGAGAACTAGAAGACGTTCCTCCAGCCAAATTGCTACTTCCCACAGACAATCCTGAAAGGAGTGTAGATAGATAGACATTATATCAGTATAATAAACTAACAAGAAATCATTGGCATAAGAGTAGGCACAATGCCTCAAGTCTGGATAAGTAAAGCCAAAGAACTAACAAAGAGATTAAAAAGAGAGGGTGAAAGGACCGAGCCCTGGGGAACTCCACGAGAAAGTGTATGCAAAGTAGGGGTAGATGTAGATGGGTTATCTACATGAGTGTTAAAGTCTCCAAGAATATGAAGATTTTTAAATTTCGTTGAGGCATCTGCTAAGAACTGGTAGACCATATTCCAATCTTCAGATTTTAAAGAGGGGGAGCAGTAAAAAAGAAGAATATGCATATGTGGATTGGCTACCACCTCCAATAAGAGTTCGGTGAATACATTAGAGCATAGGTTCTCAACTCAGACCTCAAGACACATCTAGGCAAACAAGTTAGGCATGAGATAAATATGCACGTGCTCCCTTATCATTATAGGCATTTTTCTCTGTACCTTTTCAGTTTCCCTCTATCTTTTTTCAGATATGGCAACTGAAATTACACATAATAGTCCATGTAATGTGAATTCAGTGTTCAGTTCAGGGTCTACAGTGCTTTGACTTTTCCTCTGATAATTATGTGACAGCTTCTCAGGTAAAAAGCTATAGAGATAGACAAGCAATTCTTTTTTTTACAACATAATAACTTTACTTATATAACTAACATGCAAAACGTTTTCATGATTGATGAAGAAAGTAACTGTAATAGCCTTCATACTCCTGGCTCCTAACCCCTGATGTCATGTTGGGTGTAAAAGAACAAACTCAAGACCCACCTCTGTGAGATATTCATTTCCACTCTGTCACGATTCTTTTACCCCAAAACAGACACTTTACAAAGTTTCTGAATCAAAGCAAACCAAGAGGTGAGAGGTTTCATGAAGAAAGAAAAGGCCTTGGGGTGGTAGAGACTTGGGCTGCACCGAATATTTGTATTTGATTCGATATGGCCCTGAATACATTATTTGTATTCTGTCAAATAGTGATTTAAATTTGAATATGAATAATCCGGGGCTCTTCTGTGCTAAATCCTACTGAAATAAACTTGATCTCTGATTTCACATTGCTTCTTTTATTATTTGTTATATTAAAACTCAGTGCCCGTTATTCGTATTTGGTATTCCTAACCGGCCAAATAATATTTTTTCATTATTCGTATTCAGCCAAATAGTAAAATATGCTATTCGGCACAGCTCTCGTGGAGACACATGCCTCCCTTCTGAAGTCATTAGAGGAGAGAAACCTTGAGAGAGTCCTGAACCTTGTTGCACATTTCACTCATAGTTATATGAACATTTTGAGCAAAGAAATATTTCTCAATATGCTGAAGGAACATATGTGAGACTGTGTTTGCCTACTACATGGATATCGGTTGAAGCTCTGTATTTGGATTTTAATTAAGGACATTTTTGGTCTATATAAAATTTTCCTTTATTGAGAGGACACAGAGATACTGAGGTCCAACAGATCAATCTTTCCCTTCAATGAGGAACCCTGAATGTTTCTGCATTGTATTTGAGTGGCATGGAAAGCCGGGAAGCTACATTCTGTTTGGCTACCAACAATAACTTTGATGATTTCATCTTAAGCAGTGTGCTGTAGTTGTCATACAACTGCTGGTTCAGAAGTACCTTCTCTTCCACTGAGAAGCAAACATCCTGGGGACAATTCTATACATGTGGCAAAAGTTTATTTATTTATTTGCTGCATTTGTACCCCACATTTTCCCACCTATTTGCAGGCTCAATGTGGCTTACATTATATTGCAAAAGGTATAATCATAAATAGAGTAAGGGTTTGGTCTAATTTGACATATTACTGTGTAAGAAATTAGGTAAATAGGTCAGTAGAATGATTTATATAACACAAAATAAAACAGGTAAGATATAATGGCCAATAGTGATAATATGATTAACAGAATCAAATTAGAAGGGATCAGTATTAGTTGGTTTAGATATAGAATGGAATCAAAGTTAGGCACCAAGGCACAGTGCTATTTCTATAACAGCATCTGGGAGAAACCATTATAGTTCTCAGAGGAGACCATACCTTGCTATTTAGCATGAACCAAGTAAATCTTAATTTGCACATGAAGTTCCTTCATTTATATGTAGGAACACATTCATTTTAGCATATACTACTACTACTACTATTTAGCATTTCTATAGCGCTACAAGGCGTACGCAGCGCTGCACAAACATAGAAGAAAGACAGTCCCTGCTCAAAGAGCTTACAATCTAATAGACAAAAAATAAATAAAGTAAGCAAGCAAATCAAATCAATTAATGTGAACGGGAAGGAAGAGAGGAGGGTAGGTGGAGGCGAGTGTTTACAAGTGGTTACGAGTCAAAAGCAATGTTAAAGAGGTGGACTTTCAGTCTAGATTTAAAGGTGGCCAAGGATGGGGCAAGACGTAGGGGCTCAGGAAGTTTATTCCAGGCGTAGGGTGCAGCGAGACAGAAAGCGCAAAGTCTGGAGTTGGCAGTAGTTACAAATGTAACATCTAATTAGACCAACTTAGAGTGTATGTTAAGCTATTAGAGTGTAATTCTATAAAGAAGGTGATAATATTTATGTAGCGAATATGCACAGAAATGACTAGAATACTGGCATGTGTACACATACAAGTGTAAATGCCACAAATCCTGCTACATGCTATTCTATAAGAAAAGAAAAAGTGAATAATTAGAAACTATATCACAGACCAATGAGGAAGTGGATCCGTAAAGCTTACTGATTTGAAGTTTTATTCAGTGAGTGGCACCGCTGAGGTCAGTGATTAAACAGAAGTTGACAGGAGGTACTCATATATCTGGCTGGGATTCTATAAATATGTGCATATCTTCTATAGGGTGTATTATCAAGGTGGGCATATACATGGGCGGTGTTTGAGTGGAGTGTGGGTGGGATTCATTTATGTAAGTAACTTATAGAAAACAGGTATAAGCTGTGCTTAACAGCATATATATATACCAGTTATGCTAGTATTTCATATAGGGAAATGAGACTTGATATACTGCCTTTCTGAGCTTTTTGCAACTACATTCAAAGTGGTTTACATATATTCAGGTACTTATTTTGTACCAGGAGCAATGGAGGGTTAAGTGACTTGCCCAGGGTCACAAGGAGCTGCAGTGGGAATCAAACTCAGTTCTGCACGATCAAAGACCACTGTACTAACCACTAGGCTACTCCTCCACTCCTACTTTTCTTTATAGAATAGACTCCAATCTAGCCCCTTTATTGATTGCTGTGGAGAAGCTATGATTTTCATTGCTCAAGCTCCTAAATGTGAAATATCTGAGGTTTTCACAAAACTATGCACCACAACATTTACATACACAGTATGAGCTATTGAATATGTCAAAATAGTTCTTGAAATTAAATCCAAGTCCAAACTGTTTACATGTTTTCCTTAACAGTTAAAATTATTTGGCGATCTTCAACCATATCTAGCAAAAATAAAAATATGTATCCATGAGGATTTCTATATCCTATTTCAGGGCAATCCAGTTTTAACTGACTAAATTTAGATTTACAATGAAAGAGGAAACTTAATCTTATCTAAAATGCCACCAGCACAATGTAGTTTCTACTAATTAATTTAACACTGAGGCTTTTCTGTGCTCTCAATTGCAAACTCTGTAGCATTAATCTGCAACACTTCAATGACAGCAGCAAATAAGTGTAGATCTTAGCAAAGTCATCTACATAGAGTTTTGCAACAGAGGAAGCTTTTCCATAAACAGTATTGCCATGGAACTTAATGATTAGCCAGCACTGGAAGGATTAAGCTGATCATATCTTCCTATTAATAAAGAATTCTAGTATTACCACAAAACACAGGATCATCAGAATTCAAAGAAGGGTAATGAACAAGAAACAAGCAGGACTGGGGATTAAAAAGTAAAAGTGGGATTATTATAGTCACATTAAATCATTAATTGCTTTGTTATATGATTCTGCATTCCAGCAACAGAAATGACAACTTTTTCAACCTTTAATTATGCTGCAAATAGCGGTTTCTATATTTTAAAGGTGTGAGTTGGACAAAATATCTTACTTGTTGTTATCAATAGAAATCAAACAAAATAAAACATGGAAAATAAAACATGGAAAAGAGTGGACTAACATGGCTACCACACTCCTCTACTTACTTGTTGTTGAAACTTACTTTGTATTGAAATTTTCTGCATGTGCATTTATTCTGCAAATTCTCGGTATCTTTCCACTGTTATCTCTCCCAACAACTCTTCCCAGGAACTCCATTCTTCAGGCAAGACTCTCTTATCTGTACCCTTATCCTCTACTGCCAACTCCAAACTCCATTTCTTTTACCTTTCTGCACTGTATGCCTGGAATAGACTTCTTGAGTCAGTACATCTCTAGCCCTATTCAAATCTAGGCTAAAAACCCACCTTTTTGAGGCTGTGTTTAGCTCTTAACCTCTACTCACCTATTCAGTACCCATGTCTGTTTTAATTATTCCCAAAATAAATAGCTCCCTAATCCCTTATTTGTGCTGTCTTGAGTAGATTATAAATTCTGTTAAGAAGGGATTGTAAACTCTGTCAAGCATGTACTGTCTCAAAAGTATTTTGTTTACAGCGCTGCATATGCCTAGTAGTGCTAGAGAAATTATAACTATTGTCAGTGGTAGTAAGCAACTCTAGTACTAATACTTTGGGAACACTGACCATCCTGACTTAGTAAGGCAGTGGTTCTCAACCCAGTCCTGAGGCTCACACAGCCAGAAATGTTTTCAAGATATCCACATTGCGTATACATGAAATACAAGATAGATTTGCATACCAAGGAAGCAGTGCATGCAAATCTCATGCATATTTGTTGTGGATATCCTGAAAACCCAACTGGCTGAGTTATGACCTGAGGACTGATTGAGAAGCACTTTATTAAGGAATGTGCTAACAAACTACCAGACCTCGTCTTTGAACTGTAAACAGCTCTTTGTGAGAAGGGATTTTCCTTAAGGATTATAGAACATCTGTGACGAAGCCTATATTCAAAAAGTACTTATACACTAGGGCTATTGCCTCCATTCCCTTTCTTGGGAAATTGATCGCAAGGAAAGTTTCTATTTACGGGAAAGATTGAGCATCATCCAATGAATCGAGTTCAATCAGGTTTCAGGAAAGGTTTTTAGCTCTAGGACTTCTCTGATTGACTTGTTAATTGATTTTCCTCTTACCTAGACGATGGGGTGGATTCAGTGGCACTCTTTTGATAACCATTGACCATGAGATTTTATTCTCCCATTTAGAGGTTCTTAGTTTCCAAGGTTCCATGTTAGACTGACATAAATGTTTTTGGAAGAAGGGATTAAAGGGTGAAGGTAGGGCATGAGCTCTTCAGACTCTGGTAATTCAGTTTGGGGGTCCCATAGTGCTCAATGTTGTCATCCCTCCTGTTCAACATTTAAGGTCAGCCTCTGGGTAATTTGATTAAACAGGCAGGGATTAAAATGTCAACTATATCCAACTCTGTTTTAAACTGGGGCAAACTCACCAAGATAAACTGAATTATTTTTTAAACTGAAACGTAGATGATTGATAAATGGATATTTGAGAATAACCTACAGTTTAATGTCCAGAAAACACTGAAGTCATTTGGATTAGTAAACATTTGATTAAGCTATGCACCTTCTTCTTCTTTTGATGGTGGGAGATCTCTTCCAGTATACTAAAAAATAGCAATATATGATAATTGATTTTAATCTTTCAATGCAATATATTACTATTATAGTTAGAACAGCAGTTTCTTTTTTTTATCTTAGGTTGATTCATTATTTATATATTTATTTAGTTATTTAGAAAACCTTTTTTATACCCTCTTCTTGGATCTGCTGTTCAAGATGGAGTACAATATTCAAAATAAACCAAATTTAGCAGATCTTTTACTAATGATTAGCATATATTGTACTAGATTCTATATATCATACCTAAAAATCAGCACCAAAATGAAATATGTTTAGGTGTATTCCATAAAGTACCTAAATTTCTGCATGGTTTATAGAATACACCGAACTCCCATCCACACAACTAAATATAATCTTGGTATAAATGCAGGTGCCTAAATTACACGCGGACCGGATGTATTCTATAACAACGCACATAGATTTTAGAAATGCCCATGACTCGCCCCCTCCAGACACTCTTTCCCTTTCTCGCCCCTTCCTTCACTCTTTTTTCTCCTTGACACCTGTTTCCTTATTACCTACAGATATTCCTTCCCCTTTCCCACTCATTCCCTCCTTCTATAGGCTACCTTTCCTCTAACTGTAATAGCACCAGCTGAGGACCAGAGAAGCCAAAGTTCATATTCTATTGGCACTCTGTCATCTTGGGTAAGTAACTTAACTCTCCATTGCCTCAGGTACAAGCTTACAATTGTCATCCCTCTGAGGACAGAAACATATCTATTTTACCTGAATGTCGCTCACCCCAAGCTACTACTGAAAAGGTGTGAGCTAAATTCAAAATTCCCTTCCCTTCTCATCCCTACCCCTGCCTCCATCCAAATGCTATTTCCCTACTTCTCACCTTGTCCCTCCCAAGCACTTCCCCTTCCTTTCCAATAATCTCCCCTTCTTCTCCCACTTGTCCCTCTGCTAGGGCTGAATGGGTTGCACAGTTACCAGTTACCGTGGACATGATCCAACTACTTACCTCACAACTGACAGGCTGACAACAGTTGTTAAATTGGGCATTATCTCCTGCTGCTATGTCATGGAGTCAGGGAAGGTGAGCCCTTGGATTGCCGCCGGATACCGGGTAGCGGCAGGGAAACCACCCGGGAAGGACAAAGCACTAAGGCAAAACCCAGGCCAGGCAGAGCTGGAGCTGGAGACAAGCAGGTCTGGAACTGAAGCCGAAGACAAGCAGGGCTGGAATTGGAGCTGAAGACAAGTAGGGCTGGAACTGGAGCTGAAGGCAAGCAGGGCTGGAACTGGAGATGAGGTCAGGAAAAGCAGGTCAAATCCAATTAGGAGATAGCACAAGACCAGGTACGTACAACTAAGCAGGAAACCTTTTTGCGAAGGCAATGCATGAGAGTCCAAATGCATGAGAGTCCCAAGGTTCCTTATAAAGTCCCTCACTAATGATGTCACAACCTCTGGTGCCCTGGAATGAGGCTTGGAAAGTACTGAAGAACACAGCAAGGACATCAGAGAGAGGCTAGAATACTAGGAGATCACTCTGAGGCTTGGATAGTCTCTGGAATGAGGCTTGGAAACCAGGGAAACGGGCAGCAGAGGCAACAGTACAGGAGGAATGTAGTGCCAGGGAGGCAGTTGAGAGAAGCTGCAGAACCCAACCACCAGAAGGAAAGGTGAGTTGGGACACACAGGCACAGTAACGGCCATGACTCTACAGGGCCAGTCTCATGGTAAAAGCTGTGAGATTGTGTGACTTCTAGCATGAATTTGGCTCTGTACCAGCAGGAGGGGTCTGATTCAACACTTATCCTACTGGGAACTTGGGAGGATGTTGCAGTAAAGAGTGGGATCAGAAGGCAGACTAGGGAAGCAAACCATTGGATCAGAGATTTGGGTAATACCAGCTCCACAGGCTTGTGTGCCTGTATAGTCCAAGAGGCTAAGAGGAAAGGAGAGCAATCAGAATAGCAGGGAGGGTTAACTTTTCCACCATCCCACACCCTCACCCCCTCCTCTCTCTCTCTCTTATATACAAACGCACACACAAATATATTTTTGAAACTTGGTAGTTCTTGATATTCTATTTTTCTTTTCCTCCTATATTTTTCTTATTTAAGAACATAAGAACATAAGTATTGCCATACTGGGACAGACTGAAGGTCCATCAAGCCCAGCATCCTGTTTCAAACAGTAGCCAATCCAGGTTACAAGTACCTGGCAAGATCCCAAAATAATACAATACATTTTATGCTGTTTATCCTAGAAATATGCAGTGGATTTCCCCCAAGTCCATCTTTTTTTTAATTTGTTTTTGTTTGTTTGTTTGTTTTTTAGTCTGTTATTGAGATAAATATGGGGAAGCCACTGCTTGCCCTGGGATTGGTAGCATGGAATATTGCTACTATTTGGGTTTCTGCCAAGTACTTGTAACCTGGATTGGCCACTGTTGGAAACAGGATACTGGACTAGATGAACCATTGCTCTGACCCAGTACAGTTATTCTTATATTCTCATGGCTAGCCTAATCCAGCAATCACTCTCACTTTTATCCACTGCCTCCTTTGGCACTCTGCAGTAGCACCTTCACTTGATTGCTGTCATCCATAACACTCAGCCCCAGTCCCACATCACTTATCTCCTTTGCCACTAACTTGGATATCAGTAAAGCAGAGAGAAGCCATGGGGACTCCCATCTTTCATGCATTGCTAAAGGGTCTGCTAGTTCCAGTCCTGCCCTTCAAAAACAGGAAATGACTTCACAGGGGAAGGGGGACCGAGATTGGGGCTGGGACCAGCACAGCCTTTAGCATTTCATGTGAGATTGAAGGCCCCCTCGGCTTCTGTCTGCTTTATTGCCATCCAGGTTAGCAGTGGTGGCAGCAGCAGCAGCTGATGTGGAACTGGGGCCAAGGGCTTGGGCTGCCGGCAATCAAGTGAGGCTGCTGTTGTAGGGCATGTTGGGGCACATTCTGCATGTTTGCTCCTGTTATGGGCAGCCCAGAGCAAGGATTTAAATCTGTTGCTGTGACTCCAGGTCAACTCAAATTAGAGTATATGTAGCAGAACTGGGGTAGCAAAAAGGTGGCAAGTCATTTTTGTGGGTTGGCACTTGCCACCCTCTAGCAATGCCTATGCTGCATATTCTGCTACAAAGGTAGAATTATTGTAACACCATGCATGATTCTGGGTTCTTGCTTTCCTTATCCCCTTCCCTTCATTAATCATAGATACTGTATATTCTGCTTCCAGTCTACAGAATGCACTGCCTTTCTTAATGCAGTAGGTCCATGCAGGATATTGCACTGTAGATATAGCTCATTTTCAGGCTTCCTGTTTCCTGCTTTCTAACAAATAAAGGAAAGATATTGTCCATAGCAAAATCTGACAGGCTATACTGGATTTAAGTTTTACAACCTAGGTTTTTAAAACTGAAATTCACAAGACTTCTTAAGATCTCATGAGATTAATTAATAAAGAAATTACTATTATTCTGTTTCCTTACTCTGTCCTGCAAGTCTTTGGACAGAGTATGCTTATTGTAGCAGAAACTTCTTTATCCTTGGTTTATGCTTTAGTTAATAATGAGAGAGTTTCCACAAGTGCATATCAAACATTTGTAAGGATCCTTACAGGACCCTCACTAGCCCAATTTGTTCCTGCATTCAGGACCATTCCAAGTTAGAATAAATTGATATACGTATGCATTTCGTTACAGCATCCCCTTTCTGAGGCTACAATGGTCAGAGACCCCTAGATCATGTATGGATTTTCTGTGGTATGCTGGAGGATTTTTCCAACAGAAGCATTGCTTATTTAAGACTCAGTCCTTGGGTCTAGCTGAGTTTGTGTATTGTATGAAGCTTCCCTTGACTTTTGAGTTGTGTCCAGTGTGAGGTGACCTAATAAACTAGTGCTGTACCGGATAGCATATTTTACTATTTGGCCGAATACAAATAATGAAAATTATTACTCGTCCGAATACGAATACCAAATACGAATAATGGATATTGAGCTTTAACATAACAAACAAAAAAAAGAAGCAATGTGAAATCAGAAATCAAGTGTTTATTTTAGTAGGATTAAGAACAGTAGAGCCCTGGATTATTTGTATTCAAATTTAAATCACTATTTGGCTGAATACAAATAATGTATTTGGGGCACTATTTGGGGTCGAATCAAATCGAATACAAATATTCTGTACAGCCCTACAATAGACCAAGGGTGGACAACCATGGTCCTTGAGGGCCACAACCCAGTCATATTTTTAAGATTTCCACAATGAGTATGCATGAGATTGATTTGCATGTACTGCTTCCTTTGTATACAAATGCATATTCATTGCAGAAATCTTGAAAACCTGACTGAGTGGTGGCCCTTGAGGACCATGGTTACCTATCCCTGTAATAAACAGAGGTTTTACCCAGCCCTCTCTGCTACTAAATCAACGAGTGGAGCAGAAGTTCCACTCAGGAACTGAACTACTTGAGTAGGTATTTAGAGGCTGACTGAAACTGGCCCGAAATCCAGGTTTGGTCATGCTTTGGTTTCGGCCAGAATGTGTTCTTCCGGACCAGCCACCCCCTCCCCCAAGGAGATAGCGGGACCTGCTGGGCTGGCCATCCCGCCCCCACCTCCTGATCATACCACTCTGCCTCGCACCACCCAAAAGCCCTCCCTGGGCCTACCTTCAAACGATTCCCAGTCGCTCTTGCCCCTGTCGGTTTCTCAGCCAAACTTCCAGGACCTCCTGCGGCACCCTCACAACATTGTCGTTGGAGGTCCTGGCAGCCATTTCACAACTGGAACCAGCATGGGCAAGAACCCAGCCATATTGCAATTGCAATTGCAACCGGCATGGGCAGGTACAATCCTCAGATACTCCTGCCCATTCCAGTTCCAATCGCAAAATGGCTATCAGGACCTCCGATGGCAGTCTTCTGCGGGAACTCCCTGCAGCCATTTTGGCTAAGGTCACTAAACCACCAGGGCATTTAAAGGTAGGCCTGGGAATGGCCTTTCAAGTGGTAAGATGGCAGAAGGGGTTGTGGTCGGGGGGTGGGAGCAGATGGCTAGACACCTGAGAGAATCCACCCTCCTTTGGGGGGGGGGTAGCCTTAGAGGACTCGCACTCTACTGGGGGGTGATGACCCACTCTCTACCGGGGGAAGGGAAGGCACTATTTTTGGTTTTGTTTTCAGCTGACATCAAATGGCAGATTTTAGCTGTTAATTTGGTTTTAGTTGAAACCAAGAACCCTGGTTTTGTTTGCCCTCTAATACCAGATTATTCCTTTTGTGAAGAATCTGTGTGGAAGTGAATCTCAGAAATGAGAAGCTGTGATACCCTCCCCCCCCTTTACATATTATACAATTATTTTTAATTATGATTATTATATGCCAGAATTTTAGTTATTAATTTGAATTTTTTAACTACATAAAATATACATATCCAAAAAAGAAGTGGATAAAAGTAATTGCTATTCTTTATATTTTAGCCTGCATTGTTGTTTTAATGTCCAGAAACATCAAAAAAATTGGACTCGCACAGGAATTTCATACTATAAGTGTCTACAGATTTGTCCAACAGCGTTGATCCAGTCCTGGTTTTACCACATTGCATACAGGGACTTGTAGTTCTGATTTTCCACATGCAAAATGATCAAAGCAAAACAATCTAAGGAGCCCTTTTACTAAGCTGCATTAGGCAGTGGCGTTCCTGGGGGGGCTGGCACCCGGGGTAGATCGCCGATACGCCCCGCCCCCCTGGGTGCAGCACCCCCCCCCCGATGCAGCACGCACCCCCCCAGCGAAAGGACACCCCTGCGACAGACCCCCCCCCCGCCAGGTGCACGCCGCTGGGGGGGGGGGTGCCGCGCGCGCCTGCCCTCCATTGTTCCATGCTTCTTCTCTGCCCCGGAACAGGAAGTAACCTGTTCCGGGTCAGAGAAGAAGCATGGACCAACGGAGGACAGGCGCGCGCGGCACCCCCCCAGTGGCGTGCACCCGGGGCGGACCACCCCCACCGCCACCCCCTAGGAATGCCACTGGCATTAGGTGCTAGCATGCACCTAAGACAGCTTAAAATGGCATACTGCAGGATACACTCACACATCCTTCAGTAACTGCCAAATTAGTGCACGCTAATCTGTGCATTAAAAAATATTTGCATTATTATGGGAGGGGTGTGTCGGGGGAGGAGAGTTTGCATTCCTGTGATAAAAAGTTAACGCATCAACATTCAAGTTTTAGGTTTATTTAGTATTTGCTATCCCACCCATCAAGCGTATGTCTGGACGGCTTACAGACTGAGTAGATACATTAAAAGGCGGAAGCAGAGGAGAGTAATACATCATAAATAAGAAATTAACAGGACAAGACACGAAGGGAAGGGGGCAGAAGTACAATATAGATAGGATAGGAGGAAGTGGTCCATGTGTTCAATCTTCCAAGACAAATAAATGGAAAATTAGGAGTATGCATCGGGAAAAAGGAAAGTTCGGACTTAATAGTGAAGTGTGATGACAAAGGGACTGTGGCAATTTATTCCATTGATCTGGTCCTTCAACTGAAAAGATCGTTTTCCTAGTGTGTTCATGTATTATTTCCTGAAAAGATGGTATCACGAGCAACTTTTGAGAAGATGATCAAAGGGTCTCCGATTAGTATGGGGGATTAATAAATGAGAGAGATACGATGGTTCTCCAGAAATATGGGCCTTGTAAACTAACAGTAAAATGTGGTGAGGTAAAGGAAGACAATGCACATTAACGTATGCTAACTAGTTAGTGCAGGAATACTGTGTGAGCCCTTACTGCCTACAAAATGGGTGGCAATATGTGCTCATATAATAATTTTTTTAATAGATACACACTAATGGCAAGATTAGCACATGGCCATTAATACAAAAAAAATTGGCCATCTTATGGCTCCAGTAGAAATGGCCTTAACACACAGGGAAACCCCACATTCCATTTTTTTTAACCACAGCTTAGTAAAAGGACCCATAAATGTTTGTACCTGGAGCAGCGGAGGGTTAAGTGATTTACACAGAGTCACAGGGAGCCACATTGGGAACTAAACCCAGTTCCCCTGGTTCTCAGCCTACTGGGCAGACCATTAGGCTACTCGCCCATATGATTAGGTTGGTGTTGATGAACAGTTATTAAGCTACTACTACTACTACTACTATTTAGCATTTCTATAGCGCTACAAAGCGTACGCAGCGCTGCACAAACATAGAAGAAAGACAGTCCCTGCTCAAAGAGCTTACAATCTAATAGACAAAAAATAAATAAAGTAAGCAAATCAAATCAATTAATGTGAATGGGAAGGAAGAGAGGAGGGTAGGTGGAGGCGAGTGGTTACAAGTGGTTACGAGTCAAAAGCAATGTTAAAGAGGTGGGCTTTCAGTCTAGATTTAAAGGTGGCCAAGGATGGGGCAAGACGTAGGGGCTCAGGAAGTTTATTCCAGGCGTAGGGTGCAGCGAGACAGAAGGCGCGAAGTTTGGAGTTGGCAGTAGTGGAGAAGGGAACAGATAAGAAGGATTTATCCATGGAGCGGAGTGCACGTGAAGGGGTGTAGGGAAGGACGAGTGTGGAGAGATACTGGGGAGCAGCAGAGTGAGTACATTTATAGGTTAGTAGAAGAAGTTTGAACAGGATGCGAAAACGGATAGGGAGCCAGTGAAGGGTCTTGAGGAGAGGGGTAGTATGAGTAAAGCGACCCTGGCGGAAGACGAGACGGGCAGCAGAGTTTTGAACCGACTGGAGAGGGGAGAGGTGACTAAGTGGGAGGCCAGCAAGAAGCAGATTGCAGTAGTCTAAACGAGAGGTGACAAGGGTGTGGATGAGGGTTTTGGTAGAGTGCTCGGAAAGAAAGGGGCGGATTTTACGGATGTTGTAAAGAAAGAAACGACAGGTCTTGGCAATCTGCTGGATATGAGCAGAGAAGGAGAGAGAAGAGTCAAAGATGACCCCAAGGTTTCGAGCTGAGGAGACAGGGAGAATGAGAGAGCCATCAACAGAAATAGAAAACGGGGGGGGGGGGGGGGGGGGGGAGCGGGGAGGTGGGTTTGGGGGGGAAAATGAGAAGCTCGGTTTTGGTCATATTTAATTTCAGGTGGCGTTGAGACATCCAGACAGCAATGTCAGACAAGCACGCTGAAACTTTGGTTTGGATGCAAGGTGAGATATCAGGGGTAGAAAGGTAGATTTGGGAGTCATCAGCATAGAGATGGTAGGAAAAGCCATGGGATGAGCTTAATGAACCAAGGGAAGAAGTGTAGATAGAAAAGAGGAGGGGACCAAGAACAGAACCCTGACGTACGCCGACAGGCAGAGGGATAGAAGTAGAAGAGGATCCACCAGAGTGAACACTAAAGGTGCGGAGGGAGAGGTAGGAAGAGAACCAGGAAAGGACAGAGCCTTGGAATCCAAGTGAGGACAGGGTATCGAGAAGTATGCTGTGATCGACAGTGTCAAAAGCAGCGGAAGATCAAGAAGAATGAGGATGGAATATTGACCTCTGGATTTAGCCAGTAATAGGTCATTGGAGACTTTAGTAAGCGCAGTTTCGGTTGAGTGGAGAGGGCGAAAACCAGATTGTAGTGGGTCAAGAATAGCATGTGAGGAGAGAAAATCAAGGCAGCGGCGAACAGCACGCTCAAGTAATTTGGAGAGAAAAGGAAGGAGGGAGATGGGTCGGTAATTAGAGGGACAAGTAGGGTCGAGTGAAGGCTTCTTAAGGAGAGGTGTGACCACAGCATGTTTAAAGGCAGCAGGGACAGTTGCAGTGGAAATTGAGAGGTTGAGAATGTGACAGATAAAAGGAATAAGAGCAGGAGAGATGGCATTAAGAAGGTGGGTGGGAATGGGATCAGAGGAACAGGTGGTACATTTTGAGGAAGAAAGGAGAAGTGTAGTTTCCTCAATAGTAACTTCAGGAAAGGAGGAAAGGGAATGAGGGGAAGGAGAGAGAGGGGAACGGACTAGTGAAGGGAGAGGTGGTGAGGTAGAGAAAGCAAGGTTTATCTTTTGAACCTTGTTGTGAAAGAATTCAGCAAGGGTCTGAGGAGATAATGAAGGGGGAGTTGGGGGAGGGGCACCTTGAGGAGAGAGTTCAATGTGGTGAAGAGAAGTCGAGGATTAGAGCCAAGAGAGTTGGTCAGTTGGATATAATAATCCTGTTTGGCATGTAAAAGAGCAGATTGGAAGGAGGTCAGCATGAACTTAAAGTGTAAGAAATCAGCAAGGGCCCGAGATTTCCGCCAGAGGCGTTCGGCGGAGCGGGTACAGGAACGTAGGTAGCGGATATTAGAAGTCAGCCAAGGTTGGGGTTTTGTACGCCTTACAGGGCGGGTCATCAAAGGTGCAAGAGTGTCTAAGGCAGAGGATAGAGTATTGGAATAGTCTATGCTTCTTTGGAATAATTTTATATAGAAGAAATACATGTAAGCATTCTCACATGCAGTAAGCTAGCAATAAGGCTTAACCCCTTTTAGTAGACATACCTCATAGTGCTGCTCTGATATGTATGATTATTTTCACTCATGCATTAGCTGGATTCAAATGCACCTGATAAACATTATCAATGCTTTTCTATTTGAATGGCTCTTTAAAATTTTGACATTAACTGTTTCTGTTTAACCAAAGTAGTAGTTAAGAAAAATATATTGCTTCCCTCCCCCCCCCCACAAGAACCACATGTTTTATGTGCTTTTAAATCCAAAAATCTGTTTATTTTTTACAACTATACTCATACGTATGTTAGAAATATTGCAAAGTACAAAAGGTGTTAAGTTTCCTTTCCATTCCATTCACTCTTAGGAGCTTTCAAGTGACAAAGGGTCATTTTACAACTGCAGCATTCTACAAGGGAGATTATTATTTCATTTTAATTTGAGATAAGTTGGCATCTGCTAGCTGTTTCCTTTCTGTTTTTCGTTTTCTTTTATTAAAAAAATACTGTGTAGGAAGACATCAGGCAATAATGTTGACTTTAAAATCCTCATTTGCTCTGAACTAGCTCTATAAATGGAAATGACTTACACAGTCATTATACTTAATTTAATGTGTAGACCTAGCTACACATATCATGAGGTTTATTATGCCAAACTCGATGAAAAAAACCCCCCAATACATTTGGTTTTAGCAAAACCTAAGGAAAAGCCCACTGAGAAGAATATTACAATGTGCAAAATGCAGTTAATCAACTTAAATACTGTTTACTAGATTGTGGGCAATGTCTGGTGATTAACAATTTTGTCCCAGAAAAGAAAAAGGAGCTACTCTTTTATGACCCTGGAGGACTAAATGCAGAATTGTCTGCAAGAGTCTTTACTCATCTGCAGCTCGTTGGTTGTATTTGGTAGCAGGGGGTCAAATTCATGATTAACTTTTCTTTCTATTCAAACTATAGGCTTTCAAGATCACCTCATAATTCCTAAGGCCAAATAAAGATACAAACATTACATTCAAGTGGAGGAGCAGCCTAGTGGTTAGAGCAACAGGCAGGGAGCCTGAGAGACAAAGGTTCAAATTCCACCGATGTTCCTTATGGCATTAGGCAAGTCTCTCCATTGCCTCAGGTAAAAACTAAGGAGGCAATTTAAAAAGCTGCACTTAGCACCAATGCTATAATGCTGCTTAGGCAGACCTATACTGTTACAAAATACAAGTGTAAGGTGGCATTGGTGCACCAAATAATAGGGATGACCACTTATGTCAACTTAATGGCAGACCAGAGAGAATCAGCAACACACGATGCAATCAAACCAAACTGTGATGTGGCTCCTCAGATGAAACAACAGCAGGGAAACAGAAAATGTAGAACCCCTAGCTTTATTCAAAGACCTGACAGAGCCTAAATTTTGGCACTCTTGCCTGCCTCAGGAGTCTAAATAATAGTATAAAAACAATGTTCAGCATTTTCAAAAATACATTATTTGTATCATAAAACAATATAAAACACAGTGAAATTAAGGGGCCCTTTTACCAAGTGGCTGTAAAAAGTAGTCCGTGGTAGTGTTGGTGTGATGAATTGCCACGTGCCGAGACCACATTTTATCGCGGTAGGAAAAAAGACATTTTTTGTTTTGGCGATGTTAATGGCCGTGCACTAATATCAAAATTAGCGTGCAGCCATTTACTTCCTGAGCCCTTACCGCCACCTATATAACAGGCAGTAAGGGCTTGCACGCTAACCCGGTGGTAATCAGGAAGCATGCAGCAATGTGCTCATGCTGCCAATTACCACCGGGAATGCTTACTCCCCGCCCCCACGCTAGAAATCTTCTAAATGCGGCAAACTTGGACATACTGCTGGGTGTGCCCAGCAGTAGTACTGCTTTACTGCATTCTACCCATGCAGTAGCCCTACTGCCACTTGGTAAAAGGGTCCCTTAATAAGATAAAATAAAATAAATGTAAAAATAAAAATAAATTCTCAGATACCAATAATGATCTTACAATGCGGCTTCCCTCAATGATCAAACAGTTACAAATACAATAAAATCAGTATACATATTCATAATTAAACAATATATAAAGGGGTCCTTTTACTAAACGGTGGTAAGCACTACTGCGTGTTTCCCGTGCACCAAAATGCACTACTGCGGGGCACACTCAGGCTTCTATGGTAATTCTGGCATCTGTGCATGCTTCCCCTGGGGGCGTGTTTGGGGGCGGACAGTAAGAGTGCTCAGCACTAATCGGTTAGCGCAGCTACATTACTGTACGCCAATCAATTAACGCATGGTCAGTGCGTGAGCCCTTTCCGCTTACTGGCCACGCACTAATTGGGAAATTATTGCCTGACCATATAATAGGAAAAATGGAAATGTGGCCATTTTACAGCTGCACTAAAAGCAGCCTCAGCAAATGGGAAAACCTGCACACTAGTCATAACGCAGGCCACCTTTTAGCGCAGCTTAGTCAAAGGACTCCAAAGTATTTGTACAACAATAAGGATATCACAATATCAGTATCTAAACTATGGGTGATAAAACATCCATATATGATAGGCTCATCTCACCAAAGGAATAGCTATGGTCTTAATTCTAAAAATAATTCTGCTCAGATATAAGTAATTCCAGACACATAATGATGCCAAAAGGTACTAATAAATAAATTATTTGACTTGTGCGCAGTTTTAAATAACACAATACAATTAAATAGTTCAAACCTAATTAACTATGGAGCATATATAAACACATAATGCGCTAATGCATTATGAGATATTCAAAAAGGTTTTCAAACTATTTTTTAACAGCTAACATTCTAATTTAAATGGAATTCAGAACATAAAAAGTATATAAGGGCTGATTTTCAAAAGAGAAAAATGATTCAAAAATGGCATAAAGTGGCATTAGGATGGTTTTCTCAAAAAAAAAAATCATGATTTTAAAAACTTGGATTTGAGACGTTTTTCTCTGCAATGCTTGTAAATCACAAGGGGTGTGTTGGGGTGGGATTTGGATGTTCCCAAAACTTGGATGTTTTTCTGCCATAATGGAGCAAAGCAAAAACGTCCAGGGCTAAAAGTTGGATGTTTTGGTCTAGACTTGTTTCAATCATGACTAAGTCACAAAAAGGTGCCCTAAATGACCAGATGACCACCAGAGCGATTAAGACATGACCCCCCCCTTACTCCCTTGGTAGTCACTGACCTCACCCCCCCCCCCCCCCAAGATATGAAAGAAAGAGTACATATGCACTGTAGAGAAGGGGACCTAGGTACATAACTCACACTAACTATTACACTTGGGGTGTGAAGTGTGAGCCCTACAAAATCCATCATAAATCTACAGTACCTAAACAGAGGAAACACCTGCAGGCATAAGGTCTATTGTAGTGGTGTACTATTGGGTACATTAGATTTTTGGTGGATTTTGAAGGGCTCTCCATACAATATAAGGGGGTAACTGTGAGCTGTGTACCTGGGCACCTTTTATGTGAATCCACTGCAGTGCCTCCTAGGGTGCCCCACTGCTCTGCTGGGATGTCCGTTTGGCCAATCTACAAAGAATGCTACCCTCCCCCCCCCCCCCCCCCCATACATCCCAATGGCTTGTTTTGTGTGTTTTTCTTTTGGATTTTATTTTAAATGGTCCTAAAAGATAGATGCACTGAGCACAAAAACATCTAGTGAATGGCCATTTTCAAATTAAAAAGTTGGACATTTTTCTGGTTTGAAAATGGTCATGTTCACTACTGGATTGTTGGGCATTTTTCCCAAAACATCCAAAATCAGATTTAGACATCATATTGAAAATGCCCCTCATAGTGTGCTTATTCTTAATACAAGCCTTTCTTTTAGTATATAATGATTTTTGCTGCTTTCTGTTCTACAGTATTTCTGTGTGCACAATGAACATTGCATTATTGAAGCACTTACCCATGTGTTTTATGCAGTGCTAAATTAGTATGCTAGACATTTTTTAAATAGATTACTCCTGCTGGAATTCCAGGTGACTGTGGAGCACAGAATTTAACATTTTAGTGCAGAATCTGTGCTCTGAGGGGTGCAGACTAGATGCCCCCCTGCTGTCCCCCAAGCCCATGGTGCTTTCTGACTGGTTCCTCCATCACCCATAGCCTTGGTGGACCCTCCCCAGGCCTACCTGAGCATGCCCTGGTGGTCTAGTGGCCGTTTTGGGGGCAGAAAAGAATCCCACTCTTTCCTGCCTGATGCTGGAAGGGACGGAGGGGAGTTTTCAGGATATCTACCATGAATAAGCAAAAGATAAATCTGAACATGCTGGATCTCCAAAGCATACAGATTTATCTCATGGAACGTATAAGAAGCCCTGTTCTACTGGGACCTCACATGAGTTAAAGACTAACCTAGCATTCAAATACAGTGATCTCTCACTCTTCCACTTCTAATATTCCTCACACTGTCACCTGAAAATTTTACTTTTTCTTAAATGGGAATTTTACCTCAAACCAATGTTCAGCATGACAAAATAGTGCTTTATTCCCATGGCTTGTACCATTCCATCCAATCCTGCTTTTTAACTTTGCTATCATTAGTGATTCTGACTTTCCGATTTGCACTGATTGAATCATTTTACAGTCAACTGTGCTGAAATGCAACCTTAAGTCTGTTCTCACTCTGCCCCTACTTCCACCTTGGATAATTTGTAATGCTCTATTTATATTTCTTACTCAAGGCTTGACCTTCTGTAATATGTTTGAGATAACCTTAAAGTGCAGTACATTTTTTCTTCAAATTTGTCCCTATAAAAGGCATGGTTGCTTAGAGCCTCCCTTTGGATATGTCTATAAACTGCTCCAGATATTTATGCTGTGTGTCCATCATTATAACTCTAGAAAACAACAGTAAATGGAAGAACACGAGAGCGATAGAATCAAGTGACAGCAAAGCACATGTTCTGTGGAGTTAGAACTAAACGAACAACATACTGTGTGCAGTTACACTGCCAATGTTGTTAAATTCAGGGGAGCTCTAAGGCACAATTAGCCCCTTCACCTCAGAAAATAAATGACTTGTCCCTTTCACATTTCTTTTTCGTTTGTTATAGAAAGCTTCATACCACAGGGCTTGCTGGGGAAGTAAGGTCTCAGCAATACTTGTGATTTTTCTAAGGGCTAACTTGGAATGAAAATCCAAATTTAATGTAGATTGAAAAGAAAGAAATTACTTTCTTTGACTCTGCATATACCTAGAAGGGAAAAATGTTAAAAAGGAAATCAAGAAATCTAATAAAGACATGGTTCTTTCAACTTTCAAAGTCATCTAAATAAAACTGCATAATTCCCCTTAAAACATTTCAACTCCTCCACAATCTTCCCTCTTTATATACTCATACGGAAATACCTCTATACATCTCCAAGTTATTTTCGAACCAGTAAAATGTCTACCTTTTTATTTGAAAATCACACTATTTTAGACATTTTCCCTGGATTCTGTATAGCGCAACTTAAGTTGTGTGTGCAAATCCAGTCATATTCTGGATTTGCATGTGCAACTTAATTAGTTGAAAAGCTTATTAGTGCTGATAATTGCCACTTAATCAACTATTGACACTAATTGGCATTAATTAGAATGTACAAACAGAATTGTCTAAGCATATTCTATAATGTGATGCGCTTAAATTCTAAGGGGTATGTTTACTACGGTGTGTTAGTATTTCTAACGCACCTCTAAAGTTAAGGCACATTAAATGCTAACATACCTATACATTTCTATGGGCACGTTAGCGTTTAACATGCATAAACCATTTACATGCGTTAAAAATGCTAATGCACTTATACTGCACCTTAGTAAACATAGGCATAAGTCGCATAGTTGAAGAGGGGGTGTGGCCATCGGTGTGGAAAGGGCAGGTCATAGGCATTTCTAAAATCTTTGCGTATGACTATAGAATACACCCGGTCCACACGTAATTTAGGCGTCGGCATTTATACCAAGTTTTACTTGGGATAACTGTCCGTGACTAAATTTTGTAATTTGGGATGGGTGCTCAGCATATTCTATAAATCGTGCAGAAATTTAGGCTTATTCTATAACACACTATATAGAATAAGCCTAGGCGTATTTCATTTTGGCGCCAATTTTTTAGGTATGATATACAGAATCTAGTCCTTTGTGCTCAGTGCATCTTTCTTTAAGGGCCATTTTCAAACAAAAATGTCCAAGGGAACGCCATTGGGATGTGTGGCCACACAGACATCCCAGCAGAGCAGTAGTACAGCCTAGGAAGCACTGCAGTGATGTTCACATGAAAGGTCCCAGGTACCTTATATTTTATGGTGCACCCTCCAGGAATAGCAAAAAAATGTACTGCCTTGTTTTAAAGCTGGTATATCAAGTTCTGGAATAAACATAAATATAAACATACTGTACCCAACAGTACAATACTACAATAGTCTTTATGCGATAATGTGGAAAGATTGCCTAGATTCATCAAGCCTACGGACCACGCTCCTATGCTACTCATCCATGTTGGCACAAATGATACAGCTAAATATCCTACTGAACATATCATACGAGACTTCATGGCTTTGGGCCAGAGGGTGAAGCATCTAGGTGCACAGGCAGTGTTCTCATTGATTCTCCCTGTCGAAGGTAAAGGTCGAATGAGAGAAACTCGCATCTTGGAGATAAATGTGTGGCTGTGTGGTTGGTGCTAACGAGAGTGCTTTGGTTTCGTAGACCATGGGATGATTTTCCAAAAGGTACTGAGCGGTGATGGTGTCCATCTGTCAAGGAAGGGAAGGAGTGTCTTCAGCAATAAGCTGGCTAAAGTACTAAAGAGGGCTTTAAACTAAAATTGATGGGGATGGTATAAAAGGCCACAAAGCCATAAATAACCCCAAGGAAGGTAGGACATCTAATGCCTCTATAGAAGAGAAGAAAAAGAGTAAAATCTGGAGAGCCTTATATACCAATGTCCTTAGTATGGGAAACAAACTTCTAGATCTTGAGGCTACAATGATGGAAGGGGACTTGGATTTAGTGGCGGTCACAGAGATGTGGTTCACGGAGAGCCATAACTGGGATGTTGCTATACCTGGCTATAATCTATTCAGGAAGGAGAGAGTAGGAAAAAAGGGCGGAGGTGTGGCATTATATGCTAAGAATAATATCCAAGTGACAGAACTGCAGGACATGTGGGGTATGGAAAAAGCGCTGTGGGTTAAACTGGAAAGAGGGAAAGGAAAATGTATCTATATTGGAGTGATATACAGACCACCCTCACAGTCAGAGGAAATAGACAGGGACTTAATTGAAGACATCCGCAAGATAGCTAGGAAAGGGGAAGTACTACTGATGGGTGACTTCAATATGCCGGATGTTGATTAGGGTGTCCCGGCTGCGGGGTCATCTAGAAGCAAAGAGATCTTAGATTCCCTACAGGAAGAATTGTTCCAGCAGTGGATAATGGAACCGATGCGGGATGGAGCTGTTCTGGACCTGGTGCTTACGAATGAGAGTACGTTTCTGATGTCAAGGTGGCAGACCATTTGGCATCTAGTGATCATCGTATGGTATGGTTCAATATTAAAACAGAAGAGAGGGCTCATTCGAGATTGAAGGTCCTGGATTTCAAAGGAACTAACTTTGCCGAGATGGGGGAATTTCTCAAGGAACAGTTAGCAGGATGGGAACAGCTGAAGGATATAGAACAGCAATGGACAAGACTGAAAGGAGCTATATTAAAGGCAACTAACCTTTATGTTAGAAAATTACGTAAAAGTAAGAGGAAAAGAAGGCCCCTCTGGTACTCGAATGTAGTAGCTGAAAAGATAAGGGTAAGGAGGCTAGCCTTTGCACATTATAAGACGACTCCGAAAGATGAAGACAGGAGAGAATACATAAATAAGCAAAGAGAAGCTGGAAAAGCTATCAGGAAAGCGAAGCGGCAAATGGAGGAAAAGATAGCTAATATGGTAAAATTGGGGGATAAGACCTTTTTCAGATATGTAAGTGACAAGAGGAAGTGCCATAATAACATTGTGAGGCTCAAAGCTGAGGGAGAGAAATATGTGGAAGATGATAAAGATAAAGCTGAACTCCTTAACAATTATTTTAGCCCTGTGTTCACAAATGAAAGACCGGGGGTAGGGCTGCAGAAAACAAAGGCTAAAGGGGATGGATGTATGGTAGACCAAGACCCGTTTACAGAGGACTGTGTTCATGAGGAGCTGGGACTTGATGGAATACACTCGAGGGTGCTTAAGGAACTCAGAGAAGTTCTGTTGGCTCCGCTAACAGGCCTCTTCAATGCTTCCTTAGAAACTGGAGTGGTCCCGGTGGACTGGAGAAGGGCGGACGTGGTTCCTTTGCACAAGAGTGGAAGTAAGGAGGAGGTTGGGAATTACAGACCTGTCAGTCTGACCTCGGTGGTGAGCAAGCTAATGGAAACGCCACTAAAGAGGAAGATTGTGAGATTTCTTGAACTCAATGGAATGCGGGACCCGAGGCAGCATGGCTTCACTAGTGGCAGTTCGTGTCAGACGAATCTGACTGTCTTCTTTGACTGAGTGACCAAACAGTTGGATGTGGGAGGGGTGCTTGATGTGGTATACTTGGATTTCAACAAAGCCTTTGACACGGTTCCGCACAGGCGACTGATAAATAAATTGAGTGCCCTCGGTATGGGACCTAGAGTAACTGATTGGATTAAAAATTGGTTGAATGGTAGGAGGCAGAGGGTAGTGGTAAATGGAGCTTGCTCTGAAGAAAAGGATGTCGTCAGTGGAGTACCGCAGGGATCGGTCCTAGGGCCGGCTCTTTTTAACGTCTTTGTGAGCGATATTGCAGAAGGGCTGTCTGGTAAGGTTTGTCTCTTTGCAGATGATACTAAACTCTTCAATAGGGTGGAAACCCTGGAGGGTGTGAATGACATGAGGAAGGACCTAGTGAAGCTGAAGGAATGGACCGATATTTGGCAACTAAGGTTTAATCCCCAAAAGTGCATGGTCATGCACTTGGGTCGCAAAAATCCGAGGGAATGGTACAGTATAGGGGGTGAAGTGCTTCAGTGTACGAAGGAAGAGCGGGACTTGGGGGTGATTGTGTCTGATGACCTTAAAGCTTCCAAACAGGTAGAAAAAGTGATGGTCAAATCCAGAAGAATGCTTGGGTGCATAAAGAGAGGCATGACCAGCAGGTAAAAGGAGGTAATAATGCCATTGTATAAGTCTCTAGTGAGGCCCCATTTGGAGTACTGCGTGCAGTTCTGGAGACCGCACCTATGGAAAGATATAAACAGGATGGAGTTGGTCCAGAGGGCGGCTATGAAATTAGTAAGCGGTCTTGAA
Source organism: Microcaecilia unicolor (assembly GCF_901765095.1). Lineage (NCBI taxonomy): Eukaryota > Metazoa > Chordata > Amphibia > Gymnophiona > Siphonopidae > Microcaecilia > Microcaecilia unicolor. Next base: position 80,870,136 of record NC_044037.1, on the reverse strand, counting down.
TGCAAAAATTATAGAGACAGGCTTATGAACCTCAACATATATACGCTGGAAGAGAGGAGGGAGAGAGGAGACATGATAGAAACATTTAAATATATCAAGGGCATTTATGTACAGGAAGAGAGCCTTTTTCAAATGAAGGAGAGCTCAGGAATGAGGGGGCATATGACAAAGTTAAGAGGGAATAGGCTTAGGAGTAACCTAAGGAAGTACTATTTCACAGAAAGGGTGGTGGAGGCATGGAATGGCCTCACGGTGGAGGTGGTGGAGTCTAGGACTGTTCCAGAATTTTAAAAGGCATGGGATAAGCATGTGGGATCGCTTAGGAAAGGAAGAATTAGAGGTTATAGAGGAAGGGCAGACTGGATGGGTCATATGGCCTTTATCTGCTCTCATGTTTCTATGCTAGCACATATGTGCATATGTGTGCACATACACATGTATTTTACCAGCATGCCATCTAAGCGCTTTGAGAATACTCACTTAACTTACTCACTGTATATTTGCATGGGGGCATACACAGGGGAAAAGCATGGGCGGGACATAGGCAGTGCTCCCTCTTATGTGTGTAAGCAACAGAATGCTGTAAGTTACATGCATCCCTACCACACCTAGGTGCTCGCACTTACACCAGTTCTATGACTAAAGCATGTGCCCAAATGTTAAGCACACTAGATGGGTCATGTAGTATTCCATATTGGAATCTAGGATCGTAGGCTCCTTTATATAATAGGCTCCTACCGTGTAACACAAAGATATTTAAATGGAGGTGTCCAGTTATATAATTGCCCCCAATATGGACAAGTCCTTTTCAATAGATGACCCTAAGAAACTAACTAGCCTCCTAGTTCCAGGTTTTAAACCACTTGAACACAGTTTTGCCATATGGGGACTTTCCTAATTTGAATTGACAAAAGGTGGGCTTTAGTTTTATTTATCTTTTTATTTATAATTGTATATATTTTTCTTACATAGATTGTACATAGATTGTATAACCTTTCTTTTTTGGATCTGGTATCATGAAGAATTACTATCTGGTGACCTACCTAAAATGCATCAGTATTTTTAGACTGGGCCTCAGTAGGCAATTGTTCACCTCTTTAAAACCATTATTGCATTTGTAGATAATTATTGCCCTTGGGCATCTGTGCACTGAGATAATGTTTTAAGAAATGTAGTAGTTTCTCCACTAAATTTCATAAATTAGTCATGCAAAGAAATATAAATATTACAGTAAAGCTTCATTGCTTCATCTTTCCAGGTAGAACAGATATCTTTGCTTGTTTTGATTTAGATATAATTTACAATAACTAGATTATGGGAGTCACATGATGAAAGGCATTCTGAGTAGTAGCTCTTGTCCCTAGCCCCACCCCTGAATTCTCCAAAACACCTGAAATGCTGGGAAATTGATATACCTTTTGGAGTTTTTGATGATCAGTGGGACCCTGATATGTTGAGGCAGGTCTGGTCTGGAGTGGGGTGCACTAAACGTTTGAGGCTATGGGAGCAGCATGCCGATTCACACACCATGACCAGCTAAGCATTGTTCTTCCAGTTTTTTTTTCCAAAGCCTAAAAGAGGCATCTAAGGTAAGCTGATGGGTGATCCTGCCCTGGAACAGAAATGAGGTACTTTTCTGTTTTGAGGAGACAGTTGCAGTCCTTACGTGGAAACATGACCACTAGTGATAGTGCCATGAGACTACTACTAGGGATAAACAGTGCCACACTGGATTAGGGCATGGGTCAAAGCAGGAGTGAGTGGTTATCACTTCTGCCCACACCACTAACCACGACAGATTGAAGTACGGGAGGCCCAGGAGGGAGCCTTCAGGAGGGTGAGAGGAGGGGTTAGGGGGATGTTGCCTTGGAGGGATTGGACATCAGAACAACAACCAACAGGTCAAAGTAAGAAACCCTCCACATGTAGTCCAAATCAGGTGCAAAAGAGTAGGGGTGGACCAAGAAATCTCTCTAGCCAATGGTATATTGGAGTAACTTTATTCAGCACCAAGTGTGTACAAGACCCAACACCGGGCCATATTTTGACAGATCTACCGTCTGATTCAGGGGTCATATACTTGTGATGAAAATCACAGAATGTAGGTGAAGAATGAAAGAAGAATGCCTGGTAACAATGTCTAAACGAAAATCGCTACAATGCAGTGTCAGTGCACACGTGGTGCTGGAGAGATTTCTTGGTCCACCCCTACCCTTTTGCACATGCCTTGGAGGGATTGCCTGGGGGAGCACTTCCTCCTGAACCCCACCACTATGGGGGGCTAATCTGGTTGGGGGTTCACTAAGGGGGGTAAGGTCTTGTTGGAGGCACCTTAGTGGGGCATTCAGACTGAGGGGGCCATATGCCACCGAACTTTTGTGCCAGTGCTAACCACTGTACAATGTGGCCCGGGAGCATCATGCCATGGCTTGGGGGCCTAATGCTGGCCACAAGACTGCCACTGCTTGTGAGGTGGCTCACAGACAGTGTTAGTCTTTTACCATTGAAGTCAACAACCTGCAATACAGACACAAAGTTGATTGGTGACTCCCATGGTAAATAAAGGTGTGGTAAAAGCACACCTTTTACCACACCTTTATAATGTCCCCTTCAGTTGTTATTAAAGTTTTCTTATAAATCATTTATTTTGTGATTTTCCTTTTGAGATTGACAATGAATAATGATATTTTTATAACATTTTCAATAAATTGGTATGTATACTATAGTATCTGATTAATTGCTATTCAGTTCTTAGTGATGTTAACTTACGACTTGACTATCACTAAACTGAAAAGATTTTTTTTTCAAAAAAACAGTAGGGTGAGTATATGGAGACAAGTTTGGTGTAAATTGGGTTTATGTATATTAAGAAGCAAACAGGTTTTACTGGTTGCAATTTCAAATCTTTTTCTGTTTACAGTAAAAATAAAATAGGGTGTTCCCAACCAAGTCACCAAAATACAAATTGTAGAAATGGAATCACTAAAAATAAGCACACTTCAATATAGCTATGTTTGGAAAAGAAACGCCACTCAGACCCCAAAAGTAATCAATACATACATAAATGACATCTGCTTAACATTTATATCATTTGGGAAAGACAACAAATAGAAGGGAATGTTTGGTAACATTATATTCACTTTTGTGTGTTCTGTGTATTTTGTATTCCAAGGCAATTCTCAACATTCATAAATTACTGTCTCTTTCTGGGCTACTAGATACCTCACAACATGAAGATTAAGAGGATTTTATGTGAAAAGTACTTTTTTTTTCTCTTAAAGAAAATTCCCTCTGGGAAGAAGCTGTGTTAATAAACATAATAAAAACAACAAAAGCTGAGCTGAAAATGTATCCCTCAAAGCCAGCTGGCAAGTGCCATTAATTCGGTGAAGAACAGTCTTTGCCACTCAGGGAGCCACATTAGTGAAATGTCAAGATTCAATGAACCACAACTAGGAAGCACCATGTGCTTTGATGCTGTTGATCAAAACATTTTCCTTACCACGCTTTGATCAGTGGGTATCTCTGGCATATATTTGCCTGTTTTTGTTTTGTTTTTCCTCCTATGTAATTTCTCCTTCAATTTTCTGGTCAACAACTGTTACTCTTTTTCATTCATTACACTGTAATGGTATCCAACAAGCCTGTATCTTGGGACCCTGCTTATCTATGTTTACATTATGTCTCTTGGTCTGTTGACTTCTCCTTCTGGGTTCAATTTACTCTTTCAAAGACATGTAAATCTTTCTCTAATTCTTTTGTCTCTTCTTCATCATCAGTTTTCTCTGTGCTATCTTCTTGACTTTCTGCTGTATCATCCTGGTGTTTAATTCTTCCAAAATTAAGATCTTGTTCTCATCTACGTCTGCCCATTTTTCTTCTGTTGATACTCTTACAGTGTCATATTCCCAAATAAGAAGACATTTCGCTTTGGTTTCCTAATGATTGACTCTGTGCTTCCATCTTTTTTTTTTTAATTCTGCCAAAGTCTGAGCAAACATTGATCCAGTGGCGTAGCCACAGGTGGGCCTGGGTGGGCCAAGGCCCACCCACTTAGGGCTCAGGCCCACCCAACAGTAGCAGACATTTAGCGGTAGCTGGTGGGGATCCAAAGCTCCGTCAGCTGAAGACTTCCGCCTAATGGTAACAAAAACGCTACTCTCAACAATACCAGAACCTATGCATGCTCAGTTTTCAGCGCATGCCTTCTGCAGACTGCCAAGGTGGAAAGAAGCATTTTCCTGCTAGCTTAGATATTTTTTTGATGGTGGTGGTGGTGTGGAGAACACTTGGTGCCCACCCACTTCTTGCCTAGGCCCACCCAAAATCTGTTGTCTGGCTACGCCCCTGCATTGATCAGGTGATCTCTCTCAGTAACCACATGTGGCCTCACCCAGGGGTGTGGCCTATATAATAATTCCTCTCTGTGAAAAGACGTCTAAGGGAAGCTGTTCCAGAAATTAGTATTCTAGTAGTATTTCCAACTCTTTTACTTGTGAGCCAATGAAATACAAATATTATTATTTCAGAAACCAAGGTTGTAGTTAGTGAACTGAACATAAAGGGTTAACTATAGAAAAATATGAATACCTATGCACAGTACATACCAGTTTTCAGTGAGGTACTATTCTTAGGATAATAAAATATGAATAATATATAATCTTATTATTTCAGGTAGCAAGGTCTTGTATACTTTTGCACTGAAGATATAATTAAATTAATAGTCTTCGCTCAGTAATACATATGCATAAACAAATAAAATTGTCCCAGTCCTTCAGAGAGAAATAGGCAATAGCATAACATGCACAGTGTTCAGCCTGCTAGTGCTGCCAATTCAGCATGCCTGCTGAGACCCTGCCACCACCACTGCCCCCTTCCTCTCCCCTCCCCTCCCCTCCCAGTGTGCTGCCCCATGTAGTTGCAGGATTCATACACCAAGAAGGCAGATGACATAAAGGAAGAGAACCAGGAACCTGCAGCCTACTAAAAAGACTTAGTTGCTAATTCATCTGCTTTCTCCTCATGTGTTTGCAACTCACAATTCTCTGTGCTTCCCCTCTTGCCTTCTTAAGACCATTAATGACTGTGTCATAGTTCAAGCAAATTCAGTCAGATTAAGGGGTCCTTTTAGTAAAGCTTAGCGCATGCTAAATGCTAAGAAGCCCATTTTCTACCTATGGGCTTCTTAGCATTTAGCTCCCGCTAAGCTTTAGTAAAGGGCCCCTAAATGCAGGTTACTGCAAATTGATGAATCTGCATTGAATCTATCAGATTTTCCTCAGATTTGTTGGAAATGATTACTTTCTTAGTAAATTTAAAGGAAATCCAAAAATTATATTGTGCACTGAAATGGGGCTTAAATTTATCTGACTGAAAGTCAGCCTAAAACTTTCCACATAGTTCATTTCCTCACTCCAGTCTTCAACTTTCCAAATTTTGTAGAATTCGACAAGCCCTGTTTCCCAGCATCCTTAGTAGGATCGCATATATCTTTACTACTACTATTACTACTACTAATCATTTCTATACCACTATTAGACATACATAGCACTGTACACATTATATGCAGGTACTTTCTCTGTCCCTAGAGGGCTCACAATCTAAGTTTTTTGTACCTAGGGCAATGGAGGGTTAAGTGACTTGCCCAAGATCACAAGGAGCTGCAGTGGGAATCGAACCCAGGTTGCCAGGATCAAAGCCCACTGCACTAGAGGCTTATCCTAGTATCTGGTTAAGTTGATTATTCTGTGCTTGATTTCTTTTAATTTGCTCTGTATTACCTGATTTTATTGTGCCTCGCTTCTGTTGTCAGACACCCTGGATAGCGTATACCATGAAAACTATAAAGAAAATAAAGCAATTCTATATTATTCTTTTCTCATTTCAGTGTTCTTGGCTTTCAAAAAAAATGCACTAAGAAATAAATAAAACACAATGGGATCCTTTTACCAAACTGTGGTAAGCACTAGCGCATGCTTACCACAGCTCGAAAGGGTTTAATTGTGGGGTGCATTCAGGAATCTTGCAGTAAGTTCTGGGTTAGCGTATGCACACCACGCTGTAAAAATTATTTTTATTTTTACTGTAGAGGGGGCATGTCTAGGGGCAGAGAGTGGGCATATGTGCGGTAATCAGTTAGCACAGCTATACTGCTATGCATTAAGGGGGTCTTTTACAAAGGCGCACTAGCGTTTTTAGTATGCACTAAATGCTAGAGATGCCCATAGGAATATATGGGCATCTCTAGCGTTTACCATGTGCTTATTTTTAGCTTGCACTAAAAACACTAGCGCACCTTTGTAAAAGGACCCCTAATTGATTAGCGTGTGATTAGTGCTTGATCCCTTACCCACTACAAAACAGGTGGTAGTAAGGGCTCATGTGCTAATCTTTTTTAATGCCACATGCTAATGGCAATGTTAGTGCATGGCCATTAATGCAAAAATTAAACATAAGAACATAAGCATTGCCATATCCATCAAGCGTAGCATCCTGTTGATAACAGTGGTCAATCCAGGTTACAAGTACCTGGCATGATCCCAAAACAGTACAATACATTTTATGCTGCTTATCCTAGAAATAAGTAGGATTTTCCAACGTCTATCTTAATAATGGCTTATGGACTTTTAGGAAGCTATCCAAACGTTTTTTAAACCCTGCTAAGCTAACCGCCTTTACCACATTCTCTGGCAAGGAATTCCAGAGTTTAATTACACATTGAGTGAAGAAACTTTTTCTCTGATTCATTTTAAATTTACTACTTTGTAGCTTCATCGCATGCCCCTTAGTCCTAGTATTGTTGGAAAGAATAAACAAACAATTCACGTCTGTTCTGTCCTCCTACAGCCTCACACTAGTTTATAACGTGATCCTAAATTGTGTGTAATGCTTTTACTGTTATTCTCAGTTCTAAGGACTATCATTGCTGCACTTTCTCACTGCAAAGATACATGAGCACTGTGGGTAATGTACATGCACTGTGGGTAATGTAATTCACAGGCAGTGCAACCACACCTGCTTGGCTGTGTAAGAACTGTTACTACTGGTTGTGTGAGGCTGCCCAGACCTCCTCCCTCTCTCTGCCAAGCTTGTAGGTATTCAACTCTTTAAATCATTCCACATCTTCAACATAACGTTATGTTGAAGATGTGGAATGATTTAAAGAGTTGAATACCTACATATTGGGAAAACTACACATTCAAATATTCAGCAAGTTTATACAACTGGTACAATAAAGATTATTGCAAACCGCACTGAGAAGACATATGAACGGTGGCTATTATTGGTCTCAACATTCAGCCATTTTTAAGGAATGATGTTGGAATTAACACTGAGACATTGAGCTGTGTGGAATGTGCATTATATAATCAACCACCATTGGGTGGTATGACACTGGATTTGAGTAAAAGAAGTTTGGAGATATGAAGACAACGGAGGTTGACTATGGACTATAACAGCATATGTACAATATTGAATAGAACGGGTAGTTAGGATGGAGGTGTATTGGATTAGTCCAGTATGTATGGTGTGTATGAATGTGAAGATTAAGTTGTATACAATAATGTGATGAAGGTTTTTTTGTATAATTGAAATTGTAAAATAAAAATTTTTTTGAGTATAACTGTTATAGGGTTAATAAAGTATACATAATGAGATATTCAAGTCTGTTCTCATGCGTTTTATGATAAAGACCACTAAAGTCCATAGACCATTATTAAATGGACTTGAGGAAAATCCACTATTTCTGGGATAAGCAGTAGAAAATGTTTTGTAATTTTTGGGGATCTTGCCAGGTATTTGTGACCTGGATTGGCCACTGTTGGAAACAGGATGCTGGGCTTGATGGACCTTTGGCCTTTCTCAGTATGGCAATACTTATGTACTTATGACCATTTTAGTAGCCACCCTCTGGACCAATTCCATCCTGTTTATATCTTTTTGAAGGTGTGGTCTCTAGAATTATACACAATATTCTAAATGAAGTCTCACCAGAGTTTTATAAAGTGGCATCATCACCTCCTTTTTCCTACTGGCCATTCCTCTCCCTATGCACCCAAGCATCCTTCTAGCTTTCACCGTCGCTTTTTCTATCTGTTTGGCCACCTTAAGATCATCACATACTCACACCCAATTCCTGCTCCTCTTTCATGCACAGAACTTCTTTACCCCCTAAACTGTACTGGTAAAGGCCCCAAAAGCAGTGGCAGTGGGTGATGGAGGAGTCAGCACAGGTTGCAAGTGCCCAGAGCACTGGAGAAAGGACCAAAGAAGCTGCAAGGCCCTAAAACACCCAAAGATAGACAACACAACGGGAAGATAGGCTGGGGGAAGAGGTTGGGGCTCTGCTTGGAAAACAGATTTCCTTTTTCTCCCACTATTTCCACTGTTAGATTGAGTTCCCAGCCTAGCATCAGAGACCCAGCCTTGTACTGAACTGGAAAGTATATGTCACTGTGAGTAAGATGGCCCATCAGATTCTCTACTAATGTGCTTCCTACAGTAATTCCATTATACATACTGCAGATCCTCAGGCACTTTGGTTGATCAGACTTCCCTCTAATTCCTTAGAGCAGACTGCAGCTATTGTTGTTGTTGTTGTTGCTACTGCTGCTGAAGCTGGGCTCATGGCTGAGGTGAAGGAGAGGATGAAAGAACAGAGACAACTGCATAGTGATGCACATAAAGAAAAATAGTTACATTATTATTATTACATTACAACACACGACCTAACAAATTTTTGGAAATCACTAAAAACTAACTTATTCAAAAAGGCATACCCTAATGACCCAACCTAAAAGCCTCGATCCCACAACACAACGAAACTAATACTCGAACTGCCACAACTCAACCCTTCCTCCTTATTCTCTGATGTGTTTGTCCTACACGAACCTTCTAGATTGCTGCGGCGTTTTGATTTCACGCTCTTTCGCCAGTTTTGGTGCGGAAAATTGTGGGGGAGCTCCGGCCCGCATAGCTCGTTTCCTGCGTGTCGGTGGGCCGGCTGTCAGCCCGATCGCATTGTCCCTGCTCGTGTGACCAGTTCCATTGATCTTGAGGGTCCTCGTGTAATCCGCCGGCGTTTGCCCATCGATTGGCTCCTCATCGTTGGTCCTGCACCTGTTTTGGACCAGGGCGCTGTGGTTTGCTGTCTGTTTAGTTGGATCTGCTCGCCGCCGACCAACTGCGGTCTGCCTGCTCGAGCTGTGGCGTTGGCATCTGTTCCTGACTATGGCTGCTCCTGTTCCTGTCACTCAGCTGATCACCTGCCATTGTTTCCCGCTGTAGCACCGTTGGGCCTCTAGCACCTCATCTCCTGGTCGCTGCTCCACCCGATCGGAGTGCTGGTGGTCTGTATCGAAGCAGTTTTCAACGCAGCTTGCACCATGTTGTTCCAGCTTGGCCAGTCCGGTCTTTTCCGACTCAACTTGTGGCCTACTACTTTCCCCTGGTCTGGATAGTTATTTCACCAGCTCTCCATCATGGTCTGCCATACAGACAGATGTTCCAGCTACTCAGAGCCGCCTCAACATCTGGAGTTCAACGAAGACCAGCCTTTCTATAACTGTCATCTTTAGATAGTCTCTCTTCCTTTTCTCTGTTTTTCTACTCTGTTCCTTCACTCATGTTTCATGTTATTCTATTTGTAACTATTGTAAGCCACTTTGAGTCTGCATCCATGTGGAAAAAAGTGGGATATAAATGTGCAAATAAATAAATAAATATTAATTTTTGCACCAAAACCTGCTTAATTGGGTTTCTGCCACGTACGTGTGACCTGGATTGGCCACTGTTGGCAGCAAGATACTGGATTAGATGGACCAATGATCTGACCCAGTATGGCTATTCTTATGTTCTTATGAGGTACAGTAGGATTTGAACCAGAACCAACAAGGAAAACAACAACAACAAAAAAAGATACAGGTAGTTGACTCCCTGTATGCAAGTTGTAAACAAATATTTATGGGGACTGCCACTTACATGATGGTTTCCTAGTAGCGGGGTGGTTTGCTATTGCTTTCCCAAGTCAATTCCCTCTCCTCATCTACCCGGACTAAGGTCAGGTACTCATTTACTGACCAAAAGTGGATGGATAGCTGATTTAGACAGAGGCTGGCTAGCTGACAGAAATTCCAGTACAGATTTAAAACTCAAGACATGGGCACAGTAGACAAGCGACATACTGACTGTACCACAAGGCCAGCATATACAACAGTATCATGCAAGTGGCCAAGCTTCTAAGCTGTTAGCTAGGTCATATCCTTAGTGGCTCAGAATGTATACCTATGAAATTAGTTTTATAACTGCAGAAAAATCACTTAAAATGGGATTTTACTGTAACAAGCAAGTCAGGAATTTACAGGCTGGTTTCATAGATTCTCATACAGGAAGGATAAAAGCAGGGAAAAGGGGCTTTGTGGCTAAGCAAATGGGCAATGTTGGTGTTAAGTATGAAACAATAAAACTATAATACTTCTCATAAACACCACTGCAAATTTAAGTAGAAATATGCATATTTACTCGAGCAAAAAAAATAGGACCAAACAGCATCCCAAGATAGCTCATACAATTTTTGTCTCTTCTAAGCTGCTCTGGGTTAAATTCATTTAAGGAAGAAGATAAGAACTGTAGCAACCAATATTCACTGCAACTATTCATACAGATACATTAAACCTATAAATGTTCTTAAAATTGTTTGTGAATAACTTATTCAAAATTTACAGGAATGCCCCAGAAATTACAATTGGGAGCAAAGTGTTACTGCACAGTTCTGTCCCACCTTTAACCCCCCCCCCCCCCCCCCCACACACACACACACATATATACAAAAACCTTAATTCTATAGTTTTATTATTTGGATTTAGCTTGTACGTTTTCAGTAGTAGCTCAAGTTGAGTTACATTAAGGTACACTAGGTATTTCCCTGCCCTCATACAATTAAAATTTTGTGTTTGAGGCATCAGAAGGTGAAGTGATTTGCCCAAGATTGCAAGGAGCAGTAGTCCAAAAATATACTTGGCTTTTCTTAAAAAGAGGTTTATCCAGTTATAGATGTCAAACTTTCAGTCAATCTTCGACTGTGGTGGGGGGTCTGAATTCTTTGAATTTTAAACATTAAGTCTATCTTATTCATATTCACCAACGCCCCGAAGCTCAGAAGCAAACGCGGGACATGGATACAGGGGAGGGATGAGAGAGGAGAAATGCTGGACATGGATGGAGGAGATGAGAGAGGAGAAGTGCTGGAAATGGATGGAGGGGAGGAAAGAAAAAAGAAGAAGATGCACATGGATGGAGATGAGGGAAAGGGAAGAGAGGAGAAAAACTGCACATGGATGGAGAAAATAGGCAAAAGCTGGATCCACGTTATACCTCCTCCAGTCAATTCCACAGAGGAGGACCCAGCATTTACTTATGGATGAAGGGCAAGAAATGAAGAAGAAAGGAGGAAAGTAAAGAAATATATGGAAAGGAAGCCCTGGAAATGGAGTTAAGAGAACAGATAGAGAGCAGCAGAATCAGAGACTGGGACCAATATGGATAGAAAACAAAGTAACCAGACAACAAAGGTAGAAAAAAAACCATTTTATTTTCATTTTAGTGTTTGGAATATGTCCAATTTGAGAAATTACATCTGCTGTCTTATTTTGCACTGGGTATACTGGAGCTGTAACAGCTTACAGAAATTATTTATAATGAAAAAAAATCACTATTTTTTCTCCTGTACTAATATAATATTTTCAATGATGTCTGTTTATATGCGCCATGGCTGGTATAAGGGGTGTGGCTAACGTGGGTGTGGCTATAATAGGGGGTGGAGTCATATGTGGTGACCCCACCCATGAGTACTGGCACCTTTTTTCTACAAAAAAAAGCACTGGGCGTGCCTAACAGATGGGCGTCCTCGAGCGAAAATAGAAAAAAGAAGGGCGTCCCTGACGTGCACTTGGCCGACTTTACTTGGTCCATTTTTTGTTACAACCAAGCCTCAAAAAGGTGCCCGAACTGACCAGATGACCATCAGAGGGAATCGGGGATGACCTCCCCTGACTCCCCCAGTGGTCACTAACCCCCTCCCACCCTGAAAAAAAACAACTTTAAAATCGTTTTTTGCCAGCCTGTAATGTCATACTCAGGTCCATCGCAGCAGTGTGCAAGCCCCTGGGGGGGGGGGGGGAGGTATGCGTGTGTCAGTGAAGGCATAGCGAAGGCATGGGCATCCTTATTTCAAACATTATGGATGTCCTTAAATTCCCCCCCCCCCCCCCCCCAAAGGGACAGCCAAATTTCAAGGGAGTGGAGTGGAGGAGTAACCTAGTGGTTAGAGCATAGGCTTGCAAGCCAGAGGTGGCCAGTTCAAATCCCACTGCTGCTACTTCTGATCCTAAATCCAAATAAATACAGGGGATGTCAGAGGCATGGACATCTTTCTCACAGAAACATCCACATTTTGGACATCCTCAACTGCCATTGCACAGATGGAGGTAGTCCTTCATCCATACTCCAAAAAAAAAAGGACGTCCCTGATGAGCACTTGGACGTTTTCACCTGGACTTGTGTTTTTCTAAGGTTGTAGACAGCAATTTATTTAAGGTCGTAGACGGCTATTATACATGCAGCTTGACTGCATGTATGAAGCTGTCTTTGGCATGGGCAGAGCAGCCACGCATAATGCTTGGCTGCTCTGCACTGGCTTCCCCTCCTTAGGAAGGAAATCGTGTGCAAATGAGCTAACATCGAGCAGCTCATTTGCATGCGATTTCCTTCATGCAAGCCCATTCCTTTCTGAATCGCTAAGGGATTGGTAAGGGAAGGGCTTTTTCCATTCAGTTAGTGCTTCTGGCTGAAGGTGTTACTGTTTGAGAAGGGCGGTATAGAAAGTCTGAAATAAACATAAATAAAATATTAACAGAGGAAGAAAAACTGCCAAGACTCAAATATGCTGATATTGTAAAGAATGTAGCTTCTATTACTACTTCCATGCCTGACTCTAAAAATGAAAGAGTGTTAAGTATTCAATTTATTTCAATAATTCTCCTTATAATTAAACTTTATTCACCTCTTTCCTCCAGATGCATTGGCAGACCTCGATTTGGGGGGGGGGGGGGGGGGGGGGAGCTTGAGCCCAAAGTGGAGGAGGCACATTTTGCCCCACTTTCCTGCCACTCTCAACCCCCACCGCAATCCCACATACCTGGCTGGCAGGAGTCCCCAAGCCCCGCCAGAAGAATCCTTCCTACAGTGATATTTGACACCAAGTTGCCCGCCCAGTCTACCCACCCCCACACACATGCTTGGTTTTATTGCAATTGAGCATGCACGAGCTCAAGCATACTCAATTTTACTAAAACTGAGCATGTGCATGGGGGAGGGTTAAACCAAGACAGGCAGCGTGGCGCTGAATATTACTGCAGGAAAGCTTCTGCTGGTGGGGATTAGGAACCAGAAAGACCTTAAGGGCCTGAACCCTAAAATGGGGGGCCCAGGCCCCCAAGACCCCTGTGGCCACACCCCTGCTTCCCCCCCATTCACTGCCATGTCTAAATAAAAGAACAGGCCTATTTCTACAGTTTACTAGCCGTTAAGCCCATAACAATGGGCTACTTTTTTGTTTTCCTATGACCTCCCCCCGTCCACCAACCCTGCTCTCTCCCCTGCCCTCCCCCCATGTCCAGCAACCCTCCTCTCCCCTCTCTCATCCGCTCCATCCCAGGGGCGTATCTGACTTTCCCTGGTACGGGGGGCCAGAGCCCAAAGTGCAGGGGCCGTTTTTTGCCCCCCCCCCATAGGCTTCCATTGGCGGCACGGGGGGTTGGCGGCGGTAGCGGGGGCCAGTGCCAAATGTACGGGGGCCAGGCACCCGTTGGCCCCATTACAGATACGCCCCTGCTCCATCCACTCGTGTCCATCAACTGTTCTCTCCCCTACCCTCCATCCTCAGGCTCCCATCCACCGCGATTGTGACCTGTGCCCTGCTGTCCCCACCGCTGCCATTTCGCCGCCCCCCCAGCATCGCCCCCCCTCTTTCTGCCGTCATCGTGTCATCAGTTCTCCATCGCTGCGTCTGTTTCCCTCAGTTCCGCCCCCTCCTTCCCTCCCTGCTTCCTCCTCCTCCGATTTCCACGCCCATGTCCAAGCCCTCCTCCCTATTGGGCTGTATTGCTGGTGGAGGCGGGGCTTGGACTTCTACACTCTCAGCGTTCCGACTCTACTGTGCATTTGCAGGTGAGTATGTCACTTGCCGTTTATATGTTTGATTAGAATGAGATCCAAATACTCTTTGGGGCTCATTTTCTTGTTGCATTATAAACTGTTTTAATTGAGAAGAAGGTAAAGTTTGAAGGTAAAGTTTGCCTATTTGCCAATGATACTAAGATCTGTAACAGAGTGGACACCCAGGAGGGAGTGGAAAACATGAAAAAGGATCTGAGGAAGCTAGAAGAATGGTCTAAGGTTTGGCAATTAAAATTCAATGCGAAGAAATGCAAAGTGATGCACTTAGGGAATAGAAATCCTTGGGAGACGTATGTGTTAGGCGGGGAGAATCTGATAGGTATGGACGGGGAGAGGGATCTTGCGGTGATAGTATCTGAGGATCTGAAGGCAACGAAACAGTGTGACAAGGCGGTGGCCGTAGCTAGAAGGTTGTTAGGCTGTATAGAGAGAGGTGTGACCAGCAGAAGAAAGGAGGTGTTGATGCCCCTGTATAAGTATTGTGTTCAGTTTTGGAGGCCGTACCTTGCAAAGGATGTAAAAAGAATTGAAGCGGTGCAAAGAAAAGCTACGAGAATGGTAAGGGAGTTGCATTACAAGACGTATGAGGAGAGACTTGATGACCTGAACATGTATACTCTGGAAGAAAGGAGAAACGGGTGATATGATACAGACATTCAAATATTTGAAAAGTATTAATCCGCAAACCAACCTTTTCCGGAGGTGCGAAGGCGGTAGAACGAGAGGACATGAAATGAGATTGAAGGGAGGCAGACTCAAGAAAAATGTCAGGAAGTATTTTTTCACGGAGAGAGTAGTGGATGCTTGGAATGCCCTCCCGCAGGAGATGGTGGAAATGAAAACGGTAACAGAATTCAAACACGCGTGGGATAAACATAAAGGAATCCTGTTCAGAAGGAATGGATCCTAAGGAGCTTAGCCGAGATTGGGTGGCAGAGCCGGTGGCGGGAGGCGGGGATAGTGCTGGGCAGACTTACACGGTCTGTGTCCTGAAAAGGACAGGTACAAATCAAGGTAAGGTATACACAAAAAGTAGCACATGTGAGTTTATCTTGTTGGGCAGACTGGATGGACCATGCAGGTCTTTTTCTGCCGTCATTTACTATGTTACTATGTAAGATGGAAGCTATTATAAATGTTGTGATCATTTACATTTTCAAAAGAGAAAAACGTCCAAAAAGTGTCACAAAGTACCATTTGGACGGATTTCTTTTCAAAACATCCTAATCAGTATTTTCAAAACCTATTTTGCAGACGTCTATCTAAACAATTTGTCTGCTGTGCATCCAAATCACAAGGAGGCATGTCGGGGGCCTTTTAAAGGTGGGATTAGGGCAGGTTTAGGGCATGCCTAACACTTGGATGTTTGGTGACCCCCTTACTCCCCCAGTTGTCATTGACCCCTTCCCACCCCCCAAAAAATGTAAATAAAAATAGTACTCACCAGCCTCTATGACAGCCTCAGATATTATAGCCAGGTCCATTACAACAGCATGCAGATCCCTGGAATAGTGTAATGTTGGGTGCAGTGCACTGTAGATAGGTGGACCCAGGCCCATACTTCCCCCTGTTACACTGGTGGTGGAAAATGTGAGCCCTCCAAAATTAACCAAAAACGCACTGTACCCACATATAGGTGCCCCCTTTATTTATTTTTTTATTGCATTTGTATCCCACATTTTCCCACCTTTTTGCGGGTTCAGTGTGGCTTACAATAAGAAATGAATGATGGAAGTACAATTTGTTACAAATTGGTTATGGATTACATTGTGCAGAATTATGCAAGACAATCGAAGTGTCATTAAGGAGTGCAACAATGGAACACAAACATTGAACATTGGAAGGAGACAATGGGAGCTTAAAGGGCAATACTAAGGCATAAAGACATATGGTATACATATTTCTGTGAGTAAAGGTATGAGTGATGTGAGATTATGGGGGATGAGAGTTCAGAAGTGGATGTATGGTGCATTAATGAACAGTAAGTGTGGACTTTATGTGTTTTGGCTCTTTCCGTAAATTTTTTCAAAAAGATGAGTCTTCAATAATCTGCGGAAGGAAGCTTGCTCGTGGATCGTTCTTAAGTTGCGCGGCAGTGTATTCCTTCACCCATAAGGGATATTTTAGAGGTGTAAAGTTGAGGGTAGTGGGTTTTGGGTGGGTTTTGGAGGTAGCAATGGTGAGATGTGTAGCTGGGACCATTTATATGAAGTCCATAGCAGAATCCCCAAGGGTTACCCATTGCTCTCCTGGGATGTCTGGAGGGCTGGTCTGCTAAAATTGCTGGGTCCTCATACATCCTAATGGCTTGATTTTCCATATTTTTCACTTGTGCGTTTTTTGGGGGTTTTTTTGGAAAATGATCCAAAAAGGTAAACGCACAGAGCACAAAACCTTGTTACAAACGGTATTTTCAAATAAAATAAATTTTGCTTTTTTGAAAATGGTTACATTTGCTATTCGGATTTGGGGCGTGTAGTGTAGTAAAAGATGGCTCTGATCTCAGTGGAATCGGAAGATTATTCCAAAAAAATAAGAAAATAAAAAGTGCTCTTTTGCGTAGAGACCCAGTGTTTTCTCATTCATGCTGTAGGATGCTTGAAGTCAGTTTGAAAGCAAAGCTATTTCTGGAAGCTACCATGAAAGGGTCCATTTGTCACATCTGTGTGATGGCACGTGTTTATTTCAGTAAATCTCATATGAATGTTAATATCTGCTCAAACAAAGGTTACACAAACATATCCAGTGGGTCAATGGTCTCTGCGGCCTGCCTAGAATGTGCTATTGCAAACTGAGACAAGCAAATAAGTAACTGGGTGCATACATTACAGATGTCTCTCAAGTAATCATCAGATGATGTGCTAGTTGTTGAAATATCAAAACATGAAACACTAGGAATGTTAATAGTATTTGGGTGTAGCATGGAATATTGATACTATTTGGGTTTCTGCCAGGAACTTGTGACCTGGCTTGGCGACTGGTGGAAACAGGATGGACCATTGGTCTGATTCAGTATGGTTATTCTTATGTTCTTATGTGAATAGGTCTGTTTATAAAGATCAGATCCAAAAAAAAAGGTCGCTGGATATCATAAGTATTTAGTGTATATTCAAATGTTTGTCTACGAAAAATTAAACATAGGAATGAAGAGTGAGGGCCAGATTTAAGGGCTAGGGTTAATTACAGCAAAAATGTTTTCACCACTCATCTCCCAACTCTGCAAGTCACTTTGCTTATGCAATTTGAAAATAGCAAATCTTTTGTATAAGCCTTTAAAATTTGAACTTTCTATACAACCCTAAAACATGAGGGTACGCCATAGAACCAAGAACCAGCAAATTGGAAGCAGATCAGAGAAAGTACTTTTTCATGCAATCCATAATGACACAGTGGATTATTTTGCTGGAGGATGATAACAGCTGGTGTACCTCCAACACTGGCAAGTTCAGCACAAGCACCCAGCTCCCCTTGCTCCAGTGCATCAACACTGCTGACAATACGTCTGGGTCAAGGCAGGGCTGATTTCTGGAGGGGGCTAAAAGAAGCCCCTTCTGCAATCTGGTCTGCTGAAGCATTCACGAGCCCCCACCTAGCAGCAGTCTCTCCTTGTGGATGGACCCCAAACCACTCCAGCATCACCTGACCTGCTGCTGAAATACCTCTGGAGCTAGAAGGTCAGCCCCAGAACTTGATCTTCCTCTCCCCTATCAAGACCTCTTATGTAAGGAATAGGTAAAAATCCTACAGTAATTTTTCCAGAAAGTTATACACATATAGATTTTTCAAAAAAGTGTCGGGAACATTTGCGCAAAAGTCCCATAGCACTTTTACTCTTTACACTCTTCTGTGAATACTTCAGCCCCTTAATTTCTCCATGGATCAAAGAGCCAGAGGGACCAACAGAGCCCACCTGTAGTAGACTCTTGTCGAGTCAGCCATGGACCCAGGGATGCCCACAAGGCAGTGTTACATATTTACTTTCAGAGTGAAGGTAAATTGGGGTATTCTGAGGAGGGAAGAGAGGAACTCAAATTTTGTTATATAGTTAGCCAAAGGAATCCTGCTTTGCTCTCACAAACACAAGTATAACATAAAGAGTAAAGAGACAGTGAATAAGTTGAGGCAAGTGCCTCACAAACAGAGACCCTGTACCACTATTTTTTTTTTTTTTTACTTTAACTGACTCTCTGGGTAAAGAGAGTGAGAATAAGGTTTATGGGCATAAGAGCACTTGAGAAAACAGCCCTACAAGAAGCCATGTCAGAACCAGGAGTAACCCCCAGACTGCAAGCAATATTTCTTCCCTAGCCAAATGCAAATATTATAGGCTTTGGATGGGGAGGGGAGATTAGAGAAACACATCTGAGGGTAATAGGGAAAAGCTCCACTGAACCCAAGTGAAAGTAGGAGTTCAGGAAACAGCAGGATTAGGAAGCTTTAGGAAGCAGGTTCCCTTACTCCACTCCAGGATTGCTAATACACCAATCAGAACCAAAGGGGGGGAGGTGGAGCCTACATTTCCCAAGAACCCCTATAGCTTCCTTCCTGGGGATAGTTGGAAAGGAGGGAGGTGGGTGGAGTCCTTCCCATTAAAGCCAGATGTGCTGGAACTTGCTACCAAGAGACTGTGAAGCAGGAGCTATGGACCTGGACAGCCTAGATTCCATTCCAGCTCTAAAAGGGAATCAACTGGGTGGACTGGAATTATGAGAAACTGATGATGAGTATGGACTATGCACTGGAAAAGTAAAACGAGATGAATGTGTTCTTTTTGAGGGGGAGGGGGCAGGGGTCAGAGTAATACAGCCATGGGGCGAAGGATAGTAATGCTAACTATCCTGGGGGTGGGGCTATTAAAGGCTGGGCTGTAACCAGTTTGTCAGCCAGCCCTTTTTTTTTTGTTTTGTTTTTACACTGAAGGATTGTTTGGTTTAATAGCACTGTTCAAGCCTCTCATAGACTTGTTACTGCAAAGTCTATGATAGCTTGGAGTATAACCTTGGTACACCAGTCACACCTAGAGTCTCTCTTATTTTTATGAAGTCTTTTATTGAATAAATCACAGATAATTTACTCACAGTCAGATGTTCAGAAGTGCTGCCCTAGGGCACAGAGACTCCGTAGTTCTGAGAGCTGTTTCAGTGGTTGGAGGTGGAGATCTGAAGAGAGGTAGCTTTATTGCAGGTGAGAAATAGTTAAGCAGATAGAAGTAGTTCAAAGCTGGGTGACTAGAATGTGCGATATCTCATTAGGGAGGAGATGTTTTCAAGGTAAAAAACCAAGTTCATTGCAGGGAGTTTCAGCAGGACACAGCTGTCTGGGGCATGATGGTGCATGCCCCATGTCTCTAGCTAGATAGTGAAATGCCTCATGGGTGAAAGGACAAAGAGGACAAGAAGCCTCACACAGGCTTAGGGAGGAGCAGGTAAAGAGCAATGGGGACAGAGCCTGCCATAGGGTAGCAAGGAGTGGACCTAGAGGACGGCTCTCGATTGGAGGGAAAGGTCATACCTGGCTGACCTCTCAGGACGGAGATAGTCAGACTGACCAGGAAATGATAGCAAGTAGACACAGGAGCCAAGCTTGGCTGAGAGAGAAAAAAAAGTCTGGACAGCCTCACAACCAGTGGTAACCGTTCTTATATAGACAGACAAGTGTGGTTGCATTGCCTGTGAACTACATTACTTACAATGCCTTGCTCACATATTTTTGCAGAGGAAACTGCAGCAGTGAAAGTCCTTAGAAATTAGAAGTATGTAATGCTTTTACTGTTATTCTCATTTCTAAGGACTTTCACTGCTGCAGTTTTCTCTGCAAAGATATGTGAGCAAGGCATTGTAAGTAATGTAGTTCACAGGCAATGCAATCACACTTTTCTGTCTGTATAAGAATGGTTACCACTAGTTGTGAGGCTGCCCAAACCTCTTTTCTCTCTCAGCCAATAATGTGATTCGAAAATGTGTGTAATGCTTTTACTGTTAATTTTAGAATCACATTATAAACTAGTGCAAGGCTGTCAGGGGACAGAACAAGCATTGAGGGGAGCCTACCAGAGAACTGAACTGAGAATTTCTTGTGAACAAAGAAATGGAAAGGTTTGCCATTAGGAACTGAAAGAAATATGGAATATGAAGATGATTGTGTTCAGAATAAACAATGCAGGGAGCTGTGGGCACTAATTTGCATATGAAGCTGGAGTTCTTTAATCTTGCATTTTTGTCAGTCCATGGGAAGCACAGAGATACTGGAAGCTCCAGACTCCTTGCAAGTAATGCTCTCTCCATGACGTCCTTGTATTTAAATCCTTTTAAAGCTGCTAATGGGAAGTTTGGTTTGTGGTCCACCCTGAGTGTAAAAGAGAAAATAAAGACCTCTCTAAAGTGAGCTCCGCGGCCCTAACTGGTGAATCCTCTGCTTATGCATTTTATGCATTTGGTGTGAGAAGGTTTTTATTTCTGCCTCCTGAGGTCTCCCTGGGTAGGTTTTCCTCACAAGAACCAAAAGACTGCTTATATACTATACTAGAAAGTCCTTGAATTTAACATTCTTGTTCTTGCTCATGGTATATAAATGTGTTATCCTGTTTCCTCTTGTTTGTTTTTTAATTTCAGTTACTAAATTATTGTATTTTATTTATGTGACCCCCTATAGTAGAGCTTGATATTTTCTATGAACATATTGAATGTTGACCAAGGTCACTCCACTTACACCAGTAGTTGGGGTGGGTTGGGGTGGATTGGGGAACTGAGACACTGACACATTGCAGGTCAGACCCCCCTCTTCTACTGGGTCTCCATCTGGGTTAGTAAGCCAGGGAGTGACTACAGTATTTCTTCTGCTAGCTACTCTCCTTCCTTGGAACCTTGGTAGTAAGGACTAGATTTTGTAAATGGCATTCAAAAATTGGTGCTGAAAAAAAATCAGCACTGAATGCTATTCTATAATGGACACTCAAATATGAGCACCCATTACAGAACACCATTGAACCAGGTGTAATTCTCAGTGTCCAATTTGGGCACATATCCCCTGTATTCAGTGCATTTTTTTCTAGCAAAAAAGGTGCCGGTACTCAAATGCTAGGCCACCCGGGGCGGATCGCCGATGCGCACCCATCCCCTCCCCCCGGGTACAGCACGACCGCCCCCGGTGCAATGACCCCCCCCCCCCCGGTGCACCAACCCCCCCCCCAGCCTTAGCTGGACGGGACCTGACCCCCAAACCCCACCAGCTGAAAAAATCCAAAGCCTGCCCCAAGTCACCTTGCTGGAGAGTTGCTGGACATAGGTGGATGGAGGGGAGAGGAGAGTTGCTGGGCATGGGTGGAGGGGGGCAGTGGAGAGAGGAGGGTTGCTGGACATGGGTGGATGGAGGGGAGGGCAAGGAGAGAATTGTTGGACATGGATGGAGGAGAGGGAAGGGAAGACAGGAAGGAGATGCACATGGAGGGGAAGGGAGAGAGAAGAAATGCTGGACATGGATGGAGGGGAGGAAAGAGAGAGGAAGGAGATGAGATGAGGGAAAAGGTATATACAATGATTAAATCATCTAACTAAAAGAAAGCTATAAGACAGATATATACATATTGTACATACAACATCACTGGTCAGGAATTTCATGCCCTTATCTCATCAGCCGGGAGGCCCGTTGCAGTGAAAGCCCGAAGTCTCCTTATGACCAGGAACAAGTCTTTTCTGCATGATGCGTCCACCCACAGATGAGCCTCAAAGCTCTGCTGCAACACGCCCCCCTTTTTATTACACTAAAGCTCATTTTCAGAGCCAACAAAAATTACAGAATACTTGAGAATAGGTAAACAAGTCATACTGTGGAAATGTGGTCACATGTTTCCAAGTCCAGGTGGCCAGTCTGAACTTTGAAAACAAGCGCCATCCTCTTCCACATACCAAATTAATTAGAGCTATATCTTATCTTCTGCATTCCAACTTATTTTCAAATACACAATCAAAGTTAAACAATCATTTTTAAACAGAATTACTTCTAATCAACAATACAGACCCCAAGTGCACTTGTTAGTCAAGGCAGATAGAGTTGAAAAGCAATCTCTAAAATCCTTTTTATTACACTTGCCCAAGATCAAAAGGAATAACAGTGGGATTTGAACAGGCCACCTCTGGATGTCAAGAGCGGTGTTCTAACCACTAGGCCACTCTTTCACTTTGCTAGGCCACTCCTCCACTCAGCTACAGCTGACATTGACCTGTTCCCAGAGGGTTACAGTCCAAGGACCCAATATTCAACAGGGCATTTTGGGGTGGGACCCGCTCAAGTCCCACTCACCAGGCCATACCTGAATTTTCAGTAGCATTTAGTACCACAGAAAATCTGATCAGACCACCTAGACACTATCCAGGCAATGCTTGGGCTGGTCTAAGAGCAGAGTCTGGGTGGAGTTGAGAATTAAATGATTGGTGGCAATATTCAGTCTGTTATGGGTAACTGTCCAGATTATTATTATTATTATTATTTGCTGCATTTGTATCCCACATTTTCCCACCTCTATGCAGGCTCAATGTGGCTTACATTATGCCGCAATGACAATTGTCATAAGCGGTATGATAAGAACAAAGTATTGTTACAATTAAGGTACATAGTCTTTTTGCTGTGCTAACTTTATCTTAACATTATCCAGGTAGTTATCTATGTAAATGAAAGGATGTTGCCAGCATCTTGATAAGTGCCAGTGGGCACATTCTACCTGGATATTCAGTTCTGATGTCCGGGTAGAGGCCTGCACTCATAGGCGCCCCGTATAAGAGGCTTGAGGAGGCTAAGCCTCCCCAGCCAAGCTGTGACCTTTCCTCGCCTTCTCCGCCGCCACCCACCCCCCGCTGAGTCCGCCCCCAGCTCCCCGACCTTCCTGCAGTGGCCGCTGGCGTTTAAACCTTTTTAAGTTGCAGCGATGGCTCACCTCGACTCCAGCCTTTCCCTTCTCGCTTCTCGCTCAGTGTCCCGCCTTCCTCTGATGAGGTATTTCCTGTTTCCGCGAGGGCAGGACAATGAGCGAGAAGCGAGAAGGGAAAGGCTGGAGTGGAGGTGAGCCATCTCTGCAACTTAAAAAGGTTTAAACGCCGGGTGGCCACTGCAGGAAGGTCGGGGAGCTGAGAGGGCGGGGTCAGCGGGGGGGGGGGGGGGGCGGAAAAGGTCACAGCTTCTTTATCGGGGCGCCTATGGAAAGAGCAGTGCTGCTACAGCTGAGAAAAGAAATAAAAACTATCAGGTAAGTTTTTTTTTTTTTAAACATTTTTGTACCCTGCGCTTTCCCACTCATGGCAGGCTCAATGTGGCTTACATGGGGCAATGGAGGGTTAAGTGACTTGCCCAGAGTCACAAGGAGCTGCCTGTGCCTGAAGTGGGAATCGAACTCAGTTCCTCAGGACCAGGGGCGTATCTGAACTGCGGCGGTAGGGGGGGCCAGGGCTAGAGTGGGGGGGCACATTATAGCCCCCCCCCGCCGCCGCCGCCATTGCCGATCCCCCTCCCACCAGTCGCTGCCATTACCCATCTCCCCCCTCCGTTGCTCGCCTACCTTCGCTGGCGGGGGACCCCAACCCCCGCCAGCCGAGGTCCGCGTCCTCCTGCCGCTGCCGGCTGCCTTTAAAAGAATTCCGTCAGCTGGCAGGGGACCCCCAACCCCCGCCAGCCAAGCCGAGGTCCTTTCATTTCTTCCACTAAAGCTGGCGCCGAAAGTTTCTTTTGAGTCTGACATCGCTGCACGTTGTACGTGCAGGACGTCAGACTCAGAAACAGAATCATTCTGTTTCTGAGTCTGACGTCCTGCATGTACAACGTGCAGCGACGTCAGACTCAAAAGAAACTTTCGGCGCCAGCTTTAGTGGAAAAATGAAAGGACCTCGGCTTGGCTGGCGGGGGTTGGGGGTCCCCTGCCAGCTGACGGAATTCTTTTAAAGGCAGCCGGCAGCGGCAGGAGGACGCGGACCTCGGCTGGCGGGGGTTGGGGTCCCCCGCCAGCGAAGGTAGGCGAGCAACGGAGAGGGAGGGTTGGCAGCGGTAGGGGGGTCCAGGGCGAAATCTGCGGGGGCCCAGACCCCTGAGGCCCCACGCAGATACGCCCCTGCTCAGGACCAAAGTCCACCACCCTAACCACTGTTGTGCCATTACTTTTGCTTTCAATTGCTAAAGTCCGCTTTACTCTGGCGTTTGAGGACTTGGAGGGAGGAAAGGAGCGAGCGATCGGGTGTGTGGATAAGTTATCGTTCTCCGCCTAATCCTGCTATGAACCTGAAACCCTATTTGTCCGTGAAAGGGACGCAGGAGTGGGAGTAATTAACGTACCCTGTTCTTAACTTTCTATTTCTCTGTCTAGGTGTGTTTCTCTCGATACATTTCAAATAAAATAAAGATCTGGCCTTTTTTTCCCCCTCCAAATCTTCATTAGCAATACGTCCTCATTTTTTTTAATTAAGGGGAAGGAAATATATTTAAGAGATTACAGACACCCACTGGCACGTACGGTGTAAAGGATATGGTGTAGGCTGTCACTGATAACTGAAATTCTGCGGGGGGTGGGGGTGGGGGGGGGGTAGGAATAGGATTGTGATGCAGTATCTCTAAACTGGCAATGGTAAGAATTAATTTATTTTACCTGTTGCTCAGAGCAGACGACTGATTTATAGGATGGTCAGATTAATTATTCCATTGATGGGGGGAAAAAAAAGATTTTGTGACCAGGGTTACTATTATATTTTCTTTCTAAAGCCGTGAGAGTGGCTAAATGAACAGGTGGGAATGTGTGATATTCAAACACTTGTTATGTCCCAGGTTATTGCTCTGGCGGTCATATTACATTAAAGCCGGTGATACAGTAAAAAAAAACACAAAAAAAACCTGGTCTTTATGTGGTCCTGCACTATTACTTAACATGTTTAAAGAATCCTTTTGCAGGGGAAAAAGAAATTGAGATATTTGATTGTTATGCAAACTGTCAATGTTTCTATTAAAGGAAACCCAGTCTCGAGTTCAGATTTTCTTTTCTGCTTAATTTCAATATTTCTTTCCAACAGCCGGTTCAAAATGAAGAGAATGATACAGCTGAGAATGGAAACGAATAAATCATAAAACCAAAACAAACCAAGGAGTGAAGGAAAAGGGGAATGGGAGATAGATAAGGAGAATACAAAGAGAATAAAAGAGGGGCCGAACGAAGAGAAAAACATGAAGCCGAAATGTAAACTGAAAAACAAAAGGTTAATGGGGAGAAATGAAAGGAAGGGGAAAACTGTAGACGAAACAAATTATTTAAAAAAAAAGAAGAAGACAGAGACATGGGTGGATGGAGGGGAGAGGAGGGTTGCTGGACATGGATGGAGGGGAGGGAAGAATAAGGAAGGAGATGAGATGAGGGAAAAGGAAGAGAGAAAAACTGCACATGGAGGAAGAAAATAGGCAGAAGCTGGATCCACTGGACAGTCAAGTCTGCGGAGGACCCAGCTTTTACTTACGGATGTAGGACAAGAAATGAAGAAGAAAGGTGGAAAGTAAAGAAATAAATGGAAAGGAAGCCCTGGAAACGGAGTTAAGAGGACAGATAGCAGCAGAATCGGATACTGGGCCAGCATGATCAGAAAAACAAAGTCACCAGACAACAAAGGTAGAAAAGATCATTTTATTTTCATTATAGTGTTTCGAATATGTCCACTTTGAGAATCAGGTGCTCAACATTAAAAGTTTATATTTATTTACTTATTTATGGCATTTTATCCCACATTAAACATGAATTAGGGTGTTTTGTGGCTCTACACGTATCATGATATTATGATCCCTTGTTTCATATTGTTGATGGTCTGCATTTTCCGTATGGGTGGTATACTGGTGTATTAGGTTCTGCCCAGTGTAATATTTATGGAACAGTAAGGTTCTGAGTGTGTTTTTGCACAAAGTTGTGCATATTGTTTTGCAGTTGAGCGATTGTGGTTAGTATATGCTTTGAGCAACCACTTTAATCTTTGACATATGATACATAGCTAATATCTAAATTTAATAAAAGGTAATTGTGACTTTTATTTTTATTTTTTTTTTCTGTGTGTTAGACAATTATGGATTTAAGCTCCACCCCTGGCCCCACCCCTAACCCCGCCCCTTTAGCCTCCCCAAACAGTTGGGCCACCGACCGCCTATGCCTGCACTAAATATTCAGGTATAATACATTCTTCAGTTTCTGAAAGCTTTGCTTGAAAAGCATGTCTAGGAGATACATACATTCTCAACATAAATAGAACTGTTGTTCTGAGAGAAATTTGATGTTTATAACACCTCTGGCGAACAAAGAAGCATCCAGATTTAATGCTAGTTTCTGATTTCATTTATCTGATAAAGTGGCAAAGTTGTACTAGGGCATATAGAGTGAGGTGAGTCTTTCGTAATAAATTGTTCTAGTTTTCTCTTCATCAGAGTAAAAGATATTCAATGAAAGTGCTGTCCACCTCTGTTCTAAATGTGTCCTTGGCCAAATGTACAGCGTAATTCTATAAAGTGCCCCAAAGGTTAGGTGCCAAAATGCTGGATGCTAAGTGTGAATTATATAATGGCAACTGGGCACCCAAAATCTTTTATAGAATACTAGTGTAAGTCAGCATTTATATGCCAACATGTAGGCGAGACTTCTTTCATCATCACTATGGAAGGCATAACTGTGTGCACCTACGTGCAGCACTTTAGCATAAGAATGATACCATGCTATAACATGTATGCATAATTCTGGGAGATTCCCTTGCCCTACTCATGAAAATTCCCCCTTGCTTTTGTGCGCTATGCAAGTTGCACATTAAGATGATAAAAAAATGCTTAGCACCCAACTAGCACTTATGTGCAAATTGGTAACATTTACATGTGTAAATGTTAGCATTCTATAACCTGAGTACATATATGCAGGGGTATTCTATAAATAGTGCTTAAAACTGCAGGCCCAAATTTGTATGTGCATTTTAATTGAGTAACGAGTCTGTTAGCACCAATAATTGGGATTTAGGTGCACATCTAAGAGCTATTCTATAGATATGCATGTAAATTCTTTAGTGTGCAACTGAAAAGGGGTGTGGCCATGGGAGGGGCATGGGCAGGTCAGTGGCATTCACTAAACCACACACGATTGTAGAATTTGGAAGTCCCCTGAAAAAGATGTCATGTCTGGGGAAATCTGGACATATGGTAACCTTAGTTTTTATTTACATTGCACCCTGATTTTGTCTGTGGGGCTCCTAGTCTGTACACTAGCCACACTGAAACTCCCCAAGACCACCAAGCAGCAGCATCTTATGTACTAACTGAGGGGGGAAAGAAGACTAGAATATGCATGAGGGGTGGTGGTGGCACAGCAGTGGCAGCAGCTTAGGGACACTGTTCACTTTCTCTAGCTTCACAGTTTGGACAGATCTGGCCACCGGACCAGAGGAGGAGGAGGAGGTGGTCTTCAGCTGGTGGATCTTGGGGACTACAGCCAGCCACAGCATGGGAGATGGCTAATCTTGGGGGGCCATGAGCCCAAAGTGGGGGAAACCATGTCAATCCAGCCTCCCCCCCCCCAAAAGCTATGCCACTGCAATAACATTTAAACATGGATGAAGCTTCATTGGTTCTATCCATTCTTGTAACTGAAATGTAGACAAATGTTTATGATCAGCTGCATATTCTTTTCCCTGAATTTCAATGCCCTCTATGCTACTTAGATTTTTCCCTGAACCCTATTAATGGAAAACTTTATGTCATGGTGAATTCCTCTTCCATACCTTTAATCACTAGTACACATTGTTCTCCTCAGTTATATCTGTTTGCTACCTAATTCAACTTCCTCTTTTAGTGTTAGCCTTTTAGCTCCTTTCTCCTTTCGTCAAATTGCTGTAAATGGGGGGGGGGGGGGGGGGGGGGGGGGGGTTGGCAGCTTCAGAGGCCCCCTGAACATTTTTTTCTTCTCTCTCTATATGGCAGGAATGGACTAAAATCTCCTTCTGATGCTAGCAAAACTTACAGTATGGGAAAACTCTTCTCTCTAGTCACTGGTTTTGAATTTTACTCTACTTCTTTCATACTTTGAAAACGAAACTACATTTTAGAGGAGCACAACGGAAGAGCTTCTGCACTTACTAAATGCACATAGCCACAAGGAAGCCTCTGCTAACGGAGATCCAGGAAACAGCCACAGCAGCAACCTCCCAAGAGGATACTGTAATGAAATAGTACACAGCAATAATGAAATAAGACGCAACATGGCCATGTTCAGCAAAACACAGCTGGAAGAAGGGCAAAAAACTCCACAAATATAAACTACCGATAAATGAAAAAAATACAAACCTCAAATACAAATGAATAATTAAAACATATAGGGGTCCTTTTACTAAGTTGTGGTAGGCATTAACACGTGTCTCCTGCACGCCAAAATGAACTTCCGTGGGGCACGCTCAAAACGCCCGGTAGTAGTTCAGGCCTCTGTGCACGCTTCCCCAGCGCACACTTCCCCAGCTATTTATTAGTGCCAGGGGCATGTTTGGGGGCGTATTTGTGGGGCAGAGAGTAGGTGTGCCCAGCACTTAGTGCAGCTACAATGCCGCACACCTACCGATTACCACATGGTTAGCGAATGAGGCCTTTGCACCTACTAAATAGGTATTCGTAAGAGCTCATGTGCTAATGGCCGTGCACTAATTGGGAAATTAACGCCTGGCCATTAATGGAAAAAAATGTAAATGCAGCCATTTTACAGCCACACTATAAGTAGCCTCAGTGCAATGGAAAACCCACGTGCTAATCATAACACATGGTCCCTTTTAGCACAGCTTAGTAAAAGGACCCAATAGAGAGGGCAAACACAGAAACAAAAAACACAACAAATAAACCACAGAGGCATAGTCTTTATCAGATGCTAAACCATTGGTCTAAAATATTATTCTTGTCATACACTGATTCCAGTTTTTAGTACCTGTTCTGCTAAAGCAAGCACCTCACACTTTCTTGATTCCAGATAACAGTCTGTACTCACTACAACCATAAAACTTGCTGTAATCTCCCCCATGTCATCCACCTGAAGCCGGCCAAAACGTGGGGTGCACGTATTGCCCACTAGGCCAAGCTGCACCCGGCTGCACATAGAGGGCAACCCCTTGTGCCCAGAAGATACTCTGCTGACCCATCCCTGGTTGGAGACCTGCAGCATGTAACCCAGCCCTCTCCCCCAGAGCAACCAGCCCCAGTCTAGTGCCAGGGTCCTGCAGCAAATTCAAGCCTAAAGATCACCCAGCCCCAGCCTGCTGGCCCAGGCCATGCTGGAATCCCACTCCACTAGGCCAGTATCCAGGATACTAGCCTGCACCCCACCCAGCACACCATGGGCCCAGAGGATACCAAATCCAAGGCCCGGGAAAGCCCGAACCAGCATCCAACCTTCCTTGCTCAGGGAAACCTTGAGCTGAAGCCCTGCCCCCTCCACCAACCCTGATTTGGGAGCTGGCCCAGTCTAAGGAAGAAAAGCATCAGCACTCAGCCCATTTTCAACCATCTAGAACAGCACTGGGGGTACAAACAGCTCAGGGAGAGTCACCGCCAAACCCAACTGAATTTCCCCACAAGGAGTCACCGAAGAAAAGACTGATGGCCCCAGGAAACCTCCCAAATACTGTACCCCCCACACACAATTTATAGGATAGAGTCAGTTAAGCACTTAACTTAGCTAATGAGCTGCTAATTGCTGTTAGCAACCAATTACATCTAGTAGCGCTATAGAAATGATAAGTAGTAGTAGTAGTAATTAATGGCTATAACTTGTGATAATCAGCACTAGTGCAGGAGTGGCCTAGTGGTTAGCGTGGTGGACTTTGGTCCTGGTGAACTGGGCTCAGTTCCCACTGCAGGCACAGGCAGCTCCTTGTGACTCTGGGCAAATCACTTAACCCTCCGTTGCCCCAGGTACAAATAAGTACCTGTATATAAAATGTAAGCCGCATTGAACCTGCTATGAGTGGGAAAGCGCAGGGTACAAATGTAACAAAAATAAATAATTGTCAGTAATTAGGTGTTGGTGTAACTGCTCCTAGTTGGTATTCTATAAATTTTGTGTACAACTTCCAAACATGCAACTCCATGGGGAGTCATGGACTTGGGAGGGGCATAGGTGGGTAAGGGGCATGTCTGACAGTTGTTCACACAAGTTATAGAATACCTACATGTATGCACATAACTGCCTACAGTTAGGCACACACATTTACACCAGCCATTTGGCTAGTGTGAGTGCTCAAGCATAAACGGACTTATACTAGTATTTTATAATGGGAATTAAACATGCAATTGCCATGTGCACTCATCGAGCAGCATCCCAGTGCCTAACTTTAGGTAATATTTTGAGAATTACTTACCGACTGTCACTTATGAACATTGTAAGTTGTATTCCTACTGGCCCTCATTTGTTTCTCCTGCTGGTTGCTCCCCTCCCTTGATGCTTCTTACTCTCTGCCCCGACCTTGAATTTGTACGATGTTCTTCTCATAACTGCTGTTAGCCACATAGAGCCCGCCATGGTGGGAATCTGTAGGATATAAATGTTCTAAAATAAATAAATTATCATAATTTTTGTAAATATTTTTAGTAATGTTTAAGTAAGATTGTTTTCCTCATGCCAGTTCTGTCTCCTCAGCTTATATTTGTGAGCAAAATTTAGCAAATGCTTTTTCCATAATATGCTTTCAAGGGATAGAAGCACACTGTCACACACACTATAAATAGTTTTGTTACCTAGTCTTTCCTCTAGACTTGATCTCCTATGAAGTCAATAGGCAACGTTGGGCTGTCTTCAATGCATAGGCATGGGGGAGGGGTGCAGATGATACAGTAGTGCTGAATTGGTCCCACTTCCCTCACTGCTAGTTATGACTTACTTACCCTTTGCCCGCCCCACCTCAAAAGTAAGCAGGCAAACTATCCTGCAATTTCTTTCATGTGAAACGTCAAATAGGATACCTGAAAGTCTTATGCTATTGTTGCAAGAGAGCAGAAAGATTGGCATGGCAACATTCTGGGATACATCATATTTGCTAACTATATAAAAACCAGGCGGCAACTTAATAACCACTTTTTCCTGTGGCGAATCTGCTGAAGCAGATATCAGCATTAGCTTCTTGCCAGTCCTCAGCAGATGGAATCTGCTGTACTGAATGCAAGTGTCAGGTGACGCAACCACAGAGGGACTGGGCTTGCCCTGGGAAGAAGGGTTGAGAACTGCTGCTGGTGAGCATGCTCAGTCCATCACGTCTGCTGACTCGGGCCAGGGAAGATAGAGGGAGCTGGCTGGATCATGGCTTTCTGTGGACAAGGAGCGGACAAGTGGCTACAGGTTTGACAGGCAAACGAGTGCAGCAACCTGTCATTAAAGACTGAGCTGTCTCTGCTGAGAGACTCGCTGCTAAAACGTTAGCAAGCCTTGAAGGAGCTGCTCGTGTGCATTTCAGGCACCCACGCACTCTTTGGATGACAACTTTAAGAACTTTTAATACGTGATCAAATGCTTCTTAAATATTTTTAAAGACTTTTTAAACCGGAATTCTCCAGGAAATACATCTGGAAATGGATACAGGCTTCTGTCAGCAGCACATTCTTTAACTTTGTTGCTTGGATGTATAAGGACTGTGCATGTACTTTGATATCTTGGTATCACTGAAAAGATCAGACTTATGTCATTAAAGAAAAGTAAAAACTGTCAAGATACAACTAGGCTGAATGTTTTATTGAACTATATGTATATCTCTGTGAGTGCTGTTTTCCCTATAATACACTGAAGGAAAACGGCAGCAGCTTGCAGCCCACTGGGGACTTCTTGCCGTGTTTGTGACCTGTGGGGTGTGACAGCATGGAGAACCAGCAGGCTGCAGGGGGTGAGGACTTCAGTGGCACTGGCAGGAACGTGGACAGGAACAGCAAAAAGAGGGCAAATGAGGCAGAAGACAGCAAAAACAAGCCAAAGCTGGTGAGTTGGTAACATTGGTCCTGTGCTGCAGGGCTGAGCTGACAGGAGAGAAGGAAGGAAGGCGGGAGGGAGGGAAGGGAAGGGAGGGAGTGCATGACTTGGACAGCACCTGATAAGGGGTGCATGCTGTCTTCAGCCTGACCAGCAAAACAGTTGGAAGAGGCCTACAGAATGGTTGGGGAAGTTGGAAGTGCATTGTTATTCAAGCCCTCCCCCCCCCCCCCCCACACACACACACTCCCTCCATGATGAATGACTGCAGGTATTAGGATGGATGTTAAAACAACTCAGAAACTGACTTTTGCTGAGAAATTTTGTAGGAGTGTTCCTGGCAAAACCATCCTTGTTTTTCAAAGAGGGAGCGGCACCCCTGCAAATCTTCATCATTTTACTAACTTAAAAGTGACTCACCAGTGCTAAAAGTCCTTTTGTGAAAATAAGAACTTTTCTTTGCCCACAATGCTTAGAATGTGTTCTTGTGACTGATACAACTGGAGACTAAAATTGTTAGTTTTCAAGTCCGTAATCTGAACTCACTGTCAGTATCAGTTGAACAAAGAACACCTATAGCTACTATAAGTTTTACTTTAGAAACTGTATGTGTATTAAAAAAAAAAAAGAAATAACTAGTAACCTGAACCATCAGTGGTTAAAGAATGGTTTCATGTAGATAACCTCTAGGCTTCGTTTTTATTAACTGAGTGCTACAATCAGAAGATGGTTTCTTACTGTACAACAAATGGGTACTGGACTTCTGTCATACCTGGGTGGTGTCCAGAAAAATGTGTAGCAATATTCTTTCAAGCATAGATTGGATCCTGCAGGGCATGAGAGGAGGCACCCATCTGTTTCTTTTCTTGTTCCATTTCTCTGTCTTATTAATATAATGCTGCTCATTTAAAGAATATATCAAAATTATGCTACAATGCCAAAATTGTTCATGTTCTCGCAAGCAGAATTTTTCTGAATTTCCAGTAGAGAGAAACTTGAGCAAAACTTAGATAAATCTGCCCTGTTGTCTGTGAGGCACATTATTTCCACAGCATAGCACTGGTCTAAAATGTTTATTTTTATTTTACTTTTTGCAGAAACTGATAGTACATTCAAATGTGAAAAGTATAATGGTTCCCAACCTTTCCAGGTTCTGTACTCATGGTGTGCTTTGATGGTATGGCATTTTAGCATTTGGCACAAGGCAATTATTGCAAACCAAATATTATCACAGCTTTTTATCCTTCAAATTTCCTTCTGCAAATACTGTATAATTTGAGCTTGGCACTAGTGGTAGTTTGTTTATTTTGTCATTATCCTTTATATTATGTGACCTGTTTGCTGGTTTTCTGAGGTCCATCTGTGAAATCAGACTCATAAATCGGGATGAGGGATACTTTGGAGTTCATTTTCAAAACAGAAAAATGTCCAAAAAATGGCACGAAGCGGCAGATTTTTTTTTTTTTTGCCCAAACAGCCAAATCGCTATTTTCAAAACTCATTTGTAAGACATTTTTCTATGCAGTTCAAATCTGAAGGGGGCGTGTTTTGGGTGGGACTAGGATGGGCTTACAAATTGGACATTTTTCTGCAATAATGGAACATAGTAAAAACATCCAGGACAAAAATAGGATGTTCTTGGTTATACCTGTTTCAAAAATGACTAAGGGCCAAAAAGATACCCAAACTGAGCAGATGATCACAGGAAGGATGACGGCATGACCCACCTTAATCCACCAGTAATCACTGACCCCTTTCCACTCCCTAAGAGGTGAAAGTGATAGTACATACCAGACTCTATTTCAGCTGCAGATATAGAGGAGTGGCCTAATGGTTAGTGCAGCGGGTTGCAGACCTGGGGAACTGGGCTCATTTCCCACTGCTGCCTAATGGTCAGGCCTGGGGAACCAGGTTGAATTCCCTCTGCAACTCCGTGTGACCCTGGGCAAGTCACTTAGCCCTTCATTGCCCCAGGTACAACAGTAGTACATAGTAACATAGTAGATGACGGCAGAAAAAGACCTGCACGGTCCATCCAGTCTGCCCAACAAGATAAACTCACATGTGCTACTTTTTGTGTATACCTTACCTTGATTTGTACCTGTCCTTTTCCGGGCACAGACCGTATAAGTCTGCCCAGCACTATCCCCGCCTCTGAACCACCAGCCCCGCCTCCCACCACCGGTTCTGGCACAGACCGTATAAGTCTGCCCAGCACTATCCCCGCCTCCCAACCACCAGTCCCGCCTCCCACCACCGGCTCTGGCAGAGACCGTATAAGTCTGCCCAGCTCCATCTCCGCCTCCCGCCACCGGCTCTCCCACCCAATCTCGGCTAAGCTCCTTAGGATCCATTCCTTCTGAACAGGATTCCTTTATGTTTATCCCACGCATGTTTGAATTCCGTTACCGTTTTCGTTTCCTCCACCTCCCGTGGGAGGGCATTCCAAGCATCCACTACTCTCTGCATGAAAAAATACTTCCTGACAATGTCCTACTTATATTGTGAGGTCACTAGGGACAGATCCAGTACCTGTAAAATAAAACTGTTAAACCACTTAGGTCCAAGCCAGAAATTTTCAACTTTTTTTCATCTCGCGGCACACTTACACGACGCTAAAATTGTCAAGGCACACCCCCCACCATTTTACCAGCATTTTACCTTCTTCCCCTTCCCCCACCCGCACTTCTACACATGGTCCAGTATTTGACCTTCTTCCATTCCAACTCCCATATATGGTCCAGCATTTGACCTTCTGTTCCCTCCACCCTCAAAAATAGTCCAGCATTTAACTTTTCTTCCCCCCACGACCACAAAAATTGTCCAGCATCTATCCCTCCTATCCCCTCTCTAGTTGGTGACCAGGCATCTCCCCTCGTCTCTCTTGATTTCTCTCCCCCCCCCCCCCCCCCACCAGGGTAACTTTTAAAAGTTGTCTTGTCTCTAGCAATCTGTAGCAGCAAGCAGCGATTTCATACAGCTTGCTCTTGCCAACCCCGGAGCCTTCTCTGATGCTTCCCACCTTTATGGAAACAGGAAGTTATGTCAAAGAGAAAGCTCCAGAGTTGGCGCAAGCAGGCTGTATGAATAGCTGCTCCCTACTACTGACTGCTAGAGACAAGAAAACGTACTCTATTCTGGCACAAATTAAGCTGGCCAAGCAACTCCCGTGGCATATTTGAGAAGCAGCTGTGGCACACTGGTTGAAAAACACTGGTCTAAGCAGTATATAAATACTGAAAATAAATGAATGAATGAATAATGGCCATTCCTCTTAGAGCAGCAAGCAGGTCCTGGTATAGCCTAGTGGTCGGTGCAGTGGACTGTAGAGAAGGGAACTGAGGTCCATATCTCACTCTAGCTGGTATGCAAAGTACCTACTGAACCCACATATAGGTGACACCTGCAGGCATAAGGGCTATTGTAGTGGTGTACAGGTGGGCACAGTTTTGCTATTCCTGGAGGGTGACCAATAAAATACAAGGGGCATATGATGTTATGTGTATCTGGGATTTTTTATGTGAAGTTCACTGCAGTGCCCCCTTGGCTGCCTTGCTGCTCTGCTGGGATGTCTGTGTGGCCAGTCTAGTAACACTGCTGGCCCCCAGACATCCCAATGGCTTGTTTTTGTGCATTTTCCCAAAAAGATAGATGTTTTTCTTGTTCAAAATGATCATGTTTGGCACTGGATATTTGGATGTCATATCGAAAATGCCCTATTTAGTTTTATGGTATCTGTGAATGGAGGTGTATTTTCTTTTACTAAACTCAAACTAGTCAACAAACAATCATATAAAGTTTAATTAATGAATGCCACATAGGCTGACTTGGGGGAAACAAGAATCAGGTCAGCTGACATTACACTAACTTTTAAAAGTATATCTCCTTTTCTTGTGTTTAGGCCAGGTCTGGGCATTTTAGCTGCCTGACTGTATTTTGTATTTATATATTAAATATAAGATGTGGGTAAGCAGTAGCGGTGTGCATGCAAAAAAAAAAAAGGTTTAGTTTTATGTCTCAGTAGTAATTAAAAAAAAAGTGGTTTTTTCCCCATTTTTTTTATTACACATTTTCATTTTAGAGCGATTTTATTAATTAAGAGTTGACTGTGGCTGCAACTGTTGCCCAAACAAAACCCTGATAATGGCAACCCACTCTAACCCCTTCCCCATCACAACCTGAACTCCTAATGATAATCCACCTGCCCCTGCCAAGAATATCACCTGACCCACCTCAAACCCCTCCTGTCAGGCTCAGTATCATCGTTAGTCAATGTATCACCCTCCTGCCCCAACACGTTACTGGAGGCATTGATGGTATAGTGTTGGGGTAGGAGTGATCCTCCTTCACTCCTAAATCCTAGCCTTATTCTCCACCCCCTCCCTGGTTACAAAAGGCTGCACTGACTCCCTTGTGTTCGTACTACCACTAGGAGTGAAGCTACCAAATAAGAAACGTACTTGGAATCTTCAGTACCAGAGTCTTTAAAGTCAGCCTTGAGATGATGGAAGTTGAATTCCCTTAAGGTCAGGTTTGGAACCATGGGCTGGTCTCTGCTGGGCCAGTCAGGGTATAGGAACTAAGAGAAATTGGCTGGCTAGAGCCAGATTCTCAGGTGGCAGAATAACTCCATCTGGAAGACAGGTGTTCCTCAGCCCAAGAAGCAGTGTTTTACAACTGGCTCCTGCCTAACTACTATTAGTTATCCTGGAAAAACTTGAAATGTTGTTTTTTTCCCCCCTGTCATTTATAGTTCCCATGTCATTTCAAATGAACATGCATCTCTATATAACATGCATTATCAACTCCTATTCTGTTTCTCATTTCCTTGCACATGATCCTTTTTCATTCATTTCTATAAATGATTTGGGCTTGATATTCAGCTTATGATGATATGCAGCTTGTAAGCTGTTCCCAGCCACAGGCTGAATTAATCCTGGATATTCAATACACATGTGGCCTCCAGCATTGAATATCTGGGTCAGAACAGCAACTCGGAAGTTAATTGAGCATCAGCCAATATTGAGCCAGTTTCCAGTTAATTTAGTGGATAAAGTTAGAATAACCTTTCAGCTATTCCATCTTCATCCACTTACTTAACCAGTTAGCAGACTGAATGTCACTGCTAACTGGTTAAGTGCTGGCTCTGCCCGTGGACCACCCGTAACCTAGCTGGTTAGTGCTTTGGAGTTCACAGGGGATATTCAGCAGCATTATCCAATTAATTGCCATGAATTTCTAGGCAGCTTAGTGAGGTTTAAGTGGGCAGGAGCTTCTCCTGCCTGGTTAAACACTTTTGAATATTTCCCTCTATTATAAATGTAATACCATATGGGTATTTTTTCAGAGCCCTGGGAGGAGGGAGGTCCCTGCCAGAGGGCTGGAGTGGTATGATGTCCCTGGAGAAAAGAGTTGCCTTTGTAGTAAATGACAAGGGAGGAGGTGTGACAAAGGGGATAAAGGTTGGAATTATGCCCGAGGGGGGTCTTTGCCTGATGGTCCCCTTCCAAGAGACCAGGGGGAGAAAAAGGGGAATCCTGATTGAGAATTGTGGCCCTTGGCTGTAAAGGACAGTTGTGGCTCCTGAAAGCAGCAACTAGGATACTATCGGGCTCATTTTCGAAAGAGAAGGACGTCCATCTTTCGACATAAATCGGAAGATGGACGTCCTTCTCCCAGGGACTTCCAAATCGGTATTCAAAACCCGATTTAGGACGTCTCCAACTGCACTCCATCACAAGGATGGCTAAAGTTCAAGGGGACGTATTGGAGGTGTAGCGAAGGCGGGACTTGGGCTTGCCTAACACTTGGACGTCCTTGACCCATAATCGAAAAAAGCAAGGATGTCTCTGATGAACACTTGGATATTTTCACCCGGACCTGTTTTTCTTAGGACTAAGGCACAAAAAGGTGCCCAAAATGACCAGATGACCACCAGAGAGAATCAAAGATGACCTCCCGTTACTCCCCCAGTGGTCACTAACCCCCTCCCACCCTCCAAAAACATTTTTCAAAATATGTCATGCCAGCCTCAGATGTCATATTCAGGTCCCTGGAGCAGTTTTAGTGGGTACTGCAGTGCACTTCAGACAGGCGGACCCAGGCCCATACCCCCCCACCTGTTACATTTGTGGAGGGAACAGTGAGCTCTCCAAAACCCACCACAAACCCACTGTACCCATATATAGGTGCCCCCCTTCACTCATAAAGGCTATGATAGTGGTGTACAGTTGTGGGTTTTGGGGGGGTATTGGGGGCTCAGCACACAGCTATGTTCCTGAGAGCAATTTATGAAGTCCACTGCAGTGCCCCCTAGGGTTCCCAGTTGGTGTTCTGGCATGTCAGGGGGACCAGTGCACTAGAAATTCTGGCTCCTCCCACGCCCAAATGGCTTGCATTAGGACATTTTTGACATGGACATCTTTGGTTTCAAAAATCGCCAAAAATCAGAAACGTCCATGTCTAAGGACGATCAAATCTAGGGACATCCAAATTTAAGGATTTGGACGTCCCGGACGGTATTTTCGAAACGAAAAATGGACACCCATCTTGTTTTGAAAATACGAGTTTCCCCGCCCCTGGATTTCGCCATTTTGCAAGGACGTCCAAATCGCAACATGCATGTCCCTTTCGAAAATGCCCCTCAACGTGTGCTATGGGAGGGCAGTGGAGAGAGATCCAGTCTGGGAACACGGGATTGGAGCTAGGGAGTGCTCAGTCCCAGGACCAGGGTAGATCCAGAGGGGGGGGGGGGGGGGTTACCGCTGGAAGTGGGTCAGACCAGAGGAGGGTCTGAGCCTGCAGAGATTGAATTTGTGCTGAGAGGAAGAGAAACAGCCACTGAGAATAGCACTGCCCTACTGTGTATATGTACATACTTGGTGCCGAAGAGGTATCCCTGTAAATATACCTGAGAGGAGAAGTGGTATAGCAGTTCCCCTGAGGAACACCAGAAGGATTGGATCTAAGTTGCAGTTTATATGCTGTTTAGACTGCTTAATAAAGGTTTGAATTACTGCCTGTTGCAGAAGAAATAAACAGGTTGAGTTTGCATATACTGTGTCTAAACTGTGAACACGAGGGTACAAGTGCCTCCCAAACCCCCAGATCACTATTCCAGAGCATAGACCCACTCTCAAGCTCGACTTCAGGTGAACTGGAATGGATGAGTGAGGTGAAAGTGGCTCTGAATGTGAAGCTGAACTAAATTGAACTAATCTTCTTTGTGGTCCAGGGTTGGAGCTAGTGCACCAGCGAGACCCAGGTTATATAAATTATAGAAACAGAGTATGGTAGCAGATAAGGACCATATAATCTGTACAAGATGGTATTACTGTTGGTGAGAAATGGTAGTAGAATAGTATTGGAATTAAGGAAATAGAAGAACTACCAGCTTGTGATGACTCTATGAATCAACTATCAAGGCAATTGAAAGAGGCATGTACAAGAACTGCAGACTCTCTAATTACTGGTGGGCTGTGGCAAGTAGTATGGTAGAGTAGTAGCCCACACCAAGTGGGTTGTGGTGGCCTGTGCAACTTATTACAGAGACAGTTGAGAAAAGCATGCAGATAAGTTTCAGTTTCTGTAGTGAAAAACTAAGTGGTAAAATGAGCCAGGAAGAGTAGCAGCTCAGCCTAGGTGGGTTGTGGTGATCCACAGAGTTTTACTGCTGTGGCAGCTGGGAGAATATGTAGACGAGCTGTGGTCTGCCCATTTCTTGGTCAGCTCCTGCAAGGA
The DNA here is from genome assembly GCF_901765095.1 of Microcaecilia unicolor. Taxonomy (NCBI): domain Eukaryota; kingdom Metazoa; phylum Chordata; class Amphibia; order Gymnophiona; family Siphonopidae; genus Microcaecilia; species Microcaecilia unicolor. The sequence continues at coordinate 80,830,190 of NC_044037.1, read as the reverse complement.
GCTCAGAGTGGGTTGTGGTGATCTGAATCATCAGGGACGGGTATGCGGATCAGCAACAACCTCCTTAGTTACTCTGTTTACAAAACAAAAAAGAGGTAGCACACCTATGCTGTGCTCTAAGTTAAGATGAGACTTAAAACATGTATGACAGAGTAGTTCTGCTTAATACTTTAAGAACATTTTAGGTTTTCGTTATGTTGGTGAGACAGAAATAGTAAATTAATCAGGAAACATTTTGTAATAGGGCACTTGGGAGTTTGATTTGAGAAAGCATGTTCTCTGGAGACATTAGAGCAGAAGCAAATAATCCATTAGGTGTAGCAAAACCACAACAGCACAACACCCAGGTGCATCTTGTTTATTGAAGACTAGCAGGCTCTTTTTTTTTTCTACATGTGTTTGCATTCTACTATAGCTGCAATGCCATAGTTTCACTTTGAAAATAAAACTGTAAAGTAAATGCCTAGTTCCCAGAAAGGAACTAATTATTTTGTGCTGATGAATTTTGTTGTCTGAACATGAGCATATGAAAATTGTACAGATCAAATGTTCCACGTTGTCAGGGACTAAAATACATGAGAGCTTGTTATGTTTTAATGGGGCAATGGATTGCATTAAATAAGCAGGTGCTTTGAGTTTCAGTGGGCTCAGGCCAAGTCTTAAAGTCATATATTTGTTGTTGGAGGGGTTGCTTTGCATTCAGTGGTTTCGCGGTTTCAGACCTTTGTTTAAACTGCTGAGTGAGTGACTGTGATGCTAAATCATTTGAATATCAAAAGCCATTGTGTGTGGCAGTGACATCAGATTTGTTGAATATGGCATCAAGAAAGATACATGCTTGCATTGGACACATTGTAATAGGCACAAAAAGAGATTGAATTAGCACAAGTTTAAAATTTATGAGCAATAGTGTCAACCGTGGAAGCTTTGATGAGTAAGCACTGCTGCTCACAAGCTTCAGCAAAAATAAATAAACGTTCAAATATAGCCAAAACTCAATATAATGTATATTTATAAATTTCACTCTCTTTCTTATTATGACTAAAATGTGAAAGGGATGAATCTCAGAAATGTGGGTCACAAATAATATTTAATGCCATCCAAACTGCACTGTTACATGAACTACTGTCTAAGTGGTGAATCGGACCTCCAAACCATCATAAATTACATCCCAATAACAGTGCAAATAAATGTAGTGCATTGTGTTCAAAAATGCAATATGTGCAAACTTGAAAATAATGAAGCACTTAACTTATCAGCAGAATAGTTCCCCAAATGAACAGTCCATTGCTTGATTTTGTGCTAACGTTTTGCTTAACAAAGCTGTCTCAAGGGATAATGAGAGAAGAGTCTTGAGCCTATGTTTGAGAGTTTATTTGTTTTTGTTGATTATTTTTGGACTCTTATTGTTGAGATAGTTTGTGTATTAGCTCACGTTTCAGGCTTGTGCTAATTTCAACTCTGTTTCATGTCTGAAGAATAAGAGAAAGGCAGGTGAAAGCTGGGCATAGTAGCATCTCGGCATGCTTGAGTATAAATTCTGATATTCAATTCAACAGAATTTCAAATGGACATGTCCCTAAAGCTGGCCCCAGTGTCAATTCCGTTTCAGTCATAGGCACAAATGTTTGAAATTGGTTGGAGGTGCCAGACACAGTACAAATTACCCCTCCTTGGACACAGTGAAGGAGCTTTATCAATAATAGAGGTGCTCAGCCCATACAGCAGACTTCTGCGCTTTCACTTAAAATGATTGTATTATTAAAGGAGAAACTTAATGGGTAGTGGGGAAGTTAAGCACCAGAACTGAAAAGATGAATGTGTAGTTCCGCAGGAACTAACCATAAAGCAAGGACCTTACTTCTACCAGTCTCTTTTCATTTAAGGTGAAGCCCAGTTTTGTATAGTGCATCTAAGTAGAAAAAAATGGACATTCAAGTTGGAATGTTTACAGTTAACTAACTATGTTTCAAAAGGCTCTTTGAAAGTAGAGCCTTTTGTAAAATACTGATATTGTCACGGGAAATACACTTGCATCAGGCAGCACACACTATAAATAAATAAAAGAGTGTGGCATCATTTGGAGTTCTGCACATGTGGATGCCTGCACTTATACATGTGTATGATGATTTTGCAGCTTACATGTTGGCATTTCTATATGTACATGGCCACATAACCCCCCCCCCCCCCCTTGGAGCACTAGGCAAGCTTTTATGAATGGGCCCTCACCCAGGTCCAGCAGCACAACTTATCTTGCTTCCCAGGGATGAAAAACCAGGGGAATTAAGTCCAAGGGAATTAATTTTAGTCAGCAGTGAGTCTTTCAATTTATCCAACATTGGATATTACTACAATTACCGCCATTTGGTATTAGTAACATTTTTATGTTAAATTTACTGCTACAGCTGTTGTTGACATTAGTAAGTAGTGCAGCAATGAATTTTCCATGGTGGATAAATGGATAGGTTGTGATAGAATTTGAGTCATTGGTTTTATGGAACTTTTTAGTTTATTTTAGATATTTTAATAATGGTATTATTATTTTTAAGATATTTGGATATTTACAAAATTGTTGTGGTATCTGAATGATAAGATATTATGGAGGGATTGAGATTTAAGATGTTATATTTGGCATTTGTTAATAGATTATGGGGTAATATGTAATTTGGGGGGCTACAGATGTTATTAGTGGTTTTTGGACCTACATTCCCCTGATACCTCTTTATACGTCTGCATTGATAGATATTAATTCTTTACCATTTTAACCAATTCTAGTTATAAATACAAGATCTTTTCCAGAGAATGGAAGATTTAGGCCAAATTGACTGAAAGGTCCCTCTTATAGGGTTAATGTGCCAACTGAATACAAGGTGCTGGAATCCTCCTATATCCCTATACCAATTTGTTATATAAATGTTAGGTGTGTGGTAAACAAGGCTATGATGATAAGAGAGTGGATAGAATTAGAACAACCTAGGTTGGTTTTCATTGTTGAAACTTGGTTACATCTTAAGGATAATCCAATCCTTAATGTTTTATGTCCTAATGGCTATAAGATTCTACATATTGTTAGAGAGGGTAAGAGAGGGGGTGGGTTGGCCATGATATACACGTCTTTTTTCATATTTAGTTGGAATCCAGTCATACTTCCCCTTCTTTAGAAGTGATGGCTTGTTCTATTCAAGATGACACACTACAGGGAAAACTGGGATGTGTATTATTTTATTGTCCTCCAGGAAAATGGAAGTCAGCTCAAAATGATTTTAGAGAGTTCATTTTTTGAGGCTAATTTGTTAGCTGAAAATATGTTGTTATTGGGTGACATTAGTGTTCATTTAGATAATCAAGGAGACCCCAAGACCAAAGCACCTGGGGTATCATAAGATAGAAGAGGGTCCCACTCATGACAAAGGTCATCAGATTGATTTTTTGGCTTACAGATTTCAGTCAACGTGTTTATCAAATTGAAAACTCGGACTGGATACCTACTATGTGGACAGATCACTTTAGATTGCAGTTTGTTCTTAAGAGCAGAGAGGTGATTAAGGGCCCTGTTTACTAAGCCGCGCTGTAGAAGTGCAGACGTCTTAGCATGCGCTAATGCTAGAGACACCAATAGGAATATAATGGGTGTCTCTATTGTTAGAGCACTAATTTTTAGCACGCACTAAAACGTTAGCACTCCTATAGCGCGGCTTAGTAAACAGGGCCCTAAGTCTTTTAAGTTAGATATTAGTAGGCATCATATTTCAAGGGGTAAGACTGAAGAGGAATTATTTTGGAAGAAACTTTCAAATAACTTGATATCTCGGGGAAGGGTCAATGTAGATTTTATGGTTCAATGGGATATAGTTTGTGTTGAGGTTTTGGATGATATAGCGCCTGCCTAATTGAAGAGGGGTGTGACTAAGAAAAAATCTATCTGTTGTCATGAGAAATTGTTAGAATTGTAAAGAATATGTAGGAGACTAGAGAGATTGTGGTGCAAGGAGCATTTGGAAACATGGCAGAAATGATGTGAGTCTGTTGGTATATACAAAGTTGCTATGAAACAAGCTAAACTAGATTACTTCTTTAAATACATTGTAGAAGAATGTGCTCACATTAAAACTTTTTTCTTTGGTAAATACTTTAATGAGCACTGAAAACATTGGAAACTAATAAGGATGTGCCTTTTCAGAAAAGTCTATCAGTTTTTGATATACTGCCTTCTATTGAAGCACAAATCAAGGCGGTTTACATATATAACTATTCAGGAGCTTGCTCAATATTTTAAAACTGAAATTGAAAAGGTTAGAAAGGAGATCTGTCTGTAATTAGTTGCTCCATTAGATTTTATTCAGAATCTTGACTTAGGTATTAATTACTCCCATGCTGATAGGTTTTGGAACAAGTTTTCCATTCCTACTGGTATCTCATTTCAACAATGGTTTGTGTAGATATTCAGAATGTCATTGCTTATCTGATGTTTGTCTAGCAACTTTGCTGTCAAAAGCCTCGTCTCAATTTATATTTTACTAGCCGTTAAGCCCGTAAGAACGGGCTAGTTTTTTGTTTTCCTATGGCCTCCCCCCCCGTCCACCAACCCTGCTCTCTCCCCTGCCCTCCCCCAGCGTCTGTTTCCCTCAGTTCCGCCCCCTCCTTCTCTCCCTGCTCCCTCCTCCTCTGATTTCCACGCCCATGTCCAAGCCCTCCTCCCTATTGGGCTGTACTACTGGTGGAGGCGGGGCTTGGACTTCTACACTCTCAGCGTTCCGACTCTACTGCGCATTTGCAGGTGAGTCGGTCACTTGCCGTTTATATGTTTGATTTCATTTTCAGCACCTGATATACCCCAAGTGATCCCTGAGGTGACTATGCGGTTTACAATTTTTATTACAGATACTTTGCATTGTCCCTAATGGGCTCACAATCTAAGAGCCCTGTTTACTAAGGCACGTTAGCATTTTTAACGTGCCTACAATTAGTGCACATGCTAAACGTGTAGGCACCTGTAGGGATATTATAGGCATATACACAATTAACACGTGTTAAAAATGTTAATGCGCTTTAGTAAACAGGGCCATCAGTTTTATATATTGTACCTGGGGCAATGGACTTGCACAGGGTCACATGGAGCTACAAGGGGAATTGAACCTGGTTCCTCATGATCTCAACCCACTGCCGACCATCAGGCAGCAGTGGGAATCAAACCTGGATCCTCAGGTCCACAACCTGCTGCTCTAACCATTAGGCCACGCCAAAGTTTATTGGAAATGTTTGATAAGATTTATTTTCCAGTGGAGAAGGGACTAATTATTCTCCCCCCCATCCAGGGTAGTTTCAGATTATAGACCAGTGGCCTCCATACCTCTTTTGGTGAAGGTGATGGAGGGACTCGTTGTGTATCAGATGACAGATTATTTATCCTGTCTCAATATTGTGCATGAATCTTAGTCAGGGTTCATGAAAGGTTATAGCATGGGGACAGTCCTGGCTACACTTCGGAGCTTAGGCAAGCAGTTAAACAGGGTCAGAAGGTTCTTTTGATGCAATACGATCTATCAAGTGCGTTTGATTTAGTGGACCACTTGGTATTGTTATCTATACTGAATTTTTATGGGTTGGGCGGTTCGGTCCTCCAGTGGTTTAGAGGGGTTTTTTTGACCAGTGGAAGCTATAAAATAAGGATGGATGGGATCTATTCCAAGTGGAGACCAAATTGTGGAGTTCCTCAGGGCTCACCCCATCCCCTATTCTTTTCAACTTATTTATGGCACCTTTGGGCAAAAAGCTAGCAGGCTTGGGTTTTAAAAATGTAAAGTATGCTGATGACATAACAGTTTTTATTCCTTTGAAAGGCCACTTATTGAATGTAGTCCCTATCTAGGGTGATTAAAGAAATAGAAGGATGGGCATCCACTTTTAGACTTAAAATGAACAAGGATAAAACAAAGTTTACAGTTTTTAGTAATAAGATTAATGGAGAAAGTGAGAATAATCTTTGTATTGATGATAAGATTTCCCATTGGAACCTTCCCTTAAAATTTGGGGAGTAATTTTTGATAAATATCAGTAACTCATAAAGTGTTCTACGTGTTGTGGAAGTTACATCAAAGAAGATCATGCTTTAAGCCTGAAGTATTTAAATCAATTGTGCAGGCTATGGAGTTATTGCATATTGATTAATGCAAAATAATTTATATAGGCTGTAAGGATGTAGTGCTAAAAACTCTGCAAACTTTGGGGTATCTAAATTTAGTAAAGCCTCTCCATTATTCATGCAGCTGCATTGGTTGCCAGTGCAAGCACGTATCATCTTTAAACTTTGTTGTCTTGTTTTTCAAATTGTGCACGGGGGCGCTCCTGCGTACATGTTAAGTTTAATATGACTATCGCTTAGGAATATGTCTGTTCAATCTAGGCGTTTTTTTAACTTTACAATTTCCTGGTTCAAAGCAGGTGGTATATAAGAAAGTCTTCTCTGGTACATTTGCATAGTTAGCAGCTTGTTATTGGAATGGACTTCCTGCAAATCTCAGATTACAATTTAACTATCTGATTTCCAAATTTACAGAAAACGGTATTTATTTAGGAAACTTTTAATGTAATTTAAGTATTTCTAATTATGGACCGTTGATGGTTGTTTGTATATTCCCTGGAGTTGGTCCAGTTTATTCTTTTGTGAGCCACATTGAACTTTAATGGTAAGTGTGGGATATAAGTGTCATGTCATGTATTATTATATAGGCATGGAGCCACTGTTAGTCTGTTCTGCTGTTGGCTTTGCCAGCCCCGCCCTTCAGAAACAGGAAGTGAAGTCAGAAGGGGCAGGACTAGCAGAGCTATCAGTAGTGTGGATTGATGGCAGCTCTGTGTCTTTATGCTGCCTTTTTATCACTGAGAAGCAGCAGTACCTGGGGAGATGAAGTGAGGGAAGAAAGATGCTGAACTAGAGTGGACCTTGCGGGCAAGGCTATTTGTTATTTTGGCTGATTTTATTTATGGGCCCTCTAAGCTGACGCTGGGGCAGTTGCCCCCTTTGCCCTTTGGTAAAAGCATCCCTGCATGTGTAAGTGGAAGATTTCATGAAACTGGACATCCATGAAGAGCCAATTAAGGTGCTGAGTGATGCAATGCTTTTTACCACTGAGAAATAACCACAATTGCTCTCTCACCAATAATGCAAACCCCAAAACCATACTAGCTGACACTTAAACAGCTGTTGCGAAGTAGGTGTAAATTTCACTGCGTAGATTTTTAAAAGTAGGTAGGTACTGCCATTGTATAGTTTGAAATAAGTTCATATTTTACTGACCTGAACCCTCCCCCCTTTCAAATGGCACTTGTTGCAAGTCTAAATTTATAAATGATGTCTTTCTAAAGTCATTATTTACTTGAGTAGGGAATTTACATGTATAAATGCCACTGTTTACACATGCAATGTCATGCAAGCCTTCAGAAATAACTTATTCCCCTAATTGTATAATCTTGTGCAAACATTGTTATGTTCAGCACACAAAATTGTGTGTGTTGGTTATAGAATATTGGCAGTTATATGCATAATTTAATTGGTAAATTTGGGTCTAATTGACACCAACAACCAGTAATAGGGGATAATTGGCCTTAATACTAATTTGCAGAATGGGTATAACTACTACTACTACTATTTATCATTTCTATAGCGCTACAATATAGTTGCTATTCTAGAAACAGGGCACAAAAGCTATAGCACATAAACTGCAAGGGGGTGTGCACATGGAAGGGGCATATGTGGGTCAGGGGTTTGCCCTGAGGTTCTAGAATGCTGTCATTTATGCATGCAACTGCAACATTTAGTTACAGACATTTACACCAGCCATTGACATGGTGCAATTAGCTGCACCTAGATGCTGTCAAATAAATGCCGACTTACACTAATTGCAGGTATAGAATTTGCACTTGGCCCCACCCAGTGCATCTGCACCATTTTCTTGATGCTGTTCAGGAGGTTGGAGAGAAGGATGCTTACTCCCTCTTCCCTGCTATGTACATGATATGTCAGGAGATGGGGCTGGGCCTAAGCCACCAAGGGGTCTGGTCTGGCTATGGTTTTTGGGTCAGGGTCCACTGGACCACCAGGGCTTTGGCTAGTTTTCTTTTTATTTTTTTTTTTTTGGGGGGGGGGGGGTTGAGTCCACTGGACCACTAGTGCCTTTTGTGAAGGGGGCCAAGACGGATCCACTGGACCATCAGGGACATTTTTTTCAAGATCAGAGGTGGGGTGGTTGGGTTGGTGAAAGGGAAATAGGACTTGATATACCACCTTTCTGAGGTTTTTGCAACTACATTCAAAGCGGTTTACATATATTCAGGTACTTATTTTGTACCAGGGGCAATGGAGGGTTAAGTGACTTGCCCAGAGTCACAAGGAGCTGCAGTGGTAATTGAACTCAGTTCCCCACTAGGCTACTCCTGGGAGAAAATGGGTATAGTTAGACAAGCCTTCGCTCAACCAACCCTTTTAATGCTGCCAAGGACTTGGCTTTGGTTTAGCTGGCGCTAAATGTGCCTGACAGCTTTTTTTTTTTTTTAATGAGTATACTGTAGGAATACTAAATGACTGCATTTAAATGCGCTCTGTGCTAATGGTTTCAGTGCCTGCGCTGAAACCATTAGAGCATTGTGCAGCACACTAACACCGGCGCTAATCGCCTTTAGCACGGGTGTTAGGTTTTGAGCATCGGGCCACAGAAGCGTGAGTACCTATGCTAGCTGAAAGGCTGGTGTAAATGCTTGAACCTAACTGCTGTCAGTCACTTAACTGGCACTCTTGTATAACCCTCACATATAAGTGGTAGGCATGCCTCTGATTCACCCAGGTCCCTCCCAGGCTCACGCCCCCCTTGAAGATGCACAAACACTTGTAGATTCCTGACTAAGGGCGGTTATGCATGTAACTACTAATTAGCACCAATTATATCCTATAATTGCTTGTTAACTCCAATTAGCAGCTAATTATTACATTAAGTTATGCATATAACTGACAGTCTGACACAATTTTAAAACTAAAAAATTGGCACAAAAAAACCATACCTAGGTGTATTCTATAAACTACGCCTACATTTTGGCATGGTTTGTAGAATACACCTAAATCTAGGCGTAGTTTATAGAATACACCCAACAACTGTTTTCTGCAACTATATTTAGTCGCGGCAATTTCCGCCAGTGAAAACCTGGTGTAAATGCGAACACCTAGATTAAATGTGGAATGGGCATATTCTATAACGGTGCATGTAAATTCCAGGAATGCCCATGACCCACCCATGGCCATGCCCCTTTTCAGATCCACGTCTTTAGAATTTATGCACATCACTTTATAGAATATGCTTCTACATTTGTGCATGTAAATTCTAATTAATTCCAGTTAGTGTCAATAATTGCTTGTTAAGTTCAATTATCAACGCTGATTGGCTTGTTAACTAATTAAGTTGCCTGCACAAAGCCAGAATATGCTCGGATTTGCATGCGCGACTCAAGTCACACTATATAGAATCTGGGGGTATAAGTCTAAAGACTGCTAGGCAAGGAGAAATTGTACTGATATAAATCTGTTTATATGACACATAACCAGCATGTTGCCCTTATGCTGTAACAGGTTGGTGGTATGATAAAACATTGTCTATATATTTCCTCTTCACATAGGATCTGATTATAACAATCTGCTATTTTTTTCCGATAGCTTTTAAAGAATCCTTAAAAACAGTATTCTTATTGAAGCTGGGCTTTTTTTTCCTCCTTCATTCAGAGGCATTTTTTCATCTCTTTCAAGCTCTGGTCCATGCTGCATAGAGAAAAGATAAGATGTAAAAGGGAAAGTGTTATTGCAGGTTTTGTTGGTGATAAACCAATCAAGCTTCTGTCTCCTGATTTACGATGTCCACAATATCCCCTTTACTGGAAGAGGGAATTATTTTTTATATTGCACAGTAGTTCATCCATTATTTCATACAAGATCTTAATTAGAGATATATGAATATCTGGGCAAGTCACTTAACCCTCCATTGCCCCATGTAAGCCGCATTGAGCCTGCCATGAGTGGGAAAGCGCGGGGTACAAATGTAACAAAAAAAAAAAAGAATAGTCAGAAGTTGAACTTTAGACAGGGGGATTTCAGCCTGATTCAAGTTGCATGGAATTTTCAAATTTCATTCAAAGTCTGTAACATTTTTCCCTGTAGATGGGGGGGGGGGGGGGGGAGGGGAAATCCAACTACATCACAAAAAGGCAAGTCACAGAAATTTGTATCAAATTTGCCTGATAACAGATTTCTCAAAGCCATTCAGAATCTGATTCCTATTGGCATATGTGCTCATTGAATTTTGTAGATAAAAGTTTGGCAGACTTTGTCAAGTAATTTAAATCTTGTTAGCTTGTGGACTTAGTTGAAAATATTTTTGTTTTTGTCTGGGCAACTGTACTTTCTTGGCTGGTTCAGGAGTGGGATAAGGGTGAATAACACAGCAGAAGCACCCTTGGCTCTAATTATTGTGTTGATGAAGAGTGGAGAAATCATCTTTGTACTTGCTGGGGACCCTAGGAGGGAGATGTAGAAAGGGGGGAGAGGTAGAGGTTTACACAGGGATGGGGGCATCAGAAAACCTGTGGATATCTGCAGGAATCTGTGGTGTTGGTGGCAAAATTGTCAGTACTACTGTGGGGAAGAGAAGGGATGGATCAAAAGTGAATGGGGATGGGAGGGGATGGGGATCAGATTAGTACTGTTGCAGTTGTGACCATCCAAGTGAATCTGTTTTTTTTCGACCACTCTCAGCAACAGTTGCTTTCACAAAAGATGGAGAAAAATACCTCAGGCTTAAGTGGCATTCAAATTATTAGTTTATACTGCCTTAAGTACAGTCACTGGTCAAAAAAACTCCATCACTATTATGTCCCCATGCACATCTTGACTCGGAAACTTGAAACACCAACACCTCAGCTTAAAAAAAATTAAATAACGTAATACAAAACATGGAAAATCTGGAATATTTAACAAAGTAATGGCTATGGTTTTGTGCTACATTTTAACAAGTTATAGGACACATTTTATGTTTTGTTTGAATTTACAAGATCTTTTAAATGTAGGATGGGGATGGGAAAGAAAAGTTGGTGATAGTGAGGGGATGGTAGCAATATGATGGGGATGGGATAGGGATGGAAAAGAATTGACTGGGGATGGTACCACTATGATGTGGATGGGGTGAGGATGGAAAAGAATTGAATAGGGATGGATGGAAATGGGGACCAGATTATGTCCCCATGCATACCTCTAATGAGAGGGTTTGGGGTGAAAAGAGAAGAACGAGAGGGGAGGGGAAGACATGAGAAAATATGGGAGGAGAGTGAAAGGAAAGACAAGATGCTTGCAGGGAGGACTGGAGGAGAAGAGAAAATGACTGCTTCTGGGAAATGTTCCCTCTAAGCTGAGCAGAAGTCCTCTACCTGCATTCTTGCCACTAGGGGGTGCTGTTTCAATATCACATTTTCAATAGCAAGGAACAGACAAGCTCTGCAGGACTCGAGGGCACTTCCCTGTCTGTAGCTATTGAAAACAAAATACTGAAGCACCGCCCCCCCACTGGCAGGAATGTAGTTGGAGGACTTCTGCTCTGCTTGGCAGGAACTTTGCTCTTGAGTATGGTTTGGACTGTGTTGGGGAGAGGCAGGGTGCAGCACTGGGGTGGAGTGACTGGAGAGGAGGAGAGTGAGATGGCTGTATGGGGAAGAAACTGTACTCCTGTCACTGTGCACTCAAAGCAAATTATAGGGTGGGGCAGAAGACAGGAATACATGGCAAATACATGTAGTTTCTCGTAAGTGAGTCCTGGAGGAATTGTAGAATTCCTGCCTATGAATACCCACTCAGTGGATTCATGAGGAATGTACTTTAGTATTTAACAGCATAGTCTTGGATTACATGAGTGCATAATGAGAATGAAAAACAAAACTTGAATGATTGCATCTTGTCTTTCTGGAAAATATCCAAGTGCTTTGATTTATAAGCTGAGGCTGATCCCTTCTTGACTTTCTGGCTATGATTAGGAACTAACACAATCAAGGGGAAGGGGTTAATGACTGGACAAGGTGTAAATATTATGATAATTGCTAAAGCAGGAAGATTAAAATATCTGCTAAAAAGTAAGCCTTATAGCTAAGCATATCCAGTATCCTTATATTTACTAAAGTGCAATAAATGTTTGCACTTAGGGGGTAATTCTCAATAGATCACCTAAAGTTAGGTGCTAAGATGATGTGTGCTAAGTGCGGATTCTGCAAAATTTAAGGTGAGATAATTGCAAAGCCTGTGTGGTAAAGTTACTGCCCTTGATGTACAACATAATGTAAACACGTAGCTCATGGACCCGTAAGCCCATGCCTCAGCAGATAGTACAGGTGCCTGTGTGCTCCTGCCAAAGCATGGATCATTGGCTCTGGAGTTAAAATCCACTGAAGCAGTGGTGGCAAAATGTGACCCCTACCCCCTGCAATCCTATCCCTGTGATCATTTCTACTACTACTACTACTACTACTATTTAGCATTTCTATAGTGCTACAAAGCGTAAGCAGCACTGCACAAACATAGAAGGAAGACAGTTCCTGCTCAAAGAGCTTACAATCTAGTAGACAAAAAATGAAGCCCTTTCCCCAACCCAATTAGAACCTCCCAAAATCAGAGCTTCCCTCATCTGATGTCCCTCCCCCGCCAAGATCTGACCCCTCTCTGACTGTTTGATCACTAAATGTTAGGTGCCTAATTAGCTCTGGAGTTCCCCTTGACGGTCAGGTTATCAGGTTGTCCACAATGAATATGAATGAAAGAGATTAGCATATAATGGAGGGCGTGCAAATCAAGTTCATACATATTCACTGTGGATATCCTGAAAACCTGACTGGCAATGGGGTTCTCCAGGGCTGGACTTGGGAAATACTGCTCTGTAGAATTAGGGGATCATTGTGTGAAATAGTGCTCCCTTTTGCTTGTGCAGTAAAGGTTACCACACTGCTGTGCTAACAGTTCCATGCTAATTGACATGCTAAGTGCATAACACACTTTAGAAACATACTCCTTAGTTAAAATGAGCATATTTTAAATTTCTTCTACCATGTTTTTCTAAAACATACTGGGCTCAATTTTCACCATGAGTTAACTGAGCAGAAGTGGCTTCTACCCAGTTAACTCATGCTGACCTGGTCCTGGGCTTTGAATATTGGGTCTGACTGTTTCGTGGCACTACCCAGTAGTGCCAGGGTGGTCTAGGGGTGGAGTTTAGGTGGATCCAGAAGTTATCTGAGCACTGGTGATATTCAACACTGGTGTCCAGATAACTATCTGGGCAAGTTGGACCAGAAAAGTAAAACACAAACACAGTTCTGTTATGTATTGTCTTTTGGTGTGTTTTGCAATAGCTGATTCTGCCTATTATTGAGATTCTGGACCAGTTGCTCAAAGCATACTGGGTTTGTAATGTTCTGTTTTGTCCACTTGTAGCCGTTTTTGTGCATTCATTCTTATGTGCCTAATGCTCAAAGGGTTTTGGCATTGCTTTTGTGAAAGTAGCAGCTGAAAACTAGATGCAAATGTATTAAAACGAATATTCCATCAATGCACAGATGTTTCCATGCAGTGCATAGAAGGGAGCGCCTACGCATAATGTTTAAAATTTTCTGACAGGTCAAATATGGCATTGCATGTGAAAGGGCAGCTTCTCAGTGGAATGGTCTGCAGCATGTGGCGTGTATCATATGTGTGTGTCTGCCCAGAACAAAAAAATAGAAAAGAAAAGTGTTCTGGTTGCCATACACAAACTACAACAATCAAAAAAGACAAGAAAAAAAAGGTAACCAACAAGAATAGTTTTTGAATGTTCACATATGATGTATGCCTATGATACATGCCTGTATGGCATGATCCAAAGAGCAGTTGTTGCCATTTTTCAAGCCTGGGCGTGTGCATAATATCGATGTTTACCACGACACTGTTCTGCACATGTGCTGGGCGCTTTCCCTACCAAATTGCATACAGCCTTTTCATGCATCTTATTTGCATGCAATTTCCTTTGAGCATCGATTGTTATTCCTCGTTCGGTAAGTTCAGCCACGGCTATGAACGCACGTGGCTATTACCGATGACTTTTGAACATTGGCCCTTCTGTCCTTTCTGTCTCTCTGTCCATCTGTATGCATAGCTTTGTTTGTGCATACACAAAGAAAGCTATGGTTATGGAGATTAAAATTGTAGATAAGAGTCAGTGGCTCAAGTGAAAGAGCGTTTGGAAGGTCTCAGTCCCCCTAGCTGCTAAACAAGGGGTAGAACCCACAGCAACATGACTAAAAGGCAGTCAGGTGAGAGGTAGAAAAGGTAGAAAAGTACATATATCCTTATCCCCACCCTCCTGTTAGATGAGAGGGAAGGGGACACGCCCACACACCCGAACCCCTCCCTCACCACTCCCCTGTACTCACTTCCCCAGCTACTTCCAGTACCAACAACTCCAAAGTTCTTCTCCATCCACTTACTGAGCTCCAACCACTACTTATTACTCCCATCCACTTACTACCTGTGCTCCTCTTCTTGCTCATCTTAGTTGCCCATTCATTCACTCATTACTCCTGCATCCACTCACTTTCTGAGCCTGCTCCTGATTTATCACCCATTTGTCATCTTCGTCAGCCTCATATCCATTTATGCACTCACTCAGTCATTCTGACATTCATAATACTCCCATGCACTCATCCACTTAGTCCCCCTACTAATTATAAACCTCATTCATCCAGTCAGCTCAATTGCAACTCATCCCCCCCCTCCATCAATACACCAACTTAGTCACAAATTTACACACTCACCCCCAGCCATGCACTCCCTCTGCGAAACATGCCTTTGTACCATGGTTAAAACATGCACTTTTTGGCTTTTTCATTTTGGTTTACACTAACATGAATTTTCTGGTGATTGCTAATGTTTGATACTTCAACCAATTAGCACAGTTAACGTGTTTTTTCTTGTAAGGTTGCTTTGTGCTGATCTGGTGTTTAATTGAATTGACAGCTTTCTTTGAAATTAAATCAGCAGTACAGGTCACATGATTTGGTGTCTAACTATCAGCTACACAATGCAGTGCAGTGATATGGACTGTTTTATAAGAGATTACAATAATAAAGTATGCTTCCAATTTTATATGAAATGGTTCAAATAAAGCAAAGAGCCCCAAAATTTTCAAGAGAAGGAGCACATAAGGTATTTCAAATCACCCAAAGGACCTTTGAGGGGGGGGGGGGGCATATCAGAATTTGCCGAGCAGGGTAGGGGATTTTGTCGAGTCTGTTATGCTTTTCTAGCATTGTCTTCTTCTGATGGTGGGAGGGGAAGGGGAAGGGAAGGATTAACCTCTTGGTGGGTCCTAGGTAAAGAAGCATATTGGGCCATCTCGTCATAACATAAAAATATTTTAAACTCTCATAAACAGACCCTTCATGGTTCTGACTGCAGATATCTTGACTATACATATTACATTCTATGAACTATAGAAGGAAGCTACCTTTGCTACTATACAAGTATTAAAATGAGTATTAGCAGCAAATTTAAGAGCGTGAGTTCATACTCCACATATCCTGACTTAGGAGGGAGGTTCATTTTTGTCATGGTATGCCCAAAACTAACCCCTTTGGAGACAGCATCCCCCAGACAAAAACCACAGAGGAGGAAGCAGCAGGTAATAAGCTCTACTTGCCACTCTTCCTGCATTCCTGCCTACCGGAGGACATTGCAGAGATCCTAGGGAGAATAGACAAACTTCTGCAGATGGCGGTGGCTCTGGCTTCCCTCTGCCTTGGGAGCTACTAAATTATGTGCCCAGTTTGTCTGTGACTTAAACCTTCCTTGGTTGGTGGAACATAAGAACTCTCCACCCTTGTTGCTTTCACTGTGGCTGGTGCTGCTGTTGTGGTAGCCATGGGTGGAAAATCATGGGGACACGGCCCTTTAAAGCATGTGTAGTAGACCCTCCAGTACCTTCCTTGGATGGGGTGATTAGAGGGTATCTTAGGTGAAGAAAGTGGGATAAAGGAAGACTCACTCCAAGGCCCTGCTTTCAGGGGCCATTTTATTTGACTATTGGTCTTTACATTATCTCTTCATCCTCTCAAAAATCTTCAAAATAAGGTCAGATGCAGTTCAGGTTTTGGCTATCTATATATATAAAAGGCAACCCCAACGTTCTATGAAGCCTCCAGCCGGAAGTGTGAAGCACCAGAGATATCCGGTTTCCCCATGAGTGAAGGAAAACAGCACAGCACGAAATCCCTCTCTCTGTAACAGTGAAGGGCTCAGAGGGGGGGGGGGGGGGGGGGGGGAGAGAGATGCCCTCACTCTCTCTGTCACAAACACAGAACAGCAGGAAACTTAACACTGGAGGACTGGACTCAGAGGGGGGAGGGGGAGGGAGAGAGGGCAGAGGGCAGGGACACACACTCCCACATGCACACTCTGAAGAAAACCTTGCTAGCCCCCGTTTCATTTGCATCAGAAACGGGGTTTTTTACTAGTATATTAATAATAGAGAGGCCGATATTTAGCCTGCGGGAAGCAGGCCAGCTAAGTCCTACAATTGGCGCTTAGCGCAGATATTCAATGCTGCACCATTTTCGGTGACCGGCAAGTTAATATTCAGCACTGGCTGGTTAAGTTTATAGCTGCCAAAGATAAGACTGCTATTTATGTGGTCCGATTTGGCCGCTAAACTTAGCTGGCAAAGCTCTGAATCATCGTAGCTAGTTGGTTATATCGCAGTAAGGGCTCCAGCAGTAAATGGCTGCACAATAATTTTTTATTTACCTCTTAAAAAAAACACTTTTACCTTTGGCAATAAAAGGTGATTTTGGCTCATGGCGTGCCGATGCCACAACGGGCCACCTTTTACTGCCATTTGGTAAAAGGGCCCCTTAGACCTTTGCTAATTCTGTCATATAAAGAACAATTTCACATTTGACATTGTTGCTTCTAAGACTAACTGTTCTTTGCCAGTTATTATAATGGATTAAATGTCTTTCTTGCCTTCTGTTGTGCTTTATTTTCTACTGTTCCCTATGTTTACTGTGATTGTCTGTTGCCTTCCTATTTACTTTTTCTAACTTTATCTTCTTTAGCATGCCATGCACAAAAGCTATGACCAGTAATAAATGGATGTAAGGAACTCTTTGCTGTTTCTGCATTGTATCCTTTCCTATTGACTTTGTTTTTCACCATGGGTGTGTTAGTAGGCACTGTGGGAATGCATTGCTCTTGCCATATTTTATCATCTCCTACTGACTTTCCTTGTTTCACTGTGGGTGTGCTGGTAGTCACAGTGCCTTTGATCTTGCTTCTGCAAGACAGTATTTATTTATTTATTTGTTACATTTGTATCCCACATTTTCCCACCTATTTGCAGGCTCAATGTGGCTTACATAGTACCGAAG
Source organism: Microcaecilia unicolor (assembly GCF_901765095.1). Classification (NCBI taxonomy): domain Eukaryota; kingdom Metazoa; phylum Chordata; class Amphibia; order Gymnophiona; family Siphonopidae; genus Microcaecilia; species Microcaecilia unicolor. Next base: position 80,812,718 of record NC_044037.1, on the reverse strand, counting down.
AGGTGTTCGCAGACTCCGGTGTGAAAAAATACAAAGTGATGTTATGATAGGATAAAGGTCATGTGGAACAGTCAGTGGAAGAGTTGAGTTATGTCCTTTACGTACTTTACTTTTGTTGTGTTGCAGAGATCAGGCATTTAAGTTGGATCTGTGGGGTATGCCTTTTTAAACAGGTTAGTTTTTAGTGATTTCGGGAAGTTTAGGTGGTTGTACGTTGTTTTCAAGGCTTTTGGTAATGCATTCCAGAGTTGTGTGCTTATGTAGGAAAAACTGGATGCGTAAGTTGATTTGTATTTAAGTCCTTTGCAGCTTGGGTAGTGCAGATTTAGATATGTTCGTGTTGATTTGGATGTGTTTCTGGTTGGTATGTCAGTGAGTTCTGTCATGTATCTCGGGGCTTCACCGTAGATAATTTTGTGAACCAGGGTACAGATTTTGAAGGCAGTACTTTCTTTGATTGGGAGTCAGTGTAGTTTTTCACGGAAGGGTTTTGCGCTTTTCAAATTGCGTTTTTCTGAATATAAGCCTGGCTGCCGTGTTTTGGGCGGTTTGAAGTTTCTTTAAGGTTTGTTCTTTGCATCCCGCATAAATTCCATTGCAGTAGTCTACATGGTTTAGTACCATTGATTGTATCAGGTTGCAAAATGTTTCCCTCAGGAACAATGGTTTCACGTGTTTGAGTTTCCACATTGAATGAAACATTTTCTTTGTTGTGGATTTCACTTGGCTATCTAGTGTTAAGTTACGGTCCATTGTAACGCCGAGGATTTTCAGGCTGTCTGAGATAGGGAGGGTGTAGTCTGTGGTGTTAATACTTGTGGGGTTGTCCGTGCTGTATTGGGATGAGAGGATGAGACAGTGTGTTTTTTCTTTATTGAGTTTTAGTTGAAATGCATTTGCCCATGAGTCTATGATGTTCAAGCTGAGCTTGGTTTCGTTGATGATTTCTGACAGTTCGTGTTTATAAGGAATGTATATTGTGACATTGTCTGCATAGATGAAAGGGTTGAGGCCTTGGTTGGATAATGACTTGGCTAGTGGGGTCATTATTAGGTTGAAGAGGATCGGTGATAGCGGTGATCATTGAGGTACTCCGCAGTCTGCTTTCGACAGTGATGATATGTTTGAGTTTGATTTCACTTGATATGTTCTTGTGGTTAGGAAGCCCTTGATCCAGCTAAGTGAATTTCCACCAATCCCGAAGTAATGTAGTAGTCTTAGTAGTATATTATGGTTTACCATGTCGAATGCACTAGACATGTCGAATTGGAAGAGAAGGATGCTTTTGCCTGTTACTATTTCCTGCTTGAATTTGGCTAGGAGAGTAATTAGTACTGTTTCAGTCAGTGGCGTAGCCAAGGGTGGGCTTGGATGTGCCCAGGCCCACCCACTTTGGATTCAGGCCCATCCAGTAGCAGCATACCTATGATGTGGCTGGCAGGGATCCCCAAGCCCCACCAGCTGAAAAATCCCAACAAGTGTCCCTCCTGCATACCTTGTAAGTAGCAGTTCTCCGAGGACAAGCAGGCTGCTTGTTCTCACGACTGGGTGACGTCCGCGGCAGCCCCCACCAACCGGAAGAAGCTTCGCGGGCGGTCCGCACGCAGGGCACGCCCACCACGCATGCGCGGCCGTCTTCCCGCCCGTGCGTGACCGTTCCCGCCAGTCTTTTCTTTTCCGCGCCTGAGGAGAGTCGTGCCGTCGCCGCTCTCCCTTCGCAGCCCCGGAAAGACCGTCGCGTTTACGCGATTTTGTTTAGTTTCGTTTAGTTTTTTGGTTACCGCGTGCCCCAGTTTCTTTTCTTTAAAAAAAAAAAAAAAAAAAAAGAGAGCACGCGCTCCTTTTTCCCTCGTTTCTAGCGAGGGCGTCGCGTTGCGGCCTTGTGGCCGCGCGATCGATTTATTTTTTCGAGGTGTGATTTCCGCCACCATCGACGACTTTAACTTCGCCGACGCGATTTTTCCGTCGATGTCCTCGAAGGTCCCGAGTGGATTTAAGAAGTGTGGTCGGTGCGGCTGGCCGATCTCGCAGACCGACACCCACGCTTGGTGCCTCCAGTGCCTCGGGCCGGAGCACAATATCAAGTCGTGTTCCCTGTGTCTCGGTCTCCGGAAACGGACTCAGGTTGCGAGGCAAGTTCTGCGGGACCGTCTTTTTGGAACTTGCGCCGGCCCCTCGACGTCGACTTCGACGGCATCGGTATCGACGCCCGGTCCTTTGGTACCGGTATCGATGCCTGATAAATCGGCATCGATGGCATCGACCCCAGGAGAACAGGTCCCGTCGGCCCGCCGGTCCTCCGGTGAGGGTAGAGGTGAGAGACCGCGTGGGCAGTCGGCCCCGGTCACTCCTTCAGCCCGTGGCCCCCGGGACCGAACCCTGTCTGACCCAGTTCCTCGGGACCGAGGGGGATCGACCTCCTCCTCCTCCATACCACCCGGCACCGGTGACGGGCACCGTAAGAAGGCAAAGAAGCACCGTCACCGGTCGCCCTCGACGCATCCGGCTCTCGGTACCGGAGAGGAGTCGACGCTGAAGCGTCCGCGTCGAGAGGAGAGGTCCCCCTCGGTGGTGGAGGTACCGCCATGTCAGGGTCCCAGCACTTCGGTGCAGTCTCCTGGACCTGAGCAGCTTCCGGCACCGATGCCTCTACGTCTTTCCCGACAGCGGGCCTGGACGAGTGCCTCCGAGCCATCCTTCCGGGGATCCTGGAAGGGCTGATGCGCCAGGCTGTGCCGGCGCCGGGGGTGCTTGCGCCCTCGGCGCCGATGACTGTGGCGCCGGCGAGCTCTAGCCCGGTGCCGAGGTTGTCGAGGACGCCGCCGCTTGCGGCGCCGGTCTCGACCGCCACGCAGGTGGAGTCCCCGTCGACGTCGATGGAGGGAGCTTCGTCCCCGCCGGCGCGGGAGTCCACCGCTCGACGACACCGAGGACTTGGTGCCTCGACGTCGAGCCGGGCCCGGTTCCGGACTCAGCTACATGAGCTCATGTCCGATACCGAGGAAGAGGCCTCGTGGGGGGAAGAGGAGGAACCCAGATATTTCTCCTCAGAGGAGTCTGCGGGTCCCCCCTCGGACCCCACGCCTTCACCAGAGAGAAAGCTCTCGCCCCCTGAGAGTCTCTCTTTTGCCTCCTTTGTGCGGGATATGTCTATTTGCATTCCCTTTCCTGTGGTCTCTGTGGATGAGCCGAGGGCTGAGATGCTCGAGGTCCTCGACTATCCATCACCACCTAGAGAGTCCACCACGGTACCGCTGCACAATGTCCTCAAGGAGACACTGCTTCGGAACTGGATGCGACCATTATCTAATCCCACCATCCCCAAGAAAGCAGAGTCCCAGTACAGGATCCACTCGGACCCAGAGTTAATGCGGCCACAATTGCCCCATGACTCGGCGGTCGTGGATTCTGCTCTCAAGAGGGCACGGAGTTCGAGGGATACCGCCTCGGCGCCCCCGGGGTGGGAGTCTCGCACTCTGGACTCGTTTGGGAGGAAGGCCTACCAATCCTCCATGCTCGTGACCCGCATCCAGTCATACCAGCTCTATACGAGCATCCACATGCGGAACAATGTGAAGCAACTGGCGGACCTGGTCGATAAGCTCCCGCCGGAGCAGTCCAGGCCTTATCAGGAGGTGGTCAGGCAGCTGAAGGTGTGCAGAAAGTTCCTGTCCAGGGGTATTTATGACACCTGTGACGTGGCATCTCGTGCTGCGGCCCAAGGTATAGTGATGCGCAGGCTCTCATGGCTGCGTGCCTCTGACCTGGACAATGCGGTCGAGCCCATACCACCCGGGCAGGAAGGGCAGGGATTCTATTCCAGGTACTTCCTTGTGGAAAAGAAAACAGGGGGATGCGTCCCATCCTAGACCTGAGAGGCCTGAACAAATTCCTGGTCAAAGAAAAGTTCAGGATGCTTTCCTTGGGCACCCTTCTGCCAATGATTCAGAAAAACGATTGGCTATGTTCCCTGGATTTAAAGGATGCATACACTCACATCCCGATACTGCCAGCTCACAGACAGTATCTCAGATTTCGCCTGGGCGCACGGCACTTTCAGTATTGTGTGCTGCCCTTTGGGCTCGCCTCTGCCCCACGAGTGTTTACAAAGTGCCTCGTGGTGGTGGCGGCGTATCTACGCAAGCTGGGAGTGCACGTGTTCCCATATCTCGACGATTGGCTGGTCAAGAACACCTCGGAGGCAGGAGCCCTCCGGTCCATGCAGTGCACTACTCAACTCCTGGAGCTGCTGGGGTTTGTGATAAATTACCCAAAGTCCCATCTCCAGCCAACCCAGTCTCTGGAATTCATAGGAGCTCTGCTGAATACCCAGACGGCTCAGGCCTTCCTTCCCGAAGCGAGGGCCAACAACCTCTTGTCCCTGGCTTCGCAGACCAGAGCGTCTCAGCAGGTCACAGCTCGGCAGATGTTGAGACTTCTGGGTCATATGGCCTCCACAGTCCATGTGACTCCCATGGCTCGTCTTCACATGAGATCTGCTCAATGGACCCTAGCTTCCCAGTGGGTTCAAGCCACCGGGAATCTAGAAGATGTCATCCGCCTCTCTACCAGTTGCCGCACTTCACTACTCTGGTGGACCATCCGGACCAATTTGACCCTGGGACGTCCATTCCAAATTCCGCAGCCCACGAAAGTGCTGACGACGGATGCATCTCGCCTGGGGTGGGGAGCTCATGTCGATGGGCTTCACACCCAGGGTCTGTGGTCCCTCCAGGAAAAGGATCTGCAGATCAACCTCCTGGAGCTCCGAGCGATCTGGAACGCACTGAAGGCTTTCAGAGACCGGCTGTCCTACCAAATTATTCAAATTCGGACAGACAATCAGGTTGCAATGTATTACACCAACAAGCAGGGGGGCACCGGATCTCGCCCCTTGTGTCAGGAAGCCGTCGGCATGTGGCGGTGGGCTTGCCAGTTCGGCATGCTCCTCCAAGCCACATACCTGGCGGGTGTAAACAACAGTCTGGCCGACAGACTGAGCAGAGTCATGCAACCGCACGAGTGGTCGCTTCATTCCAGAGTGGTACGCAAGATCTTCCGAGAGTGGGGCACTCCCTCGGTGGACCTTTTCGCCGCTCAGACGAACCACAAGCTGCCTCTGTACTGTTCCAGACTACAGGCCCACGGCAGACTGGCGTCGGATGCCTTTCTCCTCCATTGGGGGACCGGCCTCCTGTATGCTTATCCTCCCATACCTTTGGTGGGGAAGACCTTACTGAAGCTCAAGCAAGACCACGGCACCATGATTCTGATAGCGCCCTTTTGGCCCCATCAGACCTGGTTCCCTCTTCTTCTGGAGTTGTCCTCAGAAGAACCGTGGAGATTGGAGTGTTTTCCGACTCTCATCTCGCAGAACGATGGAGCGTTGCTGCACCCCAACCTTCAGTCCCTGGCTCTCACGGCCTGGATGTTGAGGGCGTAGACTTCACTGCGTTGGGTCTGTCTGAGGGTGTCTCCCGTGTCTTGCTTGCCTCTAGGAAGGATTCCACTAAAAAGAGTTACTTTTTCAAGTGGAGGAGGTTTGTTGTTTGGTGTGAGAGCAAGGCCCTAGAACCTCGTTCTTGCCCTGCACAGAACCTGCTTGAATACCTTCTGCACTTATCGGAGTCTGGCCTCAAGACCAACTCAGTAAGGAATCACCTTAGTGCGATTAGTGCTTACCATTATCGTGTGGAAGGAAAAGCCATCTCTGGAGAGCCTTTAGTCGTTCGATTCATGAGAGGCTTGCTTTTGTCAAAGCCCTCTATCAAGCCTCCTGCTGTGTCATGGGATCTCAACGTCGTCCTCACCCAGCTGATGAGACCTCCTTTTGAGCCACTGAATACCTGCCATCTGAAGTACTTGACCTGGAAGGTCATTTTCTTGGTGGCAGTTACTTCAGCTCGTAGGGTCAGTGAGCTTCAAGCCCTAGTAGCTCATGCTCCATATACCAAATTTCATCACAACAGAGTAGTGCTCCGCACCCACCCAAAGTTCCTGCTGAAGGTGGTGTCGGAGTTCCATCTTAACCAGTCAATTGTCTTGCCAACATTCTTCCCCAGGCCGCATACCCGCCCTGCTGAACGTCAGTTGCACACATTGGACTGCAAGAGAGCATTGGCCTTCTACTTGGAGCGGACACAGCCCCACAGACAGTCCGCCCAATTGTTTGTTTCTTTCGACCCTAACAGGCTAGGGGTCGCTGTCGGGAAACGCACCATCTCCAATTGGCTAGCAGATTGCATTTCCTTCACTTACGCCCAGGCTGGGCTGGCTCTTGAGGGTCATGTCACGGCTCATAGTGTCAGAGCCATGGCAGCGTCAGTGGCCCACTTGAAGTCAGCCACTATTGAAGAGATTTGCAAGGCTGGGACGTGGTCATCTGTCCACACATTCACATCACATTACTGCCTCCAGCAGGATACCCGACGCGACAGTCGGTTCGGGCAGTCGGTGCTGCAGAATCTGTTTGGGGTGTAAATCCAACTCCACCCTCCAGGACCCGAATTTATTCTGGTCAGGCTGCACTCTCAGTTAGTTGTTCTTCGTAGGTCAATTTCTGTTATACCCTCACCGTTGCGAGGTTCAATTGACCTGGGTTCTTGTTTTGAGTGAGCCTGAGAGCTAGGGATACCCCAGTCGTGAGAACAAGCAGCCTGCTTGTCCTCGGAGAAAGTGAATGATATATACCTGTAGCAGGTGTTCTCCGAGGACAGCAGGCTGATTGTTCTCACCTACCCTCCCTCCTCCCCTTTGGAGTTGCGTTTTCATGTTGTTTCTTGCTTGTCATTCAACTGGCGGGAACGGTCACGCACGGGCGGGAAGACGGCCGCGCATGCGCGGTGGGCGTGCCCTGCGTGCGGACCGCCCGCGAAGCTTCTTCCGGTTGGTGGGGGCTGCCGCGGACGTCACCCAGTCGTGAGAACAATCAGCCTGCTGTCCTCGGAGAACACCTGCTACAGGTATGTATCATTCACTATCTTTGCCTGCAGTGAGCAGTGGCATACATATTGCTCACACCGGCCCCACAGCCCTCCCTCTGATGCATTTCTGCCTAGGCGGAAACAGGAAGCAGTATCAGAGAGAAGGATGTGGGGCCAACATGAGCAGTGTGTATTAATTGCTGCTCGCTGCTGGTGAAAATCTGCTATTTAAAAGGTATACGGGAGAGGGGGGATGATTGAGAGACCATATGGCATGCAGGCGAGAGAAGGAGAGACCAAATCACCTGTGGGACAGGGCGAGGTTCTTCTGCCCACCCATCTTGGGCCCAGGCCCACCCAAAATTGGGTGTCTGGCTACGCCCCTGGTTTCAGTGCTGTGGCGGGGGCAGAATCCTGATTGTGATTCATGAAATATTGAGAATTTGTTTATATAATCAGTAAGTTGTTTGGTTACAATGCTTTTCATCAGTTTGATTACCAGCAGGATAGATGCTACTGGACGGTAGTTAGTGATTTCATTTGTTTTTTTTCTTGGCATCTTTTGGCATGCCATTTTCCTTATTTATTTGTTACATTTGTACCCCACATTTTTCCACCTATTTGCAGGCTCAATGTGGCTTACATATTACCGTAGGCACTCGCTTAGTCGGTTGATAACAAATACAAGGTTATATTGTGGTCTAATGAGGTAGGTATGTGTCAGGCACCATGAAAGTCGAAGGGAATGAAGATTGTATATTGTCCAGTACTATCATTGGTTATGCTGTGTTGCTGGGTGTGGGGATTTACAGTGGATCGGTGAAGAGGCCTTGCTGAAGCATGTAATTTAGGTGGGATGTGAGGTCTGCTATGAAGCGGTTAGGGGCGGATTTTATTAGGTAGCTGGGACAGGTATCTAGTTTATAGTGAGTGTTAGTGAACCTTCTAATCACCTGGGTAACTGTTTCGACGGTGAGGAAAGTGAATTTTGACCAGGTTCGATCAGCTGGGTATTCTCCAAAGGGGTCCAACTCATTAAAGAAGTTTTCGATATCGGTGTTGTCCTGAGGTAGTGCGTTGCGTAGCTTTACAATTCTTTCATTGAAGTACTTAGCAAGTTTGTCTGTGGATGGGATGTCTATATTTGTTGTAGTGACCAAGGTGGTGTCTAGGAGTTTGTTCATGAGTTGGTATAATTTCTTCGAGTCTTTGTAATCTGTCCATATTTTAGTTTTATAGTATGATCTTTTGGCCTGTCTTATTGCGTATTTGTATTTTCTTTGGGTTTCTTTCTATGTGTTGAGTGTATGTTTTTTTCCATGCTCATTCGAATTTCCTGGCTTGCGTTTTTAGCTTTTTCAGTTCATCGTTGAACCATGTTATTGAGTTACGCTTACGTGAGGTTCTTGTTCATAAGGGTGCTATTTCATCTAGTATATTTTTGCACCTTTTATCCCATTCTATGAGGTAGTATATGGAGTCTGTTTGTGCTGTCCATTCATTATTGTATATCTGTTGCCAGAATGTTTTTGTGCCTACTTGACCTCTTGTGCTGTAGGTTGTGTGCTCTTGTGTACGGTATGAACCCTTTTTCCGCCAGTTTAGCGATAGGTTTAGTTCGTAGTGATCTGTCCATGGTGTTTATGTCCATTTAATATCTGTTATTATTAGGTTCTGGTCTGTTGAAAGTTTGTGTGAGATGAGGTCAAGTGTGTGCCCTCTGACATGTGTTGCTTTCATATGTGGCCATTTAAGATCCCGTAAGTGGAGGAATTCCTTACATTCTTGTGCGTAGGTAGAGTTTGGGTCTTCTAGGTGAAGGTTAATGTCTCCTAATACTAGTATATTGGAGTTGGTTACACATGTGTTTGAAAGCAGGTCCATGAAGTTAATCTGGCCTTCGTTCCAATTACCTGGTGTTCTGTAAAACAAGACACAGTTCAAATGATTGCGTAGGGTTTTGTTGTGGATTCTGATTGAGGCAATTTCAAGTTGAGGTGTTATGGACTTAGCAGTGGTTTCGGTGGTAAAGTGGGATCGATAGATAAATGCTATGCCTCTGCCTCTCTTTTCCTTCCTGGTCCAGAGTGTGATTTTGTATCTTGGAGGGCACAGGTCTAGGATTATAGGGTCCTTTTGGTCATGGATCCAGGTTTCAGTGATGAAAAGTAGGTCAAGGTTTGCTGACATGATCCAGTCTGTTAGTATTGCTGATTTGTTTACTGTGGATCTGGCATTGATATAACCCACTTGAATTGTTTGGTATGGGTCTTCTGTGTTTGGTGTTGTCTGGATTTTTATTAGTTGTTGTTTCTTTGTTGGTGTACTGCAGGACTGCTTGTTTTTTTTCCACGCTGTTGATAAAGGAAATCTGGTTTAGGCTTAATTTTAATTGGGATTAGCGAAGGACATTTTCTGTTCTGTTTCACTACTAGTGGACCTAGTCTAAATAAATTTAAAAGAATTCTTAAAGGGCTTGTCTGTAGGAGCAGTGCTTGTTTAAAAGGTACAAGATCAAGAAGAATTACAGTCGGGTACCTGAGGCAAAAGATAGGGAAACAATTTGCCCAATGTCAAGATGTACATAGGCAGAATTTAAACACTCGGTTCTTTCTCCACTTCTGAAGGGGCTGGAAGAGCCTTGGGATATTTAGAAACTAGGAACTGCAAAGAGGTACCAATGGATTCCAAAACACCAGAATGGCACAGAATAAAAAAATGTATTGGATGAACCCAGACATGAAGTGGTCATGTTTTGGTGGATGCTTGCATCAGGGGAATACCTCCATATTCTATAAAGGTTGTTCAAATGTGGACACCCAAAATAATTAGTTGATAGGATTCAATGAATTAATTATTCAGGCTAACAAGCACTAAATATGATTTGGATACCAATTTGGTTACACACTATTCTGCAACAATGGGCATCTAAATTGGGTCATGTGCAACTCAATATGGGATAGGGCCATAGGAGGGGCTTGGGTAGGTCAGGGCTTTCAGAAAAGATGTGCACAGTGTTACAGAATAACTGGGATCCGTGCCTAATTTGCATGCCAGGTTGAAAGGGAAGTAGGTGAGAGACAGGTGTTGGGGCTTTATGGGGATAGGAGAAGAAAGCCAAAGGCTGATGCAGAGATGGGATGGGCAATGAGAGAAGACAGAGGGGTAAAAGAGGCTCAGAGTGCTGATAGAGATGGAGAAGAGAGAGGGAGAGATTGGAGTGGACTGGAAGAAAGGTGTCAGAATGGAAGGAAAGGGAGGGGGAGTAATGAGAAGGGACTAGAATGGAGGAAGAGGGGCCAAGAAGGGAAAATCTGGAGGGATAGAGAAGATGAGAAAGGGGAAGATGTGAAAGAGTTGGGAAGATGGAAAAGGGCTGAGTGGCATTGAAATGGAACAGATGAAAGGGGCAGATCTGAGAAGGGAATAAGGAAACTGGGTAGCAAGTAAGAGAAAGAATAAAGTTACTGGTTGCCAGGAGGGATTGAATGACAAGTAATAGATGAGTTGGCGAGGGAATGAGACTTGGAGGAAGATAAATAAGGGCTGGAGAGAGTGAAAGTGGAAGAAAGAAAGCTCATAGATAGGTGATATGTGAAAAGAGATAAACTGAAGCCTAGAGGGTGAGAGAAGGGGAGAATAAGGTGTAAAATCTAGCTGCTGAGTGGAGAAACACAGAAGAGAGAAACAGAGAAAAATGATTAAGGGGAACGATCAATGTCAGAGACAGATGTAGAGAGGAAAGGGAGACAGAAGAAAGAAGAAATGAAAACAAGACACTGGAGATAACTTAGATGAAGACTACACAAGAAAAGTTCAAAGGACAGGCAGGGATGCAGCACATTAGTAAAATACAATGCCCAGACAATATTTTATTTTATTTTAAATTAAGTAATTTGAACATGGCATCTTGAAATATGCAACTTATAATTTTATATTTTTACACAGTACAGAAGGAAATACATTTGGGTTTCTCCAGTGTTGCATTTCATTCAGACTTCTCAGAGCTCCTATTTCTAGTGTGTGGTTGCTTATTCTGCATTTGAAGCTCTATCTGTTTTCTGCAGGAGTGAAATTATTTGTAGTAGTAGTATTTTGCTAGTATTTAGTTTCCGTGTAGGGATTTGTTGCAGTCTGGCTTGTTCTGTTTTTTTTTCCCATCAGAACATATATAAGCATTCTGGGGGTGCTGCCTTTTAAAAGGTAGGGTTGTCCTGGACAGTAGTGCTGCTTTATTATGACAGGTTTTCTATGTAAGTGTGGAATAGTTGTTTTGTGGGGTTTGATTACTGGAGTTCTAAAGGTTTCCCCCCCCCCCCCCTTCTTCAGGGCCCCATTACCTTGGGAGAGATGGTGTTATAGGGGCTCTTATTAAATTTTCTGCCCAGGGCCCATTCAATCCTAGCTATGTCACTGGGGAATGCAAATTTTAATAAGTAAATACATCAGTGTATTCTCTGCTTTCTCTATTACTTGTCCACTTGTGACTTCAGTGCCCTGTAACCAGTCTCACTGTACATCTTTAATGAAAATGAAGGCATCTTCTCTATCCCTTGCCTCTCCAGTTTGTTTCGAGACCAGAGGTTTCTAAACCTCTCCTTAGTTATCCCCATCCTTTTGGCTTTTCATGCTGATGGCAGTGAGGCTTTTGGAGTGTGGCCCTTACCAGTATGACTTCAGTTTGATCTATTCTTCAGCTTATTTAGTGAATCTTTGATGCTGAACGTAAGTCAGCTTCTCCATCTGAGAAATGAACTCCAATCACTCCCCTCCATTCTCCCAAAGATGGGGCATCTACTTTTTGCCTTGCTATATACATTTGGGCATAAATTTGCGTCTCTAACGGGGAATGACGATACTATCTAGGAGCAAATACACTTAAATGTTCATCAAACTCAAAAGCCCCTAATAACGTTTTTAGCAAAACCTTTATTTTCAGTATATCACATTACATTTACCCCAACAGTCTCAGGAACTCAATCTCTCAAAACCTTTAACTGCGCCATTCAGCTTCCACTCCAGTTTCACATTAATTAAACATAGTTCATCTTAACTTCTTTAACATGCTACCCTGCTCACACAGTACCATCTAGAACAAAATATCATCCAGGAACAAGTTCATGTATATTGTGCCTAGGCACAAAGTCCGTACTGGCAAAGCAGAGTAGCTTTTGTGAAAAATAGTTCTTTTTCTTCACCCAACGCGTAATTAAACTCTGGAATTCGTTGCCGGAGAACATGGTGAAGGTGGTTAGCTTGGCAGAGTTTAAAAAGGGGTTAGACGGTTTCCTAAAGGACAAGTCCATAAACCGCTACTAAATGGACCTGGGAAAAATCCACAATTTCAGGAATAACATGTATAGAATGTTTGTACGTTTGGGAAGCTTGCCAGGTGGCCTTGGCCTGGATTGGCTGCTGCCGTGGACTGGATGCTGGGCTCGACGGACCCTTGGTCTTTTCCCAGTGTGGCATTACTTATGTACTTATGCGCCTTCCATGCCTGTCCTTCGCTCACAACAAAAAAACTAAAATATCTCATTTCTAGTAGTTTGCCACAAAGAAATCTTTGAAACAAACCTCTTTCCTTTTCAATGATTTAATTTTTTTTTTAAACAGATGCAGCCTGTCCAAAATTATTTGAAATGTCAATTATGCTATGCACCAGCTGTGCATGTTCCTCTTCTCAATATAAAAAAGTGATGCAGCAAACCGACTACACTTAGATGGTACTGATTTCTAGCTGTTATTTCACAATATCCTGTGTGGTAAAACCGTGAAGAACGATATTAATTCTGGTTGGTTGTGGGATGCTGCAATGATTCATTGTGTTCTGGGAGAATTCTGTACAACTATGTGACAGAGAGTTTGCACAGAATTAGAATTTGATGACAGCCAAGGAGGTAAGAATACCCCCCCCCCCCCACACACACACACTCCTGATATTCATCTGGTGATGCTGAGGGGTTTTTCTAAATGCTGACTAGCACTGGCTAAAGTAGACACATTTATTCAATGCTGGGCCATGGCCAAGCAATGGCATTGAATATCTGGGTCTGTGGCGATTAAAATTATTTATTTATTTACAACTTTGTCGCTCTATCCATAGTCTTCCAGGTGGACAAGCATAATAAGAAGATCTAACACATAACAACTAAGCCATTAACATAAACTCAACCTAAACAAGACAGAAATACAGTTCATAATTTAAATATAAAGTAAATACAACTGAGTCCCTACAACAAAAAGACCCCCCCCCCAGTAAACATCAGTCTGCATTGTATGCCTGATGAAACAGAAATGTTTTTAAAGATTTCCTGAACCCACTCATCTCCTGCAATTCTCTAATACACGAAGGAAGCTTATTCCAAAGTTGCAGCCCTGCGATATAAAAAATTGAGTGCCGAAATTGCTCCAACCTAATATCCTGATAATTAGGGATGCAGGTATGGTCGATATGCAGTTAGGACCACTGTTTAACTTGCTTGGTTAGGTATGCAGCCACTGGACCAGGCCCTGACTCCGGCTCTGGACTGCTCTTGCATTGCCAAGACAGTGCTGTGGAGGTCAGAGCTGATATTCAGAGTCAGTACCCAATTAAGCGCCACTGAATATTGGTGACCAGCCAATTCAGCATGGTTTAAGCATGCAGGAACCTCTTCTGTCCATTTAAACCAGACTGATTATTTTCCTCATTATTATTAGTCCAGCTAGGTTGGAAGGTGACAATAAAATCATTAGCTTGCAGTGGTCTAAAGATGAGCCAGGTGACAAAATTGGTCTGTGCAGATCAGAAAAAAAAGTCTCAGCCTGCTTGATCTAGTGAAGGTGGCTCCTGCTTCTGCTGCTGCTGTTGTATTGTCGTGTGTGGATAGAAGGAATGGTAGGAGTTAGGTTTGGGGGGTGTTGATTATTTTAAGAGGGGAGAGAGATGAGGGGAAGGGTGTTGATCCTGGGGGAGAGGAGCTGAACTTTATGATGTACTTTTGCAAAAGGAGTCCCCAATCTTGAAGATATATACAACATTTCAAATTGCTAAGAAGGCTGGGGGAAGGGGTGTTTCATTCTCAGATTTTTGTTGAGTGGGAGAGGTGGCTTCCAAAATCTGGCTCTTTGCATGATTTTAAACGCTTGGGAAGCTGAAGAGGAAAACAGGGTAAAGTTCTCAGGTATCGGTATAATCAGCATCTGTAATATTTCTATACAGTGAGCAACTCTGCCACAACCCCAGAAACCTTGTCACCTGCCATCATCCTCTGTAGCACCTGCCCGTGGTGGTGGTGGTGGTGGGGGGGGGGGGGGGGAGGTTGAGAAGAGGGTGAATGGAAGAATGCTGTGTGGATGTGTGACCTCTAGATTTGCCTGTGGGGTTGGGAACCCTGCTGGCAGGGCATCCTTTCTAGTACCACCTTATCATCCTCTTTTGCTGGCTGTGGGTGGGTGGGAATACTGCTAGAACTGCAGTATTTGTCATGCCCCTGTCCCTGCCGCACCTCTGTTCCTCACTCACCCCACCCTGTAAAATAAAGTTAAACCTTTCTACAAGCAGATCAAGCCAAGGACAAGGAAATCCTGAGGGGCTGGAAAGGCATGCTCTGTGGGCAGTAGTTTTAAGAGTGAACTCTGTGGAATTCTGTGTAAAAATGTTAAGAACTCTGCATTGTTGAATAATTACAGGTCCTCTATTTGTGTCCTAGGTCAAGCTTCTCAATACTGCATGTCTCTTGTGTCTTTATGCTATGTTGCAATTTTCACTATCCTCTGGATTATATACATTGCGGCCAAATTTGTGCACACGCCCAAGATGTACATGCAGTGTAATTGAGTAGCAAGCCATAATTGAGTGCTAACAACTAATTACTGACATTAATTAGCACCCATTACAATTTGTGTGCACATCTGGCTTCATGCTATTCTATAAGGCATGATGTCTAACTCTAATAGCACATAACTGAAAAGGGAACGTGGCCATGAGAGTGACAGTGACATTTTGAAAAGTTGTGCGTGTACTTATAAAATATGGTCTTGGCCCACCTAACTTGCTCGCCAGCATTTACACCAGGTTTCAGCAGGTGCAACTCTGGTGCCCAAAGTTAGGCATGGGAATCGGCACTAAGCATGATTCTATAAAGGGCACGTGCCCACTGATTTTTTTTCCAGTTCCAAATTTTGAGTGACATTTATAGAATTATCTCCTATATGCTTTGAGTCTGGCCTGACTAGTAGCTTGACTTGTTTGCTTGTTGGTACAGAAGCCAGTGAATAGAGGAAGTGAAATAAAACAAATTGCTCTTAGGCATTTGGCCTCTTTTGTCTTATTATCTGAGCAAACTTTGGGAATTCCAGAGGGACAAAGAGGAAGATCAGGTGGGTTGGCCGTCATTTTTCTTCTTTCAAGATAATGTATCTGTACTTTGATGAACTTTGCTGGATGGGCCAGAGAGTGCATTTTGTGAAGGAGAGTTATCTTTGCTGCTGTTCATGTACTTTTGCCTGTGTGAACTTATGCCGTGGAAGCCTGTGGTGTATGGGATTGTTGAAGACATGCCTAAGTTTGTTTAAATAAAATTGCCATTATTGGAAGCACTGCTCTATGGTTTAGATTGAACTCATTTTTGAAGTTTGGGTTCAAATGAGGTGGAAGTTTCCAACATACATTACCCTCTAATTCTATAAACTTGTCTGGGTTATAGATTAAGGTCAGTTGCATATAACGTAATATGATAATTAGATGATAATTGATGTTAACTAGCAATAATTGGCACTAAGTAGCGCTAATTGGCACTGCATGCAACTGACCTTAGTTGATATTCTATAAGTTGGGTGCCCAAAATCTAGAGCATGAAATTTTCAAGGGGGATGTGGACCTAGGAGGGGCATGGGCAGGTCAGGAGCCTGTCAGCAAAACAGAAGAACAAATCCTCACAAATCAACACAGATGATCCAACACAGCGAAGATGACAACAAAACCATACAAAGTCAATAATGGTGCTATTCCAACTTTAATCAAAATTAGCCACGACTCGACACGGGCATGTGTTTCAGCCACCAGGCCTGCATCAAGACTTCAATGCCACTATAGCTGTTGGATTCTATATCCTATGCTCCATTAGTAATCAACATTGACAATCCTGCTGTAGGTTCACACTCCTCAGTTGTTGCTCACCATTATTGATTTTGGGGCACTTTTACTAAACTGTGTAAGCATCTACACGCGCCCAATGTGCGCCAAAATAGAGTTACCACCCGGTTACCGCTTGGCTCTTGTGGTAATTTCATTTTTGACATGCGTCCGATACGCGCATCCGAAAAATAATTTTTATTTTCAGATGCATGCCAAGTAGCATTTGACACACGTAGGTCATTACCACCTGGTTATCGCGTAAGTCTTTATCGCTAGGTCAATGGTTGGCGGTAAGGTCACAGACCCAAAATGGATGCGCGGCAATTTTGATTTTGCCGCACATCCATTTTCGGCAAAAATTTTTAAAAAGGCCTTTTTTACAGGCGCGCTGAAAAATGGATTGGCGTGCGCCCAAAACCCGCACCTACACTACCGCAAGCCATTTTTCAGCACACCTTTGTAAAAGGACCCCTTTATGTGGTTTTGTTGTCTTCTTTTCTGTGTTGGATCATGCAGGTCCGGAGCATGCGTGGCACTTATGTGCAGGTACTAGAATACTTGTAGTTAAGCACCTAACTGCCATTTGGCTGGCATAGAGGGGCATAATCGAACAGAAACGCCTATCTCCATGGGCGTTTATCTCCGAGAACGGGTCCGTGAAGGGGCGGACCGAACCGTATTTTGGGAAAAAATAGACGTCCATGTTTTATTCGACAATTTGTGAGCTGGGCGTTTTTGGTTTTCAGCGATAATGGAAAATGAAAGCGCCCAGCTTAAAAACGAATAAATCCAAGGCATTTGTTCGTGGGAGGGGCCAGGATTCGTAGTGCACTGGTCCCCTCACATGCCAGGACACCAACCGGGCACCCTAGGGGGCACTTTTACAAAAACAAAAAAATGGTAAAAGAGCTCCCAGGTGCTTAGCACCCTTCCCTTGTGTGTTGAGCCCCCCAAATCCCCCTCAAAACCCACTGCCCACAAGTCTACACCATTACTATAGCCCTAAGGGGTGAAGGGGGGCACCTACATGTGGGTACAGTGGGTTTGGGGGGGTTGGACGACTAATAAGCATTAAGTAGCACAATTGTAACAGGTAGGGGGGATGGGCCCGGGTCCACCTGCCTGAAGTCCACTGCACCCGCTAACAACTCCTCCAGTGACCTGCATACTGCTGCCAGGGAGGTGGGTATGACATTTGAGGGTGAAAATAAAAAGTTGTGAAACATCATTTTTTGTGGTAGGAGGGGGTTAGTGACCACTGGGGGAGTCAGGGGAGGTCATCCCCGATTCCCTCCAGTGGTCATCTGGTCATTTAGGGCACTTTTTGGGGCCTTATTCATGAAAAAACAGGGTCCAGGAAAAGTGTCCTAAATTCTAGCTAAAAACGCATACTTTTTTTCCCATTATCGGTGAAATGCGCCCATCTTTGTTCGGCAGATAACCACGCCCCAGTTCCGCCTTCGCCACACCTCTGACACGCCCCCATCAACTTTGTCCGCATCCGCGACGGAGTGCAGTTGAAAACGTCCAAAAATCGGCTTTCGATTATACCGCTTTATTCGTTTTTGTGAGATAAACGTCCATCTCCCGATTTAGGTCGGAACTTGGGCGTTTTTCTCGTTCGATTATAAGCAGGATAGTGTTCACACCTAAAGGTAGGCACATAAATGCAGACTTAGACTAGTCTTCTATAACAGCAGTTCTGCTCAGAACTGCCATTGCAGAATTCACATATAATGTGCATCATCCCAGAACCTAACTTTCCCCCTATCTGTCTAAAAACTGCACTGAGGTGACTTATGTGAGGGTAGTGACACTGGTAGTCAATAGGGGGAAAAGTCTGTTTTAGCAGTGAAAGAAGTGGCATTGCTTTCCAGGGAAAAGAAAATCACCTAAGAACATGAGCCACTCTTTTTGACCACTTTTATTAACCCTAGTAACCAGGGAATGGATTTGAATCAGCAGCTAGTTGCATGCGCAAAAACAAAAGATGTTTTCACTTTCCAAGAGTTCATTGTACACTAATGGGAATTTTTGTTTTGTTTTGTTTTTTTAACTTCAGAGGTCTTTAAACAGCACAACAAGATTACAGAAAAACTTTCAAATAACAATGTTAACCCCATGGTTTTAAATTCACCATCCTGCAGTGCTGGAAGTAGTACAGACACAGGAACAGTAATGAGCAGTGGCATGCTCAAAAGAGTATATTAGATGCAAATACATAAAACAGTGGTCATTTTCTCTTTAGATTTGATATGCTTCGTCCCAATAATCCTACAGTGATAATCAAACAATAATGTAAAAATTATACACTCAGATATTGAGTGATTCCCAAGTCCATTCCTTGAGAGCCCTGCCAGGTCTTATTTCAGTGCAACCAAAACATGCTAATTAACTTGGTGTGTGTTTTAATAAAGTTTAGCTTGAACTACCAGCAGCAGGGCCCACAGGAATAACATGGGCCCAGCTGCAGATAACTCGAGCTAATCTTTAGTAAAAGACCCCCTTGATTCTTATACCCTATATTCTGTATTTGATGAATATCCATTGTGGATAACAAAACTAGTTAGGGGCTTCCCAGGGACTGGATTGGTAAAGCAATAAGATACACTATTTTGCCACCTTTCAAAGTCATTGTCTGAAAAATACCTCATCAGCATCATCTTTGTACAACTTAAAAATCATTTCAGGAGACTTCATGTTTGAAGTTGAGTCATTGCTGGTGCTATTAGTCTATCAGAGACTTTTTACCCTATTTGTAGACACTTTATTCTTTTGGAACATTCTAGTTCCCTGCTGTAGTGACTGGCCTGCAGTCATAAAAACAACAAGTTTAAAAAATTCCTCTGGGATGAGAATCATTATTTCTGCATGAATCTACCAACTAAGGAAGTTGTTTACCATGTTGGCCTCTGAAAGACATAGTTAGTAAATTGTTTGGCAGTGTATCATTACTGTGTGTTTTTCGTCTACAATCATGAATCATCCATATAGATGATTCTCAAAATACGGGTGGAACAGCAAATCTCATTGCTAGATTTGTGCAAGTTGTGACAGAGTCTGTTCAATAGAGATTATTCTAGTACACACAGAATGAGAGAACGTCCTTTTTGAAAAAGACCCTAAATTAGTGAGAAAGTTAGTTAAATGGGTCAATCAGATTAAATAAGTATCAGAAACCCATGTTTCCCAATATCTCTGTTAAATACAGTCAGTTTTTCATTCTACTACTGAATTTCATTCTGTTGCTGAGGTGAGCTGAAAGGGCTGTAGCTGAAGGGTATGAATGGTATTTTGTCACAGGATGTGTTTTTAAGAGGAATGCAGAATTATAAGTGGTGGCAGAACTGCACTGTTGTCTCCCACTTGATGAAAAGGGTGCAAGAGACTCTTCCTGCATATTCTTTCGATATGGAATTTATTTAATATTTTTGAAAATGCCTCTCATTTAGCCAAATTGGGGTACTTCTTAGCAGAATCCTGTGCGAGCGTCAGACTGAGATACGCAAAGTATGAATACTATAAAGACAATTAGAAATGGAGCCCCATTTTGCATAGGGCATCTAGGATGGAAGGAACATGTAAACTGGAACAGTTTTCAATCCTTTTTTTTTTTTTTTTTTACAGAAGGCCCGCTGAATGCAGAGCATTTTGCAAAATATGTACAGGGATATAGAAACAACAGTTCAATAAAACAACATGCTAACAAATAAGGCACGGCAGTCAACAGCTTCTGTATGCAAGCGCTTGCACTTAAATGTATCTGTAAAATTTGAAGGAACTGAAGGAAGTGTTCATTTCCACTTGGCTGCTGTCTTTGAGGGGTTTGTTATATGCTTGGAAGCAGTCCAGCTTGAATGCTATTCCAATGTGTAGGTTACACTTTTTTTCACTGTTGTAAAGATATTCTTGGCTTAATAAAGGACTGCTAACGCATTAAAAAACATGTGTAACTGCTAATTTTTGTTACTTGTATAGGTGCTTATATGCAAAAGAAGCTATATTCTAGTGGCCTAGTGGTTAGAGCACTGGTCTTGCAAACCAGAGATGGCTGGTTCAAATCCCACTGCTGTTCCTTGTGATTTTGGGCAAGTCATTTAACCCTCCATTTCCTCAGGTACAAACTTATTGTGAGCCCTCCTGAGACAGAGAAATATCCAGTGTACCTGAATGTAACTCACCTTGAGCTACTAATGAAAAAGGTGTGAGCAAAATCTAAATTAATAATAATAATAATAATTTCTGTAGTGCCACTAGATGTATGCAGTGCTCTTCACATATAAGACAGTCTCTACTCCACAGAGCGTACAGTGTATTCAAGGCAGGGCAAATAACAGGTTAGGAAGTTTCATTTAATTTGAGAAATGATTAAAAACAAGATGAGTATAAAGAGAAGGGGGTTAAAAATTAACAGCAGCTTCAAAAAGGTGGACTTTTTAACCCAAATTTATATAGAGCCAGAGAGGGAGCATGACACATTGACTTAGGAAGTCTATTCCAGGCATATGTCACAGCGAGTTAGAAAGAATAGAGTCTGGAGTTGGCAGTAGAGGAAAAGGATACAGATAAGAATGACTTACCTGATGAATGGAGTTCCTGAGGAAGGATGTAGGGAGAAAGAAGAAATGAGGAGGTTCAGAATAAATGCACTTGTTAGGTAGTAAGAAAAGGCTGAAAGTGTAGTGAAGTCCAGAGTAAAGAACCGGAGTCCAAAAGGTGAATTAAACACTTCTGTTTATTTAAAATTGTTGATAAAACCCAATCCAATGAAGTAAAAGCTTGCAGACAGAGAAGCATGCTTCGACGTGACTGTCTACATCAGGAGTCCAGTACGCTAGTGCTTAATCTCAACTTAAGTGTGGATGGAACAAAGCAAGCATATAATTCTGTTTTTTTGAAACTGCCCCATCTGCGCTGCAGCAACTTTGGTGCTATGCATAACTGGTTTATTTGACATTATGAACATAATAATAGCTATACAGGGTCAGCCCAATGGTCCATCTAGCCTAGTATCCTGCTTCCAAAAATGGCCAATCCAGGTCACAAGCACTTGGCAGAAACCCAATTAGTAGCAAAAGTCCATGCTGCCAATCCTGGGGCAAGCAGTGGCTTCCCTCATGTCCATCTGAATAACAGACTATGGACTTGTCCTTCAGGAAATAGTTCAAACCTTTTTAAACCCAGATATGCTAAGCACTGTCACCACATCCTCCAGCAATGTGTTCCAGAGCTTAACTATTCTTTGAATTAAAAAATATTTCCTCCTATTTGTTTTAAAAGTGTTTCCATGTAATTTCATTGTGTCCCCTGGTCTTTGTACTTTTTGAAAGAATGAAAAATCAATTCACTTTTACCCGTTCTACTCCACTTAGAATTTTATAGACCTCAATCTTATCTCCCCTCATCCATCTCTTTTCCAAGCTGATGAGGCCAAACCTCTTTAGCCTTTCCTCATGTGTGAGGAGTTCCATCCCATTATATGCTTGCTTTATCAACAATTTTAAATTAACAGAAGTGCTTAATTCATTTTTTGGACTCCTTGGTTCTGTACTCTGGACTTCACTACATTTTTTGCTTTTTGTCACTCATGAGGATTTTGGTTTCCTTGTTTTTGTTCTAAGAGAAGGTTGAACCATATGTGGCACTGGATAAAGAGCCAATGAAGTGACTTGAGAAGGAGGATTATGTAAGGGTAGTGTCATGTGTCACTGCTTGTAGATAGGTCTTGCAGCAGCATTTTGAAAAGACTGAATAGAAAAGAGATGGTTGGGGGAGACCTGTGAGAAGCACTTTGCAGTAGTCTAAGTGGGAGGTGATGAGAGTGTCAATGAGGAATGGATTTTGTGATGTTATAGCAAAAGAAGTAACATGTTTTAGAAGTCTGTTGGGTATATGCAGAAAAAGAGAGAGAGGAGTCAAACATGATCCCAAGACAGCTGAGGGGACTAGGAGGATAACAGTATTATCCCACAGAAGCAGAGAAAGGAGGAAGAGGACAGGAAGGTTCAGGAGGAAAGATAAGAGGCTTAATTACAGTCATGTTGAACATCTAGGTAGCAATGTCAGACAAGCAAGTTGAGATTTGGGTCTGGATTGCAATTTCAAGTGTGAAGAAGTCGGTCTAAGAGTCAGCAACATAAAGATGGAACTGAAAGTCATGGAAGGAAATCAGAGTACCAAGGGAACAAGTATAGAGAGGGACAGAAGAGGTCCCAAGAGAGTCCTGAGGTACACTAAATGAATAGTGGGATATCAATGGAAGAAGATCCACTAGACCTTAAGCTAAAAGTGTCATAGGAGACAGAAGAAGAAAACCAAAACAGAACAGGGTCCCAAAATCCAAATGAAATAAGGGTATCAAGGAGCAATTGCTGATCAACGTTGTCAAAAAACACCAGATAGGTCAAGAAGGATGATAGGTCAGGAACAAGTCACAGGAGGAGGGCATGCGGGAGATGGGATTTGATATACCACCCTTCTGTGATTGCAGTCAAAGCAGTTTATATATTATATGCAGGTACCTATTTTGTACCTGGGGCAATGGAGGGTTAAGTGACTTGCCCAGAGTCACAGGGAGCTACAGTGGATATTGAACTCTGTTCCACAGGTTCTCAGGCCACTGCATTAACTATTAGGCTACTTTAGCAAGGGTTGTTTATGTAGAATGTAGAAGGCAAAATCTAGATTGGAGTGAATCAAAAATGGCTTGAGGTGAAAGAATGTCAAGACAGTGGTAGACAGCTCATTCGAGTAGTTGGATGCAAAAGGAAGGAGGGAGATGGAACAATAGGTGGAAGGGCAGGTGGGCTCTAATAAAGGTTTTTAGAGCAGTGCAGTAATCACATGCCTGAATACAGCAGAAAGAATTGCAATGGAAAGTGGTAGGATATGACATAGAGGGAAATAGAGCTGAATAGGGAAAGAGGATGGGATTTGATATACTGCCTTTCTGTGATTATAATCAAAGTGGTTTATATATTATATGCGGGTACTTTATATTGTACCTGAGGCAATGAAGGGTTAATTGACTTGCCTAGAGTCAAAAGGAGCTGCATTGGGAATCAAATCTGGTTCCTAGGTTACTGCACTAACCATTAGGCTACTCCTCCATGAATATTTATTTATTTTGATTTTGCTCACACCTTTTTCATAGTAGCTCAAGGTGAGTTACATTCAGGCCCTGGAGGGCTCACAGTCTAAGTTTGTACCTGAATAGTTGGGTAGGAGTGGGATCAAAGGAACATGTAATAGGTTTGGAGTAGGAGAGAAGGTACACACTTTCCTCCTCTGTGATTTTGGGAATGGAAGAAAGCATGGCAGGGATCAAAGAAAGGGAACAGGAATGAAGTGGGAAGGAAGGGGTGGAGGTGACCTGGTAGAGAATGAAAGATTAACATTGTGAACCTTGCCTTGGAAATAGTCATAATCTGGGCAGGGACTGAAGTGTGGGGGGGGGGGGGGGGGGTACTTGTAGGTGGAGGTACTTTGAGGAGGGAGTTGAATGTGGAAAAGAGACAGTGAGTCTGAAGGTAAGGGAGTTTGCAAAGTGGACATCATAGTCTTGTTTGGTGAGTGCCATAGCAGGCTCGGCGTAAATGTAAAATTTATGAAGTCAGCATGGGCATGGGATTTATTTGTTGCATTTGTATTCTACATTTTCTCACCTATTTGCAGGCTCAATGTGGCCAGAAGTGCTCTGTAGAGCAGGCATAAGAATATAAGGAGTGAATTCTGGAGGTCAGCCAAGGCTTGAGTTTGGTATGCCTTACAAGAGAAGGCACTGGGAGGAGCAAAAGTGTCCAAAGCAGAGGAGATGATTCTGGAAACATAGTGGTTCATTCACTCTTCTCAAGTCCAGGCCAAATTGAGTATTTTTGCTATCATCATGTATGTGTATTTTGGAGGAGATCCAAAAATTGAAAGGGAAATGTTTTAGATTATACTTGTGTTCTCATGCAAAATCAGGAATGTACATGTATTATTTTGGATACAAACCATGCCTGGTACACACTACTTTTGAATCTGCATCTTGTGACAAATATATGCGCAACTAGCAGAACTGTAAAATTGTCATTTACAAATGTATGCCGTCTGCTTGTGTGGATGCCACACAAGTCTTTTAAATGGCCTCCTAAACCTAATGAAGGTTATGTTTAAAGACAAATCATGAGAATCATATTGGAATATTTAGCTTTTATTATAAAAAGCTATAAAAATATGACACAGAAAATATATTCGGATAAGATGTAGTAGGCAGTCATTCCCATAATCACAAGATGGAAAAAAAACCTTTTAGAACATCTGGTCCATTGAGAGAAAAAAAAGAAAAGATACATAAGCAATAAACAAGAAAATCGATCATTTTAGCAAGGTAGTAATAAGCTAGACTAGAAGAAAGGAAAGGCCTAGCTCACGTATACATTCTCCTTGGGAAAGGGAAGATCCTCTGGATAGACACTGTCAGCAGAAGTTCAGATAGAGGATCAGACCATCAATTAGGTATTTTGGTGTGAAGATGGTTGCTGGAAGAGAAAGGTATAGTAGAGGTTTGATACACATATAAGAGCTTCATTGTTTACATCTCTCATGTTACTATATTTGTACAAATTATGCCTGGGTACCATAACAAAAAAATAGCAGCATGTCTGTTGACCATACCTGCTTTTGTAACACTCACTTTTAAGTATTCTGACATCATAGCATACTGTAAAGGAACATATTAATAGAACATAGATCATGTACAGAAATTGAACAGAGAAGGAAATCATGAGTCATTACTGGCTGGCTCTACATTTGCTTATTGAATACAGTCTGGGTGGTGACTGCCGTATTAATTTTGGATAGACAGTGTAGTAGAGCATAGACCTATAAACTTGCAGGCTGCAGGTTGATTTATTCATTCTGCCATTTGTGCAGTATTGAGCAAGGTATTGAACCTCCATTTATCAAACAAGTATTACAAGTTTTTCAAGGCAGAGGCATTGCAACTATGAACTCTGTTCTGCATCAGTATTAAAAAGTGTTGATTTGATATAACACATATACCAAATCCTAAATATTTTTTAAATATTTTGCACAGGTAAATTTAATAAACTTTGCAGTTAATCAAAAGAATCTAGAAATATCAGCAATAGTGTGGACCTATCAACATATATTTCTGTTAGAGCCTTACATGGGTTTCTTGAAGATTATTTCAGTTGTATTATGTGGTTCCTGCACTCAAGTGAATCCCACATAATCACTCTTTTCTAGAATGACACCCAACCCAATAGCAGTTTTATACTGTAAATCTCTGAAGAGGGCTCATTTCTTGTAACTTCACTCACTTCCAGTTACTTCCACCTTAATTAATTCCACCTAAAACCAATCTGATTTTTTTTTCCATTTATTGATCTTTATGAAGAGATTCACTCAACACTCAACACTCAACACTCAACACGGCGTACAGCAGGTACAGTTTAACAGAACATTAGTAAAATGATTAAATATAAACATAAATACAATCAATGAGATAAGCTTAGAAACAGCAAATTGAGTCCTAGTAATAGGACTAACATGAAACAGTATCAGAAATTATAAACATGTAACAGTACTGTAGAACAATCATATAACAGAAATATGGTAAATAGCCCAATATAAAATTATTGTCAACTCTTAAGCTTTTCATGTTTTTGTTTTATTTCTTGGCAGTCTACCTTGACTGCATTATCGACTCAAATTGTAAACTACAGGGAGGACCTAGGGGTCCTTTTATTAAGCCGCAAAGTGTGTACGCGTGCTCAACATGCGCCAAAATTGAGTTACCGCCAGACTACCGTGTGGCTCTTGCGGTAATTTTATTTTTGGCACGTGCCTGATACGCGCGTCTGAAAAATATTTTTTATTTTCGGGCGTACGTAATGGACATGCGCCAAGTGGCATTTGGCACGCGTAGGCCATTACTGCCCAGTTACCGCGTGAGCTAGGTCAATGGCTGGCGGTAAGGTCTCAGACCCAAAATTTTGCCGCATATCCATTTTCGGCAAAAATAAAAAAAAGGCCTTTTTCACAGGTGTGCTGAAAAATGGATTGGTGCGTGCCCAAAACCGTGCCTACACTACTGCAAGCCATTTTTCATCACGCCTTTGTAAAAGGACCCCTTAGTTTGTACACATGTATTCGGTAGCCAGTTTGGAGTTTGCATGTATGTAAGAGACCCTGTATTCTACACCATTACTGTTTAGTAGAGCCCTGAGTAAAATGTAACTAGACGTGTTTTTTTATGGGGAATGTTTTTGAGGTACCTGTACGAATCTCCATTGTTTGTGACAATTGCTGCACACCCAGGGGTAATGGATATACCACTTTTGAAACGTAATTCATTTGTTCATAAAAATTGAGTTAGCAGATGAAATATCGTTGCTGAAAAATAAAGCCAATAATATTATGAATATCTGTAAAATCTTTGAACTTGTATTCTTAACTATCATTCTGAAGATTCAAGCTGTACACCCATGTCCATGGCATGGCTAAAATGAAGATATTCATGTATGGCAAGAATCTATCAATGCAATGATCCTTCTACTAGAAATTGGAACTTTAGAAAATCTGAGGATTGGTTAATCTGTTTCGAGAATTGGAAGGATTAGCAATAGCTACGGATCAAGAAAGGGATCTGGGTGTCGTCGTCGATGATACGCTGAAACCTTCTGCTCAGTGTGCTGCTGCGGCTAGGAAAGCGAATAGAATGTTGGGTGTTATTAAGAAGGGTATGGAGTCCAGGTGTGCGGATGTTATAATGTTATAATGCCGTTGTATCGCTCCATGGTGCGACCGCACCTGGAGTATTGTGTTCAGTACTGGTCTCCGTATCTCAAAAAAGATATAGTAGAATTGGAAAAGGTACAGCGAAGGGCGACGAAAATGATAGTGGGGATGGGACGACTTTCCTATGAAGAGAGGCTGAGAAGGCTAGGGCTTTTCAGCTTGGAGAAGAGACGGCTGAGGGGAGATATGATAGAAGTGTATAAAATAATGAGTGGAATGGATCGGGTGGATGTGAAGCGACTGTTCACGCTATCCAAAAATACTAGGACTAGAGGGCATGAGTTGAAGCTACAGTGTGGTAAATTTAAAACGAATCGGAGAAAATTTTTCTTCACCCAACGTGTAATTAGACTCTGGAATTCATTGCCGGAGAACGTGGTACGGGCGGTTAGCTTGACGGAGTTTAAAAAGGGGTTAGATAGATTCCTAAAGGACAAGTCCATAGACCGCTATTAAATGGACTGGAAAAATTCCTCATTTTTAGGTATAACTTGTCTGGAATGTTTTTACGTTTGGGGAGCGTGCCAGGTGCCCTTGACCTGGATTGGCCACTGTCGGTGACAGGATGCTGGGCTAGATGGACCTTTGGTCTTTCCCAGTATGGCACTACTTATGTACTTATGTACTTATGTACTTATGATTGCTACTTTATAGTGAAAATGAATGCTGATTGTTCTTCGGTATTAGTTTAAGTTTGTGCTCTCATTTCTTTAATATGTCCATTTTAAGAACTAGAATGAAGAACATTGTCTAATTGTATCATGGCATATTTGGTAGTCTGTCAGATGGGTCTGACTTGGTTTATACAGAAAATAATCTGATTTCACAGAATATTTAGTAAACTCTCAGTTGTTTGTTTGAAATCTGCCTCTCTGCCTCTTCCCAAGTGTTTTTTTGTGACTCAATCATGGTTTTATACTGTTGAGATTCAGCATGCTAAAAAGAAGTATTATGCTTCCTCAATAGCATGGGATAGCAATCCTTCTCGACTTTGTAGACTAATGCGGAAACCTATGGTTCCTTTTGTCTTCCTTGGTATCACCTGAGAATACTGCAGACTACTTCTTTTCTAAGGTTCAGCTTCTTCTTGATGGTCCTCTCTCCCACCCCGTCCTTCCTTTTTAACAGACCTACTCTATAAATCTTGTCCCTCCTTATCCTTTATTTCTTTCTCACTTTGTTCTACCAGCTTCTCAGTTAGCTTGCCAAAATTGTGTATTCTTTAAATCCATCTGCTCCTCACACTGACCTTATACCCATCACACTTCTTAAATGTTTTCTTGACCTACTGCTTCCACTTCCATTGTCCATGGTAACCGCTAGTCTTAGAAAAGGTATCTTCCTGGAAGCAAGCTTTCATATGACCATATTGCAAGAGCCGAAAGGGTGATGGCTCTGCTCCATCTAATTTCTGGCCAATTTTAAATCTTCCTTTTGTATCAAAAGTTGCTGAACAGCTTATGGACTACTTAGATAAGACCAACTCAATACATCCTTATCAAATTGGCTTCTGTAGCCTTCCTTCCACCGAGCACACTCTATTTGGCTTATAAATAGTATCAAGCTCATTTTGAATGGTGGCAGAGATGCTTTGCTTATTTCTCTCAACCTCTCTGCTGCCTTTGATTCAGTAAATCACTTGGTTCTTCACCACCTGGCTGATTCTTATATCTGTGGAACTGCTGTCTTCTGGTTCAAGACTTACCTTTCTAACAGATCTTTCCTTGTTCATTATTCCTCTGGTTCCTTGGCTCCTAGACTTTTATTTTTGGTGTTCCTGAAGGATCTATTCTAGACCCAATTCTTTTTAATATCATTTTCTTCCCTCTTGCATTTAATTCAGCCACTTGGCTTTACTGTTTTCCTTTAGGCCAGTGGTTCTCAACCAATGTGTCAGGACATATTGGTGTATCCCTAAGAGGTGGAAAGTGTGCCACAAAAATATTTGGTATAGACAGCAAGGCTGTATTTTCTTTACAACCATCAGTGCTTGCAAACTGGGAAGACTAGTAATCTTGGGAGTCAGGTTCTTGAAATCCCTGTTACTGGTCCTTATTTCTGCTTTCCCACTACATCCAATAATAATTGCTGCCTTCATCCCCAACTGAAAATGCCACAGGTCTGTTCTCCATAGATTCTGTTTGCTATATAGTTTCTGAGTAGCATATTTGCAGGTTTTTGTGTTGCTTCATAGTATCTGACAGTGGAGGGATTTTGTGTTACTGAGGTGACACAAGAATTTGAATATATATTTGTTTTGATGTATGACGTGAGAAATCTGGGACTGATGTGTTGCATACAGATGTTTGCTATGAGATAGGCAAATTTATACTAAAATTACATTTAAACAATTAAATATTTAGGCATTCTTTATTCAGCTGTGAACTTTAGTGTTTGGTGTGTCACTTATTTATTTATTGCATTTGTATCCCACATTATCCCACCTATTTGCAGGCTCAATGTGGCTTACATAGGTTTGTTATGACATTGTCATTACAGAATATCAGATACAGTTAGTAGTGTGTAGAGATTAAGTAGAGAAGAAAGTGGAAGTGATTAGGCGGGTGATAGTAGAAGTGGATTTTCCTAACTGGTTGGGTTGGGAAAGTGAATTAGTGCAGCTGTTGGCTCTCGTTGTAGGCCTTGTTGAAGAAGAATGTCTTAAGAGATTTGCGAAAGTTATTTGTTTCGACAATTGATTTCAGGTCTGTGGGTAGAGCATTCCATATCTGCGTGCTCGTGTAGGAGAAGGTAGTGGCATGCATCAGCTTGTATTTTAGTCCTTTACAGCTGGGAAAGTTCAAATTGAGAAATTTGCGGGATGTTCTTGTAGCGTTTCTGGGAGGTAGGTCCACTAGGTTCAGCATGTAAATCGGGACATCTGCGTGAATAATTTTGTGTACAATCGTACATATCTTGAACACAATGCGTTCTTTAAGTGGGAGCCAGTTCAGTTTCTCTCTTAGGGGTGTTGCACTTTCATATTTAGTTTTTCCAAATATGAGTCTGGCGGCAGTGTTCTGGGCTGTTTGGAGTTTTTTGATAGTCTGTTCTTTGCAGCCCCCATATAGTGCATTGCAGTAATCCAGATGACTTATTACCATTGACTGTACCAGGGTGCGGAAAACGTATCTCAGGAAGAATGGTTTTACTCTTTTGAGTTTCCACATGGTGTGGAACATCTTTTTTGTCGTGTTCTTCACGTGGGTATCGAGAGTGAGGTTTCGATCAATAGTAACTCCGAGAATTTTCAGGTTTTGTGAGACTGGAAGAGAACAGTATGGTGTGATTATGGTAGAGAAGTTTTTTGTGTTATGTTGGGAGGTGAGTACAAGACATTGTGTTTTTTCTGTGTTAAGTTTTAGTTGGAATGCATCCGCCCAGGTGGCATGATTTGGAGGCTTTGGTTGATCTCGTTGGTGATTTCATTTAGATCATGTTTGAACGGGATGTAGATAGTGACATCGTCTGCATATATGTAAGGATTGAGGTTTTGATTGGCTAGCAATTTGGCTAACGGTATCATCATTAGGTTGAATAAGGTTGGTGATACATGAACGATGTCTATCGGGTGTGCCACAACAGAAAAAAGGTTGAGAACCATTGCTTTAGGCTGATGATATTCAGATTTGAACACCATTGGATGCTCATTCCAAATATGTTATAAATTCTCAACTCGGGCATTCGGCACACACTCAGACATATCAACCCCCGCCCCCTTCAATACCACACTACAAGCCGTATCTTCGATAGAATTGGATTTATTTTGGCCGCAGCCAGGAACATCAAAATTGTTACAACTTAAACAAATTACATTACATCTTCTACTAATCATTATGCCAGCATGCATTTCTACCCGGGTACACAGCTTCTACACGTAGTTGCATATTCTGGGCCACAGGCCAAGCCGTACCAAGCCCCTGTGGCACCTGTGCTGTTTTCCAAGCACCCGATGTCACTTGGTGTCTCCCGTTGAAGGAGGCACCTACCACATTTACAAAATGACGTTCTAGGCCTCCCGGCCGCCCAAGCCAGGAGACAAGCTGTATACACGTTGTTTCCCGTTGAAGGAGGCACCTACCACATTTACAAAATGACGTTCTAGGCCTCCCGGCCGCCCAAGCCAGGAGACAAGCTGTATACACGTTGTTTCCTTATAACAAGGCTGCTCACATGCAAGCCTACCATTTGCATCAACTTGATAATTTTCCACACAACTCTTTCTGCAGCAGTAGTTACCCCAAACTTGTAACTGTTATGTGTCAAGCTGCTGTGTACCCATTGCTGGCTGTGCGTAAACATTGTAGTCTAACGCCACAGGCCACGGCAACGACACCTCGTTTGCCGTGGTCCCCCACCCCTCCTGGCTGCGGTCATGCCCTAACGCTATGGCTTGTATCTATTCGCAAGTCATGTGGGATCGTATGACTTTTAATGCACACAAGAATGCCTGAAGCCTCCCTCCCTTACCTATACCCTGTTATGGCTACTCTATCGCCCTGGCTCCTCTATCGCTCTGACAACCCAGGCTCTCACTGTTCGGTCTCACTGCTGCCCTTCTATGCGCCCACCGCCTTTCCCTGTGCCCAATGTACATACAAGTGATGAGTGACCGCATATCCAAATCCGCTGCAGCTCATTCTGGATATGGATACCTGTAACAGAATATAATGGGAAGCAACATGTTAGCACAGTGCAAGCAACCATTATCACTTTGCTGTGGATGCCTTAATGGGTCCAATGTACCGCTTGTATACACTAGATGGGTCTGATGTAGCGCTTATATACATTAGGTCGCCATCGGCCCAGTCTTTTGATGGCCTCTATGGACACTCCTAGCGCTGCCACTGCCGTAGCTGCCCTAATCCTAATGAGTGGGTACTGTACATAGTGTATGAATCAGCAGGCTGGTCTTTGGTCTTTGTTTTAAGTCGGCTTAAAGGTTCAGGACAGGGCATGTCCGTTCCGATCCATTTTGATTTGTGAATAAGTAGGTCAGTTGCCGCGGCTGTAATGGCCGCGTCACGTATTAAGAGGGACATGCCATGGTGGGCATGCTTGTACATAAGTACATAAGTACATAAGTAGTGCCATACTGGGAAAGACCAACGGTCCATCTAGCCCAGCATCCTGTCACCGACAGTGGCCAATCCAGGTCAAGGGCACCTGGCACGCTCCCCAAACGTAAAAACATTCCAGACAAGTTATACCTAAAAATGCGGAATTTTTCCAAGTCCATTTAATAGCGGTCTATGGACTTGTCCTTTAGGAATCTATCTAACCCCTTTTTAAACTCCGTCAAGCTAACCGCCCGTACCACGTTCTCCGGCAACGAATTCCAGAGTCTAATTACACGTTGGGTGAAGAAAAATTTTCTCCGATTTGTTTTAAATTTACCACACTGTAGCTTCAACTCATGCCCTCTAGTCCTAGTATTTTTGGATAGCGTGAACAGTCGCTTCACATCCACCCGATCCATTCCACTCATTATTTTATACACTTCTATCATATCTCCCCTCAGCCGTCTCTTCTCCAAGCTAAAAAGCCCTAGCCTTCTCAGCCTCTCTTCATAGGAAAGTCGTCCCATCCCCACTATCATTTTCGTCGCCCTTCGCTGTACCTTTTCCAATTCTACTATATCTTTTTTGAGATACGGAGACCAGTACTGAACACAATACTCCAGGTGCGGTCGCACCATGGAGCGATACAACGGCATTATAACATCCGCACACCTGGACTCCATACCCTTCCTAATAACACCCAACATTCTATTCGCTTTCCTAGCCGCAGCAGCACACTGAGCAGAAGGTTCAGCGTATCATCGACGACGACACCCAGATCCCTTTCTTGATCCGTAACTCCTAACGCGGAACCTTGCAAGACGTAGCTATAATTCGGGTTCCTCTTACCCACATGCATCACTTTGCACTTGTCAACATTGAACTTCATCTGCCACTTGCACGCCCAATCTCCCAGTCTCGCAAGGTCCTCCTGTAATCGTTCACATTCCTCCTGCGACTTGACGACCCTGAATAATTTTGTGTCATCGGCGAATTTAATTACCTCACTAGTTATTCCCAACTCACTGACTCGCAGAGCACCATGCAAAGCTAATGAGAATGCGCATTTGACTCGACGGCCCTCAAACTCAGTGTCACTTATCTCCTCTAATGATGCAAAGAGACGGCCCATTTCCCTGCCGGTACTGGGTTTTCTTTTACCTGGGTAGGGTACTCTCGGCCTGCCCCATCCTTTCATCAGTCTCGTGACAACAAATGACCTAGATGGATTTTGGACAGCCT
This sequence comes from Microcaecilia unicolor, assembly GCF_901765095.1. NCBI lineage: Eukaryota > Metazoa > Chordata > Amphibia > Gymnophiona > Siphonopidae > Microcaecilia > Microcaecilia unicolor. The sequence continues at coordinate 80,779,566 of NC_044037.1, read as the reverse complement.
CCGCTTTGGCGAGAAAACTGATGGCTGCGAACATGATTGAGACCTGGTTTCTGCTAATTCCCTTCATACATGCCGGGGGCCGGGAATATATCAGTACCACCCTTCTCTTCTAAGTGTTGACTATATGTGCGGTTGTGTATCTTGTCCGCGAGATATCTGTTAACTATCGCAGCATCGGGTCCCATTTCCGGGTCTGCGCTCTAAAAACGAGAAAGAGCATCCACTATAACCATTCTCCCTGCCTGGTATATGTTTAGCTGTAATCACTGCGGAACTATCTGTCTGCACACATAACTTGTGGGAAGTGCATGGCGGACAACTACTGCCATATTGTCTGAGGGAATTACAATTAACTTGTGAGATATGCCAGGTCCCCCCAGGAAACATGATATCCTACGTGGTCCCTGCTGAAACCCGAGCTTGCTGCGCACCACGCTCCCTGGAAGTAAATCTGCCGCATCTGTAAAGAAAATGCAGGGTTTCCGTGAGAGTGGGTGAATCGTGCCAAAATGAAATCCCATGGGCCAAGAACCTGCTAAATCTCGCTTGATGTCCTGTGTACGTCTGAGATGAAAATGCGCTTTGTTTGTTCCCGATGTTGCTAAAGCTATTGGGAATCACCCTTATTGCGAAGCCTACTGGACCCAGGAGTTCCTGTACCTGCTTCAGCCTTGCTTTTTTACAGTGCCACCTCGTATTCGCCGCTCTGGCAAGCTTATCAATTTTGTCAGCCGGCAGTCTGGAACATCTAGTTCCAATTCAATACCTATAATGTAAGGATTCGCCGTGGGTCTACTGTTTTTTCAACGGCTAATGGGATGTCCAATTTCTGTGCCAAGTGGATAAAGACCTGTAACACATCCGTCCACTCTTGTGATTCCCGGTCTTTGAACAGGAAGTCCTCCAGATGAGGACCAGAGACCTAGCGGGGGCTAGTTGCTCCACTACCCCGTGCACAAACATGCTAAGCTCTTTGAAGTATGCGCACTAGATGTGGCCACACATGGGGACATATTTATCGCAATAAAACCTCTCCTGGAACCTGACACCTAACAAGGGAAAGGGCTGTGGGTGTAAAGGCAAGGTGCGAAAAGCCAAATCTCCGTCCACCTTAGCCCAATGTGCCTAGTTGCCTTGCCGCCGAATTATTTGAATGGCATTGTCTACAGATGCATATTGTACTGTACAGCTGCTATGGTCAATGTAGTCATTTACTGATGTTCCTATGTGGCGGGACAAATTACGACTGGGCCTACCTTTCCCCAGCTCCTTCCTTGGTATTATGCCTAGCGGAGACACTGTTGTTGCCTTGAAGGGCGGGTCCTCAAACAGCCTCGCTATGCAGCCTAGCAATAGTTCTTTGGTAATCTTGCCTGCAGCTATGTCGATGCATGTGAATCGAGGATGCATTGTTGGGGTAGTGTTGTCACTGTGGTGTTGTCCTCTAATATGGAATCATGCAACCTGATTGGAAACCTGTGGTGATGCACCCGTTCTGTCAGGGTAACGGGCTAACCTTGAAGCTTGATGGCTTCCGGACCCTGTCCTGAGTTAATAGGTTGCTTTCTCCTGTCTCATAAGCTTGATGGGGGGAGCGCTAGCTCCCTCAGTACCCTGTCCCGTGTTACTAGATTGCTGTTCCCTGTCTCTGGGGAGCCTGCCTTGCCCTGCAGCATGCCTGCCCGCACGGGCGTGTCGGGTGCTAGGTGCAATGTCCGCTGCCTCCGTCCTGCCTTTGTCCTGACGGCATTGCCTGACAGGACTACCACTGGTGCTGACCCGATATGAATGGATTGTCTGCACTGCTTTCTTGTAATTTAATATCTTAGTTAAGCCATGCCCGTCCCCTAAATATCTCATGCGCTTTTAAAATTATATTCCATATCCCACACCAAGTCCGGGCCCCTTTCCGTTTCCTTCACTATAGTGAGTGTCCTGAGTATGTGAACAGCTGAGTGTCCTAAGTATGTGAACAGCCTCCGACCAGCCCATGAAGGACCCGAATATCTTGGGCTTCTTATCTGCCTACGGTACCCTCCTCATGCAACTCCCACACAAGGAGGGAGAAGATATCGATCCACCTGTATTGTGAGAACGGTACCTAATGCATCGCTCCTGTGATTAAGTACTCCCACATCCTGACTGGTCCCCTGTGCACCGACCGGTGCCACAACCGCATTCTGTCCTGCCATATTGGGCTCCGTTACCCGTTCTTATCGTCCCATACTGCATATCTAGTTATGTCATGCGTCTGCGCTGGAAGGAGTGTGGTGCTGTCATTAGACTTACCCCTTGCCGGTACTGGCGTTAGCCCCGCAACTATGGAGGTGGAGTCTGCGGTGCTGCTACCTCCCTTGCAGGCCCCCGCCCCGTCTGTGCTTGTGGTGTAGGTCCACTGTGACTTCTAAGGTCTGGGGCCACAGCACTCCGCGTCTTAGCTGGCGGAGTTTTGGTGGGCCGCTTGGCTGGCCTTGCTGGTGCATATGTCTCCTTCGCACACTACAATGACATTACTGCAATGGAGAGACTAAAAGAATAGACAATTTAAAGCAAAATGACCTCATAATAACTGATTGTGGTGACGCCGGCTTCCCCAATCGCTGCGTGCATCCTATGGTGCCTGTGTAAACTGTACCCTCCTTGCTCACAGCTACATATCCGACTGCGTGCTGTCTGCGCAGTGCGCCCTTCCTTAAATGGCTGGCCTAAAGCCCCACGGGCGATGGCTGTTACATTCAAATTTCGCCTGGTAGTCAAAACGGCTGCCGTATGCAAAATGGGCCGCTAAAATTAAAATGGCCAGGTCCCTGTAAATCCGGCAGATAAATCAGTAAGACTGGTGGTCCTTCTATCAAAATGGCCACCGTTTTCAAATTAGCTGCTTTAGTCCACGTGGCCGCTCTAGTCAAAATGGCCGCTAAGTGCACATGGCCCTCTAGGACTAACACTGTTGTACCAACCCTTCCCCCCGTGGACATGGTCCTAACGGCAGCTGAGAGTAGCATACTGTAACCGATATGTTTGTCTGATGCCCCTAAGTACTGTGTCCCGCTATGCTGGCACCAAACGGTATGATATCAATTGTTCCAGCCTATGCCGTGTGTCAAAGACACAAATGCGTGCAGTATCCAAGGTGGCCGCTGCGGTTAAATTTGTATTTGGAATGTCCATTCTAGTGAATTTTAGCGCCATAAAACTGGCTGCCTTTTCCAAATTTTACTGCTAGTCAGAATGGGCGGTGTATTGAAAGTGGCCACCGTTTTTACAATCGGCACTCATGCAAATGGCCACCCTATCGAAATTCACCGCTGCCGTACGTGCCTCTGTAGGTTAATGGCCGACTGTATGGGCGGGCAATTACAACGCGTAGCGAAGCGCATGTCCCGCCAATTTGGGACTCCCCCTAAGTGGCCCGCAAGAGAAGACCCTGACTAGCGAGGATCGCAATGTGGACGTTTCTGCAAAAACCCGCATCTCAAATATCGCATGGCAGACCAATCATACAGACATGGCGCCGGTAAGTAACGTTTAGGATGAAGCGTAGTCGACCGAGTAGAAAACACAGCATGGCCGTAGTGCTGCGTGACATGGGCAGCTTATACAACATGGGCAACTTATACCACACTAAATTTTACCGAATTAGATAACACGGCGTGGCAGACCACAATGGGGCTTGTATAGCTCTGCGTGGCCTGGGCGGCTTATACAGCATGAGCGATTTATACTGCATTCATTTTTGCCGCATTACATCGAAAATCTGGTGTGGCCGGCCATAACGGGGCTTAAGGTCCGTCGCCGTAATGGCATGGACGGCTTATACCGCATTTATTTTTCAAATTAGATAACACGGCGTGGCCAGCCACAACGGGGCTCGAAGGTCCGTTGCTGTATAGTGCGTAACTGTCGGCCAATTATTAGTGGCCGGCCATCACCGCATCTTAACGTGCGGTGTGCCGCTGAGGCAGGAGAAGAGCAAAAATGACGTACCATTAAAGGTGTTTTTGTCTCCCTGAGATAGTTTGCGCCTCGGTTCAGTACTGTGCACAAGGTCTTCCTAGTCGTGCCTCAGTGCCGTGCTATGCACTGCAGATTGTGAGCACTGCATGGCCGGCCAAAAAATGGCAACCGCGCTGTGGCAAAACCCATCTGCCATGCGCCATGGGCAGCGTATGTGGGACTCTAGCCTAGTGCACGTAATGCCGTGAGATAGGCAGCTAACCCGAGATGGCCGGCCATCCTGGAAAAACTAAATGGGGGTCGGCAGGAGAAAGCTAAAATGCCTTGCACAAAGTTTTAAATGTCTACATACCATAAAATTTCTTCTCAATTTGCTGGAATATCGTGCTCTGCTGTAAGAGCTTCTTTGGCTGTACTCTGCACAAGCTCTGCCCAGGGCAGACACAAAACATGTGCCTGTAAAAATTTCAGGAGCTGCTGCCCAGGGTTGCTCTTCTCCTGCTTCCAAATTCAAAAGGACTTCCTGTGCAGTTCAAATTCCTCTCTCCTCCTCCCTTGCTCCTCCCCTTTTTTCCTGCCCCCCTCCCCTTGCTACCCCTTGTTTCCCTCCCACTACTACCTCTGCTCTCTAGCTAGGCCCTCCCTGTACCCTCCCCCACACTTCTGTCTTTGCTGGCCTTCAGCCGGTTGTGGTCGGCCCCCCTTTAATGGGTGTGCCCTGGTTCTATCTCATTAAAACTGGCTCAATACCAACCAGATGAAACTTAATCCATCAAAACCTGATGCCATAGTCATTTCATCACATTCCATATGCCCGCTCGAGCAGACCTTATTTCCCCCCCTGTATTCTTGGTGAGTGGATCCCTCTTAGAGAGTCTGTAAAAATTCTTGAGTTTCTTATCAATCACATTTTCACATTCCACAAACAAATTTCTACAGTAACAAGTGTTTTTTCACTCTAAGGCACATTTGGTCCCTTGGCTACTTCTTGATCTTCCTTTCTTCAGATTCTGTTCCTGTCTCTTGTAATTACAAAAATTGATTACTGTAATCCCTCTACCATGGTCTCCCAGTTGCACAAATTAGCAGACTATAGTTAGTCCAAACAAGGCAATCCAGTATCTTTGTTAAAAATAATAATATAAAAAAGATACCATCATGTCATTCCCAGTGGCTCTTTTAAGTATCTTACCATGTTCCACCAAGTCCTTCACCTGGGTGCCACTTTTTCTTCAAAATCTCCGTATTCCCTAGACTTCAATATAGACTGTCCATTCATCTCAGCAGAACATTCTTACTGAACCATCTCCATGACTGATTTGATTGGATAGTGTCAGGACCACCTGTTTAAGTGTCATTGCTCCCAAACAATCTTCCTCTTGCTGTTAGGCTTAAAGCTTCTTATTAACAATTCAGATATGCTCTTAAAACTTTCCTATTGCTCAGCAGGTCCCTCATCCACCTCTGGTTGATACCTTTTTGACATGATGAACAGCATATCTTCCCACCCCTTGATCCATATTACATTTACTATTGTAATTTTGTCTTGTGTTTCCCTTATGTTGTGAACTTTTCATGTGATTAGTCTATTTGTTCTCTCCACTCCCTAGACTCTTGTTAAGCTCTTGTAAACCGCCTTGACATTCTCTGCTTGATTAGCGGTATATCAAATAGTGCTTGTTTATGCTCAGAAGGTTTCAAAGGAAGTGCTTTTCTAGAATTAATTCTGTTTTTTATAATTTTTCTTTAGAAGGTAAAAGCCTGGCCAGCCTGAAATATTATGCCCCATAATGGATCCCATCTAGTAGTAAACCCCACAGTGATTAATTAGATTGCGAGATTAATGGTGTATGTGTAGAAAACGTGGGAGTCTCAGAATAATGTGTGGAAATAAACGTAAAAAGGACCCAGGCAGCCATTAAGGGAATTCAGCAGTTCTATTAAAAGTTGCCCTATGATGCTCTGCTGCCAGATTGTAAACATATGTGCTGGCAGGAGTGATGTTCCTACTGCAACACTGTAAAAATAGAATGTTTGTTTATTTTACATACTAACAAAACAAAATCCCCAAATGAATGGAGGAGTAGCCTAATGGTGAGAGCAGTGGGCTCAGAACAATGGAAGCTTGCTTCAAATCTCACTGCAATACCTTGTATGCTTGGGCATGTCACTTAGGGCCCTGTTTACTAAGCTGTGCTGTAGGCATGCTAACGCTTTAGTGCACAATAAAAAGCGCGTGCTAATGATAGAGACCCATTATTCCTATTGTAAATTTATAATAAAGATTTAATTGTCTTAACTACATAAGATCATAAACATCACCATACTGGGACAGACCAAAGGTCCATCAAGCCCAGAATCCTGTTTCCAACAGTGGTCAATCTAGGTCACAAGTACCTGGTCATCCCAAAAGAGTAAAACAGATTTTATGCTGCTTATATATATAGTGGTAAATATAGGACATGCTTTGACAAAACCTAGCCACGAGAGGGAGCCCTAAGGGTGGAAGACTGCTGTAATGACCCGAAGGGAGCCACTAGAGGGTCTGCTTAGATGGGTAGCGACCACTAGAGAGCCGAGGGTGGAGGACAGGATTGTAAAGTTGAAGTGCAGTAAAGTCCTGTCCAAGGGGTGGTGGCTATTTTTATCTGAGACCCTCATCTCCCATTGGTGGGCTCAGTTGAAAAGAGTGTAATGAATTGTTTGTTGAAAGAAGAGTAACCTCTACAGAGTGGTTATCTGAAGCTTATTGGAGTAGATTTGCATTTAGAATGGTTAATTTATACATCCTGGAAAGCCAGCTAACCGAGCATTGAATAACTGACCCACACATTTGTCAAGTGGTATTCCCCAGACGGAGCACCAGGCAGCGCAAGAAGAATAACAGAGCTGTGATATGTTACCAGGGTAAACTTCAGAGGGGGGGATGTTGGACGAAATGACAGATGTCTTATGATTATTCACCCTGAATTAAGGGGAGCCTTGCAGATTGACTTTTAAAGGGAAATAAAGCACTTGAAAGAGGACTTTCCTATGATTTCTTTTCTTGTGGAACAGATCAGGCTCCCTAGTGCCTCCTGTTAGGTTCTCCAATAGGCTCCTCCTCCCTTTTAACAGGAGGTGACCATATAGTATTCCCTCCTTCTCAACAGGAGGCGCTAGGGAGCCTGAATTCTTCCACACTTCCCTGGATAGGGGAAATGTCAGGATGAACTCAAGATGTCACTTCCTGTTGAAAGGGGTGAATGTTACTAACTAACTAACTAACTATCTAATATATATATATATATAGTATAGTATCTTTTTCATGCATACCCTTACCATTTCATGTTTATACAATTTCCTGATTATTTTTAATTGTGTAATTTTATTTTTATGTTAATGAGGTTTTTGTTTTTATTTCTTATTCCTGAGGCAGGCACTTCTGTGCTGAAACATGGTGTAGAGTCTTATGTATTTCATCAATAAACTAGTGTGTTCATCCCATTGTCTGTTCAGCCTGCTTCCTTCTGCTGCTTCTTGGTTTGTTCTGTTTACCCGTGGGTTTTCTTTGTTCAGTTACTTTTTGGTTCCAGGAATCCAGCTGCAAAGATTCAATTAAAAAAAAAACTTGGCTCTGTATGGCACAAGACACTGCCGCCTGACTGATCTTTGGAAAATCGCTCTTGGAAAGAGCCAGCCCACTGCTGCAAGCCTTGCACTGGCTCCCTGTGCAGGCAAGGATAATTTTAAAGCTCTGTACACTAGCATACAGAATCATCTTTGGTCTGACTCCGGAATACATATCGAACGTAATAAACCTACTGTTACGCAACATACACACGGAAACACAAAGCTATCTCACACTCCACTTCCACAACTGCCAGGGTGTACGTTTTAAGACAGTTTACTCATCAGACTTCACCTACCTATGTACTAAGAGCTGGAATGCACTCCCTAAAGCACTGAGGAGTCTAGATGCTGATAGTTATGATATTACTGATCTGATATTTCGTAAACAACTCACCTACTTCTTTAAAAAAAATCCTTCCACGAAGCTCCACTGTGAATCAACTTTATATAGTCATCACTCTTACGTGGTAAAATCCCCTCCATCCCTTGCCTGGTCACGACCCTGCATTAGCTTCCGCTAATAGATTCATCTCCCCATCCTGTCCCTCTTCCCTGTCCTTCATATTTCCTCCTGCCTCACTTCTCCTTCTATCCACTCTTCAAGCCCCTTCAATTCTATATAATTCAGATCCTGTATCTTGTATTTCTTAGTTCCATATAAGCCACATTGAAACAACCCTAATTGGAAAATGTGGGGTAGAAATGCTGTAAATAAATAATAAATTCCTATAAGTTATGCATCTCACTTGGCGTACATAGGCATGACAGCTTATGCCTGCCATTGACATGGCATAAGAAGGCACGCCTAAACTTGTGTGCACCAATGTCAACATACGCTAGTATGTTATAATGGAATCTTGACACCAAGATTATAGAATTGGCGCTAAGCTCACCACATTGGGGCACATAAACTGAAGCACCAATTTATAGAACTGCCCCATATATGTTTACTGGCAACCGGTAAATATATAACTCTCTTCAAATATTGACCCAACAGTGTATTAGTAGACAATGTATTGATTTCTGGCATCCTACGCACCATGGTCATAGTTAAGGAGAATCTATATTTCATGAACAACTGGTGAGCTGTTTCATGAGGATATACGGAACTTTTTTAAAAAAATGTGTTTCTCTGAAGTCTTTGGATCATGGATTTATCTTGTAACATCATACAAGGGCGTGTCGCTGCCTGGGTCACCTGGTCTGGCCCTCTCCTAACTCCGTCCTGAAAATGGAGTGAAAATACCCTCAAAACCTGGATCCTAATCTAGTCGGGTGTCTCCAGTTCTCCAGGCAGCGTGCTTCAACAGCAAATATTAAAATTTCAAACTGTCAGGGCTCCTTTTACTAAGCGGTGGTAAGCCCAATGCGGGCTTACCGCTCACTATACAGGTAGTATCACTGGGGTGCCGCAGCAGCCCGGCAGTACTTCCCACCTCAAGCATGCCGTCATTTACGGCGCTACAAAAATTTATTTATTTTTATAGCGCTGGAGTGTACCCAGCAGTAATCGGGCAGTGCTGCATGCGGGTTAACGCGGGAGCCCTTACTGCCACCTCAGTGGGTGGCAGTAAGGGCTCCCCCCTGAAATGGCTGCATGACAAGTGCTTTACTCGCCGCAAGGCCATTTCCTGCAGGAAGGTGACATTTCCCTTTTACCAGCTGTGGTAAAAGGGGTCCTCGGCGTGCATATAAAACATGCGTTGACACCAGTGCCGGCTACCTTTGTTGCAGCGTGTAATAGGGGCCCTCAGTTCTTAAAGTTCAAAACATACCAGACTGTTAACCCTCAGAGCAAAATGAAGTTCATTAATCATGTTCCAGGGCACACTTTATGCATCCTTCTTCTCTTCTCCCACCGGGTCAGTGCCTGCGAGCAGTCTTTAAAACAAAAATATACAGCATTTACACTTGCTGTCATGAGGTGCAGGGCAAAACCTCCTAAGCACAAGGAAAAGTGTTCATAACTCCTTCTTTATAATCCAGCAAAGCTTCTTAGGGCCGAAGTCTCGCATTAAAAGCTCTTCAAAAGAAAAACAGGAAGGACTTAAACTGCCCCCCCCCCCCCCCCAGCAGAGATTTGTAGCACCAAACTCCAGTGTTAACGGCTCTCCTAGAGGAAAATGAGGAAGGGTTTAAAACTGCCTTCAATCAATAGGGTCAGATTCAAGTGATAAATTTCACACGTACTGCTTTCATGACTCAGGTTTGCACTGAGTTCCCAGGCCCACCTCCCACTTACCAGGTATCTAGCAAACCCGATAGGTCCCACAAGGTTGTATGTGTTTTAATGATAATTCATGGGAGTTCCAGGGGCTAACCTGCTTGCCCCAAGAGATTCAGCCATGATCTCCATCCTCCTCCTCTGGAAGCAACTGTAGTTCCTCCACTAGGTGCTGTTCCCCTTCCTCTACAAACTCCATCATTGTCAGCCCCTTCCTTGTAAGGCAGAGGCAGCTCCACCCCTCCCCATCCTTTCTTTGCTTCCTTCACATACTGTTCAGTAAGACAGGGATATTGAGCTACATTTGCATCCTGGCCCACCCCCAAGGACTGACTCCTATACTTCCTGGAAGGAGCTGGAGGTCTGGGGACCCATACCTCCGAAGGCCGTGCCGGGTTTTCCTCTTTTCTGTGGGTTCTGTGCATGTCCTTGGGAAGGAAAGGTGCCAATTCCCTGCTCTCTTTCTCAGCTTGCTGAGGCCTGCCACCTATGATCCTTTGTTGGTAAAAAATCTATCATAGATTAGTAGCAAAATCTGCCAATTCCAGTTATGGCATTTGAAAGTTAAAAAACAAACTGCAAGTAATTTGTTACAGACTTTATTTTTCCCAAAGATCTATAGCAGGGGCATAGCTACGGGTGGGCCTGGGTGGGCCCAGGCCCACCCAATCTGAGCTCAGGCCCACCCATTTGGTTGTCCTTATCCAATTGATGCACTGTCTGGGACGGGAGTGCACTGCACGTTTTAGTTATTCTGCGGATCAGTCGCGTGTATTTAGGGCAGCCGGCAGCAAAAACAGCTTTAGAGTGAGCCTGAGCCGGCTGCCTAAATGCAGTAACCTGCCTCGTTTTTTACCTCATTTTTTTAAGTGCGGGTCCGGGTTGGGAACGTCCTCTCTAGTGCTGCGATGCTGTGCTCTGCTGCTGTTCGACGGACCTATTCTCATTGGTGCCGTTCTTCTGCCAGTCCCGAAGGTTATATCGGAACGGAAGAGGTAGAACCGTCACACAGGAAGCACTAGCGCTATCGACGCTGTAGAGAGTCTGGTCCGCGCTCTAATCATTGCTTATTAGCGCGGACCGGTGGCAGAGGTAGAACTTAAGAGAGAAGAATGAAACTGTACTGCAGGGGTGGTGGTGAATAGGTGGGGAGGGAAAAAGAAAGAAGCATGACTGATGGGCGGGGGTGGGAAGAGGAGAAAAGTGGTGGTGCAATACTGGATAAAAGTGTGTGGGGGGGGGGGGGGGACAGAGGCTATGGGCTGGAGAGTATCTGAGGCAATGGATAGAGGAAATTCTGCATAGGAGGGGGGAGTAAGATGGAGATAGGGGCAATGTTGGATGATAGGAAGAGAGATAGGCAGGGACAATGATGAATAGTGTGGGGAGTAGAGGGGAGAGAGACACAATGGGCATTGTTGCATACTGGAGGATAGAGACAGGCACTGCTGGATGACAGGGGTATGGGGTATGTGGAGAAATATAGAGGAGATGCTGGTTGCAGGGAGAAACAGGAGGTGAGAGAGGCAGAAGCAATACTGCATGGGGGAGAGAAGGGGCGATGCTGGATGGTGGGAGTAAGGGAAAGAGACAGAGATGAGAAACTTTATGGTGGTAGGGCAGAAAGTCAAGAAGGGATGCTAGCTGGGGGGGGGGGTGAGAGAAAGAGAGACAGGAGACTGTATGCACTGGATGGCAGGTGGGAGAGAAAGATGAGAGGTAATGCTGGATGGTGGTGGGAGAGTGAGAGAGAGAGAAGATACTGGATTGCAGGTGATAGAAACAGAAAGGGAGGAGATGCTGATGGCCAGAGAGAGAGGGAGATGCAATGCTGGATGGTGGTGGGAGGAGAGAGACAGACAGAGAGAGACAGAGAATATGCTGGATGGCAGGTGATAGAAACAGAAAGGAGGAGATGCTGGATGGCAGAGGTAGAGAGAAAGGAGATGCTGAATGACAGTGGGAGAGAGGAAAAAGCTAGTGAAAGACTGGAGAATAAGATAAAAGAGATGAAAAGCTGTAGGTAGGTGCAGTAAAAGAGGGAGATGGAAGACTGGATAATATGAATGAAATCTGAATGGCTAGGTAACAAAAAATGGAAGAAAGCTGAAAGGACAGATTAACGTTGATGTTACTTGTTATGGAAGAGGTGAAGAAGACAGAAGAAGAAGAAAAAAATGACCCATGGACAGGAGACCCATGGAAGAGAGTTAAAAGAAAACAAGGAAGCAGTAACCAGAGACCAGACCACACAATTGGCAGACAGCAAAGGTAGAAAAAATAATTTTATTTTTAATTTAGATGAAGTAATGTAGCAGCCCTGTTGTTCCACTTTAAAAATTAATAAATAGGTTATAAAAAAAAAAAAACAACAAAAAAATAAGGTGACACCTTTTATATTGGACTAAATACATTGTTGTGACTAGCTTTCAGAGACCAAAACCTAATTCTCCAGGTCAGGACAGTATACTGCTGTAACAGTATGCTCGTCCTGACTTAAGGAGTTTTTGGTCTCTGAAAAACTAGCCAAAAATGTTATGTTAGTCGAATAAGAATATATCACCTTATTTTTTGGTTTTGTTTTATTTGCTCATTTTTAATGTAGCAATTGAAATATCTTAGTTTTTTGAAATTTACATCTGATTTCTAGATTTTTCATGGTACAAAGGGATGTGTCACTGTTCCTATTTGTTTGGTTTTGCACTGTATGCAGATTCTGGCTTCTTGGGTTCAGTTTAATCTTCGTTTACGTATTTCTATTTTAGTTTGTGGTTACTTATTCTATACTTGATGAGTGTCTACTTGTGATCATGTATGAAAAAGGCTGGGTATTCTGTTAGCACTGAGTGGTCTGTGTAGGTAGGACTCATCTGTACTAATCCAGCTTGTTTAGCTTTCCAATAGGTATATTAATGATGTTCTGCCCACGCAATTTACTGTGACTCCTGAAGGTTTTGTGTTATGGTAGAATTGCTTTATAGTCCTAAGTGATTTTTGTTGGGTTTTGTATTACTTCACAGTCAGTGGCATAGCTAGGTGGGCGCCAGGGAGTGGCTGCGCCCACAAACTGAGTTCTGCCAGCGCCGGCACCTATTTTATTTCATCCTGTTGCACTGAGAATGTGCGCCGGCGCTGGTGGAAGTCCGCTCTCGCTCCCCCCGCACCATCAACCTGCCTCATCCTGGCTCCGCTTTTGTTCACAGTATGCCTGGTACTCTCACCTATATATATAGTGCCCACCCATATTAGCTCTGGGCCCACCCAAAATTCAGATCTGGCTACGCCCACTGATCTATAGATATCTATCAAAGCAAACCATGGTGATCAAATTCCCCCCATCACTATTGCTTTGGCAAGCAAAGTTCAGGGGCTGAGGAAGTGTTTGTTTTTGCAAATGTGATATTCAGCTATATGAGCCAGCTTGGTTTTGTTCTTGTTATTGGATCTTTGACATTGTGTATATGTGCTCTTTACAGCAAGCTTTGATTGAAGTCATTTTAATGAAATCCTTTGAATAGACCTCAGCATGTCCAGATTTATACTCTGAGAAGTAAACATTTTTACATTTAATAGCATGGGTTAGACTCCAGGGGCTCTGCTCTCATAAGGAGCAAACAAATGCTCAAACAATTGGCCGCTGAGCTCCTATGGAGCCTTTGAGAGAGATGTAGGAGAGCACATGGATAAGTGAGAGGCTCCACAGGGGTTTGGAGCATTTTCAGAGAGGGAACAAGCCTTCACCAGATTGATGTTAAGTTTGGAATCAAAAGAAGCAGTATCATTAGTTTAAAAGTTACTTTTCCAATTTCAGAAACATATTTTTGCTCTGTATACCACTGGGGAACATTAGCTTCTCTCATATTTCAGTGTCAAGATCAAATGACTCTGAACAGCTACGAAAGGATTATATTCATGTCTAACTGAGCAACATATTGAGTACAGATAAAGACCAAATTGGCCATTCAACTGCCCAATTGAGATTTTGCATCATTTGGGGGTTATACACGCACCAAAATCTCAGAATAAAGGACAGCATAATGGTGATAACTTAGGAGCGCGCAGATATTTGTTTGCTTTTTTTTAAATTATTGTGGACAATTTTTTTGTTTTGATAAGGGAGGTATTAGCTTAATTTAGAAGCATGAGCCCTTAGACATGTACCAATCTATATTCAGACTGCGTTGGTCAGTTCCTTTTTGTAAATGTTATCACTGGCTAAATTAGACTTGGATGTTCAATGCTGGACCATGTCCGTGCACTGGCATTGAATGTTTGGCCATGAATGGGCATGGAATGGCATCCAGCACTTATTTATTTATTTGTGGTACATTATACCCAATATACAGCCAGGTCCTGTATAAGACATGTGGGACCTGGCTTTATATTCACTGGGACTCCCATAAGGGGATCTTGTAGATCCTCTAACCCGTTGATCTGATCCCCCATCCAATCCCCTCAACTTAGCAGCCCCACAATGTTTCCACACCAACACAATACTCCCTATTTTGTATTGCCCCTGTATACATGTTCTATTACTACCAGGTCATCGATTTAAAGTTTGCTGCTGTATTGTTTCTGTTCAGTGAACTGTGAAATGTCCCTTGTTTATTTTTCATGACTTACAGTATTTCTGACAAAAAAAAAAAAAACAGAGCAGCAAAAGACATGAGTTTTCTCTCTCCTGAAATGCTCTTCCTCTTTATTATTCAAAAGTTAAAGGACAAAAGGGTGTCTGGGAAATGCCAAAAAAGGATCAATTCAGTTGTTTAACCCTCATTTTTAAATTAGTTTTTGAGAAGAAAACAATCTAATTAGTATTAGAAGTAATATTGTTAAATGAATACATATTGGACTAGATTCTATAAATTGCGCCAATGATTTATTCTATAAAGGACCCACGTCCTTTATAAAATAGCGCTAAGCACATAAACGACACCTAACTTTAGGTGGTAGCAATTATGCCTGCTGAAAGCGTCTAAGTTATGCACCATTGAGTCTGTTCTTTAACAATGCCTATATGCCTATAAATTCTTGGAATGCCTTGGAACCCCCCCCCCCCCCCAAATGCCGCTTTCCAAGCCCCCTTGAAATTATGCGCTATCCCCCGGATTCTATATAGCATGCCTAGAAATCCGCGCTGAAATCCAGGTGGATTCTATAACAGATGCGTGTAACTTAATTGACTTAAGCTAATCAGTGTTGATAACAGCACTTAAGCAATAATGAGCACTAATTGGTACTAATTATGATTTACATGCACAACTCACTAATCTTATTCTGTAACGCACTGCGCCTAACTTCTAATGCGTGCAAACAAAAAGAGGCATGGCTATGGGCGTTTCATGGGCTTTCTGAAATTTATATGCATAGTTATAGAATATGGCCCTCTGTTCATAAATATATGTGCTGGTATTTACACCATGTTTTCATTGGTGTAAATGGAGGCTTGTATTTTTAGGCGCTGGGATATCAACTAATCATATTCGGTATACCATGCCTAAATCTAGGTGCCGCTTATAGAATACGCTTAGGCACAAATGTTTCTGCACAAACCTTTTAGATGCCATATATAGAATCCCCCCCCATAGGAGTTCAACACACAGTGGTATAGAATACGATGTGTGCGTAACTCTCAATGCCAATAATTGGTTGTTAACAGCCAATTATGTTTGCTGATTGAGTCATTAATTAAATTGCGTGCACAAATCAGCTATGCATGCTGATTTGCGAGCACAACTTTAGTCACCATATATAGAATCCAGGAGATTGTGGTGACTTGTAGCATTATGGGGTAAATTCTATATATGGCACTGAAGAAAGCACTATTATTGAAAAGCCACGCTTAAAGTTAAGCACAGTTTATAGAATAGTGCTTACTCCTGAGAATCTCACCTAACTTTTGGTGCAGCCATTTGCACCAACTGAAATGTGATGCAAATGTACATGCCTAAATTGGGCAATTATCCCCCCCTTCTTCTATAACAATGCATGCAAATTCTAGGAGCGCTCCATTCTGCCCATGACTCTCCCATTTTTGGCGCCCCCTTTTTTTCTTCTCACATGTACAGTTTAGTTGTGGATCCTGCACCCTAAATTTACACGCATAAGTTACAATTAAATATATTAGGACAATAATTGCTTGTTAAAAAGCCAATTATTGGTGCTAATCAGCTCTTTATTCAGTTAAATCACACACGCCCAAATTTGCATGCACAATGTTTGGTGACTTTTATAAAATTAAGGGGTACGTAACTATGTTTTATAACTGAAAGTGACCACAGATTAAGAACATGAGAATGTAAGAACAGCCGTACTGGGTCAAACCAATGGTCCATCTAGCCCAGTTTCCTGCTTCCTACAGTGGCTAATTCAGGTCACAAGTACCTGGTAGAAACCCAAATAGTAGGAACATTCCATACTACCCATCCCCGGGCAAGCAGTGGCTTCCCTCATGTCTATCTCAACAACAGACTATGGACTTTTCTTCCAGGAACTTTTCCAAACATTTATTAAACCCAGATAGATTAACTGTTGTTACCTCATCCTCCAGCAACAAGCTCCAGAGCTTAACTATTCTGAGTGAAAAAGTATTTCCTCCTATTTGTTTTAAAAGTATTTCCATGTAATTGTATTGAGTGTCCCCTGGTCTTTGTACTTTTGAGAGTGAACGATCGATTCACTTTTACTCGTTCTACTCCACTCAGGATTGTGTAGTCCTCAATGATATCCCCCCTTAGCTGTCTCTTTTCCAAGTTGAAGAGCCTTAACCTCTTTAGCCTTTCCTCATTAAGAGGAGTTCCATCCCTTTTATCACCTTGGTTGCTCTTTGATTGTTAACCTGCTGGGTATAGTGGGATAAAAAAGGTTAGAATCCTTTTTTTAATCACATGAGATGAAAATTCCAGTTAGCTATGATGCCAGTTATACAAGCAGTTGGGTTTGGAGATTTAAACATTTGGGCTTACTGTGTTATTAAAGTGTAATAAGATTGTTTGGGTTTTTTTTCAGTGCCAGCTTTTCTGGTTTGGATATGCTGTTTACTGTGCAGTTGTTCTCATGTAGGGAGGTCTTAATTTATAATAACAGATACATAAATATTGTCTACTTTGCAGCAAGGGGAAATCAAACGTCTACAGAATATGCAGTGAATTCAGTGAATTTTATCTGAGAATAAACAGTGACGCATAAGAACAGCTGTGTTTTGCCTCCCTAGTTGATGGCTGCTTCTATAATTGCTATAGAGGCCAAATAATAGTTTTAGCAGTATGTCATAGGGAGAATTAGTGCATTTTGCATCCCTTTCAATGTTAGGTTTGATTTACCTCTGGCAAGAGATGTGCATGTTCTGCTTACAATTGAAGGGAAGGCTTTGTTGTTTTTAGCCAAAGGCGAATTAGTTTATTGGTATCTGCACTCAAGGTTTGAAATGCCCTCTAGAAATTACCCTGCACTTCCACTGCAGTCCATGAATAATTTGCTCAAAGAGAATAGAGTGCTTTCTTTTTCTAGCTATTGCACACAACCACCTCCCCCCCCCCCCCCCCCACTACCAAATTACTGTTTTCTTCCCCCATGTTACCAGTGATATTACAGCATGGTACTAGCATGTAAAGGGACACAACTGTGATGGTAACACAATTGTGTTCCTTTACATGCTGTCTCCTCCTCTCTCCCCCTTCAGTCTCTCCTCTTCCCCATCTTCAGCAGCTGCTGCTCTCTGTGTTCTCTTAGGTCCCATTTGGGCCTGAAGATGCACTGTCATTCTCATGAAATCTGCCCTGATACTACCTCAGAAAGTGAAAAAATAAAAACCCCAAACATTTGTTGCAGGTGAGTAGATTTTTCAAACCCTGTCTAGAACTGCATGGAGAACAATCAGTAACATTTCAGGATTTAAAGAGCAAGATATAAAACTGCACAAAAGAACATTTAGGAAACCTTTTACTAAACTGCTTTAAGTGCGAACACACACGTACCCCCTGATTCTATAAAGGTCACCAAAAACTGTGTGTGCAGATTTAGGTGCAGTCCTGATTTGCACAAGAAATTTAACTGCATCACGAGCTAGTTAGTGCCAAGCAATTATTGGCACCAATTAGATTTAATTGGGCGTTACGCGTGTAAAGTTAGGCACAGGGTCCATGCCTAAAATGTATGTGCAGTACAAAAAAGGAGGCATGGATATGTGATGGTCATAGGCATTTGGGGTGGAATGTGAGCATGGTTTTGAGTTATGCAAGTAATTACAGAACAATGGTGCTCTGCATGTTAACCGTGCCGAACTTTAGGCATGGCTTATAGATACCGATTAAGGGCTTTTTTTGTGCCAATTTTTTAGGTGCCATTTACTGAATCTAACTCTTAATGTGGGGAAAAAAGGCTTACTACAAAATGCATTATAGTGTTTTGTGGTAATTTGCCTGCCAGCACTCACTAATCATGTACTATTTATTATGTTATTTATTCAGGAGGGGGCGTGTTATGGGTGGAAAGTGGGCATGAAAGCAATATCCAGCTAGTGCATTTGAATTAGTGTGCACTGACTAGATAACGCAGACTTAACACAGCACTTAGCACCTCCTAAATGGGAAGCAATAAGTGCCCCCACATTAATGTTTTTGCAGGTCTTGTGCACTAATGGAAAAACAATCATAGGACCTGCAAAGACTAAAAAAGAAAAAAAACATTTTGGGGCTGCGTTAAAAGTGGACTTCCATATATCGAATCTGGTGGCTTGTGCATTTTAACACAGGATTTTCCCCCACGCTAAGTGGACTTAGCGTGGGGGAAAATCCTGTGTTAAAATGCACAAGCCACCAGATTCGATATATGGCAACTGAAGTTGTGTGCGCAATTTGGCTGAGCACCAATAATTGGCCACTAAAAAGCAATTATCAATCAGCACTAATCGGCACTAATTAGAATTTACACATGCAACTTTCTAGTGTATTCTAAAGTGGTGCGTAAAATCTAATGCATGGTTCTCAAAAGGAGGTGTGCCATGGGAAGGGTGTGGGCGGTCATGGGCATTCCTAAAAATTACATGCACTGTTATAGAATATGTCGATCTGCACCTGTTAGATGTGGGCTTTTACACCCGGTTTAGTTCGCATAAATGGTCACACCTAAATTTTAGTTGCTGGAACGGGCATTATGCACGATCTTTAAATCGTGCCTAACTTTAGGCGAGGTTTATGGAATAGTGCTAAGCGTGGTTTTTTCAGGTGCTGTTTTTTTTGGCACCATATATAGAATCTGGTCCTATGCCTATTTCATAACACATTTTAGTAAAAGGGCCCCTTAATTTGTCAGTAAAAATGAGAAATTAGATAAACCAACACAGTTCATCATCCTAGAATTTCTAACGCATGGAAGAATCCATCTAAAGTATAACTCAGTATATCTTCTAGCATACCTTTACTTTTGATAGAAGCAAGTGAATATTGTTTTAATCTTTATTGTTCTGTTTAGTTCTTGTTTTTATGTATCTTATATTATAATCCGCTTAAACTTTTACATAATGTGAGTTATAAATCTTATATATAAATAAAGATTATGGCTAATCTATGCCTTTTCTATTTTTTTTTTTTTGCTTGCATTAGTTCTGTTCCATCTTTTTCTATTTTGAAAGTTGAACTAAATTATAATGACAAATTTGTCTCATATTTGGGTAGTATCATTCTACTATAGGTACAATCTCAATTACTAGTTGTAATCTGCATATTACTCAATTCTTCAACAACTGTTATGCCATACAAAATCAACCTTATTAAATACTTTTTGCCTTATATTTTTCCAAATTCTTATTCACATTGCTGCTCATATCTATTAAAACCTTTAACATATAGGTGATGGTATTAAACACTGACTTCCTGCCACAAACCATGCGTGTGCGTGGGCATCCTTTGGTGGGGTCCACGAGGGCATGGTGTTTTGGTTGAGCGCTCAACGGCTTATGGTAGCCGGTAAGTGTTACAAGTTTTGTTTATATCTGTTTGATAAATGAATGTAAAGGATTCGAATACGAGTAAAAACATTGCTGTTTCATTTAGAACAACTGACCTCTGAAGACGCTCTATGAGCGAAACACGTGCGTGTAGGGTCTCAGCTTGTGTATGGGTTACACTGCAATAATGAGAGAAACCAGCATGAAGCCAGTAGATACTAAACAAAGAATGTGCTGAAGAACGGTCGCATGTTTCTCTTGCTCTTTGCTGACTGTGAAGAAGTTTTGAATGTTTGAAAGTATAAAGACAATTCTGTGGAGAAGAATAATTCCATGAGCTCCACTATACTGGAGCGGTGAGTAGAGAATTACGTGGAACGTGGTCTCAAAAAATCAATCTTCTGGAAAAATCAGTCTTCTGAAGTGAAGTAATAATACACTTGATCATCTGGAAGAGACTTTGAGGAACATGGACTGATTTCTTTCCTAAAGATTAACGAATTCTTAAAATAAGTGTTGTATGAAATATTGTTGTATGAGTGAGTGGTTTGAGTGATAGTGTTATATATGTTGGTATGTGTTAAAGGTTTTAATAGATATGAGCGGGAATGTGAATAAGAATTTGGAAAAATTATAAGGCAAAAAAGTATTTAATAAAGGTTGAAGAATTTGTATAATATTTGGTAGTATGAGACATAGGAATAATGTAAGGAATCATTTCTTCAATAAAACAGCAGTGAGTGGATGGAGCAGCCTCCCAATAGTGATGATAGGGGGGGGGGGGCAGATTTAAAAAAACAAAAAAACAAATTAGAACAAGTCATAGGACAAGCAAGACAGTCATGAGTTGTATAAACGTTAGGGCAAATCCAGAGATTAACAGTATTTGCATTACTACACAGACAGTCTCAGTTGTCTTCATCTGTCATCAAGTTTTTTCTGGCTTCATTTTCTACACTTTTTCATACAGCAGAATAAACCATATTATCAGCACTTGAATTCAGGGGGTTAGACACTGCGATTTCAGCTTTTTATATCCTGAAAACATTTGTATATTGGCTGCCACTGCCCCTGTGAGTCAGTCATTATTTTTAATTCCACTTACCCTGTGTCGGAGAAGAAAATGAACCCAAATCAACACATGATTAAGTCTGCAATGGCATGATGTTCTTTTTATGGATCCACTGGCATAGTTTACTGTTTTTATAATTAAAATATTAGAACTGTGCTGAAGTGGAAGAGAGTTTCTTTTGGAAACATAATTGGGTGTTAGTTTATAATATTTTGAAAACCTCTGTCTTAGTTTCCATGCCCACCATTAAAGCTCTTAAGAGGCACTTTTAAAAAGGTGTAGCGTTTTTAGCACGTACTAATGATTAGCATGTGCTAATGCTAGAGATGCTCATAGGAATATATGGATGTCTCTATTATTTAGCGCAGGCTTATTTTTAGTGCATGCTAGAAACGCTAGCATGCCTTTGTAAAAGGCCCACCAAGTAAATTGCAGCACTGGTGTACTGCTCTGTATCGGAAAGCAATGAAAACACCATACTAATGCATAGGGAGGCTAATTTTCAAGTTCTTTTACCAAACAGCAGGAAAAGGGCCCTGCGGTGGTGTCGACATGAGGGTTTTCCGCACTCTGAGGCCCCCTTTTACTGCTGATAAACGACAATTTTTTTTCTGGAAGGAAATGGTTGTGCACTAAGCCGTTTTCTCCTATTTAGGGAGCCTGATTACTGCCAGGCATACCCTCTACACTAGGAAAATACAAATTCATTTTCTAGCGCCGTATCGCCATGCACCAAAGCCAGATTTATCGCTGGGCTCCTAATTTGGTGCTCGGCAATGTGGTGGTATAGCTACTGCCACTTCGGGAAAGGGCTCCTTTATGATTATCAAGGCAACATATGCATCTATATGCCTTAGGTAATTGCTTTTCTGAAAGCGCCCACATTAATTTATATGTGCTTTGAAGCAGGTGTAGCTTTTCCAGCTAAGTTTTGCATGGATACACACATATTTTATGTAATATTTTACAAATCCACCTCAGCTCTCCTCATTTACCAGCTGTATATGTGTAGAGGAACTTGAGCATTGGGAAGAAAAGGGTTTTTTTCGTAAGCTTGAAGACAGTCACCAAGATCCTTTTCTTGATCTCAGTGATGTCAGCAGCTTCATTGAAATTAATTCAAATCAACAAAATCCACAAAGTGGTCCATGTTTGAAAGTCTCTGCATCAGGGGGACTAACTTGCATTTCCTTTATTAGATAAACATATTAATTTTAATTTTTGTGTTGTGGCAGTTGGATTTTCCATCAGTTTAATCACAGAAGAATCTACATTTTTTTGGTTTCCTGCTATCTGATTTTGTTATTTAGGCCATATTTTGCTAACAGGTGGACTGTTTTTTTCCCCCTACTATATGTAACAACATTCTCAAGCGATTACTAGTCCTCAGGTCATTTTTTAATTGGTTTGTTCAGAAAGCAGCAAATATGCATTCATCTAGAAATTGATTTCATTGCTATTTCCATTAAAAAAAATTCATGAGACATTTTTGAAAATGGAGTACTTTTAGTTATCCAGGTATTGAAAGATAATTCAAAACTATCAATTAGATAAATATCACATTGTACAATTTAGATCCTTGTCTTGTTTGGCTAAATACAGTGTGGCTGTTTTTCTAAAGGAAACAGTGATCTTGTTGTTAAGGACTGCTCACATGCCTGTTACTCTTAAACAAGCAAGCATACACCCTTTTAAAAAATAAATAATGTCTAATCCCTGTAATCCAAACACCTACCTGCTAATTGATTTTATGTAGTGTTTATCATTCTGTGAATATATTATATGTGTTGTAATCCGATAAGACTATTTACATTCACATTTATATCCCATATTTTCCCAATTATACAGAAATATACTAACAACCATCAGGCTCATTTTCAAAAGAGAAGGAAGCCCATCTTTCGACACAAATCGGAAGATGGGCATTCTTCTCACAGGGTCGTCCAAATCGGTATAATTGAAAGCCGATTTTGGACGTCCCCAATTGCTTTCCGTTGCAGGGATGGCCAAAGTTAAAGGAGGCGTATCGGAGGCGTACTGAAGGCGGACTTTGGCATGCCTAACACATGGATGTCCTCGATCCATAATGGAAAAAAAAAGGGCGTCCCTGACGAGCACTTGGACGACTTTACCTGGTCGTGTTTTTCTTACGACCAAGGCACAAAAAGGTGCCCGAACTGACCAGATGACCACCGGAGAGAATCGGGGATGACCTCCCCTTACTCCCCCAGTGGTCACTACCCCCCCCCTCCCACCCTCAAAAAATATCTTTCAAAATATTTTTGCCAGCCTCTATGTCAGCCTCAGATGTCATACTCATATCCGTGACAGCAGTATGCAGGTCCCTGGAGCAGTTTTAGTGGGTGCAGTGCACTTCAGGCAGGTGGACCCAAGCCCAGCCCCCCTACTTGTTACGTTTGTAGAGGAAACAGCGAGCCCTTCAAAACCCACCAGAAACCCACTGTACCCACATCGAGGTGCCCCCTTCACCCGTAAGAACTATGGTAGTGGTGTACAGTTGTGGGTAGTGGGGTTTTAGGGGGCTTAGCACACAAGGTAAGGAAGCTGTGTTCCTGGGAGCAATTTATGAAGTCCACTGCAGTGCCCCCTAGGGTGCCCGTTTGCTGTTCTGTCATTTCAGGAGAAACCAGTGCCACTACAAATTCTGGCTCCTCCCATGACCAAAGGGCTTGCATTTGGTCGTTTCTGAGATGGGCTTCCTTGGTTTCATTATCGCCGAAAATCAGAAACGACCAAGTCGAGGGACGACCATCTCTAAGGATGACCAAAGTTTTCGGGTGTCCCGACCGTATTATCGAAACGAAAGATGGATGTCCATCTTTTTCGATAATACGGGTTTCCCCCGCCACTCCATTGGGACATTTTGCAAGGACGTCCTCAACAAAACTTGAGTGTCCCTTTCGATTATGCCCCTCCATATAAGATAGATTTGAATTAATCTTTTCATTGTAAGAACTTTTAAAAAAGAAAAGGTTTTTATTGATTTTCAGATACTGGTATAATCCGGATACCTTTGATGTTTTTTGGTATAAGTTCCAACACTTAGTACATTAATACGAAAGAGTCATTTGAAAAGACTGATATTTAGATAGTCTTGTTACAATGGGGTAGTGAAGAAGCAGGAAGTTCTTGAATCCTCGGAAGGAATTACGATTTGGAAGGCAAATTTACATAGTTTATAAACTACTCTAGCTTTATTCGGAGCCAATGTAGTGAATGAAGCAACAGTGAGGCTTTGTTAAATCGTAAAACATTACAAACAAGTTTTGCTGTTGTGTTTAAAGCAGTTTGTAATTTCTTCCACTACTTTGTCTTTGCATCTCGCATAAACTGCATTGCGATAGTCAAAATGGGACAATACTAGAGTTTGATCCACGTTTCTGAATAACTCGTTAGACAAAAGAGTTTCAACTGCCACAAAGTTTTATCAAATTTCACTATCATTGGCTGATGCTTGAGACTCAAAAGAAAGGTGTTGATTATTATACCCAGGATTTTCATATTCTGTTCTAGTGAATATTTGCATTTGTCTATGGTGAGTTCTTTAGAAAGGTGGGAATGAAACAGGTCTGTTATGACTAGAAATTTAGTTTTTTTTCCTACTTAATTTCAGTTTGAATGCTGATGCCCATGATTCCATTTGGTCCAATCCTGATTTAATGTGGGTTATAAATCTATGTAATAAAATAATATCTAGTCTGTCATTCTTGGCTAAATTGATTTCACAGATTTTTCTCTCAGCTACAGGATTATTTGGGTTTGTCAATAAATCCTGGTTTTCGAGCAGTATGATTTAAATACAAGCATGGTGTAGAATCTTTCAGGCCAATTTGAAAAGGAATATACCACAGCCCAGTAAATGTTTTAACTCCTCAAGGCACTATAACTGATAGGAGGGAACCCTATAAATGACGCCCAAATTTGGTGCCAGGAACAGCCTGCGCTAAACTGGTATTCTGCACCAGGCGCTCTGCATGGAGCACCCATTATAAAATACTACTTTAGTACGGACCTTGTTCTAACTGGGCGCAGCATTCCTGCTGTAACCTGGTGTAAATGCTGGTGCCCAAAGATACTAACAGACTCAACAAGGCAAGACAGAGGTAACTAAACACAATGGACAAAACAAGGATCGGATCCAGATGAGGCAAGGAAAAGAAGGCAAACAGGCCAGAACTGGAACCCAAACAGGACAAGGCAGACTCAGAACTGGATTAAAACTGGGACTGGGACCAGAAATGCAAGACAAGCAAACACGGAAATAGATTAAAAATGGGTCCAGAAAAGGGCAAGACAAGGACAAGGCAAGAACTGGATCCGGACAGGACTAGATGAAAGAGACAAGACAAAGCACAACTAGACAGGCAAGACAAGGTAAGAGCTAGGGCAACAAGTATAACAGAAGCAAGACAATAAACAAGTGCAGGAACAAGATTCAGGATTCTCGAACAGGATTCTCAAACAGGATTCAGGATTCTCAAACAGGCTTGCTGGAACAGGATTCTGGAACTGGCTTGGGTTGACTGGAACAGGATTCTGAAAGGGACTTGGCTTAGGAGGGAACTGGGACAGAACTAGCTCAAACAGAGCAGGAGCAGAACCTGGCTCAAACACACACAAGAACAGAACTTGGCAGAAACAGAGCTCAAGAGCCAGGAAGCAAACATAGCAGGCAAAGGATTAAGCAGACTAGGGGAAGACAAACAAACAAAGAAGCAATGTGCTTACCAGCACCCACAGTTGGAAAGGGAAAGGCCAGGCAGACTGAGAGGCAGCAGACACAGGTGCATAGCAGTGAAATAATCAGGGATGATGCTGGCTTCTACAGACTCTCAGAATAACAGACAAGAACTACACACACAGGAAACAGAACAGGGGAAAACAGGAACAGAGCTTGGCTAAACACAGAGATTGGCTTAAACACAGAGCTTAACTAAAGCAAGAGTCAAAAGCAGGGCTAGACTAAAAGCAGGAGCCACGGGTAACAGATACAGGGCAGGGTGTGGCTCTAGAGCCAGGCTTTCAGGATCAAGGTACAAAAGCAAACACACAGAAATAAAGTAAAGCATTGAAACACAAGACTCAAAGAAACACAGAACAGACCTTCAGGAGCCAGATTCTCAGGAACAAAGCCAAAGCAGGGAATGATCTAAACAGGTAACACAAGATTTAGAGACCTCTTGCAAAGGCAACGTAGGAAGCTCCCTGGGTCCTTATAAAGGAGTAGGCTGATAATGTCACAAGGGAAATTAAGCAGAAGCAGGGAGACCAAAGCGAGGCAGGTCTGAACATAAGGGCA
Organism: Microcaecilia unicolor; assembly: GCF_901765095.1. Classification (NCBI taxonomy): domain Eukaryota; kingdom Metazoa; phylum Chordata; class Amphibia; order Gymnophiona; family Siphonopidae; genus Microcaecilia; species Microcaecilia unicolor. The sequence continues at coordinate 80,753,435 of NC_044037.1, read as the reverse complement.
CGGCCACAATCTTGACAATATCCTACATTATCCAAAATAAATATTTGGTTTAATGTGGCTTACAATTACCATACAAAATTGCAATATACATTTACAAGACGATAAAACTCATAGCAAATTTATGAACTCTCTGATGTTAAAAATCTTCTAACTAAAAATGTTTTCAACTCTTTACGAAACCTCAATAGTTATTTATACATCTGATGGCCTTAGGGAGAGAATTCCACCAACTTGTTCCCTAGAGACCATATCCTGCAGAGAAAACTTGATTTGTAGACCATGTTTTTTAGAACTTGGAAAATGAAGGAGCAAATAGTTTCTAGAGCCTAGTACAGCATTACGAGTTGAAAGTTGACTAAACCAAACATAGAGCTCAGGACCATTCTGAATAATATTTGGTACAAGCTTAAAAGCCACAGTTGCTTTAATAGGAAGCCTGTGCAGTCTACACAACAAAAGAGAGGCACTATCATATCGTGATACCTTCAGAATCAGACATGCCGCCATTTTCTGAGCTGTCTGTAGTTTCTTTAACACCAGCTAGCCTCTTAAAACTGCATTGCAATAATCTAGCTAACTGAGACCAAAGTTTGCACCAGTATCCTATAGGAGTTAGGGGCAAAGAAGGATCTGATCCTCCTTAATTTCCACAATGTATGGAATATCTTACTAATCACAGCTGACACCTGATGTTCAAAAGTTAAATGCTGATCAACAATCACTCTTATAATGTTCACTTTAGATTCTGTTTGGATATACCATTTGAGTGGAGGAGTAGCCTGGTGGTTAGTGCAGTGGACTTTGATCCTGGTGAACTGGTTCAATTCCCACTGCAGCTCCTTGTGACTCCATTGCCCCAGGTACAAACCACTTTGATTGTAACCATAGAAAGGTGGTATATTAAGTCCCATCGCCTTCCATCTATTATAAAAATTATTGTAAAGAGAATGACAGAAACGACTGGTCATCACTAAAAGCTTGATCTTTTTGTGGTTTACCTTCAACTTGAATGTGGTGGCACAAGATTCCATTGTATCCAGTCGCAATTTTATAGTGTCTAAAATTTCTGAAATATTATCCTTGAATGGGCATCTCCAAAAATAATGCTGACATGTTGCAGAATAATGTCATTTATACGCTAAATGTGATACTTTTGGGCTCATTTTCTCACAAAAAACGTCCAAATTGGTATTTTCAAAACCAATTTTTAGACGTTTTTCTATGAAGTCCGTAAGAAGTGCATTCAAATCACAATGGGGCATGTCAGGTGCATGTTAAGGGTAGGAATTGGGTGCTCCTAACACTTAAGACGTTTTTCAGCCATAACGGAACAGAACAAAACCGTCCAAGACTAACACTAAGACGTTTGGAGCTAGACCTGTTTTTATAACGAATAAGGCACAAAAAGGTGCCCTAAATGACCAGATGACCACTGGAGGGAATCAGGGGTAACTTCTCCTTACTCCCCCAGTGGTCAGTATCTCCCTCCCACCCCACAAAAAATGTGATTAATAACCTTACGTGCCAGCCTCTAGGCCAACCTCAGATGTTATACTCCGGTCCATTAGAACAGCATGCAGGTCCCTGGAACACTCTAGTATTGGGTGCAGTGCACTGCAGACAGGTGGACCCAGGCCCATACCTTTCCCTACAGTTACACTTGTGGAGGAAACTGTGAGCCCTCCAAAACTCACCAGAAACCCACTGTAACCCGCATATAGGTGCCCCCTTCACCCGTAAGGGCTATGGTACTGGTGTACAGTTGGGGGTAGTGGGTTTTGGAGGGCTTAGCAGACGAGATAAGAGAGCAACGGTGAGATGTGTGCCTGGGTGCATTTTATGAAGTCCACTGCAGTGCCCCCTAGGGTGCCCTATTGCTTCCTGGGATGTTAGGGGTACCAGTCTACTAAAAATGCTGGCTCCTCCTACATCCCAATGGCTTGATTTTGGTGCATTTTGCACTTGGACGTTTTTTGTTTGAAAATGGACCAAAGAACAAAATGTCCAAATCACAAAACCTTGTTCAAAACAGTATTTTCGAAAACAAAAGATAGATGTTTTTCTTTTTGAAATGACCTTCTTTCCTGTTCAGATTTTGGATGTTTTGGAAAACGTCCAAAGTTGGACTTAGACGTCATATCGAAAATGCCCCTCTTTGTGTGCGTAACTGATAGTTTTCTGTAAAGTGGGTGTCGGAATGCCCATGACACACCCATGCACCTCCCATATGAATGCACCTTTATAATTACATGCTAGGCGGTTTATGCATGCACTTTAATAGAATAGGGTTGTAACTAACGTGCATAAATACAATTAGTGCCAATTAGTGCTAGTTAAGGCCAACTATTTGATAGTTATTGCCAATTAAGCTGTAATTAAGGGCCAATTAATTAAGATGCATGTGTACATAGTACTATGTTATAAATGTGTGTGCAATTGTGCTCATAACTGTATGTGCCACTTTAGAATTAGGGGGTATATGGTGAATGCAGTTTACAGTTCTTAAGATAGCTTTTTTTATGTAACTTTCTGGGAAATATACTAAATGTTGGGGATATAAATTTTGACTTAGAATGTATTAACTTTTCAGCAGTACTAAAGTAAATCACATAGACTACCCATAGAGCTGATAAATATCGCCTCTATATGGATATTAGCTGGCGGTCAGTGCATTACATGTTTATCAAGTGCCTGTTGTTATATGTGTATCAGCATTGGATATATGTATATTTAAAAGTGCTACATCTGGCAAGTAAAAAACAATACAACTAGGCTTGCCATGTTTGAAAACTGACCCTTTTGCATTTATCTTGTTCACTGTCCTGTGGGATTTTAAAGCTATAGGCCACATTCTGTATATGACACCTAGAAAATCTGCATGGAAAACATTTCCACCTAAGCGTATTCTATAAGTGGTGCTTAGATTTAGGCACATTATATTCGATATCCTAGCACCTGAAACTACGCATGTCCATTTACACCAACGAAAACATGGCATAATTCCCAGCGCATAGATTTAAATACTGAGGGCCATTTTCCCACTTATAACCACACCCCTTTTTGTCTATGTGCATTAAAATTTAGGTGCAGTGTGTTACAGAATATGCTTAGGGAGTTGTGTGTGTAAATTCTAATTATTGTTGATTATTGCTTGTTAAATGCTGTTAATGATGCTAATTAAATTATGCGTGTTGTTTCAGAATATGCTTGGATTTTGGCACGGATCCCTAGGCGTTCTATATAGAATCCGGGGGTATATGCTGTCTAATTCCTTTCTTAAATATTTCTGTGATATTTGACTCAGTCAATCACAGCATCTTGCTGACCAAACTGGTTAAAATAATTTCTTCTGAAGTCACCGTTAAGGTGTTAGTACTGATTTTCACTTTTCTATGAGGACACAAATTAAAAATGTCGGAAGGTGAATAATTTTACCCTTGGAGAGTTGAGCCCACGGTATCTTTGCTTTGCCTGACCAGGAATGCATAATCTTCCAGAGTCTATATAGCACGACTTAGGTTGTGCATGCAAATCCAATCGTATCCTGGTTTTGTGCACCCAACTTAATTAGATAACAAGCCAATCAGTGCCGATAATTGCCAATTAACAAGCAATTATTGATATTAATTGGCATGAACTAGAATTTACACACAGAACTGTCTAGGTGTATTCTATAACATGCTGCGTGTAAATTCTAAGTAGTGTAATGGAAACAGTGCTTGGCCACGGATGTGCAATGGGTGGCATGTGGACATTTCTAAAATCTATGCGTGTTGTTATAGAATACACTCTATCCACATGTAATTTAGGCGTCAGCATTTACATCAAGTTTTACTTGGCGTACCTGCCCGTGACTAAATGCAGTCATGCTGATGGTCACTCAGCATATTTTATAAACCATACAGAAATTTAGGTGTACTTTATAGAATATGCCTAGGTGTATTTTGTTTCGGCGCTGATTTTTTAGGTGTGGTTATATAGAATCTATGCCAATATTCCTGAGTGCAACAATGCAAAACCAAATTTATCATGGGATTCACTGCTATGTAGTACTGAGGCACCACGGGTTAATGAATCTCACGGCAAATTTATGCACAGTGCAAATGTGCAGTTTTGTAGTTCAAATAAGTTGCTGTCTTTTTGACAGTAAAACATATGGTACATGCCTGATGATGATGAAAAAAAAAAAAACAGGCCTCTGATCCTTCTCTCTCCTCCTCCTCTCTTTCATTGCCCCATCTTTTTTTCTAATTCTAGCCGTCCCCTGGGAGTTAGAAGACTCACAGATAAATATGCTAGTTGGCCCTGATGCTAGTTTTTACTCCACTTCTGACCAAGAATTACTTTCCCATGGACCGATATTGAAAGCAAGTCCTGTGTTTGCTGGCAGGCAGCGAACACAGCTTGCTTATGCTTAGATTTTAAGCAGTTATAATATTGAATCATTTAAATTGCTGAATGTATCTAGGTAGCGGTGCTGAATATACATTTGTTTTAATACTATTCCTTCAAAGGTTTGCAAAACAGTTTACAATAAAACACAATTCAATATAAATTTGAGGAAACAATGCAAACCCAATCTATCCCAACCCAGAACAATGTGGTGGAAAGATGCAAATATATTTATCCCATTTGTTTTGCTGCCACATGCTTGATTAAAATGAATTTTCAAGCACATTTTGATATGTTGCTTATATATGTGATATTAATATATAGGCAGGACAGAGGATTACAGATGAGATGGATCACAGCAAGCATAGAAAAAACTGGCCACAACAGACATCTGTAGATTCTGTAAGTAAGAGCTAGAAATGGTTTCTCATCTCCTAGCTGTCTACGAAATTCTGATTGCAAAAGGTTTCAATACAGAAAAGCACAATAAGGTCTCATCCATTGCTGTTTCAGAAAAGCACTAGGAATATGACCCAAAGAGTATTTTTGACACTGAAGAGTTATGGTGACTGTGAACATTCCCATTGCAACTGATACAAAGCTGGATGCAAGAATACTGGACATAACAATGAAGGTGAAAAATACAAGAACTACATTGATAATAGCAGTGTTGGTGCCAATTGTGTGATTCATGTGGAGAGACAATATCCTCAAGTACCAGGGTGGCCACATGGTCACTTCTGCATTCCTCTGTCAAACATTACACGTTAGGTGTCCAGACTTCAGAGGACTCGGCCTTCTGGAAGGCTGTACTTAGTGGAGCCATGGTCTCCTATCACTTGGTTGATTGAAGTTTGGGTACTTCCCGTTGGTCTGGACGGTTCCAGCAAGATAATAATGAAGAAGAAATTTGGTTCATATCTGATAATTTCCTTTCCTTGAGTCCTTCTAGACCAGCCTGGGAATGAATGCCTTGGCTGCAAGAGACGTCTTCTCTGGTGCTGTCTACTCCCTCATCTTGAAGTCTATTGTTATTGTACACATGGAGGGGCATAATTGAACAAAAACGTCTATCTCCATGGGCGTTTATCTCCGAGAACGGGTCCGTGAAGGGGTGGACCGAACCGTATTTTCGAAAAAAAAATAGACGTCCATGTTTTATTCAACAATTTGTGAGCTGGGCGTTTTTGTTTTTCAGTGATAATGGAAAATGAAAGCGCCCAGCTCAAAAACGAATAAATCCAAGGCATTTGTTCGTGGGAGGGGCCAGGAGTCATGGTGCACTGGTCCCCCTCACATGCCAGGACACCAACCGGGCACCCTAGGGGGCACTTTTACAAAAACAAAAAAAAAGGTAAAAGAGCTCCCAGGTGCATAGCACCCTTCCCTTGGGTGTTGAGTCCCCCAAATCCCCCTCAAAACCCACTGCCCACAAGTCTACACCATTACTATAGCCCTAAGGGGTGAAGGGGGGGCACCTACATGTGGGTACAGTGGGTTTGGGGGGCGGTTTGGAGGGCTCCCATTTACCAGCACAAGTGTAACAGGTGGGGGGGGGGGGGGGGGTGGGGCCTGGGTCCACCTGCCTGAAGTCCACTGCACCCCCTAATAACTGCTCCAGTGACCTGCATACTGCTGCCAGGGAGGTGGGTATGACATTTGAGGGTGAAAATAAAAAGTTGTGAAACGGCATATTTTGTGGTGGAAGGGGGTTTGTGACCACTGGGGGAGTCAGGGGAGGTCATCCCCGATTCCCTCCAGTGGTCATCTGGTCATTTAGGGCACTTTTTGGGGCCTTATTCGTGGAAAAACAGGGTCCAGGAAAAGTGCCCTAAATTCTCGCTAAAAACGCATATTTTTCTTCCATTATCGGCAAAAGGCACCCATCTCTGATTGCCCGATAACCACGCCCCAGTTCCGCCTTCACCACGCCTTCGACACGCCCCCATCAACTTTGTCCGCATCTGCGACGGAGTGCAGTTGAAAACGTCCAAATTCGGCTTTCGATTATACCGCTTTATTCGTTTTTGTGAGATAAACGTTTATCTCCCGATTAGGGTCGCAATACAGGCGTTTTTCTTTTTCAATTATAAGCTGGATGGTGTTCTAAGTGCAGCAGGAAAGGGAAATGTGTTAGATTGTTATCCTACAGTAGTCTAGTTTTTTTTTTTTTGTATTGTTTTGCTTTGACATTCATTTTTAGTGGCAAGTTCCAAGACTGCACCACTCCTTATAGTGAATGTAATGTTATGGGAAATACCTTTATTCTGCGTCTCCTCCAATCTGCTGGCAGGGGGCAGGGCCGATGCTTCTGTTAGGTGAACTAGGCCGTTGTCTTGAAAGCTGAGATTTGGAAGGTGGCAAAATATGGGCAGCCTGGGCAAGTATTAAATCCCCCCCTTCCAATCAGTGGCCAGTGGAACAGTAGGAATGTGCTGGCAAGCCAGTTTCTGAACAAGAAGGTGCCAGGTTCAAAATGGTTTAGTAGCTTGACCCCTAGTGGTAATACTACAAAACTTCTGCTAGAAGTTTAGAGGCACCATTGAACTGGGTACTTAATGGGAAATGAATAACCAGGAATCACTGCTACCACCCACTTTACACCAGGGAGACATCCGATAAAGTGTCAAGTGAGAGTCCGAGGAGAGAGCTTCTGATTGTTGTTGTTGGAGTCAGGGAAGGGGGTAACTTGATCCTCCCTTGCACCTTTCACAGATTGGTGCTCCAGCAATGCTAATGTAAGAGCTCAAGATGCTGTTTTTTTTTTCTAAGTATTTCTTTCAATATTGTTGCTCCTGCAGCACTTTCTGGCAAATATGCATGCATAGCTCCATATCCTTATGTGTGTTTCAAGTGATTTTGCATTTGGCAGAGTCTTTTGTAAACTAGAGGATGAATTGAGCATACCCTGACCTGGATATCTCAATTTCTCCCTTGAAGTCCCATGCAAAGTGGGGCTTCTATCTGTTCACTTCTGCCTCGGCAGTCTTCTGACTAAAATAAAAGCCGAAATTGTCGTCATGAAAACCTTAGCTTTTAATGCATCCTGCTAGCAGTCCAAATTATTTTATCCTGAGTGGAGCAAACTGGATTGCTATCTGCTGTCCTAGCTGCAGCTAGTTATTTCAAATGCTGAGATGAAGCACCATTTGCAAGTGTGATGTTAGATATAGGCAATCACTTGTCATATGAAAGGGCAGAATGCACATGTACATCAACTTTCTCTTCAACTGCCCTGGTATCCCACTGATCCTCACTTAGCTCTGTTTTTCTTATGTAGATTGTTTTTTGGGGCAAGGTCCTGATTTCTTGCTCTTTTATCCAATATTTGAATTGTACTAATGCGTATCATATTTCTGTTATGTGATTGTTCTGCAGTGCTGTTAAATGTGTATGTTTTTCATACTGTCTCATGTTAGTCCTATTATTAGGTTTCATTTTGCTGTTCAAGTTGATCTCATTTATTATACTTGTTTATATTTGGTCATCTTACTATTGTTATACTTTTAAGAAAACTGTAAGTTTTATGTTAAACTGTACCTGCCGTACACCGCCTTTGTTGAATCTCTTCATAAAGGTGGTTAATAATGCCCAATAAATAACTTAGTCTAGACCAGAGATGTAAGATTCATTTTGGCGTCAGTCTGCATTAGAAGAAAATGTAGATTAAGTGGACTGATGTGAGTGGAGGACTTATTGAAGTGGAGCAGATGCATATGGTTACATATTAAATTACATTAATTTTTATTTTACTTTTTAAAAAATAAAATCTTTGTCTAATATTACTCGTGCATCCAATTAATATATCTGGCCTTCTTCCTTTCTTCGCCTCACCCTTTTTCCCCCACTCCTCCCCAAACATCTACCCTTTTGATTCCTCTGCAGTCCAAGCATCCTTGCTCTCTCGCTTTTCCTTATTTTCTCGGCATCCTGTCCGCAGCCTGCTTACTCTCTACTCCTTCATACATTCTCCCATCCCCAGCATCTGCCTCTTTCCCTGGTCATCCTGAATTTCAATGCAGTTGTGTGCTGCAGGGGCTGTGCTTGTTAGCAGAAAAATCACTCTCTGTACCGAAGAGAAGCTTTCCTGCTCTGTACTAGCCTGGGATCTTGATCTGCTCCATAGGGCCACCTGAGGAAATGTAAGGATTAGCAGGGGACAAGGTAGAATGAGAGGAAGAAAACATAACACTCCACATGTGAATTGATTACAGTAAGTCCTGAGCTCTCCCCATACCTTCATGCCATCTTTGTTGGGGGTGTAATTCCCTGATTCATCCACCTCCTTTGCTCTGGAAAAAAAAAGAACAGCTGAATTGCTGCCAACAGTGAAATAACCCACAGAACAGCATTTTCTAAAGGAAACCTAATGATCTGCTTAAAGGTTTTTAAATCATGTGACAAATTCATGTTCTCTTCAGTGAACCATCAAAGTTATTCCGTAGATTCAAGTTATAAGTATTTGGGGTTTTGATGTTTAATTTGGGGGGGGAGGGGGTGTGCAACTTGTGAACTAAAAAAGCTTATTTTTCAAAAATCAGTATTTTAGATGTTCAGTGACCATGTTCTGGCTCAGATCAAGCTATGAAAACAAGCTTGCCGCATTCTAAGAAATATTGATTACGATACATTTTTAAACATGCATCTGACGAAATAGACTCTGGTCCTGGAAAGCTCAATGTAGGTTAACCTACAAGGTGCCAGCTTCCTCTGTCAGTTTTAAATAAACCTTTCTGGATAAAATGCAACCAGTGGTCTTGTTTACTAAGTTCAGTAATTGTTTACACTTACTGTGCATTAGTTGCAAAGACTGGTGCATGTGCAAAGCCTGCATTGCATGTAATGCAGTTCGGGCCCACTGAAAATAAATTAAAAAATTGCCGTGATAATGCCTCCCCCCCCCCCCCATTCTGCATCTCTTGCCATGCCTGACCCCCTTCCCAGTCATTGGCCCATTCGTTACAGACACCCCCCTCATGCGATCTCCCCTAACTCAAAATTAAAACTCCTGCCCCCAATTCAGAAACCCCACCATCTGGGCATAAGTACCTTCCCTCACAGCCCAAACCTCCTCATACCTCACCAAAATCTGGAGGGAGGGGGATCTCTATTCGTGATTCCTGCCCAGGACTATGCCAGGATCCAAAATGGCATCAGTGACACCAGAGGGCTTTTCATTTAACTTTGTACCTGAGGCAGTGAAGGATTTGAGTAACTTGCCCAAGGTTACAAGGAACATCAATGGGGTTTGAGCCTGGTTTCCCTGGTTCACTGGTTCCCTGGTTCCCAGCCTGGTGCTCTAATCACTAGGCTTCTTCTCCATGTCTTAGAGAATGCATTCTTTTTTTTTTTTTTTGGTTGGTATAACTGTCTTAATGGGGATTTATATGCTAGGAAAAGCTGAGTGACAGAGATTTTATTTGCAGGAGCTCCTTTGTGTGGCATGGTAAATGACACCAGGATGCAAAATTCAGCCTTTTATGTTAAAACTTGGTTAAATAGTTTACATTAATTTTTTGATTCTTTCACTTTTATTGTCTTGAAGTTTTATATATTTTAGTAGTGCAATGTGCTACCTTGTAGAGCTCAACAAGCTTCTTTGAATTTCACACTGTTAATCCACCAAGAGGATCTGCTGCCATATAAGGGCTCTTTGAAGCTAAGTGGTCCTAAAATAGATTAACATATTTTGGCCACTTTACTTATTTAATATTAGCATAGTGTGGATTACTGTGAATCAAACAACACAGTGCAGCACTCTTGGAAATCGAATTATGCTTTATTGTGTACATGAGACAGAAGACTAGACCTGTCGTTGGGCTAGATCTTATTAGTTATATAGAACTAAATTCTATAAGTGGTGCCCATATTTTTGGCGCAGATAAAAATTAATGCTAAGTGCTGTTCTATAAACAGTGCTCAGAGCTGGGAACTGTTTATAGAATAGCATTTGGCACCAGGATCCACACCCAAAATTAGGCACGATTATTTACACCAACACTGTGCACAAATTCCAGGAACGCCATTGATTCATTCATGCCCCTCCCGTGGCTGTGCCCCTTTTCTGATCCACTCGTAAAATGTATGCATGGATCTCGGCGCCGAAAGATGCGCACGTAAATTTAAATTAATGCCAATTAGTGCAGATAATTGATTATTAGCACCCAATTATTGGTGCTGATTGGCTTATTTATCAAATAAATTATGCATGCAAATTGGGTGCGTGCCCAAATTTGCATGCACAGTTTTGAACACCATATAGGTTATCAATAGAAATCAAACAAAATAAAACATGGAAAAGAAAATAAGATGATACCATTTTTATTGGACAATACTTAATACATTTCTTGATTAGCTTTCGAAGGCTTCGAAAGCTAATCAAGAAATGTATTAAGTTATGTCCAATAAAAAAGGTATCATCTTATTTTCTTTTCCATGTTTTATTTTGTTTGATTTCTATTGATAACCTTAAGAGTGGACTAACACGGCTACCACACTCCTGAACACCATATAGAATTAGGGTGATAACGAGTGACAACAAATCTTCTTAAGGGTATTGCATTCTTATTTGGCTCCTTTCAAATAGAAAACATCCATTGCAGTAGAAAATCTGAATGCTAATCCAGACCCTAATCTTGGTACAAAAACAAAAGAATGAAGGTAAGAACTAGAATTGAAATATCCCAGGGTTAGTGTGACAATCCCAGTGCACTGAAAGCACCCAGGTCATTGTGGCTTCTAGTGTGCTTACAGAAACTTACCCCTTTTCTTGTCCTTATGATTGGGGGTGTAGGATAAAACTATCTAGAAATTCTAAGCAAATTGAGATAAATATTTAAAGTGTTCCTTAATCACTGACTTTGTTTGTCAACTGTCTCTAAGGTACAAATCTCAGTTATATCTGTATAACACTAGCAAGATAACTATAAAAGGGTTAGGAAGCCAGAGCCAGCCTTCCTTCCAGAAGGAGGAGTCCAGGCAAGGCTGTCTGAACCCACAGCTGGAGTACAGCATAGTCAGGGTACTGCATCTGATGGGACCAACTCAGCCACTTCACTTAAGATAACAGTTCCACTCACAAGCAGGCTAGCCTTAACCCAGCAGCATGCTACAACAAGGGAGAAAGGAGAAACAGAGACAAAGGAAGGTCTGTGAGGAAGAGAAAAGAATCCAGTAACAGAGGAGCTGACAATCACATACATCTTTGTTCTGCAGCTTGAGAAAAGGGTTCTATCGCCTGGTCAAGTTTATTTTGATGTTTGCATTTAACTTGCACTGTTGGGGAGGAAACCAAGTGAATCCCCTTAATCTTATCTCTACCTGGGATGTGTACCACTTCATTTTTAGAGGCAGCAAAGGAGAGTTTTGGTATTTGATGTCCAGAGCAATATTAATAAACTTTTGGACCTTAATTCAAGTGCATATTATATATTTGAAGATGAGATAGTAGTTCCATAAGAGAAGTTTTTGAAAAGATGTGGAGGAGGGAGGTACCCATCTGGGACCCAACTAAGAGAGGAGGAATGAGAGGGAATGGTTAGTGCAGCTGCCTGAGAACCAAGGGAACCAGGCTCCATTCCCACTGCAGCTCCTTGTGAGTCTAGGCAAATCACTTAACCCTTCATTGTATATAACTTGTAAATCACTGTGATTGTAACCACAAAAAGGCAGTATATCAAATCACATCCCCTTTCCCTATCATCTTGTATTGCCTGAAGAAAAGACTGTAGATAATGTGGGCATATTACCTAATAAAGGTGTTTAATTAAAATCATGACTTCGCCTTTTCAATTTTTGTGTCTTTTTAATTTACTCCAGTTTAGGCCTTGATCTCTATCTACCAGAACTCTCTATTTTACTTTTGGTGTTATGTTCTACAGTTTCACTGTATATCTCTCTGTTTAAAGAGAAAGACACTCCTTGATGTTTCATTTGTGCAATGTCTCTGGGGCTACCCTCACCCCCTAGTGAGAGGCCACCTACAATGAGAATTGAGGATTAGCAAAGTGTTCATAGCAGTAGGTAAAGCAATGGGATTTGATGGGTTATTTTTTAGAGCATTGTAATTTAGATTACGCAGGAATCACCTTTGATAATATGAAATGGCTCCAACTCCTAAAGAAGACAGCAATCAGACTTCCTTGTCATGCTCATAGATTTGATTCTGACACACCATTGCTCATCTGTTATCACTGATATCCTGTTCAATACGGAGTTAAGTTTAAGATCCTTGTTTTGGCCCAGGAGGCTTTGTACACTGAAAACCTGCTTTATTTAGCCTTTTAGATCAATCCTTATACACCACCAGAATGCTTCGATTCTCATATGAAAATCGTCTGGTGGTTCCTGATGTGGCAGATTAGAGTCCATTAGGCACTGGGGACCTGACAATCAGCCTGTGGCGGTAAGCTACTTTGTCTCCAAAGAGGACTACCCCAGCACATGGTGTGTCTGCTAGGTGGTCATGGGTGTCCTCTCAATCCTGAGCACCCAAGCCATGCTAGGCAGTGCACTGCTATAGCTGTGCCTGTGATGCAGGAGGATTTCTCAAAGGCATCAAAGGCAGAGCGGATGAGATGCTTTTCGCACTCATCAAGATCCTTGAGAATGGTATTGAAGGGGCCTTTTGTTTCTGGTGGTAGGGCATGAGGGCACCTTTGGCCTTTTGAAGGAGAGAGTCCAGGTGGCGAGCCAGTTGGAATTAGTGTGCCGCTTTGTGTGTGCAGATTGATGAACCCTGAAAAACCTTCCTACCTATGAGGTCAAGCGTCCTTAGGTCCTAGACCTCCTCATAGCAGATTTGACAACAATGGATTCATACTGCAGTTGTTGTTTGTCCATACCTGGCACTAGTTGGACCTGGTATTTGGTTTCTAGTCTTTGATACAGAGGCTCCAGAGAAAGGCATTTGCCATATCTTAGTCCTGCAGTTGTGGAGTCGTTGGTGCACTAGCAGAGTGACCAGCGGTCTTGCAGTGTCCAGGTGTCTCAATGCGTCCCGGGTTTCTTGTTGATCTGGAGTTTCACCTGGTGTTAGGGAGAATTGGTTGGCAAGCTTCAGAAGAAACTTTGGATATGTGAGGTCTTCTGGGAGTGAGGCTGAGAGAGGTGGAGCTGTCGGGACTTCCTTGTGGACAATGGAGGTGTCACGCGGGTGGCTCTTTGAGACATTTGTTGCTGCCACCCCCATGGAGAGTCTCCAGTGCCAGTGACGTCTCCATTTTCCCGGTTACATGTTTGGGGTGCTGGTGTAGGCGGGATGCTGGGGGGAGCCAATGCAGTTGAAGCCATGTTTTGTGTCAGTAACTTGCTGAGGAGCACACCATCAGGCATTGTGCGTCCTGGTGGTTACCAAGTTTTGTGGCTGTGTGTCCTGTGATGTGTGAGGCTTGGGAGTCGTGTGTCTGTGTCTTCTATGGTGTGCAGAGCTCCTGTGGCGGTGCATGGAGCATTTGTGCAAAGCAAGGAGGATGAGGAGTTGGTGAAGGAAGACCTCCTTCTAGTTCTGTTGTGAGGTCTGTGGGTGTTATGGCTGCACCTAGAGCTGTGTGTGGTGTACCTTTTTGCTGCTTTCCCCGGTGCTTCTCTCTTCTGCTGCTGCTGCTGCTAGCTGTGTGGGTTGTATCTCTGTGTCTTCAGGAGGCTGTGTTGTTTTCTCCTTGGCCCACATGTGGTTGGAGGGCTGCTCACACACGCTCAGGGGAACCTTTTCAAAAGGTTTCCCTGAGCTCTGGGAGAGCAATTATCTGACCTTGGCACCATAGGATGATGTCACCTACACGTGGCTAACTCATCCTGCTTGTCCATCGCGAAACTGCTTCTAGCTGCAGGCTGAACCAACTCCGGATATTTAGTGCCGGGGCATGCGCTGCTCCTGACGTTGAATATCCAGGTATGCCCACTGACCCAGAAGTTAACCAGCCACTGGCCAATATTTTGACCTGTACATGAAGTCAGGACAGCTGTTTTGCTCTCCTAACTTTATGTAATTACTTAACCGGTTAGCTGACTGAAAATCACCACTGACCAGCTAAGTTGATGCTCCACTCTAACTCTGCCCCTGGCCCACCTCTAACCTACCTGTTTAGGGGACCACTGGTTAGCTGACATATAGCGACATTAACCGGTTAAGTGCCACTGAGTATCAGCTGGTGGCTTGCTCAGCGGGGTTTAACCAGGCAGCAGCTTCTCCTGTCCGATTAAACCCTGTTGAATATTGGGCCCTGTGCTTTTTTTCTTCTTTGCTATGGAACGCTCTTTCTGTATGTCTGTGAGCTGAAACTGTGCATATGAAATTCAAGGCAGTCTTAATAATTCATTTATTTGTGTCTGCCTAAGGAGATCAGACTGTTTGAGTGGCCTGCTGGTTGGGGTGGATGCATCTGGAAGACTTAGTTAAGTGGTTTTATTTGTTTCTCTTACTCCTGTTCTTAATCTGTTTCTTCGCTGTGGTATGGGTGATTAGTGCGTGTTCCTATCTAATGATGGATTTGTGTTTCATTCTCTGATTTTTAAGTGGGAAACGTACGCCGCCTTGATGTGCCTTTCAGGAAAGGTGGCATAGGAAATTTTTAATAAATCTTAAAGCTGTGCAAGGAGAGGTGGTGGAAGCGCTGGCTACACTTTATATTGCTTTCAGTTTGCTACTGGGAACAGGAAAGGTTCCGGGGTTTTGGAGGAGAGCATCTGTAGCAGTGGACAAAGTTATAAAAACATTGCTGAAAAAAAAAAGAATACTGCCAAACATTAACAAAGTAGTTCAATACAAAACCACAGATAACACAGCTTCTTGAGGAAGATCTTAGCAACCAAACTTGATGAAGTTCTTTGGTGAGGTGACCAAAACTGTGAATCCTGGAAGTGTAACAGACAAAGCATATTTAAATTCAGTAAGGGTCTTAGAGGCCCTGTTGCAAAGTGGCAGTAGAGCTACCGCCGCCTTATTGCACGCCAATCTGGCACTACCGCTGGCTCATTGTGGGAGCTGGTGGTAGTGCCGCCCCCACTGTGCGCCATTTCTGGTGCACTGGAAATGTTTTAATTTTTTCCGCCGGGGGCTTACCTGGCTGTAATCAAGCAGCGCCATGCGCTGCCTGGTTACTGCTGGTTAGCATGGGAGCTTCCTACCACTTCCTAAATAGGAGGTCGTAAGGGATCCCCAGGGAAAGGCCGCACAGCAAGTATGTACTTATTGCACAGCCATTTCCTTATTATCACAAAAACCCTGCTGAGGTAAAAGGGATCCTGCTGTGTCCTTGGCGTATGGATTTGCCGTTTGCCGAGGACACCGCAGGGCCCCTTTTACTGCAGCGTAGTAAAAGGACCCCTTAATGCTTTAATACCATTTCACACTCCACTCAGTATTTTATGATAGAGGTCTATAAAATACTGAGTGGAGTGTAACGGGTAGACGTGAATCGCGTGTTTTCTTTTTCCAAAAATACTAGGACTAAGGGGGCACGGAATGAAACTACTAAGTAGTAATTTAAAACAAACTGGAGAAAATATTTCTTCACTCAGTGTAATTAAACTCTGTAATTCGTTGCTAGAGAATGTGGTAAAAGTAGTTAGCTTAGCAGGGTTTAAATAAGGTTTGGATAATTTCCTGAAAGAAAAGTCCATAAGCCATTATTAAGGTGGACTTGGGAACTTATTTCTAGGATAAGCAGCATGAAATCAGTTTTGCAGTTCTGGGATCTTGCCAGGTATTTGTGACCTGGATTGGCCACTGTTGGAAACAGGGTACAGGGCTTGATGGACCTTTGGTCTGTCTCAGTAAGGCAGTGCTTATGTTCTTAGAGCACTGGTTAATGATCTAGCCAGTGTGAGAGTAGGACTGAAAGTTATTAAATGGGTGAAAAGTCATTTGAAAGAGTGATAATGACCAATAAGGTCCTCTGTACTCCTCCACCAAGAACTTGTGGATAAGCAGATTATAATTATTTTAAATCAATAATAATAATAATAATAATAATAAAAAGGTTGACAAGTGAACTTAAAGTGATCAGTGGATGTATAGGAGCCAACTTTTCAAAATGATTGTGGGAGCAAAATCCAACACAGATTACCTCTCCGTGGACACAATGAAGGAGCTTGTTCAATATTGGGGGTGTTCTGTATCTACTGCACCCCCAGAGTTGGCGCCTATAGTGGAGTGCCTTGGGACTTGCTGCTTGGGCTACTATTTTTCAGTCTTTTCAAATTTTTAATCAGCAAAATTGCAGAGGAAAAGGATGTAAAAGTACGTTTTTGCAGATGGTGACAAAATCTGGAAACCCCCCCCCCCCCCCCCCACATCTGGAGAGGTGTAAAAAAAAAAGAAGGTGACTTAAAACTCTGCAAAAATGACCAAGATTTGAAACCCATGTGTCAGTGCAGAAATGTGTGGGAAGTTTGAAGCAGTAGTTTGAATTCTCATAAGATTAAGCATTTTTTTTGTTTGCTTTTGTATTTTGTGGTTAATTGTCAACCCTCGTGAAATAAATGTTACCTTTTCCTGGTAAGATCTTATTTCTTAAAATGAAGTGAATTCTAATATTTGTACAGACATAAAGGCCCTTCTTTGTGGCAGTGTTGTGCACTTGCAATAATGAGTCCCTTGGAAATATTGTTTAATAGGTAGCGCTATTAACCTAGTGACACTTTTGATAGCCCTAGTTGCAGGGATAGAGGCATCTTGTAAAGTGCTGTGTGTCCTCCAGTAAAATTCAAACTCCTCTCACCTACCCACACCCATCCTGTTAGTATATCAATGATATGCTTTGATGACCCCATGCATACCTCCTACCCACCCCCACCCTCCCACCCTGTCAGACTGTCAAAGTAATGCTTGGATATCTCACTTATATATACTATCTGCTACCACATTTGCTTATTTCCGATCTGAGGAAGAAGGGCAACCTTCGAAAGCTAATCAAGAAATGTATTAAGTTATGTCCAATTAAAAAAGGTATAATCTTATTTTCTTTTCCATGTTTTATTTTGTTTGATTTCTATTGATAACCTTAAGAGTGGACTAACACGGCTATCACACCTCTCTGCTAAAATAGATAAAGCTACAGTGATTTTAGAAGCATTTAGTTGTATAAATAGTGACATTTATATGTCTAGAATATATACACATGCAAATAGTGATTTTGGAAAGCTACTATTTGAGGTGTGCATGAGGATAGGGACCTTGGGAAATCCTCAGGCATCCATAGGAATCTACAGTATTGGTGACAAAATATCCAGTTATGGTAAGGATGAAAAAGAATTGCTTGGGGGTGTGGTAGGGATGGTAGATTATGTCCTTGTGTACACTGTTAGTGTCAATTCAGTGGAGCAACAAGAAAATGGAGTTTGATATTTAAGAAAAGAGCAAGATGCAAGGATATGTTGGGGATGGAAAAGAATTGACTGGGGATGGGGTGAAGATGGATCCACATTGACAGGGGACAGGATAGAGATGGATCCTCACTGACTGAGGATGGGTGTAGATGGAGACCAGATTATCTCATCATGTACACATCTAAAATATATATCTTTCAGGATGTAGAGATTGAAAGAAAGCATGACAGGGGCATTGTGGAGCCATGGCTAGGGCCTGCCAGAAATGTGTTCATTCCATTTTACAAAGGGAAAATGTGTTTAGATAAAAGGCGTTCACAAACACCAGCTCCCGATTAATATCCGGACTCTCAAACAAGGGGCACATGCAGAAGCTGATGGCACCCCCTGGGCTCTCCCAACCATATCTTGTACGTCCCCACCCTTCCTCGGACCCCTGAGGCAGAACGATGACCCTGTCCCCCTCCTAAAATCTTCCTCTGGCTCTCAGTTAGAGCTCTCTCTGGTGACTATCAGGGGTAGGAGCAGTTCCTAGTCAGCCCTTGTCTTATTGGAGGCTAGGTGTTAGAATGGCCTTTCTGAGCCCTAGCATTAGCATCATATTACTACCACTGGGGTCAAACTCCCAAGTAAGGAGAGTGTCTTCTTATTTGGCTACTTGATTCCTAGTAGCAGTACCACCAGGAGTCAGAGGTGCCATTTTGATCATAGATGTTCAGTGGAGCAGGATTAAGTGGGGACTGCTTGTGCCCTCCACTAGATACCAGGGAGAACCCTTGTTAAGAACTGGGGACTGAGGATTGTGGGTTCAGCCGGGGTCATCATTATATCATGGGAGGGGGGGGGTCTAAAACGTGCTCTGTGTGTGTGTAGGTGGGGGGAGGGATCCAGCCTGTAGGGAGGGGGGGGGGACTAGATCCCATTACCAGCCCCTTCACCTGAAATCAAGCCTGACAAAGGGCCTACTGTCAGGGTTGTGGCAGCCAGAAGCTTGCGATGTTCCTGGCTGCAGTAATGCAATGGTGTGAGATATAGATCCTTTTTTTTTTTTTAACATCTACATTTTTTTTAAATCACTGCTCCCACTGGATGTGCCAGCAAATGGACATGCACTCCTGCATGACCTGCTGGATGTTTTACAAAAGACTGCATTCGATACTGTCATTTGTAATATATAGGAGAAGAACAACACTTCATGATGTGGATGTGTAAATGTTCCTTTCCACAACCTACCTAAATTGAGCTTTCTTGTGTCTTTCTGAACAGCAATTTGCATTCTGCAGGAAACGATCATGAGTTTATAGCATCCATTTGGTACTGTTAAGGTATCTGTGTGAGTTGTTTACTCACCTATGGGAAAGATGTAGCCTGTTCGTGGAGCGTTTATTATTTTGTACGCAGCCTTGAGCATCCATTGAGGATGGCAAGGTGGTTTATAAATCAATAAATTAAATTAAAATTAAATTTTCCATTGACACAAAATGGAAAAATGGCCTAGTACCTCTATCACTTTGAATACAGACAGACTCTATTTCTCTGTAATTGCATTATAGAAGGAAAGATGCTTGAGCCACCCAGTGGCTGCAAGCTGGATGGCAAATCAAAAATCATATCTTCTAAAAGCACTAGTAAAAGACATGATAGATTTTTATTGCAAAAGTACAATTCAACAAACAAGTTGTAAGTGATATCTTTTTATTGAATTTAAGAGGAAAGTTATCAAAATGAGCTGCTATTAGGATAGATTATTTTAGTGTTAACCTGGATTATTAGTAACTAGGTTTCATTGCATGAAATGGGACCTGTGCTGTTGAATCGAAAGCTATTACCCCCCAACCTGTCTGACCTGAATTTTTATGTCAGATAAATACAGGAATATTGCAAGCCAGAAAAATCCATGTGTTTCATACCCCCAAACACACCCTCCCCACCTACGTGCTTTGCCCTTACAAGGGAAGTCAATAGGTGGGGTGCAATTAAGACATCCCTGCTTCCCTTTCACCCTTTGCGGCTGCACAGGCCACATGTATGGGTCCTTTTACATAGCTGTGGCAATAGATGGCCTTAGCGCATCCTTACGCAGGTCTTTCCTGTACGCTAAGGCCATTTTCACCACAGTCGTAAAAATACTATTTTTCTATTTTTTGTATTAATGGCCATGCACTAATGTTGGCATTAGTGTGCGGCCATTTTTTAAAAATTACTGCATGAGCATTTACTGCTACCCATTTTGTAGGCAGTAAGGGCTCATGTGGTATCCTTGCGTTAACCTGTTAGTGCGCAGTAATGTAGATGAACTAACTGGTTAGCACAGGAATGCCCACTCTTCAGCTTTGACATGCCCCCTCCAAAAAAAAATAAATAGAAATATTTTTTAGCACATTGTTAGCATACAGAATATTTTGAAGTTGCCTGAGCCCGTCCTGTATTAGGCATGCGTTATCACATAACACAGCTTATTAAAAGGACCCCTATTTAGCTATGGCCCTAGCAAGACTTAGATTTATAATATTCATATTGAGCAGGAAGTTGTGATTTTTGTGTTAGTCCACTTGGATGTGTGGAAATAAGGGTCAACAACCAAGCTGTGGATGATACCTTTTTATTGGACTTAATGTACCTTTGACAAGCTTTTGAGAATTATCCTCTGTTCATTGGGGTAGTGAAGAAACCATGTGTGGGAATAATGAGTTAGGAGATTGATTTGCTGATGACACAAAGTTATCAAAGCTGTTAAATCACAAGAGCATTGTGAAAAGTTGCAAGAGGACCTTATTAGACTGGGAAACTGGACTTCCAGATGTCGGATGACATTTAAATGTAAGCAAGTGAAAGTGATGCTTGTAGGAAAGAGGAACCCAAACTATAGCTACATAATGCCAGGTTCCAAATTTGGAGTCACTGCCCAGGGAAAGAATCTAGTTGTCATCATTGATGATACGTTGAAATCCTCCACTCAATGTGCAGCAGCGGCTAAGAAAGCAAATGGAATGTTAGGAATTATTAGGAAGGGAATGGAGAACAAAATGAGAATATTATAATGCCTTTGTATCACTCCACACTCCATGATGCAAACGTACCTAGAACACTGTATGCATTTCTGGTTACCTCATCTCAAAAAAGATATAATGGAATTAGAAATGGTACAGAGAAGGGTGAGGAAAATTATAAAGGGGATGAAATAACTTCTCTATGAGGAAAGGCTAAACAGGCTTGGGCTCTTCAGCTTAGAGAAGAGATAACTGAGGGGAGATATGATAGAAGTCTATAAAATACTGAGTGGAGTGGAATGGGTAGTTGTGAATTGCTTATTTACTTTTTCCAAAAATAAAAGGTCTAGGGGGCATGTAATGAAAATACTAAGTAGTAAATTTAAAATAAATTGGAAAAAATATTTATTCACTCTATGTGTGATTAAACTCTGGAATTCGTTTCCAGAGAATGTGATAAAAGCAGCTATCTTAGCAAGTTAAAAAAAAATGTTTGGACAATTTCCATAAGCCATTAATAAATTTGGGGAAAATCCACTGCTTATTTTTAGGATAAGCAGCATACAATTGGTTTTACTGTTTTAGAATCTTGCCATGTACTTGTGAACTAGATTTGCCGCTGTTGGAAACAATATCCTGGGCTAGATGGACATTTGGACTGTCCCAATATAGCAATGCTTATGTTCTTATGTATGTACTTAGTACGTGGAGAGTGTAATTCAAACAAACATAAGACATGGAGAATTCCGATACTATTTTTACAAAACGTTCTGCTAAACATAGAGCCTCTTGTAAAATAGGTGCAAGGCCAAACAGAGGGAATTGTGATTTTAGAAAGCTGCATGTGAGGAAAACAGACAATTCCTCCCCCCCCCCCCCCCCCGAAGACTTGGAACAGCTTTCTAAACTGAGACGGGATTTGCCTCAGTGTTAGTCAACCATTTCCGCTCCTTGGAGAGCCTCCTGTGGGGTGCCTCAAGGCTTGCCCCTGTCGCCTACATTGTTTAATGTCATGCTGATCCCACTTGCTACTGCCCTATGCAATCTTGGTTTAAACCCGTTCATTTATGCGGATGATGTCACCATCTACAAAACTTTTTGTAACACGGTAGCTGAAATTCCGGATCTCATTGCTGCAAGTTTTTCTACTATGGAACTTTGGGCGAAGGTGTTTCGGTTCAAGTTAAATAAGGATAAAACTCAGTGCTTTATTCTCCACTCCCCTTATTTTACACTTCCGACAGATACCCTCATAGTGAAAGCCTACGTTCTCCCTATTTCTAGTAGTCTCAAGCTCCTTGGGGTGAATTTAGACAAGCATTTGCATTTGGATTATCATGTACGAGTCGTCACTAAAAGAATGTTCCATGCAATGTGGAGACTTCGGCAGATAAGATACTGCCTAACCAGAGAGCTGTTCTGTACCCTTGTTCATGGGTTAGTGCTGTCTCACCTAGACTACTGCAGCGGGATCTACACAGGTTGCCACGAATATCTTTTGAAAAAGTTCCAGACCGCTCAAAACACAGCGGCAAGATTAATCCTGGGAAAACCTCGTTTTGAACATGCTCAACCGCTGCATTTCATTCTCCACTGGTTGCCTGTGAAGGAACGAATCTCTTTTAAAATCTGCTCCTTAACTCATAAAATCATTTACGGGCAAGCTCCGGAGTATATGCTTGGTCTTATTGACCTCCCGCCCAGAAACGCAGTAGCTACTTCACGTTCTTCTCTCAACCTGTACTTCCCAAGTTGTAAAGGCGTCAGATACAAATCGATCTTCTCATCGTCTTTCCATTACTCCAGTGCTAAGAATTGGAATCCTTTGCCAAAATACTTAAAAATGCAAATGGATCACCAACTGTTCAAGAAGCTGCTGAAAACTCACCTATTTGGATTAACCTACTCCCCCCATAGTCTTACCGAATGATATGCCCTTTCCTTGCTTCCTGTCTCTTACCACACCTCTTCTGTACTGTATTGTAATTTTTATGAATCCTATGTTAGCCACATTGTGCCTGCATGTGTGGGAAAATGTGGGGTAGAAATGTACTATAAATAAATAAATTGCCGGATTTCTCCTCAGTTTTTGACACTGAGGACCATCATGCTAGCATGACTGGCAGAAAAACAAGTATTAATGGCACAGTACTTGCTTGGTTCAGATGCTGACTGTCAGATAGGCAACAATTCATACTGCTTGGCAGTATCCCATTGTCTCCATGGGCGCTAACCTGCGGATATCACAAGGACTGATACCGTCACTTATTCTGTTCAATATTTATCTCAAGCTAGTAGCCAAGTTGATTCAGTCAATGAATACTCAGTTCTACGACTGTGCCGATATCGTGCAGCTTTCGTACTGATTGAACCAGACATACCTACAGCCCTGAATAAACTGACTGCCTGTTTTAACAGAAATTCAAGAATTTATTTATTTTTATTTATTTGTTACATTTGTATCCCACATTTTCCCACCTCTTTGCAGGCTCAATGAGTTAAAAACAATAAACAAGTAAAACGGAGCTCCTATGGGTCCCTAACAAGAGAGGGCATAGATCTGACATCAAAATATCTTTTGACAGTACTTTCTTACTCACGCCTATTCTAGCTGAGATTATATTCATACACCCTTCTGATTTCACATGCAACTTTTTTTTTAATTAGTTCCCTTATTTTCTAACTTCTATTATTCTGTCTTATCTGTCTATTCCGGGCTCATTTTCAAAGCACTTAGCCTCCCAAAGTTCCATAGAAACCTATGGAACTTAGCCTCCCAAAGTGCTTTGAAAATATGCATGACTGTTCCACCTTATGATGTCTGTTCACATGTTTTATTGAAAATTGTGTTGACAGTTTAAGTAGCATACTATGCCATACTATGTATTGTTATTTGACTAATTTTACTGCTGTAATTGTCCAACATATTCTTGCTATAAACCGCCTTGGGTGAATTTTTGCAAAAAGGCAGTATATAAATCCTATTAAATAATAAATACCTAAATAAATTTACATTTACTTAAATAGTACAGACTCAGCAGCTGAACCAGTAAGCCAAACCTGTCTGAGGAAACCCCAGCTAGCAGGTTTTCTGGATATCTGCAGTGCATATTCATGAGATTGATTTGCATGTGTTGTTTCCACTGCATGCAAATTTCTCTCATGTATATTCAGTGCGGATATCCAGAAAATCTGACTGGCTGGGGTTCCCCCAGGACAGATTTGAGAACCACTTCAGTAAGCTATGCATGTTAGTGTAGTGGCTTATGATTGATTTTCCCACGCTAATCCTTCTCCCAATGCAAGATGAAAGATTTGTGCAAGAAAGCTAGCATAAAATCACTGTGCTAATGGGCAGTGCAATGGGCATGTAAAATGCATGCAAATCACTAAATCAAAGATTACTCCCTGATGTTAAAAACTACATTAAAATGTGGCATAGTTAAAAAAAATGTTTTTAGGAGTGCTGAATCTTTATGCTAACTCAGACCTGCTGTAAAGATGCAGTGCAGGAACAGAACGATCTGAGGTGACGTGACGTGTAACACTTTAGTTCAGATTGCTGATCAGTACCAAAGATCCCCATCCCTCAACCCAGCAAATGGCCTGCACCCCCTCCCCTCCATGTTTGTTTCCTCTACACCCAAAGCAAAAAAATCGCTGGTGATCTAGTGGGTCCATCCCCATCTCCATCTCCTCATGTGGAGCCCTGATCCCCTGCCCCCTCCCCGCCCACCAACCTCAGACAACCAAAGCAAAAAATCCCTGGTGGTCTGGTGACCTAACCCTGGTCCCCAACTCCAGACCTACTGTGTGGCCTCTGCCTGACCTACATCCCTACCTGTGCACCTTTAAGATGGGACCCAGGAGTGATACCCACTCATTCCTGCCTCTGTTCCATCATCTTGAATGATGGCAGCACCAGACCCTGTGCAATGCATCCTGGATCCCACCTCTCAGGGTCAGTTGTAGCCATTTTTCAAGATGCTGAGGCGGAATCAGGAACAAGTGAGCATCAGTATTACTGGGTGGGGGGTCAGGGTTAGATTTGGGCTCCACCAGACCACCAATAATTTAATTGTGGGTGTCAGGGTGGGGGAACACGGAGGAGGTTGTTTCATTAGACTACAAGGTATTTTAATTTGGCATCATGGGTTGGGGATTGGGTCCACTAGACAATCAAAGATAAATTTGGGGTGTTGGAGGGGGGAGGGAAAGGAGTCCATAGAGTCTGGTGGACTGTGGGGTGTGCTTTCTTTTTGATAGCACACACCTTTTAATGCAGCAGTAATTTGCACGTTATTTGCTTATAGCATTCAGTAGTTAAATTTTTGCATTTGGCTTGCATTAGGAAATCATGTACTCAGAGCTGGTGGAAGGTTGTTGGGCATCATAGATGAATCGTCAGCCTTATGCCCCCACTCAAGTTTCAGACTCCTGCTGTAATTTGCACCCAGGACATCATGGGCCCAATATTCAGCCTGCAGTAAGCAGTGTGTGAGCTACTCACAGCCACAGGCTGAATTAACCCCAATTATTCAGTGCCAGGGCATTCCAGGCTTCTAGAGTTAAATATCCAGGTTAGTGCGGCAACCCAGAAGTTAACCAGGCACCAGCCAATATTCAGACCAGTGCCTGATTAACTTGATGGGTAAAATTTAGGATAGCATTTTTGCTGTATTAACTTTATCTGCTTACGTAGCCGATAAGCATACTGAATGTTGCTGCTAAACCGGTAAGAAGTGGCTCCACCCAATCTCCACCCTCAGACTGTCCCTAACCTAGCCAGTATGCACATGGCCAGTTAGAGTCGATATTCAGTGATACTACCTGCTTAAATGCCACTTGAGTATTGGTGGCCTGTCAACTCAGTGGAGTGTAACCAGGCAGGAGCCTCTCCTTGCCAAGTTAAACTCCTTTGAATATTAAACCCCATGCTTTTAACTATTAAACTTTGTTAACAATATAGGGAGTGAAGTGCTTCTGTGTACGAAAGAAGTGTGGGACTTGGGGGGGGGGGGGGGGGGTGATTGTGTCTGATGACCTTAAGGTCTTCAAACAGAAAAAGTGAAGGTCAAATCCAGAAGGATTCTTGGCTGCATAAGGAGAGGGATGACCAGCAGGAAAAAAGAGGTGATAGTGCCCTTGTATAAGTCTCTGGTGAGGCCCCATTTAGAATACTGTGTGCAATTCTGGAGACCGCACCTATGGAAGGATGTAAACAGGATGGAGTCGGTTCAGAGGGTGGCTATGAAATTGGTAAGTGGTCTCAGTCATAAAACATATAGACAGGAGAGTGGGGATATGATAGAGACGTTTAAATACTTAGTGGCGTTAATGTGCAGGAGGTGAGCCTTTTTCAAATGAAGGAAAACAACGGAATGAGGGGGCATTCGATGAAGTTAAGAGGAAATAGGCTTAGGAGGAATCTAAGAAAATACTCTTTCATGGAAAGGGTGGTGGATTTGTGGAATGGCCTCCCAGTGGAGGTCATGGAGACGGGGACTGTGTCAGAGTTTAAGAAAGCTTGAGACAGGCATGTGGGATCTTGTAGGAAAGAAAGAGTTGGTGGTTACTGAGGATGTGTAGACTGGATGGGCCTTTTGGCCTTTATCTGCCATCATGTTTCTATGTGTGCATGCTCGCGTGTGTACCTGTATTATGCACTCAACCTCACGAGTGGTCCCTCAATATGGGTATAGCCTGAAAGATCTTCCAGGAATGGGGCCCATCCTCAGTGGATCTCTTCACCACTCATCTGAATAACAAAGTCCCACAGTGCTGTTTCAGACTGACATCATATGGCAGACTAGCCTTGGATGCCTTCCTTCTTCATTGGGGGACAGGTCTTCTGTATGCGTATCCTCTCATACCTCTTCTAGCGAAAAAACTGTACCGAAACTCAAGAAGGAAAAAGGGACCATGATTCTCATCACCCCCTACTGGCTGAGGCAGATATGGTTCCCTTTGCTTCTGGAGTTAGCCTTCAGAGACCCATGGAGACTGGAGTGTTTTCCAACCATCATCATCCGGACAGAGGGATTACTTCTACTTCCCAGCCTCCAGACCCTAGCCCTTATGGCGTGGATGTTGAAAGGGTAGAGGTTGATTGTTTCCAACCACATGAGGGTGTCTCCTGAGTTCTGCTTGCTTCCAGAAAAGACTCCACTAAGAGGTCATATAATTTCAGTTGGAAGAAGTGTGCCGTCTGATATGAGGACAGGGCCGTAGATCCAATCTCCTGTCCTACTCAAAAAATGCATCTATGGTTCTTTGAATTTGTGTGGCTGTCAGGATGTATTGTTTTGCGTTGACTGCATCTATTCTTTGCCTCCCCCCCCCCCCCAGTGCAAAGCTGTTGCCCTAGGTGACATAGCCATGGTTGATGGTTGGGCTGGTCCTGCTTGATGGCTCTAATACATGCTTAGTGCATTGACTCCCCTTGTCATTGTCTCAGGTTGTCTCCATATGTTAGTTCAGTGAAAGGTGGTGGTGCGAAGGCAGTAGAACGAGAGGACATGAAATGAGATTGAAGGGGGGCAGACTCAAGAAAAATGTCAGGAAGTATTTTTTCACGGAGAGAGTAGTGGATGCTTGGAATGTCCTCCCGCGGGAGGTGGTGGAATTGAAAACAGTAACAGAATTCAAACACGCTTGGGAGAAACATAAAGGAATCCTGTTCAGAAGGAATGGATCCTAAGGAGCTTAGCCGAGATTGGGTGGCAGAGCCAGCCGGTGGTGGGAGGCGAGGATAGTGCTTATACAGTCTGTGCCAGAGCCAGTAGTGGGAGGTGGGGCTGGTGGTTGGGAGGCGGGGATAGTGCTGGGCAGACTTATACGGTCTGTACCCTGAAGAGGACAGGTACAAACCAAAGTAGGGTATACACAAAAAGTAGCACATATGAGTTTGTCTTGTTGGGCAGACTGGATGGACCATGCAGGTCTTTTTCTGCCGTCATTTACTATGTTACTATGTCATAGACAGAAGTAATGCAACAATAACCCTTTACAGTTCAAATACCCTATATATGATAATAAGCAAGAAAGCCATTGAGCTATCATGCTCACTGCTCATGAAGTTTCCTTTAGCATCTTGATTATAAGGTCATTAAGGGAGTGATCTTCCTTCATGTTCATCTTCTGAGCTGTCGTTTTGTCTTTTTTTTTCTATAATACTTTATGTCTGTGAAAATTGATATGTCACTCCTTTATTTCTGGGTGGAACCTCTCGTTTGGAACAAATCTGAATTCAGATGAAACTGAAACGTCAGTTCTATTTGCACTTATCTCTATATGCCATTAGATATGGAAAACCAGGAGTTCAATAATGCATGGCACAGTACTTTAAAAATTACTCTTGTAATGAGCTCTTTGCTCACAAACACATGGATAATAATAATATAAAAAACCCAACTTGCTATTGACCAGAATGCACTGAAGCTTTTTCTTTGCTAAGATATTTTTAAAGGTCACAGTTAAACTTGCAAAGAAATATTTTGTATTTTAATTTCAGCTTATGGTCCCTTTGTCTATTGTATTAAGTTCAATATTGTTCTAAACTAGTGTAAAATGTAGACTGTTATATAACTGACTTTCTGCAACATTTGTTGGGGGTCATAGTATATACCAGTATGCTAGAATTTGTTATTGCTGACATTTTATAGTAGAACAGAACGTTAATCATCATTAGAGTCTGCAGTGAGCAGATTTACAGTGAGAATAAACATATTTACTTTTTCTTGAAAAGAAAAGTCTATACATTGTTTATAACTTTTCATGTTGATAAGATTATAAAAACTGTCTCTCTATGTCAAGTGTTCAGCGCTGCGTGCGTCTGGTAGCGCTATATAAATGCTATTAGTAGTAGTAGTAGTAGTAGTAATTCTATAAAGTAGGCGACAACAGTTACAAATAGAAGTGATTACAATACCAACATAAATATGAAGAAATAAATAAGATGTATGTATGTGAGCACACACATGCGTAAATGCTGAAAATCTTCCCAAGCACTGTTCTGTGAGTACTCGTATATCTTACATAGTGTATATTTCATAGATGGGCATACAATTGGGTGAAGCCTGAGAGGAACTTCCGCTTATGTGTGTAACTTATAGAATAATATGTTAGGTGAATATCTGTGGTATTTAGCCATGAGCACTTACACTACTGGATACATGCATATATACCCTGGTTACACTAGTATTTTATAAAGGAAAGTAGGCCCCACTTGGAGTACTGTGTTCAGTTTTGGAGGGTATCTTGCTGAGAACGTAAAAAGACTTGAAACAGTTCCGAGAAAAGCGACAAAAATGGTATGGGGTTTGCGCCACAAGATATATAAGGAGAGACTTGATGACCCGAGGATGTGTACCCTGGAGGAAAGGAGAGACAGGTGTGATATGATACAGACATTCAAATATTTGAAAGGTTTTAATATACAAACATATCTTTTCCAGAGATGGAGTGCGGTAGAAGTAGAGGACATGAATTTAGGTTGCATCGGGAAGTACTTTTTCTCAGAGAGGGTGGTAGAGACCTGGAATGCCCTCTAGTGGGAGGTGGTAGAGATGAAAATGGTAATGGAATTCAAAAGTGTGTGGGATTCACAAAGACTGGCTGGCGTAAGTTTTCGTGTCCAAGTGGATACATGTATAAATACCTGGGTACACTAGTGTTTATAAAAAGTAGGTGCCTGTGTTCCAATACAATATGCTACAGTCAGGCACTGCCCACACACCTATATATAGCTGCACAGTAGAATTGCCTTCCACTTGTAGTGGAGTTTTGTACCTTTCTTTCAAATAACTAATTTTATGAAAACTAGACAAAAGGTAATTTAAACAAGTGAGGAAAGCATATGAAGCATGGCTCATGGTATTCTTTCTTAACCTTCAGTATGGGTGTGTCTTTGTGTAGCAGTGTTGTCTCTTTGTATGTCTTTGACTTGGAGGTATGGTACCCAAACATTCACACTTGAGAGCGCAATGAGAGAATGAAGGAAAGAGGGACCTGCTATAGGCTGAGAAAAACAGCTTGCAGAAACTGCAAAAACTGAGTATGTACGGGGACTGCCGGTGTACCACTGTCTGGAAGTACTCCGCCGACCTCCTTACTGTTGAGATAAAATGGAAGCGGGGGGGGGGGGGGGGGGGGGGGAGCTGGGTAGAAAATGTATTTGGCTGGCGGAGCGTGGGCATTTCTGCCAGTCATTTTAATGGGTGCCACAATTTGGGGGGGAGGGTGCGCCTAAGTCCTATGCAGGGAGGCTGAGGCTTCCTTTTTGGCTGTGCCACAGTCTTCAGGTCTGCCATCATCCTATAAAGTGTTTGCAATTTCTGCAATCTGTTTTCCCAGGCTGCAGCAGGCCCCATTTTCCCTCATTCTCTCATTGTGCTCCCACAGTATTTCTGCCACTTCTCAGCACGCCACTTCCCTCCCCAGGACACTCACTAGATATCTCCAAGATTAGCCCAGTGCCTCATTCAGACCTCCTTCTCCTACTCCTCCCCTATGACTTATATAGCACAGCAACTTCCTCTGGCTCACCCCTTCCTTCCTGTGTCAAGCTGTTTCCCTTCACCACCGTCACCTCCCTTTGCCTTCCCATTGACTGGATCCTACCTATAGTCTCTGCTGCTAATGACACTGGAAGCAGATAGAGCAGGCCCATTCACACAGGGGAGGGAGGTGGGATTGAATAGCTGTGGATACACGTTTTAAGTTCAGAAAAATGTCCAGTCTAGCCTCTGGATATTATTACAAAATGAGTAGAAACATGAAAAAAGACAGACAGTGGTAATCCTAACATCCTTACTACTACTACTACTACTACTACTACGACTTATCATTTTTATAGTACTACTAGACGTATGCAGCGCTGTCCACTAAACGCGTAAGAGACCATCCCTGCTTAATAGAGCTTACAATCTAATCAAGACAGACAAACCGGACAAATAAGGGATTATGGAATTACTTATGGTGGGAATGATTAAAATAGACAAGGCTAATGAACAAGTGAATAGGAGATAGGAGTTAAAAGCAGCCTCAAAAAGGTGGGCTTTTAGCCTAGATTTTAATATGGCCAGAGGCGAAGCTTGACATACTGACTCAGGAAGCCTATTCCAGCCATACAATGCAGCAAGATAAAAGGAACATAGTCTGGAGTTGGCAGTAGAGGAGAAGGGTACAGATAAGAGAGATTTACCTGATACTGGTACCTGATTTTGGTGATATTATAGAGAAAGACAATGGGTTTTAGCCGTCTGTTGGATTTGTGCAGTGAAAGAGAGAGAAGGGTCAAAGATGACCCCAAGGTTACAGGCTGATGAGAAAGGGAGGATGAGAGTGTTATCCACAGAAATAAAATTGGGAGAAGAGGAGAGGTGGGTTTAGGGGGAAAGATAAGAAGCTCAGTCTTGACCATGTTTAGGTTCAGATGGGGGTGAGATATCCAGGCAGCAATGCCAGACAAGCAGGCTGATACTTGGGCCTGGATTCCTGCTGAAATTCTGGTGTGAAGAGATAGATCTGAGAGTTATTAGCATAAAGATGAAACTGAAAACCATGGGAGGAGATCAGAGCAAGGAAATCAGTATAGATGAAGAAAAGAAGAGGTCCCAGACAGATCCCTGAGGTACAATGACTGATAGTGGGATAGCAGTGGGGGAGAATCCACCAGAGCATACACTAAAAGTGTGATGGTGGAGATAAGAGGAAAACCAAGAAAGAACTGAGCCCCGAAATCCAAGTGAGGACAACGTATCAAGGAGTAGGTGATGATCAACAGTGTCAAAAGCAGTAGATAGGTGGAGAAGGATGAGGATAGGATAGAAGCCTTTAGATCTGACCAGGAACAGGTCATTGGAGTCTTTAGCAAGGGCTGTTTCAGTTGAATATAGAGGGCCATATTGAAGCTTCAGATGAAAGAAAGTCAAGACAATGGTGGTGAGTAGCACGTTCAAGTAGCTTGGGTAAGAAAGGGAGCAGGGAGATGGGGTGATAGTTGGAAAGGCAGTAGGGTTAAATGAAAGTGTTTTGAGGAGTGGTGTAACTATGGCAAATTTGAAAGAAACAGGAAGAGTTGCAATGGAAATTGAAAGATTGAGGATATGACAGATGGAAGAGATGGCAGTAGGAGCTATAGTGCTGAGTATTCTATAAGTGGTGCCTAGATTTAGGTGCAGTGTCCTCCCCTTGTCCCTTCCTCCCTTCTCACCCATTACTTCCCTCACCCGTAACTGTCTTGTTTGTCTGTATTATTTAGATTGTAAGCTCTTTTGAGCAAGGACTGTCTCTTTGTATCAGGTGTTCAGCGCTGCGTGCGTCTGGTAGCGCTATACAAATGCTAATAATAATAATAATATGCTTAGTTGATATCCCAGTGCTTAGAACTATTCACATCCATTTACACCAAAGGAAACATGGCGTAAATACTGGCACATAGATTTAGGCGCAGAGGGGCATATTCTATAACAGTGCATGTAAATTTTGGAACACTCATGAAATGCCCATTTCCCTGCCTGTAATCATGTCCCTCTTTGGCTCTGTGCTTTAGAATTTAGGTGCTTAGCGAGTAATGCGCGTAAATTCTAATTATTACTAATTAGTGCTCATTATTGTTAAGTGTTGTTGAAAAGCTGATTGGCTTGTTAAGCCAATTAAGTTACACACATTGTTATAGACTACGCTTGGATTTCGGCGCAGAACACTAAGTGTGATATATAGAATCTGGCGATTAGTGGATTTCTAAGCATCTGGTCCTGATGTGGTATTTGCATAGCTGAATAATAACTAATAACAGGAGTGAGTGCAGCAGAACAAATTATAAAATTTCTATCACTTTCCAGGTATCAAAAATAATTCAGTAAACATACAGACATGGTCCAATAACTCCCCACTGTGTAGGGCACATTATTAATATATCAGTTTTTATTGTATGAAGTTTTAGAGCAATAATAAATTACAATATTTCTGTAAAAAGTGAATTTAAGACTAACATTTTTCACCTCAACAATACAATTATGGGGTAATGGTGTGGGCTATTAATGTAACTAAATCTTGTTAGAAACCCTACCATAGGGACATTTACTGCAATAATTCACTTGCTATAACTGGATTATGCTTTCACATAGTGATGTGTCAATGGAACACTGGAGATTTATATTCTGTCATTTACAGAGTAAGCAAGTTAAAAGACAGAGAGACAGAGATAAAAACATAAAGATGTACTGATAGATCTTCTGTTCACATTACCATTTATATTAGCACCAGTAGAGAATTAAATATTGTTCTGTTTGAGGGACTTTACATTTACGATTATAGACAGTTTTACATTTTTAACCCATTTTTTCCTATACAATAACTTTGAAAAGCATCAGAATAAATGTCATTTTGTTTTATCTATATGACAGAGCTGATTGACAAAGAAACAAAGAAACCTTGTAAGTAATGATAAGGAGAAATATTGGGGAGGCTAACAGAGAATTATTAAAGGAAGTGCTATAATTAGATTACAAGCAATTCTATTTGATTTATAGATAGCATAGCACTAAAGGCCCTGCTACTAAGCCGCATTTTAGTTGCGCTAGCATTCTTAGTGTGCGCTAAAAATTAGCACGCGCTAACGCTAGAGAGACCCATATATAGTGCACAAAAATGGTAACTCACCACAGTGATGACGTGGAAAACTTGGGGAATAACTCGAATATATTCCTCTACAATATATTATTCCTTACTTTTGGACAAATATTTTTTTTTCATATATTAATATTATATGTTTAAAATGCTTATTTTAATTATTTATAATATATTTTATAAAAAGGTCATATTATATAATACTGGCTATAACTAAATTTCATATTCATAAAAGCTTAAACTAACAGAAAGGTCAGTTACCATTTTTGTTTTGATTAATTATCCATTTATTTTCAAATTACTATATAATAATATATGAGAATGTTAAAATATTAAATGCAATGTTAAAATATTAAATGCCTTAGGTGTTTATATAGGCTTATATATGTATGCTTGATGAGTCTAAATATTAATCTTTGGTTTTGTTCATTATATGTTAAAAAAAACGTTTTAAAATATATTATTTCTGTGTTTTGTATTCTATGTAGACCCCTGACGCAGGTGCTAGTCACCGAAACACGGCCCGTGTCGGGTCTTTTTGTCAAGGCTCATTCATTAAAGAACTGTGTTCCATTTTTAAAGGCCCGTGGTGCTGTTTTTTTCTGTTTGGACTTTAGTTTGTACTTCGTTCCCTCTCTTTTGTTCTATCCAAGCACAGTACAGATGACATACCTTAATAGGCACACGTTAGATATTTAAGTAACATGATGCTCACAGTGTCAGTACAATAAAATGAAACATCTTAATTGACTGCCAAGGGGGACGTACAGTTGAGACATACTGACCTATAGACAGACAAGATGTGTAGGACAAAGCTGTTGAGATAATTAGTGGCTAAATTGAAGGCAAATTATATGTACAATTGAATAAGGTATGTGGAACTGGCCTTAGTTACAAGGTATGTGGCAAGCTAGTCCAGATGTGGAGTAAGTAGTCAGTTGCCATGTGTATTAAAAGCTTGGGAGAAGAGAAAAGTTTTCACCTGCTTTCTAAAATAGAGGTAGTTGTGAGTTAGGCGTAGTGCCTCTGGTAGTGAGTTCCAGAGTGTAGGGGTTATATCTGTGAAAACTCACTAGCAGGTACAATTTCTCTTCACAAGGATGCAGATAGTGATGCTCCTTGTGAAAAACTTAGAGGCCTTACAGGTGTATAGGCCTAACGTTTTGTGTAGGTATTCTGGCCTATTTTGTTTGAGGTCCTTGCTTTTCAGAGTTTTAAACTTGTCCCTGTAGGGTAATCCCACCTCTGACCTTTGCCGACATGCCAAGCATAAGCTTCTTCCATTCCAATCCCCTAATTATATCCTTGACCCTAGTGATCCCTGCTTATTTTACCACTGCTTTATAACTACCCCCCTTAGTTTGTTGCTCAAACTGAATTTTAAGAGATCTTTAACCAAGACTGCTTTTGAGCTTACCTCTTTCTCTCATGTTTCTAGCCTTTGAGAAAACCAAGGTTGAGAAAACAATATGTTCTCTAAGTTTATTAACTTGGAATTTCACTTTTTCTAGTGGAAATAATCTTTCTACTTCAGAATATGTACAGCATAACTGTCCAATTTTTTATAGTCCTGTAGTAACTGAAATAATGGTTTTTAGATATTACATTATTACAGAATGGTAGCCATAAGAGAGTTGATGCTTTACATCTTGCTGTTTTGTTAATTCCTTGTTGATTGAGAGAATTAAAACTTAATTTTCATTCTGTAATGATCTTTGTATTGCAATTAGTGCTTCTGAGTTAACAAGGTTATAGCTAAGCACAGTGTTTTTGCTATTCATGAGGGTTCAGGACGCTGAAATTATTCTTCTATAATGATGTGGTTATATTTAATATCCTTCATCACAAACTGAGTTTAATAAGGTTTGACTGTAGTTTTTATTACATTCTCTTGATTCTTTAATGACAGTGTACGTATACTTTTGACCACATAGACCTGTGTGATCATCGTTTAATGCACACATTTTAAAAATGCTTTAAAGAGGCTTTTCTATACATTTGCACAGTAGTTTTAATGTCTCATTAATATGCTCAACGATATTACTGATTTTTAGTTTTACTGTCTTATGTGCTTAATCCTGAGATGATTTCAAATAACATTTCTGAGCTATATTAGGCTGAAAAAAATGTTTTTCCAGAGCATATTAATTTGTTTATTTTTAGATTTAGCTCACATCATTTCTTCAATAGTTCAAGGCATTACTTTCAAATATGGAAATATTCCCTGTCTCTACAGAGCTTACAGGCTTTAGGCTTATCCCTTGTTGGAGGCCAGTATCAAAGGATTTTACGTAAGCAAACCTCAGTTTGAATTCTGCCTTCCCTCAGTGTGGTAAAAGTCCCTTTGCCTACGTGGGAAAAAAAAAAGGTGAGGACAGGTCAAGGGACTTCATTTCGGAATCTTCTTGTGGACTTACATATTTATACTTTACACCAGCTTCAAGGCAATTGCTAGGTACATGGTTCCCGTGTTCCTTCACTGGGAGATATTATACAGTGAAAATAATTACTGGGAGAGTTGTTAAGACAAAGGTGTGAGGCCAGAAGAAAAGAAGATGGATAACTTCTTTTTATGGGTGGGGGTGGTGTTGGTGGTGGTGAGAGGACATTGTGCACAGAGCTGTCACTCATAGTTGACTACCTTATTGGATTGAGGATGCCAGAGATAAAATAAAATATCCAAAACCTCATACTGAAGCATGCTACATAGAAGAAATTTGTATTTTCCAAGAGCAAATTGAAAGTAAGAGCAGAGGAAGTAGGAATAAAATGGAAAAGAGGGATGCCAAAAATCACTACATAAATCACTTTGACAAAGGTCCTTCTTATTCTAATAGCGGGGGGTCAGTGATACACATACAACTGCACCTAATGCTAAAATGCTCACTACATTAGATCCTGTGCAAAAATATTCAAATTTTTGTTTTCAAAATCTTTTAATTAGTAGACCTCAGTGGTGACTTTTTTCAAATAGGGACTCTCAGCCCTGTGGCTCACCAACCTCGCCATCGGTCTTCAATAATTTTTTATGCTATGTATAAATCCAGTCATCAATCTTTTTGAGAATTATTTAGTAAAAATGTACTTATCTCAATGTAAGGACCCGCAGCTAACATGGGCCATGGCTTTTTTTTTTTTTAAAATACTGTTTCAAACAAGGTTTTGTGCTTTGGACGTTTTGTTTTTTTGATCCATTTTCGAAAAAAAAATTAATAAGTACAAAACAGAGAGATTCATGCCAATGGGATGTAGGAGGAGCCAGCATTTTTAGTAGACTGGTCCCCTAGACATCCCAGGAGAGCAATGGGGCACCCTAGAGGGCACTTCTGTGCACTTCATGAAAATGCTTCCAGGTGCACATCTCACCTTTGTTCCATTATCTTGTCTCCTGAATCCTCTAATATTCCCCCCAAACTGTCCCCCACTGTATACCACTGCAATAGCCCTTATGCGTGAAGGGGGCACCTATATGTGGGTACAGTAGGGTTTTGGTGACTTTGGCAGGGGTCACAGTTTCCACCGCAAGTGTGATAGGTAGAGTGAGATAAGGACCTGGGTCCCCCACTGTGCACTGCACTGACCACTACACTACTTCAGGGACCTGCATGCTTCTCTAATAGACCTGACTTTAACATCTGAGGCTGTCATAGAGGCTGGTAAGTCATATTTTTATTCACATTTTTGTGGGGTGGAAGAGGGTCATTGACCACTGGGGGGGGGGGGTATTTGGAAGTCACCCCTGATTCCCTCCAGTGGTCATCTGGTCATTTAGGACACTTTTTTGTGCCTTATTGGTTCAGGTCTAAACCAAAATGTCTTGGTTTTAGTCCTGGACGTTTTTGTTTTGTTTCATTATGACTGTAAAACATCCAAGTGTTAGGCACGCCCAAATCCTGCCTTCAAAATGCCCCCAACATTCCCTCTTGTGATTTGGACGTACTGCAGACAATTGCATAGATAAATGTCTGCAAAATAGGTTTCAAAAATACTGATTTGGACGTT
This sequence comes from Microcaecilia unicolor, assembly GCF_901765095.1. NCBI lineage: Eukaryota > Metazoa > Chordata > Amphibia > Gymnophiona > Siphonopidae > Microcaecilia > Microcaecilia unicolor. Next base: position 80,716,089 of record NC_044037.1, on the reverse strand, counting down.
TTGAGAAGAAAAACATCCAAATGGTGCTTTATGACACTTTTTGGATGTTTTTCTCTTTTGAAAATGAGCTCCCTAGTAGCCTAATGAACATGGGCTTAGAACCAGGGACCCCCAGTCCAAATCTTACTGTAGCTAGTTGCTTAATCCTTGGATACCAACTTAGATTCTAAGCTGAATATACTTGAATGTAACTTGACCTTGAAATTCAACTGAAAAAAGTCGAGCTAAATCCCAATCTCTTCTCTTGATGGAAACAGAACCTATTCTTGCCGCAAGGTGACATAGATGCCCTGAGACAGAGGTTCTCATGGCTCATTCTCCTAAGGATACTGCCAAGGAGCTGCTATTCGCATGCTAACACATACCTTATACTTCAAATGAAAAATGTGCTACATATACCACATCCATTTGCTTCTACAAAAGGTTATACTCACCCCCTGCAAATCCCTGTTATTGTACAGAATTATGTCTATGTTAATCCCCATACACTTTGAAAAGAAGGAGATGGATGGCTGGGTCACAATTAACCCATAGGAAGTCAGGAACCAAAAGGTATGAACCAGAAGTTGGTGTGCAGCCATGTGACTCATATGGCAGGGAGCTAGCATATGTGGCAGGTCTGACAGAGATGTGCAAGATCAGTTTTCCCTTTAGAGTTGGTAAGGCCCTCATGAGGGGGAACCAAGGTGGTGAGTGGGGGATCTAGTCTGCTACTTGTGGGTATATAGGCAGCCTGGCTTGCAATATCCACAGTCTGCTGTAACAAGGGAGGGCTGCAGCAGCTGCACTTCTACTTTCAAACATTTACACTGTAGAATAATTCTGGATCATTTTGACAGAAATAATTTGGTGTATTTGACAGAAATAGGTTAGTTTATTTTCATCATTAGTATTTTGAAATTTCTTATATAGCATCCTTGCTATTCCTCTGTATTATCACCAGGATGGGCGAGCGTTATCCAGTTAGTTTGCTAAGTTCTTCCGCATTAACATTCAGCACCGTGCTTAGAGTTATCCATCGAGCCCAGCATCCTGTTTCCAACAGTGGCCAATCCAGGTCAAAAATACCCGGCAAGATCCCAAAAATGTACAAAACATTTTATACTGCTTATCCCAGAAATAGTGGATTTTCCCCAAGTCCATTTAATAACGGTCTATGGACCTTCTTAATGACTTCACCGCATTGCTGTTTCATTAGTGCCATCATGGCTCAATACATGTCTCAATATAGGTAATGTGATTATAATCCACAACAGATCTTTCCAGATACTTGATTCCTGCTTTCTTGTGATCTACACAGTCTGTGTTTCGCTCCGCTGAACGTCATCAGGAGTCACTTTGCCTACAATATAACAAAACCAATCAACAAACCACAACATCCCTTATGCTATACACATTCTATGAACTAACATAAACTCATTCAACTGTACAGATAGAATATTACTTACCGGCCAAACAGGGCCACATAGGATTCACACCGCGCCCATACTACACGGCGGGTTTCCCAATGGACTGATGCCTGCGCATGCGTAAGAACTTGAGATTTTTGAATTTCCCAGCTTGTTGTCTTCTAGCTCCAGAGATACTACTCAAAAAAATATTTCAAGGATCTGTTGTTACTATCTAACCTGGATACTATTTCTGTTTCAAATTGTTTTAACCTGTGAAAACTGGAAGCAAGAATGTGGAGGAATGAGGCTTGTGATGTTATTTCAACTCCTGAATCTTTTAATTTGACTGATTTCCTGGAAATTTTACAAGAGGATATTGCATTGTGAGCCACTCTATTAGTTACTTTATCTCTGGGGAAAGATATAACTGCTGGGCTTCAGAAAAAAAAGGATTTTTTTGTTTTGTGAGAAATAGACACAGATATTCCCTGATGTAGTGAAAGCTACTCAGCTGAAGAGAAAGGCATTTCTCAAACTAAAAGCCAGAACTCTGGCTTTGGTGATAGTTTCTTGTTGAAATTTCCATCTAAGTGTATGGTTAAGGTTGTTCATGTTATTTTTGCTTTTTTATGATCCTGTTTTCCATGTTTAGAACCGCTTAGAAGTATATTTTATATAATTTGTGGTATATAAAAAATAAACTGAAACCTGGTTTTAAGCGCACATTGGTGCTTGCAGAAAATTTCACAGAAAATGGTGTGAGATGCCATGCCTTGATTCTATGTTGGTGTTCAGATTTATCAAATAGTTGTATAAAAATATACGAATGTGTAATAATTAGTTTTTATTTTGGAAAGGGGAGAAAAGTCAAATATGGAGTCAATCTACATATTGTGGAAGAATATTTTTTCTTTTCATTCCGATTTGCATTTTGAAAACACATTTAAGCATGTGAAAGTCACAGCCATATCGGGTGATTTTAATTATGCTGTTAAGTTTGTTTTAGGATGTTATACATTCTTCTGAGAGAATGCTGTCTGATCATTCTTACATCTTTTCATCTTATCTCATTCTTTGGGATTATATATAATTACAAAGGGGATTCTTTTATTTAGGCTTGCTGGTGTTTTTAGCAGACATTAAAAATAGGCGTGCGCTAAACACTAAAGACACCAATGCATTCCTATCTATGGGCGTCTTTAGCGTTTAGCGTGCACCTATTTAAAAACGCCAGCGCACCTAAGTAAAAGACCCCGAAAGTGTAAATCAAGAAGTTACTCAGTTATTTACCAATTGGGAAGAATATAAACTTGAGTAACATTTGATTTCATCAAAGCTTTAGGTATGGGTACAGTAGGGAACATAATCAAACTCAATGGAGACTGGAAGTAATAGACAGAAATTTCTGAAATGGATCAGTGATGTGCATCAGGAATATGACAATAAGCCATCCCTATGATATGAAAATGCTCAGTAGTTGAAACTCATCAGTGACTTTATTGCATACGTGAGTCTCATTTTACATAGAGCGTAGAGATGGGAATTGAGATGTCCAAGTTGGAGCGTGCTCAGTTCCAGTGGTATTTTAGAAAAGGATCTGCCAACATTAAAACCTTTCCTTTTCTAAAATACATGCAGGTGTATTTGCTGGCATATGCAGCAGAAGCTGCCATTTTACAGATACGCTTGGGAAAACTCAGAGGCAGGAACTCAGCAACGTACACTTGTACAGGCACTTCCAAATTGGTCTTTGCCATTACTGCACGTATGTTGTAGGCTTCTTATATATTGTAAATCTCTAGAACCTTTTCTTCACCACTTTTGTTCTCATCTTTTAAAGAATTATATTAGATGTTAACCCTTTGTTTATATATATGGCATTCAAAATTGGGCGCTGATATTTGAGTGCTGATCCAAGATGTGTGTCCAACTAAATTGGGTGCTAATTGGCAGTAATCAGCAACAATTTGGATTTGCATGCACATCTTGCTATGGGCTATTCTATAACAATGTTTGCCCAAATCCCATTGGGGGGCTTTACGATTCTTTCCTTATTGATATATTTGGGTTTATGTATTTTGTTTCATATTTTGTAATAACTTCTTTTTAGCTTGTTAGCCACATTGAACTTGAAATTATATGGGGAAATGTGGGGTAATCCTATATAATAATTTCCAACTCCAACGTTCTGAAGCTGACTCCCGTGGCACTGAAGGGTTCGTAGGGTCCGTGGGGTTCTTGCTGCCTGTAACCATCTGTCTCACTGACCTGCCCACTGAGAAGGAAGGGGACGCAGCATAGTTGCCAGGCAAAGCAACGCAACGACACAAACATGAGGGTGTCGTCATTCCTCCTTTCCTCCCTCCCTTCCAGTTCCAGGCCTCCTCCCTCCGATGTTTAAAAGTCATCTTCACTTACCAAGTCAGGGTTACGGCGGCCGGCAGCAGCAGCAGCAGCGGTAAAACCCATGCACCCTCAGCCCTTTTCTCTCTCTCAGTTGTGGTCCCGCCCTTGCGGAAACAGGAAATGAGGGTGGGACCACAGCTGAGAGAGAGAGAGAAGGGCCGAACCTGCACGCCTTTTACCGCTGCTGGCGGCTGCCGTAACCCCAACGAGGTAAGTCAAGATGACTTTTAAACTTCGTAGGGAGGGGGCTTTGTAACAGAAGGACTTGTAAGTTAACCTGATTTAAACCTGTTACCTTGTTTTTAAAGCACAAATTATTCTGTAAAGATTCTAAAGCTACCTCTCATTTGTAACTATTACATTACCTGTACTGCAAATAAACCCCTTTTCTGCAGCTAAATATATGGTCTTTTGTGTCCTGAATACATGCTTTTAAATCTTGCAGTACAGGCTAGTGCATTTCAACAGAGATAACATTTAATTCCTTTGTATTCTTGCAATTGTAACTCTTATTATCTTATAAGGTAATTGGTGGAGAATTAAACCAGAATATGTATCTTAAAACTTATAAATACAGCGCATGTTCTTAAAACTAAAAATATTATCACATGCTCTGAGTAATTCCCCCTATTCTTAAAATATCATATTAAGAACTGTGAACATTTCTTGAAACAGGACGACGACCCTGGAACTGGGAGGGAGGGAGCCTGAAACTCGGACAGAGGGAGGGACCCTGAAACTCGGAGGGAGGGACTGACCCTGAAATTCGGAGGGATGGAGGGAGGTGGGGGGAACCTGGAATTCGGAGGGAGGGAGGGAGGGGATGACCCTGGAACTCGGAGGGAGGGGTGGTTGACCCTGGAACTCGGAGGGAGGGAAGGAGGAAGGGAGGGGGGACGACCCTGGAACTTGGAGGGAGGGAGGGGGACGACCCTGGAACTCGGAGGGAGGGGGGACGACCCTGGAACTCAGAGGGAGGGAGGAGGGACATCCCTAGAACTCAGAGGGAGGGAGAGAGGGACATCCCTGGAACTCGGTGGGGGGAGGGGGATGACCCTGGAACTCGGAGGGAGGGGGCGCCCCTGGCACATACTCTCAATCTCACACACACACACACACACACACACACACACACACACACTCTCTCATAGACACACTCACACCCAGTCTCACTCTCTCTCTCTCTGTCACACACACACACACTCGCACATTCACTCTGTCTCTCTCACACAGTCACTCTCACACACACTCTCTCAAACATACACACTCTGAGGAAAACCTTGCTAGCGCCCATTTCATTTCTTTCAGAAACGGGCCATTTTTACTAGTAAGTAAATAAGAATGATTTTAAAGCATTAGGGATTCTATGTACTAAGTGATGTTAGTTGAGGCACATATGCATAATTTGCTAATGCATGATAACATTACTACAGGTTCCTCAATTTGAAGTACAAAATAAATACTAATTAAAGCCTCCTTTTACTAAGCTGCTGCAAAAAGTGTCCTTAGTGCGTGCTCATACGGGTCTTCCCTGCGTGCCTGGGCCATTTCTACCACATCTGTAAAATGACCGATATTCTATTTTTTGTATTAATAGCCATGTGCTAATGATGATATTAGCATGTGGCCATTTTTACAAATAACTACTGAAACACTTATTGCCTCCTATTTTGTAGGCGGTAAGGGCTCCTGTATTATCTTTGCACTAGCCACTTAGCACATGGTAATGTAGATGCACTAATTAGTTAGTGCAGGAATGGCCAGTTTCTGTCCCTGATGCTATAGCGCATTCTATGGTAGACCCTTTTTTGCAGTGTTAGATGCACATCGGCACCTAATGCAACTTGTTAAAAAGGCCTCTAAATTATCTTATTAGGTATTAATGCTACATTACTATCTAGTGTTCATATCTGACATGTATAGCACTGCCTACTACTGCTACAAAATTAGTTACAGCTTAAGAGGTGTTGTTAACTTGAACAGTCTTATTAGGCTGTGTTAAGTCAGGCCTCCAGTGATGAGGACTATTCTGGAACCATAAGGACTTCAAAGCCCACTTGAGTCCCACTATTCTTCAAAATCTTTCTTCTGCTGGCTGTGGTATCAAAATAATTCTTCTAGAACTCTAGTCTTTATGAGTTTGGTTAGGGTGTCAGGTGGATCTGTGAGATTTACAGAAAATGTCAGGAGGACTGTGGAAGCCCATTTAAATTTTTTTTTTTTTAGTTTGGAGATGTGAACAAGGAAGCGGCCCTATAAAGAGTGGGCTTTTCCATTTGGACCAGTTAAAATAGGAGGAATATGGAAGCAATGGCACATTAATGCTGTTTTTAATGGGATACAGAATGCAACCATTTTAATACTGCCGTGTTCTCTGTATCTCATTAGTTTTGTACTATCAGTATTAAAATAGTTTATGAACTGCCAATGAGTAAAATCTTAAGATGATGAATGCAAAGCATGATGGTTTGCTGTTGTTTCATTTAGCTGTGTAAAAGACTAATAAAGATATTTGAATACAAAGAAGTGCTGAATTAATATAGATTTTTAATGCTGATTAGTACTTAGACTTCGTAATGCATTTTACTATGTATTGAAGGCATCAGCCAACGAGATGTTTGCTTTAATTTGTACAAGAGACCATCATTCATTTTAAAGGGCTTCTTGACCAAGTGAAAAAATCAGGAAAATGTCTATTAAGATGTTTTGAAGAATTAAGATCTATGAGGGCTTGCTCATTTTAACAGTAGCCACATGTGTTAACAGGCATTTTTATGACTGCATATTGCAATAAATGTGCTAATACCAAGAGGAAGAAAGCATTTGGATAGGAAGCTGCATGATGTGTTATATGGTAATGGTGCTATTTTTAATCCTGCTATGAGCATGAGTAACAGGAAGAGAAACAGAAGAACAAAAACGTGCTGCAGAAAAGAGAAACAGCAAAAAAGCGGAGATGGCCAGGGGATAATTGTACTGGAGTCACACTCTGGTTATATATATATATTTTTTAATTATTGACCCTAAGCCCATGGATCGTGTCTACATTTAGGTGCTGATCCCCCTTAATCTATAATTACTCATGCAACTAAAAGTCACACCCACAATCTGCTCCAATTTGCCCATGGCCCTACCATTTCTCGCTCCCTTTTTTGACTCGTGCTTAAAATTTAGGCGCATGCATGTTAATTGAATCTAATTAGTGCCAATAGTTGCTTGTTAAAAAGCCAATTATTTGATCTAATTAGCTTGTTATTCAATTAAAATGCACGTGCCCAAATTTGCACATGTATTTTTTAGTGCTTTTTATAGAATTAGGGGGTAAGTGGCCAGGTTTAGCACATAAATGGGACTGCATAAAATATTTGGGAATAATTCCGTCAGTGGTGAGCAAAATGCTCACTGCCACTGGCTGAATATTAGGCCCATTGAAAAGCAAGGACCCCTGAAACACGGCTGTGTCAGGCCAATAATATCATTTCTCAACAGTGACATCCATCTCCGTTTTTTTGCTGTGTATGAGAAGTCCCCTGACTGGAAGAAATGTATAGCATTAATTTTACAAACTTGAGTACAACAACTATTACAGTTACAAGAGGATTTCTGGCATACCTGTTACATACTGTACATATAGCGAATGATACATACCTGTAGCAGGTGTTCTCTGAGGACAGCAGGCTGATTGTTCTCACGACTGGGTTGACGTCCACGGCAGCCCCCACCAACCGGAACAAAACTTTGCGGGCGGTCCCACACGCAGGGTATGCCCACCACGCATGCGCGGCCATCTTCCCGCCCGTGCGTGACCGTTCCCGCTCAGTTGAATGACAAGCAAAAAATAATCACGCAACTCCAAAGGGGAGGAGGGAGGGTAGGTGAGAACAATCAGCCTGCTGTCCTCGGAGAACACCTGCTACAGGTATGTATCATTCGCTTTCTCCGAGGACAAGCAGGCTGCTTGTTCTCACGACTGGGGTATCCCTAGCTCTCAGGCTCACTCAAAACAAGAACCCAGGTCAATGGAACCTCGCAACGGCGCGGGTATAACAGAAATTGACCTACGAAGAACAACTAACTGAGAGTGCAGCCTGACCAGAATAAATTTGGGCCCTGGAGGGTGGAGTTGGATTTAAACCCCAACAGATTCTGCAGCACCGACTGTCGCGTCGGGTATCCTGCTGGAGGCAGTAATGTGATGTGAATGTGTGGACAGATGACCACGTTGCAGCCTTGCAAATCTCTTCAATAGTGGCTGACTTCAAGTGGGCCACCGACGCTGCCATGGCTCTGACACTATGAGCCGTGACATGACCCTCCAGAGTCAGCCCAGCCTGGGCGTAAGTGAAGGAAATGCAATCTGCTAGCCAATTGGAGATGGTGCGTTTCCCGACAGCGACCCCTTTCCTATTGGGGTCGAAAGAAACAAACAATTGGGCGGACTGTCTGTGGGGCTGTGTCCGCTCCAAGTAGAAGGCTAATGCTCTTTTGCAGTCCAATGTGTTTAACTGACGCTCAGCAGGGCGGTTATGCGGTCTGGGAAAGAATGTTGGCAAGACAATTGACTGGTTAAGATGGAACTCCGACACCACCTTTGGCAGGAACTTAGGGTGAGTACGGAGCACTACTCTGTTATGATGAAATTTTGTATACGGAGCATGAGCTACCAGGGCTTGAAGCTCACTGACTCTCCGAGCTGAAGTAACTGCCACCAAGAAAATGACCTTCCAGGTCAAGTACTTCAGATGGCATGAATTCAGTGGCTCAAAAGGAGGTTTCATCAGCTGGGTGAGGACGACGTTGAGATCCCATGACACTGCTGGAGGCTTGACAGGGGGCCTTGACAAAAGCAAGCCTCTCATGAATCGAACGACTAAAGGCTCTCCAGAGATGGCTTTACCCTCCACACGATAATGGTAAGCACTAATCGCACTAAGGTGATTCCTTACTGAGTTGGTCTTGAGGCCAGACTCTGTTAAGTGCAGGAGGTGTTCAAGCAGGTTCTGTGCAGGACAAGAACGAGGTTCTAGGGCCTTGCTCTCACACCAAACGACAAACCTCCTCCACTTGAAAAAGTAACTCTTTTTAGTGGAATCCTTTCTAGAGGCAAGCAAGACACGGGAGACACCCTCAGACAGACCCAACGAAGCGAAGTCTACGCCCTCAACATCCAGGCCGTGAGAGCCAGGGACTGAAGGTTGGGGTGCAGAAGCGCTCCGTCGTTCTGCGAAATGAGAGTCGGAAAACACTCCAATCTCCACGGTTCTTCGGAGGACAACTCCAGAAGAAGAAGAGGGAACCAGATCTGGCGGGGCCAAAAATGCGCTATCAGAATCATGGTGCCGTGGTCTTGCTTGAGCTTCAGTAAGGTCTTCCCCAACAAAGGTATGGGAGGATAAGCATACAGGAGGCCGGTCCCCCAATGGAGGAGAAAGGCATCCGACGCTAGCCTGCCGTGAGCCTGTAGTCTGGAACAGAACAGAGGCAGCTTGTGGTTGGTCTGAGAGGCGAAAAGGTCCACCGAGGGGGTGCCCCACTCTCGGAAGATCTTGCGTACCACTCTGGAATGGAGCGACCACTCGTGCGGTTGCATGACTCTGCTCAGTCTGTTGGCCAGACTGTTGTTTTCACCTGCCAGGTATGTGGCTTGGAGAAGCATGCCGAACTGGCAAGCCCAACGCCACATCCCGGCGGCTTCCTGACACAGGGGGCGAGATCCGGTGCCCCCCTGCTTGTTGATGTAATACATTGCAACCTGATTGTCTGTCCGAATTTGGATAATTTGACAGGACAGCCGATCTCTGAAAGCCTTCAGTGCGTTCCAGACCGCTCGGAGCTCCAGGAGGTTGATCTGCAGATCCCTTTCCTGGAGGGACCACAGTCCTTGGGTGTGAAGCCCATTGACATGAGCTCCCCACCCCAGGAGAGACGCATCCGTCGTCAGCACTTTCGTGGGCTGTGGAATTTGGAATGGGCGTCCCCAGGTCAAATTGGTCCAAATGGTCCACCAGTGCAGTGAAGTGCGGCAACTGGTAGAGAGGCGGATGGCATCTTCTAGATTCTCGGTGGCTTGGCACCACTGGGAAGCTAGGGTCCATTGAGCAGATCTCATGTGAAGACGAGCCATGGGAGTCACATGAACTGTGGAGGCCATATGACCCAGGAGTCTCAACATCTGCCAAGCTGTGATCTGCTGAGACGCTCTGGTCTGGGAAGCCAGAGACAGGAGGTTGTTGGCCCTCGCTTCGGGAAGGAAGGCCTGAGCCGTCTGAGTATTCAGCAGAGCTCGTATGAATTCCAGAGATTGGGCTGGCTGGAGATGGGACTTTGGGTAATTTATCACAAACCCCAGCAGCTCCAGGAGGTGAATAGTGCACTGCATGGACCGGAGAGCTCCTGCCTCCGAGGTGTTCTTGACCAGCCAATCGTCGAGATATGGGAACACATGCACTTCCAGCTTGCGTAGATACGCCGCGACCACCACGAGGCACTTCGTGAACACCCGTGGGGCAGAGGCGAGCCCAAAGGGCAGCACACAATACTGAAAGTGCCGTGTGCCCAGGCGGAATCTGAGATACTGTCTGTGAGCTGGCAGTATCGGGATGTGAATGTATGCGTCCTTTAAATCCAGGGAACATAGCCAATCGTTTTTCTGAATCATTGGCAGAAGGGTGCCCAAGGAAAGCATCCTGAACTTTTCTTTGACCAGGTATTTGTTCAGGCCTCTCAGGTCTAGGATGGGGCGCATCCCCCCTGTTTTCTTTTCCACAAGGAAGTACCTGGAATAGAATCCCTGCCCTTCCTGCCCGGGTGGTACGGGCTCGACCGCATTGGCGCTGAGAAGGGCGGAGAGTACCTCTGCAAGTACCTGCCTCTGATGGGAGCTGAAGGATTGAGCTCCCGGAGGACAATTTGGTGGAGGGGAGGCCAAATTCAGGGCGTATCCGCACCGCACTATTTGGAGAACCCACTGGTCGGCGGTTATAAGAGGCCACCTTTGGTGAAAAAATTTTAACCTCCCCCCGACTGGCAGATCGTCTGGTACGGACACTTTGATGGCGGCTATGTTCCCATGGATCCAGTCAAAAGCCCGTCCCCGGCTTTTGCTGTGGAGGCGCAGGGGGCTGCTTAGGCGCACGCTGTTGACGGGAACGAGCGCGCTGGGACTGTCCCTGTGCTTGATGAGGCCTTCGGGCCGGCTGGGTGTACCTACGCTTGTTATAGGCGTAGGGCGCAGCCTGCCTGGCCCGGGAAAAACGTCCACCTGCTGAGGTGGATGCTGAAGGCGCCCGGTGGGAGAGTTTGTCAAGGGCGGTTTCCCGCTGATGCAGTTGGTCCACCGACTGCTCTTCCTTCTCACCAAAAATATTATTCCCCCGGCAAGGGACGTCGGCCAGTCTCTGCTGGGTGCGGTTGTCCAGGTCAGAGGCACGCAGCCATGAGAGCCTGCGCATCACTATAACTTGGGCCGCAGCACGAGATGCCACGTCACAGGTGTCATATATACCCCTGGACAGGAACTTTCTGCACGCCTTCAGCTGCCTGACCACCTCCTGAAAAGGCCTGGACCAGGTCCGCCAGTTGCTTCACATTATTCCGCATGTGTATGCTCGTGTAGAGCTGGTAAGGCTGGATGCAGGTCACGAGCATGGAAGATTGGTAGGCTTTCCTCCCAAATGAGTCCAGAGTGCGAGACTCCCGCCCTCTTGAGAGCAGAGTCCACGACTGCCGGGTCATGAAGCAATTGAGGCCGCATTAACTCTGGGTCCGAGTGGATCCTGTATTGGGACTCCGCTTTCTTGGGGATGGTGGGATTAGATTATGGTCTCAACCAGTTCCGAAGCAGTGTCTCTTTGAGGACATTGTGCAACGGCACCGTGGAGGACTGTCTAGGTGGTGATGGATAGTCGAGGACCTCGAGCATCTCAGCCCTCGGCTCATCCACAGAAACCACAGGAAAGGGAATGCAAATAGACATATCCCTGACGATGGAGGCAAAGGAGAGGCTCTCAGGTGGCGAGAGCTTTCTCTCTGGTGAAGGAGTGGGGTCGGAGGGAAGGCCCACAGACTCCTCTGAGGAGAAATATCTGGGGTCCTCCTCCTCCCCCCACGAGGCCTCTTCCTCGGTGTCGGACATGAGCTCCTGCAGCTCAGTCCTCAACCGGGCCCGGCTCGATGTCGAGGCACCGAGGCCTCGGTGCTGTCGTCGAGCGGTGGACTCCCGCGCTGGCGGGGATGAAGCTCCCTCCATCGACGTCGACGGGGACTCCACCTGCGTTGAAGACGGCGTTGAAGGCCTCGGCACCGGGCTAGAGCACGCCGGCGCCTCCATCAACGGCGCCGAGGGCGCAAGCACCCCCGGCGCCGGCACAGTCTGGCGCATCAGCCCTTCCAGGATCCCCGGAAGGATGGCTCGGAGGCACTCGTCTAGGCCCGCAGTCGGGAAAGGCGAGGGAGCCGGTAGAGGTGTCGGTGCCGGAAGCTGGTCGGGTCCAGGAGACGGCACCGAAGTGCTGGCACCCTGGCGTGTCGATACCTCTACCACCGAGGGGGACCTCTCCTCTCGGCGCTGCCGCTTCCTCGGCATCCAATCATCCCTGGCGCTGGGAGCCGGATGCGCCGTGGGCGACCGATGACGGTGCTTCTTCGCCTTTTTACGGTGCCCATCATCGGCGCTTGGTGGAACAGAAGAGGAGGACGTAGATCCCCCTCGGCCTCGAGGGATCGGGTCAGACAGGGTTCGGTCCTGAGGGCCCTGGGTAGAGGGAGTGACCGGGGCCGATTGCCCACGCGGCCTCTCACCCCTGCCGTCTCCGGAGGACCGGCGGGCCGACGGGACCTGTGCTCCTGGGGTCGGTGCCATTGGTGCCGATTTCGTGGACATCGGTACCGGTACCGAAGATCCGGCCGTCGATACCGATGCCGACGAAGTCGACGTCGAGGGGCCGGCGCAAGTTCCAAAAAGACGGTCCCAAAGAACTTGCCTCGCTACCTGTGTCCATTTCCGGAGACCGAGACACAAGGTGCACGTCTTGGTATCGTGCTCCGGCCCGAGGCACTGGAGGCACCAAGCGTGAGTGTCAGTCTGCGAGATATGCCGGCCGCACCGACCACACTTTTCAAATCCACTCGGGACCTTCGAGGACATCGACGGAAAAATCGCGTCGGCGAAGTCAAAGTCGTCGATGGTGGCGGTAAAATTCACACTTCGAAAATAAATCGACCGCGCGGCCAGAAGGCCGCAACGCGACGCCCCCGCTAAAAGACGAGGGAAAACAAAGTTCTGCGCGTTTTTTTTTTTTTAGACAAAATAAAACAGAAAAAACGGAGAACAACGAAGGAGACAAAACTTTGCGGCAAAAGCGCGATCCGGTTTCCGGGGCTGACAGAGAGAGAGACGAACGCGGCTCTCTCCAGCGCGGAAAAGAAAAGACTGAGCGGGAACGGCCGCGCGCGGTGGGCGTACCCTGCGTGCGGGACCGCCCGCAAAGTTTTGTTCCGGTTGGTGGGGGCTGCCGTGGACGTCAACCCAGTCGTGAGAACTAGCAGCCTGCTTGTCCTCGGATAATAACAAGTCTCAATTTATTAGTCTTTATCATGATTGTGGAGTACAATTTGATGTAGACATAAATTCCACCATGCTAAGGGCTAGGTTTACAAAACGGCGCTATGGGTGCATTAGCGTTTTTAACGCGTGTAAATGGTGTACGCGTGTTAAATGCTAACATGTCCATAGAAATGTATAGACGCGTTAGCGTTTAATGTGCCTTAAATTTACAGGTGCGTTAAAAACGCTAATGCACCTTAGTAAACATACCCCTAAAAGTGTAAAGTGATCAATCCATTAAAATATGCCAAATGGGGGGTAGTTTTAAAAAGAAGGTGCCAAGAACATACATAAGTGACCAGAATATTGGCATATACCCACGTATGTGTACACATGCACTAGTAAATGCCGGTATTTTGACTACACCCTGTTCTATAACCTAGACCCTAAATATGATGATGCATAGTTTGAAGGTGGCGCACAGCATTACGAATATAAATTATAGAATACTGTAATTTATGAGCATCTTAAACATATATTTATTTTTGTTAGTATTTTAGAAAGGAAAGTATGAACCTACTTTTCTTTACAGAATGGACTCCCTAAATGTTAGTTCCTCTTTACAGAACTGCCCTCAGTGTGATTTATGGAGTATGACAGTTCCTGTAAAACTAAGGAGTGCTAACATTTTTAACAGGTTCTAAAAATATTCATGTGCTAATCAGTAGAGACTCCATATATTCCTATGTGCATCTCTAACGTTTAGCATGCGCTAAAAACGGTTTTGTGCCTTTGTAAAAGAGTCCCTAAAACTGAGGAGCAGTCATTTGAAGATGCATGCTGAAAAGTATAAGGGCTTTGGAAATGTTCTTGAGGTTTGTTTAAGCAGGAAAACGAAGTTTTATTTAAATACATTGAGATAAATTGTATACTTGAAAGTGAGACTGCTGAAAAAGTTGTTTTGTCAAATTAACAGTTCAAAGGTGCTTGCATTATATTAACACACTTATGTTTGTTTTACCAACCTAGCAAAATTGTTAATTATTTTCAATCCTTTTGAGATTCAGAGTCTGTATCCTTTACAATTGAACTTCACACCAGCAATAAACATTGGATAACTAGAATTTTAAGGAGAGTGTTGAAGACAAAAGTTGTATTTTAATTTTAAATATCAATGTAATGCAGAAGTAAACACTTAACGCCCGATATTCAGCCTGCGGTGGTCCGCATTTTTTAAAATGCTGGCCGCCACAAGAATATTTTATACTTGACTATTTAGTACCAGTATCTGGATACTGGGTGGCGCAGAAGGTCTGATTATAATTTGGCTATCACTACTTATCCAAGTAATATTCAGACCAGTACTCAGTTCTGTAATCTGGATAATGTTAAGACAGCCTTTTTGCTGTCCTGACTTTATCCAGGCCATTTCCCAGTTAGAGGACTGAATATCGCTGCTAACTGGGTAAATGCCAGCTCCCCCTCCAGACCATCCACACTACCCAGATAGTGCTGAGGCAGTCTGACCAGATTTCATCAGCATTATCCAGATAATGCCACTGAAAATCCGGATATGGAGCCAGAGAGCAGGACTTTTCTGGGTAAGAGCTGTTGTTGCTTGGATAAATCTTGCTGAATATAGACCCCTAAATGTTTCAGTCTTACATTCTGTCCCATTCATGCAATGTCAGAATGTAATTGAAGAGCTTATTTCCAAAACCCTCTAAGTCCAATGGGACTTAGCTGGTTTTGAAAATAAGCCCTTCAGTTATAAACAGATATTTAGGGGGTCCTTTTTACTGAGCTGCTTAACGCAGGAAAAATAGCCGGAAGGAGAGCGTGCTAAAGTATTCTGTTTTAGTTTTGCAGTTTTTGCATGTGGCATGTAGTATTTTTATTTTGGGGGGGGGGGGGGGGGGGCGGAGGGAGAATGGGCGCAGAGGTGCATATGCACCACTAGGAGCCAGTAGACCTAGTAATTAGTAGCAACCTGGACTTTTCAGTCACTAACGGTGTAACTCGACAAAGTAGACGCTAACCTGCATGTGCCAGCTACACATGTAAATGTTTAGAATGTTGCCATATATGTTTACATATATTCATGTATGCACTGGATATGTCCTTATGTGCATAACTCAGAGTGTAGTATTCAAATGAATGTTCTCATGGGTAGAGTCTGGTGGAGCATGGGTGGGGCACAAGTGTTACATCCATAACTTTAAGAAGTTAGGCACACACACCACTTCTATGACTGGCTTTAGTGCTCATGTACACATACCTACTCAGGTTTCACTAGTATTCTATAAAGGGACGTAGACACCTACTGTTGTATATGGAATATGCACCAATCAGGCATCCTCTAGGCATCTGTATATTGACATACTGTTAAAAAATGACATACAGGCAGTCCTGCTACTGAAACGTGATGGGTGATGATTGAAACACCTCTATGGTAGAACAATATAAATGTATCTGTCTGTCTATCTATCTATCGCACCTTGCCACCAAAGATAGCTTAAGTAATAAATTTATTTATTTGACACTAGTTGGTTCCTTTTGCTGCTTCTTTTGTGATGTGGAGGGGCATTTTTGATATGATGCCCAAATCTGATTTTGGATGTTTTACGAAACATGTCCAAAAATCTAGTAGCAAATGTGGCTATTTTCAAACCAGAAAAATGTTCAACTTTTTGTTTTGAAAAAAAAAAGTTGCAAGGGAAAAATGCACAAAAACAAGCCATTGTGATGTAGTGGTGGTGGTGGTGGTGGTGGGAGGGGGGCAGCATTCTTAGTAGACTGGCTTCAGAGACATCCCAGAGAGCAACGGGGCACCCTAGGGAACACTGCAGTAGGCTTCACATAAAAGGTCCCAGGTACACATGTCACTGTTACCCCCTTAAATTGTTTGGTGAGCCCTTCAAAACCCACCAAAAACCTACAGTACCCAACTATACACCAGTACAATAGCCAAAACTCACAAAAAACCTATATGTAGGTACATTTAGGTTTTTGGTGAGTTTTTGAGGGGTTACACTTTCCACCACAAGTGTACCAGTTAGAGTGGGATATGGGCCTGGGTCTCCTTGTCTATAGTGCACTGCACCGACCTCTAGGTTACTCCAGGGAGCTGCTTGCTGCTGTAATAGTACTGGCCATAACATCTGAAGCTGTCATTGATTCTAGTATTTACTGTTTCTTTCACACCTTTGGGGATGGGGGGGGGGGGGGGGGGGGGGGGAGAAGACATCAGTGACTACTGGGGGAGTAAGGGAGATCATGCCTCAATCCCTCCAGTGGTCATCTCATCACTTAGGGTACCTTTTTGTGACTTAGGCGTTTTTGAAACAGGTCTAGATTAAAACGTCTAACTTTTAGCCCTGGATGTTTTTCCTTTGTTCCATTATGGCAGAAAAACGTACAAGTTTTGGGAATGCCCAAATACCGCCCCCAGCATGCCCTTTTGTGATTTGGACACACTGCAGAAGAAAAGTCTGAAACTCGAGCTTGCCTTCTCCTGGTCTATATGTTTTTTTAGGTACTTTTAGTAGGTTGTCTCATTTGTATGCTCTGTGGGAGTCAAAACGCTATATAAAAATCCCTATCTTTTCTTCCTACTTACTGTCTACTTTCTTTCTGGGTGCCTCTATACGCTAGCCCTTAGTTTTTTTTAACCCCATTCTGGTATAGTCTGTTTAATTGTGAACGGGATTTTTCTCCCCCTCGGTAGATGAGACATATGAAGAAACGTCTCAGCTACCATTGGTTTGTGTGTTATAGTGGGCCATTACATTTATTGAACTTTAATACTTTTTTTTTCTCTCAAATATCATAGCCATGTTGCTGCAAACATTTTTGCAAGGATATATTTACATGTAGCAACAAACCTTTCCTGTTGAGGCATTTTTGTTTTAAAAGTCCTTAGATTAAAAACCCCAACAAACCAAGAGGATTCTGGCCTTTCTTTGAAAATCAGCAGGCTTGATAGGTCCTGTCAGGGAAGGACTTGTACAGGTCACATTACAAAGTCCAAAAGTATGCTGCCTTAACATTCCCATCGTCCGCATCTCTGAGATGCTGCCAAATCTCATTGCTGCTGTATCTGACATGAATAACTATTCACTGGATCTAAGGGAATGCTTGAATTATTTCAGCAACATTTTAGATGAGTGGGGATGAAATATTAATATATCACAGCAGAATAATTATAATACTAACTTAGAAAAGGGAATCTAAAAAGTGTGCAAGCTGATATTCAAATGTAATAATAATTATGTATATATATATATATATTACAGGTAAGTTGATGCAGAACTACTTTATAGCAGCTAACACTTCTTTGATAAATGTGTGTAAGGTATTTTTTTCATCTAGTGATTATTTTTTTCTTGCTTTTTAATAGAATATTCATATTAAAACATTGGCAGATGACATGGTAAGGTCTTCATGACAAAACAGCACTAGGTTTGGTTTATGATGCATGTTTTCTTAATGTGTGTGGAGATGAAATAATTATGCATGCATTTTAAAAAGTTCAAACCATTTAGGATGCATACTTTTGATATACTGGCAGCACTATATCTGTATGAGGAAATAATAATTGCATTTAAATGTTCTTTTTTTTGATGGGGGAAGTGGGAGGGAGAGTTATCAATGTGGGCTTTTGTTAACTTGGGTTATTTTACCACAGGTCTTGTTATTTTAGCACAGTCTCATTGCATAAAATGGAAACCTGTGCTAAAATAGCATGACTTGTAGTACAACAACCCGACTGAATGGTAGCCCACACTGATAAAGTTTTAAAACAATTGAAAGTTAATGAAGATTGCAAATATTTTGTTTACTCAATTAAATTCATGCCAATTTTAAGATTAACAATAACATTCATATTTCTTATTGTGCCACAAAGAAAATGATATGCAAAAATGTCTGCAAAAATAATGCAATGCATTCTCATTTTGTGCAGTTTTAAAGTACTCTATCATATAAATTTGGCAGTAGGAAAAATTGCCAAAACTGTGTGCTTTAAAAGATGCTAAACACTGAGATGTATTGCCTTTCATGCCCTGGCAGGTAAAACTTTCCAATTAGAGAGCAAGACTTGAATGCAACCAATTCACTAGATAGGTTACCTTGAATATAAGGCACCCAGTACTGCTGGGAGCATCCATTAAGCACTGGGGAAAAGTAAAATTCATTTTAGGCATGGGAAGATCAATTTTCAAAGCTCTTTATCTTGATGAATTGTCTGAAAATTGTTCTCCTTTCAGTTCCTCTAAAAGTACATGCAGTCTTGCACAGTGTATATGCATTTAAGCTGAACAGTGAGGAGTCATTCCCAGAGATGTGTGTATCACAGAGGATGCTTTTAGATCATACTTTTTAAGTCTATATATATTGTCTATATTATTTTTCCTTGAAATTGGACTCACACCAAAAACAGATGCAAGGTACATTTATTTATTTATTTATTTACAATTTGCATATTCTGCATGATCTAAAATCCTTTGCGGATGACATGGATACATTTATTTGTGAACAATTTTAGAAATTTAAGACTAGGTACAAGTCTTATGAATACAAACTGCACATGGATTTTGCACTTAGGATTTTTAAAATGTCCCCCTTCCATTATGTAGTTTCCCAACAGTGGCCAATCCAGATCACAAGCACCTGGGAGAAACCCAAATAGTATCAACATTCCACGCTACCAATTCCAGTGCAGGCAGTGGCTTCCCTATGTCTGTCTCAATATCAAACTATGTAAGTTTCTTCCAGAAACTTGCCCAAACCTTTTTTAAACCTAGATACTCTAACTGCTGTTACTACATCCTCCGGCAATGAGTTGCAGAGCTTAACTATTTGTTGAGTGAAAAAATATTACCTCCTATTTGTTTCAAAAGTATTTTCATATAACTTGGTTGAGTATTCCCTAGTCTTTCTACTTTTTGAAAGAGTAAAAAATGGATTCACTTACTCTGTCCTTTACAATTCTTCTTAATGTAACCTATAAGCGCACTGCAACCAACTGTACTCCCATATACTCCGCTGTTCCATCCCAAATGATACCCTGTATTTACTTTGTTTTCTATAACTCTTCACAATGTAACTCAGAATTGTACTGCAACCAATTGCACTTCCATCATTCACAATGTATTGTAAGCCACAATGAGCCCGCAAATAGGTGGGAAAATGTGGGATACAAATGCAAATAAATAAAAATAAATAAATTTGTTCTATTCCACTCAGGATTTTGTAGACATCAATCATATCTCCTGTTAGCCATCTCTTTTCCAAGCTGAAGAGCTCTAACCTCTTTATCCTTTCCTCAGATCAGAGGAGTTCCATTCCCTTTATCATTTTGGTCACTTTTCTTTGAACTGTTTCTAATTTTGCTATATCGTTTTTGAGATATGGTGACCAGAACTGAATGCAATACTCAAGTTGAAGTTGCACCATGGAGCAATAAAGAGGCATTATAATATTCTTGGTCTTATTTACCATCCCTTTCTTAATAATTGCTAGGCAGACAATTTCAGCGTATTGTCTACAGCGACACTTAGATATTTTTCTTGGAGGGTGTGAGACAGAATATTAGTCCTGAGCCCTTTCTCATCTGTGGTAAGACTTGTGGAGACTGTGAGAATGAGGGGAGCAGCCGACAGTGGTAAGTCCAACTAAAGTTTGGCTCAGAACTGCTTGGAGGGCTGCAAGTTGTACTTGGTGCAGGGGAGAGACTCACCGCTTGGGACACGTTGTGTTGCGCTTGTGACAGTTGGGGTGAATGGCGACTCCTGCAGAATCAGTTAAGCAGTGTTCCCACTTTGGGACCCACCATCCAGCATTGAGGTGTTGCAGTTGTGCAAGCTGGGAATCCCACGGGACAAAGAGGAAACAGCAGCAGTACATCTTTGGATTTGGCGCATCCGAATACCCAGCGGTTGTCGGGCTCTCCTGCAGGGCCAATGCACAGTTTGATGCAAGCGAGTGCAGAAATGGGTGCCATTTTGATGCACCTGTGAGGACCAGCCTCTGTCTGATCCTTTGCAAATCACAGCTGCCATTTCGCAGCCTCAAGGCCCGACAGAGCATTCAGCTGCATCAGGATCTTTGTTTTCTCTGGCGGTTATATTGCTCTTACACCAGGTCTTTTTAATTGAAGCAGAGACAGTAAGAGTTGCTGCAGGGTGCTTCAGTTTCTCACCCTGCTGATCCTCTGGCATTTAAGAAATCTCATTTAGATCTCCAGAAGTGGGCAGATGAGGCTATCTCTGCTTCTCCCTCTTTATCTGATGTGGCCTTGGTCTATTTAGAGGAGCTGTCATTGAAGGAGTCGTTAGAGGAGAGAGATGATCCGAAAGTAGTGAGGTTGTTTCCTTTTGAGCCACTCCAGAAGGCCTCCTTGAAAGATCTTAGGCTAAAGACAGCATTCTTGGTGGCTGTTGTGTCAGGACTTAGGGTTATGGAGCTGTAGAGTCTCTTGTTGGGATCCCATTCTTTGCTTTTCGGAAGCAAGGGTTTCCCTGTGCACAGTTCCTTCATTTCTTCCGAAAGTGGTATCAGCATTTCATCTCAACCGATCTGTGGCGCTTGCATTCTTTCACAAAGAGGAAGAAGAGGCTCAGTATTCTTCCTTGAAGCTTCTCGATGTGCATAGAGTTCTCATTAGATATCTGGAAGTCTCAAATGAGTTTTGCAAATTAGACAGACTGTTTGTGCTTTTTGGTAAGCAGAAACTTGGCTTCTTGGCTTCTAAGCTCACAATTGATAGCTTATGTGATTGCAGGGAAGTAGACTCCTCAGACCTTGTAGGCTCATTCTATGAGGTGTAAAGCAACATCCTGGGCAGATACTACCTTACTGGATATTTACAAAGCGGCGATGTGGTCAACACTGCATACCTTTGCCAAGCACTACAGTGTGGACATTGTGGTGCTCTTGGAAGCCAGTTTTAGAGCTTTGGTCCTCAGGGTGATAGTGGCACTAGGATCCCAGCCACTGTAAAGGGAAAATGAATTGTACTTGATATACTTCCTTTCTGTGGGTTTTGCAACTACATTTAAAGCAGTTTGCATAGTACATACAGGTACTTATTTGTACCTGGGGCAATGGAGGTTTAAGTGACTTGCCCAGGATTAAAGTTCGCTGCATTAATCACTAGGCTACTCCTCCACTCTGGGAAACTACATAATGGAAGGAGAAATGAGGTCTTACCTGATAATTTTCTTTCCATTAGTCCTTCCCACTATCCCAGAGGCCTGCCTGAGGTTTTTGAGATGTTTATTTAGTGCGAAGTAATGGGTCAAATAATAACTGTCACCTTGCACGGTGCTTTCTGCGCATCTCATGTTATCTCCAAGTTGTCCAGAGATGAGAGAGGTTCACATATTTGCTCATCTGGTTAGTGTTAGGTGTGCAAGTCATTTAAAGTTATTGGGCCCTGTTTACTAAGCCACTCTGTAGGCGTGCTGGCATTTTTAGCGTGCGCTAAAATTAGTGCATGCTAACGCTAGAGACACCCATACATTCCTAAAAATGCTAGCACACCTTAGTAAACAGGGCCCATTATGTTTATTCTGAGTTTCTTCTAACAGCTTGTTTACTAAATACTGAGGAACTAGACTGGATGCCAAGAGAGATAAGTGTGAGCTCGGTTTTCAGTTCTCTATCTCCACCTGCTGGTTGATGGACACAGCTACCCTACAGGTTCTGGAATAGTGTGAAGGACTATTGGAAAGAAAATTATCAGGCAAGACCTAATTTCTCCATACAGAAACAACTTTTGGGCTCATTTTCAAAAGAGAAGGGCGCCCATCTTTCGAAACAAATCGGGAGATGGGTGTCCTTATCCCAGGGTTGCCCAAATTGGCATAATCGAAAGCTGATTTTGGGCGCCCTCAACTGCTTTCCGTCACGGGGACGACCAAAGTTCCTGGGGGCGTGTCGGAAGCATAGCGAAGGCGGGACTGGGGCATGCTTAACACATGGGTGTCCTCGTCCAATAATGGAAAAAAGAAGGGCGTCCCTGACGAACACTTGGGCGACTTTACTTTGTCCTGTTTTTTTTACGACCAAGCCACAAAAATGTGCCCTAAATGACCAGATGACCACCAGAGTGAATTGGGGATGACCTACCCCTACTCCCCCAGTGGTCACTAACCCCCTCCCACCCTAAAGAAACTTTAAAAATATTTTTCCAGCCTCTATGCCAGCCTCAAATATCATACTCAGCTCCATGAGAGCAGTATGCAGGTCCCTGGAGCATTTTTAGTGGGTACTGCAGTGCACTTCAGGCAGGCGGACCCATTCCCATCCCCCCCACCTGTTAAACTTGTGGTGGTAAATGTGAGCCCTCCAAAACCCACCAGAAACCCACTGAACCCACATCTAGGTGCCCCCTTCACCTCTTAGGGCTATGGTAGTAGTGTACAGTTGTGGGGAGTGGGTTTTGGGGGGGGGGCTCAGCACACAAGGTAAGGGAGCTATGCACCTGGGAGCTTTTTCTGAAGTCCACTGCAGTGCCCCCTAGGGTGCCCGGTTGGTGTCCTGGCATATCAGGGGGACCAGTGCACTATGAATACTGGCTCCTCCCACAACCAAAGGGCTTAGATTTGGTCGTTTCTGAGATGGGCGTCCTCGGTTTCCATTATCGCCAAAAATTGGGGACGGCCATCTCTAAGGTCGACCTAAATGTTGAGATTTGGGCGTCCCCGACCGTATTATTGAAATGAAAGATGGCCGCCCATCTTGTTTCGATATTACCAGTTTCCCCGTCCCTTTGTGGGGACGTCCTGCAAGGATGACCTCAGGAAAACTTGGGCGCCCCGTTCAATTATGCTCCTCCACGTATTCTTGTAAACCTTTAGTGTTTAACTTTTAATTACTAAGTATCAATGTAAGCTAGAGAAGCCCTTCAGTTTTGATCATAAAAATAAAGGATTGCTTTGAAGATTTGTATTTGGAAAAGCTAACATCCACAATATGGATATAAATTACTTTATGAATCTAGGCATGCAAGACATAAAAATCTAGTATATTAATTATTCAGGCTTTATTAAAACTAATTCTGTAATTAGCATAATTTTAACTCTAGCATTTTTTATTTAAACATTTATATGCAGCATGCATTTTTGATATCTTAGTATATGTTTAAAAATGTTTAAATATAGAACTAAATATGTAGAAAGCATATTATTATGAATTTTATTACAGAGCTGTTTTGCTGCTTGCATCTGCAAAATTCGATTTTCTAAATCAATTAATACATTTAATTTACTCTGACTTTACTCAGCTCTGTGCTTATTGCAGAGCATCAGAGAAGCTCCTTGGGAATAGGGTGCCATTGTAATTCTAAAACACAAACTCTGTTCCAGAAATCTTCTCACTAGAGAAGTGAGGCAAAGAGTTCTCCACTTTAAAGCTACTAAATTAAAATATGCTGAATTTTGTTCAAAAGTAGCTGTTTTTTTTTAAATGTAAGATTTCTACCAGGATGCATATGTAGATAAGCCCAATAGAAAACAAACACTGAAATTTGTTTGTTTTTGTATGTGAGGATCTGGTTTGTGAAAACATTTTTTGCTGGCCTATTAAAAAAACAAACAAACAAACAAACACCTTAAATAATGAACTGCTTTGGTTTTGCATCTCAGCTGCTCATTGCAACTTTAACATATAGAGAGCAATTCTATAATGGGGCACCTGGTAGGAGTTCTATAGATAAATGTAGTTGCCTGCTTTCTTTTATAGAATACTAGCTAACCAGGTATATATATGCTGAACATTTAGATGTGTGCACTTTTGCCAGCTTTAGAGTTGGTGTAATTTGTTGTCACAGTTGTGCCCAGGTCCCTGGCTCGTCATCACCTCGGCCCCCAGGGTTTAGACCTGTGGAATGCTGCGAAGTGATGTTTTACCGTTTCCCATGTTCCAGAAGATATGGTGGTCCGGTCCGGTCCGGATCTTCCAGCTCTCCAGATTGTTTTGGGAGTTTTTTGGAACCAAGGAGCACCCATACCTGGTGAACTCCCTTGTGACCTGCCTTTATTAACCACCTGGTAAGGTTCCTAGTTGCCTTGCAACAGTGTTCTTCAGAGGCGTTCCTTTGGTGTGAGTTGTTGCAGTGCGTTTGTGCTTTTCGTTTTGGTGACTTTTACTCTGCTTGTTTATTGGACTATTCTTCTGCCTGCCGCCTGCCCAGACCCGGATTGTTTATTGGACTATTCTTCTGCCTGCCGCCTGCCCAGACCCGGATTGTTATTGGACTATTCTTCTGCCTACAGCCTGCCCTGACCCGGCTTGTTTCTGGATTGGAACCCAGCATGTTTCTAGTGTTACCTGTTATTTGTCAGCCTGCTGCTGTGTCCTGCAGGCCTGCCTCCCTGTCCTGTCCGGTAAGTCCTGCCGGCCACCTGAAGCCAGAAGCTCAACTTCTGGTGAAAAGCGGCCAGGTGCAGGTGAAGCCTTGCTCCGGTCCACTGTGTTCCAGTTCCGGTCTGCCTTGTCTTGTGTTGGGGTGATTCTCCTGCCACTGCCGCTCCTCGGCAGTGGCCCAAGGGCTCACAATCCTAGGTTCCTGCTGTGTATACGTGACATTTGTGGCGTTGAACTGCCGTAGGAACACTCATAACTTACAGCAGGAGTATCCATTTTAGAATTAGAAACATCTAAAATATCAAGAGGTCAAAATGGGCTCATAAACATTTATGGGACCCTTCTACTAAAGTGCACTGAAATCTGGGCTTAGCATGTGCTAACGCAGGACTTTCCCACATGCTAAGATATACTGCAGCACTTTTTTAGGGCATTTTCTATTTTTTGATTTTCCAGCTATGGACTTATGTTCTCATTAGTCCGCGGTACCTGGAGAAAGTTAACATTGCAGCTATTGTTCCCTTCCTAACTCTTCATTAACCGCTAGCCTGTTAATTCTGCCACACCTGTTCTCTACTTATGACACATCCCCTCCAGTTAATGCGCGGTTTGCGAGCGGAAAAGAAAAAATATCGCAAAGTGCTTTAATGCATTTTTCAGTAACCCATTTTCTTGTGCTAAACACACATTAAGGGTAAGGCTGTATCAGATATTCGTATTCGATTTGATTTGGCCACAAATACAGTATTCGTATTCGGCCGAATAATGATTTAAATTTGAATATTAACAATACAGGACTGTGGTAAATCCTACTGAAATAAACACTTGATCTCTGATTTCATGTTGCTTCTTTTATTATTTGTTATGTTAAAGCTCAATGCTTATTATTTGTTTTCGGTATTCGTATTCGTTACAGCTATAGTTAAGCACTTAACACAGTATGTAGTAGAAGGGCCCCTATGTACTGAAACATAAAAGTTTATGCCAGGCATTGTTGAAACAAGAACTGACCAAAGTATATACCAAATTTCGCAAAGTCTAATATGTGTTAAAAAAAACAAACAAAAAACCTATACACATACAAGCAGAATGAATATGGCGTAATACTCTGTTCGGAGTGTGGTGGATTTCTGGAATAGTAGAGCTGGCAATAACCATAATGGACAGAAGGATAGATATACTGGTAAGAGCAGTGGTGGAGGGAAGGAAGGGTATAATATACAGGGGGTCTGGATATTAGTTTTGGTATGGTAATAGAGAACCACTGGTAAGATGACAAGGCCAATTTGGTGAGAGTGTCGGTATGGCTGCATTGAGCTCCTAGGAAGAGATGTCAGGGTCAACTACTATTGAACCATTGAAGAACCTTGCAATACATTGTAATATGGGAGAAGGATAAATAGCAGGTTGTCTAGTGTGGGACTTGTCTCCATTTTCCATTTGAAGGCAAGTAGGATGTAATAGGTGTAAGTTCTGTAGCTGACAGCAGGGACATATCCTTAACCAGAGTAGTGTAGGCAGAGGTAACCGGGCAAGCTGGATAGATCAAATGGCCTTGACATGCCAGAATGTACTATATTACTCTGTTAATATGATTTTTTATTATTTTTCTTAAACTGTGAATGATATATTGTCTCATCAGGGCCAAGAGGATTCATGTAGATGGACTCATGGAATCCTGTAATCCCAACTTTTGAAAAGGCCTTTTTTACAAAAATGAATTTTGGTTCATGTTAATCATAATCTAATGATGAAGTGATATTATTTCCTCGTCCATGAACTGTTTAATGCATGGTAAAAAGTATGCATCATTCATAAATAATAGCAGTGATCGTAATTGTTCATCTTTCTTAAGGTTGCTAATTATACCTTTTCCACAAAACCGGCATACCTGTTTTTATCTTCTCTTGTTTGGGCATATTAAGCCACTTGTTTTAAACAAGATCATTTTTAAAAAAGTGACATCAATTTAATACTTGCCTTAATTGTATTATTTATGGTGAATATGTTTTTAATACCTGTGCCTTAATGGCTGTGTAGCTCTGCAATTAATCTGTATATTTTTCATTTTTAAGATAGCTCTAGAATTGTGTTGGAGGGCCTGATTCATGAAGATCTTTTCCTGTAGACACAACATCTGACCCCCCCCCCCCCCAAAAAAAAAAAAAAACACAAAACAAAACAAAAAACAAACATAGCTGGAGCAACTAAAACTCATCTAGATTGGCCTTAGTTGTCCATTGCAATGAAAATACACAATCAATATTGAATTCTGCTTGTTAATGACCTGACAAGGGACATATTTTAGATACCCAAATTTCCCTGCACACACATACACAAAGAGCTTATGTTCATAGATGTTTATAAATCGTAAATGCAAGAGCTTATTCCAGCTAATTAGGTTTTCTTTGAGGCGACAAAATATTGGCATTTTTTTCCCACAGGTACTATTGTTAGGCACCTTTTCCTGTGGAATAAAAATCATATGTTTGTGTAAATTATGCATCATCAGCACAGAAAAGGCATACAAGTTGTGTGGTGAATACATGACAAGCCAGGGGAGGGATGAGAGCATACTGGGGAAGCAGTGCTTTTGCAGTGTTTATCCAATAAACATCTGTTTTAATATTTACATCAGTGAGTTTTATTACACGTACAAGCACACACCTATATACACATACCTAGCCTCCTTTTGCTAAATTGGAGGAACCAAGCAAGGCTGAAATCGCTTGCCTGCCTTACACAAGCAAAGTCACAGGTCTCTCAGGGTTCACCTCTTGGCTGGGTTCTACCAAGCTGCCAGTTAACCAGGCAATAGCACAGTTGCAGTGGGGATTGTTGGTCTGACATCATATCAGGGCCAGGGCAGCCCACACAGCAGGCAGACCCTAGTTATTTCAGAAGCAGGAGCATTCAGAGCCAGAAATGCACTCTGTTTGACACGCCCCCTAGTGCTTCCGCCTCACCCACTGCATTGCGGCCAATCAGGGGAGCCAATAGACAGGGTGCAGTTTCGGTGACCCCCACCTGTCTTGTGCTCAGTGCAGTTGTATTCTCTGCACATAGCAGGTGCAGAGAAGTTCTTAGTCAATTTCCCCAGAGGATCCTTGCCCCTCTAGTAGCCATGAATCAGGCTCGCCCCTACATTTAACCTCCCACTCCCAGGTTCAAGTATCCCCCTCCTGAAGCATTGGCAAGAACATTTTATTATATATATATATATATATATATATATATATATATATATATATATATATATATATATATATATATATATATATATATACACACACACACACACACTAAAGGAAAAGGTAAAAATTGTAGCCTTAAGTAAAGATGTTTGAACTGTATGAAATGTATTACTGATGTAAGGCTACTGGTTGGTTCAATGAGGTTTTTTTCTTATTAGTGTGCTGAATTATCCTGCAGTAATAAGAGCAGTAGAGAATTACATCTGACTGTAGAATCATAGTCTTAAGAGAATGCCATTAATCTAGCAACCAGGAACCTTATATTGCAGATGTACTGAGCTTGTGTTTGGAGAGCTGTGCTTCCATTTTTCATTCAAACAAAAATCATGCATGCGCTTCTAAGAAACTGAATGAGATCATCCAGTTTTTATGAAACACATTTTCCTAAAATTTTTGTTTAGATGGTGCATAATGTCTGTATTCTACTTACTTCAGTTTGGAGAATGTGATTATCTATGCTCGCAATAACTTATGAGTGCAAAGGTACAGATTGTAATTAGACTGTACTGAA
This sequence comes from Microcaecilia unicolor, assembly GCF_901765095.1. Taxonomy (NCBI): domain Eukaryota; kingdom Metazoa; phylum Chordata; class Amphibia; order Gymnophiona; family Siphonopidae; genus Microcaecilia; species Microcaecilia unicolor. The sequence continues at coordinate 80,687,613 of NC_044037.1, read as the reverse complement.
AGGAGCTGGTCTTGTAAAATCACCAGATCTTATGTGCTTCTAACAATGCCATTTGCTTGAAGTATATACTATTGGATTGAACATACATTTTTAACAATCCTTTGTTATAGTATTTGTAGATGTTTAGGGGCCCTTTTACTAAGCTGCGTAAGCGTCTATTCATGCCCAACGTTCGCCAAAATGGAGTTACCGCACGGCTACCGCATGGCTTTTGCTGTATTTTCATTTTTGGTACGTCCGATACGCGCATCTGAAAAATATTTTTTATTTTCAGATGTACGGAATGGACGCGCACCAAATGGCATTTGGCACGAGTAGGTCATTACCGCCCAGTTACTGCATGAGTCTTTACCGCTAGATCAATGGCTGGCGGTAAGGTCTCAGACCCAAAATGGCCGCACGTCCATTTTCAGTAAAAATTTTTTAATGGCCTTTTTTTCAGGCGTTCTAAAAAAAAAATGGATCGGCGTGCACCCAAATCCTGCGCCTACACTACCGCAAGCCATTTTCAGCGCACCTTTGTAAAAGGACCCCTTAATTTGTTGATGTTGCTAAGAACAAGCGGATTTTTGGTGCAACCAAAGCTCTATCTGTGTGACCAGCCTTTTCTTTTTCACATGATTCTTTCAGTGATATTGTGGGTCTAAGTGTGCTATGTAAAAAAATTATGGGTGCCCTTCACTAAGCTGTGTTAGATTCTAACACGTGCCTAACGCAGCAAGAATGGCCTTACGCAGGAGGTACCAAAGCGTTCTGCATTAGTTTTGCCATCTGCGTACGCTATTTCTTTTTTTGTATTTTTTTGGAGGGGGTGTTTTAGGGGTGGAGAATAAGTCTGGATGCACTAATAAGCTGTTGCTGACATTAATCTAACAACAGTACAGTCTCTTAAGTACATTACTACCATACTAACTGGTTAGTGCAGCCATAGTGTGGGAGCCCCTAGTGCCTCCTAAATAGGAGGTAATAAATGATCCCATGATAATGTTTTTTTTAACAGGGCTGTGCACTGATTAATGCCAAAAAAAGATATAGTAAAAAAGGTCCAATTTACACTGAAATGGGCTTAGTGCATGGGAAAGACCTGTGTAAGGACATGCAAACCTCGTTTCGTAACGCAGCTTAGTAAATGAGACCCTAAAAGCTCTAGTGCAAAGGCTGTATGATAATTGTTAGAAGTGTGTCCTATATGTTCTCAGCATTTACTGCAAAAGTGACAGCGTCTGGTAAGTACAGTGCTTTAACTGTAGTGTAGAGCCCATACTCATTCTTTTTTTCCATGTTCCCCCTAGTTTCTGCCCCTTAACACAATATGGAGTTAAATCATGAATTAGCATGTGCTAATCACTATGCCACAGCAATAATGGTTGGTGTTTTTGTGCAGAAGTAGTTAATGTGCTAATTTGCATGTTAACTACTTAGCGTACTTTAGTGAAAGGGACACATTATGTTTGTAAGAGAGTAGATCACTAGTGGGAAAAACGAAGTAAATGTTAGCAGGAGGGGCAAGCTATCAGGCTCATTTTCAAAGCAATTAGACTTACAAAGTTCCATAGGTTACTATGAGGGGCATTTTTGAAAGAAACATTTAAGTTGGGATTTGGACGTCTTTGTAAAACGTCCAGATCCGGAGATGGACGTCCATCTTTCGTTTCAAAAATACTAAGGATGTCCTTAGATTTGGATGTCTTTGACTTTCGGCGATTTTTGAAACCAAAGACATCCAAGTCAAAAACGTCCAAATGCAAGCCATTTGGATGTGGGAGGAGCCAGCATTTCTAGTTTCACTGGTCCCCCTGACATGCCAGGACAGCAATTGGGCACTCTAGGGGGTATTGCAGTGGACTTCATAAAATGCTCCAAGGTATATAGCTCCCTTACTTTGTGTGCTGATCCCCCCAACCCCCCTCCAAAAACCCAGTACCCCCAACTGTACACCACTACCATAGCCTTTACGGGTGAAGGGGGGCACCTATATGTAGGTACAGAGGGTTTCTGGTGGGTTTTGAAGGGCTCGCTGTTTCCTCCAGAGATTTAACAGGTAGGGGGGGGTATGGGCCTGGGTCCGTCTGTCTGAAGTGCACTGCACCCACTAAAACTGCTCCAGGGACCTGCATGTGCTGTCATGGACCTGATTATGACATTTAAGGCTGGCATAAAGACTGGCACTTAATATTTTGAAAGATGTTTTTTGAGGGTGGGAGGGGGTTAGTGACCACTGGGGGAATAAGGGGAGGTCATCCCCGATTCCCTCCAGTGGTCATCTGGTCATTTCAGGCACCTTTCTGTGCCTTATTCGTAAGAAAAACACGTATGGGTGAAAATGTTGAAGCGTTAGTCATGGACGTCTCTGCTTTTTTTCCATTATGTTTCAAAGATGTCCAAGTCTTAGGAACGCCCAAGTCCCGCCTTCACCACGTCTCCGATACACCCCCTTGAGATTTGGACGTCCTTGCGATGGACTTTCGCTAGAGTTGTCCAAAATCGGGTTTTGATTATACCGATTTGGATATCTCTGAGAGATGGACGTCCAAGTACCGATTTATGTCGGAAGATGGACGTCCATCTCTTTCGAAAATGAGCCTCTATGTAACTTTGTAAATCTAAGTGCTTTGAAAATACACCTCTATATATCTTTTGTTTGTTCTCCGCTCTGAATAAGAGCAGATTATAAATAATCTAAATCTATAGGGGAAGAATGCAAATAATTAGTAATCAGAGATGTCTGAGGAAATCCAAGAAACATATATGAGTCAAAAATTAAACTATCAGACATTGTTCTACAAAAGACTAATGTCTTGATAGTTCCAATGGCTTATTGAATCGTGTTATGGAATACTCTAGCATCCTAATAGGCTAAATGTACAGTGGTGGAAATAAGTATTTGATCCCTTGCTGATTTTGTAAGTTTGCCCACTGACAAAGACATGAGCAGCCCATAATTGAAGGGTAGGTTATTGGTAACAGTGAGAGATAGCACATCACAAATTAAATCCGGAAAATCACATTGTGGAAAGTATATGAATTTATTTGCATTCTGCAGAGGGAAATAAGTATTTGATCCCCCACCAACCAGTAAGAGATCTGGCCCCTACAGACCAGGTAGATGCTCCAAATCAACTCGTTACCTGCATGACAGACAGCTGTCGGCAATGGTCACCTGTATGAAAGACACCTGTCCACAGACTCAGTGAATCAGTCAGACTCTATCCTCTACAAAATGGCCAAGAGCAAGGAGCTGTCTAAGGATGTCAGGTACAAGATCATACACCTGCACAAGGCTGGAATGGGCTACAAAACCATCAGTAAGACGCTGGGCGAGAAGGAGACAACTGTTGGTGCCATAGTAAGAAAATGGAAGAAGTACAAAATGACTGTCAATCGACAAAGATCTGGGGCTCCACGCAAAATCTCACCTCGTGGGGTATCCTTGATCATGAGGAAGGTTAGAAATCAGCCTACAACTACAAGGGGGGAACTTGTCAATGATCTCAAGGCAGCTGGGACCACTGTCACCACGAAAACCATTGGTAACACATTACGACATAACGGATTGCAATCCTGCAGTGCCCGCAAGGTCCCCCTGCTCCGGAAGGCACATGTGACGGCCCGTCTGAAGTTTGCCAGTGAACACCTGGATGATGCCGAGAGTGATTGGGAGAAGGTGCTGTGGTCAGATGAGACAAAAATTGAGCTCTTTGGCATGAACTCAACTCGCCGTGTTTGGAGGAAGAGAAATGCTGCCTATGACCCAAAGAACACCGTCCCCACTGTCAAGCATGGAGGTGGAAATGTTATGTTTTGGGGGTGTTTCTCTGCTAAGGGCACAGGACTACTTCACCGCATCAATGGGAGAATGGATGGGGCCATGTACCGTACAATTCTGAGTGACAACCTCCTTCCCTCCGCCAGGGCCTTAAAAATGGGTCGTGGCTGGGTCTTCCAGCACGACAATGACCCAAAACATACAGCCAAGGCAACAAAGGAGTGGCTCAGGAAGAAGCACATTAGGGTCATGGAGTGGCCTAGCCAGTCACCAGACCTTAATCCCATTGAAAACTTATGGAGGGAGCTGAAGCTGCGAGTTGCCAAGCGACAGCCCAGAACTCTTAATGATTTAGAGATGATCTGCAAAGAGGAGTGGACCAAAATTCCTCCTGACATGTGTGCAAACCTCATCATCAACTACAGAAGACGTCTGACCGCTGTGCTTGCCAACAAGGGTTTTGCCACCAAGTATTAGGTCTTGTTTGCCAGAGGGATTAAATACTTATTTCCCTCTGCAGAATGCAAATAAATTCATATACTTTCCACAATGTGATTTTCCGGATTTAATTTGTGATGTGCTATCTCTCACTGTTACTAATAACCTACCCTTCAATTATGGGCTGCTCATGTCTTTGTCAGTGGGCAAACTTACAAAATCAGCAAGGGATCAAATACTTATTTCTACCACTGTAGCTAAACTGTAGCCTGTGGTATCACTTTTAGTGTGGCTGCAAAAAGGCTGCATTTCCCATTTTCTGTATTAATGACCATGTACTAATTTCCCAATTAATGCATGGCCATTAGCGCTGGAGCCCTTACCATCACCTATTTACTAGACGATAAGAGCTCCTGCACTAACCACACACTAATTGGTTAGCGTGAGGTGATGAAGCTGCACTAACTGATTAGCACTGGGCACACCTACTCTCTGCCCCCCAAAACATCCCCAGCACTAAAAAATATTTTTATTTTGTAGCGCATGGGTAGCATGCGCTTAACACAAAACTACTGTGGGACGCCTGATTGTGCCCCGCAGTAGTGGATTTTAATCTGCAGTAAGCAGGTGTTAATAAAATTTTTTCCTCTACTGTTACTTGAGTGCAAATTTGAATTGATTGATTTCCTAGACCAGGAGTCTATGTGAAACTCAAAAATGAATTCTGTTGCAGAATACAGAAAAGTAACACGGTCTCTTAGGGCTCCTTTTACAAAGCGGCAGTAAGCTCAATACAGGCTTACTGCTCGCTAAATAGGGCTACTGCAGCAGCCCGGTGGTACTTCCGACCCCTAGTGTGCCGTTATATCCAGCGCTACAAAAATAAATATATACCTAGCGGTAATTGGGCAGTCCTGTGAGCTGCCCAGTTACCGCCAGGTTAGCACAGGAGCCCTTACTGCCACCTCAATGGGTAGCGATAAGGGCTCCCCCTGAAATGGCCACGCGGCAAATGCTTTACTTTCCACATGGCCATTTCCTCTAGAAAAGAAAGACTACCCTTTTACCAGCTGCGGTAAAATGGGGCCATTGGCGCGCGTCAAAAACATGCACCGATGCCAGCGCACCCTTAGTTTGGGCTTGTTGCATAATGATTTGCATGTTAATCACCACTATTAACATCTAATATTGTGACTTATTTTTTACATGCAGCTTGTTAAATTTAAAATTTGATGTAATTATTCTTTTCTTCTTAACAGCGGGACAGAATAACAAATTTAAGAAAATCTGGTGTAAAAAAGGAAAAACCTTTTATCCAACATCCTATCGATTCCCAAATTGCTGTGAGTGAGTTCCCACCTCAGCCACTGTTTGATGAGCGTTCTTTTTGTCTTTCGGAAAAGGAAATCATGGATCTCTTTGAGAAAATGATGGTAAGTTGCTACATGTAACATTCTGAGTGTCATAAAGACTGTCCAGATGATATCCAGTCAGTGGTGGTGAGAGTTTTTAAAAAAGGCTCGTTGCCGCTGGCCAGATCAGACATGATATTCAGTACTGGGTTATGTCCAGGGACCAGCATTAAATATCTGTGTAAGCAGCAGTACATGGAAGTTATTTGGGCACAGCCAATATTCAGTGCAGTACCTACATAGCTAAATCGGCAAAGTTAAGACTACTGAGTCTTACTTGCCCAGATAGTGATGTGGGCACCAGCTCTGGATATTGCTGGTTCTAGGACCACTCCAGTTCTGTCCTGGACTGCTTAAGATACAGCCCACTTCACAAGCAGGCTATACTGAAGTGGGAAGAATTAATCGATGATAATATCCGTCCTCTCCCACTTAAAATTTAACCGAGCCCCGAAAACCTCAGCAGTGCTCCTTACATATACATTATACTTAATGCAAGGCTTTTCTGCACCCACTCTTGGCAGGGAAGTCTTGATATGCAGGAGCCAAGCTGGCGCTAATGAGAGTCTGAGGGGATGGTCCTTGAAACAGCCCTGGGGGCGAAACATGATCCTGTCAGACGATTTATCCCCTGTCTGAGTTATTCTCAGCTCAAGATAAGTACATGCTTTAAGATTTATATTGCCTGAGTTTCTGGAGAATGCTTATGTGAAGAATATGCTATCCATGGGGAAATTAAGAAATTAAAGTTAAAGTTTATATTAAAAAATTGGCAACTGAACCAATTGAGAACCAATGACGAGGTGGGTGCAGAAAAACTTTGCATTAAGTATAATGTATATGTAAGGAGCACCACTGAGGTTTTCAGGGCTCGGTTAAATTTTGAGTGGGAGTGGTAAGATACAGCCCAGACAGTGCTGCAGCGGTCAGAGGAGATATTCCGTGGTAGTACGTGGTTAAATGCTGCTGAATATCCTCTTCTTGCATGCTAAATGTGGTTTAATTAAGAGGAGCCTCTGCTGCCCTTTTAAACCCTTTTGAATATCGGGCCATGTACTTTTATTCAAAAGAATAAATAAAATAAAGATCTGCTGAGTTAAACTGGAAATGGTTTATTTTATTGCAGTGTTTTGTATGCCCTATTATTCTTGGCAATAAGTATTTCAGAAAGGTCACAGAGAAAAGTGAAAAAGGAAAAGGTAGAATGAAGAAAAATCAAGACAGAAGAAAACAAAAAACAAAAACGCTTTAGCCACCAACCAAACCAGGACTCTATCAAGGGCTTGACTAAAAATGTAGAGCCTGATATTCAAAGGATTTATGATTCTGACTTTGAGAGTTATGCCCAAAGTAGACCTCTTTGAAAATTTACTAAGGTTGAGTGCCTAAATTTATACTTAAAATTTTACTAAGAGATTGAGGGTCCAGAATATCAACCTCTAATTCACCACTACTCCCTCTCCTCCTCTTCAGCCTATATCTCACTCTCTCATCCAACCTACCCAGGCCTCCTTCTCCTCCTTTCCTGCTATCACCGAAGAGGAAATCGCCCATCTTCTCTCCTCCTCGAAAGCCACCACTTGTTCCTCTGACCCCATCCCCACTAACCTACTCAACACCATCACTCCTACCATCACCCCCACCATCTGTCATATCCTTAACCTCTCTCTCTCTCCACTGCATCTGTCCCGGACACCTTCAAGCATGCTGTGGTCACTCCTCAAAAAACCATCACTTGACCCTACCTGTCCCTCCAACTACCGCCCCATTTCCCTCCTACCCTTCCTCTCCAAGATACTTGAACGCGCCGTTCACAGCCTCTGTATTGATTTTCTCTCCTCATGCCATCCTCGATCCGCTTCAATCCGGCTTTCGCCCCCTACACTCAACAGAAATGGCACTATCTAAAGTCTGCAATGACCTATTCCTCGCCAAATCCAAAGGTCACTACTCCATCCTCATCCTCCTCGACCTCTCCGCCGCTTTTGACACTGTCAATCACAACCTACTTCTTGACACACTGTCCTCCCTTGGGTTCCAGGGCTCTGTCCTCTCCTGGTTCTCCTCTTATCTCTCCCATCGTACCTTCAGAGTACACTCTCATGGTTCGTCCTCCTCCCCTATCCCGCTCTCTGTTGGAGTTCCTCAGGGATCTGTCCTTGGGCCCCTTCTTTTTTCAATCTACACCTCTTCCTTAGGCTCCCTGATCTCTTCTCATGGTTTCCACTATCATCTTTATGCCGATGACACCCAGCTTTATCTCTCCACACCAGAAATCACTGCGGATACCCAGGCCAAAGTCTCGGCCTGCTTATCCGACATTGCTGCCTGGATGTCCAACCGCCACCTGAAACTGAATATGTCTAAGACTGAACTTATTGTTTTCCCACCCAAACCCACTTCCCCTCTCCCTTCACTCTCTATCTCAGTTGATAACACCCTCATCGTCCCCGTCTCATCTGCCCGCAACCTCGGTGTCATCTTCGACTCCTCCCTCTCCTTTTCTGCGCACATCCAGCAGATAGCCAAGACCCGTCGCTTCTTCCTCTATAACATTAGCAAAATTCGCCCCTTCCTCTCCGAGCACACCACCCGAACTCTCATCCACTCTCTCATTACCTCTCGCCTTGACTACTGCAACCTACTCCTGATCGGCCTCCCACGTAGCCACCTATCCTCCCTTCAGTCCATCCAGAACTCTGCCGCACGTCTTATCTTCCACCTTAACCGATATACTCATATCACCCCTCTCCTCAAGTCACTTCACTGGCTCCCAATCAGATACCGCATACAGTTCAAGCTTCTCTTACTCACCTACAAATGCACTCGATCTGCGGCCCCTCCGTACCTCTCTACCCTCATCTCCCCTTACGTCCCTACCCGTAACCTCCGCTCTCAAGACAAATCCCTCCTTTCAGTACCCTTCTCCACCACCTCCAACTCCAGGCTCCGCCCCTTCTGTCTCGTCTCACCCCATGCCTGGAACAAACTCCCTGAGCCCATACGCCGTGCCCCCTCCCTACCCATCTTCAAATCAATGCTCAAAGCCCACCTCTTCAATGTCGCCTTTGGCACCTAATCACTACACCTCTTCTCAGGAAAACTTATCTACCCCAACTTGACATTTCGTCCTTTAGATTGTAAGCTCTTCCGAGCAGGGACCGTCCTTAATTGTTAATTTGTACAGCGCTGCGTAACCCTAGTAGTGCTCTAGAAATGTTAAGTAGTAGTAGTAGTAGTAGTAGTAGAGGGTCAATTATGAACGCACACCCTCTATAACTACCTTAACAACTCTCTTCCATCTTCCCTTTCCCCTTCCTTAATCGTCACACATAACTAACTGTATTTGATATCCAGCTATGACAATGTTATCAAATCTATGTAAGCCACATTGAGCCTGCAAATAGGTGGGGGAATGTGGGATACCAATGCAATAAATATAAATATATAAGGGATATTGCTGGTGGTCTAGTGGTGGTCAAAGTAGGAGTGAACCCCACTCACTACTGTCCCTTGTGGCTCCTGTAAAAAATGACTGCTACAACATC